>NC_064560.1:101263460-104091861 GCF_937001465.1 Orcinus orca
CAGAGCACATTATTTTGAAGGGGAAGAGGAATACCTGTGAAATTTGAAGAAATATTTCAGTATACCTTTCAGGTTTTATAAATAAAGAGAATAAAATGCTCCACCAAATTTTGCTAATAAGATTATAAAGATGATACCACAAGTAGGCATCTTTGAAAAAAACTAATGAACTAAAGACAAGGTATCAATTTAAAAAATCAGATTCTTTATACACAAAATATAAGTATGATAAACATGAAAATTATAAAATATTGTATTAACTGGAGCTTAGTTGCTTTTATACCCTTTCTCCAATTCTAGTATTCTATATGCGAAGAAAACAAGCTTAAGAATAGTTTCTATTTACAGCGGTGCTACCCAGACATATACCTTTTACTTAAAGGGTTATAAAATAATTTAAAACTATATAAACAATAAAGAGGAATTTTTAAAAGTATACTACATCCTATACTTATCAAAAACATCAGAAGTATTAAATTCATCACTGTTAAGGGTTAAGGGAAAACTTGCTTTCCAGAAATTCTGTGAGCTTAAAAATAATAAAGTAAAACGTATCTACTTTTATCTAGCACCTCATCACAGGTGCTCAGAAATTCACTCTTAGTCTTGTATTTTCAAGTTTAAAGGCTAATGCATAATAATTTTCTATTTACTTATTTAATGAGTACCACTTCTCATTCTACCTACAGGTTTGCCCAGGGTAACAGTAAAATATTAATCACTTCATTTATGGCTTGTCTTAACTGGGTGCATCAATCATATTACCAATTATAGCAGTAGTTGTAATGATTTTATTCAGGCTGACTGGCTGGATCCACTACAATAAAGTCTAAAGAATATTATAAAAAGTCTTTAACTTCTCTTTTATTTTAGGCCCTTCCATTGGAGAAAGAAGAGCAAGGCCAGCTACACTTCAGGCCTAAAATCACACTTAGTATTCTCAGGTTTTCACAAAGGCCCCAAATAGTTTTCCAGAGAGACCTGGCCAGGCCATGCAGCCAGATCTTGGAGTGGCGGCTGAACCTGAGCATATGCAAGCTCAGTTATCTGTCCCCATTTGGGCCTGCATCATTACTCCTTTCAACTTTCCCATACAGTTGGTGGTTTCTTCCTGCGGAGGTAATGCTTAACTATAAGGAAAAACAAAGAAATAAAATGAGGATGGTGTGCCAGTCTAAGAAAAAAATGAATGCTTTGAAACCCAAGACATTTTCTCTAGTGAAAATATCATGCATCGACATGATATTAGCAGTGGGAGGCCAGTAAAAGTAACATTCTGGGGCACAGCCACCTGTGTTTTCTCCATTTCTGAGGAGGAAATGAAGCTGTCACCTGCAACACCTGGGAAGTCTGGGAAGACCCATGGAATCAGTCTGATCTGCTACACGAAGAGGGCACCAACCATGCTGGCTAAGAGGAAGTCCGACAGACCACCCTGAATTTCCAGGAGATGACAACCACAACCAAAGACACCCAAGTACACTGGTTCCCAAACTTTCAAGCCAGTCCCAGACCACCTGCAGTATTATTTGCCATAGCTATACTAATTAGTAGTCTCTTCACACCTTTTTGTTTGTTTAAATTAAGTCGTTGAAAAAGAGAACAATAATTCTTTGCGGAATGAAGTGGAAGTAGAAATATGGAAACTGAAGTATGTGAGAAGTTCCAGTAGAACATAATAGAAAATCAGCAGCGCTTGCCATAAACAGAAACCATTCCCACCAAAGATGCTGAGCATGAGGCCTGCTTCTCCTCCTTTATTTTTAAAATTGTTTTCTTTTTTTGCGCAGTCAAGTTTTTTTATTGAAGTATAGTTGATATACATTATAGAAGTTACAAGTTTACAATATAGTGATTCACAATTTTTAAAGGTTATACTTCATTTATAGTTATTATAAATATATTGGCTATATTCCCTGTGTTATACAATATATTCTTGTAGCTTATTTTCATACATAATAGTTTGTACCTCTTAATCCCCTACCTTTGTATTACCCCTCCCCCCTTCCTTCTCCCCACTGGTAACCATTAGTTTGTTCTCTGTTGTGACTCTTTTTCTTTTTTGTTATAGTCACTAACTAGTTTGTTGTAATTTTTAGATTCCACATATAAGTGATATCATACGGTATTTGTCTTTCTCTGACTTATTTCACTTGGCATAATACCCTCCAAGTCCATCCATGTATGTCACTCTTTTATGGCTGAGTAGTATTCCCTTGTGAGACACATCTATATCTATCTATCTATCTATCTATCTATCTATCTATCTATATCTGTTGATGGACACTTAGGTTGTTTCCATATCTTGGCAATTGTAAATAATGCTGCTATGAACATAAAGACAACCTACCAAATGGGAGAAAATACTTGTAAATGATATGACTGATAAGGGGTTAATATCCAAGATACATAAACAGCTCATATAAGTCAACAACAAAAAAACGAACCACCTGATTTAAAAATGGACTGAAGAGACATTTTTCCAAAGAGGACATGCAGATGGCCAACAGGCACATGAAAAGATGCTCAACATCATCAGGGGAATGCAAATCAAAACCACAAGATATCACCTCACAGCTGTCAGAATGGCCATCAGCAAAAAGAACACAAATAAATGCTGGACAGGGTGTGGAGAAAAGGGAACCCTCGTGCACTGTTGGTGGGAATGTGAACTGGTGCAGCCACCGTGGAAACAGTATGGAGGTTTCTCAATAAAAATAAAAGTACCACATGACCCAGCAATTCCACTTCTGGGTATATATCCAAACAAACAAACAAACAAACAAACACCAAACCCCAAAACACTCATTCTCCTCTTTTAAAAAGGAAACTCACAAGAGTTAGAGAGGTGGTAGAAATGTTAGCAGCAAATAGAGATTGTCTACCTAACCAGAAGAAATGAAAAAGATCTTAAAAGGATCGAAAAGGAATCTCACCCTGGGATTCAAAGTTATTTAACTCTGTAACAGTATCCCAAATAAATAATTTCAAGAAATTTTAAAATAGTCTTTAGCAGTGGTTTCAGCTTCAAAGTAAAGTTCATTACTAAAAATTATACTAATTGTGTACTTTTTTGCAAAAGCCTCTGACTTTCATTCACTTAAGAAGTCCCTTCATTCATGTTCATCCACTTCATTGATATAGCCAAAGCCATGTAAATCAAAATAGCAAAGAAATAAAGTTTAAATTTAACAAGAAAGAAATGCACAGCAAAGCAGGTTTTAGTAATGTTTCATCTTTCATAGCTGTGAATGTGAATCTCCTTTTCTTTTTTGTTATATAAATGTCAATCATTATTTTAGTATTTAGTTTAAGTGTTTGATTTTCTCAATTGATCCACTCAATTTAAGATTAAGATTTAAGATTTTTTTCCATTCAATCCTTTAAAACAGCTATATTTAGTCAGTCTGTCCTGCTTAATTTACACAACAATATAACATAACTACTGCTCTTCTTCACCTGGAAAGCCTTCCAAAAAACCATTTTATGTAGACAGAATAAATCTCTTTAAAATCTCTAGTTTTTTTTTCTACAGCTAATGAACACATGTTCAAATTTATAAGCCTCAGTTTCACAAGGTTTAGTTTACAAGAGGGCTACTGACTATACATTTTCCTGAAAATTGCACTCCAAATTTAATTTTATTTAAATGACATACTCCAAAGGTCCTAATGAAAATGAAAACAGGAAAGAAAATGATAGGGTGAACTGGTTCTTTGGGTGGTTCTATTTGAAGCTGAGAAATTATAGCAGCAGTATAGCATTGTGTTTTAAGAGTATAGACTCTGGAGTCAGAGACAGCTGAATTCTACTTCCCAATTCCTAACTTCTTAGCTGTTGAGGCAGGTTTGCTAGCTGCCTTCTCAAATTTGTTCCTTTACCCATAAAACAACTTTGCTATAAGTAATGAATGAAATGATTAATATAAATGAATGAAATGATTCATTTAACATAAATGAATAAATGATTCTTATAACATCTGGCCCATAGGTATGTGCTGAATGAATTGTAGTTGTTATATAACCATCATTATGAGAAGTACAGTCTTTCTTTTTCTTGGTTTCTGGTTTTAACACAAGTATAATCAAAGCTCTGTGATGGTGCTTCATAAAAAATCAAATGTTTCCCTCTCCTAAGATTGCTTAAAGTCTGATGAAGGGGACTTGAAGCTATAATGGAAGGCAAATTTCACGATTTCTTAAAGGTCCCATGGAAAATATAAAAATGAGGGAAAAATCAAGCAAGGCTTTTTAAAGTAAGTGATATTTGAGGAAGACTATGAAGCCTGGGTATGTTTTTTTGCAGAAGAGACGAAGGTAAGAAGCAGGAAAAATGAAAACATCTTAGATTGAATAACATAGAAGACAATAAATGTTAGCAAATAAAGAATATATGAATAAACATCTCTATTTTATTCTGATCTCACACATGGACATACTGTGTTCATCATAATGAAAATATACAGATGACAACCAAATTAATTATCTACAACTCCACAAAACTCCAAAGAATCCCTCCCAAATCACTCCAGGAACAAAGAAGCTGTATCCATGAACATTACCCTTTTAAAAGAAGAATACCATTGTTCAAATGAATTTGGTAAGCTCATTGGAAATACTCTAATTTCAGAATAAAGTGAATTTGTATTTAGTACACTTAACAGAAATGTGTTCTGTAAGTAGTGACAAAGTCTGGCTCTACCAATCAGTGAAGTCAAGCTTCATTTTTGTCCTAGACTAGCAGAGGGACTTCAGTTTTCTCCATCAGTCATGTAACCTCACTGGTGGATAAATCATCATTTATACAGCCTCTGAACCTCATTTCAGCCCCAGACCATACCTTAAAGAATGCCACTTCTTCCAGTTTCAAAAAACTGTCCTTCATAAAAATCCTGTTCCAGATTACCTTTCAGTATCAGCTCATTTGCAGAGCAGAGCCATTAGGCATTTTGAGTCCACTTAACAACCAAGTTCTTCCAGTCTCTCACTAAACAAGTTACCTGTTTCGCCAGACACTACCTGACTTCTCACTCAGGTGGTTCTCACAGGAGCCATCACATAGAAAAAACATTCTTAAGAAAAGAGTCACTCTCACAGCTCCTGTGAGTAGGCATTAAGTTATGATGGGGCCTACCAATTTAAATGTGATAGCATTATATTCTTCAAGAAGCTGGCAATTTAGTGGGAAAGAAAGATGTGCATGCAAATAATCATAACACAGCCGAAACACATAGAGAGCTACAAGTCATGAGAATCCACCAATGGCAGGAATCACATTATTCATCTACAGTTCAAAAGTAACTCAACAAACAAATATTGAGCATCTGCTATTGTCTATCAAATGTTGAACAGAGCACGGGGTGGGGGGAATGAATCAAGATATCCTACCCTCAAGAAATGTCCATCTAAAACAAGTGCACACACAGGGAACTCAACTCAATGCTCTGTGGTGGCCTATATGGGAAAAGAATCTAAAAAAAGAGTGGATATATGTATGTGTGTAGCTGATTCACTCTGCTGAGCACCTGAAGCTAACACAACATTGTAAATCAACTATACTCCAATAAAATTTTTTTTTAAATATCCAACTGGAAAAAAAGTAAAGCAAGTACACACAAATAGCAAATTTCAGTACAACATGTACAGGATGCCATGGACACAGAGAAAAGGAGCCCTGAGTTCAAGATGGGGGAGTTTAGGCAAGACTTCCGAGAAAAATTAAAATATGAGTTGAAAATTCCAGGAGCTCAGGGTCATAACTGCTTTCCATACCAATGAATATTCAAGTAACTAACATAGTATCCAGCAAATGATAGAAATGCACTAAGTTTTTAAATGAAGTGGTAATCAGTCAAAGAGAGGTGTGGAGGGCATTTCAGTTAGAAGAAACAGTGTGAGAAAAAGCATGCAAACATGAAACAGTCTGAACTAAGCAGGTAACTATAAGCAGGCAAATAGTATTAGGACCTAAGACTCAAGGCAAGAAGTGATTGGGAATAAAGATGAGATATGCGAACGCCCTGGATTTCACTGAGGTTCTGAAACACAAACAATGTTGGTGGTCAAAAAATGTCTAATATGGTAATGTAAACAACTGACTTTATTCTTCAAGAGATACAACGCACTATGCGAAAGAAGAGGAAGAGATTAATTGCAATTTACAACTGCCAAGGGAGAACATGGTACTTATTAAATTTATGCTAAATCAATGATATTGTTATCACACTGCCCATTTCTTTATGAGTTACAACAGTCCCAAATCAAGAGTATAAAGTGTCCATATGGAGTGAGGGCTGCTGGATAATGTGAGAGGAAGAAAAGATAATCTAGCTCTTGATTTTGTGTCCAAATAATATAAATAAGTAACTTAAATTATACTAGCTGGTTTACAATTATTTGACTACAGAGTCTCAAAAATAACATATAGTATATGAGTCCAGTACATAGAAAATACTAAAAAAAAAAAAATCTGTGAAGGTACACATGAAATAAATAGCCCCTCATTAACTGCAAATTCATGATTAACCCATCACATGATAGAACAAACTAATGAGTTACTCTAAGAAAGTGGTGGGTAGGTAGTACAGTCATAACTCCTAAAAAAAAATTGCTAGCTTTGAAAACCTGAAGAATTTCTTGTAAGTGTACCTTATGGAAAGTACAAAATATTTTCAAGTAAGTATTATGTAAATATACAGATATGCAAGTTCCATTTTTGGCTAGTTAAAGCAGCATTTAAAATGAATTTTAAGAATGTTAACAACTTTAAAAACACATAGGCTGATTTTGCACTAGTTAAGCAAAAGAAGAAAAACTGGAAAGGAAATAGAAAACACATTAGACACAAAAAACTGAAAATACGTTGGCTGCTTGGCTGTCTGCCTGACAAGGCTGTTGCAGTAGAATGACTAGTGATTTGATCCAGACAGGTGAGTCTGAGGAAGTAACACACATATGAACAATACAACTACTAACTGAAAAATCTATAATGAAATATTTCTCCACAGATATGAAGTTCAGAAGGTTTCTGACAATTGCTCTGTAAGTTAGGTAAATATCACTGTCTGATGCTGATCAAACTGGCCAGATGTCAAAGTATAATTGAAAAAGAAAAAATAGATAAAGATATTTCAAAAGAACAGCACATATCTCAGATCCAAAGCACCTATTAAAGGGAAGAGAGGCCCTTCATCTGTGTGGTTTCTAGTTCAATCATATCCAAAGACTCAAGAGGCAGTGACTTTTTAACATGGGTTAACAGAAATAAAAGTTAATCTGCTCAGACAAAATTCTTTCCTAATGAATCACTGCCCTTCAGTTAGCTCTTTTATTTAACATTTACAAAGGTTGGTATTGACATTTACTGTATGTCACTGCCAGGGGACCAAGCTGTGTCTATACTTAGAAATAACACAATGGAGATGAGGTGGAGTCATAATCAATGCTGAAGCTTGCCTTCCTTGTACTGCCAAATACACCCTGGCCTAGCAGCCTCATCCTAAATACTGCAGAGCCAATTAAATCTATCACTGTATTGAATACAAGATAAGCCTTCTGCACTGCAAGAAGTGAAAGAACAAAGATAACAGAAAAAAAAATGATTCAATAAAAATTATCAACAACAAAACTTTAATATGATTCCCTGCTATTTTTCAGTGGACAGATTATGTAGTTGAATATGATCTCTTTACAAAATAAAAACAATTTTTTTAATATCTGCAAGTTTTCCTAAATCTTTTGCGATCTGTAAAACTGCTTTTGAAATTACACAATTGTTTTAGCAATAGTTCTCATATTAAGAGCTGCAGGATTCAAATGGAAATAAAATGACCTTATCCAAAACTGAGGGAAATGTTATTACAAATTTTGATTTATCAATAACAGAGAATGTTTATTGAATACTACCAATGTGCTTAGGTAGTATGTTAAGCTCTTTGCACTGAGTACGTCCTTTAATTCTCAAACCAATCCTGTAACTTAAGCATAATCACTATCCTCCATTTATATATAAAGACCCTAAAGAAACCAGAGCCAGAAGTTTGAACCCAGGTAGTCTGACATCAGTCTTGCTGCAGGAAAGTAGCTCTTACTTACAGTAATGAAGTAGTTTTGTTCATTCAAAGCAGATTTTAAAATTATACTAATGTGAGAGGTCATTTTCTATCAAAGTGAGTAATACCTAATTATAAACATGATTTTTACTATAAAGAAGAAATTAGTATGCTTTTTTCCTACCTTTTTTATCTTATTGGGTTTTTAAAGATGCTGGCAGTTGAATTTCAATATAAAGCATGTTCTTCTACTTTAGTTCTATTTTTCCTCATAAATAAAACTTGTCATTAAAAGAGTAAACTTATATGGTTAGTTAGCAGTTTGACACTGAGGCCAAACAATGATAACACATTCTTTGGAATGTGGAAACTTTGAAATTTGGGAACTTAGTACTTAAATCAACTCACACTCAGAAAAGGTAGTCAAGAAAAGTTGTTAATAAATCATTTCATCATATTGTCCCCAGACCTCTTCTCAATTACTCTATCACAACTAAACAAAATACCTGCTTCCCAGCCATTAAATTATGTAGGAAAAAATAAAATAAAGCTGCAGTCTAATTAAAATGAGAATGGCAATGACTATATAAACTATTCTAAACTATAATCTCTCAGAGGGCAAGATCTTATAGTTCTCACATATCATCTAAACAAAGAATTATTAAAAGAAAATCCATACTTGGAAAATATTATGCAACACTGTCTACCAGAGGAAAAAAATAAATAATTTATGAACCACCGAGTCCCATAATCTTATTTATAAACTAGCTATGTTAGGAACCTGGAATATATCCGTATGTGAGAAAATATTCATATGTGGAACCCAGGTTAAGTATAGTACGATGGTTTAAAAGCATATGCTTTGGAGTCAAGGAGACCAACATCTCCCTATCACTACTAACAGTATTAAGTAAGAAAGTACTTAATCTTGTTGTGCCTCAGTTCCCTCATCTGTAAAATGAACATAACAACACCAATCTCATATGTTTTTCCTGAGGATTAAATAAGACAATGTTATAGAAACACTTAGAACAGAATCCAACATAGTGAGGTCCTGTGTAAATGGTAATCTGGGAACTGAACAGGAGATAAGAAAGATGGCATTTTCTTCCTTCTTTTCTGAGTACAGGTGGGAAAAGTATAACTTTTTCTTCTTACATTTCACTATATAATCCTCTCCTATTACCTAGCATCCCCCTGCTCTGCTGGTGCCCAGAGTACTCAACGCTTTACTATAGATCCCTTCAGTGATTTGTCATCCACAGTATATCACACTCCAAAATGACTGAATTCCCTTTTCTCTCAATTAAAACTTGTCTGCTAGGAATTAAGCAATCCAACTTGACTAAGTTTGAATAACACATTAACATTCTGAAAGATTATGCTTATTAACCCAAATCAATTGCTAGTAGAATATAAGGCACTGAGTTAAAATTTAGGCAAAAATAGATGGAACAGCCTTTCCTAAGAATTTGCCTACAGACTTGCTCCTTTAAGTCATTTCTACTAGTCACAGCTTCTCCCAACGTAAGCCAATGTCCACCATGTTCTGAGTATTTTCAAAATAGATCTTGTAGGTAGTACAAAAAGGACAATGATGTAGACAGATCTATGATAGCTTCTTGTCATGAAAAAGTGAAATTCATAATTAAAGATTTAAAAAAGTATTCAAAGTGAAAATTATATTTAAGTAAATGAGTTGAATTTTATTTTTCTTTTCCCAATTAAATCAAATGAACTATGTTCCTACAGAATGATCTAGAACTTAATGTCCAGACAATATTGTATTTTATACACATCATAAGTTTATAAAATACAAAGTCTGAGTCCAGAATAGTTCTTTGGCAGATAATGTTGTCTTTTTCATCTTGGTTCCCATACTCATAAGCACAGTGTTTAACATATAGAAGGCACTCAATAAAATATGAAGATACACGTGGTATATTAAAACTCTTATGGGAAGAACTATTACAATTTGTGCTATACCAAACCAATTTCATAAAAATGAACTGCCTGCCTATTGGTTTTCCACAGAAAATCAAAGCCACCTAGGCCTTACTGAAAGGATGGAACCTCAACTACTACACTCCAAAAGACAGCAATCTAAGCTGCCCTACTGCAGCTCCTCGGTATCTGAACAGCCACTGAGATCAAGTTGAAGTTTGGCCATGCACAATCACTCACAGTTAGTGGAGAGCTGAGGGCATTCCAAGCGAATTACTTCCTACCTCCAAGTAATCTGCCAAAATAGTTATCCACCTTCAGGGCACAGTTAACCCAGGGCTTGTCCCTGAAAAAGCTACCTAAAGCTTGGCTCCTTTGCCCTATGGTGTCAGATCACTAAAAATTCAAGTGAAATCAGGTCACATGGCCAGTCTGGCGTGGAGGATGGTCCTAAGACCTAGGACTTCCTGCTCAAATCTAGGGAGCTAGAACCCTCAGCTGCAAGAAGGTTCATGCTTTGGAACTGAAAAATTCCCAGTGCAACTCTCATTTCCACCTTCCCAAGATTTGATGAGGAGCAGAGGATTTCCCTTCTTTCTAAATCACATTATGGAAAGTATATACACTCCAGAAATATTCCTGTGATCATCCTTAAGGGTTTTAGTGCTTTCTTTATGGTATCTAAAAGAAGTAGAGGGGTTAGCCCATTATTCATATGCAACTTTTGGTAAATCCTCTGTTTTGGCCCTCTCCCCATTTACAAAGTGTTTATTCTTTTCAAGACACATAAATCAAACCTACCAATTCCTCTGTGCCACGCAGGCAAACTATGAAATCTTATCAAGGTCTGCTAATGAAGCCTCTCTGAGTCATCTTCACTCAATCAGAGTATACCAAGGGTCTCAGTTTGAATTACCTCTCTCTCTCTTTAGGTATTAGGAAGGATAAGCAAGTGCCACTACCCGCCTAGTGAATCCAAAATTTCTTTTTTATGCCTGCAACAAAACCCTAAGAAAAGCTGTAGGTACTATGATTTCACAGAGTTTGGCCTGAAACTCCCTGGGATTCAGCTGTTCCATGCCTCTGCCCAGGGAGAAATAACAAGACATTCCACTAAGAAGCCAACCAGAAGCAAATGAATTCAGGCCTAGCCAGCTCTGTCACAGGTGAGCTCCATCTTTAAAAAAAAAAAAAAAAAGTAGAACAGGATCAGAACAAGCCAGAAAAGGGAGGACATTCAAATATGCCTTCATCTTAAGACCCTACACATGGGACTAACACTAAACATACTGCATCTGGGACAGGATATTAATGTGTTTTTCATTCACTGAAACTCTACATTTCTGTTCACAATTTTAGCCCAGTAACCCACACACTGCAATCTGAATCTCCTACTATCACAATCAACTCTTTTTTTTTTCTTTTTTTCTTTTTACTTAACAACTCAATAAATGTTGGGTGAGGCTTCCAAGTACCTTAATTTTAACATCTCAGTTTCCTCATTTATACGAGATGAATCAAGTCCGTTTTTAGCTTTCCACAGCCAATGCATTCATTCTATCTACGCCCAGCCCAAATAGCCTATAAACACAGACTGAGCCTCTCAAATTAAAGGATCTGTGGAACTGGAAAGAAGGCAGCAGACTATATTACTACTCTTGCATTTTTTTTCTTTCTTGTATTCAAAAGTCTCATTTTTCCCAATTAAAAACAAATAAACTTTCAACCAAATTCCCAAGAGCCTAGTCATAGAGAGAGGAAATAAGTAATGGGCACTATAGAAAAATGACTCCAGTTTCTCAAGTGCACAAGCATTTGTTTAGATTCTGTTTTAAAAGCAAGAATGTCGTACACATTAGATCAGAGGCTGTTAACACGGGCAAGAAGATTCAGCATCTTATAGTTTCATGCTATTTGTGATGCTACTCTATTCTGCCAGTGCTTTTAAAGGCAAAAGCATGATACTTTCCCCTGACTATAGTACACTTAAATGTTTTAAAACAGAATTCTGTAAAATAAAGTCTAAGTAATCAGATGAACACAAAGTCTTGGGTTTTTCTGGACCCAGATTGATCACGTTAACTAAATCTTTCCTACCGTGTGCTTTACTGACCCTCAGAACCATTATCTTTCAAGGCAATCCATTATGACACTAATCAGATATACTATACATTGTTATGCTACCATGAGTATGCATGGTGAGAAAGCTACATCTTTACAATTTGCTGGGCAATTTAGGAACGATTTTTACTTCTTCCAAATTTCCTCAGTCAGGTTTCCTGTGACACTAAATTATCTCCATATGTTCTCATTACAAATATCAGGACCATTTGAATCTTGAATTAAAATATTACTTAATCGATTTATGCAGCTTGATGGTCATTATACCTTCTCTAATTATGCTTCTTCACAAAGTAATGCTTTCTAGATACCTTACATGTGCATTTGCTTTGATTTGGGATTCCTAATAGTTGATTTAAGTACAACTGTGATTTACAATAACATGTAAGTGATTTAAATAAGAGCATTTAATGACATTAAATAAATCTCATAACTTTAATATTTTTATGAAGAGAGCAAGTTAAGCTACCTTTGACAATTTCTATTTACTGTAATATACAGTAGTATTCAATATTCATCTCAAAACAACCTAAAACACTATATATGACAAATAGGTTATGGCAAATAATCTAAGCTGGTTTAATTAGTTAATAGTTAACCTAGGCCATAGGTTCAAATTAACTAAATATAAATTAAACTATTTGATGTTAAGACAAGAGATAGAAAAATTCCAATATTCTTATAGAAAAGCCTAAGCTAACTAAAAATAATTACAGAATTATTCTTTAAATAGTACAGAATTTAATAGATTGTCCTGTTTACAATATTAATAATCATCACCACTGTGCATACTTCCAACTAACTGCTTCAAAGGAAATAAGAAATATATATTTTAAAAAATCAGATGTCCCATTCCCTTCCTAAGATAGGATCTTAGTACCTTTACAATAGCTGACATCTTAGCCCTTCTAGCTTTCCCCAGCTGACCCTGCACACTGAAGCACAGCTACAAATGCCCAGAGAAAGAAGACCCACTGGGAAAAATTATACTCTGCTCAGCTTTGCATGCATCAGTGGGCTTCACACTAGATAAATATACCCCATAGCCAGATTAACTGACACACTGAAGTAAAAAGGGAAATCTGAGATTTAGCCACTTTATCTTAAACCTCTTTTTAAGTAAGGGGTAGTTTGTTTTTACTTCAGCTTTTACATATACAAAAAAGTCTGCCCCCAAGGACTCATCCACATTTCTAATAATAATCATTTTTAAAGTATTTCTAAAAACCTTAATTTACAGTGCATGATATTTTATTATGATTTTAAAAGATTCAGAATTATAGCCTCTGTTTTTCACAAATGACACAAATTTTTTGACAACACAGAACCAAGTTTTGGAAAATTTATTATTGGCTCTTTGTACGCATATTTAAAACAAGACTTCTCTAAAAGCTTAGAAAACAATTTGACAAATTAGGTAGAATCCTTAAAAATCCAAGGGGAAGTTATGAATTAGCCTACTGATGTTTTTCTCAACTCCAGTTCCAAGAACCCTCCACAGTTCTCCCCCACATTTACCTCAAGAGACTCTAAGCCAGAACTCCCTCTAAGGTGTTGTTTGTCTAAAATACCTAACCCCACCCAGGGATCACCAGAATAGCCTCACCTAGATTCTCAAACTCTTCCAGGGGAGCCAGCTTCCTGTGACTGGTGAAAAACTGAAAACTACAGAAGAGTTTCCTAAGTAGGATTAGCATTTTAGAGGAGAGGAGAGAGTTTTTCACATCTAATTGAGATTATAAATGGCAGTCAACTTAATCCTCAAACCTCATTTCTCAGTCAAGTAAAAGGGAGAACAGGCCCAGTCAAAATCCGTTGTTGTATCTTTCTACTTTGCCTCCCAGGGAAAGAAAGGTGTCAAGGATCAGCTCTAGGCAAAATTTATCACGAAAAAATTAACTTTAGGACCTTCTAATATTTTTCTCTGACATGCTTCCTACTACCTTTCCCTCACCCCAAGCCCTCTTGCTAATACTTTTCCATGTAAATTCTCAATTCTGAAATACAGATTATCTTGCTTTCTAAATATTCCCAAGTTGTTTATGTCCTCAAGAACACACATAAGGCTTTTGGCCTTTGATGTTTCCCACTCCCTATTGCCCAAAGGTACAATAATGCTGTGCACACAAAGTGAAGGACAAATGTTGATGAAAAGATTCTTCTTCTTACTTGCTAATAGTTGTACAGTTTCCTAAAAAGAAAAGTTCAAGAGACATTCCAGCCTTAGAAATACATGGATTTTGGGGCTTCGCTGGTGGCGCAGTGGTTGAGAGTCCGCCTGCCAATGCAGTGGACACGGGTTCCTGCCCCAGTCCGGGACGATCCCACATGCCGCAGAGCGGCTGGGCCCGTGAGCCATGGCCGCTGAGCCTGCGCGTCCGGAGCCTGTGCTCCGTGACGGGAGACACCGCAACAGTGAGAGGCCCATGTACCGCAAAAAAAAAAAAAAAAAAAAGAAATACATGGATTTTCAGTGATTTAATAGGCCACAAGGGTGACTATTTTGGTCTAAATTTCCATTATAAATGTTTCTAGAAAAATAATCTCTGCACATCCTTGACCCTTCTCTTCCTCCTGTATTTCCTAACCTACTTTCCTATAATTATTTATTTCCTTCAATTAATTTGTGTGTTCAGTCATCTATTTGTATATACTTTTTAATTAAAACTTTTCTTTTGAGGTAACTATAGATTTACATGCAGCTGTAAGAAATAATGGAGAGATCCTGAGAACTCTTTACATAATTTCCTTCATCTTATAATATCACAACCAGGATATAAACATTGCTACAATCCACTGATCTTATTCAGATTTCCTCAGTTTTTAAAAAATCTGTGTGCACACGTGGTGTTGGTCCTATACACTTTCATTAAACATGCAGGTTCACGTATCCACCACCATAATCACGATACAGAACGAGGGTTTGTCCTGTTGTTCTTTATAACCACATCCTTCTGTCTCCTTACCCTCTGGCAACCAACAATTTGTTCTCAATTCTATAATTTTGCCATTTCAAGAGTAGTATATAAATGGAATCACACAGTATGTAATCTTTTGAGAGTGGCTTTTTTTCATTCAGCCTAATTTACTCAACATCAATCTAAATCATTGCATTGATTATAGTTCATTCTTTTTTATTGCTGCATAGTATTTCATGGTATGAATATACCACAGTTTCACCATTTACCCAGTGAGAGACATTTGGATTGTTTCCAGTATGGGCTATTATGAATAAAGGTGCTATGAACATTTGTGTTCAAGTTTTTGTGTAAACATAAGTTTTCATTTCTCTGGGATAAATGAGTACAACTGCTGAGTTGTATGGTAACTGCATTTTAGTTATATAATGAACGGCCAAAGTGTCTTCTAGAATGCCTATACCATTTTACATTCCCAATGTATATTTTCCTTTACATCCTTAGGTTAAATTCCTCACTGGCAGAGTTACACAGAGCCACAATGTATTTTTTTAATGGGTGTCATCTTCATAAGTATATTTGGGGCACTGCTTTCCTTCTAAGTGATCATCGTAAATTGGAAAGTTAAAAGCACATTCTATGAAGAAAAGAGTTGGGAAGTTCAGATGTACTGCAATGTCCTAAAACTGTCCAGTGCAGCAAGTTTGACCAAAGGAATCAGGGACAGATTTTTTTTAAAGATATAAACAGATACAGAGGATACATATAACAACATGCAAATTATGAGTGCATACATACGTATATCCCTCCAATATCTCTACGGAAAAGTAAATTACAAACAGACACCTGCTACTATGCCAGTACTTGAAGATGCTTTCTACTAACTTTGTAAAACACCTAAAGATAATACTTACAAACTTTTTTTAGAAGACGCATGTTTGAAATCTTACTGTAAAATGAATTAAAACAAAAGCTTATATTTAATGTGCTCCTATCTTGTCTAAACATACAAGTGTGTATGAGTGCATGCACACACACACTCACACACCAGGAGTAAAACTGCTTTGCCCTTAATGCTGTCACTGAAGGACTGCATAATTTAATTTCCTTGAAACGATTAACCTGTATGAAAGGAAAATAAAAAGTAGATGGGAATTCTTTGGTGCAAGCATATTTCATTTCATGTAAACCTAAGAAGATATTTATAAAAATTATCACATAAGTATAGCACTACATTTTCTTAAATCTTCCAGGTAAAAGAGAGCCTTA
The DNA here is from genome assembly GCF_937001465.1 of Orcinus orca. NCBI lineage: Eukaryota > Metazoa > Chordata > Mammalia > Artiodactyla > Delphinidae > Orcinus > Orcinus orca. The sequence continues at coordinate 101,279,763 of NC_064560.1, forward strand.
AATTGAAGACGAATAGCATATCAAATCAGAAATCTCAAACACAAATCATTAAGCCCTGTACATGAAAAAGTTTAATTATATACTCTATAAACTGCAACAAAAATCCATAATTTACATTTATCTTATCAAAAATGTTCAGATACAAGCTAGAAAATGTTATAATATTTTTATTGCACACATTTTTGGGGATATCCCCCACTTGGGAGTGCAGACTCTTACTAAATCAACAGTACTTTTCTGATGATCGTGCCATTCTCACATTATCCTCTCATCACAGGTTCTCTCTATACACTCTTCTCCACAGTTATTCTCTGAAGATTTCTCTCTGAAAAGCAGCCGCACTGCCACATTGCCACCAAACTGCCTAATTTTCACCTTTTCCTCTCCTAATGTGGTAGGTTCAATTCACTACAGTTACGGTTTTACATTACTATTTTGCGAAGTAGATATTTTAAAAATTCCAGATTATAGAAAACTAAGGGAATAACAGGATTTCAGATGAAGAAAATCTGACATTTGCCTAAAAAAGCAACTATCAGTACCACACTTGAAGACAAAACAACAGGAAAACAACTCACCTAGTAAGTAACTTACCATTCTGTACAGAGGCAATGAAGCCCTGGAAATTTTAGAAATAATTCACCACCACCACAACCACCAATCACCACGTCTGGATATTAAAAAAAACAGAAACACAAAACAACCCTGGTACACTCCACAGAATTTCACATATATGATTTATTACCTAATCAAAAAATTGATATTGCTACCATTTAAAGTTTTTTTTATTGTAAATTATCTAGAACAAGATTGGCCAACTACAGCCTGTAGAGCAAATCCAGGCCACCAACTGTTATTTTTATAGCCCATGAGCTAAGAATAGTTTTTTACATTTTTAAATGGTTATATAAGTACCTACACATACTATCACTGATTTTGCCTTCTGGGCTGCAAACTCTAAACTATTTACTATCCAGCTTTTTGCAAAAAGGTTTGCTAACCCCTGATCTCAGGGATCAGTATAGAAAAAAATGTAATATAAATTAATAAAATTTATAACTATAAATAAAATGAATTGATTTAATTTTCAGCAAGCCGAAGTGGCCTTGAACTCTACTCTCATTTAATTGTGACTCCCTAGAAATTTCATACAATCTGAGGAGTCTGACAAGCCCCCAGAGGTATTCTCAAAGTGAAAAACAAGTAAGTAATTTAAGAATGACTGTTACATACTTCACCACACTACACCATGCATATGCCAATAACCAAAAATATTTTTCAAGAGAACAGTATTACATAAAAACATAGCCATACATATGAGAAAGCCCCACAATACAGGTAGAACAGCAAATTCTATTCTTAAAAACCTTAAATTCCAAAAAACACCACCAAAACAAACCCAACCTGGAAGTCATAGAAAATGTGAGCTATGAAAAACAAAGGCTGAATTTTGTAAGAAAAAAAGGAATAAGCTGAGATGTGAGGTGATTATAAAAATAGTGGATTGACACTCAAATTAAGCAACAGTTTTTACTTAAAATGTAAGGCTTATTAAATAACAGCCACATAGTACAAAGACTATACAACTGAATGGTAACTACCATGAATACCTTCAAACAATAACATTTCTATAATTTAAACCAAAGCAATTTCAAGATATGCTTTCAAATTCTTAAAAAATTCACTTTTATTTTGTGGCTAATTAAAGCTTGCATAAACATTGTGACCACTAACCAACCTAGTACTGAGTCTTCACTTTAAAAGAGGTTCCAGAGTTTTCAAGGTAAAAGGAGTACCAGTCACACCTCTCCCTACTCCCAGTCCTTATGACAATCATGTATTTTTCAACACTCCCAATTGAGAATCTCTAAGCTAGATGACCTCTAAGATCCATTCCAGTGAAAATATTCTATGAGAATTTTAGTTAATATGTAAATAGCATTTATTTTTAACAAAATGCTCAGAAAACCTATAGTAAATGATAAAGACATTATTATAACCATAAGCAGTGAATCTGAAATATTACCACATCAAAGACACGGTCTGATAATGCTGCTCTAGGACTTTTCCTAATCAAAATATGTCCCAAATTCTCAACTGTGTGCCATGGTGTGGTTCTGAGATTATACACATCAAGGAAAACTGTCAGGTTTACAGAAATTCCTTAATGAAAAAAATCATTCTTTTGTTCTCTAGTAACCAAGCAGCCACAGCCCCTGTCATCCACCCTACCATAAAGAGAACTCAGAATATCCTCAGAGTTCATGTTCACTTGGTGAGAATCAGACACAAACAATGGGAAGATTCAAGGAAGAACCACATATCAGATCTGTGCCACTGACCCACTATAAAACTCTGCAGATCAGTAAAGATTACTGTTGACCACAGAGCATAAACACATGAATGATGATGAACAAATGGATTGGGTAAATAAATAAAAATAAAGGTGATCCTCCTTACATAAGTCCCTGGAGATACCACTTTGCAAGACTGCAGAGTTAAGCCAATGTTGTGGCCTGATGAAAATATTCACTAATGACCAGATAACTTAGAAAAAAATACCAGTGAAATATCGCTCACAGATAGTGTGCCTACCTCAGGTCTGAGTCAATGGCATTGTTGGTCAATCTTTTGCTAAATAACCCATAATACAAAGCAAATACAAAAGAAATTCACTGAGAGTTGAATATCATGCAAGAGACTAAAAATTTCACAAAGTCCTTTAAACTTATGTTAAAGAGTCATTTAACCAAACACAAAAGCCATTGACAGATTAGGACCTAACTGAATTAGAGTCAGTTAATAACTGAAGAGAAAATCAACAAGGTTCAAATGTGAAATAAAAGACATTTCTATAATGCCATACAATTTTCTGAAGAAAAAAATACACCAAAAAATTCAACAATTAATTAATTCTTTGTTCATTTAAAATCTAGTAGATTTTATGGTTTTGTTAATATTACTTTCTAATTTTAGCTTTAGTTTTCAAAATAAAGCCCCAAACATTTTTTCCCTCTATCTTCCAAAATCTTGACATCTCTTTGAAGCAATTATTTAATTCTCTTAAATAATTCACACCAGGACTAATTATTCTTAGATAAAAGGGACCTGAGTCTATACAGGAGTACACCTGAAACTCTGGAACCTCTTTCAAAGTGAGGTACTAGTTTGGTCTCTCCCAGACTGGGTAGAAAAGAAACCATTAGCTCATCTCTGGCTTTCTGGATAGGTTTCAGAAAGAACGGCTATCAAGTCATTTTAACTATGAAAAGAGGCTGCTTTTCAGGCTGAGGAGGCAGGGTAGGGACATGGAAAGAAATGATGTTGTCAGGAACAGAGTATTACAAATAAAATGCATATATGCATTGAAAGAAAACATCCCAAACCACTAAGGAATAAGGTAACCTGTAATATGGTAGCCAGAAAGGACAATGTAAAACAATCTGGAAAGACTGGAGGTAGGACCTGGAAGTAGACAGCAAGAGACAAGAACACCGCACTCTACCCTTTCCCACTTTTCAAATCTCCTCTCTGCCCAATTTGCCTCTCCAGTTTTATATCATTCTCTTAACACTTTCAAGGGGAAAGAGGGGGATCAGATGACAGTGATTGAACCCCTGGATCCACCATGCCTAAAATCAATCTACTCCTAGTCATTTGGGATAAGAAGTCAATAAATACCACTTTTTGTTGAACACAGTTTAAGTTAATTTCTGTTATTTATAAGATATTTTCACACAGTTAGGGCAGAATAAAGAGATGGATGGGTACACACGAAGGAGAAAGAAAAAGGTGTTCAATAATTCAGACTGGTTAATGAGAGTCTAAGCAGTAGCAAGAGGAAGAAAAAGATATAAAAGCTGTAATGTAGAAAAAGGAGCAAATGAACAAATGGTTGAGGTAAAAAGAAAAAAAAAAGCAGTGCAGTAGAAGGGGGCTGTGAGCTAAGTTAGAATCAAGAGGGTTAGATCCCTGTTTCCTAATTAACGACTCATTTCATTTTTCTTGGTTTTGGTTTCTTCAATAACTAGGTCTGGTTCACTCAAGTTTTTTCCAGTCCCAACATTTTGTGTTTGTAAGCATCTAAAGATCAGAGAACGTAGATCAATGAATAATAACTCATCCTTCGTTGAGACTTGGGGTTAATAAAACACTGGACAACGTATGAAGGCCTAATCCTTATGAAATACTGTCAAACCAGACAGTAAGCTATACTGTTTCCCCTAAGCACAATTATAATCGTTTTCATTATCTCATCTATCGAAAGAATTTCTGTACGTCAAAGTTAGAGATCTTTTTGAAGGCAGGGTTCTATTACGTTTTGATATCCTGAAAATGGTGATTCTACACTTTTTTGTAACTCTAGGAGATTTCTGGAGTAATCATAAAGTGTAGTGTAGGCAGAATCAAGTACACAAGAGTTTTCTTTGAAATTTGGTTGTTTGAAATACTGAATATATAGGAAAACAGTGTACTTGGGTTTAAATTCCCAGACAAGCCCAGAGAAACTTATTTAATCCACAATGAGATGAAAATAAAATGCAGTAGCTGCTAACAGAGGGGGGCCCTTTAAACTCGGTCAGGTAAAGAAGGGCAGGGCTGAGCAAACAGACTCTAACAACAATGGAAGGACTGTTGGTTTGTTTATAAGTCAAATACTTACAAAACAGAGGTTTAACAATGCAACAACTGGACCCAATCTGTTAAATTAGCTAAGATGCCTAAAATGACTTATAAAAGTATACCCAGCAGTATTATTAACCTTGTGCTACTTTACATTTCAAAGAACTCTCATATTTTATCTTTTATTTTTCCCTTAACACAACCTACAAACATGTCCCAGTGTGTGCTCCATAGAAAACTAGTTTCCCATAGGCTAATGATGCTTTTTTACAAAAAGGCTTCTGTGCATCATCTGATTCTGGAATGTGATGGGCTAAACATAATTAAATAAGCTCCCCGCCTTATTTTCCCAAAGTACAATCCCTTTAATACCCCAAAGTACAATCTCAATCTCTAAGAGGGGGCATGTGATATATAATGCTTTCCAAAGTTATGTCCCTATGGAACTCTTTTTCATAGTCACCTCTCAAAAGCAGTGTCTCCATACGTATAGTTTCGGAAAATGCTCAGCTAGTGCAACCCTGAAGGCATCATGTAGAAAGAACCAGTACCTTACATGTCTAACGTGCCTAGTGGAAGAACACTGGGAGTCAGAATACATGGGCTCTACATTCAGTTTTGCCGCTTATTGACTCTGTGACCTCAAGAAAAAACACAATTTTTTTGTACCTTATCATTATGTACCTTTATCATTTGCAAAATATCAATTACAACTCTAGTTGCAGCCTTTTCCAGGGCTGAATAAAAGATATTACATGAGATTATAGAATTATAAAATTCTAGAGCTACAGAAGACCTTTGAGACTATACAGCAATACCTTATCTGAAAGGTGAAGGTTATTTTTCAGGATCTGGATTAAAATCCAGACCTCTTTAACTCTCAGCCCTGTATTTTTTCCTATACCACCACATGTTGCTTCCAGTTTTTAAAAGATACAATACTAGCAAAACATCTCTAGAGGCAACATAGGTCTCAGAAAGGAACACAAATGAAGGTCTCAGAAAAAAGGAAAATTGAAGGTACTATCTTAAGTTTCCCATTGACAATACATGCACACACCACCTAAAATAAGTAAAGCTTTGATAGACATGGAGGAGTAGATAGAGTAGTTTATTCCACAATAACTTGGGAATCAAAGGGAGGCAATTCTATAAAATAACTTGCCTTTATGTCCAATTAATAAACTACTCCTACCATCACCGAAAATACATCTAATCAACAACAGGTAAAGGAAAGCAAATATTACTGAAATTAATGAAGGGCCCAAGGGTGGAGAAATGGACCAAAGCTGGAAGAGGACAGAAATAAATAAGACTCTTTGGTGATACTACTGCAATTTACTGCTATTGTCAAAGCTTTGCAGTTTTACTATAGTAGAGTACAGAACTGTTTGATGCTAATTACTTAGTGATGTGCCAAAAGGATGTACTTATTTCACTTGAAACATAAGAAAAACACCCTTTTCCATATTGACAAATCAACAGGATAATTCTGGAATTCATTAAAAAGAAACACTGTTTCAACATGAGTTTTACTTCCCATGTAAAACACTTCAAAATATCTAAATGAATACAGAAGTGCATGTTTCTGTGGCAAACTGTTCATTACTGAATCATTATCAACCCTTGTTAGATAAAATTTCTCATTTTTGCAATGTACAAAATCATTAAAGTATTTGAGAGCTCCATCATGAAAGATAGTAGCACTCTACAATCCACTATTTCTTTAGGCAAATATGCTTATTGCTGAACACAATACGAAAAATAACAACATTCCCTAGACACACAATTCCACCCCCCCTTAGATGGTGTTTTTATATGTTGACAGCAATGATGAAACATGTTACAGCTTTCCAGTTAGCTTTAACTGTTTCTGAGCACTCATCATTCACAGAATCACTCTGAAGTTTTTACCTATTATGACAACTAGGTATCAATAGTTCCAAATGCTTGCTAATACTGCCATGCACATCTCAGGTCTGCTTTAACAATGCAGGTTTTTAGCCTGAAAACTCCCCTAAATTATCAAATGGCTAACAAAGTTAATCTATCCACCGTAACTCTACTGAGTGCTATAAACCCATATTTGGGGGTATCTAACAGTTCAATTACGTCAAGTCACATCAAGTGGGACTGCCTGTTGCTGTATGGAGGTGCTCCACAATTTAAAGGATATTCATTTCCAAAAGCTTTTTAGATTTTGCAGATTGCTTAGACTCAACTGTTAGATATCTCATTTGATCATTTGTACTGAAAATAAAAGGAAGGAAGTGTAGTAAATCAGATATTCCCAAAACCAGTGAAATCCTTTTGAACAATATCTGCCTAATCTTCTTCAGGGTCATTTTCCCCTTTCTTATAGGTAAATTAACATTTTTAAGATTAGGTAGTTAAAACATACAATGAAAATGTATAGCTGCACCTGGTTAACTGTACAATGTAGTTCAGATGAATGCAGATTTTTCTCATTTGTACTGTGAAGGGATCAATCTGTTTATAAACCTGAGTTTTTTATTTCAAGACTTATTTTAGATGCTGATTTTATACATACGGTATGGGTGATTACTGAAAGTATTCTAATAATTATCTGTAAACTGAAGAAACTAACAAGCACATGTTCATAATTGCTCCAACTAAGAAAATGTTACCTCAAACTGAATTACAGAAATATTTTTAGTCAACAACTACTCAGAGCAAGTGACTGACATGCATACTTTTTAGAATTCATTTATTTCCCACACTTACCCCACAATTTTAACAGTCACCTTGGCTCAAAGCTGCACTAATGATGTAATTCTACTGAACTTAAGAGTGATCTCTGTAAGCTAATAAAGGTAAGAACATAAATATAAAAAAGGGCAATTTCTGATTTTTCACAATTCAGTTATATCTTTAATTAAGAAAGCTTAGTTCAATCTGAAATTACAAAAACACTGACTATAGTTTGCTCTACCATATTTACCATAAATTAAACGCTACTTGGGGAAAAGTTATACTACAAAAGGAAACCATCTGGAGTGTCACATCTACTTTACTTTGATAGTAAGCTTGACAGAAAATTTAGAAGATAGATTACAAAGTTTTCCCTGGCCAAATGCAAGGATAATTATTTTGTTCTATATTTAATTCTGATTTTTACCTGGAATGATAATATATTTAATACCAGGATTTTCATTTTCACTTTCATTTATGTTGAAACAAATTGTCATTTTAAACACAAGTTTTATTTTTACTCTTGTGTCATACTCAATGATTCTGGCTTCAAAGTGGTAACTGCCTTAGGCAAAATCCACACTGAAATATCAGAATCTATCTCCTCAATACTTTACGGAGGGTAAGGGAAATAAAGACTGTGCTAAACAAAACCATTTATAAAGAAACTGCAGACCACCAGGATTCTGGATTTGGGTAATCCACTTAGATTAGCATGGCTGTCTCTTAAAAGGACAATTCTAAGATCACAATATAGGTCATGTCCTTAAGAAGTAAAGTAATGAAATCAATGTCAATTACACAAACCTTCCATATTAACATGACGCCACTGACAACCAGTAAGACAGATTAAATAAAGCTTTTGTAATGTGCTCAGCCCCAGCATAAACAAGAAGGAAAAATAATGTCATAAAACAGATTCTTTTGAATCAGGTTCTGCAAAAAGGTAAAATTCTCGCTTAATAAAAGAGTGGCATCCAAACTGGGGGGAAGAAATTGGGGGCTTATCATTTCAGATTGAATAGCTATAAACTTTGATATGAGAAAGTGAGAGGGCAGGGGGAGAGAGGAAGGGAGGGCTGGTTTGCAGTGAGTAGGGGGAGATATAGAGAATGGCTAACCTTAAAGGTTTTGCCAAAAATAATAATCAGGTTTAGGTGGTAGGTAATGTCGTTCAAAGTACAACTTTACTACAGCAGAAGAAAAATTTTTAAATCCCCAATAAGAACCCAAGTGCTTAAAACAAATGCTGCAACACTTAAATATATTATTAATGTTTTGATCAAACAGTGTCAAAAGAAATACTGCCCAAAATGAGTAAAATTTGCCTAAAATCACTGCTGTCATATTTTTAATTACCACATATATACAACTGTTAAGACAAATAGTAAATTACAAACAAATGTCTCTGAAATGCTTCCCTGCCCAGAAAGCAGAAAACATAATGCTTGATGGCACAGACACTGCCACAACTAACAGATAAAACACTGCTGCTTCCTTTTTGATAGCAATGACAATAATGCTCTAATAGAAGGAACCACATTTCTGAACGCTTGCCCCTCAAACTTAGCTGAACAAAGAAAGCCCAGATGCCCCTAGAAACTTAGAAACTTTCTTCTACATACTTAGGTGTCCATCCTGGATAAGGAGATAAAAAATGTCTCTGACCAAAGAGGCTCTGTGAAGACTACTCGCAGAGAAATTACCAACTTACCCATTAGATTTGAGTTCATGAAAGGTGTTGGGGACAAGCCTTCATGGGCCCCTAATCGACTGTCATTCAAGTGATCACTGTAATGAGGGCTGTCTGTAAAACCCTAGAGAAAAAAAAAAAAAGACCGGAGTATTAAAGAGATTATTTGGCAGTCGTGCTAATTGAGCATAATGACACTCATCTAATTAATATACAGACTTACAAATGGTCATTCCTAACCAAGTTTCTGGTTCATTACTTGAAAAACTAAACAGAAGTGCTGCTTTTATTCCTTTTAAGATATTAAAGTCAAAAAATTTCTTTATAGATTAAAAAAAAAATTAGCCCTACAATTTCTTTACAGACAAAAGTAAAGTTCTAAAAGGATGAACTAAGAAAATATATTTCTGAGTTACAATAAATTAGGAAAATGTTTATCTGTATCCTCCTTTCTCTGCCTCCATACCCTATCAATAAAGGGTTGGGCAATTATAAGATTTACTTAAAATATTTTAAAAAATCGACAATCAATATACTAGAAATGAATCCTTTCCTAAATGGCAAACAAATATTTAGCAAAAGAAGATCTGCTTATACTCCTTTTAATACTAGTATAACAAGATATACTCCTACAGAAACTGAGCCATGTAAAAAAGAAAACACAAAGATAGTTAATTTAAATTCTTAAGAATCTAAAAAATGAAATTGCAAACACCATGAAAACAATAAAGCTAATGTTATTATTTCACAATAGCTGTTATTAAATTTATCCTTATAACTTAAAACATGTTTTTTAAAAGTGAAGGAGCCTAAAAGACATGAAAGTTCACAAATACAATAAGTGTTACAAAAAGCTCAGTGGATAAAAGCTGTTCTGGTTCTCAGACTCTTATACATGCTAAATACAGCATCACCTCTAAAATCATATAGTTTCTAAACAAGGCTTTGAACCCCTAGTTAATTAAAACTGAGGTGGTACCCACCCTTTTGCCAACTTAAAACGATTTTAGTAAAGATCAGAAAATCTTACAAGAGGCCCAAACAAGAACAAAAACTGACTGCCCTGGCTTACAGAAACCACCCAGAATCCACTGGCACTATAAAATCATCAATCAGCGAACATTTATCATTACCCAGACTGCAGGCTAACATTCAAGAAGACATTAATGGGGCTGAAACAGGCCTCACTATCTTTGCAGGCATGCTGTCAGTTCAACCAAAGGGCTAGGAATTGAGGGCTAAATAACTGTCAAATCATTACAATTGCTTGGGGATGCATGTCACAACACCTTCTGCTGTTCTGTTTTAAAACTAATCTGCTGGGAGTGCTAACTCCCAAATGAATCTTTGTTTCATTTTTATCTACTTTTAGAATCACTGATACACATGTGACAGACACTCAAGAAGAATCTTGGTGACACAACTTGGTTATGACCACAAGGGTGTCCTCTGGTAACCACAACCATAGTCCTGTCTGTCACAGCCACACGCAGCAAGAGCTATATACAAAATAGAATGGCTCCCAGCTAAAGTCACTCCTTGGAGTTTACCTCTGTTGCTTAAAATTGAACACCCTTGAGGTGCTAAGTGACATCCTACTAGCTCACATTCATCTGGGTGTTTCTCTCTGCCACTCCCTCCCACTGCCATTCTTAGGCATAGAGTCAAAAGAAGACGTTGAAACCTACAAAAAAACCTCACTGAAATATTGTTTATCATTATTAAACAACAGTATTGCTCTTGAAAAATGCAAACATAAATGCATTTGTAGGTCAGCCATGTTGTTCACACTTTATTTGAATGTTAAAGGATAATAAAAGATTAATTTTGCATGTTCTCAATTCTCTTCCTCCTTGAAGTGCAATAAGAACTTTTTTCTTTCATGACTATGAAAATAAAAACATTAAAAACATTTTAAACTATTTCCTAAAGCGCAAGTATATAAATAAATAATATAAATATTATATAATAATATAAATAATAATACAAATAAATCTAAGTTTCAGGGTATCATCAAATAACTGTACACACACAGTGAATTAACTTCACATATAACATATATCACAGTAAGCACAGAGAAGATCTATCTCTAATCCCCTATTAATATGTGCTCAGAAAACAGAATTATTTTTCTATGAACCATACACGAATAATAGTAAGTACTATCTCTTATCCATTTGCAACCACATACAGCAATGTACAGTATAGAATTTACTACAAGATTATTTCCTAGTCCAATAATAAAATCTGGGATTGTCATATTGTACCACAGAGGAATCTATAAACCTGTGTCATCACATACAAGCAAGATTTGAATATGGGCCCTCCATATCTATTTACTCGTAAATTATATACATATACTATTAACCAATATAACAAATTTCAGTAAGTCATAATTTCGTTCATGTAAGATAAAAATTAAATAGAAATTTGAGTATTTTTTCCCACACCTCAAAGTGCACAAAATTCTTTTGAAAAGCCACAGACTAAAAGATAAGAGAGGAACAGTTCTTCATCCACAGATGCAAACTGATGCTGGAGGATGGAACAATGAAACTGGACTCAAAAATGTTTGTCATAGTTTCAGGGACTTCCCTGGTGGTCCAGTGGTTAAGAATCCGCCTTCCAATGCAGGTGGCATGGGTTCGATCTCTGCTCAGGGAACTAAGATCCCACATGCCGCGCGACAACTAAGCCCTCACCATAACTACTGAGCCCACGTGCCACAACTACTGAGGCTGTGCGCTGTGGAGCCCACGTGATACAACTAGAGAGCCCATGCACCACAACTAGAGAGAAGCCTGCACACCACAAGGAAGAGCCCTCACGCCACCACGAAAGATCCTGCACGCCGCAACGAAGATCCTGCATGCCACAACTAAGACCCGACGCAGCCAAACAAACAAACAAAGTTTGTCATAGTTTCAGATCTAATGTGTGACAAAACCTCACTTAAAAAACTGGGACTGGCTATTGTTTGAGATTATTCTTATCACTGCTTCCTCATAATAGAAGTGATACCCACCCAGAATATAACTTTTGATGGACCAGGATGAATAGTTACAAAATAATTTATAAACATTTAAATAAGATCAGCTCAGAAAAGTACACAGGTATTTATCAGTCAGCATGTTAATTGTGTCAACTAGCGAGATGATACCTACACAACAGTGTTTTGCAACCTTCAGTGTTCATATCCATTGACTAGAGATTTTGTTAAAATTCAGATTAAGAAGCATAAGGTCTTGAGTGGGGCCTAAGACTCTGCATTTCTAACCAACAGGTGATGGTGATGCTACTGGCCCATGCACCACACTTCTAGCAGCAAGAACCTAGACAATCTGGAAATAAAAATCTTTTTCATATATGGAAAGGAAAAACTCAAGTCTACATAGGTGATAGCTGAGTTCTCCGCTTCCCCCCAACCAGAACCACATTAAAACACCAGAAGTATCAGGTAAGTATAAATTAGGGAGAAATACCACCGTTAACAAACAATCTAAAGCAATTAGAATAACAAAATGTTTTTATATATGCAGGTAAGTATTCATCCATTTAGTTTTAAGTAGAAGACAGATGTCAAATAGAGCCTGAATGAAAGAAATGGGTTGGCTAAACCAGAGTTTAAACAGCAGACCCCTTAAGTACCACATACAGTTAAGTTAAGCAAAGAGCATAGATGTCCATAAGTCGGAAAGGCAAAAAGGCATAATGCAGAATGGAGTTGACAGAAGAGCAAGGAAGGAAGCAGAATAATGCAATGACTAGCTAGAGTAACAAATGGCAGGAGAAAATGAGCAGGAGGTGATTGGCCTGAGGGAGGGGTTGGAGTAACAAGAAAGGAACAAAAGCCAAGCAAGCAATTGTTAAAATGAAGCCCAAGGAGATCATTCAGCGGTATTGATAAGTGAATGCTATTTCAATTCTGGAATATAAAGAAAGTAAACCAGGAATTCCCTGACGGTCCAGTAGTTAGGACTCCGAGCTTCCACTGCAGTGGGCACAGGTTTGATCCCTGGTCGGGGAACTGAGATTCTGCATGCAGCATGGCCAAAAATAAAAAAATAAAAATAAACAATAAAAAAAATAAAGTGTACAGCTGGCTTTTTAAAAAAAAGGAAGTAAACCAATGAGATCATTAAATACAGAACTATCATGGTGCATAGTTTAAACTGATAAAGCATTACCATGGTAATAAAAGGAGTCAAACCTGATCCCCTGGAGCTCCTTATTAAGATCCTGAATTCTGGAAAATGGTTTCACCATGAAAATAGCTGCTAATAAAAATGAGATTTTCACACATGAGAGATGATAAACACTACATTATGAAGGACAGAGCAATACTATCAGATTCATCTATCACAGTAGCTTTTTAGCCAAAGTATGCTGCTAAGCACAAAAGTATTTCCAAATAACCCTAAAAAATTACTGTTCTTGTCTTACAATAAAAATGGAAAGTACTCAAAAGTGCTTTTTTTATCAGTGATTTTATAACTGATAAAATCAGTTGATACACAGTTTACAAAAACTGTTCAATTCTATATTTAATTCTAAATGACAATTTAATTTGCAATTCTTAAATACTCCCACCTATGAATACATAACACTTCATAAAAGCTTTGATATTATGAAATATGTTCTATAAAATGTATTTCATACTTTTCTCTATGTTCATTTTACAGTACAGAATTTAGAAACTTTAATCCTTGCTACAATATGACAACAGACTCTAATCAATCAAAGCTGTTACCATTTTAAAAGTAATTTACACTGCACATTATCAATCCAATCTTTTGTTCTATCAAAAACAAAACAAAACAAAAGCACCTAGTATTATTTACATAATAGTGCTCTCCTCTTGTTTGTCTCCTCAAAATTACAGTAACTTTTTTTGTTGCCTAATTCTTTAAATAGCTTTTAAAAAATTTATTTCACCCAACCAATAAATATGGCGTAATCACCAGAGAACGCTCCCAAGTTGAGAAAAGACATGTTTTTTCTAACCTATGTGGCTATTTCTTTGTTTGAAAACCACTGTCTAATTCTATTTTAAAATATTCTTTACAATTCTTTTCAATAGCTAAAAAGGGATGGGGAGAAAGGCTCTTTCAATAAAGATTTACTTTCTCAGAAACACTTTCCCTGACCCTACCAAATTGGGTGAACTCACTCTGAGCTCCCATAGCAGCAGGCATTTCCATCATGTCACTGCTCACACTTACTGAAATTACCTATTTAATTATCCATTTAAATTATACCATAATTATCTATTATAATTGCACAGTACAGTATAGTGGATAAATGTGGAATTTTTGGAGCCAGACTGGCAGGCCTGAACTCCATCTTTGCCACATACTAGCTGTGTGACTTGAAGCAAAGGAACATTTCTTGCCTCAGTTTCCTTATCTGTAAAACAGGGATAATAATAATAATACAATATTTATCTCACAGGTTGTTGTAAGGACTAAATGAGTTATTGTATGTAGTAGCAATTGGAAAAGTACCTGGCAAATAGTAAGCACACAATATATCCTAGCCATTACTATCATCTCAGAGACTGTTATGTCTTACAAATTCTGAAAAGTCAGGCACCATGTCTCTTTTTCTCAAATCCTCAGAACAAATGACAGATGGATGGGAGGTTTCAGCTGCTAAATCCTTAAAATGCTGCAGGGCTTCAGATATAAAGGTTCAATTAATATTTCCATAGAACACCCAATAACTAGCAGAAAGAAAGTTAATAAGGCGCTAGCTTATCTAACGGGACTGAACAAACAACCACAGATTTTTGGTATTCAAAGAGCCACAGATTTCACACCAAAAAGTGAAGTCCTATAGCTTCAAAGTGGTCAAAGCTAGTAGAGAGTCAGCCAATAGCCACAAGCTGCCAGAAAGCTCTGAATGAGGCCTAATATAAATGAGTGGTCACACTTAAAAGAGAAGTAAAACGAAAATAAAAATACGTAGAAATAACAAATGAAGTTTAAAAGAGAAAAAAAAGTGTCCTTATTGTATTTCTTTATTTACCTATGACAGATTAGCAAAATAAATGTCTAGATAAATAAAGTTATAGCTTTTAAACAAATTCTTTAAAGTGTCTCTTTCAGTTAAATACACCGATGAGGGACTTCCCTGGTGGCGCAGCGGTTAAGTAAGAATCCGCCTGCCAATGCAGGGGACACGGGTTTGATACCTGGTCCGGGGAGATCCCACATGTGGCAGAGCAACTAAGCCCGTGCTCCACAACTACTGAGCCTGCGCTCTAGAGCCCATGAGCCACAACTACTGAGCCCACGTACTACAACTACTGAAGCCCGCGGGCCTAGAGCCTGTGCTCCGCAACAAGAGAAGCCACCACAATGAAAAGTACGTGCACCGCAATGAAGAGGAGCCCCGGCTTGCCGCAACTAGAGAAAGCCTGCACGCAGCAATGAAGACCCAACGCAGCCAAAAATATAAATAAATAAATAAATAAATAAATAAATACACCTATGAAAAAGACAAGTGAGTTGATCTAATCACAATAGTTTGTTACCTGAAAGCAGGGACTGTGTCTATATCACTCATTACTCTTATCACTAGTGACAAGTATGTTAACAAGCACATAGTATGTGACTAGTAAAATCTGTTAATGAATGAATGAAAAATGAACAATGCTCTGCATTAATGAATCAGGTCTACATATGAAAAAGCAACTTAATATTCAATATGTCAAGGTTCTGTTATCCTTAAATAGGTCAGGTGCTAAAACATAATAAATTTTCTTGATAGATCTGGGTTTTGTCATGGAGATCCACAAGGTCCTAAAAGGCAACAATGTTTCATTCCTTTTTATCATTCCAAAAAAGACCAGCACAGAACTCTGTATACACCTAAGAGCTTAAGTTTTTCTTGAGAGGATGAACAACCTCTATAGATAACTTTTTATTTATGAACACTAAGAAGTGGTTTCGCAGAATTACTATAACCCCAGACTGAAGAGCAAGTCTTGAATTACCATGGGTGGGAGGACAGGAAGAATCAAAATCTTTTAGAGGTGGAAGGGATGCTCAGAAAACATGATGGATACATGAAATACTGCTTAGTACAAGTGCATAAAAATACTTTTAAACATGAGATTCCAAAGGATCATCTAAAAAAGTTCACTCAGATTCAGTTCTAAGTTGAGCCAACCATATTCACAAATTTATCCAAGTAACTGCTAATGTCATCTGTTAGATGCAATCAGACTTAATTCTGGCAGACATTTTCTATATTATAGGTCTCCATCTTCTAGAGTGTTCAATTCTATATCCTCTTTATGTTTAAATAAAAACTTACAAGAAGAGTATGTCTTTGGAATTCATCTACAATCCTCCTTACAGATTTTCAATGTTAATTTCTCCAGCAATGACCACATCAAAATCATAAATCCATTAACACATGATACATAAAAAGTAAAAACATTCTTCTACTACAAGTACAAAAGGAAGTAAAATAAATTATTTTATTTCAAAATTATTAACCCATTTATACTGTAACTATTTTCTATATAAAATTCAAGGATAAAAATGTAAATCAATAATAATGCTGCAA
This sequence comes from Orcinus orca, assembly GCF_937001465.1. NCBI lineage: Eukaryota > Metazoa > Chordata > Mammalia > Artiodactyla > Delphinidae > Orcinus > Orcinus orca. The sequence goes on from NC_064560.1 coordinate 101,296,366, forward strand.
CTTCAGTTTGTAAGGTTATGGATAAGCAGTACCAGAAGGACTGATGTTTGGAAGAACACAGGAAAACAACACTTAATTTAAAAAAATTTTACCCCAAGTATTATCTGGTTCTCCCCAAAATTAGACACTAAATTCAGACAAGAAACATAATATTTTTTGATGGTTTCTAATATAAAGATTTTTGCCTTCTTCCCATTAACTGGCAAAACTTACAGAGGCTAGTAAGTTCCTTCCAGTTCAGGAACTGATGATCCATTTAGAACAAGAATTTAAAATAGTGAAAAGTAAACTCAATTAGAAAATTATCTATCTTAAAAAATTATACTATGAAATACAGTGTACTATACAGAAAACTTGGAGGAAACCTTGCTGTGAGTTTAGTTTACTCCTAAACAAACATACTGACTTTACATTTGGCTGCAAAAGCTATATTAAAAGGTCATGTTAATATATAGTTTTTTAAAAAAAAATTCCATGTATTTTCTAAAGGAGAAAAATAAGTCATGAGGCAAAGGATAAAAAAAGTGCGTTTCTCGTGTTACTTTAGAACTGCACATGATTAAAAATCTTCACTAATTCTTTTGTCTTCTAATTAGAATTCGCAGGAGTGTTTACAAAACAATACTGAACATGTTTTAAATCACATAACTTAAAATCACTCACGGATTCTTTAACACGTCCTTCCTTTCTAATAAATTTATGATACTCTCTGTCAGTCCTTCTCAAAGTACAGTTTGTGGACTGATGTTGGACCAAGAATGGTTTGTTATCAAACAACACAAAGGTAAACAAAGAGAACAAGCTTTTGGCAATGGTTTAAGGTAATCTGGCAGACCAATTTTGTTTACTGTATATAATAATAAAAAACTAGAGATTGTATTTTATAACAATTGTATTTTTTAACTACCTTAAAAACTGTACTATAAAATGTAGTGCAGCATATATAAAATGTTGAAGAAAACCTGTTAGTTTAGTTTATTCCTAAACTAACATCCTGACTACACATATAAAAGGTTTATTAAAAGATTACAAAACTAACTCAAAATGGATTAAAGACTTGAACATAAGACCTGAGACTATAAAACTCATAGAAGAAAGCATAGGTGGTAAGCTCCTTGACACTGGTTTTGGTGATAATTTTGGGGGTTTGACACTAAAAGCAAAAATAAACAAGTGGTGAAACTATATCAAACTAAAAAGCTTCTGCACAAAGCAAAGGAAACCGTCAACAAAATGAAAAGGCAACCTATAAAGTGGGAGCAAATACTGGCACATCATATATCTGATAAGGGGTTAATATCATATAAAGAACTCATACAGCTAAACTGTAAAAAAAAAAAATAAAAATAAACCCCAAATCCACAAGCAATCTATTAAAAAATGGGCAGAGGATGTGAAAGAATACAGATGGCCAACAGGGACATGAAAAAGTGCTCAACATCACTAATTATTGGGGAAATGCAAATCAAACCCACAATGAGGTTATCACCTCACACCTGTTATAATGGTTGAAGACAAGAAATAACAAGTGTTGGCAAGGATGTGGGGAAAAGGGAACCCTTGTGCACTGGTGATGGGATTGTAAACTGGTGCAGCCACTATGGAAAACAGTATGGAGGTTCCTCAAAAAAATTAAAAATAAAACTAACATATGATCCTACAATTCCACTTCTGGGTATTTACCTGAAGGAAATGAAAACACTAACTTGAAAAGATACATGCACCTCCATGTTCACTGCAGCATTATATACAATAGCCAAGACATGGAAGCAACCTAAGTGTCCATGGATGGATGGATGGATGGATGGATGGATGGATGGATGGATGGATGGATGGATGGGATGGATGGATGAAGAAAATGTGGTGTGTATGTATGCATATACATATACAATGGAATACTATTCAGCCATATAAAAGGAAGGAAATTTTGCCATTTTCAACAACATGGATGGTCCTTGAGGGCATTATGCTAAGTGAAGTAAGTCAGAGAAAGACAAATACCTAATGATTTCACTGATAACGTGGAATCTTAAAACAAACAACCGGAGTTCACAGATACAGAGAATAGACTGGTGGTTGCTAGAGGCGAGTGGGCAAAATTGGTGAAACCTGTTAGTTTAGCTTACTCCTAAACAAACATACTGACTTTACACTTGTCTGAGTGCGTCCTAGACCTAAAAAATCAGAACACGTATTTTGAGAAGAGCTTTAGGGAGTTCATTCATATTCATATTCTCTAACTAAAGTTGGAGAAGAACTAGCCTATATTATCTTGTAAGTCATGTGGCCTGGTATACAGAAAAATAATATTAGCCGCTATTATTTCTTCTTCTGCACCACAAGTACCTCATTAAGTCTTACAGAGCTCACATTTTTAAACCATAATTCCCCTATCCTGTTCACACACTATATGCAACCAGGGAAAATTAGATAAAAGAAAGATAAAATGGGTTCTGTTGCAAAAGAACCTTAGATTTTATATATTTTAAACCTTTTATCTTCTACTACTGTACGTCAATAGATTAAGACTGAACATAAAACTGCTCAATAAATATTTAAAAATATTTGCTGATATTCGTGAAATCAATTCAAATAAATCAAACCTAGGAATAACATAAGTTTATTAAAACCCATGCATTAAGAAGCAATAAATAACTGTAAGAAGACATGATACGATACCAGCCACTGAGCAAAGCAATGTTCTTACATTCGGTACAATAGTATATTTTAAAATAATTTCTAAAATACCAGTCCTATATGTTAAGCATTTATTTTATAATATTAGGTGGGAAAAATTAGAACAAAAATTAATTGGTACAGAGTATAATAATATTTAACCTCTATAAAGTTTATAGGAAAAAGACTAGAAAATTGTAACAAGTTTACAATTTTTTATCTTACTTGCCTATTATCTCCTAAAATTTCTATGAAAACCATTTATTGTTTTTCTGAAAAATATAGTTTCTCAGTTTTTTCCTTTAATATGATTGAAATAACATACCCTCATTGTAGAAAATTGGAAATGTAAAGAAACAGCATCAACTATGTAAGAAAAAAAAGACTCCCATTTTACCTCAACTGAAATGCAAACAATACTCTGACACATTTTCTTCCAATTTTTAAATGTTTCTAAAATAGTTCGAACATATAAAAATGTATGTAATAAAAAAATGTATGTAATAAACAGCCATGTATCCACAACTCAAGAAATAAAACATTGCCAGTATAGTTTAAAACCCTATGGAATTCTCCCAAATTCCCCTCAGAAGTAAACACTATCTTAAACTTATTCTTTTAAAAATCATTTTCATGCATTACTTAATACTTTTATTAAATATGCATATTCTCTAACTAAACAAAGCACCACTCTGCATGTTTTAAAATGTTATCTAAATAGTATACTTTTTTCTATACTCACTTAACAGTCAATATGTAAGGCTGATATATGTTGGAAAAGTGTTAACACTGGTATATACATGTCACTACCGTATAATGTTCTATTTATAAAAATACCACAATTTATCTACCCAGCCCCCTTTTGATGACATTCAGCTCTTCCACTATTACAAACAAGGCTGCTATAAACACTTTAGTAATGTGTCTCTCTGTACACATATGAGAAGTTACACGAAACTTTTTAGGGGTTAATACCTAGGAGTAACGTCACCGGCTTACAGAGCATACACAACTTTAAATTTACTAGATATTACTAAACTATTCTCTAGAATAGAAATGTATTATTGTTTAGGGAAAAAAATCTCTTACAGAATCAGAAAGTTCTCCATAGACAACCCCAAACTTCTGAAAGAAAGCTTCCAAAGTCCACTTACAAGCTGTATCTAATTTGTGATGCACTTTCCAGTTGGCAAAAAACAAAGCAATCAGCATTACATTTCCTTATTAGTTCATTAACCCTTATGTAGCTACATTCTTATCTGAAACAGTCTGACCTGGGTGCAAAGGCAATCCTTCACCATAATAAATGTTCAAGACATATTTGTTAAATGAGTTAATCTTCATTAGGCTCCTTAGTTCATCTGGTTCTGTAATTAAAACTGTAGTCATTACACCAGGTGTTGATACAGCAAAATTTGACAGAAGTAAGATATTTTAGTTTGTTGCCAGTATCCTGTCTTAATGCCCAGTGTTGTATAGGCTCTTAGAGCCATGGCAACAGTGTTGGCTGATGCTGATTTTTAGAATCTGACTCACAGACACAATAATTATTAGTTCATGATTAAAACAACACTGCATACCTTAGGACCATAGGATAGGATACTTAGGACCATACTTTTGGATTCTGTAATGAGCCATGGTGATACGTATCACACGTCACTTACACTACCTCTTCCTGCCCCTATGACTAAAGCCACTCATTTTTAAGAGTAAATCTGAATTAAAAGTATAATAGTGAAACAATGTTCTTTTGCTAACTGGTTCATATGGGTGCTGAACCACTGGCCGAGACTTATTTCCTTAAAGATGAAAACAAATAAGTTGAAGGGTCATAGTTGAAGGGTCAGCGATTCCTTCTAGGAGTAATCCAGTCTTCATTCAATATATCTGATTTAAGGTTTTCTATGCCTGCATTAATAATAGCATCAGCATACATTTAATGGTACTACTTGCCAGAACTTGAGTTAAGGGCTTCACTCGTTATCCTTACAACCCCATGAACTATTATTCCCATGCCATAGATAAGGAAATAGGCACAGAAATTTTACATAATTCACCTGGTATACAACAGTAAGTGGCAGGATGGGAATTTAAACCCAGGCAGTCTGACTCCATCCCATCATGCAATGCTGTCTCTCTAAAAATAATGGTTCCTCCCTGGAATTACTGTGAACTGAATGGCTCAATGATAGGCTGGAGCCACACAAAATGAAGAGTGTATTTATTCAAACATAGGTGATAAAGGAATAGAGTCAGGAAAATAGAAAAACAAAAAAAATTTTAAACCACCTAATTTGGCTAGTGGTGCTCAAAATAATAGGGACAGTCAAAAGAGCTTTTGAGAACTTTTTGAACCCATGGATTGTGATGGAGAAAAAGCAAACAAAATGGGAAATCTCCTTTGGTAAGTAGATATCAAGTACAGGCATTCAATTCCTCCTGAAGAACATTCCCCTTGCCCAAGGTGGTAATAAACTGCAGCAATCTTCGGTGATGTTGACATAATTCCTAAAGAGAATGCAAACAGAGGCTCCAACAAACCTAGAAGCAAATTTCTACCATTAGGACCAGCAGTTGAGTTCCCTCCTTAAGATGGAGTTTATGATAATAACTTGGCAATTACAGTTAAGAATTATTATTCATTATAACAAAATGGGGAGAAAAATTCTAGAGAAAAACTGTGTAACTCCATTCCAATAAACTAAAGGGGACATCTGAATGACCTAAGTTGTTAGGCAATGAAAATTGCAAATATATATATATATATATATATATATATATATATATATTCCCACAGAGATAAAAATCTTTAGGGTAACAGCCTGAATGAAATCCAACCTCAACCTGAGGCTCAACCAGAGAAAAAGCATCAGATGAGGCATCTAGTCTTCCTTAGGGAATTTGTGATTTGTTCTGCAGCAATGAAGCTATCCAGATATAGCAACTGAATGTACAAGGATTAGTTATACACAAACCCATCGTCCCCATCTTCAGTTCCTACATCTTCAAAACCCATGGTGGTTACCTGGCTAGAGGACCACAGGTACCATATGGATATTCCAACAAAGAAAGGGCAAAAAAAGAAATTTTTATTTCTACGTAATACCAAAGGATGGTAGTGCCCCTATTTTCTGATCTATACAGTTTTTCTTGCAGTGTTCGTAGCAGCTGAAATGTCAGGACTTCCTTTGAAAAGCAGAAAGGCATCACCATCAGATATGAGAGGCAGGTGTAACTACTCTGAAAATATCTGATAAACAAAACCTAACTTTTAGAGATGACTTTTTAATGACAAATGGGCTTCTGAAAACTAAGCCTGGTCCTCTTAGCAGAGACTTCAATACTAAATGAGTAGCTTAGGGAAAGAACTCAGCAAGTTTTTCTTGGATTTTGAACAATCCTTCATTTTTAACTTTAGAATTTTTTTGTTTGACAAAGCATTTAAAATATTTCTGACAAAGCTTCTCTTTCTTAATTTAAGAAAGCATTTTAAAAATTATATTTGTCTATTAGGGAGGGTGGGAGGGAGGGAGACGCAAGAGGGAAGAGATATGGGAACATATGTATATGTATAACTGATTCGCTTTGTTATAAAGCAGAAACTAACACACCATTGTAAAGCAATTATACTCCAATAAAGATAAAAAAAATTATATTTGTCTATAAATATCCTACAACTGCAGTTTTAGAATCACTGTATTTCCCATCCATATGTTAACACTTCAAAGCTGTATGTAAAGAAACTTTTCTAGATTAGCCTTTACTGCTATGGAGATCAAAGGAATTAAATTCTAAATACATTACCCTCCCTTTTCACGGCACTTTAATAAAGACCCATTACTCACTTTTGCATGTTGTCAACTTCCTTGCTTTTAAGAATCAGCACGTGAAGTATCTCCTTTTCCATCAGTTGCCTAACCAGCAAGGCCTCTCTCTGAGTAACTCCAACATACTGCTGAGTAGTGACCCCTTCGGGGAGCCCTCATTCACCAATGTGAAAACCATATACTAGATTTGAATATGAGCAAACCAACTTTTTTTAATCACTAAAAGCAGGACTTTTGTGGCTACTCAAATGTCTAGATATCATAATTTACTCATATCATACATATATTTATCTAACCAAATTATGTGAATTCATTAAAAAGGAAGCAGAAAAAAAATTAATGTACTAAAAACAGTTCCACCCCTCTTTCATTCTACTAAGAAAAGCATGCACCCTAGAGTGAGTATGAGAAGCAGAGGTGAATCTATTGTCCCCTCAGTTAGTATGAGTTTTGAATGCTTCTCAGTGGAAACATCTCACTCCATGACCATGATTCTACTGCCTAAGGACAGTATTCTTCATGTAACATGGTAATAAAACACAAACCAGCAACTTCATCAAGTTGCAATCAAACAAATAGCTATCTATTATTAGAGAAAAACTTGGCTCTGATGTATGTGTATTCTACATATCCAGTTAAATGAAATTGACAAGGAAATTTAAGTGGCATTAATTTCTTAGAATACTTCTAGCTAATACACATAATTAAAAGTAAAAAGAACATAGTTATTTCCTTAAAAGTAAAATTATACAGTAATTTAGACATTTAGTCTAAATTGATACTGTTTTACTATATTTGCACCCAGTACAAACTTTTCTGATACTTACAAAAATATAAGATTAGATAAGTACATTTGCACATCATATAAAATTTTCAGATACTGAGAAAAATAGGAGACCAGCATTTCTTTGATAATCAGTACTAGTTCACAGTACTACCAGTCTTCTTTTATATACCTCCTAAGAGAGATCGAGAGATGTGCTGCTTAGATATCATGGCTAATAGTGGCAGAAACTGAATTATCATCTACTTAATCCAATGTGACAATTTCATTCATAGCAGTAACTTAAATTGATTTTTCTCTTTTTTCTGCCTGTCTGCTTTGAGTTCTTATGTTTTCAGTGCGTACTATTAAATTCTATTGTAGATGCCAACAGGTGTGTTTATCAACACTTCTGAGAGGGGATCTTCTTGTCTGTACTCCTCTTAACTTTCTTCTTGTTTTCCTCTTCCCTATAACTACCTCTTTTTTCTTTTACCTGTCTTTTCATATCATTTTAATCTAGTTACTTATGAAATTAAAGAGGTCAAAATGTGCATATGGAAGTGTGACAATGCATAGGTATATGTAAGTACTACTGCCAGTAATGTATCAGGCACCGTGCTAAGTGCCAGAATACAAGGATGAATAAAACAGTCTTTGCCTTCAAGGAGCTCACAGTTTGGAAGAAGAAAGAGACAATATCTGAAAATGTTTTAATAAACTGAGTAATTTTTGTATGAAGTCTGAGCCTCATATGTTTCACATTATAGCTTCCAAAGGCTTAATTACTAATATTAGATTCCCTATTAGTTTAAGGGACAAGTTGTCACGACCCGTGATATTTTAAAAGAAGCCCAAGCCAGTCTGCCAACTTCCAAGTTAAACTTCCTGGGTTGGGTGTAGTTTAGAATATGGTAACATGCCAGCTCAGCTTCAAAGCAGAATAAGCAGTGCCATTAAGGCAGAAGAAATACTGCATTAAGAGCTGCTAAGAATGCCCTAAGGCAAAATGAAACGCTGATACCCAGAAAACAAAAATGTCAATAAGCACACCTCTGGTGGCATCATAAGCATCACAGCTAACTTTTACTGAATGACTACCATATGCTAGCACTGTGTCAAGGGCTGTCAGGTATTATATCAGTTAATTTAAACTATATATTGATACCATATTTTCTCCATCTCATAGATGAGGAAATTTTATCCTAGAGAATTTAAATAACTTTCCCAGGGTCAGAGAGTGGTAGAGAACTGATTTAAACTTGGGAACTATGACAGCAGATGACTTAATGTTAGCCACTAATTTTTTTTTTTTTAAATCTCCAGCACCAAGAAATCTGGCAGTAGAATATGTACTTAAATAGAGAATAATTTCTATTGGGCCAGCCATTTTCAAGGTCTCAGAATCCCTTGGTTTCAGGACCTCTTGAATAAAAAATATTTTCTCTTAAAAAATAGAGAACACCAAAAAGCTTTTCTTTATGTGGGACATATCCACTGATATTTACCATATGAGAAATCAGACCTGAGAAATTTTAAAAACACAAGAACTGTCAGGGCATACATCATCATATATCATGTAGCATTTAGAAATTCCATATTACATTCAGGAAAATAATACTTAAATGGCAAATAAAGTTTTAGTAGTATCAAGAAAATAGTTTTAACCTGAAAGCACTTTAAAAGGGTCTCAGGAACACCGAGAGGTCCCTGGAACACACTAGGTAAACTACTGGATTAGACTATTTACTATATTTTAAAATAAATCATGAACCCCTCATTACCACTACCCTTTCAGAATCTGGAAACCCTGATTGAAAATGATTTATTTATGACAGAGGACTTATTTCAGAGACAAAGAAAAAAGATTCAGGAAGTCAAGGGGCAGACCTAAGATCACACAGCTAGTCAGTGGCAGATATCTAATATTACTATATTAAAGAACATATTTTTGGTTTCTGATTACAAAGTATCAGTAGACAAATATTTGGGGACAGTTGGTAATAAGGAAAGCAATTACACAATAGTGAAACAGGGTATCAAAATTCCAAAGATCTCTTGAATAAGCCAGTACTTTCAGTGTTGTGCAGGAAAAGCTAATAGTGCTGGCTTCACTTCTCCATTCATTTATAACATGCTACTCATAGGGCTCCTACTGATGAAGCAAATCCATGGTCCCTGTCAGACTAGCTTAACTAAAAACTACATTTCCACTTCCACTTCCAGACAAGATGGAGTAACAGACCAGATTAACCCTCACACTTGAAACAATAAAAAAATAAACAAAATACATTAAGCAGGAGTTTTGAGACACTGGACATGGTCAGTGCAGGACAGTGATCCCTGAGAGAGGGGAAACAAAGTGAATCCTATGATTGCCGGGGGGAAGGAGAGAGGCAGGAGACAGGGAGAAGAGGAGGAAAAGGAAGAAGGAGAAGAAGGAAAGAGATGGCAACTTAGAACTCTATACCTTGTACAAAAAATTAAGAATATTTCAGACACATGGAACATGAAAAACTTATCAGTACCAGACCTACACAATGAGGAATGTTAAAGGAAGTTCTTCAGTCAAAAGGAAAATAACACCACACAGAAATACAGATTTACACAAAGAACTAAAGCATGTACTCTGGCTACAATGGAATAAATTAAATATCAATAATAAAAACATATCTACAGAATCTCCAAATATTTCAAAATTAAACAATATAACTGTAAATAACCCAAGGGTCAAGGAAGAAAGCAATAGGAAAATTGGAACAGAGCAGGACCCCCCCACCCCCACCCCAGCCCCAAGTACAAAACTGAGCAGTTAATGATTGTGACAAAAGAGTCACAGACTCAGTGTCTGATGCACACTCCTGAATTGTTTTACAGATACTATAACTGCTACCACAGGAAAAAAGCTAACTGCATGATGACCAGACTGTAGCCATGACATAAGCTGCTCCAGCTTGAGCAATATTGAATCTATGGCTAGCACAATTCCAAGAACTGGCCTCAAGAGAATGGGATTAACATTATTGCTCATAATAATCTATTTCTTTGTGGGCATCAAAGTAATTGTAGCTTTCTTCACCTGTATATATAAGCAGACAACTAAAATCATCAGCAGAGATGCTACAGACCCATGCTGACACCCTCCACTCTGAGAATATAGCACTCTATGTCAGCATGAAGAAGTTACAAGACAGACCTTCACCCCTAACCCCACAGAAATGAAATGATGTTCTGACAAGTGGGGATTTGTAAGCAGCTCTTTGCAGGAAACCACCCTCAGCAGGAAGCCCCTTTTCTTGTCACTTTAGCAAAGCTATATTGTAACTAACTTTTAAACCAGGTGCCACACCATGCTCTACTCATTTCTGGCCCAAGCACACCTTTCAAATCTTTTAACACACAATACCTTGTCTAACTTGTCGGTTCTTTCCATAGATCAAAGAAAAAGAAATGAAGAATAAGCAATGAAATGTAGAAATGAAGATGACCAGATCTCTCCCTTAGCTTCCCCTTCAGTCATCTCCTGAACAAACTGTGTGAACAAGATAACATCTAGAGGAAGATCACAAGAAGTCAACGAGCCTGCGAGCAGTGGGGGGATGATGATGACTCTGACCCCCTATCTCAACGATTAACTGAGATTACTTCCCTCCTTCTCTTTAAAAGTTTCATGGCTGAGCAGAATCTTCGGAGGTGGTTTGTGGGGGATGCTGAGTCCACCATCTGCCCAGATTGCTGGCATTCTGATTAAGAGCACCTTTCTTTTCTACTGTTTTTAAGTTTGTAACTGATTTTGTAAACGGGAAGTGGTGGGATCTGATTCATTCAGTAATAAAATTATAAAGTATTTTGAACTGAATGAAATGAAAACAGAAAATAGGAACAATTGTGGGATGCAGGTAACACCATGGTCAGAGGAAAATTTATAGTACTAAATGCCTGTTAGAAAAGATGAAAGATCTCAAATCAATGACCACGACTTCCACCTTAAGAAACTAAAAAACAAAGAGCAAACTAAACTCAAAGTAAAGGTAAGAGTAGAAGTCAAGCATACTGAAAGCAGAAAAACAATTGAGAAAACCAAAGAAACAAAAACTAGTTCTTCGAGAATGTCAGTAAAAGAGATAAGCCTCTAGCCATACTGATCAGGAGGAAAAGAAACAATTCACCAATATCAGGAATGAGGTAGGGATTTTAACTACAGATCCTACAAATGCTGTGCCAGGTAGACTCTAAGATGGCCCTCAATGATCTATGTCTTCTGGTATTCATACCCCTATATAAGCCATTCCTCTTCAGTGTGACCTGGCCTAAGCGACTTGCTTCCAATCAAAAGAATATTGCAAAAGTGATGGGATGCCATTTCCATAATTAGGCTTCATAATACTGTGCCTTCTATCTTCCTAGCAGACCCCTCTTCCCTTGATGGCTATGATGAAGTAAGCTGCCATGACAGAAAGGCCCAACTGGCAAGATACTGAGGGCAGCTTCCAGCCAACAGGGGACTTTGATCCTTAGTTCAACAAACCAAAAGGAACTGAATCCTGCCAAAAAACACATGATCTTGGAAGCAGATCCTTCCCCAATCAGTCTTTCAGTTCTGGCAAGTACTTTGCTTACAGTCTTATAAAAGACCCTGAAACAAAGGACCAAGCTAAGCTATACCTAATTCCTCACCCACAGAAACTGTGAGTCCATAATGTGTACTATTTTAAGCCACTAAAATTGCAGTAATTTGTTATTATAGCAAGAGATAACTAATATAAATATTTAAAAGGTAATAGAGAATTATTATGAACAACTTTATGCCAATAAATTCAACTTAGATGAAATGGACAAATGGATATATTTCTTAAAACACGCAAACTAACAAAGCTCACTCAAGAAAAAAATTGAATAGTTCTTATCTACTAATAAAGTTAAAATTAAAAGCCATCTCTCAAAGAAAACTCTAGGCCCACATATCTTCACTGGTAAATTCTACCAAATATTTAAAGAGGAAATAATACCAACATTACATAAATTCTGTCAAAAAATTAAAATGGAAGTAATAATTCTCAACTCATTCTTTGAGGCCACTATTATCATGACATCAAATTCTGACTGACAGTACAAGGAAAAAAAAATCATACAGATCAGTATTACTCAAATATAAAAATTCTTAACAACATTTTAGCAAACTGAATTCAACAATATATAAAAGAACAACACATAGTAATCCAGTGCTATTTATCTCAGGGATGCAAGGTTGGTTTAAAATTAAAAATAGTAATCAATATAATCCCACAGTAACACACTACAAAAGAAAATCCATATGACCACCTCAATGGATGCAAAAAAATTATTTTAATAAAATCCAACACCCATTTTTGATAAATACTCTCAACAAATTAGGTATAAAAGGAAATTTCCTCAATCTAATAAATCACATGAATGAAACGTATAACTAATGTCATGCTTAACGGCCAAAGACTGGTTGTTTTTCCAACATCAAGAACAGGGCAAAGCTATCCGCGCTTATCACTTCTATTCAACACTGTACAAGAAATCATAACCAATTCAATAAAGGGGAAAAATCCAGATTGGAAAAGAAAAACTTAAATTCTCATTATCCAAACAGAAAATCCTCCAGCATGTACAAAAAAACTACTACAGCTAGTGAGTTTAGCAAGGTGCAGGATATAAGGTCAATATACCAAAACTTATTATAGTTTTTATATAAGGCATGAACAACCAGAAATTTACATTTATAACAACATCAAAAATTATTTCGTGATAAACTAAAGATGTGTAATATGTGTTCACTGAAAACTATAAAACATTACTAACAGGAATTAAAGAAGATTTAAGAGAAAGTTATACCATAGTCACTGATCAGAAGATTCCACATTGCTAAAATATCAATTCCCCTTAAACTGATGAGATTCTATGCAACTAAAACCCCAGAAGATTTTCTAGAAACAGATATGCTGATTGAAAATGTTTCAGTGTATATGTAATGTACCTAGAATAGGAAAAACAATTTTGAAACAGAATAATTAAGGTTGGATGACTTACACTACTTGATATCAAGATGTATTTTAAGGTACAGTGATCAAGATAATATGGTATCGATGTAAAGGTTTAAAAATAATCAATGGAACAGAACAGAGAGTTCAGAAATTGATCCTCACATACACAGTTAATTGATTTTCAACAGAGATAACAGGGGAATTCAGTGGGGAAAAGGACAATCTTTTCAACAAACAGTGCCAACAAAACTGGATACTCTTATGCCAAAAAAAAAAAATCAATTTTGACCCTGACTTTATACTTAACCAAAACTGAACGTGCAATGGATCACGGATCTAAATTAATAGTTAAGTATATAAACTGTCTAATTTACTATTTCTTGAGACTGTTACTATCAGTCAAACAATTCATATGTAACACAGAAGGATTCCACGGTAGGAAAAAAAAATGTGAGAAGTATATTCTATTCCTTTCTTAAAGATTTATAATTTACAATAATATTAAAAACTGAGACACCTAATACCAACAAGGAAATCTAATTTTCTTTAACTCAATAATACATAAATATATTGGACCACAGAGCTCTGTATTTATATATTGTTTATTAATAACCTATTGAGCCCAGTTCTAGAAACTCTGATAGTGTTCAAAAATTTTTGTTTTACATGTTAGGAATTAAGTCCAGAATAAGTAACTCATCAGTCCTCTGTTCTTTGTATTACAAAACATCATTTTCACTTGATATGCCCTGGAGGTTTTATAACCAAGTATTGCTTATATTTTTGTGCTTCTACTCTCCCTGGGCCTTCATTACTACAACTTTTATCATTCTGTGGTATAACCATCTGTTTTTCTCATGAGAAGGAACACTCCTTTTGCCCAGGAAATGTGGACTGCTCATTTTCATTCTGACCAACTAATGCCAGTGACTAGAAAATAGTGAAATCTCAATAAGTGATTCATAAGTAAAAAAAAGTGGGAGAAAAAAGGATTTTCATGTGAACAGCGCACAAACTAAAATATGGACACCCAAGAGACGACTGTAAAATTCTAAACTGGGAAGGAAGATACTGAGGAAAAGTGATCTAAGAGAGCAAGGTAGGGTTACTGGAAAATGAAGAAAATATTTACAGAGCAAGAACTCAGAAAAGTCTAAACTTAATAAGATTTCATGGTATCACCAATGCAGAGAAGACATTTGGTTCAGTACAGGTGATATTTCACTGCTCAATTACTAAATAATTTCCTATACTATACACCAGGAACATGATTGCTCCATGCAAAAAGCAGCAGATTGATAATGATATAAAACCACATGAAAATAATTACTTCATTTGACAGCACAAAGGATTAAGTATCTGTTCAATATGTTGAAGGAAAACAGTCCAAGCTTCTTATTCTCAGAATAAAAATGTTAGAATATATAACAAAAGTACATCACAAAAGGAACTGACATTAGTTGATCATGCTAAGCCTTTGACATACATAAGCTCATTGAGGATCACTACCTTGTGAGGTAGATATCTTTCAAACAGATTTGAGGAATTAACTGAAGCCTCCTCTTTTAAAATCTACATTCTGTCATAAGAATGTAGATTAATAAGAATCTACGTTCATAAGAACCTGAATTGGCCAATTTTATTTTTCCCAATAATCTCCAAATCCCAAGATCTGTTCATCTGTAATGAACTTTTCCAATAATTGCAATTTTATAAACATAATTAACTTTTCCTGACTTATAGGACCTCTTGGTGGGCATTTAAAAACTGCAACAGGTCCCCCATCTTGTTCAGGACATACTCCAGGAATTCAAAACAGCTGTCTTTCTAAGGAGCATCCAAGACTTGTAAAATTCTTAACATGGTTTTATATCAAAATGGAGTAACTTTTCATGAGACTGACTGTAAAAAGAGGAACACTTATAGACTTCTTAATAAATTACACATATGTGCTAAATACTTTATGCCTCTACTTAATTCTTACACACTTCTTATGAGATAAATCTCTTTGCAGATGAGAAATCTGAGGCTCAGAGATTAAGTTATTTTATCCTTTCCAAGGTCAAATACAGTGGTGATACCAGGAAGCGAATTTATCTGATTCATTCCATGGCTTATATTTTTAATGTATAAAATGTGAATAATATTTTTATAATAAACAATGATAGTGACATCATCTTACAACTTCTAGAGTATGTGTCAAAGTCCTGGACAAGTAGTGATAACAACTATTTTGGGGTCTCTCTTAAACTTCAGCAAGTGTGATATGGTCCAAAGGGACAGTAATTTAAAATCATACTGCCTGGTTACTACTCTTGTGTGCTTAATATCTGGTAAGTTATCTACCTTCTCTGAGCCTCAATTTCTTCACCTCTAAAATGGATGGGATTTTTTAAATGGCTTCTTGATGAGCTGGTATGAAGCTTAAAAAAGGTAACGTTTTAAAAGGTTTTGAAAGGTTTTAAACTATATTGTGACAAATGGTAGTTGTAAATATTGTTACTAATTAAAACAGGCTAAGCAGGCCTAAAAATGTATTCTGCCAGAATCTACCCTCCATTATTTTCTCATGAATAAGAAACATTTAAATTTATAGAAAATAACTTTCTTAAAAAGCTGTCAGAAAATAAATCCTCAACAATTACAAAAAAGGATGTAAGAGAGGTTCAAAGATTATTATGTTTTGACTTCCACTTGTTAACTTTAAAGACCCAACACTGAGAAGATTAAAAAAAAAGAGAATTGTAAAGATCAATCCTGATAAAGATGCCATTTCACAGGCATACAAAGTTAAATGAAACTCACAATGAGGTGAGAAACTGACATACAGGCTCTTTCCAAAAGATCTATGTTAGAGCATCTCAACAGGCATTGTCCCTGTTGAATGGCTAAACTGAAAAAATAGGTTTGACTGGCTTAAAAATGGGAAAGTGGACAATCTGATAGCTATGTGATTTCTTTCATTTTAAATATCTGCTAGCAAGAGATTTAAAGGAGTTTACATCATCTTAACCCAATTTCTCCTAATCCAAAAACATTACGATTACAATTCATAGGCAGGTGCTGTTTGAATAGGACCAAGAGTAACAAACAACATTTTCTCTCATGGGTTTATTTGAACCTAACTTTAAAATACACCCTTTTCTTACCCATAGTTTTCTTCACATTCAGAACATTCAGAAGGAGCAGTTACATAACAAAACAGAGATTAATGGGAACATAGATGCAATATATAGAAAACACTTACTTTAATTCTCTGTCCCTCCTGTCTTGCTTTGCTATTTAACTGCTTCATCTCGTGTTTTGTACCTGAGATCAAGAGGCATAAAATACTATTTCAAAATTTGTGTGTCCTTTCTAATTATTGCATTTGATCCCCTAGTAGCTATAAAACCTATACCATTATCCCCCTCAAAAATAAAAACAATGCAAACAGTAAACAATCTAGAGAAAATATGTGCTCTAAGGGAGTGAACTTTATGACCCATCAACGCTGACAAATGCGGGACAATGAGTAAAAACTATTTTATTTACTTTTTATTCACACAACTAGATTTTCCCATTTGTAAGGGAAGCTATTTATCAAAATCAAACAATCTGGTAGTTGTATAACACAACCACAAGTAACTTGTCAAAGGCTAAACAAAACACATGGAGTTTAATTCAGGAGTCATCATTCTCTGGGGGTAGTGAGTCTACATGATTTCATATTTTCTTCATTCACCAAGTGTGCCAGTTTCTTTTTCCTTTGTGACATCTCTCCTCTCTCCAATATTTTGTGATCTTGATCCTATCATCCCAATCTAAGTCTTATTTCATCCCAATCTAAGTCTTATTTCATCCCAAGTGGGCCTGTGTAGTAACATCATATCAGATTATCCAATTTCTTGTGTTTGGATCCATCCTTCATACCATAGTATATTGATATTTATAAAACCCTTTGTGCCATTCCCTGTGTCAAAGTTTATTTTTAATTGGTTCTCTATTTCTCAAAGGATAGACTTTATTTCTTCTACAGAAAGGTTATCTGCCTTATCACACTATTCACCTACAAAGCAAGGTGATTTACTATTTTCTAAAGTTTGTGATTTTGGTGCCTCTGTAACTTGTGGTCCCATCATTCTACATTTCCAGAAAGAGCTGTCTTCCTTTCAACCTTATTCACACAAATATTGTTTGTCCTACAATATTCTACTCAAACTCTTCCTATTCTATTAAGTCTTTCCTGACCACTCAAAGGAATTTCTCCCTCACCTGTAATCTCATGGTAATCAGTGAAATTACTTTGGTAATTAATTATTTGTTGCCTAATTAGAGCTTCTCACTGCTGCCTTAAAAGAGTTAAAGTTTTACAGTTTATTTAAAATAAAGATGACTTGGTAAGTATGACTTGTATTTCCAACCATATTTTCTGAACTCTAAGATACACATTTATTCACTTTTGACATTTCAGAAACTGAGTGCATCTACAAATCTCAGCAGGGTAAAACTGGGGAACCACAGAAAGAGCAAATTCCTTAAAAGCAGGCAGACAACACTGTCATCCTTATTTACAAGGGTAGCTCTCATGCCACTGTGCTCTGCTGGGAGAAGAAAACAACATGTTCTCTCTGCTCCTAGGTACTCCCAAGGCCCCTACTGTCAAATGTAAATGAACTACACACCAGGTTCTCTCAAAACTCCACCCAGTATAACCCTTTCTGGAGTCAGAATGACCTCTGTTTGTTTTGCATAGATAACATGTGAAGGGAATTAAGCCCCTATTATGCCATCTCCAACTTGCTATCCATCAAACTTCAAAGTGGTTATTAGCCAAACTCTTCCATATATATGAAGGAACAGATATTGAATACTTGCTAAGAATGGAGAGAGCACTAAGCAAAATTAAAGATCCCTTTAGCCACATCTGACAGAAATAGTCCAGAGTTGTTAGAGAAGTAACATTAAATGGATACAGATAACCTTTCGGACTCATTTTAGTGTCCATAGAATCTGAAAGCTCTATGTTTACTCTAGTTGAATTTTTATTTATTTTTGTTTCCTTTAACCCAAGTACCTAATCTATGGCTTTATGTATGACTCTCAGAAATCTAGAACAAATTCTGAATCCTTGTACCCTAATATTTTCATTTTTCTACCTGATCTGGTCTTTCAGGCTGCCATCCACATGTATTCCTGACAGCTGATCTGAGAAATGACCACTGCTGGTGCTTTTTAAATAAACTGTACCCTCATATCCCTTCACTGCAACAGGTAGCACAAGTCACACAGTATGTTTACAATGAAAGAGCTCAAAACATATCAACTATTTATCCCTTAACAGAAAGTCCCTGAGATTATTTTGTGCTGAGTCATACACAGCAGCTAAGCTAAGTATTTTAAAGCCAACTCATCACCACATAACTGGTTTTCCCCTTCTCCACTAATAGGCCTAAGTCCGGAACTTCAGTAAGGTAGTTATTATTAGTATCCACCACCTCCGGCCCCCACAACCAGTGCAAAAGGGAAAAGCAAAAAAATGTTTGAGGCAGAGAGAAGCAACGTGCCTAGAGTCATACAGCTAAGAAATAGGAGTGCCAGAAACAGCACAGGCATCTTGATTTCAACATTCAAGCTCTTAAATTGTACACTATTCTGCCTCATGAAACACTATACCTGCCCGGCAAATTTTTAAAAAAATCAAATAATGTCCAATGCCCTCTTTATCAATTGCAGATCCTCTTCTTTTTTCACCTTTGTCCTCTCTCTCCTCCCATTCCTTCAGTATATGGCAGAAAATTTAAGACAATTCTTTGAGTTGGGAAATTCTAAGGTAAGGGGGTTAAAAATACTAGCACAGAATTCAGAATATGTGAGTTCTAGGCCAGAGTCTGTCATTAACTAGGCAAACTTTCTGACCAAATCTCATGTGTATTTTGTATCAACAGCACACATCTCAACCTAGCCAAATCTCATACTCTCTTAAGTTTCCTCCTCTACGAACTAAAAGGACTGGATATAAATAAAACACCTTCTAGTTTTGAAAATTCTTCTAGCTTTCAAAATTTGAATATTGCAAAATGGGGAGGGAAGGAAGAACAACACGAGCAAGATTGTTTCATTCTGCAAACCGTATTATAAAGAGAAGGGGGGGAGCTTCCCTGGTGGTGCAGTGGTTGAGAGTCTGCCTGCCGATGCAGGGGACACGGGTTCGAGCCCCTGTCCGGGAAGATCCCACATGCCGCGGAGCGGCTGGGCCCGTGAGCCATGGCCGCTGAGCCTGCGCGTCCGGAGCCTGTGCTCCGCAATGGGAGAGGCCACAACAGTTAGAGGACCACGTACCGCAAAACAAAAACAAAAACAAGAGAAGGGGGGGGCTTCCCTGGTGGCGCAGTGGTTGAGAGTCCGCCTGCCGATGCACGGAACACGGGTTCGTGCCCCGGTCCGGGAAGATCCCACAAGCCGCGGAGCGGCTGGGCCCGTGAGCCATGGCTGCTGAGCCTGCGCGTCCGGAACCTGTGCTCTGCAACGGGAGGGACCACAACAGTGAGGGGCCCGCGTATCGCAAAAAAAAATAAAAAATAAAATAAAGAGAAGGGAAAACCATGGTAGAAATTTAGCAATTAGAAAAAATAAGCACTCAAACTCTACTCAATTGAATGTTGTTCCTTTTCCAAAAATAACTACCACAATGGGTTATATGTAACCTGAAAATACTTATGATTAAACTGCCAACTCCTGGGCATTGATGGTACCTATAAATATAATTTCTATTAGTGGTTACCTACCAGTGAACTCATACCTTTTAAATTAAGGAATGCAAAACTCTGTATTGTAGGAAAGAGTATCAACAGAAAGACTTCTCTTTCCTATGAGCCCTCTCATAACCCCTTGCCCAGGGTATAAACTGCAACGGTACTTCGGCACTGTGAGCTTGGTCTAGGTTGGGTAGCAGAGCTTAAAAGGGCAGGAAAACCAAGATGACATGGCCCCTTGGAATTTCCGTAAACTAAAATGATCAGACAATATTTTTGAAACAATTTGTACATGAGGAAATATAAGCATGAAAATACATAATAAAATATTAGATATTTGGAGAAAATAATAATGGTGGTAATAATAGTAACAGCAGCTTTCATTTATTGTATCAATAAATGAAATACTTCATAGCTATTATTATACTCCATCTTTACCAAAATCCTACAAAGTATCTGTAAGATTATCATAATTATAGAGATTAGAAACCTGAGGCACAAAGAGGTTATGTAATTTGTCCAAGGTCACAGAGCACAACTCTTCAGAGGCTGTGATCTTAAATAAAATGCTTCACTAAGCAGTGTCATCAATCAGGGCAATAATTTGTAAGCACAGAAGAAAGCCCTATAACCATTAATTAATACCACCACCACCTACTTCAAGCTTCACCAGCTTGTATCAATTTCGGTTCTTTCCCCTCCTGGAACTCCGCGCAATTAATCTAGTATATCTAATGATTCTTCCTCAATCTGATTATATTCAGCAAACACATACAGAGCATTCATTATATATAAAGCATTATACAGACAAAAACTTTTATATCAAAGTTTCTCAGAAGACTTCTGCATTCCCAAGAAAGAAATTGCAGGGGAAAGGAAATCAATTTTATTTATGTCCTTTACAAATATAAAAGAAGTAAAAGTATAGTATTAATAAGCATGACTGAATCAGAAAACAATTCTTATTCATTACACTTAGAATGCAGCACATTTGCAAATGTATTCATTCAAGCTTGTTTGTTACAAATAAATCTAGTTGATAAATTCTGACATATATAAGATTAAAGCCAACACTTATAGAACACTCACTATGTACCAGACACTGATCTAAGCACTGCCCACTGTACATGTATCTCATTTAATTCTCACAACAACCTTGTAAAGTAATTATTATTATCCCCATTTCACAGATGAGTAAACTGAGGTACAGTAAATTTAAGTAACTGGACACGAATCACACATGCTGTAAGTGGCAGAGCTGGGATTCATCCCAGGTAGTCTGGCCCCAGAGTATGTGCTCTTAATCACTGCCTCCTAAAGAGGGGGGGGTTGGGGGGGAATCTGAAACTAGAATAAATCATTAACACTGTAGAAAATAAGAAAAATCATGATATTCTCTGGCCTTTATGCCTGGTTACAAAGGTCAAATATAGAAAACATTCATTTGTAGGAAAGAATAAAAAATAAGGGAGGGAGGGGACAAAGTCATTAATTAATTATACCTCTGCCCATGTCTAAATTATCTGAGATTAATCGCTCCTTTCAGTCTCTGGTGCTTTAAATTCAATCACCACTTTCACAAATTTCTGAAAATAGAAGCGCTATTCAATCATGATGATGCTTTTATCTGTTCACGTGTGTGTTTTTGTTCTGCACAGGTGGGGAGTAGGTCAACGGTGCTGTGGGTAGTTCTGATAACCGGAAACTCAACCAACCACCTGTACGCTATGAGGCTACTTTTCTGGTGGTTTTGGGAAAAACAGGGAAGACACACTAGAAAGAGCTCTGCTGTAGTGACTTTTCTTACTTCTGAAAATGGGCATAGGGTGAAACACTGAAAAGAAGTTTGTGGCCTCTTAGCCACACAATTCCAGTGGAACTCATGCATCAAGGTTACTAGAGCAGAATGGTATCTTCATCAAAATTAAAGTCAGGACCTATTAGGCAAAAAGTATAAAGAGAAAAAATTCTCCTTGAAAAGTTGTTAAATAAATATTGATCTCAACCCTTCATGATTCTGTGTAGCCAATTGTGTACACTAAAATGTATAGTAATACAGTATTAATAGAGTTCATATGCTAAATACTGCTTTACAGTACTGCAAAAAATTATTTTCTCCCTTATAGTTTTTTTTGAAAAGTTGTTAAATAAATATTGATCTCAACCTTCATGAATCTGTATAGCCAATCTTGTACACTAAAATGCATAGTAATACAGTATTAATAGAGTTCATATGCTAAATACTGCTTACAGTACTACAAAAAAATTATTCTTTCTCCCTTATAGTTTTTTTTTTGCGGTATGCGGGCCTCTCACTGCTGTGGCCTCTCCTGTTGCGAAGCACAGGCTCCAGACGCGCAGGCTCAGCGGCCATGGCTCACGGGCCCAGCCGCTCCGCGGCATGTGGGATCTTCCCGGACCGGGGCACGAACCCGTGTCCCCTGCATCGGCCGGTGGACTCTCAACCACTGCACCACCAGGGAAGCCCCCCATTTTGCAGTTTTTAGATACCTTTTTATCACGACGTACCACAAAAAGTAAAATTAAAAAATTTTCTATCATTAATGTAAAATCAAATTATTTATTAAATGAGATTTTCAGTGATGGAAGTGTGTTATTTATACAATATAGTAAAGTCTAAATAAATGTCATTCACATAATTTCTACAAAGGCAGCTGCAATTTCATTAAAGCTTAAACTGACTTAATTTTACTAACAATGTGTCAAAACTAGCTTTTGGCCAATATCATTATTTATTTCTAAATTTTAAAAACTCACTGTATTAAAATACTAACGAGAATTAAGTACTTTGTTCAACTGAGATTCTTATTAACAAAATTGTATCCATCTATACTCATAATTATGAAAAACATGGTCAAGGTGGTAAAAGGTATTTAATAATAAAACTCAGAAAGTTGACAATCTTCCTATAAAGGAGTGCTGAGGACAGCTTCAAAGATAACCATAAATGTCTCTCCCTGATGAGAAGAGTTCAGGGGAGAAATAAATGGTTTGAAATTGTAAATAAAATATAACATCTTAACTAACACAGAATCATGACTAGGATAAAGGAAAAAAGTTATTGGAAGAGTAGATTTCACCGGGAACAAAAAGAAAGGAGGACAGTAAATCACTGTTCTATCAGGTCACTCAGTAGCCAGGCAGGGAAAAAAATGTGTGTGAATATAGTGTGTGTGTGTGTGTGTGTGTGTGTGTGTGTGTGTGCGTGTGTGTGTGTGTGCGTGTGTGTGTGTGTTTGCGTGCGTGCATATGGCTGTATGGGATATCTGGAGATTAATCTGGATTTTTATAATAGAAAACTACTATAAAATCAATTTAACTTTTCACTGTACATAACATACACTGAAAAAACAAATTAAGAATAAAAAACTGCATTTCACATTTGACCTATAGATCAAATAGCAAAAAGAAAAGCAAGATTTGCTTTGAAGTCCATCTCTAAAGGTACACTTAATTTCAGGAACATGAAATATATAAATGTTTGGATATATTATTATGGTCTCTTCTCCTAAAATCCTATTCAGTACTCAAGTAGAAAAACACTGAAAGCTTGAAAGGGAAGTAAGGTACAAAGGCACCATTTAATGTATATTAAGAAATAACATGTTATCACACAGTAACTCAAGGCTCTGAAAGAAAATAATCCAGTATCAACTAGTATTGTCCTCTAAGATATAAAATCCCTACTTCAAAATCGAAACAGGAAACCTATCTTTCCTATTCACAATATTATTCAAAAAATAAAAAAATTTTAAAGGTGGAAGGAAATTTGGATATCAACCAGTTTACCCACAAGATAAAATATCACGTCCAAGATTAAGTAGCAAGTTCAAAGTAGTGTCAATAGTAGATCCTGTGATACCCAGGACAGTGCTGTTTACACTACAACTCAGCTTTCACAGCACTGATTTGAGAGAAGGAAACACTAAAACCCATGTTTAACAGTCTCTCTCTACAGTTTCCTGGATTCCACAGGACTATCCCAGTTCTTCTCCCAAGTATTTAAAATAAATTAAACATATTTACAGCCAAATATAATAGCAAAACCCATATTTTAGTAAGTATTTTCACTCAGCATTTTTCAATGCAAAACAGTGTAACCCATATGGAGACTATGAATTCCAATCACATTATTCAGGTTTTCTTCCACTTAAACCAATTTGCTTCTAGAGTTAAGTGCCCATAAATTTTATGCTTGTCTATTCTCTCTTGGTTAATTCTGAGAGAAATAAATAGTTCATTATTCATTCAAAGTATGACCTTTTGGAAAAGGTAGCTCTTAACCTCATCAATTTACTGCAGAATCTGGGGGCACAGCCTTTAATTTTATTCTCAATTCTTTGGTCTAATTTTCAGTCTCTCAGTCTCATTTTTTAAAGTTTTGGGGAATTTTTTTGTTCTTTTAATTTCTTTAAAAGGCTCTAAACTTTTAACCTTTCATTGTATAGCATGTTAGCTTGGTCCTATTTTCTCTTAACTGCCAACCAAGAAACGTCATCTGTTGTATCTGTTTTGATATGCTTCCAAGAGACAGGGCTATAGAATCCCTGATACAAATCGCTGATGACTACTATAGCAAGAACGTGAAAGGGGAGACTAGAAGCTGGTCCTCTGAGAGCTCTCAAGGCAAATAAACAATACAAGAAGAAAAATGACTATGTTTAGAGATTACTTAGTGAGGCATTCCAAGCTCTTCCAGCTTTAGTAAACGGTATTACAAGCAGGTGAGGTGTAGAAATAACATCAAGAATATTTCTTTCATTGTAGGACATAAAATGAACTCCCATAGTATGACAGTTAAGGGAAAGAATTAAAGCTACTATGAAGGTACTGGGTATTCTAATATATTCCCATAAAATACATTAATCTTCACTTCTCTTAGGAAATAGAACTCACATATGAAAGAACTTACTTATTCTGCCAAATTATCTTTACAATTTTAATCAAGGGTTGATGAGCAAACTTACTCTAGATGAGTCATAAGAGGGGCTTGGTTGACCACTTGTTCCCCAAGATGTTGTACCTCCTCGTTCATCCATACCTAAGGAGAGAAGAAAGTAAACAATATAAATCCAAGAGGATACAATGATGGGTTTTGTTTGGTATAGCAGATAATACAATTCAGTGGGTGGTATCTGCATGTGATTGGAACTGGCTGTGTATCAATCCTTGCCTCCGAAACCTGCAGAAATAAGTTACTTGGGAGTATCTTTATCACTGCTCTATACAATGCCCTACATACATTGCCAATGTAGGTCTTTGGAGATTTTTGAACAGAGCATAATCTAGGTCTCTCCACCTGTCTCCACCCACTGCTACTTCTAAGAGTAGATGAATGCCCCACCCCCAACTTTCTAAAGTTTAGTACTGCCTCCATGAATATACGAAGTGAATAAGGGTTAGAGAAAATGAAGCAAGTCAAACAAGTGCTCAAGTTAATAAAACTGGTTTCTATCAAAGCACTGAGTAGCTATTCTTAACTGAAGACATCAAACTATATCAAACCATATCAAATCAACATTAATTATATCAAAACTAATCAAAATGATGTGACAACTCATCCTAATAAAATCTCCTCTAAAATCTGATTCTAAATGAGGAGATCTATTCTTAAGAAAATTGCAAAGGAAGACTCAATGTGACAAGGATAAATTACCATTAACAACAAAACAGTTCACTATCCTCCTTAATGTACCTTCTGAAGCTTTGGCTCCATTATTTTCACCTTCCAATCAATCCCCAGAAAAATCTGAAAGAGTTGGAGATCTCTCAATCCAGCCATTTCTCCCTTTTCTGTTTTGAAGACCAGCCTTTCTCATCCTTGACTCCTAACAGGGTACACTTTCCCAACCCCTTCTGAGACTCTTTCTATGATGAAATACAAATGGTTGACTTCTTTTGTTTCATTCTTGCATGAGAAAACTCTAGATGTTACAAAAACAAAATTCTGTTAAGTTTAGAACCTCTTTTTCTTCAAAAAAATTCCTTGAAGTCTTCTGTGATTTAGATGAGAAGTGGTCTGTACTAAGTTAAATGCTACAAATTCTCCAATAACTAGCCACGATTCCCAAGGCTCTTTCATAGGGACCGAATTGTCAACTGAAGGACTAGGTGACAAAAGCAAGGAAAGGAAGTCAGTACTCAAAGTAAAATTTACTAATTCAGTTAGTAGGACCCTAATTTATTCTTTTTATGAATCTGTACTTCCTATATCAAAAACAGTACAGAGAAAAGATGGGTACCTACTATAAATAACACACTAAGCACAATTTCAAATGAATCAGAAGCTTTAAAAACACACAGATTATATGTAAAAACAAAACAAAACAAAAACAACAACAAAAAAAGTGTTTTTGTTTTGTTCATTCTTGGAGAATTCTTATTGAAATTCTAGATTTAAGAAAGATTCTACAAGTCTGGGGAGTATCATGTAAAAACACACTTTGTTACTAAATATTTCTCCAGTATCCAGTTACCTGTGGTCTATTTTTCAAGCATTTTCTTTGCAATCAACACTGTAGAATAGCAGATAGGATTCCAATGAGACCCAATCCAAGACAAAGACTACTATCAATCTACAAAATCCATTAATATAAAGCTACTTACGAAACTGCAAATAATTTTAGGAAAAGTTTTATTTAAAAAGATCATACTTTCCATTTGTAACTTTTTTCCTAAATGAGTTATATTTTTAAAATATCATATATCCAAAGTAAAATGCAAAAGTAAATTGGCTCCTGAAAGCAGGGTCTCAAATATTTGCACACCCATGTTCACAGCAGCATTATTTACAATGGCCAAAATGTAGAAGTGACTTCAGTGTCCATTGACAAATGAATGGATAAACAAAATGTGGTATATACCTACAGTAGAATATTATTCAGTTTCAAAAAGGAAAGAAATTCTTACACATGCTACAACCTGAGGACATTATGTTAAGTGAAATAAGCTAATCACAAAAGGACAAATAGTATACGGTTCCACTTATATGAGGTACCTAGAGTAGACAAATCCATAAAAAGCAGAATGGTGGGCCTGGGGTTGGGGAGTAAACATAACTTTCATTGATTTAGAACATACAATGCAAACTTATCTTGATGATCCTATTTCTAATGAAAATAATTCATTTTATGACTCTGAATTGCCTTTTATCAAATAATTAATAAATACGGGGGCTATGTGTTATTTTAAATACATTTGTAAAAGAAAATAAATGGGTATCTGCTATAGAAAACATCTCACACAAAATTTTAAGTGATAAATGAAATTCTGTGAAAACACATACTTAATTCTTATCAAGTGACACTAATTACTTCCACAACATGAAAGAAGAGCAAAGATTAATTAAATAAAATTGTAATTAATTAAGCCACCAACTAAAGAGTACTACATACCAAGGATACAAGACATGTAGAGGGCTCAAAGGATGCTATAGAATAACAAGGATCTGGCTAGGGTTTAAAAGAGCTCTACAGCTTTATTGTTAATGTATCTAGACTCTGAGCAGAAGATCGTGGCTGGCACTGACAAAGGCAAGAGTCATCCTTTAGCATCAACGACTCCTTTCTGCTCAACACAATGGCTGTACAAACATAGAATTATGACAGGAGTAATAAACTTTCCAAAGCTTCAGCCACAAGACCAAGGTAACCAGGAAAAAAGAAATTACCCACAGAAAATAAACAATACAGAAATTATACGAATTGATCAAAATCTGAAAAACTATGTATTAACAAGAAAATATACCACAGTTGCAATACAGTAATTAGGAGGAAAACATTTCTATTAAGATATGTCTGAATCACCACTGCCATATATTTTTCTTTCCTTCCTATTTCTAGTCTACATATGCCAATTCAACAATTTTTGAGATGCCAGTGCCTCAACTTACAGATTAAAATGGTAGATGTAACAGAAAGTTTAGGAATAAATAAGTAGCAGAAACACTTTTGAGTCTTGCTTAACTTTCTAATTAATCTATTCTATTTCTCTGCAACGAAATTAAAAGGGTTAACCAATAATTTAATATAGAGATTTAAATGATACTTTTTTAATCTTTTATATACAGAATCTCTTAAGTACCTGCTTTTCTGAATGGAATCAATTAAAATCCAATATATGTTTTGATTCCATGTGCCTCATTTTAAAAGGCTTAATATTTTATTTAACATTTTTCAGTAAAGAACAAACATTAAATTTTAGACCGTATATCTAAAAACACTGGTTTGTGAATTCAATGGAACAATCTGCTTCCTTCTCTTGTGAAACATTTAATAAGGAAAAGTAACTGAAAGCAAATCATAAATTACTACACATACAGGCACTTCCCTAAGAGGCTGGGAGCCTGAAGAAGGAATACAAGGTGTAACCAAGTTTTTGAGATGTCAGAGAGCAAGACTCTTGGAGGAGCAAGTAAACTTAGCCAAGTAAAATATCTAGCATTACTTTCTTTCCTATGAAGGACTCAGGTACTACTTTGCCTGCCTCCTCTCTACTGCCACCATCTTTTTTGACTGAAAGTGCTCTCTTTCTTGAATCAGTATAAAATTATCTCACAGCTTCTATCCTACTACTTCTTTCATTCTCCTAGCACAAAATCCTAGAGACTTCTCTAGGTTTTTAGCCATTAGCAAAAACTGGAAACATTTTTTTGGGGTAGTGACTTTTCTATACCCTATACACCTGTTCCACACCACCCCCCGCCAATCTGGGCCCCCAGGGGCTCAAAAACAGTACAGGTTTGTGTACATGAAGCATTATTCAAGATTTGTTAGGCTCAGACAAGACCTACCTGGAGGTAAAAGGGGTGAATGAGGAGTAAAGCTGCTGACTAGCTCCTCTCCCACCTGCTACCACCAGACCTATCACCAAAGACTCTGTCACCCTAGACTACGAGGGTGAAGGGAGAAACACGTCTGGAATTGTAAAATATTTCAGGTACTGGTGGGGAGTCTAGAGAGCAGAGAAGTAATGAAAGGGAAAGCGGGGTGGGGGATACACAAAATCAAGAGAAGAGTAGTTTGGATATCCCTGCAGCAAAGCTATAAGAAAAACAAGTCAGGGCTTCCCTGGTAGTGCAGTGGTTGAGAATCCTCCTGCCAATGCAGGGAACACAGGTTCGAGCCCTGGTCCGGTAAGATCCCACATGCTGCGGAGCAACTAAGCCCGTGCGCCACAACTACTGAGCCTGCACTCTAGAGACCGCGAGCCACAACTACTAAGCCCGCGAGCCACAACTACTGAAGCCCATGCGCCTACAGCCCACACACAGCAACAAGAGAAGCCACTACAATGAGAAGCCTGTGCACCGCAATGAAGAGCATCCCCCACTCGCCGCAACTAGAGAAAACCTGTGCACAGCAACGAAGACCCAATACAGCCAAAAATGAACTTAAAAAAAAAAAAGCTTTTCAGAAAAACAAGTCAATACAGCCACATTGCTTTGTATTATGCCCGAGAGTTATTCCTTGTGGAAAAGGGACATATATAAAGTTGGGAGGAACAGCACAGTGGATTGTATACCTCTCTTTCTCTCTGTCTCTTTCTCTCTTTCATGCACATACACACAGCTTTTGGTAGCAGTGAAATCAGGTTTTTATTCTAGCAAATAAAAGGTACTTCAAAAATATCAAAGCCCAACACTGTTATAAATAAGGAAAAGATAATATACTTTGCAGGACTGCCATCTGCTATAGGATGATTCAATAGATGATTTGATAAAAGAAATCTGATTGGAGATAGCTATGTCAGATAACCAAAGCTATGGATGTATCTCTTCAGTAGTTTCTTCACTCAGTTTTATTTGTGGGGTAATGATATTCCTTTAGATCAGACTCAAAGGCTGCAATCAATTGTAAAATAACATACACCTAAAAACCCACCACCACCATCTTTTATTATATTTCTCAAATTTTAGATACTTATGAAATAAACCTACCGATGTGTTTTTCCAGAAATTCACTGTGAAACAGAATCAATTAGAATATAAAAGCAAATCCTTTCTTTTTATGCTACACATTAACGAAAAACAAAACAGAAAAGCTATGGAAATGTTGAAATTGTACGGAAATATAAGACCTGCTGCTTCATATGAAGTACATAACATTGGTTACAGAATTTTTTATTTACTTATTTATTTTTTGCGGTACACGGGCCTCTCACTGTTGTGGCCTCTCCCGTTGCGGAGCACAGGCTCCGGACGCGCAGGCTCAGCGGCCATGGCTCACGGGCCCAGCCGCTCTGCAGCATGTGGGATCTTCCCGGACTGGGGCACGAGCCCGTGTCCCCTGCATCAGCAGGCAGACTCTCAACCACTGCACCACCAGGGAAGCCCGAATTTTTTTTTGTTTTTTTACTAAAAAATTGAGATTCTGTAAAATGAATTGTCAAATTAAAAAGTTTAACTCTTTTTAAAGTATGTAAGAAAATAAGACCAGTAAATGATTTAAAGGAATCACCTTTTTAGGTCATCTTTAAAATTAATCACAATTTCTATTTGGAATTGATGAGAACTAAGATTTTAAAAGTAGGGATATTCCAGTGCCAAAGTACACTAGAATAAGATAATTAAACATGACCAATTTCAAGAAAATGGCTAATTTTGAAATTAACTTCCAAACAGTGATTTCGCTATGCTATTTTTATTAGCCACATCACTCTATATAAATGTCCTGTAAATATACAATTAAACAGGACATTCTAGTGATTTAATCAATGAAGTAAGAGTAGATGGTCAAAAGGAAATGGCAGGTCTATCTGTTTAGGAAAAATAAAAAACTGCCTAATGCCCAGGGATTGAAACTAAGTTCTCAAAGGGCAAGCAGGTATTTTGTACCACCTTGAGAACTATCTATGTAGTGACCTGGTATATTGAGGATTTGCTCTGATTGTCTGAAGAGACATTCTAATAACCCTGTCAAAGCTCCTGAGCCATCTCCAAGCCTCCCCTAAACTATCTGTCAAATTTCTGGAAACAAGAAAAGGCCCTCCCAGGGCACCTAAAAGCAACTGCCTTACTCCTCTGGAATCTAAACAACAAAGCCCTGCACCTAAACAACAATGCCAGGTGTTTTCTTCCACAGAGGCACTAAGAAGTCCACTCTAAAAAAGGCCTGATGCCTCTTCTCCAACTCTGGGTAAGTCTCAGCAAAAAATGTCCCTATTCAGTCTCTCAATGATACAATCCCATTAGATTTACTTTATAAACATTTTCAAAATCTGACTATGACTCACTATTTTAATTTCATTTTATTTTATATTTATTTATTTACTTGGCTGCACTGGGTCATTTGTTGCAGCACATGGGATCTTCGTTGTGGCATGCGGTATACCCTGACCAGGGATGGAACCCAAGCTCCCTGTGTTGGGAAGGCGGAGTCTTAACTGCTGGACCACCTGGGAAGTGCCTGACTCACTGTTTTTAACATGATCATTTTAGTCTATGCCACCATCACCTCTGTATTATGGCAATAGCCTCCTAAAGAGTCTCCCTGCTTCTTACCCCTGTGACAGTGTGTATACTCTACATAGGAACTAGAACGACCTTTTCAAAACAGCTCAAATCCTGTCAATCCTATGCTCAAAATCTACCCATCTCATTCAGTATTAAATCCACTGGTCTACAGTGTTTCATGGGTTCCACCTCCCACCTCTCTGACTTCATCTCCTACTATTCATTCTCTTAGATCACTCTTTTTCAACTACA
Organism: Orcinus orca; assembly: GCF_937001465.1. Taxonomy (NCBI): domain Eukaryota; kingdom Metazoa; phylum Chordata; class Mammalia; order Artiodactyla; family Delphinidae; genus Orcinus; species Orcinus orca. The sequence continues at coordinate 101,328,102 of NC_064560.1, forward strand.
TGGACCCCTGTTTTTGCGCAAACACACTGAGCATGCTTCCTCCTTAGGGCCTTGCCACTTGTTCTTCCCTCTTCATAAAATGCTTCCTCCCAGATATCTGAATGGTTTGTTCCCCTAATTTCCTTCAGGCCTCTCTATTCGAATATCATATTATGGGGGGATGTTTACAATCTGTTTCCCCCCCCCAGTAGATTGAAAACTCCAGGAAAACAAGAGTATAGTCTGTTTTGTTCAATATTTTATGTTTGGTGCCTGAAACAATGCCTGACACACAGTAGGCACTAATAAATATTTGTGGAAGAAATAAATGTATAAAGTGGAAATAATACATTCAGTTTAATATAAGTGGGGCTGAAACTGGTTCCCTATTTGTTAGCTTACCATTCTTCTTTAGAAATAATTGAAACCAATATTCTAAATAAATGAATAGTAGTTTAAAAATTCCAATGAGAAGCAGTTAGACTATAAATGACTCTATGAACTAGACAAGTAACTACCCCCAAAGAGCAAACATTATTTAAAAAGTATTAGAGAAACCTAAATCCTCACTAGGCTTGGTGGCTAAACCACACACAGACGTTCAATATCACAGCTTTGAAATAACATCATTACATGTCCTAAGAAAAATCACTTTGTATTCACTATAGTACAGCCTAATGTACACTGCTATAAAAGGAACTCTAAATAAAAAATGTTCCAGAAGTTTCATGTAGTCAGCATGATGTTGGGATATTTACAAATGTGGTTAGAAATGCAATAATCTCTTAAATTTGTTCTTTTTGTGTGTGTGTGTGGTACGCGGGCCTCTCACTGTTGTGGCCTCTCCCATTGCGGAGCACAGGCTCCGGACGTGCAGGCTCAGCGGCCATGGCTCATGGGCCCAGCCGGTCTGCGGCATGTGGGATCATCCCGGACCGGGGCACGAACCCGTGTCCCCTGCATTGGCAGGCGGACTCCCAACCACTGTGCCACCAGGGAAGCCCTAATCTCCTAAATTTGGTAACACATCTTTCATATTCCCTTAACCACTCAGTTACCCATTGTATTAATTTCTACCTTGCCAATATTTTGAGTAACTATCCCTTGCTCTGATTCAGGTCCTGTGTATTGCTTATTCTTCTATTATGTTCCATGCCAATCCACAGTTAACACTGCCAGCACAATTATCTTGCCATAAATACAAGTTGGATCACATCCATTCACTTTTCAAATATGATCCTCTGCTGCCTCAGGAATAACACTCACACTCCTGAGGTAGCATTCTTCATGGTGGCCTCAATCTACTTTTTTCAGCTTCAATACTGAATACTATATTTCTCAGAAAACTCAATGCTTGGGATTCCCTGATGGCACAGTGGTTAACAACCTGCTTGCCAGTGCAGGGGACACGGGTTCGAGCCCTGGTCCAGGAAGATCCCACATGCTGCGGAGCAACTAAGCCAGTGTGCCACAACTACTGAGCCGGCGCTCTAGAGCCTGTGAGCCACAACTACTGAGCCTCTGTACCACAATTACTTAAGCCCACGCATCTAGAGCCCGTGCTCCACAACAAGAAAGCCCGCGCACAGCAACAAAGACCCAATGCAACCAAAAATAAATAATGAATAAATAAATAAAAATTAAAAAAAAGAAAACTCAATGCTCCAGCCTCATAAAGACATTAGTCACTCCCCAAACATGCCAAGCCTTGTCACACATTCATATTCTACTCCTATTGCTTCCTAGTCCTAGAATATCCTCCCTTATCTTTTCCCCCACCTACTGAGTTTCTAATTTTGAATCAGTCTAAGATCGAATGTCCTCTCTTCTGAGAAGTGTTCTCCATCAACTAAGTCAATATTAATCACACTTCTTCAGAAAGTAATTTGTACTTACTTTGTCTTCAACACTGACATTTACTTTTCACGTATACCCTACCAATAAAACTTTATAACAGGGAACATACCTCGTTCATCTCTATGTACTTCTGGTACTTCGCAGAAGTGTGGTATTTTGCATTCAAATGTCTAAGTGGCTAAGGCACATATAAAATTAGGGCATTCACATGGCAGTCCGTCATAAGAATTCAGTTAACTAGAGATGGGTTAAAAAAAGAAATTCAAAGTAGAAGAGGGATGTCTAGCAATCTAAGTAGATCTCCAAGAATTAGTAAAATAATAGTAATTATTATTATTTTAAAAGTATTATGTTTAATAAGTATTATTTTTAAACGCAGATTGCAAATATGCTGGAGGCAATCTCAAAACTGAACTAGTGAGTTCAGCTTCCAACATGATGTACTATGCTCCTACAGACAGCTACTATAAATTCTGGAGAAAAAATATAAATATAAAACAAACTACATAAAGACTCCACCTTAAGAGTAAACCTAAAGGGTCTACCAGGAAAATGAACAAAACCAGGCTGATTTTGGATGGGAATATAAACTTGGAAGAAGAGACCAGAATGAGTTTCTCCTTTTAACAGCTTTAGGGATCAGCACAAGTGAGTTTCCCATTTTAAAGCTTCATCCCGCAGGCAAGCAGCAGCCACAGCACGCAAGAACTAAAATTCCAATAGAAAACTTACTATCTTTCTGGAAAGAAGAAAAACAGGAAAGAGCAGGACAACCATAATCACCAGAAAGTAAGGACAGAATCCCCAAAAGGAGAGAGGCAGAAAAGATGAGTCCCAAATTTTGGGCACATCTCTGCTCAAGTCTTTGGATGAGCCCTGACGTACACATTCACAGGGCAGTTTGCAGTTGAGGCTGAAAGAATCAAATCAAATTGAGATTTGAGCAGCTGCTAACCTCAGGCAAGATAGAGTTTTCACTCTGAGTGTGATCCAATTAATGGCTCACTAAAACACAGAAATCAAAACTCTTTGGAGGAACATAAAAGAAACCAAAATTTCCACAAATAACATTCATAGTATCTATAACACAGCCAAAACTCCTTGACAATGAAATGTGACCCAATCTCAAAGAAAAAGATAATCAAGAGAGGCCAACTTCAAGATGACACAGCTACTGAGATTTTCAGACAAGGGCATTAAACCAGGTACCTTACTATACCCAATCAAGTAAAGGACATATGCTTGTAATGAATGAAAAGACTGGAAATCTCACAGAGAAAAAGAAAACACATACACACAAAAAACAAATGAAAGTTTTAAAAATTAAAATATCTGAAGTCTAAAAAAAAAAATTATTGGATGGGTTTAAGAAAGGAATGGAGATGACAGTAAAGAGTGAATGAATTTGATGACAGATCAACAGAAATAATTCAATTTGACAAAAAATTAAAAGAAAATAAACTGGGTCTTAGAGACCTAAAGGAAGATATTAAAAAGTCTAACATAGAGAGAGTCTAATAAGAGATGAGTAGGTCTAATAAATCTAATAAGAGAACAAAGAGACTAGGGTAGAAAAAATTTTTGAAGAAATAATGGCCAGAAAATTCATAAATGTGGTTAAAAGACACAAATTTACCAGTTAAGGACACTCTGTAAACCCAAAAGGATAAATATTAAGAAAACAGGATACCATAGTCAAATTTCTGACAACCAAAAATACAGAGAAAACCTTGAATGTGGACAGAAAAAGGACACATTACATACAGAAGAACAACAATTCAAATACTGCAGACTTGTCTTTAGAAACTATGAATGTCACCAGATGTGGAAACACATCTTTAAAGTACTGAGGCATGGGGATCTCAGCCAGAATAAAAATATCCTTCAAGAATGGAGATGAAATACATTTTCAAATAAAATAAAATTAAGAATTTGTTACCAGCAAAACGTCAGTACAAAATACTAAAAGAAGTTCTTCAAGCTGAAGGATATGTTATCAGAGAGAAACCTGAATCTTGAGGAAGGAAAAAAGAACATGAGAAATAGTAAATATAAGAAACTTTTTTTTTCTTTTAACTTCTTTAAAAGTTATTTATATAAAAACTGTAACATTCTCTCACAGGAGTTACAATGTATTTAGCTGTAATACATATGACAAACATAGCATAAAAGAAGGCAGGGGTGGGGATAAATAGACCTATAAGGTTACAAGATTTCTACATTTTATGTGAAACAGTAGAATATTAACTCTAAACTGACTGGGAGAAGTTAAGTTAATGACATATATAACCTGAGAGAAACTACCAAAGCAGAAAAAAATGCAGAGGCATCACTAAAAAGCCAACCAATAAATTAAAATGGAGTCCTAAGAAATAGCCAAATCCAAAAGAAAGAAATACATTTGAACAAAATACAGAAAGAAAAAACAGAAAACAAATGAATTAGTACACCTTAATCTAACCATACAATAAAACATTCCATTTTTGTCTGAGGAGGAAGACAAACAGAGAAGCATCAAACAGATACTACTCATTTCAATGAGAACACACCTCATTGCTCTGTGAGCTCACAAAGTTCATGCTGTTGCTCTTCTTCAACAAGACAATTATATTTGGGTTTGGTGCGGGAAAAGAAAGATGAAAATATTACATTGCCCTTGCACATTGAACAAAAAACATACAGTACCACACCACTGTGAAAACTGCATACAGAAGTTTTTAGGTTGTTTATTTTTATAGTACCCATCAGGATCATAAGTCAGTACCAATAAAGCAGCTTCTGCATAAATACATTTTGGTGGATTTTTGCTGATTACCTAACACAATTTGCTATTTAAAAACAGCTGTGTGAGCAATTACTATTCTTAATTCCACAAACAATTCTATTCATTTCCTGTAATAAGGCCTGTGTACTCCCTGCGTTCAAGTCTTAGACCATTAATTCCTGTAATGGCAACACACTCTGCCTCTCTCAAAGGAACTCTGTAAGAATTTTTCCATCGTGTTTTCCTCATATTTTAAAATCCCATCCTCATATACTCTTCAAACTCCCACTCATTTATTTCTAAATTCACAAAACAAAAATTTACATTGACTACCTTCACTCCTTTCAATTTATGCACTTACTCATTAATGAATCTCCTGCTAGTATCTAGCCTCTTCCTAGACCACACGAGCAAAACCCAATGCCAGTCACAAAGAAGGCTCTCAGTAAACATTTGTTTATATGATAAAACTGAACTCTTTCATGTCATCAAAGGTTATTCTAATCATAAAGCATAAAGGCCCCTTCTTGGTCTTAATTTCTTAGATCTCTATTGAAGAGGTCTACAAATTTCTCCTATAAACAACCAAACAGTAAATATTTTATGTCTGTGGGTCATACCCTCTCTTTACCAACTGTTCAACTCTACTACTGTAGCACAAAAGGAGTCAAAGGCGATATGTAAACAAAGAGTAACTGTATTCCAATAAAACTTTATTTATAAAAACAGGTGATGAACCATGGACCATATTTTGCCTACCCCTGCTCTATGGCATCCAATACTGTTAACCACCTTGCCTCCCTGGGATTTGCTGACAATAACCTTTGGGCCCCTATTTCTATATATTAACACTTCCCCTTCTAGTGAAAAACTAAAAGTACCTGCTCTTCATTCCAAGAACTTCTCAATTTATGCTCTACCCCTTCAACTGCTCACTCAGTTTTATGATTTTGACCATCCCATCTGAATGATCAATTTCCAAATGCACACTCCCAGCTTTAAGCTCAGTTCTGTATTTTGCATCTTGAATCATCAAATTCCTACTGGAAGCTTTCATTCAGCTCTCCTGCCATCATCTTAAACCCATATCTGAAACTAGACTTTTCACATACCCTTCACTTCCTCATATGCCTTTGGACCCTAATTATTAATATTTCTAATACTACAGGTAGTACTATAATAGTTCAGGTCAAACTGGCATCATCTTTGATTTTCTCTTCTCTTCTCCCTCCACTATCCCTATACTGAGTATTCTTTATGAATGTCTCCTGAAGCAGCTTTTCCATTCCTACTACCACCTTTTTATTCTGAGCTTTCATGATATCCTACTTAGACTCTTTTGCTAGAGTCTCTCTGAATCTCCCTAAAACACTATTTCAAAATATTTAACCTAATAATAGCCTGCCATTGTAGTCTTCCTAAAACAAATCTTCAAAACATATTACCCCCAGATTTAAAAAGTAAACACTTCCAGTGCCCCACCACCAACAGAATTAATCCCAAATTCTTCAACCTGAAACTGAATATTTACTCCTCTGTTCCACAAATGTTTACCATCAATTGTGCTAGGTTTTGTCCCTCCTATGTTTAAAGCCTTTGAAAACCCAGTTGCAATTGCCTCACTGCTTCCAACCCTAATAGTCAAAAACGCTAATTTCCTATTATGGCATACACAGTGTCATGCTCTAGGGAGGACTCTAGGCACTGTTGACAGAGACATGCACAAGACACAGAAACCCTGCCCCTCAAGGAGCTGTCATTCAGTGTTCTGCATTCAAACTCATCTGTAACCATGAGGCACATTCATTGTACACAGTACTATTCATGAACACTTATTGCTCTTATTATTCCTCTTGGCACTTCTATCTCCTCTACACTTAATTCTTACTGATTTTACGCTCACTTTAAATTCCACCTCTGCTGTAAAACATGACCAACCTCCTTAATCCTTACTAGGTCCTCTCTTTAATATTTATACTTATAAATCTACATCGCACAGCACAGAAGTTATATTGTTCTTAAGAGAACACCATCCAACATGGGGTCTCAAATTAATTTAAGACCAAAGACCACATTCAGTCCTCATTCTGTTTCACCTACAGTGCTAAATACATAGGAGACACTCAATGAAAAAGTTTTTGTGTACAAAATGACACTGCTAATTAATATACGGACAGATTTTCTAGTAGCAGCTACAGCTTTTACTTACCTACTTACATTCACTTTCCCCAGTCCCACGATGAACAGTATGAGTTTGCAAAAGAGCATTCATAAGGGATACAACTGATGACCAAAGCACAGAACAAAGGTAACCACATCAAGAAGACACTCAAATGAAACACCTGACATTAGCTCAGAGCTCTAACGGAATGAACTAAAACTCTCTTGTTCATACTCACAGGTATTTATTACAGTAACATGTAAGCAAAAATTACTGCCATGTAAAGATTTCTAAATTTTATACTCTCATAATTAGCGTCTAGCCCTAAAAAAATTGAATTTAAGTAATTTAAAAACATCTACAACTTATGAAGGTGAATAATTACATCAAAACACTCCCCCACCATCCAACTTTTAGAGCTATTAAACTAGTTGAAAAAGTTGAACATTGCCTATGTAATAAATAAAGCATACCGCTCTCTTCTTAAATCGAAGTATAGCTGACTTACAATATTGTGTTAGTCTCAGGTGTACAGCAAAGTGATTCAGTTATACATATGCTTTTTCTCAGATTCTTTTCCATATAATATCTTCTTATCCATCTGCAATATAATTATTCTCCAGTCTGTGGGTGCCTACCCAGGGGTATGGGACTTAATTATATCATGAGTCCACTCCCCTACCCATTTCATTGTTGTCCCTTCTTCATGTCTTTAGTTGTAGATCTTTTCTGGTAGGTTCTGTTCCTTTTCACGGACAGTTGTTCTGCAGATATTTGTGAATTTTGGTGTATTTGTGAGAGAAGGTAAGCTCAGTGTCTTTCTACTCCGCCATCTTGGCCCTGCCACCCATATCACTCTTGAAATCTCAGAGTATTTTTAGTTTAAAAGTAAAGGACTGGTTATCAAAATTATTTACCAGGAACTTAAAATTTACATTAAAAATCATCTCTATTATATAACAGAATATAATCTGGACAGAAAAATAAGATCTGCACCCCAAATCTTACATATTGCCTGTGGGCATGGAAAATGATACACTTTGCAAAACTAGCAGTTTCTTAAAAGATAAAAACACATATATCCTTTAACACAACAATACTATCCCTAGGTATTTGTGCAAGGTAAAGTGAGAAAAAAGTACACCCACAAGGAGTCTTTTACATGAATATTAAGGATAGTATTCATAAGAGCTAAAACTGGAAATAATCCAGGTACCCATCAATAAAAAAGATGAATAAAGGAACTGTGGTTTATTCATTCAATGCAATACTGCTCAACAATACAAAAAAAACCAGACTAGTGGTGCATGCAACGACATGCATAAATTTTGAAAACATTATGCTTAATAAAAGATACCAGATACCAAAGATTGATTTCATTTATATGTTGACCTACAACAGAAAAAACAAAACCATAGTCATAAAAATAAAGACTGTGGATGCTTCTCAGGTAGAGAGTTGACAAGGAAAGAGTAAAAGGGATATAAATGGGGTGAGGAAAATGTTTTATAAAACAACAAAATGTTCCTAAGTTTATTCAACTGAAAATAACAATTATAAACTGTGGACCAAACTTTTAAAAACAACTGTTTAAAGACAAGGAAGAATAAACAAAAGGAGGCAAAAACTGAAAAGAATCTGATCAGTGAAAAAATATAACCAGACTCACTAGGTAAGATCCAAATCTTTATGATTTGTCTGATGACGGCATTTCCCAGGCAGCATGGCATGTGGTGGCTAGATAAGCAGAAAGCCACTATTTTCTTTGCTTAAGGAAGGAGCCAAAACATAGAATTTGGGAATGCCAGTGTGGCTGGAAATTAAGGAGGGAAACAAAGAAGGAGAAAGCCACAGCTGGGTTTCAACTGCTGGGTACCAGGGAGGAAAGTAATTAGAGGGCTTGATAAATAATTTGAGCTTTCCACAGGCCTGCCTTAACAAAGCATAAAATCAAGCCTCAAGATAACTGACCAAAAATGTTTAACTACTTACAAATAATGTAAATTCTTATTTGTTTTATAGAGCAAAAACAAAACTCTGCAGATGAAGAGAAACTAAAACCTCTATAACACATCTTCTACATTGAAAACTATGAAATAAAAAATTAATAGATGTGTGGAGAAATTAAAATGTGACCTATAGTCTAGGAAACACATTCCATACAGCCACATCTCAAGATGACAGATGTTGGAATAAGCAGAAAATGATTTTAAAACAGCTATTATAAGTATTGAAAGACTTTAAGAAAAAGATGGTCAAAATGAATGAACAGATGGAGACTCTCAGTAAAGAAAAGCTTTTGAAAATGGGAATTGCAGAATTTAAAATTACAATAACTGAAATAAAAAATCTGCTGAATAAGCTTAACAATGAACTGGAACCAGAAGAAGAAATGGTAAGTGACATTGAACATAAAAAATATTGGGAAAAAAAGAGTAGAGCTTTAGCTACCTGTTAGACCATACTAAATGGTCTAAAATACATGTAATCTGAGTATCAGAAGGAGATGAGAGAAAAAATGAGGCAGATTATATATCTGGAGTAAAATTTGGCAAAAAGTTTCCCATATCAGTGAAAAACATCAACTTGTACGCAAATCTAATGAGCTCAGCAATTCTAAGCAGGAGAAATTTAAATACTAACAAAGCACAACTTGGAATGAAGAGTTTAAAATTTTAAAACAAGAAACATACTAGTACCATAGTCAAGTGATAGCTTTAGAAACAGTAGTGGGTACCAAAAGCAAATAATCCCCAATATTAGATACCATAAGAGAAAGAGACACTGACTTCTAAGGTATTCTTTGAAGTTCAAATAGAAGTCTACACATGTGTGGCAAGGATGACATGGTGATTTGATATAAAAGCACTAGCCTGGTCTTTGCTGAAGCAATAGAAAGCAAACATCTATAAGTTTTTTCCTTTAGGGGCTTCCCTTGTGACGCAGTGTTTAAGAATCTGTCTGCCAATGCAGGGGACACGGGTTTGAACCCTGGTCCGGGAAGATCCCACATGCCGCGGAGCAACTAAGCCCATGCACCACAACTACTGAGTTTGCACTCTAGAGCCCGCGAGCCACAACTACTGAGCCTGTGTGCCACAGCTACTGAAGCCCGCATGCCTAGAGCCTGTGCTCCGCAACAAGAGAAGCCACTACAATGAGAAGCACGCGTACCAAAATGAAAAGCAGCCCCCGCTCGCCACAACTAGAAGAAAGCCCACGCACAGCAACGAAGACCCAATGCAGCCAAAAATAAATAAGATAAATAAAACATTTTTTAAAAATGTGTAAAATCCAAGCCTTACCTTTCCATTACCTTTCAAACATTATCTATTCCTACAATCAATATCTCTCTTTTTCCAATTTTGGGACTGGCAATATGGAATAAAATGAATGATTATTACTAATGCAAACATCACAATGCTATCATATATTTAAAATAATAATGCTTTGAAAAACTGTACAAAGAACTTAAAGAAAGACTGTTCATATGATTCTTTCAGAGGTTCCTGAGAAATTAATGCATAAAAACTTCACCGTAAAAGTGAAATACTATTTTAAATTAATATAAAATTAAAAGTGAATTTTATCATATTATGAGCATATTTGGTCTTATGTACATAAAACTGTAAATTTGTGGGTTCCTAGAGAAGAATGGGTACATACATAAGTCAAATAAACAGCAGCATAACAATGTTAGGTTGGTACAAACCAAAATGATATAATAAAAAAAACTATCCAAATGATAGAGAGTGCATGCTTTTTGTAAAACAGGAAAGAGATCTCGGTCTTTCACCATGGTTTAACTTCAGTGGAAGAATGTGAGTGGTGGCTTAAGGTTGGTAAATTCTTCCAATTACACCCAGGAGATAAAACTAAATCTAAAGGGTGAGAAGGTAAATGCAATGTTATTTTTGAAAATTTAATGCAAGTGAAAGGCAGAAAATTTTATGTTGTTAAAATGTGATTTATATCCAGTGTTTAAAGGAAAGGTTTATTCAGCTGAGGGTAAATTTTGTCTACAAAATTTTCAGAAATATTTGTTTTCCCTCACAATCCAAATAAAGCAGAAGAGGGGAAAGTCAAGAATAATTTTTTAATACCTCTGTGCTATTGCAGTAAGATACTACCGTCTAACACTTAAAAGCTGATCTTCAGTTTCTGCTCAAGGTGAAGATCTCCATAATCCAATCAATCTGTGGTCATTCAGCACCATTACAATTTCTTATATTAAGCATCTCTACTAAACTACTAAAATTATTATTATTTTTTAAATGAATTTATTTATTTATTTTTGGCTGTGTTGGGTCTTCGTTTCTGTGCGAGTTCTTTCTCTAGTTGCGGTGAGCGGGGGCCACTCTTCATCGCGGTGCGCGGGCCTCTCACTGTCGCAGCCTTCTCTTGTTGCGGAGCACAGGCTCCAGACGCGCAGGCTCAGTAGCTGTGGTGCATGGGCTTAGCTGCTCCGCGGCATATGGGATTTTCCCAGACCAGGGCTTGAACCCGTGTCCACTGCATTGGCAGGCAGATTCTCAACCACTGCACCACCAGGGAAGCCCTAAAATTATTATTTTTGAATAGTTTTAAGTGTATGAAATCGTTATCCTGTTCAGTATTTCTGAAAATAAGATTGTAACTGATACACAAATAGAAGACAACCTAATCTAACAGAATGGTTTAGAGACCCAGAGTTAGCAAATACAGGTTAAGAGGTTAACATCTCACAATTTTGCTCTATAAACATCTATGATAAAATAACCTATCTGTACCTCTGAGAATAATTTAAAACGTTTCCCAAGTATCATTCAGAAGGCCTTTCAGGTATTTAAAACCCTACGGAAAAAGTGATGTCAATGGTAAAATGCTGGCAAAATACTTTTAGTTGACAATATTTCCTTAAGTCGGCACCTATTCATTCGAACTTTGTGGCATTTGGCTGAGTTAGCCATTATTCGCCCCTTAAAACCCTAAACCCAAAGAAGTTGTAAAGATAAAATGCATAGTTTAAATGGATTTCTCCCTATGAGCAAGGAACTAGACTTAGCTTCGTGACCTCCTCAATTATGTCATTAACAAGACAGGGGAAAGGATGGGTAAAATATGAGGAGTTTATAAATTGTTCAGAGCTGCTTTGATAGAGAAGAGGAAGAGAAAATAACTATACTTAGATTTCATAGTGATCAAAAACAGATCTGTCTTCCACCAACTCAGCAAATAAGCACACACTCAATTCTAAGTAATATATCCCCTTGTTTTATGTATCCCCTTGTTAGTCTCAAAGTAAAAAGGCTTGAATTGCACTGATTTGATTTACTCAATTCTGTATCTGCATACAATACCAAATATCTTAATTATCTGGTATTCTTCTCACCTCTTCTCAACATCTGAATCTCTGGTCTAGTTTTTCCTCCAGACCTTCAAACCAGCATTCCTATCTTTGATCACGTTAGCTTTCAAAGCTCCTACTATCCCAGGAAAACCACTCAATTTCTCCCTTGGTGTGCCTTCACTTAGAGTAAGTTATTTATTCATAGAGTGAAGAAAACTTAACACATTCTAAACATTTAATATATTTATTCCAGAAGTTTTAAGAGTGCCTGAAAAAATGGATCTAGTTGATTTCCTTCTATACCCAATTTCGCTACTTAGTCTCTAACTCTGTCCTTTCAGCTCAACAAAGCATATCAGGAAACTACCAAAGCCATATCCAGAAAATAATGCTCAGTCAGATGAACCCAAGCACAATCCGAGGCTTTTCCATTTACTAGGTATGTGATGACTCTGTCTCTTCTTCTATAAAATGGGGTTTAATAATAGTAAATAACTCACAGACTGAAGATGAGAATTAAATAAGATGATACTTATTATATACTCAGTATAGTGTCTGTCACACAGTAAATGCTCAATAATATAAGCTGTCTGAAACTGCAGAGATGGCCTTTTAATTCTCATTGTTAGAAAACTCATTTGGCAGTCTTGCCACATGAGAAAAATTGTGGAAGGTCGGTATCTGTTGTTTAACGAACTGACTGGATCTAGGTTGTATTTCCCATTTGTGGTATTACCTTTTCCAGTATCAGTTCCTCTCTGACCGGAATAATGATAGCCTGCTGGGGCAATAATCTTCCTCAACATGAATGATTGATTATTCATAGTAAATGACGTCATCTCTCAAAGTCTAACCACAGAGTAGAACACTGACACAAGGTGAAGCCCACTGTGAAGGTACTCAGGCTGCAAAGACATTCAAGTTTATGCCAAATCAACTTCATTTCTTCCCTGCTTTTATGAGACAAAACCCTAGAAAATAAAAAAGAAGTAGTACAGTCGGCTCTCTGTATCTGCAGGCTTATCATCTGCAAATTCAACCAACCATGGATGGAAAATAGTTGAGGAAAAAATCCCAGAAAGTTCCAAAAAGCAAAACTTCAATTTGATGTACACTGGCAACTATTTATATAGCATTTACATTATATTTACAACTATTTAGATAGCATTTACATTGTATTAGGTATTATAAGTAATCTAGAGATGACTGAAAGTATATGGGAGATGTGCATAGGTTATACACAAATACTATGCCATTTTACACAAGGGACTTGAGCATCCATGGATTACGGCATTCCAGCACAGTCCTGGAATCAATCCCCTGCAGATACCGAAGGATGACGGTATCTTCATACACTGGAGGAGTGGGCGAAGGAGTCAAGGTAGTAGGCCAAACAGTTCAAATTGTAGGACTTAAATGTCACATCTTTTTCTTTGCCTCAGTTTCCTCATTTGTGAAAATCAGATAACAATGGCTCTGCCTACTTAAATGAGACAGCATGTAAAATGCTTGGAAAGCACCTTGCATGTAGTAGTTTCTTAGTGTTTACAATGACCTATCCTCACAAAATCATTTCCCTACAGTGTTTTAGTGTGTTATTTTAAAAGATTAAGGTAACACAAGACAGAAAACACTATCATTAAGTCACTCACTGTTTTGTACAATTACCTAATCATGACTCTTTCCACAATTTAACAATTTCTATTCAATAAGCATTTACTGAAGGTCTACTGTGAGTTAGGAACCATACTTTGTCATTCACTCCCCCACCAACAAGTGTCTCTTATTTGCTTTTTACATCTTCCCTGTGGTAGGCCATCAGCCCCACAAATTATGAAGCAAGTTAAAGTCAATAAAGCAGACGAAGTGCTCCCCCCTCCATAAATGCCTTTACATTTTATATCCACTGACTTAAAGACATATATTTATGTGGAAATCATAACAAATCTATGAACCCTGGAAAATACTGAATTCTTTTCAAGCATAAGATGTTGCCCCAAAAATGGTGCTAGAAGAAATTAACCTGAAAATCCCATGTGACTGAGAGTCAGAATGAAAAGCTTTAACTCTAACAAAGTAAAGGATGCATTTAATTTTGTCCACAAAAATGTGTAAAAGCAAGACTGATTTTAAAAATTTAGAATAGCTTTAGAAAAGAAGAAAAATCAGTAAAGTGAATCAATCACAAATCTGGAACGCTCTCTGAGCATGATGATTCATTCAACAAGTAGAATGTATGCCCTGGAAGAGCTTCTCTAATGAACAAAAAGTTCATTAAAATGAAAATAATTAATCAATGGTGTAAGAAGTGTTAAACTATATTTTTAAAATCCACAGATAAATTCTTAAATAATAAAAAATTTAAAGCCCAGTAGAGTCATGTGGTTCATTATTGCAGATTTAATATAATGTGCTCTTACTCATGTCTACGTTCTCATAAATGCAATAATGCAATTGTTATATCCCATTTTTTCCTCCTAGCATCTCTGCTTTTTTCACTTTTCCCATTTAGTTTAAAAGGTTTTTTTTTTTGACTGTTTCCAATTTGGAACTGTCCAATCTGAATGTACAAAACCATTCTACCTTATTTTTCTCTTTTATCTATTAAGCTTCTTTTAATAAAAGTTTCTTTCCATCACAGTTTTAAGTAAAAAAGCAAGATACAAATTTCATGTTTACTATGATAACTACTTAAAAACAACGCCTAAGGAGAAAAAAACTGGAGCGAAATACAAAAAGTACTAATAGGTTCATTTAAAAAGTTGGATTGTTATTTGCTTCCTTTTTTCTGTTTTCAATTTTTCCTGAAATAAGGTTTCATCATTTGAAAAATTTTTAATGAGTTTATATAATTTAAAAATAAGCTTTTCTCAAATTTACAAAACAGAAACAGGCTCACAGACACAGAAAACAAACGTATGGTTACCAAAGGGGAAGGGGGAGGAAGGATAATTTAGGAATTTGGGATTAAATTATATATATTACTATATATAAAACAGATAACCAACAAGGACCTTCTGTATAGCACAGGGAACTATACTCAATGTCTTGTAATAACCTATAATGGAAGAGAATGTAAAAAAAGAATATGTATATTTACATGTATGTATAACTGAATCACTTTGCTGTACAACTGAAACTAACACAACACTGTAAACGAACTATACTTCAATAAATTTTTTTCAAAAAGAATGGCTTTTACACAGGGAACTGTATTCAATATCCTGTAATAAACCATAATGGAAAAGAATATGAAAAAGAATATATATACATATGTACATATAACTGAATCACTTTGCTGTACACCTGAAACTAACACAACACTGTAAAACAACTATACTTCAATAAAATAAATTAAAAAAATAAAAAATAAGGTGTTTTTTTTTTTAAATCTTAAGTTAAACCAAAAGCAATCACTGGGCAAATACAGACCTCTTTCCAGTCTAACATACATTATCATTTAAACATGTATATATTTAAATATTTTCTCTTAATTATGCACAGTTCAAATGCAATCACAAACACATCAAGAAATTAAGTATCTTTTACTTCACAGAAATTTCATCAACTTAAATTCTGCTTTAAGTGAATTAAGAACACTTAGTTTCTCCAAAGAACACACACAAATGGCCAACAAGTGTATGAAAAGATTCTCAAGATCATTAATCATCAAGGAAATGCAAATCAAAACCACAATTAGATATTACTTTGCACCTGTTAGGAGAGCCATTATAGAAAACAAAACAAAAAAAAACAGAAAATATGTATCAGCAAGGATGTGGAGAAATTGGAACCCTATATATACCGTTGGTGGGACTGTAACAATATGGAGGAAAACAGTACAGAGGTTTGTCAAAAAATGTAAAATAGAAGTACCATATTATCCAGCAATCCTGTTTTTTCTGGGTATTTATACAGAAGAACCAAAGACAGAACCTCAAAGAAATACCTGCACTCTCAAGTTCACTGCAGCATTATTCACAATAGCCAAGAGGTGTAAACAACATGAATATCCACCCATAAATGAATGGATAAAGAAAACACAGTACATTCATACAACAGAATACTATTCAGCCTTGAAAAAGGGAAATCCTGTCATATACTACAACATAGTTGAACCTAGAGAACCCTCTGTTATGTAAAATAAGCTAGTCACAGAAGGACAAATACTGCACGATTCCACTTAGATGAGGTATCTAAAGGAGTCAAATTCACAGAACAGGAAGGTAGAATGATGGTTGCCAGTGGCTAAGGGAAGGGAGAAATGAGGTACTGTTCAATGGAAACAGAGTTTCAGTCATGCAAGATGAAAATGTTCTAGAGATTTTGTGTGCAACAATGTGCATACAGTTAACAATACTGTACCTCACACTTAAAATTTTAAAAGGGCATATCTCACGTTAATGTGTTTTTACATTTAAAAGAAAAGAGAACACGTAACACTTCATAAGAAAATTTATATGTAAATAATATCATCCAATGAAGGAGGGGAAACCACTGTTATTTAAACATAGAAAAATGATGTCCATTTCTTATATCTTATCTCTGTAAGAATGATCTGTTTTCATTCCTTAACTTTATCCTCAAAGAAACCCTTCCTACTTTTGTTTCCTTTCACCCAAGGCCATCTGATGAGCCACAACTGAGTCAGACCCACAACTAGCTAGGCATTCATTTTACTTTATTCCCTGCCGTAAAATAAGGTAAAAGGCATTTTTGTAATTACATCCAGTAAATGGCATACAGGCAAGGGCTAGAAAATGGCAATTATATTCACAATATAAAATATGCTGCAAACATACCAAGAAAGGATTCTAATTATGGGCCCCAATCCAAGACTTTTTTCAAAAATGTGCTCAGTAAACTTTTGATATAATGGTCATGTCTTCTTCTTATGTCACCCAAAATAACTTTCATGAATATGAAGAGAGACAGCTCACTAGTAATGGGATTAGGTAAACAATAAATGGATTTTAACAAAAGTGAAAGGCAGCGTTCTTCATACAAACTAAATGGCTACTATAAATTCGGAAAGACCATTTTCTTATAAAAAAACAAACAAAACAACCCCAAACCTCAATTACTTTTGCTTTTGCATAAGTGATGTCTTTTGTATTTTAACTCCAGCAGTTGCCAAAATAAGCCCATTTACACGTGATGCCTCTCAACTAGCAAATTTACATTTGGATTTTGTTGGCTTTGGACCAAGCATTCTGTTCTCTTCTTTGCACCATTGTTGTTTTCAGGCTTGGCAGTAGCTCTAGATCTTTGTTTAACTTAGTTCCCTTGTCTAACTTCTGCAGTATATACACACTGTAAAATCAGCATGAAACATTTTAGCTTCCATCGCCACAATTAATTCCCACCATGGCAAAGGCTTGCAAAGTATGTTTATGTGGACCCAAAAGAAAAACACATAGAGAACACAGCACTAATTTCTCCATCTGATGATTTAAAAAGCAATAAGAGAATTATTTGGTTCAATAGTATGCACAAATGATTTATCATGAAGATCGTATCCAATTTTTTTTTTTTTTTTTTGCGGTACGCGGGCCTCTCACTGCTGTGGCCTCTCCCGTCGCAGAGCACAGGCTCCGGACGCGCAGGCCCAGCGGCCATGGCTCACAGGCCCAGCCGCTTCGCGGCATGTGGGATCCTCCCAGACCGGGGCACGAACCCGTGTCCCCTGCATCGGCAGGCGGACTCTCAACCACTGTGCCACCAGGGAAGCCCGATCGTATCCAATTTTAATGTATTAAGAGCTGAGTAATCAGAGATCACCCCAGCAGTCACAGATAAATTTGTTAGGCTGACAAAATTCTCATCTTTCTCTTCAACTCTATGCCCTTCCAATGCATTTTTAGTTTTGTCTAATATTTGACGTCAGGTAGAGTCTCCTGCCTCAAATTCTTCATGTAATTGTGAAAATGACAGCTTAATTTGTTAAACTTAATACCTGAGAGCCTCTTTATAGACTCACATGAGTCGATCATACAATGGATCAATAATTTTAAAGGAATTTATATAGTATTATGAGTTTGATCTTCAGCATTCTATGGTAAAACTTAAAAATGTGCGTGGATATGCTAAATGCACATAAAGCACAGAATGTGACTGTAATAACTTCCACAATTCCCATTTATATAATCATGAATAAACTCAGTTCCCTTCATATTCATATTATGAGTAAGCCAATCACACTACATGCAATTTTTCACCCTAATTGAGGCAGCAATATTATTAGAAAAATTCAGAAGAATTTTACTGGCTCTGAATTGTGTTTTCTTGTATTTACATCTGATCATGAGACATCCTCAATGTCCTGAGAACTCACAGCCTTTCAAAAATAAATCATAGGGTTAAGACTTTATTTGAAAAGGCTTCTATCTCTTTCTACTAAATACCAGCTTAAAAACAGCTGTTCCTTCATTTGAAGGTTGAGCTCTTCTTCATATTACTTTTGGAGGAAAGGAAAGTCAGTAAAGCTATTTTTCAGAAAGTCAAACTCCTACTATTCAGCCAATTCTTGTGGAACTCCTTTCCATCTGTTCCCTGACATTTCAGTCAGGTTATGCACTTGCCAAAGAACTTTCTTTGGATACTGAATACACTGGTGAAGACAAATGGGGAAAGAATCAATTTACTTGTTACTAAGTATCACTAATTTAAAATATGAACAGCCATCAAGTGTTATGTCAAGATAAGTCTACAAACATACAGTCCATTTTATAAATAATATCAGGAATGTAGACTGAACAAGAAGTTAATGACTCAGAATATTTTTGCTACGTGGTTGCATTAAAGTTTTATTCTATGAGAGAGAGCCAAATAAGAACCAATACAGGACTTCCCTGGTAGCACAGTGGTTAAGAATCCACCTGCCAATGCAGGGGACACAGGTTCGAGCCCTGGCCCGGGACGATCCCACACCACGGAGCAACTAAGCCCATGCCCCACAATTATTGAGCCTGTGCTCTAGAGCCCGCGAGCCACAACTACCGAGCCTGCGTGCCACAACTACTGAAGCACGCGTGCCTAGAGCCCATGCTCCACAACAAGAGAAGCCACCAAAATGAAAAGCCCGTGCACCGCAATAAAGAGTACCCCCGCTCGCCGCAATGAAGACCCAACACAGCAAAAAAAAAAAAAAAAGAAAAAGAACGAATACAATCATGTTTTCAAGAAGAGAAGAAAGCTTCTTAAAAGAAAATCATACCACTAGAAAGGAGTTCGGGAATCATTTTGCAAGTAACTTAAAAAGTATTTTAATAATAAAAGCTCTTATTTAGGGAATAAAGTGAAAATAAATATTCAAATTCCATGCTTCAGTATTTATTGGAGAAGCTGATCAAGAAAGATGTAAGTAATTTCTGAAGAAGTCACAAATATAAGATCAAAGAGTAAAAGATAACTGATACAAAGAAATTCTAGGTTTTGATGACAACCAACCATGACTTTTGACAGTCTCAGAGAAATGGGACTGCTAAGTGATTAGAGCTACTGTGTCAGAGGGCATGCAGATTAATAACTCTACTTGTTCTTAGGGAGGTCCAGAAGAAAGCCTAAACTGTACAGATAATTTGGTCTCATGACTCTCAAAAAGCTAGTCTGAAACAAGGAGAAGGTCCACTGACTCAGTCCCACAGAGAGCTCAGGAACAAAGCTTACTGAGGTCGGGATGTGAAAGGATAGGAGGGGATAGAGAGTGACACAAAACTAATCTCTCTTAGATTTCATCCTGAGAGAATGTGGAAGTATAAAGACTAAAAATATGTAATATGGACTATTAAACCAACAGCAAAAACAAAACCCTAAGTTAGAGGAAATAAAGGATATCTTTCTGTCCTCCTTAAAGGTTTGACAGAAAAACAAAACCAAGGACAGGGAAAACATTTACTGACACAGGAGAAGTACAAATGCATTCCACAAGTGATCAGAAAAGATAAATAACCTGGACGGGGAATCCAAGTTAAATGGCTAGGTGTACAAATGACAATAAAGTAACTCAGACTAACAAAATGCTAAGACTGCTATTGGAATATTTCATAGGGACTCATAAATGAGGTAAAGTAGCAGACGAGTTTCAATATGGGCAAATATGTAAGAAAAAACAACCCAAGCTCTGTTTACATAGTATTAGTCATTAGTGAACTCTCAATTAAATCATCAGTTACCCAGAGAAGTGAAAATTAATGTATCCTCACTCAACCCTAAGATATTAGAAGACAGTCTACAATGTACTGTGAGAAATATTAATTAAAATTAAAAAGTACTAGAAGACTTTAGATAAATTTTTGTGAATGAAAGATCCAGAATGCATAAGAGCATGCCAAAGCCATCTGGTCCAAATACTTAAGTTAGTTATATGTGTCAGGAGCACAGGAGGTTTAGGGGACGGAATCACTTGGCAAGTAAGAACTAGGCAAGAAACTCCACCATAGAAATCACAGAACTTGGAGTACCTTTTCCCCTTCCCTCATTCACACGTGAAAAAAACATGCCAGAAAAGCTAAATCACCTATCTAATTTCCCAACTCTCAACCAGTTACAGTACACAGGACATGCACACCCTTGCACGTGCCCAGGGAATCACTGTACTTTAATATAATTCCAAGTTTTACTTTTATGTCTTCAATATACTTGAACAAGGACTAAAGAAAAATACAGATATTCCTAATCTTCCCTTCCCCTGTTCCTAAAGCAGCAGCTTCCTGTTAAAGATAACAACAATACTTCTTTAAATGAATAAAAATATTTTAGATAAACTCCATGGCATCTTTGATTATATTTTAATTGTCCTTTCCTGATTATAGGAAAAACATGCTTCGGCAAGAACGCAGACATAACAGTAGATTTTCATGCAAGTGATACACTTCTAGAAATCTGAAACCATAGATCTCAAAAACTCAACCTGTAAGTAGTACAAAACAGTGCCAGACACTTTTCTATTATTGACAACTTTCCCTAACCCAGTCCTAGTCAGACATTATAAGTTAATAGCTATTTTAACCTCTTTCCAACTGAAATAGAAATTTTTCACTTAATTTTGTTTTTGCTCAAATACATAAGAAATATTAGTTTATTTTAAAGACTATTTCATTTTGTATTTAAAATTCCTTTCCTCTAGAAATCCATCAGGCTGTTTTAAACATGGCTTATATCATATTAGTGTTGACTGTGATATACCATTTAATTTCGGTCAATAATACACACGTTTATTAACACTAGAGAGAGAGTCCTTCCTGAACAAGAAATAGTGACTTTCTCCCATGTCTAATTAAAGTGTGTGTGTGTACGATAAACTACATATTCATAAAAATGGGAGTGGGGGTGGAAATCAGTACTAAAATGGATTCTACCTTTCAGTTAATTTGCCCATTAAAAGCAAGGATACTTCTTATAACATTAGAGAATCAAAGAAATGAAACACATACACCTAAGAAACTGAACAATTTTCCAAGGTAGCCAAAATCGCTACCAACAGTCATGATCATAAGAAAATGACAGCCAGGAATGTTTCTTTTTCTCTCTCTCATCTACTCTATATCTACACTGGATCCCTTGACCCTTCTACTGACCACCCACCTCACCTTACAGTTAGGTAGCTTGTACTATTCTTTAAAATCTGCAGAGGAAGTAATTTTCCAAACTATACTGGTTTTATTACTTTATATTTTATCACTTCACAACCATCAATTAAAGGAAATTACCCCTTTTAAAATTTTAATTTCTTAGTCCAGGGAAAAATAACTGACTTCTCCTTTTGATTAACTGACCTCCCCCACCTTAACTGAATAAGCACATCATCCCAACATGCTAGTTACTTGCAGCTGCCCAAATCCTATGACACTATAAGCATCAAAAAAATCCCTCTACAGAGGGGACAATGATATAGGGCTTGCTTCTTTCTTTACTCTGCTCCATTTAGAAGTCTCTCACATATGACACCAAGAATACAAGCAATAAAAGAAAAAGTAGGTAAATTGGATATCATGAAAATTGAAAGAAATTGAAAAGACAACAGAATCATAGGTCTGATAAAGGACTTGTATCTAGAATATATAAAGAACTATGACAACGCAGTCACTGAAAATGGCAAACAATCTGAACAGTTCTCCAAAGAAGATACACAAAGAGCCAATAAGTACCTGAAAAGATGTTCTACCAGGATGGCTATAATCAGAAACACAGATAATCCCAGTTGTTGGCCAGGATTTGGAGAAACTGGAACCCTCATACACTGCTGGTGAGAATGTAAAATGGTGCAGCCATTTTGGAAAGCAGTGTGTCAGGTCCTCAAAATATTAAAGATGGAATTATACCATATGACCCAGCAATTCCACTACCAGGTATATACCAGTACGAGCTAAATGTCAAATTACAAAATACAGCCTAGCTGCACTTTAAAATAGATCCTCTCCAGCTATTTTACTCCATTACAATTATTTTCCTAATCCAGACCTTTATCTACAACAAGATGCCCTCATTACCCTCCATCACTGGTATCCTAATCAATCCAGTCCACACTACACTTAGTAAAAACTTCCCCAAATACTGCTTCAAAAATCTTTCAACGGTCCCTCAAAGCCCCGAACTACTGAATTTGTCAATCAAGGCTTCTCACAATCTCATCCTGATCCACATTTCTAATAATATTCCATGAGGCTCCACTAAGGAAGTCTTCTAATCCTGTCAGGCCAAGATCTTCAGTGTCTTTTTTTTTTAAAAAAACAAATATAAACAAAAAATAAAATTAAGAAAAATTTAACCCATCTAAGACACCCCTCAGAGTCCATCAAAAGCAACTCTAATGACATGACTGCAAACACTTTTCACGCTATTATTTGGATAAAATAATTCCTCCAGGAAACTATCATTTTAACAAGTCAAATCCCTAATTCATCATTGTGTGTATATAACCTTGTACAAATCAAGCAGTTATCAAAGACTCTGTTTCTTCATCTGAAATATACATTATTTATACCTCAATTTCATCACTACCATATCACTAAAAAACTCTGCAGAATGCTTAACTCTGCAGTTAAGCATTCTTTTAGAGGGCAAAGAGAATTTATACAGATGATTATGTGTTAATTCATGGCATCCAATTTTGAACCATTTCCATTTTTTTCCCCTTCTAATAGATAATCTGGTGTTTACTTTCCTTTTGAACCTGTACAATCCCTGTCAAATGACTACAGAGCTGTGAAATTAGAGGTATTTAGTTAATGGCACATTTTTAGCATTAAATAAGCAAAGCTGCCAATTTTTACTAACATTCCACAAAATTCTGTAAGTAGAAAAATAGGAATCTATTTTCTCAGGGCTGTTCACATCCTTCCAAGTCCTTATAAGTAGGAAATTTCTATAGTTTAGGAAAAAAAGATATAAGAAGCCAAAGTATCACATATTCTAAGAGTTGCTCTAAAAAGAAGAAAAAAACTAAACATCTTGCCACCACTATTCACACCAAATTATTAATTCACTTCAGGTAATAAGGCAGAAAAGGAAAGAAAAGACTAAAACTTTCCCCATCACCAACTGTGAAACCAGTAATTCCTAAGGTCAAAAGAGTCCAGGAATTACCACTGCTAAATAAAAATTCCACGTTATCGCAACATAATACCTCCCATTTTCAAATTTACTGTAAATTCTCACACAATAAAATTGACTTTATTTTCCTTTTGTTGTACAGTTCTATGAATTTTAACGCAATTATAATTTTCAGCCAGTGTTTCTTCAAACATGTTTTTCTGCATCGCACTATTTCTCCTCTCCTTCTGGGACTCCAACGACACAAATGTTAGCCCTTATGTTACAGCTTCAGTTCTCTGAAGCTCTTATTTTTTTCTATCATTTTTCTCTTTATTGTTCAGATTGGAAAATTTCTCTTGCCCTATGAAGTTCAGTGACTCTCTCCTCTTTCCTCTCCTTTCTGCCACTGAATATATCCAGGGAGCTTTTATTATGATTACTGTATTTTTCAGTTTGAAAATTATATTTGATTCCTCTTTATATCATTTACTTCTTTGCTGATACTTTTAGCTTAACACTTGTTGAAGGGGTATTTGCAATGGCTTATTCATGCATTTTTATAATGGTTGGTTAAAGTCTTTGTCTAATGATTCCAACATCTTCATTGTCTTGTCAGTAAGGTCTATTATCGCCTTTTCCAATGTGAGTTGAGGTATTCGTGGTTCTTTGCATATTGAGTAACTGTGGATTATATCCTTGACATTTTTAATAATACATTATGTAACTCAGAATCTTCCTGATTCCTGTGGAGTATATTGATATTTTTGTTTTCACAGGCAGTTGACCTGGTTAGGTTCAAGCTGCAAGTTCCAATATGCTTTCTGAAGATTGTGGTTTCAATGTCAGTTCAGTTTTCAAAGCCTTTACAATGCTTTTTAGATTTCCCATGGATACACCACCCAGTGGTCAGTCTGCAACCTGGGTGGAATTTTATCCAGCTCAGTTTTCAAAGTCTTTAAAATGCTAATTAGGGGGCTTCCCTGGTGGCAGTGGTTGAGAATCTGCCTGCCAATGCAGGGACACTAGTTCGAGCCCTGGTCCGGGAAGAGGGAAGATCCCATGTGTCGCAGGGCAACTAAGCCCTTGCGCCACAAATACTGAGCCTGCACTCTAGAGCCCATGAGCCACAACTACTAAAGCCCATGCGCCTACAGCCTGTGCACAGCAACAAGAGAAACCACCACAATGAGAGAAAAACTAGAGAAAAAGCCCACAGGCAGCAACGAAGACCCAATGCAGCCAAAAATTAATTAATTTTTAAAAATGCTAATTAGGATCTGATCCGTGCATTTGCACAGGTTCACAGTGAGCTCAAGTGTGTGTACACAACTTCACGGGTCTCTTTCCCAAGATCTTTCCTCTTCTCCCCATGGCACTTTCCAATTTCCTGAGAATACCCTTTTCTGTCCTCCAGCCAGGAACAGTCTACTTCTGTAACCACTGCCTGCCGGGGGTCAAACAATGGGAGGACAGACTAAAAACAATGGAGTTTGCCTCTGCCCACTTTGAATCACAGCATCAAAAAGAGAGTAAGGTTCCCCTCCCTCAGAGTTCTGGCTCCTTCAGACACCTGTTGTAAACTGATGTCATTACATGTAACTGCCTGAAACTGGGTTGTGAGAAAATAGAGAAAAAGAAAAAAAAACCCAAAAAAACAGAGAATGACCCAACTCTCTGAGCTTTTCAACTCCTCACGCCAGAATTAGAAGGCTTCTAGATCTCATTCTCTCTATACCACATGCTCAATTCCAGGTTTCTGGCTGCACTGAGGTCAGGCCAAGGGATCCTAGAGGTTTGGTGGTATTCAAAAACTGATGTTCTTCTCCAATCTGCGTGCTGCTATTTACCATGTATTCTGTCCAGGTTTTACAGTTCCATTCAGTTGCAAAGAAAGGGTGGTGTATGTTTACTCCATATTATCCAGAACCAGAGGATACCCCCTTTTTAAGTAAGTAAAGGAACCCTACCTTTCCTGATTTCTAAATTCTGAATTACAGAATCTGTTATCTTAACAATATTCTCTAATACCCAACTATGATGAGAAGCCAGGTCAGAAAGACTCAGAAGACAGATTTAATCCCCAAACCTCAAGCCAAACAATCCTTTTAGCCAAACTTTCAGCTGCAAAGGTGACAGAAACATCACTGACTAGCACTTCAGCAAAATGCAAAGAAGGCAGTGTTTTTCTGAGTTCCACAAGGCCACATCAAAGCCTTAGCAATCACCTGACAAGAGCCAACATTCTAAAAACAGGAGTAGCCCACAGCACATAAAAATAAAGGTAAAAAGTAGAAAAATACGGAGCTAGCAGTAAATGGTTTCTAAGACCTCATGGAAACATTTCCATGTTGTTAGTTTCATACATTACTTAGGTTTAGATGAAAAGTCTACTCCAGAAATAATCACTCACATAATAAACAATGGCACAAGTGTAACTGCCTTAACATTCTATTCAGTCTGAGTGGCAAGCCTAGTAGCTGGCATCAACCACACCATCCCCAAAATCAGGCAATTGGTTGGAGTCCATAGTCACCCAAACAGTAGAATTTGATGAGTAAAAAAAGGCTGCTCAGTCCAAACTATCTAATAGTAGCCAGCCACATTGCCTAAACTCCCACCATAGTAACTCACTTACACAAATGTGTTATCATGGTTATGTACATGCTAGACACTGTGCCATATGCTAATTAGAAAATTTCCATCTAGTGAGTCATATATAAATAATGGAATTAAGAGAAAGAAAATGGATATTAAATTATTTTTTCAGTATGATTACTGCTAGGTAAAACAGAAGAGGAAGAGAAAGAAGAGGAGGAGAAGGAAAAAAGATGAGAAGGACAAGGAGGAGGAAGAGGAAGAGAAGGGGAGGAGGAGAAGGGGAACAGCAGGAGAGGAAGGGAGGGGGAGGTGAAGAAGGAGGAGGAGGAGGAGGAAGAGGAAGAACAAACACACTGAAATTTTTACTGTGTTTAGGTTTCAGCAGAGACACGGTAGGCAGTATTTTTCCTAGTTTTACTTCCTGCCCCCACTTTTTAAATTTCCTCTAATGAATATAATTACTTCAAAATAAGAAATAAACATTTATTAAAAATAAAGCAAGCTGTGGGGCTTCCCTGGTGGCACAGTGGTTGAGAGTCCGCCTGCCGATGCAGGGGACACGGGTTCGAGCCCTGGTCTGGGAAGATCCCACATGCTGTGGAGCAAGCCCATGTGCCACAACTACTGAGCCTGTTCTCTAGAGCCCGCTCACCACAACTACTGAGGCCCATGCCCCTAGAGCCTGTGCTCTGCAACAAGAGAAGCCATCGCAATGAGAAGCCCGCACACTGCAACGAAGAGTAGCCCCTGCTCACCGCTACTAGAGAAAGCCCGTGCGCAGCAACGAAGACCCGACACAGCCAATTAATTAATTAAGATTATATTTTTAAAAAAAGACTGAAGAGGCGGGAACACTCCCAAAAACATAAAAAATTTAAAAAATAAAGCAAGCTGCACATAATTACCATATAACTCAGAAGTCAGACTCCTGGGTATTTACTCTACAGAAATGATAATTTGGTTCACAGAAAAACTGGTATAAAAATGTTCATAGCTATTCTAATCATATTCTCCAAAAACCATAAACAACATAAATGTCCTTTAACAGGGATAAAGAAACTGTGGTACATCCACATAAAGTAAGCATGGAAAACTGGTAGGGAAAAATTGGCAGAAACCTTAGGAGTCATCTAGTCTATCTTCCTAGTTAGTGTCAAGTCCTACCAACAGCATGCTAAGCTGATGGTTATAATATATCAGAGATGGGGTGCTCAGACCTCTCGAGATAGTCTTCACCACTGGTGAAACACAGAAGCTCTTGGAAAATTCTCTCTTAAATTGAGATGAAAACTGTGCTCCTCTACAGCAGTAGTTGTCCTGCAGGTGAAATCTAGCCCACTGTCTGTTTTTAGAAATAAAATTTTGTTGGAATATAGTCATGTGCATTTGTTTACCAAATGATTGCTTTCACGTTACAATGGCAGAGTTGAATGGTTGCAAACACAAAACCCAAAATATTTATCTGGCCCTTTACCAAAACAGTTTTTCTACCACTGTTCCAGAGGAACACCATAGAAGCCTACGCCCTCTTTTACATGACAGTATTCAAAAACCTGGAGCATAAATAGTCCCATTTGTTCTTAGTCTTCCCACCCCATTTATTGGCTACTACTCCTATGTCACAGTAACTCAAATCCTAAACACGCCCTTCATAAACTACAGTTGATGAATATCGCTCTTAAAGTATAAAAATGAATTCACCACCCCATCGAAGATGACAGTGGAACCATTAGCATCTATGATTCTGATACCACATTCATATTAATGCAGTTTAAGGTTTTATTTACTTCTTTTTATGCTCCATCACATTTTTTACAGTAATAGCTTAAAAAAACACTAATGTGCATGTATTACTTTTGTAAACAAAAACACTGTATGAGGATATATTCACAAATTCTTTCAACATAATTTGTATGTAGCTGGAGACCGGACATTATTTCAGGTATTTAAAGCACCTCGGTGATTATTTTCTCTTTCTCTTCACTTATTGTATGCTACAATTCTATTCTATTATGTTATTTGATACAAGCTTTTCAGTTTGAGGATTATTCTCCTGAATGAAACAAAATAGGCTCTGTAGTCAAAGTCCCAGGGGGAAAATTCAGGAAACAGGGACATCAGCAAAGAGAGATAGAAAAAAGGAAGCAAGAGGGTGCCCACAAGAAACCTCAACAAGGGACTTCCCTGGTGGTCCAGTGGTAAAGAATCCGCCTTGCAATGCAGGGGACTCAGGTTCGATCCCTGGTCAGGAAACTAAGCCCGTGGGCC
Source organism: Orcinus orca (assembly GCF_937001465.1). Taxonomy (NCBI): domain Eukaryota; kingdom Metazoa; phylum Chordata; class Mammalia; order Artiodactyla; family Delphinidae; genus Orcinus; species Orcinus orca. The sequence continues at coordinate 101,356,593 of NC_064560.1, forward strand.
ACAACTACTAAGCTCGTGGGCCTCAACTAGAGCCCGTGGGCCACAAACTACAGAGCCCATGCATCCTGGAACCCGTGTGCCACAACTACAGAGCCCACACACCCTGGAGCCTGTGCGCCAAAACTAGAGAAGAGAAAACCCACACACCACAACTAGAGAGAAGTCTGAGCACCACAACGAAGAGCCCGTGTGCCACAATGAAAGATCCCGCATGCCTCAACAAAGATCCTGCATGCCACAACTAAGACCCGACACAGCCAAAAAAAAAAAAAAAAAAGAAACCTCAACAAGTGTGATTTAGTGAAAATAACCAAAGGCTTATCAAGCAGAGAGGACTAGGCTTGATTTAGGCTCTGTTCCTTTTTAGCTATGTAACATACAATTGTAATTTCAAAAGTAGATTAAAGTGAAGGTATAATGAATGAGCCATACACTACCTTAAATACATTTTAATCATAAGACATAACCCAATAGTGAGCTTCCTGACTAGTGTGCACAGTTCTTGAACACGTGGGGCTAATATTATAAAAAGCTGCTAATACCACTGATTGACACTATTCTTCCAATCAGGTGTTGGAAGGGTATGAGGCAGAAATTCTGGGTATTTTCTTGCAGTGCTGGCAAGCCCATTTGGCAGCAGCAGCTTTAAAGCCGTGAACTCTAATCGTGGTATCATTAATAAAACTGACATTTTAATCTTCATATGTCACTCTCTTGTGTCTTACTTTTCATTTGGTTCCAAATTTAGGATCAGGACTTTTTTTTTGAGTATGGATCCTCTGATTAGAGTTCCACATTGCCCTTCTTGCATAAAGTCATACTCCTAATGCATTCTCCACAGTGTTCAGAGCTTGTTTCTTTGAAGTACAGCAAAAACCAATGCATTTGCAAAGAAATAACTTCAGAACCTTCCAGAATTTTTCTCTAATTTACACTCAGTAATAAGTACTTTATAGCTCCTTGTTCATTCTAAGTATTCAACTCAGCTTTCATAAAACAACCTTCTTTATGAACTCATTGGTTTAATTTTTAAAAAATAAGTATTAACAGTTTGAGAACAAATACAGTTGATTCTTGGTAAAGATACAATTCATGTGGTTGGAGCAGTACAGAAGCATACTAGAATATAACTGGTTACACATGAGGGACTAATGGAGCCATTGTCATCAGTCAGTATATTTTCCAGGGGGAATGAAAAGGATTCATTAATCTGGTTGGTAAAGAGAACGTCAATATCCTCAGCTTTAAAACGGGGATACCACTATCTTTCTTTTAAGGTTCCCATGATGATTAAATGATATAACAGGTAAAAAGTACCTAGAGAAGTATCTGGCACATACTAGGTACTCAATAAATACATACACTAAGCCAGCACTGAACGGAACCGAGCCCCACACCAATACAGAATCTCTATAACACAACTCAATATTATCTGAATAATCTACTTGAGGCAAAAACTGGGAATGCTGTTGGAGATTATTTCTCATAATCCCAGCTAACCTTTCAGTATGGAAACCAAAACAAATTTTTAAAATTTCCTAATAGCATAAATATGACTGTGTGTGTGTGTGTGTGTATCAATAGGGAGAGGAAAAGCCTCAATATCCTAAAAGAGAAGGAAAACCACCTGGCACTGTGCAGATTATTCCACTCCCACCTGTGTGAGCTACCAACAGTAACCTGTTCTCCTTTCAGTTCAGAAATCCCCTAAAATCAGGCTATTACTATTTCCATCTTCCAATCCCAAGGCCTGACAAGAGAGGACCAGTCCAAAAAATATGATTACCAGGGTCTAAGATTATTAAAAGAACAAAAGAAATGTAAAACTATTCAGAATCACACTTCCTACCCTTATAGGCAGTATACTAAATGTGAGTTCATATCTGCTAGGTTTCAGTCACTGCAGTAGAATCATATAAGTGCCAAACTCACTTCTTTACCCGACTCCTATCCTACATGAACATTTCTATTACTATGAATTCTGAGGCATGCATCTCAATCTGAACAGCATTCCTAAATTATTTTCTGATGACTAGAGAGAATCCTGGCACACGCCTGTATAATAAGCCACGGTTGATGCCAATGTTTCCTATCCCACCAGTAGTCTAACCTGCTACACTCAGGAGGCTTACCCCTGTCTTCCAATTTCAGCATGACACTCTGACCTCAGCTTGCCCCTCAAAGCTAAAAATACTTTAAAGGTTCTGCCCAGCTCTTGGTCCCAAGTCCTCTCTTTACTCACATTCTGCCAGAGAGCTAACTATTTGAGCTTTCCATATTAGAAATCTTAAGTTATCTTTAAAAAAAATTGAATTCTTTTGTGAGGATGAGTCATAATTTTGTTCTATGTGGGGCAAAAAAATAAGCAGAAAAGATAATTCCCACCCTCAGAATGTTCTTAATCTAATTAGAGAAAACACATGGAAAGGAGTAAACATAAAATCAGTATAACACTACATGAAGCCTAAAAAAATACAAGGTGTTAATGTGTTTTACCTCCTCCATCCACCTCATTATAGTACAAAAATTAAAGGTTGTTATCCTTAATTTCAAAAATGATAGATTGTTCCTCTTGATTTTGAAGCTCTTCACAAAGATAGCCATGCCACCCTCAGCATCTTATCCACACTTACTCATCCTCCTTCATGAAGTCTTCCCTGATTAACTAGAAGAAAGCTCAGCATTGTTCCACCTACACATAGTCCCAGAATTCTTCCATGTCTGCCACCTGAAATAACATGCTTTCCTAACTGCCCATATAGAAAATAAACCACTTAATCTATTTATTCAGTTGAGTACCTTTCCCAAGTGATCTCATTCAGCTAGTTGGTTTGTATTAGCTTTGAGTAAGACATAATGGTTCTCTATGTTGCTTGTCTACCTTAAGTTGCTTGTATATTTGGAAATGTAATGTGCAGGGCAAAATATAATCTATGGAAATTAGGCAACAAGTTAAATAATCACAGGTCTTCCCCTCATTACTTCTACATTTTTTCAAAAGGAGAAAAAAGCACCTTTTTAAAAAGACAGCCCTACCAATATGTCAAACTTTGTATGTAAGATGTTACTTCTCCAGTTCCATACTTGAAGAAATACAAATATAAGGTTTACAACATACCGAACTCTTTGCAAAAGGACCTCAAAATGCACTCAATATATTTGCCTCTGCTCCTACCTCAATTATAGACAGTTTTATCGCTTATTTCCTGACCACAATCTGTTAATACTGGGCTATACACATATGACACACATCTCCTAGATTTTCAAGGAAAATCCCTACCTCATATACCCATTTTTTCCCATGAGAATGTCAAATGTACAATTAAACCTGACTAAATTGTTAAGACAGTGAATAAAAATAATTTTAATTCCTTTGTCTAAGAAAAGGAATTAAATAATCCTGATTTGTTGTTCAAAACACCTGGTTACTACGTTTATAACTGAAAGGCAATGAGAAAATACAACTCCTCTAGAGGCAGTGAGCAAAATACTTCTGAATCATCTTCAATACTGATCACTAAAAAATTACATTTTGGCCAATGCCGGCCACCACATACAGAACTCTGCCTTCTTTCTCCTTAGATAGATTCCTAAAATTCAAGTTCCTACTAGACTATCAACACCTCCCCTTCTTAACAGGCTACCAAGCTCCAGAAACAGTTTGGTCTTGATTTCCTAGTAAAGCTCATTTAAAAAGTCAATTTAATTATCTCCTAAACCTCAGTCAGTATAGGCCTTCCACTCATTTAAGGTTTCTGTCCTCACACCTGAGTACACAGAGGGTTCCCCATCACCAACACCACCACCACCCCTCAATCGAAAAGAATCAGTATTTACTGTGGCTCATCAAAAGCAATACCTTTGTTGTTGCTATTGTTGTTCCAACCTGTTTTGTTTGGTTTTCATTTTGTTTTATTTTGTTTTTCCCAGTGACTACCTTCTGAATGGCTTGCAAAGATATTTAGACTAAAATGCAAACTTTAACAGCAATACCATAGTCTCTTACTGAGTGATCCTTGCACTCCCAAGAGCTTGCAATATGCAGAGGCTTGCCAAATTAATCTGGTGTCCCTTGCCTCCTCTCCTGGATTGCAGTATCTGACAAACCTTTATTCTGGGTGAGGAAGAAAACTACTTGAAGAAGAAAACTGTTTCATGTATACTGAAGTTCCAGTATGTAATGTGGTGTCTCAGACTCACTGGGGAGAGTTCAGTACAAGGGATGATCTGTGAAAGTCTACAAAACAAGTCAATGTTCAAGCAATAAATCTAGACCCTTTCATAATTTCTGAAGTTGTTAGTTTTTTGTTGACCACTTTTATTATCATAAACAACCTTGCAGTGAATATCTTTATACATCTATCTTGACACACCATTGCAAGTATATTTAAAGGAAATAATGTTGGGCTAGAGTGCTAGAGCAGGGCTCCATAAACTTTTTTTAGAGGGACAGAATTATTTTTGACTTCATGAGCCATACAGTTTCTGTTCCAATTACCCAACTCTGCCTTCTAGCACAAGTTTTGACCTTTACTGATACTCAAATAGATCATTTTTTTTAAATAGAGATATGGGGCTCCCAAACGGACACTCCAGAGAGAGCACCCATGATCTCTTTGTCAAGAATTGTGGTATGTCTGAGATTCTGCCCTATTTGTAAACGAACAAGGTAGACTGTCACAGTTTCATGGATGAAGGCAGAAGACCTGAGGCTCTTGAGTCAGAGATGACTCAAGCAGCAAGATGAGGCCAACCTACAATACTGACCTCCACCAGGTCCTCGGCTAAATCAGCTGAACAAATCCCATAAACCGTCAGGGTCAACCTTAAAAATCCAAATGACTTTCTCTTTTATGTGTCTAAAATGACCTTTCCACTTAGACCGTCAATCCAGGTAAAGGAATATATATTAGCAATTACACAGATTCTGCCTTGTAATCCATCTGGCTCACAAGGAAATCTAAGGCAATTCTATCATCCATAACAACCCTGGCCAGTGACTTGAGGCTGAACTAAATACCTTCTAGAGATGAGCTGGTATCACTGATCACTTCAGCTGAAGTCAGGGACCCATTTCATAACACCTACCCTAACTCCATCCTAGGGATAACTGCCTGCAGAGTATATGTAAGTAATGAATCAGCCATCCCTCCAAGAAGTTCCCCTAAGTAATCAAGGTTAGCCTAATTTTGGAGAGAACTCTACAATCATTCGAAAACTATATGATGTTACATTAAATACCTGAAGTTCTCTTACAAATCTCTTTATGGTGCAAGTCACTATGTTTTTGGTAAGGAGGCGAGTTAACGTCTGACTTCCCTACAAGAAGTACAATGCTGGGAGCACATCAGGTACCCCTGGAAAGAGCTGTTTACAATTACTGGAGGTCCACAAGAGAGACCTAAATCAGTCAAGGGGCAGAGGCTGACAGTACCTCTAATGCGGCCTTTTAATGGGCTGGTGTGCCTTAGAGTTCCCAGTTTAGTTTGAATAACTGAATCTAGTCCTTATATTTTGGAGACTGCCTAAGAAAAGTCAATCCAACCCATCCTGTTTGTCCAAACATCAGCCAGATGGCATGCAGCCACTTCACAGAATGAATGAGCAATGGCTACTGTAAGGGGGGAAGGGAAGGCATCTGGAGGTGCTGACTAGTGTTTTGTGTAGGAGGTACAGGAGTGGGGCCCTCCCCCCTGCTATTTCCAACAGAACTCTCAGTAAGGTTAAGAGGAATGACAATCAAATCATGGTCAGAGGGCTTCCCTGGTGGCGCAGTGGTTAAGAGTCCGCCTGCCGATACAGGGGACAGGGGTTCGTGCCCCGGTCCGGGAAGATCCCACATGCCGCGGGGCGGCTGGGCCCGTGAGCCATGGCCGCTGAGCCTGCGCGTCCGGAGCCTGTGCTCTGCAACGGGAGAGGCCACAACAGTGAGAGGCCCACGTACCGCAAAAAAAAAAAAAAAAAATCATGGTCAGAGTCACCTGGGGATGAACAGCAGACCCAGCACCCAGTAAAATTTATGGCACCTGCAACAGTCTGGGAGCCTGCACTGGAAGTTTTCCTTCTGGAGGAAGTTTCTGGGGGCAGTTCTGAAAGATAAAGATCACTAATAACCCCACCTCACCCCTGCTTACTTCCCAGGGCCTAACATATTCCCCAACCTAGCTCACCCCTGTTCCCATGGCCTAACAGATTCCCCAACCTAGGAGCCAGGAAAAAACTAATGCTCCCACTCCAGTAGCCATAAATTCAACTTTTTTTTTTTTTGCGGTACGTGGGCCTCTCACTGTTGTGGCCTCTCCCGTTGCAGAGCACAAGCTCCGGACGCGCAGGCTCAGCGGCCATGGCTCACAGGCCCAGCTGCTCTGCGGCATGTGGGATCTTCCCGGACCGGGGCACGAACCTGTGTCCCCTGCATCAGCAGGCGGACTCTCAACCACTGCGCCACCAGGGAAGCCTTTTCAACTTTTAACTAATAATTTCCTCCTCAGAGCTAGACTCATCATCTCAAAAGAGTCAAGTGCAAGAGAAACATGCATTTTTTTTTTAATAAAAATTCCAGAGAATAATTATATGTACTCTAACTTCGACCCATATGAGCCATTATAAGGGGACTTGGTAATCTGTTTATTTGACCAAATGGTCATTATCCTTATAATCTAAGACCCTAGGATCCAACAAAGAATCTAGGTGGCTGAATGAGACTTACCTTTGAATCCCCTAAGACCCATTTAGATAGGCTGCCAGCTGGAGGGTATACCAACCAGGCTGTTCTGGGACTACCTTCAGGTTATTTTTTTTAAAAAGACCCACCATACCAAGGAATTTTCAAGATGCATCTATGTAACTCCCTACACTTTTCATCCTGATCATTATCCAGAAAGGAAGCAAAAGAGCATGTTCGCTTTCTGGGGATACCCTTATTCAGTGACCAAACCACTAAGATGTGTAAACCAAGAGAAATGAGAGGGTCAAAAATGTTTTGAGCCTTTTTTTTTTTTTTTTGACCATTCCAACACTCAACAATACTGAATAATGTCCATGGATGACTGGGAATACGGAAGGCCCACTGAATACCTTGACTATCAGCCAACCGTTGAGTGGCTTTGGAGATTAAAGGCAAACCACTGTCAAGATGCACATGGTCTGACAACCTGAACACACGACACAGATTAGTTTCAAGGGCCACAACGGTGTGGTCAGAGTTGGCTGATCAGATTGGTGCGACAACACTGTAACCTGAAAAAGTGTCAACAGCACTGAGGCACTCCCAATGGCTCCAAAAGGGAGTCAAAGGTGTAATGTCAATCTGCCAGCAGCAGGCAGGGATAGCAAACCACATAACATGGCCTCCACACTGTGAGGCAATAGGGTCAATTTCTGGAAGGAGCCACAATCCAGAATACAGCAGTAGTCTGTGCATTAGAAACATAGAGTGCTTCACTTTGTGCCCAACACCAGCCTCCTGCAACTAACCATTTTTAAGAGATCGTTGTAGGTATCAAATTGCTAAGTCACTTAGATTCCACTGAATATATTTAAAAGAGCAACGTAACTACTTTATTTCTAAATGTCAACAACAAACACCTAAATTATATCCTTTGCAATTATTAAACTTATAATTTAAAAGTTTAGATGTCAACTTCAAAATGTACAAAGAGTTTCTTCAGATTAAAAGACAAGTCCAAAGAACTTCTCTGTATTATGGTATCTTCTCTGTACCAGGGAAGAAACCCTATAATTTTACTACTTCAGGCTTAATTCTTGATAAAACACAGGACTTTATAAATGCTTCATTTTGCTGAAAATTCCTAGTTGTTAAGTCCACTTTCTTGCTGCAATATTCTTTTTTATATATATAAATTTATTATTTATTTATTTATTTTTAAATTTTTGGCTGCGTTGGGTCTTTGTTGCAGTGTGCAGCCTTCTCATTGCAGTGGCTTCTCTTATTGTGGATCATGGGCTCTAGGCGTGCAGGCTTCAGTAGTTGTGGCACGCGGGCTCAGTAGTTGTGGCACGTGGGCTCTACAGCACAGGCTCAGTAGTTGTGGTGCACAGGCTTAGTTGCTCCGTAGCATGTGGGATCTTCGCCGGCCAGGGCTCGAACCTGTGTGCCCTGCATTGGCAGGCAGATTCTTAACCACTGCGCCACCAGGAAGCCCCATGCTGAAATATTCTATTATTACCAAGTCTGTAACAGTGCCTGGTACATAGTAGGCACTTAATATATATTTACTGAATAAACTAAAATCAGAAGACAATGTTTAAAAATTTTCTCTGCCTTTCTAATACACTCCATCCCCATCCCACCCTAGGCAGATTAAATGCCTCAAGACAACCAGGGAGAAGATCATGTACATGGAAATGCAAAAGAGAAAAATATCATCTTTTTCTTTTTACATAATATTATACAGTTTCACAAAGAAACAAGTCTGTAACATCTTATATATAATGATCTCAAAGCAATCTATCTATCTATCTACCTATCTGGCTGCACCGGGTCTTAGTTGTGGCACTTTCTGTGCACAGGATCTTCATTGAGGCATGTGGGATCTTTTACTTGCGGCATGCGGGCTCTTAGTTGCAGCACGCAGGATCTAGTTCCCTGACCAGGGATCAAACCCAGGCCCCCTGCATTGGGAGCACGGAGTCTTAACCACTGGACCACCAGGGAAGTCCCTCAAAGCATTTTTTAAAGTATTTATTCTTAGAGACTCTCAGTAATTCTTTAAGGCAGTTAAAGTAAGTCAAGCCTCTTACCCTTGCTCACAGAAGGAGAAAGGAAAGTAATATACTTATCTCAGAGGCACAAAGGAAACTACACAGAAAATTAAGCAAAAAAAAGAAACTATACCAGATTCAACAAAAATATTGCTGTGGAGAATAGTGTGATGTACCAGCTAATCTCTCTTAATAAAGGACTCATTCCCCTAGCTTCGGGGAGTACCTGTGCTATAGCTTTGCCCAACATTGTGCCCCTTCCTGGGCAGCCCACATACGATGACAGATCCATTCAAAACTAAAAGCCTGGCAATCTTAGCCCAACTCAGGACAACTCTGAAAGGACACTCTAGCAACTGAATACACAGTAGGGCTAGTCAAGGATGTCACTGGGCCTTAATCATAACTCAACTTTTCCCTCTGTCCAATCCTGCTTCCTTCCTTTCCTTTTCACAGATATTGATCCCAAGGGTACTCAATGAACATCCTCTAAGCTAAACTCTATCTCAGGCTTCCCATGGAATCCAATCTGCAACAATTCTCAAGAGTCACACTTTTAGATCCGTAGAGCACACAAGAGGTAAAACACCTGTAACAGTTTGTACCACTTGTACATTGTAATAGTTGGAGAAACAATACTGTAAAATGGAAAGGCCACCACTATTTCTCTGATACTCTTAATTGAACCAAAATATTTTCCTTAAAAAAAAAAAAATCAATACACTGCAAGTTCTGAACATGTTAAAGATCTCAGTGTCTACACCTATTATCATTGTTTTCCAGGTGGGAACAACACTTTTCACTTCTAAACCCAAATAACAGTAACTGAACATATTAATTTAGTATGTGAAACATCAGGTTATTCATAATCTTATGTTTTATATGATTTTCATACTTTAATTCTAATCATAATACAAATTCCCAATGTAAGTATTCTATTTTCTCTAAGCAAATTAAAATTCAGAAAAATATTCCTTCCACTAAGATCCTGCTTAAGAGGAAAGACTTTCCTGAAATGAAACAGCAGAATGCAAACATTTAGAAATAATTTAGACATCATAGCATCATTTCATATAATCTCATGCTAAGCAGCAAAGTTGAAACATTTTGTAATTTGGGTTAATTACATGGAGAAAAATAGGAAAACACTTCCGAGGTCCACTCTCATAGTTGGCTCTCAAAATGCAATCACTTCTCTTAGAAGTCCCTGAAATCATAAAATTCTTTTTTTAAAAAATGCTTATTTGTTTATTTTCACCGGGTCTTAGTTGCGGGAGGTGGGCTCCTTAGTTGTGGGAGGTGGACTCCTTAGTTGTGGGACATGGGCTTCTTAGTTGTGGCATGCAAGAGGGATCTAGTTCCCTGAGCAGGGATCGAACCCAGGCCCCCTGCATTGGGAACACAGAGTCTTAACCATTGCACCACCAGGGGAAGTTCCCATAAAATTCTTTAAAAATTGATAGAAAGCCTTCAGACTCTGTAAATATCTGAAATTAAAATTAATTTTTGGCAACACAAGAAATAAGGTAATGTGGGTGATGGGAGAAAAGCATTCTTTGGCAAAATACAGTTGCTTTCCTTGTTTCTTTAACATTTAATCACTTCAAAAAGTTAAAATGACTACCATGGTGAACAAAATTTTTATTAAACATTTTATACAATGTCTATATTGATGGTGTCAAACTGAGTCCAGAAGAAAACCAGCACAAACTCAAAGGCTGTCCTCCTTTCCTTTTTTTTTCCCCCTCCTTTACTTTAAGAAGGATCCTGATTTCTGATTCCTAAAATCTTTAAAAAGCACCAGCTCATAGCTCTACCTGCCCAGCTCTCAGACTCACAGCAATATGACTAAACAGAAATGAAGCCACATAAAGTGCCAGAAATTCTATTTTAGGGAAAACAACATCAAGAACATCTGAGGACTTATCACCCAGAAGAATACTTGTTAACCATACTCCAAAATTTAGAAGGTCTCCAAACTTCTTCTAGAACTAGACTGACCACATCAGCCCTATCCATACACCCCAGTATCCAGGTAGTTGTCACTTGCCCTGAGGCTGTTTTTAGATAATCAGCAAATTAGACTATTTTCCTTACTTTTGTTTTAAAGAAGGAAAAAGTCTTCCCTTATAAAAGAGATCAGCTCTGACCAACTATGAGTTAAAAACTCTTCTGCAGGGCTTCCCTGGTGGTGCAGTGGTTGAGAGTCCGCCTGCCGATGCAGGGGACACGGGTTCGTGCCCCGGTCCAGGAGGATCCCACATGCCGCGGAGCGGCTGGGCCCGTGAGCCATGGCCGCTGAGCCTGCGCGTCCGGAGCCTGTGCTCTGCAACGGGAGAGGCCACGACAGTGAGAGGCCCGCATACCACAAAAAAACAAAAACAAAAACTAAAACAAAAAACTCTTCTGCAAATCAAAGTGAACTGATTCTACTGTGTCCCTCCTTCCTCCTATTCTTTTGTCTGTCAGTGTTAAGGTGGACTTGATTTAAATTTTTGCTTTTATGAAGAATTTACTAAAGAATTTTCATTTTTTATTTTACTAAGTTAGGTTATATATCTTGTATTTAAGTCTCAGAATTTAGCAACTAAGTTGTCTCTCATTACCCTACCACTGCTTCCCCCCCAGCAAATAAAATGAACATTACCAATGTTCTCTACTTGGGTCCAAGTTTTAGAGTTTGCACCTTTCCTGGCCTTCACTTATTGTCAAGGAGTTTCCAAAAGCTGGGATGGGGCAAAGCAGGAGGAACAATGAAGTAAAATATACTGCATGCAAAAATAAAATCATATATACAGAGAAAAGAGTCAGACCTTGTTAATACATCTACGTCAAATATACAACCCACAGTGGGTAAAAAAGGCATTATCTCTAAACCTGAGTTCCCTAATTACTAAGTCCCTATGATTCCCCCCACAGGCTACTTATATCTAACTTCAAATATACATGTCTAAATAGCTCATTTCATCAAAAACCAAAAACTGATTTTACATACAGACACATGGGGATTCATTTTTATTTTCAAATTGTATGTGGAAAATTCTATGGAAGTGTTTAATTTCAACTTGGGCTATGTATATGAGGCAGGCAGGATGAAAAGAATATCTCCTTTGGGACCGTGAACTTCATATAGCACAGAATAAATATGACTTGAGAAATTCAGAGATGTCCCACATGAGCTTGATCTTTTGCTTATCTATAGCCCTGACATATTTATCAGTGTTTCTTCTGCTCTCTCTCTCAGCAATCAACTTAATTAATACACTTATAACACCCAACAAGCAAAGAGAGATACTTAATAAATGCTCTGTAATGGTGATATCAAAAATGGTGCTGCATACTAAGAAACCCATCATTCTCATCTCTGGCTATAAATCTACAGAATTCTCAATACTCAAATATAATTGGTACTGAATTAAAAAATCCACCTAATCAACCCATGTACAAACAGGACCAAATTTTCACAGCAACTAGTGAAAAAAAGGGTTTAAGACTTAAATTTCAAAATGAAAATTATTTTTAAAAGAACTTATTTTGGTATTTTTTAGTTTCCACATATACAGAGAGAGATTCCATTTCAGTTTCCTGATCAATTTCAAAACTATGAGATTCACATTCTACTTGTTTGGCAAGTTTGTGAACTTCTATTCTTACAATAGAAATTCTGTAATACCACCATATGGACGGTTTAAGTTTGTAATCTTCAGTTTGTCTTTTTATATACACTGAGCAATTAAATCATTGAAATTGTTCTCAAACCCCCCCCCAAAAAAGAACTTATTTCATTTTATTTCACAAGATTTAGGTTATTACTATAAGCATGTGCTAATTATGAGGAGAATGAACAAAAATGAGAGGGAGGTCATAATTTTACTGACACTGTATAACAAACAACATCCTTCACTTCCCAGCTGACTTTCAGAACACTGTCTAAACAAAGGTAATTTTTCCACAAAGGGTTCTCTTAATTCTTTGATATCTAAACCATTCTTTACTGAAACACCTATTGAGTCATTCTCTTGGCAAATTTCTCCCCTACAATTGTTAACTAATCTATTTCTGTCAGAAACTCACCTAAACATGTCTTTGCATATAACTGTAACTGTTCTCCAATGGTTCTTTCATGGACTTCATGAAATTCTGCACTTTTTGCACTGTCTACAATTTTTCTTTATGCTCGGTTTGTACTGCGTTTTCACTAGAAAGCAACCAATAAAGATTCTGGCCCAATGGACATGGCTAGACAGTCTAGCTGGGGAATATGTTTGAATGGAGATGATTTTGTAGATGAATATCCTTGGTCATGAAAACTTTCGCTTCCTTATGCAATCTCTATCTGTGGAGATCTAGGATTATGAATACCTGTATAACAAGGACTTCAACACAAAACTGATAACTAAGGGATTTAAGACAACTAAAAATAAACCTTTCATTAATCAAGAAGAAAAAGTTGGTTAGTAAAAATGGTTAATGTGACAGTTACCATATATACCATAAATAACATAATAAAATTAAAACACAATAAAATACATTCAAAATATTTTAAAAGAATATTATTTCAGTTATATCATTTTCTTCAATAATTCAGAAAATACATCTCAATCTGTCAGCACCTTAGACTTATTTTTATGTTAATCAGTTACCATTACACATAAAACCACAAAATTTTAGAACTCGAATGGACATTAGAGATGATCTAATACTGCCTCCTCATTTTACAAAGGAAACAACCTAGGTCGAGAAAGGTAAACAGACATGTAGAATATTAACAGTTAATGGCAGAGCAAGGGATCATCATTCTTCCTCTTAGTACATCATTCTTCCTCTTACTACAAAGTGGAGAATATTCAGTGTACTCTAGAAAACCCTCTTGAACAAATCTTAATCTCTCATTTCACATTTTTACTGACTTTACTGTTTCCTTTAAAAGAGTGGAATATGGGGGTGGGGGACAGTAACTCACATGTCAAATGGAATCTATGACCTTTTTCTTGATCCAACCCAGATTAGGTTTACTAGGAATGCCTTCCTGCAAATAACCATGGGGAAGACAGGGAATACTGATATACACTTACCTTTCTGAATGGATTTTAACGTAGGAAGATCATGATACAATAGCCTATTTCAACCTATAAGATTACTGCTTCTTACAGAAAAATATTTAGTTATATACCAGATACTTAATTGTCTTTAAAAGAAATTCAGAAGTGATGTTTTACAATAATTATATGATGTAAATACCTATACTTTGTAGAAAACAATGTATAGTCTCTAAAAGAAAAGATAAACTCGGGACTTCCCTCGTGGTCCAGTGGTTAAAAATCTGCCTTCCAATGCAGGGGACACGGGTTCGATCCCTGGTAAGGGAACTAAGATCCCACATGCTGCAGGGCAACTAAGCCCATGCACCACAACTAGAGAGCCCACGCGCCTCAACTACAGAGCCTGCAAACCGCAACTACGGAGCCTGCACGCTGCAACAAAGAGCCTGCACGCTGCAACTAAGCCACAACTGAGCCAAAAATAAATAAATAAATATTTTTAGAAGAAAGAAAGAAAGAGAAAGAAAGGAAGGGAAGGAAGGGAAGGAAGGGAAGGAAGGGAAGGAAGGGAAGGAAGGGAAGGAAGGAAGGAAGGAAGGAAGGAAGGAAGGAAGAAAAGCTAATGACACTACAGAGTGAAGTAAGCCAGAAAGAGAAAAACAAATACCGTATGCTAACACATATATATGGAATCTAAAAAAAACAAACAAACAAATGTTCATGAAGAACCTAGGGGCAGGACAGGAATAAACACAGACCTACTAGACAATGGACTTGAGGACCTGGGGAGGGGGAAGGGTAAACTGGGAAAAAATGAGAGAGTGGCATGGACATATATACACTACCAAATGTAAAACCGATAGCTAGTGGGAAGCAGCCGCATAGCACAGGGAGATCAGCTCAGTGCTTTGTGACCACATAGAGGCGTGGGATAGGGAGGGTGGGAGGGAGTGAGGCGCAAGAGGGAAGAGATATGGGGATATATGTATATGTATATGTATAGCTGATTCACTTTGTTATAAAGCAGAAACTAACACATCATTGTAAAGCAAATATACTCCAATAAAGATGTTTTTTTTTTAAAAAAAAGGCTAATGACACAACCACTATGGAGTACTTACCAAAAGTATTTACCTAGAAAAAAAAATCTAATGAACATGATGCCAAATATACCTCATCTGGCTTGTTAACTGCCATAATCTCATTTTGTTTCTCATTTTTTTAAAAAGCATTTTAAACAGCAATCTTAAAACAAATCCACTATTGGCAAAACCATAATTTTTGACCTGAAGAGTACTTTTTATAAGAGTAAAAACCTTATCTGATCTCACTGCAAAATGCCAATCATCTAATATATCACTGATTCCCTTGTACTTATTGTGAAGATAGTATAATAGAATTAAAATAATACAAAGGTTCATTTCAATTTGCTAAATATTAACTTAGTACACAGTACATGCATAGTACTGTGCTAGACACTGCAACCAATTAAAAAAAACCTTATAGTCTGATAAAGGTGATGCCAGTAAGTCCAATAAAATATCATAGGTTTGGTAAGAGGTCTAGAAATAAGAGTATCATTAAGAATCCAAGGGTAGAGGACATTTCACCTGTAAAATAAAAAACTTAGGGTGACAGCTTCTTTAAAATACTCAAAGGGCTGTTATGTATAGAAGAGGAAATAGATTCATTTTGTTTTGCTGCAAAAGCAGAAATGAGATCTATGGGAGGGAGCTGCAGGGAGACTGTCAAAGGCAGCATTTCCCCAAGTTTATTCCACAGACCATTAACCTCTCAAGCTAACTCTCAAAAAGAATTCCATGTTCCTATAAATTCAGTAAACATATGCAGGATATTTATGTAGTATATGTAATACTATAGTTCGTCTGGGAGATAAAAATGTACATGAATACTAAGAAGTCCTATACTAAGGAAGCCTTAACTTTGTATAATTAAGTGTTCTCCAAATATTTCACCATGAGTTTTATTGTCACTGTACCAATTTTTGTTCCCCAAAATACTGAGAAGTGTCAATATAATAATGCTTTCTAAGGATGTCGCACATATCACAAATCTCAGAAGGAAGGATTTCCTTAAAAACAGTAGAGTGATATTTATATTATTTACCTAGAATCTATCTCCTAGGCACAAAAAATAAGCATAAAACATTTTCAATGAAAAGAAGAAAAACAGTCCTCTAAAATAACACATAGTATAGCTAATACTTTAGGGATCAAAATGAATTTCTAAATTTTGCTGAAAAGTTAGAGAACTGAGTATAAACTCACAATGTGAAACTTTTAAAAATGAATAAATGAGCTTGGGAAAAAAAATAAATGTTAAGTCCTATGTTTAGGTTTTATTGGATTTTTAATTATCAATATGCTAAGGAGAGAATGGAAAAAACTATGTAATTGTTTATATAAAGTGAGAATTTTAGTTTATTATAACTTGAAGTGAGAGTCAATCCTTATAGGAATTTCATCACTGATAACAAAAGTTACTTTCCTTAGGAAAGGTCAGTAGCCCATCTATCCCTTAGAATGAGGGCAGACAGATGTATTAGCACATAAGCAACCTCAGTCAACAAGCCTTTATCAAATGGAACCTCATGAAAAGTTCCATTTGAGTCTCAGTTTGCTTATGAGACCAACCAAGTAAAGGAAGAGAGAAGAGGAAGCTGAAAGCACAGAAGAGAAATAACATTACTTAGCTTCCTTCCCCTCTCTGCATAGGTACCCAAGGACCATTAGATTCTGTTGACTCTCATTACTCATGGATTCTGTATTTGCAAATTTGCCTACTTACTTATTTGTGTATCGGTTGGTCTTTCCAGTCATTCATGGAAATGCACAAAGAAGCAAAAATTGTGAACACCCAACACGCACATTCCCAGCTGAGGCCAAACAAGGCCTTCTTGTTTCAGTTCTCATACTATAAACAAGTATCCTTCTTGCAAACTATTTAAGTGCCATGTTTATTGGATTTTTGTCCTTTTTTGTTGGTGATTTCAGCGCTGAAAATGGCTCCCAAGCCATTAAGTGTTGTCTAGTGTTTCTAAGCAGAAGAAAGCTGTGATGTGCTTTATGGAGAATACATGCTTAGTTTCAGGTATGAGATGGTGTTGTTGACCAAGAGTTCAATGTTAATGAATCAACAAAATATATTAAATAAGGAGACTTTAAACAGAAACGCACATAAAACAAAGTTATACATGATCAGTTAATGAAAATGTGACCAGAGGCTTACAGGAACCTAATCCTGTATTTCTCCTAGGAGCAATGGTTCAATACTTGTTAACTCAGTGTCTGCGATGACTTTATAGAACACAGCTACCTTGAATGAGAATTGATCCTAATTATCCATTACCCTACACCACGCTAACTTCAGGTTACGTCAACTCACAGAAAGTGGGGATTTGCTGAAAAGTTTTCAGAAATGAATGAATGTTGGTTAAATTTCTCATATAAAAGCCCTTAGGAAATAATCATGTTCCTCTTGTAGAAGAATGGATTTTTCTAAGTTTGCTGTTAACTAAATAGTGGTACACTCTGGAAAAAGTATATTACTTTTAAATGGTGAATTCTCAGCTCACCTATAAATCCAATTCACTGCCTTCAGAACTGATCCTCTTTTCTTAGATGCAGAGTTCATGTTCTCTGTTGATTTCCCAGATGTGAATATGATAAAAGATTAATTTGAATCAATCACTATCCACAAACTGCTAAGTATTATGTATAAGTAGTACAGCATGAGAGGATCCACAGACCATGCTTGCTTTATTTTATCTGTTCAAACTTGAAGCTTTTAGAGAGACATACTGAATGGAAATTGAGTTTCCCTTTAGATTGACAGCTTGTCAGTCAAAAGAAAAGCTTTTAGGAACTTCTCTCAAATCAGTTAGTTTTCTTTTCAGATTGGGATATATGTGTAGGACTTCAGAAATGACATGCTTGACTGGTAACTGTCTTGTGCTAGTCAAGTACTCCATGCTATGTCACAAAATACATGAAGGAGTCAATTAATTGTAGGCAATCAATAGTGGTGGTGTCTACATGTTAAGTAATATTGGGTTTGTAAATACAAAATGTATAGATGTTAGGTGGATTATACTTCTGTTTTAATAGACTTGACATGTTAACTAATCTAAACCTTAATTGTGATTGAATATGATTTTAACGGTGATCACCTAGGGAGGAAAAAGAGAATGTTATTTCTCTGAAGGCATTTTTGGTTATTCCTCTTTGTGCTCAATTTTCTGGAGAGTGAAAAGTGGAAGAAGTGTTGGTTTTTTCCATGGGGCATGTGGAACACCCACCCACCCATCCATCTCCCACACAACACCCTCACCACCATGTCTTTGCTTATAGAGTTAGCTCCCAGTTTTTCTCTTTTGGAGCAAGAATGCATGTCACATTGTACTCCAGGACCGACTTCTGAATGAGGACAAAGAAAACACTGTATATAAGAAATGGAGAAAGAGATCTTACTTCTCAAACTCAAAAGAACCATATCCCAAATTCAAGGATCACTGGTCCCTCTCTTTCTAGAAACACTTTCTTGTTCTCCTTCAGTCCAGATGATTACACTAGGGATGTTATAAGACCTTCTATACCTGGACGCATTCTTTTACTCTTGTGACTCTCTAGGGACAGTGGCAATCCTTCCCTTCTATCTTTTCCCTTGAAACCTTACAAGAAAGACAACTCCCAGAACAAACTGTAGAACAGTTTAAGTTAAGAATTGGTCATTCAGGGCTTCCCTGGTGGCGCAGTGGTTGAGAGTCCGCCTGCCGATGCGGGGGACACGGGTTCGTGCCCCGGTCCGGGAAGATCCCACATGCCGCGGAGCGGCTGGGCCCGTGAGCCATGGCCGCTGAGCCTGTGCGTCCGGAGCCTGTGCTCCACAACGGGAGAGGCCACAGCAGTGAGAGGCCCGCGTACCGCCAAAAAAAAAAAAAAAAAAAAGAATTGGTCATTCAATAGTACCTGCCTCTTGGTGTTATACACAGCATCAATTACAAAGTTTTACTGTCAAAAAATGTTTCATGAATGTTTCGGTAAAAATAGGAGATAGTGGAACACATTAAAAGACATGTCGAGGAAAATCAGACAAATCCAGAATGTGAGCCACTCTACTAGACAGATGTTCTGTTTTCTTTAAAAGGTTAGTTGTAAGGGAAACTGTTTTAAATTAAAAGAAACTAAAATTATGTAACACTCAAATGCAAAAAATATTTTTTTAAAATCCACAGAAG
This sequence comes from Orcinus orca, assembly GCF_937001465.1. NCBI lineage: Eukaryota > Metazoa > Chordata > Mammalia > Artiodactyla > Delphinidae > Orcinus > Orcinus orca. Next base: position 101,375,616 of record NC_064560.1, read on the forward strand.
GCATTTTTGGGACAATTCAAGAAATATAAATAAGAACAGTATTAGAGTAATCGCTATTTATTTTCTTTGTCATGATAATCATGATGTAGTTATACAGGAGCAGGACCTTTTTCGTTAAATGCTTACTGAAGTATTGCAGGCTGATATCCAAAACTATGATGTGAAACCTATGAAAACCAATACAATTTGTGGGATTCCTGGACATTGAAATATAAATTAAAGAATCAGAAGAATTTCAGGGAAAAAAGTAAAATTTATGACTAGAAAAAATATAGCTACATAGGCATATTAAATGTACACTTGCAAAATAAAGCACTAAGGTAGAATGGCAGCAGTGAAAGACAAAAAAGAAGAAACAGAAGCCAAGCCCTGGTCATAGTAAATATTACACTGGAGATAATAAACAGGCTTAATGTACAAAATTAGAAATCATTAATAAACAGATAAAGATAATAAAAACAAAACTGGACTCTGAAAACTGGCACTGGAAAAGTATCAAGTTCATCAGCCCTCATTTTATCTTTTCGAAGACACAGCTTTTGGTCATTGATTTCCTATTTTCAAATTCATAGATTTATTTCTGCTCTAATTTTTACTATTTCTTTTCCTCTACTTACTTTGGATTTACTCTGTTTTTCTTTTTCTAGTTTCCTAAGTTGAAAGTTTCCATTACTGATTTTAGATATTTCTTCTAATATATGCATTCAATGCTATAAATTTCTCTCTAAACACTGTTTTCACTGCAACCCAAAAATTTTGGTAAGTTGTGTTTTCTCTGTCATTAAGCTCAAAATAATTTAAAATTACCTTTTTTTAAAAATATATATTTATTTATTTCGCCTCATCAGCTCTTAGTTGCGGCACGCAGGATCTTTTGCAGTATGTGGAATTTTGGTTTTTTTTAGTTGCGGCATCTGGGATCTAGTTCCCTGACCAGGGATAGAACCCGGGCCCCCTGTGTTGGGAGCGTGGAGTCTTAGCCACTGGACCACCAGAGAAGTCCCTAAAAGTACTCTTGAGATTTCTTCTTTGACTTGTGCTATTTAGAAGTGTGTTATCATTCTTTATTATATACGCTTTAAAAAAACAGATCCCAAGAAGTAAAACAGCTTGTAAAGGGAAAAATGAAAACTGGTCACAGATTTTATATACATGGAATACATTTTCTTTCAAATTTTACTACACAGGTAAATGAACATTCTAAATTGAAAACAAAAAATTGGAAAGTTTAGCAAAACATTATGAAATGAAAAACTGTTAAATATATTTTTGAAAATAATAACTTGTACCTGACTTTCCTCTATTATGTAGAAAACAGTATCATTAAAACCAGCACTTTATCTTCAGTCAGAAACAAATGCTTCAATTTTGGTGCAATTCTGGCCTATATCAATCACCACCTTTCCTGTCCATTTTCCCTTTCTAACTTCTATTTTTAATTCTTTTAAAAATTATATTTGGTAAATTACCATACAGTAAGATTGACTTTTTAAAACTGTGGTGTTCAGTCTATAAACTGTAACACATGTACAAATTCTTGAAGCCAGTATCAAATCATGATTCAGAACAATTACACTACATGAAAAAACTCCCTTGTGCTTTTATAGCTATATACTCCCTATAAAGCTTAACCTCTGGCAAGGACAGACGTGTTCTCTACTACTACAGTTTTGTCTTTTTCAGAACGTTATATAAAGGGAACCACACTGAACTGAATCTTTAATAGTGGTTTCCTTCATTCTGTTTAATGCATTTGAGATTCGTTAAATTTGTTGCACATATAAGTAGCTTTTCCTTTTAACTGCTGGGTACTATGTCACTGTATAAATGGCCAACGTTTTGTATAACCATTTACCTATTGAAGGACAGTTGGGTTATTTTCAGTTCTTTCCAACTATCACTATGTATTGATATATAACTTCTATAAATATTTGCATACATACATTTTTGTGTAAACATAAATTTTCATTTCTTCAGGGTAAATATCAAGAAGTGAAATTGTTGGGTCATAAAGTAAGTGTATGGTTAACATTATAAGAAAGTGTCAAACTATTTTCCAAGTTATACTATTCTGCATCCCCACCAACAATGTATGTGAATTCCACTGATCTGCATCCTCAACAGTACTTGGTATTATTAAAAAAAGTTTTTTTAATTTTAGCTGTTAAATAGCTATATAGGTATATCTCATCATGGTTTTAACGTGTATTTCCCTAATGGCTAGTAACCTTGAACAACTTTTTACATGTGTATATGCCATCCTTGTATCCTCTTTGGTGAAATGTCTGTTCAAACTTATGCCCATTTTTAAATCGGGTTGTTAGTTTTCTCACTGTTGATTTTTGAGAGTTCTTTATATATTCTGGATACAAGTCCTTGGTGAATATTGACTAATCTCTGGCATGCCTTTTTATTTCTTAATACTGTCTTCTGTAAAGCAAAATTTTTAATTATAAAAAAGTCCAATTTATTAACTTTTTCTCTTATGGATCCTGCTTTTTATGTAACATGTGAGAACTCTTTGCCTAACCCCAGATCGAGACCGTTTTATCCTACTTCTAAAAGTTTAGTAGCTTACATTTTACATTTAGGTCTATGATTGATTTTGAATTAATTTCTCTAGAATACGTACATTATTTTTTAAAATCTTTGTTTTTAATTTTATATTGGAGTATAGTTGATTAATAACATTGTGTTAGTTTCAGGTGTACAGCAAAGTGATTCAGTTATACATATACATGTATCCATTCTTTTTCAAATTCTTTTCCCATTTAGGTTATTACATTTAGGTTATTAGGAATATCAAGCAAGAGTTCCCTGTGCTATACAGTAGGTCCTTGTTGGTTATCTATTTTAAACACAGCAGTGTGTACATGTCAATTCCAAACTCCCAATCTATCCTTCCCCCCACGCCATAACCAAAAATTCATTCTCTAAGTCTGTGAGTCTGTTTGTTTTGTAAATAAGTTCATTTGTATCACTTTTTTAAGATACCCCATATAAGCGTTATCATATGATATTTGTCTTTCTCTGTCTGACATACTTCACTTAGTATGATAATCTCCAGGTCCATCCATGTTGCTGCAAATGGCATTATTTCATTAAATTTGAAACAAGGTTCATTTCTTGCAAAAGGATGTCCAATTATTGCAACTGAAGTATGTTTTTTTGCCTTAAAAAGTGTAATTTTTAAAAATCACTGGTTGATAAGACTATCCTTTTACCGACTGCACTGCTTTTAACTTTTTGGCATATTTGTGTGATTGTTCCTCAGTACTCTACGATGTTCTACTGATCTATGTCTCTATCCGTCCACCTATACATACCACTTCATTACACTACAGTACTATGGATTTACAGTAACTCAAAATCAGAAAGTGTAATTCTTCTTTTTTTATTCTTCTTTTTCAAAATTGTTTTAGCCATTCTATTCCTTTACATTTCCATATAAATTTTAAAGTTGGATTGTCTCTATCTATAAAATATACTGCTGGAGTTTTTATTGGAATTGTGTTAAATCTATAAATTGAATTGGGAAGAACTAACATTTTTACTATTTTGAGTCTACCAATCCATGAACACAGTATGTCTCTACATTTACTTAGGTCTTCTTTTATTCCTTTCATTACTGTTTACTAGTTTTCAGCATAAAGATCATGTATGCATGTATATTAATATTTATACCAAAGTATTTCATTCTTTTGGAGCTACTGTAAATAGTATTATTTTATTTTATTTTATGGCTTCATAAAGAGAGTTAGGAAGTGTTCCTTCCCCTTCTATTTTTTTGATTTTTTGGAAAAAATGGTTTAAAAAATACAGGTATCAAAATTAATACACAGAAATCTGTTGCATTTCTATACTACATAATTTCTATATAATGAAAAGATCAAAAAGGGAAATTAAGGAAACAACCCCATTTACCATCACATCAAAAAGACTAAAATACCTAGGAATAAACCTACCTAAGGAGACAACAGACCTGTACTCCGAAAACTATAGGACGCTGATGAAAGAAATAGAAGATAACACAAACAGATGGAAAGATGTACCATGTGCTTGGATTGGAAGAATCAATACTGTCAAGATGACTATACTACCCAAAGTAGTCTACAGACTCAGTGCAATCCCTATCAAATTACTAACAGTGTTTTTCACAGAATTAGAACAAAAAAATTTACAATTTGTATGAACACACAAATGACCCTGAAGAGCCAAAGCAATCCTGAGAAAGAAAAAGAACTGGAGGAATCAGGCTCCCTGACTTCAGACTATACTACAAAGCTACAGTCTGGTAGAGGCACAAAAACAGTCTGGTACAGGCACAAAAACAGAAATACAGATCAGTGGAACAGGACAGAAAGCCCAGAAATAAACCCATGTACCTATGATCAATTAATCTACAACAAAGGAGGCAAGAATATACAATGGAGAAAAGACAATCTCTTTAGTAAGTGGTGCTGGAAAAACTGGACAGCTTCACGTAAAAGAATGAAATTAGAACATTCTCTAACACCAACACAAAAATAAACTCAAAATGGATTAAAGACCTAAATATAATACCAGATACTATAAAACTTCTAAGGAAAACATAGGTGGGACACTCTCTGACATAAATAGCAGCAATATCTTTTTGGATCCATCTTCTAGAGTAATGGAAATAAAAACAAAAATAAACAAATGAGACCTAATTAAGAGCTTTTGCACAGCAAAGGAAACCATAAACAAGAAGAAAAGACAACCCACAGAATGGGAGAAAATATTTGCAAATGATGCAAGTGACAAGGGATTAATCTCCAAAACATACAAACAGCTCATACAGCTCAATATCAAATAAAACAACCCAATCAAAAATGGGCAGAAGATGTGAATAGACATTTCTCCAAAGAAGACGTACAGATGGCCAAAAGGCACATGAAAAGATGATCAACATCACTGATTATTAGTGATTCAGTTATACACACAAACACACACTCTGCTGCATACTTGAAACTAACACATTGTAAATCAACTATACTTCAATTTTTTTAAAATTTTTTAAATAAAATTTAATTTAAAAAATAATGAAATTTTAAAAAAATGTAACTATCCCCCACTTTTCAAAAGTTTGCTTTACAATACTTCCCTTTTACAAAAGACCTACATTATTAGTACCTGTTTTCACTGCCAAAAAAAATCTGAAGAGTATTTTCACTTATGAAAAAAGGTAATTGCTTCTTGGATTTACACCATTTCTCCTTACAAAAGGTTTCACAAAACACTCTATTTTTGGATAGCAGGGAAACCTGCAATGTTATTCCTTCTTTAAGCATTTGGAAGAATTCACCAGTAAAACCACCTGGGTCTAGAAATTTCTTTTTTGAAAAGTTTTAAACTATGAATTAAATTTCTTTAATAGTTTTAAGACTAGCTACAATAATCTTTTCTTCTTGGATGAGTTTAAGTACTTTGCTAAGAAATTAGTCTATTTCATGGGGCTTCCCTGGTGGCGCAGTGGTTAAGAATCCGCCTGCAAATGCAGGGGACACGGGTTTGAGCCCTGGTCCAGGAAAATCCCACATGCCACGGAGCAACTAAGCCTGTGGGCCACAACTACTGAGCCCGTGTGCCACAATTACTGAAGCCCGTGCACCATCCTCTGCAACAAGAGAAGCCACTGCAATGAGAAACCCACGCACTGCAACAAAGAGTAGCTCCCACTCGTTGCAACTAGAGGAAGCTTGCACGCAGCAATGAAGACCCAATGCAGCCAAAAATAAATAAATAAAATAGATACAACATTAAAGAAAATTTTTTAAAATGTTTAAAAAAAGAAATTAGTCTATTTCAAAGAACTGGTCCACTTCACCTAATTTGTCAAATTTACGTGCATACAGCTGATCTTAGTATTCCTACTGTCCTTTGGATTCTTGTGGGGCCTATAGTGGTATCCTCTCTTTCATTGTTGATACTGGTTCTATATATCTTCTCTTTCTTAGTCCTTTTTCCTAGAAACTAACAATTTTTGGTTTTATTGACTTTTGTTGTCTTCCTGCTTCAAATTTCATTCATTTCTCCTCTTATTTGGGATTTATTTTGTTCTCTTTTGTCTAGTTTTTGAGATGGAAACACAGATTATTGATCTGAGGGCTTTCTTTTTTTCTAATATAAGCACTGAATGCAATTAAGTTTTCTTGTAAACACTGCCAGGACTGCATAAATTCTGACATGTTATATTTTCAGTTTCATTCAGTTCAAAATATTTTAACTTCCTCTGAGGCTTCCTCTTTTAACCAACAGATTATTTTGAAGTCTGCTATTTAATTTCTAAGAGCTTGAAGATTTTCCTTTTAACTCTGTTACTGATTTCTAGTTCATTTCCATTATAGTCTGAGAACATACTTTGAGTTCAATTCTTTTAAATTTGTTAAAGATTTGTATTATGACCAAGGTACATTTTATGTTGATAATACCCACTTGTACTTGAAAAGAATGTATATTCTGCTGTTGTTGGCTAAAGTATTCTTGTAAATATCAATTAGATCTAGTTGGTGGAGAATGTTGTTCAGTCAGTCTGTACCCTTGGATGTCTGTCTGCTAGTTCCATCTATTCCTAAGAAAGGTGTGTTGAAGTCTTCAACTCTAACGTTCTCTATTTCTCCTTTAAGTTCTGTCAGATGTTGCTTCATGTATTTTTAAGTTCTGTTCTTAGGTATGCACACTTTTAGGACTGGTAAATTAATCCTTTTGTCAATATGTAATGCTACTCTTTATCCTAGGTAATTACCTTTGCTCTAAAGTTTATTTTGATTGCTTAATATAGCCACCAGTTTTCTTTTGATTGGTGTTTGCATGGTATATCTTTTCCCATCCTTTCACTTTCAACCCACCTATATTATTTTATTTGAAGCAAGTTTCTAATAGCATACAATGGGGTCATTCTTTAATGCACTCTAATAATCTCTTTAATTAATGTGTTTATAGCATTTAAAATTTTAAAGTAATTACTGATATGTAAGAATTTATATCTACATTTGACTGTTTTCTGCTTGTTCCCTTTATTTTCCCTCTTCTGCCTTCTTTTGTGTTTAGCATTTTTTAATATTCTATTTTAATTTATCCACTGTGATTCTAATATCTTATTTTGTAAACAGTGGTTGCAGGGACAACAACATACATATTTAACTTTTCAGAGTCTACTTAGAATCAATATTTTACACTTAATAGATGTATTACATCATATTCACTGAAAACCACATCAGAAAAAATTGTAAAAAACTTTACAATTAATTAATTAATTAATTAATTATGGCTGCATTGGGTCCTTGTTGCTGTGCAGGCTTTCTCTACTCGCAGCGAGTGGGGGCTACTCTTCGTTGCGGTGCGCAGGCTTCTCACTGCAGTGGCTTCTCTTGTTGTGGAGCACGGGCTCTAGGTGCGCAGGCTTCAGTAGTTGTGGCGCGCAGGCTCAGCAGTTGTGGCTCGTAGGCTCTAGAGAGAAGGCTCAGTAGTTGTGGCACACGGGCTTTGTTGCTCCGCGGCATGTGGGATCTTCCTGGACCAGGGCTCGAACCCACGTCCCTTGCATTGGCAGGTAGATTCTTAACCACTGCGCCACCACAGAAGTCTCAACAATGTTGTTAATTTTTGCTTTCCACTATCAAATACGTTTTAAAGAACTCAGTCTATGATATTTACATAGATATTTACCATTCCTGTTGATCTTCTTTTATTCCTGATATCCAAGTTTCCTTCTGGTTTCATTTACCCTTCTGTCCTAAGAACATTCTTCAGCAAATTTTAGATCTGGTCTTCTGGCAATGAATACTCTCAGTTTTCCTTCATCTGAATAGGTCCTTATGTCACTCTCATCTCTAAAAAATATTTTTGCTGGTTATGGACAGTGTTTTTCTTTCAGCACTTTAAGAATGTTTTGCCTCTTTCTTCTTGCCTCCACAGTTTCTGATAATTCCTCAATCATTCAAATCACTGCTCCCCCAGAGGTTATGTGTCATTTTTCTCTGGTTGCTTTCAAGATTTTCCTCTTGTTTTCAGTTTTCAGATTTATTATGACCTGTCCAGGAATGGATTTCTTTGGGTTTATCATAACTGTTTCAGGTTCTCTGATTCTGTATGTTTACATCTTTCACTAAATTTGTGATGTTTTGGGCCATTACTCAAATATTTTTCAGCACCACGTTCTTTCTCAAAATGTCTTGAAACATCTAACATTTTGTTATTTTCCCATAGTTCTCTGAGGCTCTGTTCAATTTTTAAAAATTTATTCCCCCTTTGCAATTGAGTCATCCAGTGGGTTTTTCCCACTTACTGCATTTTTCAATTCTAACAATTCTGTATCTTTTTTATATCTTCTCTTTCTCTGCTGAGATGTTCTACTTTTCCACTTATTTCAATAGCATCCACAATAGTTCACTGGAACATTTGTGAAATAGCTACTATATAGTCTCCATCATATAATTTCAACATCTGTATCATGATGGTATACATTTATCATCTCTCCCCATGTGAATTGAATTTTCCTGGTTCTTCATATGTTAGATAATTTTGGATTGTAATCTGGACATTTTAAATATTATGTTACAAAATTCTGGTTCTTGTTTAAATTCAGTGGATAATGTTACTATTTTTGTTTTAACAGGTGATTGACATGATTAGGGTTCAGGCTGCAAGTTCTAACATGGCTGCTATGGGCATGGTTCCATTATCAGTTCAATTTTCAAAGCCTTTGCTGTGCTATTTGAATCTGTCCCACTCTGTATTATCCAATAATCAGGATACTACTGTCTAGGACTTGAGCAGTAGTCTGTTATTACCATGTATGTACAGCTGAGGGGCAAGCCCAGGAGTCCATAAAAAACTTTACAGTATTGTTTTCCCAAGTTTCTCTCTCTACATGATCTCAATACTTTCAAATTCCATCAGGCATCTCTTTCCATTTCCTCAGCCAGAACCTGGGGCGTTAGGTAACCTGCTTGGTCACAAAGTTCTGCTATTGTACCTGCTCTGGGGCCAAGCAGTGGAAGGACAGAAAGGAGGGTGGAAAGTAATGAGGGTTTGCCAGTTGAAGAGGGAGGTTCTTAGCCCTCAGTGTTTTGGCTGCAGGCTACTGCAATCACCACAGGGTTACTTAGGACTATGGCATGAGAACAGAGAAAAGAAAAAAAAAGACGAAATTTCCACATTCACACTGAGCATTATCCTTCCCACTCCTTGAGCCAGAACTAGCGGGCTTTTTCTTTTCTTTTTTTCTGTATGCGGGCCTCTCACTGCTGTGGTCTCTCCCGTTGCGGACGCGCAGGCTCAGCGGCCATGGCTCACAGGCCTAGCCGCTCTGCGGCATGTGGGATCTTCCCAGACCTGGGCACAAACCCATCTCCCCTGCATCGGCAGACGGACTCTCAACCACTGCGCCACCAGGGAAGTAGTGGGCTTTTTTTGTGGAGCTCTCTGTCTATACCTAAGTGCCCACCTGTAGCCTTCAAATTGTGTTAAATTCAGCTTCAGGAACAGTGGAAAGAAAAAAATCGTAAACAGTCAGTTTGACGATACTTTAGGTTCTAGTCTTCTTCCCCAAGCCACATGTTATTATTAATTATTCATCAGAGTCCTCAAATAGCTGTTCCATCCATTTTGTCCAGGTGTTTTTTTTTGGGGGGGGGCCTGCCTTGGGTCTTCGTTGCTGCATGCGAGCTTTCTTTAGTTGTGGTGAGCAAGGGCTACTCTTCAATGCAGTGGCTTTTCTTGTTGCGGAGCACAGGCTCTAGGCGCACAGGCTTCAGTAATTGTGGCTCGCGGGCTCTAGAGCACAGGCTCAGTAGTTGTGGTGCACGGGCTTAGTTGCTCCACAGCATGTGTTATCTTCCCAGACCAGGGCTCAAACCCATGTCCCCTGCATTGGCAGGTGGATTCTTAACCACTGTGCCACCAGGGAAGCCCTGTCCAGGTTTTATAAATGCATTCAGAGGGAGAAATAAGATGTGTGCACTTCATCTATCATACCTGAAAATGAAATTATCCTCTAACTTCTATTCTCAGTTACTCAATTCTAACACATGGACTCCTCTAACATCCTTATCAGAAGATGTCGGTAAACTAAAATTTAAAAAACAGCCCTCCTATGAGTTCTCCTTCCATTTACGAAAAAAAAAACCCTAATTCACATGGTAATGAAAAGGCAGTCATAATACTACTGAAAAGCTTTTATGATTACAGACTATCACTGCAAGTTTCAAAACTTTATACAGCACTATCAGAAAATAAGGACTCCACTTAAGACACAAATTACATGTTCACGGATCAAAAGAATTAATACTGTTAAAATATCCATACAACCCAAAGCCATCTACAGATTCAGTGTAATCCCTATCAAGATTCCAATGGTATTTTTTACAGAAATAGCAAAAATAATCCTTAAACTTATATGGAACCACAAAAGACCAAAATATTTGCAAATCATATATCTGATAAGGCATTAATATATAAAATATATAAAGAATTCACACAACTTAATAGCAGAAAAACAAATAATCCAATTAAAAATTTGGCAAAGGACCTGAACAGACATTTTTCCAAAGAAGATATCGAAAGAGCCAACAGGTACATGAAAAGGTGATCAACATCACTAACCATTAGGGTACTGCAAATCAAAACCAAAATGAGATTATCACCTCATACCTGTTAGAATGGTTATCATCAAAAGACAAGAGATAACATGCTGGCAAGGATGTGGAAAACAGGGAACCCTTGTGCAATGGCGAGACTGTGAACTGGTACAGCTACAATGGAAAACAGTATGGAGATTCCTCAAAGAAATTAAAAATAGAACCACCATATGATATATGAAGTCCACTTCTGTGCATACATCTGAAGGAAACCAAATCACCATGTTGAAGAGTTATCTGTACCTCCATATTCACTGCAGCATTATTTACAATAGTCAAGACATGAAAACAACCTAAGCGTCCATCAGATAAACAGATAAAGAAAATGTGATACATGTACACAATGCAACACTATTCACCATAAAAAAGAAGGAAATCCTGCCCTTTGCAACAACAAAGATAGACCTTGAAGGCCTTGTGCTAAGTCAAATAAGTCAGAGAACAACAAATACTGTATGATCTCACTTACATTATAATCTAAAAAACAAACAAGCTCATAGAAAAAGAGATCAGATTTGTGGTTCCCAGAGGTGGGAGGAGATAGGATGAAGGTGGTCAAAAGGTACAAACTTACCGGTAGATAAATAAGTACTGTAGATGTGATGTATAGCATGATAACTATAATTAACACTGCTTATGGTATATCAAAGTTGCTAAGAGTGTAAATCCTAAAACTTCGCATCACAAGGAAAAACCATTCTTTTTTCTTATATTTTGTATCTACATGAGATAATGGATGTTAACTAAATTTACTGTGGTAATCATTTCACAATATATGCCAGTCAAGTCATTATGCTGTACACCTTAAACTTATACAGTGCTGTATGTCAATAATATCTAAATAAAACTGAAAGAAAAAAATATTAAAAATATTAAATGTTATGGTGCCTGTAATGTTATTAAATATAATCAGACTATATTTAATTATAAAAATATTGAAATAATTAAAATGATAAAAGGATAATGTGATATTTAGAATTAAATCTAAGTGATGCAGCTCATCCAACTTTATATCTTCCTGTGGGGGGAATTTTTCAAAATAAAATGTTTTAAAAACTAAAAAAAAAAGGACTCTGCTTCCTTACTCTTTACAGAAATCACAATGACATAATGGGCACATCACCAGGTATTTATGTGGGTGATCCATTTACAGCTGACTAATTAAGAGTCATCATTCAAGGAAATGTTAAATAACTTTCAATAGCCGACTCAAGTTAAAATCATTAAGGACATATCTTCTTTCAAAAGAGTGACCCTTAAACTCTTCCAAACTGGCTGCTGACTGAGAAGTTTTAAAATTTAGTTTTAAAAAACAACAAAAAAGATCAAAAGCAGAAAGCGTATGGCAACAAAATTTAAGTGGGCTTGGATTTCAGAGCAAGACTTAAAGTTTAAGGAGGGCAATTTTTTTAAAAAAAATCAAAGGAATCACAAAACAAAGGTGTCTGTCTCTATAATAATCTAAAAACTTCTCTGTTGACTTGTTGTAACCAACTTACTTTATCTCTACTCCAAGTGTTATAAGACAGTTTTGTACATGTATTGGTCAATGATGATAAATTTAAAAAGAGCACCATAATACAGTTATTTATTCATATGAGATTCAACTTCGTGGTTCTGGCAAGAGCATTTCAAAGGAATTAATGTACACAAAAATTAGTAGTGCTTTTCATTTCTTTAAAAAATATTAAATACTTTGCCATAAAAACTTATTAACCCTAAATGTGTTTTAAATTTTTAGACCATCATCATTCAAGCAGTAGGCAGGTTTCTATACCCACAGACTAAAGAAGACATTTTTCATAACGCACACTAATGAGATCTTATTTCCTTCAAACTTTATCTCCTTAGGTAGGTTTATTCCTAGATATTTTATTCGTTTTATTGCAATGGTAAATGGGAGTGTTTTCTTGATTTCACTTTCAGATTTTTCATCATTAGTATATAGGAATGCCAGAGATTTCTGTGCATTAATTTTGTATCCTGCCACTTTACCAAATTCATTGATTAGCTCTAGTAGTTTTCTGGTGGCATCTTTAGGATTCTCTATGTATAGGATCATGTCATCTGCAAACAGTGACAGCTTTACTTCTTCTTTTCCGATTTGGATTCCTTTTATTTTCTTCTCTTCTCTGATTGCTGTGGCTAAAACTTCCAAAACTATGTTGAATAAGAGTGGTGAGAGTGGGCACCCTTGTCTTGTTCCTGATCTTAGTGGGAATGCTTTCAGTTTTTCACCATTGAGGATGATGTTTGCTGTGGGCTTGTCATATATGGCCTTTATTATGTTGAGGAAAGTTCCCTCTATGCCTACTTTCTGCAGGGTTTTTATCATAAATGGGTGTTGAATTTTGTCAAAAGCTTTCTCTGCATCTATTGAGATGATCATATGGTTTTTCTCCTTCAATTTGTTAATATGGTTTATCACATTGATAGATTTGCGTATATTGAAGAATCCTTGCATTCCTGGAATAAACCCCACTTGATCATGGTGTATGATCCTTTTAATGTGCTGTTGGATTCTGTTTGCTAGTATTTTGTTGAGGATTTTTGCATCTATGTTCATCAGTGATATTGGTCTGTAGTTTTCTTTCTTTGTGACATCCTTGCCTGGTTTTGGTATCAAGGTGATGGTGGCCTCGTAGAAGGAGTTTGGGAGTGTTCCTCCCTCTGCTATATTTTGGAAGAGTTTGAGAAGGATAGGTGTTAGCTCTTCTCTAAATGTTTGATATAATTCGCCTGTAAAGCCATCTGGTCCTGGGCTTTTCTTTGTTGGAAGGTTTTTAATCACAGTTTCAATTTCAGTGCTTGTGATTGGTCTGTTCATATTTTCTATTTCTTCCTGATTCAGTCTTGGCAGGTTGTGCATTTCTAAGAATTTGTCCATTTCTTCCAGATTGTCCATTTTATTGGCATAGAGTTGCTTGTAGTAATCTCTCATGATCCTTTGTATTTCTGCAGTGTCACTTGTTATTTCTTTTTCATTTCTAATTCTATTGATTTGAGTCTTCTCCCTTTTTTTCTTGATGAGTCTGGCTAGTGGTTTATCTATTTTTTTTATCTTCTCAAAGAACCAGCTTTTAGTTTTATTGATCTTTGCTATTGTTTCCTTTTCTTTTTCATTTATTTCTGATCTGATTTTTATGATTTCTTTCCTTCTGCTAGCTTTGCGGGTTTTTTGTTCTTCTTTCTCTTCAAACTTTAAATAGGCCCATACTTTATTGTTAACCAATTAATATTTTGAATTGAATAAATTAAGACATTATAATGTAGCAATTAAAATCACGTGGAAGATAACATAAGGTCACAAGTTTAATCCTTTTCTATGCAAGTTTAATATTCAGCTTTTTCCTATGTCCCTAGATCTGGTCAACCATTTAATTTTGTCCAGTGTAAGATACTACTCACTGAATGGGAAGGGAGGACTGATGAAGGCAGAAGAGAGGAAAAAGGCAAAGGAATCAGGGAAGGATGGTCGCATAAGTCAGTACAAATCCTTTACCATTAATGGAAAAACAACTATAGTGAGTGAGATGGTGGGTCAGGAATATCCTATTTCATTCCATGACCTAGTTCCATATAGGCCTGGGAAATTAAAGCAAACACCTGAGAATTCAGTTAACAAATCTAAAGAATTATAAGAAATTTTTAATTTAGGTGTTATGGTCAAAGTTGTTAATAAATTCTTAAAAGTTTGGCAATATTCCAAAACATACTCCAAGAAGAACACATTGGCCCACTGAAACACATACTACTTCTGCTCCAAGTTCTGCAGGAACGATGTTACAGGCCAACAGACAAGTACAGCGGTATTAAAAACAGCAAACCCCTCCATGTTAGAAACTAATTATCACTCCTTTCTTATTAAAACAAGTACTTCCAATATTACAGGCAACAGAAGCTATGAAATGCAATCTAGGATTTACCACTCAAATGTGTGGATTCAGTATTTAAACTGCTGGTTAGAAGGGCAAATAAAAATACAAGCACCCTATCCCTCTAAATGTTCCTGCCAAATACAAGCACCATAAAGGAAAATCATCTTAATAACAAAGCTTTGTTTGAATAAAGCTTCAGTTTACAATTGTCCAATAACTATGAGTCTGTAAGTAAGTTTGTAAATATGCCCCAAGAAAAGAAGCAGAACACTGGCTTTTGTATCATATCACTAGGGATACAGCTTGAAATAACAGCATGAAATCTTATTTTAAAATCTACTGTTCTGCTCCAAACACATTTTCTTTCATTGACGACATCATAAATAACAACAAACAGACAAGCGTTAACTGGAAAAGCTTTGCACATAAAATGAAAATAGAAACTATAATATTTACACACATGCACAAAAAGCTATGCTTAACAATAAACAGTATCATTGCAATACCAACAGCAGTTTTTCCCTTCCGGATACATTTTAAGATACAATCTTTATCCTAAGACAAGAAAAAGTGCTTTTTGACATTTATTTTTAGCTTCTTTATTTTTTCTATCTTTTCCATCTTTACTCCTTTACGTTCATATATAATAACTTAATAATATAACATCCATATAATATACTAACATCCATACATGATTATTTACTTCTGTCTCTGAAGTTAGAAAAATGGATACTAAAAAGGGAACACAGCCAGGTCAAGGAGAACTAGATTTGGGAGGGCAGCCTTGACATTTTAAGGCTAAATAACACCTCCAGGTAGGTCTCACACCTCCTACACAATATCCTCATCTCCTAGAATCAGACCCAAGTATAACACTTTCCTATTTCCTGTAAAGGCTGAATTATCTTCACTTGTAAGCTCAGCCAGTTTTTCTACTACAGAGACAGCAAGTACCATAACTTACTAAGTCAAAGTTAGCATTCCCTCTAGGAACCAGCAAACTGATTCCTGCAGCAATAAGACTAGAATTACAATCTGGGTCCTTGGGTTTTAACACAGTGGCCGGCTCAGTGCCTTTGAGGTAGTAATGTCAAGAACTGTTAAAGAAAGATTTAGACACATACACATTGTAAAATATAAATAAAATACAAGCAAATAATCTTCTAAAGCAGAGTATGGCAAACTACATCTGATGGGTAAAATCCAGAGAGCTGTCTATTTTTTTAAGTCCCACAAGTTTTGAAATTTTTTAATGGTTACAGTTTAAATGGTTATGAGAATCTGTATTCTATCCTGAATTTTGTTCTTGGACTGCCAAGCCCAAAATATTTTACTATTTGGCCCTTTCAGAAAAAACTCGCTGACCTCTTCTCTAAAGCAAAAACTATGTTCCCCTATAAATTCTAGCTATAGCATGTAAATATAATTATAAAGAACCAATATTTCCGGGCTTCCCTGGTGGCGTGGTGGTTGAGAGTCCGCCTGCCGATGCGGGGGAGGCGGGTTCGTTCCCCGGTCCAGGAGGATCCCGCATGCCGCGGAGTGGCTGGGCCCGTGAGCCATGGCCGCTGAGCCTGCGCATCGGGAGCCTGTGCTCCGCAACGGGAAGGGCCACAGCAGTGAGAGGCCCGCGTACCGCAAAAAAAAAAAAAAAAGAACCAATATTTCCAGTGTTAAAATCTAATACCATTACAGAAGCAGTATGGTCCCAATTTAAATGTTGGTATAAACATGTATAATATAGATACACATGAGAAAGAGCACATAGAAAATCAACATAAAAATGTCAAAATATAGTTAACATATCTTTGTAAATGTTATTTTCACCTTTTTTTCTGTACTTTCCAAATTTTCTTAAGTGAGCATATCTTTGTTAGAACCAGGAATTAGTTTTAAAAGATTACAGTGGGGCTTCCCTGGTGGTGCAGTGGTTGAGAGTCCGCCTGCCGATGCAGGGGACACGGGTTCGTGCCCCGGTCCGGGGAGATCCCACATGCCGTGGAGCGGCTGGACCCGTGAGCCATGGCCGCTGAGCCTGCATGTCCGGAGCCTGTGCTCTGCAACGGGAGAGGCCACAACAGTGAGAGGCCCGCATACCGCAAAAAAAAAAAAAAGATTACGCTGTACTTTTACGAGAACGTATAGAACAAAGGTATCAGTGACTTGAATTGTAGTCATGTGGTTATGTACATACAGGTTCGGTAACACTTTGGTATTCACCAATATCTATTAGTCAAACTGTTAAGTAAAATGATGTTTTTACATCTTTCACCATACATAAAGAAGCTCCTCTGTTCTGCTCATCAAAATCAGAGTTGCTGGTCTGAACTCTCAGTCACTACTTTGTAATTAATGTTCAGGCACACTACAAGATCTTAATACAATTTGAAGTTCAATTCAAATATTAATTGTCTACTATATTCATGTTAGCTTTAATGTATCTTTCAAAACATTTTAAAAATGGTGATTAAAAGCCCAAGTACATTCTATGCACACTCCACATGCTCTCTGTAACTATAGCATTAACATTTAAAGTCATACTGGACAGAATAATTTCGTGTTAACAGTTCAAACAAAATTATACTTTTACTGATAGAAAATAAAATGTTGCTATTAAAATATTCTGCTAACACTAAGGTACAATGAACAATCTTCACTGTATTCATGAATAGTATTTTAATTTCCTTGTTCAATAATTATTGCTTATATGTTTTAGCTGTTATTTTGAAGCACATCATTAACTTTGTAAACATAAGACGACATACTAATATATATGTCACTGTGAACAATTTAACTCTAACTTGATAAATGAGAGGTTTACTTTGAATGGTTAGAAGGCTTTTTTTTTTTTTTTTTTTTTTTTGCGGTACGCGGGCCTCTCACTGTTGTGGCCTCTCCCGCTGCGGAGCACAGGCTCCGGAAGTGCAGGCTCAGCGGCCATGGCTCACGGGCCCAGCTGCTCCGCAGCATGTGGGATCTTCCCGGACCGGGGCACGAACCCGTGTCCCCTGCATCGGCAGGCGTACTCTCAACCACTGCACCACCAGGGAAGCCCCTAGAAGGCGTTTTAAAAGTCACATCTTCACTGTGTTCTGAAACAAAAACCAGCCTTCACGCTAGTTTATTTCCTGGGTTTTTCTTGAAAATGCATCTAAGTCTTACTTCTGAATGATGTCAAAGTCCAAATTTAATTCTCCCAAAGCATAAACTTAAAATAGCACATTATCAGACTACAAACAACAGCTTTTTTTCCCAAGTGCCACCCACATTTCTATTCCCTTTTGGTACAATGTTAATTGGTAAATAAATTGAATCATTAAAATGTAACAATAACAGCTTTTTGGTTTTGTTTTTGTTTTTTTTGTTTTTGCAGTACGCGGGCCTCTCACCGCCATGGCTTCTCCCGCCGCGGAGCACAGGCTCCGGACACGCAGGCCCAGCGGCCATGGCTCACGGGCCCAGCCGCTCCACGGCATGTGGGCTCCTCCCGGACCGGGGCACGAACCCGTGTCCCCTGCATCGGCAGGCGGACTCTCAACCACTGCGCCACCAGGGAAGCCCTTTTTTGTTTTTGTTTTTTTGTTTTTTTAAAAAATAACAGCTTTTTGAAAGTAAAAATTATTGATCACGCCATGCACCAAAACTACTACAAAGAAATAAAGATTCCACAGCTACTTAACACTGACAAGAGTCTTAACTTCATGTAAAACAGCAGCTACATGAAGCTGTCCTTGTCTTCCTCTTCTCTTAACAGAAGCAAGCACTAAACAAGAAACTTAAAACATTTATTCATAAGACAAAACCACACTCTACAGCCCCTATTAGGAATAATTTAACAGCAGACTTAATCTCACTTAACACTGAATTACTGCACTTTGTAAGCAGACATCAAAATTCAAGTATCCTCAAAAAACTTGTCTTACTTAGGTAGACTAATATTACAAATCCAGATTCTTTTTTCTGTTATCAAGGATAGTCAAATACCCTCAAAAAATACAAAGATAAGCTACTCATTTAACAGAAAATAGATTTTGGAGACTTTTTGTTTCATCCAAAATAAATCTATCCTGCTAAATATTACATATAAACAAGTTTTGTCAGAATCATATTTAATTAGTTTATTTTATAGGTTAACAACATCTCTCACAAGTATACTAAACAGAGAAAATTCTGTCACTCTAGGCTAGGGCTTCCTTTTTTGAAAAAACTGCAGACATGTGTTTAGTAAATCAAGTAAGAGCCTTTGTGTACAAGGATATACAAATGTAATTCAGTTCTACAGTCAACAACTTCTTTTAAAACTAACTTACTCTAAAAGATGTACAGGAATTCAATAGATTATAAAATTGCTGGTAGATTTCTATTTCTGGTTTCTGCCATAGTAAATCTAGGGGTTTAAGCTGAGCAGCTTTTTTGACTTAAAAGATTTTTCCACAGTCAGCAACTTACAACAGGACATACTGTAATACCAAAATGGAAAGTACTTAATCAACATTTCCTCATGGAAACACAGATCATACATAACAGTCTGTAAGCATATAGTTTTATTTTTAAAAGTAGTATTTAAATTTTATTTACAACATGATTTCAAATTTTTTCCTGTGATTCTGTCGACACTTTCAGTTAATTTGAGTCAACATTGATAATACACACATCAAAAAACTGAAATGTAAGCAATAATATAAGGCATATAAGGCAATTTGTTTACAATGTTGAATAAAACCAGACTTTGATCTTCTTAGAACATAGGTCACTGGTTTTATCCTATAGAATAAATATGATCCTGTCCTCATGCTATGTGTCTGTAAAACTGTTTCTATAAAGAATTTAAGCCGTGTGGAAAACCCAACAGTATGTGAATCATCTAATCCACAAACCTTTCAGATTTCAAGTTTCAAATTACAGTCATCTATAGCATCACAAAAAGCTGACAAAATACTGAAACCTGTAAGGCATAATTTCAAAATGTTCCTCTTCCCTTTCTGCCCACTCTCCAAACCACACAGTTTAATTTAATAAACAATAAAAACCTCATAACTAAAATTCCCTCTACCTCATAGTTGGTCTAGTTGGTTTTTCTACATAATAACTTCTAAATTCTGTCATTTAAGAAAAACTACAGGAGATACCTTTTGGGCATTTAGCTCCCCATTTAAATAGGAAAAATAATTATTCAGAATTAAGCAGGTTACAGTAGAATTCATAAGCCTTGGTATCCTAAAAGGAATCATAAAAAGGTAGATTTCAATTAAGTAGGAATCATGGGGTAAATAAAGATACACTATAAGGTCAACCTTTCTTCACTAAATGCCATCTATTTTATAGCCTTAAATTACATGGCTTTAAATTTATTAGTACGTTTTTTATGAAAACAAGAACTACAGTTACAAGCATACATATTCAGCTTTGGGTATGAAAAAGAAGAGAATTTGATAATGCCAGTTCACTACCATCCACATATCTGTATAAACTAACCAGGTAAGCCAAAATAAATCATGATATACACATGAAGATTGGGAGACCCAAGGGAAGTAATATTAATTTGGCTTCTGACTCACACTTTTAAATAATCCTTTGCAAGACTTCTCATTCAATTACCTCAATCTTTGTGCTTCCCCTTCACAACTAAGCTCACTTCCTAAGAGCTTTCTTCTTGCAGAAATCAGCATTTATTGACCTCACAAAGTTCATACAACTGCTGTTGTCAGCAAAGAACACAGAGATTGGAGAAAAGGCATCATACAAGTACTGGAAGGGTATGAAAGTTTATCTTCTCATACAGTAATGTTTGTAAAGGTTAGGGGCCTTAAACTTAAGAAATACTAACGGTTTTGATATTTAAAAAGAAATATAGCATTTCAACCCAAGAGTTCATTTCATCTGACTGATTCAGGGCCTAAAATAAGTTGCTCTACAACTGAATAGAAAGAAAGGTAATTTCCACCACATTTACTGGTAAGCAGTATTATATAGCCTGAGTATTTTTCATAGTCTCTTAGAACAATCTTACAAAGGTTCTTATAAACAATTACAAACAAAAGTGCAAGCCTCTTGAGGTCATCTGAGATCTCATGAGACTTTTCATAACGGGATGGTGTTAATCCCCAATGCCCTGGTCTATTTCCAATTCGGAACATTAGTTTCTGCTTACCTAAATTACTATTACCACTCCAACTGGCTCAGGCATTCTTCACTTCCTGTCTTGAACCACAGTCTACTCACTAATTATTAAATAGGCAAAATAAAACTGCTTCTTTGGGTGACTATAAAACACCATACTCCTTTAGGATTAGTAAGAAGTAGTTTAAGTCATACTCTGTTTTGACTGTAAAAATTTTTACTGTTATTTTGTATGGCACACAGAACATTCTGATTGTAATTTTACACAGAATTTCTAGGTTTTATCTCTGTCAAGAGAATTTGTTAGTGATAAGCTTAAGTGCTAACAAAGCTGTGAAACTGCAACTAAGGTTTTATTTCACACCATGTTAGTAACCAAATCCGAGCTAGCACAAGGGTGAAACAGCTACACAGACCCAGATCATGACTACCCCTTCCCCATCCCTACCCTGTCCCTACCATCCACAAACACACACTTCTCTCCCCCTCCCTCCCCCCACTCACTTTCCTCTCTCTCTCTCTGTGCCACACACACAAACACAACATGCACGTGCTCCCCTAAATTTGTATATATGTATATGTACACATATGTATATTGTATAAATGTGTTTTTATATATACACATTATCTCAACCAGGCATACATATGGTTCATGAAGATAAAAAAAAGGTCTTCCTCTCTTCACAAGAATAGTTTCTACAGACCTTTGGGAACATTAAAACAAAGAGGGAGAAGTCCATAATCCCTTATCAAAATATTCTAAAATCCAAAACATTCTGAAAACCAAAATTTACATAACTTATTTATTGGTAAAACATGACCTAGACTGAAACAAGGATAATTATAGTCCTCATTTATCCCACTCAATGTGTATGTTAATACGTTTCAATTCAAAAATACTGCCCTATATGATTACAGGGTTCTACCACAGATCACTCTGGGGAATGTTATACAATATACAGTACATATCACTAACTCAAGTTTTTTAAATTCAAGAAATTATGTATTCTAAAACAAATCCAATCTCAAGGTCTGGGGCTAAGAAACTATGGAATAAAACTTCTATATTAAAAAAGTAAAGTTTATATTATTATCTGTTTTCCGTCTACAGCTTTCCCTAACAATAATCTTCTATAAATTCAGAAGGAATAAAGGAATGAAAGAAGGAACACAGGGTGGGAGGGAGGGGCAGCTACAATGAGGTTCATGTCTTTAACTCCTTTGTTTAAGGATTGTTAACCTTCCTTTTGCCAAGAAAGTGTTACCCTGGACTACAGGCAGCATTAACAGCCAAAGAGTGACTAGCAGAGAGAGAGGTTAACAGAAGGGACTCAATATATATTACAGTTCACAGAAAATATTCAAGCCAGAAATTTTGAATCTTAAAACTGTCCCATATTCTCAATAAAACAGAAAATACCATCTCTAATAATAACAACCTTGCATTAATAACAATGTTTTTTTTGAGTTTGCTTTCAAATATGTCATTTAACCTTGGTATTCTATACAGTCACTCTACATAGTCACTTTATATAATAACTTATTTGCAGAGTTGTTACATATCTTAATCCCCGACTTTCTAACACCTACGACATACCTATTGTCTACCCCAAAGATCATTCAGAATGCACTCAGAATGCATATATATGGCAAGAAACTCAGATAATGTATTGTAAGATAGAATGTAAATAACTTTTCAGTTAGTCATTACTTCTTGGAATAGAAGAGCAACTCTTTACTCGTCACAATTTGTTTTTGTTTTTGTTTTGTGGTACGCGGGCCTCTCACTGTTGCCCCCTCTCCCATTGCGGAGCACAGGCTCCAGATGCGCAGGCTCAGCGGCCATGGATCACGGGCCCAGCCGCTCCGCGGCATGTGGGATCTTCCCGGACCAGGGCACGAACCCGTGTCCCCTGCATCGGCAGGCGGACTCTCAACCACTGCGCCACCAGGGAAGCCCCGTCACAATTTGTCTTGAACTGACTCAATTTAAATCATGAGTCAACAAGAATCCATTTCATCTGTTTTCTACAGAAAATGCATTTTTCATCCTTGAAACATTAAAGCATGTTCCACATAATCAAGGGGTAGAATGTGAATTTTTTTCCTTTAAAAATGTAATATACCATTTAAAGGAATATGGTATTTTAATATTTACTGAGGTTAATTTTGAAAGTTTATTTGAAACAGAAAGACTTAGCTATTATATTTATGTATTGATTGATTGATTGATTGCTGCATTGAGTCTTTGTTGCTGCGCGCGGGCTTTCTTTACTTGTGGTGAGTGGGGGCTACTCTTCCTCATGGTGCGTGGGTTTCTCATTGCGGTGACTGCTCTTACTGCAGAGCATGGGTTCTAGGCACACAGACTTCAGTACTGGTGGCATGCGGGTTCAGTAGTTGTGACTAGCGGGCTCTACAGCACAGGCTCAGTAGTTGTGACACATGGGCTTACTTCCTCCACGGCATGTGAGATCTTCCTGCACCAGCACTCAAACCCGTATCCCCTACATTGGCAGGCGGATTCTTAACCACTGCGCCACCAGGAAAGTCCCGACTTTACTATTTTACTTACAAAAGTAAATGAAGCAGAAGAACTTCAAGATGGCACAGGAGTAAGACGTGGAGATCACCTTCCTCCCCACAAATACATCAAAAATACACCTACATATGGAACAACTCCTACAGAACACCTACTGAACGCTGGCAGAAGATCTCAGACTTCCCAAAACGGTCTTGGTGCTCCAGCCGGGTGTCAGGCCTTAGCCTCTGAGGTGAGAGAGCCGAGTTCAGGACACTGGATCACCAGAGACCTCCTGGCCCCATGTAATAACAATCGGACAGAGCTCTCCCAGAGATCTCCCGTCTCAACCCTAAGACCCAGCACCACTCAACAACCAGCAAGCTCCAGTTTTGGACACCCCAAGCCAAACAACCAGCAAGGCAGGAAAACAACCCCATCCATTAGCACAGAGGCTGCCTAAAATCATAAGAAGTTCACAGACACCCCAAAACACACCACTGGACGCAAACCTGCCCACCAGAAAGACAAGATCCAGCCTCATCCACCAGAACACAGGCCCCACTCCCCTCCACCAGGAAGCCTACACAACCCACTGAACCAACCTTACCCACTGGGGGCAGACACCAAAAACAATGGGAACTACAAACCTGTGGCCTGTGAAAAGGAGACCCCAAACACTGTAAGTTAAGCAAAATGAGAAGACACAGAAATACACAGCAGGTAAAGGAGCAAGGTAAAAACCAGACCAAACAAATGAAGAGGAAATAGGCAGTCTACCTGAAAAAGAATTCAGAGTAATGACAGTAAAGATGATCCAAAATCTTGGAAATAGAAAGGAGAAAATATAAGAAACGTTTAACAAGGACCTAGAAGAAAAAAAGAACAAACAAACAATGATGAACAACACAATAAATGAAATTTAAAATTCTCTAGAAGGAATCAATAGCAGAATAACTGAGGCAGAAGAACAAATAAGATACCTGGAAGACAAAATAGTGGAAATAACTACCACAGAGCAGAATAAAGAAAAAAGAATGAAAAGAATTCAGGACAGTCTCAGAGACCTCAGGGACAACATTAAACGCACCAAGATTTGAATTACAGAGGTCCCAGAACAAGAAGAGAAGAAGAAAGGGACTGAGAAAATATTTGAAGAGATTATAGTTGAAAACTTCCCTAATATGGGAAAGGAAATAGTCAAGTCCAGGAAGCACAGACAGCCCCATACAGGATAAATTCAAGAAGAAACACGCCAAGACACATATTAATAAAACTATTAAAAATTAAATACAAACAAAAATATTAAAAGCAGCAAGGGAAAAGCAACAAATAACATACAAGGGAATCCCCATAAGGTTAACAGCTGCTCTTTCAGTAGAGACTCTGCAAGCCAGAAGGGA
This sequence comes from Orcinus orca, assembly GCF_937001465.1. Classification (NCBI taxonomy): domain Eukaryota; kingdom Metazoa; phylum Chordata; class Mammalia; order Artiodactyla; family Delphinidae; genus Orcinus; species Orcinus orca. Next base: position 101,400,199 of record NC_064560.1, read on the forward strand.
GTGGCAGGATATATTTAAAGTGATGAAAGAGAAAAACCTACAACCAACATTGCTCTATCCAGCAAGGATCTCACTCAGATTCGACGGAGAAATTAAAACCTTTACAGACAACCAAAAGCTAAAAGAACTCAGCACCACCAAAGGAGCTTTACAACAAATCCTAAAGGAACTTCTCTAGGCAGGAAAACACAAGACAAGGAAAAGACCTACAATAACAAACACAAAACAATTAAGAAAATGGCAACAGGAACATACATATCAAAAATTACCTTAAATGTAAATGGTTTAATGCTCCAACCAAAAGACACAGACTGGCTGAATGGATACAAAAACAATACCTGTATATACGCTGTCTACAAGAGACCCACTTCAGACCTAAGGACACATACAAACTGAAAGTGAGGGGATGGAAAAATATATTCTACACAAATGGAAATCAAAAGAAAGCTGGAGTAGCAATTCTCGTATCAGACAAAATAGACTTTAAAATAAAGCCTATTACAAAAGACAAAGGAGGACACTACATAATGATCAAGGGATCAATCCAAGAAGAAGACAAAACAACTGTAAATATTTATGTACCAAACATAGGAGTACCTCAATACATAAGATAAATGCTAACAGCCATAAAAGGGAAATCAACAGTAACCCAATAATAGTAGGGGACGTTAACACCCCATTTTCACCAATGGACAGATCATCCAAAATGAAAATAAATAAAGAAACATGCTTTAAATGACTCATTAAACAAGATGGACTTAATTGATATTTATAGGACATTCCATCCAAAAACAACAGAGTACACTTTCTTCTCAAGTGCTCATGGAACATTCTCCAGGATAGGTCATATCTTGGTTCACAAATCAAGCCTTGGTAAATTTAAGAAAATTAAAATTGTATCAAGTATCTTTTCCGTCCACAACGCTATGAGACTAGATATCAATTACAGTGAAAGAACAGTAAAAAATACAAACACGTGGAGGCTAAATAATACGCTACTAAATAACCAAAAGATCACTGATGAAATCAAAGAGTAAATCAAAAAATACCTAGAAACAAGTGACAATGAAAACACGACAGTGCAAAACCTATGGGATGCAGCAAAAGCAGTTCTAAGAGGGAAGTTCAGAGCAATACAATTCTACCTCAAGAAACAAGAAAAATCACAAATAAACAACCTAACCTTATACCTAAAGCAATTAGAGAAAGAAGAACAAAAAAACCCCAAACTTAGCAGAAGAAAAGAAATCATGAAGATCAGATCAGAAATAAATGAAAAAGAAATGAAGAAAACAATATCAAAGATCAATAAAACTAAAAGCTGGTTCTTTGAGAATATAAACAAAATTGATAAACCATTAGCCAGACTCATCAAGAAAAAAAGTGAGAAGACTCAAATCAACAGAATTAGAAATGAAAAAGGAGAAGTAACAACTGATACTGCAGAAATACAAAGGATCATGAGATATTACTACAGGCAGCTATATACCAATAAAATGGACAACCTGCAACAAATGGACAAATTCTTAGAAAAGCACAACCTTCTGAGACTGAACCAGGAAGAAATATAAACAGACCAATCACAAGCACTGAAATTGAGACTGTGATTAAAAATCTTCCAACAAACAAAAGCCCAGGACCAGATGGCATCACACACAAATTCTATCAAACACTTAGAGAAGCGTTAACACCTATCCTTCTCAAACTCTTCCAAAATATAGCAGAGGAAGGAACACTCCCAAACTCATTCTACGAGCCCACCATCACCCTGACACCAAAACCAGAGAAAGATGTCTCAAAAAAAGAAAACTACAGGCCAACATCACTGATGAACATAGATGTAAAAATCCTCAACCAAATATTAGCAAACAGAGTCCAGAAGCACATTAAAAGGATCATACACCATGATCAAGTGGGGTTTATCCCAGGAATGCAAGGATTCTTCAATATACGCAAATCAATCAATGTGATAACACACCATATTAACAAATTGAAGGATAAAAACTATAAGACCATCTCAATAGATGCAGGAAAAGGCTTTTGACAAAATTCAGCACCCATTTATGATAAAAACTCTCCAGAAAGTAGGCATAAAGGGAACTTACCTCAACATAATAAAGGCCATATATGACAAACCCACAGCCAACATCATTTTCAAGGGTGAAAAACTGAAACCATTTCCACTAAGATCAGGAACAAGACAAGGTTGCCCACTCTCACTGCTATTATTCAACATAGTTTTGGAAGTTTTAGCCACAGCAATCAGAGAAGAAAAAGAAATAAAAGGAATACAAATCAGAAAAGAAGTAAAACTGTCACTGTTTGCAGATGACATGATCGTATACACAGAGAATCCTAAAGATGCTACCAAAAACTACTAGAGCTAATCAATGAATTTGGTAAAGTAGCAGAGTACAAAATTAATGCACAGGAATCTCTTGCATTCCAATACACTAATGATGAAAAATCTGAAAGAGAAATTAAGGAAACACTCCCATTTACCAGTGCAATAAAAAGAATAAAATACCTAGGAATAAACCTACCTAAGGAGACAAAAGACCTGTATGCAGAAAACTATAAGACACTGATGAAAGATACTGAAGATGATACAAACAGATGGAGAGATATACCATGTTCTTGGATTGGAAGAATCAACATGGTGAAAATGACTATACTACCCAAAGCAATCTACAGATTCAATGCAATCCCTATCAAATTACCAATGGAATTTTTCACAGAAGTAGAACAAAAAATTTCACAATTTGTATGGAAACACAATAGCCAAAGCAATCTTGAGAAAGAAAAACGGAGCTGGAGGAATCACACTCCCTGACTTCAGACTATACTACAAAGGTACAGTAATCAAGACAGTATGGTACTGGCACAAAAACAGAAATATAGATCAATGGAACAGGATAGAAAGCCCAGAGATAAACCCACGCTCAAATGGTCACCTTATTTTTGATAAAGGAGGCAAGAATATACAATGGAGATAAGACAGCCTCTTCAATAAATGGTGCTGGGAAAACTGGACAGCTACAAGTAAAAGAATGAAATTAGAACACTCCCTAACACCATACACAAAAATAAACTCAAAATGGATTAAAGATCTAAATGTAAGGCCAGACACTATCAAACTCTTAGAGGAAAACACAGGCAGAACACTCCATGACATAAATCACAGCAAGATCCTTTTTGACCCATCTCCTAGAGAAATGGAAATAAAAACAAAAATAAACAAATGGGACCTAATGAAACTTAAAAGCTTTTGTCAGCAAAGGAAACCAAAAGACGAAAAGACAACACTCACAATGGGAGAAAGTATTTACAAAGGAAGCAACTGACAAAGGATTAGTCTCCAAAATATACAAGCAGCTCATGCAGCTCAATATCAAAAAAAAGAAACAACCCAATTCAAAAATGGATAGAAGACCTAAATAGACATTTCTCCCAAGAAGATATACAAATTGTCAAGAAACACATGAAAGGATCTCAACATGAGTAATCATCAGAGAAATGCAAATCAAAACTACAGTGAGGTATCACCTCACACCAGTCAGAATGGCCATCATCAAAATATCTATAAACAGGGCTTCCCTGGTGGCGCAGTGGTTGAGAGTCCGCCTGCCAATGCAGGGGACACGGGTTCACGCCCCGGTCCGGGAAGATCCCACATGCCACGGAGCGGCTGGGCCCGTGAGCCATGGCCGCTGAGCCTGCGTGTCTGGAGCCTGTGCTCCACAACGGGAGAGGCCACAACAGTAAGAGGCCCATGTACCGCAAAAATAAATAAATAAATAAATCTACAAACAATAAATGCTGGAGAGGGTGTGAAGAGAAGGAAACCCTCTTGCATTGTTGGTGGGAATGTAAATCGATACAGCCACTATGGAGAACAGTATGGAGGTTCCTTAAAAAACTAAAAATAGAACTACGTATGACCCAGAAATCCCACTACTGGGCATATACCCTGAGAAAACCATAATTCAAAAAGAGTCATATACCACAGTGTTCATTGCAGCTCTATTTACAATAGCTAGGACATGGAAGCAACCTAAGTGTCCATCGACAGATGAATGGATAAAGAAGATGTGGCACATATATACAATGGAATATTACTCAGCCATAAAAGGAAACAAAATTGAGTTATTTATAGTGAGGTGGATGAACCTAGAGTCTGTCATACAGAGTGAAGTCAGAAAGAGAGAAACAAATACCCTATGCTAACACATATATATGGAATCTAAAAAAAAAAAAGGTTCTGAAGAACCTAGGGGTAGGACAGGAATAAAGACGCAGATGTAGAGAATGCACTTGAGCACACGGGGAGTGGGAAGTGAAAGCTGGGATGAAGTGAGAGAGTGGCACTGACATATATACACTACCAAATGTAAAAGAGATAGCTAGTGGGAAGCAGTCACGTTGCACAGGGAGATCAGCTCGTTGCTTTGTGACCACCTAGAGGGGTGGGATAGGGAGGGTGGGAGGGAGACACAAGAGGGAGGGGATATGGGGATATATGTATATGTATTGCTGATTCACTCTGTTTTACAGCAGAAACTAACACAACAATGTAAAGCAATTATACTCCAATAAAGTAGTTTAAAAAAAGACAAGTAAATGAAGCAGATAGTTATTAAGTCACTGTAAGGTGAACCAGCTCCAATTCAAGATGCTAATTATAGATTTTCTGTAAATACATAATTACATCTGTATTAAATGTAATCACCATCAAAATCAATAGAAATTTCCAATTTACCTGTATTTTTAAAAGCATAAGGATTCTAAACCTTGATTATAACATTTTAACTAAATTAGTTAGACATATAAAATGTGATTATCTAAATTAAATTTAACTAATTTAGTTATATCAACCAAAGAAGTTTAAAATTTTGAATTATTCAGCATATTCATGCTTTACCTTTATTCTTTTTGTTTTTAAATAAAGCTCCATGAACTTATGTGTTTCTTGCTCACTACTGTATCTCCGAAGCCTACCTGAGGGCCTAGAGTTGAGAAGACATTCAATAAATATTTGCTAAATGAATGAATTAAAAAATTACATCTCAATTTAGAATTATAAAAACTATATATAAACTTTCTGTAAAAAAAAAGCTAGTGTTTAAAGGTTAATATTTCAGTAAATTCTGATGAATTCTGTCTGATTTATAAGACTAAATAAGCTCATGACTTTCATCAGCTCATGTTAAATGAATCACCATTAGCCCTGAGTTTCTTTATTACTGAAAATAGAGAAAGATGAAGGCTTATAGCTGTAAACCTAGATATATCTATGAAAATGATGACCACATAACTTAACCATCTACAATACAAATATCAAAAACCAACCACTAGTTCTGAGCACTGAGAATTTAGGTAATTCAATAATTTATCCAACAACTATCTACTATGTGTCCAACATCATGCTAGGCATCCCAAATACACATGTAATTAACATCTATCCTCAAGAAAAGCACCAATATGAAAGAGGAGAGCCACATGAGTGAATCACCAAACATGACTGGCAGGGCTAACAAAATCTTACAGGAAAACAGAAGATGACTGAAATTGGAAGTCATGTTCATAGATGAGATGACAAGTGATCTGGTTTCACGGGAATGTAGAGTAGGATGTGGGGGCTGAGAGGGTGTTAAGCCCCAGTTGTCAGAGAAAGGCATTATGAGCAGAGGGCAAAGCATGAGCAAAGGTAGAGAAGTAAAGAATACTCAGAGACTTCCCTGGTGGCGCCGTGCTTAAGAATCCGCCTGCCAATGCAGGGGACACGGGTTCCAGCCCTGGTCCAAGAAGATCCCACATGCTGTGCAGCAATTAAGCCCATGCGCCACAACTACTGAGCTTGAGCCCCACAACTACTAAAGCCCGCAAGCCTAGAGCCCATGCTCCACAGCAAGAGAAGTCACCACGATGAGAAGCCCACGAACCACAACGAAGAGCAGCCCCTGCTCGCCACAACTAGAGAAAGCCTGAGCGCAGCAACGAAGACCCAACGTAGCCAAAAATAAAATAAATTAAATTAGAAGAATAAATATTTTAAAAAAGAAAAAAACTATTTTAAAAAAAGAATACATACACACAGAAGGGAAAGATACTAAAAATTACTTTTTAAAATGAAATAACATTAAAGTATTTTGAGATGGACATCCCCTTTTTATAAAACATTCTTACAAAATAATTTAAACCAAAGATTATTCTCTTAGGAACCTAAAATTCTAGGAGTAGCCTAAAATTTTTGAATTAGTCCCAGAAAAGTAACTCAATCTGCTGTTACCTAAATAAATAGAACAAATCTTACATCATTTCCTTTAATATTTAAGCTCAAGTCAAAGCCACATGAGCAACAGCTTCAAACTTCATTATTACCACTTTCAAGAACCTCACATCAGTTATTCTAAAACTCCTGAATTTAAATTTTCATAGCTATTAACCTTGTCTCTTCAGAAAGGACCATAGGGACTTCCCCGGTGGTCCAGCGGTAAAGAGTCTGCCTTCCAATGCAGGGGACGCAGGTTCGATCCCTGACTGGGGGAACTAGGATCCCACATGCGCGGAGCAACTAAGCCCCCACACCACAACTACTGAGCCCACACACCTCAACAAGAGAGTCCGTGTGCTGCAAACTACAGAGACTGCATACCACAACTAGAGAGAGAAAAAAACTGCATGCCATAACTAGATAGAAACCTGTGCACTGCAACTAGAGAGAAGCCCGAGCGCCAAAATGAAGAGACCAAGCGCTGCAACAAAAAACCCTGCGTGTCTCAACGACGATCCTGCGTACCACAACTAAGACCCAACACAACCAAAGAATTTTTAAAAATTAAAAATAAATAAGTTTTTTTAAAAAGGACCATAAATTTCCTTAAAGGCAAAAACCATATCTTAATAGTCTTTGAAGGTCCCCACACAAATCTAGAAGTATAGTAGATACTCAGTTAAATATTTATTGACTGTTTATTGAGATTTGGAATTTTCACTCTTTTAAAGCACAAGCTACCTTAAAATATATTTGATATTATACAGTTTTGCAGCTTTTCATTCTAAGAAAACCTTGATAAGAAAATCAGAACATGTTTAGGAATTATTCTTTTGAGAAGTATTCATCTGCACCCTGCCATCATAACCGAGCATCGAGTTTGATTACAACCTTTAGGTCTGATTACAACCTTTGTCCTTCAGAGATAATTTTATTAGTCAACCAGCTCACTTACAGCAACCATAGGAGAAACCCTGAGAGTAGCGTTTGCAACTGAGTTTATACATTAAGCTAACATTCTAAATAAAATAATGCAATCCTGACGTTTAGATGTTTTCATGCTTCATAATTCTCATACTACCATGAAAAATTAAAAAATGTAAGGTGAAAAGATCCTTACCTTTTCTGTAGAAAGGTACAAACAGAAGACATGCCAAAATATTTACTTAAGGAGTAACTAAAATAAATATAACCGGAATTATAAATGCACTTAGGCAACGTTGCTGATAATTGATCACTTTAAAAACATATGGGTAGGAAAAAAAAGAACACTTGATGAGCTTCAGCAGTAAAAGGAACTATTCTTCCTATGAGTGAAGGATAAATGTACTATTGAAAGGTGATTATAACACTGGGTAGTAGTCCATGAATACACTTGAGTATTTAAAAAAGAAACAGTTTGAGGTAAACATTTGTTAAGAATATGTGTGAAATAATACACAGTACTGTATGAAACAAAGGATATTTCCCATATGAGGAAGAAAATGAACCTATTTATTAAAAAGCTTTGATTATATATACCTTGCTTTCAGAAATAAAAATATTCCTGGAAGCTGCCTATAAAGCGATTTTAATTAAAAAATTAATCCTCATTAGTTTTTAATAACAATTTTTAAATATTACAAGAAAGGATTTACAAGAGAATGCAAACGATAAAAGATTAGAAAAAATCAACAAAATCCACGGTAAAACTATTAAAGAAAGAAGATATCCTATGAAAATGGACGTTTTCTAATGATTATTTACACCTGTAATCTTGCTGTATGTTATAAGAATTTCATTTTAATCCTTTCATTTTACTGAGTGCTCCAACCAAAGCTGTTCCTTAAAAAAAAAAAAAAATCAAGCTTTTAGTTTTTTGAGCAGTTTATTTCAACTGATTACTTACACCATAGCCCTGTCTATAGCTATAAGGAGTGTTCCCACCAGTCTATTTCCACTCAATTTACACCATGATCTATCTTTGGAAGGAATATCTTAAAGGTAAATGAAACTGACCTGGGACTATTCGGCTCGCTTTTTTTTTCCTTTTCCTTTTCCAACAAGCCAGACTGTTGTTGTATAATTAATATCTCAAAAGCTGTAAAGTCTGTTTTTTTGAGTTGCCATCTCATGAACACTAGAAGTTTCAATTTTCTTTCAGATATTATAGCATGTACAATACCTGACTTTAAATGCATGAACCAACTTTTATTTTTACTAAAATGATCATCCTCTGATCCCTCTACATTGTTACTTCTGAGACTTCAACAAGCCCTAAAGTGTTTGACTTAAATGGTGGCTAGAATCAAAGACAGAAAACTCAACTTGATACTGAAAACTGGACCAAGAGATCTACACTTCATCATGGAATCATGAATTGCAACCAACAGCTGTTCCACTCATCAGCTATTTTAAACCATTTAATATGATCTGCAGCAAGACTAATTCTTTTCTAAATAAGCATGTCAACACTTAAACAAAAACTATGCTGCTCTTCAAAATTGTCTCCTTGAAAAGTTTAATACTTAATGTATGCTGCCACTTTTCAAATAATTTCAGAACTTTCTTTTCAGAAATCTCCATCACAGAAAATTTACTAACCACATAAAGAAATCACTCTCCTTACTGTGTAAACACTGGATTAATACTCCTGGGCTGGCTTTTCCAGCTTTCCTTCCTACCAGCCCCTCTATTCCCATATTCCCTTAAATCTGGCCCCTGCCTTTTTCTTTCTTCTGGTTTTTGAAATCAACACTTTGAGAATTTATGGAGTAGGAATGAACCTTGAAGATGCCCAGGAGAATGGATGATGAAACAAAAGAAACAGATCTGCAAGTGGACATTTTTCATCCTTCTTGCTTGCTTGTAACATGGGTAAAAATTTGCTTATGGCCATGAATGAGTACTTTTTTTTTTTTGGTTTTATAACATCTGTACTTTCTCTTGAAAGAACTATCTTCCAAGCCAATAGTTTCCAAGTCAACATTCAGGGGATTAGAAGAGGGATGTTTCAAAATATTAACTGAAGTCAGTGTATGCTGAGTTCTGCCCACCTGGGGGTGACTTATACCTTACCTCCTTCCCACAACACTCCATACCATTCTTTTTTTTTTAAATAAATTTATTTATTTGTTTGTTTGTTTATGGCTGAGTTGGGTCTTTGTTGCTGCAAGTGGGCTTTCTCTAGTTGTGGCGAGCAGGGGCTACTCCTCGTTGCGGTGCACAGGATTCTCATTGCAGTGGCTTCTCTTGATGCAGAGCACGGGCTCTAGGCGCACGGGCTTCAGTAGTTGTGGCTCGTGGGCTCTAGAGCACAGGCTCAGCAGTTGCGGCGCATGGGCTTAGTTGCTCCGCGGCATGTGGGATCTTCCCGGACCAGGGCTCGAACCCGTGTCCCCTGCATTGGCAGGCGGATTCTTAACCACTTCACCACCAGGGAAGCCCCTCCATATCATTCTTATCACTGCCTCATCATGCCCTGCAATACGACTAACCTCCTCCACAACAGTCAGTACTCTAACTTGAGGCCAACCCAAACCACTAAGAGCACTCAAATACAAATGAATGATGCTCAGCAATTATTCCCTGAATTGAACTTGGGTGGAAGGGCTATGAAATAGCAAGAATTTTTGGTAGACAAACCAACCTCCCATCACAGCTGCTATGAGCACAGGTGCGCTTTTTATCATCTACTTTCTAAAATGATACCATATTCTAAGGACGTTGGGGGTCTATAACCAGAGTAGATGAGGGTGATTTGGCCCATTAATGAGCAATATAACTGGGTAATTCATCTAAATCATGGGTATAAAGAAAAATCTGTATTTCTTAAGAAACAGCTTAAAACAAAAAGTAAAGTGCTTAATTTGGTAAGATTAAATTGGATGGGAGAAATTTTCCTTTTGTTTTGTTTCTGTAATAATGTTTTTGTAACTTGAAAAATCAGGGTCACCTTTTACATCTCAATATATTACTATGATACCAATAAATATACACACATTCTTTCCGAACCATAAACTCTCCTTACGAGCTAATGGGCCATTAATTAATTGTATACATGCAGATTCAGTTCTGACTGCATCTACCTCAACTAAGAGATTCAATTCAGTTATTCAAGTGAGGCATATTAGAAAATGAGGTACTGAAAGATTATTTATATATATTTGTGTGTGTATATATATATACTTTGTCATGTATATATGTATGTATGTATGTATGTACGTATGTACCCATATGTGACAAAGTAGATGACCAAGCAGGTGCAGAGGTTTTTGTAATTCAAGCTTAGGAAAGAAAATTAAAACCAGGCTTAGAAATAAGACTCCTATGTCTGATGTAGAAGGGAATTTAGATTAGGAAAGGATACCCTGATCCAAGTCAGAGAGCTCAGCCTTGCTCATGCCTTAGGTTTTAAAAAGCATAGCAAAGGATCAGAAATAATCACTGAATAAGTGAAGATTTTCAAAAGCTTTTTCCTTGCTCACACATCCAAGTCTGTCTCTGGGTCCATAATGAGAAATGAGCAGGCATCCATTACTCCTGAGTCATAAAATCAGAAAGGTAGTAAGAACCTGAAGGAAGGAGAAGACATAAACTACTCAATTTGCATAAGAAAAAAATGAATATAACCACTCCACCAAAACTTTGGGGGAAGGAAATATTTTCAGTAATTAGGGTCAATAAACAGAAATTCACTGCTTAAGGCTTACCTAATTTGAAATCCGTAAAATTTTCATAAATTATGTGTTTCGAGTTTACTTCAGTGTTCTGGGTTAATAAAAATAAAAATATATAAGGACCCATCCTTGTTTGCAACTTTAGTCCCCCAAACCTGTTTCCCCAAAAGTCAAATTCTACAAAATCACCGATGGAATTTTCAGAAATATAAGCTTCAAGGCTCAGACTCTGTACATTATGTTTTTAGATACCTCCATTCATATTTCCATGTTTTAGCAGTCTGTGGATTTTAAGATCTGGTATGATAGAGTCTATAAGAACTTTCCCAATTACAAGGAAAATTAAGAAGCAGTGAAATTCAAATAAATAATATACCAAAATGTCAAATCTCTCAGGAATCCATTTTCTTAAATAATCATTAAAACATTCTGTACTATGCAATATGCATTTCCCAAAACTGAAACATATGGTGATGTAAATTTTAAGAATTGACCTTATAATTAAAACTTTCTAATTTTCAATAATGGTCATATTAATACAAGGTAAGGTATGCAACTGGTTCAGCATTGCACCTACTTCACATCATTTTCTTTTTTAAAGAAAATATTAATTTAAATGTTTTGTCACATATTTTTAAAGAAAACCGTAGAGATAACCTGAATTTATTCTCAAGCAGATTAATACAGGCTAGAGATAATATTTGTGGACATAAATGAAGCTAGATTTCCTTTTTAATAATTTATCTTAAGAAATGTGTACATAGATAATTCATGAAAACTCATCTTTCTTTTCTAGTCTTTGAACAAAAAGGAAGATGAGGACCAAAATCATTCAGTATTTATAGCTACCATACTGATCTGCTTGAAAGATAATTGAGAAGGGGGGTTTATATTTTAGCTAAATTTAAAACTACACACTAACTTAAAATACAAGATATAGAGAGCTGATACAATGAAAAAGAATGAACTACATGAACAACATGCATGAATCTCATAGACAGACTGGTGAGCAAGTCAAGCCCCGCATAAAAGAGTACATACTATACGATTCAATTTATATAAAGTTCACCAACAGGGAAAACTTACCTAAATGAAAGGGGTCAGAATAGTGGTTACCTTCCAGAGGGGATAATGGCTAGGAAGTGGTAGGCAACAGGTTCTAGAATGCAGTAATGTTATATTTCTTGATCTGTATGGTAGTTATATGGGTGTATTCGCTTTCCTTAATTTCATCAAGCTGAATACTGACAATCTGTATGCTTTTTAATATGTGTGTACTTGAATTTTAAAGCTTATAAAAATGTAGATAGAGATTTGGTGTCAACTATGGACAATTCTTTTTCTCTTTCTGGTCATATTTTCAAAAATTTGTTCAATGAGCATACATGGAAATAATGGGGGGGGGAAGCAACTTTTAAAAAATAGCAGAACTGAGATTCTGTGAGGTTCCCACCAAATCTAAGTACCCTGTGTAATTTAAACACAGTGTAACTGAAAACACTGGGCTGCTAGACATGCTGAAAATGATGACCTAGAATGAACTCATCCTTAAGGTGGGGAAGAAGAAATAAAGGTTTGGAAGCCTAAGTTACAAATAGAGGATGTTAAAGTTTACCTTCAAAATAGTTAATCATGTGATATACAGACTTTTAAAGTATTTTGGGTATCATTATGAAATCCCAAATTCTACTGCCCTTTTTTCTTGAAACTTGATTACAAAACTCACACTCTATTTTTGATACTCTTACTGCCTTAGCTTTCAGAAAGCAAGCTGAAGGCACTTATTAGCCCAGAAGTCTACAATAAAAGGCACAATATCTTCTGAATAACAACAAAAAGATATAGAGAGCTGAGAAAAAAAAAAGATAAAATACATAGAGGAACAACCTAAACAACACTAACAGGAAACAACCAAACACCCTGCCTCGCCCCCACCCCCCAACAAAACAGACATGCGCAACAAAAGGCAATGTCTAATCAAAAAGTCAGTGCTAGGAAAAAGGTGTGTGGGGGGGGAGGCAGGGTAATGCTGCGCTAGATTTAAAAGACTTAAGGGGTAGTAATTATCAAATATTGAGTTATCCTGGATTGGACCTGGTTTGGGCAGATCAACTGCAAATAATGTTTTTTCAAAAACCTGAAAAAATGTGAGCATGAATTAGATAAGATGAAAATCTGCTGATATGGAAAAGCAGAAATTGTTAACTTAAAAAAAGCATATACTAAACACGTACAATGATATAATATTAGTAAAGAAATACAAGGGTATATACATAGAAAAACATCTAGAAGAACACTAAAGCATTAACTATGTCATCTCTAGGTGATGGGAATATGGTGTTTTTATTTTCTTATTTTTTCTTCATATTTTTTAACTTTCTGTATGTGTGTATGTATATATTAGTTTTGCAACACTGAAAATATAATTTGTAAAGAAAAATTAATATAGATGCTTTCTTCCAAATCATTACGAATGCCATTGCTTGAAATCTAGACTCCATAACTACACTGTATCATTCATAACAAAAGATACAAATAGTAAATAAATAATATATATTTATCAGCCACCTTTTTGAAGAGCTAATTTTGCTGATAGCTGTTAATGTAAAGTGCCAATAGAAAAATTAACTGGGGGTTTCCCTGGTGGCGCAGTAGTTGAGAGTCCGCCTGCCGATGCAGGGGATACGGGTTCATGCCCTGGTCTGGGAAGATCCCACATGCCGCAGAGCGGCTGAGCCCGTGAGCCATGGCCGGTGAGCCTGCGTGCCTGGAGCCTGTGCTCCGCAACGGGAGAGGCCACAACAGTGAGGCCCACGTTCCACAAAGGAAAATTAAAAAAAAAATAAAGCAACTTAGTAGAAATAATATATAGAGAAAGAATGCTTATATATAAAAGTATAGCTTCAAACATTTGTATCACAGTTCAAATGTTAAATTCAAAGAGAAAAGTAAAAATACAGACAGGCAAAACAATGCACAAGGAAAGAACCTGATACAATGGCAGAGAACCTATTAGGAGAATTGAGAGAAGTAATATAAAAAAGGGCAATACACTATAAATCACAACAAAATTCATGTCCACATGAAAAAGAAAGCAAAAATCAAGTCTCAGAAAGATGATATACCCTCGAAGGCTAGAGCAGTAGGAAAAATCAGTCTTTCAAAACTTATAAAGTTTACTAAGTCTTTCCAAATTACTAGATTACACTAAAATTGAAGGTAATGAAATAGTCCAATAAAACAATGGTAACATTTTTGTCACACTTCACACTTTACAGGACACTTTCATGTACATTATCTGGGGTGACACAATGAAGCTGTGCATCACTCTCTTTTTAAAGACTGGTACTTTGATATTTTAGGAAACTTACTCAAGGCCACGTTGTTTATCTCAGGGATAGAAATCCAACTCTGAGTCCTTATTTGGTATGACTATTAAGTAGTCTACTTGTATTAGTTACCTGCTTATTATCACTGTATTACATTACTTTTATTGTTTATGTGTCACTCCCACTAAAACTATTAACTCCTTGGGGGCAGGGATTATACCTGCCTCTAGCCGTCTTTGTAGCACCATCACCTGTCACTGTATATTTTTATAAGTGCTCAAAAAGTATCTGTTAATGAACATGCATAAAAGTAATCAAAAAAACCTAATACATGGAGAATTCATTTAATTAAGTTTATAATATATATATCACATGGACTTCCCTGGAGGCTCAGTGGCTAAGAATCTGCCTGCCAATGCAGGGAACACGGGTTCGAGCCCTTGTCCGGGAAGATCCCACATGGCATGGAGCAACTACGCCCATGCACCACAACTACTGAGCCTGCACTCTAGAGCCCACAAGCCACAACTACTGAGCCTGCGGGCCGCAACTACTGAAGCCCGCGCACCTAGAGCCCATGCTCTGCAATAAGAGAAGCCACCGCAATGAGAAGCCCACGCACACTGCAACGAAGAGTAGCCCCCGCTCGCCACAACTAGAGAAAGCCCACATCCAGCAACGAAGGCCCAACACAGCCAAAAAATAAAATAAAATAAATTTTTAATAATTAGCTTTAGGGCTTCCCTGGTGGCGCAGCGGTTGAGAGTCCGCCTGCCGATGCAGGGGACACAGGTTCGTGCCCCGGTCCAGGAAGATCCCACATGCCATGGAGGGGCTGGGCCCGTGAGCCATGGCCACTGAGCCTGCGCGTCCAGAGACTGTGCTCCGCAACGGGAGAGGCCACAACAGTGAGAGGCCCGCGTCCGCAAAAAAAAAAAAAAAATTAGCTTTAATAGTAATAATATACATATCACAAACCCCACTCAATTAAATGGGCAGCCTAGGCAGCCATACCAGTTAACAATCACGTGCCTAACCCCAACTAACTGGATGAGACGGGGGTGGACAATCTGAGACTAGTCAATCCACTGGCTTATTAACAATCAAATGTTCTCTTGTGAATTGGACCCAAGAGGCAGACATAAAGACAGTGCTTAAGTTGGAGATCTTGTGAATTTGGGCAAAGTGATAAATAAGAAAAGGAAGCTAGTCTGTAAAAGGAACAAGAGCAAAAAGCAAACATCCACCTGGGGAACCTGAATCAAGAGACTCTACTAGCCCCTAAAGGACAGAGAAAACAGACTAACTTCTAGGCACTGCATGACAGGTTTCAGACATTTGGAAAATACCTATTACTATAATAAGCTATCAACCTAGGATGAAGAACAAAGCTGTAACATAAGGAATAAAGTGTATTAATATTAAATAGGTAAAGCCAATAACCATCACCTAGGTAGCAGAAAGGATATGAGAATCATTAGGATAGAAAAGTTTCATATAGATGGACTCATAGTATGTAGTGTCTTACTTCAAATTCAAATGGCTTGATGCTTCTGAGATTCAACCATGTACGCATTTATCAATATTTTGTTCCTTTTTGTTGCTGAGTACTTTTCCTGATATAGATGTAAGTTATCTGTCTTGTGGTATAATTGTTTTAATTTATTCACCAGTCAATAAATATTTTGGGTGTTTCCCATTTGGTATTATTATGAATAAGGCCTCTATGATGATTCTCAAAAAAAAATGTATACACACGTTTCATTGGATAAATTTATCCAATTTATTCTCTTGGATAAATTCCAGGGAGTGGGAATGTTGGGTTATACGGTAAGTGTATGTTGAATTTATAAGAAAGTGCCAAGCTGTTTTCCTAGGTGCCTGGATTATTTTTTATTTCCATTTGAAATGAAATGAGAATTCAGATGCTCCACAGACTCAGCAATACTTGGTATTATAATTTCGTGTTGTTGTTGTTGTTGTTGTTGTTTTGTTTTTTTGCGGTACGCGGGCCTCTCACTGTTGTGGCCTCTCCCGTTGCGGAGCACAGGCTCCGGATGCGCAGGCTCAGCGGCCATGGCTCACGGGTCCAGCCGCTCTGCGGCATGTGGGATCTTCCTGGACCGGGGCACGAACCCGTGTCCCCTGCATCGGCAGGCGGACTCTCAACCACTGCGCCACCAGGGAAGTCCCGTGTTGTTGTTTTAATTTAGCCATTCTAATTGATGTGCAGTGTGTCCCACTGTGGTTTTAATTCGCATATTTCTGATTACAATGTTAATGACACTGAACATGTTTACAGGTGTTGTTGGCCATTCATATGTCTTCTCTGATGGAGTGTATTTTTAGATAGCTCTGGCTTTTTTTTTTTTTTTTTCGCGGTACGCGGGCCTCTCACTGTTGTGGCCTCTCCCGCTGCGGAGCACAGGCTCCAGACGCGCAGGCTCAGCGGCCATGGCTCACGGGCCCAGTCGCTCCGCTGCATGTGGGATCTTCCCGGACCAGGGCACGAACCCGCGTCCCCTGCATCGGCAAGCAGACTCTCAACCACTGCACCATCAGGGAAGCCTTGGCTTATTATTTTTTAAACTGGGTTGTCATTTTTTTGGGTTATAAGTTCTTTGTATATTACAGGTATAAGTCCTTTTTGAAATATATATTTTGCAAATAAAAAAAAGAAATCACATTTATATAGTAATAGGAACACTGTGAAGAACTTTGATGTACCATCTCCATTACCATCAAGTGACAAAATAACAAAATAAAAATATATAAACATTTTTGTTTGTTCTCTTCCCAGTCATACCCTCATTCCTCCAGCTAGTATATGACTATTCAATGTGTTTCTCTCAAGCACATTCTGCTTTCTAAAAATACTTCCAAATATGCTAACCTCATAAGTCAGAGTCTATTTCTTCAATCATTCCCCAATTCTCAAGAATGCATGGTTCACAAAAAGCAAGTAATATTTACTGAATGACTCCAATTATAAAATAAAAAGAATTTTGTTTAGGGCTCAGAAAAGTCAATGGCATTGATGTTTTAAATAGAATCAACAGAAAATCATGTAATAAAATTCTGACATTAAAAAAATTACTCTATGAAAATTTCAAAGAACATTATAACTAAAATATGACTGTGTTTTCAATAAACTTTAGTCCAGTAGCTTCTGATCCAGAAGACTCAATTTTAGGAATTTAAGGCAGAAGACAAGTAAATCAAACTGCTACCACTGAACACAAGAAGCCGAAGTAGGAGTCAAAACACACAAGATAACAGACAAAAATCAGTAACCTAAGCAAAATGTCAGCAAACCAAACATTGCATATTCTGTAGGAGAATTATTAATAGATTATCAACTCAAGGGCTAAACCATGTTCTAAACTGCCTAAAGCTGCAATAATATGGTAGACACCAATCACGTGTGCCTATTTAAATATAAATTTTAAATCACTTCCTCAGTTACACTAGCCACATTTCAAGTGCTTATTAGACACATTTGACAAAGATTTTAAAAGCTTTCATCACTGCAGAAATTCTAACATACAGTGCTTCCCTAGGGCATTCGGCAGGCCCAACTAAGAGCCTAAGGGAAACTTAGTCTTAAGGTCTTTTTTTCTATGAAGGAAATAGAGCATTTTGCTTTAGGATTTATTCTTACTGAATAGTAAAACAAAAAAAAAGAGAATATTTATATCACATAAGTAAGGTATAAATACAAATAATGGACTATAAATACTCTCCCTTGGGAGGTAACCACAATATTGAATTTAGCTTTATCATTCCCTTGCTTTTTAAAATAATTTTACCAAATATGTTTCCCTAAAAATGTTTTTTTTTGCCTGTTTTATTTTATATTAGTAGAATCATACTTTTTCTTTACCTCACTTGTTCTTTTCACTATTTCCACTTTGAAGTCATTCTCATCCACCTAAATAACACTGCAACTCGATAAACTACAAAAAGGTCAGTTTTTCAGACTTGTGGTTGCGAAGGGGGAGGGCGTTGGGGGAGGGATGGAGTGGCAGGTTGAGGTTAGCAGCTGTAAGCTTTTATATAGAGAATGGATAAACAACAAGGTCCTACTGTAGAGCAAAGAGAACTATATTCCATATCCTATCATAAACCATAATGGAAAAGAATATTTTAAAAAAGAATGTATATACATATATATGTGTATAAGTGAACCACTTTGCTGCACAGTAGAAATTAACACAGCGTGGTAAATCAACTATACTTCAAACAATTCAAAAAAAAAGCTCTAGGCCTAAACAAATGAAATCATCACCTACATACCAAAGCTGTACAAGTTACAAACTCCAGGCTTAAGCCTCCAAATGATTCTCTAAATAAAAAAGGAATGCTTTTTCATATACTGTATATTCAACTGATCATAAACCTTGTGCATCAAAGACACTTAGTTGCTGTAATACAAATACCTTTTTTTCCTTTCATTCTCTTTTCTCTTCATTGTAGAGCAGCAGATACCAATGTGTGGTCCCTCAAAACCAGCAGGATCAGATCACAGGGGAACTTGTCAGAAATGCAAATCCTGTGCCCCATCGCCAACCCACTGAATCAAAAACTCTGGGGATAAGGTTTTGATTGTCTATGTTTTAACATGTTTTAACAAGCCCTCTAAGGCTTGTCCATGTTTTAACAAGCCCTCTAGGTGACTCTGATATGTGCTAAAGTTTAAGAACCTCTAGAGAAGTATCTCAACAATCAGTATACATAAGATGTTAAACATATTCTACAAACGGAAATTTCTAACAGTTAACAAATAAACTCAATTACCAAAAACAGATTACTCTTTTTCCACTTGTTGAAATTTAGAAACTTCAACTTACTCTAAAATATTACTTTCAAAACAACCTGACTGGCCAAAATACACACAAAAAACAAAACTACAAATTTTACATTCTCCCTATATATACATATAGTTGCCCTCCCTCCCTTCCTCTCTCTCTCCCCCTCTCTCTCCCTCTCTCCACCTCTCTCCCTCTCTCCTTCTATATATATATAGTGATGTGGTTTTATATATATATAATTTTCTTAATCTTAAGAGTGTCTAATTTTTTAAATTAACTTTTCTGCTTATGGTCTCTCTCTTTTTTTAAAAAACATTTTTCCCACACACACCTCGGCCAATTGCCTTTCTTTGGCAAATACTGTATGTGTCCTTTTCTAATAGAGATTTTTTTTCTTGGAAATTTATAAAGGATGTGTATGTATTAAGGCTCTCAAACAGTTGTTATACATTGCAAATACTTTCCCAAATGTGTAGTTTGCCCTTATACACTTTAACTTAAATTTATAACATAACAGAGTTTGACTTTTTTAAAATAAAATATTTTAGCATACAGATAAATACAAAATAATGTAAGACTCATATTTCCAACACTCAGATTTAAATGTTAACTTCTTACCATATTCATTTCATACCTCGAAGAAATAAAATATTACAAATAGAATTTTTATATTGATAGAAAAAAATATTTACATATTTTCCTTTCTCTTTTTAGGCTTAGTTCTTTCTTACTCTCATCAGAGAAACAGTCAATTATTTTTCAGAAAATTTAACATATTATGGGAAATTTAAAACATATATATATAAAAAGGAGACAGCTTTAACTATTATCAATTCATTGTCTACCTTGTTTCATCTATACCAGGCAGGGGTCAACAAATTTTTTCAGTAAAATGTCACACAGTAAATGTTTTAGGTTTTTTTGAAGCCCATGGGTCTGTGTTTGAATTACTCAATTCTGCCTTTATATCACAAAAGTAGCCATAGGCCATATGTACATGAATGGGTATGGCTGTGTTCCAATAAAACTTTATTTACAAAAACAGGCTGTAAGTTAAATGGTCTGTAGCTTGCAGCCCCTTATCTATACACTACCCATTTCCTCATTCCTGCATTATTTTTAATTATTCCCTACAGGCTTCAGAAGGAGTATAGCCCTGCCAACACCTTAATTTTGAACTTCTGGCCTCCAGAACTGTCAGGGAATAAATTTCTAAAATTTTGGCCACCCAGTTTGTGGGTAATTTATTACGGAAGCCCTAGGAAATTAATATATCTATCCAACAGAACTTTCTGCAAAGATGGAAATGTTCCATAACTGCAGTGTCTGATATAGTAGCCACTAACCACATATGGCTGTTGAGCACTTGAACTGAGGATCTGAATTTCTAATTTTATTTAACTTTGATTAATTTTAAGTTTTAAATGTGTCCCCTCCTGTTTGTTCTTTGAGACCTTGGGAGGAGAGGGAAGAAATTTTTGGTTGCTCTGTAGTTTCCTACCGTCTGGACTTTTCTGATTATATCCAGCAAGGGGTTGCTGTTAGTATTTAACATTTTCTTCTTCTGTATTTTCCATAAGTTAGTAGATGAATTTAGATGCTTGATCAGATTGAGGTTCAATTCTTTTTTCTGGCAGGGGCAAGATATTTTCATGCGTAGTATTTTGTCTTACATCAAGAGGCAAATGTTCTGGCTGTTTTTCTCCAGTAGTGTTAATTTCCACGATGTTCAATGCTTACATTCATTAACTTATTAGGGCTTACAAAATGGTGATATTCTAATTTTATCATTCCTTTCCCATTTGTTAGATAGAAGAGTTCTATAAAAATAAATTTCCCCCTCATCATCTACTTGGTTGCCCAATGGTACAGTTCTTACAGGAAAGATAGGACAAGCCATTCTTTCCTTTCATTTCCCACTTTTAAAATAATGACTGGTTCAATAGCATCCTCCACCAGTATGACCAGTCATTTTTTAAAGTCATTATGAACTCCTGTATTTAAACATATATGAAGTGTCTCAATCTGCTACAGATATTATTAAAGCTCAAACTGTCCAATTTTCAGCCTATGGGAAGCTCTTCAAGTTGGACCCTGTGTCTTTCTGACAAGATTCCATTAGTCTTTGAAGCTTCCTTATTACTTATTACCTGGTATAACAAGATGTTCCAGGCTTATTTTGTACATTTCCTGCATCAAATACAAAACCAGCCATTTTTTCCAAGTATCTCTGACTACGTTTAGTAAGAAACAATGTGTAGAGGCCTCAATTTAGATGCAAAGATAGCTCTTTTTTAAAAACTTAATTCTAAACTTTTATTAAAATTGTTACTTGTAGTTGGCTATGTGTCAACTCTCTGCTATAAGTGCTTAGAACTGTCTCAAACTAAATAGTAATAAACAAAAAATTAGTTTGGGGTCACTAGAATATTTTACTTTTTAACATATTCACACAGGTTATAGACTAAGGCAGGCTTTATTATGTAATTCAATTTTTTTAGGATGGGATTCTAATAATTTGAAATCACCAAAAGAAAATTCAATTATTACTTAATTTATTAACAATCATTAAAATACCTACAATTCACACATATTTTCTTCCTCAAAGTATAGGAGTATGATTATATACAAATTATAAGACTATAATTATACACACGATAATTATATACTTTCAATGTAGTGTTCAGTAGCAAATCCAATGACTCCAATACAGCTTTAATTCTTCTTTAGACTACATTTTGTCAACTATAGATAAAAGCATCTCGATTACTAATATTTTACTATTACCATATCTTGTATTATTAGATCATGCCATGAGTTAGATGGTAGTACATAAATCCAAATGTAAAAATGAATTTAATCTATTAATCACTAAAGATTGCTAGAGACATGTTGCTTTACACTTGCACATGCTACAAATGTTTATTACAGGAGGTTCTTTACTAACATTTTATCAATAACACTAATGTTTTTCTTAAAGGAAAATTTGGGGGGGCATTTACAAAATTAAACAGCTAGAAGTCTAATGTTTTAGCAAATGTATTTAACAAATTCATTCTGTAAATGGCCAAACAACAAAAACAAAGAGAGTGTCTAAATGAATTTTTTTGTAATATCCTACCTAGCAAGTTTAAGCAATGATAAAATTACTGACTAAAAATTATCTAGGAAGCAGATCCATGCAAGGGGTTGATATAAAAGAGTATGAAATAAATTAATATATATACATATACACATTTATTCATACACATACATTCACTCACACAAACACACACACACCCGTCTCATCTATAATTATTTCTATCGACGGATAGACTGATGGATGAATGGACAGATGCATGAACACACAGAAGGAAGAAAGAAAGATCAGTTTATCTCTACTTCAAATTCCAACTGAACACCACAGGATTTCTTCCTTCTAGCCTTCTCCCTTTGCATATTTAAAACTCCCTCCTCCAACAATAAGAAATCTGGCTTCCATTGCCCATAAAATATTTTTTTACCATTTGCTCAATCCTGGTATACATAGAAAGTAGTTTTGGATTTGCTAGCCCATAGTAGCTCTGCACAAAAAAGGAAAGCCTACAAACTGGGTATTTTTTAAAGAGGTCTTTTTGTCTTCAGCCTTAAGGCCATACAGTCCAAATACTGTGCTCAAAATGTGCTGGTGTGGCCCCATCCCAACCCACATTGTAACTATGTAATTCATTTGAAATCAGTTGAGTTCATTTGTTTCTGTTTTAGTCCACTTTTGTTTTCATTTTTTCTCTAACTTTATAGATTTAAAAAACAAAAAAACACATGTGAAACAATGACATGGTTCCAAAAGTCAGAACCATACAAAAAAGTATACTCAGTAATGTCACAACCTCCTCCATATCTTTAATCCCACTCCCATCCCTCATTCTTTCCACCCTGTTCCTATTCACTGTGTCTGTGGTTTCTAGTTTATCCTTCCTGTATTTCACCTGCAGATATATGTGTAATTTCTTACGCTGCCTTCTTTCTTACAGAAGTTAGTATAGTACAGATGTTCATTTGTACTTTGCTTGTGGTATTATACTTAATCACATAATCCTAAAAATCACTCCACATCAATTCATAGAGGTTTCCTCATTCTTTTATATACAAGCATTTTGTGGATGTATCATAGTTTTTATTTAATCATTCTCCTCTGTATTGACATTTAGGTTGTTTCCATTATTTTACAATTAGAAGTAATGCTGTAATGAATAATCTTGTCCCTGTGTACTCTTGTATTGCTGGAGGCAATCTTCAGAGTCAGCTTCCAGAAGTGGAGTTGCTGGGTCAAAAAGCAAATGCATATGTAGTTTTGTTAGATAGCGCCAAAGTCCCTTCCAAAAGAGTTGTGCCAACTTGCATTCTCACCAGCAATGTATATAGGAATGGGTCACACACATTTTAGTGACGGGGAACAAACATATTAGTTATTAAGTATAGGTAATTCACTTCTTTTATAACAACTTCATTGAGATATAATTCACATACTTCACAATTCACATATTTAAAGTATACAATTCAATAGTTTTCAGTATATTCATAGTTGTGCAAACATCAAATCACCACTTTCAATTTTAAAACATTTTCTTCACACAACACCCCCAAGAAACCAATGTCCATTAGCAGTACCTCCCTTTCCTCCCTCAAACTACTCCCTACAACCCTCATGGCCTAGGTAACTACTAATCTACTTTCTACCTTTATATTTACCTATTCTAGACATTTCATAAAAATGGAATCATACAATATGTGACCTTTTGCAACTGGCTTCTCTCATTTATCATGTTTTCCAGGTTCAGCCATGTTGCAGCATGTATCATTAGTTTACTTCTTTTTTATGGCCACTTAATTCTCCACTGTATGGGTATACAATACGTTATACATTCATCAGTCAACAGACATTTGGCTTGTCTTTTACTTTTTGACTGCTGGGAACAATGCTGCTATAAACACTCATGTACAAGTTTTTGAGTGGACATGTTTTCAACTCTCTTGGGAGCAGAACCACTGGGTCATATGCTAACTCTAGGATAAATATTTTGAGGAATGGCCACGATGATTTCCAAAGCAGCTTGTACCATTTTATATTCTCACCCAACAGGATAACTCACTTTTTAATTTGACTTATGTTATTGTCAACTGCCACACCACCTTCTATTCCAGGTCTAGTAGCTAGCACAAACAAAATAATTCTAAATGTGATGACATGTAATCAGGGCATTGTTGAGTTCACATTAGTTAACTTTCCTTGCTGTATTATCAACCTAAAAATTGTCTCTCTGCACATATATATAACACATGACTTATGCAATGACAGTTAATGAGGATTATTTTATTTAATTTTGGCCTTTCCAATTACCTGACCTGTGCTCTCACGTGCCTATCCTGATAAATCCATTTACTGAAAGAGAGACTATGACCTGCTACCAAAGGGACAAGACAGAGTTAGTGGGCTTCCCTGGTGGCACAGTGGTTAAGAATCTGCCTGCCAATACAGGGGACACGGGTCTGAGCCCTGGTCCAGGAAGACCCACATGCCGTGGAGCAACTAAGCCCGTGTGCCACAACTACTGAGCCTGTGCTCTAGAGCCCGTGAGCCACAACTACTGAGCCCGCGTGCTGCAACTAATGAAGCCCACGCACCTAGATCCCATGCTCCACAACAAGAGAAGCCACCACGATGAGAAGCCCGTGCATCACAACCAAGAGTAGCCCTCACTCGCTGCAACTGGAGAAACCCCATGCGCAGCAGCCGAAGATAATAAATAAATAAATTTTTTTTAAAAAAGTTAGTGAATATTCATTTTCCTACAATCAAAACATTTCCCATGTTGTAGTCCCACTACTATCTTGGGAAAGGACTGTTTGTGTCCTTTAACCCGCCTTTAGCATCTCAAAAGCCAGTCTTGGTGGGAGAGATCATAGTTTTGAGGCCCAAAAAGGAAAGTGGGCAGGAATTCCCACCTTCTGACCTCAGGGATTTGTGGGAAGACTAGGAAAAGGGAGCTAGTGAAGGTCAGCACCTTCTCTTCCTTTGACCTCTTGATCTGAAAGGAAGCCACTTCTTGAGCCACACTGTGCCAACCTGGGGTACAGTGGCATCAAAATACCAGTTTGTATTACCATCAACTAAGTATGAAAATACTTCTCTCCTCACAGCTAACAAGTATTTGATTGTACTTTTAAATTTCTGCCAATCTCACAGGTGAAAACTGGCATCAGTGCAAGTTTTAACTTGAATTTCTCTTATAAGTGAGAGCAATTATCTTATCACATGTTTAAGGGAAATTTTTATAGCTTTTTGTGAGAACTATCTGCCCATGTCTTTTAACCTATTTTCTATTAGGGTCTCTTTCTATTTTGCCTTTACATGAGGGATATTAGCCCCTTATCTGTGATAATATAATGCAAGTATTTTCTCCCAGTTTTATATCTTTTTGGCTTTGTTATTAGTGGGGTTTCTGCCATGTAAAAGTCTTACTTTAAATTTTTATAAAGTCAAATTTACCAATCTTTCCTTTTGTTGCACCTGGATTTTGAGTCACAGAAAACCTTTCCTTACACCCAGGTTACAGAAGAATCCACCCATGTTTTCTTTTTGTATTCATACAGTTTCATTCTTAATAAGATCTCTGGGCTTCCTTGGTGGTGCAGTGATTGAGAGTCCACCTGACAATGCAGGGGACACAGGTTCGTGCCCCGGTCCGGGAAGATCCCACATGCCGCGGAGCGGCTGGGCCCGTGAGCCATGGCCACTGAGCCTGTGCGTCCGGAGCCTGTGCTCCGCAACGGGAGAGGCCACAATAGTGAGAAGCCCGCGTACCGCAAAAAGAATAAAATAAAATAAGATCTCTGGTCATTTGCTGTTTATTTTTCTGTATGATGTGAGGTATGAATTTAATTTTACCTTTTCCCAAATGGTTAACCATTTCTTAAAATGGTTATCCCATTTGTTCCCCCTGAAACGCCAGGTTTATCATGTACTAAATCTCCGTAAGTCTTGGGTCTATATCTCAGTTTTCCTATTCAATTCCACTCTTCTGTCTGCAGGATATTAAACAAAAATCTAATCTGCAAAATTAGATAGACTAGATGTAGCTTAAGATTCCTTCCATTCTAACAGTATAGAGGCTCCTCAAAAAACTAAAAACAGAAATGCTATATGATCCAGGAATCCCACTCCTGGGCATTTTTCTGGACAAAACTATAATTCAGAAAGATACATGCACCCCTACGTTCATAGCAGCACTATTCACAATAGCCAAGACATGGGAGCAACCTAAATGTCCATCAACAGATGAATGGATAAAGAAGTTGTGGTATATGTGTATGTGTGTATACACACACACACACACACACACACACACACACACACACACACACACACACACAATGGAATATTACTCAGCCATAAAAAAGAATGAAATAATGCCATTTGCAGCTACATGGAGAGACCTAGAGATTATCATACTAAGCGAAGTAAGCCAGAAAGAGAAAGACAAATACCATGATATCACGTGTATGTGGAATCCAAAATATGACACAAATGAACTACGTATGAAACAGAAACAGACTCACAGACATAGAGAACAGACTTGAGGTTGCCAAGGGCGGGGCAGGGGGAGGGGGGAGAGGAGGGTTGGGTTGGGAGTTTGGGACTAGTAGACAGAAACTATTATATATAGAATGGATAAACAACAAGGTCCTATTGTACAGCACAGGGAACTATATTCAATATCCTGTAATAAACCATAATGGAAAAGAATACGAAAAAGAATATATAGTCTTTGAATCATTGAATCACTCTGCTGTACACCAGAAACTAACACAACATTGTAAATCACTGTACTTCAATAAAAAAAAAAAGATTCCTTCCATTCTATATCCAACTCTTAATTAAAATGAAACTTACTCCACATCCATAGTCAGTCACTCTTAAGTGACATGCTAATACTAACTGGTCTAATTGTATACAATTGACAATGATTATTAGGATTTGCTGATTTGCAAATATTACCTTGAAACTTTTGTCCATCCACTGATAGCTAACAGAACCACCAGACAGATACTGACTGACTTTGAAGGGCAAAATTATTTAATTAAATATATTTCAACAGTTTTCTTAACTCTAAGCATAAACATTTCATAGCTCCTCCACACCTTTCAATATCAATTTTACCATGATATTCACAGGCTTATTATCAGATTTAATAAAAGTCATATAGAGAAAAAGTAGCAAACTAAAGACCATAACAGTATTTTCACTTCTGTATTTCTAAAATATCAGTCATACTGATAACCTAATATACATCATTTTCTCTCCTGCTCCTATGAGCTGTCCCTGCTTAGCCAAACCCAATCCATCTTCCTCTCACCAACTCAAGCAATTCTCCCTTTCCCTGTATCGTCAGTTCTTTTTCTTTCTATTGACTCATTCCTATGACCCTATAACATGCTATTAACTCTCAATCTTAAAAAAAGATAAAAAACTTAAAACTGCTTTTGACCCACTTACCTCTCCCCACCACCACAAAGCCACACCCCTTTTCTATCTTTCCCACAAGAGCAAAATTCTTGGGTACAGGACCTTATTCCTGCTGTCTCTAACTTCTTTACTTCCACTCTTCCACAAACTCCCTCCCACTAGACTTTTGTCTCCGCCACTCTACCACAACTGCTTCTTTTGGAGTTGTTAAATCAAATGGTCTACTCTTAATCCTCATCTTAACTTACCCATCAGCAGCATTTAATACTGTTAGTAGCCCCTCTTCCTGAAACACTCTCTTCATTTACCTTCCATACTTGGTTTACTTCCATACTTCATTTACTTCCATACTTCCATACATAAATCATACATTTATGATTCCATACTTGTCTGGTTTCCTCCTGTATTTCTTGACATACCTTCTCAAGTATCTCTTGCGCATCACGCTAACTTCTAAATGTTGAAGTACATACACAGTCCTTTGAGCTCTTCTTCATCTAAATTCACTCTGATCCCATGGCTTTAAATTCCATATATACTCAGATGTGTATAATTCAACAGTTTTTAGTATAATCACAGCTATGCAACCATCAAATCACCACTATCAATTTTAGAACGTTTTCATCACACTACACCCCCAAGAAACCCATATCCATTAGTAGTCACTCCTCTTCTCCCCACAATCTACCAACCCAAAACTCAGCCTAGATAACCACTAATCTATTTTTCTATCTTTATAAATTTGGCTATTTTGGACATTTCATATATGAATTGTATACCTTAAGTGTGTGAACTGTGTGGTATGTGAATCATATCTCAATGAAGTTGTTATAAAAGAAGTGAATTACCTATACTTGATGACTAATAAGTTTTTTTCCCACCACTAAAATGTCTGTGACCATTACTAAATATCACTAGTAAGAATGCAAGTTGGGCACAACACTTTGGGAAGGGACTTTGGCAGTATCTAACAAAACTACATATGCATTTGCTTTTTGACCCAGTGGTTCCACTTCTGGAAATTTCCCTTGAAAATGTGCCTCCAGAAATACAAGAATACATATGAACAAGATTCTTCGTTGCAGCATTATTTGTAATTGCAAAATGTAGAAACAATATAAATGTCAATACAAAGAAGAGTGACTCCCAAGTTGGGATCTCCAGTTCACATCTCTACCTGGTATCCCAGAACAGAATATCCAATTACCTACTAATATCTCCCCCTGGATGTCTAATAGGCATTTAACATGTCTGAAAGTAGATTCCCAATCTTATTTCTTTAAAAAAAAAAAAAAAAAAAAAAGGATGTGTTCCTCCTTCAGTCTTCCCATTCTCAATTAATAGTTTCTATTCTTTCTGTTGCTGAGGCCTAACAGCTATCAGTCCTACTTTCAATGTACATCTAAAATTTAACCACATATTCTATAGCCTCCTAATTGGTCTCTTCTTTCTACTATGCTCTACACAGCAGCCAAGAAGATACTGTTAAAACATTAAGTCAGATGTCATTCCCTTCAATAGCATCCCATTTCACTCAGAGTAAAAGTCATGTTACTACACTTCCAGATGGCTCTATTTGTTTCAAATTAACTGAAAAGCAATCTAATTCATCTTAGGTTAGTGCTCTAAGAGTAATACTATATGAATGGATAGAAAAGAAAATAACGGGGGCCAGCTTTTTCAACTGTTTCTAATTAAACCCAAGCCAAAGAAATAGGGATCAAAATTATGTTCCTGTTTAGTACCAATGAGTAGCTCAAAAATTGATATATATTTTTATCTAGCTAAAAGAGAAGTTCCTCGATTAACTAGCTTAATATGAAACAACACACACTTTCTGGCAATTCAACTATGGTTACAGTGTTCAAATTTCCTCAGATAAGAAGAGCTCCAATGGATAGATTATCTGCCCTGACACTTGACCTCCATTTTTTACCCTAGTGAGGCTGAGCTGAAAAACCTGGGGCAGTGCCCCTACCCAATTCTCAGTAATGAACATCCTCTCTCCCTTTATGAATTTTTTTTTAACCCAGAACAATCCTAATCAGTTGGTTCCCCACTTCCTCTCTTCTGAGCTTAGCCAAATCCTTTATATGTAAAGGTCAACAAAAAGCCAAGAGTATCGCAGTGAGGAAAGAGACACATCTGGTCCTCGGCATACAAGTCTGCCTATCCTCGTCACTCAATGAACTAGACAGATTCACAAGCACAAAAGACTGAGAGGAAGCCAGAGTTAAAGAAAGGCTCAAACAAGAACCATGAGTTTCACGAACTATACAGAACTCAACATATTAGTAAACTAACTATGTTCCACCTAGTACCAACGAATGTCCTTGACAAGAATTTAACTGATCAACCCAGTCTCCGCTCTCAATAACCAAAAGGGATGATTTAAATTTTTTTCCCCTTACATCTACAGAAAAGGCTTCCTCACATCAGGACAGGTTAGGATGTATTCAAAAGAATGTTCCTTATCACAGCATATTAGAGTTTAATGCAGCAATATAACTATCAATAATTATAAATTCAATCAACTTAATCCATTTATGCCAAAAATATTTATATTATTTAATAAGTACTTGATATACCTTTAATTCACAATTGGCTGGCTTCAAATTTCATGTTCGAACACATTTAATATATATAAACCATTTACTTTGATACTTTTTCAAATAAATTTTGCTACCACACGAGAAAAAAACAAGTGTTTAAAAAAATTTTAATATCAAAGTCACCTGAAGGAGAAATGACAACAGTCCATATATTTCATACTCATAGATCAAGTGACTGCAATCAACTATACCCAGAGACAATGAGAGAAATAGCCCAGAAAAAGAGTTTAAACAAAGCCCATGTGCTCTCCTCCACAAGAGGGGTGAAAATCACTCCCAAGCCTACTTTCAAATAGCAACACAGTCTCTGATTCTAACAATACTTACCTCATTAACCATAGGTCAGTTTTTAGCAGGTTAGGTTATAGAGCTAAATAAAGATTTTACAACATAAGAGAAGTCAAAACTTGGTTAGTCCTGTTAGAAACTGAGAAATTACT
Organism: Orcinus orca; assembly: GCF_937001465.1. Taxonomy (NCBI): domain Eukaryota; kingdom Metazoa; phylum Chordata; class Mammalia; order Artiodactyla; family Delphinidae; genus Orcinus; species Orcinus orca. The sequence goes on from NC_064560.1 coordinate 101,430,829, forward strand.
ATAGGTAACAAGGAAATAAAATATTAAAATGCCACATATAAACATACAGTAATCAGGAAAAGATTCACATAAAGTCAAACAACCCTATCAACCTTCATCATAATACGATACACCATCACTCTATTAGAGCAAAGTACAACAAATATACATGACTGTAACCCTGACAGAGATAGACATTTGGTAAACTTTAAGAAAATAATAAAATTTATAATACATTTTATAAAGATTTTAATCAAAACAATTAAAACAAAGTATTACTTTTTTAAGAAAATTCATCTAAATACAACTCATGCTATCAGAAACAATAAAGAACTATATGTAAATCATGAAACATCAAAGCATTTTCCATAATGATTAACTACAGAGCTTCTTTACTCCACCTATATTAAGGGACTAATAACTATCCTGTGAATGATGACTACCCCTAAAGTTTTATCAGACCCAAAGGACACTGGCACTCCCCTAAGGCCCGAGGCATTTCCCCTAGACCTGTTCAGTAAACAAAAGCAAAGGGCTAAATGTGAATTTTGAACTTAATTATGTACTTTAGATACTTCTTCAATGAAAAATTACTTTTAAAAATAAAGGTTGAAGTTTAACATTTCTAGGTATAAAATGCATGCAAATAATTAATAGATTCTTTTTCAGACAGAATAATAAAGTAATCCTAAAATACCTGATTCAGCAGGTAGCTTTTTACCCCCCTCTTCAGTCACAGATTAGAGGGAGAAAATCTTTTAAGAGTTTTTGTAATACCAAAAATTTCCCTATTTTATATTGATCTAGTCTAAAAAGTGGGAATTGTATTTTACATCTGCAGACAATAGTGCTGCTTAAAACTTGGCTATCATTTCAACAGCTTCTAATAAACCAAATAGCAAAACTTCCATCTGGTCTCAGGAATGGCTTTCCTTAAAAGTTTTACCAGCATATTGGAAAAAGAAATAGAAAAGAACAACAAAATCAACATATAGAAAGATTCAAGCTAGTCATTCATACATGAGGAAACTGAGTGTAATACAGAAATGATATGTATGTCCCATTCTCAACTGTGGTTCCACATAAGAATTAAGCCCTAGTACCCTAAGTCATTCACTGAATGTACTCAATTCACTTGTTTCCTAGGCATTAAGAATGATACCAACTATGTATCATTCTTGGGAGAACTGAGAAAAGTCATCCAAATCATTTTCTGGGTTCTTCAGTTTAGATGAAGAACTGTGGTTGCCAGCAACTAACAGTCCACATGCTGCAACTAAGAAGTCCACATGCTGCAACTAAGAAGTCCACATGCTGCAACTAAAAGATCCCACGTGCCGCAACAAAGGATCCTGTGTGCCACAACGAAGATCCCACATGCCACAATGAAGATCCCACGTGCCGCAACTAAGACCCAGTGCAGCCAAAATAAATAAATAAATAAATATTTTTTTAAAAAAAGAATTGTGGTTGGGAAAAGATCTATACAAATTATTAGCCCTGGGAACAAGCATTAAAAATAACACAGTATCCTCGAGCTAGTACATTGTTTATGGTGACTATATATACAACCTACTAAAAAGCTAAACAGTCTATTATTTGAACATAATTTTTGAACATTAACATAGTTCAAATTAAAACCATTAATGAATTAGATTTCACTAAGTCTAGCCATGTGTCTGGTCCTTTATTATAAGACACAAGAGGGCACAATTCCTGACCACAAAAAGCTTATTACTAAAAAAACTGGTCCAACCCACAACACAAAACACATAAACAAAAAAAATGTGTAAAATCATATTAAGCTATAAATGATTCAATATGTAAATTCTAATCAAGAGTTTGGGAAGGAAAAGATTCCTGGAGGTTACAGTAGACAGGGAAAGCTTAATAACAAAAGTGAAACTTGAGAAGGAAATTCTGAGATGAGTAGTGTTTGGAAAGAAAAATGAGAAGGCATGCTATGCAGGAGTGATGGCCCAGAAGCAGGACTGAACATCCACAAGAGCAAAACCATGATGAAGGTTGAGATTAACAGTGGAGAATAGAGAGAGAGAAAAAAAAGAAAGTTGGTCAGATAAGGATCTTGAAAACAGTAGGCAGATCATGGAGTTTAAGGATTTATTTTTGTTTTTCTCTAGTTCTTAAACAATACCAAATTCTGAACTAAGTACTTTGTACTGATTTTTATCTACTCTACTTTTAATATCAGAACCCATTAGTATTAGAACACATTACACAACTATGATTCTACTAAAAATTGAGACAATTTTAGGTCAGCCAAAACATCACAAAGCACATGCTTGGAAACTTATATTCCCGAAACAGCATACATGTGATAAGAAAACCTCAATGTAAATATTTGTTCTGAAGGAAGATTAGCATTGAGGGGGAAACAAAATATATTTGCCCTCAAGTTAAAGCTAAAAGCGAAATGCTTATTTTCCTTGACTGCTGGCCGACAGTTGTGTGCTTATTGCTGACTGGATCCTTTCCTATCAAAACACCCAGCACTTCAAAAGACCCAACCACTCTGCCAAGATTTCTGCCTTCAAAGAGCTTTTGTTGCCATGGCAATCTCATGTTCTCCGGGAACCAAGTTAGCAGCACCCTACCATACATACATGAACAATGTTCAAACTCTGGCTGATTCCTCCTTGAAACACAGCGTATATATCCTGTCACAACCATACCAATTTTCCCTTGCTCTAATACAAGGAATCAACAGTACCTGACAGCTCATAGAGAACCAGGGTTACTTCAAAATAAACAGATGCATCCAGAAAGAGGGAGGGCAGGTTGAGAGTGGGAACCCTCTTTCATATTATAAAGCAGATGTCCTAAAGCATGAAGGCCAATGAAATAAAACACTGAGTCCAACTCAAATTTGATCAAGGATTTCTCCCTTTTCAAATATCTCAAAACACTTTTCCTAAAAAAATTTAAAGCAAAGATAAAAACAGTACAGGCATAATACTTTGGTTAAGAATGTCTCCTACACTGACTGAAGATTTAACACCTTATCAAAACAAAGCTAAATTCTGCCTAGAATTAAAGCTTTCCTTAGGAAGAAAGAGTAGAGGCTCTAAAACCATTTCCATAGAACACTCTGTCAAAATTTCATAGAAATATATTTGCTAATAAATGACACATGTGGAAAAACTACAGCCAGAGTTTGAGGGTATGTTTCCAGATGTAAAATACTTCTGACCTAAAGAAATTGTTTTTTCATCTCTATTCAACTTATACCACACCACATTCCCAAGTCGAGTAAGCTGTGTTTTCTATACTGTAGGAGTCTTCAAGTTAACAGCAAAGACCATGACAATCATATCCAAAAATCAAGTAGTGTGAAAGAGCAATAAAAGCAATGACCTGCTACGATTCTGAAAATAATCTCATTTTAAGAACTATATGTGTTCCTAGAAAATAGAAGTTAAAGAGTACTTAAATGCTGAATTATCTTTTGCAATTGATTTTCATTACAATTTCAAAAAATGATCCTACCACACAGGGTAAAAATAAATAGCCTCAACCTGCTTCAAAGAAACATTCAATTCACGAAAAGTTCTAAGATATTTTTTCCAATATACAGGCTATGAGCATTTAATTTTTCTATACCAACTTTGTCAAACAGTCCAGACTCTTTACTCTTGTAAAGTAATTTTAATGCACACATATTAGTGAACACAATTCACTTCCACTTCATTAGGGGTTCTGAATTCCTGAAAGTGAAGCTGTTTATAGGATCATTCCAAATAATTGTAGAATTCCAGAGCTGAAAGAGAGTTAAAAATGTCTCAAGTGTTCCAAATTTGTATAAGAAAGTAACCTGAGAGATTTAGTAACAACCTCCTCTTTCTTTTCAAAATGAGGCCCAGGTAGGTTACATCATTAACTGCAAGAATTTTCTCCTGCTTGATGCTGTGTTTTTTTGTTTTTGTTTTTATATAATTATATTCTAGTTTCTCTCTTTATATTTCTGAGATATTGTCCTTAATATGGATTAAAATGCCTATTGCTTCCAATGTCAATAAAGCTGTCTTTTTTCTTTAAAGGTAGTTGTCTAACATGAGTTAAAGGTCAGTGACCCAAAAGACTAAAGGCTACTAAGAACGAAAAAAGTTGTAAGAGGGGCTTCCCTGGTGGCGCAGTGGTTGAGAGTCCGCCTGCCGATGCAGGGGACACGGGTTCGTGCCCCGGTCCGGGAAGATCCCACATGCCGCGGAGCGGCTGGGCCCGTGAGCCATGGACGCTGAGCCTGCGCGTCCGGAGCCTGTGCTCCGCAACGGGAGAGGCCACGGCAGTGAGAGGCCCGTGTACTGCAAAAAAAAAAAAAAGTTGTAAGAGACCCGTTATCAAATACAGGAAAATCTGGAGTGGAGTTTAAACCCCAGTACCTAGCATTTTGCAAAGCAGCATTAACAAAGAGCAAACCCATCACATCAGATATGAAAATCCCATCATTTTCACACCTTACAAAATAGTAAGAGAAACTGACACTCTGAAAACAGCTAAAACCAACTACTAAAGCTGTGGCTTTCAATTTTTTTAAAAAAAACCACAATCCACTCACTGTTAAATACATTTTATATCACCTAGTGTACACAAATGTATATTTAAATAACAAACTAATTTTACAAAAACAATCCTCTAAGTGCATGTGATACTGTTCCATTTCTTAATCATGCTCTCTGAGATCCACTAAAGTGATTTCTTAACCCACTAATGGGTAACGATCTGCACTTTGAAAATGATGGAAAGTGTAAGTTAGTTACTGATACAAAGCCTCAAGAAGAACAGTTTTCACAAGCATTCATTCCCCACGTATCTATTGGCACTATGTACACAATACTACCTGTTTAACTGTACTGTGCTGTACCATACAATGTACCTTAATATTTTGAGACTGCTTATACAAATTTAACTATAGAGGCTTGTACTAGTGGTTTTTTCTTTTTTTTTAAACCCCACATTTGTTTATTTATTTATTTTTTGGCTGTCTTGGGTCTTCGTTTCTGTGCGAGGGCTTTCTCTAGTTGTGGCAAGCGGGGGCCACTCTTCATCGCGTTGCGCAGGCCTTTCACTATTGCGGCCTCTCTTGTTGCGGAGCACGGGCTCCAGACACGCAGGCTCAGTAGCTGTGGCTCACGGGCCTAGTTGCTCCGCGGCATGTGGGATCTTCCCAGACCAGGGCTTGAACCCATGTCTCCTGCATTAGCAAGCAGATTCTCAACCACTGCGCCACCAGGGAAGCCCTGTACTAGTGGTTTTTATTTTAACAATAAGGTTAGATACATAAGGGGGAAAAGACAGTCATGTTAGCCCATTTACTCACTGAGTTTTTTTTATAGGTTTTTTTCTAAAACATGTCTATAAGAATCCAAAAATGTTTATATTTGTATTCTTAGTATAGTATACATATTCTCTCTTCTGTTAGATATATAAAGCTACACTGCCACATCCAATACATCTTTATTATCCTCAAAGCACTTAGCACAGTGTTGAACATAAAGTACTTATTTACTGAACTAATGGTTTTATCTAATCTCAAAAATTAGTTTATATCTCAGAGAATTAGGATAAGGCACAACAAAATAGCTTTGGTTAACAAAAGTACATTTGGATATAGCTACTAAAATACCTTAAATCTCAGAGCAAATCTCTGAAAGTCTAAATTTTGCTCCATGCATTTGTAAAGACTTCTGAAATTATTTAAAACAGAACTTTACTGCAAAAATGACTCAAACCAAATTCTAAAATGCAGTTATTATTAATAAAATGACTATTAAAAGAGTAAATGTGTACTAGTTAGGAAATTTTAATCATTTCCTTTCTCTAGCAAGTGAATATGTCCAACTCAAATTCTTTTTTAGATAAGTCAGAATACAAATAAATTACATATCTGACAAATGCATTTTCAAACTTTATAACTCAGAGATAGTGATTTCATTTGTAAAAGAGATATACACTCTATTTTATAATAGTTATTTATTTTGATTTTTCAGATTAATTTTGTCATGTCAAAAAACTGAATAATAATCCTATTTCTTTTTAAGATCAAAGTTAACTGAAACAAATGCCTGTGAACATCTATTCAATATTTGCTTGCATCACCAAAGCATGACATGACCTGTTTTTAAACAATTGTATTAAATAGTAATAAGCATAACTAACCATGTAATAGCATAAGCATTTGATACTTGAATATGAAATTCTTTCTTAACAATTAAGTAGATTAAACAGCCAAGTCAAAACAAGAAACTTAAATATTGACTAAACTATCCCCAATTTCTCAATTTACAATAGATTGGACTGAAGAAAATTGGTTTCCTAAGTATGGAAGATATTTCTCCTATAAAAGCTGGATTCTCGCTTCCATATTTCATGAAGCCAGCTAGTTAACTAACATTCATAGATACTCTTCAAGAGTTCTTATTTAACTGTTGGATATTGCTCTCTACATGAAATAGCTCCGACATTCACTGAGGAAAGGGGAGCACTATTTTTTGTTAGATTGTAAGTGAGATCAGCTATGCCACTCCACATCTCACCGGGTAGAATGACTGGAAATCTAGTTTCAGTTTTCAGGACATAGGTTCATTCTACTTTTAGGGTGTTGTAGTCTCTCTATGGATGAATGCATATTCATAGTCTATTAGGTTTGCAACAGAAATTAGTCTTATATCCCATACAGAATGTCAGGCTCAAGTATGTGTATAAATATTTTTTGAATAAACAAGTATTTAAGCACCTACTGCATGCCAGGCACTGTCTTAGGCCTGTGAATACAAAGGGTCCAGAACATTATCAATCAGAATGATAAGTGCCACAAGAAACAATTCAAAATAAGACATGACACAACAAGCCAGAAATTTCTCACCATGCTATAATGCAGAGAAAAGAGCAATGAAGTTGAAACCCAGTCCCAGTTTCACAATCCACTATATAAGTTATATAAATTTGATTAACTCAAAATTAACAAGCTAGATGCCTTTGTGTAAACAGAAATATATAAGCTTAACTTAAACATAAACTTAATTATTATGTTTATGGCAAAAACAAAACATAAATCTAATTACACTTTTTTTTTTTTTTAGAAAACCTGCATTCCCAGGTGTGATTTTATTTATTTATTTATTTTTTTTTTGGCGGTACGCGGGCCTCTCACTATTGTGGCCTCTCCCGCTGCGGAGCACAGGCTCCGGACGCGCAGGCCCAGCGGCCGTGGCCCACGGGCCCAGCCGCTCCGCGGCACGTGGGATCCTCCGGGACCGGGACACGAACCCGTGTCCCCAGCATCGGCAGGTGGACTCCCAACCACTGCGCCACCAGGGAAGCCCTAATTACACTTTTTATATGAGCTTCTATTACATATATAAGCACATTACATACTGGATTGGCCAAAAAGTTCGTTTGGGTTTTTCTGTAACGTCTTACAGAAAAACCCAAACGAACTTTTTGGCCAACCCAATATAACAATACACGGCCTAGTGAAGTACAGTCCAACAGAACTTTCTACAATGATGGAAATATTCTATACTTGTACTCTCCAATATCGTAGCCACTAGATATATGTGGCTACTAAGTACTTAGAATGTGGCTAGCGCAACTGAGAAAATGAATTTTATTTTTTAAAACTAATTTAGGGACCTCCCCAGTGGTCCAGTGGTAAAGAATCTGCCTTGCAATGCAGGGGACATGGGTTCAATCCCTGGTCGGGGAACTAAGATCCCACACACCACAGAGCAACTAAGCCCATGCGCCACAACCACTGAGCTCACATGCCTCAACGAGAGAGCCTGCATGCCACAAACTACAGAGCCCACACGCTCTGGAGCCTGCGCACAACTACAGAGCCCACGTGCCCTCGAGCCTGCAGGCCACAGCTAGAGGGAGAAAACCCTCACGCTGCAACTAGAGAGAAGTCCGAGCGCAGAAATGAAGAGAGCACGTGCCACAACAAAAAAGATCCCACATGCCTCAACGAAGATCCCACGGGCCGCAATTAAGACCCAACACATCCAAAAATAATAATAATAAAGAAAATAATTATTAAAAATAAACAAAAAAACTAATTTAAATATAAACAGGCAGAAGTTCTGTTTCCAGTAAAGACAGTCATAGGCAATAATAAGGACTGCATTTACACTTGTGCCTGAAAAAAAGCATAAAACAGAGAAAATAAATGACACAACAATTTTCAAGACACTGGACAACAGGCGACAAAGGACAGTGATCTTTGAGAGTCAAGAAACAAATCAGATGAGCCCTACAAATGATCAAACTTACTGACGTGAGAAAGTTCCCAAGCAGAGGTACTAGGGGGATGTGAAGGTGGAGACTGATAGACGCAGTGAATTCATAACATGGACCTCACAGAATAAGCAGGATGGAAAGCCAGAGAGCAGCACTGAGATCAAGCAAACTCCTACAAGAGGGTTCCCCTTGCGTAATGATCAGCACATGCATGTAAGGAAACTACCTAAAGTTGGAGAAAGAATAACCCCAAAAGATAAAAAGTGTCAAGCACAGGGCCAGTAATAGTATCTGCTCCCAGCAGCAAGACTGAAAAATTTCATGAGTCTTGAGGCACTGGTAGAGTACATAAAACAGACTCCCTCAGTAGTGAGGAATAATCAGCCCCAGCCCAAGCACTACTCTGGACCCACCTAACAAATCTTAAAAATACCAAAAAGGATTAAGATGTTTCAAAGTAACTTAACTACATCCAGAACAAGGTTCAAGAATAGTTTTAGTAATATAAAAATATACAGCACCCAACAAGGTAAAATCACAATAAAATCTGAAAACTAATAAAAAATTACTAGCCATACAAAGAAGCAAAAAGGTACAAACCACACAGAGAGGGGAAAAATCAACTGACTCCAACCACAACTGACACAGATGTAAGAACCAACCAACCAGGATATTAAATCAGTTACTATAACTATTCCATGCGTTCAGAAAGTTTTAGAGATGTGGAAGATATAAGAAGACACAAATCGGGGACTTCCCCGGTGGCACGGTGGTTGAGAATCTGCTTGCCAATGCAGGGGACACAGGTTCAAGCCCTGATCTGGGACAATCCCACGTGTCCCGGAGCAACTAAGCGCATGTGCCACAACTACTGAGCCTGCGTGCCACAACTACTGAAGCCCGTGCACCTACAGCCTGTGCTCCACAACGAGAAGCCACCACAATGAGAAGCCCGTGCACCACAACAAAGAGTAAGCCCCCCCTCGCCACAACTAGAGAGAGCCCACACACAGCAACAAAGACCCAAAGCAGCCAAAAATAAATAAATTTTTAAAAGCTTAAAAAAAAAAGACACAAATCAAGCGTCTGGAGATGAAAACTATAATGTATGAGATGAAAATTACACAGAACGAGATTGATGGAAGATTAAACATGGCAGAAGAAAAGGTAGTAAACTTGAAGACATAGCAGAACAATCCAATATTAAACACAAAGAGAAAAGAGGATTTTTTTTTTAATGAAGTGAGCTGTGGCACAAGTCCAAGAGTCCTTCCCCATATAATTGGAGTTTCTGAAGGTGAGGGGGCACAGTAAATTATCTGAAGAAAGTTTCCAAAATTTGCCCCAATTTGATGAAAATTATAAACTCACAGATCAAAGAAGTTCAACAAATACCAGGCAAAAGAAACATGAAGACATGCATACACCAAGTCATACCATAATCAAATTGCTCAAAGCCAGTAATTTTTTTTAATCTTAAAAGCAAACAGAGAAAAAAGATACACATTACATAGAGAGAAACAAAAATGACATTAGATTCCACATTGGAAATTATAAAAACAAGACGACACTGGAGCAAATCTTTAAAATGCTGAAAGAAAAAGCTACCCATCTAGAATTCTATACCTAGCAAAAATACTTTCTTAAAAACAAGAACTACTCAAGAATTTTTGAGACATGCAAAAGCTGAAAGGAATTCACTAACAACAGATCTCCACTGTGAGAAATATTAAAGTTCTTCAAACACAAGGAAAATGATGCCAGATGGAAATGCAGATCTATACTAAGAAATAAAGAGCAATGGGAATGGTAACTTAATAAATGTATATGGGTTTTTATTATTTAAATTTCTTTAAAAGATGATGGATTAAACAAAAATAACAAGGATCTGGTGTTGGATTTATTACATATGTAAAAGTAAAATGTATGGCAACAATAACAAAAGCTGGGATGGGAGAAATGGATGTACAGTATGGTAAGGTGCTTGAACTATACATGAAATGACATGGTATCCCTTAAGGTACATTAAGATAAGTTGAAAATGTATACTATAAATCCTAACACAACCACTAAATTAACAACAAAAAGGTTTTCCTAATAAGGTGACAAAGAATACAAAATAGAATCATAAAAATACTCAATTTATCCTAAAAAGAAGGCAGAAAAAGAACAACAAAGAACATGTGAGATAAATATCAACAGAAAACAAACAGCAAACAACAGAAAACAAACAGCAAGATGATGCTTTTAACTCTAACCATATCAAACACCACATTAAAATTTCTTTGGTTTAAAACCAAAGATTTCAGACTGGGTAAAAATGCAAAACTCAATGTACATGCTGCCTAAAATAAAGGCACTTTAAATAGAACAAAGTTAAAAACAAGGAAAAAGTATACAATGCTAACACATCAAAAGAAAGCTGAAGTATATTTATTAATATCATGTAAAGTAAATTTATGAGCAAAGAATATTAACAGGGATAAAGGAGGCCATTTCATGATAAAGCAGTCAACTCATCAAGAGGATATAAAAATCCTAAACATTAATGCATATAATAATAGAGCTTCAAAATATATGTATACAAACTAATATAACTGCAAGGATAAATAAAACACTCACAACTCTAGTCAGAGATTTCAATTCCCCTCTCTCAACAACTGGTAAATCAACCTAAAAGAAAATCAGAAAGGATATAAAAGACCTGAACAATACTGTAAGCCAAAATGATCTGATTTAGAAAACACTCCACCAACCAACAGTAGAAGAACATCTGCCAAGTCAAACCATATTCCAGGCCATAAAACAAGACTCAATACATTTAAAAGGGCTCAATTCACACAAAGTACGTTCTCTGACCGTAATGGAATTAAACTAGAAATCAGCAACAGAAATATCCCTAAAATGATATTCTCCCCAAATATTTGTAAACTGAATAACAACCACTTCTAAATAATTCATGGGTCAAAGAAGAAATCAAAGAGATATTAGAAACTATTTAACCTAAATGAAAATAACTACTCATATCAAAATTTGTGAAATGTTACTAAAGGAGTACTTGAGGAGAGGGGAGAATTTATAGCACTAACAACCTATATTAGAAAATAAGAAAAGTCTCAAATTAATGACTTCAAAATCTAAAATTTAAAAAGAAAAAATTACACCTGAAGTAAAGAGAAAGCAAATAATAAAATCACACCAGAAATCAAAGAAATGAGAAAATAAAATAAAGAAAACAACTGAATCCAAAGCTGGTTCTTTGAGAAGATCGGTAAAACTAATACACTTTTAGTCAGAGTGATCAAGGGAAAAAAGAAAGAAGAAACGAATTAGCAATATCAAGAATAAGAACAGTGACATTACTACAAATTCTACAGATATTAAAAGGATAATAAGCAAATATTATGAACTCTATTTCAACTTAAATGACATAAACAACTTACATTCAACAACTTAAATGACATAAACAAATTCTTCATTCAACAACTTAAATGACATAAATTCTTTGAGAAGTACAAACTACCAAAGTTTAAACAAGAAGAAATCAATCATCCAAGTAGCTGAATTTTTAGTTAAAAATCTTCCAACAAAAACAATCTCCAGACCCAGATGGTTTCACTGGTAACAACAAATATTTAAGGGAGAGAGAATATCAATTATACACAAACTCTTCTAGAAAATTTAAAAAGAGGGAATACTGCCCAGCTTATTCTATGAATCCAGCATTAACCCGCTGTCAAAATCAGACAAAAAGACATTAGGAGAAAAGAAAACTACCTATGTTCATCAACATGTGAAGAAATTTTAACAAATTCCAACAACATATAAAAAGATTAATTCTTCATGACCACATGGGGCTTATCTGCATAATGCAACTTGGTTTAACAATAAAAAATCAATCACTGTAACTCCCCCATATAGTAACAAATTTAAAAAGAAAAGCCATGTGATCATCTCTATAGATCAAAAAAAAGCATAAGGCAAACCCAACGTCCATTCCTGGAAAAATCTCTCAGAAGTTTTAACAGAAGGAAACTTCCTCAGTCTAATAAATGGCACTACATTAAAGCCTACAGCTAACATCACACTTAATGGTAAAAGACTAAATACTTTTCCTCTAAGATCCAAAACAAATCAAGTTGTTCTGTTCTCACCACTTCCATTCAAAATTATACTAGTTGCAATAAAGTACAATCAGAAAAGAAAAAAAAATAATAATAATAAGGCATCCAAATTAGAAACCAAGAAGTAAAAGAGACTTCACTCACAGACTACATGACCATCAACAGAATATCTCTATAGAATGGAATCTACAAAAAAGTACTGGAATTAATAAGTTTTAAAAATCTGTGCAGGACAAAATGTCAACACACAAAACTCAATTATATTTCTATATACTGGTAACTAATAATCAGAAATTGAATTTTAAAAACAATACCATAGGAGCTTCCCTGGTGGCACAGTGGTGAAGAATCTGCCTGCCAATGCAGGGGACACGGGTTCGAGCCCTGGTCCAGGAAGACCCCACATGCCACGGAGCAACTAGGCCCGTGGACCACAACCACTGAGCCTGCGCTCTAGAGCCAGTAAGCCACAACTACTGAAGCCTGTGTGCCTACAGCCCATGCTCCACAATAAGAGAATGCACCACAGTGAGAAGCCCACGCACCAAAATGAAGAGTAGCCCCCGCTCACCACAACTAGAGAAAGCCCGTGCATAGCAACAAAGACCCAATGCAGCCAAAAATAAATAAATAAAATAAATAATTTTTAAAAGTCTTTTAAAAAAATAGCAAAATAAAATAAAAACAATACTATACATAACAACATCAAGAAGTATGAAATACTTATAAATCTAATAATATATGTGAGAGACCTATATAGAGATCACTATAAAATATTGCTCAGAGAAACTAAAATGATCTAAATAAACAAAATTATATTATCTTCCCATAGGGTCAGAAAACTTGATTGATATTGTCAAGATGTCATTTCTCTCCAAACTTATCTGTGGATTTAAAGCAATCCCAGTCAAAATCCCAGAAGGCTTTTCTTCTGTAGCAATTGACAAAACAGTACTAAAATGTATATGAAAATGCAGAGGACCTAAAATAACCAAACACTATAAAAGAACAAATTTAGAACAGTAACACTACCTGATTTCAAGACATATTACAAAGCTGCAGTAATCAAACAAGTGTGGTATTGCATAAAAACAGCCAAAGATCAATAGAAACACTATAAAGCACAGAAAAAAGACACATAAATATATGGAAAATTTTTTATAAACATGCAAATGAATTCATTTGAGAATGAATAATCTTTTCAACAAATGGTGCTTTAGCAGTTGAAAATCATATACAAAGAAATGAACTTCAAATCCATACCTCATACCATATTAAATAACAAACTCAAAATGGATCACAGACCTATATGTAAAACTAAATTTTAAAAGTTGCAGAAGTAAATACAAGGGAAAACTTTTGTGACCATTGGTTAGGTTAAGATTTCTTAGATCACAATACCAGAAGGACAATCCGTAAAACAGTAACTTGAAAAACTGAATCTCATCAAAAATAAAAACTATTACTCTTCAAAACATACTCAAGAGAATGAAATAAAACCACCCAGAAAGTGGGTGAAAATATCCATAAATCACATTTCATAAAGGACTTGCACCCAGATTATTTAAAGCAATCTCAAAACTCAGTAATAAGAAAATAATCTTATTTAAAAATAGACTTAAATGTGAAGATCCTTCACCAAACAGGATAAAAGATGGCAAGTAAGCACATGAAAAGATGCTCAATGTCATTAGTAATTAGGAAAATATGTATTAAAACCACAATGAGAGGGACTTCCCTGGTGGTGCACTGGTTAAGAATCCACCTGCCAAAGCTGGGTACATGGGTTCAAGCCCTGGTCCGGGAAGACCCCACATGCCGCGGAGCAACTAAGCCCGAGTGCCACAACTACTGAGCCTGCATGCCACAACTACTGAAGCTCACACGGCTATAGCCCATGCTCCGCAACGAGAAGCCACTGCAATGAGAAGCTCGTGCGCCACAACAAAGAGTAGTTCCCGCTCGCTGCAACTAAAGCCTGCGCGCAGCAACAAAGACCCAACGCAGACAAAAATAAATAAATTTATTAAAACAAAAACACAAGATACCACCACACACCTATTAGAATGGCTAAATTTTAAAACAATGACCATACCAAGTGTATCCATACAAGGATGTAGAGGGACTGAAACTCATATACTCAAAGTAGGAATATAAAATTAGATAACTACTGTGGAAAAAGTGTTCGGCAGTTTCTTAAGCTTATAGATATCTACCATATAAATATCCACACAAATACTTGTTTAAGAATGGTCACAAGAGCTTTTTTGTAATAATCAGAAATTGGACATAACCCAAGTACCCATCAACAGGACGAGGGACAAATTGTGGTATAGGAATTACCATTAAGCAATAAAAAAGAATAAACTATTGATACATGGATAAATCTCAAAATAATTATGCTGAGTGAAAGAAGCCAGACAAAAAGGACATTCTGTGTGGCTTTATTTATTTAAAAACTCTAGAAAATGAAAACTAATCTAGGCAGAAAAGATATACAAATGGGCATGAGAAAATTTTAGAAAGGGATATACATGTTCATTATCTTGATTGTGGTGATAGTTTCCTATTAAACTTTATACTTTAAATATGTACTATTTATTGTAACTAGTTGCTAGAAGTTTAGTCACATGTTGCCAGTGGCTACTGTAAAGTACACCTAAAGCCTCTCCCTTACCCAGTCTTCCCACTCACCATGCCTTCACCTAGTACACCAGCAAAAGATGCACCAACTCTCTGGACAGAAGTAGCTGTTTTAACCTCTACTTCGTGACACTTTAATCATTTCTATTAAAGCACTTTCCAGGTTGTACTGTTATTTACCTGTTCACATGACTGTCTTCCCCAACAAATTACAAGCTCTTCCAGGAGGAGGACCATACCCATGTCACCTTTATAATCCCAGATACCAAGCACAGAGCCTGACACAAAGTGTATGCTGAATAAATGTTGGTTAAATAAAGCATACAACTCATATCTTTTATGAATTTTTTCATAAGTCTTCTTACACTGTTTTCTATACAAAGAAACACCACAACAATTGATGTGTGTATGTGATAAGGAAATTGTCAAATCATCCTCGTCTAAAAGAGATGTTTTTAATTCATACCTGACTGAGTTTCAAGGCAACTTTTTTTTCTGGCAGATAGAGTTTTACATCTATAATTTTTCATCCAATAAAATGACTGAATTCCTGTATGTAACAGACAATGCTCTATGTACTTAGAATAAATTATAGAATAAAACAAAGTAAAACAAAAGAACTTTACATTCTGGTTTAATAATTAGAAGAGTGAGTTTATGATGCTTTTTGGCAGATACCTTTCAAAAAATATTGAGATAACAAAACTGTGTATTAATAAGTATTCATAATAATATTAACATATGTAGAAATACACAAATTATGTTTAATTAGGGTACAGTATAATGCAACAGTCAATGAAATAAACAGCCCAGAACACCTAAAAACATAGATATCTAAAATAATTGAATAGAATGAATAAAGATAAAATCAAGGATTTCAACTATATTTTTAAACGTTAACAACTGCTTTGCCTTTTCAGAATGCTGTGAAAATGACCTTTTCTGGAAGTCACGAAATCAGGAAATTTTCTCTCACACATTGTCACCAACAAAATCTGGCTGGAATCAAGAGAAATCAGGCAGAGAAAATCAACTCACTTAGAAGTAATCTGTATTTGGGCCTTGTCCATTTCTTATAGATGATGATTTCACTGGGGAAAAAGTGGGACTTTTCGTCCCACTTTCCATGTCCTGACCATGGAAAAGTGTAAGCATTCTTTTCCCTCTAGTAATATAGAAGGATGAGCGCAAAGGAAAACGTAGGAAGGTAAAATGGGGTGGTAATGCTTTTGATAATGGAACATGTTAATCTTCTACAAAGGCCTCAAAAACTGCTGTTACTTCTGCACTTTTGGCTATGACCTCTGAGCTGACTCCATCATAAACTTCAGTCTTCATCTTCATTCTGAGGTGACTGCATCATTGAAAACAATGTTTTATCTTCTCAACTTAGAAAAAGTGTTTACTACTCCACTGGTATTCACTCCAGTTTGTCTTAACAGTCTCTTCTGAAGTAAAGGGATTTTTTTAAAGGTCTGTCTACACAGATTACCCTGAGACTAAGAAACTCTCATATACTAGACTAAATTCTTCAAAGAGAGGAAAAAAATTCCTCTTTGTATATGAATTCTGATATTTCGGAGTTACAGTAACGTTTTCAGGTCACTTATGACACAAGGGCATCATGTAGGCTTTTCTGTAGAGGTCCAGAGGACAGACTTTGTTTTGTTGTTGTTGTTGTTGTTATTGTTGTTGAAGGTGAAGCATCTGACACTACAGTGAATGATATATTTTTTAAAGTTTTATTTATTTTTGGCTACGTTGGGTCTTAGTTGCAGCACCCGGGATCTTTGTTGAGGCATGCAGCATCTTTCGCTGGGGAGCGTGGCCTTCGTCCTGGTGCGCAGGCTTCTCTCTAGTTGTGGTGTGCAGGTTTTCTCTTCTCTAGTTGTGGTGCACAGGTTCCAGGGGGCACGGGCTCTGTAGTTATGGCACGCGAGTTCCAGAGTGAGTGGGCCCTATAGTTTGTGGCATGTGGGCTCTCTAGTTGATGCACACAAGCTCAGTAGTTGTGGCACATGGGCTTATTAGTTGCCCCGCGGGGCATGTGGGATCTTAGTTCCCTGACGAGGGATCGAACCCACATCCCCTGCATTGCAAGGCGGATTCTTTACCACTGGACCACCAGGGAAGTTCCCAGAGGGTAGACTTCAGCAATACACAACACTTCAAACTGTATACTCCTTTGTCATTTGGAAAGCATTTTCACATGCACATTTAAGCCTCACAAAATCCTTGTGAATAAGGCTTATTCACCTCCATAGTGATAAATAAATCATATAAAATAAAAACCTTGACATCACCTCCAATGGCTCACTTCACCTCACACTACAAACTCAATTAAGAAGAGGTGCCATCTCAATGACTAAACAGTGAATATTGTTTAAATTAATTTTCTACTCTTGGATGTCCCCAAATTGGCATGGATTTGGAGCAGTTTCCTTCTCTGATTTCCTTTTATTATTTTTCTTTTTAAGAATAAAGTACTGAAAATTAAAAAAAAAAAAGAGAAGGTCCCATCAATTCCACATCTACATGTTCTCACTTGTATCCTCACTAAGCGCTGCTACATGCAAAGCTGTCATTTAAGCTGTGCACCACACACCTTCAGGGGTATCACTCACAATGCAGTGTAACACCTGACCGTACATGGTTGTCCTGACTTCATGAATACTGCTCTTATTCAAGAACCCTGCCTCCACTCTCTCTGTTACACATTTTCTACTAGCCACATTTACCTTCCTAAGAAGAAAAGGGGACTTCTGATTTCAACCATGACATAGTAACTGTGACTGAATTTAATCTGTCACTGCAAACAATCAGAAAATTGGAAAATATATGCAAAATGTCTGCTTCCAGATACTGGAAAACAAACCATGTAAGACTACGATCCCTGAGAAAAGGAAAACAAACTACATGAATTCTACCATCATCCTGGTTTCCTGCCTAAAGTCAATTTGCAGATCATTGTGCAGGGAGGGGATCTCAAACAGAGTGGTATCACTGAGTTGAAGGAATAAAGACTAGAGTTCAAGGAGGCAAAGGCAGCTGGAATTTGTGGGGGAGAGATCCAGATGAGGAAGCTATATAGAAAAAGAGCTCCAGAAATCTTCATGGGGTCCCCTTGAGTATGCTACTAACAGCAAATCACACAATATGGTAAAACTGCACAAAGGAAGGCAAAAATGAGGAAGGAATTTTAAGTTCAACAACTCTCAGAGCTCAAATGGGACTGGGAGATGTCTTAAAAGTTGGAAGCAGTGAGAGTGGAACATAAACATTGAAAACCCAAGGAATTCAATAAATATCTCTGAAGGGTTATGACTTAGTAACAAGGAAAACTATTCTTGCCATAAAAATTACACTATACCCACTCTAACAAAGCTTAAAAGCGACACTTGAAGGGACTGAGTTCACCTCTAGTAACTCAATCTCCTGACATAACAAAGTCCTGTATTATTTAAAAGAAGACAACAGGGACTTCTCTGGTGGTGCAGTGGTTGGGAATCTGCCTGCCAATGAAGGGGACATGGGTTCGATCCCTGGTCCAGGAAGATCCCACATGCCACGGAGCAACTAAGTCCACGGGCCACAATAACTGAGCCTGCGCTCTAGAGCCCGCACGCCACAACTACTGAGCCCACATGCCGCAACTACTGAAGCCTGTGCACCTAGAGCCCATGCTCCACAACAAGAGAAACCACCGCAATGAGAAGCCTGTGTGCCGCAATGAAGAGTAGCCTCCGCCTGCCACAACTAGAGGAAGCCCACAGGCAGCAATGAAGACCCAACACAGCAAATAAATAAATAAATATATATATTTTAAAAATAAAAGACAACAAAATCCACTCAACAGTGTAAGATTCAAAATGTTCAGAATTTAATCAAAATTTACCAGACATGTGCAGACGCAAAAAAAAAAAAAGTGACCCATAACCAGAAGAAAAATCTGTCAATACAAATAAGCCTAGAATACAAAGATATTAGCAAACAAAGACTTGAAAACAGCTATTACAAATTATTCACTGATTTAAAGAAAACCAGGAACATTGTGAAGAGATGCAAGACCAAAAAAAAAAGGAGTTCTAGAAATAAAATACAGTATCTGAAATGAAAAATTTACTGGATAGGATGAATAGACTACACACTGCAAAAGAAAAGATCCTTAGCTTGACGACACAATAATAGAAACTATTAAAATTGAACTGTAAAGAGAAAGAAGGCTGAAAAACAATAATAGAACCTCCGTAACCTGTGGAATAACATCAAGAGAACCAACATAATTGTAATTGGAGTCTGTGAGGGAAAAACATTTGAAGATACAATGACTAAAGTGTTTCAACTGTAAACATATATATATCAAACAAACACACACATACATACAGGCATAGAAATCTTAAAACCAAATTACTGAAAACAGGAACTTTTAAAAGCAGCCAAAGGGAAAAAACTATTACGCAGAAAAGAACAAAGAAGAATTATTGCAGACTTATGAAAAACAATGAAAGCCAAAAAAGAAAAAAAAACCACACACAATAGAGAGACATGTTTAAATTATCAAAAGAAAAAAGTCAACATAATTCTATATCCAGCAAAAATACCCTTCCAAAATAAAGGCAAAATAAAAACTTTTGAGGGCAGCAAAAATAAAGAGAATTCACTGTCTGCATTCTATACTATAAGAAATTTTTAAAATGCTTCAGGCAGAAGAAAAATGAGACAAAACAGAAAACCCGATATACACAAAGGAATGAAGAATGATGTAAATGGAAAATATATGGATAAATACAAACTCTCTCATAAGACTAATTAAGAAAAAAGAGAAAAGACACAATTACCAATATCGAGAGGGAAAGGTGAAACATGACTACATATCCAACGCAATAAAAGGATAATAGAATATTATGAATAGTGTTAGATCAGGGGCGACCCAGGCGTGGCGCCGGGCAACACAAGCGGCGGCCTCTTCTATGGCCGGGAGTCTGCACCCCCTCCAACAGCTCCCTTCAACCTGGTAGACATCAACGACGTGAGCCCCTCCGGCGGCTTCGTGACCTAGCTTCTGAGGCCCGAACTGGACCCAGTGTACATTCCGCTGCAGCAGCCGCAGCCGCCAGGTGGCGGGCTGATGGGCAAGTTTGTGTTGAAGGCGTCGCTGAGTGTCCCTGGCAGCGAGTACGACAGCCCGTTGGTCATCAGTGTTAGCAAAGGCAGCCTGGACGGCAGCCACCCAGTGGTGGTGGCGCCCTACAGCAGCAGGCTGGCGCGCATGTGTCCCAAGATCAAGCAGGAGGCTGTCTCCTTGTGCACCGTCAGTCGGCCCCTTGATGCCCACTTGGGCACTGGACGCCCTCTCAGCAATGGCCACCGGCTGCCTGCGCATGACTTTCCCCTGGGGAGGCAGCTCCCCAGCAGGACCACCCCGACCCTGGGTGCAGAGGAACTGCTGAGCAGCAGGGACTGCCATCCTGCCCTGCCGCTACCCCCAGGCTTCCATCCCCACCCCGGGCCCAACTACCCTCCCTTCCTGCCCGACGAGATGCAGCTGCAGGTCCCACCGCTCCATTACCAAGAGCTCACGCCATCCAGTTCCTGCAGGCCAGAGGAGCCCCAGCCAAAGAGGGGGAGAAGGTCGTGGCCCCAGAAAAGGACGGCCACTCACACTCGTGATTACGCAGGCTGCGGCAAAACCTACCCGAAGAGTTCTCATCTCAAGGCACACCTGCAAACCCACACAGGTGAGAAACCTTACCGCTGTGACTGGGACGGCTGCGGGTGGAAATCTGCCCGCTCAGATGAACTGACCGGGCACTACCGCCAACACACAGGGCACCGCCCCTTTCAGTGCCAGAAGTGCGACCAGGCATTTTCGAGGTCGGACCACCTCGGCTAACAACATGAAGATGCACTTTTAAATCCCAAAACAGTGGATATGACCCACACTGCCAGGCGAGAATTCAGTATTTTTTGCCTTTCACACTGTCTTCCCGGTGAGGGGAGGAACCCAGCCTGAAAGCACTACAACCACGGTCAAGTTCCCAACAAGTCAACCTGTGAATGGATAATCTGGAGACATGAGGAAACCAAACAACAAAGAACAGATGGGGTCTATGACTGGATCTTCTATCATTCCAATTCTAAATCCAACTTGATCATATATTCCTGGACTTAGAAAACGCCAAGGAGGTGACTGGATGTTGTGGATATCAGGGTATAAATTAGATCCCTGAGTTGAAGGGAGGGAAGACCAGAATCCCTTGAATTGTTTCGATGCAATATAAGCATAAAGATCACCTTGTATTCTCTTTGCCTTCTAAAAGCCATTACTATGATCTTAGAAGAGGAAGAAATTCAGGTACAGAAAATGTGTTTTAATAGCGTAAACGATGGTGTTTGGTGAGTCTTGGTTCTAAAGGTACCAAATGAGGCCAAAGTCCTCAAACTGCTGCATACTTTGACAAGGAAAATCTATTTTTGTCTTCCAGTCTACATTTATGACCTAAGTCAGGTAAATACACCTGGTTTACTTTAACGTTTTTATGCACACAGTCTGTCATGCACTGTGGCTTCAGATGTGATGGTTTATTCCAAAGTATGCCTTAAGCAGAACAAATGTTTTTTTCTATATAGTTCCTTGCCTTAATAAATATGTAATATAAATTTAAGCAAACTTCTGTTTTGTATATCTGTAAACTACAAAGTAAAAAAATGAACATTTTGTGGAATTTGTATTTTGTATACTCAAGGTAAGAATTAAGTTTTAAATAAACCTATAATATTTTATCTGAAAAAAAATGAATAGTGTTAGACCAATAAATTCAATAACAAATGAAATGGACAAATTCCTTGCAAGACACACATTACAAAAATTGATTCAAGAAGAAACAGAAAACCTGAATGGCCTTAAATCAACTAAAGAAATTAATCACAATTTAAAACCTTTTTATATAGAAAACACTAGGCCTAGAAGGTCTCACTGGTGAATTGTTATATACCTAAGGAAGACAACACCACTTCTACACACTCTCAGAAAATAGAAGAGGAGCAAGGGAACACTTCCTAATTCATTAGATGAGCCCAGCGTGACTCTGATGACAAAACAAAAGACACATACCCCCGCAAAAAAAAGAATCTACACCTCAATATCCATCATGAATACCGATATAAAAATCCTTAAAAAATATTAACAAATTAAATTCAGTAATATGAAAATGATACATTTTGACTAGGTAGAATTTATTCCAGAAACACAAACTTGATTTAGCATTAAAAAATCAATTAGTGTTATTTATTACATGAACAGAACAAAGGAGGAAATCCATCTGATGATCTCAATGGATTCAAAGAAAGCATTTAATAAAACTTCAATGCATTCATGATTAAAAAAAAAAATCACTCAGCAAACTGGTATTAGAAGGGTATTTCCTCAGGATCCAGGAATGGGCATTTGTTAAAAGCTCCCAGGTGATGCTAATACATTGTTGGGTTTAGAATCAAGGAAGAGCCAATCCCTCCACCAAACACATTTTAACAATGACGACTTCACCAAATTTTAATATTAAATAACTGTGGTATTTGATAACAGGATATTACACAACTGTCCATGAGACTAGTTTTTCTTTAAATAATCTGAATAACTAGCTAGTGCTGCATAACTGTAAGGATCACCTTTGAAATCTGATTCTACCACTTAGTAGCTGTTACTCAACCACCTAAGCCTGTTTCCTCATCTGCAAAAAAGGGAGTAAAACTAAATCTGCCTCAAAGAGTTATTATAAAGATTATGTTAAATAATTCATGTAAAAGCGTGCCCTGTGCACAAGGCCTATACATAAAGAACTAATATCTTACTGAATGTTTCTATTACAATAAAACTAATTTAAGTGCTTGTTTTCTAAAGGGTTTTTAGCTTCATTAAGTCATATGTATTGTACAATTATGTCACTTTCTATAACAGGTCAAATCATTACATATATTTTAGGAAATCAAAATATCCTAGTAAAATAAATACGGGCTCAAGAATGCCCTTTATATAGTGATCCCCTACTCACCCTCTCTTGTTAAGTGAAAAGGTTAAGCTGCAGAACTGCTGTTCCCTATTGTGTAAAAAACAAGAGCTATGTATCGCTTGCATATGCATGAAAAACTCTGAGAAGAAACTGAACAGAGTAAATCTCTGCCAAGGGAGTGGAAATGGGGAACAGGAAGTAATGACGAGAAGAACTTTTGTTTTTCACCATATAGCTTTCTATGCTATTCAGATTTTTTTTAGCTTTGGCTTGTATTTTTATAATTTTTCAAAAATAGTTAATAGAAGAAAACATTTTCAGCACTTACATATAGGCTTTCAAAATTAATTTAAAATTTAACACTTTCCTCTCCAGTGTCACCTAGGTTAGTGAAAACCACTACAAATAGATAAAAATACACTTCCTCTGGAAACAACACTTCCATATCAGAACAGACCATTTCATTCAAAAGCCAACAAGCCTTTAAAAGAAGAAGAAACTGGAGGGGAGTATAAAATTAACTGCTTCTTTTTACAATCTCTGAAAACCCACTTTGGATTTTGCCTGAACCCTTCTACACCGTTTATTTACATCTAAACCAGCTGAGCCATACCAAACTATTCCTATGTTATTGGTCCAATACCACAGCAACTTGTTCATCTTACATCGGAACACTAAACAAATGCTTTCCTAGAGCTTCCCAAGATGATTTTTATATCGAAATACACTGCTTATGATACATTCTTCTAAACAAAGATAACAGTTGAAAACTCCAAGCTAGTATAGGAATACTGGAAACCAAAAAAATATTTTCCTACTGCAACCCAGTCTGAGGATTATTTGCAATACAAAAAGTTCTAAAAATTAGGTACTCTTTAAACATCAATGAGATAGTCAATCAAAACAGTTAGATTATTATTAAATGTTAACAAAAGCTCCTTTTTTTCTGAACTTTCTTGCTATTCAGTGAACATCTTCACCAAAAAGTGTCATTTATATTTTTGAAATGTGTTTACAAACACAGCTTTGTTTCACAAAATTCAAAAATACAAAGCCTGCATTCAAATAATAAAAATACCAATTACCTCATCTTTGACTCACTGAATAAACGCAAACCTGCTCCTTTCACAGGGATCAAACGGGTACTTTCAGAGAGCTAAAAATCAATCTTAGGCGGTAAAGGTGGCATCTCAGAAATCTGCAGGTTTCCAAGCAATGAAAGTTTCTGTTTGAAATAAACACTCTGTTAAACTACACAAGGCAATATATTCTATACATTTCCGGGGTAAGCTATATAAGAACTGAGAATCTAGCAGCCACTATCTCAGATAAAGTGGTCTTAAGTCGGTGAGAAGTTTACAATGGACAATATTTGTTCTGAGGTAGATTACTGAGATGAGAATTTTTATCATCTTTATCACAAAGGTCACATCTCTAAACTGATATACCCTTAGATCTCTCCTAACAAAACTCCTTAACTTTCAATTAATGTTTCCCTCAGAACAAAATTTTTCCAAATTCCACATACAAGGGTCAACTCAATTCCTGGCTTAAGAAAAAGAAAAGATAAAAAATACAATTTCCAAAGACTTCATGTTGAGATTTGCAACCCAATTTCAAAAGACAACGTATTTTCTACAGTCGACAAAAGCAGCTTTTGGCCCAAAAATCTGAGGATGACTTTAAAAGCATTCAATAAAAGATGATGGTTCAGGGGCTTCCCTGGTGGCGCAGTGGTTGAGAGTCTGCCTGCTGATGCAGGGGACATGGGTTCGTGCCCCGGTTCAGGAAGATCCCACATGCTGCGGAGCGGCTGGGCCCGTGAGCCATGGCCGCTGAGCCTGCGCTTCCGGAGCCTGTGCTCCGCAACGGGAGAGGCCACAACAGTGAGAGGCCCATGTACAGCAAAAAAAAAAAAAAAAAAAAAAAGATGATGGTCCACCCTTCCACCAGAAATTAAGCAGGTGAATAGACTCAGTTCCATTAAATAAGATTATCTTTTTCTGCTCTTATAGATGTTTCCCCACATCTATTATAATGCTAGACCATATAACCTCTCTTCTTCTGTGGTTCAACCCAACTGGCAAAAATCTAGGTTACTGTAGGAAAAGTATCACTTCCAAGGTTTTGGCCATCTAGTGGTTTCCAAACTGTGGTAAAATGGTTCCTACGGCCCTCATACAACAGAGTTCCTCTACCCAATCAAGGCCAGTATCAGAAAAGTCATCCTCCCCACAATATGACATTACTAAAGAACAAAAATGGCACACACCCTATGAAAAGAAAACACTATGAAAGAGTTTGCTCTTCAGAGCTAGGGCTAGCTGTGGTTCAGGAGAGGCAGCTGTATTCACATACAACCTCAGTGGCCTTACCACTTGGCCACTTCCTGCTCATCCTTGATGTTTAAATGTGGGGTCTTGGATGCGCTAAGATCTTTTCAGAAGAAGTACGAGAACAGGTGGAACATGCTAATGAATGCACACCACAGGTCTCCAGACAGCTAATACACACAAGTTCAGTGCTTCCTTAAAACTTCACCATGCAGCTGATATTAGGAAATAAAAATGCAATTTAGGATATTTAATCTAAGAAATTTAATTTAGGGAATTTAATCTCTCTTTCCAGCAATCTATCACACATCCCCAAACCTAAATATAGTCATTCACCAGGTGTTTGACCTTAAAGTAGGGTACTTTGCAGAAATACAAGTGTAAAACACTATCTTTGCTTTCAGAAAACATACAATCTAAGATATATATATATAAAATATATATATATATTTTTTTTTTTAATGAAAGTATTCTAAAACAGAAATCCTTTGTTCAATATTCACAAGAAGCAGGCTTCAGTCTTCTTTTAAACCTTACAGTGTTAACCCATTAGCTGTCCAGCTACAATAACTGGCTGGACTCAAAATCTGCTGGCCATAACTGCCTTATTGGCTTTAGCTTTGCCTTCAGGAGCAAAGAAGAACAAATACTTTCCTTTACCCGAGAGTCCTTTAAATATCTGGAAGCCATATTTTTACAAAATTATGACCTGAAATGGCTGGAAAAGATTTCATAAAGGAAAGGAGGCTCAAATGGCACAAAAATGGCAAGTAAATATTCCAGTTTGTAAGAAAAGAATAACTAGAGGCAGGAGGTCAGGTAAAGAACAGTGCAACTGAACCATACAATTCAGACTGGGGAGTAGTGAGTATAAAACTGGCTAAAGTAAGTTCCTATCAGATTATTAAAGAACTTAAATGCCAAGGTAGGACTTCTGTTTGTTTTGATAGCCAATAGGGAACACATGTAGACTCTTGAGACAAACCACAGGAGAAAGATGTTTTAAAGATATGAGGATTGTGTTTTGGACTAAACATTTGGGTCCCCCCAAAATTCATCTACTGAAGCCAATATTTGGAGATGAGGCCTTTGATAGGTAATTAGGGTTAAATGAGGTCATGAGGCTGGGGCCCCTGTGATGGCATTAGTGCCCTTATAAGAAAGGACACCAGAGAGTTCTCTCTCCCTTATCCCCTCTCACTCACACACTGAGGAAAGGCTATGTGAGAACACAGTAAAAAGGCAGCCCGTAAGCCAGGAAGAGTTGACATCAGAACCTGACAACTCTGGTACCCTGATCTTAGACTTCCAGCCTCCAGAACTGTTGGAAAATATATTGCTGCTGTTTAAGCCATCCAGTCTGTGGTATTTTGTTATGGCAGCCTGTGCAGACTAAGACAGACTGGAAAAGAGAGCAAATGGCAGCAAGGAGGCCAAGTAAGAAGACTACTACAATGTCCAGTGGTGAAGTAACAGATAACAGCAGTAGCAGCAAGAATGCAGAAGTCATCAATTACCTATGAAAGAAAAATAAGCTACTTCACCTGGCCCCAGGGTTCTTAGAAATTATATTCAGGAACCCTAGCTATCCACTTCCAAGGTCCTTAGTTTTTCTGTTTCACCTACCATCTACTCTCATGTCACTGCAATTTAATAACGATCTTTCAAGAGGACATTAGGAATTATTACAATCAGAAGGCCCCAGAACTTTCTTGACTCTTGTCAAGTGACTGTCAAATCATCCTATAATCCTAAACCCAGTCACTGTCTTATCCTAAAGAACAACCAGCAAATACCTCCAATGGAGCCTATCAGTCCACAGGCCTCCACCAAAACCACCCCAATAGCGGTACTGACTCTGGGTTCCATGAAGTTTGAATTTGCTGATTTCCTTCTTTAAAACAAAGTGAAAAGTTCTAAACAATACAATCCCATAAATACATACATACATGGAGTCAGTAAAAACCTCAATATTTCCCAATAAAAGGTGGCCTAGGTGTTTTATATACCCAGACAAGCACACTAATTGGAAAGGGGCAGCGCTGGGACCTGGGAAAGCCCTCATCTTCCCTAATCACAAAGAACCTGGAAAAATAGCACCAGCACACAGCCCCAGCCCTGATACCTTGTCATTTACGGATAAGACTAAGTCAACCCTTCCTGCTTCCAGCAGAGGCATACAGCAGAAGAGAGTTCCACTTGCATTTCCCAACCTCATCCTTGCACCCTCTCATCCTCACTCAGGAGTATACCAAGGCCACCACATCCAGTACTTTAAAATCTTCAAAAGGTTAACTCTTACTGACACTAAAGTTTTGTTCAGATTACTGCTCATCAAACAAAGCAAAAACTTTCCTAAGAACTATTCAACTGTCACCCTACTTAAGCCTGTGGTTAACCTTGTTACTACAACAGATCCTCAACAAGGATTTAAAGCTAAGCTGAGGGGACTTCCCTGGTGGTCCAGTGGTTAAGAATCCACCTTCCAATTCAGGGGACTCGGGTTCGATCCCTGGTCGGGGAACTAATATCCCACATGCCACGGGGCAACTAAGCCTGTGCGCCGCAACTAAGCCTGCGCTCTAGAGCCTGTGTGCCACAACTAGAGAGAAGTCTGTGAGCCATAACGAAGAGCCCACCCACCACAACGAAAGATCCCCCATGCCGCCACTAAGACCCGATGCAGCCAAATGAATATTTTAAAAATAAATAAAAATAAATAAAAAATAAAACTAAGCTGAGAATACAGGACTCAAAGGTACTAATTTGGGGGCTCTATGGTTTGAGATATAATTAACAGAGTTTACTTTATTGCTTTAACTTCCCTCATCTAACCAAAAAGAGAAAGAACTCATCTGAAGAATTCTGAGATTGACTGTTGGAAATGTATGAGTTTTGCATGAACAGTCATTCATTCCACAACTTGTGAACTTGGAATCCCTTCAAGAGTTGCTATGCCACCTAACATAAGACAACTAATATTCGTACAGAATCACAAACCTCCACATTTTAGAAATAATTTCCTTAAAAATTATTTAATTTCATGACTTTCACAACCCCTTAGGCAGTATTTTTATTCTCCTCATTTTAGACATGAGATAGACTCAGAGAAGTTAACATATTGCCGTAGGATCACAAATCTGGTAAATGATAAAGCCAACAATGAATCAAAACTTTGTGACTCCAAACTCCTCCCCTTTCCAGCATACCACAATGTGTCTCTCTCTCTTCTCCACCACCTTAAACAAACCATTCTACACAGACCAATAAAAAAACAACAGCGCATTAGTGTGTTCTCTCAAATGCCTACTGATGCTCTTCAACAAAATGAAAGCCCAGTCTACTTTAAATAAATAATAATACAAAATGGACTAATCAGCACCCTCTTTAAATCTTTTCATTTTACTGCACTGAAAAGTCTGTTGCCAAAATTAAATTTTAACAACTTCCATTAAAACCTCTTCTATATGTTTAATAACACTTTTAAACTACCCTTGGAATAACTATTTTCCATCTGCTTTTACTTGCCTTTATAACTAAACAAACACTAAATCTTTGAAAAGGGGGAAGTGAAAATAATGAATTTTCCACACTATGAAACAACCATTCTTTTCTATGGCCTCAACTAAATAATAGCTGTGAATATTCCAATATCTTACAACTATCAAATTTCATCTTCCTCCCAAGGCACAAAGTCTGATGACAGCTAAACAATAAAAGAAGACCACACACAAAAAGAAGTATACTCTCCTAAAGACATTTTGGACTGTAGTTGTCTATATCTAATATCTTGTAATACCAACAAGAAAAGTTTTATTTTATGGAGGCTTTTGATTATTGTTTTCTTTTTAACAATAAATAAATCTTGAAGCACTTTCTTTTGGAGATTATCAGCATGGCACCATTTAAGCCTCCAGTTACAACAAAAAATTTTAAAGATTTCTGGAGATATTAAATTCCTCCTCATGACAAACCGTACTCTGGTGTAGATTGGTATCAGTGCAGGTGCAACTATGACTGATTAGTTTGCTACTTCTGAGGGGCAATAAGAAACCACAGGCAAATGTGTATCACTGTTGATTTCTCTATTTCCTCTGTAAAATGAACAATTACCAACTTCCTACAAGAATTATGAACTAAATAGTGAATGACTAAAAATTTATGAAGCACATTTATCATTATTGATTTTTTTAAAATAATAAGACTCCTCCCATTCCCCCAATCATTCACTGGGCAAAGTCCCACTGCTCTACAACTTGTTCAGCAAGTCTCAGAGTCTACCCACTCTGGCAATACTCTGAAGTTTGACAAGAGATGTTATATAAAGTATGAAGGCAAGACAGACCCTGGCTGTATGGCCTGTTCTGTGTTCCCACAGCAGGGAATCTCAAACCTCTACAAACTTTATGTGGATTTAATTATTCAATATTATATAATGATTCTTCAGACAGTAACACTGGTAATGCTACAGGGAACAGGTCTGCAAGGGAACCAGAAAAGTCAGTATAGTCAACTGACCTGCCTCTCAAAACAGATACACAAAGACTAGTTTATTACACACTCACTTCATTGCTACTTTCATAGTTATATTAAACAGTAATGGGACTGAGCGGATGACAGCCTCCTGAGGAAAATTTCATACACTCATTAGAATCACAATTTGTTTTTAATGAAGATACCTTTAATGAATATACTGCAGGAATAAACATCATGCTACTAACCTATGAAAACTTTTAACCAATATAAAAGTAGAGAATAAAATTACCAAAGACTGGTTTTGTTGTCTGTCCTCTATGAAACCAAATCTTAGCTCCTCCTTTTCTTCATGAATATGACTTGTAGGATTTTCTTCTGTTTGCTCTCACACAGTTAAATCTGGATAAGAGTCAAGGCTGAGGCTTTATCTTGGAGGTAATAACATGCTGCTGATTTTTTATATATGTATATATACATAATTATTTCTTACTTGGTTTTATGTATTTACGTAAATATATCTGTTAGCATCCTGAAATTTTCCATGCAAAATGACCAGGGAAATATCACTACACTCCTTGGCCCAAAAGATGAAAAGCTTATACCTCCTCAAAATGAAAACTGACTTCCTAAAACAATGTATAGGGCAAACTTCTCAAACCACAAAGCTCAGTCCGAAAAGCTTATACTGTATTCCAAGAAGAATTTCCTTTATATTAACAAGTCCACCACAATTCTTTTCTGTATTTAAAATAACTGTCTCTAGCCTAGACTTTTAGTCCAAAGAGAAATTCTTATTTTGAGTCGAAAACAACAACAGTGGGGAGGGGGGGAGGGAGATTCTCTCACACACACACACACACACACACACACACACAAACACAAACACAGAAGGGGAGGTCTATAACACCTTTTTGGAAATCCATGGGGCCGGGTGGGTTTTAGAATTCCATTTTTCAGATTTTAGAAAAGAAATACAGTATACAAACCATACCATACAAATCACCCCCAGCACCTGGTAATCATACAGTAACTAGAAAAATAAGAAATGTCAATGGCCTCCCTTCAGATAAGATCGAATCTTGCCACTAAAATAATTTATGCTGAATTTAAAGGAAAAAATTTGATTCATATCTTTTCCGATTTCAAAATGGCAGATCAGTGATTGTGGACCTTTGGCAAGTAAAAAGGTGGTCTTGACATATCATAAATAAACTGTGCTATCACCTAAAATAAAAAGAACTAGCTGATGCTTAAATAAGAGACACTTAGGATATTTAATAAAGTCTTAAAGTGGATCTAATTACTTGCCTAGTTGGAAAAGCATAATCAATTCAAGCTGCCTATAAGTTGCCACCAAGAGATTCAACATGCATCATCTTCCCCCTTTAACTTTATTCCAAATTGGGACCAACACTGAAAAACATTTTCCAAAACCTAAGTATGTCAAAGTCAGCTGGATACAGTAGGGTTTCCAAATAGCAAAAATCTAAGAGGACCTCCTAACTCAGGAGAACTCAATGATTTTCATCCCTTGTTTATGAATGCCCATATAAACTCAGATTCTCTAAACTAACTTGTGGCCAAATCATGTTTCTGCCATAAGTTCAAAGTGAGCCTAGCATTTTTTCCTCTCCAGTAGCATAGTAAACCCTTTCTTTTTATTCCCAACCATCTCAAAACAACGTACGCCTCAGAACAGAGAGGCTGGATGACTGTAATTCCCTCCAAGCAGGGATCCCCATGGTGTCCCACCACTAACTCACAACTCTTGCTGAGAGCAGCAGCACATATGCTCATTGATTAGAGTTGTGTGATCAGATTAAGTTCAACCTGTGTTCTCTACATTAACCACCAGTGAAGTGGCGGAAGGGTCATCATGAGTTGATCCTGCTCATTTTAAAGCCTCACAATGGCTCACTGGCAAAACCACCAGAAGAAAACAAGTGAACAACTTTTGAGGGAGGCTAATGCCAGAAAGACTTCCTTTGAGTAACTGGAATAATTTTTCAAATTCAGAGTATTCCCTCAGTTCAAATTCACGCACTTTCATAACACCTAAAACAGATCTGAGAAAATGACATCTTGGGCCAGCTTTCTTCATTTTTAATAACCAAAAATAAGGTATAGTAGTGGGTTTTTTTTTTTTTAAAAAGGTAGTATTTTCTGTCCTGTGCCTTATCTCAAATTGTTTTTTTATTTTATTTTGAAGGTTTCATCCCTGAGTCACTGTCCAATGCAATAAAAATTAGTAACCAATCGCTAATCTGTTTTCATTTCTGTGTGATCTTTTAGTCCCCAATCAGCTTATAGTAGCTTGGATGACTCACCATGGTCTTTATGAGAGCACATTTTTAACCTGGAACACATGAGAGCACATTTTAAACATGGAACAAAAAAATCAAAGCTCTCCCTGTAAAAACATACAAGTCAGGGGTATGTGAAAAAATCACAGGATGATCTGGATAGAAAAAGAAAACAGAAGTTCAAATGACAGTTATATATATTACCAACAAATTTCTCTGTGCTTCAGCTTACAGAATAACAATTTGCTCCCTACCAAAACAACCCCCCTCCCCCAATGTAACATTCCCTTTTCATAGATTTTTGTAGGAGCAAGAAAAGATCCAAGATAAAGACAGCCAAAGAAAATACACTCTAAGGCTGGTCTTCTCACTGAAGAAAGGATAGTATAGGACTGCATCCCACTCCACCCTGGCCTCTACCCCCAAAGATACAAAGGAAAACAGGAGGAAGGCAATGTCATAAGCTAAACTCAATGCATCTTCCTAGAACTTCAGTTTTACTTAATGATTAATTAAAACATATTTCTATTACAACAAATATGTTTGTGCTAGGGAGTAGAAAGTAAAATGCACATGAAGATTTTTAAGATAAGATTTCTTCTGCTCACTTACAATGTGTTGCTTCAGGCTACCAGGGGAGTTTATGCTCCTTCCCTGCCATTAAGAAAAAAGTGGAGAAGCTCTACCCTAGAGACTCATTCTCTCCAACCTGTCTCCCAGCTATTCTATCCTCTCAGGTCACATCATTTTTATTTTATTTATTTATTTATACTACACTTGAAAGGAAAATTTTCAAGCAGACAGAGAGCAATATAAAGAAAACCCTACATCCAAGTGGCGATGCCTAAACATGAAAGAGGGTTTTCAAAAGGTGTACACATTTCTGTTTACCATTCTGTACTATACAATATGTAGTCCACAAAATAATACTATTAAGAAGAAATGAGCTACAAAAAATAAAGGTAAGGTTATTAGGTACCTAATGACCTTTCAAAACTATTCTTCAGCCTGATTTTGGCACTAGAAAGCAACTCTGACATGTTGCCCTTGGGGGGCATTTCCTCACCCTCCCCATTGCCATAAAACATCACATCATTTTATCTAAAGTAAAATGAGGTAATGCCTATAAAGAGCTTAGCAAAGCACCTAGCATATGATAATAGTTCAATAAACATTGGCTATAATACTGGTTATAATTATTACTATTAATAATAATATTACATTAGTATTACTTAAGCTGGTGCCATAGGCAGCTACAATTTTTGAATCTACAGTGTAGCAGGCAATATATAAAGATAATCTTATTTGATCCTCATAAGGATTCTGAAGGTAAGCATTATTATCCACTCTTCATAAAGGAAAAAAGTATGCTCAGATCATTTAAATGACTTGCCTAGGGCCACCCAGCTAATAAGTTGCAAAGCACTGTTCCAATCTAGTCATCTGGCTCCTGAACCCAATTCTTCCCACTGCACTATACTACCTCTCTTATAAAAAGTCAAGAATTCAAGGGCTCTCTCACTGATAGACTCCAACTAGAGTCCACTCCATTTCAATACGCACAGGTCGAAGAATGACAGGAATTCCCTCCAGTCAACAGACAACCAAATTACATACAAATACAAATCTGCACCAAATGTCATCAAACACTCCATCTATAAACTAATAAAAATTTGTATTTTTACATTAAATAATCAACCAAAGTCACTAATTCTATACATCTAACTCCACCATTAACATGAATTCTTGACCTGATCATTTATCTCCCTCTGAATTCATTTCCCTAAGGGTATTCATTCACTCACTTAGTTTTAATTATAACTTGTAGGAACAAAAACCCAAATCTACATCTCCTATCCAAAGGAAATTGAAGTGTAGATAAAAATATATGCATGTACAAAAAGGTATTCACTATCATATTTTTTATAATAACAAAACGCAAATCAACAAACAAAATCTCTAAACGTCAAGCAGTAAGATAACTGATTTGATAAGTTATGCTATATTCATCCCATGTAATAATACCATACAATAATTTTAAATAGAGCTTACGAAGAACCTTTAAGAACATGAGAAAATGCTCATAACATCAAGTGAAATAAAAAAGCAGGACATGAAATGAAACCATCAGTAAGCTCTCAACTTTGCAAACATAGAACAGGAAAAAAAGACTAAAAGGAAATAAATCAAAATGTAACAATTTTCTCTGTATAGTAAAATAACCGGTGTCTTTTTTCCCTTGTTGCTTTTTCTGTTCTCCAATTTTCTTTTCAATGATGATTATGTATTAATTTTACAGGCAGAAAAGAGTTTTTTTAACCAAAATTTTTAACTCATCTTGCAGCACTCTTCTCTCATAAATCCCCAAGTTAGCCAAGAGTCCCAAGTCATGTGAAATTTAAAATGCTCAAAACATACCAGCATCTTTATATATTTTTTTTTCTCCAGCACTACTACCCTCCAATTATGCCAGAACTGCAAAAGTAATTTCTCTTACCTATAGAAATCCAGTCCTTCAAATTCTGTCAATCCTTTTCTTCTGGTATTTTTCCTTCTTACTTCCTATTGTCCCTTCCTACTTCCTATACTAATACCAAGTCCAAACCTTCACCAGCTCATCCCTAGATTAGCACAATAGCCTCCTGAATAAGTAAATGCCTTCCTTATTCTATTGCCTCACCACTAACAATTCACTCCACCACAGTTGACTCTGTGCCAGATACTGTTCCTAGAGCTTTACTTGTATTAACTCGGTTAACATTCATAACGACTCTATGAGGATGGCTAGTATTATTAGTCCTATTTTACAGATTAAGAAATAGAAGCACAGAGAGGTTAAGATACATACCCAAGGTCACCAGCTAATAAATGGCAATGATTAGATTGGAATCCATGCAGTCTGGCTCCAGATAACAGTATATAAATATGAGCTACTCAAGGAGTGCAGGAGTGATAATCAATAAAAATCAGTTTCTCTTTCCCTGAACTGTGTACATACAGGCCCTTGGAGTAAGCCTTCCATTTCCGGGTCTCTTTTCATGCTATTCCACAACTGGGAGAACAGTTCTTCTCTTCCCTAATTCATTTTTCATATCTCCTTTAAAAGTCAACTTTAAATTCAACATTTTTGAGTTTTCCTTAAGCCAGTTCCCTCACTCCTCAGCACATTCTTACTCTTATGGACTCAATTTAACCTATATTAATGTGCAGTTGTTGACATTTTTTATGTTATAGAAGTTTACCTCACATTTTTACATTTTATCTTCCTGTCTAGATAATGAAATGCCTCCACTTTTTTTGGTCTATGTCCTTCTCCATTTGCCACCTTCCCAAAAGCCAGTAGAATAGCAACCAGCACAAAGTAAATACTAAATAAATATGTGGTTAACTGATAAATCTAAGATAAATATGGCTCAACTATTTAACAAAGCAGAAAGTCTTTTGAACTAATATATTTAAATGTATGTCTTCTTTTCATTTTATTCCCTAAGCACAAAAGCATTAGATTTGTAATTTCAACATTCCCATCCAAAAAACATATTCAAGCAATACCCAAAAGCAGTCCTATTAAATACTTTTTTTAAAAAGATATCCCACACACTGTCCAGAAACTCCTTTTTTTTCCCCAGGAGACCTTTTCTAATAGTGTTATTTTACTCTCTTGTGGCAAGAGTTATCCAAGTCTTTGACAACACTAAGCAGGCAGTGACATTCTAGACGTGAGTATCAACTGTTCA
This sequence comes from Orcinus orca, assembly GCF_937001465.1. Taxonomy (NCBI): domain Eukaryota; kingdom Metazoa; phylum Chordata; class Mammalia; order Artiodactyla; family Delphinidae; genus Orcinus; species Orcinus orca. The sequence goes on from NC_064560.1 coordinate 101,466,692, forward strand.
AGAACAAAAAAAGACTATTTGGCTTTAATAAGAGATTATCATAAATAGGCCCATTAAATCTAAAATGTGAAAACAATTGTGTTTATATTTAAAGTTGAGTATCTTCATCTTTATCTTCTTATCCAAGAAAATGATTTTAAATGCTTAAATTGTTAACGAAAACAGATGGAAATAATAATTAATTAAAGGTATGGCTCACTGTATATAATAAACAAGTCTCTAAAATACTGTGACCTAATCAAACTGGTTTTCAAATCCATTCTAAGCCATGACTACTTAAAAGAGCACTATAGGAACTACTCCGAAAAGCACACAGTACTCATGGTTATAATCTTGTCTCTAATTTTTGTTTTCCAAGAATGTATTTTCATATACAGATTTTCTCTAAAAGACACCTTTGCTACTTAACTTTTACATTAAATGAGCCACCTAACAGTAGACCATATTTATCCTAAAATATTATATTTTTCCTCATATGCCTGCTGACTCTGCAGTTACTCTAATTCATCACTACAGCTCGCCAGAAGTAAATGTCTAATATGGTTCAGTTACCCAAATAACAGTACTAAATTTGAGTGTATATTACTATACACTATAGTTAACAAACTTCAACACTGATAGGTACACATATGAAACACATCCTACTCATAACTTTACAATACTTTAAGTGAAAAAGCTAAATCTAGTTTCCCCTCTATTTAAAATTACAATTCCTACTTATATTACACTTCAGTTAAAAAACACATTGGTAAAATTTTGGTGTTCTCTTCCTTGATATTTCAAATAATGCTTTAGCAATTTGAAAAGCTTACTCCATTTTAATTGAGTGAGTAGGTGGTTACTAATCATTCCCTTTTTTAAAAAAATTACTTGAGAAGTAGATACAGTTATAATAGGGAAACACCAGGAATCCTTGTGATGATGGAACTGTTCCTGTATCTTGAGTATAACACTGTCAATAACCTAGTTGTGATATTGTACCACAGTTTTACAAGATGTTACTGTTGCAGGAAACATGTTAAAGTAAAAGTGGGATCTCTGTATTGTTTCTTACAACTGCATATGAATCTACCATTATCTCAAAACAAAAAGTTTAATTTAAAAAAATACTGAAGAGTAATTTAATGAGAATTCATTTTTCTGGCCTCCCAGAAAATTTTTTGAAAATTCAGTATTTTCAAAAATCCCAAATGTGCATATGAAAATACCTCCCAAATGAAAAACTGTACTCCTTTTAAAAATTAAGAGCTAGAAAATCGTTCTTATAATTCTTTCCAAAAATCTTGAGCAAGAAGAAATCTATAGTGTTACAAAAGTCTGATTTGAACAAGGAAAAGTAAAAGCTTTACTTGCTTGTTAAAATAACTCTCTAGATAGAAATATAAGAGACAGACTCAATATATATAGATGGCTTACTAAACAAATTTATCCCACTCCCTTCCAACATCTCTTGTTACTTGGATTCAAAAACTAACAAAGGAAATTTTTCAGATATCATGTAAACATTTAAACTACGAAAAATTAAATCCAATATCACAATTTAGTTCTCCATACTCAATCCCTGAAGCTGGAGGGGACAGTGGATTTAAACACCAGAACTATTTCCACTTTGTCAATCCTTTCAACAAGCTTTCCTCCTATACACTGTCCTACAAAAGTGCCTCACCTTTAACTCCTACAGAGAGAAACCCCTGTCTCAAGGTCACCATAAGAATACCTCACAGCTTCTATCATACCAAACAGACAAATTCACAGTTGTATCATAATGCAAAGAAAATTAACACCCTTGATGAAAAAATATGACTATAAAAATTCCTCAAGACAAATAAGTAACAGAAAATACATGTTAGCCTTTTCCATTGAGACTTTTGATGAAGTGTCGACTATCTTACAAGTTATATATCGCTTTAGGAATAAGATTTAAAAATAACATCATATTATATAGCATATACACTGAAATTAACTCATCCTCAAAAAGGACAATCAATAAAGAAAATTATACACACAACTGTAGTTTCCATGAGGCAAAAGGCTTGGGATTTTGCAAATGTTACTTCAAAAACAAGGTAACTCTAATCTTTAAGTCACCTCTTCAGAAGGAAAGTCAGATCTTTAGCTCCTTATACACTGCAAGTAATCAGGCATTAGGACATATTACATATCCTTTGACATGAGATCAGAAGATTATTAAAGTGTCAATAAAATATACAAATAAAACAATATTGCCATACCAACCTCTTTTAGACATTTCCTTTAAGATAAGAAATGGCTATAGGACCATATCTACCAGTATACTTTCATATAAAATGACTGCTTTGCTATTCTCCCTTCCCCCCAAAGCTAAATCCATTCACTGATTATTAGAGGTCATAGCTTTTTTTAATTACAATTTTTTCCTGAAATTTAAAACAAACCACATAGATAAAGATAAATATTCAAGTTCAAATTTTCAACAGATAAAAAAACCTAACAGTTTTAAAGCTAAAAATTTCCTGCTCTAAAGAATCAAATATTATGAACACTTCTACAATGTAGAAAAATAATTTTTTTCTTTGTATAATGCATGCTACAGAAAGAAGGACCCACACACTGTTCCAATGTCATGCTAGAGTTCACTGAACTTTTTTTTTAATTTTAGACTACATATATCATACCTTAATTTTAAAAAGTAAAAAATATATATTTGCCCTTATTTTAAAAACAGAAAGTATTTCTAATAGCCAGTTTCTGAAGTTCATGTCCTTGATATCAATGAATGTCAGTTAAATATATTTTCTACAATTCAAGTCAGAGCTAACAGTCTGAAACAGCAATATCACTATTCATTTAATGAAATATACTAAGCATCTACTATGTATTAGACAAAGAAAATTTGAAAGTTCCTGAGAATATATCAGTTGCAAAAATTGACATGTATTCAAAACAGTAGTAAAGAAAGAGAATATAGCCTTCTTCTATATTAACTAATAATTTTCTCTCCTCAACCCAAAAAAGCGATGATTTTCAAACCACTACCAATAAATGGATAGAGGTGGGAGAAGAGCTGGGGTTTGGCTGACATTTTATGATATCCTTTTGATTAAGGATAATATTAGTCTTTAGGATATTTAAAATTCAAAATGTTTTTATTTGAGATGTTAAACAACATGCTGTATTTTCCCCTTAAGTTGTAATTTCATCATTAAAAATGAATTTTAGTAAATTAAGGTAGTGTATGATTTTTACATAGAAACTTGTTTTAATGTAAAGTGGTATAAAGGGTTAAATTGGTTATGAAATTAACCTTCTTTTCTGATGTTTTGCTCCCACAGTATCTTAAGAAGTCAACTATCATTTTACTAGGGGAAATAAAAAAGCACCGGTCAAAGAGGAATTACTGAGTTTCAGCCTAGAGATTTGACAGCTGGTTTTCTTATGTTGCTGTCCTGGCTTTTGTTTTTTGTTTTTTGTTTTTACCTCTTCCCGCACTAAGGAATAAATCTAAGTTAAACAGAAAATGATAGCTTTTGTACACTAGAATGGACCTTGCTTCTGGAACATTTATTTTTTAAAAATCATGAGTATAACTAAGTAAGAAAAACCAAAAATGCACACTTAAGAAATATAGGATAAATGTTAATAATGGAGTAGAGTAGTTATAAGTATACAGAAAGTAAATTTGAGGACGAAAGCACTAGTGTAGAACTAGGAATCTAATTTAACTTACGCTAAACATCCTAATGTAACATGAACGTAGGACAGAATTCAATCATCTGTGTTATTTGAAAGTACATCTAACTTTCTATTCATTCATTTGTAACATTTCAAATAACTGTGCACAAAATTGTTAATTTCCTGAAGACTTCCAAAAGGAATAGCCATCTTTTAAAATAAGTGTTACTAATTACTGCTTGACTCAATTCCACTTTTCATATACATATTTTAAATAACATTATTTTACCAACTCTTTAGAATCCAAAAGTTTAATAACATTAATGGGCTAAAATTTAGAAAATTTTTAAAATACAAATATTTAAATAAACAATTTAAAAAAAAATACTACACATGGACCAAAGAGCATTTTCTTCTGGTACTTTTCTAAATACAGAGGCATGCTATAATCCCTTGCACTCAAACAAGATAATTTTCAATTTAAAAATTCAGAGAAAAGAGAACAAATTTTAAATTCACATTGAAATTCTTGAAGAAATGTCAATGGATCCTTAAAGGAACAGCCCACATTTGGGGCTTGTTTGTTTTTGTTTATAGTTTTAACTAGACATCACAACACCAAAATATGAGTTTCTGATTTTAGACATGATCTTACCTGATCCGCTGAACTGACTGCTTCCCAGTGTCGTTGGTCTGGTTTTCCCACTATTAACAGGTGGGGAAAACATCTGCAAAATAATCCAAACGCATCTGTTAGTTGTGAAATTCTTCTAGATTCCTTGCAAACAAAAGTCCACCAAGAGTCATCAATTAGTTGCTGTATTTCAGAGGGAAGTTAAAATAAAATTGGATATATACATTCATACCCAGAAAAGCAAATACATTTAGTGATATTATTTCCTCACACTATTTGGAAATACTGGCTATCTTCTGTTCTGAAAACCCAGTCAGTTACATGAGAGATTCTAAGATTATTAAGTTTAAGTGGTAAGTTTCTGTCAATGATCTTCGCTTTGTACCAGCAGTTAATAAAGGAATTCAACGCATTAGAAATAAGGGCAGTGGGGCCAGCTGATATTTTTAAGTCACTCAATTATTTCCCATGTTAAGAAAATTTTAAATGTACATACACATATGTACTTCTTGTATATGCATATGTTTACACACATACACACATGTATAAGTACATATATATTTATATTAAAATGGTTCAACCCAAAAGGCTGGGAATCCTAGCCCTTCACTAGCTTTCCTGTAACTGACATCTTTCAGGTACCATAAACTATACATCTTGAAAAGGGAAATGGTTAGGAGTGTTGAAGAAAAAACAATTTTTTTTCATATGAAGTTCAAAATCCCTAATAATCATCAGGGTCAGAGGATGACTCAACCAAAGCTCAAGATTACGCTGTTCTCCTTTTAACTGGCTAAATCAAATGACCCCTCTGGCATTAAAGTTTTAAATCTGCAAGTCTAGACATTACATCAAAGTTCAGGTGTCCAACTTGGGGGAGCTGGACTCCAGCCCTGAGAACTACTGCTCAAAGCAGATGGAGTTCACGCTGCTTAGTCTCCACGTCGCTCTCCCCCCTTTCTTTCTTTTTCTGTAAACCTCAGCGGAACCCCAAGATGCCGCAGAAAGCTCTCATACCGCACTGAAGTCCAGCAGGTCGCTCAGCTCCTTATCGGTCCCTATAGCAGCCATGCGCTGCTGCTGGGGATTCATCTTCGGCCACTTCTAGCAGGTCCTAAGACAGAGGAAAGAGGCTCAGCGAGAGACCACCGAGGCCCAAAGTGTGTACGGGAATGGAGAGAGGCGTAGAAGAAGAGGAAAAACGCCGGGCTGCCTTCCAATATCCTACTCGTTCCCCACCGCCGCGCGGGCAGGGGGCAGGAGAGCCCGGTGCCCGCGCCGGGTCCGTGAATCCACGCGTTTCTCGGCCCGGCCCGGGAGCTACGCGGCGGCTCCCGCAACTCGCCGCCTCTCCCGCAAGTTTCCGAGCCCGTCCCTGCCCCCTCCCCGGCGCCCCCTACCCCGCGCAGCCGCGGGGTGCCGGACGCGCGGGGCCCGGCCGGGGCGGGGGGTCTCGAGGGGCGGGGATGAGGGGCGATCGGGCATCCAGCGAGCGGAGCGGCGGCGAGGGGAGTAGCGAAGTGACTCTCTGGCTCGGCAACAATAGAACTGACAAGTTGCAGGGAACGCGCCGCTCGCAGGCCCGCGTCTGCGGCCGCCGCCGCCGCCCGGATGTCCCCCGCGGGCCCCGGGGGTCGGAAAGCACACACACACACCCCCGCGCGCGTCCGAGGAGCGTTTTTAAAAAGAAAACAGAAACACCGACAACTAGCCCCGCTCTTGCCCGGCGTCCTCCTCCCCCGGCTCGGCCTCCTCCCACTTTTGCTGCCCTGCCCGCGGCCGGCCGGCCCCGGACCTGCCTAACAATGAGCCTGGCTCGGCAGCCGAAGAACCCGCTCTCCCGCGCGCCCCGGAACCCCAGCCGAGCGCTGAGCGGGGCGCGCAGGCCGAGCGCGCCGCCCGCGGGCCTGGCCACCCGCGACTCTTCACCTCCGCCCCCACTCCGTTCCCCAACTTGGAGAGGACCCCGAGTTCGTCTCTGTACAAAGGGGCGCGGAGTTGGGGCGCGGGCCGGGGGCGCCTCCGCTCCGCCAGGGACGCGGCGCCGCTCCGCAGCCCCCAGCCCCAACACAGCGTCCCCCTCCCGCTTGCCGGCCCGCAATTACCTGCCGCCCCGTCTCCGCATCCAACCACCCCGATTAAAGTTCACTTTGGCCGGGAGAGCGGGCTCGGACTTCCCCTTGCACGGCCCGGCGGTTCGGCTCACTTTCCCCCGCGCGAGCTTTCGGATCCGGGCGGGGGAGGCGGCTCTCAGGCCTGGCCGCCCCTTCCTCCCGGGGCGGGCTGGCGGTCCCCCCAAATAGAACTTGTGGGTCTCCTCAGGCGGACATTTTTTTCGCTGAGGCGGCCTCAGCACCGCGCTCGGCTCGGTTCTGGATCCCTCCGCGCCGGGAAGAGCCCCGGATTAACCCTTTCGTCCCCCGCCCGCTCCTGCCGCCTGCGCCGAGGAAGTGGGGCCAGCCGAGGGGGCGGGGAGGAGCCTGCGGGAACGGGGAGGGGCCGGCGCGCGGCTGGCGGACAAAGCCCGCGGTGGGGTGAGGCGGGCCGGAGTCGGAGCCGCTGGGGAGGGGCGGGAGCCGCGAGCAGACACCCAGCGAGGCAGGGCTAGGCCGCCCGGGAGGACGCCTGGTCGGGCCCCCGGGAGAGGGTAGGCGGGCACCGTGGCGCCTCCCCTTGCTCGTCCTGCTCCGGCTTCCCGCCCCGAAGCGGAGCGGCGGAGACGCTTCAGCGGGCTCATCTGGATCCGCTGACCAGGCCACCCAGCCCGAGGCCGCAGAGCCCTGAAAGACTTCCGTTCCCGAGCAAGCCGCGCTGGACGCCAGATGCCACACTCGGCCTGGCCCGAAGGCTCCGGCCCTGGGAGGCTGCGTAGGGCTCGGCTTGGAAGATGCGTGTGTGGGGAAGGAGACCGGCCACCTCGGTCGGCTTTTGGAGTAGGTACGGTTGGTCAAATTCGTTGCTGAGCGGAATGCAGAAGAGGCAAAACCTTCCTCAAACCACACAAAGCAACGTGGGCTTCAGGTTCCCAAACACTTCACTCACTCAAGCGTCCACGACTACAATCCTCTCTTCCCATCCGAATCCCAAAAGAGACCACCGAATCGCACAGCAGGACGAGTTCTTGTAAATGGATCAAGCCAGTCCTTTCATTTTACAGAGACAGCCCAGAGAGGCTCTGTCACAAAGTCGCAGTCTTGGCGCAAGTACTGAACTTGGCCTGAAGAACCCCAAACGGAGTAAGAAGAGGACAAAATAACTAAACCTTAATTTCATTCTATTCAGACGTCAAAGTAAGGTTTTCTCCAATAGCAGCCAATGTTTTGACTCTTTTGGGTCAGTGAATGCAGTAAAGACCAGTAAGCCCCAGGCGGAAGAAACACTGTGAGGAAAGAAGACATATCCAAAGTAACAAATTGAAAAATGCAGCGAACGCCTTGAGGGCAACAACCTGGCAAGAAGGAGCCATTGGAGCCCAGATTTGCATGGAAACAAGGAAATAGACTTAGCTGCAAATATGCAATAACTGTACTTTATTACAAACAGAGCTGTCCAGCGGAAGAAGGCAATTGTAGCTTGGGGGTAAGGGTTTCCATTACGTTCTCAACAGCTACACCCTGCACCTGGCCGGATCCTGTGGTAACCTTACCTGTATCTACTACCCCTTATCTAGGTAAACACCTACCCCCTTTCTTAGCATCACATCCCTGGCCTGGCTGCCTACTGGAGAATGCGGTTCCATTCCAAGCAAATGAGCAAAATTCCAAACTAAATGAAGCAGCACAGTTCCATTCCGTGCTACAGTTACTGGTTGGCAATGTGCATGGCACAATTTGGGCCAATGCTGGGGGCTTCGGGGAAAGTTTTTATTTTTTTTTCATATTCCGAGAGCTTCAGAGGCAACTTCCTCTTTCTGCACGTACTCAAGAAATCCAGGAGCATAAAAACAATGAAAAAATGTGAAGGAATATCACCAGCATATTTTACAGAACAAAAAAAAAAAATCAAGGAACCTCTGGACTTTGGGCAGCCATCTTCCAACCACCAGGTCCAGCCAGGTGAAAATAAAGCAGACATGGAGAAAGCATAGGCAGAAAAAGATATGCTTTGGTGATGTTTTTGAGTCTCTGATCACAGCTTCTGAACCCAGGACTACCGTCATTGATGGAACCAACAGGATTAGAGTATTCTGCTGTTTGTAATCTAATGTGTTCTAAGCGATATAGGCCCAATGGCTATTTTTTGTAGCAAAGACCTAAACATCAAGATGAAAAGTCTGAGTAGAACTTTTAAGGCCCCATACCAGTAGAAAGATTCTCAGTGGTAAAACTGAAGAGAAATCTTGGGGAAAGGAGAAGGCATATAATCCCATATCAAGACAAAAGGAGAGCCAGTTTCTTCTCATACAACTAATTTAGAGGAAGAAATTACTGTCTGCCCAAACCCTCGGTCATGGGGGCTCCCTCACTCCTTTGAGGGACTGACTGAAGTTTTTCATTTCTATTATGGCCCATATTGTTATATACTTTATTTTCCTCATTAGATTAAACACTCCTTGAGGGATGGGACTGCTATGCATCTGTCTGTACTGTGCCCCTAGCAAAGTGCCATGTGTATAGTGCACACTCAAAAAAGGGAGGCTGGAATTAAATCTATCAGTCATTTGGCATTAAACATGAATATATTTCTTATCCTGTAATACAGTCTTTTCATGTATCATTTTTAATAGGGGAATATTTTCCCCACCAATGGATTTTCTATAATACTCTGAACATATATGGAAGACAAAAAGAATATGAAAACTGGAGTTGTGTCATTTGTAAGTAATTTCTGGGCTTTTGCTGACCTTGCCAGATAGAGCCAGAAAGCTTTATTAAAAAGCTCAGAGAGAAACAGTAACACAAATTCAGTAATAATTAATAGTACTCTTGCTATAGTATAAGTTAATATCAATAAATCAATATTGAAATATATTTAATGAACGCTTCTTACATGCAAGGCATGGTGCTAAATGCTGTTTAGGAACAGAAAATATCAAACCCACCCTGCCACTCTATACTCGAAAACACACACACACAATTTTATCAGGGAGACCTGAAATGCCCAAAGAAACCTTTACAGTCAAAAGAAAAAGCAGCCAAAACAATACAGTTTGCTCCCTTGGGAGAATGACTTGAACTTGGCCTCTCATTCAGAAGGCAAGAATTCTAGAAAGCTCAGAGAAGGAAAAGGAGGAGGAGAGAGAATAGAGCCAATCAAGTCAAGGGGCAAGTTGCTATGTAGATGGAGTGACTGGCTTCCTAACATTTTCCCCTTAGAACCAAGGTTAATGGCTAATAGACTCCCTTGTAGCTCCCTGCTCTGTAGGAGAGCAGCTAGGAGTCTGTGCTTTCTTTCCCACAGCTGTCCCCTTGGGACTAAAGGGAACAATTTTATGTAACAATTAGTTTAATAAGAAGTATTACTTTCAGTTCATGGCACTCACATCAAAGATGAATTAAAAGCCAAGATTTTCCACTTTTATCATAAGCCAGATTCTGCTAGTCATCAATGATCCCCTCCTCACTCTCTTTGATCAGCTAGCAAGAATCCCTCACCTTTGGGGGATTTCCTGGTATGGATTTCGCCTTTCCTCTCTGTTCATAGGTAAAAAGAGTATTCTCCTTGCTAGTGTCATTTATTATTTAAGCCATTAAATGGCTTTACTGCAAACTTCTCTGCAGAAGGTAAAGCAGGAGATCTCTAGAGGGTAGGGGGATTAAGTGAACATTTGTATATTGGTTGCTGAGGCTCCCAGATATCTTTACCAACTTGGCTCCCAGATTCCAGCAGCCAGACTTTCAACTTCCAAGGAGGAGATTAGAAGATCCTTCTATGTGGAATCTGATCAACCCAAGAGGAAAGATCTGAAGATATTAACATGGGAGGTTCCCCACCTATTAACCCAAACAAATAATTCTATAAAGACATTTATAGCTGACAAACCCCCCACCCAATCACTCAGAGTTTCCAATCAGCATTGTACTGTCCTGTTCTTAAATGTGAGCAGACAACGAAGGATTGGTTATCAGACATTTGAGAGAAGCCACTATCATGTGAGACATTTAGAGCATTTAGAATTGAAAATGGGATAGTATAAATGGGGAGAAAATTGCTAAATGCTTTGGAAGAGGAAGTTAAGGAAATCTATTAGAAAGCAGAGAGGACCAGTTCAGGAAGTACAAAATCCAAATAATAATGGCTCCAAAAAGAGAGATAAGGGGGAAAAATGATGAAAATCATCAATGAAATAATCTAAGAAAAATTCCCAGAACTGAAGTAAATGAGTTACCAAATTAAATGGGTTCACGAAGTGCCCACCAAAACAGATAAAAATAGATCTATAACAAAGCATGTGATCAGGAGATTTGAGCATAACGCAGACGAAGACAAGATCTTCAAGCTTTCAAAGAGAGCACAAAACAGGACAAACACAAAGAATTAAGAATCAAAATGTCATCCATTGTTCAACAACACTAGAAGCTAGCGGGCAATGGAACAAGGCCTTCAAACATTCTGAAGAAAGAAAATTGCTAAATGAAATAATGGTTTGGAAGTTTTTTTTTAAATAACTCTATATGTCATATCATTTTTAAAGCAAATATTACTTTGGTTAATGGGACTTACTCAATGTGACTAAGTCAATGTGACTTAGGGATAGAGATACACCCAACTGGGTCCCAGATAGAACACACAGTGGCCTCACCTGCAAATAATACACATACAGGTTTTGCTCTCTTTTCTCAGCATCTCTAAAGAATTTTTAAAATATTATTAACTTTTGGCAAGGAAAGAATCCTCTAATTATTATATTCTCTTTTGAATAGTCAAATTTAATATACATATTTCTGGTAGTCTGATCTCAGTTATTCACTTGCAATGAGGTAAGCATCCAAACAACAAACACCTTTTTGGTTTTTTATTTGTTTGTTTTGGCTGCGCCACACGGCTTGCAGGTTTCTAGTTCCCTGACCAGGGATCAGACCCAGGCTCCCTACAATGGAAGCTCAGAGCCCTAACTAACTACTGGACCGCCAGGGAATTCCCAGTATTTTTTAATATATCAAATTTTAAAATATTTTTACCAGATTTTAAAATATATTTGCTATGTATTTGAAGAGGCAGGTGCCTAGGAACTAAGCCAACTAATAGAACTGTCTTAGAAAAGCTAACAAACACTGGACTACTTATTTTGCTCCATCTGTTTAACCTGTCCTTGTTTGGAATAAAAGTTTGAAAACTGATGTGGAGTACCAACAACGACCGAAGACATCTCACTAGAATGGAAGCTCCATGGGGCAGAAATTTTTTTCTGTATGGTTCATTAGTGTATTCCAAGCACCTAGAAGACAGTGCCAAGTAGATAGTATGTGCATAGTAAATATTTTGGGGGCTTATGAAAAACTGAAAGAGTAAATGAATGACAGAAGACACTTTAGTCTTGAAAATAGCAACTGAATGTTTAAGTAAGTAAGTAGCTGGGCTTTTGAAAATGGAAATTAAATTTGCATCCATAATTTCCTTGACCAGATGGTGACCACCATTATAATAGAACGTGCAAAAGAATGGTAGTGGATATTTGTCATAGTCATGAACGTCCACCATCTTTTAAACAGACTTTCTGTATTAAAGAACGTTCCCGTGATATAACTCCTGCCTTCCTAACATGTAAGTTAGAGCCCAAAATTCTGAAGACCCTTTGCAGCCAGGACACAGACTTGTGACCTAGGCACCTGCTCAAGGAAACAAGCTACGGTTGGAGCTGCCATTTTGTCATTTGATTGTTAGTCTTTTCTTTATTGATATGCAGAGCTCTTTTTTAAAAAATTTATTTATTTTTGGCTGCGTTGGGTGTTCATTGCTGCACACAGGCTTTCTCTAGTTGCAGCGAGTGGGGGCTACTCTTCGTTGCGGTGCGTGGGCTTCTCATTGTGGTGGCTTCTCTTGTTGTGGAGCAGGGGCTGTAGGCTCGCAGGCTTCAGTAGTTGTGGCACGCAGGCTCAGTAGTTGCAGCTCGCGGGCTCTAGAGCGCAGGCTTAGTAGTTGTGGCGCATGAGCTTAGTTGCTCCACAGCACGTGGGATCTTCCTGGACCAGGGCTGGAACCGGTGTCCCCTGAATTGGCAGGCGGATTCCTAACCACTGCACCATGAGGGAAGTCCCAATTCACTGTATTAAAGAACTTGTGTTCAATTATCAACAAAAAAAAGTGGGAGATGAAAGAAAATGAGGATAATCAGGAGTTTAAAGGTTGACATTTTATGAGAATCTTGTTACTCTCAGCGATAAGCGCATTCTTTATCACCTGGAAAGGCAACCTGGTGTCTGGAGTTGATAACACCATCCGCCCCTGTTCTGATCATTTACCAGCCCTCTAGTACTTGGGTTTTTAGTGTGTAGAAGTTTTCCTTTGTTGGAGTGAGAAGGCACTAATTACATGTGCTTTAATATGGTATGGATTCTCTGTTCCTGTTTTTTTTTTAATTAATTTTTATTGAAGTATAGTTGATTTACCATGTTGTATTAGTTTCTGCTGTACAGCAAAGTGAATCAGTTATATATATACATATATCCACTCTTTTTAAGATTCTATTCCCATATAGGTCATTACAGAGAATTGAGTAGAGTTCCCTGTGCTATACAGTAGGTTCTTATTAGTTATCTATTTTATATACAGTAGTGTGTATATGTCAATCCCAGTCTCCCAATTTATCCCCCCCTTTTCCCCCTTAGTAACCATAAGTTTGTTTTCTACATCTATGACTCTATTTCTGTTTTGTAAATAGCTTCATTTGTACCATTGTTTTAAGATTCCACATATAAGTGATATCATATATTTGTCCTTCTCTGTCTGACTTACTTCACTCAGTAAGACAATCTCTAGATCCATCTCAGTTCCTACTTTTTATCTTGTTATCTATTTGGGAAATAATTAATCCTTAATCTGTGAGTGTGACCTGCACATCTCCCTGAATATATAACCTGACTTCCATCATACCATTATGAGCACATGTGTCTACCTTAAAAAGACACTCAATACCAGAACCCTCCAGAAAGAGGAGAAACAGACAGAGCCAGGCCTGAGATTTTCATGGGAGTAAAAAAACTCTTTTTTGGCTTCCTCAACTCCTCTTGTGACTTCACCTCTCTTACTTCTGAGAAGAAGCAGATAGATATCACTTAGGAAAGTGGTTCTCAAAGTGTGGTCCCTGGACCAGTTGTATAAATATCACTTGGCAACCAATTAGAAATGCAAATTCTTGGGCTGGATCCTAGACCTACTCTGTGAGTGTAGCTCCATCTCAGAAACTCTGAGGGTGGGGCTAGCAACCTATTTTTTAAGAAGTCCTTCCTGTGATTCTGATGCACACTAAAGTTTGAGAAACAGTGCCTTAGAATGGTGTCCCTGTGGGGCCCATAATGCCTCAGAATAATAAAGCTGAACACGAAGTGGGCTGCTAAAGTATAGTTACCTTGAATAGATAAAGACCATTAGAGAAATGTACTGAACAAGGTAGAGCAATGCTGAAAGGAATAAAATGCCTATAAATTAACCATTTTAAGATGCTTTCTAAAAGCAAAAGTTATTCCTGGTGAAAAGTCCAGAAAAAGAAGCTAGGTGACACCAAGTTCAGCTCTCACCACATGTCAGATCTTATAAATCTTTTCTTACAAGTCATTGGTATCTTTGACAAATTTAGTCTATTATAGTGAATTTATTGCTTATTTTAACATTTATGAAAAATCAGGAGAATACATGGTCAATATTCTCAAGTTCTTAGGTGTGTATTCTCAGTTTCTCTCAACTGGAGCTCTTCAGGGGTAAAGGATGTATTTTCTCTTTCTTATCAATAACTGTATCTTCTCTCTAACCCCAATAATCCCTCAGTAATTGTCTAATCAATTAAATGAGAAATTGTGTTTTCAGTGAAAGTTGCCTTTTCTTGAGTTCATTCCCCTGGGTGATTTGATAAAATGAATTGACTTGGATTGGATGATTTAGATTGCACTTAATTATCCACACTTTCATTTGAGAGGAGTTAGGGAACAATTGTTCTCATATACTGCAGAAATATTTTATTTTGAGACCGTCTGTTGAATTTCTAATTTCACTGCAACAGCATTTTTATGCAATTACACATTAAGTTTTGGTGATTGGCACATTCTTCTCTAAATCCAAAATATCTTACTACAATTTTCCCTGTTTCATTTGCATTATAAGCCCGCAGGATTTTTCTTTATTGTTTCTAATCTTTAAACATATCACCTTAAGCTTTCAAACTATATTCAGTAGCATGATAAAAGGATGCCACTGAATATTTTAAACATCTATTACTTCTTCTGGAATTGGGAATGAAACCTGAGGAAAATACTAGATGGGACTGATATCCTTTTCCAGGTCTTTGGCTACCCTCTTCTACTCCATTTCTAACGGTCTGATGGTGTTCCGTCTTGATTTTACTCTATTTTTTATGCTTGATGGATTAAAACCATCAAAGATATAAATATTCGTTGCTTTCTAAATCTCTAAGCTTGCATTCAGTCTGTAGCTATGAGTCGACCTAAGATTAAAGAAAGTGAAAATGAAAGAGTTAATAATCATCTAGAATATATTTGCATTTCCTTCAATAACATTTTTTATTTGTACAGCGATTTAGAATTTTATCTCTCTTCTAGCCCAATAATGCAGTTTTCTTAGAAATATAGCTTCATTACACTCATTTGTTGAATCAGAAGTGCTCTGATTTGTTTTTCTGGTGAACTCTGTAAGAACAGGAGCACTAATCTATAAGAAAAAAACTCTCTATCTTGGCTCTCCCAAAATGCTCCTGTATTGACTTGTGTGACTGTCAGTCACACTTGAATGGAGCTCAGAATACTAATGAGATCAAAATCATAGGCTTATCCCCAAAGGATCTGTTAACTTCTCTCAGAGAAGCAGGGGTCTCTTCACCACAGATCTGTCTTCTATTCCTGACTATTTCAAAAAGTATTGGTCCCAGAAGGACAGAGCATAAGAATGCAACTGGCCCATCAATAACGTCATCTGTATGTTGCCTTTTTTTTTTCTCCATCTATAGAATTGAACTGATTTAGAGATAGGTACACACAGAACTTAGAGAACTATTTAAAACATTAAGGTGATTGAGTAATTGGTAAGAAAGTGGGGGTTAGGGGAGGACGTATGCTCAAGTGGGAACTAATTCTCTGCATTTAAATTACAAATTTAAAATTGAGATTATACTCTAAACACAATTTTAAAACCTAATTATCTTATGAAAAATTTCAAACATACAAAAGTAGAAAGAATTGTATAATGAATGCCCTTGAACCTACCACCCAGCTTCAACAATTATTCAAGCATCCTCACCTCCATATTAATTTGAAGCAAACATCAAATCATTTCATCCACAAACAGTTCAGCACTTAAATCTAAAAGATAGGGTGCTTCTAAAAATTATAATGACAATATATCACATCTACAATGTTTATAAAAATGCTTTAATATCAAATATTCAGAATGGAACTGAATGTAGATGGATACTGTGAATAACGCTGCAATGAACATGGGAATGCAGATATCTCTTCAAGATAGTGATTTCAAATCAAATTTCCCCAAATTGTTTCACAAATTTTTTTTATTACAGGTGATTTGTTTAAACTGGGATCCAAAAAAGATCCACACAGTGAATTGTCTGATATGTAAGTCTGTTAATCCATGGCTTCTCCCTCCTCTTTCAATTGATTTGTTAAAGCAAAATTGTGTTTCTTGTCCTGTAGGATTTTCCATAGCCCGGGTTTTCTGATTGTAACTCTCCTGGTGTCATTTAATATGTTCCTGTACCACCTGTAAATTCTGCAAATTATTATTTATATATATAGGATTGATAAAATTCTAGTTTGATTTTTGGCAAGAATATTCCATAGTGATGTTATATACAGGAGGCAAGTAATGTCTGCTTGTCTCTCTTTTTGTGAAGTTAGCCATTATTGATGATCATTTCCTAGTTGCATCATTTCATTACAGTTTACAATATGATGATATTCTGTCATTTCCGCATCGATTATTAGCTGGAATACTCTGTAAAGAGAAATTTCTTCTCATCAACTATTAGGTTACCCTGAGGTACAATATGAGAGGTGACATAGATGCAATCTCTCAACCACCCAAAATTCCCTACTTGGCTGACTGGAAATATTTCGACTGGGTAAAATGTTAAAGTGAATTAAACTATCTTCCAAATAAATGCAATTGGTATACATTTTGGAGTACTAAAAGTTTTCTTTAATTTTTGAATGCGATACTTCTGATTCCAATTTAGATATCATACAATCTGCCTTTTTCCCAAACAGAATGCTTTTTTTCTTTTAACATCTTTATTGGAGTATAATGACTTTACAATGGTGTGTTTGTTTCTGCTGTGTAACAAAATAAATCAGCTATACATATACATATATCCCCATACCCCCTCCCTCTTGTGTCTCCCTCCCACGCTCCCTATCCCACCCCTCTAGGTGGACACAGAGCACCAAGCTGATCTCCCTGTGCTATGTGGCTGCTTCCCACTAGCTATCTATTTACATTTGGTAGTGTATATATGTCCATGCCACTCTCTCACTTTGTCACAGCTTACCCTTCCCCCTCCCTGTGTCAAGTCCATTCTCTAGTAGGCCTGCGTCTTTATTCCCATCCTGCCCCTAGGTTCTTCATGACCTTTTTTTTTTTTTTAGATTCCATATATATGTGTTAGCATATGGTATTTGTTTTTCTCTTTCTGATTTACTTCACTCTGTATGACAGACTCTAGGTCCATCCACCTCACTACAAATAACTCAAATTCATTTCTTTTTATGGCTGAGTAATATTCCATTGCATGTATGTGCCATATCTTCTTTATCCATTCATCTGTTGATGGACACTTAGGTTGCTTCCATGTCCTGGCTATGGTAAAATGGAGCTGCAATGAACATTGTGGTACATGCCTGGTTTGTTTTTGTTTTTTTTTTTGCTGTACGTGGGCCTCTCACTGTTGTGGCCTCTCCCATTGCGGATCACAGGCTCCGGACGCGCAGTCTCAGCAGCCGTGGCTCACGGGCCTAGCTGCTCCGCAGCACATGGGATCTTCCCAGACCGTGGAATGAACCCATGTCCCCAGCATCGGCAGGTGGACTCTCAACCACTGCGCCACCAGGGAAGCCCCCATGCCTCTTTTTGACTTATGGTTTTCTCAGGGTATATGCCCAGGAGTGGGATTGCTGGGTCATATGGTAGTTCTATTTTTAGTTTTTTGAGGAACCTCAATACTGTTCTCCATAGTGGCTGTATCAATTTACGTTCCCACCAACAGTGCAAGAGGGTTTCCTTTTCTCCACACCCTCTCCAGCATTTATTGTTTGTAGATTTTTTTTTTTTTTTTTTTTTTTTTTTTTTTTTTTGCTGTACGCGGGCCTCTCACTGTTGTGGCCTCTCTTGTTGCGGAGCACAGGCTCCAGATGCGCAGGCTCAGCGGCCATGGCTCATGGGCCCAGCTGCTCCACGGCATGTGGGATCTTCCCGGACTGGGGCACGAACCTGTGTCCCCTGCATCGGCAGGCGGATTCTCAACAACTGCGCCACCAGGGAAGCCCTGTTTGTAGATTTTTTGATGATGGCCATTCTGACTGGTGTGAGGTGGTACCTCACTGTAGTTTTGATTTGCATTTCTCTAATGATTAGTGATGTTGAGCATCCTTTCATGTGTTTGTTGGCAATCTATATATCTTCTTTGAGAAACGTCTATTTAGGTCTTCTGCCCATTTTTGAATTGGGTTGTTTGTTTTTTTGATATCGAGCTGCATGAGCTGCTTTTCTATTTTGGAGATTAATCCTTTGTCAGTTGCTTCGTTTACAAATATTTTCTCCCAGTCTGAAGGTTGTCTTTTCGTCTTGTTTATGGTTTCCTTTGTTGTGCAAAAGCTTTGAAGTTTCATTAGGTCCCATTTGTTTATTTTTGTTTTTATTTCCATTTCTCTAGGAAGTGGGTCAAAAAGGATCTTGCTGTGATTTATGTCATGGAGTGTTCTGCCTATGTTTTCCTCTAAGAGTTTTATAGTGTCTGGTTATACATTTAGGTCTTTAATCCATTTTGAGTTTATTTTTGTGTATGGTGTTAGGGAGTGTTCTAATTTCATTCTTTTACATGTAGCTGTCCAGTTTTCCCAGCACCACTTATTGAAGAGGCTGTCTTTTCTCCATTGTATATACGTGCCTCCTTTATCAAAGATAAGGTGACCATATGTGCCTGGGTTTATCTCTGGGCTTTCTATCCTGTTCCATTGATCTATATTTCTGTTTTTGTGCCAGTACCATACTCTCTTGATTACTGTAGCTTTGTGGTATAGTCTGATGTCAGGGAGCCTGATTTCTCCAGCTCCGTTTTTCTTTCTCAAGATTGCTTTGGCTATTCGGGGTCTTTAGTGTTTCCATACAAATTGTGAATTTTTTTCCAAACAGAATATTTGAAAGCTATTTTTCTAAAACTCCTGGGCATAGGCTGCAACCCTTTTCTTTAGGAAGAAAATTAAATTAGAGTAGCAGTGTCCAGAGGGAAGCCAACAGTGATTGTCATCATTTATTTACATAGTTCATGTGGTCAGATTCTTTGGGATAAAGGTGATATTGGTCAAAACTCATTAAATAAGTTAGTTCATAGGTATATTTAAAAATTAACTCTTATCCAACAAAAGAGTTTTCATTTAGGGTTAACAGAACATTCACCCTTCATATTATTAGGGGACCTCAAGCATTAAATACTTAAGCAGAACTCAGAGCAGACTTGAAACTGTGTAGAGTTTCCATGTTCTGATTTCAGTACTTACAGTCTACCATGCCAGAAATCGAAAACCAGTATGAATGCTTTCCTGTAGACAATTACTGTTTCTGTCCATTTCCATTCATTGTGGAGAGAGAGAATTTTTGGATGAGCATGATTGCCAGATAAAATACTATACCCAATTAAATCTGAATTTCATATACACAAGTAATAATTTTTAGTATAAGTATGTCCCAAATATTTCATGGAACACATTTATTCTAAAAATGGATTTGTTCTTGGTCTAAAATTCAAATTTTATTGGGCATCCTGCACTAAATCTGGCAACTCTATGGATTAATAAAGCCTACTGGTCACTGATCCTTGAAAATTAAAAAGAATATATGTTGTATAATGTAAAGCAACACTTCTAATACAAGTTACCTCAGCTGCTTGTTAGAAAGCAGATCCTGATTCTGCACATCTGGAATATGACCTGAGATTCTGTATTTTTAACAAGCTCCTGCTTAATGTTGATGCTGTTACTCCATAAGCCACTATTTGTGCAAGGCTGTAATGAACATATTTGTTTGTTTGTTTGTTTGTCTTGTTTGTTTGTTTTTTGGTAGCCCAGCATCTGAACTCTCTGAGCTTGGAGAACTTACTGATATGTGAGGCTTGAAAGAAAGTTAATCCCATTTCTTACTATCTAGAAAGTGAAAGAAGTTGTCAAATACTTTACTGTCCTCCCTTCCACCCTGGATTCAGGTTCACGGCCCACCCTCAGCCAATCAGAAGCACCTGCATGGCCTTGGGTAGAGAACTAGTAACACGAAGAAGCAAGGACAGCAGTCAGTTCTTTCTCTTGCAGCATTGCAGTTGCCAAGTTAAGTTCCCAGGGCAGTTTTGGTGGTGGAGGAAGGCGGCAGAGTCCAGCATGTTGAGCAGCATCAGTAATAGCAGTCTTCTCCTGGGCTGTTTCTGCAGTATGATTTGGGGCAGTTCTGAGCTTGGTTTTCAACCCTCATAATGATTCTGCGAGCTGCGCACTTTGCTGCTGAATCAGTCAGAATTGATTTTTGTTGCTTGAAACTAAGAACACTGATGAAACCAAATAATCCGCCAGACACTAGCTGGCACAGCCCATCAACTGGCAGTATGTGTATGGTT
This sequence comes from Orcinus orca, assembly GCF_937001465.1. Taxonomy (NCBI): domain Eukaryota; kingdom Metazoa; phylum Chordata; class Mammalia; order Artiodactyla; family Delphinidae; genus Orcinus; species Orcinus orca. The sequence goes on from NC_064560.1 coordinate 101,486,974, forward strand.
GCCACCAAGGTCACCACTCAGGATGATCTCTGCCTTACAGGGTGAGGACAATTCTGAGACAGGTGCGATCTCTACTTGGTGGAAGGATGTCTATTTCCTGGCATACATCTCTATGTCGCCTCTGGCAAGGAGGTTTCTGACAATGACCAGTCTTAGCTTGATAGGACTAGGTTTATATGCTAACCCTCTCATTAACTAGTTATGTGACTTAGGGCTAATCACTTAGAGTCTGTGAGCTCCATTTAGACTACATGTTTATTATTACATTTGTTCATATTATATCATATGGATATTTGGATAAATAGATATTTATAATAGATAAGTGGATATTTCATATAAATAGAATCACACATCCATAATTATTCGTTACACTAGTTTTTTTTCAGCTATATAGTGAGCCTCCAGGAGGTCTATGTCTAACTGAACTGTTCGTTTACAATGTATAGCACAGTGCTTTATACATAGTAACTACTCAAGATAATAAGATAGGGGCTTCCCAGGTGGCGCAGTGGTTGAGAGTCTGCCTGCCGAGGCAGGGGACACGGGTTCGTGCCCCGGTCCGTGAAGATCCCACATGCCATGGAGTGGCTGGTCCCGTGAGCCATGGCCGCTGAGCCTGGGTGTCCGGAGCCTGTGCTCCGCCAACGGGAGAGGCCACAACAGTGAGAGGCCCCCGTACTGCAAAAAAAAAACCCAAACAAACAAACAAACAAAAGATAGTAAGATAAACACTTGTTGTTGTTGAAAGGATTAAATGAGTCCATCAGACTTTTGTTACTCTAAGTGTGGTCCCTAGACCAGCAGCATTAGCATCACCTGGAAGCTGGTTAGAAATGCAGTATTGGGCCCCATCTCAGATTTAGAGCCTGCATTTTCATAAGATCCTCAGGGGATTCATATTTTCATTTAAGTCTGAGAAACACTGCTCAAGACTGCCAGTTCAGTGAGGGCAGGGATTACGTGTGGCATATAGTAAGTACTCAGTACTATTATATGAGTAAATGAATTGAGCTATTTCAATTCATTCAAAACGTGAAAGCATTTTGTAAACTGTTTTAAGCTCTATATACGCAGGATTGCCAAAGAACAAAAGTTTGTTTTTTTGGCTTCACTAAAATCTTTTAGAGAAATAGTTTGGACTGACACTTTATAATGCCAGCTTATATACTGAAGCAAGTATATTTATTTTTCTTACATTTGAATGACAATTCCATGAAGAAACCCAGTTTTAGATTAAAAAAAATAATAGTCCCTTAACTGAAATGGACTTTAAAGTGAGTTTATTAGCATGACAGCTAATTACAGAACTTCTTACTTCTAAAGATTGACAGAGAAAATTTATCGCATTTCTATTTCCTATGAGATAACACCTTGATCAAGAGCTACGATGCCAATGTCAGACTTTAAGAGAAGGATTGGTAGATGTATAGTTAGCGTCAACCTCTAACAAAGAAAACTCATCTAGTTTCCCACTTAAAGTCTAGCTTGAAATGCTTTATTCATTTAATCATTCTTCAAATCATCAAACATTGATCAAATTTGTCACTATTTGACAAGTGCTGTGCCAGGGCTTTCTGATGGATTGCCAGGTACAATATTCTTGAGGAGTTCCATATCAATACAATGATGATAACTTTTTAAGTACATAGGCTAACAAAAGACGTTTTATGATTTATGAATTCATGAATGTTAAAGTCTTAAAGTGCTATAAAAATGAAACCACATTAATTATATATTTAACAAGTTTATTGGAAAGAGTAAAATTATATTTTCCTGGTAAACCCAGGCTGTATGGTTAACACATATAGAATTGTTTTTATTCAGGGTTGCTCTAAAGAATATAACAGGGATGTCCTGGTTATTTTCCATTTGCTCCTCCAGATCCATTTTCCCGTTTTTCATCCTATTTGCCTTGCTCTACACTGGAGGCTGACCTCTACAGACCATACTATCCAAGTCCTCTAGCTTCTGGCTGGGTTTGGCCTATAGGAGGTACCAAAAGAAGTTTAAAGAGTGGGAGAAAAAGAGGACAAGTGTTTATTTCCCAGCCCTTTGATGGGCCACATTTGGCAGTGGCTATGTTTCTCTGTTTATAGTCACAGCTTTTGTCAGAAATCCCCTTCCAAACTACAGCTCTTATTGGGTTCCATTAAAATCTCCCTTCCCCTGCTCCTTCAGGCTTAAGGCTTCTCATTGTTACTAGTCCTTAAGTGCTTTACCATTGTTAGTTGGTTCCCTTAACCCTTCCCACTATATATTTACCTCTGTAAATTATCCCTTTATTAAGCTCTTTTTACCCTTTTGAGTGTGCCATCTTTAGTGTTATAAGAAGAGGCAATCAATCAGCCAGTATCTAAGGACTGCCTGCTGGGCTGGCACTGTTAAGACATATAATACATGATCCTGCTCCAGAGACACTTACAGTCCAGTGAAGGAGATAAAACCAACACATGTGAAGCAATTAGGAAACACTACACATTGGTATCTGAGAGACATTTGGTTTTTTGCCACTCGGCATCAACTCATTCTTCTGATAACCGTACCCTGATTTTCCTCTTCTATCGCTCTCAGTCAATGTCTTCTAGGTGGAGTGGACTCCACTCTCAACAACATGAGTAATCATTCCTCTGGCCACATGTCCTAATCAAAGGCAATAAAATATAAGGAGATTATTGCTGGCACTTCTGGGAAAGAGGCCTGCACTCTTCCACTGAGATTGCTAACAGTGAGGATTATGTGAACTGGAGCTGCCAGGAGCCACCATATGGAGCCTGAGAAAGAAGCCAACACAGAACACAGAGCCAGGAGATGAAGCAGAATAGAATTCTAATGACATTGCTTAAGCCCTTGGATCAAGCTATGCCTTAAGCTAAATATATCACTCCTTCTTTAGTCATATGAGCCAATAGCCAAAATATTCTTTTTTTGCATAAGTCAGTTTAAGTTGTGTTTTTTATTTTGTCACCTGCAACTAAAATAGGTCTAACAATTCATAAATTGGTACTGGGAGTGGGGACTAGTAACAGAAAGACCTTAAACTGTTGAATCAGTTGATTCAGAGGAGGCTCCATCTATACCGGGCTGGGAATTCAATAGCAAAGTAGTAGGTTAAACTGGCACCTGTTGTATACTAGGATTCAGAAATGTGCCTATCAAGTATGAAATGTGAAAGGGCCAAATACTAGAGTACAGATACTAGAGTACATCAAGTATTACATGTTGGCTTTTAGTTAAGTCCTGTGAGAAAGACTCAGGTTTAGGATTGAGCCTTATTTATCTAAGGCAGAGAGAAAAAAAATACTGCTTTGTTACAAATGACCATTTTTGCTTATAGACCGCAATCGAATATGACAGAAACTTCAATAATCCGGAGCCATTAAGGGTGGAAAAGCCCCCAAAGAATGTTGATACCAATGGAGGCAAGACATGGAAAAGACTGGCACTTAGAAGAAGTCTGCACACACCCAGTCCTCTCTCAAGCAATTCCTGCCTGCTTAGAAGGATAATTATCTCACTTTGCTCCTCCAGCACTACTATGCCATTACACCCACACACCCACCCCCTCCAGCCCCCTTGCAAAACCAGTGGCTGTTGTTTCAAATTGTTCTCAGGGAGAAACCAAAATGGAGGCCATTAAGGGAGGAGATTACCAAGGCCTATTACCAAAACACAAAAATAGCCATATTAGAATCTAGATGCAAAGACTGCAGTTTTACATGACCTCTGGCTTTGGAGTTTTTTCCACCATGTAACTGGAGACATACAAATAGACTGCAAGCTTACTGAGAAGTAAAGGAAATTATATTGTGAGAGAAACCTTAAATCTAGAGAACAAAACCGAGGCTAATTACCCCTGTAACAGGTAATGGAGAAGCCTGAGTAGCTTAATACAATGAATGTTTATTTTTCACTTTTGTAGAGTCCAATATCAGTATTCCTGATCAGCAGGTGGTCTTCTACAAGGTCATTTAGTTACTCAGACTCTTTCCATCTCATGGCTCTCTTATGTATCCTCCAGGGTCTTAGAGTCCTTTCAGTGCAGCCATAGGAGGAAAAAGAGACCAGAGAAGGCTTACCTGGTTCTTAACCACATTGTTAAGTGATTCACACCACTTCCAATCATAGTTCAATGAGATAGTCATATGACTTTACCAAGATTAACAGGGATGCTGGGAAATATAGTCCCTGACTATATAGCTACTTCCTAGCAACAACTCTACATAACAGAAGAGGATCCCAGCTGTTTGCTGGTGAAAGCTAGTTATCTCTGCCATAGCAAGTGATTTTTCAACACCCACTGTATTAAGAAGCAGAATGCTAAAGAGGTATGGTCCCTAGCAGGATTATCCTCCCCATTGTCCATTACAGATATGGCATGGAAGAACAATGGATGAGAGATTCTCCAAGAGCACAACATATGGCAGCCAGATGGGTTGATCAAAGAACTTTTTCTTCTCTCATGGTAGGAAGCCTTTGCTATTCCTGTCCAGCAAGATATGATATATCCAACGAATTGGAGACCACTGTGTGTTTGCCATAGTCATTTTTCCAAATGTAAGTTTTTTCTTTTTCTATTATAAATTAAGTACTTTGTAGCTAATTTTATCATGTAGCCTTAGGTTGCTAGACCATGAAGAACTATATTGCTACAAGCTGGGGAAACATGATTTATCCTGCTGTCTTGGACTTGAAGTTATCAGCAGTAACTAGATGATCTTTGGATCATCTCTCTTTGGGGAGGAAGTGAGTACATTTGTGGTGGGAAAAAATACTGTTGCATTGAGTAGGCATAAACACTTTTTTTTTTTTTTTTTTGTGGTACGCGGGCCTCTCACTGTTGTGGCCTCTCCTGTTGCAGAGCACAGGCTACGGACGAGCAGACTCAGCGGCCATGGCTCACGGGCCCAGCCGCTCCGCGGCATGTGGGATCTTCCCAGACCAGGGCACGAACCCGTGTCCCCTGCATCGGCAGGCGGACTCTCAACCACTGCGCCACCAGGGAAGCCCCATAAACACTTTTAAAGGCATATATAGAAGAGGAATATTTGGGGACATCAACAGAAGAACAGGGATGTGTTGTATGTCCTCTGTTTCCATTACCCAGGACATATCCACCTTTCCTCTGATAACCATAGTCTCATTTTCTAAAGTGGAATCATCTTTTTGTGCCATTCATGTGTTATTAAAAGGCTCAACTTCTGGGATGGGCTTCTGATTCAGACCAGGCCAATCTGAGCATCTTCTCTGGGCAACAGTGATTGGTTTAGGAATGGACACAATTTTTGCAGGTAGTGAGGACAGTGTGGGCTTAGAGCTGCTGGTTGCTGATTTGTGGAGCCTGAGAATGAAGCCAACAGCAGAGGAAACAGCCAACATATCAGGGAGAATTCCAATCTTGATAACATAATTTGAACTTTTTATTCAATCTTGAACTTTTCAGTTATGTGAGCCAATAAATTCTCTTCCCTACTTAAGCCAATTTGAGCTGGATTTTATGTCACTTGCAACCACAAACACTTACTGAATCAATACTAAGTTGTGTGAGGGTAGATCCATAAATAAATATACATAGGAATAAGTGAACATGAATATTCTTGAGGGGCAGATCCAACTAAAATTGAAGGGGTAGATTGAGGAGTAGTTTATAGGGTAAGAGGGAACTAGATGGGGTCAGAACAAAATCAGTCAGAAGAGTAAATTTAATGCACTAGAAAAATATAGCCATGAAATTATTGAAGCATGAAGAGATGTGCTAAAAGTAAAGATTTAGAATGATTATTCTCACAGGTGATTGGAGCAGAGCCAGAAGGAAGTCAGAAATACCATCTACAACTGTTCTTCCTGATCTTTGCACAGCATTCACACTGGCCTCCTTGCTTCCTACTAATTCAAACTCACCATTCTCCTGCCTCCAAACCTTTGCACTTCTTCTTGTCTCTGCTTGGAAAGTTCTCCCCCAAACTTTTGCTTGGCTTTCTTCCTCATTTCATTCAGACCACTATTTAAACATAACTTCTCAGAGAGGCCCTTCTATATCAACTTAGCTAAAATATAAACGCACTACTTCCACCTGCATCCTTGTGTGTCCTTCTACTCTGCTTCGTCCCCACAGCACTTACCGCTACATGACATTATATTGTGTATCTATTTGTTTATGTAAATGTATAGTCTGTCTCCCCCACTGGAGGAATTGCAATGAGATTTCATGAGTGCAGGTACTTGTTTTATTCACTGATGTATCCTTGGTAAGTACAACAGAGCCTGGCACATAGAAAGTCCCCAATGAAAGCTTGCTTGATGATGAATGAATGAGTGAAATGCAGTAAATGAGACGGGGGGCGGGAACATCACAAGAGGGGTGAGCTAGTCTCTTAAATTCCTAGAACATTCCTATGATTTCAGCCAAAAACTCTGCTTAAAGCTCCCACTTTTGCTCCACCTCCGCAAGGGAAAGGGAATTAGGGAAGTTTACTACTGCTAAAGCAAGGACTTAAGATATTCTTCGTTCCCGGACGATTCTGGTAAGAATGCTATTTTCTCCTGAGTTACCCCGTTAAGAAGACACATCTCCAAATCCCAGACTGGACAGGGTTCTTTCACCATCTCAGCTCCAAGTAGAGCTCTGAGAGAAAAACGAAGTGGTGGTGTCTGAAAGTCTCAAAGGTTCCAAAATATTTTTCTTCCCGGGGATCGGCATCCAGGTGAATTTCAGAATAACAACGTGGAGAGGGCAGGAGTCACATGCCAGGCGGAAAAGGGAACCGGGGGCAATCTTCACTGATCCTTCGTTACCACCCAACCTTCTAGCGCGGCCTGCACAGAAACCAGCACGCCGACACTTCAAGGCATAGTGGTGTTTTCACCAAGTTTCCCTCCCCGGCGGTTTCTCCCCACCCACCCCTCCCACTGCAGGCTCAGCCTCCGATTTCCGCTGATCCCGACTGGAGGGAGCCCGGAATCCAATTACGTTTCCCAAGGGAGCGCAATCCACCCGTCTGGTCGCGAGGAGGGGGCGGGGGTCGAGGAGCCGCGGAGGACGCCCCTCCCCCGCCGCCCGGGCCTCTGGGCCGCCGCAGCCCCGGGCGGGGTAAGCACAGCCTTGGAGGGGCACGCGGCACCGCCGCCGGGACTATTTGTCCTTCCGCGCGGGCGCTGAGGTCCGGATTCGAAGTCGACCCGGCTGAGTGGCAGGAGATTAGCCAAGGGTTTCCCCCGCCGCGCGCCCCCGGCCAATCGGCGCTGCGCGGGCGGTGCTCGCGGGCCGCGTACACGCGCATTCCAGGATCCACGCCTCACACGAACAGCCTCACCCCCGCGCACGCTCCCCTTCCCGCCCCGCCCTCCCGGCTCCACGCGCGCGGCTCCTCGGGGCCTTTTCCCAGGACTGGGCCTGGACCGTGGCTTCTGGGCCCCTCGGTGCTGCTCGCCAAAGTGAAAGTGAAATGAGGAAGGACGGCCGAGTGGTCTGCAGGAGAAGAGTAATTAGTGTGAACCATCTGTGTCAAGGTTCACATTAAGCCTCACCACCCTCAGGGTCGCTTAAAAGACTGGAGTGAAACTACGGAGACTGTCGTTGAGGAGGAAGAAAGAGGACAGCCCTCCTGATTCTTTAGAGGTTGGGTGGAGAACTCTTCCCATATCATTGAGTGTTCTCTAGTCAGAGGACTTTAAACTGCTGGATTTCTCACTTGGTTTTCAGCTGTGGTCAGAACACTTGATATAGCCTTTCTCCCTCTGGGGGGAAAGAAAACAACATCCTCTCCTGCACACATTGTCAGACTCATGAGGCCACAACTGACATACATGCTGGAAGGAGAAAGTGCTCTGTGGTGCCTTGTTTTCTCTTTTGAATTACGTCCTCCTGAGACTGTGGCTGACCCTAGGCCCATGGCGTTCCTGCATGTGATTGACGTGCGTGATTAGCAGGCTAGTGAGAGAACCAGGGAAATTGCTGTCAAAACAATTACATACAGGGACATCAGAACAATGGCTTGAGAGCCCCCAGGGACTTAGAGACCATCCTAGCTCTGCCACGCATGCCCTCTGGGACCGTGGCCAAGTCACATCATCTCTTTGTGTCTTCGATTTCTTCCTGGTAAGTTAAATAAAACTATTCTACCACTTCCAATTTCAAAGTATATTATTAAAATAAACTTAGATAACTGAGGTAAAAACATTGAAGGTTTTGTTTTGTGGGGGAAGGTGGTGGTAGTTGAAAGACACTCTCTGAACAGAAGAGTCTGTAAAAGGAAACCGTTGGACCTTCAACCCACAACCTGCTCATTAAATTAAACTTAATATACATGTATTGACACTAACTGTAGATGCGGAGTTCTAAGCTTGGTGCTGTGTGGTCTTCATAAGAGTTCTGTATGTTTATTGAAAAAAATCCTCGTATTAAGTGGTGCCTTGCAGTTCAAACCTGTATTGTTCAAGGGTCAATGCTAACTCCTGCATTCAGACCTTATCCCATACCTGTGCCAGTTCCCATCATTAAGTCTTGACCATTTTAATTCTGTTTCTGCTCAAGGGCCACAAAGCCTTGCTAGATATTGGTACAGAAGGGTGCTGTGCTTGTTGCTCCCCACTTGAGCCTAAGCTGTGGCTTGGGGTTCAGACACACCTGGGTATGTCTGAGGAACTGATGGGGCAGGGCGCCAGAAGCTTGTTTACTGGAGTGAATGAGGAGCTTCCTGAGACAGAACATGTCCTCAGGAAGAGTCAAACACACTGAGCTTGAGCCGGAAACAAAGACTAAGTCTTGAGAAGGGAGAGGTCCCTTTACATCCAGTCCTGTGTCTCCTGGCCCTTGTCTGAGTCCAGTAGTAGTGGGGAAGGGATAAGAAGATGGAGGCTATGGGTAAAAGCTGAAATATCTGTTTCAAACTTTTCAAGTCCCGCATTTCACATTCATAACACATGCTCTCACCTTTATTAGAAAAGTCAAGCTATCAATGTAAGTGCAAGCAACAGAAAACCAGACTGGAGGTAGCTTTTGAAAAATAAGGAATTTATTATCCCATCAAATAAGAAGTTTGGAGGAAGGTGGTTCCTTTACTGGTTAATTGAGTAACTCAAGTATGTCGCTGAGGCCCCAACTAGATTTCTTCTTTCTACTCTGGCATCCTCAGACAATGGTAATTTCTCCTGCTATCTCCCTTCAAGGCAGCATCATATCTTCAGCATTTCTTGGCATCAAATGCAGTCAAGGGAATCCAACAAAGAGGGATATTGTCTCCCACTTCTTTCTTTCTGTCTCTGTCTCTTTCATAATAAAGGAAGGTTAACCTTTCCTAGAGGCCTCTAGTAGAACTGAGTCCCATTGGGCAGACTTGTGTCAAACACACATCCTAAACTAATTACTTGTTGAAAGAACGATGCCAAACATAATCTACCTCGCATGCTGTGAGGCCAAACATAATCTACCCTGCATACTGGGAAGGGAAATTACCTTCCATGAGCATGCAGGAGGGTGTAATGCAAACAATATCAGATTTTGCAAGGAAAGAAATTAGGAAAAGTGGTTGCGGCTTAGGTCTCAAAAGTTTCCTTCATTTTTCTTTTTCTCTACTTCAAAATGTTTTTGTATCTACTCTCCTTCATTACTTCTAAATTTTTAAATCTTCCTTCATATTTTGTCTTTACTAGTTCAATGGAGAGGTAATCTGGCTCCATTTCAAGACTTGGCCCTCCGTCTAGCTATCTATCTAAGACCTTGCTCTTATCCTAGCCACTCACAGTGGTCCCTAAGCCACAAGCCATCACTTGCAGGCTGTTCTACCTAGCACTCCATTAGTGAGAATTAGAGGAGATCTGAAGCCCCTTTTGTTGTCTCAGGAGAATCCAGGTTGAAAGATGCAAGAACTCATCTAAATCCTATCAGGTGAGGGTGGAGAGGTGAGGAACTAGGGCAAGCTTCTTCTTTCCCAGCAGGGTTCTTTACCCAGAACTTTTATGTCTGGCTCAGCAATCTGTGAGTGCCACGTGGTATCCTCAGCTACTCGGTTTCAGACTGCTTCCATTTCACCTTCTCCCTCCCCATTAGTACTGATCTCCTGGAGATTGGGTCCCACTCTACTATTCCAAGTCACAACCTGCAGGAACTCTGATAATGGCTTGAACCTGAAACGTGTTCCATTTCTTCCCTATACTCATATTCATTCATTTATTTCATTTAACAAATATTCAGTGTTGACTCTTTTCCAAGTATTGTGTTATGTGCTGGGAAGATGCTGGTGAATAAGTCAGAGTTCCTTGCCTTCAATGAGTTTACATTCTGGTGGGGAAACTTGGCATGAAATTCCAGGTTATCTCACAGGGACCAGAATGGAAGTAAAACGTTGAAAGCAAGGCCGAGTCATTAACTCTGCAGCATAACCCATGTTTTAATCCTTCACAAACAGCTACCATTATTAGTCTAAATTATTTTGATCTTTACACAGCTCAAAACATATCACATCTTTTCACAGAGGCCATTGTTTCAGACAATTACAGTTTCCAACAATATAAATACCACATAGGGCAAGGCACTTATGGTACAGTAGGCTTTATTAATAACATGCCTCATCAGCTGAACAGGCTAGGCTATAGATGGATGATTACAGCAAAAATGGAGGCTGTATCTGATACAAGTTTATGTATCATCAGAGTTGTTACCCTATCTCTGCTCACAGTCAGGGACCTGCCAGATCTTATTCAGCAGAATGGTTTGGAGATGCAATGTCAGAGATAAAAATTTATTTACTGTTGCTTACCTTCCTTTGGCTATGCTTGCCTGAGGATGTATAGTAAAAATCAAATTTTAAATGTTTTCAAAATTCATTCAGGTTTGTTATTCCTACTTCATTTATAGTAGAAAATACATTCTCCAAAAAAGTGCTACACTATATTGAAAATAAACCTGCTTATATATTTTCTACTAATAGCACTTCTGCTTCAGAGGATGCCATGGACCCTCAGTGTCTAATTTATCTTGACAGTGTCTGAAGTGGAAGTAAACTGATTCAGACTGCAGGTCCTGAAATATGAGTTAGGGAAGGTGGATATAGCACAAGTGAAATGAGAGCATTTAAATGAAATATGAACTCCAGTCAATCTGAATGAATTCCCATAGCACCTCAGTCCAGGAAAAAACCTGTAATGGTTTTAATCCTTACTCAAGCCATGACAAAGTGCATGACCCTAAGTGAGGCAGTTAATTAATTTCTGTGTCTTGGTGTCCCCATTTTTATGACAGGGTTAATCAGACCTGTAGTGCACCTGCACTTGAGTTCAGAAGAAAAGAGAATTACACGCTTTCTAAAATGTAGCTGATAATTATCAATCAGTTACCAACAGGAATTTATTGAGCCCTGCATCTACCCATTATTATACGTCTAGGGCCTAGCAAGTACCCTACACATAAATGCTAAAGAAATCTTTGTTGCCTGAATGAATGAGAAAATAAATCAATGAGCCATCAACTACTCCATGCCAGGTCCTTTGCTATGGAAGACTCGAGATTCATCCCTGCCTTTAAGGAACTAACCTTCTAGTGAAACAAGGCATACACAGATAAAAATATACTTAACAATTAAGGTATGAAATGCCAAATGAATGTTATCATCCATTATCTTCAAACTAGAATTTCCGGATTCTTAGCTGCACTTTGAATTCCTCCTTAAAATTGACCTACTTGAGAATATGCCTAGGAATATTGCATAGAAATGTTAGAGGATGTTTAATAAAAGACTTTAAAATATAGAAATCTATTTCATTAGGATAATATTCTGTAAGGAAGTGGAATTGAAATATAAGTTCAAGGGGAAAAAGAAAGACATAAAACTGTTAAAGAAGGACTTGTTTATATTACTTCTTTTTGTATTTTTATTGAGGTATAACATCCATACAGTAACATACACAGACCACCACCTAAATCAAGATATAGGTGATGCCCTCCCATCATGACCTTTCTCAGTTAATCTCCTTCTTCCTTGACTCCAGAGTTAACCATTATTCTGACTTCATACACTATAGAGTACTGTAGCCTGTAGCCTGTTCTTACTGTAGTTGTGTAATTGTAATTATATGGCATGTTCTCCTTTGTTCCAGGCTTCTTTTGTTCAGCATTATGTCTGTATGATGCATCCATTGTTGCATACATCAGAGTTCATTCTTTTTAATTATTGCAAAATAGCTATTCTCAAAGTGGGGTCTGAGAACTCCTGGAGGGGGTACCTGAGAGTTTTCTGGGGGTTCCATGGGTCAAAATTATTTTCATAATCATTTAGGGTTTTATTTATTTGCCTTTTTCAGTGTGTTGACATTTTTGTTGATGGTACAAAAGCAATGATGGTTAAAACTCCTGGCACCTTGGCATGACTATTTTTTCCTTAGATTCATACTCTTTATGTCTTTCTGAAATATCTTTGCTTAACCCAAGGACATAAATATTTTCTATGCTACTCTTTTCTATAAGTTTTATGGTTTTAGGTTTTACAGGTAGGACTATGATCCATTTTGAATTAACTTTGGCATATGGTGTGACTTTAGGATTGATAGTCCCCCTGCTTTTTAAAAAAATATATGGATACCTAATATCCAGTTGTTACAGTACTACTTATTGGAAAGACTACTCTTTCTCCCTTTCTCCATTAAATTAACTTGGCAGTTTTGTCAAAACACTCCCTCCTGCCCCCCCCCCAACACATGTGTGTGTGTGCACACTCTGTTTCTTACTTTGTATTCAGTTTCATTGATCTATATGTCTATCCTTTCACCAATACCACAGTTTGGGGAGAATTGTTATGTTAACAATATTGAATCCTCTGATCCATGAAGGTTGTATATCTCTCTTTTATTTAGATATTTTTTACTTTCTTTTAACTGTGTTTTGCAGTTTCCAATATAAAGATCTTTTGTTAGACTTATTCATAATTTTTTGGTGCTATTGTAAATGGAATGGCTTTTAAAATTTCATTTTCCAAGTTTGCTGTTAGGATATAAGGATATATCTTTAATGTTTACTTTTAGCAGATTCTTCTATATGAACCCTGTATCCTATGACCTTGCTAAATTTAATTATGGGTTCTAGTAACTGTTTTCTAGACTCCCTGTGATTTTTAACATTAATAATCATATAATTTGCAAATAGAGACAATTTACGTCTTTTTTATCTTAGTGTCATTTATTTCTTTTTCTTTCCTTCTTACAATGACTAGGACCTCTAGTACAATGTTGAACAGAAGTAGTTATAATGGTATATTTGCCTTGTTCTCATTGTAGAGGAAACAATTCTATCTTTCACCATTAATTATGCTATAGATGCCATATATTCATTTGAGGAAGTTCCATATTATGTTTGGTTTGCTGGAAGTTTTTATCAGGAATAAATGTTGGATTTTTTCAATGCTTTTTCCGTATCTATTAAAATGATCATATAGGTTTTCTCCTTTTGTCTGTTACTATAGTGAATTAACAATTGATTTTAAAATCTTAAACTAATCTTGTGTTACTGGGATAAATCCTACTTAGTCTTGAAGCTTTATTCTTTTTTTATACTATTGACTTGGTCTGCTCGTGTTTTGTTAAGGATTTTGCCTCTGTATCCATGAAAGATATTAATCTATAGTTTTTTATACCATCTTTGTCAGGTTTTGGTATTATGCTTATGTTGGTGTATTAGTTTGCTAAGATTGCCATAACAGAATACCACAGACTGGGTGTCTTAAACAACAGAAATTTCTTTTCTCACACTTCTGGAGGCTAGAAGTCCAAGATCAAGTTGTGGGCAGGTTTGGTTTCTCATTAGCCTCTCTCCTTGGCTTGCAGATGGCTGCCTTCATTCTGTGTCCTCAGATGGCCTTTTCTCTGTGCCAGCACATGCCCCTGGTGCCACTCCCTGTTCTTTTAGGGGCAACAGTCATATTAAATTAGAGCCCTACCCTAACAGTATCACTTTAACTTAATCACCTCTGTAAGGACCTTATTTCCAAATATGGTTATATTATGAGGTAATGAGGGTTGGGAGTTCAACATATTAATTTTCTGGGGGATGCAATTTAGCCCATAACACTTGGCCTCATAAGATGAGGTGAATAGTGTTCTCTCCTCTCTTTTCTGAAAAACATTTGTATAACTGGTGTTTTCACCATTGAAACTGTCTGGCCCTGGAGTTTTCTTTTGGGGAAGGTTTTTCATAATAAATTCAATGTGGTTATTAGATGTAAGCCTATTAGATTTTCTGCTTTTCCTTGTATATATTTTGATACAATGTGTATTTTAAGAAATTTGTCTTTTTCATCTATGTTGTTGAATTTGTTGGCATAATGTTGTTCATAGTGTTCTCTTATTATTTTTCTAATGTCTTAAGATCCATGCTGACAGCCTCTTTGTTTTAAACTCTTGTTTTAAACAGTCATGCCTATTTTAAAGAACTGAAGAAGAAAAAAATCAAAATTCATTTGGTTATTATGGATGCTTGGCTTTTCTGTATATAATTTAAAGGTAGTTTGTCATTTTCTATAAAAAGGCTGGGATTTTGATTGAGAGTGCATCGAATGCATACACTTGTTTGGGGAAAATTGCCACCTTAACAATATTAAATCTTTAGATCCATGAACATGGTATATCTCTTTGTTCATTTACATCTTCTTAAGTTTCTCTCGTGGATATATTGCAGTTTTCAGGATAGAAATCTTGCACAAATTTTGTTGGATTTATTTTTAAGTACTTTATATTTTTTGAAAATTATATTGTTATTTACATTTCAACTTTCAGTTGTTAATTGCATATATTTTTATATATTAGCATGGTATCCTGTGAACCTGCTAAACCCACTTATTAATTCTAGCAGGCTTTTCGTAGATCTTTCTGAAAATTTTTAATGTATATAATTATGTCATCTGTGACAAAGACAAACAGACAAAATAAAGACAGTTTTTTTTTCCTGTCCAGTTCATATGCTTTTTTTTCTTTTTCTTCTCCTACTACACTGACTAGATTCTTTTTTTTTTTTTTTGCGGTACGCGGACCTCTCACTGCTGCGGCCTCTCCTGCCGCGGAGCACAGGCTCCGGGCAGGCAGGCCCAGCGGCCATGGCCCACGGGCCCAGCCGCTCCGTGGCATGCGGGATCCTCCCGGACCAGGGCACGAACCCGCGTCCCCTGCATCGGCAGGCGGACTCCCAACCACTGCGCCACAAGGGAAGCCCATGACTAGATTCTTGAGTACAGTATTGAGTAGAAGCAAGGAAAGCAGATATCCTTGCCTTGTTTTCAGTCTTTGGAGGGAGTCTTTTATCATTAATTATGATACTAGGAATAACTAGTAAATTTACTAGTCTTTTATCAGGTTGACGAAGTTCCCTTTTGTTCCTGTGTTGCTGAGATTAGTGCATGTCTTCTTAATATTCTTTGTGATTAAATGGGAAGTACACATAAATTACTTCTGTGTATGTATGTATGATGATTGTCTCAGGAGAAAGCACTCGTGCAATTGAGTTGTGAACTGAAATGGTCGCTTTTCCATAGAACACCATTTTTACCTAAAAGAACCAAGAACAAAGTATGATTACTCAGACTTAGATATTTGGCGGGTATTTTGTCAAAAAAAATTTTGTGAGCCTGCTCCTGCAAGGCAAACAACTGACTGTATTTGTGGACATTGTTAAAATTTGCATTTCCAGACAAAAATTAGAAATTTGGAATGTTTATATTCACTTAACATCCTCCCAGTACTTCATGACATTTCTGTTGAGATTGGTGGTGATATTAACAAATGTGACTTTTCTGCTATACCATGAAGTGTGTCAGTATTTGGAATATTTTGGCGAACCAATATTTTAAGAAACTACCACTTATCAAGTTTTTTTTTAAATTAATTAATTAATTAATTTTATTTTTGGCTGCTTTGGGTCTTTGTTGCTGTGTGTGGGCTTTCTCTAGTTGCAGTGAGCAGGGGCTACTCTTCGTTGCAGTGCGCGGGCTTCTCATTGCAGTGGCTTCTCTTGTTCTGGAGCACGGGCTCTAGGCGCACAGGCTTCAGTAGTTGTGGCACACAGGCTCAGTAGTTGTGGCTCGTGGGCTCTAGAGCGCAGGCTCAGTAGTTGTGGCACATGGGCTTAGTTGGTACGTGGCATGTGGGATCTTCCTGGACCAGGCTCGAACCTGTGTCCCCTGCATTGGCAGGCGGATTCTTAAACACTGCACCACCAGGGAAGCCCACACTTACCAAGTTTTGATGTAGTATTAAAGAAGACTGTTTGCAATTTTCTGAAAAGGCTACTGGAATAATCCTTCTCTTTTCCACTATATGTGTTTGTGAGGCCAAATTTTCTTCATATACTTCAACCAAATAACATATTATGACTGACTGAAAACAGAAGCAGATATTAGAATCCAGCTGTCCTCTATTAAGCCAGACTTAAAGAGATTTGCAAAATCTAAAGTAATGCCATTTCTTCTTATTAATATTTTTGTTTAGAAAATACAGTTGTCGTAAAATTATGTACATTAATATGTAATGGATTTATTATTGTTACTTTTTAATTGTGGTAAAATCTACATAACATAAAATTTACCATTTTAACCATTTTTAGGTGTATAGTTAAGTGGCCTTAAGTACATTCACATTGTGTGCAACTGTCACCACCATTCTCTTCCAGAACTTTTTTTATCTTCCCAAACAGAAACTCTTTAACATTAAACAAAAGCTCTCCATTTGCCTCTCCCCTGAGCCCATGGCAATGCCATTTGATAATCTGTCTCTATGAATCTGACTACTCTAGGTACCTCCTATACATGGAACAATATTTTTCCGTTTGTGTCTGGATTGTTTCACTAGCATAATGTTTTCAAGATTTATCCATGTTGTTACTTTTATTTTAAAAATAAATTAATACAAAATTTAAAAAATCTCTTGGTCTTAATTTTTAATATGACAAATAGAAACACCCAAATAGACTAAAACAATTTAGTGTCCTCGATTAAGAAACACCCAAATAGACTAAAACAATTTAGTGTCCTCGATTAAGTTTTAAGAGTATAAAGGGGTCCTGAGACCAAAATGTTTGAGAACCATTGCTGTATAATATCTCTGTGTATGTATGCTTGTACGTACCATAATTTATTTACCCATTCTACTGCTGAGGAACAGTTAGTTGATTTCTCTTCAGCTTTTAATTATTATTGATAAAGTTGTTATGAATATTCTTGTACATATCCTGTGGAGGACCTCTATACCAGTTTCTCTCTAGGAGAGAAGTCTAGGATGTCTAGGAGTGGTATGGCTGAATCTTTTTACCTTTTTATTTATTTTTAATAAATTTATTTTATTTATTTATTTTTGGCTGTGTTGGGTCTTCGTTGCTGCGCATGGGCTTTCTCTAGTTGTGGTGAGTGGGGGCTACTCTTTGTTGTGGTGTGTGGGCTTCTCACTGTGGTGGCTTCTCTTGTTGTGGAGCATGGGCTCTAGGCACACAGGCTTCAGTAGTTGTGGCATGCGGCCTCAGTAGTTGTGGCTCACGGGCTCTAGAGTGCAGGCTCAGTAGTTGTAACGCACGGGCTTAGTTGCTCTGTAGCATATGCGATCTTCCTGGACCAGGGATTGAACCTGTGTCTCCTGCGTTGCCAGGCGGATTCTTAACCACTGCACCACCAGGGAAGTCCCTTTGTGCCTTTTTAAAATGGATGGTGGTAGATATGAAATCTCTATTGTATTTAGGTCCCATTGGATACATTTCAAAGAATATCATGTAATAGATTTATTTTAAATGCTAATATTTACAATATGTAGGATGTTTATCCTTTGCATTTGTTTCAACTTATGACTACAAATTTTAGATGTCAATTTAAACATGTGTGAGGGCATATATCATTTAAATACATTATTTTAGGAGGTAAATGAGCAAAGTGTTTTGAAGATTACTAGACAGTAGACCCTTTAGGAGTTCAGAAGAAGTACAAGATGATTGAAGGTTGGGGAGGTTTCTTTCTCTGTCCCTCCTTTCCTCCCCCTTTGCTCTCTTCCTCCTTACTTTTCCTGTTATCTGACAAATATTTACTCAACAACTATTATATGCCAGGCACTCTGCTAGACATTGGGGATATGGCTGTGGACAAGACAGACAAGGATTTGACTCACAGTCTAGTGAGGGAAACAATCCACATGAAAACAAGCTACTGAAATGACTAAAAATTGTGTTAAATATGAAAGAAACAAATGAGTCTTATGATAGGGGATAGTGGTGGCATTGGCTGTTATGTCAGGTGGTTATGGTGGCCTCATGTTGGAAGAGCTAACTGTGCCTGAGAGCCAAGGGAAGATCATTCCAGCAGAGCCTCATACATACTAAGAGCATTAACAAGGCTTTGAAGAAGAAAAAGCTTGGAATGTTCCCAAAACTAAAAGCAGGCCACTGCGATGCAATTACTGTCAGACTTTGAGTCTTTATATAAAGAAGCTCCATAGTTAACCCTTGAAGATGTCTGTACACAAATATATAGTTAATATAAACTGTATAATAAAGTAATAATAAAATTTAGAAAACATACTGTTGGTCATCTTTGAGAAGTGATAGAAGTGAACAAGCCTCTACTTTCCCCTGAGGACAGAGACAAGGAAGGAAGGTTCAGGAAAAAACAAAAAGTTACTTTATCTGCATCAGTATCAGCACTGCTATCATCCAGGCAAGAGTCAGCCCATTGAGAAAAAGATTGTATTTTGTTAATTTTTGTATCTCCAGTACCCAGCATTGTGCTTGATCTGAAGTATATGCTTACTTCATGTATGTTTTAAGGGAGGGAGAAATTGGAGCTAACATTTTTATTTAGTTCCAACTCCTGTACTGGAGGCAATTAAACAAAATTAAAAGACAAATAGAATCCAGGGGGGAAAAATGCAGCATCTGCAACAAACTATAGGTTGATGTGCTTAATACACTTTATAAATTGGCATATTGGTTAAGAGCATATTCTGGAGTGAGAAAGATATACTGCAATGAAGGCAAATTAGGGATAGGGTGAGTTTTTAGTTGGCCAAGGGAAGTCAGAACTTAGAGAAAGAAAGAGAGACAGACAGACAGAGAATGAATGAATGAGAATGGGAATATGATGGATCTGTGATGTCTGTGAAGGTCATTCCTAATTTAGTGCCCCTAGAGCTGGCCTTCAGATGTTCCTTTACCATATTTGTCCTCTTTTTCTGATCTCATACCGAGGGTGAAAATATAAATGGAAGAGACATATCCCTTCCAAACTGTCCAGCCTCAGAGACAATGACAGAGGCCTGAGTAATCTGTGAATTGATAACTCCCTGAAGTGCATACTATCTCTTAAAAAACTTAGTGGTAACTTGTGCTGACACACAAGTATATTGTGTGTATTTATTATAATAATTATATTCATTACATAATATACTCCTCTTAATTTTGAGGAGGAAATGAACTAATTTTTGCACTATGTGATTTTTCCAGTTTCAACCAAGCTAACTTCTGACAAGTTAATTTGTTCAACAAGATTGGGTACTTTGTAGGTGCCTCTGGTACAGGGGTAGCAGATACAGTAGGGGTGAATAAAACAAGTGAAGTCTATGACTTTATAGAGCTTTATACTACATGGGAGTGAGGTAGGACAGGTAATAAAAAGATAAGAAAATAAATAGCATAATAGAATGAGACATAATGATAGCTTTGGGGAAGAAAAATAGAGCAAGGAAAGGAGCTCAATTAATGTGTGATCAGTGTTGGGAGAAGCAAGGTGGGGCAAAGAGTGATGGGAGAGCTTGAGTCCAGCCAAGAACTCACTGCCATGAGGAACCTGACCCTACCCATCCTTACAGTTCCCAGGCTGATTTTCACTTAATCAGTGTGAATTTATCAGGGCAAGACCTGGAAATCAAATGGTAATAATAGCTGGTATAAATGCCTGGAAATAAAAATGTCTCAAATGTCATCAATTTCTACCTGTGCTTTCCAATATGCTGACAAACCAACAGCTGAAGTTAAAAAATACAGTACCAGGGCTTCCCTGGTGGCGCAGTGGTTGAGAGTCTGCCTGACGATGCAGGGGACATCTCTACTTCAATAGCCCTAGTTAAAAGATGTCATTATATCTTGCCTAGTCTACTGGGAGAACATCCTAAGTGGTCTCCCTTCCCAGTGCATGTGAGCCAAGGCTGCTGGGCTTAGAGGGAGTTGAGGCCTTGTTGTGAGCATGAGGCTCAGAGTGCATGGTGTGTGCATTGGAAGGACAACGCTGAGGTGGTCACTAGACCTGAGCTGGGGTCTGCAAGGTTGCTGAGGGACTGTGGGCGGTTGGAGTAGAGCCTGAAGTCTCTCCCCACACATTTGCACC
Source organism: Orcinus orca (assembly GCF_937001465.1). Classification (NCBI taxonomy): domain Eukaryota; kingdom Metazoa; phylum Chordata; class Mammalia; order Artiodactyla; family Delphinidae; genus Orcinus; species Orcinus orca. The sequence continues at coordinate 101,507,304 of NC_064560.1, forward strand.
ACTAATAGATGGTGCAGCAGGAACTAGAAAAAGCAGTATGCAACAATCAGGAACCAGGAAGAGAAGCTCTCTTCCTCCTGCAATGTCCCTCCTGTGCTCTTTATAGATAAAGTTTAACATGTGCTCATTGTAAGGGAGAAATGTTGCAGAGCAGGTACTGAAGGGTGAATTTAGAGCTGAGAGGGAATAGATTGATAACTGGCACAAACTCTTTTGAAATAATAAATAAATCTTAGTTATCTTCACAAGTCACCATAGTATAAGACTTATTATTACCTTCTTTCTGGGATTATTCATAGATTATTTGTGGAACTGGAAATTAAATCTAGAATGTTCAATTTCCATGTCTTTGTTCCCATTCTTATGTGTAGTTTCTTCTTTGAACATCATTGATACAATTAATAACAAAAAATCCAACAATATATGCCAGAAATGGAAAAAAAGATGCCTAGGCACCAAGTATCTGGGTCCCTGAGGCCACATATAGCAAATGCTAGGGTGGAGGGCTGGACATGGGCAGCAGTGCTTGATGGTTTGATAATTAATGAAATGCTTTTTTCAAACTGATATTCTCCAAAGAATAAGAGTCTATATACTTTCCTGTGTGACTCCCTCTGTAAGAGCAGAACTAGGCTGTGAGCCCAGATTAGTTCATCACAATAGACACCTAGCAAAAAACAAGTCTCTAAGGGTTATGCTAGGGGAAGGTAAGGTTTGAGGGAAGATTTAGGATGGGGGTGTTTATTTGTGTCCCTCCAAAATTCGCATACTGAAACCCTAACTCCTAGTGTGTCTGTATTTAGAGATGGGGCATCTAAGGAGGTAATTAAGGTTAAATGAGGTCGTAAGGGTGGGGTTCTGATCTGATAGGATTAGTGTCCATATAGAAGAGATACCAGAGAACTGCTCTTCACCCTCCACCACCATCCTCATGCACTCACCAAAGAGAGGCCATATGAGCACCCTGCAACCCAAGGGGAGAGCTCTCACCAGACATGAGCCCTACTGGCATCTTGGTTTCAGATTTCTAGTCTCCAGAACTGTGAGAAAATAAATTTCTGTTGTTTAAGCCACCCAGTCCATGGTATTTTGTGGTGACAGCCCTATCAAACTCCTACAGGAGGTTAAGAGTAAAAGGCACTATCTGGAAAGGGCAAGCTGGGGGCGGGGGGTAGAGTGCCACAGACAGGCAAGGAGCAGCATGAGTTTTCCAGACACTTGTGTATTTTGGGGGTAGGGGAAGAGACATGGTGAAAGAGGAGAGTGGAAGAAGAGCAAAAAGAAATTCTTTCACTATGCTACCATTTTGCTTAAAACTGGCCTTTTTAGCCAGTGAAGGGAAGTGGGCTCAGGGTATCCCCAAAACATATTAACACCCTCACATTTTTCTACTTGGCTTTAGAATTAGTTTTTTTTTACTTTCACCTGAATATAAGTCTATAGCAGTTTTCTTTTTAAAATAATTAATTAATTAAATTTTTATTGGCATAGTTTAAATATTATATGTTTCAGGTGTACAACATAGTGACTCACAATTTTTAAGGGTTATACTCCATTTATAGTTATTATAAAATATTTGCTATGTTCCCTGTGCTATACAATATATCCTTACAGCTTATTTATTTTATACATAGTAGTTTATACCTCTTAATCCCCAGCCCTATCTTGACCCTCCCCCCTTCCTTTCCCCACTGGTAACCACTAGCTTGTTCTCTGTATCTGTTTCTTTTTTGTTATATTCACTAGTTAGTATTATTTTTAAGATTTATAACAGTTTTAAAAGTAAATATCATAAAGGCTTAACTCAGGAGAAGTCAAGAAACTAGCTGTCATTCCATGTAGAGTGCAAGGTCTAAGACCTACTTCCAACCATTAAGCTTCTCCTGTATAGAAATGGAACCTCAACTGCCCACTTGGCTCTCCTTAATAAAGAGGAAGGTGGAAGATCCTTTGCACTTGAAAGGACTTCTCTACAGAAAAACTCAACACAGGATGTAGAGATATCCATGAGATCGTGAATTAGGGATAAACTCTCAGTAGTATTCTGATATCAAACCAGCAGATGCTCAGTGAAGCACTGAATGATCAAATGTGGTATAAAGTAAATAAAGTGTTAAAAATAAGCTTTGTTTCAGGCTCTTTTCTACATTTGGTTTTCCCAGAGACATCTTCACTATCCCTCTTCATGAAACTGTGGCCAGTTCAGTAATGCATCCTTAAATTTATTTTCCCTCCTTTTCTGCCTCCTTTGCTTATATCCTCACTCTTGATGTCCTCAGATTACAGACCTCTCAATGAAGTGCTAGTCCTAAAACTTGCTCAGACTCTGTTTCCTAGATGATCCAAGCTAAGAAAGTAGCCAGAACAGTATCAAAATGAGTGCTTAAGATATTTCGTAAATAAATGAGTCAAAATTTGCTACAGATACAGAAATGTGAATAATTATCCTTTGGTAAAACTAAGAATTCTTGGCAATAAAAAGCACTAAAATTGAGATTTAAAAAAAAGAAACAAAAAACTTCAGCATTTATGACACTGACATTTTTGGAGAATACTTCCTTTTGTATAGAGTGTTCATTATTTGGGATTTATCTGATATTTCCTCATGATTAGATTCAAATTATACATATCTGGCCAGAATATTACATAATGATATTTTGTCCTTCATAGGGTATTGTGTCTAGAGATACATGGTGTCCATAATATCACTGTGTTAGTGGTATTAATTTTGATCATCTGGTCAAAGTTATACTTTTTTAAAGTATGCTCTTAAATATCTCTATTTTTTCCATTTATAACCTTGTCATAACTTGACAGCACTACAACACTAGCAGGCTTTATTATTGCCTCATGTTCCACCCCATCACAACTACCATTAAAATGTGAGCACCACAGAGGCGAGGATTATTGCCTCTTTTATTCACTGATACAAATATTCCAAGCACATGGTACAGTGTGTAGCACATATTTACTGAATGAATGAGTAAAAAGATAATTCTGATTAGTAAAAATGTCTAATAACACAATCTGTTATAAAAAAATTCTTTATGACAAAACATTATTACAGCCATGTTAATTCAGCAGTCCATGGTTATAGGATATAAGAACAGGCTGGAAAATATATGATTAAGGATAATTTAAGCCCTCCCTCCCCATTTTAGCCAATATATCAAAACTATCAGTTGCAAAACTGATTTAGGATGCATTGAAAATTCCCCTTATCACTCTCTGGAAGTAATACTAATAAAAATGATATGGCTAAAACATGAGTAGAAGGAGCAGGTATGAAAAGGAGAGAATGAATGTTACATGAACATATCTAGATATTACTCACCAGTGCTGAACTTGATCCTAGGAAGACAGGCCTCACTTTGCATAGTTCTGACATGCACGATTTCCTGTTACCATGGTTTAGTTAAATAACCTAGTCCTCCAACATCACAGTTCACATTTCAGTTACCATGGTTCAGTTCAGTCCAGTAATTGCATAAAGTACAAACTTTGTTGCTAGCTCTTCAGTCCACAAATCACTATGTAAATAACAGATGCACACCATGATCAGTGACCAATCACGCCACTTACTTCAGTCTGTCAGTGACTGGTCACTCTGCATCTGTTATTCAGTTCACAGATAGAGCAAAAGTGTGTAGTTGTGTTACCATCTTGTCTCCAAGTGATAAATCCACATGACATTTTACAAAAATGGACAATCAGAAGAGAGAATTGGCCAACAGAGATGAAAGTACAGCAAATAACCCAAAGTGACATTGCTGGAAGTGAATTTTGTATCAAACATAAATGGAATTATAGAATAAATAGCTGACAGTGGGAATGTTGACACTGTCACCATTTGAGGGACTCTACATATGCTGCCAGAGGAACTTAGTGAAGGCACATTTATCAACATAAAGAAGGAAAGCAGTTGTGACAAAAAGGATGAAGATGTCCCAGAAGTAATACAGGCCAAACAACCTCCACGTTAAGGGAACTTTTGGAGATATTTCACAATATGAATGTGCAAAGGATAAAATGTTGGAAGTTGATCCAAACTTAGGAAGGAGTATGACAATTCACTAGGGCATACGAAAGATCTTCGCTCCCTATACAGTAAGTTATCAGCAAGAAGAAGGCAAGCAGTGTTGAAAATACTCGATACATTTTTAACAAATAAAACACTTTAATTCTCAATGTTTCTAGTGCCTTAAATTCCAATATTCTAAGTAAATAATAGCTTTACTATTTTTTCTGTTCTCTGTACATGTATAACTGACAGAGTTTTAAAATTTCACAAAAATTTTAAAACTCATGAAGCAATCATAATTTTTCCATTATTTAAATCACTTTGCATAATTTCATCTTGCATGCTCATTTTTTTGGTTCTGCATTGCCATGCAAAATAAAGATTGCCTTTATTGTATTCAAGGTAAAGTGCAAGTTAAATGCTCAGAAATGAAAAACAGAAAGTTCTTACCATAGGCATGATCTGAAGAAAATTAAGAATCACTGAGTGAAAATGATAAGCTGTAGACGTTAGCCTCCCACTTGGATCAATACCAAGTCTATATCTCTAGCTTGGGTTTCCAAGTGTTTCTGGGTGTTCCACCAGCACCTCACATATAACACATCCAAAGCTGAACTTTCTCTTAACCCTGCCACCTACCAAAAAAGCCCCAAGTAACTTGTTTTTCTGTAATGAAGTATCAGTCAGGATTAGTTTCAATGGCTAGTGACAGAACCTGAAATAATTGTAGCTTAAATAAGATAAATATTTATTTTTCTATCAAAATAAAACTTCAGAATTAGGCAACCCAGGACTAACATGGTGACTCACCAATTATCAGGAATCCATATTTTTCTTCTACAATCTTTTATCACAAAGTGTCTATCTTCAAGTTACCTCATGGTCACAAACTGGCTGCTGGTGCTCCAAACAGGCAGAAAGAAGGAAGGTAAAGAAAAAGTGCTTGCCACCCTGCTGAGTCAGTGTACTTTAGAGAATATTCATGGATGCTCCCTGCTAAGATATCTGCTTATGTTTTGTATCATTATGTCTTATTAGACAAAATTTGTAGAGTGGCTATTAGATAAGCAGTTGGTGGTTTTTGTCAGGCACCATTAATGATTCAATCATTCACCTAGGCATCAAGCCAGAAACTGAGAGATTATCTGAAATTCTTCTATCTCTCCCATTGCCCATATCCATGGTTAGTTTATTATACTACCTAAATTTCCTTCAAATTTGAAACTTTACTTTTTTCTTTAAAGCTCCATTGCCTAAAATAGTGCATGACACAAACTGCTGTGTTTATAAATGTTTGTGGAATGCTAATTCAGTGACTGCTTTTCATACAACTGGGGGAAGTTACCTCAGTGAACTTTAAATTGGGTCTCCAAATAATATTCAAAGAGTATTCCTTTTATATTATAAAGTGTAATTCCTGGAGTTCTTTAAGTCACAAAGTAGTTTCCTATTCTCTAACACTAGTAGGATTTGAATTAGTTATTCAACTATAAAAGTATAGAATGTGGGCAAACATACTCCCTTCTTTAGTATTTAATTTTTCTTAATTGTATTATTTTGTTAATAGCGGCTGTCTCGTGTACTCTCTCCTCCAAGAGACCTCTATGAGCTGTTCCTCAGCATGCCCACAGCACAAGCATATACTCATACACACACACACACACACACACACACACACACACACACACACACACAGAGAGAGAGAGAGTGATGGCCTCAAAAGTCTTGTTCCTTAGCAAGCCAAATGTCAAACATCTCAGTGGCAGGTATGAAAAACAATAAGCCTGTCCCTGCTGAGCCACCTGCTGAATATTCCATATGCCAGGTGCTAATTTTAGGAGAAAGAAAGGAAAATTTAAAAATGTATTCTCTTTTCATTGCTCCACAAGAGCCTTCTTTCCTTTTCTCCTCAAGCAGCTGCAGCAAAAGCTTACATGAATGCAAAATGAAAGCTGTACTAGAAACAAGACATAATTTAGAAGAATTCACCAGATGACTTAAACAAATAAACCTATTGGGTTAACCTTATTGTTCTGGAGAGAATAAACAGTGTGACTGGCCTTGGATTGATGGAATTCACTGGAACAGAGCAGGGCTGACAAATTGGGATAAAATATTTGGCAATTGTTCTTTATCTTGGGACAAATGACCAACGTACTTTAAATTCATTTCCTGCATCTGGTGAGCGGGTGGCCAGGTCTGCATCCTACCCCTTGTAGCCAAAGGGCATTTCTTGACATTGACAGGTTGGCCCCATTTGATTAGGTTTTCAACAAAACAATGTACATTGCAGATCATTTTCAAAATATTTTTGTTTTTCCAGTACCTGACATTTTGGTATAATTGAAGATCTCGGCAAGCTCTGAACATGCTTGGAAAATGGGTTGTTTTGACAAGCTAGAGAATAGACTATTTGCCAGCAATCTGCAGGCCAGAGCTTTAATAGTTGTCATATTGCAAATGCTATTTTATCTTCACCTATAAAATTTTCCTTTGTAGCTCTGAATATTTCAATTGCTCAAATAATTTATCTTAACACAGCAGCACTGGGAGGGGACAGTGGGAGCAAACACACAGAGATAATTGTTGCAATTTCTTATTATATTTGAAGTCATAATTTCATTAAGTTAGGTTTTCAGATTAAAATTTCCCACAAAGTTGAAATCATATCAAGACAAATATGATTCTGTATACTAATAAATTGGATGTGCAGAAATTCAAGTATCCAGAAGTTATGAAACAAGGGATCAATTAGATATACAAAGGCTAATGACTTACATTAGAAATATCTTAGGCCTCGAGACACTGGTTCAAGATGGCAGACTAGAAGGACGTGCGCTCACTCCCTCTTGCGAGAGCACCAGAATCACAACTAACTGCTGAACAATCGTTGACAGGAAGACACTGGAACGCACCAAAAAAGATACCCCACATCTAAAGACAAAGGAGAAGCCACAATGAGATGGTAGGAGGGATGCAATCACAATAAAATCAAATCCCATAACTGCTGGGTGGGTGACTCACAAACTGGAGAACACTTATACCACAGAAGTCCACCAACTGGATTGAAGGTTCTGAGCCCCATGACAGGCTTCCCAACCTGGGACTCCAGCAACAGGAGGAGGAATTCCTGGAGAATCAGATTTTGAAGACTAGCAGAATTTGATTGCAGGATTTCAACAGGACTTGGGGGAAACAGACTCCATTCTTGGAGGGCATACACAAAATAGTGTGCACATTGGGAACCAGGGGAAGGAGCAGTGACCCCGTAGGAGACTGAACCAGACCTACCTGCTAGTATTGGAGGGTCTCCTGCAGAGGTGGGGTGTGGCTATGTCTCACCGTGAGAACAAGGACACTGGCAGCAGAAGGTCTGGGAAGTACTCCTTGGCGTGAGCTCTCCCAGAGTATGCTATTAGCCCCACCAAAGAGCTGGGTAGGCTCCAGTGTTGGGTCACATCAGGCAAAACAACCAACAGGGAGGGAACCCAGCCTCACCCATCAGCAAACAAGCAGATTAAAGTTTTACTGAGCTCTGCCTACTAGAGCAACAGCCAGCTCTACCCACCACCAGTTCCTCCCATCAGGAAACTTGCACAAGCCTCTTAGATAGCCTCATCCACCAGAGGGCAGACAGCAGAAGCAAGAAGAACTACAATCCTGCAGCCTGTGGAACAAAAACCACATTCACAGAAAGATAGACAAGATGAAAAGGCAGAGGGCTATGTACCAGATGAAGGAACAAGATAAATCCCCAGAAAAACAACTAAATAAAGTGGAGATAGGCAACCGTCCAGACTAGGAATTCAGAATAATGATAGGGAAGGTGATCCAGCACCTTGGAAAAAGAATGGAGACAAAGATCAAGAAGATGCAAGAAATGTTTAACAAAGACCTAGATGAACAGAGATGAACAATACAATAACTGAAGTGAAAAATACACTAGAAGGAATCAATAGCAGAATAACTGAGGCAGAAGAACGGATAAGTGACCTGGAAGACAGAATGATGGAATTCACTGCCGGGGAACAGAATAAAGAGAAAAGAATGAAAAGAAATTAAGACAGCCTAAGAGACCTCTGGGACAACATTAAATGCAACAACATTTGCATTATAGGGGTCCCAGAAGGAGAAGAGAGAGAGAATGGACCCGAGAAAGTATTTGAAGAGATTATAGTCGAAAACTTCCCTAACATGGGAAAGGAAATAGCCACCCAATTGCAGGAAGCACAGAGAGTCCCAGGCAGGATAAACCCAAGGAGAAACATGCTGAGACACATAGTAATCAAATTGACAAAAATTAAAGTCAAAGAAAAATCATTGAAAGCAAAAAGGGAAAAACGACAAATAACATACAAGGGAACTCCCATAAGGTTAAAGGGAACTCCCGTAAGGTTAACAGCTGATTTCTCAGCAGAAACTCTACAAGCCAGAAGGGAGTGGCATGATATATTTAAAGTGATGAAAGGGAAGAAGTTACAAGCAAGATTACTCTACCTGGCAAGGATCTCATTCAGATTTGATGGAGAAATCAAAAGCTTTACAGACAAGCAAAAGGTAAGAGAATTCAGCACCACCAAACCAGCTCTACAACAAATGCTAAAGGAACTTCTCTAAGTGGGAAATATAGGAGAAGAAAAGGACCTGCAATAACAAACCTATAACAATTAAGAAAATGGTAATAGGAACATATATATCGATAATTACCTTAAACGTGAATGGAGTAAATGCTCCAACCAAAAGACACAGGCTTGCAGAATGAATACAAAAACAAGACCCATCTATATGCTGTCTACAAGAGACCCACATCAGACCTAGGGACACATGCAGACTGAAAGTGAGGGAATGGAAAAAGATATTCCATGCAAATGGAAATCAAAAGAAAGCTGGAGTAGCAATACTCATATCAGATAAAATAGACTTTAAAATAAAGAATGTTACAAGGGACAAGGAAGGATACTACATAATGATCAAAGCATCAATCCAAGAAGAAGATACAACAATTATAAATATATATGCACCCAACATAGGAGCACCTCAATACATAAGACAACTGCTAACAGCTATAAAAGAGGAAATCGACAGTAACACAATAATAGTGGGGAACTTTAACACCTCACTTACACCAATGGACAGATCATCCAAACAGAAAATTAATAAGGAAACAGATAGATTTAATTGATATTTATAGGACATTCCATCCAAAAACAGCAGATTACACTTTCTTCTCAAGTGTGCACTGAACATTCTCCAGGATAGATCACATCTTGGGTCACAAATCAAGCCTCAGTAAATTTAAGTAAATTGGAATCATATCAAGCATCTTTTCTGACCACAACACTATGAGATTAGAAATCAGTTACAGGGAAAAAAATGTAAAAAACACAAACACATGGAGGCTAAACAATACTTTACTAAATAACCAACAGATCACTGAAGAAATCAAAGAGGAAATAAAAAAATACCTAGAGCAAATGACAATGGAAACACAATGATCCAAAACCTATGGGATGCAGCAAAAGCAATTCTAAGAGGGAAGTTTACGGCAATACAAGCCTACCTCAAGAAACAAAAATCCCCAATAAACAATTTGTTCTTACACATAAAGGAAGTAGAGAAAGAAGAGAAAACAAAACCCAAAGTTAGCAGAAGGAAAAAAATCATAAAGATCAGAGCAAAATAAATGAAATAGAAACAAAGAAAACAACAGCAAAGATCAATAACACTAAAAGCTGGTTCTTTGAGAAGATAAACCAAATTGATAAACCATTAGCCAGACTCATCAAGAAAAATAGGGAGAGGACTCAAATCAATAAAATTAGAAATGGAAAAGGAGAAGTTACAACAGACACCACAGAAGTACAAATCATCCTAAGAAACTACTACAAATAATTCTATGCCAGTAAAATGGACAACCTGGAAGAAATTGACAAATTCTTAGAAATGTATAACCTTCCAAGACTGAACCAGGAAGAAATAGAAAATATGAACAGACCAATCACAAGTAATGAAATTGAAACTGTGATTAAAAATCCTCCAACAAACAAAAGTCCAGGACCAGATGGCTTCACAGGTGAATTCTATAAAACATTTAGAGAAGAGCTAACCCCATCCTTCTCAAACTCTTCCAAAAAATTGCAGAAAAGGAACACTCCCAAACTCATTCTATGAGGGCACCATCACCAGACAAAGATACTACAAAAAAAGAAAATTACAGACCAATAACACTGATGAATATAGATGCAAAAATCCTCAACAAAATACTCGCAAACAGAATCCAGCAACACATTAAAAGGATCGTACACCATGATCAAGTGGGATTTATCCCAGGGACGCAGGGATTCTTCAGTATATGCAAATCAATCAATGTGATACACCATTTTAACAAACTGAAGAATAAAAACCATATGATCATCTCAACAGATGCAGAAAAAGCTTTTGACAAAATTCAACACCCATTTATGATAAAAACTCTCCAGAAAGGGGGCATAGAGGGAAGCTACCTCAACATAATAAAGACCATATACGACAAGCCCACAGCAAACATCATTCTCAATGGTAAAAAAACTGAAAGCATTTCCTCTAAGATCAGGAACAAGACAAGGATGTCCACTCTCACCACTATTATTCAACATAGTTTTGGAGGTCCTAGCCACAGCAATCAGAGAAGAAATAGAAATAAAAGTAATCCAAATTGGAAAAGAAGAAGTAAATCTGTCACTATTTGCAGATGACATGATACTATACATAGAGAATCCTAAAGATGCCACCAGAAAACTACGAGAGCTAATCAATGAATTTCATAAAGTTGCAGGATATAAAATTAATGCACAGAAATCTCTTGCATTCCTATACACTAATGATGAAAAATCTGCAAGAGAAATTAAGGAAACACTCCCATTTACCATTGCAACAAAAAGAATAAAATACCTAGGAATAAACCTACCTAGGGAGACAAAAGACCTGTATGCAGAAAACTATCAGTCAACGATGAGAGAAATTAAAGATGATACAAACAGATGGAGAGATATACCATGTTCTTGGATTGGAAGAATCAATATTGTAAAAATGACAATACTACCCAAAGCAATCTACAGATTCAATGCAATCCCTATCAAATTACCAATGGCAATTTTTACAGAACTAAAACAAAAAATCTTAAAATTTTTATGGAGACACTAAAAACTCCCAATAGCCAACAGTCCTGAGGGAAAATAATGGAGCTGGAGGAATCAGACTTCTTGAATTCAGACTATACTACAAAGGTACAGTAATCAAGACAATATGATACTGGCACAAAAACAGAAATATAGATCAATGGAACAGGATAGAAAGCCTAAAGATAAACCCACGCACCTATGGTCAACTAATCTATGACAAAGGAGGCAAGGATACACAATGGAGAAAAGACAGTCTCTTCAATAAGTGGTGCTGGGAAAACTGGACAGCTACATGTAAAAGAATGAAATTAGAACACTCCCTAATGCCATACACAAAAATAAACTTGAAATGGATTAGAGACCTTAATGTAAGACTGGACACTATAAAATTCTTAGAGGAAAACATAGGAAGATCACTCTATGACATAAGTCACAGCAAGATCTTTTTAGATCCACCTCCTAGAGTAATGGAAATAAAAACAAAAATAAACAAATGGACCTAATGAAACTTAAAAGCTTTTGCAAAAGAAAGGAAACTACAAACAAGACGAAAAGACAACCCTCAGAATGGGAGAAAATATTTGCAAATAAATCAACGGACAACGGATTAATCTCCAAAATATATAAACAGCTTATGCTACTCAATATTAAAGAAACAAATAACCCAATCCAAAAATGGGCAGAACACCTAAATAGACATTTCTCCAAAGAAGACATACAGATGGTCAAGAAGCACATGAAAAGTGCTCAACATCACTAATTATTAGAGAACTGCAAACCAATACTACAATGAAATTTCATCTCACACCAATTAGAATGGGCATCATCAGAAAATCTACAAACAACAAATGTTGGAGAGGGTGTGGAGAAAAGGGAACCCTCTTCCACTGTTGGTGGGAATGTAAATTGATACAGCCACTATGGAGAACAGCATGGAGGTTCCTTAGAAAACTAAAAAGAGAACCACCATATGACCCAGCAATCTCACTACTGGGCATATACCCTGAGAAAAGCATAATTCAAAAAGATACATGCACCCCAATGTTCATTGCCACACTATTTACAATAACCAGGTCATGGAAGCAACCTAAATTCCCATCGACAGATGAATGGATGAAGAAGGTGTGGTACATATATACAATGGAATATTACTCAGCCATAAAAAGGAACAAAATTGGGTCCTCTGTAGAGATGTGGATGGATCTAGAGACTGTCATACAGAGTGAAGTAAGTCAGAAAGAGAAAAACAGATATCGTATATTAACACATATATGTGGAACCTAGAAAAATGGTACAGAAGCACCAGTTTGCAGGGCAGAAATTGAGACACAGATGTAGACAACAAACGTATGGACAGCCAGGGGGAAAGTGGCTGGGGGTGGTGGTGGTGTGATGAATTGGTAGATTGGGATTGACATATATGCACTAATATGTATAAAATGGATAACTAGTGAGAACCTGCCTTATAAGAAAATAAATAAAATAAAATACAAAAATTCCAAAAAAAAAAAAATATTTTAGGCCTCTTTTGCTGTGTATTACTAACTGTGCCCCACCTCCAACTCTCATTTCCTTTAGTTTAGAGGCTCTTGTGACTGCTTCTCTATATGTGACTGCTCCTTTTTTTAAAAAAAGTCGGTGCTTCTCTGATGTTTCCCCATCTCCTCCTAACATTTCTATTTATTCGTTCTAAAAGCCAGACATTTTCACAAAATGCTAACCAATTAAAAATTATTGTTTATTCCTTTAGTATTTCTGCTAACTATAAATGTACCCTAGGCATTTTAATTTCAATTCGGGGGCTTATTTTGGAGAACATTTGTTAGTTTTTCAGAATTATATTTGGATCTTATTTTTTTCTTTATTTTTCAATCTGATTTTATGATTGAAGACAGAAGGTCTTCTTTCTATGTTTTAATTAATTAATTAATTAATTAATTTTGGTTGTGCCAGGTCTTGGTTGAGGCAAGGGGGCTCCCTAGTTGCAGTTCACCAGGTCCTTAGCTGCAGCATGTAGGCTCCTTAGTTGCGGCTCCAGGGCTTCTTAGTTGTAGCATGAGAACTCTTAGTTGCAACATGCATGTGGGATCTAGTTCCCTGACCAGGGATCGAACCCCAACCCCCTGCATTGGGAGCGCGGAGTCCTATCCACTGTGCCACCAGGGAGGTCCCCAGAAGGTCTTCTTAAAGGGCTGGTTTTCCCCATAAAAATATTTATTTTAGCAAGAGCAAATACAGATTTAAATGAGAGGAGCCTCTAGTTGACCTTCAACTGATGGTCACAATTTTGCAAAGCAAAGGAGCCAATCAGCTCTCACTCTTCTACCTCACATCTTCCCCACTTACTGCTGTGTGCTGTTGGGCTAGTTATTTAACATCTCTGGGCCTCAATTCCTTTATCTGTGAAAAGTGGAAGGTACTTTATGTGGAAAGTAATAGTACCTACTCAGACAGTAGTTGTGAGGATTAAAAGAGTTAATGTGTTCAAAATGCTATGAACCATACCTAGCACATAATAAATGTTCAAAAATTTTAGCTATTGTTATTTTATCACTATTACCTCTATATAGATACTTTTTTCTATTCTTTCTACTTTTCTTTCTCCTTCCCCTTTCCCCTTGTGAGGGAACAAGTTATTTCCAACCATGCTAGGAGATTAAGAAGTGTGATCTGTAGCTGTAGTTACAGTCTAGTTCTTTTTATAAAACAAGATGTTTAAATCCCAAAGAAAAGGAAGTCCACCAAGACTGCCGTATTGCACAACTCTAGGAGGCGCCATCCACCTTGTAGTCAGAGTAACTGCTATCCCCAAAATTATGCAGTTGATGATCCATGCAGCCATACATGGTAGTTCTGAAGCCCACCATTCAGTGACTTTAACTTGTTTACTTTTCCTCAGTTTTTGTATTGTTTTCTTTTTCATATATATGTAAGTATGTATACTCACTAGATGACATAAACACATTAAACCTTTACACATTGGTTCCCCTATATGCCTTTTTTTTTCCTTTCCAAAGGTTTGATATTCAAATGGGAGTTGTATGTGTTTGTGTGCATAGAAGCTTATATTCACACCTATGTGAAGTATTAACAGTCATAAAAATATAAGTAATAATATAAAGAATAAATTATATTTACTAGGACTGAAAATGCTCATAATTTATAAATAGGATTGCTTTTTCTTACTTTTATGAGATGATTACAGCTGGATCAAAGCAAAGGATTTGAATAGAACCAAAACAATAAATTAATTGACCACTAAGTGATAGGGGCCCTTAGTAGATTTCCTACCACTAAATCACAAACATAGGCAAGCTGGGATAAGCCTGACTCACCAAATCTTTCAATGATGTCAACATCCGCTTTCTGTTATGTCTGTAGATGCTGCCAGTGGTTTGAATCAGTATAACATTTTTTATTATTATAAATAAAATGCTTAATTTAGTTATTTCTTTGGAAGATGTGAGGAAACATTGTTCTCTGATGAACTGCTTCAAGAAATATCCTTTGAATTTTGAATACTGTGACAGTTTTATTTCAATACAATTTATGACCAGTAATAGAACTACATACAGGTGGTATTGGATTTCTGTGCATGCCTTACCGCCATTTAAACATCACAGATGTTTCCTTTATTAGTAATGAGTTAATTCCACTGCCATTCATGCACAAGGAAGGAAGGAGAAGCACTCAAAGGTCTACGTAGCTAGAGGGAGTAGAAGCAAAAAGCCTAGCTAACCTACAAATTTGATAGTTCACCCTTGAATAATTGAAAGTTTGTTGTATTTGCATTAAAAAGTGTGAATCAGGAACACTGAAGTTCAACATATTCTGTGCTAAAATTGAAACAGTACTCGGATGGACTGAACGATGTTTTATGATGCGCTTTTTTTCAGGCTTTGGTATAGAATTTCCCTACTTATGGAGGACTAGCAACTGAAAATAAATTAAAACTGTAACCTTACCTCTAGAGATGAATATTCTGCATGCAACAATCTCTTCCTTCTCAAAATTACCGTTCAGTTCACTTCAACAATCATCTATTGAGCATTATACTATGCTATCTCTGAGAATTTAAAGACAAATAAAACATGGTCCCTGTTCTTAATTAGTTTCCTCTCAATTCAAAGAATTGAAAGATAGTCAGGGGATTGAGATATGGGTGGAGGAAGCCTGGAGTATGGTGTGGAAGGGTGTAGGGGGAATATTTGGGTCTTATTCTTTATAGTACACCTTTTAATAATTATTGACAAATTGTTCTCCTGACCAGATTGCCTCCCTATTTTTTTGCCAGCTCTTAGTATTGCCAATCTTTCTTGGTTTTATTTATAATAAGATATTAATCTAATAAATATGTATGGTGTATTTTTTCATACAAGTAACTTTCTGGGTGCTGTCAGTGATGCAAAGTGATTGTCCTCCAGCAGCTCGCAATATATTGGTTGAGAAGAGGGTCACACAAACAACTAACTTCAAAAGAAGTCAAATGATGGTTAATGTAATCATAGAATTATGGATAGCATACGATTGGAAGACTGTGAAGTCAGGGTTCAGCATAGAAAATCAGGTTCTCAATCAATATTATACCACTGGTAAGCAGCAGAGCTGGGATTTGAGATCAAGTTTTTCTGTCTCCAAGACCAGAGTTCTTCTTACTTTAAAACTGCAACACATAAAATTGTAAATATCAGGGCCTATCACAGGAATACACAATGTTAAAATTGTTTTCAGTATTTCATGTGAAACTTCTACTAATTATTATAATTTTAATCAATTAGATGTCCTTCAGAGCCTTTTTCATACTTTGATTTGCAAATAAGCAGGGAAAAATTCATTGATTCTTTATAATACAGTGGAAAAAACCAAGAATACTGAAGTATATTGTTACTTAGGTTCTCTGAGCTTCAATTTTCTCATCTATAATAACCTTGCAGTGTAGTGATAGAGATTAAATGAAATAGTTAATGTAAGGTCCATGGCATAGCATTTGTCACTGCGTGGCCACTCCAGAAAGGTGAGTCATCTTCCCTTGAGTTAAGAGAAAATATACCTTTAAGTCAATCTGAGAAGATATATTAGAGTTGGCAAGGACTGAGGGAATATCTTGTTTAGTTCCCCTGTTGCCCAGAGTTGAGCATGGAAACCCAGTACACTGATATGTTTCTCTCAAGGTTGTAGAGACACTTGTAAACAGAATAAGTTTTATCATGTTTCAGTTACCCTTCTGTGTCTACAGACAGGACACCCCACTTCTAAGAGCACACTGGAGAACTGGCCTGGATTTGGGGGACTATTGTCAACCTTTCATAGGATCAACGATAAGACTGTGGGAAAATAATTTGTTTCTTTAATCATTAATGATGTTGAACAACTTTTTAAATTTATTTTTCCCCAGCTTTATTGACATATAATTGACATA
The DNA here is from genome assembly GCF_937001465.1 of Orcinus orca. Classification (NCBI taxonomy): domain Eukaryota; kingdom Metazoa; phylum Chordata; class Mammalia; order Artiodactyla; family Delphinidae; genus Orcinus; species Orcinus orca. The sequence goes on from NC_064560.1 coordinate 101,523,904, forward strand.
TATGATTGATATAATTGTGTAAGTTTAAGATGTACAGTGTAGTGATTTTATATATGTATATATGGCAAAGTGATTACCACAATAAAGTTAGTTAATATATCACCTCACATAGTTATAATTTGTTTTGTGGTGAGAACTTTAAAAATCTACTCTTTTAGTGACTTTCAAATATACAATACAGTATTGTTAACTGTAGTCACCACACTGTATATTACATGTCAGAACTTACTTCTCTTGTAACTGGAAGTTTGTATCCTTTGACCGCCTTCACCCATTTACCCTACTCTTGCCCCCACCCCTGGCCCCGACCCTGGCAACCACTAATCCATTTTCTGTTCATGTGCCCTTTGAAATTCTCTCCATTCAAGATAATATTCTTTTTTTTATCTCATGTCCTTTCCTCATTTGTTGAAAGCAGTGTCTTTTCTCCAGTGAATTACCTTTGCCCTTTGTAAAAAATCAGTTGTCCATATATGTATGTATGATTCTATTTCTGGACTCTGTTATGTTCCAATGATTTCTTTGTCATCTTTACACCAATACCACACTATATTTATTACTGTAGTGCTATAATAAGTGTTGAAGTCACATAGTATTAGCTCTCCAAATTTGTTCTTTTTCAAAATTGTTTTGGCTATTGTAGGTCTTTTACACTTCATATGAATTTTATAATTAAACTTTCAAGTTCTACCAAAAAAAAAAAAGCCTACTAGTGTTTCATTGACTCTGTATAGCTCAAATTTGGGAGAATTTTCATCTTCATAATATTAAGGCTTCTGAAACATGAAAAAAATATAAATCTTCATTTATTCATATTTTCTTTAATTAGTCCCAGCAATGTTTTGAAGTTTCCAGTGACAAATCTCTCATATCTTTTGTCAGATTTATCCCTAGACGTTTCATATTTTTGATGTTATAAATGTTATTATTTTATTATTTTTCCAATTGTTCATTACTGGTATATAGATATACAATTGATTTTTATATATTAATCTTGTATCCTGAAAATTTGCTAATCACAAACTCACTTATTAGTTTTAGCATCTTTTTTCTTTAGGGTTTTCTACATAGACAATTATGTCATGCAAATAATGAGTTTTAATTCTTCCTTTCCAATTTGGGTGGCATTACTGTCTTTTTCTTGCCTTGTTGCATTGGCTAAAATCCCCAATAAAATGTTTAATAGAGATGGTGAGAGCAGTCATCCTTGTCTTCTTCCCAATCTTAGGGGAAAGCGTTCTGTTTTTACCTTTAAATGTGACGCTAACTGTAGATTTTTTTGTAGATGCCCTTTATAGGTCCATGAAGTTTCCTTTTATTCCTAGTTTGCTGAGAGTTTTTATTAGGACTGGATGTTGGATTTTTTTCAAAGGCATTATCTGTGTCTGTTGAAATGATTGTATGGTTTTCTTTTAAGGTTGTGTTAATATGGTGAAGTATATCAATTGATTTTCAGATGTAAAACAACCTTGCATTCCTGGGATAAACCCAACTTGGTCATGATGTTTTATCCATTGTATATATTTTTGGAGTCAATTTGCTAAATTTTGTGTAGAATTTTGCATTTCTGAGGGATATTGATTTCATGAGGGATATTGATTTGTAGTTTTCATTTTCCATAATGTCTTTGTCTGGTGGGACTCAGAATAAGTTGAAAAGTTTTCCTCTTCTTCAATTTTTTGGGAAGAGTTTGTATAGAATTAGTATTATTTCTTCCTTAAATGCTTCACAGAATTCACCAGTAAAGCCATTTGGATCTGAAAGGGAAGATTTTTGGGAAGGATTTAACCAAAAATTCAGTTTCTTTAATAGGTAATTGTATATTTAGGTTGTCTACTCCTTCTTGAGTGAGCCTTGGTAGTTTATATCTTTCATGGGTTTGTCCATTTCATTTAAATTGTCAAATTTGTTGGCTTAAAGTTATTCATAATGTTCCCTTATTATCCGTTTGGTATCTGTGAAATCTATACTGATGTCATCTTCTTATTCCTGATATTGATGATTTGTGTCTTTTTTCCCTGATCAAGTTAGAGATTTATCAATTTTGTTAATTTTTCAAAGCACTAGCCTGTAGTTTCACTGATTTTGTCTATGGTTTCTCTGGTTTTTATTTCTTTGATTTCTGCTCTTATCCTTTCTCTTGTTTATTTTGGGTTTAACTTGCCCATTTTTTCTAGTTTCTTGAGGTAAAAGCTGAAATCATTGATTTGAGATCTTCTTTTCTAATAACTCTAGTGCTATAAATTTCTCCCAAGTGCTGCATTAGTAAATATTACAGATTTTTATATGCTTGTTTTCACTTTTATTCAGCACAAAATAATTTGTATTTTTCTTGGGATTGCTGCTTTAACCCATGTGTTACTTGTATGTGTTTTATTTGGTGTCCAAATATTTGGAGATTTTCCAGAGATCTTTCATTATTGATTTCTGATTTCTCTGTGATCTAAGAACATACTATATATGACTTGAATATTGTTGTATTTATTGAAACTTGCTTTATGGCACAGAATATGGTCTACCTTGGTAAAATATTCCATATGCCCTTGAAAAGAATGTGTATTCTTCTGTTGTTGGATAGTTTTCTATATATGTCAATTAGGTCAACTTAGTTGATAGTGTTTGTAAAATCTACCATATCATTACTGATTTTCTGCTATTAATTATTGAAAAAGCATTATTGAAGTCATTTAGTAGAATTGTGGATTTTCTATTTCTCCTTGTAATTCTATTAATTTTTGCTTCGTGTATTTTAAAGCTCTCTTATTAGATGAATAAATGTCTTTAGATTGTTATATTCTCTTGCTTAATTTACCCCTTTATCATTAAAAAAATTGACCTTTTAAAATCTCTGGTAACATTCTTTGCTCTAAAATCTACTTTGCTAATAATTAATGGTAATATTAATCTTTCTTTTAATTAATATTAACATGATATATTTTTCTATTCTTTTACTTTTAACCTATTGATGTTTTGTCTTTAAAGTATATTTCTTATAGACAGCATGTAATTATCTTGCTTTTTTTACCCAATCTGACAAGTTCTGTGTTTTGATTGCGTGTGTTTAGACCATTTATATTTAGTATTATCTTAGGCTATAACTTTTTGTGTGTGTGTGTGTGATTTTAATACTTAGGGTTTAGGGACTTCCCTAGTGGTGCAGTGGTTACGAATCTGCCTGACAATGCAAGGGACACGGGTTCGAGTCCTGGTCCAGGAGATCACATGCTGTGGAGCAACTAAGCCTGTGCGCCACAACTACTGAGCCTGCGCTCTAGAGCCTGTGAGCCATAACTACTGAAGCCCACGTGCCTAGGGCCCATGCTCTGCAACAAGAGAAGCCACTTCAATGAGAGGTCCACGCACTGCAATGAAGAGTAGCCCCCACTCCCCACAACTAGATAAAGCCCACGCACAGCAACAAAGACCCAATGCAGCCAAAAATAAATTAGTTAATTAATTTTAAAAAATTAAAAAAAATTTTAGGGTTTATAGCATACATTTTAAATTCTTTCAATTACTTTTAAGGGATATTATGCCACCTCATGTGTAGTATAAGAGCCTGTGTATATTAATGTTGTTGCCATACTTTTACATATATTACAAATCCCATAATACATTGTTATTATTTTTGTTTAAAAATTATATTTTAAAGGGATTTATATTTTAAATTCTTACATATTTATCCAAGGAGTTATGATTTCCATTGCTCTGCATTTCTTTGTGTAGATCTGTATTTCCATTTGGTATTATTTTTCTTCTGCCTTAAGGACCTCCTTTAACATTCCTTGTAGTGCAGTCTACTCATGAAGAATGTTTTCGGGTTTTGTACATGTGAAAAAGTCTGTATTTAGCCTTTGGTTTTGAAAAATATTTTTGTTAGGTATAGAATTCTAGGTTGGCAGTTTTTTCTTTTACTACTTTAACAATGTTGCATCACTGTCTTTTCTATTGCATTGTGTATGGGAAAAAAACCTGCTATATTCCTTGTCTATATTCCTTTCTACATAATGTGTCCTTTTTCTACTCTGGCTACTTTTTATATTTTCTCTTTTTCACTGCTTTTGAGCAGTTTGATTATGATGTGCCTTGGTGTAGTTTTTCTCATGTTTCTTATATTGGGGTTGGTTAGGCTTCTTGAATATATGGGTTTATAATTTTCATCAAGTTTGAAAATTTTTAGACTTTTATTTCTTCAAATATTTTCCTGTCTCCCTCTCTCTTTCCTCTCTTTTGAGGACTCCAATTACACATATATTAGGCTCTTGAAGTTATTCTGTGGATGATTTATGCTCTGTTCATTTTATTTATTTTTTCTGCTCATTTTAAAAACTATCTTTTTTTTTGTTTTTTGTTTTGTTTTGTTTTGTTTTTTATTTTTGCGGTATGCGGGCCTCTCACTGCTGTGGCCTCTCCCGTTGCAGAGCACAGCCTCTGGATGCGCAGGCTCAGAGGCCATGGCTCACAGGCCCAGCCTCTCCGCAGCATGTGGGATCCTCCTGGACCGGGGCATGAACCCATCTCCCCTGCATCGGCAGGCAGACTCTCAACCACTGCGCCACCAGGGAAGCCCTAAAAACTATCTTTTTATGTTTAGTTTTGGGTAGTTTCTATTGCTATATGCTCAAGCTCATTATTTTTTCTTCTACCACACCAAATCTGCTGTTAATACCATCCAATATATTTTTCATTTCATCCAATCTAGTTTTTTTCTCTAAAAGTTTTAGTAGATCTTTTTCATGTCTTCTGTGTCTTTACTGAAAATTGAACATGTGGCATACAGTTTTAATGTATTTGTCTACTAATTCTTTCATCTTTGTGAATTCTGGGTTGGTTTTTATTGACTGGGTTTTTTCATCATTATGGACCATTTTCTCCCCCTGCTATTTTGCGTGTCTGACAAGGTTTTGTTTTCTTTTTTTGTTTTTGTTTTATTTCTGCAGTATGCGGGCCTCTCACTGTTGTGGCCTCTACCGTTGCGGAGCACAGGCTCCGGACGCGCAGGCTTAGTGGCCATGGCTCACGGGCCCAGCCACTCTGCAGCATGTGGGATATTCCCGGACCGGGGCAGGAACCCATGTCCCCTGCATCGGCAGGCGGACTCTCAACCACTGTGCCACCAGGGAAGCCCTCTGACAAGTTTTGATTGGAGTCTGGACATTGTGAATTTTACTTTATTGGATTCTGGGTATTTTTGTATTCCTATGAATATTCTTGAGTTTTGTTCTTGGACACAGTTAAGTTACTGTGAGATAGTTTGATCCTTTCTAGTCTTAATTTTAAGATTTGTTAGGCAGGATTGAAGTAAGGCTTAATTTGTAACTAACTATTCCCTACTTTAGAGGCATTATCCTTCTGTGTACTCTACCCAATGCCAATGATTCATTAAGTTTTCCATTATGGCTGGTGGGATGCTCTTTTGTGTCTGTCTTTCTTTAGTCAACATTATGTCTGTAAGGTTTTATCCATATTGTTTCATGTATCAGTAATTTGTTGTTTATTTATTGATGTTTAGCATTCCAGTGCATGAATAAACTCTAACTTATTTACCAACTTTATTACTGCTGGACATTTAGGTTTTCTGGTTATTGTGAACAAAATTTCTGTGAACATTCCTATACAGAATGGCTTGATAGGTGCTGTCACAAATGTACGTACTAGACACTGTGTCATCACAAATGGATATTTCTGGAAAAGGTGAATCTTGAGCCGAGTTTTTAGGGGAGAAAGAAATGATTAGATGAGAAACCAAAGGAAAAGTTTCTAGACAGAAGGAAGAGTAATAAGGGACTGGAAAGAGAATCAGCAAGAAATTATAGAGAAATGGGCATAGAGGAGACCGAAGTAATAGGTAGACATTGTCATGATAAACTAAAAGATCCAGATGCCACTCTGGAGAATTTCAAATATGTAGTCACATAATCAATTTTTTAAAAGAAAAATATCTTTGATCACATTGTGGAGAATGGATTGGATGAGGGTCAGATTGCAGATTGGGAAACGTGGTGGTGGGTTATTGCAGTATTTCAGTTCATAAGTGGCGAGGCCTGAACTAAGGCCATGACTGTGGGAACAGTGAAAAGGGAAAACACTGGAGAATTCTTTTTTAAAAAAATATTTATTTATTTTGGCTGCACCAGGTCTTAGTTGTGGTGTGCAAGAGCTTTAGTTGCGGCCTGCGGGCTTCTTAGTTGAGGCATGCATGTGGGATCTAGTTCCCCGACCAGGGATCGAACCCAGGCTCCCTGCATTGGACCACCAGGGAAGTCCCAACATTTGAGAATTCTTGAAGAGATAGACTACTGGGGAGAGAGAGGAAAGAATCAGAGCGTTTGAACTGGGGGATTTGACATGGTAGTCCTTTCACAACATTTTTGAAAAAGAAGAGAAGCAGTTTTCATTGAAATCTGGTAAATTAAATTGGCTATGCAAAAAGTGAAGACATTTAAAAAAAGAGTGTTGAGAAGGGGCTCGCCATACCAGATAGCAAAATATTATGTTGTAAGCTACAGCAGTTAAGTCACCATATTAAGTACTCTACCAAAAAAGACATTTTTGATTTTGAAATTCATGTATGATAAAGATACCATCAATAGTGTTAAGGAACAAATAACAACCTGGGGAGAAAATGTTTCAAAATATTTAGTAGAAAAAAGGTAACTATCTCTAATATATCAGTAATTCCTTCAGATAAATAAGAAAAATAAAAAACTAATATGAAAATAGGTAGAGAATATAAAGGGCAATTTATAGACGAAATACAAATGGCCGATAATTGTAAGAAACTGTTAAACCACTGCCTAAGTGGTTATGCCTAAAACTGAAATAATGAGATAAAATTTTAACAACTCAGCATAGCAAAGGTAAAAATATTTAAGATATCAAATGCTGGCTTGAGAATAGGGAAACGTTCACATGTTGAAGAGAATGTAAATTGGAGCAATCTTTTGGAAAGCAATTTGGCACATATTTTTTGACCTTGAATCTGTTATAAGGCCTTATCCCTCAGAAATATTTGCACTACAAAACAAAGATATACTTCCAAGGATACGCATTTCACTGGTGCTTAAAATAGTGAAAAACTGGGATAATCTAGGGGGTTGATAAATTATGTTACATCCATACAATGGAATACTATTCATATTTTTAAAAAATGAAGCAGATCTATATATACAAAGAATAGAAAGATATTTATAATTTATTGGAGGAAAAGGTCAAGTTTCAGAAAATAATGCCAGCTGTGATGCCATTTTTACAAATAAATATGTATTAAATGCAGTATATACCAGGAACTGGGCCATTAACCAGGGATTCAGCAAAGAACAAGATAAGGTCCCTGCAGTTGTGGAATTAAAAAGTTGTTAAACGTGATTACCACTGGTGAATGAGATAGTGGCAGTTGGGGGTGGGAGAGGAAGGATGTTTACTTTTTACATGTTTGGACTGTTAAATTTTTTCCAAAAAGCAACTTTTGCTTTTGTAGTTTAAAAACTAAATTTTAAAAGAAGTTATACAATTTTAAATTATATTTTCAAATATTTAAAATAGTGATAAACTAATTAATGTTTTTAAGAGGGTGAAGAAGTGGGTGCTCTCATACTCTTCTTCTGATGAGAGCATGTATTTGCTTAAACATTTTGGAGGATAATTTGGTAATATATATTTTTTAATGTTACAAGTTTGCTTTAATACAAGAATTCTAAGAATTTATCTTAAGGAAAAATTAAGAAATATAAATAAGATACAAGTATGTTCATTGCAGCTTTCTGTATAACAGTGTAAAATTAGCAGCAACATAAATAGCCTTCAACATGGAATTTCTTAATTAAATCATGGTACATACATAAAATTAAAAATGGCTGTTGGCATCATATTGGATGCCACCCTAACAGTCATTTTCTTCTTCTCCCTTGCTAATGGAATTGCCTTTTTTTTTTTTTTTTCAGATATTGAGTGGTAATAGATTAGGCAAGGAGGGCATAGTTGGGGAGTGAATTGTGATGATTGGTATCTAGTTCCAAAACACTTTCATCACCCCAAAAGAAACCCCTGTATACATTGAGCAGTCATTTCCCATTCTACCCTCCTTCCAGCCCCTGGCAACTACAATTCACTTTCTGTCTCTATGGATTTATCTATTATAGATTTTTCATAAAAATGGAATCATACTATATGTGACTTTTTGTGTCTGGCTTCTTTCACTTAGCATGTTTTTGAAGTTTAACCATATTGCAGCATGTATCAGTACTTCATTCCTTTTATGTCCAAGTAATATTCTATTATATTCATATATAATTATATGTATAACATATATGAGATATATATATATATATATATCAATCACATTTTGTTCATCCATTCATCTGTTGATGGATATTTGGACTGTTTCCACTTTTGGGCTGTTGTGAATAATGCTGCAATGAATGTTGGCATCAGCATACACGTCTCTGTTTGAGTCTCTATTTTCAATTCTTTTGGGTGTATACCTAGGAGTAGAATTGCTGGGTCATATGACAATTATTTGTTTAACATTTTTGGGAACTGCCAAACTTTTCCACAGTGGGTGTGCCATTTTACATTCCCACTAGCAATGCATAGGGATTCCAGTTTCTCCACATCCTCACCAACAGTTATTTTCTGTTTTTGTTTTTGTTTTATTGTTACAGTTATCCTAGTGGGTATGAAGTGGTACCTTGTGGTTTTGATTTGCATTTCTTTGGTGACTAATGATGCAGAGCAGTTTTTGTTTACCATTAGTATATTCTTCTTGTGAGAAATGTCTGTTCAAGTCCTTTGCCCATTTTTAAATTGGATTATCTGTCTTTTTGTTGTCAAGATGTAAGAGTTTTTATATATTTGGGACAGTAGACCCTTATCAGATATAATTTGCAAATATTTTTTTCCATTTTGATGTTGTCTTTTTACTTAATAATGTCCTTCGATGTACAAAAGTTCTTAATTTTGATGAAGTCAAAGTTATCTATTTTTTCTTCTGTTGCTTATACTTTTAGTGGCTAATCTAAGAATACATCATCCAAGTACATGAAGTTTTACTCCTATTTTTTCTTCTAATACTTTTGCAGCTTTAGTTCTTGCATTTAGGTCTTTGATCCATTTTGAGTTAATTTTTCTGTGTGCTGTGAGGTAGGAGTCCAACTTCATTTTTTTCATGTGGATATCCATTCATTGAAAAGAGTGTTCTTTTCCCCATTGAATAGTCTTGGTATCCTTGTTGAAAATAAATTGGTCACAGATATATGGGTCTATTTCTGGACACTCAATTTCATTACATTGGTCTAAGGTCTAAGGTACTCATACCAGTAGCACCCTGTTTTGATTACTGTAACTTTGTAGTAAATTTCTAAGCAGGAAGTGGGAGGCCTCCAACTTGGTCCTTCTTTTTTTTTTTTTTTGCGGTACACGGGCCTCTCACTGTTGTGGCCTCTCCCGTTGCGGAGCACAGGCTCTGGACACGCAGGCTCAGCGGCCATGGCTCATGGGCCCAGCCGCTCCACGGCATGTGGGATCTTCGCGGACCGGGGCACGAACTCGTGTCCCCTGCATCGGGAGGCAGAATCTCAACCACTGCACCACCAGGGAAGCCCTTAGCCCTTCTTTTTTAAGATTATTTTGGCTATTTGGGGCCCCTTGCTGTTCCATATGAACTTGAGGATTGACTTTTCTATTTTTACAGAAAAGGCCACTGGAATTTTGATAGGAATTTCTAGGGATCTGTAGATAATTTTAGGTAGTATTGCCATCTAACAATATTGTTCTCCAGTCCATGAACACAGGATATCTTTCCATTCCTTTAGCTCTTTAATTTCTTTCAGCAATTTTTTATACTTCTCAGTGTACAAATCTTTTACCTCCTTGGTTAAATTTATCCTGAGCCAATTTTGCTGTTTGGATGCTATTATAAATGGAATTGTTTTCTTAATTTCCTTTTCAGAATGTTTACTGCTGGTATTAGCAACCCAACTGATTTTTTTTTAATAATTATTTTTTTAAGGATCTAGACCTTTTATTTTTTTAACGTTTATTTATTTATTTATTATTTATTTATTTTGGCTGCACCAGGTCTTAGTCGCTGCACATGGGATTTTCGTTGCGGCATGTGGGATATTTAGTTGCAGCGTGCAGACTTAGTTGTGGCATGCAAACTCTTAGTTGTGGCATGCGTGCAGAATCTAGTTCCCCAGCCAGGGATTGAACCTGGGCGCCCTGCATTGGGAGTGCAGAGTCTTACCCACTGGGCTACCACGTAAGTCCCTACAACCCAACTAATTTTTGAGTGTTTACCTGCAGCTTTGCTGAATTAGTTTATTACCTCTATTAGTTTTTTAATTTTTTTTTTTTGAGGGGGGTATTTTCTACATAGGGGATCATATTATTTGTGAGTAGAAATAGTTTTACTTCTTTCCAATTTGTATGTCTTTTATTTATTTATTTTTTTCTTGCCTGATTGCCCTGGCTGTAAGTTCCAGTATAGTGTTGCATAGCATTGGTGAAAGTGAGCATCCTTGTTTTGTTCCTGATCTTAGAGGGAAAAGTTTTAGTCTTTCACCATTGTGTACAATGTTAACTGTTTTCCAGTGATGGTTTAAGTCTAGATTTCTGGTTTTGCTTTGTTTTGTTTTCTTACTGTTTGCACTATATTGGGCTTCTTGAATCCAAAAATTCATATCTTTAATCATTTTGGAAATATTATTAGGTCTTCTTTATTTTCCCATTCATCTTTCAGTATTGTAAGTATATATTTGTTAGACCTCCCTCTGTGCTGTTTGCTCATCTTTATTACATATATTCTATCTCTTTGGCTTTCTTTGTTGTATTTTGTGTAATTTCTTCAGATGTTTTAATTATTTCTTCAGTTCTGTCTAATCTGCTGTTTAATCCACACATTGTGATTTTTTTATTTTTAAAAATTCATTAATTATATTTTGCATTCCAGAGAGCACACTGACAGGATGCTAGCAGCCAGAGTCCATGGCACCAGGGGGGCTCTGGGGCCATGGAAGGGGCAGACTCAATACAGGAATATTTTATTGAGGTCACTGCATGCCAGGCTTTTCTGAGTGATGGGGCCCTGGGAAAATCAGATTGTTTTTGCCCTGTAGGGCCCACAGCTTGGAGGCGACAGCCACCTAAACGTCTATAAGCATGATGTAGGGTGGAGCAAGGTGACTGCCTCTGGTTCTTTTATAACTCAGCTAATTTTTTTATAGACTCATTCTTTCCTATATTTTCTCCTATTTCATTAAATATATTAAATGTGTTTATTTTATATTCTGCATCAATAATTTTTATAACTGATGCTTTTGTGAGTCTTGTCCTGAAATTTTTTTCTTTAAGATTTTAAGTCTTTATTTAATTTGTTAAAATATTGCTTCTGTTTTATGTTTTGTTTTTTTGGCTGCAAGGCATGTGGGATCTTAGCTCCTGACCAGGGATTGAACACGCACCCCCTGCATTGGAAGACAAAGTCTTAACCACTGGACTGCCAGGGAAGTCCCCTGAAATATTTTTTAATGATACTTGTTCACAATAACTTACTCTTCGTGTCTCATCATGTTGTAGTATGGGTTTATTTTCCTTGAAATTTTATTAGTGGTTTAATTCATTTTTTTGAGGTTTAAGTGGAAGTTGAATTTCTTGAGATAGATTTGGTTTACATTTTGCTAAATGTCTGGGGCACCACCAACCTAGGACTAATTTGAATGAAAATGTCTGCTTGTGTTTTGGGGACCATTCAGATTCTATAAATTCTGTCACCAAACCCATTTGAGGGTGGGTTTGTAGTCTTGAATTATCAAGAATGACTTATTTTTTGCCTCCATTTATGGCCAAGACTGAGACAGAAAATTTTCTTTAACATCTTCCTCTGTGTGGTGAATTGTTTTCTAGTTTACTCACCAAGTATACTGCCTTTTGGAGATTCCTTGCTTTATGCAAAGTCCAATATAATATCCTACCTTCCCTGGACCTACATTGTCTCTTGTCTGCCATGCTCATCATCTTTAAAAGCTAAACCTCTAGGCTATCAAAGGTTGACGTGGCTGGATCTCTCATATCTCTCCAGCCTCATGATCCCTTCCCCACTGCTCTTTATTTTGGCTTCTGAGGATCTCTCTTGCATTCTTGATAAATCAGCCATGCATCTACAAGAATTTTTTTTTAATTTAACCAGCATTTTAAAGATGTTTTGCACTGGGCATCTAAAATTTTGTTTTGATACCTAGTCTGCCAAGAACTATAATTTTTTTTAACATCTTTATTGGAGTATAATTGCTTTACAATGTTGTGTTCATTTCTGCTGGATAATGAAGTGAATCAGCTATATGTATACATATATCTCCATATCCCCTCCCTCTTGTATCTCCCTCCCACCCTCTCTATCCCACCCCTCTAGGTGGTCACAAAGCACAGAACTGATCTTTCCGTGCGATGCAGCTGCTTCCCACTAGCTATCTATTTTACATTTGGTAGTGTATATATGTCCATGCCACTCTCTCACTTCGTCCCAGCTTACCCTTCCCCCTCCCTGAGTGCTCAAGTCCATTCTCATATTCACATTTTGAGTTGGCAGTAAGTTTCAAGAAAACAACACAACCATCCACATACTAATGTTTATTTCATTTTTTGAGGTTTTTTTAGCTTTTTAGTTTAATTTGAATTCATTTTATAAATTTCTTGTTTGCATACTTGTGTAAGAACTATAAGCATAAGAAATTTATATTTAGTTTTATATTTAAGTAAATATTATAATAAAAATAATTTCAGTCAACATTGAAAAAATTAAGAGAAATGTTTCCTTTAAAAGGCTTCTGTACATTACACAAATTTGTGCATGAGAGCTGAGCCATGGATTTAAGTGGGACTTCTCCAGAGGAAGTACAGAATGAAAAAGAAAGTGTGCTGAGAACAGAACCCTGAGAAGCAGCAGTAATTGAGGAATGAATGAAGGGAAAGAGAAAAACTTAGAAACCCAATGTTAAGAGGAGAATAAGAAGCCCAAAGAGAAGAGAGTTCTTAAAAGGAGGGAATTGAAATGTCCTTAAAAGGCACTGAAAAAATTTTTTTTTAAAATTTAAAAATAATTTAAAAAAAGGCACTGATAGTCTTTTTCCAAATATTTTCAGTTGAATGATAGTATTAGAAGTCATATTTTTGAAAGTAAAGGAGTGAATAGGAGGCAAGAATGTAGGAACAGTGAGAGGAGACCTTTCTTAAAATAAACTTGGTTATGATAAAAAGAAAAGAATGTTTCTGGAATGGGACATAAAGTCACTGTAAATGCAAGTCCCTGAGCATGTTTATGTACTAAAAAGAAGGGGCTAATGGAGACAGGGTTCTCATATACATAAGAAAAAATAATTAACAGAAAAAGGTCTCAAAGGAGATGGGACTCAATGTGATACAGATAGCAAATGACAGGTTTCCCCTTGAAACAGTAATGATAGTGTTACTTTGAGATGAGATATGAAGAAGTTTAAAAGTGAGACTAGAGTCATGCTTGGTGGCTTTTAATTTTCTCTGAAGTAAGGGCCAGAGTGATGGGGTGGGGGTGGTAGTATAAGGTTTATGAAGACACTGGTGAAGATTTGTAATAGCTATTATGAGAAATGGGCAGGTATACTGAGATCTGGATTCTAGTTTTGGCTTCGTCCCTTACTAGCTCTGTGAATTGGACAACTAATTTAACCTGTCTGAATATTTGTAGAATGAGAAATTGGACTAGATAAATTTTAAAGAGTTTTCTAGTCCCTAGATGATTTAATTTAGAAGTCGGGCACTAAATCCTTTATAATAAATAATCTGACACAAAAAATATTTTTTTCCCCTTTTAACAGTTACTTTGGGAGCAAAAAAACATAGGCTGTTTTAGACTACATGTAATTTGAAAGTCCACATGAAAAATTAAAAAGACAGTTAGGAAAGGAAGGGAAAAGGAATGAAAGACTTATTTTTTTCTCCTTTTCAAACACTCCAGTAATCCACCGCAGCCAAACAACACTAACGGAAAGATGCAGGAACTAGGATAAGAAAAAAAGGTGAAAGAAATTGTTGTCAGTATCTTTTTAGCCTCTAGCTCTTAGGAATTTGTAAATGAATTCCAGCTACGGTTAAGTTATGGTGAAATTCCAGTGAGGAACTGAGGAAAATGAGACAGCCTGGAGGAATTTCTTTTAACAGAATCCGCTCTGAAGACGTAGCTGCTGTGCATCTTTAAGGAAGGAGTGGCCCCAAATAAACAGGGGCTTCACAATGATTGAAAATGTAAATTTAAGCGTTCCCCCCTGTGTTCTCAAGAATTTTGTTCAATTAAACTTAAAAAATTAAATTTAATTTACAATTTGAAATATGAATCAAACAAAGTAACTTCCTGAAGATTATATCTGGCCTTGTAAAGAGAATTAAGACCACATTCATCAACCATGGGATACCTAATTCTTTATTTTTCCCATGAGAAAGTTCTTTACATAAAAAAACCCAAAGCAATCTGAGTTGTGCCTGAAATGCCAGAAAATCCAGGACTACATGGTTCACTGAGCAGCGTAGCCAGGAATACTCAGGAGCTGCTTTTATGGAGCTGTGTGCACCTACCCTATTCATTGCGTCCAGCTCTCGCCTAACAGCACCTCCGAGGAGGAGACCTCCAGCAAAAGAAAGGGTTCCAGTCCTGCCAACTCTTACACTGTTTATCTTTTTACACTTCTGCTTCTCTCACCAGAATGTGAATTCCTGGAGGGCAGAGAAATTGTCTAATTCATCTTTTTATCCCTAGAGCCTATAACACTCACTTGTACATAGCAATTTTCTACTGTATGCTTACCGGATAAATGGATGATGTAAATCTATGATTCAGTGTTCTGAATAATTAAAGGCAAAGTATATATAATAATTTTCAAACATTCTTAAGGTATGGGCAATAGTAGTTCTTTTCAGTTGTTTTAACATAAAAACAAATGGTATCTGGCATCTTTGAAAATTAAGGAGAATATGTAAACATATATATATATATATATATTCCTGAGTACATGTATGAGCATATGTTGTTTTGATTATTTCCACACATCTCTTGCCAAGCAAACTTTTCTAAAACACCATCTTTATTTTGTTATTCCCCTTATTAAGACCCATGATGGCTTGTAGTTGCATAATGTATTGGTTTGGAACCCTAGGACAATCTAATGAAAAGCAGAGTTTTCAATTAAGTCCAAGATTTCTTCAGCATTGTGTAACAGAAATTATATAGAATTATGTTATGTGGGCATAATTATTAATCAGTACTTATTTGACTACGAGGGACAGAAATTCAACTCAAATTAGTTTAAGAGAAAAAAAAGGAAGGAAGGAAGGAAGACGATATTTCTTTGAGTAAATGGGAAGTCCAGGAGATTCCATCTAGCTATAGGCATGGCTGTTTCCAGAGGCTCAAACAATGTTGTCAGGACTCTCTCTACCTCTCAGTTTCACTTATTTCTTTTTTGGATTCATTCTTCAATAGGATTTCTCCTTTATGAGGGCAACATGGCCTCCGGCTGCCTCAGGTTCACATTCTTCAAGTTTAGCAATCTCCAAAGTAGGAGAAATCTCAATCAACTCCAGATGAAAAGTTATGGGGAGGACTCTGCTTGGACTGAACTGAGTCATGCATCCATTTCTCAATCAATTACTCTGGTGAAAGAATGGACTACTTTGACTGGCTAAATCTGGATCACATGTCCTAACCTTGTGGCCAAGGGAAGGTGGAGTCCCATGATGGCCGTTTTCCTTCAAGATCACTTGGAACGGGGTAGGGCAGTTGTCCAAAGGAAAATGTGTGGCTACTACCAGATGGAAAATGTATGGACAAAAGTAGCTGAACAGTCCACTACACCAGGGCTGAGATGTAGCTTGTATGTACAGGTCAGGTGAAGCAGCTGGCATCCATCCAGATAGCTTAAGGGTTTATTCTAAATGGCTGGTGTACACGCTGTACCATTGTTAACTATTTTGAATATCATCCCTGCATGACAGCATTCCACCACTTATGAGTTAAAAATAACATATGTAATGCAATATGAGCACTGTTGAACACATAAAGTGATTTATCTTTATGGAACAAAAATTACTTTGCACTTAAAATGATTTTTGGCAGGGTAATTTTCAGAGCTTGATCAGCATTGGAGCAGGGAAAGAGAATTGGTGAAACCAAGTGAATGCTCTTTGTTTCTTCTTAAGAAAAATATAAATAACCTGTATATATATTACTTCATGAAGTATTTATGTCATATCATCACGCTCCCCAATATCTAAAAGTGGTTTGACTTTCTGATAGTAAGATTGAATACTTTTGTCAGTAGTGAGCTTAGGGAAACGTGCACCGAAGCAAAGCTAAGTCCCAAGTCCCTAAGATGCCCTTCAAAAGCAGTCATCCATTTAATTTGATCTATTAAACAAACTTAGCAGTTGGGATGCCCACACAGTGAGGAAGGATGCTTAGAGATGGAATTCTGTGTTTAATTGGAATCTTCTGTCCTTTATTAGACAACCATAAGCTTCCAATTATACACACCATCTTCATTTCAAATATGGATTTATAAAACCTTATGAATTTTCATTCTTAGCAACAGATTAGGAATAAAAACAAGCTCCTGCCATGAACAGATATAAGGGGTTTTCTTTTCTCTTTCTTCCCTTTTTTTTGCCATATCCCAAAAGGTCATTGATAATTGACCAAATGGCCACTGTGTATCCAGAGCTGTGTTAGCTCCTTGGAGCTATTAAAAGGAATTTTGAAAAATAATCCCTGTCCTTGAAGAATTTAGGTAACACGTCTCAGGAGAAAAAATTAACATGCCCAGAGCAACCAGGTAACACTTAAATGGCCACTTTGCTGTTTCCACTAATGATGTAATGACTTCCATTTCAGTCTGTTGAAATTTTACCCATTCTTCAAGGTCTGTCTCTAGAACTTTCCTTCATTTAGCTTTACTTGATTGCTTCAGTGTAAGGTGGGGCTCACATTTCATTGAACCACCCACCCTAACTCTTGACACTTAAAATGTCTTCAGCACTTCGTCATCTACAGCAGTGGTCCCCAACCTTTTTGGCACCAGGGACCGGTTTCACGGAAGACAATTTTTCCACGGACAGGGGGCTGGTTCAGGCAGTAATGTGGGTGATGGGGAGTGGCAGATGAAGCTTCGCTCGCTTGCCTGCCACTCACCTCCTACTGTGTGGCCAGGTTCCTAACAGGCCTCGGACCACTACTGGTCCTCTGCCCAGGGGTTGGGGACCCCTGATCTACAGGATGCAATCCAGCCTCCAGAGCCTGGTGAAGAGCCCCTGACTACCTCTCTTGCCTTATCTCCCCTTTCTCTTCTGTTTGTACTCTGCTTTGAAAGCAAACCAAATCCCGATACCAAAACCAAACCTGGTTTAGTTAAACAAAACAAAACCAAAGTTACCAACTACTGTGAATTTCCATATCCTATCTTCTCTAGAATAGCCCTTTCCCGCCTTTTCCCCAGATTTAGATCAGACAAACTCCCTCTCATCCATTAACCTAACCTCAGCTATTAGTCTCTTAATGAGATCTCTTCTTTTTCCATCCTCTAGGTTGTGCTGTCTTTTGTACCTATTATCTTTTGTACCTATTGTTAAGAGTCTGGGTAGTAGTGATTTGCTGTAATGTCTGCATTCCCCTTCTAGACTCTTAGCGCTTTGAGGGCAGCCAGTGCCTTACTTATTTTGGAACCCTGAGTGCCTAGTAAGAGTGCCTGGCATTCAGCATGTTGTCCATAAAATTGTACTGAAATGAATTGGATTGCATTGAACTAAGAGGGAGTGTAGAGAAGACTTGGGGTAGCTGAAGATCTTAGGGTTTATAAAACCTGGGTTTTACGTCAGTGTTGAAAAAGGGGAAAAAGCCTTAGAGAAGGGGGAAATGATAGGAGCAATACTCCAGAGGTGAGAATGAGCCTGGCAAAAGATGGGGACTGTAAATGGTCATATCTTGCTGGAACGGAGGCTGTAGAGTGGGGAGTGTTGGGAAATAAGGTCAGAAAGGCCAGGCGGGGCCATGTTATGGAAGACTTTGAATGTCAATCAGAGGAGGTGAAACATGATGCAATAAATGCTGCAATTCAAGAAAAGAAAAATTTAGAAATATCCCAAGTATCTGTGTACAAAATGAGCTTATCACTTCTGCATGTCTCTGTTTTGGTACTTATCATATTGTTACTATTGGTATGTCACTGATCCCAACTCGCCTTGAGTCATCTGAACATAATAGACTGGCGGTTTGAAGCAGAGTATGATGCGTTGGGAGTCAGAAGCCCTGGGGTTGAATTTCTGCTCTGGCGCTAATTTGTTACCTGATATGGTGAAATCACTTTACTGCTCTAATCCCGAGTGTTCTTATCTGTAAAATGAAGGCAGAAGGCAGGTGACATGATTCATGAGGTCCCTTTGATCTCTAGGAGTCTATATATAGCAAGATAAGTAATTCGTAGCTAATTTATTAATCTATCTCTGCCTCTTGGTTTTTGTTTATTTACCTGTCTTCTGGGTATCAGAGTTGCTTCATTAGACTGGTTTCTGACAATCTCACAATCTGCTCTGCTGAGACCAGTCTCTGAGGTCTTGACCATCTTGTCACACCTAGAAAGCCCTTCCTAACCCCCCACCCCTCCTTAAAAACCCAGCTCCAGTCCAATATCTTTCTTAAAGCTTTTCCTAACTTATCCAGGTCTCTGATACTTACAACACCCTTGCTTTTGGTGTTTAAACATATTTTGTCTTGAGTTATTCTTTATTTGTTTTATATTGACTTTTCTCTGTCCAATTAGTTTGTAAACTTCTTAAAATAAAGAACTATTACATGCAACATTTGTTAATCTCCCCTATCCAGCTCCACCTCAGGACAAAGCTAGGCACAAAATAGTCATTTAATAATGTTCTTGAATATTGAACTGAGTGACGTACAGGAATATTACTAAAAATAGAAAAACCAGACCATCAAAAAGACATCTGTAGGGCTTGGAATTGAAGTAATGTAGCATATCAATGATTTTGTAGATGGTATTTTGTACCCAGCAAAAGACTGTTTTAAGACAGGGTGAACTGTGAAGTTTCTTGTCTGTAGGCTTGTCTTGAATTAAAAGAGTGGGTGATACTAGGGCCTAGAGATATTCCAGCCAACTCAAGGAAAAGAGAAAACAGAGAACTGTTTACTGAGTGACTTTGCTGTTGGACATGTCCCAACTGTAGCTTGAGAACATCAGGCAGAGTTACCACCCTGCTGCCACAGCCTCTGCCAACTTGGATAAGAAGCAGTGAAGTTGACCTGTCTTTTGGCTCTGAAACAAGGCAAGGGAGCGTACCAGCAGGCATGGGAAGGAAGAAGTTGTGAAATGAAAGACATGAAAAAGAGATGACTGACTGTGATCCTCTTTCCTCTTTTCCCCTATTACCCTGAGTCTCTCTCCTGCTTCCTTGACACCTGTAAAGTGGTATAAACCAGATCCTTGCACTTATACCAACTGGGGTGTGGCACCCTAGGGGTCTAGCTTGGGGCAAGGGAAGGCAGTGTAAATCAGTTGTTTTAGGTTGTTTTGTTTCCTAAAGTGGTCCTATGCGAAAAGGTTTGAAAATCACTACTTAGGTGATTAGCCTTCCAACAACCCAATGCTTTTAAAACTCAGTGCAGGACTTCCCTTGTGGCGCAGTTGTTGAGAGTCCACCTGCCGATGCAGGGGACACGGGTTCGTGCCCCGGTCCGGGAAGATCCCACATGCTGCGGAGCATCTAGGCCCGTAAGCCATGGCCGCTGAGCCTGCGCGTCCAGAGCCCGTGCTCCGCAACGGGAGAGGCTACAACAGTGAGAGGCCCGCGTACAGAAAAAAAACAAAAAACAAAAAAACCAAAACTCAGTGCAGAATATAAGAGGAAAGATCACTGTTTGAAGTAGTTGAATTCTAGATCTGGCAGTGTCAGGGCTCTCTTGATTGTAAATTAGCTCATGGAAATAAAACACCTGAGCTTAGGAACTCCAAATCCTGATTTTGCTCTCATATTGCCTCAGGCTGTCTCTGGTAGGAAAGTCTAGAACTGTGGATTCGTTGTACATCAGCCCCACTCCCCACTTTTCCAAATGCCCCAAAGCTGTTAGTGTTTATAACAGACGAAGTCAGCATTGTGTTGATTTGTCTTACCGTGTGTGGAAAATGTAGGAATAACTCCCATGTATCATCAACTGTTTAGTCGGCGCTCAGTTCCTTAGCAGGGGAAATGGTAAGATTTATTAGGGAAAGTATCCGTCATCCCATATAAATAGATGCACAGTTAAAGCAGATGCAGAAGGCAGGGCGTATATTTCTGTGTGACTGATCATAAGGAACTTATTATCAAGAACTCTTTGGAAAAATCAGTCATTTGGGAAGATGGCAAACATAAGGTACACTTACATTTTTATGCAAAATAGTCCTCAAAACAGTAATTTTGACTTTAAGTGCGTTATTGGGGTAGGAATCATTGTAATTAAAAATTTTTTTTGCTTTAATTTTTTACTTTTGAGAAAATATGCAAGTGATAAAAGCAGCCCAATAGTAGAAAAAGGTACATAAAGTAGGTCTCTTTCCCACTGCGAACCCCAGTCCCCAGTCTCCTCCCCTCGTAGGCCATCATTGTTGTCAATTTATTTGTATCATTCAGACACATTCAAGCTGATCCTCCCCTTTAGCTTTTATACACATGGCAATCCACTCTCCATATTCTTCTGCAGCTTACTTTTTTCCTTAACAATATACCCTGGAAATCATTTCTTATCAGACTGCATATATGGGCCAGGCTCATTGTTTCTAACAGATTTAACTGATGTTGACATCTTGCCATAATGGTTTTAGGGGTTTTGGTTTTGTTTCAACATTACAGATATACTTTAACCATACCCTCACTGCCCAGGTCCCTGTTGTTCCCTGCCCAAAGGTAATCACTATACTGAAATTAGCATGTATCCTTTCTGCCTGATTTTTATATATTTAGTGCATATGTATTTAGTATTTCATTGTGTGACTCTGGCACCATTTATTTATCCTCAATTGTGTTTTTGAAAGCTTAGTTTGTTTCCATTTTTTTACTGTTAAAAACAATGCTACAGGTTAACATTCTATTTCATGTCTCCTTGGGCACATGTATGCAAATTTTTTAGGAAATTCCCACAAGTCAAATTGCTAGGTCATAGGGTATGTGCTTACCAACTTCATTTGATACTGTAACATTGCTCTCCAACACAGTTTTTAACAATACAGCATTCACACCAGCCATGTTTAAAGGTACTCCCTTCTTTTTTTCCATATTCTTACCAACACTTGGGCTTCTCAGACTTCTAAAATATTGCCAGTCTAAGGGTGAAATAGTACCTCATTATGGTTTCAATTTGTATTTGTTACTGAGAGTATCTTGTCTTATTTTTTTTTGCTATTTAGCTCCCTCTAATAATTAACTATTGAAACCTGTGACAATTTTTCTACTGCAGTACTTGTTTTTCCTTATTGATTGATAGGGATCTTTTTATATTCTGGATACTAATACCCAGTAATATGAATTATAAATAACTTCTTCCAGTCTGTGGCTTGTATTTTTTACTGTTTATGCTATCTTTTGTCTAATGGAATTTTTATATTTTAATGTATTCAAATTCTCATTGTTGTCGTTTGTGCTTTTGGTGTTTTAGGAAACACGAAGAAATGTAATGAAGACATTCTCCTATACTTTCTTTTTAACTTTTATGATTTCCCCCATACATTTAAGTTTTTAATCCATGTGGGATATATTTTTGTTCTGACATGAAGTGGAGATTTATATTTTTTCCCCTTTATATGTACTGGCTATGGCCAGTTGTCTTAGCACCATTTATCTAATGGTCACGGCTCCCTGCTGACATGTACAGCTATCTCTGTCCCATACCAAGTTTCCATATATGTGTAGGTCAGTATCAACTTATTTTGTTCCTTTGACCTATTTTTATATCCTTGTTCCAATACCACACTGCTTAAATAGTTATAGCCTTCTAATTAGCCTCGTAGGGCAAGACTCCAGTCCTTAGTTTTCTTTTTCAAAACTGTCTTTGTTAGTTTTGTCTCTTTAATCTTCCACATGAACTTTAGGGTAGGATTATTAAATTCCTTGAAAAGTCTTGTTGGGATTCCGATTGGAACTGTAGTGATTCATAGATCCATTATAAACTCACAGGGGGAACTATTGGAGCTACACAGTTATATCTTTCAATCCCTATATGTCTCATAATTTATCCAGTGCATCTTTTATGTAATGTTTTGTAATGTTTCCCAAATAGGTCTTGCATGTATTCTATTAGATTTTTGCCTAGGTATCTACTATAAATTAGCGATTATATATATATATGTGTGTGTGTGTGTGTGTGTGTGTGTGTGTGTGTGTGTGTGTGTATATATATATATAAAAATTTTTTTTTCTCTTACACCCTGAACATGGATCCAGAATGCTGAATTCTCTTATTTGTTTGAATTATTTGCCCACAAATTCTCTTGCAGTTTTCTATGTAAATAATCCTATAGTCTGCAAATAAGGACAATTAGTTTCTGCCATTGGGGTGTAAATAGAAGTCATATACACAAATTCCAGTCATATCCCTAAAGGGGAAACATAACCACTTTCCCCTTCTCTCCTTCCTGCCACCTGGAATGCAGATGTGATGACTAGAATTGGAGCAATCATATTGGACTTGAAGCGATCTTAAGGAATAAAGATCACACAAAACATAACAAAATGATAGTAAGAACTTGGCTCTGGACTACCCAACCAGTCTTTTACATGTAAGGGAAATAAAAAAAAATTTAGATAGTTCAGAGTTTTCTGCCACTCAAACCCAGTCCAATCTTACAACACTATCAGGATAATGAGTGATAAATTCCCAGTTTGCCATTGGTTTTTATTTTTTTCATAAATTGTGTTTTTATAAATTGCTGATCTGTATTAAAGAGATAAATTATATTGATAGATTTTTAATGTTCACCCATCCTTGGGATTCTGTCATGATATGTTTTTAGAGTTTGCAGAGGTCCAAACATTTTATTTCTTACTCTTCCCAAGGTTTTAATATGAAAAAAATTTAAACATACAGAAAAGTTGGTCTGTACAGTGAACACCCATATATCCACTACCCAGGTTCTACAGTTAACATTTTATTATGTTATATTTGCTTTGTGTCTTATTTATTATGATATGTTTTAAAGGCTTTGCTTAATTCATTTAGCTAATATTTTCAAGTATTTGTTTACATGTGTTCAATGGTGAGGATAGCCAGTATTTTCTTTTCTTATGCTGTCTTTGTCCAGTTTGGGTATCAAGAATATACTTATCGGGCTTCCCTGGTGGCGCAGTGGTTGAGAGTCCGCCTGCCAATGCAGAGGATACGGGTTCGTGCCCCGGTCCGGGAAAATCCCACATGCCGCGGGGCTGCTGGGCCCGTGAGCCACGGCCACTGAGCCTGCACGTCTGGAGCCTGTGCTCCGCAACGCGAGAGGCCACAACAGGGAGAGGCCCGCGTACCGCAAAAAAAAAAAAAAAAAAAAATATATATATATATATATATATATATATATATACACACTTATCTCATAAAATGGAGTAAGGAGCTCTTCTATTTTTGTCTTCATTGAAAAAGTCTGACCAATACAGGAAATAATCTTTGAAGATTTGGTAAGACTCACCTCTTTGGGTAAGTACTTGGTTGGCATGGTGCTTTTTTAATGGGTATATATATTATTTTAAATTTTTGGCTGCGTTGGGTCTTTGTTGCTGCGTGCAGGCTTTCTCTAGTTGTGGTGAGCGGGGGCTACTCCGTTGCGGTGCACCGGCTTCTCATTGCGGTGGCTTCTCTTGTTGCAGAGCACGGCTTCAGTAGTTGTGGCTCACGGGCTGTAGAGCGCAGGCTCAGCAGTTGTGGTGCACGGGCTTAGTTGCTCCGCAGCATGTGGGATCTTCCCGGACCAGGGATCAAACCCGTGTTGCCTGTAGTGGCAGGCGGATACTTAACCACTGCGCCACCAGGGAAGTCCAGTAATGGGTATAATTTTTTTTAATTACAGATTCAATTCACTTAATGGTTATACGTAAATATATAGATAGACCTTTGTTTTTCAAGTCAGTTTTAGTGATTTATTTATTTCTAGAGAACTGTTTCATTAAATTGTCAATTTTTTTAGTCTAATGATATTCATTGTATTCTCTAGTGCTTTTAAAAACCTTGACTCTATTTATAGAGTCATTTTCCTACATTCTTCTCTTTTTCTCTCAATCAATCTTACTAGGTTTGTCTATTTTATTAGTCTTCTGAAAGAACTAGGATCTATCGATTCCTCATTGATTTTTCCCCTTTCCATCTATTTCTCTTTTTTTGTTATTATTTCTTTCCTTCTACTTTCTCCGTTCTGATTGACCTTCCTCTATATGTTTCCTTCTCTTCTATTATATGCATTTGAAGCTCTAAATTTTCTTCTAAATACCATTTAAACTGCATACCACACATTTTAGTACTAGTGTTTTCATTGTCTGAGCAGTACTAAACATTTGGTGATTTCTATTAGTTTTTCTCCCTTTATAATTATTCAGAAATTTCTAAAATGAATAGGGCAGTATAACTATTCTATTGATTTCTAATTTTATTACATTATTGTTAGAGAACATGTTTTATGTGATTGTGAGTCACTGATATTTGTTTGAAATTTTCTTTTTGACAAAGTTTTTTTCCAAAGGCAATTCAGTGGATAGTCTTTTCTTTTTTTATATATTTTTGTTGAAATATAGTTGATTTACAATGTTGTATTAGTTTCAGGTGTAAAGTGATTCAGTTATATGTATATACAAATATATATATATAAAATATATATATATTCTTTTTTAGATTCTTTTCCATTATAGGTTATTACAAGATATTTAGTATAGTTCCCTGTGTTGTACAGTAGGTCCTGTTGGTTATCTATTTTATATATATTCGTGTGTATATTATAATTCCAAACTCCTAATTTATCCCTCCCCCATCCTTTCCCCTTTGGTAATGACATAGTCAGTTTTTAAAAAATATTTCATGTGTGCTAGAATGAATATGTTTCTTGTAATTTGGAGTATGGGATTACTGACATAATTTATGTCTTCTACAAATATGATTATAGCTTTATACACGCATACATATATATATATTTGAGGTTCAAAATTACTGTTTCTTTGATGTGAATTATTCTACTTATCCTTGTATTCTGTTTGCCTTAAAGTTTAAAAAATTTGATATCAATATTATACTAATTTAATTTTTATTAATATTTTCCTAGTACATTTTATCCATCTGTTTACATAATGACCTCTCTGTCATCATGTTTTAGGTGTGTCTCTTATATGCAGTACCAGGTTGAATTTTCAAAAATCCTTCTGAGAATCTCTGTCTTTTAGTAGGTAAGTTCAAAATATTAATATTTATATGTACTTTTGTTATTGACCTATTTGGACTTATTTCTACCATTCAAATTGTGTTTTCTATTTACCATTATCTAACTTAGATTCTTGTGTTTCTTCTCTAGTTTATATTAGGTTGATCTAGTTTTAAAAACTTATTCTCCCCTTTCCTCTCTCCTGAAAGTTTGCTATCTGTCTAAGGTTAGATTTAAAATTAAAAAGTGCCCTGTGAGAAATTAAAACCCCAGACTCTCATACTACTTTCCCAAGCTAGGGGGTTGGACTTCTCTACTTTTGTTTTCATGGCAGGGGTAGCTCTTCAAGGGTCTTTCTTAATCCAAGGATATCTCTTGGGTCCCCAGAGTCTGTCTCAGGGAGCTCAGGGTGATCCTTTATGCAGCTTCTGAACTTGAACCTTGAAGAAGGTGACCAAGAGCCTGGGCTGGGCACAGGGCCAGGCCTTCTCTGCCCAAAGCTGGGGGTAGGTATGAGAGACAAGAGTGCCTGAAGAAAACCCTGAACAAGAACTCTTTGGACCATCAAATGAATCAGAGGGTCAACTCAGACTGAACCCACTGTGGCTTTGTTATCTCTCTTTATTCTGTAGCCTCTTTTTTTCCTTTTGAGCCTAGCTATTTATTAAAAAATTATTTTCATTGCATATTAAGCAGCGTTTCCATGTGTAGGTACCAATCTGCTACACTCTAAAAAGCTGTGGGAGTTCATTGACTTATCTTACAGAATGTTTACAGGTTTCAAGTCTCATCTGCCACCTCAGATCTTGCTGTTTTTACTTTGCTTTCCTCAGTTCCTGCTTAGCCAGCCTACAAGTAGATTCTTCTTCTCTGTCTTGCCCCTTGGCATTGATGATTCATTTTGAAGTTCTGAGTGGCTATTGTTCTGGCCTTCCCTCATATCACCTGTCTCTCAGACTGAGGAGGTAAGCCTTCCCCCGTGCACAAGCTCCTGGATACCATGCTCTGTTTGTGTCCACAGTCTAGGTAGGACAACTAGACGTACTTCACTGTGCTGAAGTTCCTGAGTGCACTGCCTTTCCCCTGTCCTCCAGCAGTTTCTGAAATGATGGCCCTGCAGATCTCGGCCTTCCTGGCTGGGCACGCTCCTGGCTTTGATGGAAACATACCCAACTGGAAGCAGCTGGCATGCCCAGGCCTTCCAGCAATGGACTTTCCAGTGTAGCATGTGGAGGCCCTTATTCTCTGTCCCTTCTTTTTGGCTAGGTGGCTCCCTCCAGCCACAGGCACTCCCTGGGCCGTTGTCTGAGTTAACATCTGAGGTTGGCCAGCACAGGCACAGCTGTGGGTCCTGGCATTGCCACTCATGAGGAAATTCCCCAGAGAGCCCACAGGCCTGCCTTGATTTCTCTTTCAGGTGTGATTATCTTGGAACAAAGCCTGCTTCCTAGGTGTGAGCCTATGCAGTTACCCTGGACCCCACACTCAGAAAGGTCAGTACTTGGATTAATACTCTGCTGTTAGTATGAAATTTTAAGTAAACTTGGAAGAAAATTTCAAAATTTTGATTTTGCACTAGGCTCTGCAAACTGTGTAGCCTCTCCTTGGTAGAAACAGAGAACATTACTGATCTTTGGAGAAGTGGGTGGGGCTTATTGACTAACCCAGCTTAGGAGTCCAGGGCAACAACCAGTAGGAGTAATGGTTTTAAAATATTTTTTTAGATGTAGTGCTATATCCTGCAAAACTTATTCTTATGGGAAGCGTCCCTCTAAATAAAGCATTTTAGGGCTTCAGGAAAGTGAGAGGGTACAGTTCTAGAATAGCTGTCTGATAGAACTTTCTGCAGTGATGTTAATGTTCTGTATCTTTGCTGTCCAGTCTAGTGGCCAGTAGCCACATGTGGCTACTGAGAACTTGAGATGTGGCTAATATGACTGAGGACCTGAATTTCTAAATTTTAATTATTTTAAATTTAAAGTTAGATAGCCATATGGGACTACTGGCTACCATATTGGACAGTGTAGATCTAGAACAACAAAGTAACTTCTGACCTTTGGTGCTTTGATTATATTTTTGCATTGATTCTATATCAAGAATTAAAGTTAGGCTTTGTCCAGAAAGGATTTTCTAAATTCAGATTTAAGGCATATCTAGAACTAGATGGGGAAACTGAAATCAGTGTTTCTCATGAGTATGGAGAAGATATCCTTTCCACCTGTGAAAGCTAGCCATGAGGCTCATTGCTGTAGCCTACAAGGGAGTTATTAAATGTACAAATGAATTGCCTAGAGACTGCCCCTTCCAGTTCTAAGAGACTATGGAAGAAATATGGAAGACAAAGAAGAGGCAAGGTTAGGGCGCCAGAGTCTTGGCAAGGAGTGACGGTGAGGAGGTGTGGTGGGAGGTGAGTTGATAGATGAGCTTGAGCCAGTCCTCCTGGGCCTGCATGACCTGGGTGTACGAGTGACCCAGCAAGTCCCATGTGTTCTGATGAGACACAGAGGTCTTGAGAGCACAGAGGTGTGTCAGAGGGCTCTAGTTAAAACAAAGACACAGCTGCGTAGGACATTTGAGAAGGCCAGAACTACAGATCTCAGAGCTAGATAGTATTTCATCTAAAAAACCACACCAGAAAAACTGTACTTCAGTGGTCACCAGTCTAGAGAACAGAAAATCCAGCCTCTCACTATCCACCCATGAAGATCCAGATAATCCCACCTCTGCTGCCATTGGTCATCTAAACTCTTATAGATCCCAAAATATACAGACACAATCTTGAAGGAGAACAAAGAGATGGAGAGAAAATTAGAAAGTCAACATTTTCCCTAAAGAAACTAAAGAGAGTTAACATAAAGGGGTTGTCTGAACTATTGAACTGAACTAAGTTTAACTGAATGGGATAAATGTAGGGTTACTTTCCCTAGTTTTCTATGGATGAGCAGATGAGTTATGGAGAAATAAAGAGGCTGCATTTTCTTTGCACATCTAAGCGCACAGTGAATGAACTTGTGACCCCACTACAAATATGTTTGGCTTCCTGCTAAGCCAGTTTGAACAGCAGTCCTATTCATAAGCTTTAGCAGAGGTGGAATATGTGATAGGGGTTGGGGTGAGGTTGCTAACCTGTTGTATTGAGCCTGGGAGCCAGCATCATGACAGAATTGGCCACTTAACTCATACATACTCTTTCTTCAAAGGCACTAGCCACCTCACACAGGAAGGTCATTTGCGGCTTATCTGGAAGGCAGTTTTTCTCTTATTACCTGCCTGGACATGGAGGAGGTTGTAGATACTCTAGCCTACTAGTCCAAGAGCTTTGAGATCAATGGGAGAGGGCCAGTCTGACAAATTATAGTGTCATTTTGCCTGTGCAGTGCCCTACTCATCTTCTTGTGCTGAATGAATCACATCTGGGATGAAGGAGGCCAGATCTACTTGGACAAAATCCTAATGAACTTATCTGGGTCTAACATCCCATCAATCCCTTGTCCATACAGTCCTCTGTGGGCTACAACACCACCTTGCAGGCCAACTCTGAAAAGTACATGTCCAGAAAAATGGAAGAATTCTTGGACTGTATTCTGTAAAGCCAAGATATCTGCATTATGCTTCAAGTGTTTATGGTCCTAGAGTTAGAATCCCCATGGCTCAGCAAATATATTTAGCAATTCCTGGAATTTACTACAAAATTCATTACACCTTTCTTCTTCTTGGCTGTTGTAGTAACTGACATTCTCCAAAGGAGAGGAGAGATTTTGTTTGTTTGTTTGTTTTGTTTTAATTTTGGTGCTCAGAGGCAGATGCCACCTTCCAATAAGCCTTGTTTAATTTTTCCAACTTTCCCCTAACCTACCTGACCTAGCCCAACCCACATGAATATCTCCAGCCATACAGATGGGAGACATTAGACCCCAGGAGGACTCAAATTCAGCTCTATGCCTCCACATCTTGAGTTTTCCTTCTTTGGAAAATTGGCTTTTGGGAAAATTCAATTACCTATCCTCCTTGGGAACAAAACTCATTTGTCAAAGAGGCTAGAGGGGCTAAGTTAGATTCAGAAACTCAGTTTGCATCAAGGTCACCTTTTTCAAGCACTTTGGGTTTACCATTTCACACCCTGTCCTGGAAGCCGTAGAACCATGAGGGAAGACTCATCACCAGTCTTGGAAATCATCTGGATGGGACATCTAAGGACATCCAGTCCTAGCTAATAGATAATCAGGCATAGACAGGGCCCACACAATTGGATTTTTATTGTCTCTAAGTGTAAGAGGAATAAAATGGTTTAAGTTTTTATCCTGAGCTACTGGACTGTCTTGGTCCATTCTAGCTACTCTAACAAAATACCACAGACTGGTATCTTATACAACAGAAATTTATTGCTCACAGTTCTAGACCCTGAAAGTATGAGATCATGGTGCCAGCACGGTCACCTTCTAGTGAGAGCCTCTTTCTGGTTCATAGCCAGTGCCTTCTCACTGTATCCTCATGTGGTAGAAGAGGTTAGGGATCTCTCTGGACCTCTTTTATAAAGGCACTAAACCCATTCATGAGCGTTCTGTCCTCAAGACCTAAATACCTCCTAACAGGCCACACCTGCTAATACCATCACCTTTGCGGTTTAGAATTTGACACATAAGATCAAGTTCTACTTTAAAATGTTCAACTTGAAATGCTTACTAGACAACTAATGGAAATGTCAGGTAAGTAACAGGATGTTTAAGTCTGGAGCTCAGGGGAAATGCCAGTGCTGAAGAATATGTAGATCTGGGAGTTACTGACAAGGAAATAGAAATGAAAGCCATGGACTAGATAAAGTCTCCTCTAAAATGAGTGAATGTATTTAAGAACAGAAGTGGCTTAAACAAATTTAAAAATTGGGAATAAAAGGAAGAAGCCAGTCAGGGATGTAGGAGGAAGACTGAGATGGTATGTTGACCGAGAAACCAAGTGGTTGACTGAGTCAAATGCTGCTGAGAGGTCAAGTGAGAGGAGGACTGGGGATTGTTCAGAGGATTTGGAGAGATGGAGCTCATTGGTGATCCTGAGAAGAATATCATCTGCACTAGAGTTGTAGCAAAGAAAACATGACTGGAGAAGACTGAAAAGAGACTATGAAGTGAGGAAGTGGACACGTTGAGTATTGACAACTCATTTTAGAAAAGGTGATGCAAGGGTACCTGAGAAGCATGTGTGGGAGTTGGAGGAGGGCATAGATTTTAGGGAGGACAGATTTATTTTAACATAGGAGATATTATAGCATGTTTATATGCTGATGGGAATGTTCTAATAGAAAGGGGAAATATGGAAATGCTGGAGAGAGTGGATGATGGAAAGCCTTTGAATAGGTAAGAGGGGATCCAGGGCTTAAGTTGTGAGTCTAAGAGGACCTACACTACAGGACAGTTCTTCTGTCATAAAAGGAGAAAAGGCAAAAATTAGTAAATGTGTTGATGGGAAACTGTCACAGCTGTCTTCTGGTTGCTCCTACTTTGTTAGTAAAAGTAGAGATGATGTCTGTTTCCACCAGTTCCCACTAGCCCAGCTTACTCAGACCCTGCTCTCAACCACAGATCGCCATCAATTTACCATGACAACTGAGTTGGAAGAATCCACTTATCACTCACAGACACAGAAAACAAACTTATGGTTACCTAAGGGGAAAGGGGGTTGGGGGGAGGGGTAAATTAGGAAACTGGGATTAACATATACACACTATTATATATAAAATAGATAACCAACAAGGACCTACTTTTTAGCATAGGAAACTATACCCCATCTTATGTAATAACCTATAAGAGAAAAGAATCTGAAAAGAACATTTTATACATATATATACACATACATATATACATATATATACATATATATATAAACTGAATCACTGTGCTGTACACCTGATACATGATATTGTAAATCAACTATACTTCAATAAAAAATTTAAAAAAAAGAAGAACCCACTTATCTTATGAAAGATTCTGGATTCCCATCAGTGTCACAGCCAGCTCTGGTGTTTTGTCCATTAGAAAGGATACCAGTTAGACAAGCAAATACATGAAATTGCTCCATTTGAACTCAGAATCCACCTGAGCATGTTAAGGCTTTTCAGCTCCCCAAACTGGACAATACAACCTAGTGGAGTGTGAGGTGGAGGAGGAATAAGCCATGGTCAAAACGTTCACCACTGACAGGCTGAGGTTGCTGGCACCCTATAAAAAATCAAGAAAACAACCTTAAATGTTTTAAGTGCCTAACTTGCTTGTTTTCAGTGGTTTTCCCAGTTTGTCCTTATATTTGGATACTTTGGAATTAAGTGTTTTTTAATTCAGCCTCTCCCTAAGTTGCTTCCTCTTGAATCTCCACCTCTTTATCTCCAGTGAGCCTCAGCCATATCCTAGGCTCCCAGCTACCGTATCTCCTCCCTGCCTGGTCCCTGCTTCTTAGGGAGGAAGGTCCTTACACAAATGTGAGAACATGTAAAATAGATTTTAAAAGAATTAACTAATGTCACCATAAGCTGTCACTGATTAATCAAAGCAGCAGCAGCAATAGAAGAGCTTTCTGAGCAAGATTTTGCCATTTAATCTTTTTCATCCATCTTTAGCTCTGAAGGAGAAAAAAAAAAAAAAGAAGAAGCCGTCTAAAAGAACAACACATTCTCCCCTGTGAAAATGAATGAAAGTGCAGATGAATTAGGATTTAGAGAAGATGAGGCTAAGGAAGGTTGCTTCCCCATGGAAGACCACACACACACAGACACACACAGACACAGACACAGACACACACACACACACACACACGCTTTGGTCACTACTACACATAGCAACTTAGCAACTACATTTATTGCAGCTTACAGATGAATGAATAGCAAATTTAAATGTCTTTTTGGCCAGTAAGAATTTTGTAGCAAAATAAAGAGGCCTATTAATATAAAAAAGAAAACATGCACAATTGTGCACAAATATCTTAATTTTGTCATCGAACTTTCTTCAGCCACACATTTGTGGAGAGGTGATTGGGCCTTGTAGTTGAATTAAAATATCTAAGTAAACGTACTTCTAACTAAATAAGAGTCAGGATGAATATTTATTTTCCTACATGATATGTGACTAAATAAATGAGGCTCCTTTTTTTTTTTTTTAAACAACTCTTAAATTGAAAGCCAGATATCTAGTTCGTCTTATGCAATGACTCAGAATGATTTGGGAACTTCTTGTTTGGAAGTACCTTCAGAGTTTTTTACAAGTAGGGTGACCAAACATCTCAGTTTGTCCAGGACTGATTCTTAAGATTCTGAGTATACTCTCTGAGGCTGGGTTAGAGTCCCAGGATTCTTTGGTTGAAAGGTATCTGTTTGAGCAAGCATCTTCCTGGGTGGAAGTCTTTTTACATCTTGTTGACTAGGGATATAGTCCCTGACCCTTGAATGGGAAATTCCTGGCTCTTTTGGAGGCCTCTAGCCTAAAAACTGGGTTAAAGTCCCAGGTTTCTTTGTTTACACGTTACCATTAGTTAAGAATACAGGAACTTCTCAGTAGACTGAAACCCCCTTCTCATGCCGCTGCTGACTGTAAGCTCCACCACTATGGCACTAACTCTGTCCATTTCCTTTCTTGTTGGAATGATTTTACTAAGGATAATTTGGAACTTCAATGACCTCCCCAAACTGGTTCCTTTAAGACCTTTCCCTTACAATTGCTTCTGTTCCTCCTTCCTTCTTTTACTACCTTCAATCTTCCCTTCAGCTACCTTGAATCCTTTGATATCACTGCCTTCCCTCCCTCCTCCATCTCTCCGTCCACTCCTGCAAGACTGCCTTCCCACTTCAGCCCCCCCATTTTCATACAGTCACTTGAACTTTAGGTCCCCTGTCTCCCACTGGGGACTCTCAAGAGACTCAGGGACCCTCAAAAAGAAACTACATATCAGGGTAAAAGAATATCTCATAAGCCTCCTCCACAAATATTGGTAAAAAGCGTTAGCCCTCATATTGAGCAGGTAAGCTTAACTTGTTCCATCTGTAAGAAATACAATTGGGGTAAAAATATAAAGTGGAGCAAAGACAAGAGCCAACTATTTTATATAAACCACTGAGTTTTATATTACTAAGTTTACCTGACTCATGGCTAAAATTTTAGAAGGAAAGCTCTAAGGTCTATATTTACATCTGTCTGTATGTTTATGTATGCATGTTTGTATATGTATGTTTTATATATATATATATGTGATATTTTTCTACTTCTAGATGGTATTACCAAAGTAATTTATAAAATCACATAAAAGAGCTCTATTCTGATTGGCTTAGAGATAAGTAAGTGATTATATAAATTAAATATTTCTTAAATTCCCAGAAATATAGAAACTAACCCAAATGCTTTTCAAGTTTATGCAATTTGGAAAAATCTTAGATAAATAAGACTAGTTTAATATCATTGGTTTAATAAGAACAGCTATGTCTTCTGAGTTATCAACATTAAGTATAACAACAGTATATATTTTGCATTTAACTCTTTTTAGGTATCTTTGCTTTTGTGATTTTTTTTTGATACTTGTCTAACATGCATGTACTGTGAAAATAGTTAACAGGGAAATAGCTTGAGATGATGTCCTGCTTTGTTTAATGTTATAACGTATGTCCCTAAAAATAGTTTCCAAAATCTTTGTGGTAACTTGGAACCTTAGAGTTGTACTAAGTTAAGTAATAGATATTCTTTGAATATCTATATCACTTTCTAAGTGAGGAGAAACTACTAAACCTTAAATTACTAAGCACAAGTTTATCTACTTTTGGCTTCTTATTTTTGTATGGTACAGAGAGGCTAAATATATTTAAGTCTGTTAATAAACATCTTTTTGACACGTTGAAAAATTGTATTATCAGAAAACATATACCTATAAAAATTGAGATGGTATATTCGTAAAATTTGCTAGTCTGCTGCAGAATGCTGGTATAAGACACAATTCACAATTGTTTACTTTGTATTTTCTTTGTTTAAAAAAGGCTACTGATTGTTAAAAATTGTAATCAATGTATGTAAATGAAACTACTAGAAACAATAAGGGTCAAGGGAAACAACTTTGTATGAAAAGTATGCAAGGAAAGTAGATTGTATTTTTGATAAGGAAAAGTATTCAAGGTATGTAGGATAGGTTTTTGTTACTGGAATAAGATAGTAATTATGCCCTAAAGTGAAAGAGGAAAATATAGGACAAAAACTGAATGGATATTAAAAAGTTGTAGAAGGTTTGCAGGAAAGGAATTTTGGAAAAGGAATCTTATCTCATGTGGTCAAAGTTGGTTAAGACTGGATAGATTTATTTATAGGGTTTTTTTAAAAAAAAACAAAACGAACTTTAGTATCAAAAGTACACTGATGCATAGCTAGAATTTGGTTTTCTCTCTGTTGAAATAACAAAGTTTTTTTTTTTTGATTTTTGGTCGCTCTTAAGAGATTGTAAAAGGTTTTTCTTTACCTTTTAAGTAATCCCCCTAGGAAACAAAGATATGGTGTCGTATCAGAATAATTAACTATGCTTTATGTTAACCTTTATCGTGTCCTTAATTATTTAAGAGAACCAAATCTTCTTACTTTTAAAAGAGCTAACTCTTTTTTTTAAAAAAATAGTCCTGTTATCTCCTCTATTTACTTTTGAATTCTTTTATCATCATTTTGGTTAAATAGGTAGCTAAGTAACCATAACCTGGGATTGTATTTAGCCAAATATTCAAACCTTTTGACATTTTGGACAATTTTGCCTTCTCAGAATCAAATCCTAAGTGAAAGTTTGATTTTGAACTGACCCTGAGATTTCTCAGATGGCTTTTGGAAAATCTGAAAGGATTTTTTCTTTCATCTTGTAAAAAGAGAGATGTCAAAAAGCAATTTGTTTTATTTGATTTGTTCTGTTGCACGAAAAGCATTGTCAAATAAGAGATGCTTTAACCTTCTCTAGGTTATATTTGCATGGATAAAATGTTGTTAATGTAAGTATTTAAGATATTGCATGAAATTTGTCAATACCCTCACTGTCTATGATATGTTCTGGTATAATGTTATCAGTCATAATTCCAGTTATTATGTTTTATGCCATAGAAATACCAAATTCCCTTATCAATTGCATCATTTTTGTAGTGAACTGTTATCAGAGCTTTAACCACGGCCATTTTAAGTTTTTGTCAGCAACAGATAGTTTTTGTTTTACTCTGATTCTTCTCTGAAAGCATTGGCAATCGGCTATAGGCCAGAGTGCTTCATCTTCAGCAAGAAGGGATTGTCTCTGAGACCCATGGAAAGGACTGGCTATGACAGGTCTCTGAGATACAGGCTTTTGATGGCATTGTTTAAATAACTTTGAGACCATACCATTCAACTAAGAAAGGATTTCCAGAACTCAAGTAAAGAATCTGATGGGTGCATAAAACTGCTAACCCAAGACCAAGCAGAATGAGAACTGATTGCATGAGACTGAATGAACTGATGGAGGATGATTATAGCCTTTGTTTGGAATATTGCTGCTGGATTTAAGGAACCTCTTTCCCTTTTCTCTTAAGTTATCACTCACAACAATTTAGAAGATAATACTTTTATAAACAGAAGTGAAACATTTATCTTTTTCCCTGCCTGATCCCTCCAGACTTCAGAAACTCTTATTGAGAATTCTCATTTTAATGGCAATATAATTATTTGCCTAAGTTCAGTAAGAGTCTGTCCTCCTTGAACAGAATTTACTTGGAAACATTGGTTATATAACAAAGGCTTTTACTGGAATGTCATATTTGAGAATATTGTACCTAGAATCATATACAAACAGATAATTTTAAGGAACTCAGGCTGACTTTATGGAGCCAATGCTTACAAAGCTCTTTTGAGAAAACTGGGCTGGTAGCTAGTTTGCAGGGTTCCAAGCCTTACAGATGAATAAGGAAGGTTGCTTCCTGGCAAGCCCAGGAAGCTTAGGATATTTTGGGGACCTAGAGAAAAGAGAAGTTTACCCAAATCTATAGGTTCTACAGGTAATACCCGGTGGCAAGTTCTTGGCTTGGCTTCCTACCCTTGAAAGGCTTTTAAAAATCTAATTTGAGATTACTTTTGAAGAGTTCCAGCAAAGCAAACTTTCAAAGGTCTTTGTGGTCAATTACTGTTGTTGCTGCACTTATGTAAATAATAGACCAAATCTAATGAGACCAGACTTAAGAATAATGAAAAAAAGCATGGGTGTAAAGAGAAATTTTATGTCAGTGGAAAACTATAGCATACCCTTGTGGGTTCTGACTCTAGTCCTGTTCATTATCTTTCAGGTTTTGTTATCTACTTGTAAATTGGACTGAATCCTGCCACCTTGCACATTTTGTCAGTCCTTACCAAATTCTAGATTCTTATAGTTTCCTCCAGTCTCTGGCTGCAACTCTTCAAATTAACGTTTCCAAATGTTCTCCCACTTTCCCAACTTGGTGTCACTGAGAACCAAAAACCTGTTTGCCCAGTTCCTTACTGGAACTCTAGGTTGTCTCGCAAGCTGAAATTGGATGACAGGCAACCTTCATGCCTGGAGCTGCTGCTGTGTAGGCCACTCAGGAAGTTTACTGAAAGTTCCACATCTTCCATGCTCTGCTCTGGGAAATAATCATGACTGTGACACTGATTTCTGTGCCATCACCAAAGATATTCAAACTGGAAACCAGGAAGTTTGTCAGGTTGCCACTATTGTTCTCACTATACCATCTAAAGACGCTTCAAGCCCAACGTTTAGAAATCTTCTCAACTGGCTTCCCTCTGGACTCAGAAACTGGTTTTATAGTTTGTTCCAACCTTTAAATCTTTGCTTTTCTTTTTATTTTCATAGAAATTCCCCTTATTAAATGCCTGATGATTTACACTATCCAGCAAATATACTCTACTACCAAGTCCCAACAGATGGTTCAGTTTGTTCTTAATGAACAAAAGGAGACTGAACGAGTAATGGACTTATATTGTTCAGAGAAAAAAGAAAATTGTTTCTTCTTTCCCTGAACAAGAAGAGGGGCTGACAAACTCTCAGGCCATCGTCACAGCCTTGTCTTGTCTTTGCCATGTGTAGTCCAGTTTTAACAAGAATGCTGCTGAATAAGTTTAGTCAAGGTCCCCCCCACTCTTACTATCTGATCCCTTTCAATACATGGTCAGGTCCCTCACCCCTCACATTTGATGTATGAGTCCTTCACCTGCCTTTTGCAGGAAACCCGTGAAAAAGTCATCCCTTTATTCTTGATGTCTCCTCTTAGTAATTTTCAATCCACTGACCCCCTCACTTTGCTCGTTGACTGTAATTTGCCACTTGTCCTGTTGTATTGGGAGTTGAGCCCTGTCTCTCTCTCCTGTTGCAATAGAGTCAGCTCCTAGTACAATAGTCTTGAATAAAGTCTTCTTTGCTGTTTTAACATGTGTCAAAATAATTTTTTTCTTTAACAGACACATCAGGCAAAAGGGGTTTCTTAAATCAGTAAATAAGCCACAAGAAACATTAGAATCAGCATCTCCTCTTTACAGGTCATTTTGTCCTATCTCCCACCCAGTTTTGGAATCCCTCAAACCTCAACTTGTAGCTCAGCATATTATCCCTTCCCCTTACTTTTGGCTGCTTAACACATTTCATGGTAATCACTAATTCATCACATGGAACTGAATAAGAACCATTTAACATGATTATCTTCTCCATTAAAGCTGTCATCATAATTAGAGCTGCAGTGAACTGTTTGCCAGGATTATAACTTCTGCCAAGAAAAACTTGGGTGTCATTTTAGAAAAATTCTTAGGTGGGGGAGGAGATCAGGACCATCTGTGTCGGGATCCAAAGTGGAATAATGAGAAATAAAGCCCCTCTCCCCTGCTATCTACCAAACTCTGCCCAGCCCTCCAACTGGACCTTGCCAAAGACTTTAGAATGAATCAGCTTTCAAGGTAGTCTGAGGAGCACACCCTCTCAGGGAATGAGCCTTGGAAAAGTCATGTTTAAGAAGAGAAAAAAGGGGCTTCCCCGGTGGTGCAGTGGTTAAGAATCTGCCTGCCAATGCAGGCGGCACAGGTTCGAGCCCTGGTCGGGGAAGATCCCACATGCTGCGCAGCAGTTAAGCCCGTGCACCACAACTACTGAGCTTGTGCTCTAGAGCCCACGAGCCACAACTACTGAGCCCCTGTGCCACAGCCACTGAAGCCTGCGCGCCTAGAGCCTGTGCTCCACAGCAAGAGAAGCCACTGCAATGAGAAGCCCGTGCACCGCAACGAAGAGTAGCCCCTGCTTGCTTCAACTAGAGAAAGCCCGCGCGCAGCAACGAAGACCCAATGCAGCCAAAAATAAATAAATACATTTATTTAAAAAAAATGAAGAGAAAAAAGGCAGCAGCAATAGGCCTTCATGCATAACGCTTCCTAAAAGTTGTTCCACATGGTTTTGTTTGCCACCCCATGGTTTCCAGGGCAACCACCTAAGCCAAGACGGAAGAGAAGGAGACATGAGGCTACAATGGGACCACCCACTGCAATTGTCATTTCATTCTGACGGCAAGAACCTTTATGTCGATTCAAAGTGTTTGTCAGGCCTCTTGCTGTGAATCCCTGGAATAACATTTTGCCCGGATGGAAGTGTGTCACAGGCTGCTGCTCCCACATCCCCCCATACTGAGGTGTTTTTAAGTGGAACCAAATATCCCAGGGGAATTTTCTCTGCACTACTAGCATTGTCACACATTTTTGGGTTACACACTGTAAATTATAGATAAAATACATTATGTTAATTTCTCCTGCATATCTTCTAGTTATTTTTAGGAAAAGCGTCTTTGCAATTCAGCTTCTCAGGTAAATGTTTCACATGAAGAGAAAAATGACACCAAGGCATAAGGATGCTCAAGGCTGAGACTGAAGCCACATCATAGTTTGGCACTTTGCAATGAGCATGTGTCCAGCATGGATTTTAGTTGCAGATGGTGGAAGAAGTTCTTTACCAGGCATCATTAGACTTGGGTGTGCCTTCTGTCTCTGCAACTTTTTGGATATGTGACTTTGAAGGAATTTATTTCATTTCTGTAAGTCTTCGTTTCATCACCTATGAAATGAGAAATGTTCAGCGAGACCTCTCAGGTGCTTCTACTTCTCACACTCTGCTAAACTGGGGGAAATGCCCTCAAATCTCATAAAGCACATTATATTGAGTGTCTTTAAAAAGAATGAATGAGGTCAACCTGTGAACGTTAAAATATTCAGCAGCACCGAAACCCTTCAAACTTTATGATCTCTTACTGCACTGGGGTTGTTGATTTTTCACTTGCTGTGCTGGATATCTCCCATTTGCTCCTCAGATCAACTGCCCATTGTTCTCCACCCTGGGAGGTTGTCCTGCAAAGACTACAACACAGGGTCTTGTCCTCTGACTTCTAGGTGGGTTCAGCCACTGGGCAGGCGATTGAAAGGAGGGCAGAGTGTGAGGTTTTGCCCCCTCCATTCTCCCTGCCTGTGAGAGGTTGCCGTGAACTAGCTGCATCCCTCACCAAAGGTCACAGCTCCTGGAAGGCACCCTCTCTACATCACTGTCTCCAGTTTTCCATAATGGCTCTTAGTCAGTTCGGGCTGTGATAACAAAGTGCCATAGACTGGGTGGCTTATAAACAATATAAATTTTTTTTTTTTTTTTTGCGGTACGCGGGCCTCTCACTGTTGCGGCCTCTCCTGTTGCGGAGCACAGGCTCCGGACACGCAGGCTCAGCGGCCATGACTCACGGGCCCAGCCGCTCCGCGGCATGTGGGATCTTCCCGGACCGGGGCACGAACCTGTGTCCCCTGCATCGGCAGGTGGACTCTCAACCACTGCGCCACCAGGGAAGCCCTAAACAATATAAATTTATTTCTCACATTTTAAGGGCTGGAAGTTAGATCAGGGTGTATGTTGATTCCATGTCTGATGAGAGCCCACTTTCTGATTATAGACTGCCGACTTTTTGCTGTATGCTCATGTGATGGAAAAAGGGCTTAGAGAGGTCTCTGTGGTCTCTTTTATTAGGGTGCCAATCCCATTCATGGGGGCTCCACCCTCATGATCTAATTACCTCCCAAAGGGCCCACCTGCTAATACAATCACGCTGGGGGTTGGAATTTCAACATATGAATTTTTGGGAGACATAAACAGTTCATAACAGGCTCCTTCTTGCTACTTCAGGTCTAGGGGTACTGCATAACCCCTCTGGTTCTCTATGCTCTGTGCATATCTTTAAAAATTGGTCTTTATTCAAGTCTCCCCAAATGATGCAGTTTGAATGAGCCATCTATTGCTTGTCTGTACCCTGACTGATACACTCAGTTTCTTGAGATACAAATGTGGCAAGATTGGAAAGGCCATGGTACTTATTATTTCTATGTATCAATTTTCCTCGAATATATACTTTTCCCCCTTAATTGTGACTCAGAAAATATAAGAATCTCTATGCAGTGCTGCTTGGTAATATAGTACTTGATCTCTGTACATGCTTGTATTAGACAGGAGTCAGAAGCAAATAGAAACCAGCCTAGTGGTTTAAGCAGGAAAGGATTAGATGCGGGGAATCAGATGCTCACAGTTAGAAGGGATGAGGAGTGGGCTCTAGGCTGGGCCTCCAGGGATGACTTCCCGAATACCACCCAGAGCTGACCTGTTTGTTTAGAGAACTATCTCTGCAACAGTCTGGAAGCTGGGGAATCAAGAAGCCTGTGTGCCACCTGCCAGCTCCAAGATAACACTACTTTTGCCATAATTCAGGAATCAGAAAGTTGTAACCCCAATTGTTGGCCCCAAACCATATGTACCTGATTTGTACCATCAGAATGAAGGCCTTCCTTCCTTCCTACTTGACTCAGTTCTAAATTTGCTTTTCACACGTGTGTCTAATCTGCGGAACCTAAATCATATTCCTAGTTGCAAATGAGTCTGGGAAATGTCATTTTTAGCTTTTCAGCCTCTGTAGTATGGGCAGGCACACTAGAAGGAGATTGGGATGAATTCTGAGCAAGTCAACCTATCTGTCACAAGATTATTTCTGAAAGCATGTTTCAAGTAGCATACGAAAAAACATGAACTTTGGAGATTAAAAAAAAAAAAGAGAGAGACTA
Organism: Orcinus orca; assembly: GCF_937001465.1. Classification (NCBI taxonomy): domain Eukaryota; kingdom Metazoa; phylum Chordata; class Mammalia; order Artiodactyla; family Delphinidae; genus Orcinus; species Orcinus orca. The sequence goes on from NC_064560.1 coordinate 101,565,470, forward strand.
GAACTCGAATCTCTGCTCTAGGATTTACTAGCTGTGTGACCTTGGGCAGGATGCACTTATTACTGGACCTATTTTGCATCTGTATAATGGGCACAATAATGCCTACCTCACAGAATTGTCATTCGTTTATCCATATAAAAGATTTTTACTGATTGTTATATTAGCACCAGAAGTTTTAGTTGGTGGTGACAAATCTAATTGATTGGTTAAGCAGAAAAGAAATGTATTAAAGGATATTTGGTAGGTCGCAGAATTGCCAGATGGGCTTGAGAGCCAGGTTCAAGGCTGAACTTCCAGGACACCACCACTAGCCTGAGGACACCGCTACTGCCTCCACACCCCACTCCTGGAATTCAGTGCTACATTTTATACTGCCAGCAGGAACTTGACTTTACTGTTGCAGATGCTGCTGCCAGCTCTGTTACCAGAAACTTAACAGTGCCACCTCCGAAGGCCAAGTGGCAGTTGTGCTCCTGTCACTGGCAAAAATGGATTCCATGTGGCATTTCTCCCTCAGATTGGTCTCTTCTCAAAGGAAGTTTTACAAGGGTGACAGATGTTGCCTGGGTCACATGCTTGCTTGTGCTCAACTTCAAGGGAGACTAGGGAAGCATGATTTCTGACTTTTAACTTGGGGAGGAAGGAAACTCTCTATCCAAAGGGAGAGTGTTCACAAAGTGCTGAGCCCCAGGCAAATGCCCACTTACTTCCTCCAAATGGCTAAGCAAAAGGGCTCTCATTCTCACTCTGCTTTTCTCTGCCCAAGCACCATTCTCCCCAAAATGGTGGCATGCTGGTTCCTGAGAGCTACAAATTTACATACTATCATCCATGCAGTTCCTGTGTAAAGGCTGTGTCTCTTTCCCAATGATTCCATCAGAAATCTGTGGTTGAATTTATTGTTTTAACTTGGATTGCGTGAGCTTTCCTAAATCATTCACTGAGTGAGGGAGATGGAATAAATTAACACACTAGGTTTGTGTTACATGCCAAGTGAACTGGAGAAGTACAGGTTCAGCCCTTCTAGAACTGTTTGGCTCAAGCACTGGGTAAGAAGTGTTTTATAAGGGAAAATTGGGATGCAGGGCAGGCAAAAACAATTGCTTTCCACTATAATCTTCCTGACAGTTCAATATCCATACACACACTCTTTCTCTAATGCATGCAGTGTCATGTGTTCCCACCCACAATAGTGCAGCTCTTCCACGTACACCTCAAAACTCCCTTCCTACACAGGCTCTATGTCAGTTACTGAATCCAGCTGTAGGGTTTCTCAGCAGTGTGCATTTGATGTTTAATTTCACTAGGCTGAGGTATTCCCAGATAGCTGGTAAAACATTACTTCTGGGCGTATCTGATGAGGATCTCAAGGGTGCCTCTATTTAAAAAGGACTTCTAAGAATCTTATAGGTGCTGTCCCTCGGGAGCCTAATAGGAAGACCAAAGTTAAAGGAGGGCTTATCTCGAGACTTTTGGGTATAGATTTTGTTTAATGGAGTGGATTATAAATTGATTCATGAAAAAATCCACAAAGGTTTTAAAAGAATTATGTCAACTTGGACTGAAAGAGATAGTGATGATACAAAACTGAAAGAGCTCTTTGGATCCCCAAATTTCTGTGGGCAGAAGCAGGCTGGGAAAATTACTCAGCTGCTACTGTGGGCTATTTTCTATGGAAAATGAAGAGGTCAAGAATATGGAGAATAGAGCCAAGAGCCATGGTGAATCATTCCTGGACAGTAGGACTGATCCTTTAATCAAGGAACTGGCAACATATATCCAGCTGGATTTTAGTATTGCTATAGACCAATGACTCCTGTGAACTTCATTTCCCCCCTTTTTGAATGGCAGTGTCCATGGCAGTTAGTTTGCAACCTATCCCATCACTGTGTGTTGGGAATGTGCGGAAGAGCTATTTTGTCTCTTTAGTTCACAGGTCTATGATAAAAAGGAACTATTCCTAGGGTGCTGTATTGGAGGACACATATCCAAGGAGACTTAACTTTACCTACACCTAATCTAAATGACAGTATTTTCCCCTTCCCCCAGGCACCCGCATAGTGCCTGACATATAGAAAATGCTTAGAAGATATTTGGTAAATGATTGCATGAATAAAAGAATATGTTATTCATCCTACTGGAAAAATAGACATCATGATTAGGAAAAATAATTATTAACTGGCATAATGATAGGTGTATAGAATTGAGAGTTCAGAAATAAGCCCATACATTCATGGACAATTGACTTTTGACAAGGGTGCCAAGACAAATCAACAGGGGTAATAAGAACAGTGTCTTCAAGAAATGGTTCTGAGAGGGCTTCCCTGGTGGCACAGTGGTTGAGAGTCCGCCTGCCGATGCAGGGGACACGGGTTCGTGCCCCGGTCCGGGAATATCCCACATGCCGCGGAGCAGCTGGGCCCGTGAGCCATGGCTGCTGAGCCTGTGCGTCTGGAGCCTGTACTCTGCAACGGGAGAGGCCACAATAGTGAGAGGCCCGCATACCGCAAAAAAAAAAAAAAAAAAAAAAGAAAAGAAATGGTTCTGAGAGAACTGGATATCTATTTACAAAAGAATGAAGTTGTACCCCTATCTCATACCATATACAAACATTAACTCAAAATGAACCAAAGACTTAAATGTAAGAGTTAAAACTGTGAAACTTTTGGAAGGAAAGATAGGTATAAGTCTTTGTGACCTTAGAGCAGACAAAGGTGTCTTAGATATGACACCAAAAGCACAAGCAACCAAAGAAAAAAAGAAAAATTGGACTTCATCAAAGTTAAATATTTTTATGCTTTGTAGGACACTATCAGAAAAGTGAAAAGACAACTCCAAGCATTGGAGAAAATATTTGCCCTCCTCCACAAACCTCTTCTACTGTCAATTCTAAATTCCCCTAATGCTTAACTATTACCTCTACTTGTTTCAGTGGCTAACCTGATGGTATGAATAAAACCCACATTCCTGAGGGATCGGAGTCACACATTTGGCTTTGATTACTAGTTCATGAAGGTGACAAAATGTAAAACATATGGGTAATATAAAAGGAGCTTTTAAGGGCTTATATTGTGAGATAAGGCAAGGGTCAGCAATCTATGGCCTATGGGCCAAACTCAGCATACCACATGTTTTTGTAAATAAAGTTTTATTGGAAACAGCCACACTCATTCATTTACGTATTTTCTATGGCTATTTTCATGCAATCACAGTAGAGTTGAGTGGTTGACAGAGAGACCCTATTGCCTGCAAAGCCTAAAATATTTACTATGTGGTCCTTTCCAGAAAAAATTTGATGACCCCTGCTCTAAGGCAATTCTTGTCAATAGGAAGTGGTATGTTAGTGAAATGCTCAGAAGAATATCATTCCAAATGCTCCCTTTACCTTGCCTCTTGGCCTCTTCTTATTAATTCCATACTTTGAGAGACCTCTCAGCTTTCAAAGCATTCAAGATCTGCTGGGAAAATAATTGTGGCAGAGTCTGATAGTTCTCAAGTACACATTCTCCTCTTTTTCACTAAGAGAACAGTTGAAGTTTATCTAGGCATATGGCTGCCAAAAATAAAGATCGCAGTTCTCAGCTTCCTTTGCAGCCAGGCATGGTCATATGACTAAGTTATTGTCAATGAGATGTCACTTCCAGAGACTATCCCTAAAGTAAAGGTTATCCCCCTTGGGTTGTATTTTCTACATCTTGCTGGTAGGAATGTAGATGCAATGACCATGTATCCAGCAGCCACCTTGAACCATGCCTGTGCAGTCATATCCTCGTGTTGATAAAGAAGAAAGCTAGAAGGAACCTGGTCCCTACCAGTTAGACATTTTATGTGAGAGAATAACATCTTGAATGTTAAATGCCCACTGAAACTGGGTTTTCTGTCTCATGCTACACCACCTAATTCTTACAGATACAATATTATAGACAGTAGAATTATGGCTCTCTGAGGGCAGAGAGCTTGTCTGTTTGAGTCATGGCTACATCTCCATCATTTGAAATGATGCTTGGTGCATAGCAGATACTCAATAAATATTTATTGAAAGGAACATATGAGTAAAATATTATAATGAAGGAGAATGAAGAACCAATACAAATTACTGAGAACAGCACTTCCCACATCTAGAGAATTAGTTTTAAATTGTGGTTAAATATACATAACATAAAATTTACCATCTTAGCCATTTAAAACATTATGGTAAAATACACATAACATAAAAATTTCCATCTTAACTATTTTTAAGTGTACAGTTCCTTGGTACTAACTACATTCACATTGCACAACAATCTATAAAACTTTTCTTACCTTGATAGCTAAAACTCTGTACCCATTAAATAATAACACCCCATTCTCCCCTCCCCTCAGCCCCTGGCAACCATTATTCAACTTTCTCTCTCTATGGATTTGACTATTCTGTGTACCTCAGATAAGTGGAATCATACAATCTTTGTCCTTTTTTGACTGGCTTATTTCATTATTAGCATAATGACCTCAAGTTTCATCCATGTTGTATCATATGTTAGAATTGCATTCATTTTTAGGGATGAATGATATTCCCTTGTGTGTGTATACCACATTTTGTTTATCCTTTCATTGTCCACGGATGCTTGGGTGGCTTCCACCTTTTGGCTGCTATTATGTGAGTAATGCTGCTATGAACACAAATATACAGAGAACGTTTTTAAATTTTCAGATTTCTTAGATTTTCTGACTTACTGAGTCAAAATCTTAGAAGTGGGAGAAGAGGAGTGAGGAGCCGTTTGGAAGATGTATTTTAAAATGTTTTTGGGTGATTTCAAATATAGACAGTGTAGTCCTTGGATTGACAGTTGGGAGCCACTGATGCCACACAATAAGTATACTAGTCTAGAAGTACCAGAACCACCCAGAATAATAAGGTTATAAGATGTGAGTTCAGCATGTTGTTTGAGAAGGAAAGACATTTCAGGCTGAAGAAAAAATAAATTGAGAGATATAAGCATTATGACTTTACTTTTCTAGGTGTCCTTAATTATGGAATCATAGCTCATTAATAGTCCAAACTGAGTCATGGTGATATATTTTCATTCAATCATTATTGAAAATAGCAACAACAAAGTATTTTTCCATTAAGTATATAGTAAATTTTGTTATATTTGTGAAACTCTCATTAGAGCAACAATGTTTTCAGCTTAACTTCCCCATGCACACCGAATTGTTTCTCTGGTGTGAAGATGGAACACTAGGAAAGAAAAATTGATACAGAAATAAGACCGCTTAAAACTGAAATTCATCTAAAATTGTCTTTTGACCATGATGAAGGACTGTACAATTTGTAGCATGACAAAATCACTCCAAATTCTTTTTTCCAATAGCTGAGAGAAAATCTGTGTGTTGAGATTTGATACAACATTGAAATGGAATTGCAAACATTTATCAGTTTCTTTGTTGCGACCTTAAACTAGCGGAGGAACTTTGCCAGAAATCCTGCTTTTTCCCAAATCATTGCATCTACTTCTAAATCAATACATTGGTCGTATTCTGCCCCCTTTGGTTGAGTTACATTAAAAACAAATTTATCCTTCAACCTTTCACCCTACCAGGATATCAACTCAGCTATTTAACTTATTCTTTAGATAAAATAGTATGTGTTCTGATATATATGTTTTAAAATTATTTTCACTTTGTAAATTGCTTGGATATAACCAGTAAAATTCCTCCCACCATGGATTTATAATAAATTTTATTAACTTATTTCATTTTGTAAGTGAACAAGTGATATTCACTGTAACTTTCTGCTTCTTTTCAAATACAATTCTAGTTATTTGATAAAGTGTCATGTTAAATGAAACTTATTATGCTAAGTGAATGTCTTCCTCTCATTGACTTCTTTAATTCATTAGTTCATTCAACAACAACAAAAATAATAAAGCACTCAATATGTGTCAGGAACTTCAATCAGTGTGTGGAAAGAGACAGTTTCTCACATGTAGCTTATAGTTAAGTGAGAGAGACAGACTTTCGTGATAGAATCTCACAAATAAATGTACAATTTCTATACTTATAAGCTATAAAACTCAATCGTTATTGTGCTTTGTGAGTGAATAACAAGGATCCAGTCTGATGACTCATGGAAGGGATTTGAGCTGAGAATTAAAGGATAAGTGGGATAAGAAGCATAATATTGGGTGTGTGGGAGGCCAAGAGGGTTTCAGGAAGAGAGAACGACATGAACAGTGGTTAAAGTTTGGCCTCTGTGGCTTGAACTCAGGGAGCAAATGCAAATGTGCTTCAAGTTGTATGAAGGACTTTTGCCTTTGTTTCATGTGCAATGATACATTAGCTTGGATGGATATTAGCTAAGAGTCTTTCAGCTACATGCAATGAGAAACCCAGTCCAACCTGCCTTAAGTCAAAAAAGAAAAAAAAAAAGAGTCATTGGCTTATGTAATAGTGAAGTTCAGAGTTCAGACCCCACCCAAGCACAGTTTTACCCATAGGAGGGTGATGTCTTCATTCCCCAGCTCTTGCTCTCTGGGGTCCCTTGACTTTGCTGTCATCCTTGTGCTAGCTTAATCTTCAGTTTGGTTCCCATCATGGTCACGTGAAACAGTCAATGTCCCTGATTGGGTCTGCTTAAATCACATGCCCACCTTGAGCCAATTCCTTTGGCTAGGGGACTGAAGTACTTTGATTAGTTTAGGTATGGGTTAAGTGCCCTTTGTTAAAACAATCTCTGTGGTGAGGGGAGAGTATGCCAGTTAGGGCATCCATAACTTGGGAGTTGGAGGTAGAGGTGATCCCAAACTACTTAGGGGAGGGGTGGGTTTCTAAAAGAAATTTAGGGGGGTATTACCTTAAGGAAGGTGGAAAGTTTCTAGACAGAAATCAGATGTGCAACAGACTTTTGAAGAGTTTTAAGAAAGATAAGAATAGAGAAAGTAACATAAACGGATCTGCATTCATGCACATACACACACACACACACACACACACACACACACACACACACACACACAAAGATGGCCTTCAGAGTGGAAATGGTTTGGAACGGATTTGAGGGGAGCAAGAAGCCACACAGGGAAGACCAATTAGTAGGTTAGATTAGTAGTCCATTATGATGATAGCTTGGACAGAGGAAGTGGTAGCAGAGCTGGGAATAAGCAGAGAGATTCAAGAGTCATTTAGAAGATAAAATAAATACAATTTGGTGGTTAATTGGATATGGAAGAAGTGAAGGCAAATATATTATTAAAGTTAACCCCCGGGTTTCTGGCTTACACATAAATTGGATAAACGGGAGTGACATTGTACTGATAAGGGTTATTAAAAGAAGACCAGCTTTGGGAGATACAGTCTCAATTTCAGATTAATCTTAGTTCTTTTTGAGACATCTAAGTGGAACTGGCCAAAAGACATTTATATTGTTTTGATTTACTCAGATATATTTATTAAAGGCTTTGGGACAAATCATCTTTCACACTTGGCTAAATTTCCCTAAATCCCTTTTTATCAGGAAAAGAAAATAGCTTTCCACTCCATCTAACCCCTACAAAGATGTATTAATATTCCTTCATAATCTTCCCTTTATGCATTACTTAAGAGTCTTCTCTTTTCCTTCTGAAATCCCCCTCCATTGGATACACACTAACTTGTATTAAAGAATCCCGTGGTGCATAATGGCCCCTGCTGCAGGCTCCCAGACATCCAGCACACAGTGCAGTGGGAGGCACAGAATCACAGCCTTCTTTTGATGATCTGTCATTCCCTAAGGACTGAGGTGTTGGTGGAATGTTTGTGGGGGAGCAATTTAAACTTTAAAATGTATTACTGTCAGAGCTTCAGACTTAGTTTTATATATATATATATATATATAATTTATATTATATATATAATTTTACTTGGTTTCAAGTAATAAAAACCCACCTCAAAATAAGGTAAAAGGGAACTTACTGGCCCTTATAAAAGAAAAATACAAGGTGAAGATGGTTTATAGGACTCTGGAGACTCAGAAAACCCTTGCTAGATATTCTTCTCCCTCTTTTCCTTCCCACCTGTCTCTCTCTCTCTCTCTCTCTCTCTCTCTCTCTTTCTCTCTCTCTCTCCCTCCCTCCCTCAGTCTTTCTGTCTCTGTTGCATTTCGCTGTGTGTTTCTCTCAACCGCTTCTCCTGAAGGTGGAATTTCCTTCTTGTGGATTGGTGGGGATGGGTATAGGAGTAGGCATAAACAAATTCAAACTTATATGACCGCAGCTTGGCTAACTCAGGAGAGGAAAAGAGTTTCTCTCTCCATAGTCCATTTATAAAATCCAGGGGTAGAAGTTTGATATGGTCTAGGTCATATACAAACCCTCCAGAATATAGAGGTTTATGATTGACTAGTTGTTGAGTATATACCTTCTTGGAGGCAGGGACAGAGCCTCATGAGTTGAGGAACAAGTTGCTGACTAAAAGAAGTGTTATGTGGTGACAGGGCATATGAGGAAGGGGAGTGTGGTGAAGGGGAGGCATTTACCAGAAGAGGGCAGAAAGGAATGATGAGCATACACAAACGATAATTGGTCCTTCCAGTTACAAGGTATGAAAACTTGTTCGAGTGTTCGCTCCATGGGGAAAAAAAGAGGAAGAATTTTTGTTGCTTTTCATAGCCAAGACTTAGAGAGTAGTTCTGAACCTAGGTACATCCATGTATACCTCTTAAATACTCCTCTCATTTGTTCATTAGACAGATATTAACTGAGTGCCTACTTTATGCAAGGCTTTATTTTCGTTGCAATTCAGGAAGCAAAATAGAAATCAAAGTCGATGCCTCCCATGTTGTAGTTTAGTGTCAAGGAACAGATTCTTAATATAAACTCAGGTAAGCAGGAGTGGGAGTGCTAGTTTCATTATATTTAGGGCATATCTAAAGTTATAGAGGGAAAGAATCTCAGGGAAATCCAAGAGGAGTTGTAATAGGGCACAATCTAATCCGGATTAGAACTGGAGGGTGGTTCTAGATCCAAAGGGCAATGCCGCCGGGCAGTGACTTTTTATATTTTCTCTCTATGCTCCACCATTTATGTGGTTCAAATAGTGTTTACACATCTCTTTCCCTCTGTCCAACTAAAAACAGTTTGTCTTCTTCAAGGTATATACTTCCAATGTAAATTCCTGAGAAAGGACATCTTTCTTAATAACTATCATGACATTTGAGCAGTTTCTTAGGTTGGGCTCCCACAGAAGCTGACTTGGAAACAAGGATTTGAGAGCTGGTAGTTAACTTTGGAGGTGGTTCCTGGCATCACTCTTAGGGGAGCAGGGAATTCAGACAAGGAAGGAAAGGAAGCTGATAAAGGATTCACTACTGAGCAGATTACTGCTATGGGTAACTGGATTTCAGTCCCAAGGGGGAACTCTGAGAGACAGTGTAGAATATTTCTCAGAGTTATCCCAGTTGAGAGGCAAAGAAGTTGGATATCTGTCCTCCAACCCCCATCTGTCATTGGCTCAGGGCTGGTTTGGGGCATTAATGTCCATGGGCATCCAGTCTGTCCCATTTCCCTTAGGTAGAAAGTGACAGGTGTTTATAGAAGGATGCTGTCAGCATAACGTGCATCCGGGAGTGTGGAGGGGATACAGGTAGGGAATCAGCAGCATCTGTTACAACCCTATTCTGGTCAAATCATAGATTGATGGACTTTGGGTCAGTGTGTAATCAGCTTTGGTTCCTATAAGGATTGTAGTTATGTAATACTGAACGGAGTTTAATAGGCTGCTTTTTCAGGAGGGCTGTGGGCATGGCAGGAACTGTCGATTAACATATCTAGTTTAAAGAGATAAAAAATATGAACATACTTACAGTGGCAGATCATTTATCTGGAAGTCTAAAACTGTAGCATCCAAACAATGAAACTATTGAAAAGAATGATGGTTTAACCAGTGACAGCAAGAGTGTAACAACTATGTCACTGGAAATGCATGTGCTGTGATAATACTTAGTTATTGTAGGTTTAGGCACACACAAACGGTTTTTGAAGCTTTGCATTGCATTTATGCAAATACGTTTTATGTAGGCCCTAATCCATGTTATAGAGAAAAAAAAAATCGAGAAACTGCACTAATTTCCTTCCTTCAGGATTTAGCCCCAAACTCTGTGTGGGCAGTGAGGGGCAGGGGCCTGAGGAGCGGTGTGTGGTGGGCTAGCATACACTGTTGGAGACTGAGCAGCATGAGAAGGGTGTGCATGTGGCAGCGGCAGCCTGGGACAGGTGTCAGAGCGTGAATGGAATGAGGAGGGTGTTCACGTGGAGGGGAGGCAGCAACAATGGGAAAGTAGTGACGTACAGGGTTACTGGATAAGTATGTCAGTGTATTGAGGATAATGGTTGCCCAGACTCTCATTGTTGGAGAAGGTAAGTACAAAGGAGAAAACTAGAATGAACCCTGTGTTTTGGATTGGCAGTATCAGTGAACTCATGGATGTCAGTAGGTGGGGAGTGGGGGTAGATAGATATATAAATGGATAGATGTAGTTGTAAATGTACGTATACATACCTATGTATATACAGGCATCCCTAGCTCTGTCCACCGTGAGGGCCTGGAAACAGCAATATCCCAATAGCAATGAGGACGTTAAGCATCCACATCTTGTTTTCTAAATTCCATTCTCCATTAAAAGAAACAAGGCAGAGCTGAGGCAGGGAAGGTATGAGATGACCCTGGAACATCTTGTGTCAGAAAATAAGGAAGTGCTCAAAGAATGATGATGATGTTAAAAGAACAGAAAAGCCAGCTTCCAAAGGCTCCCACTGGCCAAATCTGGCATCATTTGGTTGTCCAAATAAGTGACAATATGGATTATAAAATTGAATAAAATAAGAATTCATGTTGATATAAATAAATGTAGGAAGGAGAAATTTTTTCTTATAACTAGTAAATGTAGAAGAAATGATGGAATTTTAGAAAATCACTATTTGACAAGTATCATCATAATTAATTCAGCAAAGAAAATAAATGAATGCTAAAACTAGTTGGTGAAATTTGATGAAAAATGGGATAAGGAACCTCTTAACAAAATACTTATTAATTAGAAAGTAAAAAAGTATGTTACAGAGGAGAAGCTTTATAGACACCACCTTAATCAAATGTAACTAAAGGCCCATTGAGGAGAGTGTCCTAAAACAAAATGAGTCACTTCAAAACCAAATCGTTTCATCTCCAAGGATCAAAATTCCAGCCATCCCTGTTCACTGCCTTCCACATTCTCCCTCACCATCTCCTCCTCAAATGATCATCTTGACCAAATACCCTATTAGAAATAAAAATGAGATAGTTTGATTCTGAGACTTTAATAGATCTCTTTTACTTTCATGGCTGCTTCTTTTTCACAAAAATTTTAAAATATTTTGAATGGGAATTTTGATAAATTCTTTTTTTAAAATTAATTAATTTAATTTTTGATGTGTTGGGTCTTCGTTGCTGTGCCCAGGCTTTCTCTAGTTGCGGTGAGCGGGGGCTACTCTTTGTTGTGGTGCATGGGCTTCTCATTGTGGTGGCTTCTCTTGTTGCGGAGCGTGAGCTCTAGGTGGCAGGCTTCAGTAGTTGTGGCACGTAGGCTCAGTAGTTGTGGCTCGCGGGCTCTAGAGCGCAGGCTCCGTAGTTGTGGGACACGGGCTTAGTTGCTCCATGGCATGTGGGATCTTCCTGGACCAGGGCTTGAACCTGTGCCCCCTGCATTGGCAGGCGGATTCTTAAGCACTGCGCCACCAGGGAAGTCCCTGAATTCCTATTTCTTGCTTAAGTTGTGGCTATATAATTTACAGGGAGAATTGTGACCACAATACATGAGATTCTGACAGATATTTCAAGGTAAAAAAGCAGCTGGTAAAGTTTTGTAAGAATTGATAGCACTCTTTTTTTTAGATTTAATTTTTTAATTTAATTTTATTTATTTTTTTATACAGCAGGTTCTTATTACTCATCAATTTTATACACATCAGTGTATACATGTCAATCCCAATCACCCAATTCATCACACCCCCAACCCCCACCCCCCGCTGCTTTCCCCCCTTGGTGTCCATACATTTGTTCTCTACATCTGTGTCTCTATTTCTGCCGTGCAAACCAGTTCATCGGTACCATTTTTCTAGGTTCCACATATATGCGTTAATATATATTTGTTTTTCTCTTTCTGACTTAGTTCGCTCTGTATGGCAGTCTCTAGATCCATCCACGTCTCAACAAATGACCCAATTTTGTTCCTTTTTATGGCTGAGTAATATTCCATTGTATATATGTACCACATCTTCTCTATCCATTCGTCTGTTGATGGGCATTTAGGTTGCTTCCATGACCTGGCTATTGTAAATAGTGCTGAAATGAGCATTGGGGTCCATGTGTCTTTTTGAATTATGGTTTTCTCAAGGTATATGCCCAGTAGTGGGATTGCTGGATCATATGGTAATTCTATTTTTAGTTTTTTAAGGAACCTCCATACTGTTCTCCATAGTGACTGTATCATTTACATTCCCACCAACAGTGCAAGAGGGTTCCCTTTTCTCCACACCCTCTCCAGCATTTGTTGTTTGTAGATTTTCTGATGATGCCCATTCTAAATGGTGTGAGGTGATAACCTCATTGTAGTTTTGATTTGCATTTCTCTAATAATTAGTGATGTTGAGCAGCTTTTCATGTGCTTCTTGGCCATCTGTATGTCTTCATTGGAGAAATGTCTATTTAGGTCTTCTGCCCATTTTTGGATTGGGTTGTTTTTTTTTTTAATATTGAGCTGCATGAGCTGTTTATATATTTTGGAGATTAATCCTTTGTCCGTTGATTCGTTTGCAAATATTTTCTCCCATTCTGAGGGTTGTCTTTTCATCTTATTTATGGTTTCCTTTGCTGTGCAAAAGCTTTGAAGTTTCATTAGGTCCTATTTATTTATTTATTTATTTATTTCCATTACTCTAGGAGGTGGATCAAAAAAGATCTTGCTCTGATTTATGTCAAAGAGTGTTCTTCCTATGTTTTCCTCTAAGAGTTTTATAATGTCTGGTCTTACATTTAGCTCTCTAATCCATTTTGAGTTTATTTTTGTGTATGGTGTTAGGGAGTATTCTAATTTCATTCTTTTACATGTAGCTGTCCAGTTTTCCCAGCACCAGTTATTGAAGAGACTGTCTTTTTTCCATTATATATCCTTGCCTCCTTTGTCATAGATTAGTTGACCATAGGAACGTGGGTTAATCTTTGGGCTTTCTATCTTGTTCCATTGATCAATGTTTCTGTTTTTGTGCCAGTACCATATTGTCTTGCTTACTGTAGCTTTGTAGTATAGTCTGAAGTCAGGGAGTCTGATTCCTCCAGCTCCGTTTTTTTCCCTCAAGACTGCTTTGGCTATTTGGGGTCTTTGTGTCTCCATACAAATTTTAAGATTTTTTTGTTCTAGTTCCATAAAAAATGCCATTGGTAATTTGATAGGGATTGCATTCAATCTGTAGGTTGCTTTGGGTAATATAGTCACTTTCACAATATTGATTCTTCCAATCCAAGAACATGGTATATCTCTCCATCTGTTGGTATCATCTTTAATTTCTTTCATCAGTGTCTTATGGTTTTCTGCACACAGTTCTTTTGTCTCCCTAGGTATGTTTATTCCTAGGTATTTTATTCATTTTGTTGCAGTGGTAAATGGAAGTGTTTCCTTAATTTCTCTTTCAGATTTTTCATCATTAGTGTATAGGAATGCAAGAGATTTCTCTGCATTAATTTTGTATCCTGCAACTTTACCAAATTCATTGATTAGCTCTAGTAGTTTTCTGGTGGCATGTTTAGGATTTTCTAAGTATAGTATCATTTCATCTGGAAACAGTGAGAGTTTTACTTTTTCTTTTCCAATTAGCATTCCTTTTATTTCTCTTTCTTCTCTGATTGCCAGGACTAGGACTAGGACTTCCAAAACAATGTTGAATGATAGTGGCGAGAGTGGACATCCTTGTTTTGTTCCTTATCTTAGAGGAAATGCTTTCAGTTTTTCACCATTGAGAATGATGTTTGCTATGGGTTTGTCATATATGGCCTTTATTATGTTGAGGTAGGTTCCTGCTATGCCCACTTTCTGGAGAGTTTTTAATCATAAATTGGTGTTGAATTTTGTCAAAAGCTTTTTCTGCATCTATTGAGATGATCATATGCTTTTTATTTTTCAATTTGTTAATATGGTGTATCACACTGATTGATTTGCATATACTGAAGAATCCCTGCGTCCCTGGGATAAATCCCACTTGATCATGGTGTATGATCCTTTTAGTGTGTTGTTGGATTCTGTTTGCTAGTATTTTGTTGAGGATTTCTGCATCTATATTCATCAGTGATATTGGTCCATAATTTTCTTTTTTTGTAGTATCATTGTCTGGTTTTGGTATCAGGGTGATGGTGGCCTCATAGAATGAGTTTGGGAGTGTTCCTTCCTCTGCAATTTTTTGGAAGAGTTTGAGAAGGATGGGTGTTAACTCTTCTCTAAATGTTTGGTAGAATTCACCTGTGAAGCCATCTGGTCCTGGACTTTTGTTTGTTGGAAGATTTTGAATCACAGTTTCAATTTCATTACTTGTGATTTGTCTGTTCATATTTTCTATTTCTTCCTGGTTCAGTCTTGGAAGGTGATAGCTTTCTAAGAATTTGTCCATTTCTTCCAGGTTTTCCATTTTATTGGCATAGAGTTGCTTGTAGTAGTCTCTTAGGATGCTTTGTATTTCTGCGGTGTCTGTTGTAACTTCTCCTTTTTCATTTCTTATTTTATTGATTTGAGTCCTCTCCCTCTTTTTCTTCATGAGTCTTGCTAATTGTTTATCAAAATTATCTAGTTATCTTTATCTTCTCAAGGAACCATCTTTTAGTTTTATTGATCTTTGCTATTGTTTTCTTTGTTTCTATTTCATTTATTTCTGCTCTGATCTTTATGATTTCTTTCCTTCTTCTAACTTTGGGTGTTGTTTGTTCTTCTTTCTCTAGTTCCTTTAGGTGTAAGATTAGATTGTTTATTTGATTATTTTTCTTGTTTCTTGAGGTAGGCTCGTATAGCTATATACTTCCCTCTTAGAACTGCTTTTGCTGCATCACATAGGTTTTTGATCGTTGTGTTTTCATTGTCATTTGTCTCTAGGTATTTTTTGATTTCCTCTTTGATTTCTTCAGTGATCTCTTGGTTATTTAGTAACGTATTGTTTAGCCTCCACGTGTTTGTGTTTTTTACGTTTTTTCCCCTGTAAGTCATTTCTAATCTCATAGCATTGTGGTCAGAAAATATGCTTGATATGATTTCAGTTTTCTTAAATTTACTGAGGCTTGATTTTGACCGAAGATGTGATCTATCCTGAAGAATGTTCCATGTGCACTTGAGAAGAAAGTGTAATCTGCTATTTTTGGATGGGATGTCCTATAAATTATCAATTAAATCTATCTGGTCTATTGTCATCTAAAGCTTCTGTTTCCTTATTTATTTTTACTTTGGATGATCTGTCCATTGGTGTAAGTGAGGTGTTAAAGTCCCTCACTATTATTGTGTTATTGTCGATTTCCTCTTTTTTAGCTGTTAGCAGTTGCCTTATATATTGAGGTGCTCCTATGTTGGGTGCATTTGTATTTATAATTGTTATATCTTCTTCTTGACTGATCCCCTGATCATTATGCAGTGTCCTTCCTTGTCTCTTGTAACATTCTTTATTTTTTTATTTTTTTGCGATATGCGGGCCTCTCACTGCTGTGGCCTCTCCCGTTGTGGAGCATGGGCTCTGGATGCGCAGGCTCAGCGGCCATGGCTCACGGGCCCAGCCACTCCGCAGCATGTGGGATCTTCCCAGAACGGGGCACGAACCTGTGTCCCCTGCATTGGCAGGTGGACTCTCAACCACTGCACCACCAGGGAAGCCCCATTCTTTATTTTAAAGTCTATTTTATCTGATATGAGTATTGCTTCTCCAGCTGTCTTTTGATTTCCATGTGCATGGAATATCTCTTTCCATCCCATCACTCTCAGTCTGAACATGTCCCTAGGCCCGAAGTGGGTCTCTTCTAGACAGCATATATTTGGCTCTTGTTTTTGTATCCATTAAGCAAGCCTGTGTCTTTTGGTTGGAGCATTTAATCCATTCACGCTTAGGGTAATTATCAATATGTATGTTCCTATGACCATTTTCTTAATTGTTTTGGGTTTGTTTTTGTAGGTCCTTTTCTTCTCTTGTGTTTCCCCCTTAGAGAAGTTCCTTCAGCATTTGTTGTAGAACTGGTTTGGTGGTCCTGAATTCTCTTACCTTTTGCTTGTCTGTAAAGCTTTTGATTTCTCCATCAAATCTGAATGAGATCTTTGCGGGGTAGAGTAATCTTGGTTGTAGGTTCTTCCCTTTCATCACTCTAAGTATATCATGCCACTCCCTTCTGGCTTGTAGAGTTTCTGCTGAGAAATCAGCTGTTAACCTTATGGGAGTTCCCTTGTATGTTATTTGTCATTTTTCCCTTGCTGCTTTTAATAATTTTTCTTTGTCTTTAATTTTTGCCAATTTGCTTAGTATGTGTCTTGGCATGTTTCTCCTTGGGTTTATCCTGTATAGGACTCTCTGTGTTTCCTGCAGTTGGGTGACTATTTCCTTTCCCATGTTAGGTTAGTTTTTGACTGTAATCTCTTCAAATATTTTCTTGGGTCATTTCTCTCTCTCTTCTCCTTCTGGGACCCCTATAATGCAAATGTTGTTGTGTTTAATGTTGTCCCAAAGGTCTCTTAGGCTGTCTTCATTTCTTTTCATTCTCTTTTCTTTATTCTGTTCCGCAGCAGTGAATTCCACCATTCTGTCTTCCAGGTCACTTATCCATTCTTCTGCCTCAGTTATTCTGCTATTGATTCCTTCTAGTGTACTTTTCCTTTCAGTTATTGTGTTGTTCATCTCTGTTTGTTGTTCTTTAATTCTTCTAGGTCTTTGTTAAACATTTCTTGCATCTTCTCGATCTTTGCCGCCATTCTTTTTCCAAGGTCTTGGATCATCTTCACTATCATTATTCTGTATTCTTAGTCTGGACGGTTGCCTATCTCCACTTCATTTAGTTGATTTTCTGGAATTTTATCTTGTTCCTTCATCTGGTACATAGCCCTCTGCCTTTTCATCTTGTCTATCTTTCTGTGAATGTGGTTTTTGTTCCACAGGCTGCAGGATTGTAGTTCTTGCTTCTGCTGTCTGCCCTCTCACTCTTTTTTTTTAATTTATTTTTTTTGAGGTAACATTGGTTTATAACCTTATATATTTCATGTGTACAATATTACAGTTCTTTTACTTAACAGAATTTACTCCCTGTGGTGAATTTTAAATGGCCACAAATTCTTTGCAGCTTTTCCCATCAAGAGGTAGAGTCTATTTCCACACACCTTGAATCTGGGCCAGTCTTGAGAATTTGACCAGTAGAATATGGAGACATGGCATTGTGTGACTTCCTAGCTGAGTTCTCAAAGAGGACTTGAAGCTTCTGCTTTTGCCCCTCTGGAATCTAGCTGCCATGTGAGAAACCCCAAGCTAGCCTACTACAGAGGTCCTGTGGAGGCAAATGAGGCCCTCAGTCAACTGCCAGACATGTGAGTGAGACCATTCTGCCCCCCAGTCAACTTGCCAACTGATTAGAAACATGTGCATCAACCGAACCAACCATGGAGAGCAGAGACAAGTCATCGCCAAAGAGCCCTGCCCAAAATGTCAACCCATAGAATTTTGAGCCTTTAATAAACCAAGAGATGAATTATAGCCTATGGGCCAAATTTGGCTCACTGTCCCTTTTTATAAATAAAGTTATGTTGGAATATATCCACACCCCTTTGTTTACATATTGTTTATGTCTGCTTTTGTGCTACAACAGCCAACTTGAATAGTTGTGACAGAGATTATATGGCCCACAAAGTCTAAAAATATCTACAATTTGGCCCTTTACAGAAAAAGTTTGCCAAGTCTTTATTTTAAGCCATGAAGTTCTGGGACAGTTTGCTTTACAATAATAGATAAATCAAATATTCCCTTTATAGCAGAAGAGCAGTCAAGTCCTTGCTTGAACTATAATTAATTTTTATAATTTCATGTATACATGTTTGAAACCTGTGAAGGCATTTAACTTTATCTAGACCAAAATCTGTTTTCATATGAATAACAGTCTCATTTTTCTAAATAGAATATGTTAATAATGCTGAGCACAATATCTACTTTCTTGATCCAAGGCACTTTTTAAATTTAATAACCAGATAAAATCCAATATGGCTCTTTTCCACCCTCAGAAAATGTTTCATTTAAAAATTATTAATGCAGGCTTCCCTGGTGGCACAGTGGTTAAGAATCCGCCTGCCAATGCAGGGGACATGGGTTCGAGCCCTGGTCAGGGAAGATCCCACATGCTGCAGAGCAACGAAGCCTGTGTGCCACAACTACTGAGCCTGCGCTCTAGAGCCCGCGAGCCAGAACTACTGAGCCCGCGAGCCACAACTAGTGAAGCCCGCACATCTAGAGTCCGTGGTCTGCAACAAGAGAAGCCACCTTAATGAGAGGCCTCCGCACCGCAACAAAGGGTAGCCGCTGCTCGCTGCAACTAAAAAGAAAGCCTGCGTTCAGCAACAAAGACCCAACGCAGCCAAAAACAAACAAACAAAAAAATAAATAAATTTATAAAAAATAAATTAAAATTATTAATGCTAAAGTGATTTTAGCTTGATGTCAGAAGTGAGCCTCGGTACTGTATGAAAGTCTTTCAAAGTGTAATAATTCACTGTAGAAAGCAACCTCCTAGAATTACTGCTACATTTTCACAACTTTTGCCTGATAGTTGTTCCTTATCTTTTTTTTTTAAAGGAAAAGTAAAATATTAGCCTGTCTTCAACCTTCAAAGAGATGAGACATATTTTCTGACTTGTACAAGGTATTTTAAAAAACTAATTTTAAGGTTTGGCAGATCTTCTGTGTAATCCCAGTTTGTTGAAAAGTATGAATAGATTTCCACATGAGCTTGGGAAATATGAATAAATATAATGTGTAAAATACTGTCAAACCTATTTAACTGTGTACTGCAGAGTTTACTATCTATTCTTCTCTGCCTAAATACATGGACAATCAGTTAATACTAATTAAATGTTACTATTTCTACAAACTATGAGATCTAATAGTAAAGGAAATGGGAAATATGCTGCATTTTTCCAGTAGCTGTGAAGAGACATGAAATGTACAACAGGGCATGAATGTACATGGTCAACGCTCCTGGGTCAGTTTTGAAACATATACAGCTCTGAAAGAAAATGCTGGTTAGAGAAACAATATGAAACTAGGTGCCTGAAGTGCCGTCAGTATGAGTTATTATGATTCTGAAGGCTTAACGCTAGGTTGGCAATTGGACCCGAAGGACTTTCCTTCAAGATATTTTAGATTGTCCACTCAAATTTTGAGAAAAACTTCCACAGTTCCTAACTTGATCTCTGCCTTTTCTTCATAACACATATCCAATATTTAATAATTATATTTAACAGCATACTTTCATTGTCCTTGAACTAGAATTGTATGATTTTTAGGACTGGAAGAGACCATACAGATTATCTAGTCCACTTGCTCATTTTGCAGAAAAGGAAATTTTTCTCTTCATGTGTATATGTATTTCATCTCCAAAGGACCAATTTATATAATACCATTTTGCACATACCTAACAAAGTACAGAATGTAAATACTTTTGAGTGGAATAGAAATTATGTGCATTAATAATTTAGTGGAAAAATTGAAACTATTCTGGTTGTCTACAGATTATAAGAATTTGGGTCAGAGTCCCAAAAGACCAGTGATAAAATTCAAAGGGATCTAATTAACTAATTAACTTAAAAAAAAAAGAAAAAATTCAAAGGGATCTAAAAATGAGAGTAAAGATTGAATTTGTCAGTAGCCTTGTGTTATGGTTTAAATCGTATACCCTTAAAATTTGTATGTTAAAATCCTAACCCCTAGTACCTCAGAATATGAGTATTTGGAGACAAGGTCTTTACAATGGTAATTAAATTTAAATGAGGTGATTGTGGTGGGCCCTAATCCAGTAAGACTGGCGTCCATAGGAAAAGAGGCGATTAGGGGCTTCCCTGGTGGCACAGTGGTTGAGAGTCCGCCTGCCGATGCAGGGGACACAGGTTCGTGTTCCGGTCCGGGAAGATCCCACATACCGCGGAGCGGCTGGGCCCGTGAGCCATGGCCGCTGAGCCTGTGCGTCCGGAGCCTGTGCTCCGCAACGGAAGAGGCCACAGCAGTGAGAGGCCCGCGTACCGCAAAAAAAAAAAAAAAAAGGAGATTAGGACACAGTTACACATAACAGGAGGGCCATGCGAAGACATTGGGAGAAGATGGCAGTGTACAAACCAGGGAGAGATGCCTCAGAGCAAAAGAAACTTGTCAACACCTTGATCTCTAACTTCTAGCCTACAGAATTGTGAGAAAATAAATTTCTGTTGTTTACACCACTCAGTCTGTGGTACTTTACTATGGCAGCCCTAGCAAACCAGTAAAACCATTTGCTGGTTTTACTAGCAAACCAGTAAAACCATTTTTACCTTGTAAAAATGTGGTACCCAGGGCTGAAGATAATACAGGTGTGACCAAATGACATGATTGACATCTTTGTCATGGTGAACACTGTAGTTCTGTTGATGTCACGTAAGATTTTGTAACCTGTATACAGTTCAGATATTCCTGGCAGCTTCTCAGCTCAGAGTTCCATCCAAAGATACACATGTCAGACATCCAAAAATAGTTGGGAAAAAATGTTTAAATTTTATTATAGTTTCTTAGAACACACACAAAATGACACGATATTCATAACACATGACAACACTTCCTTTAACATCTCTTTCTTCATCTAAAAAGCCTCCCTTGCCACAGCACTGCAGCTAATCCAATTTATTTTTCTTTTCTCTTTTATAAACTCCCAAACCCTCTCTTCTATCCAGCACTTAACTGCCTTTTGCCTTTCTAGTGCCTCCCCTCGTCTTTAGCATCTGACTTTTTTCTTGTGCAACTTTCCAAATTTTCCAATAGAACAATCAAATCTTTTCCTCATACCCAAGCCCCCAGTCTCTTGAAAAGGCTCAGGAACTGACCTTGCCAAACAAGAACTTTCCTTGGCTGAAGGAGGGAGGGGAGAGACTGTGAACAGTCAGACAATTTTTTTTTTCCTGTCAAAAATGCATTAAATTTGTTGGCAGCTGTTTTACATTTTTGCTGATATGTATTAAGTTTACAGTAAATGAAAATGTTTCAGTGTTTAGGTGTTAAGTGAAATTATCCTTATCCTGTACTCAGGTGGGTTTTTTCAGTTTTAAATTCAATGCAAAGCTTTTCATTTCTTCCTGATAAGTTTCATCTTTTGGCCCAGTGTTCCAACATTCCAGGCTCTTTTTGAATCTTTTTTTCTTTCATCTAACACATGAGACATTTTTTCTAGTTTTATGAATTCGATAGACTGGGACCACCAGCTGCGAATGAGTCAGCAGTATAGTGTGGCTGTTTTTATAAAGCTAACTATGATAGTGAAATATATTAATAGGTCTGTGACATCTAAGAGTTAGGAAAGTATCCCTCTGCTAAACTTAGAATTGGTCACAACCTTAAAGTATCATGCCAAGTTTGGGCACTGGCATTTTAATGCACATGTGAAATGGGAGGGAGGATTTGAGAGTAGAGTAACAAAAATGAACCTAAAAAATGAAATAAAATGTGGTTAAAGTCATTATGATTATTTAAACTAGAGAAGAAAAATTTTTACATATTTATGAAGAGGCTCTGTGGAGAAGAAACTCACCTATTCTTCAGTTCTCAGGGAGCCCAGGACAAAACAAGAGGATGTGGCCTTCAGGAAATGGGAAACAACATAAAATTCTAATAATAGAGGACTTTAAATAAATTATAGTGCCTCCATATAATGAAAACTATCATGAAACACTTGATGAAACATATATAAAAATATATAATATAAATATATTAAATATATATATAAATTTTCCATTAGGAAAAAATAAACCTAGGAAGAAAGAGAGTGAAAAAAAAGTAAAATAGAGTAAATAATGGTTACAAGCCTAATTTCTTTCTTTTTTTTTTTTTTTAGCAATTTTACCTGAGGACACAGCTAGGAATTAAAGAAATGTATTTTATAGCGAGAACTAGATGCACCTCAAAAAATCCTGTCAAAATAGCGAAGTTGAGAAAGTTTAATACCTAGAATTTTCAAGAATATAATTAAGCAGAAACTCTTTTTTTTTTTTTTTTTCAGATGTTGGGGGCAGGAGTTTATTAATTAATTAATTTATTTTTGCTGTGTTGGGTCTTTGGTTCTGTGCTAGGGCTTTCTCTAGTTGCGGCTAGCAGGGTCCACTCTTCATCGCGGTGCGTGGGCCCCTCACTATCGCGGCCTCTCCTGTTGCGGAGCACAGGCTCCAGACGCGCAGGCTCAGTAGTTGTGGCTCATGGGCCCAGTTTCTCCGCGGCATGTGGGATCCTCCCAGACCAGGGCTCGAACTTGTGTCCCCTGCGTTAGCAGGCAGATTCTCAACCACTGCGCCACCAGGGAAGCCCATAAGCAGGCACTCTTACACACCACTGGTGGTAGTGTGAATTGGTACAACTTTCTTGGAGAGTAATTTTGAAAGCATTGGTAAAAATTTTAAATATGCACACTCTTTGACCCAACCATTCGACTTCTAGAAATTTATTATACAAATATTCTTGCACAAGTACAGAAAGATACAGCTACAATTGCAGTGTTGTTATAGGGAAAAAAATACTCAAATGCTTATCAATTAGAAACTGTTTAAGTAAATTAAGGGTCGTATATACTCTGAAATTCTAGGTATCCATTTTATATTCCTGTGTATTCCTATGCACACAGTCATGGGAAGATGTCTTAGATAATAATGTTAGATGAAAAACAAATTTCAGAAAACATGTGTGATATGATCTCATTTGTGAAAAAAAAGTCTATATGTAAGTATGTGTAAGGCTACATTCTAGACTGGTGGTCAGGCCTACATCCCTAAATAAGAGAACGGAGGACTCTCCTCTAGCAAAATTAATCAGTCTAAGAGAAAGTACTTGCAATTAGATTTGGGGTCCTATTCCTTCTACAGCAGAGAACTCATCAGTCAGCAAGCTTCACTTAGGCACACAGAGCTTCTAATTAAATCCGTTTTTTAGTGATTCTTTCAATATGAACAGAAAAGATTACTAGACAATTGAGGAATGCTTCCAACAAAGAGACCAAAACAAACAAAGGAACTAGAAAAAAAAAACAAAACACAGAAACAGTAACTGGAGAAGAAAAAAAAATTTTTTTAAATCATTAATAGCTTTAGCTTCCATGATACACAAAAGAATTTTCTTTATAAAAAAAGGAAGGAAGGAAGGAAGGAAGGAAAGGAATGAAATAAAATGAAACTTTCATGGATAATGGTCATGGAAAAATTCAATAGACGAGTTAGAAGGTAAAGTTGAGGAAATCTCCCAGGAAACAATAAGACATGGAAAAGAGGAAAGAAAAGACAAGATAAAATTATCAATCCAAAAGAGCCAATATCTGAGCAATTTAAGCTCCAAAAAGAAAAAACAAAAACAAAAGTGGAGGACAGAAGTGATCACAGAAAAACAAAATTTCCCAGAACAAAAGGAAACAAATTTCCAAACTGAAAGAGCATAAAGAACATAAGTGACCCAGACACTGAATGAAAAGTGATCCGTACCAAGGCATTCCACTGTGGAATTTCAAATCCCCAGGCATGAAGTGAGAATCTTAAAGAGAAAAAAAACCACACAAACAAACCAGATAACATGGAAATTTTTCAGTTAATCAGAATGGCAGATATATCAACAGCAGTCCTGGAAACTAAAAAACTGCGGAGTAAGGCCTGCAAAATTCTGAGTGAAAATTATTTGCAACGTAAAGCTCTATACTTGGCCAAACTACCAATCAAGTGAGGGTAGTTTATAATAGACATTTTCAGCCATTCATGAGCACAAAAAATTTACCTTCCATATAGAGTTTTCCAGGAAGTTACCCAAGTATATGCTTCATCAATAAGGCAATAAAGCAAGAAAAAAGTGTTGGGGTTCAGGAAACAAGAGACGGAAACAAAGGTTGTTTCTTTTTTTTTTTTTTGATGTTTATATATTTATTTATTTGGTCGCACCGGTTCTTAGTCGCGGCACGTGAGCTCCTTATCTGCAGCTCGCTGGCTTCTTAGCTGCAGCATGTAGGCTCCTTAGTTGCAGCTCCAGGGCTCCTTAGTTGTGGCATGTGAACTCTTAGTTGCAGCATGCATGTGGGATCTAGTTCCCTGACTGGGGATCGAACCTGGACCCCCTGCACTGGGAGTGTGGAGTCCTATCCACTGCATCACCAGGGAAATCCCAAAGGTTGTTTCCAGTTCAGATAGGAGCAGGATTATGGAGGATTCCAAAAGGGGTGTTATCACACACATACAAAAGGAACCGATGTATTTAGCTGTACTGATTTAGGCTTTATAGTTCTGTTGGAAAGTTTGGGATCAGTTCCATAAAAACTAAGCAAATAAGGGGAAAAAATCCATAAGACAATTACCGACTCTAGGAAAAATAAAAGTTGTACTAGAAATGTAGCAGAGTGTATTAAATGACTAACTGAACAATGTTGATATCATTTATTTTGTGCAGCTATTTTTTTAAACTTGTGATAAAATATATGTAACATAAAATGTACAATTTTAACCATGTGAAGTGTACAGTTAGTGGCATTAAGTACATTCACAGTATTGATGTCATTTTAATGTAAACACTAAAGGATGATTTAGTACAAACTGTTATATAACTCCAAGAGGAGAGGAAATACCTATGTGCATTCAGGGAAGAGTTTATGAGTTCTAAGTCCTTGTCTTCCATTATAGTAGACATTTTCAGTGTCTGAAATTTAAAACCCAGAAATAATCATAAAGGTTATGATTATTATTATTTAGAAATACAGAGATCTATTCAAAGAGAAACAATTAAGACAGTTGCAAGTGTCTGACCCTGAGGGATGAACATGGAGGATGGGGCAGAGTGGAGCAGGGACCTGCTACTATTTTTCATTATGTCATAGTGTTTGAGTTTCAAACTATAATGTATATGTATACATATCTATACATATGCACGCATATATATGTAATTTAACTAATATTAAAGTCAAAATTTTAAGAATCATTGAAAAAGAAAGCAATTATGGTGCATTTTTAACTAAAAGCAGGTTACAAGGCAATATATACAGAATGATATCATCAAAAAATGTACACGATCTGTTTGCATAACAGAACGATTAAAAGGAAAGAGTATATACCAAAGTGTTAATAGTGGGTATTTTTGGATGGTGGGATTATGGATGAGTCCCATTTCTTTTCTGGTTGGTCTGTATTTTTCAAGTTTTTTATAAGAAAAAGGTATTGCTTTTGAGATAAAAAAAGAATCATCAAAACATTATGTTGGATATAGGTTTGGATATAGGCTGGATATAGGTTTAATTTGGTGGTAGGAGGGATTTAGTCAGGAACTAGAAAGCACTTAACTCTACAGGTAACTAAACGCTTCCCTGACCTTTCCTTCTGCAAGAGAGGATAAGAGTGTGCAGGAAGGGAAGAAGTCAGGAGGGAGAAGGGGAGTGTGCTAAAGGAGTTTCTTACAGAGAACTGTGGAAAGCTTCAGGGGAAGAGGAAGAGGAGTTGCAACGATGTGACAGAACAATGGAAACTTGAAAAATATTAAAAAAAAATTAAGTCTCAGAAACTTTGGAACCTAGAAATAACATGCCTGGCTTTCAGTCACGGGTTTGGAATCTTGCTGAAAACTCGTTAAGAAGAAGAAATGAAGTCACTGGGCCACACACTGGTGTAAATTCAAGGCAAAAGAAGAAAGGAATAGAGGGACAAAAGAAAAAAGAAAAATTGTTGGCTGTGGTGACTTTTATCATTTAACAAGGCATGAGATTAAAAACAGGTCATTGCAGCCTATACAAAACAACCAGTATTTCCTGCGGGAACCCTGCCCTTGGCTACATTTCAAGGACTTGGGAGGTTTCTGATCAATTGGCCAAAATGTGATGGGAATGAAGAACTTTTCATTCCTATTGCTGTGGCTGTAACTAAGCAAATCTTCCTGATATCCCATCAATGGAACCTTGGACTTCTCATGAAAAAATTGCACAAATAAAATTTTAGATCTTCCCTTGCCTCATCTGCTTGCCTCTCCAGTCTCATCTATCACTCTCTGAAATTCCATCATCCTGCCACACTGACTATTTGCAATCCCCTAAAAATGCTAGAGCAGTGCTGTTAGTTGCCTACACCAAATATCATCTCCACTTTCTTGCTTTTTAACAGAATTTTGATTTTGTTGGGGGTAATTTTGTGCCCAACTTAAAAAAGGTCAAATAAATAAATAAAGGAAAACATTTATTTCTCAGCTTCTTTTGGAATATAGACCAAAAGAATCTCAAAGACCTAGGACCAGACATCCTTGAACCTCTAGGTTTCCTCGTATACACGAAAAATAAAGCCCAACTTTGTTTAAACCTCTTTTATTTTTGTTTTCAGTTAAAGGCAGTCAAATGCAATCCCTCCCTTCTTCATATTTTTACACACTATTTTCCCTGCCAGTTATGGTCTTTCTTCACCTGTGTAGCAGATGAACACTCCAACTTATCAAAAAGGATTACTTCCTCGTGAAGCTTTCCATGACCACCGCAAACTCAGCTAGTTACACATGCTTTTGTGCTCCCGTAACGCTTTGTATAAAGTTCTCCTAGCACTTATCATAAACTCGTAAATTATCTGTGTATTGATATATCTCTGATATTTGACTTGGAACTTCTGCAGAGCAGGACTAAGTTGTATCTACTTTTGTTATCTTCTTGCACAGTCACAGACCCATGTAGGGGCTCAATAAATATTTGTTAAGTGAATGTTGAACAAACTCAGACTGTCTGGAGAACCCAAAGACCTGTTCATTTCCTGATTGTAAACGTATTCTCCCAAGTGTAAACGTCATGTAATCTTGCCTTCTGTGTCACAGACTTTGGCATCATCTAAAATACTGAAATGAACTATGTGGGTGTTCACTAACTCAAGCTGTATTAAAAGACAGTCATAGAAATAAACACCTTTCAAATATGAATTCGGTAGAAAAGGAGGGAAACCAACCATTCATTGAACACTTACTTTGTACAAGGCATTGTGTTCTGAGGCGTATCTCATTTACCAAAGCAATTCTAAAAGACAGGCATTAATTCCACTTATCAGGAAAAGAAACTGAGGATACAGATATTAACTAACATGCCAAAGTCACAGCTAGTAAGAGACATAGTCAGAGAATGCCTTCTGACTCAAAATCCAGTGCTTTTTCCACTCTATCAAGCTGCCACTTATGTAAGAGTGAGAATGTAAACTTTAGAAGGCAATCTAATATTGCTTTATGCCTGCCTATAATCTTCCCTATTCCAGTTCAACCAACACACTGTGGTCAAATTCATGTACCTGAAACACAACTCTAATTATGACACTCATCTGGACAGAAAGATTAATGGTTCCCCATAGTCTAGTAAGAAAAGCCCCTAATCTGTGCTTCTCTCTAGCTATTCCACTGAGGAAACTGTGTTCCAACCAGACTCTATCCTTCTGTTAATACTATTCCAGAAAACTGGACAGATATTTCTACAACATTGACATACTAAAATTGTACCTGCCATCAGAAACGTTGCTCAAATTTTATTTCTGCCATCAAGTCTTTCCTGATTTTACACAATTGGAATGGATCTTTCTTTTTCTCTTTACTCTCACTATACCCTATGCATATCACTCTTTATTTTTGCTAATAATTTTACTTTGTAAACTGTTTATTTTGTCTTTCCAGTACTATATTGTAAGCTCCTAGAGGGTAGGACCATGCATTTTCTTATCTTTTCTTTTTTTAAAACATCTTTATGGGAGTATAATTGCTTTACAATGGTGTGTTAGTTTCTGCTTTATAACAAAGTGAATCAGCTATACATATACATATATCCCCATATCTCTTCCCTCTTGCGCCTCACTCCCTCCCACCCTCCCTATCCCACCCCTCTAGGTGGTCACAAAGCACCGAGCTGATCTCCCTGTGCTATGCTGCTGCTCCCCACTAGCTATCTGTTATACATTTGGCAGTGTATATATATGTCCATGCCACTCTCTCACTTCATCGCAGCTTACACTTCCCCCTCCCCGTGACTTCAAGTCCATTCTCTACATCTGCATCTTTATTCCTATTCTGCACCTAGGTTCTTCAGAACACTTTTTTTTAGATTCCATATATCTGTGTCAGCACACGGTATTTGTTTTTCTTTTTCTGACTTAACTTCGCTCTGTATGACAATCTCTAGGTCCATCCACCTCACTACAGATAACTCCAATTTGTTTCTTTTTATGGCAGAGTAATATTCCATTGTATATATGTGCCACATCTTATTTATTTATTTATTTTTGTGGTACGCGGGCCTCTCACTATTGTGGCCTCTCTCGTTGTGGAGCACAGGCTCCAGACGCGCAGGCTCAGCGGCCATGGCTCATGGTCCCAGCCGCTCCGCGGCACGTGGGATCTTCCCGGACCGGGGCACAAACCCGTGTCCCCTGCATTGGCAGGTGGACTCTCAACCACTGCGCCACCAGGGAAGCCCCACATCTTCTTTATCCATTCATCAGTTGATGGACATTTAGTTTGCATCCATGTCCTGGCTGTTGTAAATAGAGCTGCAGTGAACATTGTGGTACATGACTCTTTTTGAATTATGGTTTTCTCAGGGTATATGCCCAGTAGTGGGATTGCTGGGTCATATGGTAGTTCTAGTTTTAGTTTTTAAGGAACCTCCATACTGTTCTCCATAGTGGCTGTATCAATTCACATTCCCACCAACAGTGCAAGAGGGTTCCCTTTTCTTCACACCCTCTCCAGCATTTATTGTTTGTAGACTTTTTGATGATGGCCATTCTGACCAGTGTGAGGTGATACCTCATTGTAGTTTTGACTTGCATTTCTCTAATGATTAGTGATGTTGATCATCCTTTCATGTGTTTGTTGGCGATCTGTATATTTTCTTTGGAGAAATGTCTATTTAGGTCTCCTGCCCATTTTTGGATTGGGTTGTTTGTTTTTTTTGATATTGAGCTGCATGAGTTTGTCTATTTTGGAGATTAATCCTTTGTCCGTTGATTTATTTGCAAATATTTTCTCCCATTCTGAGGGTTGTCTTTTCGTCTTGTTTATGGTTTCCTTTGCTGTGCAAAAGCTTTGAAGTTTCATTAGGTCCCATTTGTCTATTTTTGTTTTTATTTCCCTTTCTCTAGGAGGCGGATCAAAAAGGATCTTGCTGTGATTTTTGTCAAAGAGTGTTCTTCCTATGTTTTCCTCTAAGAGATTTATAGTGTCTGGCCTTACATTTAGGTCTCTAATCCATTTTCAGTTTATTTTTGTGTATGGTGTTATGGAGTGTTCTAATTTCATTCTTTTACATGTAGCTGTCCAGTTTTCCCAGCACCACTTATTGAACAGGCTGTCTTTTCTCCATTGCGTATCCTTGCCTCCTTCATCAAAGATAAGGTAACCATATGAGAGGGGGTTTATCTATGGGCTTTCTCTCCTGTTCCATTGATCTGTATTTCTGTTTTTGTGCCAGTACCATACTGTCTTGAATGCTCTAGCTTTGTATTATAGTCTGAAGTCAGGGAGCCTGATTCCTCCAGCTCCGTTTTTTCCCTCAAGACCGCTTTGGCTATTCGGGGTTTTTGTGTCTCCATAAAAATTTTAAGATTTTTTGTTCTAGTTCTGTAAAAAATGCCATTGGTAATTTGATAGGGATTGCGTTGAATCTGTAGATTGCTTTGGGTAGTATAGTCATTTTCACAATACTGATTCTTCCAATCCAAGAACATGGTATATCTCTTCATCTGTTTGTATCATCTTTAATTTCTTTCATCAGTGTCTTATAGTTTTCTGCATACAGTTCTTTTGTCTCCTTAGGTAGGTTTATTCCTAGATATTTTACTCTTTTTGTTGCAGTGGTAAATGGGAGTGTTTCCTTAATTTCTCTTGCAGATTTTTCATCATTAGTGTAAAGGAATGCAAGAGATTTCTGTGCGTTAATTTTGTATCCTGAAACTTTACCCAATTCATTAATTAACTAATTCATTAATTAGTAGTTTTCTGGTGGCATGTTTAGGATTCTCTATGTATAATATCATGTCATCTGCAAACAGTGACAGTTTTACTTCTTCTTTTCCAAATAGTATTCCTTTTATTTCTTTTTCTTCTGTGATTGCTGTGGCTAGGACCTCCAAAACTATGTTGAATAATAGTGGTGAGAGTGGACATCCTTGCCTTGTTCCTGATCTTAGAGGAAATGCTTTCAGTTTTTCATCATTGAGAATGATGTTTGCTGTGAGTTTGTCATATATGGCCTTTATTATGTTGAGGTAGGTTCCCTGTATGCACACTTTCTGGAGAGTTTTTATCATAGTGTTGAATTTTGTCAAAGCTTTTTTGCATCTATTGAGATGATCATGTGGTTTTTCTTCTTCAATTTGTTAATATGGTATATCACATTGATTGATTTACTTATATTGAAGAATCCTTGCATCCCTGGGATAAATCCCACTTGATCATGGTGTATGATCCTTTTAATGTTTTGTTGGATCCTGTTTCCTAGTGTTTTGTTGAGAATTTTTGCATCTATATTAATCAGTGATATTGGTCCGTAATTTTCTTTTTTTGTAGTATCTTTGTCTCGTTTTGGTATCAGGGTGATGGTGGCCTCATAGAATGAGTTTGGGAGTGTTCCTTCCTCTGCAGTTTTTGGGAAGAGTTTGAGAAGGATGGGTGTTAGCTCTTCTCTAAATGTTTGATAGAATTCACCTGTGAAGCCACCTGGTCCTGGACTTTTGTTTGTTGGAAGATTTTGAATCACACTTTCAATTTCATTACTTGTGATTGGTCTGTTCATATTTTCTATTTCTTCCTGGTTCAGTCTTGGAAGGTGATAGCTTTCTAAGAATTTGTCCATTTCTTCCAGGTTTTCCATTTTATTGGCATAGAGTTGCTTGTAGTAGTCTCTTAGGATGCTTTGTATTTCTGTGGTGCCTGTTGTAACTTCTTTTTCATTTCTAATTTTATTGATTTGAGTCCTCTCCCTCTTTTTCTTGATGAGTCTGGCTAATGGTTTATAAATATTGTTTATCTTCTCAAAGAACCAGCTTTTAGTTTTATTGATCTTTGCTATTGTTTTTTTGTTTCTATTTCATTTATCTCTGCTCTGATCTTTATGATTTCTTTCCTTCTACTAGCTTTGGGTTTTGTTTGTTCTTCTTTCTCTAGTTCCATTAGGTGTAAGGTTAGATTGTTTATTTGAGATGTTTGTTGTTTCTTGAGGTAGGCTTGTATTGCTATAAACTTCCGTCTTAGAACTACTTTTGCTGCATCCCATAGGTTTTGGATCGTCGTGTTTTCATTGTCATTTGTCTCTAGGTATTTTCTGATTTTCTCTTTGATTTCTTCAGTGATCTCTTGGTTATTTAGTAACATATTGTTTAGCCTCCATGTGTTTGTGTTTTTTATGTTTTTTTCCCTGTAATTGATTTCTAATCTTATAGCGTTATGGTCAGAAAAGATGCTTGATATGATTTCAATTTTCCTAAATTTACTGAGGCTTGATTGTGACCGAAGACGTGATCTATCCTGGAAAATGTTCCATGTGCACTTGAGAAGAAAGTGTAATATGCTATTTTTGGATGGAATGTCCTATAAATATCAATTAAATCTATCTGGTCTATTGTGTCATTGAAAGCTTGTGTTTCCTTATTAATTTTCTGTTTGGATAATCTGTCCATTGGTGTAACTGACATGTTAAAGTCCCCCACTGTTACTGTGTTACTGTCGATTTCCTCTTTTACAGGTGTTAGCAGTTGCCTTATGTATTGAGGTGCTCCTATATGTGTGCATATATATTTATAATTGATATATCTTCTTATTGGATTGATCCCTTGATCATTATGTAGTGTCCTTCCTTGTCTCTTGTAATAGTCTTTATTTAAAGTCTATTTCATCTGATATGAGTATTGCTACTCCAGCTATCTTTTGATTTCCATTTGCATGGAATATCTTTTTCCATCCCCTCACTTTAAGTCTGTATGTGTCCCTAGGTCTGAAGTGGGTCTCTTATAGACAGCGTATATATGGGTCTTGTTTCTGTATCCATTCAGCCAGTCTATGCCTTTTGATTGTAAATAGATTGTAAATCTATTTACATTTAAGGTAATTATCGATATATATGTTCCTATTACCATTTTCTTAATTGTTTTGGGTTTCTTTTTGTACGTCCTTTTCTTCTCTTGTGTTCCCCCCTTAGAGAAGTTCCTTCAGCATTTGTTGTAGAGCTGGTTTGGTGGTGCTGAATTCTCTTACCTTTTGCTTGTCTGTAAATCTTTTGATTTCTCTGTCGAATCTGAATGAGATCCACGCTGGGTAGAGTAATCTTGGTTGTAGGTCCTTCCCTTTCATCACTTTATATATGTCATGCCACTCCCTTCTGGCTTGTAGAGTTTCTGCTGAGAAATCATCTGTTAACCTTATGGGAGTTCCCTTGTGTGTTATTTGTCGTTTTTCCCTTGCTGCTTTCAATAATTTTTCTTTGTCTTTAATTTTTGCCAATTAGATTACTATGTGTCTCGGCATGTTTCTTCTTGGGTTTATCCTGTATGGGACTCTTTGCGCTTCCTGGAGTTGGGTGGCTATTTCCTTTCCCATGTTAGGGAAGTTTTCAAGTATAATCTCTTCAGATATTTTCTCGGGTCCTTTCTCTCTCTCTTCTCCTTCTGGGACCCCTGTAATGCAAATGTTCTTGCATTTAATGTTGTCCCAGAGGTCTCTTAGGCTCTTCATTTCTTTTCATTCTTTTTTCTTTACTCTGTTCCACAGCAGTGAATTCCATCGTTCTGTCTTCCAGGTCACTTATCCATTCTTCTGCCTCAGTTATTCTGCTATTGATTTTTCTAGTGTGTTTTTCATTTCAGTTATTGTATTGTTCATCTCTGTTTGTTTGTTCTTTAATTCTTCTAGGTGTTTGTTAAACATTTCTTGCATCTTCTTGATCTTTTCCTCCATTCTTTTTCCGAGGTCCTGGATCATCTTCACTATCATTATTCTGAATTCTTTTTCTGGGAAGTTGCCTATCTCCACTTCATTTAGTTGTTTTTCTGGGATTTTATCTTGTTCCTTCATCTGGTACATAGCCCTCTGCCTTTTCATCTTGTCTATCTTTCTGTGAATGTGGTTTTTGTTCCACAGGCTGCAGGATGTAGTTCTTCTTGCTTCTGCTGTCTGCCCTCTGGTGGATGAGGCTGTCTAAGAGGCTTGTGCAAGTTTCCTGATGGGAGGGACTGGTGGTGGGTAGAGCTGGCTGTTCCTCTGGTGGGCAGAGCTCAGTAAAACTTTAATCCGCTTGTCTGCTGATGGGTTGGGCTGGGTTCCCTCCCTGTTGGTTGTTTGGCCTGAGGTGACCCAACACTGGAGCCTACCCAGCTCTTTGGTGGGGCTAATGGCAGACTCTGGGAGGGCTCACGCCAAGGAGTACTTCCCAGAACTTCTGCTGCCAGTGTCCTTGTCCTCATGGTGAGACACAGCCACACCCCGCCTCTGGAGGAGACCCTCCAACACTAGCAGGTAGGTCTGGTTCAGTCTCCTACGGGGTCACTACTCCTTCCCCTGGGTCCCAGTGCACACACTACTTTGTGTGTGCCCTCCAAGAGTGGAGTCTTGTTTCCCCCAGTCCTGTCAAAGTGCTGCAATCAAATCCCACTAGCCTTCAAAGTCTGATTCTCTAGGAATTTCTCCTCCCATTGCCAGACCCCCAGGTTGGGAAGCCTGACATGGCACTCAGAACCCTCACTCCAGTGGGTGGACTTCTGTGGTATAAGTGTTCTTCAGTTTGTGAGTCACCCACCCAGCAGTTATGGGATTTGATTTTATTGTGATTACGCCCCTCCTACCATCTCATTGTTGTTTCTCCTTTGTCTTTGGATGTGGGGTATCTTTTTTGGTGAGTTATAGTGTCTTCCTGTCGATGATTGTTCAGCCGTTAGTTGTGATTCCAGTGCTCTCTCAAGAGGCAGTCGGTTATTACACTTCGTACGAAAATCTCCCAGTCCATCCATGTTGCTGCAAATGGCATTATTTCATTCTTTTTCCTCTTTATTTATTTTCATTGTGGATCATCTGCCCATTGCTGAAAGTGGGGTGTTAAAGTCCCCTACTATGATTATGTTACTGTTGATTTCTCCTTTTATGGCTGTTAACATTTGCCTTATATATTGAGGTGCTCATATGTTGGGTGCATAAATATTTAACAATTGTTATATCTTCTTCTTGGATTGATCCCTTGATCATTATGTAGTGTCTTTCCTTGTCTCTTGTAATAGTCTTTATTTTAAAGTCTATTTCATCTGATATGAGTATTGCTACTCCAGCTATCTTTTGATTTCCATTTGCATGGAATATCTTTTTCCATCCCCTCACTTTAAGTCTGTATGTGTCCCTAGGTCTGAAGTGGGTCTCTTATAGACAGCATATATACGGGTCTTGTTTCTTTATCCATTCAGCCAGTCTATGTCTTTTGATTGTAGATAGATTGTAAATCTATTTACATTTAATGTAATTATCGGTATATATGTTCGTATTACCATTTTCTTAATTGTTTTGGGTTTGTTATTGTAGGTCTTTTCCTTCTCTTGTGTTTCCTGCTTAGAGAAGTTCCTTTAGCATTTTTTGTAAAGCTGGTTTGGTGGTGTTGAATTCTCTTACCTTTTGCTTGTCTGTAAAGGTTTAAATTTCTCCATCAAATCTGAATGAAAAAAAAAATCTGAATGAGATCTTTGCTGGGTAGAGTAATCTTGGTTGTAGGTTTTTCCCTTTCATTGCTTTAAGTATGTCCTGCCACCCTCTTTTGGCTTACAGAGTTTCTGCTGAAAGATCAGCTGTTAACCTTATGGGGATTCCCTTGTATGTTAGTTGTTGCTTTTCCCTCGCTGCTTTCAATATTTTATGTTTGTATTTAATTTTTTATAGTTTGATTAATATGTGTCTTGGCGTGTTTCTCCTTGGATTTATCCTGTATGGGACTCTCTGCACTTCCTGGAATTGATTGACTATTTCCTTTCCCATATTAGGGAAGTTTTCAACTATAATATCTTCAAATATTTTCTCAGTTCCTTTCTCTTTCTCTTCTTCTTCTGGGACACCTTTAATTCGAATCTTGGTCATTTAATGTTGTCCAAGAGGTCTCTGAGACTGTCCTCAATTCTTTTCATTCTTTTTTCTTTATTCTGCTCTGCAGAAGTTATTTCCACTATTTTATCTTGCAGGTCGCTTATCCATTCTTCTGCCTCAGTTATTCTGCTATTGAGCCCTTCTAGAGAATTCTTAATTTCATTTACTGTGTTGTTCATCATTGTTTGTTTGCTCTTTTCTTCTTCTAGGTCCTTGTGAAAAGTTTCTTGTATTTTCTCCATTCTATTTCCAAGATTTTGGATCATTTCTACTATCATTACTCTGAATTCTTTTTCAGGTAGACTGCCTATTTCCTCTTCATTTGTTTGGTCTGATGGGTTTTTGCCTTGCTCCTTCATCTGCTGTGTATTTCTCTGTCTTCTCATTTTGCTTATCTTACAGCGTTTGGGGTCTCCTTTTCACAGGCTGCAGGTTCATAGTTCCCGTTGTCTTTGGTGTCTGCCTCCAGTGGGTAAGGTTGGTTCAGTGGGTTGTGTAGGCTTCCTGGTGGAGGGGAGTGGTGCCTGTGTTCTGGTGGATGAAGCTGGATCTTGTCTTTCTGGTGGGCAGGGCCGTGTCTGGTGGTGTGTTTTGGGGTGTCTGTGAACTTATTATGATTTTTTTCAGCCTCTCTGTTAATGGGTGGGTTTGTGTTCCTGTCTTGCTAGTTGTTTGGCATGGGGTGTCCAGCACTGCATCTTGCTGGTTGTTGAGTGGAGCTGTGTCTTAGCGTTGAGATGGACATCTCTGGGAGAGTTGTCACTGATTGATATTATGAGGGGCCGGGAGGTCTCTGGTGGACCAATGTCCTGAACTTGGCTCTGCCACCTCAGAGGCTCAGGCCTGACACCCAGCCAGAGCGCCAAGACCGTGTCAGCTGCATGGCTGAGAAGAAAAGGGAGAAAAGAAAAAAAGAAAGAAAGAAAGAAAAAAATAAAGTTATTCAAATTAAAAATTAAAAAAAATATTAAAGTAAAAAATTTTAAAGTAATTTAAAAAATAAAAGAAGTGAGCAACGGAACCAATAAACAAATCCACCAATGATAACAAGCCCTAAAATCTTTAGTAAAAAAACCAGACAGACAGAACACTAGGACAAATGGTAAAAGCAAACCTATGCAGACTAAATCACACAAAGAAGCATACACATACACACTCATAAAAAGAGTAAAAGGAAAAAAATATATATATTAAAAAAAAGGAAGCGAGCAACCAAATCAATAGACAAATCTACCAATGATAATAAGCTCTAAATACTAAACTACAATAAACATAAAACTAGAATCAAATTAGATGCAGGCAGCAAACCCCAAGTCTAACAGTTGCTCTGAAAGTCCACCGCATCAGTGTTGGGATGATTCATTATCAATTCACTGCATTCCACAGATGCAGGGTACGTCAGGTTGATTGTGGAGATTTAATCCGCTGCTCCTGAGGCTGCTGGGAGAGATTTCTCTTTCTCTTTGTTCGCACGGCTCCTGGGATTCAGCTTTGGATTTGGCCCCGCCTGTGCATGTAGGTCGCCCTCTGGTGTTTGTTCTTCACCCAGACAGGAGGGGGTTAAAGGAGCAGCTGATTCGGGGGCGCTGATTCACTGAGGCTGAGGGGAGGGAGGGATATGGAATGCGGGGTGAGCCTGTGGCGGCAGAGGCCGGCATGACATTGCACTAGCCTGAGGTGTGCCGTGTGTTCTCCCGTGGAAGTTGTCCCTGGATCACAGGACCCTGGCAGTGGCGGGCTGCACAGGATCCCCGGAAGAGGGGTGTGGAGAGTGACCTGTGCTCGCACACAGGCTTCTTGGTGGTGGCGGCAGCAGTGTTAGCATCTCGTGCCTGTCTCTGATGTCCGTGCTGATAGCTTTGCTCACGCCTGTCTCTGGAGCTCGTTTAGGCAGTGCTCTGAATCTGCTCTCCTCATGCACCCCGAAACGATGGTCTCTTGCCTCTTAGGCAGGTCCAAACTTTTCCCGGGACTCCCTCCTGGCTAGCTGTGGTGCACTAGACCCCTTCAGGCTGTGTTCATGCAGCCAACCCCAGTCCTCTCCCTGGCATCTGACCTCCAAAGCTCGAGCCTCAGCTCCCAGCCCCCGCCCGCCCCGGCGGGTGAGCAGACAAGCCTCTCGGGCTGGTGAGTGCTGGTCGGCACTGATCCTCTGTGCGGAAATCTCTTCGCTTTGCCCTCTGCACGCCTGTTGCTGCGCTCTCCTCAGTGGCTCTGAAGCTGTCTCCCCCCCAACTCCCCGCCTATCCCCATCTCCACCAGTGAAGGGGCTTCCTAATGTGTGGAAACTTTTCCTCCTTCACAGCTCCCTCCCTGATGTGCAGGTCCTGTCCCTATTCTTTTGTCTCTGTTTTTCCTTTTGCCCTACCCAGATACGTGGGGAGTTTTTTGCCTTTTGGGTAGTCTGAGGTCTTCTGCCAGCGTTCAGTAGGTGTTCTGTAGGAGTTGTTCCACATGTAGATGTATTTCTGATGTATTTGTGGGGAGGAAGGTGATCTCCACGTCTTACTCCTTCGCCATCTTGAAGGTCCTCAGGACCATGCATTTTCATTTTTGAACTTCTCTCTGTATCTAGTATGGTAGCAGGTGCTCAGTAGGTAAGTGAATGATAAAAAGTCTAAATAATTGCACCTTACTTTTTGTTCTTTACTCTTCCTTGACATATGTTGTTGCCTTAATTTCAAACATGAGTGAAAGTAGGCTTACAACTTCAACATTATAACTTCAAAATTTTAAATAAGTCTATTTAACCCCTCTCTATTTCTCCTCATTCTCATCAAATTCTATGTTATGATAGAAGAGCAATGAATAAATCATGCATTCTAGATATTTTAGCAGCTAAAAAAGTTAAGAATCAGTTCATTATCCTGAAATAGAAAGCTTAAGATTTGTTCATCACCTTTTCCCGCTATCAATAATTAGTGCCTTCTAAAATGCCCGGGTTCATACACGTTTCTTTAACATAATGGTCACTTGACACCTTGTGGGCAATGAATGATGTAGAATGACTACCACAAAGAAAAGCTTCATCCTCCTCTTCAGGCAGGAATGTACTGGAGAGGGTGATTATGAAGATGCAAATCCAGGACATTCCCGAATTTTTTTTGAAAAAAGCAAACCTAAACAGGTTGGGGACCAAACCCTGAGAAACAGGGGAGAAGACTCAGAGTGAGCTGGAAAACAGAGCTTGAGTCCCTTAGTGCTGTGAACTCTAAGAGTCACACAGATCTGGGTAACACCAGAAACTTGAACAGAAAGGAGCCATGTACACAGTCAACTGCCCCAATGAAAAATTTAGGAAAGCTTGCTAACAAGATACCACAGAATGCCACCACCTGTGGCACAGTGCAGTCAACAATGATATCTAAGCCTCAGTGGTAACATGGGGCTAGAGCTGAGGATGGATGGACTAACCTGTAAATCAGAGTTTCTCAATCATAGCACACAGTATAATCACAAGAGGAGATTTTTTAAAACAGTGGCTGGGGGGGGGTTGGGGAGTTAGTTACTGTTTAATGGCTATACAGCTTCAGTTTGGGATGATTAAAGATTTATTTGGGGTCAGTGAGTATATGTACCTTAAAAGATAGTCAGGTAGCATATGAATAGTGCTAAAGGGAATTCAAGGGAAGAGTGATTACCAAAGGATGATGTATATGGTAAAACTTCAGAGCGAAGGTAGCCTTTGAGCTGTGCTTTGAAGATAGTGTAGCATTTAGATGAAAGGTAAAGAAAGGAGAAGACATTTTTAAATAGCAGAATTGACTAAGAGGGGAGAGAACACTGAGCTTAAAGAACGCAAGGCTCCTTTGAGGAATAGTACAAGGAAAGGTTGGAAATGAGGTTGGTGATGAGGCTGTGAGCAGATAGAATTTCAGGCTGAAGAATTTGATCCTATTCTGAAATCAGAGGACAGCCATTAAAAAATATTGTGGGGTGGTGTTGGCAGGTATGTAAACGATGACATTTTCGAAAGGTT
The DNA here is from genome assembly GCF_937001465.1 of Orcinus orca. Classification (NCBI taxonomy): domain Eukaryota; kingdom Metazoa; phylum Chordata; class Mammalia; order Artiodactyla; family Delphinidae; genus Orcinus; species Orcinus orca. The sequence continues at coordinate 101,604,785 of NC_064560.1, forward strand.
TATTAGCATTGATGTGGAAAATTAACTGGAAGGTGGAGGGATCCATATGGTGAAAGGAGCAATTAAAGAACTACAGCAATTGTATACTCCCCACTACAGAGGGGGCCTTGACTAGGTGGGAATGGTGACATTAAAGCATAAGAACAGATTCTAGACACATAAGACATCTGGGTAAGATGGTGTATGGTGATGGATGTATGCTGGTTAAAAGGAAAATATGACATATGCCCCACTAAAGGAAAGATCAAAGCAGGAGAATATCGTTAAAGACCTTATCCTCTTCCTACATGCAGAAGTTTTTTGTTTTTATGACCCAGTACGTTCCTTTTAAAGGCTGTTTGAAAGCAGATCTGCTTAAGGCATACTGAGCCAGGAAATGATGCTGGTAGACGCTGGTTCTCCTCTCCCACTCTGCTCTCCTCATGGCCAGCTCTTGGGCCAGTTAGGTGATCATCATTAATTTCTCTAAACCTCAGTTTCTTAGTCCATAAAATGAGGTCAATAATACCAGTTCTACCTATCTTGCAAGGGTATTATGAGAATCAAATTACTCTAGATTAAGTTACATTCAAAAATATTTATTGCTCATCTAAATTCTGTATTAGGTACAACAGGAGATATAAAGATAAATGAGACAAAGTCTTTAAGGATTCAAATAAATGAGGGCAAATATCTGGAGGATAAACTCAAGAGGGGTTTTGTGAAAGAGGGAGCATTTGAGGTAAGGCATTAATAGGTGGAGAATGGAGGATAAGGGGAGAGTAATCCAGCCATTCATCCACTCATCCACATATCTATGCAACATTTTTGGGGGCTCCTCCCCTGTGACAGATCACAGAGAGAAATAATACTCTTCCCTTGTGTAGTTCATAATCTATGAAGGCACTTAGTCCAGAGCACAGGAGGGCTGAATGGAAAATGATTAATTCAGTATTGAACAAATTAAGACAATGGGTGTAAACTGCATAAAAATCTATAGTATAAAAAGCCTAAGATGAATGCAGTAGCAAAATATAGAGTGTAAAATGTAGGGATTGCCTATATGATGAGAAGATTTATTTCTGTTTAAGAGTAGGAGGACTTCAATTATATTTGAGGATCAGAGACCAGATCTGGAAGAGAGAAAATATTTAAATGGTCAGTGAACAGTCTGAACTAAAGGATACTTATTTGCACATATATTCCATTTACTTCTTCTCTCTTAGTCATCCATCATGCATCCCAGGGTTTTGAAAGATGGAGTGCCAATGGAACTCCAGCCAAAGGTATGGACTTCTAGGTTGCATTACTCAGCTTCCTCTCAGTTGTTTCCTGTCTATAACTCTCATTGTGGTTTTGGTCTTTTATGGTGGATCTTGAGATTTCTTGACTCTCTTTCTCCACTATTCATCCTTAATGACTGATCCTCCCTTCATAAGGAAGATAGAGTTTATGAAAAAAACTATAAGGTCAAAACTTACATTCTAGAGCATGCTTATAGGAGAGTGACAGAGACAGAGGCAGAGGAAGGGAATGAGAGGAGGAGAGGAAAAGAGGAGAAGGGGGGAGAAAGATAGGGAGAGATGGGTTGGTAGAATTGATTGGGTTTTATGTACAGGAAGGCTGTGTAATGTGAAGTGGGAACTATTGTTATTTCTGTCCCTATAATGGAAAAAGCAGATATAATTTTTGCAAAAAAAGATGATGTTTTGGACAAGAACATGAAAATTAAGCATTCTAAAGTTTTAACAAGTCAGGAAAGTTGTATTATTCACCATTGTGATCAAGGAATTCAGGAAAAAATAAAAGACCTGTTCCTTCCTGATACCCAGGGCCTACTTAAGCCTCCTCTTTTCCATCCTTCCCATGACTAAGGACTTAAAGACATGATACCAGTTTTACCTCTTCATTAAACTAATCAAATATTTCCCCTCAGATCAGAGAGGAATCTTCCCCCATCCCAAACATCATCAGTATATCAGGAGGAATTAGTCATCTGCCTCTATCACAACCTTCCCTCAATCCCCCCGCTTCTCTCTTAGTATTCTTGAGCGCATCCATATGGTCTCCCATGACAGAAAACTTTGAATTCAGTTATCTTTGAATTCTAACACGCCTACATCCCTGCTAACTCAGAATCCTTAATGATTCCCTTCCAATCTACGGCCTAAGTGTGGCACCCTATAAAAATGCCTGAAGCACTGCTCTACGGCGTCAGAAATTCTCCCAACTATTCCTTCCTGCTCTCAGCTTTGAGCCTTCTTGTTCTGGTCTGCAGTATCCCAGCATCTGTCTTGTTGCTACACACGTGGATTTTGTATTGGCTGGCTCGTATCTTCAGAATGATCTGTCAGTCAGAAGGACTCCCATTCTATTTCACATTTGCTGATGGATGTGTTTACTCAGTAGGTCTGGGCTCCTGAATATGAGCTCCAATTCTCCCCTACACTGACCTTCAACTCTGGTATAATTATCCCCTGCCCACCCTGTTCTTTATAGCCTCCATCCAACCTCTTGTGTTTTCTTAGAGGCAGCAGGGTGTAGTAATAAAATGAATACTAGACTTGGAATCAGAAGACAAAGTTTTAACTCTCAGGTCTATTCTTTCCCAATCATAGAAACCCTGGAAATTCACTGAAGCTCTTTGAATTTTAGTTTTCTTACCTTTTATACATATGATGCTAATGCCTGCCAATTCGTGTATCATTGTGAGGATCAAATGAGATAATGTGTGTTAAAGAACATTACAAACTACTTCTAGCCTGGAAGGTGTATTTCTGGCTTTGAAGAGCTGGATGAACTATGGGGGAGTGACTGGTCAGGCCATTTAAAATGGCTATTCTCTTGCTCTCTGTACATCCCCTGCTTGACCAGTCCCTGCTTCACTCACATGATTATCCAATCCTCTTAATCATAGGGCTTAATCAGTAACTGCCTACATGCTTGCCCCCAGCCCAGCTGCTGGTTTCCCTGGTAACTGGTGAGCCAACCTAATATCAATTCCCCCTATAAATTGTTGCCTCCTTCTCCCCCAACTTGTGAAGACTGTTGCCACATCCTGGGTGCTGTCTGTTGTACACAGTGGGGTATCACTCCAGGACCTTTTTCTTGGATGTGTAAGATCCCCCTATCCAAAAAACCATTGATGTCTCTGTCATTGTCTCCAGGCTCTTTATTTGGTCTTGAGGCTGGACAGCCACAAGTCTTGTAGGCCTGTGGGGTATAACCCAACAGGGAGATACAGAGGAAAAGATGCTGGAGCTGGTGACCTCTCTCTTTGTGTACTGGATCCCGAACCTGTTTGTCTACTTAAGCACTTTATTTCTAGAATTATCTTCTGTCTCCTACATCATTAGTTTTTCCTTCTCTATGGGATAATTCTGGTCAACATGCAAACATGTAATAGCTCATATCTACACAACATCACAACAACAGCAGACCTAGACCTCATGTTCCCTCACCAGGTGTAATTTTTCTGCTCCTCTTTATAGTGTTTGTTTCCTCCTCTTTTTTATTTAAGCTACTCTCTGTTGAAGTACTCTGACAAGTAGATACCCAAATGGGATCAGATGGGTAAGAGATTTATTGGGAGAAATGTCTGTGAACGATAAAGGGAGAGAGCAGAAGTAGTTGGGAAGAGCCGTTAGACAATTATATAGGTCTGATGCCTACATCAGAAAGGAGAGGGGATGGAAGGAGGATTAGAGAACCTCAGACTGCAGCTCAATTCTAAGAAAGTTTTGGTGAGGCTAATGGGAAGTCCTTAAACTAAAGTTACCTATTAGAAGAATCCTGTCTCTCACAGGAATGGACCTGCACTAACACCTCTCCAGGTTCAATCACTGGCTAGGGGTTGCCAGCAGAAAGCTTGGTTTGAGCACAAATCCAGTGATTTACAGGGACTGCAGCTGGGGCTGTCAGTCAACTATGCTCCCTGCAGCCAGAGATCTAAGTGACACATTTCCAAAGCTGCCACACACTGCAATCAGGCTTTTGTACCTACTTCTCTGAAACTGCTCTTGTTGAAATCACTACTTCCATCTTGCCAAATCCATTGACAATGCTCATATTCAGTTTTCATACTGTTCAACTTCTCAGCAGCATTTGACACAGAGGATTACTTGATTCTTCCTAAAATACTTTCTTCCAGAAAGCCACAAGCTCCCAGTTTTCTTCACTTTCATTGATAGACTAGTAGTCTTTGATGATTTTTTTTCCTTGTTAAAATACCCTAGGACTCAGTTCTCAGCCTCTTTTGTAGTTCTACTCCTTTGGTGATCTCTTCCAGCCCTGTGATTTTAAATGCCATGTATACAGTGATGTGTCCTAAATTCATATCTCCAATTCTGAACTCCAGAATTGAAGATTCATATATATACCAGAAAACTATTTGAAATCCTCTTGATTGTATAACAAGAATATCAAACTTAAAATGTGCAAAACAAAAGTTTTTATCTTGCTGTGAGGATAATTATCTATAGTGGGAAAGAGTAGAACAATGGAGACCAGTTATAATATAATATATTTGTATAATAATAATCCAGGTGAGATACAGGTAAGAGATGATGCTGGCTTGAACACGTGATGTGGGGACTTTGCAGATGTGACTAGGCTACAAACCTTGAGATGGGGAACTACCCTGGATTATTAAGGTGGGCCCAGTCTAATCATGAGTCCTTAAAATTGGAGAACATTTCTCAGCTGTGGTCAGAGAGAAAGCATGTGATGATGGTAGAATGGTCAGGAAAATTGATATTACTGGTTTTGAGGATGAGGGAAGGGGTTATGGGTTAAGGAATGAAATTATCCTCTAGAAAATGAAGAATGCAAGGAACTAGATTCTTTTCTGGGCCTCCAGAAAGGAACATAGCCCTGCCAATACTTTTATTTTAGCACGTTGAGACCTATATCAGACTTCTGACCTACTGAACTGTAAGATAAAAAATCTGTGTTGTTTTAAACCACTAAGTTGTGATACTTTGTTATCGCAGCAACAGGAAATTAATTCAGCATGTGTATATTGGTCCTTGTATTAAAAGCAGGTATAGACATTAAATGAAATTAAGAATTGTGATTATTTCTGAATATGGACATGCATAATTGCCTCATTCCCCTCAGCTCACCCCCCTCAGTATGGGGCTCCTCCTCCCCTCCGGGCTTCCTTTTTTTTTTTTTTTTTAATTTTAAAAGTTTATTTGAAGGAAAGTCAAATGAAATTGGGCAGCACCAAACTGGAAGTGGTTAGGAATGCTCCACTGTCAGGAGCTCAGGAAAGGACTTTTTATAGAGAAAAAGCAGAAGGAAAGTAAAGGAAATTATTGATTGGCTTAGCTTAAAGCCTAGTTGGCTGTTTGTGATTGGCTGCCCTTAGTGTTTTGATTTTGTAGCCCTGAGGCATTTACAGGCTAAGATTTTGGTTTGCTTACAGAGGCTGCCATGGCATTAGAGCCACTTCAGTCCAATGGCCTCCATGTTTAACTAATTAAACAATTTCCCCCTTTTGGTTATCCTCTTATACATGAGAGATGGACCATAAATTTAGTATTAGCACCACTCTCAAGCACCATCAAAGTTAAGCAGCTGTTGTCTCATTGTGAAACTCATGTTATGATATCAGATATGTGGAAGAATTATTTTAGGTGTTCATCTCGTTTCTGTTTCTCCAAGTGCAGTGAGACCATCTGATGTACTGCTGATGGCTGTGAACATGCATTTAAGAACTTTGAGAGAATATAGTGCACCAGGGAGACTACAATGATAACTATTAGGAGAATAATACAAAGAGACTGAAGTATACTCCTTAGCTAGGGTCCCCATGAAGCAAACTGGTTGGAATCAAATAAATCAAAGAAAGTACCTGAAGGGGCACCAGTTGGTTTTAGCCAAGTATCTTGTTAATTTCTTGTATTTGCTACAATACCGGAGGTGTTGATCCAGGTACAACAGAGGGAATTTGCTATGGGACACACTCCTCCTTGTTCAGCCAATTAGTAATCTAAAGCAATTCTATTATCTAAAAGCCACCTTAGCAAGACAATCTAGGGACTTTTGTTGTGTATCTATGGCCTTAACAGTAGATTAAGTTGCCAGAGATAAGGAGCATTGTCTTCCTGTGCATTAATGGAGAAAAAAAGCAAGTAGTGAAAAGGCAAAAAGAATAAAGATTTCATGGGGAGAGCTGTCCACTTCTAGATGCTGTTCTGTTTTGAGGGAAAGCACTTAGGCAATTATTTGAGTTGGGGGCTGAATTAGCAGGCTTTTTTTTCCCATGAAGCATTTATACTTGAAACAACAACTGATAAATGGACAACTATGATTAGTCAGACTTACATTTTTGGTGAACGTTTTCTCAAATGAATGAAGTGAGATGGTCATTTCAAGGAAAACAACTGAAAATATTTGTTGCCAATAATAAAATTTGAGCTTTCAACCAAAAAGTAGAACTTTAGAAGAGTTGTATTTACCACCATAAACTTGAGAGCTTCAACATATTTAAAGGTTTTCCTGATGAGATTTGTGGTGATGGTAACTGATGTGATTTTTGATATTGTATAATATGTCAATATTTGGAAAATCTATATCATTCAGTGAACTAATATTCTCCAAATGATTAATGCATGATTTTTAAAAATATCCATTGGGGAAATTCCCTGGCAGTACAGTGGTTAGGACTCGGTGCTTTCACTGCTGAGGCCCAGGTTCAATACCTAGTTGGGGAACAAAGATCTTGCAGGCCATGGGGCATGGCCAAAAATAAATGGATAAAATAAAATAAAATAAAAATAAAAACAGGCATAATGGACTCTAATGTAACAGTATCAATGTTCACTTGTATGGTTTCAGATTCCATACTGTAACTAACATTTAAGAAGCTATTAATTGTCAGGAGGACCTTCAAGATGGCGGAGGAGTAAGACATGGAGATCACCTTCCTCCCCACAAATACATCAAAAATACATCTACATGTGGAACAACACCTACAGAACACCCATTGAACACTGGCAGAAGATCTCAGACTTCCCAAAAGGCAAGAAACTCCCCATGAACCTGTCTGTGTGGCTGACAGGGTCTTGGTGCTCCAGCCAGGTGGGAGTCCTGAGCCTCTGAGGTGGGAGAGCCGAGTTCAGGACATTGGTCCACCAGAGACTCCCGGTCCCTCATAATATCAATCGGCGAGAGCTTACCCAGAGATCTCCGTCTCAACGCTAAGACCCAGCTCCACTCAATGACCAGCAAGCTTCAGTGTTGAACACCCCATGCCAAACAACTAGCAAGACAGGAACACAACCCCACCCATTAACAGAGAGGCTGAAAAAAATCATAATAAGTTCACAGACACCCCCAAAACACACCACTGGACGTGGTCCTACTCACCAGAGAGACAAGATCCAGCCTCATCCACCAGAACACAGGCACCACTCCCCTCCACCAGGAAGCTTACACAACCCATTGAACTAACCTTACCCACTGGAGGCAGACACCAAAAACAACGGGAACTATGAACCTGCAGCCTGTGAAAAGGAGACCCCAAACACAGTAAGATAAGCAAAATGAGAAGACAGAGAAATACACAGCAGATGAAGGAGCAAGGTAAAAACCCATGAGACCAAAAAAGTGAAGAGGAAATAGGCAGTCTACCTAAAACAGAATTCAGAGTAATGATTGTAAAGATGATCCCAAATCTTGGAAATAGGAGCACCTCAATACATAAGGCAAGTGCTTACAGCTATAAAAGAGGAAATAGACAGTAACACAGTAACAGTGGGGGACTTTAACACTTCACTTACACCAATGGACAGATCAACCAAACAAAAAATTAAAAAGGAAACACAAGCTTTAAATGACACAATAGACCAGATAGATTTAATTGATATTTATAGAACATTCCATCCAAAAACAGCAGATTACTCTTTCTTTTCAAGTGTGCACGGAACATTCTCCGGGATAGATCATATCTTGGATCACAAATCAAGCCTCAGTAGATTTAAGAAAATTGAAATCATATCAAGCATATTTTCTGACCATAATGCTATGAGATTAAAAATCAATTACAGGGAAAAAAACATAAAAAACACAAACACATGGAGGCTACACAATATATTACTAAATAACCAAGAGATCACTGAAGAAATCAAAGAAGAAATCAAAAAATACCTAGAGACAAATTACAATGAACACATGACGATCCAAAACCTATGAGATGCAGCAAAAGCAGTTCTAAGAGGGAAGTTTATAGCAATACAAGCCTACCTCAAGAAGCAACAAACAACACAAATAAACAATCGAACCTTACACCTAAAGGAACTAGAGAAAGAAGAACAAACAAAACCCAAAGTTAGCAGAAGGAAAGAAATCATAAAGATCAGAGCAGAAATAAATGAAATAGAAACAAAGAAGACAACAGCAAAGATCAATAAAACTAAAAGCTGGTTCTTTGAGAAGATAAACAATATTGATAAACCATTAGCCAGACTCATCAAGAAAAAGAGGGAGAGGACTCAAATCAATAAAATAAGAAATGAAAAAGGAGAAGTTACAACAGACACCGCAGAAATACAAAGCATCCTAAGAGACTACTACAAGCAACTCTATGCCAATAAAATGGAAAACCTGGAAGAAATGGACAAATTCTTAGAAAGGTATCACCTTCCAAGACTGAACCATGAAGAAATAGAAAATATGAACAGACCAATCACAAGTAATGAAATTGAAACTGTGATTCAGAATCTTCCAACAAAAGTCCAGGACCAGATGGCTTCACAGGTGAATTCTATCAAACATTTAGAGAAGAGCTAACACCCATCCTTCTCAAACTCTTCCAAAAACTTGCAGAGAAAGGAACACTCCCAAACTCATTCTATGAGGCCTTCAACACTGATTTATGATAAAAACTCTCCAGAAAGTGGGCATAGAGGGAACCTACCTCAACATAACAAAGGCCATATATGACAAACCCAAAGGAAACATCATTCTCAAAGGTGAAAAACTGAAAGCATTTCCTCTAAGATCAGGAAAAAGACAAGGATGTCCACTCTCAACACTATTATTCAACATAGTTTTGAAGTCCTAGTCATGGCAATCAGAGAAGAAGAAGAAATAAAATGAATACAGATTGGAAAAGAAGAAGTAAAACTGTCAGTGTTTGCAGATGACATGATACTATACATAGAGAATCCTAAACATGCCACCAGAAAACTACTAGAGTTAATCAATGAATTGGGTAAAGTTTCAGGATACAAAATTAATGCACAGAAATCTCTTGCATTCCTATACACTAATGATGAAAAATCTGCAAGAGAAATTAAGGAAACACTCCCATTTACCATTGCAACAAAAAGAACAAAATACATAGGAACAAACCTACCTAGGGAGACAAAAGACCTGTATGCATAAAACCATAAGACACTGATGAAAGAAATTAAAGATGATATGAACAGATGGAGAGATATACCATGTTCTTGGATTGGAAGAATCAACATTGGGAAAATGACTATACTACCCAAAGCAATCTACAGATTCAATGCAATCCCTATCAAATTACCAATGGCATTTTTTACAGAACAAAAAATCTTAAAATTTGTATGGAGATAAAAACCCCAAATAGCCAAAGGAGTCTTGAGGGAAAAAAACGGAGCTGGAGGAATCAGACTCCCTGACTTCAGATTATACTACAAAGCTACAGTAATCAAGACAATATGGTATTGGCACAAAAACAGCAATATAGATCAATAGAACATGATAGAAAGCCCAGAGATAAACCCACACACCTATGCTCACCTTATCTTTGATAAAGGAGGCAAGAATATACAGTGGAGAAAAGACAGCCTGTTCAATAAGTGGTGCTGGGAAAACTGGACAGCTACATGTAAAAGAATGAAATTAGAACACTCCCTAATACTATACAAAAAATAAACTCAAAATGGATTAAAGACCTAAACGTAAGACCGGACACTATAAAACTTGTAGAGGAAAACATAGGAAGAACACTCTTTGACATCAATCACAGCAAGATCTTTTTTGATCCACCTCCTAGAGTAATGGAAAAAAACACAAAAATAAACAAATGGGACCTAATGAAACTTAAAAGCTTTTGCAAAGGAAAGGAAACTACAAACAAGATAAAAAGACAACCCTCAGAATGGGAGAAAATATTTGCAAACAAATCAATGGACAAAGGATTAATCTCCAAAATATATAAACAGCTCATGCAGCTCAATATTAAAAAAACAAACAACCCAATCCAAAAATGGGCAGAAGACCTAAGTAGACTTTTCTCCAAAGAAGACATACAGATGGCCAAAAAGCAGATGAAAAACTGTTCAACATCACTAATTATTAGAGAAATGCAAATCAAAACTACAATGAGGTATCACCTCACACCAGTACAATGGGCATCATCAGAAAATCTACACACAACAAATGCTGGAGGGATTGTGGAGAAAAGGGAACCCTCTTGCACTGTTGGTGGGAATGTAAATTGATACAGCCACTATGGAGAACAACAGTATGGAGGTTCCTTAAAAAAGTAAAAATAGAATTACCATATGACCCAGCAATCCCACTGCCTGGCCTATACCCAGGGAAAACCATAATTCAAAAAGACACATGCACCCCAATGTTCATTGCAGCACTATTTACAAAAGCCAGGACATGGAAACATCCTAAATGTCCATCGACAGACGAATAGATAAAGAAGATGTGGTACATATATACAAAGGAATATTTCTCAGCCATAAAAAGGAACAAAATTGAGTCATTTATAGAGACATGGATGGATCTAGAGCCTGTCATACAGAGTGAAGTAAGTCAGAAAGAGAAAAACAAATATTGTATATAAACGCATATATATGGAACCTAGAAGAATGGTACAGATGAACCGGTTTGCAGGGCAGAAATAGAAACACAAATGTAGAGAACAAACGTATGGACACCAATGGAGGAAAGTGGCAGGGAGGGTGGTGGTGTGGTGAATTGGGAGACTGGGATTGACATACACTAATGTGTATAAAATGGATAACTAATAAGAACCTGCTGTATAAAAAAATAAAATTCAAAAGTTAAAAAAAAAAACAGAATATGCCTGCCAATGCAGGGGACACAGGTTCCCAGGAAGATGCCACATGCCACAGAGCGACTAAGCCCATGTCCGCCCCCCCCCCAAAATAAAGACTGGAGAAAATACAAGAAATGTTTAACAAGGACCTAGAAGAAGAAAAGAGCAAACAAACAATGATGAACAACACAATAAATGAAATAAAGAATTCTCTAGAAGGAATGAATAGCAGAATAACTGAGGCAGAAGAATGGATAAGTGACCTGGAAGATGAAATAGTGGAAATGAATACTGCAGAGCAGAATAAAGGAAAAGGAATGAAAAGAATTGAGGACAGTCTCAGAGACCTCTGAAACAACATTAAACGCACCAACATTTGAATTATAGGGGTCCCAGAAGAAGAGAAAAAGAAAGGGACTGAGAAAATATTTGAAGAGATTATAGTTTACCACTATTATTCAACATAGTTTTGGAAGTTTTAGCCACAGCAGTCAGAGAGGAAAAAAAAATAAAAGGAATCCAAACAGGAAAAGAAGAAGTAAAACTGTCACTGTTTGCAGATGACATGATACTATGCATGGAGAATCATAAAGATGCTACCAGAAAACTACTTGAACTAATCAGTGAATTTGGTAAGTTTGCAGGATACAAAATTAATGTGCATAAATCTCTGGCATTGCTACGCACTAACAATGAAAAAACAGAAAGAGAAATTAAGGAAACACTCCCATTTACCATTGCAACAAAAAGAATAAAATACCTATGAATAAACCTACCTAAGGAGGCAAAAGACTTGTACTCAGAAAACTATAAAACACTGATGAAAGAAATCAAAATGACATAAACAGATGGAAAAATATACCATGTTCTTGGATGGAAAGAATCAATATTTTGAAAATGACTGTACTCCCCAAAGGAAACTACAGATTCAATGCAATCCCTAGCAAACTACCAATGGCATTCTTCATAGAATTAGAACAAAAAATTTCCCAAAGTGTATGGAAACACAAAGGACCCTGAATAGCCAAAGCAATCTTGAGAAAGAAAAATGGAGCTGGAGGAATCAGGCTCCCTGACTTCATGCTATACTTCTAGCTACAGTAATCAAGACAGTATGGTACTGGCACCAAAACAGAAATATAGATCAATGGAACAGGATAGAAAGTCCGGGGATAACTCCCCACACATATGGTCACTTTATCTTTGATAAAGGAGGCGAGAATATACAATGGAGAAAAGACAGCCTCTTCAGTAAGTGGTGCTGGGAAAACTGGACAGCTACATGTAAAAGAATGAAATTAGAACACTCCTTAACACCATACACAAAAATAAACTCAAAATGGATTAAAGACCTAAATGTAAGACCAGACACTATAAAACTCTTAGAGGAAAACACAGGCAGAACACTCTGTGACAGAAATCACAGCAAGATCCTTTTTTACCCACCTCCTAGAGAAATGGAAATAAAAACAAAAATAAACAAATGGGACCTAATGAAACTTAAAAGCTTTTGTCAGCAAAGGAAACCATAAACAAGACAAAACGACAGCCCTCAGAATGGGAGAAAATATTTACAAATGAAGCAACTGACAAAGGATTAATCTCCAAAATATACACGCAGCTCATGCAGTTCAATATGAGAAAAAGAAACAACCCAATCCAAAAATGAGCAGAAGACCTAAATAGACATTTCTTCCAAGAAGATATACAGATTGTCAAGAAACACATGAAAGGATCTCAACATGACTAATCATCATGGAAATGCAAATCAAAACTACAATGAGGGGCTTACCTGGTGGCGCAGTGGTTGAGAGTCCGCCTGCCGATGCAGGGGACACGGGTTCGTGCCCCGGTCCGGGAAGATCCCACATGCCGCAGAGCGGCTGGGCCCGTGAGCCATGGCCGCTGAGCCTGCGCGTCCGGAGCCTGTGCTCTGCAATGGGAGAGGCCGCAACAGTGAGAGGCCCGCGTACAGCAAAAAAAAAAAAAACCCCAAAAAACTACAATGAGATATCACCTCACACCAGTCAGAATGGTCATCATCAAAAAATCTACAAACAATAAATGCTGGAGAGGGTGTGAAGAAAAGGGAACCCTCTTGCACTGTTGGTGGGAATGTAAATTGATACAGCCACTATGGAGAACAGTATGGAGGTTCCTTAAAAAACTAAAAATAGAACTACTGTATGACCCAGAAATCCCACTACTGAGCACACACCCTGAGAAAACCATAATTCAGAAAGAGTTATGTACCACAGTATTCATTGCAGCAGTATTTACAATAGCCAGGACATTGAAGCAACCTAAGTGTCCATCAACAGATGAATGGATAAAGAAGATGTGGCACATATGTACAATGGAATATTACTCAGCCATAAAAAGAAATGAAATTGAGTTATTTGTAGTGAGGTGGATGGACCTAGAGTCTGTCGTACAGAGTGAAGTAAGTCAGAAAGAGAAAAACAAATACCATATGCTAACACATATATATGGAATCGAAGAAAAAAAAAGATTCTGAAGAACCTAGGGGCAGGACAGGAATAAAGATGCAGACATAGAGAATGGACTTGAGGATATGGGGAGGAGGAAGGGTAAGCTGGGACGAAGTGAGAGAGTGGCATGGACATATATACACTGCCAAATGTAAAACAGATAGCTAGTGGGAAGCAGCAGCATAGCACAGGGAGATCAGCTCAGTGCTTTGTGACCACCTATAGAGGTGGGATAGGGAGGGTGGGAGTGAGACGTAAGAGGGAGGGGATATGGAGCTATATGTATACGTATAGCTGACTCACTTTGTTATACAGCAGAAATTAACACACCATTGTAAAGCAATTATACTCCAATAAAGATGTTAAAAAAAAGAAACTATTAATTATCAAGTTTTGGCATAGTATCAAAGAATATCCACAATTATCTGAAAAGGCTATTAAAATACTTCTTTTTCCAGTTTAAGAAAAGCAGGTATGGACATTAAGTGAAGTTAGTTGTGATTATTTCTGAATAAGGATATTCTAATTTCTGAATCGAGACCACATTTATGTTTAAAATGACACTATTCATTGTAGTACCTTAGAGTGGTCAGAATGGTAATGAGACCCTCCTAAGTGTTCACCCAGGGATGAGAGGAATACCACCCACTCATAAACAAAATGCAGACATGGACATGGAGGGACAAAGGCACTAAATCAAGGTGGAAAATGATATGACTCAAAGAGCAGATGATCACATTATAGAACATGAGGACACTTAGAACATTTTAATCACAAAACTCAAGGTAGCTATAGCCAAGTGGAATAGAGGGTGCTTAATAGTGTTACACAGGGTACAACATAGATCCCATGACTTCTTTACTTTTTAAAAAAATTTTATATTTTTAAATTGAAGTAGAGTTGATTTACAATGTTGTGCCAATCTCTGCTGTACAGCAAAGTGACTCAGTTATACACATCTAGTTTTTTTTTTCAATTTTATTTTATTTTATTTATTTATTTTTTTGCAGTATGCGGGCCTCTCACCACTGTGGCCTCTCCCACTGCGGAGCACAGGCTCCGGATGCGCAGGCCCAGCGGCCATGGCCCACGGGCCCAGCCGCTCCGCGGCACGTGGGATCCTCCCAGACCAGGGCACGAACCCGCGTCCCCTGCATAGGCAGGCGGACTCCCAACCACTGCACCACCAGGGAAGCCCTTATTTTATTTTATTTTTTTGGCTGTGTTTGGTCTTTGTTGCTGCGTGCAGGCTTTCTCTAGTTGTGGCGAGCAGGGGCTACTCTTTGTTGCGGTACGCGGGCTTCTCATTCTGTTGGCTTCTGTTGTTGTGGAGCACGGGCTCTAGGCGTGTGGGCTCAGTAGTTGTGGCTCGCGGGCTCTAGAGCACAGGCTCAGTAGTTGTGGTGCGTGGGCTTAGTTGCTCCGCGGCATGTGGGATCTTCCAGGACCAGGGCTCGAACCTGTGTCCCCTGCATTGGCAGGCAGATTCTTAACCACTGCGCCACCAGGGAAGCCCCGATTCTTTTTTATTGTTTAATATTCTTTTCCATTATGGTTTAATCACAGGATATTGCATATCATTCCCTGTGCTATACAATAGGACCTTGTTTTTATCCATCCTATATATAATAGTTTACATCTGCTAATCCCACACTCCCAGTCCTTTCCTCCCCCCAACCCCCTCCCCATTGGCAACAAGTGATTCCATGACTTCTTTACAGTGTTTAATACTTTATTAAATTAAATTTGACCTGGAAGTTACTCTTTTAACCAGAAGCTAAGATGAGAGGGAAAATGCCAAACAGAGAAGCAGATATGGATTGTACTGAGTGGAAACTTGCCATATAGAGGCAAAGAAACCATTCCACTTACAAAGTTCCAAGTGGCATTTTAGAGAAAGGAGAGTCTTGAGAGGGTGTTACTCTGAAAATCCCCAGTGGAGCCAGGAATTTTTCTGGTGGCAGCCATGGAAAGAGGGATATTAAAAACCATTGTTTTTAAGCATAGGCCAGAGTTCACTGAGCAATATCTGCTTGTTTGAATGGAGAGAGAATGAATAATATATGCAAATTCCATGTTTTAAGTCCCCTTGTTTAGAAGTCTGGACTGCTTGATTTTGTCTCCCTAATCTACTTAGGCAGAGACCTTTTCTTTTGTTTTAATATCAAATAGGCTTTAGCATGGGCAGGTCTAATGAGACTTTGCCATTGGTGGAGGCTTAACAGGGCATCAGGAGATTTTAAGTAAATTTCATTAGAAGGCTACAATCTCTACCTCATGAAAGATTACATTTTTTAAAATGTAAGGGGTCAGGATATCCCTCCAGTTTGCTAGAGCAATAGCCTAGAAATATCCCAAAACTCGGTTAGTAAAAGGAGAGAGTGGCCCAGGACACTTCCCTTAGCCACTCCTGGCTAAGAGTATTCACAAATTCCCCAGAAAAGATAATAGTTGTAAACAACAGAAACACACATTGCTTATACCCTCTCTTTTTCTTTCTAGTGAGTGAATTCACGTTCTAAAATTCCAAAAGTACAAGAGTAGACAATAATAAGTTCTATTTAACTCTTATCCAGTAACTTAATTCCCCTCCTCAGAGGTAACTAATATTACCAATATCTTATATATGCTTCAATGCATATATGTGCAAATGTACACACAGTTTTTATGCAAATGATAATTTTCCATGTACTCTGAAGCTTATTTTTTTCACTAAACTATATCTTGGAATTAATTCTGTATCAATAATAATTTTGCCCATCTTTCTTCAGCAGCATAGTATTCCATTGAATGGATGCCTCATAATTTATTTAATCAACTCTACATTGATGTAATGAGTTGTAAGTTTTTTGTACATATGTAAGTAATCTATAGGATAAATTCCTAGAGGTAGAATTATTGATTCTAAGAGTATATGTGTTTGTAATTTTTATAAATATTGCTAAATTACCCTACATAGAGGTTGTACTAATTTATGTTCCTATCAGCAGTATATGAAAATGCCTCTTTAACACACTCTCATTAATACAGTGTTACCAAGCTTTGTGATCTTTTCCAATTTGTGGGGTTAACCATGATGTTTCAGTTTAATTTTATTTTGCCTTTCTCATTATGAGATTAAACATCTTTTCTTATAAGTTTTAGAGCCATTTATATTTCCTTTTATGTAAACTGTTCAAATTCTTTGCCTATTTATCTGTTGATTTATCTATAGGGGTTTTTTTTTCTTCTCTTTTTATTTAATTCTCTTTACTTTAGGGCAAAATGAATCTGGAGTTGCTGTCCATAATGAGAGAATATATTTAGTTGAGGAACATGCAGTTTGGACAAATGAGCCTCCAGCCTGTGTCCAGGTGAGTGGTTGAAGTTCCTTTTGAAATTTGTTCAAGTGGTTCAATGAGGTTACTTTTTGCAATGGTGCTACCGGATGAAGAGATATTTACATGTAGGAAGAGGCTTGGGCCCCCTTTGTTTATGCACCTAGTTCAGCCACTAAACTTCATCCTGTATCCTAAAAATGATGCCTCATAAATGATTGAGCCCTATTGAAAATAAAGATGGGGATGAGCTTTGAAAATAAATGTAATACATACTCAAAATAGAAAAATGGGATACCTTCACCTTTCTCATAAACCAAAAATACCTAAAACTCTTTGGGAATAGTACTTTCACCACCCCCCCACAAACTTTGCAAACATCTCCTTTCCACTCCATTTCCTTATTTTCTATATCATAATTCATTCATTTCCATAGTGCTACTTACTAAGGGGTCCTGCTTCCTGGTAGAAGTGTGAAGGAGTGGTTTATGATTGGTCTGATGGAGCAACGTCTGCCCCAAAGGACAGCTCTTTAACACATCAGCATGCAAGCAGCCCAGGCTGGGCAAATTGCCAACTGAGCCTTTCAGAACAGCAATAGCTTTTGTTAATATATACCTCATGATTTGTTTCAATGCTTTTACAATTATTTTCATAGTTATTCTTCTACTTTACATGTTCTCTAGTAACATATGGACATGTGTTAGCCCTGACATTTCTCCTGATTGCCAGAAAAATATATCTTTCTAATTACTCATATTATCTAATCTCTTCTTTGTGGGAAGATTTTAAACAATTGCTTTAATATATTTAATATTTACAGGACTATTCAAACTTTAATTTCTTCTTCAGTCACATCTCACATGGTACACATATATTTTTCAAGAAACTTTCCATGTGGTCTAAGTCTTTACAATTGTTAGCATATAGTTCTTGTGTTTATAGTTGTTTAAAAAGTAAGATTCTTTATAGATTAAAAAACAGCAATTTGTGATATGAATTGCAAATATTTTCCCAACATTTCCACAGCATTAATGAATATTAAATATTATTTGTTGTCTTTATATTTGAATAACAACTTGGATGATATAAATTTCTTGGGTCATGATTTCTTTCCTTGATAATTTTAGAGGCATTTCTCCAGTCTTCTGGAATTGGATATTGTTGTGGAGAAGTCTGATGTCAGCCTGTTTTGTTTTTACCCTTTGTAGATGACTCATTATTTCTGCCTGGTTGTCCAAAGGGTTATTTCTTTATCTTCACAGTTCATCAATTGTATCAGGATATACCTGTGTTGACGATAAGGTGTCAGTTTTTTTTTCTGAGACCTGACATACCCCTTCAAAGTGAACGTTTCTTCAGTAATATTTCAAATATTTGTTCTGATCCATTATATAGGGATATTAGGTAAGTGTATGTTGTATCTCACTTGCCTGTCTTCTCTAGATATCATTGTATCTCTAATCATTTTAAATTATATTTATTTTCATTCATTTTGCTTGCTCTCCCTATCTAACCTCTATGTTCCTTTTTGCATTCTCATCAGTATCTGGTCTCTCCTGGTCTACTTCCCATTTTTACTCCATTTCTGATATTTTTAAAGCCACCATTCCCCCTAGAGATCTTCCAACTCGTGTTTCATTCATTTTGTTGTCTCTGTCCTCCTGAATCTTGTATCTCTGCCTTTTGCTCTTTATTAAAAAAATAATAATAATGTGGTAAAATATACATAATATTTACCATTTTAACTACTTTTAAGTGAATGGTTCTGTGGCATTATGTACATTCATATTGTTGTGCACCATCTACACCATCCATCTCCAGAACTTTTTTGTCTTCCACAACTGAAACTCTGTACTCGTTAAATACTAACTCCTCATTCCTAACCCCCTCCCCCAGCCCCTGACAACCACCATTCTACTTTCCATCTCTATGAATTTGACTACTCTAGGTACCTCACATAAGTGGAATTATGCAATATTTGTCTTTCTGTGACTGCCTTATTTTGTTTAGCATACTATCTTCAAGGTTCATCCATGTTGTAGCATATGTCAGAATCTCTTCCTTTCTTTTTTTAAGACTTTTTCTTTTTCAGAGCAGTTTTCAGTTCATAGCAAAGTTAAAAAGGAGGTACAGAGATTTCCCATACACTCCCTGCCTCCACACATGCATAGCCTCCCCCATTATCAACATCCCCCACCAGTGGTGCATTTGTTACAATTGATGAACCTACACTGACACATCGTAGTCACTCGTTTACATCTGGGTTCATTCTTGGTGTTGTACATTCTATGGGTTTGGACAACTGTAAAATAACATGTATCCATCATTATGGTATCATACAGAGTATTTTCACTGCCCTAAAAACTTCTGTGCTCTGCTTATTCATCCTCTCCCTGCCCCAACCCCTGACAATCACAGATTTTTTACTGTCTCCATTTTCCAGAATGTCATATACTTGGAATTATACAATATGTAGTCTTTCAGTTGGCTTCTTTCACTTAATAATATGCATTTCACTTAATAATATGCATTTCACTTAATAATATGCATTTCACTTAATAATATGCATTTAAGTTTCCTCCATGTCCTTATTTATTTATTTATTGGCTGCGTTGGTTGCTGCACGTGGGCTTTCTCTAGTTGCGGTGAGCGGGGTCTACTCTTCATTGCGGTGCACGAAGTATACGTTGCGTTGCTTCTCATTGCAATGGCTTCTCTTGTTGTGGAGCACGGGCTCTAGGTGTGTGGGCTTCAGTAGTTGTGGCACACGGGCTCAGTAGTTGTGGCTTGCAGGCTCTAGAGTGAAGGCTCAGTAGTTGTGGCACACCGGCTTAGTTGTTCTGTGGCATGCAGGATCTTCCCGGACCAGGGCTCAAACCCCTGTCCCCTGCATTGGCAGGCAGATTCTTAACCACTGTGTCACCAGGGAAGTCTGTGTCCTTTTATGGCTTAATAGCTCATTTCTTTTTAGCGCTGAATAATATTCCATTGTCTGGATGTACTACAGTTTATTTCAACATTCACCTACTGAGATACATCTTGGTTGCTTCCAAGTTCTAGCAATTATTAATAAAGCTGTTATAAACATCCTTGTGCAGGATTTTGTATGGACATAAGTTTTCACCACATTTGGGTAAATGCCAAGGAACGTAATTGCTGGATTGTATGGTAAGAGTATATTTAGCTTTATAAGAAACTGCCAAACTGTCTTCCAAAGTAGTTGTACCATTTTGTTTTCCCATCAGCAATAAATGTTGCTCCACATCCTTGCTAACACTTGGTATTGTCAGTGTTCTGGATTTTGACCATTCTAATAGGTTTGTAGTGGTATCTCATTGTTGTTTTAATTTCCATTCCCTGATGACATATGATGTGGAGAATCTTTTCATATGCTTATTTGTCATCTGTATATCTTCTTTGGTGATGTGTCTGTTAAGGTCTTTGGCACATTTTAAAATCAGGCTATCTTCTTATTGTTGAGTTTTAAGAGCCTTTTGTATATTTTGTATAACAGTCCTTTATCATATATGTCTTTTGCCAATATTTTTCTCTCAGTCTGTGGCTTGTCTTCTCACTCTTGATGTTGTCTTTCACAGAGCAGTTTTAAATTTTAATGAAATTCAGCTTACCAATTATTTCTTTCATAGATTGTGCCTTTGGTGTTATATCTAAAAAGCTATCATCCTGCCCAAAGTCAACTAGGTTTGCTCCTGTATTATCTTCTACTTTTACATACATTTCATAGTTTTGCATTTTACATCTAAGTATATGATTCATTTTGAATTAATGTAATGTAATTTCTTTGTCTAGATTCATGGTTTTGCATGTGGATGTCCAGTTATCCCAACATTGTTTGTTGAAAAGACTATTTTTCTCCATTGTATTGTCTTTGTTCCTTATGTCAAAGATCAGTTGACTATATTTTGTTGTGTTTTTGTTTTATGGCCACACAGCTTGTGGAATCTCGGTTCCCTGACCAGGGATTGAACCTGGGCCAGAGCAGTGAAAGCCCAGAATCCTAACCACTAGGCCACCAGGAAACTCCCCCAGTTGACTACATTTATGTGTGTTTACTTCTAGGCTCTCTTTCTGTTCCATTCATCTATTTGTTGATTCTTTCGCCATTACCACACTGTCTTGATTACTGTAGCCTTATAGTAATACTTGAAATCTGGTAGTTTCAGCGTTCCAACTTTGTTCTTCTCCTTCAATATTGTGTTGACTATTCTGAGTCCTTAGTCTCTCCGTATAAACACTAGAATCAGTTTTTCTATATCCAAAAAATAACTTTCTGGGATTTTGATTGGGATTTCATTGGATCATAGATGAAGTTGGGAAGAACTGATATCTTGACAGTATTGAGTCTTCCTCAGTATTGAACATGGACTATTTCTCTATTTATTTAGTTTTTCATAGTTTGCCTCAGATAGATCTTGTACCTATTTTATTAGATTTGTACTTAACTATTTTGTTTTTTTGGAGTGCTAATGTAAATGGTATTGTGTTTTTAATTTCAAATTCCACTTATTCATTGCTAGTATATAGGAAAGCAACTGACTTTTGTATATTAATCTTGTATCCTACAACCTTGTTGTAATTGTTCCTTAGTTCCAGAAGTTTTTTATTGATTCTTTTGAATTTTCTACATAGACAATCACGTCACCTGCAAACAAAGATAATTTTATTTCTTCCTTTCCAATCTGTATACTTTTTTTTTCTCGTCTTACTGCCTTAACTAGGACTTCTAGTATGGTGTTGAAAATAGGTGGTAAGAAGGGACATCCTTGTTCCTGATCTTAGCAGGAAAACTTCTAGTTTCTTACCATTAAGTATGTTAGCTGTAGGTTTTTTGGTAGTTATTCTTTATCATATTGAGGCAGTTCCCTTCCACTCTATTCTTCTCTTCCTGAGTTTTTCTTTGATTTTGTCAAATGCTTTTTCTGTATCTATTGATATGATCCTGTGCTTTTTCTTTTTTAGCCTGTTCATATGATGTTATATTAATTAACTTTCAAAAGCTGTACCTGCCTTGCATACCTGGGATAAATCCCACTTGGTCATGGTGTATAATACTTTTTATAGGTATTTGGATTTATTTGCTAATAGTTTGTTGAAGATTTTTGCTCTGTATTCATAAGAGATATTGGTTTATAGTTTTCTTTTCTTGTAACGTCTGGGACTGGTTTTGATTAGGGTAATGCTGGCCTCATAGAATGAGGAAGTATTCCCTCTGCTTCTATCTTCTGAAAGAGATTGTAGAGAATTGGCATAATATCTTGCTTAAATGTTTGATATATTTCACGAGTTACCCTGTCTGGGCCTGGTGCTTTCTGATTTGGAAGGTTATTAATTATTCATTCAATTTCTTTAATAAATATAGGCCAATTCAGATCATCTATTTCTTCTTATATGAATGTTTGCAGATTGTGTCTTTCAAGAAATTGGTCCATTGCATTTGGGTTATCAAATTTGTAGGCATAGAGTTATTCAAATTCTTTCTTTATTATCCCTTAATGTCCATGGGATCTGTAGTGATGTCCCCTCTTTTATTTCTGAAATTAGTAATTTGTGTCCTCTCCCTTTTTCTTAGCCTGGCTAGGGGATTATCAATTTTATTGATATTTTCAAAGAACCAGCTTTTGGCATAATTGATTTTCTTTCCCTTCCTTTTTAAGGCTCTTAAACATATTGTATGTATATTTGGGTTCTTGTTTTATAGATAAATTGCTCCATTAACTGTTTAAATCTGTGGCAAACACTTGGTCAAATTTTTCATCTGTTTCATGAATACACTGCTTTGATCAGTGTTCATCTGCATTTCTTCTTATTCTTTTTCTCCTCTTTTCTTGTAATACTTTTATATAGATCCTGGATGGTTTAGTTTTGATTTCTCATGTTGGTTTAAGTGGGCTTCTCCTTGACCAGCTATTTCCAAATGATTCATATGTTAGGGATGCTAAAGCCGTGTCCAAGGCTAGCAGCATTCTCCCTAGAGCCCTCAGTTAAGTGTGAGAGTCCATTTAACTGTTAACCTCTCCCTGGCCAACAGAAATAGGCAGTTTGTAAGATTCATAGCATTCAGAATCTTTTTCTAATCCTCTGCCTCACCAACAGGCTGTTTTTAAAAATATGGCTCATCATATGAGTCCTTGTTCAGTCCTGTTAGCCCTGCTTCTCAGAATCAAACTCCTGTCACTATTCCACACAGCTTGTCCCAGTTAGGATGCATGAGGATTTTAGTTCTTTATCTTGGGCATGCTCCTCATCTTGGGGCAGCGCCCGCTCTCTCAGGGATTTGCATTCACAGGCATCCCCTTCTGCTTCCTCCCACATCCTGTTTGATCTTCACTGCTTTTGGCAGCCCTTCTATCTATTTGTGGCTTAGGATTTCACATGCATCCTAGCTTGTATTTCTCTTTCTCATTCTTCTTTAGTGTGATTTCCTAGAGGGGAAGGAGGAAATGCCAATTTTATTCCACTATGCTCAAACTGAAAATCTGTATCTAATTCTTCTTCCATAGTTTAGGATTAGTCATTCTCAAATAAATGCTTTATTATTTTTGTGAACCTCCAAGTTAGAGAACCCTTTCAGGTATTATTATGGATATTTGAACCAAGGAAACCCAGCTGACAGTTGCAATTGAGAGCATTATGATGAAAAGGCAGAACCAGAAGCGCCACTCACAGAAGGAGGTCTGAAGTTGTTAATTTCTAGCTGTGTATGTTGCATGCAACATCTTTATGTCTTCTGATTCTATGATCAGAACCATTAATGTCTTTTCTATCACCTAATCATTCTCATAAGTTTCAGATTTAAAGGAAAACAGTTGTTCTTGACTGATATTGAGATTGTGATCTAAGAACTCCCCTTCCTTCAGCTAAACATACTCATTATGCAGTTCTGCAAGTCAATTTTTTATGTCTATGGGTCTATAGCAGGGCCTGCTTTACTGTGGGAAAAAAATGTGGATTCAGGAAGGCCCTGAAGTATACCTCTGATCTATATGCACAGGGAAATTTCATCAGTAATAATTTATTCCTTTGTGTTACTGTGGCCTCCTTTTAAATGCCTATATTTCTTTGGAAATAAGTAAGTTGTCATTAACATCTTTGTGTAAATCACATTTTTAAAAATATTGTTTCTCGAGGAAGGAACACTGGGAAAGGAAACAGAGGAAATGGAAATTAAGGAACACCCAAGATAAACATTGAACACCAAGATAAACATTGCCCACTTGTGTAAAAAGATCTAGCTGGCCTTGTGTAAAAAGAACGCAAGTTGTTACTCACATTTTATTAATAGTTAAAATTATATAAACATACCTGTAGGCAAACAAACCTAAAGTTTAGTATGTGAGCACTTCCTGGTGAGAAGGCAAAATCTTTCTAAATGCCTATAAGTAAACTCTTGCTTTCCTTCCTGAATTTATGGAATTTTTAAGCCTTGCATTCCACACTAAGTCCGTTGACTTTTTTGTTCTTTCTAGAGCATACCTCTGCTCCATGCAAGCTTAGCTGCTATTCTTTTTATATCCTCTGAAGCAGTACTGGCCATACCAGCTAGTTTAAGTGTAATTAAAAAGAGTACCACCTTAGGATTTTGCAATATCAGCTGCACTTATGTTATATACAGAGTGATGTGAGGATTAGATTTAAACTTTCCTGTACCAGGCTGGCTGGCATAGAGGGTTGTTGCTCAATGTCAGAATTATCAATCCTTTCATTTTTAGAAATGAATTTTTAAAAATATGTTGACAGGGAAGTGTGGACAGCAAGGATTCTAATGTAAAAAATATACATTTTGTGAATTGGAAACTATCTCCTGACAGAAATGCAGTTTTGATCGACATTCTCATAAGGGTATAATATGGTCATCCATACATTATGTATAAACTTACCATCATTTCCATAGCCATGGAGAACACATTGTTACTTCTTCTCAAAAGTACTCTTAATCCCTTGGCTTATACAACTGTGGTTATACTGCCAAGACAGCCATTTCAATTTCTTGTCCCATAAACAGAAGCACTTAGACACAAATACTTGCCATAAGAAGATATTTTGAAAGGCATTTAATTAATAGTGGTGGTTTTGGAAATGATCAGTTAATAGGAATCATGTCCATACTGAATGTTGTGTTCTGAGAATTCTTTTATTCAGTCATCATTCACCTAATTGAGAAATTTTCCAGGATTCAATACTTTTTTTCTTCTTGCCTGTCCTTTAGTCATTCCATTGTAGTACTAATTTCAAGAAAAAGAGAAATGATAATAGCCAAAAAGTGGAAAAAACCCAAATGTCCATCAGCTGATGGAATGGATAAATAAAATGTGGAATAGCCACACAATGGAATGTCATTTGGCAATAAAAAGAAATGAAGTACTGATATATACTACAACTTGGAAGAACCTTGGAAGTCTTATGCCAAGTGAAAGAAGCCAGTCACAAGTGACCACATATTGTATGCTTCCATTTATATAGAATTTCAGAATCTGCAAATTCATAGAGATAGAAGGTAGATTAATGTTTACCTAAGGCTGAACAGTGGGGAGCAGGATGGGAGTGACTGCTAAAGGATACAAGGTTTCTTTTTGGGGCAATGAAAATGTTCTAAAATTTATTGTGGTGATGGCTGCACTGCTCTGTTGAATACACTAAAGATCATTGAATTGTTTACTTAAATTTTTTATAACTGATAAAATATTGTGTCAATTTCAGATGTATAACATAATGATTTGATACTTGTATATAATGCAAAATGATCACCACAATAAGTCCAGTTAATATCTGTCATCATAACATAGTTATGAAATTTTTTCCTTGTGATGAGAACTTTCAAGATCCACTCTCCTCACTACCTTCAAATATGCAATACGGTACTATTAACTGTAATTATAATGCAGTACGTTACATTCCCATAACTTATTCATTTTATAACTGGAAATTTGTATCTTCCCCCTTCACCCATTTCTCCCACCTCCCACCTCCCCCACCTCAGGCAACCACCAATCTGTTCTCTGTATCCATGAGCTCATTTTTTTGTTTTTTTTGGTTTTGGTTTTCATTTTAGATTCCACATACAAGTGAGATCATTTAGTATTTGTTGTTCTCTGTCTGACTTAACTTCACTCAGCATAAGGCCCTCAAGGTCCATCCATATTGTTGCAAATGGCAGGATTTCTTTCTTTTTTTATGGCTGACAAGTATTCCAAATGTGTATACATACCACATTTTTAAAATCCGTTCACCTGTTGATGTATACTTAGGTTGTTTACATGTCTTGCTATTGTAAGTAATGCTGCAATGAACATGGGGGTGCTTAGATCTTTTCAAATCAGTATTTTAATTTTCTTCAGATAAATACCCAGAAGTGGAATTGCTGGATCATACAGTAGTTCTATTTTTAATTTTTTGAGGAACCTCCATACTATTTTTCATAGTGGCTGCACCAATTTACATTCCCACCAACAGTGCACAAGGATTCCCTTTTCTCTATACCGTCTCCAACACTTGTTATTTCTCATCTTTTTGATCATAGCCATTCTAACAGGTGTGAGATGATATCACCGTGATATCTCACTTCCATTTCCCTGACAATTAGTGATGTTGAGCATCTTTTCATGTACCTGTGCCATCCATATATCTTCTTTGGGAAAACGTCTATTCAGATCTTCTGCCCATTTTTTAATCAGATTGTTTGTTTTTCTGCTATAGAATTGTATGAGTTCTTATATATTTTAGATATTAACCCTGTGTCAGACATACACTTTGCAAATATTTTCTCCCACTTCATTGGTTGCCTTTTCATTTTGTTGGTGGTTTCCTTTGCTGTGCAGAAGCTTTTTAGTTTGATGTAGTCCCACTTGCTGATTTTTGTGGGGTTTTTTTGGTTTTTTGGGGTTTTTTGCATTTTCTTTTCTGTCAAACCCCAAAATCCTGCCAAAAGTAGTGTCAAGGAGCTTTCTGCTCTTTTCTAGAAGTCTTATGTTTTCAGGTCTTATATTCAAGTCTGTAATCTGCTTGAGTTAATTTTTGTGTATGGTGTAAGGTAGTGGTCCAGATTCATTCTTTTGCATGTGGCTGTCCAGTTTTTCGCAGCACCACTTATTGAAGATCAACAGTTATTAACTGAGAGTAAGCTAAGTTACAGATAATTATAGTTAATCTACACTACAGTGCTACCCACGTGGGAGAGGTAGAAGGGAAGAGAAGAGAAGGAATATGAACACATGCTATGTGCCATGTTCTAAGGCCTATCATATGATTTAATACAACAGTCTTTCAAGGTAGGTAATGGTTTCCCTGTTTTTGATAGATTAGCAAACTGAAGCTCAGAGAGGTTAACATTATCCTAGGTCACACAGCTAATAGACAATTCTTTGTCCTTCCCAGAGATTGTCTTTATCCTCAGTAGTCTCAAATAAAAGGAAATAGAAGCTTTCTGAGTCTCAGCCCTTGTAACTGGTGATCACTTTCCACTCTCCTAGGATCTCTCAAGTATGCTTTAGCTCCCATGTTTTAGCCTATCTAAAAATGCTATGGCTTACCAACAGATGTAGCAAAACCTGGGTTGTTGTACTTCCCTATACTCCCTGAAACTGTCTTGGCAATGGTCCAGGGGACAGGCTGTCTAATCTAGATACAGAATCTGGTTTCTTTCTCAAAGCACAGTATTAGCAAATTTCATTGGAATTTCTGAAATTAGTGGTGATGCCTGAATTTGGCTCCATTTCCAGTCTAAGTTTTTTTTATTAGGTATGATGAGGTATATACCCTATAATTCCAGGCAAGTCCCCACATGTCACAAAAGCTGGAATAAAACTTTATGATGACTCGGGGGAAGAATCCAATGAATCTGAGGCCTAGATTTTTGTTTTGAGATTGGATATATGATGGTGTACTTTTTCTAAGACTGAGAAGCAATTTAGTGAAGAGGTTGCACGGAAATGTTCTGTTTTGATTTTTAAACTCTTCTCTCATACCCCAAATCCAATCCCTCATCAATCCTGTCATTTCTACCTCAAAATATGCCCTGATTCCAACACTTCTCACTAATCCACCACCTCCCCCTGTGTCAGGCCAGGGTCACCCACACGGAAAATCATTTAAAAGAGAGGGGATTTAATGCAGGGAACTGGTTACACAAGTGATGTAAGAAGTGATAAGCCAAAGAGGATGGTGGGGCAACCCAGAGATTAACTATTGTAGGAAGCTGCTGCTGTTTCTAGGCTGGCAGGACAAAAGGAGAAGAGGTCATGGTCACCCAGAAGAAGCTGGATCCATGGTGATACCATATGGCAGGAGCTGGAGCCATTCCATCCTTACTAGAAATGCTGCCTGTGGCAGAGATTGAGAGATCGAGAGAAAGAGAGAGACAGAGAGAGAGGGAAAGAAAGACATGACCTGGCTTCCCCTGTTCCTCCCCTCCCATCTCCAAACAGTGCCTAAAGCCAGCCAGAAGCCAGTTGACAGGGAGTCTGGAAAGTGCAGAAAGCAGAGACCAGCCAGCAGAGGAAAGGAAGGGAGAGGAATGGGTGTGACAGCAAACAGCCCCAGCTGACTTATACCCTGATTCAAGCAACCATCATCTCTTGACTGGGCTATTACAGTAGTCTCTTAAGTCTTCCCCTTGCTTCCACTCTAACTTCTCCTGCTGTTAGGGTAAGACTAGGCTACTGTAACAAAGAGACCGAACAATACCATGGCTTATTGCTTAAAGAAAAATATTTCCTGGGACCTCCTGGTTAAGAATCTGCCTGCCAATGCAGGGGACACAGGTTCAATCCCTGGTCGGGGAAGATCCCGCATGCCGCGGAGCAAGTAAGCCCACGTGCCACAGCTACTGAACCTGCACTCTTAAGCCCGCGTGCCACAACTACTGAAGCCCGCGCGCCTTGAACCTGTGCTCTGCAACAAGAGAAGCCACTGCAATGAGAAGACGAGCATCACTTGGGAACTTGCTAGAAATGCCAATTCTTGGGCCCCATCCCTGGCTTACTGAATCAGACACTCTGTGTGGAGCCAGCAATCTGTTTTAACAACTTGCATTCTCAAGTTGCTCTAATATACTAAACTTCCTCCCAACTCAGGGCCTTTATATCTCCACCCTCTACCTTATGTTCTCTTCCTCCAGACTTTTATGTTATTTAGGTCTCTGTTCAAATATCACTTCTTTGAAGAGGACTTCCTTCCTGCCAACCCTACTCTGTTCCCCTCACTAGTATGTAAGCTGGCAACAGTGGATTTGTCCTGTTCAATTCTGTATCTCCAGCACCAAAAACAGTGCCTGGCATATGCTAGGCAAAGTATATGTCAGATGAATTAACGTATTACATAATTAATGTTAAAATTAGTTTTGTATTCTAAACAGTGCACTGATAAATACATAAAGAAATACAAAAAAGAGAAAAGACAGTTATAGTCAGAACTTTACAGACCACCTACACTTCTTTCATCCCTTTAACCTGAAGCAACACACACGATAGCAGTTTACGTGTATCTAGAAATATTTTAAGGGTAAATGTCGCTAATCATTTCTATTTCTTTTCAAGGTTCGTCCATGTTGTAGCATCTATCAATACTTCATTTCTTTTTATTGCCAAATAATATTGCATTGTATGAATATACAGGCATACCTTGGAGATATTGTGGGTTTGGTTCCAGACCACTGCAATAAAGCAAATATTGCAATAAGACAAGTCACACGAAATTTTTTGGTTTCATAGTGCCTATAAAAGAGGGATAAATTAGGAATTTGGGATTAGCAGATACAAACTACCATATATAAGATAGATAAGCCACAAGGTTCTACTCTATAGCACAGGGAACTATATTCAATACCTTGTAATAAACCATAATGGAAAGCAATGTGAATAAGCATATGTATATATATGTATAACTGAATCACTTTGCTTTACACCAGAAACTAACACAAGATTGTAAATCAACTATACTTCAATAAAAAAATTACCTTTACAGTATACTATAAGTGTGCAATAGTATTACGTCTAAAAAAACAATGTACAAACCTTAATTAAAAAATACTTTATTGCTAAAAATTGCTAACAATCATCTGAACCTTTAGCAAGTTGTAATCTCTTTGCTGGCGGACGGTCTTATGTCAGCGTTGATGGCTGCTCACTGATCAGGCTGGTGGTATTGCTGAAGGCTGGGGTGGCAGTGGCAATTTCTTAGAATAAGACAACAATGAAGTTTGTTGCGTCAGTTGACTCATCTTCTCATGAACAGTTCCTCTCTTGCATGTAGTGCTATTTGATAGCATTTACCCACAGTAGAAGTTCTTTCAAAATTGGGGTCAGCTCTTTCAAACCCTGCCATTGCTTTATTAACTGAGTTTATGTAAATTCTAAATCTTATCTTGTCATTTCAACAGTCTTCACAGCTTCTTCACCAGGAGTAGTTTCCATCTTAAGAAACCACTTGCTTTGCTCATCCATAAGAAGCAACTCCTCATCCATTCAAGTTGTCTCATAAGATCGCAGCAATTCAGTCACATCTTCAGGCTCCACTTCTAATTCTAGTTCTCTTGCTGTTTCTACCACATCTGCAGTTACTTCCTCCACTGAAGTCTTGAACCCCTCAAAGTCATCCAAGAGGGTTGGAATCAACTTCTTCCAAACTCCTGTGTATTTTGATATTTAAACCTTTTCCCATGAGTCATGAATGTTCTTAACGGCATCTAGAATGGTGAATCCTTTCCAGAAGGTTTTCAATTTACTTTGCCCAGATGCACCAGAGGAATCACTATCTGTGGAAGCAATAGCCTTACAAAATGTATTTCTTAAAGAATAAGGCTCAAAAGTTGAAATTACTCCTTGTTCCATGGGCTGAAGAATGGATATTGTGTTAGCAGGCATGAAAACAGCATGAATCTTATTGTACATCTCCATCAGAGCTCTTAGGTGACAAGGTGCAGTTGAGCTTTGATTCATTCAAGCTGATCTTTGATCCGTTTATGTCTTTGATCTGTTTTGAGTTAAATTTTGTACATGGTATAAGGTAGGGTCCAACTCTATTTTTTTGCATGTAGCTATCTAGTTGTCCCAGCATCATTTTTTGAAAAGTCTTCCTTCCTCATTGAATTGTCTTGGCACACTTGTTGAAAATCAATTGACTGTAAATGTGAGGGTTTATCTCTGAACTCTGAATTCTATTCCATTGTCTATCCTCTGCCAGTGCTTCTGGTCCTGCATCAGTGTCCATTTGGTCATATATTAGTGTCCATTTAACTGCATTTACAAACATATGCTTTATTCTAAAAGCAATTTTATCTTTGTTTTTTTTTTTCATTCTGTAACAAACCAAATGTAGTCAGCTTCACCATCTTAGTGGAGAGGAAGACTGAAACTTATAATAAAGACAATGTCCACTACTTCAAATGAGTGGAAACTTTTCTGAAAACCAAAAGAAGGAATTGGATGATTTCAACCAGAAGAACAGTAATGTAAAAGTTATGATTGCCTCATCTGGATCTCAAATGTGGTAGCTATCTCCTTCTTAGAAAAGGAGATAGAGACAAGAAGTTATACGCACAATGTAACTGAAATATTTGGAGACGCTTTTATTACTTGGTATTGTTAGTGAAAGGTTTTAATATTCTGATGAAACTTTAGCTGTTTAGTCTTCCTGCCTTTCTGACAACATAACTTATTGTACTTGGGAAATTGTGGTGCCACATTCTGCCAACACTCCTTCACTCACTCCCACCCCCGCTCTTCTCATGTCTGAGATCCTAGAGTTGCTCCCATACAAACAAATCATGCAGATGGAAACAACTGCTCTCTCTCTTGTACCAGAAGAAAAGGATTAATTCCACCCATTATGAAATTGGAAATTAATCTCATCAGATATAGCCTTGGACACCAACCTAAAGTAATTTTATTTCAACAAAATGAAACATGTAAGATATGCTATGGTCAATACTTTCTTTCTGGACAGAGAGAACTTCAAGTGATAATACTGTAGTATCTTAATGGGGCTTGCCTCATCTGGGGGAACATTATCTTATAAGAGTTTTAATTTAATTGTGCACAGGATACCTTTTCAAGTACATTTTCAGTTTTCAAAACCATGTGTTATTTACAGGAAATAGAATTCATGTGTTTTTGATTCATTTACACTTAACTCATTAAAAAATTCCTGTTAAATCACTTGGTATTCAAGGACTTTTCAGCTTTCTAAATAAGTTTCCAAAAGCCTTCTTAAAGATATGAAATGGCATTAAATAAATATGTACATGAGTTTCCAAACCATGTTCATAATTTTTCTTTAGAATTTTGTGCCTTTAATTAGTAAAATGTGCTTTTCTACTATTTGGAAAGAGATTAATGTATGAAAATATACCATGTTTCAATGTGAGAAAACCTAAATTTACAAATAAGTTTTAAATACCATAGACAATCAATAAATAATTTAATGATTCACATATATGCTGCAAATAAATATCAGATACACAGCAGAAACTGAGGAGAAAGCAAGTGAATGAGGAATTATTGATCACTTCTTGGGTGCTATGTACTGGGCTTATGTATATACATAGAATTTAATCCTTAGGAGATAAATATTTTTATCACATTTTCACAGATGATAAAATTGAGGCTCAGACAAGCTAATCTTCCTAAAGCCACATAGCTAGTAAGACAGAGCCAGGATTCCAACGAAGGTCTGTGTGATTCCCAAGTCTGTGTTATTTCTGCTATCTATGCATCCCACCAGATTTGAAGTTAAGAGATCTGGTTTCAAATTACTGTACTTTTAGCATATACTAGTACTACGAACATGAATAAATCTTAGCTTCCTTGACTATAGCACAGGAACAATAATACCCACCTTATAAAACTTTTATTGCAGTAAATGAGATAATGTACACATGAACGTGCCTGGGCTGAGTTGAGTTGGTTCTCTTGCCTCCAGCCTTGCCCCATTTCAGTAAATGTCTCATATAGCACAGCTTAACCCTTTGAAGTTGCAGATATCATGTCTGTTCCATCTTCCAAAATTTTCATTGATTGCCGAGGACCTTCTACTACAATTAAAAGTTCATACTTATTTTGTTCTAAATTAACATATACAACTTTGTTGCCTTTATCCCCCCAATAAAACTTTAACTTCAGTCAGATTAATTTATCCCCACACTCATGAATCAACATGTACACTATACTTTTTTAAAACTTCAGTAAAATACACATAACACAAAATTTACCATTTTAACTATTTTTAAATTGACAATTCAGTGGCATTAAGCAATTCACATTGTTGTACACCATCGCCACTATTCCACACTGTACTTTTCCAAGCAGCATTTCACCATACCCCACATTGAAAATTTCTTCTCAATTCTATTTGTCCAACTCTTAGTCCTCTTCTAAGCTTGGACTCACATTGCATCATCTGTGAAATCTTCCCTTACTGTGTTTACCTGACTCGTATCACGTGTTGAAAGGCAGTTTAGTATAATGGTTAAGGATATAGACTCTGGATCATATTGTTTGAGTTTAAATTCTAGCTTTGTTACCCCCTAACTATATGACCTTGGACAAGTGAATCAAACCATTAGTGTCCTAGGTATTTACCTGAATGATTTAAAAACTTCTCCACACAAAAGCCTGAACATGAACGTTTGTAGCACCTTTAATCATAGTTGCTGAAAACTAGAAGCAGCCAAATGTCCTTCAGTCTGTGAATGAGTAAACAAACTGTGGTACATCCAGACAATGGAAATTATTCAGTGATGAAAAGAAATGAGCTATCAAGCCACGAAAAGACATGGAGGAACCTCAAATGCATATTACTAAGAGAAACAATCCAGCCTGAAAAGCCTACATACTCTACAATTCTAACTATATGACATTCTGGAAAAGGGAAAGCTATAGAGGCAATAAAAAGATCATTGGTTGCCAAGGGTTTGGGGAAGGGAGGGATGAATAGGTGGGGCACAGGGGGTTTTTAAGGCAGTGAAATTACTGTATGATACTACAATGGTAAATGCATAACATTATGCATTTGTCCAAAACTCAGAACTGTACAACACAGAATGAATCCTAATATAAACTGGAGACGACTGCAACAAATGTGCCACATTAATGCAAAGTGTTAATAATAGGGGAAACTGGGGTGGTGGGGAGAAGGAATATATGGGAACTGTACTTCCTGCCCAATTTTTCTCAAAACCTAAAACTGTTCTAAAAAATAAAGTTTTTTCGTTCCCGGGTTTCGGCACCAAAAAAATAAAAAAAATAAAGTTTTTTCTGTTAATTTATGAAACAAACCAAAAAATTAGAACTCAATAACAAAAAGCTGTTTGGGAAACCCTCAAATATTTGGAAACTAAATGTCACACTCCTAAACAATGTATATGTCAAAGGAGAAATCAAGAGGGATTTGAACTGAAGGAAAGCATTTTGAACTGAATGAAAATGAAAACACAAATCAAATTTGTTAGATGCAACTAATTCTATACTTAGAAATTTATAGCACTAAATGCTTATGTTAAAAAATAAGAAAGGTCTCAATACAGTGACCTCAGCTTTCAATATAAGAAACTGGGAAAAGGCAAAGTCAAACTCAAAATAAGCAGAAGAAAGGAAATAATACAGGCCAGAGTGGAAATCGAAGAAATAGAAGACACAAACAATAGAAGAAATCCATGAAAATTTGGCTCTTTGGGAAAATTAAAAAAAGAATTAACAAGACTCTAGCCAGACTGATTAGAAAAAGAAAAAGAGAGAAGACACAAATTAACAATACCTGGGATGAGAGAAGAAACATTAATACAGTCTTCAGACGTTAAGAGGATGAAAAGAATATTATGAGCGACTTTATGCCAATAAATCTGACAACTTAGGTGAAATGGATGGATTCCTTGAAAGTCAGACTGTCAAAGCTCATCCAAGAAGAAGTAGATAACCTAAATACATGTATATCTATTAAAGAAATTGAATTTGTAATTAAAAACTTTCCCACAAAGAAAAATGCAGGCACATATAGCTTCCCCGGTGAATTCTACCAAACATTTAAGGAAGAAAATAATACCAATTCAACATAAACTCTTCCAAAAAAGTGAAGAGGTCGAAATACTTCTCAGCTCTGTGGGGCCAGTGGTACCTCTTACCAAAACCTGACACAGGCATTAGAAGGAAAGAAAACCTTTCCTCCTTTTAAAGCTATATATTTTCTTTCTATTCTCAGTCCTTCCACAAAGAACCTAAAAATATTGGGGAAAATATTAATTTTTTTTTTCCTTAAAATCAATGCAAAGCTGTCAAGGTAGTGAGGAAATTGCAAGCCAAAATCTAAGAAAACAAGAGAATCTAGAGAGGTAAGCAGAGCACTGATGCACCAAAGCTGCTTCTATTCTGAAGGAACTTATTGATCTGGGCAGATTTGGGTTTTGCTTTTAGCAGTTTCATTCATGGAGGAATCAGAAGTCAACACTCAGGGCCTGGCCAAGGTGGGGAGCCCCACAGAAGACCCCTTCCCCACTGAAGCAGTGTCACCCTCAGAGTAAAAGAAAACGTGAAATATATCTACCCTCTCATATACCCAAGGGACCAAAAGGAATATTGCTCTGGCACCAAGAAGAACACATGTAAATAGAACAGGGGAAAAACTCCTCCGTGAGAGATTGTGGCTGTGGGCTCACACTCCCCAAGAAATTTAGACCTGGATCTGGATGGTCCAGGGAACGTGGAGCCATGAACTTGGATAATTTGGCCCTGAAATGGTAGAAGAAAATCCTCTCTGAAAGAAGGTACATTCATCCTAGACCTCGAAGACTCCTTGCAAATAATACTTGAGGGACAATAGCAGTGCACAGTAAAACACACACACACATGCACAAACACACACACACACACACACAGACACACACACGGAAAAGATCCCATTAGAAAAACTACAGAAATAAACTACAGCAGATATTGGAATTATGAGACAGAGATTCTTTTTAAAACCTGGCTTATTGTATTTAAAGAAATAAAAATCAAATTGAAAATATCTGAATATTCTAAAGAGTGACTGATCAGATTTGAAAAATAAACAATAATATTATACAGAGATGAATACAACATGTGAAATTTCAAAATGAGTGGATAAATATAATGTCAAATTAGAAGATATTTTAGAAATTATGCAGAATGCAGCATAGATAGACAAAAAAGATGGGAAATACAGAAGAAAAGTTAGGAAACATGACCAGGAGATTTATGATTCATTTAATCAGAGTTCCAAAAGGAGAAGAATAGAATGGAACAGAGGCAATACTTGAAGAAATAATGACCAAGGTTGTTCCAGAACTGATGAAGAACCTCACTTCAAATGACTTGGCCATCTCACTATAGCTCTCAAAGGTTTGCAACATGGGCTATTCCATTTTTAAAATACTGCTTCCTTTGTGCTATGAAAATTAGAAGCTTCCCTTATGTGTTGCTTACCAGATATGTCATTTAAAATGCCACTTTCATACTTGATAAACTGCAGCTCTAGCCATCTTGGACCAATATTACATTCAAAACGCAGGCAAGTGTCAGGGGGCTACTCCATAATAAGAAAGTAACAATACTTACATCTTGATGCTCTATGGATGTTTCAGTATAAAAATATTTTAATGGCAATGTGTGGTGGTGGTATTTACCATTTTCCAGACCAAAAATTATTGCTGCCATGCTTTATGGTGTGTAACTCTAGAATATCAGTTATCCATTTGTCTGTAGTTTAGCGGGGACACAAATGAGTTTCTAAAGACAATCTCATTCTCATTTGTAGTATTTTATTTCTTTGGTTCAACTACAAGTACTAGGTGGAGTCACTTCCTATATAGACAGAAAACATCAATGCTACCCCCAGCTCTGCTGATTATTAAAACATAAGGCTCTCTACTTAATTAGTGACAATGAATAGCTGTATTCTATTCTCAGGGGGTTAGTCTTAAATTCAGAGCTGTTCACTATTTTTCAAAAGCTCAGATTAAAGAAACACTTAGAAGGACTACCTTAAGCATGTGTAATTCATGCATTTCTTTGGAAATCTACTTTTGAAATCTACTTTTCTTTGGATACCCTGAAATCTACTCAAATCTATATATGGTATGGATTAAGGCATACCATATATAGAAAGAAAATTATTTTCTGGTTTGAATTCAAGCATAGTTTTGCTTTCCCAAGAAAGTTGTTTGCTTTTTGCATTAGGATAATATGAAACTTGTCTAACCTTCCTCCTGTTTAACTCATTTTTTAATTTTTAACTTATTTGATTTTGCCATATTGCTTGTATCTTTATATACTTTCTTTTTTGAAACAAAGCATTGCTTACATACAATTCAAAACATTAATTAATTAACATTAATTAATGTCTAAAACATTAAATTACATTAACTATCTAAATATTTTTGCACCCAACATCAGGGCAGCTAAATATATAAAGGCAGTACTAACAGAACTAAAAGGAGAAATAAACAACAATATAATAATAACTGAGGACTTTAATACTGGATAGATCAGACAGAGACTAGATAAGGCAACAGTGGATTTGAACAACACTATAGACCAAATGGACCTAACGGACAAATAAACATTCCATCCAGCAGCAGCAGAATACATTCTTCCCAAATGCACACAGATCATTCTACAGGATATATCATGTTAGGCCACAAAGCAAGATTTAGCAATTTTAAGAAGATTGAAATTATACCACAATGGTATGAAACTAGAAATGAATAATAGGAGGAAAGCTGGAGCATTCACAAATACATAAAAATTAATAGCACACTCCTGAACAACCAATGGATCAAAGAAGAAATAAAAAGGGAAATAAAAAAAATATCTTGGGCTTCCCTGGTGGCGCAGTGGTTGAGAGTCCGCCTGCCGATGCAGGGGACACAGGTTCGTGCCCCGGTCCGGGAAGATCCCACATGCCGTGGAGTGGCTAGGCCCATGAGCCTTGGCCACTGAGCCTGCGCGTCCGGAGCCTGTGCCCCGCAATGGGAGAGGCCATGAGAGTGAGAGGCCCGTGTACTGCAAAAAAAAAAAAAAAAAATCTTGAGACAAATGATAATGGAAACACAACATACTGAAACTTATGGGATGCATCAAAAGCGGTTCTAAGAGGAAAGAAGTTTATAGTGATAAGTGAAAGAAAAAGAAAGACCTCAAACAAATACCCTAACTTTACACCTCAAGAAACTAAAAAAAGAACAAACTAAGCCCAAAGTTAACAGGAGGAAGGAACTAAGGAAGATTAGAGCAGAAATAAATGAAAGCAAGAACAGGAAAACAATAGAAAAGCTTAGCAAAACTAAGAGTTGGTTCTTTGAAAAGATAAACAAAATTGGCAAATCTTTAGTTAGACTAACCGAGAAAAAAAGAGAGAAGACCCAAAAATAAAGTTATAAATGAAAGAAGAGACATTACAACTGATACCACAACACAAAGGATCATAAGAAACTACTATGAACAATTGTATGCCAACAAATTAGATGACCTAGAAGAAATGGATAAATTCTTAGAAACATACAACCTACCAAGCCTGAATCATGAGGAAACAGAAAATCTGAACAGACTAAGAGAGAGTAAAGGGACTAAATCAGTAATCAAAAATCTCCCAACAAAAAAAGTCCAGGACCAGATGCTTTCACTGTTGAATTTTACCGAACATTTAAAGAAGAATTAATGCCAATACTCACACTCTTCCAAAAAAGTAATGAGGTAGGAATACTCTCAGACTCATTTCATGAGGCTAGAACTACCCTGATACCAAAGCCAGATAAGAAAACTACAAGAAAAGAAAACTACAGGACAATAACAATGATGAATACAGATGCAAAAATTCTGAACAATATACTAGCAAACTGAATTCAACAGCACATTAAAATGATCATACACTATGATCAAGTGAGATTCATTCCTGGGATGCTAGGATGGTTCAACATATGCAAATCAATAAATGTGATATACCACATTCATAAAACGAAGATGAAAATCATATGATCATCTCAACAGAGGCAGAAAAAGCATTTGACAGAATTCAACATCTATTCATGATAAAAACTATAAACAAATTAGGCCCACAGCTCACATTATACTCAAAGGTGAAAGACTAAAAGCTTTTCCTGTAAGATCAGGAACAAGACAAGTGTGCCCACGCTCACCACATCTATTCAACATAGTAATAGTAGTTGTAGCCAGAGCAGTCATCCAATAAAAAGAGATAAAAGGCATCTGAATTGGAAAGAAAGAAGTAAAATTATCTCTGTTTGCACATGACTTAGTTTTTTTTTTTTTTGTGGTATGTGGGCCTCTCACTGTTGTGGCCTCTCCCATTATGGAGCACAGGCTCCAGATGCGCAGGCTCAACGGCTATGGCTTACGGGCCCAGCCGCTCCGCGGCATGTGGGATCTTCCCAGACCGGGGCACGAATCCATGTCCCTTGCATCGGCAGGTGGACTCTCAACCACTGTGCCACCAGGGAAGCCCCATGACTTAGTTATATATATAGAAAATCCTAAAGACTCCATGTAAAACTATTAGATCTAATCAATGAATTCAGTAAAGTTGAAGGATACAAAATCAACATACAAAAGTTAGCATTTCTATACACTAACAATGAATTATCTGAAAAAAGAAAATAATCACACTTACAATAGCATCAAAAACAATAAAATAGGGACTTCACTCGTAGTCCAGTGGTAAAGAATCCACCTTACAATGCAGGGGACGCGGATTCAATCCCTGGTCAGGGAACTAAGATCACACATGCCGCCGGGCAACTAAGCCTGCACGCCACAGCTGCTGAGCTTGTGTGCCTCAACTAGAGAGCCTGCATGCCGCAAACTACAGAACCCATGTGCTCTGGGACCTGCACGCCACAACTACAGAGCCCACACGCCCTGGAGCCTGCACACCACAACTAGAGAGAATGACGAGCCTGCACTCTGCAACGAAAGATCTCACATGCCTCAACGTAGATTCTGTGTGCTGCAACTAAGACCCAACGCAGCCAACGATAAATTAAATAAATAAATAATAAAATAAATCTTAAAAAAAACACGCCAAAACTCAGGAATAAATTTAACCAAGGAAATGAAAGATCTGTACACTGAAAACTGTAAGACACTGATGAAAGAGATTGAAGAAGATACAAATAAATGAAAAGATATCCTATGTTTATGGACTGGAAGAATTAATATTGTTAAACTGTCATCTACAGATTCAATGCAGTCCCTATCAAGATCAGTGGCATTTTTCACAGATAGAAAAACTCCTAAGATTCATTTGGAATCACAAAAGACCCTGAATAGCAAAAAAATCTTGAGAAAGAAGAACAAAGCTGGAGACATCATCCTTTCTGATTTCAAACTACATTACAAAACTATAGCAATCTAAACAGATTGGTATTGGCATAAAACAGACACATAAACTAATAGAACAGAATTGAGAGCCAGAAATAAACCCGTGTATATATGGACAATTAATATTTGACAAGGGAGCCAAGAATACTCAATGGAGCAAAGATAGTTTCTTCAGTAAATAGTGCTGGGTAAACTGGATATTCACAATTGAATTAAAATTAGACTCCTATTAACAGCACTCATAAAAATTAACTCAAGTGCTTCCCTGGTGGCGCAGTGGTTGAGAGTCCGCCTGCCGATGCAGGGGACACGGGTTCGTGCCCCGGTCTGGGAGGATCCCACGTGCCGCGGAGCCTGTGAGCCATGGCCATTGAGCCTGCGCGTCCGGAGACTGTGCTCCGCAACGGGAGAGGCCACAACAGTGAGAGGCCCACGTACCACAAAAAAAAAAAAAAAAAAAAACTCAAAATGGATTAAAGACTTAAATGTAAGATTGGAAACCATAAAACTCATAGAAGAAAACATAGGGTAAAATCTCCTGGACATTGGTTGTCACAATGATTTATTTGATATGACACCTAATGCATAAGTGATAAATGCCAAAAAAATAAGTGGAACAACATCAAACTAAAAAGCTTCTGCTCAGCAAAAGAAATGAGGAAAATGAAAAGGCAAACTATGGAGTGGGAGAAAATATCTGTAAACCACATATCTAATAAAGGGTTAATATTTAAAATACATAAGGAACCTATACGACTCAATAGCAAAAAAAAAAACCCACAGAAAACAAAAAGACAAAACACAACAAATAATCCAATTAGAAAATGGGCAAAGGATCTGAATAGATGTTTTTCCAAAGAAGATATTCAAATGGACAAATGAAAAGGTGTTCAACATCACTAATAATCAAGGAAATGCAAATCAAAACCACAATGGGATATCACCTCATACCTGTAAGGCTGGCTATTATCAAAAAGACAGATAAGAAGTGCTACTGAAGATATGGAGAAAAGAAAACCCTTGCCCACTGTTGATGAGAATGTCATTTGGTGCAGCTACTATGGAAAACAGTATGGCGTTTCCTCAAAAAAGTTAAAAATAGAACTACCATATTATCCAGCAATTCCATTTCTGGATATATATATATATATATATATATATATATATATATATATATGATATATATATTTGAAAGAAATGATATCACTGTTTTGAAGACATATCTGCACCTCCACATTCATTGTATCACTATTTACAATAGCCAAGACACAGAAGCAATCTAATTGTCCACTGTTGGATGAATGGATAAAGAAAATGTGGTATATATGTGGAATGAAATAGAATTTAGCCACAAATAGAAGGAAATCCTGCCATTTGTGACAACATGGATGAAACTTGAGGGCATTACACCAAGTTAAATAAGTCATAGAAAGACAAACACTGTATGATCCCACTAATATGTAAAACATAAAAAACCCCAAACTCAAAGAAACAGAAGATATATTGGTGGTTGACAGTTGGTAAGTTTAAGCCCTAAAGCAGTGGTAGGGTACTGGATATAAATAGATAGATATATTTATCTATTTACTTTAAGTGGGGGGAATGGATGAAGGTGGTCAAAAGGTACAAACTTCTAGTTATAAGTTCTGGGGATGTAATATACAGTGATGTACATTGTGCCTATAATTAACAATATGTATTGTATATTGGAAGCTGCTAAGAGAGTAGATCTTAAACATTCTTATTACAAGAAAAAAAATGTAACTATGTCAGGTAATGGATGTTAACTAAACTTATTGTGGTGATACTTAACCCAAAATCATTATGTTTTACACCTTAAACTTATACCACGCCACATGTCAATTATATCTCAATAAACTGGAAAAACACTGATATCACTTTTGTGAACTCTTTGTCATTTATCTTTCATTATGATGCATAACTATGATTATGCATATTATTGATTGTTTTGGATAAAATGTGTTATGTCTTTATTTGATTAGTAAATGCTGTTCATGTGTACTCAGTCAACAGATTTATGGATTATACTACATATATCCACCTGCTATCACTTAGAAATATTATCACTTATAGTAATTAGAGAAATACATCTGTCTATTTATATCCAGTACCCTACCACTGCTTTAGGGCTTAAACTTAGTCACAGAGACAGGACATATGCATAGTTTTGAACTCTGTTTATTGACATGACCACTTTGATGCAGTTGTTACAGACTCATCAAAATGGTCATGATCGTGACAAAATATAAACTCACTTTTGTTGTTTACACCTCATTCCTTATACTCACTTCATCTTTGAGCCTCATCCCATTCCTGATGTTTATTCCAACTGATGATGTCAGTAATTATATGAGAAAAATCATTTTGTATATTTTGTCAAAATAAAACAAGTATATGGGTTTCTATTTTAGTCTGTACCAAAATGCCCCCTAGTCAAGATGATTGAATCAAAATTTTACTCGGGGAACTACTAATAAAATAAATGTCAAATTAATTTAACAGTATTTTATTATATTTCAACTATGGTTTAGGTATTTGGTGCATGGGGGTGATGGTGAGATACTACCAAATAAGCCGAAATTTGAAAACATGGAAATTAATTTAACGTTTGAAAATAAAACTAGTAGAACCCATACATAATATAAGTAACCAACTATCTATAGAAGCAGTAGAAGAGTTTGTGTATAAATCTATAACTAAGGAGTTTTGGAAAGAATGAATTGAAATGAAATTCACTGAACATATTTATTATGAGCTGGTCCTGTGTTGAGGAGCATCCAAAACCCTAAGTAAGATAAAAAGAGAGTACTCGTGGGAAAGAATGGTTGTACTGCCATGCAATAATTCAATCCAGCTTTAATAAAATCAATTTTACTATATTTTGACTGAAGAAGAAAATTCTTTAATAAAGAAATGTTGTTCTACAAGCCTTCTATAGTGGTAAAAGACTTCCAAATTGCAGTGTTTTAGAATGCTTGCCATTCATTCATTTATTTGTTTATTAATTCATCAAACATTCATTGACACTTGGTATAGGTTTTGTAATAATCACTGGAAATGTAAAAGCCAGTAATACACAGTCTTCACTCTCAATAAGCTTCCAGTCCAGTGAAGAGCAACAGACAAGTAAACTAATAATTACGATATAGGCTGATTATTACTATAGCTATTAATAATTACATACTATGTTAGTCAGCAATAGATGGAATGCTGCATAAGAATGCAGTGACTTAGGGCTTCCCTGGTGGCACAGTGGTTGAGAGTCCGCCTGCCGATGCACGGGACACGGGTTTGTGCCCCAGTCCGGGAGGATCCCACATGCCGCGGAGCGGCTGGGCCTGTGGGCCATGGCTGCTGGGCCTGCGCGTCTGGAGCCTGTGCTCTGCGATGGGAGAGGCCTC
The DNA here is from genome assembly GCF_937001465.1 of Orcinus orca. Taxonomy (NCBI): domain Eukaryota; kingdom Metazoa; phylum Chordata; class Mammalia; order Artiodactyla; family Delphinidae; genus Orcinus; species Orcinus orca. The sequence goes on from NC_064560.1 coordinate 101,648,414, forward strand.
AGCAGTGAGAGGCCCGCGTACCGCAAAAAAAAAAAAAAAAAGAATGCAGTGACTTACAATGAAGGAAATATTTGCAAATCATATATCTGATAAGGGGTTACTACCCAAAATATATAAAGAACTCAAACAACTCAAAAGCAAAAAACCAAACAATCCAATTTAAAAATGGCCAGAGGATCTGTATAGACATTTTTCCAAAGAAGAAATACAGAAGCCCAACAGGTACATGAAAAGAAGCTCAGCATCACTGATCACTAGGGAAATGCAAATCAAAACAACGAGATATCACCTTATTCCTGTTATACCATGTGATCCAGCAATTCCACTTCTGGGTATATATATTTGAAAGAAATGATATCACTGTCTTGAAGAGACAGCTGCACCCCCATGTTCATTGCAGCATTATTTATTATAACCAAGCTATGGAAACAACCTAAGTGTCCACTGATGAACGAATGGATAAAGAATATATATCATACATATATATATATATATATATATATATATATATATATATACACATACACACACAGGAATATTGTTCAGCCATAAAAAAGGATGACATCTCACCATATATAACTATATGGTTGGTCCTTGTGGGCATTATGCTAAGTGAAATAAATCACAGAGAGAAAGACAAATACTGTATGATCTCACTTATTTGTGGAATCTAATCAAGCAAACAAACCAAAAACTAAATACCAAGCTCATAGATAGAACAGACTGGTGGCTGCCACCCGGTGGGAGTGGGAGAAATGCGTGAAGGGAGTCTAAAGATAGAAGCTTCCAGTTATAAAATAAATAAGCCATGGGATGTAATGTACAGCATGGCCACTATACTTATTAATACTGTATTACATATTTGAAAGTTCCTAAGAGAGTAAATCTTGAAAGATTTCATCACAAGAAAAAAAATTTGTAACTATGTATGGACAGATGTTAACTGGATTTATTGTGGTGATCATTGCACAATATATACAAGTATCAAAACATTACATTGTATACTTGAGCTAATACATGGTTGTATGTCAATTATACCTCAATTAAAAAATTAAAAGGAAAAAAGAAAATAAACAGAGTCCAGTGACTTAAAATAGCAAGCTTATTCCCTTGCTCATAGTTCTGTGGGATGGCTCCAGGGTCTGAGCTCTCCAATGAACACTGGGTACAGGGCAGCTCCATGTGTCCCTTGTCTTTGGACCAGTGGCTGCTTAAGGTATGTGATCTGCTCCATGTGTCTCACTCTGGGCCCCAGGCTGAATAATCACCAGCAACCTGGGACATGCTCTTCTCATTATTGGAGCACAGGAGAGCAAGCTCAAACACTGAAGCATATTTCAAGCCTCTGTTTGAATTGCAAATGCTGACATCCCATCGGCCAAAAGAAAACATATGATCAAGCCCAACACCAGTAGAGCAGGACAGTTTACTTGGAGTATACAGGAGGAAATATTTGCTGAACAAACTCACAAATACAAAGTGCAGTGGGAGAGAGCAGAGAGGGTATTATATCAACCAAGGTTCTTGGTTGTAAACAATAGAAAGACTCTGACTTATTTAAACAGAAAAGGAATTTATTGGTTAGTACATAAAGTCTCTTGGAAGGCTTAAAAACCAGTCTCAGGGCTTTCCTGGTGGCGCAGTGGTTGAGAATCTGCCTGCCAATGCAGGGGACATGGGTTAGAGCCCTGGTCTGGGAAGATCCCACATGCCACGGAGCAACTGGGCCCGTGAGCCACAACTACTGAGCCTGCGCGTCTGGAGCCTGTGCTTCTCAACAAGAGAGGCCGCGATAGTGAGAGGCCCGCACACCACAATGAAGAGTGGCCCCCGCTCGCCGCAACTAGAGAAACCCCACGCACAGAAACGAAGAGCCAACACAGCCAAAAAAAAAAAAAAAAAAAAACAGTCTCAGAGACTATGCATCCAGAACAACTTTCTAAATCACACAGAACTAGACTGGAAAGGAACTAGTACAGACACTCCAGCTCAAAGTGCCTATACCACTATTGCTACAATTACTGGCACTATTGCCTCTAGAACTGGTTTTAGGTGCCTTCCCTACTGCTACACATTGTCAGAGTTCTGCCCAAAAAACCCCAACTCCATGCTTTTTTGTGCCATCAGCTTCTAATTCATAATCTGGGGTAGAGGTGTTTGATTGGCAGATCCTAGATCACATGCACAAGGGAGATGGGAAAGCAAGTAGCTAGCATATTTAGTTTCTTTGGAGGTAGCAGCTGTTGTCACATAAGAATGGGGAGTATCTCAAACATAAGTAGGGGACTCAGATGCTATGTAGCAAAAAAAGGACGAGAAGTTTTGATTACAAGCTAGCAGATGAGGGCAGAGATATCAGGGAAGGTTTCCCAGAATAGGTAAGGTTCAAGTTAAATCTTAAAGAATAAATAGGAACTAGAAAGTTGAAGAAGGGAACATGAATAAGGAAAACATGGTACATTTGAGAATCTGCAAGCAGTTCAGCATGGCTCAACTACAATGTATAGGGATGGATGTGGATGAAGTGGCAGTGAGATCAGGTTGATGAGAGAAAATGGGGAAAAATCATAAAAAGCCTCCGTACATCATGTTAATTCATCAGGTTGTGGTGCAGGAAATAGAAACTACTTTAGGTATTTCAGACAGAAAAGTATTTAATAGAGGAAAATGCCATATTAGGAGAAGGGCTGGAGGCATAGAAGTCAAGGGGCTGCTATGATTTCAAAGCTGAGATCCAGGGTTCAGGAAGCTGCTGCTGCCGCCATTGATGTTGCCTCAATTGCCTCTCATGTCTGTGGGGCTGGTGAATAGATACTAGAACTTAGCTACTGCAATTGCCTCTAACAGTCACCTCTTCATAACCTTACTTGCCAGGAGAAGTTACAATAAGAGAAGATAGCTTCTACCTCATTTTCAGAGGTAGAACCAGATTTGGCAGAACCTACTATACCTAGCACTCTAGCAGCAAGGCTATACGGGGAATATATTGTAGTTTGTAGCTTTCCATCATCTCCAAATAGAAGGAGAGTAGGATGGTGATTCAAGTAGCCAATCCATAGTATCTAGCCCATCATGTTAAGGAGCACAATTTTTTCTTAAGAACTGTATAAAAAAATCGATGTATTTTTAAAGCATGGAAGTTACATACTTAGATTTGCTTTTTAGAGAGGTGTCTTAATGACACTGGAAGGAATTAATTTGGAAGTATAAAATAGAAGATTTTTTCACTCAAATGAGATAGAGCAGAGGAACTAGAAATCAAGAATAGGGAAAGGGGGACTTCCTGGTGGCACAGTGGTTAGGAATCTGCCTGCCAGTGCAGGGGACACAGGTTCGATCCCTGGTCCAGGAAGATCCCACATGCCGCGAAGCAACTAAGCCCATGCGCCACAACTACTGAACCTGCGCTCTAGAGCCTACAAGCCACAACTACTGAGCCCGTGTGCCACAACTACTGAAGCCCACACACCTAGAGCCCGTGCTCGGCAACAAGAGAAGCCTGCTCCCCATAACGAAGAGTAGCCCCTGCTCACCACCACTGGAGAAAGGCTGTGTGCAGCAAGGAAGACCAATGCAGCCAAAAATAATTTTTTTTAAAATAATAAATAGATATTAAAAAAAAGAATAGGGAAAGGGTTGGAAGGTAAAGAAGGTAAAGAATCTTCAGATCTTGGTAATGGGTTTATTGGTTTTGGTGGGCACTAGAGAAGGAGAAGGAGAAGCTGAGGGTTACTCCTAGGTTTCAGGGTTGAAAAATTGGAGGGATTGTGATATGGTTCAACACAATGCAATAGATAAGGAAAAAGAGAGGGAGCATAGTGGATTAAGTTTTAGAAATGTTGACTTTTTTGGTCCCTGTCGGACATCTAAATGGGATTGTCAAGTATGTGATAAGATATATGGCTCTGATGCTTTGAAGATATAAATTCAGGAATCATGAGTATAGAAATAAAAGTCACTGTCCTAGGAAAATTCAGTAACAATGTAGTTGGATAACTCACACTAGCTACTCAAACAAATAACCCCCAAATCTCAGTGACTTAACATATTAAGGTCTATTTATTACTCAACTCATGGTCTCATGGTCTAGTGTAGACTGATGTGTTTGGTGGGGGAGGTGTTTCTCTTCCAACAGTCATTCAGAAATTCCAGGTTATACCCAGTGCAGTCTTCCAGGGATTCAAAATACTCTGGTGGATCCTCTGTACCAACTGAAGAACAAAAAGATCTTAGAAGGTGTTAAGTGATTTTGGAGACTGGGCTAGAAGTGATGTTAGAATACAGCTATTCAAACTATCTATAGCAAAGGACGACTTCTTAAAAAACTTTCCAATCTACTGCAGACTATTACTTTTGTAAAAGACAATAAAAATGTTGTAAGAATGTAAAATTTCTATAAAGGTTTCTAAACACTTTCATTTGCTGTACTTACCTTGTTATGGATGAGAAACAAACTAGTCATAGAACAACACTGGTCTCTGAACTACACCCTCAGTAGCATTGGTGTAAATTGCTTCTGATGACATTCCACTGGTCTGAACTAGCCATATGCTGCCACGTGAATGTAAGGGAAATTGGAAATGTTCAAAGGAAGAAATGAAGTGATGGTCTGTAATTCAATCCACCCTTCTGGTCCCAAATATCCATTTTTTTCTCCCTCTGTCATACTGACCCATCTCCAAAATATATAATCCAAAATATATAATCCAAAGTCTCATCAAGTCATTGCATGTAGCTTAAAATCCCAGATCTCTCCATCAGATGTAGATATGACTTCTCATGGTCTGGTGACCTATAAACTAAGAAAAAATATATATACTTCTCTCACCAGACTTACACCCAATATACAGTGGTATATTGAAATGAAGGATAACTGCAAAAGACACCCTTGTTAGGAAAGGAGAAGAATGAGAGACAAAGCAGTCACTGCTCCATAGCAATTCTGAAATCCTGGTTACAAATCATTTTGAAGGCCCTCTATTCCAGGGGTGAAGAAATTTCCTTGATTAGGTGATTAAGCTCTAATTCTTCCTTTGGGGAGATTCTGTATTAGTCAGGGTCTCCAGACAAACAGAAGCAATAGGAGATTATCTATCTATCAATCTATCTATCTAATAAATTTCCATGTATAATATCTATATATCTGTATACACAGCTAGAGAACCAGGAAAGCTGGTGATATAATTCAGTCCCAGTCTAAAAGCTGAGAACCAGGAGACCTAATGGTTTAAGTCCTGGTTTGAGTCCAAAGGCCCACGGCTGATATCTGAGGGCAGGAAAAGGTGGACATCCCAGTTCAAGCAGACAGGGCAAATTCGCCCTTCCTCTGCCTTTCTTACTCTATTCAACCCTCAAGAGATTGGATGACACCTACCCACATTGGTGAAGGCAATGTTCTTTATTCAGGCTACTGATTCAAATGCTAATCTCATCTGGAAACACCCTCACAGACACACCCAGAAATAATGTTTTACCAGTTATCTGGGCATCCCTTAGCCCAGTCAAGTTGACACATAAAATTAACCATCACAGACTCTTTCTCCATTTCCTCTGGCTCTACCCTTGGGAAGTTTTCCTTGTCCATAATCTTCCATGGCCATATCTGAATGAGAGTTTGCTCTCCTTGGAGACGGCATAGTTTTCATATTTGAAGAGCCTGGGGGTCAACCAAAGATGGTTTTATAGCTTAATCAATTAAAAATAATTTCAGATTAGGGGCATGGTTACTTTGGCAATACAATTTCCTCAAAAAATGTAGTAGTGTTTTGATCCATTTGTTTCCACTCAGTTCAATATGCCATTAACAACACCTGAAATTCTTTCTTAGTCTGTTTTAGACTGAGTTCCCCAGAAACAGATCCTGAGAAGAGGATTTGTGAACAATGACTTATTAAGAACATTGCATAGCAATAGGAACAGCAGAACAAGGGAGAAGAGGAAGTCAAGTGTATCACTCAGGATTCAGTTAGAAGACAGAAGCATACTAGTTATTTTAGCAAAGAGAATTTAAAATAAAGATTTGTTAAAGGCAAAAAGAGAACATTATATATCGTGGAAGTAGCAACTACAGGAAGCAGTGACCACCTCTAGGGCTGAGGGAACAAAGAGAAGATGGTTGAATGACTAACACCGTTTTAGTCAGTTGGGCTTGCTATCACAAAAGTACCACAGACTGGGTGGCTTAAACAACAAACATTTATTTCTCACAGATCTGGAGGCTGGGAAATCGAAGCCCAAGGTGTGGCAGATCTGGTCTGGTGAGGACCTGCCTCCTGGCTTGTAGACAGCTCCCTTCTTGCTGTATTGAGAGACAGCGAGAGGGAGAGGGAGAGAGAGAAAGAGAAGAGAGAGGAAGGGGAGGAAGAAGAGGAGAGAGGCACCTTCCAAAGGCCCTATCTCCAAATACCATCACACTGGGGATTAGGGATTTGACATAGGAATTTTGAGGAGACACATATATGCAGTTCATAACAAACTCTTAGAAGCCTGAAGGATTGGCCCCATGGAGCTGAAACTCAGACCTCTGAGAAAGGGGCACTGCTCAGCTCGTGCCAGAATATCTGAGCTTGGAGGAGAGGTACCATAGAACTGGCACCCAGGCCTTTGAGGAGGGGGTGATGGTGGCTGGTATTGATATCCCTATGGGGGTGCAATGAGACTAGTTCTGCAAGCATTAGGAAAACTGTAAACTGGATTCAGCCTCTGCTACTGGAATGAACTGTTGCTGCTGGGACTAATGAAAAGTTGCTGGATACATCATGACAGGAACATAAAACAAATAGAAGTAAACAGGAAGGAGCAAAGCCCTTTTCCTCTTCCAGCCTTTCAGTCTCCTTCAAGTGTCCTCTGTTGGCAGAACATAACAGGGAGCAGCTGGCAAAGAACAAAACTGGTTTGCAGATTCCCAGCCCCCAGCATTACAAAGCTGAGTTAAGAAGGGTGGCTTTGGATCTGGGGTAATAGCTTAACATGCACATAAGCAAGGATACAACTTTAGATAAAAAGCTACAGAGGTAGCTTCAGCCTGTTCCTACAGGAAAATTGTGGAGTGTAAATGATGCCTCCCACCCAAGACAGGGGAGTTAGGGCTTTCACACTCCTGCATTTATCAGTCCTTGGTTAAGAGCTTGCCCTATTTATCGGGCTAATTTCCCAGGTACTTCCAGTCTCTGTGAAGGCAGGCAAAGTGGCTCCAATAGCCTGAGCATAGTCCTCTGAAAAAGAGCTGCAGGTCTTGGCTGCTGGAAGTAAAAGTACATTGAAACTTCAGGCAAAGGGGGCACTCAAAAAAAGGTGGATAAATATCCAGGAGTCATGGTTGAAGTACCAAAATATTCCCTCTGGAGACATAGTTCCAAAAGCTGCCGTATTTCTCTACTTTCTTGATTAGATCTCTCTTTCTCTGGATTTAATTGCTTCTACTCTGGAGACATGCTGGTTAAAGGGTACAATTTTAAGATGAGTAAGTTTTGGAGATCTAATGTACAGCATAATACAGTATTGCATACTTGAAATTTTCTAAGAGTAGATTTTAAGCTTTCTCACTACACACACACACACACACACACACACACACACAAACTAGGTGAGGTGATGGGTGTGTTAATTAACCTGATTGTGGTAATCATTTCACAATGAATATGTATATCAAATCATCTCATTGTACATTTTAAGTATATATAATTTTGTCAATTACACCTCCGTGAAGCTGGAAACAAAAAATAACGGCTGCTACTGAGGCTATCTGAAACAATAGGCGCTATCTGAAATAAACATGTGTAATCTGATCTTTCCTAAAGGCTGAGTCATTTTCTTCAACTCCTACTGGGGCTTCCTAGCTCAAAGGCTTTTATGTAGAAGTATTGTGTTTTCAAACCCTGCAAGGCCCCCAAATGCTGGACTCTTTTCCGTTTCATTTCTGTTTGTAAATTGGTTAATTCTCTTCTATGCTAATCTCTTTCTGGTAATACCCTGTTAATCACATAAAAAACAACCAACATCCACGATTAATATTGCTTTCTGAACTCTTCCCATAGAGCTACAAATTATGTACTTGTTCTGATCTGCTTTCTAATGTATTATGGGCAACAGTTTAGCCACTGCCTGATATGAATCTACAGTTATCCAGCCTACTACATTTCTTAATTCCTACATGACTGCTATGCTAAGCTAATGCCACATATTTTAGATTTTTTGTTATAGTTGGCCACCATTTCTATTATTAATCCAAGTAGGTGATTGTTACTATTGTAACAAACAACCCTAAAATCCTAGTGTCTTAACCCAATAAAGATTTATGTTTTGCTCTAATCAGTACAGTGAGGATCAGTGCGGTGAAAGTGCTCTGTGGAATTATTAAGAGACCCAGGGTCCTTCCATCTAATATTTCTGCCATTCCTTAGCTCCTCAGAGTTTTCTGTATCTGGCTGACTGATGTGCAAAAAACAAAAAGGTTTTTTTTGTTTTGGAGGTTTGAAGGGTCAGGTTTAGATTAGGCAATCACTGCTTCTGTCTATGTTCCACTGGCCAGAAATAGTCACACAGCCTGATGTAGAAGTAAGGGAGCTAGGAAATGTGGATTTCCTGGGTATACAGAGGAAGATAAGATGGTGAATATTTATCATTGTCGCTACCAGTTAGGATGCTTTCAGTTGCAGATAACAGGAAACCAAACTAATATTGGCTTTGTCAGGGAGGAAAAGCTTTCTCTCTACCCTCTTATATTTAGTTTTGGGGTACCTGCAAATTAAACTGACAAAAGACAGGTTAGCAAGAGAAAAGAGAGATTTTAATCACGTATCATGTATGGGAGTTCACAAAGAAATGTGACTCAAAGGGGTAGTTAGGATTTGGGGCTTATATACTATTTTAATAGATGAAGGGGAAGGGGAGAAAGGCATTTATGTGAAAACAAATAACTTCTTAGAAGGGGGGCTCGGGAGAGAGGGCATTTATGGGAAAAGCAATGACTTTTAGAAAAGATAAATGGGCCCTTAAGAGAATAGGTGGAAGATATGATAGTTTGTGACAATGTCTGTTTAGGTGTGGTGACAATTCTCATAGTCTCTAGCCATAAGTCACTCTTCCCTAGTTGCTCCCTGGGAGGAGATTTATGACACTTGAATTCTTTTGGAAGACTCTGGTTTTAGGCAGATAAGGAATTTCAGGAACTCAAATACCTTTGGCTAGGGACTTCCCTGGTGGTCCAGTGGTTAAGACTCTGCGCTCCCAATGCAGGGGGCCCGGGTCTGATCCCTGGTCAGGGAACTAGGTCCTGCATGTCCCAACTAAGAGCCTGCATGTCGCAACTAAAAGATCCTGCATGCTGCAACGAAGATCCCGTGTACCGCAGCTAAGACCTGGTGCAGCCAACTAAATAAATAAATATTTTTTAAAAATGCCTTTGGCTAAAAATAATTTTTATGCCACAGTGGCTTATTTTGGACCCCTTAGGCTTAAACAGAAAAGGGAATTTATTGGCTCATATAACAGAGAAGTCTAGCAGCAGAATGGGGTTCAGGTTGGGTTTGATTTGGAGGTTTATGATGCTCTCAGGGATTGACTTCCTCTTCCTGTGATTGATTCGCCCAGCCCTTCCTCCTCCACGTTAGCTTTACTCTCAGTTGGCTCTCAGTAGCACACACACAAGGAAGGTTGTAGTTTTTCCAGTATTCACATTCTAATGCCATATCATCCAGAGAAAGAATGAACTTCTCTTTTGCTCACAATCAAACAAAAATCCTGGTCTTCACTCTGATTGGTTTATGAAACAATAACTGGTTCAAAGGGAGGTGAGGCTAGCTGTACTATAGTTTTAGGCTAGTTGTACTATTCTTGGAGTTGGGATTGTGGTGATGATTATTCCACTCGAATTTGGGTGAACACAATAGAGTTGTGGAATAGAACTAGGAAATCATCTATATCCGTTACAGTCAGGAAAGAGTGGCACATGATCTCACTTAAGGAGAATGAGTACTGTGAGGATACTTAGCCCGTACAGAACGTAAAGGGGCAGAAAATATAACAAGTCAGAGGAAGCACTTAAAAATGAAGGGAAGGTATGGATAGTGTCAAGAGAACCAAGACAGTTGTGTTACAGATCCAAGGGAGGAGTTTTGAGAATGAAGTAGTGAAATAAATCATTCAATTTGTTGATTTCATACTCACCAGATATCCTTTAAAATTTGGCTTCTCATGTAAATGTTCCTTTTGAGTAAAAATGTGTACACAGTTTTCTGGTCTTCTTGGCAGTTATGAAGAATTTGGTTTATATATCAGTCTCTAGTAAGTCTGGTTGGCATGAATCATCCCACTGGATTTAAATTAGCTCTGGTTACATGGGACTGAGTGAACTGATGAGGATGATTATAATTTTTGTGACTTTGTTTGAATTAAAAAAAAAATTCCCCCCCCCCCAAAAAATTAGCTCTGGAGGCTAACAACATTAACTTTCTGTCTCTGCAAACTGAGGACCAGACTGTAGAATACAGAGTGAAATTTTAAGTTCACTTTCATACTGTAACACCCTTTGCTAACCATTAGGAACTATATTGGAAACATTTGAAATATAATGACTTAAGAATGCTCCAAGATTTTTGAACTTTTAGCTTTCCACGTTTGCTGTTTTGACTATTCTCTTTTCCTATGAAACTTATTTGCAGTGCCTACAAGAAAGGGAAAGCTGAGTGGACTATCCCTGGCCCAGCTGGGAGAAGAGTAGGTCATGGTCATCTGTAGCCATTCCAGGTTTCTAGGGCTAATTCAAGTGGTCTTCGGGAAAGACTGGTCTGGGAGTGGTAATCAATAAGGAAACAATTGTAATGATAAATGCCAGAGAAAAGCTGGGGACAGATTGGTTGAGAAAGAAGAAAGTGATTTCAAATAGGCAGGACGAATTAGTACGACCCAGTGATTGAATGCGAGCGCAGTGATTGGTGTGTATTAAGGATCTAACAAGGCAAGATTTCAAATCCAGGTCACTCTTGAGAGCTGGACCACTACTGACATCCATCTTGTGAGTACAACTGGGAGAGGAAACTTTCCTTACAGATCAGAGTACAATGTTTTGCAAGTATTTGTGCAAGCAGTATCTTAACAGGTGTTCTTGTAAATGCACTTATCTTTTGTTTTCGTTTTTTTAGTTATTACAGGCATCCATATGGCAGTTAGGAATTGAAGGAGACGGTAGCAAAATCTCAAGTTTGAAACAAATTTGGCAAAGGTAGCCAATTATTAAAAGAACCTTCTCCACTTCTTTTTCTCATCTGGTGTGTGGTCTTTGCCGCTCAGGCACAGTGTTTCTTTTTTTCCTTTTTTAAATTATTTTTGGCTGCGTTGGGTCTTCGTTGCTGCCCGCGGGCTTTCTCTAGCTGCAGTGAGCGGCGTCTACTCTTCATTGCAGTGCATGGGCTTCTCACTGCAATGGCTTCTCTCCTTGCACAGCACGGGCTCTAGGCCCATGGGCTTCAGTAGTTGTGGCTCGCGGGCTCTAGAGCGCAGGCTCAGTAGCTTTGGCGCACGGGCTTAGTTGCTCTGCAGCATGTGGGCTCTTCCCCGACCAAGGATTGAACCCGTGTGTCCTGCACTGGCAGGCGGATTCTTAACCACTGCGCCACCAAGGAAGCCCCTGGTGTTTCTTTTTAATGGCGCCTCTCTTCCTAGACCTTCTTACTTTCCAAGCCTGCAGAGAACTAGCTGTTACACACAGAGAGGCCCCGGAACTCGTGTTTCCACGCCTTCAGATTCGATGGAGCCCAGGTTTCAGGATTGCTGGCCGGGAAGCAGTACGCACCCACGGCCGCTCCAGCCCCGACCTAGTGCCTGACCTTCGGCCGCTGCCTGCGCATAGCTGGGCGCCGGGGCCTTCGAGGACCCGCAACGCGGCGCACATGCCCGTGCCCGCCTTCCGCGTCGGCGAGAAGAAAGGGAGCCCGGACGCGCGGAGGCTGACCCGGAGCCTACCCATGAGGCAGCGCGCCGGCTCCTCGAGAGCCCCCCCACCCCGCCCACGGCTCGGCCGCCTGCTCCGCAATGGGAGCCGCCGCCGTCGCCGCTGTGTAGTTTTTCGTGCTCCTCCTTTTCCTCCTCCTCTTTCTCCTCCTCCTCAGGGCCCCAGTCAGGCCGATCCGCTCCGCTCACGGTAAGCGCCCCCCGCCCCCGCCCGCCCCCGCCCGCCCCGCGCTGCAGCAGGCAGAGGCCCTCCCGCGCGGCCTGCGCCGCCTCACTCCGGGGGCGCCGGGCTGGGGGTGTCGAGGCCGGCGCGGGTCGCCGAGAGCGCCCAGGGCGCGGGGGAGGGGACCGGCTGCGCGGCGGCGGCCGGACCGCCATCTTGCGCCGGCCCTGGCGGGGGAGGGATCGCGGCGCGACGCGGCAGCTAGTTCGGTGCGGCAGGCCGGGGCCGCGCAGGCCGCGGACGACGCCGTTTCCCCGCCCCGCCTCGCCCCCCAGGGCCTGTTTGCCCCTGGCCTGGTTTGGGCTTTTCTTTCCGGAGGCTTCTCCCTTGGTCTAACGTACATTTTGTGCCGCTGTTTGGCGGGGACCCGTGCTCTTCTCGCTCCGGCTCTCCCCCCGAGTCTCGTGAGTCGTAGGCAGAGACCACAGGGGGTGCCGAACTTTGAGGTTCGGGGACCCTAGGGCCCAGGTTCCCCCGCCCGGGTGACCAGTCAGTACCTGCTCACACCCTCCTTCTTGTCAAAGGACTTCCCCGCTGTGCCCTACACGTCCCGTTATTGTCTGTAGGAGAGGGGCCCTGAGGAGAAACGTGGACTTGATAACACAGTTCCCTAACTGAGCTTGCAGGTTTCACTTCGTGAGACGGAAAGAATGATCTCATTCTGAGGTTTTATCCTGCTCTAGAGATGGACGGAGTTCCTCCCAACTTATCTCAAGTGTTAACGCTTTTATGGAGCGATCGGCTAGAGAGGAGAAACGTCGAAGTGAACCCACTTCTACAAGCACGGGAGACCTTCGTTCCAGGGGGTTCTCTTTGTTTGCCAAGAATTGTTAGTTTAAAGAAAAATTCTGTGAACTTAAACCTGATTTATTTATTGTTTTCACGTTTGAACTGTGTTTTAAGAATTTGACGTTTTTCAGCGGCATTAAACATAAAATTGAAGCATTAGAGGAGCGATTTAAAGTACAAAAGCCACCTCTCTGCAATTGTGAGGTGTCCTGCTTTGGGGGATTACTATGCCAACTCAGGCTGTCTCTAAGCAGAAACTTACTGTGCCTGGTTTGCTTAGAGAAGGCACTGGTTTGCTTAGAGAATTAAGTTGGGGCTGTGTGCTCTCGATGTTTTAAAACATCGTACAAGTACCATTTTAATTGTATCTTGCATTTGTATGGGTCATTGTTACCGGCTGATACGTATTTCCTAACCCCTTTTACAGTGGTCTTTGCTGCTAGAACTGATTTTGAAGGTTAGGAAAGAGAGCTCAGGGTGAGAGGTCTGTAATGAAGTCATGGCTAGGAAGTGATAGAGCCTTTTCTAGAACCTTAGGTCTTCTGATTCCTCATTCAGTGCTCCATTCACTATGTTTCATTTTTTGTGAGAATGAAGTGATTGAGGAAAAGAGCAAAGGAGGCTCACCTACAAAATTTAAGAAGCACTATTCAGTTGCCCCTTCCTTCACATTTTTATTTTTAAGAGTTCATTTCTTAGCTTTTTAACTTCTTGTTATTTAAGTTTTCATGTTATTTTTTTCCCCAGACATTGAAAAGTTGAGTAGCCGGGTTGAGCTCTCCTCATACCCACCACCTAGTTTTTACGGTTGTTACTGATTTGCCACATTTGCTTTATCCACCTATCTCACGGTTGTTTTTGGTGAACATTTTCAAAACATATTTCATACATCACAACAGTTCACAGCGAAGTACTGTGTGTGTCTCAGTATGTATATCATAAGATTAAGGTCAATTTTCTATGTAACTGCAATAGGATAATCACACTTAAAGTTAAGAATAATCCCTACATAATCCCTGATAATCTAATGCATGTATGTAGTATGTATTCACATGTTCTTCACATGTTCCTTGTCCCCAAAATGTTCTTTTTAGTCATTTATTTTGGAACAATCATGCATTACATTTGTGTTAGTTCCTTTTAATTTAGTGTAGTTTCCTTTTTTTTTTTTTTTAATGACATTGACCTTTTGAAGAGACCAAGCCAGTAGGCTTGTAGAATAACCTACATTCTGTATTTTACTGACAGTTTCTTCCTCATGGGGTTTAACTGTACCCTGTATCCCCTATACTTCCTTTAAACTTGAACCTAGGTCTAAAGGCTTGAGTAGATCAGGCTAAATATTTTTGGCAAGAATACTTCACAAGTTATGCAGTGTACTGCTCATTATACAACATCAGAAGGCACGTAAAGTGGGGTTATCCTGTTGGTAATCCTAAATTTGATCTCTTGGATAAGATGGTGACAGACTATCTTTCCATTGTAAGCATTTCCCTTTGCAATTAGCAGATAGTCTATGGGGTGATATTTTGGCATTAGTATTTGGTAAGAGTTTTACTGCAGTAATCTGATAACATAGTTGGGAGCAATTGTCTAGAAATGGGTGTTTGGGGATGAAGGAGGGGAGCAGTTTTGAAGGTTAGAACTAACTTATCTAGTTTAGGAAACTTGGAATTGCTGCTCTAGTTGACATCAGAGCCTACAGTGGCTAGGGGAGAGGAGACAAAGTAGATATCAGACTTTGCCTCCTCTGAAAGTTTGCTCAAGACCCTTGTAGGCGTAGTGAGCTGTGAGACAAAGAAAGTTCTGGGGTAGTTTGGTTTTGGAGGACTACAAACCTCAGCATCCCCACTTAAACTCATTCTTTCCAGTTAGGCTATCTCGTCCAGTCCTGCTTCTTCAGTCCAATGTTTTACTACCCAGCATTGGCTTCCTTAGTAAGGGAGAGGAGGTCAAAGGAAAGGAATAAATAATTTTGTACCCTTCTCTCCCACACTGTTTTCTTTATTGAAGAGAACATTTAGAACCATACCAAGATTTCTTTTTCTTTACTAATTGGGCAGGGGATGTACCTATGCGGAATAACAATTTTAAATAGAAAGTAAATGATAGTTTTAGATGACAGGAAATTGGAGATTATTGACAATATATTTTGTTATTTCAAAAGTAACTTTTGAATGATAAGAAATATTTTTGACATACTAATTAAATATATAGTCCTGAATAGTTTATTTTTTCCTGCTTCAGAGGACTCAAAAATATTTGATTTTTCAGTCAAGTTGTTTTAAAAATATATAATGATTTGATTTACTTGGTAACTTTTTTCAAAAATGTGTGTTTGGGATTTTTATTGATTTTTGCAGAGCAGTTTTGTTTTAAGGATTCTTTTAATTCTCAATGTAACAGGAAAAATAGATACCACTCTTTATCTTCTAGATCAAAAGGAACTTTTATTTTTTAAACATTTTAAATTATTTTATATTTAAAATGTTTTTATATATTTTATATAATTTTATATCATATAATTTATATAATTAACAGAAGAATAAAGGAGTAATGTAAAACAACTTATTAGAGCTTTTAATAAGAATTCAAACAGCAAATATTTTTGTATATACTTAGAAAAATAAGAAACAAAAAAATATATTTCATGCGTCTAATTAAATACTACCCCTACAATTAATATGCATCACATTTTAATGCTCTTGGCAAATACTATAATTGTAGCCCACAATTTTTTGGTTTTTTTTTTTAGTTTTTTACCCTCACAAAGAGCATCTTCCTTTATTCTTCTCTCTTACACTTGTGCACAAGAATATTGTAGCTAGAGGGTAAGACAGAATTCTCTTATAGTTCCTGCAAGTGCTTTTCCTAGTTGCATGAGGAATGTTCTTCTTGGTAACTTACAGTTTTGTAATTGAAACTTTCCCCATACAGTGATCATAATATCAGTCATAGGCCATCATCTTCAAGTCATTATTTTGCAAGTACAGTTGACCCTTGAACAACATGATTTTGAACTGTGCAGGTCCACGTGGATTTTCTTTTTCAATAAAAGTGCTACAGTACTATACGATCAGCAGTTGGGTTGAATCCATGGATGCCGAACCATGCATACAGAGGGGCCAACTATTACACACTGATTTTCAACTGCACGGGGCTTGGTGCTCCTAACCCCTGTGTTGTTCAGCAATCAACTGGATAGGTTCTAGCTTTCATAATCAGTGTCTATCCCTCCTTTAGTCTTTTTATACAATACAACTCTCTCCAGGTTAACTTATGCAGGATTTTTAAAAACTAACTGATGGGCTTCCCTGGTGGCGCAGTGGTTGAGAGTCTGCCTGCCGATGCAGGGGACACGGGTTCATGCCCCGGTCCGGGAGGATCCCACATGCCGCGGAGCGGCTGGACCCGGGAGCCGTGGCCGCTGAGCCTGCGTGTCCGGAGCCTGTGCTCCGCAACGGGAGAGGCCACGACAGTGAGAGGCCCGCGTACTGAAAAAAACAAACAAAAAAACCCAACTAACTGATGCTTGAGAATGCATTGAGCTGAGAAGAGTACTAGTTTTTCTTAGGACAGTAAGAATCATCAAATATCTTTGAAAACCAGATTATGTGCAGTTGACTTCTCTTCCTTTCCCTTTGTGAAAATTCACAGAAGTTCAACCTTGTTCTTCCTGATATTGCCAGCTGAGGAAAATCTCTCACTAGATAATACTAAGCCAATTCTAAACTTATAAAAATTTGTCACAAGTTGTATTTCTGACAGAATTTTCAAATTCTTTTGTCAATTCTTGTAATAATCTTGGTTCTGCTCTCACCCCTTTTATGAATCACCGTGTAGATATGCATTTTTCAAGCTTACAGTGTTACACTGTCACATGTTGCCCAGATTTTTAGTCTATATTTTTCAGGATTGAAGCTTGCCTGAAATGGGCAACATTGTCTGCATGTGAGTAACTCATCAACTGTCATACGTGATCCTGGAACATAGTGATTTGAGATTTCAGATACTTCCCCAGTAGGTTCTTGCTTATCATTCCTTCTGGATCTTCTTTTTGCAGTGTGCATCATCAGATGCAACATTTGAAGGATTTTTTGAAAACTTGTATGGTTTAAATTTTTGTTGAAAGGAAGATGGCCATCTTTGCTTTATAATTACAAGGTATTTTCAGTTTTAGATTTCTAGACACCAATTAGAATAATCAATCCAATGAATTAAAATTTCTGCATCATCTATTTCCTTCTAGTCACCATTGTATACACCTGCATTCAACACTTCTCCACTTATGAACTGTATCAAGTTAAATTTTAGCCCACAGACGTGAAGGATGAAAGAATACTGTCAAAATAGCATGGTCCTGCATTTAGCAAATGCAGGACCTCCTTTTAGCAAAATAGCATGGTCCTGCATTTTTGTAAAAACATGGCATGATGAAGTTCTTCCTGCTGAATGAGAATACTGTATTTCCTTTTAGTTTTTAGAAATATATTGTTCACTCGTTGATTGTTGAGTTTGAGAAAATCTATCTAGGGACTTGGTCTAATTACACTTAGTCTGAGATTTCCCAAAGTTCACTGTCATTATTACAGTCTGAAGTGCTTGCTATCTACCTTTGCATTTATCTTTAGTTTCATCTAATAATTCTGAAATGTCTCCTCTGTTAGTTTTCTTCTGTTCATTATTAACAGAAAATAAAAAGTTCTGAGTTCATAACAGTAGTCAGTGAAAACTAAAGCAGATGAAAGGATCTGCCACCCTAAAATATGCCACTTTGACATAAGGATTATTTTGAGCAGAAGGCAATTGAGAACCAACAGATGCAGGAAGAGCCCTCTTCCCATCCCCCCCCCCGCCCCGCCCAAAATTAACTGCCTAAAAGCAGGGCATACATTTCTTTTTGTGAAGGTTCTTACCTTACTGCACCAGGAAAGGAAGAGTGACTCTTATCACCTAAGATGGAGAGTTGATAGATGAGTTTGCATAAACAGACCCAACTAAAATAACACTTATCTTCCATTAGTTCTGCCACGCATTTCCTAGTTTCTTCCCCAGGATTTATTGTCTCTCAAAGCCCCAATTCCCTTTCCTTTGTTAAAATGGTATATACACCCTGAGTCTAACTGCTTCTTTGAGTTTTACTTCTTTTCTGTGAACTCCAGTGTATGTAAATATTAATAAAAATTATGTGCTTTTTCTCCTGTTGATTTGTCTGTTGTTAATTTAATTCACAGGCCCCAGATACTGCAACCTAAAAGGGTAGAAGTAAAGTTTTTACTTCCTGACACAGACTACAAAGATAATGCCTTGAGTCTTCTATACCTTTTGGGAAGCTGATGCAGTATTTTGTGCAAAACAATAGGAAAACTCAAGAAAAGAAAGGTGAAGGATAATGTATTAGTGATGATTTATTTCACTCTCGCGTTATCCTTCTAGGCAATTAAAACGTTCTTCTGTTTTCTTATTATTTTAGTTTTTTTAAAGCATAGTTGGGAAAAATTGATGCTCAGTGGTGAAATAACACCTAGGATGATGGAATTAGCAAAATATTTTGAGGTGTAGGAAGAATAAAATCACTAATATCCCATAATGTATCTTAGATTTATAAAAGGAGTCTATGGGCTCACCTAGTAATTGTAAGATAGAATGATTTTTATTCTATTTTAAAGTAATAAGTTACTTTTCCCTTTGTTGTTTGAAGATCTCTAGGAAACAAAGTCATAAAATGTCAATTTTTAAAACTAGAACTGCTAAGGAAAGAAAATTAAGAACTGAACCTATGGACTCTGATAGTGTGCTGAAGGTTAATGGTTAGTTTGGACGGTAAGGTGCAGAGTTCCACTGCTTTCCAGCACTGCTTTCCTCCTACTACTATGATAGGTTTTTTTCACCCTTTTGCACTCCATCTCTAATGGAGTAAGGGTTCTACAAGGCTCTCCCTTTACCATGTACGTATCTTATGAAGCTGGATTTTCCTCACTTCAACAGAACAAGATGGTGTAACAGATTGAATACAGAAGCAGATAAGAGAATCCAGCTGTCTTTATGAACACAGATATTAAAATTAATGAGATTGTAAAAATGGAAAACAATGCCACTCTAAATTTTTGTTTTGGAAAATACAGCTATTTTTTATAAAAGTATTTGTGTTAATATGCAATGGGTTTGTTATAGTCACTTTTAAGTAAATTAATATATATTTCTTAAATTTCTCAGGTTGGGTTTGTAGGCTTCATCCTTAGAAGTTAATCAACTACACTCTTTTTTGCCAGGTTTGATTTCTTCAGCATGACAGCTGCCTGAATGCCTTTCAGTTGAGGGATATTAACCAAAGCAAAGATCATTAGTCTATGAAATAATTTGCTCCTTGCTTCTAGGCTCTACCCATGTGTTCCTTATTTTGTGGGTATTTGTTCTTAACCTTTGGCACGTTTGAGAAGCAAAACTTGGAGGGTTTGGGAGAGGTCTGGGGATTTTAGGTATATCCTAATCCCTATCGCCTTTGTTTACTCACTCATTTTGCTTTTCCTATTCAGGGTTTAAGATTATCTGACTTTGAACTATACAGGATTGCTGACTGCTGATAGAAAGGTCCTCATGGAACAAAATGCACCATGGAAGTGGCTTTGTTAAATTCCATGAGGAAAAATAAATAATATATCTCCCAACTGTATTGAATAGCAAAAGGTAAATAAGAAAATTGACACTACTTTTGACACTACATTGTTAGTATTTGTGTTTTTTTGAGAAGTTATAACACAAGATATCTTTCTAATTTTTCATTTCTTTTATTGTAGTGTTTTAGTGACTATAAAGTATTTCATGGTTATATTTCTTCCTCAAAATAAATAGTATTTGGAGATGGGTGGTATTATCCTTTATAGATGAGGAAATTGAGTTTCAGAAAAAGTTCATTTCATTCATTGTAATACTGGGTGCCAGACACTGCATATTCATTTTGTAAGGTGTGATACCGTGGTCTTCCCTCACTTCACCTTCAGCGTTTCTAGCTCAGAATTGTGTTCTCTTCTCTTTGGGTTAGACAGTGCAGGCCTGGCAGCACAGCCTCTGGTGGAAGTGCCAGCTCCTAGAGCATTTGGTCTATTCTCTGCCTCACTGCATTCTGGAAGCTTCTGGTACTAGTATAACCAAGCTCTGCATGCATTGGTGGAGAGTTATTGAAGAGTTTGGAATTGATAAGTGACACAATAAAAGCATTATTTTAGGAAATTGTTAATTTGGTGCTTCTGTATTGAATGGATGAAAGCAGATAGATCTGGATGCTGAGAGACAGTATAAAGTGAATCTTATAAAGTAAATCTGATGCTATAGGTGTGAGGTTCTATGAATGGAACCTTATGAATGGAAAGGCAAGGTTGGTTGTGGGAAATATTTTGAGGGAAGACTGTAGGACTGGGGAATTGATAGGATGAATGAAAGAGGGAAACATTGAAAAAAAACTGCAAAAGGGTGACAGTTTCATTTGAGGAAAAAGAGAAAGGCAAAAGTAGAATTGTTAAAAATCGGAGTAAGATTAATCTAACATAAAATTTACCATTCTTGACTAAAGTGTACAATTCAGTGGCATTTAGTATATTCACAATGTTGTGCAATCATCAGTGCTATCTAATCCCAGAATATTCTCAGTTTCTCAAACCCTTACCCATTAAGCAGTCTCTCCCCGCTTCTTCCCTCTCCCCCAGCTCCTGGCAACCACTGATCTGCTTTCTGCTCTATGGATTTGCTTATTCTGCGCATTTTATATAAATGGAAGCATAACATGACTGACTTCTTTCACTTTGCATAATGTTTTCAAGGTTCATCATGTTGTCACATATATCAGTACCTCATCTTTTTTTAATTCCCTTGTATGGATGTATCACATTTTGTCTATCCATTCATCAGTCAGTTGATAAACATTTAGCTTGTTTCTACTTTTTGGCTATTATGAATAATGCTGTAGAACTAATTTTTGAGGAAAAGTTAATGTTCAGTTTTGGAAATATTGAATTTGAGGTGAGTTTAAATATCCATATAGCAGTTTTCAGCAGTTAAGAGATGAAGGACTGAAACATAGTTAAGAAGTTAGGGTTGGAAGTTAATATTTGATGATTTTATAGGCTGCTATTGAGAACTGATAGCTAAGACTATGAAGTTTATTAGATTTGTCTTTTAGGAAACAATTTGTGTACGGCTAAGGTCTAAACTTTATAGAACCTGATTTTACATTGTTTAAGAAGGAAGGGAATATGAAGAATCTGTAAAGAGTTAAAAAGGAGGAGATGGATAGAGAACCAGTCTATTGGCATAGAGAAAATTACTGAGGAGCATGTCTCAAGAAATTGGGTTAGGACTTCCCTGGGGGTCAGTGGTTAAGACTGTGCTTCCACTGCAGGGGGCGTGGGTTCGATCCCTGATCGGGGAACTAAGATCCTGCATGCTGTGTGACATGGCCAAAAATAAATACCCTTATAAATAAATAAAAGGTTAAAAAAAAAAAAAGAAATTGGGTTAAAATTGATGCAAGATAAGGAAAATGAAAATGGAAGAAAGGGTTATTTGATTTGGCTGTTGGAAAGATTATTGGGATCTTAAGATGGATACCTTCAGCAGAATACTGTGTGGTAGAAAATGTAGCTGTCCTGCTGTGCTCAGCTCAGTTTTGACTGACAGAGTGGGTAGTGGTAACTGCTGTAGCCTGGATCAGGATCAGCAGGAGGTTTTAGAATACTTGGACCAAGTGGAGATGGTGCAAAGAGAGATTCCCCATACCTTGTTGTAAAGAAGGGTTGCTTTTATCAGTACATAGGAACTTTTAATGATTGTGCTGATTTGGATTGCTTTGTAGATTTAAGTAGTCTGCTCAAGCACAGGCTTTCTACTTATTAATATTATATTAACATTTTTTGTGTTAACAGAAATTTTAAAATTCTAAAAAGTTGGTTTGTCATGATGATTTGATACTTGAGATGTTTGCTCTGAATCAGTATCTGTTAAATAGATCTTGATATTGTTGGGAGTTCTGAGTTAAGCCATCAAACAGGCTTACTTATTAAAATGCAATTTATATTGTTTATTTAAAATTATTGGGGATTTCCCTGGCGATTCAGTGGTTAGGACTCCACGCTTCCACTGTGGGGGGGCCTAGGTTCAGTCCCTGGTCAGGGAGAACTGGGATCCTGCATGCCACGTGGGTGGCCAAAAAAAAAATTATCAACTGTTTTTTTTTTTTTTTTTCAGGAATTTACTTGCTTCGAATAAACTCAAGAATTTCATTCTGAGTGTTGTTTCATTCTTTACGTTGTACTTGAGAGTTTCTAGAAAATCTTTGGGTACAGTAGGTAGATTACTAAAATTCTTAATTTCTAATTCCAAAATGAACTTTCATAATTCAGCATTCTCAATTAGGGCAGTTTTTTTACTGAAATATGACAAATCCCCCTTTTCTTTCAGTCTAGGCAAAAAATTTACAAATACTAGATGAATATGTTTACAATATTAGGGTTGGAAGGATCCTTGGGGATCTTGAAAGTGACCATTTTCAATTGCATAATGTTTGAACTTTTCATATTTTTCTTTGGTGATCTGTCACATCTCAAGTTTATCTCATTTCCTGATATTTTAACTGCTGATTGTTTTGTTCTTATATGAAATCTGCCTCCCTGTTATTTTGGTCTTGTTCCTGGTGGAGGCAAATAATATGTGGCTGAAATCTCTGGCCTTCAAAGTGCCTGGGTTTGAATCCTTGTTCTACCACTTAGTTTTGTTACTTTGGGTAAGGTGCTTAATCTCTATAATTCAATTTCCACAGCTGTAAAGCAGGGACACTAATGGTGTCTGCCTCATAGAATTTTTTTGGGATTGGATGAAATGCATTGGATGCATGTATTTAATTAATTAGAAAATGGTAATAATTGTCATTATAAATAATAACTTATTATAACTTATAATAGTATGTAATGAATTAAGTAGTTGTATTGAAGCTCAAACTAGGAATGAAATTCTCTAGTTTACTCAAAACAAGTAAATATTAGCAGTGTTGTTATCGTTATTATCACTTGAGCCACAAGGAACGAGTCACCCTCTTGCCTTTTTTCTTATGACAAATTTTAAAATATCTGTAAACAGCTTTCACTTCTACCACCCCTGCTTCACGGTCTCATGTTTTTCCTAGGTTAGATATATTAGTCCTTTGACCTAGACAAAGCTTTAATTTTAATTCTTTGTAGTGGGCATCTGTTGTTTTTACTATCCAACATCCATTCACCCTTACCTCCCTTACCTTGGTAACATATGTCTTGATCTTGATTTTCCTGTGGGGAACCATCCCCTCCTCCAGTATTTATCTTGTGGGTGGTGTGTTGTACCCGCCTCCCCCCCCCCCCCCGCCCCTTTTGGGTCTCTGGTACCAGGAGGATCAATAGTGATTGGTTTAGGGAAGGGCATATGACTTTAGCCAAGCCAGTCAACTCCAATCAGAGCTGGTCCTTTTATCATTGTCCTGGTCTTGAATGTTGGAAGGTGTTAAGTTGAGCTACTGTAGTCATTCACAATGGGAGGACCCTTTCTGAGGATAGAATCAGAATAGAGGAAGTGAAGCCTAGGGATGGAGAGAGAAAAACCAGGTTTACGTATCATTGTTTAAAATGTGCCTACAGCAAATGCTGTAAATGAGCCAATAAATTCTCTTTTGCATAAGCCAGTTTAAGTTGGGTTTTCTTTCTGTTACTTAAAAGTTGAAGGAGTCATAGCCAATACACAGTATTCCAAGTGGGGATTGAATCCGACAGAATAGAATAAAACCATCATCTCTTTGACTTTAGACTCAAATTCTTCTATTTTGACACTGTATCACAAGTCTGATTGTATCAGTTCCTGCTTAAAATCCCCTCAGTGGCTTTCCAGTTGCTCTTCGGGTAAGGACAGAATTCCTTAACATGGTCTTCAAAGTGCAGCATTGTTTGACTCCTATCTTACCTCCCATTGTATACCATCTTGCTCTCTTTTCCAGTCACACTGGTTTCTTTTCAGTTTCTTATATTTGCTGTGCCATGGATCTTTTGCACATGCTGTTGCTTTTGCATGGAATGCTTTCTTCCCTCTCCTGTTTGCCTAGTTAACTCTAACTCATTCTTCAAATAACAATTAATCATTGCTTCCTTAGGGGAGCCAGTTTTGATTATGCTAACTAGACCTAACTTCCTTACTCTGAGTTTTAAAATTCCTTGTCCATAGCCTTCATAGCACATATTGTCAGTTTAATCTGTTTGTATGAGTGTTTGTCTCTGTCTCTAGACTGTAAGGTTCATGAGTGCAAGACCTGTGTCTTAATTTTTGACCATCATTGTATTCCTGCCTGGCACGATGTCTGGCACATAGTGCATGTTTATGTACTTTTTATTTTTGGATGTGAACCACTTTTAAAGTCTTTATTGAATTTGTTATGATATTGCTTCTGTTTTTTGTTTTGGTTTTTTGGCCCTGAGGCATGTGAGATCCTAGCTCCCTGACCAGGGATTGAACCCTCACCCCCTGCATTGCAAGGCGAAGTCTTAACCGCTGGACTGCCAGGGAAGTCCCTAGATGTACTTTTTAAATGAATGAACTTTGGACTTACTGCCTCTCTGGTAACTAAAACTGATAAATAGTATATCTTCAATTTATATTTTTTGTAAATTTTGGTTTTTGAGCAAATACAAAACTAATTTTATGCTAGATTTTACCATTCATCCTACTTTGTTGAGATCTTTTGAAAGTCTCTTTTGTTATTTAACATGCATTATACTATTTACTCATCTATAAATGTAATCTGTACACAGTATGGTCTTTATCCAAATTATTGCTGTGAATATTGCCCTTTGTTAAGATATATAAGACATTGGAATGCCTTTCTTATTCCTGAACCATAACCGTATCTGTATCTTCAATCAGTATTATTATCCACTGCATCACATAGCAAACTCTGATGTGTGGGACTGGGGGTAGGGCAGGGGAAGGAATAAGGATTCATACTTTTTACTCTACACACTTCTGTATGTTTGAGTCCCCATTTAATGAGTATTTTTACTTTAAAAAAACACTAATGAAAACATCTTTCCTTTAGAGATTAAGGGGTATGTTTCTCCCATGGCGGGGCATTTCCAAATCCTCCAGCTAGATGTGATTACTTTTTTTCAACCCCTGACCTAGAGATTCTTAGCCTTTTTGGTTCATAAACCTTATAACAGTTTGATGCCCCAGAAAATGTATGTGTGCACAGAATTTTGCACAGTTCTTATTTCTGTGGTTTCCTCAGCACCTTGTCATGAACCTCTGCTATAGCATTTCCAATTTTTATTTTTGTTATCTTTTTTGGAGTATAATTGCTTTACAATGTTGTGTTAGTTTCTGCTGTACAACGAAGTGAATCAGCTATATGTATACATATATCCCCTCCCTCTTGGACATCCCTCCCCACGCCATCCCACCCATCCAGGTCATCACAGAGCACCGAGCTGAGCTCCCTCTGCTATATGGCAGGTTCCCACTAGCTATCTGTTTTATACATGGTAGTGTATATATGTCAATCCTAATCTCCCAATTTATCCCCCCCCTTCCCCCCTGTGTCCACATGTCCATTCTCTACATCTGCGTCTCTATCCCTGCCCTGGAAATAGGTTCATCTGTACCATTTTTCTAGATTCCACCTATATGCATTAATGTACAATATTTGTTTTTCTCTTTCTGACTTACTTCACTCTGTATGACAGACCATCCACATCTCTACAAATGACCTAGTTTCTTTCCTTTTTATGGCTGAGTAATATTCCATTGTATATATGTATCACATCTTTATCCATTCATCTGTCATTGGACATTCCAATTTTTATTATTGCAGCTACCATGCCCTGTTTCGTATGATATTTATATATTTATCATAATCCCCCTACCAGATAGTTTCTTGAGGTAGGGACTTTTTTCTTTGAGGATTGTGCCTTGCGTTAGATAGAAAATGGTTAAGTGTATTATTTTTTTAAACTTTTAATTATTTGTATTATGAAGTATTTTTATTGTTTTTCGAAAATCTGAGCTCACTAACTTGGAGAATTGGTTTTCACTTGTAGTGGAGGTAAAAGAACCCTTTTCCTTTATCCTCTTAGGTTAAGTGCCTGGGATCTGCAAATTAAGTTGATGAAAGACAGATTAATAGGAGAAAAGGTGTACAAATTTTATTTGATGTTAATTTAACTTTTACGTTAATGGAGGTGTTCATCGAAAAAAATGAAGACTAATGAGGTGGTTAGACATGGGGGCTTATATACCATTTTTTTAAAAGATGGTAAATTTCGGGAGAGTGGCAGGTCAAAGGAAAAGAGGTTTGGGCTTCTAGGAGTGGTAAATTGAGGGAATGTACACATATGGGGGAAACTAATGGAAGATTAGGGCTATTTTAGTAAGGTTTGTTTGTGCAGCCCCATCTCGATGCCGACTTTCTGTCTCCAGTGATAATGGTAGTTTTTCCTCCTCCTGGAATGGGAGAGGGAAAGGGGAAGACCTTCACAATGGGAAATGTATGTCCTGCTTTTAGACAGATAGGAGGAGGGCAGAGAGCTCTTTCTGTGTTTCCTGCTTCTTAATTGCTGAAGTGGCATATGTTGATCCTATAGGCTTTAAGGAATTCTGGATTTCTTCTAATTTCAGAGAATTAAAGTGTTAATTCTTTGATTACCTACCTTCAGAGAATGAAGTTTTTTCTGTAAATTAGGAGGTGGACAGGAGAAGCTGGCCTAATTGCTTTTTAAGCCTTATTCTTGGAAGTAGCTAGGGCAGCCTCTTTCAAGACCTGGATTTTCCCTATCCTTGTTCTGATCTCATTGTAGGCCACTTCTTTCAAGGCTGACTCCCAACCCTTCCCCTTCTCTGTTTGCATCTTTCTCTTAAGATTCCTGAATGAATCTTTTTTTTTTTTTATTTTGCCGTACGCGGCCCTTTCATTGTTGTGGCCTCTCCCGTTGCGGAGCACAGGCTCCAGACGCGCAGGCTTAGCGGCCATGGCTCAAGGGCCTAGCCGCTCCGCGGCATGTGGGATCTTCCCGGACCGGGGCACGAACCCATGTCCCCTGCATCGGCAGGCGGACTCTCAACCACTGCGCCACCAGGGAAGTCCAATCATCTTTTTTAAAAATGACATTTGAAATTTTTGGTTTATTTTAAAAATAAAACTATGTAATATCCATACTCTCCCTTTTTAAGGTCGTTTTCTCCCTTTCTTGAAGTGACCATTTCCAGAAGGCAATGTTCTACTTCAAATAAAAATTAGAGTCTTTCAGAAATTGGGTGAGATTTGATGAAATATCTTCTAGAGTTTCTGTAATTCCCCAGTATTTTGTCTGCAGTATTTTAGCTGCTAGTGATCAGATGTTTTTAGTTGTACATTTTGTGTGGTTAGAATGTGCAATTTTCAAGAATAAGTCTGTGGTTTTTAACAGTAACAACTAGACTGATTCTGAAAAAGATAGATGTTTAGTTTTCTAACAATAAAACAAAAGCCATAAAAGGAGGAAATACTGATTTAAAATTTCATCTACTTAATGTTTTTAAATAAAAATTATAAGTTATTTATAAAATTTCAAATTTAAATACCTGAATTTTATGAAATCAAATTTCTGTGGGTCTCTCTTTCAATTATATACAGGTTTATCTTATGATTTAAGGTTTCTATTTGCGTGACTTGTCTTAGAATGTCAAAGTAGACGTGATCATTCTCTGCTTTTCTAATCCTGTTAAAATTAATTTCCACGATGGAATCAGTAGGTGATGGATACTAAGTGATAAAAAACTGGAATTTTAAACATGACTCTTCTTCTTCAAAAGACCGTATGCTTTTAAGATAATGAACATTAAATTAAAATTAATTTTTAGTATCTCCTTGAGATAGTGGAAATTCTTGAGAGATCATAAAACCAGGGTTGGAAATATTAGATTGTTACTCATAGTTAAGAACCCACTTCGAATCCTTAGAGCTCTATTCATTTGGGATTAGAATTCTAAAATTATAGACCTCCATTTCAGTATGACATTAATGACAAAGACTAAAGAATTATTTATAAAATGAAATAGAACATAAACCAAAGCTTTAAGTCAGTGGGATGATTTGAATGCCTGATTTCTTGTGACATTTGTGAGAGGAGAAAAGTGATAAATCAGACTTTTTTGAACAATGTTCCATGACCCTGTGTCATCCAAATCATTCCTCTGAAGAACTCTTCTAAGTATATAAACAAAATTGTTAAAGGTTTAATGTTTCTTATAGCTAGCATGTTAATCTTAGACTAAATTTATGTTAGTTGAACTTTATTTTTATGTGTTATTTTGAATATAAATTTTCACCGTTTGAAATGATTATATTAATTTCTGTTTCACATTTTCCCTTTTTTTTTTTGATGTGGACCATTTTTAAAAATATTTATTGAATTTGTTACAATACTTCTTTTGTTTTATGTTTTTGGTTTTTTTGGCCCCAAGACATGTGGGATCTTAGCTCCCCGACCAGGGGTTGAACCCACACCCCCTGCATTTGGAAGGCGAAGTCTTAACCACTGGACCGCAAGGGACGTCCTCTCACATTTTCCCTTTTATGTTAAGTTAATCATATCTGGTTTTGTTGTTGCCAACTTCTTGGTTAGTAATGTAACCCCCAATTAAAACATAATTTTTTTTTTTTTTTTTTGCGTTACGCGGGCCTCTCATTGTTGTGGCCTCTCCTGTTGCGGAGCACAGGCTCCGGACGCGTAGGCTCAGCGGCCATGGCTCACGGGCCCAGCCGCTCCGCGGCATGTGGGATCTTCCCGGACCGGGGCATGAACCCGCGTCCCCTGCATCGGCAAGCGCACTCTCAACCACTGCGCCACCAGGGAAGCCCCAACGTCATTTTTTATGATGAAAAAAAAAACAAAGATTAACTTCATAATGTGATTTCTTGGATTATTTTTTCGAATAACTCTAAGTTTTGGGGTCTGGTTAGATGGAGAACTTAACCATTTACCTTATTCTTCACATTCACTTTTGTATTCTATTTACCACCTACTCATTTTTAAAAATGATTTTTTTAGAATTAAATTATGGGGATTCATATATAATGAAAGTGCTTTTTTAAAAATGGAAATGGTATAAGACACTTTATCCAAGTGTTAATTTTTATATGTTGGTAATTTTGAATTAGATACTTATTTTATTCTATAAGATTAGTAGAGTGTATAATTTAAGTGTTGATAAATTATAGGTGTGTGTTATGTGCATATGAGGGTTTAACATTTTATATGTTACTGAGTGTTTTAACTAGTTTATAAATGCTTTTTTAAAAGATGAAAATATCGCAGGATAGATTAGACAGCCACATTCCAGAAGGTTTATTTATAAAGCTAAACTTTTATTATGAGGGATCTACTGTAATGAAGATCCTGTAAGACAAAATGATTTCTAAATGCTCAGCTGATAGCTAGCTTATAAATTTCAGTATAATAATGAAATTGTGATCTGTTTTTAGAGTTCTTTAAAATGGAATTTAGCCCAGAGTTAAAAGTGGTTAAGATTTATTCAGTGATTTCTGTGTGCCAGGCATTGAGCTATGTGCTTTATGTATATTATCATTTAATCTCCATTATAACTCTGTGAATTAAGTTTTATATATATATATGCATATATATGCATATATACGTGTGTGTGTGTGTGTGTGTGTGTGTGTGTGTGTAGGCAAAGCACAGAGATTAACTTGGCCAAGGTCATACAGTTAATAAGTAGTTGAGTCAGAGTTTGAACCTATTATTCTTCACCAAATTTTACTGTTTATGGTTAATAAATGTTTAAAGTATACATTAAAGTATAAAAAGCTGAATTAAACCTTAGAGATAATACAACTGAACTAAGAGCTGAGACCCAGAATTGTAAGGTAACTTGACTGAAAGTTGTGCCAGTGCTGGGGCTATGACTTGCTTCTTCTGGCTTCTAGCCTAGTACTCTTTTTATGTGTAGACTCCACAGCTGTGGATTGTGGAATGGCTTAATTTCCCCCTTACCAGAGAGTGTATAGGACTAAATGCATTACTTTTATTATTTAACACAGTGACATTGCATCAGGTGGTATCTATCAATGGCTAAAAGTAAAATTTTCAAACCGTTTAAAATTTAGACCCCACATTTCCTTTGACTTAAATTTTTTGTAGGAAAAAATCCTTAAGATATAGTTTAATTTTAGATATATAAAATCTGAAACAAAAAATAATAAAGTAGAAATTATAATTTTTTATGTGAGCAGTCTCCAAAAGTCAATGAGTTATAATATAAAAAAGTCTTGTAAGTCATTTACTTGGAATTCATTTAGAAACAATCATATTAAACATGGTCATATAATTTCTACCTGAGTCAGTAGCTGAAGTGTAGTGTATTCTCTTCTTCTGGCTGTTTTGGAGCCACCTCTGAGCTGCAGAAGCTGTTGAAACCTTTTGGAGCTTTGAGATCCCCACTGCATACCTTCGTTGGATATTTCACTGCACTGGCAGCTGAATTCCATGCCTTACCACTAAAATTCTGAAGTGGTGACTTGAGAGATTTTGACCGTGATAGTTTTGGCGTGTTCCAGTGGCTGACATGCCAAAGGAATCCATTAAAGTGTTTGTTTATTAACCAGAATGAAATAAGGCAATGACTCTTTAGACCAGCATTGTCCAGTAGAAATGTTCTGTAGCTGCACTGTCAAATGCAGTAGCCACCAGCCACATGTGACTTTGAACATTTGCAATGTGGTTAGGGAAACTGAGGAACTGAGTTTTAAATTTTATTTAGTTTTAATTAAACTTAAATAGTCACCTGTGGCTAGTGGCTACTGTGTTACACAGTGCAGCTTTTGGCTGAATTACAGTTCTAATTGCCAGCTTTTTAGTGTGTTTGCTAGTGTGTCAGTTGAGGTTCCTAAGTAGCTACTATGATCCTCAGGCTTCTGAAGTAGGTTATCTTAAAGTCATCTTTATAGTCATAGGCAGCGGATATCTTGTTCATATGGACAGGTCATTTATTAATTGAATATTTGTAAATTGAGTACTAATTTTAAAGTTTTGCTAAATGATATTTATATGATCACTTAACAAAAATGTTATATGTGAGTCTCATAAGCTGTGTAATTAAGGCTCTTAGAGAATATTCTGTATTCTTGGTACTAGGAGGTCCTTAATGTTGAGCAAGAATTGTCATGTATCTGCTTAGGTACTGCTGATGTTAGTTTAGGGGCAAGCTACAACTATTCAAATAATTGAGTTAAAGAGACCTCATAACTTGGTGAATTTAGTTGAACACAATATTCACTAGAGTCTCTTGTAATAGTAATTTAAACATTTGTAGCAATAACTTCTGAGATTAAAATAATAATTTTTCTTTCCTGTGGACTAATTCAATCCAAATAACTTGGAAATTAAAAAGCAGGAAAACTAGCTTTTGTCAGCCTGAGAATAAAGAGGAATGTGAAGATTGTATTAGCTGTGTATCTTAATATTTTAGGTGTCTGCCATCTAATTTTTTACTTTTTTCCTTTATAAGTAAAGCAGTTTTAAAAATTTTTGTATATTTAAAAAAATTTTTGCTATTGTATGTGTGGGAATCCAGAAAGCAAATTCTTGTTTTAAATAAGGCAATTCAATTTTTTAAAAATAGATTTTGGGTCTTTGTTGCTGCGTGCGGGCTTTCTCTAGTGGCACCAAATGGGGGCTACTCTTTGTTGTGCGTGGGCTTCTCGTGGTGGCTTCTCTTGTTGCGGAGCACGGACTCTAGGCACGCGGGCTTCACTAGTTGTGGTGCACGAGCTTAGTTGCTCCGCAGTATGTGGGATCTTCCCAGACCAGGGCTCGAACCCATGTCCCCTGCGTTGGCAGGAGGATTCTTAACCCCTGCGCCACCAGGGAAGCCCCAATTCAAATTTTTATATGTTTATTCTAAAAGCATTTGTTTTGAATTATAAACATATTTATTATAAATTTTTGAAGGCAAATACTGTGACTTATTTATCTTTGTTTTTTCCCTAGAACTTTGTACATTACCTTACATACAGAAAGCAATGAGTATGATTAGTTTGAATAGTTATTTTTTGAATGAATTAATCTATGATGAAGTACTATATCCAATTAATTTTTTCCTTTTAAGTTTCATTGATTAAAAAACCCAGAGAAATATAAACTAAAACTTATTTAAGATTATGTTGTATTATGGAATGTGAAGAATAGGTAACAGTTAAAGATTAATGTCACTTAGCATCTGAAAAATTCAGATTTATTAAAATAGTACATTATGAGGCGATTATTCATTTTTACACAAGGATGCTTTTAAAAAAGTATTTGTAATTTAATAATTTCAGACTTCTTCAAATAGTAAGAGCTTAATAGAATCACCATTTCAGTTATTAAATTTGGGTTCATTCAAGAAAGAACCAGTTATGTAGAGTGAGTTAAATGTTTATGTTAAACTTATCAAATTTAAAAATTGAGCTTTTTATAGGAAAAATAATTAAGTATGTGTATATTTAATTTAATGAAATCCACTTTAATACTAGGTATCTTCATTTTATAGGAAGGAAAAGAGATAACTTGCTGCCTTGTGTGGAGTCACATGATGATCAAAATTAGATCCAAGAATTTCTAAACCCCAAGTTTCACATTTCAATATTTGGCTTTACTTAAAGTGACTCATAAAATTGACTGATGTCTTGTGTCAGTACTTAAATGACAATTTACAGAAAGTCAGCTCTTCAACTTGATTGGCGACAACGCTTTTCAGCCAAAAAGTAAGTGTTGCTGCCACTACTGATACTAGTGTATGTGGCTTTTGTACCAATAACTTTGCGTCAGGAGAAAGGATGAGAGGTAGGCACATTTCCTTAAAAACAACAACACTTAAAATTGTTAAGGTAGCAAATGCTCACATAAAAACAAATAATGTGAATTAAAATATGAGTAAAGTAGAAATGAAATGATTTCTCTCTGTGCCTGGTGATTGCTACTATTATTAGTTTGGTATACATAGTCATGTATGTTTCTTTTATGCATAGACAAAAATTAATTATTTCTAAAAAAATTGTAAAGCTGTTACGTATCTTCAGTAATTTTTTTCTCAACAATATATCCTGTATATATTGACAATGGCAGTACCGTGCTAAAAAGAGTAAGGAAGATCTTTGTCTTCTGCATGAGTTTGGTAGGGCTGCCATGACAAAGTATCATAGACTAGATGGCTTAAATGACAGAAGTTTATTTGCTCACAATTCTGGAGCCTAGAAGTCTAAGATCAAGGTGTTGGTAGGGTTAGTTCCTTTTGAGGGTCGTGAGGGAAGGATCTGTTCCAGGCCTCTCTCCTTGGCTTATAGGTGGTCATCTGCTTCCTATGTCTTCAGGGTGTCTTTCCTTAATACGTGTATCTGTGTCCTGATCTGCTATTCTTCTTTCTTTTTTAAAAATAATTAATTAATTTTGGCTGTGCCAGGTCTTAGTTGAGGCACATGGGATCTTAGTTGCAGCATATGGACTTCTTAGTTGTGGCATACATGTGGGATCTAGTTCCCTGACCAGGGATCAAACCTGGACCCCCTGCGTTGGGAGCGCAGAGTCTTACACACTGGACCACCAGGGAAGTCCCCTGATCTGCTCTTCCTTTAAGGAAACTGGTCATAGTGGATTAGCGCCCACACACTGTCCCATTCATATATATGTGTGTATATATATATGGTATATAGCTATATATGCCCTCTTTATATATCTAGTTAAGCATCACTTGTATCCATCTCCATTGCTGTTACTTTAGTTTAGACCTTCAGTACTGTTTCTCTTTTTTCCTTCCTCCCCTCCTCTTACTCTTCCTTTTTCTCCTCCACCTCAGCTTAAAGTAATATATATACATAGTTTTAAAAAATCAAACAACCTAAAAAGGCTTTAAGGGGTTTAACCTAAGTTTCTTGAAGAGTGCTTATGCACATATATATATATGTGTGCTGTCTGTTGCATAGTCAGTTTTAACCATTTTCTAATGATGTTTATCATGAGGATTTATGCTTTCTTACAGCTACGCCTTCCTTCCCTCTAAGTATCTCCCAACATAAAAAATCAAATCTGTATTTGATATTTTCATTATGGTGACCATATAAATACTGTTCACTGACAAGCATGGTAATATGCTATTAATATGCCATTATATATAGAATAGCATATGAGAGGATACATTTCTTTTTATTTTTTTTCTTTCTTCTGGTGTACCCAGCAATTAATACTTTTCATGTTTTTTAATTTGCTAACTTGTATTGAAGTCTATAGCTAAATCTTCTCACACTCTGAAGAGCCTCTCAATTCAGGTTTTTATACTGTAAAACTTGTCAGGTAGTTTAAAAGTTTATACTTTAATCATCTTTTCTTTGGCCTCCTAGAGACATTGCTCCTGAAGGTACTGTTCTCCTGAATTAGTCTGGACTGGTTGTTCTCTAGGCCTACTGAACTTCTGTTGTTCTGGGACTTTGTATTGTGGTGAATGCCATGTTTTCTTCATCCTGTGTCTTCCTCTTTCTTGACTGAGTCTCATGTTTTGGTGGATTGTATAGTAGCTTCCTGAGAAAGGGTGCCTGGGAAGTAAATCTTGTGTGATGTTGCTGGTCCTTACTCTCACACTTGATGAAAAGTTTGAATTCTAAATTGAAAAATAATTCTGGTAAGAATTTTATAAGTATTACCTTGCTGTCTTTTAGTTTCTGTTCTTATTACTCTTGATCTTTTCTATATGATCTGTTTCTGCCCCCCAACCCCTACAGATCTGAGGATATTCTCTTTATCTTTTTTGTTCTGAAATTTGGTAATTATATGTCTTGATATAACTTTTTTCTTGATTGTTGTACTGAGTATTAGTGGGATCTTTCAACCAAGAGATTTTTGTCTTCTGATCTAGGAAATTTTCTTACATTATTTCTTTGATAACCTACCCCCTGCTTTTTCTCTATTCTCGTTCTATAAATTTTATTAGGTGAGTGTTGTACTTTTGAAATTGATTTTCTAACAACCTTGTGTTCTCTGTTTTGTTTACATATATACTTGTGTGTGTGTACGTATGTATGTATATATAAATTTTTTTTTTCTCTCGTAGTTCCACCTTTGAGGACATTTTGTTTTTTTTAACTGAATTTAAAAATTTGGCTATCGTATTTTTAGTTCTATTTTTGTTTCTGAACATTACTTTTTATAACATCCTTTTTTGTCTCATATCTCTAAAAATGCTAATTATATTTTTTCTAGTATTTGTCTTGCTTTTTGCATTATCTCTTTTCCTTAGGACTCTTTATCTGTTTTATTGATTTTGGTCTGAAAGACAAGAGGTTTTCCGAAAATTTCTGGTGCTAATTGGTTGTCTATTACTGAGGCACTGAAATGTTTCCTAGGAGGTCTGTGCTTGGTCAGGACTTCTAGGGTGGTGATATTTACTGTATGTTCTTTGGTCTGTTTCTTCAGGTGGGAAATGTCTAATTTTCCCGGATTGGAATAAGCCTCACTTTGTTCTTTTATTTTAGCCTAGCACCTCATCCCTGCTTTGCTGTGTACCTGGCATTCCTGAATTTGATTCAGTTTTTCTGTTATATCTCCCACCTGTTGCCTCTTATTCTTAGTTTATCTGCCTTTTGTTAGTACATTTTTTTTTTTTGGATAATGGTTAGGTGCAATCTTTTTTTGAAGATATAATCATATTCTAGGCATATGACTGAAACTGACTTTGTTTCCAAATTTCTGTCCACTGTAAAGAACTACTGTCAACTATCATCCATCTGTCTATCTATCTGTCTACCTATCTATCATCTCTTTATCTAAATCTTACTAGTTTATATCTTAGAGAGTGAGCTCTGGGTTTCTCATTGTTGCTACCATGCACTAACTATAAATATGAATTCAGAAATTGCTATTAGGATTATTAAAGTAGATCTTAAATATCATACTATGTATTACAAAAAATGCATTTATTTTTCTTTTTGAAAATAAGGTTTGCTTCTCTCCTTTTGAAAATTAGATAAATCAAAAATGGCAGAACTCTTTATGGAATGTGAAGAAGAAGAGTTGGAACCATGGCAGAAGAAAGTAAAAGAGGTTGATGATGATGATGATGATGAGCCGATCTTTGTTGGAGAGATATCAAGTTCAAAACCAGCAATTTCAAGTGAGCATTTACTTTTAGTGAAGCCCAGTTTTGTAAGATACTGTTTCTAATAGAAAAACTTGTGAACTGTTTTATAGGTATTAAGTTCTTGTTCCTCTGTAGGGAGTTAGGGATGACAGATTGGGTGGGAGGTCAGTAAGAATTTCAGAGTCAGGGTTTTGATTGGGGACTTAAGGAAGGAGGTAAGAGGTTAAAATATCAGATGTGAGAAAAAGAAACGGACTAAGATTAGCTGGTGACACTGGAGGTCTTTTCATATTAGAAATCATAATTTTTAGTGGAGCCAGGTAAACCTATTTATATTTTTGTTCATTTTCTTTTTTCCTCTTTTAAACTGAGAAACAGAAGAGTTTAGAATATTTTGCTTAAAATGTCAGAATACACTAAATAAGTTTGGGTTAGTCTCAGGTAGGGGTTCTTACATCTAAGCAACTGCCTCATTGCAGTGTCATCTATACATAGCTACAGAATATATAGGCAGTGAATGATTTCAGTTAGAGTAACTCGATTTGACATTGTTACATTGTTAAAGACAAACGACACTTGTTAAAACGTCCACTCAAAAATGTATGGAAGTACAGAGAAATAATGTACAAATTTCAGGAGAGAAAGAGAAAATAGATCCCTTCCCACTGCATTTACATGTTTATTTGCTTGTTTAAGTCAGGAGAATTTACGAAAGAATGTAACCAGCATACTAGTGTTTTCTTACCAAGTTAGTGCATAGAAGTGTAATTAAGAGACTACTTTTAAATTTTCTGAAGGCCTGGCTCTTCCTTCTGTTGCCTCTAAACTTGGAATGGCATTTTTAGTCAGTTTTATTAGAGGAAGAATAGCTTAACCAATTGAATTCTCAGTAGCATTTTTTTGTGGCAGATTGATAATAACTCCTAGAGGTTCTAAGTGGAGTGCCACTTCGATTATAAATTGAACTAGGCGTGATGGCATGCTTCTTGATGATAGTGGAACATAATTATATATTCTCTTAATTACTGTTTCTTGCCACTGTGATTATTTTATACTGGAATATTACCATATTGCAAAATTGTTACTCAAGTTCTCTTATTGAAAAGATGACAGTTAAGATTTAAGTTGAATTTATATTGATTGTAGATGACTGTTAACAGTATTCAACTGGAATAACATATATTAGTTTTAAAATAATTCTGTCAGAAGGAGATTGACCAGGAAGAATTTCTTTAGTGTACTCTTAAGATGCACAATTTAAATGATTTTATTGCTGTTTATGTATAAGCCATAAAATATTTTAACATATGGAGTATGAGCTAAATGTTTATATACAGTTGCCAGAAAGGAAGGTACGAACTTTTGTAGAATACAAACACCAGAAGGACTTTAGCAGTAGTTCTCTGATGGTTTGAGTAAATACTTAATCTTGAATTTCTGAATGAAAATGGGGTCAAGTTGCTTGAGCAGATTTTTCTCCTTTAAGACATCTCTAGTACTTAGGTATAGAGCACTGCATTGCCATTTTCAGAAAACAGTCCTACTTTTATATGGCCCTTTACTTTATAGAATTATTTTATGGGAGCTGGTTCCTTTCTACTACGAGGGGAAAAAAGGAAATTTATATGAGGTCTGGTGTTTGTGCTTTTACCTTTTTCTAACCAACAATTTCAGGCAATCCTTACTCTTCTAAATTTTAGTTTGATTACTGAAAAACCTGTAATTAGGAACTTTAAACTGCAATTAGGAACTTTAAACTGATCCTGAAAGTCATATTATGTTCTGACTTCTGGTATAGTGATAAATTTGAAGCCCCTTAAGTTGTAAGATATTCTGGTAAACTGTGTGTTCACTGCAGTCTGTATTCTCTGATAGTTTCCCTTTAGGACTCAGTAACGGTGCAGATAATCCAGTGAGATCCCTTATAATGATACTTCAGGGCTTATAAGGGTGTGAATTGGATATGGATGTTAGACAGGGTTTGATTTTGAGTAATAGGAACTTGAGTGTATGTATAGCCCTTTCATCACTCAAAGAAAGATATATACTTCAATTATCGTTGTATATGAATATATTTTTAGAAATTTTTTGCCAATTATATGACTATTTCTTTGCCATGCAGAAGGTTTGACTTTTATGTAGTCATATTTATCAATCTTTAACTTCTGGCTTTTGGATTTTGAGTTACAGTTAGAAAGATTGTTCTTATTTTATAAGATAATTAAGATGCATAATCTTATTTCTTCAGTAGATAAAGATATATACGTTTAAAATTAACTATATTCATAAGTCAGCGTTAACTTGTATTCTCCTTCTAAGAATCTGTTTGTTTTCAGTGTATGATTTCTATTATCTTAATATATATATCATTCAAACAATGAATTTTAAAATAAATGTAATCTTTTATAGATATTTTGAATAGAGTAAACCCCAGCTCATATTCAAGGGGAATAAAGAATGGTGCGCTCAGCCGAGGTACAGTATTATTGTACTATTTTTGTTTTAAAGTGAAGTATTTTGACATCATTGATTATATAGAAATATATTCAATGTGTTGTATAATTTTAAAATACAGGTATTACTGCTGCATTCAAGCCTACAAGTCAACACTACACGAACCCAACATCAAATCCAGTGCCTGCCTCGCCAGTAAATTTTCATCCTGAATCTAGATCTTCAGATAGTTCTGTTATTGTTCAGCCTTTGTCTAAACCTGTAAGTGTTTCTGAAACTACACAGCCAGCTGAGGGATACATTGGATATTATTTATCAGTATCGACAATGCCTAGTTAAAATTCTGTACTACCATGGGTAATCATCTAATGGAATCATAATCAGCATCAGAAAATGTCACCTTCTCTATGATAGCTCAACTGGTACCCAAATAATAATTGCAGTAACAAACTACTCAGCCTGTTTTTAAATTAGGTAATATGCTTAAATTAAATAGGTACAGTATTGAAAACTGTGCTATCAAAACATGAATAAAAGTATAATTAGTAATGAATATTGCATAATGGCAAACTATTTCAGATTGTAAATTGGGCCAAATGTTCTTAGTTCTTAATTGGGAAAATTGCTAAGAGGCTACTGGAGCTTTTTATTCTGAAAACATACCGTCATAGTTTAGTTAGTTTAAATAACTCTTAACAAAAACTAATAGTTAATATTTATTGAGTTGTTAATATGTGCAAGGCTTTGTGCTAAATGCTGTACATGAATTAATCTCATTTAATTCTTAAATGTTCCTATGAAGTAGACACTATTATTTTTCTCTGTTTTATAGTTGAGGAAACTGAGGCTCACAGTGAATTTAAATAATTAAATATTAAATTTAATAATTTAAATAATTCACTCAGGGTCACACAGCTGGCAAATGATACATCTGGGATTTCAATCCAGACTAATCCGTAGTTTATTTGTATTTGTATATACATGCATGTGTATTGTACGTAAATGTATACTTCTAAAAAAAATGGAAGCATTGCCTTAGTGTGAAAGTTTTCAAAGTGTAGTCTTCAGTCCCCTGGGGTTCCTGTAAGACTCTTTTATAGGTTTTGGATCAACAGTATTGTCACAATAACACAAAGACACTATTTGCTTTTTTCACTGTGTTGACATTTGCACTGATGATGCAAAAGCAGTGGTGGGTAAACTGCTGGTTCCTTAGTATGAATAGTAGTTTTTGTATTAGTCACCACCCTGCACTCACAATAAAAATTATTCCAGTCATACTCCGTTCCCTTGATGAAGAATTAAAACGTTATTAATTTTATTAACTCTCTACCCTTGAATACATGTGTCTTTTAAAATATTTTGTGTGATGAAATGGGTGGTGTGCATAAAGTATTACTGTGTCTGAGGTGTGATGATTATCTTGAGGAAAAGCACTAGTGTGATTAAATTGTGAGCTAAACTACCCAGAAGACCATTTTTAACTTGAAAGGATGACTGACAAACCATGGTTTATACTACTATTAACTTAATGGTTTAAAAACACCTACTTTTATTATCTCACAGATTTTGTGGGTCAGGAGTCAGGTCATATCTTCATAGTCCCTCAAGGCTTCATTCAAGGTGTGGGCTCTGAGCTTGCAGTCTCATCTGAAGCTCAACTCAGGAAGTATCTGCTTCCAAGTTCTCATGCTTATTGGTACCATTCGGTTCCTTAAGGGTTGTCATATTGAGAGTCTCAGAATTTTAGTGGCTTTTGGCTGGCTCCTTGCCAGGTGGGTCTTTCCAACATGGCTTCTTACTTCCTCAAAGTACACAAGGAAGAGAGAATCCTTAGCAGGATGGCATTACAGCCTTATGTAATGTAATCACATACAAAAAATCATGTACATTCTGTCATTTTTGCTGTATTCTGTCAGAAACAAGTCACGTGTCTTGCACACACTCCAAGAGAGGGAATCACACAGGACATGAATACCAGGGCGTGGGGATCATGGAAGCTACTTTAAAGTCTGCCACACATGAGTTTTTCAGTCTTTGCTGTTTGGTAGACAGTTCCTCAAAATTGAACAAAGTGCACCTGCCACTTCAAGGAAAACAACTGGTGGTATTTCTTGCCACCGATGAAATTTGAGCTATTAAGCAAAGTTAGAATTTTGAACAACTTGACCTGCCATCATGATCTTGACAGCTTCCCAGTATGTAAAATCTTTTCTGGTGGGTGGCGGTATTAATAAATATGATTTTTTGATATTGTGTAATTTTTCAACGTTTGGAAGATGTGCGTAATTCAAAGAAATCAATATTTTCTAAATAACTAATGTATGATGTAATAAAATCATGCATGGATAAAATTCATTCAAAGTGCAAGATAAGGCTAATAGATTTTAATGTAACAAAGTTCAAAAAACTCAGTGATAAGGAGTGAGATTTCACATTGCAACAAACCTTTAAGAGAATACCAACTGTCTGGCTTCCCTGATGGCGCGGTGGTTGAGAGTTCGCCTGCTGATGCAGGGGACATGGGTTCGTGCCCCGGTCCGGGAAGATCCCACATGCCGCGGAGCGGCTGGGACCGTGAGCCATGGCCGCTGAGCCTGCGCGTCCACAACGGGAGAGGCCACAACAGTGAGAGGCCCGTGTACCACAAAAAAAAAAAAAAAAGAAAGAAAATACCAACTGTTGAGTTTTGGTATTGTATATTCTTCAACCGAAACAACATATTTTAACAGAATGAAAGCCAAAGCAGGTATGAGAGTATAGCAGTTTTTGATTAATCTAGACATTAAAGAGATTTGCAGAAATGTAAAACAGTGCCACTATTTTCACTGATTTTTTGTGTTTGCTAGATAAGCCATTTTTTACAAAATGTTATTTATGTTAATCTGTAATGGATTTATTATTGTTTAAAATGAAATTAATAAATATTTTTAAAATTTCTCTGTTTTAATCTCTAATATGGTAAATATCAGTAGATATAACCTACCTAAATAAAAATTCTTTTGGGTCCTCAGTAATTTTTCAATGTGTAGAGGGGTTCTGAAACCAAGGAGTTAGAGTACTAAAACAAAAAGTTACCCAAAATGTGAAGATTCTTTGCTACTGGAATTGAATTAACTCAGTGGATTTTTTCATGCTTCATAAGCTATTTGGCATTGGCCTTACAGAAATAGTAAATTTCCCCTAAAATGTTTGTTCTTTTTACAATAAGTGAAACAACTACCAAAGCACCTATAAATTTTCTTGCAAATATTCAATTTCAAAACCAGAATTGAATCCAGATATTTTTGGTATGACTAATCCATTTTTCCTTCACTTTATATCATATTACTATAAGGTAATCTACATATTTGTTACCACTAAAAATTGATATTTGAGGTGTATCTTTCATAGAAGACTTATTAAATTTAATTTTATTTACATGAAAAGAAAAATCTATGGCGAAATAAACTCTGCCCCCACTTATATTTTGAAGAGGTCACATATCATAAAAAATAAGAGTATCTTTGGGCAAATACCATGCCCCCCCCAAATCTTTTCTGTAGTTTTAGCATTTTGAAATAATAATATTGATATGAGCCCTGGACTAGTAGTTTAAATAACTTAAGATTGAAGCAAGAGACTTGAATGCTGATTCTGCCTTGTTCTTAACTAAAGCATTGGCAAAACCTCTCTGAGCCTCATTTTCTTCATTTCTAAAATGAGAGATAATTTTACCCAGACTGCTGATTCTCCATCTTGGATCCTAAGATGGTAAGCTACCCAAAATGTAAAGATTCTTTGTTATTAGTGGAATCAAATTAACTTGGTAGGTTTCTCATGCGTATTGTAAGCTGTTTGGCATTTGGAAGGATAGAAAACCGGAAAAAGAAACTTTATTATTTAATTCAGTTTGATAGATAAAAATCTTTCCAACATTGGACCCAGGGAGAAAAAAAATAAAATGAGGGGTGATATCTTTGGTGTTATAAAAGTTAGAAACTAGAGCTTTTTCTAACTCAAAATGTTTTACTTCTGTGGGCATAGTTTTTAAATCAAAACACCTCAATTGATAGTTCCAGATCTTGGGGAGTTTTTAAAAGACGAAATTTTGTCAGTTGGTCTGGGTGGATGGGTCTTGGAAGTAATACATTTTAAAAAGCTCTCGAGGTGATTCTAATGTGCACAGATAAGAATGACATATATTCTGGAATGAATTGAGGACGCTATGTAAGGAAATTATTTACTGTGAATTTTGGAAGCCACTGCTTTTAATTATAGTTTTTCATTTTATGTCATGTTTTGTATGTATGTGTATATTTACTTTTTCATGTGTAACATCTCTATACTTCAGTGTCTCTTTCAAATCTGTTTCAGGTAGTGGGGATATATTGTTATCATTTAAAAAGTCAGTGTGATACAGCTTAAGGGCATAGGCTTTGTAATTAGACCCAACTTCTAATTACAGCTCCATCAATAATAAGTGGGGCTGTATTGGGAACCTTGCATAACCACACCTAACCTTAGTTTACCTACTTATAAAATGGGGTATAAGGTCTTTGTGACAACTACTTGATTTAATACATGCAGTGAACCGTGAAATGCAAGTATATTTAAAATATGACTGTGGCTTGTGTTTTAGGTGTGAAGGGTGAATAACTTCAAGTTCAGAAGTGACTTGCCCAAGGTTTTGTAGCTAAATAAATGTGCGGATTTTCTGGATCCCAGTCTAGCACCCATTCTCCCCTTACTGTTGTGTTTGATATCTTTCTGAACAGTTTTAGGAGACTTTAAAAATTCCATGTTGGATAATTATTTTAACCAGTTACTGTTTTTTTTGTTGTTCTTAAAATTTATTTTTGGCTGCATTGGGTCTTCCCTGCTGCGCACAGGCGTTCTGTAGTTGTGGCGAGTGGGGGCTACTCTTTGTTGCGGTGCGCAGGCTTCTCCTTGTGGTGGCTTCTCTGGTTGTGGAGCCACGGGCTCTAGGCACACAGGCTTCAGTGATTGCAGCACGCAGGCTCAGTAGTTGTGGCTCATGGGCTTAGTTGCTTCGCCAACATGTGGGGTATTCCCAGACCAGGGATCGAACCCATGTCCCCTGCATTGGCAGGTGGATTCTCATCCACTGCACCACTCAGGAAGTCTACCAGGTATTGTTGAATAATGTGTGCCTGCTCCCTCAAACTGTGGTGCTTACATTAGCCAGAGTTATTTCCTAGGAAAGTGTTTAACAGTATTAACTTTGTACTTCTGTTAAAGAACTGTTTTAGAAAATGTAGGTGAATATTATCCATTTTTTTAAGTGTAAATATTTGAAGAAAATATCTTGAAGCAAGATTGTGCTTGGTTACAATTAAGTTAGATGGCATCACAGATTTTTTTTTTTTTAAATGTTGCACGTTAAGGCTCAAATGCAAATATCTGTCTGTTAGGCTTCAAATTCTTTGAGTGGCTTGGGTTACTTCGATACCCATTTCCATAACAACTTCTTTTTTTTTTAAAACAGCAACAATCATTTATTTAGTCACAGATCTGCAATGCGTGCAGGGTGTGGTGAGGAAGGCTTATGTCTTTTTAAATTAAGAAAAATTTTTTTATTGGGGTGTAGTTGACATACAGCATATTTGTTTCAGATGTACAGCATAATGATTCAATATTTGTATATATTGTGAAATGATCACCACAGTAAGTCTAGTTAAAGTCCGTCACCATACGTCGTTACAGAATTTTTTTCTTGTGATGAGAAATTTTAAGATCTCTCTTAGTAACTTTCACATATGCAGTACAGCATTATTAACTTTAGTCACCATGCTGAACTTCACATCCCCATAATTTATTTATTTTATAACTGGAAGCTTATTCACTTTGACTCCCTTCACCCATATTTTGTTTCTATAACTTCC
This sequence comes from Orcinus orca, assembly GCF_937001465.1. NCBI lineage: Eukaryota > Metazoa > Chordata > Mammalia > Artiodactyla > Delphinidae > Orcinus > Orcinus orca. Next base: position 101,692,880 of record NC_064560.1, read on the forward strand.
CATGGACAAACTGATGTCAATAGAAAAGTTAGTAGTAAACCAAAATTCTTAAAACTTATTTGTCCCTTAATTTATAAGCACAAAATAAGCAAAACCTTCCTGTTTGTATTTTGAAATAATATGTATTTTGTTGGGAAAGTTTAGAAAGAGAGAAGTGTACATACTGTATTTTGATTTTTCCCCCCTTCAAACAGTGTAGATTATATCAGTCAGAACCAAACTATATACACAGATGCGTATTTCTCTTTTTTCACTGAACATTCTACTAGGAATGTGTCACTGGATATTTCTCAAAAACATATTAGTGGTTGCATGGTAATCTTTTAATTTATTTAACCATTTTTCCATTGTTGGACATAAAGATTTTAATTTTTTGCTGTTAAAAATAATTCTCCAATAAACAGTTTCACTTCCTTACTATAAATTTTTAAAGTGGAATCGTTGGATGAAAGGATGTGAACTAATATAAAGCCTGTGATAGCTGCTGCCACAGTTTTCATGTGGAAAAGTTATACCTAAATATAGCTTCTATTTTGCCAGTAGTATATGTTATCATTATTTTTTAATTGATAAATTTTAATTTTATTTCAAACTAATTTTAGACTTACAGGAAATATAATACAATATCCCTAATGCTGACATTTTACTTATCAAAACTAAATTGCAGACCTTATTTGAATTTTACCAGTTTTTCCATTAATGTCATTTTTCGTTCCCAGCATCCTATTTAGGATCACACCTTAACAGTTTGTTGTTTCTTCTTAGTCTCCTCATATTTTTCTACACTTACTTACTCTTTGTCTATTATGACCTTGATACTTTCAAGAGAAGTGGCAATTATTTTGTGTTATGTAATTGCCATTGTCTTTACTTGCATTTCTTTGACTAGTAAGTTGGGAAAAAAGTTTTTTGTATGTATTGGTCATTTGTTTTTTGCTTTTGAAGTGCCTCAGTTTATGCCCTTTGCCCATTTTTCTCTTAAAGTGACTTTTTCCCTTTTGATCTTTAAGTCTTGTTAAATCTTAGAGCTTTTGCTTGTTATATATTATGACTCATAGAATGGTCCAAAATCACTCTAATGAGAGCTCACTCTGTACAATGATGGTCTTTTGTAAATAGAATTGGGTCCTATTTTTGTGTATGTGTATCAGTATATTTAATATATAATAGTTTTGGAATACATATATATCCCTAAATTATATTGACCACATTTTATGATTATTTATATTAATATATGTGTGTGCTAACATATAAATTTATACTGTCTTATATTTGACTATATTATGATTCATTTCATACTTTTCACTCTTGATATCTTCCTGTTAACTGGGACCACACTTTCTCCTGATGGAAGGTCTGAAACTTTCCTTGAGCTCCAAGCACTTCAGGAATGGAGCAGGTGTCCCAGATCAGTCCTATAAACAGCTTCCATTCTAAACCCTGTGTGCCTAGCTTTCTTGTTTGTTCATCCTGCTGACCTGGCAGTTTTGTATTTGCCCTAAGAGGTGGGAGATTGCCTGGCCCAGCATGGCTTTCCGTAGGGTGCTGGGAAGAGGGGGGACCCATTAGTTTTCTTTCTTAGACTTGGCTTATAAATTTTGCCAGTAAAGACGATCCCAAAACTCATATCATGTGATGTGTTCATCCTTAACCCTGATGCACCATACTGCAGATTAATTCCCAGTATGTTTGCCCTGATATTTTTATCTGTGGGGTTTATAGAGGTATAGAAGCTTCTAAAATTGTACGTATGTCAGAATATTTACATATTTTTTTCCTTGCTTTTACCCAAAGATTTTGGTAAGTTCTATTATTTGCTCTTTGATAGGAATCCTGCATTTTTAGTGACTCTCTGAAGTGTATCAGTCTTACTGATTTAAAATGGGTTTGTATGTTTCTTTTACCTTGAAAAAAAATCAGGCTAGAATTTTCCCCCCATTTTAATTGACTAGTCAGAACAAGCCAGCTCTAAGTAATAGCTTGCTTTCAGTTTTAGTAGATGATAATTTTGGCATAATAGTAATAATTGCTTTTGTGTTTTATAACTTATTAGTAATGGAGTCATCAAAGGTTATCCTTATAATATTGGCATACAGTTAAATTTACCTTTATAAAAGCTTATGAAACAAAATAATTATAATTATGTTGAATATATGTAATGTTCTTCCTTTGAAATATTTTAACAGGGTTATATAACGAAGTCATCACGAGTTGTTTCTAATAATTCTTCAGAGTTACTGTTTGACTTGACCCAGGATACAGGATTACCACTTTACCAAGGAGGACCAACACTTTCTATAGCAGGTTGGTTTCAGCACTTTTTCAAAAAATTAGAAAAAGAAACTTGATGAATATGCATATGGAATTGACTTTCTGTTTTGAAGTCCATGCCTTCAAGTTAAGTTTTTCACATATTGTAAGGTGTAATGGCGCTAGTAGTTCTCGAATGCCTTTTTAGGTAGTTTTAAATGAAATCTTATTTACTAATAGAATATTTTATTTCTTCCTGTTAATTAAGTAGGCTAACCAACTTTGACCTTGTTCGCACTTGGCATTAAACATGGCCTGAAAAAATCTTTATTTTTTTTTTTTTATTTTAATTTTATTGGAGCAGAGTTGATTTACAATGTTGTGTTAGTTTCAGGTGTACAACAAAGTGATGTTATACATATACATATATTCATTCTTTTTTAGATTCTTTTCTCATATAGGTTATCATAGAATACTGAGTAGAGTTCCCTGTGCTATACAGTAGGTCCTTTTTGGTTATCTATCTGATATATAATAGTGTGTGTATGTTCATCCCAAGATCCTGATTTATCCCTCCCCACCACGTTTCCCTTTTGGTAACCATAAGTTTGTTTTTGATATCTGTAAGTCTGTTTCTGTTTTGTAAATAAGTTCATTTGTATCATTTTTTAAAATTAGATTCCACATATGAATGATATCATATGATATTTGTTTTTGTCTGACTTACTTCACTTAGTATGATAATCTCTAGGTCCATCCATGTTGCTGCAAATGGCATTATTTCGTTCTTTTTATGGCTGAGTAATATTCCATCGTATATATGTACCACATCTTCTTTATCCATTCCTCTGTTGATGGACATTTAGGTTGCTTTCATGTCTTGGCTATTGTAAATAGAGCTGCAGTGAACATTGGGGTGCATGTATCTTTTCGAAGTATGGTTTTCTCCGGATATATGCCTAGGAGTGGGATTGCTGGATCATGTGGTAACTCTTTTTTTATTTTTTAAGGAACCTCCATACTGTTCTCCATAATGGTTATACCAATTTACAGTCCCATCAACAGTGTAGGAGTCTTCCCTTTTCTCCACACCCTCTCCAGTGTTCATTGTTTGTAAACTTTTTGATGATGGCCATTCTGACCGGTGTGGGTGATACCTCATTGTAGTTTTGATTTGCATTTCTCTGATTATTAGTGATGTTGAGGATCTTTTCATGTGCTTTTTAGCCATCTGTATGTCTTCTTTGGAGAAATGTCTATTTAGATCTTCTGCCCATTTTTTGATTGGGTTGTTTGGTTTTTTTGACATAGGGCTGCGTGAGTTGTTTGTATATTTTGGCAATTAATCCCTTGTTCGTTGCTTAGTTTGCAAATATTTTCTCCCATTCTGTGGGTTGTCTTTTCATTTTGTTTATGGTTTCCTTTGCTGTGCAGAACGTTTCAAATTTAATTAGGTCCCATTGTTTTGGTTTTTATTTTCATTACTCTAGGAGGTGGATCAAAAAAAATATTGCTGCAATTTATGTCAAAGAGTGTTCTTCCTGTTTTCCTCTAAGAGTTTTATAGTGTCTGGCCTTACATTTAGGTCTTTGATCCATTTTGAGTTTATTTTTCTGTGTGATGTTAGAGAATGTTCTAATTTCATTCTTTTACATGTAGCTGTCTGGTTTTCCCATCACCGCTTATTGAAGAGTCTGTCTTTTCTCCATTGTATATTTTTGCCTCCTTTGTCATAGATTAATTGACAATAGGTGCGTGGGTTTAGTTCTGGGCTTTCTATCCTGTTCCATTGATCTATATTTCTGTTTTTGAGAAAAATCTTAAAATAATATCTATAAGTTAGAGAAGTCCTCTGATATCCTAAATACTCTGTTAAAAGGAATATTTATTATGTTCTATGACCACTAGTATGGAAAAGTGTATGGTTATAGTTAAATTCTCAATTAGGTTAGTGTGTTTCTATTCAATAAACGATTTAGGTATAAAATATGATTACAGAGTGCTCTTATAAAGTGGCTGCACTAAATTTGTCTGTAGTCATTACTCAGTAAATGCCTATTGAAGGAGTAATGAAATTTCCCTATTGAAGAAGTTACTTTTATTATATACTATTAACAAAGTTCTTCATTAACCAAAAATAAATTAGTGTGTTATGAAAGAATTTTATCTAATTGAAAATTCCTTGTATAGGCAGTTATGCTTTGTATACTAGCAATTTTGATATATTTCAGATATTTGACTAAATTGAGATTTGGGGGAATTTTTAGATTTTTCACTAATAAATTAGTGTGGAAAAATTACCAAATGCTTCCTGATTTTTTAAATAGTAATATCAGTACCTAAAATGTTTTTCCATTTAGATAATATTTAGTTGATATTCACTTCTTTGGGTATCACCTACAAATTTGTAAAAAACTAGTTAGTAAAATAGGTAAGAACCAAAAGAAACAAGGAGAAAAAATAATTGTCTTAAGTCTGGTTTTACAAAACACATGAACTTTATTTATAGAAAAAGTCTGAGTTCTTGAAACTTCTTGGGGCTAAGAACAATGACTCCTGCTCTCCTTCTAAGTTTTTTTCTGCAGAGAGACTTTAGCCTGTAGATTTGAACTGCTATTCTTAAGATTTTTGTAGCCTTTAGCATGTCTTTACGCTTCAGTTTTCTCATACTATTAAAATGGAGATTTTATTTTTCTTATTTAATGCATTCATTCTCCAGACCTTCAATCAGCCATTTGTAGATATAATTTTAATTCTTGCTCTATTTCAGTTAGGGCTTTCTGAAGCCCAAATAAGATAAATAAAACGTGAAATGCATTATAAGCTTTAAAGGACTCTACAACAAATATTTGTTATGAATGGTAACAGGTGCAATATGTTCAATAGCATTAACTGATCAAGGTCAAGTGATCATGGATATTTGGAGAGAACTGGGTTTGAGTTTGATCTTGAATGAGAATAGGATTTTTACTGGCCGAGATAGAGGTGTTGAGTGTGGGAAACAATACAAGCCAAAGGCAATAGAGATGTTAAAGGGTCAGAATTTAAAACTCTTAAATTCAGAGTAATTTTATTTCTTATGTTAAAAAATACTTATAATAAAAGTCCGATGTACTATCTAGGCTGTTATATAATCAGAATATTAATCCAAAATACCAGCACTCATTAGCTTTTCAGGTAACCTCAGCATCTCACAAGAATGCTACTGTGATTACACAGAATGTTTCCTGCATTCCCATAGTATAGCCATAGCCGTCAGTAATCACATGCTTTGAAGATAGGAAAAAAAAAATCATTTTTATGTTATCTCAAAGGATGAAACAGAGGAGCCAACTATTGTAATACTCTTATTTTCTGGGCATATTTCTCCTTATTAAAAAGCAGACAGGTGAATCTATTACAATAATTTTTTCCCCTCTGAAGTAAGTTAAGATATAAAATATTAGTAAAGATAATAGCTGTTTTTTATTATTGAATGCTTTCTATGTACTAGATGTTGTGTTGGTTGCTTTTAAAAGTCAGTTATGAAATTTTTTTAGTAATGATAATAGCTTTCATTTATTATTGATTGCCTTCTTTGTACCAAATATTGTATTCGGTGTTTTAAATACAGTATCTTATTTGATCTTAAAAGCCCTGTGTTAAAGACACAGACCTACTAGAGAATGGACTTGAGGATATGGGGAGGGGGAGAGGTAAGCTGTGACAAAGCGAGAGAGAGGCATGGACATACATACACTACCAAACGTAAGGTAGATAGCTAGTGGGAAGCAGCCGCATAGCACAGGGAGATCAGCTTGGTGCTTTGTGACCGCCTGGAGGGGTGGGAGGGAGGGAGACGAAAGAGGGAGGAGATATGGGAACATATGTATATATATAACTGATTCATTTTGTTGTAAAACAGAAACTAACACACCATTGTAAAGCAATTATACTCCAATAAAGATGTTAAAAAAAAAAGCACTGTGTAAAATAAGGTATTATAACTCTTACTTTATAAAAGAACAAACTGAGGCTCAGGGAAGTTAATTAAATAAGCCAAGAATACATAGCTATCAGTGACAGAGCCTGGATTTGAACTTATCCTGTCTGGTTTAAAAGCCTGGAATATTTCTAGTGTATTTACTGCTTCTACTTTTAGTGTACAGTTGGGAGCATTAGAATATGATGTGCAGTTTTAAAATCCTTGTTACCCAGCCTAGTTATAGCCTAAATATCCCCATTTCCCTTGCTAATGCTCTGAATAAGGCTAAAATCCTTTAGCAAAAAGGTTATAGTTTTCAAAGTAAGACTTCATTTAGGAATGAAATTCCTGTAAAAACAAAATTTTATGCAAAAGTCTAATAAGTAAAATATAAAAGCAGAGTTTCTCTGTCAAACACACCCAGGGTATTCCCTAAGAGGAGCCCATTAAGCTCTGGGGAAGATAATTTGAAAACCATAGTATAATACTAACTCTTTCTATTATGAACCCTTTCACATGAATGAATGAGGTTTTATCATTCAAGATTAGTAGTTTCCACTTTGTATGTAGGAATAAATGGGTAATATAACCTAAAGCCATCAGTAGACCACCTCTTAGTTAGGTGGACAAAGCTAACTTTTCATTAGACATTTTAAGTCATTAAATAAAAAGCTTTAAAGTGTCTCTGTAAATTTTGGGTTTTTTTTTTTTTTAAACAAACTCACGCACTTAAGCATCTAAAGTTAATTCATTTGTGGGAACCCTGGCATATTCTTTGTGCTTTAACTTTTTTTTTGTTTTTGCTTGCTCTGCCTTCTTTCATAATAGCTGTTTATATATTTCTTTATTTGAAGTTATATTTAGTATTGCCTTACATAGAAAGGTATTTTATGAATAATTTGAATATATATAGTATATAATAGATACTTATACAGTTTCTTTATATCCCCTAACTTTTGATCACATCAATTTTTGTCATTATTTATTGTTATTTGTATGATGTGATAATTCAATTATATTACATTTAATTTCACTCCAAAGTATTTTTACTTAGTTGTAAACAATGTTCTAAAGTCTTTAAAAATATTTTCTCACTATTTAAATCATTATAGGTATGAATGAAAGTTCATTTTTATCAAAACGTCCTTCTACTTCTGAAGTAAACAGTGTTAATCCAAAAAAGTCTAAACCCAGTGAAGGTGTTTCTGGAACAAATTCCTCAACTGTATTTTCTTCAGTTAAATCTCTTTCAGTGACATCTCCCCAGGCTATGCCATCAAAAGGTAAATATGAAATGTAGCATATAAAAAAGAAATTATAGTATTTATATATGAATTATAGAAATTGTAATACAGACTATCAATAATGGTTATTGAAGGTTAAAAAGTGATGAATTTTGAATCATATATATTTTGAATTTATTTTAGGTACAAATATCTCATCAAATCAATCTAAAAATGGAACACCTTTTCCGAGAGCTTGTCCAAAGTGCAATATTCATTTCAATCTTTTGGATCCTTTGAAAAATCACATGAAGGTAAAACTTTTTCAAAATTTAATTTTAAAAAGGTTTGCAAATCCCTAAAAATATTGATTGATTTGCAGTAAATAATGATTTGTTCAGATATTTAGTTAAGAAATATTCTCATATTGGTATTTACATATGTTAGGTAAAAGTTTATATTCATAATGATTGTCTTTATATAAGATTTTAAAATTTCTTCTGAATCATCAAATTTAAAAAATTGTTCATATACATTATAATGTCTGTTTATTGTATTCTAATTTTAAATGAAAATAATGCATTGTTCAGAATATCTTATTTACTAGCTTATGCATACTTGAAACTTCTTAAAAATAGGCATTTTATTATGTGTTTAATATTTCATATAAGTTAACAGTTCCTTTAGTTATCTTTTTTGTTCATACTAACATGTGCATATCATGTTACACAATGAAAATCTTAGTTTTACTTTAATTTCAGCACTCAGGCATAAACTCCAAATGATGGAGGATTTTATATGAAATAATTGTTTTAACTTAGTCCAGAATATAGTTTGTGTAATTGTTATAAATTAATTTGAGCTTTTTATTGGTATAAGAAGATCCTGAAATTAGATTTTAAGAAATTTTCAAAGTACAAATGAAATAGGAGGTTTAGGTAACACTTCACTTAAAATATTTTGGTAGATATTACAGTACCCTGCTGTGTCTATGGAAAAATAGCCTGTATTCCTCTTCTGTGCCCGGTATAAATGCAAGGAAGGGGGAAAGAGACAAGAAAAAAGGCAGTGTAGATCATATGGAGAAAAGAAGGAAGGAGAAGGATGCAATGGTAAAGAAATATCTAAGGAAAAGTTTCAGGGATTGCTCACTGTTTCAGGGATTGACAAATCTTTTTTGAAATTCAGTATTTTACAAAAAAAGGAGAAAAAAATAAAGGAACTTTTTTATTTTAAATATAGTCTCTTTATTTAAATACAAAACTATTTGGTCTGTGACTACTTCTAGCTCACAGTATGTACTCCCTGATAATTGCACTTTGTGGTTTGTTCTTATAGGAGAATTAACCTGTACAAGTGCTTTCAGTTTTCCTATTTATGTAATATTTTGATGAGATAACCTGATGTTTTTTCATGTTTTGCATTTTGGACATAGGGAAAAAAGAAAGGGTTAAATTCTTTAGTTATCTTTAGTTATTTGAATAGGTAATAGTCATATGATTCAAAATTGAAAAGTTTACAAAGGCATACAAGTAAAAACTCTTATCCCTGTCGCTTATTTACCTGGTTCCCAGTATGACTCTCAAAGAAAATAATTTTTATTAGTTTGTTTTCTATCCTGCCTGGTCTTCTTTCTGCATAAACAGGTGAACACAAGTGCTCTTCTTTTCTGTTTTGTGTACAAGCTGTAGCACATTATATATACTGTACCTGGTGAGACTGGCAATCATTTTCCAAAAGGTAGCTTTACTTCCAAAACATATTATAGCATTGTTTGTGATTACTCATATTAGAAACAATCACAACTTCATATAATATTCATATAATAAAACACTATTCAGCATTTTTTAAAAGGATGGAATCTCTAGAATGATGATATGGGAAGATAGCTCTAAGACATATTATTGAACTAAGTTGAATGTATTATGAATAACTTATTATATTCCTTTATATCATAAAGACATCTTAGAGAATAGTCACCAGATCTCAGACAGGGAAGTATAAAATTATGGAGACTTTATGTTCTAGATTATGCATTTTATACATAAATTATAATTTACAATAATAATTTCTATTTTGAAAAAAATAAGATTTTTATATTATTTGTAAACAATTTTTTTGCTTTTATTATAGATAAGTAGATGACTGTACCACAGAAATAATGTTTTCTTTCAATGAAGAATACCTAAAACATAATTCAAATATGCTACAGTAATAACAATATACTTACCTGAGACCATGTGAGACTACTAAGCTTTAAATACATATTTCATTTAATCCTTAGAAAATTCTTTGAGATAGACATTTTTCTCATTGTTTTATAGCCAGTTAATTGGCATAACTGGTATTCAAACTTAATGGTAAAAAGCTCAAGTTCTCCCAAATACTTATTATTATTCCCCTTTTGACAAGTGTATGGGCTATTTAACTTGAAGATAGGTACATTATTTCTTTTTAGGGAATTTGATATTTATCAACCAGATCTAGCTTATTAATTACATTATTTAGATTTCTATAACTTATTTTTTTGTTTACTTGCTCTGTCATGGATTGAGAAATACCACATCTCAATCCACATCTTTCACCACCAATATATTTTTTTGCTTTATTGCAATTCTGTTTTAAGATTGTTGCTATTATTTGTGATACAGATGAATCTCTTTTATAACTGTATTGTGAATGCATCCTTTAGCATTTTTATAAAATGTCCTTTTTTGTTTTAAAGTTTAATGACTTTTAGGCTCACCCCTTGTTTTCTTCTGGTTTCTATTTGCCTAGTGTATTCTTTGTTTATCCTTTTATTTTCAACCCTTTTGAGTGGCTTTGTTTTAAGTATGCCTCTTGCTTTAAGCAGAAAGTTGTGATCCTATAATGAAAATCTTTTTTGTTTCAGTAGTTGAGTTAAATTTACTTATTTTCATAGATGTGATAGGTTTATTTGATCTTGGTTCTGTCACAATTTTTTGCTAACTCTTTCTGTCTCTCTCTCTCTCTCTTTCTTTCTTTTACTATGTTGTTGCTTTACATGTATGTAATTTGGGTTTTTAGGGAAGTTGTATTTTTGTTTTCCTTTTTATCCTTCTAATTTTAATGTTAATATAATTCCAGTAGTCTTCTATTCCTTTGGCTATTCTCTGCTATTAAAATTGATTAAAGTAGCATTAAATTTCCTATTCTTAACCCCATCCTTACCTTCTCCTCTCCTACTGATTTTAGTCAATATTATCTTTGAGTGTACTATTTCTTTGTACTATTGAAAATGCTCATACCTGCACTTCTTTATTTGGTAGCTCTAAATTATATTCCTTGATATACTGCTACCATATGTAAAGCAATCTATGAACTCTCTTTACCTCATACTTATTGTCCTTTTACCTCCTTTTAGTTTTTATTTGTTGGTTGTATCATTTTTCCATTGTCAGGGCATATGACATTTTCATTCAGTTTTCTTAACCTTATGTCCATATTTGTTTTAATCCTTTTCCACAGTAAATATATTCAGTGCTCATCACCAGTCTTTTTGTTATGGTTCCTTTGGTTATCTCTTGTTTGACTAAAGTTCATCCCATAGTAATTTCCTGAGGAAGGGCCTGAGAACAGTATTCTTTGAGTTCTTTCATGTTCAAAACAGTTTGACTGTAGTCCATTCATGAAAGACAGTTTGGCCAGATATAAAGTTGGATCCCACTTTATATCTGGTGTTGCTTTTGTTTTACAATATCTAATGTTTACAATATCTAATGTTGCTTTTGTTTTACAATATCTAATGTTGTTGTTAAGAATTTGGGATAAGTTTGAATTATTTTGCCCTGTATAAATGATTTGCTCTTTTTGCCTGGCTGTCCAGAGGATTCTTTATTTTGAAAGACTGATAATTCTACAGTGACTTCGTGTTGAGAATTTTGGATCAATCTTCTCTGACATACAGCATGTTCTTTCAGCTTGTAAATTTGTGTCTTCCTTTATTTTAGTGCAGTTTTCTTGATTTGTATCTTTAAATTCCATACAATTGTTTTGTTATTTGGGGGGCTGGGTGTTGTCCAGTACTCATTTGTTCATTTGTTCAATGTCCTTTGGCATATTTGTGATTTTCTTCCTAATCCTTTTAATTCTTTCTCTCTTCCTTCTTCTCTCCTCTCCTCTCCCCTCCCCTTCCCTCTTTCTTTTAATTTACTAAGCTTTTCTAATTTATTTTATTTTCCAACATCTGTTCACCTGTGTACTTTTCTAATTTGTGTTTAGCTATCTGGTTTTATTTTTTTTCTCTACTTTTACTCTTGATTTTGCCACTCTTTATGTCTTGCCATCTCTTCTTGCTTTTTGGTTTTCCGAATAGACACAGTTGCTTCATTAAGTTTTTTTAAATTTATGGCAAAAATTTTGGCCCCTATTTTCATCTGCATCTGCTCTAAGGTGTTTTTGTGAGAATTTTACACTTCCTCAGTTTATCTTAAAGTATTTTTGTTTAGATGTAAGTACCTATCATATTGAACAAGTTAGATTTTCTTGGGTTAGTTGTTTTGTACAAAGCTCCTTTTGGGAAGCATAAGTTGCCAGGATAATCTCACAGCCTATTAGCTGGTTTATACAACTTCTTCCTGTAAGTGTAACTTGTGTGTCTGATTTTATATGTAGCATTCCTTTTCTGTTTCTCTGTACTGAATGAGGTTTGAGGAATTTCTGCCATCCTTCTTGCTCCAGCTCCTACACTTGGTTTTGCAAACAAAGAACATAGATTTGCACTTCATGATGTGTATTTCACCTTAGAATATATGTTTTCCTGACACTTTCTAAGGTCTGTTAACATTGAGTTCTTTTGACTTCTCTGGTCGGCTTCCAGCTGCCTGTCTTCTGCCTGATCTGGCTGCTTTTGGTAGTGCTTTCATATGTTGTGGAGTCTGTGGATTCTGACTTTGAGTTTTAATGAAAATTAAATTTTTGGAATTTGGTTGTTGTGGTTTTTTGGATGTATCTCACAAGGAGAAGGGAAAAATGTTGACTTATGTAGGATGACCATATGGGAAGGTTTTTTTTACTATTTAAAAATGGTACCCCTTCTTTGCTCTGGAAATCCCATCTAAATTTTTAGGTACTAACAAAGCAACAGAACATGGTATATCTATTGGGAGGAGTAAAGATTAGAATGGTGTTTAGATGTTATCTACTGTTTGTCAAATTATAGTATATGGCATTAAAGTGTTTAATATTTGCAGAATGACTAACCCAGGAAATGAGGGATGAACCTGGGGTTACAGTGAAGGGCTAGAACCAAAAGGGTACTAGGGCTGAATAAAAGGTGACCAGTTAGTGTTGGGCCATAGCTCAGCCGTGCCATCCATCACTTGTTCTGTCTTACCATAAAACTTTAAATCTAAGCCTAGTTCTCATTTCTTAACTTACTTTCTTGCCTTTTGGATATTTTCTGTAAGATACTGTCTTCTCAATTACTAAATCCCCCAACCTTCTTCAGTGCACCTCATCCATTCTTGGTTGTCAGTGGTTTATCATTCAGCTATTTTATAGGAATATGAAACATTGTTTAAAGGATATTGTGAATGAGATTTGCATGTTTATTTTTAAAATCTGGTCCTATCTTTTCTGTAGAACAAAAAAGAAACTGGAAGAACAGCAAACAATTTATCGTCTATAATGCATTTATGAGTATTTAGGGTAACAAACGTTTATAGATGTACTAAATTAGACATTTCTGGAGAATATAAACCTTGCAGCACACTCTACTGTAGATTACATAGATTATTTTATAGATTTCAGAAGAGAATCAATTCTCAAATATGACTCAGAGTAACTCATACAGTCTGAAAGCCAGATTTAATGTTTGAGTATATAAGATTTTCCACATTTCTAATTAGTGAGACTATTCTGTATTATGTCATTTTGTGCGTTATAATTTTTTCCAATTGATGTTTGAGATCATCCCTATAGTAAAACTGCAGATAAGATGAAGAATTTTTTTTTTTTTTTTTTTTTTTTTGCGGTACGCGGGCCTTTCACTGTTGTGGCCTCTCCCGTTGCGGAGCACAGGCTCGGGCCGCGCAGGCTCAGCGGCCATGGCTCACGGGCCCAGCCGCTCCGCGGCATGTGGGATCTTCCCGGACCGGGGCACAAAGCCATGTCCCCTACATCGGCAGGCAGACTCTCAACCACTGCGCCACCAGGGAAGCCCAAGATGAGGAATTTTGTCTATCAAAATGATGTTACTGATACACATCATTTGTAGTAAGACATATATTAAATCATTTTTCTAATAGTGTTGGTGAGTTTACTCTGACTCATCCTTTTCTCCATTTGTCCTTAAAGTCAAAAACAACATTTTTAGACTTTAGCTTTCTAAAGTCCTTTGTAACAGTGCGACTTTTTTTTTTTAAATAAATTTTATTTATTTATTTATTTATTTTTGGCTGTGTTGGGTCTTCGTTGCTGCAAGCAGGCTTTCTCTAGTTGCAGCGAGTGGGGGCTACTCTTTGTTGCAGTGCGTGGGCTTCTCATTGCAGTGGCTTCTTCTGTTGCAGAGCACGGACTCTAGGTGCACGGGCTTCAGTAGTTGTGGCTCGCAGGCTCACTAGTTGTGGTGCATGGGCTTAGTTGCTCCGTGGCATGTGGGATCTTCCCAGACCAGGGCTCGAACCCATGTTCCCTGCATTGGCAGGTGGATTCTTAACCACTGTGCCACCAGGGAAACCCCAGTGTGACTTTCTTAAGTTTGAGCTCTTAAATATTATGTGTCTCAAGAAGAATCTAGAAACATAGGTAGCAAAACCTTTCTCATTTCCCTCTTTTTATTGTGGTTTCATTTCAATTGTGTTTATTCAGAGTGGTAGACTACAGAGGGTCATGTTGTCTTAGAGAATTAATACCCTTATCCTAATTAAGCTTATGGGTGCAACCTTAACTCCTAAGCATAAATTATGTCACTTTTTTGTCAGTTCATTTTATTTAGTATTTTTTTCTCCTCTCTTTTGGATCTATTTCAGATTTTTTGTGTGTGTTCTTTTCCTCTGTAGGTTTCAGAATTGACAAGTGAACAAAATAAGTGCAATCGAAGGAAATATTATAGGTCTGTCTTGCATCAAAAGTCCAGCTTCTCATGTGACACAGAAAGTTTCACCAATAATGTAACATTTCAGTATGGCAGGAGAGGAAGTGGATTTTGTTATTCTTAGAAATGGAATAGAGTTGTGTTTAGATTTTCAGACTTTCTTATGATGCTACTAATTTATGAGCTAACATGTTTAGGAAGAGTTTAAGTCAGTTGGTTTATGTTGTAAAAGAATTACGTAGGTGCCTTGTTAAAAAATATAGATTTCTGGGCTCTACCTCTAGACTTTGTGGCTTATTGGTCTGAAGTAGGCCCAGGAATTAGCATTTTGACAAGCACTTCTGGTTTTTCTAATGCAGGTCTTCCTTGGATAGCCCTCTGAGTAAAACTGCCTTAGAGATATTCTAAAACTGAAAATTATGTACAATAAATTAATTATCTTGTTGGAAAAAAAAAGCTCATGTATGAAAGTGTTTCATATTGGAACCAGTTTATATGACATCTTGATTTTCCAGATGAGGAACTAAATTTCCCCGTCAAATATATAAGCATTCTAGATTTCAAGATGTAACTGTTGAAGCTTTCAAGACATGACCGATGGTTCTTTATTTTTTCCCTATGCATTTTTTAGCACCTTGAGTCTAAGGAATGGCAGGTTAGCTGTGCTCAATATCCAGTTCCAACCAGATATTATGATATTTAGTATATATATAGTTAAACATATACATTATAGCATGTAAAACTACATTTCCATTCTGTACTCTGTCATGGCATGGATATGAACAATGTTTAGTTTTAATTTAAATGTTGTTAAATATTTACATCTGAAAAGAAATTATAAGGAAAAGACTATTAGATCAATAGTCGAGTCTTGGTTTTAAGGTTTTTCTTTTCTTTCTTTAAAAAATTTTTTTTAAATTAAGATAATAGATGTTTATTGTTTGAGATTTTGAGAGTATGTATACGCACCACAAGCTTTTGGTGAATATTTTTCCAGATATATCGCCAAGCATAGTTTTACATGGTCTGACCTTAGTTGTAAACAAAGAACCGTATTTTTGGTTTCTAATTGTTTTAAGAGATAAATAAGACTTCTGTTTTTTCTCTTTCAGTACTGTTGTCCAGACATGATAAATAACTTTTTGGGACTGGCTAAAACAGAATTTTCAAGTACAGCAAATAAAAGTAAGACTGTTGATTCAGAAAAAGGAAAACTGATCATGTTAGTTAATGACTTTTATTATGGAAAACATGAAGGAGATGTCCAGGAAGAACAGAAGACTTACACAACCTTTAAATGCTTCAGTTGCTTGAAAATTCTTAAAAATAATATCAGGTATGTTAGCATTTATTTTTATTTCTACTTGAAAATTGGAATGCTACAGATATAAATGTTGTATCTTTATCTTGCATTTTTAAACGTTATTCTAGATAAGAGATTTTAACACTTTGCACTAAGAATGAAGACATATTCTCTTGTTAAAAAGCTTTTGTCCTTTCTTATATTTTAGAGTTGACTCTTGGATCCAGTTAGTTGTATTTCTTTAAAATAACTTAAGAAAGGACAAAGTTTATTTCAAATAAAACAAAATTAACTTCTTTTACCTATATTGTCAGTGATCTAGGAATTTTCATGAGATAATTTTCATATTTAGCTGCTTTTGAATTTTATTTTTTTTCACACCACAAGAAGAACCACTTATTTATGTTTTGTCCAGTTTGACCTCTTATATACTAATCTTGTTTAATGCTCAAATCCCATAAAAGAGTTAGTTACAAGAATAAAATGAGAAGACATATTGATTGATATTTTTATTGGTTACATAGCTTGACATTTATATTTGGTAAGGTTTTTTACCATCATTTTATTATAAAGATTTTCAACATTCAACAAATTTAAAAATATTTTGTAATGGACACTTGTATACTCATCATCTTGATTCTATCATTAACATTTAACTGTACTTGCTTCATCATATAGCTATTCATCCTTCCTTCAAACTATCTGGGTTTTTTTATGCATTTCAAAGTAAGTTGCAGATGTCAATGTACTTCCATCAGTTGAGGCATGTGTGTGTGTACAAACATACGTATGCATAACTTTTTATATTTACACTTGGTGACTATTATTTGTAATTAGCATTCTTAGGTACCTGTAGTTTACTTGTAGACCCAGCATTTATTTTATTTTCCTGTGAGTTCTTGGGTCCAAGAAGAAGCATATAGAAAAACCCTGAAATACACTGTGATAAACTCCTATAATAATTATTTTTTTATGGTAGTGTTTTATAGTTTTAAAAATTCTTTTACGTATTTCATATAAGTTTTCACATTTATCTCCTTTCATCAAGTTTTAACAGCCATCAATAGCTAATGATCCCAGTAGCTTAACAGAAGGAATATTGTACTTCGAGATATAACACTGAAACAATATTACAATAGAACTCTTTCCCCTATTTTCACATTTTTACCATTTTAATAGTAAAATACACGAGAAAAATCATGTTAATATAGTAAAGTGCATAGAAATATGGCTCCCCTGCTTAGTTCTTTGTTATTCTTAAATGTTATATATATATGATATTAGAATTTATTTCAGCAGTAGTTTTTTTTATTTTCCTTTGAGATTAACACATTAATATTAAACATATGAAAGTAAAAATTTTCTTTTTTTTGTTATTGTTTCAGAATACTAGTTACATATTTCTAGAGTGTCCTAATATCTAGAAATTTTAAGCAAGCAGCACCTGGTAACATCCAGGAATTGAGCTTTTTTTGAAATACTGATTGTTTAGTAAATGTAACCTTAATAGAAAACAATTTATAACCAAAGAAGTTCAATATGTTAAGTAATATTTTACCTTGGTAGTAAAAACTGGGAGGGTAAATTGATATTTGTAGAGAATGGTAAGAAGCTGATAGCTGTAGATTTCTGTTCTCTGCCTTGTCAGCGTATGGTGTTTTTTCCCCTACATTGAGTGTCACCCAAAACAGGTTTATTTTATTCTGTGAATATCCTTGCAAGATGTTTGCTTTTTTTGTTTCCCTCATTTCCATGTTGGTTTAAGTAGTATGAGCTCCTGATGGGGGCCCATATAATAATTGAGAGAAAGCTTGCTAGTTAAGAAATCATTTTATTTAGATACATTTTAATTGCTGAAAGTCGTAAGCTGAGCGTTTAATGGCTCATGACATTTTCTCTATATCTAAATATTTAGCCAAGACTAGGATTTCCTATAGGTGTTTGTAGAGCTGGTGTAAAAACCAAAGGAAGTCTAAAAGATATTTCAAAGTGTACCATAACCTGTACTAAAGAGTAGCGTTATGTGAGGTGTGAAAAAAAATAAATGTTATAACCTTTATGATGATTGCTTTCCAGATTGATGATATTATCACTTAATTTCAACATTATTTCCTGTAGTGACTCAAAGTGAGTAATTGTTAATAGTTGACCCCGTCTAAAAATTGTTATTTTGATTGAATAACTTTACTTTCAAATTCAGCAAAAAGCTTCAGTAAGCTCTTTTAAATAGGCATTCCCATTTATATTGCACTCTCTGTTGTGGAAGGTCATAGTTCCTGCTCATAAGAAGCCTTTTTAGGGAAGCTGAAATAGCAGAATGTAAAACTGAAAAATGGACGTTGCCTACAAAGGGCACAGTCTGCAAGTTAAAATGAACAGTCTTTGCTAACAGTAAACCAGTATCATTAAATAAGACAAAAGGTTCTTGTAATTGTAGGCATTAAAATTGCTATTACATGCATTTAGAAACCAAGACACAAGTAAAAATACCAGTAATTTGTCTTTTAAGCAGCTAGAATTTAATGTATATCTTCATAGCTTAAGAGATTTCTCTCATGACTCTGTAGCTGCTTTTGGTGGTAGAGTTTCCTTCCTTTCAGTATTTTATTTAAAAATGTAAGTAGTATTTCTTGTATGGAGAAGAAACCTGCTGTTTTATCTTTAAAAAAATTTTAATAATCTGAAATGATCAAGAGAGCAAATTAGTGATATTTCAAATTCATAATAACTATTTATTTTAAAACAAGGATGAAAAGATGTTGACTTAGTTACTTAATAAAAGTGATTATTTAAAGTGCACACTTTTCTAGAGGACTTTAGGACTTTTGAGATTTTATTTTCAGTAATCATATCTCTAATTTTAAGATTTAGATTCAAGTACTTATTTGTGAGATTTTTGTTTTTAAATCTGAATTTTTGCACCTGTTGACAATCATTTATAGGTTTATGAACCACATGAAACATCATTTGGAACTTGAGAAGCAGAGCAGTGAAAGCTGGGAAAACCACACCACCTGCCAGCACTGCTACCGTCAGTTTCCCACACCATTTCAACTGCAGTGTCACATTGAAAGTACACACACACCCCATGAATTTTCTAGTAAGTTACAATTTCATTTAAGTATTGAGTATTTTAACAATGTAAACTCTGAGAAAAGTTTGTTACTGAACTCTGAACAAGTGTGTTAGAAAAATAAGAAGATGACTTTGAAATTTGAGAGTAAAGTTGAAAAAGTTAATTTTTAACTTATATAAAGTTTTAAATAAAATTAGTTACTGAAATTAAAGTCCCTCTTGTAAGTAATTCACTATGGTAAATAACCTGTGCATTACATGTGGGGGACTAAATTAGAAGCCTCAGATAATAGTTTTCAAATATGAAATCAGTGCCCTTCTTTTAAACTTGAATAAGAAAAGTAAATACAACGGTAGTTAAAATCACAGATTTTGGAGCAAGACAGCTTGGGTTCACATCCAAGCTCTGCCTCTTAATATGTGATCTTAATGTGATCTCAGACAGGTCACTTAATATTTGAATAATGGGGATAATAAAAATACCTGCTTCATAATGTTTTGATGGGAACTGAGTGAGTTAATGTAAGTAAAGTCCTTAGAACTGTGCATGGCACACAGTTAACAACTATGGAACTGTTCACCACTACCACCACCACCAATACTACTACTGTTATTATTGTTGTTGATATAGATGTACAAAATGAATTATATATGTATATATCTGATTTTGTTTATTTGCCTCGATAGGATACTTTTTAAGAAAATTGAAGTGTAATTGACATATCACATTGTATTAGTTTCAGGTGTACAACATAATGATTGAATACTTCTGTGTATATATATATCTTAAAATGGTGTAATGTCTTTTTTCCCCCACTTTCAGCCATTTGCAAAATATGTGAATTATCATTTGAAACAGAGCATATTCTTTTACAACATATGAAGGACAATCATAAACCTGGTGAAATGCCATATATTTGCCAGGTATACACATATTTTATTGTATACATCGTGTTTGTTTGGTTTGTTTATTATCTCTTGTTTTGGTTACAAGATTTAAACCTATTAGGCCAGGCATCAGCAAATTTTTTATATAAAGGGCAAGATAGTAAGTATTCAGGCTTTGAGGATCATAGGTCTCCGTTGCAACTAATCAACTCTGCCATTGTAGCACACAGGCAGCCATAGACAATAAGTGGATGAATGGGTATGACTGTGTTTCAATATAACTTTATTTATGGACACTGAAATTTGAATTTCATATAATTTTCACGTCATGAAATATATTTTATTTTTCTAACCATTTCGATAAAATTGGTTGCTAAAATTAAAGTATCTTCTGTAAATAATTTATTAGTAGGAAGTCCCTTGGCATAACTCATACATTGTTATGTAGGGTCAGCAGACAGTTGGAATTGGCCCATAGGCCATTGTTTGCCCACTCCTGTACTAGACAAAGAAAAGCCCTGTGGCAGAAAGACAAACATGAACTTATCTTACCCTGTAGGGAAGAATGTAGGCATACAAGGGAAATATAAAATGCTTTTACTTCAGAGAACCCTACCAAATGCTTTGGAACTAGTATTTTTCCAGAATTTGGAGGAATGAGAAAGTAAGATAAAAATAAATTGTCACTTCCATAGCCTGGAGGCCATTTATAATCTAAAGGAAGATGCTATTTTATATAGCAGAAGAACTTTATAGTACCAGAGGTGTCAGAGTTTGAAAACTCAAGTCAAGATTGGGGGTGACAGATAAAAATATCTGATAAAAATAAGGGAATGTAGTTATATTTGGGGAAGTATCCTTAAGCTTTGAAAGGTAATGACGCTTCTGTCTCAAAGATTATCTTTCGATGTTTGCATTAATGGAATTCTTGGTTGCGTAGGCATCAGAGCTGAATTAATAGTACAAAATATTCTTCTGAACAAGTGACCTATCATTCTTAACTTTGAAATTGGATATCATTATAAGTTTTCAAGTTAAACTAAATCTCTTTTTTTTGTAGGTTTGCAATTATAGATCATCATCATTTTCTGATGTAGAAACTCATTTTAGAACATCCCATGAAAACACTAAGAACTTGCTATGTCCGTTTTGCCTCAAAGTTATTAAAATTGCAACACCCTATATGCATCATTACATGAAGCATCAGGTGAGATTTGCCAGTTTTTATTCCTTTAATGTTGTTTTAGAGAAAAGATAGATTATGACTTAGAACATTGGTTAGATTTGTTCTGCAAGGGAAGCAGCATTGTTCCAAATGACATGATTAATTTGTAATTTATGCTGAATTACCTGTGAAACTTCCACTTCTTTTCCTTGCTTCCTTTCTGGTGATGATGTGGTTCCTACATGAAAATTCTGAAAGATAGCTAGAAATAGGAAACCTTGGAATGAAGGAAAAAAGAGAAAATGAGTGGAAGAATATCCAAAAGATTGGATATTTCGAGGCTAAGAATTACCTTCTGGGAAAAGTAATTATCAGGAGCAGGGGAAAAGATGAGTTTGAACTGATAAAGAAGATTGATGACTCATAATCTTGTTTTCCTCTTTCTCTTCAAACTTTATTCCCACTTTTAGCTCCCATATTATAAGACATGTTGGCATCATTGACCAGGAGTGGTTTTTTATAGCTGCCAGGGATAGAGGAAGCAGTAGTGACACTTACTGCTTGATATATGAACTCTGGCAAAGAACTGTATTTAGTTCTGCTATGTAATTTTTGGGACCCAGTATTAGTGCTTATACCCATCTCTTGAACTCTGATGTTTTACTTACTGGTTCTTTTCCTGAAGCAGTTAAGTCATCCTTTGGGCTGAAAAGTTTAATGCATCACTGATCCTGTTCTTAAGTGCTTGAAAGAACAATAACAGCGCCTTTGCCAAAACCAGAAGTCAGTGGATTTATTCAGTATGATCATGTAATCAAGTTTTGCCACCTCACTAATTAGCTCATTACATTTTCTTGTTATTGATTAAACTGGCATGTCAGTTTATTCAGCATTGGTGCTCACTTTGCTTTCCATTCTAGTCGTTAGATAATCATGAAATCGGCTTGTGGTTCTTCATTGGGAGAGATCATAAAAGTAGAATTTCCAAATAAATTTGGGATCACCTATGTTGTGACTGGGTTGCTACCTATCCTTGAGGAGTTCTGGCAAGATCTTTCGATTCTGGGTTTCCCCGGCAATTTTCCATCAGTTGTTAATACATGTTCCCGCCCCCCCCCCCACCAATTGCTACTGGTAAATGAATTTGGTAAAGGCCTAGATTTACAAAATTAAATCGTTGTTTCTTTTTCACAACAGGATTCCTCAGAAATTTTAATATGCTAATGAACATTGTAAATCTCTAAGTAATGATATTATATGTATTCCCCAGACTTATTTAGCTATTGAACCCTTTATTTGCTCAATACCTATTAACATTTCTTGCGGAACAGAGTTTGAGAAACACTATTCTTGATACTCTGTATTTCTTCTTTGGCTTTTAATTTTCAAAGGGAGAATAAAGTATAAAACAGTAGTTTTATTTCATTATGGGGATTTAACATCATTTTCCCCATATGCTATATTAAGCTCCAGAGTGAGATATAGATGTAGGAAGAATGATAATTATGAAGGAGATGTGTGGGCCAACTGTATGGGCTACATGATTTTTTTTTTAACGTTTTTATTGGAGTATAATTGCTTTACAATGGTGTGTTAGTTTCTGTTTTATAACAAAGTGAATCAGTTATACATATACATATATCCTCATATCTCTTCCCTCTTGCATCTCCCTCCCTCCCACCCTCCCTATCCCACCCTTATAGCTGGTCACAAAGCACCGAGCTGATCTCCCTGTGCTATGTGACTACCTCCCACTAGCTATCTATTTTATATTTGGTAGTGTATATATGTCCATATATACACTACCACTCTCTCACTTTGTCCCAGCTTACCCTTCCTCCTCCCCGTGTCCTCAAGTCCATTCTCTAGTAGGTCTGAGTAGTTATTCCCGTGTTGCCCCTAGGGTCTTCATGACCATTGTTTTTTTTTTTTGTTAGATTTCATATATATGTGTTAGCATACGGTATTTGTTTTTCTCTTTCTGACTTACTTCACTCTGTATGACAGACTCTAGGTCCATCCACCTCACTACAAATAACTCAATTTTGTTTCTTTTTATCGCTGAGTAACATTCCATTGTATATATGTGCCACATCTTCTTTATCCGTTCATCTGTCGATGGACACTTAGGTTGATTCCATGTCCTGGCTATTGTAAATAGAGCTGCAATGAACATTGTGGTACATGACTACTGTTGAATTATGGTTTTCTTAGAGTATATGCCCAGTAGTGGGATTGCTGGGTCATACGGTAGTTCTATTTGTAGTTTTTTAAGGAACCTCCATACTGTTTTCCATAGTGGCTGTATCAATTTACATTCCCACCAACAGTGCAAGAGGGTTCCCTTTTCTTCACACCCTCTCCAGCATTTATTGTTTGCAGATTTTTTGTTGATGGCCATTGTGACCAGTGTGAGATGATATCTTATTGTAGTTTTGATTTGCATTTCTCTAATGATTAATGATGTTGAGCATCCTTTCATGTGTTTGTTGGCAATCTGTATATCATCTTTGGAGAAATGTCTCTTTAGGTCTTCTGCCCATTTTTGGATTGGGTTTTTTCTTTTTTTGATATTGAGCTGCATGAGATGCTTGTAAATTTTGGAGATTAATCCTTTGTCAGTTGCTTCATTTGCAAATATTTTCTCCCATTCTGAGGGTTGTCTTTTTATCTTCTTTATGGTTTCCTTTGCCTTTGGAATAAGTTCCAAAGCTTTTAAGTTTCATTAGGTCCCACTTGTTTATTTTTGTTTTTATTTCCATTTCTCTAGGAGGTGGATCAAAAAGGATCTTGCTGTGATTGATGTCATAGAGTGTTCTGCCTATGTTTTCCTCTAAGAGTTTGATAGTGTCTGGCATTGCATTTAGGTCTTTAATCCATTTTGTGTTTATTTTTGTGTGTGGTATTAGGGAGTGTTCTAATTTCATTCTTTTACATGTAGCTGTCCAGTTTTCCCAGCACCACTTACTGAACAGGCTGTCTTTTCTCCATTGTATATTCTTGCCTCCTTTATCAAAGATAAGGTGAGCATAGGTGTGTGGGTTTATCTCTGGGCTTTCTATCCTGTTCCATTGATACGTATTTCTGTTTTTCTGCCAGTACCATACTGTCTTGATTACTGTAGCTTTGTAGTATAGTCTGAAGTCTGGGAGCCTGATTCCTCCAGCTCTGTTTTTCTTTCTCAAGATTGCTTTGGCTATTCGGGGTCTTTTGTGTTTCCATACAGACTGTGAAATTTTTTGTTCTAGTTCTGTGAAAAATGCCAGTGGTAGTTTGATAGGGATTGCGTTGAATCTGTAGATTGCTTTGGGTAATATAGTCATTTTCACAATGTTGATTCTTCCAGTCCAAGAACATGGTATATCTCTCCATCTATTTGTATCATCTTTAATTTCTTTCAACATTGTCTTATAATTTTCTGCATACAGGTCTTTTGTCTCCTTAGGTAGGTTTGTTGCTAGGTATTTTATTCTTTTTGTTGCAATGGTAAATGGGAGTGTTTTCTTAATTTGATTTTCAGATTTTTCATCATTAGTGTATAAGAATGCAAGAGATTTCTGTGCATTAATTTTGTATCCTGTTACTTTACCAAATTCATTGATTAGCTCTAGTAGTTTTCTGGTGGCATGTTTAGGATTCTCTATGTATAGTATCATGTCATCTGCAAACAGTGACAGCTTTACTACTTCTTTTCCGATTTGGATTCCTTTTATTTCCTTTTCTTCTCTGATTGCTGTGGCTAAGACTTCCAAAACTATGTGAATAATAGTGGTGAGAGTGGGCAACCTTGTCTTGTTCCTGATCTTCGTAGAAATGGTTTCAGTTTTTCACCATTGAGCACGAGGTTGGCTGTGGGTTTGTCATATATAGCCTTTATTATGTTGAGGAAAGTTCCCTCTATGCCTTCTTTCTGGAGGGTTTTTATCATAAATTGGTGTTGAATTTTGTCAAAAGCTTTCTCTGCATCTATTGAGATGATCATATGGTTTTCCTCCTTTAATTTGTTAATATGGTATATCACATTGATTGATTTGCGTATATTGAAGAATCCTTGCATTCCTGGGATAAACCCCATTTGATCATGGTGTATGATCCTTTTAATGTGCTGTTGGATTCTGTTTGCTAGCATTTTGTTGAGGATTTTTGCATCTATGTTCATCAGTGATATTGGTCTGTAGTTTTCTTTTTTTGTGACATCTTTGTTTTTGGTATCAGGGTGATGGTGGCCTCGTAGAATGAGTTTGGGAGAGTTCCTCCCTCTGCTGTATTTTGGAAGAGTTTGGGAAGGATAGGTGTTAGCTCTTCTCTAAATGTTTGATAGAATTCGCCTGTGAAACCATCTGGTCCTGGGCTTTTGTTTGTTGGAAGATTTTTAATCACAGTTTCAATTTCAGTGCTTGTGATTGGTCTGTTCATATTTTCTATTCCTTCCTGGTTCAATCTCAGAAGGTTGTGCATTTCTAAGAATTTGTCCATTTTTTCCAGGTTGTCCATTTTATTGTCAAAGAGTTGCTTGTAGTAATCTCTCATGATCCTTTGTATTTCTGCAGTGTCAGTTGTTACTTCCTCTCTTTCATTTTTAGTTCTGTTGATTTGAGTCTTCTCCCTTTTTTTCTTGATGAGTCTGGCTAATGGTTTATCAATTTTGTTTATCTTCTCAAAGAACCAGCTTTTACTTTTATTCATCTTTGCTATCGTTTCCTTCATTTCTTTTTCATTTATTTCTGATCTGATCTTTATGATTTCTTTCCTTTTGGTAACTTTGGGGGTTTTTTTGTCCTTCTTTCTCTAATTGCTTTAGGTGTAAGGTTGGGTTGTTTATTTGAGAGTTTCTTGTTTCTTAAGGTAAGATTGTACTGCTATCGACTTCCCTCTTAGAACTGCTTTTGCTGCATCCTATAGATTTTGGGCATCGTGTTTTCTTTGTCATTTGTTTCTATGTATTGTTTGATTTCCTCTTTGATTTCTTCAGTGACTTCTTGGTTATTAAGTAGTGCATTGTTTAGCCTCCATGTGTTTGTATTTTTTACAGATTTTTTCCTGTAATTGATATCTAGTCTCATAGCATTGTGGTCAGATAAGATGCTTGACACAATTTCAATTTTCTTAAATTTACCAAGGCTTGACTTGTGACCCAAGATATGATCCATCCTGGAGAATGTTCCATGAGCGCTTGAGAAGAAAGTGTATTCTCTTGTTTTTGAATGGAATGTCCTATAAATATCAGTGAAGTCCATCTTGTTTAATGTATCATTTAAAGCTGTGTTTCCTTATTTATTTTCATTTTGGACCATCTGTACATTGGTGAAAGTGGGGTGTTAAAGTCCCCTACTATGATTGTGTTACTGTCGATTTCCCCTCTTATGGCTGTTAGCATTTGTCTTATGTATTGAGGTGCTTCTGTGTTGGGTGCATAAATATTTACAATTGTTATATCTTCTTCTTGGATTGATACCTTGATCATTATGTAGTGTCCTTCTTTGTCTCTTGTAATAATCCTTGTTTTAAAGTCTATTTCGTCTGATATGAGACTTGCTACTCCAGCTTTCTTTTGATTTCCATTTGCATGGAATATCTTTTTCCATCCTCTCACTTTCAGTCTCTATGTGTCCCTAGGTCTCAGGTGGGTCTCTTGTAGACAGCATATGTATGGGTCTTGTTTTTGTATCCATTCAGCCAATCTGTGTCTTTTGGTGGGAGCACTTTGTCCATTTACATTTAAGGTAATTATTGATATGTATGTTCCTATTACCATTTTCTTAATTGTTTTGGGTTCGTTATTGTAGGTCTTTTCCTTCTCTTGGGTTTCCTCCCTAGAGAAGTTCCTTTAGCATTTGTTGTAAAGCTGGTTCAGTTGTGAATTCTCTTAGCTTTTACTTCTCTGTAAAGGTTTCAGTTTCTCTGTCAAATCTGAATGAGATCCTTGCTGGACAGAGTAATCTTGGTTGTAGGTTTTTCCCTTTCATCAGTTTAAATATGTCCTGACACTCCCTTCTGGCTTGCAGAATTTCTGCTGAAAGATCAGCTGTTAACCTTATTGGGATTCCCTTGTATGTTATTTGTTGTTTTTCCTTTGCTGCTTTTAATATTTTTTCTTTGTATTTAATTTTTGTCAGTTTGATTAATATGTGTCTTGGCGTGTTTCTCCTTGGATTTACCCTGTATGGGACTCTCTGTGCTTCCTGGACTTGATTAACTATTTCCTTACCCATATTAGGGAAGTTTTCAATTATAATCTCTTCAAGTATTTTCTCAGTCCCTTTCTTTTTCTCTTCTTCTACTGGGACCCCTATAATTCGAATGTTGGTGCGTTTATTGTTGTCCCAGAGGTCTCTGAGACTGTCCTCAGTTCTTTTCATTCTTTTTTCTTCATTCTGCTCTGCAGTAGTTATTTCCACTATTTTATATTCCAGGTCATTTATCCTTTCTTATGCCTCAGTTATTCTGCTATTGGTCCGTTCTAGAGAATTTTTAATTTCATTTATTGTGGTGTTCATGGCTGTTTGTTTGCTCTTTAGTTCTTCTAGGTCCATGTTAAACGTTTTTTGTATTTTCTGCATTCTATTTCCAAGATTTTGGATCATCTTTACTATCATTATTCTGAATTCTTTTTCAGGTAGACTGCCTATTTCCTCTTCATTTGTTAGGTCTGGTGGATTTTTGCCTTGCTCTTTCATGTGCTGTGTGTTTCTTTGTCTTCTCATTTTGCTTAACTTACTGTGTTTTGGGTCTCCTTTTCACAGGCTGCAGGTTCATAGTTCCTGTTGTTTTTGTTGTCTGCCCCCATTGGCTAAGGTTGGTTAGTGGGTTGTGTAGGCTTCCTGGTGGAGGGGACTAGTGCCTGTGTTCTGGTGGATGAGGCTAGATCTTGTCTTTCTGGTGGGCAGGTCCACGTCTGGTGGTGTGTTTTGGGGTGTCTGTGGACTTATTATGATTTTAGGCAGCCTCTCTGCTAATGGGTGGGGTTGTGTTCCTGACTTGCTAGTTGTTTGGCATATGGTGTCCAGCACTGTAGGTTGCTGGTCGTTGAGTGGAGCTGGGTCTTGGCGTTGATTTGGAGATGATATTCGCCTTTTGATATTATGTGGAGCTGGGAGGTCTCTGTTGGACCTTGGCTCTCCCCCGCTCAGAGGCACAGCCCTGACACCTGGCTGGAGTACCAAGAGCGTGTCATCCACATGGCTCAGAATAAAAAGCCGAAAAAAGGAAAGAAAGAGAGAAAAAGATAAAATAAAATTAAAAAGTTATTAAAATAAAAGCAAAAAGTAATTATTAAAAAAAATTTTGAAAGTAATTAAAAAAGAAAGGAAGAAAGAAGAGAACAACCAAACCAAAAAACAAATCCACCGATAACAAGCACTGAAAATTATACTAAAAAACAAAAACAAACAAAAAAAACGTACAGACAGAACCCTAGGACAAATGGTTAAAGCAAAGCTATATAGACAAAATCACACACAGAAGCATATACATACAGACTCACAAAAAGAGAAAAAGGGAAAAAAAATATATCGTTGCTCCTGAAGTCCACCTCCTCAATTTGGGATGATTCCTTGTCTATTCAGGTATTCCACAGATGCAGGGTACATGAAGTTGATGGTGGTGTTTTAATCTGCTGCTCCTGAGGCTGCTGGGTGAGATTTCCCTTTCTCGTCTTTGTTTGCACAGCTGCTGGGCTTCAGCTTTGGATTTGGCCCCGCCTCTGTGTGTAGGTCGCCTGTGGGCGTGTGTTCTTTGCTCAGACAGGACAGGGTTAAAGGAGCAGCTAATTCGGGGGCTCTGCCTCACTCAGGCCGGGGAGAGGGAGGGTTACGGAGTTCGGGGCGGGCCTGCGGCGGTAGAGGCCAGTGTGACGTTGCACCAGCCTGAGGCGTGCCGTGCGTTCTCCTGGGGAAGTTGTCCCTGGATCACGGGACCCTGGCAGTGGCAGGCTGTACAGGCTCCCCGGAAGGGGGGTATGGATAGTGACCTGTGCTCGCACACAGGCTTCTTGGTGGCGGCAGCAGCAGCCTTAGCGTCTCATGCCCGTCTCTGGGGTCCGCGCTGATAGCCGCCGCTTGCGCCCGTCTCTGGAGCTCCTTTA
The DNA here is from genome assembly GCF_937001465.1 of Orcinus orca. Classification (NCBI taxonomy): domain Eukaryota; kingdom Metazoa; phylum Chordata; class Mammalia; order Artiodactyla; family Delphinidae; genus Orcinus; species Orcinus orca. Next base: position 101,721,888 of record NC_064560.1, read on the forward strand.
AGTGGCACTCTTAATCCCCTCTCCTGGCGCACCAGGAAACAAAGAGGCAAGAAAAAGTCTCTTGCCTCTTAGGCAGGTCCCGACTTTCTCCCAAACTCCCTCCCGGCTGGCTGTGACGCACTAGCCCCTTCAGGCTGTGTTCACGCAGCCAACCCCTGTCCTCTCCCTGGGATCCAACCGAAGCCGGAGCCTCAGCTCCCAGCCCTCGCCCGTCCCGGCAGGTGAGCAGAGAAGCCTCTTGGGCTGGTGCGTGCTGGTCGGCACGGATCCTCTGTGGGGGAATCTTTCCACTTTGCCCTCCGCACCCCCGTTACTGCACTCTCCTCGTGGCTCCGAAGCTTACCCCCACTCCTCCACCGCAGTCTCCACCCGCAAAGGGGCTTCCTAGTGTGTGGAAACGTTTCCTCCTTCACGCTTCCTCCCACTGGTGCAGGTCCTGTCCCTATTCTTTTGTCTGTGTTTTTTCTTTTTTCTTTTTTCTTTTGCCCTACCCACGTACGTGGGGAGTTTCTTGCCTTTTGGGAGGTCTGAGGTCTTCTTCCAGCGTTCAGTAGGTGTTCTGTAGGAGTTGTTCCACATGTAGATGTATTTCTGATGTATTTGTGGGGAGGAAGGTGATCTCCACGTCTTACTCGTCCGCCATCTTGAAGCTCCTCCCTGGCTGTGTGATTTTTAATCAGTTTTTATACCCTGAGTTTCATGTCTTCTCTTGACATGCGTGTCCAGTTTTCTTTTTTGTGTATTTGGAGCACCTAGGAGGTAGACAGCCAGCAGTTAAGAGGGGAAAATCTATCAATAAGAAGCATCATCATGCATCCTTCAAGAAATTTACAATTTGTATGATTATTTACAAAAGACTGGAAAATTATAGCTGAGCAAAAACTTGTATTTGAGATGACATTATTAGAGCAATGTCATGTATATATAGTGGCCTTGTCTTGTATATATAGTGGCCAAAAACGGGCCTCTCTGAAGGAAATAAAGGAGTAAGCTGTGAGGAAATCTGGGAGAAGTAACATTATATCGGGAGTGAAGTGAGTGTGTACCTGGAGCACTCAAAGAACATCACAGAGGCCATTTGTGGCTGGAGCAGAGTAAAGTAATAAGAGGAAAAGTAGTAGGAAATAAGGTTGTAGCAATAGAATGCAGGCCAATTCATATAGAGCCTTGTAAATCAGAATCGGGACTTTGGAAAACCATCAGCATTTTAGGCATGTGAAAGATCTGCCATGTTTTAAGATCATTGGCAGCTGTGAAGAGAATAGACCATAGGGAAGAAAGAACATGAAAGAGAGAACATAGGAGGTTATTATTAGTCAAGTTGAGTGTCTTGGACAAGTATTGTTGCAGTGGTTGTAGGTAATAAGTGGAAATATTATGACAGTTTTTGAAGGTAGAGCTGACACCTTTTATTAATGGGTTGGATATGGGATGTGAGAGAGAGTGACCAAGTTTTTTGTCCTAAGCAGCTGCAAGAGTGGAATTTTCATATATTGTCATATGGTGAAGACTGAGGAAAGAACGTATTTTGGGAGGCAGGGAGGTAGGAAAGAAATCCAGAATTCAGTTTTGTCCCTGTTGGTTTGAGATGCATATTAGACATCAAGTAGTGATATCAAGTAGGTAGTTGGATAGGTGATACTTAAAGCGGTGAATTGAAAAGGTAACCTCGGGAGGGATTATAGATAGAGAAAAGATTTCTGGGTACTGGATTCTGGAGAACTTTTTTTCTGTCCTCTTGACTTGGTATCTGTTTCTTGCCCACGTTTTCTCTTTTTCGTCCTCTTCTTTGAGCAAATATGAGTGAATTTAAGTTGCCTGTACCTCCAAGAATGCATCACACTTCTAAAATAGTCTAAAGATGCACCTAAAATACAATACAAACATATTATATTTATATATTGCTTTGAACTTTGAAAAGAACTTTTATTTATGAAACGCCTGGTGTGTGCCAGTACTGTGCTAGGTACTTCCCAGTGTATTATCTGTTCGAATTTTATAAATGATTGATTGTATTTAAATGGAAATAGTGATGTATCTGGCAGATCGTAGCTTTAGAGAAAACATTCTTTTGTATTTATATGTTGTTTCAGTTTATATATATGTTTGCATATACATATATAATTTTTAAATTAATGAGAGCATAAATATCAATATTGTAGTTGATATTGTGTAGTAGAAAGAACACTGGATTAGGTGTCTGGCAGTTGTCACTGAATAGCTATGGGAAAGTGATTTGGATTTTTCTTGGGTCCTGTTTCCCATCTGTGGAATAACAGGATTAAGTTTGAGGAGGGACTTAGTCAAGGGGTCTCAGCCAGTAAGTGGATTGGGAATAGTTGTTTTTATTTATGCTTCCATATCCACACTGTGCAATGTTGTAGCCACTAGCTGTATGTGGCTATTTAACCTTAAATTAATTAAAATTAAATAAAATTTAAAATTTGTTTGCTCAGTTTCACTTGGCACATTTCAGGTGCTCATTAACCACATATGTCTAGTTGATACTGTATTGGGTAATGCAGCTCTAGAACGTTTTCATCATTGAAGAAAGTTTTATTAGACAACACTGCTTTATACAACCATTGCTGTAACAACTTTCTCTGAAATCTGTGGTTGGCTATTTGAATTTATTTTTCCAACTTGTCAACCAACTAGAAATAGCAAAAGTTAAAAAGAATTTACTCTTTTATAGGATAAAAATGTAGTATAGTTCATTTTCACAGTATCATGTGTCTAAGTACTTTAAAATTGTAATTAAAAGAGCTTTCATCCCTGGTGGCGCAGTGGTTGAGAGTCCACCTGCGGGTGCGGGGGACGCGGGTTCGTGCCCTGGTCCTGGAGGATCCCATGTGCCGCGGACCGGCTGGGCCCGTGAGCCATGGCCGCTGAGCCTGCGTGTCCGGAGCCTGTGCTCCGCGGCGGGAGAGGCCACGGCAGTGAGAGGCCCGCGTACCGCAAAAAAAAAAAAAAAAAAAGAGCTTTCATAGCACTATTGAGAGAACTTTAATTAGAATCTATTGATGCAACTTTCATGTTCAATTTCTGGATAGTAACAGACATTTTTGAAACCTAAATACTAATGCAAAGAATGTTTTAAAAAATAAAACAATATTTTGCTATTATATATGTTAAGAGATGTAAAATGCTAGTTTTAAAATTAGTATCATTAAAATTAAATCAGAGCAGTTTCAGGACACAATATTTGTGGTTGTAGAAATTATTTTTCTTCACTTTTTCTGTTTTCTAAACAGAAAAAAGGAATACATCGTTGTACAAAATGCAGACTACAGTTTTTAACATGCAAAGAGAAAATGGATCACAAGACTCAGCATCATCGGACATTTATAAAACCTAAACAACTAGAAGGATTGCCTCCAGGAACAAAAGTGAGTTCAAATATGCTGTATTTTAACATTTTGTATGATAATAGACAACTCCTGCCTGGTTTTATTTATTGAATAGAATACTTTAAAAATGATTTCTGATTTAATTAAGACTTTAATTTTAGGTTTTACCATTCCTATGTTTAGGAATAAAACTTCTAACCATTGCTTTTTGGTCAGTAGTGTGTGCAACTCTAGAGTGGTATTCCTTTGTAAAAAGTATAGCTAGATTAACTGTTCCAGGGTTAATGGGTTATGTCAATGTTACATAGGCTATTTTGGAGCTATTCCAGTTGGCAGTGTATATGTCATTTTTATCTGTTAAACTGTAAGATGCTTGAGATCAGGAATCATGTTTTATTTATCTTTGTGTCCTCAGCATCTGGTATAGTGCCTTGAATGCTGTAGGTTCTCAGATGTTTATTGAAATTGTTATTACTGAGTCTACTCTCAGAGAAGCAAGTTCTGCTGCTGGATAGCATTATGTTTTAAGTGAGCAAACACATGTCTGACTGCATACTGATGATTGTAATTTACTTTTCCCTTTTTGCCTTATATACCTCTGTTTTTTCTGACTTCTTTATACACAGTCAGCTCTTGAATATTTGCTCCAGTGGAGGGAAACAGAGGCATGGATAATCCAAAGTGAAATAATCCCCAAAACATTTATATTTGGCTTTGGGTTCTTACCTTTGAATGTGGGTATGTCTGTTATTTGAATTAACTAAAACAATATAAAGCCATGCTCTGAAGACCTAGAGCAAGAGAAGCTATCCAGCATCCTTCCCTGCAATCCATTCATTCCATGCTGGGACTAGACATGCAGAACACTAATGTAAGCAGTGCAGTCCTCTCTCATATTTTCCCTTAATAATAATAATAATAATGATACTAAATGTTTTTATAGCACCTTAGAATTAGGCTTTTGTTATGTTTATTCATATATTCTATTATTTAATCCATATAGTAAGCCAGTGAGGTAGACGAGGGAAGTATTGTTCCTTATCATAGATAAAGGAGCTTAGAGAGGATGTTACTGATTCAAGGTCACATGGCTAGAAAGGAGTGGTATTAGCTTTAACCTCAGGTCTTTTGATTCCTAGTCCAATGCCTTTGTATGATACTAAAGCACATGTTTTTCATGGTACTTCCTCATAGGCTGTGGGGGGGTGTATAGTCAAATGATTAATGAGAAAGTTGGAGCAGTTGTGTTTTTCATTGTCACCCAGCAAATATAATTCCTTAATACCAAATGTTAAGTCTTGTATTAGCTTCCTTTAAGGAAATTCTAAGTATTATTAAACTCGCCCTGCAGTATAGTGAATTGATATAACCCCTCACATAACCTTTGTAAACATAAATCCTGCCCAATGAGCCCCTGGAAGGAAGTCACATTTACTGTAGATCTCTTTGTTTTATAGTTGTCGAAGGGTAACAGTCCTTTCTAGGCTTTGAGATTTAAATTTTGACCTCTGTGTTTGTGAATTTTTAGTTATATCAGAGCATAGAAATAGCTATGGAATGTGCTCTTTTAATATTCATATAATTTGCTTTAACTCCTAATTATCCATTAATAACTCTTAACATATAACTGATATCAGTACAAAAATGTAAGATTACAAGTGAGTAAATATCAAGTTTAATTTCATTTAATTGATATGAACATTTAGAATAAATGGAAGACTTACCAGTTACAGTTTATACTTGCCCTTTCCAAAAACTTGATGTTTAACTTTTCGTTATGCAGTGATATTTTAACAGTAATGCAGTGATTAATTTTCTAAAGCAAATATTATCTTCATTTTTGTAGGTTACTATTCGAGCTTCAGTTGGCCCTCTTCAATCAGGATCTTCAACTACACCTACCATTAGTGCAAGCACTTCTACCCTTCAGCTCTCACCTCCAAGGACTAAAAATATAACTGCTAAAAATCCCACAAAATCTAACACAAGTAAACCTAATATAACTAAATCCATTGCAAGTAAACCTAATGCAAGTAAGCCTAATGGAAGTAAATCTAAATACAAATCAAAAATATCTAATATGCAAAAGAAACAAAGCACATTGGCTAGTAGCAATAAAAAAAGTAAAGTCAATACAGCATTGAGGAATTTAAGGTAATCTTTTATTCTTGATACACAATACTAATTTAATCTTAAGTATAAAAACTTTATTTAATATAAATTTACCCTATTACACAACTCTCTTGTACATTTATACACTGTCACTTAAGGCCAAGCAAATAATAAAAAATATTTTTTACAACAGTTGAACAGTACTTGAATTACTGTTTTTCTATAATATTCATTTATTACACTGGTGTTTTATGTTGTGCTTATATCTTGTGATGTTTGAATTGGTTAATTTAACCAATGGATTAATCCCTTTTTTCCAGTAAGAAACATTAGCTGATATTAGATTTTTTATATTTATTGTAGCTGCTGTTCCATAGCAGATTTTTCAAATAATAAGTCTCTGTTTGAAGATGTTAAACACCTTAGCTTTAATTAACAGAAAATTAATAAGGTGATCCCTTATTATTTTTGTTTTAAAAAATATTTTTATCATTTTCTTTATATCTCTATAAGGTGTCGTCGGGGAGTTCACAAGTGCATTGAGTGTTGTTCTGAAATAAAAGATTTTGCAAACCATTTTCCTACATATGTCCACTGTAGTTTTTGCAGATACAACACTAGCTGTAGCAAAGCCTATGTGAATCATATGATGAGGTAAGATGAGTTAAACATCTATAATTACCAATTAAAATTACAGTTCAGCAAGTTTGTTTTTGAAAACAGTTATCCTATTAGAAGTCAGTTTTTCTCTTCTAAGAAAACTTCTAAGATGATTCCTGGCACTATTTTTCGGCATAGTAATTCATGAAGTTCCTGGAAACTCAAATTTTAAGAACAGTTAGACTAATGAAATTAGGATAGGTTTGTTAGGGAAAATAGTTTTTCTATGGGAATTTTTTTTCCTATAGAACTTTCAAACATGGTTACTTCCAAAGACAGAAAAGTAAATGTTTTAAGTATATTTATGAAACAAATACATGTAATCTCATGAGTGTTATTCTCTTCAAAGCAGTCACTGTGAGAGATTCCAGGGTTTTCAGTGATGTTAGAAACTTCATTGAGTCTGTTTCTCTCTCTCTTTTTCTCTGTAATGCATCTGTCTGTCCATCCATCCATCAAGCCATGTCTCCTTGCATTCATTCAGTGAAATGAGAGACTATTTCAGTCATGATGCCATTGTTGGAATTATTTTTCTTTAATTCATTCAACTTAGATAATTAGAGTATTCTATGCAGAGAGAGCCTTCATAGCCTATGTTATCTTCATTTGTATCTCATTAGTTGGGGCATCCTTCAGGATGGATTTTTATTTTTTAAAAAATAGTCAAAAATTGGGACTTCCCTGGCAGTCCAGTGGTTAAGACTCTGCGCTTCCAGTGCAGGGAGTGTGGGTTCCATCCGTGGTCAGGGAACTAAGATCCCACATGCCACGTGGCGTGGCAAAAAAAAAAAGAAAGAAAAAAATAGTGACAGATTATGAGAATAAAACATTTAAAAATAAATAAATAAAATTTTAAAAAATAGTCAAAAGTTGTTCAGATATAAGCCAGTTAGGTTGATTATTCAAAGTGAGGTTCTGTTTTTTCAAAAGTTAGAATATGATTAATAAAAGTGATTTTCTTATAGATCAAAACATGACCTCTGTGTTACTTTCTGGTCATTATCAGGTACTCCTTTCAAGGACTCTCCCACGTTTCTTGATGGCTCTGGCACCTCTCTCACAGTTTTTTAACCCCCTTGATGACTAGCCTGACATTATGGTAACTTGACTTCTTTAGTGCCAGTGCGTTACATCACCTTTAGACTTGTACCCCCTTTCTTACCACAGTACTATTTTAATCTTGTCATATATATTGTTCATTTCTTTTGAATTCCCATTTCCCAATGACTTTCTGGGCTTTGAGTTCTTTTTCCAGTCCAGCAGCACCTATCTAACTATAGTCATCCTCACCCTCAGGGTCATCTGTTTTGATTGCTGCTTTGTTTTTGTTCTAGAATCCTTTACACATTTAGTCATGCTTACCTGGCATAAAGGCCAAAGACTTGACCATCTTCTTCTGAACTTTATGCTCAATTCTAGACCCCCAAATAGTGCTTGATTCAATCAACTCTGACTCATGATCTTTAACTTGAATTGGGTCCTATATTTTTAAATACTTCTTTATTCTTACCTACAGTATCTGATTAAACATTTTTTTGGTACTCTAAAGATTTTATTTCGGATTCTCTTAGTTATTAACATGGCCTACAAATACACAGTTCGAGGTCATCCTTTTAATTAATCTTTTCAGCCTCAAATTTTTTTCCTGTTACATTTATCCAGGCATTAATCTCAGAAATCAAACATGTTCTACTTCTCCAAAGTTAACCCTGCCCCTTATCTCCTCTAGTTCTTCCACAACTTCATTCAGTTAATTTGCAACTTCATCTTCTATCTACCAGGTTCCTTCTGCTTACAGATGATTTCAGGTATTTTTTTTAAGATGAGGGAGACTTGTCCTTACTCCCTACTTTCCTTATCTCTTGTCTTCTTATTACCATGAACATTTGTAAAAAGGATTTGTTACTAGCATATTCGTGATTCATTTCTTTACCTTTTAATTTGAGTATCATCCTCACCTACCAACTAACACTGCCCCTTTAAAGATTATCAAGTACTGATCCCCGTATTTATTCACTTTTTTTCACTCTTACTACTCTATGACTTCTTTAGAGTCATTGTTGTCACTCACTTTTGAAACTGTTCTCCTCAGCTGTGTTTAACCGTTACACTATTTTTCTTCTTCCTTTTTGCCTACTCCTATTCATTGCCTTCCTTCAGCTCTTCTCGCCTCCTTACATTTCCTTTCTTCGTAATGTAACCACTGTCACTTTTACCTTTCCACTTTGAATCTTCCAGTTTCATTCCTTAGTTTTCCTGAGATCTAACTCTGTATTTCTAATTATTTCGTGTTTTGTTTTGTTTTTACCTTTGACTCATTGGCATCTAAAAAGAACCTAAATAAACCAAACATTATCATCTTTCCAGAATTCACTTTACTACCATCCAATACTCTTTCAGGGCATCATTTGTGTGAATGTGGAATACCAGCTGGAAAAAATTCACTGTTGCAAGTATCTTAAGCTTGTGAAGTTCCCTTGATCTGCCACTGTGCATCATGGCTTCCTGAGAAAACACCTTCTGCATTCTGCCTCTCTGCCTCCCACCTACTACAGTGGACTACACCTATAATCCATTTCCTCTAAACCAGGCCCCGGCCATCCTTTCCCAAGTGTACTTCTGTGTGGAATGTCTCTTGTTCTTTGACAAATGTATGGCTCCCCAAATACGGCCTTAATTCTGCCCTTAGTTTATAGGGGAGCAAATCGGAAAATATTTTGTGTTTTCCTAAGCCAAGGGTCATTCTACTCTTCCCTTTCCCATTATCATAGGCTTCTCATTTGTCCTATAAAACCTCCACATCCATTCTATTCTAAAACATTCCCAGTTAGCCCAACTCCCTTCTACCCTTATCCCAATTCCCAGTGAGCCCCAACCCTGCACTTCATTGTCAGGACACACAATCTTACTCATGGTTAGCCTCATGTGGAACTGAAAGCTTCCACTGCCACTCTTAGGGTTTGGTAAATCACTTTTCCTTTTTCTCTACTTCATATGTACCCTTGCCTCAGTCACTGCCTTAGGTATCTCCCATTGAATGGCCCAACCACTACTTCTTCCCAGTGTGAATTCTTGTTACAGGCTTGAGTTTTATATGTACAGAAACTTCATTTTCTCCAGAGGATGAGTCCCTTAAATCCCTATCCCATACTACCTCTGTACTCTCAATTGGTCTTTTCCCCTCCAGTCTCAGACTGCTCTTCTCCAGAATAAACTTTCTCCCATACTCATTTTTGACAAGTGGCTTTTCCTTATTCTTTGTTAGTCCCTGGAATACCCCTGTCCTTCCTTTCACTTTACCTTCTTTGAAGTGTCTGATCACCACAACCACTCACAGGGATCATTCCTTGCTTTGAGTTGTGTGCCATTCATCTGTTCTGCCTTTTGTTATGTTTGTTCGTATGTGTATTATCTCCTTGAGAAGAAGGGGCTCTTTGTATTTACCATGTCACCAGCACATTACAAACAGCAAGTGAGAGTCATTATTGTAATTATAAAAGAAAGGCTCTAAATAAAATCTCAAAAGAGGATATTAAAAAATCTTATGCAGTTGGAGCATTTTTGGAATAAGACTTACAAAGAAGAACATCATTAAACATATAATTTTTAAGTGATTTTTTAAAGAAGTAGCATTATTTGGGTTTGGTTGTTTAAATTATTGCACCCTGTTTGCTTATAGCCTTTAGGTAGCAGTAGAAGTCACCTGAAAAAATGAAAATGCATTACTGTGTAACATTGCTATTATTCTTCAACATTATGTATAAGAAAGAAGGCTTTTTTCTCTACATGTAATAGAATTAAGGTAACAGCCATAAGTACCTAATATCTCCTTTTGTAGCAGAGCTTACTGTTTGCTAAGAAGTGTGGTAAGCTGGTGGTGAAGAATCTGACAAATCTGGATTTGAAACCAAGCTTCACCATTTATTTATTACATGTGTGACTTTGGGCAAATTACTTAACTGATTCCCATTTTCCTTTTCTTGAAGAGAAAGTTAACTGTGATTATTAGAGGAAATGTACTTAAAGTGCTTAATAAAATGATTTGCACTTAGGAGATATTCAAGTAATTTTAGGTATTATTTCTAAATTGTCATTATTCAGTATCGTAAAGTCCTTGCCTTTAATTTTCACAATTTAGTAGGAGAGATACATTTACCTAGCTTAATGTGATAAACAAATGACTGTGAGAGCCCAGAGAAGGTAACGATGAATTCTTTAAACAAGAAATGAGAAGGTATTGTATAAATGACATTTCATTTAGGCTTTGAAGGATGATTTAAAATTTTTCCAAGGAAAAAGAAAGCTGGTATAACAATTTGTTCCTATATAATAATAAGACAGATTCCTGAATTAATTTTTATAGGATATGCTTTAGTTCATTATATTTTTTATATAGATTTATTGGCACTAAATAATAGTCATTAGAAAAACAGTTAAGATTATTGTGATGGCATCATAAATGGTCTTCTGTCTACAACCCACCCCTTCGGCCCTTTTCCATTTCTTCCTTTCTTTTGTTACTAATATCTGGTCAGGATATTTTTTGGCCTAAAATCCTTTACCTTCCTAATATTAATAGGATGAAGTTCAAATTTTCTGGAGAATGTAAGACCTTTTAATATCTAATTCCTAACTACTTTTCCAAGAGCCTTCAACTCTTATTTTCTTTGCTTTGCCTGGAGTAAGTCAGTATATGGAGCTTCCTAACTGAAATGTACTACTAATTGTGCTGACTTCTCCATTTACCTGTAGCTTTCCCTCATGCAACCACAAAACTGTGTGTGTGTCACTGTTGATGTTTATCCTGTGATAATGAATATATATTCACTTGTTTAGCATATGTTTATTAGGCATTTATTCTGTGCCAGATGCTTTTTGACAACCTTCCCCCCCCAAACCCTGGACCATGAACTCTAAGGCAAACAACCTGCTTTATTGTATCATCAACCTCCAGTTTGGTGTCTTAATAGTAGGCATACTGTCAATATTGTTGCATACTTTTGTATTTTTTCAGAGGTAAACTTTTTACTTGTATCAAAGCAAGATGGTCAAAGGGAGTTTTTTTTGCCTCTAGTCTTATTGAGGTATAATTTATATTCAATAAAATTCATCTATTTTTAGAGAATAGCTTAATGAGTTTGGTAATTATGTATATATAGTCTAAGTAGATGGTGAATTTTCAAAACCTAAATTTTAATGTTATGTTTTACTGTATCGTAATAAAAATCTTAACCTTTTTTTTTCCTTTATTAGATTATTTCCCTATTGTTATTAACTTTACACAGGTCTATTAGGAAGAAGAAAGGTAGTTTTTTTTTCCCTCTGTTGGTGAGCTACAGATCCACTTTTCCGTTCCTATAATACACAAAACTAGAAGAATGGAATTTGTGTAATAAATATAAATAAAATGACAGTATAAGTCTTTTTTTATAGGTAGGGAACTCTAAATTAAAACTGGATTCAGACAACTAAAATTTTAAAAGTACCAACATTTTAATAAGGTGCAAGTTATAGACAGAAATGGAAGCCATCAAAAGACCCTAAAACGTAATTTTTTCCTCTCCTCTTACCAAATAAAGAAACCGAAACAGTCTGTTGAGAAGGAAGAAAGCGCTTTTAAAAGTTACTTTTAAATCTCATTAAAAAAAATAATTTACTTGGTTCACATTATTTGGGAATCAGATAAAATCTGGGACACACTCTGAGGAAATACAGTTATGTGCACAAATTTTTGCATATTATTTCAGTGGTTCCCAACCTCTTGATGGTTTCTTCCTAAAAAAACCATTCAATTATTTTTGTCATGTTATGCTGAATTTATAAACTCTTTAGTAGTAGTTATCCCCAGATTGAAGAAATAAGTATTAAAAATCTTCTGAGAATGTTCTCTGGGGATTATAACTGGTCAGAGTATTTCTTTTCCCATACATACATGCTCTGCTGGTGATGGTTGCCTTGTATCTGAGACTTAGAATTGATTTGGTATGTTGGCTCCTTTAGGTCTATCATTGCAAGCTGCTGCTCCTCAAACTTTAGCTTGCATAAGAATTACTGAAAAAGTTTGTTAAAACAGATTCCTGGGCCCCACTGCCAGAGATTAATTCAGTTGCTGTGTGGGAGGGTGGGGGTCACAAGACTTTGCATTTCTAAATAAGCTCCCAGATGATGCTCGTGTTACTAGTCTATGACTCCACTTTTATCTGTGCTAAGTAGTACTGTGCTAAGCCGATCCTGGTTTTCTAGTATAGGAAAGCTTTCCTTATCAGATTTAAAAGGGTGTCTAAAAGCTATCAGCATCAGCTACAAAGCTTGGTTAGGGGTTTTCTGTTCTGTGCTTAGGGGAAGCATTGTTTTAGCTCAAGAGTTCTGCTTTAATTTGTTTTTTTAAAAAAAACCTCTACTAGTAATTGCAAAGAATTCTAAATGTTTGATTTTACAAATCCATTTTACAAATGCCAACAGTGGCATTTAGCTCAACTACTGTTAACTTCCAGGATAATTTGGAATCTACTCCCCTTCCTCAACACAAACATGTTAAGTTGGTAAAGGATTTTTAAAATGATTCTTATTGGTAACCATTCATATTATAGCAAAAATGTTATTAGCAAAACTTTTAAATTGTTTTCAACTCTTAACAGTTGAAGAAAATAATTTGACTTGCTTTACTTTTTTAAACTCTTGAGTATTTCCTTTTTTTATGTGAGGGTGAGGTGCTGATTGTATAAGAATATGCTTAGTGAAATACATTTCACTAGAAAATAAATAGATAAATAAGAATGTAAGCTAAAATGCTGAATGAAACAGGGATGATGAACATTATATTATTATTTATATCATAATATTTTATTCAAAACTAGAGATTTAAGTATAGACTTGATATATAGCTAATAAATTAATATGACTTACTGTATAGTAAAATTAATAAAATCTGTTTTGTCTCTCCCAGCTTTCATAGTAATCGTCCAAGTAAAAGGTTTTGCATCTTTAAGAAGTATTCAGAAGATCTCAGGTAACTAGTTGATCTTTTAAATTTTTTTGTATTGAAAATTATATGACTTAAATCTTTTGTATATAACATTTTTATTGAGATACAGTTCATATACCATGCAATTCACACATTTAAATTATACAATTAATAGTTTTTGGTATATTCACAGAATTGTGCAGTTACCACAGTTAATTTTAGTACGTTTTTATCACTTTATAAAGGCACTCTGTACCCGTTAGTGGTTATCTCCATTTCCTTCCAATTCCTTTCATCCCTAAGCAACTACTAATCTACTTTCTGTCTATTTAGATTTGCCTATTCTGAACATTTCATGTAAATGGAATGATGAAATATGTGATCCTTTGTGATTTGTGTCTTCCATTTAGCATAATGTTTTCAAGATTCATCCATATTGTAGCATATATCAGTGCTTCTTTTTCTTATTGCTGAGTAATATTCCATTGTATGTATATATGATAGTTTGTTTATCCATTTAGGTTATTTTAACTTTGAATCTGTTATGAATATTGCTGTTGTGAACATTTGTGTACTCATTTTTGTTTGGACATGTCTTTTCATTTTTCTTTAGTATATATCTAGGATTAGAATTGCTGGGTTATATGGTAACCCTATGTCAAGCCTTTGAGGAACCGCCAGAGTGTTTTACAAAGTACCTGATTGGTCTATATTCTCTCGCTAAATTTGTTTCAGGGGTGACCAATGGTGTCAAGATGAAATCTTCATGTATTTACACTGTAAAATGAGAACAAAAATAGGGCTGTCCAACAATATTTGATTTAAAAAAAGATACCTAAAATATGTAGTAAAGTGACTAACACTTTTTCAGTTTTGAAGTAAATTTCTTAAACCACTAGAATTCTTGAAATTAGTATGTAGTCTGTATAATTCTTTTTCCTTTTCAAATTAAGAGAAGTGTACAACTTGCTTACTGTGCAGAAAGAACTGTTGATGAATATTTCTGAAGACACTGAGAATTTGGTTTTACCACACACTTAACTCAGAATTCACTGAGCACCATGTTTTTCATATTCTTCTGAATTCTTTAGACCCCACTGCTCTTTATTTTTGTTCATGTCGCCTTTGCTACCTGAAATATCAGTATGTTTGCTGCACCAAGCTAATCTATACAGATAAGGTTAACCAATAGTTGTTTTGATATTTTGGGTTAGTGGAAAAATGGAAGAGGGGATGATATTATGTCTCAGGACCTTTGTACTTATTATTCTCTGTGACTAGTTTGCTCTTTCCCAGATTTTTGTATGATGAGCTCCTTTATCTCCTTTGGGTCTTTATTCTGATGAGTGAGCCTTTCCTTGACCACTTGATTTAAAATTATATCCTTTCTCCTGTGCTTTACCCCAGTGCTCTTTATCTCCTTTTTATGCTTCATTTTTCTCTGGATCATCTTTTATCATCTCATTCACTGTATATTTTGTTTATTTTCTGTGTCCTCTCACTAGAATGTGTGTGGTTTGGATTTTTGTCTATGCCAGGCATTGATAGTAATTAGGCACCCAGTAAATATTTGTTGAATAAATTAATGTATGCATTGAAAATTACTTATGTGGACAATAGGTCCCATCTATGATGTTGGACCAGTAGCTCACAGGGAGAGAAAAATTTGGTTCAGTTTTAAAAATATATTAGTACTAATTTTAAAACATTTACTGAATTCAAGGAAATAGATTAAGCTATATTAGAGGTTGCCTATACTGAAAATTTTTATAAGAATGAAGAGTTTTATTGCATTCAAAAGATGAGATTTTTGATTTTCACCTCACTGTTGTTAAGCTCATATGTGTGTTTGGTTTTTAAATGAATCATATGATTTTAAACCTCCGGGATGTTTTTCTCTCAACTTGAATAAGTCTCAGATTGAAAATTTGCCTATTTCTGTGAATGGAACATAGAAACTTATAATTGTATAGAACAATAATTTTTGTAATTATTCTTTTATTGGAATGGAATATTTGTTCTTTAGCTATTTACTGTGTATCTACTAGGTCTATAATGTAGCAGATCCTGTAAAGATAATAGTAATAATGAAGAAGTCTTGGAACCAACCTTCAGAGAATGTACATTTTATTGGGTGGGAGAAAGGAGGTGAATGTAAATAACCACAATAAAGCAAGAGGGATTTTAATAAGTGCAATGATGGTTGGTTTTTTTCCAAAGGGGAGCGAGATTACTTTACTTGGAATGATCTACATAGGTGTTAGTTTACTTGGCTTTAAAGGATGAGTATTGTTTATACTGATAGAAGAGGTACAGGTGCATTTGAGTTGGAATAACATGAATAGAGGTGCAGAAATGAAAAAGTTGAAGGCGTACAGAGGGGGAATGGTAGTAGTTAATGAATGGAGCATTGAAGTTAGAGTGGTAATATTGAAATTGGGGGCAATAGTTTTGAGCTTAGAGCCAGATTGTAAAAGCGTTGAAAATAAGGCTAAGGAGTTTGGACTTATTTTGGAGGGCACTGGACAACCTTTGATGTTTTATATAGAATTGAATGAAACTGAAGGAAGGTTGAATTTCTTCTCACCTTTAACAATAGGGTGAATTATAGATGCATGAATCCTATTGATTAGGACTTTTGTGGTAGTTATGAATAATCTAGTAAGGACTTGGGTTAGAATGGTGAGATAGTATTATATCATCTTTAAGAAACTGGGCTCTGGAATGAAAATGCTTGATTTCAAACCTGATCTTGACCTTTACCAGCTCTGTGTCCTTGGTACATTACTAAGCTAACTCCATCCTCTATTAAAAAGGTGATAAATTATAGCATCTACCTTTTATGGGTTGTTTAGATTTAGATGAGATGGTATGTCTAAAATTGTTTGACCAGCACAGAATAAGTACTCAATAAATTGTTGATATAAAATGCTTGACATACTGACTGTTTAAGGAAGAAGAGACAGAGATAACTATAGGTTGAGCTTTATTTTCAGAGGAAATGGCATCATAAGAAAGGCCAGTCAGGATAAGTTAATTTGGGAAGGAAATACATGATTTTAGTTTTATGAAGGTCAGTTTTTTATGTGCCAGTATGACATCTAGGGGAAAATATACAGCAGACTGTTAGACTAGAGCTTTAGGGGAGAAGTCAATCTAAGGTATGTTATTTGTTTGTATTTGTATATTGGTAAAACATTTAAAATTTTAACGTATGTGATGAACTTCAGAAATGTATTTCTGCTTTATTAATAAACTGACAATAACAATGATCACATTACATGATCTATTTTTTTTCCACCTAAGCAAAAATAATTTATTAGCAGGATTCCAAAGACCCTCATGGACCCCTAGAAGGAAGAGATACAGCCAGAACATACGAGGGAAACAGAAAGCCATCAGTCACTAACATGGCTTCTTTCTAGTCTGACCTGCTGAAGCAGGATGATTTTGTCTGTTATTTTCTCTGGACATGAGTTCCATTCTCCTTTCTCTGTGTAGACCACCTTTCTCTGTTGATGACCCAAACATAGTATTCCTAGCTTCCCACATTTTCCCAGATCAAGAAATGTGATTATATATCCCAATTACAAATCCCTGTTCAGAGAAGGCTTGAGTTAGACATTCCATCCCTGGTCCAATTAACTATGTCGAGTGGAATAGGCATTTAGCTCCTTACCATTGAGACTACTTTTAGTGTCTGTTGAGGGCAGTTTGTTAATAGAAAAAGACTGTAATTATTAAATTTAAGTATTTAAATCTTAACTTTCCTTAAGCTTAAAAATATTCCATTTAGAAATCTAGTACATTTAATAATCACTTTCGGGACTTCCCTGATAGTGCAGTGGTTAAGAATCTGCCTGCCAAGGCAGGGGACACGGGTTTGAGCCCTGGTCCAGGAAGATCCCACATGCTGTGGAGCAACTAAGCCCGTGCGCCACAACTACTGAGCCTGAGCTCTAGAGCCTGCGAGGCACAACTATTGAGCCCGTGCACCTAGAGCCAGTGCTCCACACAGGAGAAGCCGCCACAATGAGAAGCCCACGCACTGCAAGGAAGAGTAACCCCCACTCACCACAACTAGAGAAAGCCCACGTGCAGCAACGAAGACCCGACGCAGCCATAATAAATAAATAGATTTATTTTAAAAAATCACTTTCAAGCGGGCCTTTAAATAATGTTTGATAAAGTTCATTTAAGCTGAACAGACTAGAATTTTTTATTTTAAAGTCTCATTTACACTTCAGTTACCTTTAAACAATGTAACATCATTTATACATTTAATATATTTGATTTTCTTTTAAACAGCTCTTCGGATGCTTGACCCCAAGCTCCCAAGTGCTTAACTCTAATAAACATAATAAATTAAACACAGTGGCTTTCTAAGTTCTCTGAAACTTTCACATATTTTTGCAGGCTTAATATTTTAAAATAAAACTCAAAGCTAAAAGTTTAAACACATTTTAAATTAGAGTCTTAAGACCAATTTTACATACTGTAATACGCCAGTTATGTTTAAATACTTCAAATAGCAAATGCTGCACAGTTTGATCCAATAAGCATAAAAACTATTTGTGAATTCAAAAAAAATGTATTGATGACTATGGGAATTGCTTTCTAACCTTTTTGAAAATTTGTAATCATTACATATTTAAGAACTACAGTACTCAGTGAAGTTTTGTTAAGGGAACAAGTAGTTTAGGTCCAGGCAAGTGGGCCAGTTCAGAGTACTGGGATGCTGAGGAACTCAGACTTTGGACTTCAATAATGAATTAGCTACTTCAGTTAATTCAGTGTTATAGGAGAATAATACCAACCTTGGATGCTTGTGGTGAGAATAAACTAAATAATATATAGGAAAATCTTTAACACATAGTATACAACGATAGCAGCTACGACAATGATCTATTTTTAAAGCGTTCACATTTCTAATTTTTTCCTCACCTAGAAAACACTAGATAAATGTTCCATTAGAGCACAGACTGTATTTTTTGGTCGTCATTGTATTCACAATACAGTACACTAGTAGTACAGTATGTGTAATGACAGCCTTAGTAAATATACACTGACTAATGTATATATTGTACATTTATATATACTGAACTCTTGTTTTGCAGATGGGCATAGGCACAAATAGACTGTGACTTGTCAAAGTGACCCATGTTGTTAGTGGAGCCAAGACTGGACTGTAGGTCTCTTGACTCTTTAGTCTTTAGTAACTGGTATGAGAGAGAAAAGTTTATAAAAGCAAAAATACTTTCTGTAAATAAATGGTAGTATAATTTGAATATGACTATGACATTTTCTAGAGAATCATTTCAGTTATATCAAGTTTATATAACAAAAATTGGAATGACAGTTATGACACAAAAAGCAAATCACGGAAAAGTATTCATTGAACTGGTGTGTGGATTTTCATAAAAGATAAAAACATTTTCTTTTATACTATTTGCTTTGTTTTTTATAGGGGCATTACTCTAGTGTGCCTTAATTGTGATTTCCTAACTGATGTTTCTGGCTTAGATAATATGGCTACACACTTAAGTCAACATGAAACTCATGCTTGTCAAGTTGTAATAGAGAAAGGTACGTATATAAAATTGTTTTACTTTGGATTTTTGATATTTATTCCGGTATTATTGGTCAGCCACAGTATGTGCTCTTTACTAAATCGTTTTTCTCACTCATCATATTTCATATGCTGTTTTAAATATAATACTTTTCTTCTAATTTCAGTTTCTGTTTGTATCCCAACTTCTGAACATCTTTCTGAGTAAGTGTAATTTTTATTCAGTGCATTTTACTTTGATGGATTTTAGCACTATTGCATTTTTAAATGTATCATTAACAGAAATGAAAAATATTAAAGTATTTTGTTTTTTTTTTTTTGTTTTTTTTTTTAAAGCTGCTTGTTGAAATAGGTTCCTGCTCTATGGAGCTCGTGACCTGGTGCAAGACAAGTTGGAATTTCCTAAGTTCAAAGTTCTGAGATGTTTTCTTACACAAAGGCAGTTAAGCAGCCAAGTTCATGACACTAGCTCTCATTATTCAGCTCTTTTCAGCTTCAAATGGGACTAGATTCTTATTCCACCTTATCTTTGTGTCAGGTTGACATATCTTAACATACGTTTTTTTTTCTCCAGTTGGCTCTCTCCAAAAATAACTTTTGTTGCTGTGGTCATTTCTTACTTTGCTTAAAATAATTTGTGTTTTTCTCTGCTGTACTTGACTTCAGAATAATATGTTCCAAATGATATGGCTGTTTGTCTTTTTGTCTGTTTTGTCTGCTTTCTTAATTTCTTATAAGTCTTAAGTTTTTTAGGCCAGATGATTGTCTTTTTCCTCATTCGTTGTCTGTCATTGTGCTATTTTTCTTATTTTTCAGATGGAGAAGCAGCCCAGAGATTTCAAAAAATGTTCAGGGTACACCTGGACAGTGTCCCCCTTCGATGGACACAACTGATGCCTGTTCTCTCTTTCCAAGGAATGTGACTAATTTGACTGTGGGACCTGCTCTAGGTTGTGGTCTCAGGAAATCAGATCTTGGGGAGACTCCCTTCTCTCATGGCTGGCCTTCCATGAGGCTGATGTTGATATAGCCAGAGATGGTATCAAGGCCCACCAAATAGAGCACAGCTTCCCACTGGGGGCTTTGGCTCTTGATCTTAAGCTTGTGGGTCACTTCTGGCCAAGAAAATCAAATCTGTGCTTCAGTGTCCCAGTTGAAGTTTAGTCATTTTGGCTGCTTCCCTTTAATCTTCCTCTAGCATGAATGCATCCAAGGAATACAAAAGCTCCGGTTATTAGGAAATGGTTATTTTTCATATCCTTGGAACAACAGGTCCCTACAATTATGTTGCAAAATTTCACTTATTTTTACTGTTATTTAAAATGTATTACCCAGGAGTAACTTCATAGTTTTTTAACAGCATCAATTATCAGATTTTTTATTTTTAAAAAATTCAGTTTAATTTTGATAGCTTGGTTTTATGTTCTCCAAATGTATTGATGTCTATTTTTATATTCTTTTCTTTAAAACTGTTGTTTAGTGTTTGCTTTATTTTGTTAAGAACTCCAAGATATTCCCTAGAATTCTCTACAGATTTACTATAGCTGCTTATTTATAGCTTTTTAATTTGGCTGTTGTTCAGACCGTTAGACATGATTATATCCATTCTTATTTCGGGATTATTATTATTAATATTATCTTAATAATTGTGAGTTCTAAGGTGTAAAGAATTGACAAAACCTATTCTTGGAGACCTTAAAACAAGGTTTTTTAAAAATTTAGTTTTATTTTTTTATACAGTAAAACAAGTTTTAAAGTTGCATATTTGTACATCTAATACATAATACCTACTTAGCTATTAATAGTTCCTTTGGGTAGTGGTAACATTAAAAAAATATAAGGGCCAATAATGCACTTGTTTCTATCATATATAAAACATATTTCCACATATATATATTTTTTAAAGTTGACATTTGTTTATTTTAGTTACATTGACTATAGCTCTAATAAACAGTTTTGATGCTATTATTTTGTTTTAATAAAAATTCTGTTGTTTAAGTGCCTCAGGAATTATTTACCAATAAAGAATTTCATATGAAAGCTGTAGATTTAATCATATAAATAGGAGCATTGCCTTTATTGTTTCATGGAAGCCCTATTATTTGGCCTGCACACTGAGAGCTGTATCTACTTAGTGCATCTTGCTTTTTTTCCTCTGGCACAATTGAAAGGTCACTGTTTATACTCTACCAACTTATTGAATTTTAATGACATGTAAAATACCTTTTGTGATCTTAGTTGCCATAAGGGTTAGGCAGGCTCTGGAAATATGACTCAGTCATGTTTTTTTACTCTGAAGTCAGAACTTGCTCAGTTTTACTTTGGAACAGATTTAAAGCCAGTATAGATGACTACTTATTATGTAATGTGCTTCTTGCAATTAATAATCAAAAAATTTGAACCCATTAGTTTTAAATTTCCAAACTAATTTCTACGGTAAATGAATAATTTTTCAAAAGCTCTGGAAGTGGCTTGTCTCTCAGTAGGTGAACTTGGTGTTATGCTAGTCTTTATTTCCTTATCTGTCTCTAGGAAGTTTTGTCATTCACCCTCTTTCTACCCAGTTTTTTTTTTTAATTTAAAAATTTTGTCCAGAAACAACTTCTTTACATTTTTAACATAAGTTCCTTTTTCATTTATAGATGTTTGCTCTACCTTGGCTATAGTTTAAAAATATGAGAAATTGTATTCTTGATATAGCAATGTAGGAGTACTGCTTTGTGTTCTTCCATAGGACTCTGTTTTATAGTATTATCAAGTTCATTTTCTTAAAGTTTAAACTCCTAAAGTTCTATCACCTATAACTTCCTTTTTAAAAAAATAATTTAAATAAAACACCTAAGGCAGCTAGTACAAAACTTGTTGATTATAGGCAGTTGGTCATATTTTAATTTTGTGCTAATGAGTTTTAGCTTGAGTCTAATCCCTCCTTGCCATCAGGTTATTCTAAATAGTTTATTCACCTGATCAGAAATTGCCATTTCATGCATGTGTGCTTTTGGTTACCACTGAAAAAAAAATGAGATTGGTTCAGTTTAAGTCCATCGCTCTTTTGAGAAAAAATGACTGCTAAACTACAGAGACTTGGATTCTTGCCATTTTTATGATATTTTGGCATAACTCCTCACCTCTTCGGGCTTCATTTGTTTATTCAGCAAATATTTCTTGAACATCTGCTTTGTGCCTGGCACCCTTCTAAGTGCTAGAAAAATGGACTAAAATCTCTGCCCTCACAGAACGAACATTTTAGTGGTGAAGGACAGACAATATAAAGTAAATAAAGTATATAGTATGTTAGATAGTCGTCAATACTATGGAGAAAAATAACATAGGGAAGGGGGATAAGAAGTACTGGGTGGGAGTTTGGAGGCTGCCATTTAAAATTTGGTAGTCAGGGAAGGTCTCACAGAGAAATGACATTTGAGTAAAGACCTGAAAGAAGAACTGCATGGAGACTGGTCTGGCTGCAAATAAGTGATTAAGAGGAAGAATAGTAGGAGTTGGGGCTTGCAAGGTAATGTGGGCCATGTGTATAGGACGTTATGGACCATTGTAAGGAATTCGCCTTTTACTATGAGATAAGTAGCTATTAGAGCATTTTGAATAGAGGAGTGTTTTATACCTCAATAAAACCCACAATCAACGAAAACCTTTAGTGTGTCTGTATTACCATAGCTGCTGTCTTCGGAATAAGCTATAGAAGACCAAGGACAAAATCAGGGAGATTAATTAGGAGGTTATTGT
Organism: Orcinus orca; assembly: GCF_937001465.1. Lineage (NCBI taxonomy): Eukaryota > Metazoa > Chordata > Mammalia > Artiodactyla > Delphinidae > Orcinus > Orcinus orca. The sequence goes on from NC_064560.1 coordinate 101,744,287, forward strand.
AATAATCCAGGTATGAGATGGTGGGGATTTAGGTTAGACTGCTAGCAGTTTAGATGATAAAGAGTTTTGATTTGGGACATGTTTTGAATTCGTTGATGGTTTATATGTGAAGTGTAGAAGAAAGAAAGTTTTGAGGATGATTCCAGTTATTAGTGTGAGCAACCGCAAAGATGGCATTGATATTGACTGAGATAGGGAAGACTAGAAGTAATAGATTTGAGAGGGAAGATGATAGCTGTGATTTGGGACATATTTTAGTTTGTGATATCTGTTAGATATGCAAGTTGAGATGTCATAAGCATTCACCTGTATGAATTTAGGGGGGTGTTCTAAGCTGTAAATATCATTTAATGTCATGGGAATAAATACAAGTAAAACTGGGGAAAACTGAGTAAGGTTGGTATATGTATCACTGTCAACATCCTGCTTATGCTTTTGTGCTATAATTTTTTACTGTTATTTTATATTATAAGATGTTATCATTGGGGAAACTGGACAAAGGGAATATGGAATCTCTCTGTGTTATTTCTTATAACTGCATGTGAATATACAATTATACCAAAATTTAAAATTCAGTGAAAAAAACTCATGGGACTATATGAGATCACCAAAGGATACAGTAGAGAGAGAGAAAGGACAGGGTCCACAGGCTGAGCTCTGGGGAATCTGACAATAAAAGGTCAGGGAGATGAGAAGGAATTGGCAAAGGAAACTGAGGAGTGGCCGATGGTATAGAAAGAAAACCAGGGGAGTGGCAGTGTTCTTGGAGCCTCAGTTACCCTATTTGTAAAATGTGAGTGCTGACTTGTTCTAGACTTCTGAGATTCTATTATTCAATATTGGTTATACTTACATTGTCATAATTTGTTCTTATGACAAGATAAATTTAGAATGCCACGTATCCTATTCCCAGTAGCAGAAACAGGGACTCTTTGACCTTGAGAAAATTAAATGTTCACATTATTTCTCAGCACATTTAACTCTTTCATAGGCTTTTGTAAAAGCAGTTCTCTTATACTTCTATTAAAGAAGGTAAGTAGGTCATTTTTTCCCAGGTTCTTTACTGTACAACTAATGTCCATAATTTATAAGTTGGGGGGAAAAGTTTCCGTGGTCAAATAAATTTAGGCAATGCAAGTTAAAGTTAAATGGATTCTTTGATATGGGCTTTTTCGTGCTGTATGTGACTTGTGAATGTCTAAGAGAATATTTATTTGACCTTAGAATTTTTTTCTTTGAATACTTATTCACTTCTTAATCTTCATGGAATAGTGTGTAGAATACTGATCTGGAGTAATCCTTCAAATTTTATGAACTGGGAAATAAAAAGTAGTTGTGTAGTTTTGCCTAAGATGGATTCCTAGACATTTCATTTATGTTTATGAATCATTTGTAAGATAGTGTTTGTAACTAGAGACTAGCAATGTACATTTTTATATTTTTAGAAATTATATCAGAAAAATGATGTCCTCATTATTATGTTTGTAAAATCTAATAAGTGCATAACAGGGACAGACCAGTTATTAGTTTATTCTGCCTCTGATTATAGCAGCAAGAGATATTTTTGTTGGAGAGTATGGTTACTTTACATGATTTCACACTAAGAAGCTTAAGAATCTCTCATTATCTGTTTCTAGCTTCTCTAACTCCTTATGCTTAGCTTATCAATCTACCCACTTACCTATTTTTCTTGAGACTATTTTCAGCCTTTTATTATCTGTTAAGGAATTTCTTATATAGTAAAGTTTTACTTCCTACTTAAACAGCTTCAGGAGAACTTCTTTGATACTAAGATTAGGTGATTTGAAAGCCAGCTTCATTTTAAACCCTCTCAGACCCTTAAAGGTACAGTGTGGTGTAGTGGTTAAAGAGCGTAGGCTCTGCAGTTGATTGCCTAGTTTGGAGTTCCTACCCTGCTGTTTACTAGAACATGTGTGACTTTGGGTAGGTTACAGACTTCTGCCTCATTCCTCATTTGTAAAATGCATGTAAACAACAGTACCTGTTCATAAAGTGTAGAGGGAATTAAATGAGTTAGTATACGTATATAGTACTTAGAAAGTGATTGTCACATAGGAAGCACTGTGTAACTGTAAAGTTATCATTGTTACTCATTACTTTTCATAATTTTACTTCTGTGTGCATTTTATTCAGATAGAATTATCCTAATCTTCAGCCTGCTTTTCATTCTAACCATCTCATACCATTTTCACAAATCATTTATGTTAACTTTCTTTTCCTAACTCAGTAAATCTTTCTTAAGAGCTAATTGTTTGAAGCACGTATTAGTCATAAAATTAGATTTTTGGTGTCTGAAGCTCAATAAACTTGTAGTTTTAGGGAATAGTTATGAATCCTAGGTTCATTTTAGTAATTTTTGTCTTTAAAAATAGTATAAATCATTTTTTCCCCTAAATTATACTGCCTTATACTGACCACACTGTGGTTCATCCCATCTTTCAGCCGACATCTCTGATTTTGAGATCCTTCTACGGCCTCACTCTAGTCACTGGTATTTGCCCACCTGGAAGACCATACGTTCCTCTACAAACGTGGAGAAGCTACTGTGATCTCTTTTTCTATATCATTTACTGAAATGTAGGAATCTACTGTTTTTAATCCTCCACGCTGAAAAGTATCTTTATCCTTACCTCTGTGAAGTGTAGTGTTGGGAAAGGAGTACAGCTTTAAAATAAGGCAGTCCAGGTTTAAATCCTGGTTGTGTATCTAACCAGCTCTGTAGCCTTGTGAAAATTACTTCACCTTATCTTCCTCATTAGTGAAAGGTATGTAATAATTTTTTGCAGGGTGGCTATAAGATATAGAGATAATCTGTGGATGTTAAATTATTAATTTAAATAATTAATTAAAATTATTTGGCACTGGCCTGACAAAAAATAATCATTCAATAAACGAATGTTGTTGGTGCCATTGTTGCTCTAGCTGCTGCTGCTGCTAATATTGCTACTAATTACTGCTGTTCCTGCTGCTGCTCCAGCTGTTACTGCTGTTAGTACTGTTATTACTGCTGCTACTTACAGGAGACCCTGGGAACTACATATCAGTGGAATCTTCTCATCATTGAGAGTTTTAGTGGCAATCCACTAACTGTACTAACTGTACTGCAGTTATTTGTAATTTTGGCTCATAGTTCTTGGAGTATATTCCTCCAAACTGCTGGATGGACGGCATTTTATTACAGTGTTCAATTGCACCTCATATAATTCTCAAATGTCAGAATTTGATTGTAGTTCTGACTTTTCCTATCTAAAGACTGTGAAACAACAAACACCCTTGTTGAAAACTGGTACATAATCCTCTCTGCTTAGGAGGAAAACTTTTTTTTAGCTTACAGAATTTATTTTTTAAAGAAAACCTTTTATTAATTATTGCCAGGCATTCATTTCCAGTCGGCTACTTATCTAATAGTACTAAACTTATGAAAAATGTGTAATTGTGCTAGTAAAGTGGCTGTTTTCTTTTGTAGACCTTTGAGATGATTTTTTTTTAATCTGCTTTTCTCAGATATTAGATTGTAACTCAGTCATGGAATTGCTCTTTTCTATCATGTTTCTCCCTTTTTTTCCCCTTTCTCCATTTTCTTCTGTATATCTACCTGGATAGATTAATTATTAAATAGAATGGAAGTAAAGTTTTAAATTTTGTAAGGTTTGTTTTCTTGACAAAAAGTTGAGAATAGGTATTTCTCTTTAGCAGTCTTAAGAGCATAAGAATCCATAGTAAATCTATAATAACTCAAGCTTGGAAAACCTGTCTACTTATTGAAAGATGTCTTTTTATTGACTGAATCAAATGTTCTAAAAGCCTCAGTTTGAAGTGATTTTAAAAGTTGATTTAGTTCTCTCAATAACTTCCAATTTTGTTCTAAGCAAAGTATAATATAAGGGCACTGACTGGAGTCAAAATATCAGAGTTCAAAACCCAGCTCTCTCACTTTATGTTCAAGTTACTTCAGTTTATTCATCTGTAAATAATCTTTACATGATTGTTTTGAAGATTTAAAAGAGATATAAAATGTGTTATATAGATAAAAATGTCTTTTATATTTTATTAAAATCCCCTAATTTAAGGAGTACTAGGGAAAAAATGAAAATGTAAAACTGACTCTCCTTGAAGCTGTGAATTCCTCTGTTGTATTTCTGGCTACTGAACTTTATACTTAGCACCAGTGCTAACTACATGGCTCTTTCATAGTATAATATAGATAACCCTTCCACATATTCATTGACAACAAACATTGATTCCCTGCCTTCTGTATGCAAGACTCTTTGTCAAGCGCTGGAAATGGAAACATGAATGAGACATAGTTCATGCCACCAGGGTAATTACAGAATAGGCAGTTGGAAATAGAGACACTGAATCTACATCTTCAAGGGCCACACAGTAAACTGATTTCATAATTAGTTAAACCCCTAATACCATGTATATATTAGATTATGTGATTTTTGTGAAATGCTACACCAGAACAGAATCTGGACTTGGTCCAAAGAGAAATACCACTTTATTATACCACTCTAAACTAAACCAATAAGTCATTAATTAGCTTTCATAAATGCAAGCAGAAAGTAAGCTCTTTTGAGAGCAGAATGGCAACCTTTAAAAAATGTTTTATATTTGAAAATAATATTTCTGTTAAAAATGTTTACTTCTACTAACTCTATTTCCATTGAAGAATATGTAAAGAATCACTCCATTATTTTCCTGTGAAGTTCTGAACTTATTTGGAGGAATTATTGACTCTGGTCATAATCCAAGTTATTAGAGTCTTAAATGTTCAAAATTGTCAGAGTGTCTTCATTTCATATATTTGGTTTAGCAGAAAAAAAAACTGATCTCATCTATGAGACACACAGAATTTATTTTGGGTTTGTTTCTTTCTCTAACCTTTTGAAATGTAACTGGGATTGGAGGTAATGGGGTATCATGTCCTTAGATTCTCTTATCCTACCACGGACATTACTGTCTCATTACTGCCTCAAACCAAATCTTTAGTAACTGTAAAATAGTTTTTCCTTTGTGGATGCAATACATTTGCCCCTGGTATGTAATTGTAAGTTAGCAAGTAGGAACTGTGCATCAAAATACAGTGGTTTCTGGCATTTTGGACTTCTGCCTTTGATAGCTGGTAAGCAGGAAGTAATGGGAAACCCATTGAAAGGGAAAGATAAATGAAACTTTAGTATAGTCCTTCATTTAGGGCAAATGGTACCAACTTCTGCCAGTGTTTCTGAGGTTACTACCATTTTTTCAGTCTCCCGATTCTGAGGGTAGTTTGCGAATACATTATAAATTAAGTATTCAGGGCTTAATTCAATATTGCCAACAAAATAAAAAAACAAAATACCAAAATTATAGCCCGAGTCTGGCATTAGAATCTTCTGCCTCTACTTATGGTCTTATTTTTTGCTTCATATTTTTACACATAAATATTTTGTTTCTCTTTGTCTTTACCTAGTTCTTTCCTCTGTCCATTTAGAATGATTTTTTACGCTTATCTTCCCTGATGACCAAATTATACCCACATCTTCAGAAGTGGGTAGATTATTTCATACTAGGGTAAATTGCCCAGCAATCAAAACTAATACCTAATGTATTTTGTTTGAGAATGGGGGAGGTATGGCAGAAAAATCTCAAAACATTAAAGATATTGAGGTAAAAAGCTTTAAGAGCCTGTGTGGCACACTTAAGTAAATTCTAGACAGTAAGATTAGATTCCTGATTCTAACCCATGGCAGTAATAAGAGCTAACAATTATTGAGTACATACACTAAATGTTTTACATTTATCCACTCATTTAATTCTCACAAACTAATGCGATATGCACTGTTCTTGTCCCAGTTTTAGGGATGAGACAACTGAGGTACAGATAGGTCATTTGCCCAAGGTCACATAGCTGTTAAGACCCTCAATTTAAATTATGGTAGTCTGTTTTCAGAGACTAAACTAAGAAGTACTATATTGCTTCCCTGGTTGTGCTTGTGGTTCCAAATGTACTTTCCTATTTTACTATATAAAGTATGAGTAGCTGGATGGGCCTGAGCTTCAATGTGAAGACCCTTTGTTTCCCCAGGAGAAAAGGCAACAACTGATACAGTGGTAGCATTGGGACCAGAATCTAGCCTCCCAATCTTAGAGTAGTATTTCTATGATATATGAGCAGTAGAACACTTCAGCAAAAATGACATAACTTGGTCTATTAGTAAGATTAATTTGGCAATGATAGCATGTTTTAGAGTGGAAAACATCAAGAGGCAGAGAGATCAGTTAAGTTTTTCCACTTTTCCTGGCATGAATTTAAGGGAGCCTGATTTATAACAGGGGATTTGGCTGTGAGGAAATGCAGTGGAAATCTGAAGTAGAACCAGTTCTGTTGCTTAATGGATTTATTACTTTAGCATTTTTAGGCTGTAGATTTTTCTCATTTACAAGATAGGGGCAATTGGATAATATACTCTCTTAGGACTCAAGTCTAAGTCAAATATACTATGATATTTTTGAATTGATTGAAAAATAGTAAAATGTAGGGGTTATGTTCTGGTTGATGATTTGCAGGTTATTGGTTTAGAAGTGATTGTTGGAATTGTGCCAAAGGATGAGCTATATAAGACTAGGTCTGAGTGGTAAGTATTTTTATATGAATGGAGGACATGTAGGGGATCATGTTTGCTCTCCTCATTTACCTTTAGCCATTTGGTACCTATATTCTGTTGGTTTTACTTCATCAACCTCCTAAAACCTTCCTCCTCTTTGATACTCCTACTGCTTTACCTGGGACAGTCATTAACTCTTTTTTTTTAATAACAAAAATTTATTATTAATATGTTAAATCAATATTTCATGATAGAAAAATTATGTGAATACAATGACATAGAAATTTCTGGGACTTAGAAGTAAGAAAAATAGTGATCAAAAGTTTTTCCCGCTATTTTTGAGCAGAAACTTCCTGTACTGCCTAGGGATCACAGCTGCATAAGCAAGCATTAGGACTGCAAGTAACTTTGAACTCTTTGTAGTTGAGATGCCATATGACTTCCCAATTTCTGTGGCCTTTTCATTGACACTTTATGCATCTAACCATTTTTTTTTTCTGAGTCGAAAACTAGGACCCATAATTCTGATAAAAGAAAAAAAAACACTTTGTTGTTCTTTTATCAGTCATTAACTGTCTCTTATCTGGACTCCTTGTCTGGAGCTTATCCTCTTCTGATACTGCCTTTTTTCTTTCTGACACACAAATCTTATCATACTTTCTTATTAACCTTAGAATAAAGTTCTTAGCACAAACGCTTTAGCGTGACAATCAAGATCTTTCCTAAAATAGCTCTTGCTATCTCTTCAGTTGCATCTTCGAGTACTCTCCCTTGTTCCCTACCTGCTAGTCATATGAGACCACTCAGTATCATATCATTGCTGTGTTTTATATTTCTTTGCTTTTCCTCCACCTTGTCTTTCCTTTCCCTGCTTTGCTAACTCCTGCTCTTGCTGCAAAACCTTGTTAACTGTAGTATCTTCACTGCCTCCTTGCACCTTTCCCCCTCATAGTGGCTCAGTCCTTTGTATAGCCACAATATACATGTCTCTTTTTTAGCACTTCACAATTCTGTAAACATTTGCTTCAATACATTTCCTTGACAGTAAACTCCTTCACAGGAGGGACTGTGTCTTTGGTCTGCAACTTTTAGCACAGTACCTAATGTACGTGCAAACTGGTAAATGTTTAGGTGAATCAATCCTTTCCACACATCTGTTAACACCTCTCAGAACAAATGGTCAGAAATGGTGCACGAGATGTTTTACTCTTATTTATTAGTATAATGATTACTATCCTAAATTTAATCTGGAGTGGGTAACTGGAAGGTCTTGAGAACTGGTTGACTTTACTACTGGCTTGTTGTAAACCTTTTTTCAGCTTTTTAGTTTGCTTATAAGTATTTGCAAAGATTACATTTTGAAAATCAGCATTGAAATTTTTGGCTTTTAAATGTTATTAGAAGGAAAGAATGTGGTCTGATTGAAATGAATGTGAACATTTTCCCTCTACCCCACTTATTTGTAGTATGAATGAAACCTCAAAAGAATGCAATGATGTAATTTAACCAAAATGCTCATTTTACATGTAGCTTTGGATTGGTCATGTGATCTGCAGAAAAATGCAAGTAGGGACATTTATTTTATTTTGAACTTTAGAGGGAAAGCAGGTTTACATACAGAAGAAAATTTAATTATTTGCAGTCTTGATCTCTAATGGTTGTTGTTGAAATCCATAATCATCAATCCTTCTGTTTAAATTGAAATCTTAAATAGTGTTTGTTTTAAATGCTATACAAAATTTTTCTATTAAAAAATATTGCAAGAATTCACAGGTGAAAAGTCTAATTATCTAATGGCAGGTCATTAGCTCAGAACTTTGAGCTTAGCAAATTTCACTGTCTTCTACCAAGCAATTGAGTATCTCAAATGATGACTATTTCAGCAGGCATCTTTAATGAATAAGATTAAAGGTAAGAACATTTTTTTCTTTTCAAAAGTGTTAATGATACATTAGTAGTTGTATTAAAATTTGTTAATGTCAAAGTATGCTTTTGTAGTTGCAAAAACATAGTGTACATTTTAATGATGAATTTATAACTCAATGAAATTTTATGTAGTGTGCTTTTCTAATTTTTTTTAGATTTATTTTTCTAAATATTTTCACTGGTTATTACAATTCTGTCCCTTAAACAATACCAGTATGGTTAAAGCCACACAACAAAATAGGGCACATAAGCCTCTTCTTGGTAGTTATTTCAATAATTTATTTTGTTCTCATCTACCAGTTTCTTAGTAAAATGAAGGGTAATAAAAACCTGTCACCAACCTCCCTTGCAGAGATATTAAGAAAATTCAGTTTCCCCAATTGAAATGCCAGCAATAATAGTAACACATGCTTAATAGCTTTCATTTTAATTGCTGCATAAAATCAATTTATTAGAATAGCTATATGTGAAAATGATTAGCATGGTAATGTTTCTTTTGTAAGAATTTAAGGTCGACCTTTGATAACATTTTCGACAGTAAGCGGAAAAGGAAAATTCTTTTATAAAATATTTTAAAACTAGTTTGTAACCAATATGTTTTACAGTTTTTCAGACTGCGTTTAAAATTATTAAATGCTTAGAAATAAAAATCAATATCTACTTTTTGTTTCTTCCAACGAGAAACAGAAATTTTTCATGTTTTCTTACAACTTTATACATGTTCTTCTTAAAACAATTATTTTCCCATATAAATTATTAAAGCAGTGAAGTTGTACTGTACACTTGATATTATTTCATCTTTATGAATATTGTTCACAATTAAATACCTGAGAGATTTACAAAATCTTTAACCCAAAAAATGATAATTTGTGCATTTTGTCAATTTTTTGTGCAAGTTTTATTAATTTAGATTTATTTAGCAAAATTAGTTGAAAGTTATTGTAAACACTACCAATATAGTACTTCTACAAAAAAGGACATGTTCTATTTTAAATTGTTTACAATTTCATGTAATAACTAAAATGGACATAAGTAATTTTACAGTTATTATTAATATCTAGGAAGATAACATTTATAGACCTAATTTTTTAAATATGCCCTCAGAGAATGGATAAAGAGGGGTGTTTGCCAACTCAGTATTTCATTGAGTAACCATGAGATTAGCTTTTAGGATGGTTGACATTTCTATCCTACTAGATGTCTTCATTTTTGTCCATGAAATTTAAGTTAGTACAGTTGTTGCGTATGTTAAATATATTAATCCTTAAGTATAGATATTAAGCCTTCATTAAGTTATGAATCACTTAACTATTAAGGGCATTTCTGATCAGGTAGTCACTCTACTTATGCAGATTAAAATTGTTTAATGTATAATATCACCAAATAATATTTAGTCGTCAGCAGTTTAAAAGAAAGATCCTTTGGCACAGGTAGTTTTTATGTTAAATTGACATATTGGGTTGGCCAAAAAGTGCCTTCGGTTTTAAAGCAAAAATAAAAGACACATTTTTTATTTTCACCAAGAACTTTATTGAACAACGTACTCACCCTTTTGTTCCACTATCTAAGGCCATTTTCCAGGCAACTTCCTAATTCCATCTTCCCAAAACTTTCTTTTTGAGCAAAGAACCGTTCCAGGTGCCTTTTACCGTCTTCCAGGGAATGGAAATTTTTTCAATTAAGAGAATTTTTTAAAGACCTAAATAAATGGAAATCCGAAGGTGCAATGTCTGGTGAATACGGTGGATGAATCAGAACTTCCCAGCCAAGCTGTAACAGTTTTTGCCTGGTCATCAAAGAAATATGCAGTCTTGAGTTATCCTGATGGAAGATTATGCGTTTCCTGTTGACGAATTCTGGACGCTTTTCGTAGAGTGCTGCTTTCAGTTTGGTCTAATTGGGAGCAGTACTTGTTGGAATTAATCGTTTGTTTTTCCGGAAGGAGCTCATGACAGAGGACTCCCTTCCAATCCCACCATATCAACGTCACCTTCCTTGAATGAAGACCGGCCTTTAGTGTGGTTGGTGGTGGTTTATTTCGCTTGCCCCACGATCTCTTCTGCTCCACGTTATTGTACAGTATCCACTTTTCATTGCCTATCACAATTGGTTTTAAAAACGGAACGTTTTCCTTACATTTAAGTAGCAAACTGCACGCGGAAATACGGTCAAGGTTTTTTTCACTTATGTAGAATGCAAACATCAAAGTGATGAACATGACCAAGCTGGTACAAATTATTTTCAGCGCTTGATTTGGTATTTTGAGTATGTCGGCTATTTCCCACGTGGTAAAACGTTGATTGTTCTCAATTATTGTCTTGATTTGATCGCTATCAACTTCAACTGGTCTACCCGACCGTGGAGCATCATCCAGCGAGAAATCTCCATCATGAAACTTGGCAAACCACTTTGACATGTTTAATCAATCACAGCACCTTCTCCATACACTGCACAAATCTCTTTTTTGCGTTTCAGTTGTGTTTTTACCTTTCTTGAAATAATAAAGCATAATAAGCTGAAAATGTTGCTTTTTTTCTTCCATCTTCAATATTAAAATGGCTACACAAAAATTCACCAATTTTGATAAGTCCTTTTTTAAATGCACACTGATATGGTAGCTGTCACATACAATCTAACAAAATTGTTTTGAATGACGTTAAAGACAACTAAGTGCTAATAGAGCCATCTTAAGGAAAAAGACGAACCTTTTGGCCAACCCTATATTTTAAAAGATTTTATAGATGACATGTGCCTTTGTTAATGTTGTCATAAGTTATAATTCATATTTTTTAGAAATCAGAGTTTAAAAATTTATAGTTAATATTTGAGCTATGCTTATGAAGGTTTTTAAGAGAATACATTCTTCAAAATTCTAAATTATTTCTGTAATTTTACCACCTCTAAAGTAAGTTAATTGTAATATATATTGAAATGACATTACCATTTGAACTTTACAATAGGTAAAATATTTATTTTCTCACACTTTTTGAGTCCTATAGTAGTAAATACTGGTGCATATTATATATATTAAGCATATAACCTGCTTTCATTTTTTTAAAGGGTAATTCTTTCTTTGAAACAGTTATACTAATGTATTATGTCTTTTTTAAAAATTGTACTTAACATAGAGAACATTTGTTAAGTGCTCTTGTTTTTAGAGAAGAGGAAATACATGTCTGTATTCATTTATTTAGAGCATATATTGAATCTACTGTTTATTCTCATGCATTTTATTTTTCCCTTAAAATATTTACAGAGATCATTTACTATTATAGTATAAATGTGCATTAATTTAAATTATTTTAAGCATGCAAAAAACAACTGTTTCATATTTTTTATTGTAAAATTAAAATTAAATACTCCATACTTATTTTGTTTTCAAGATTAAAAAATGAAGCTCCCACTAAGGAACAAGAACCTGTGTCTGAGGTAAATTATGTTATATTTGATATCTCTTAAAGATTTACACATTTGAAAGTATTGTGCATGTGATTTTTAAAACACTTCAACTCAATGTGTGTACATCACTAACAATTATTGGTATGTTATCAGAAAGAAAAAACTTGAGATTTTTTGTTTTCATTATATATAAAAATATTTAACCCTCAGTAAAATTGTAAAGTGTTTTATTTTGACAAAGGCATTATTATATTTCACTTGCCTGTTATTTAGTTCAACTAATAATTAATGGAGATAAATTTATGACTTAAAAATTATGAAATTATTAAAATATCAAACATTTGACACATTGGAAAATTAATCTTTTTAGAAGACTCAAAAAGATTTAAATAATTTTTAAAATAGAAATATTTTGAATATATATTAAATACATTTTAGCTATCTTAAACAGGCAGTCTGAATATAACACTCAGGGTTATCATATAAATGTTACGTACTGGGCAGTCTAATGTATGAGTATAGAAATAATTTTGCTTATATACGTGTTTTCTTGGTGTCAGTTTTTGAAATATTGCTTAATGTTACTTGTCTCTTTCTGAGTATAATGAAGTGAGGCAGGTTCAGCATTTCTATTTTGTAGAGTGAATAAGTGAAACCTAGACAGTATCAGCCTTCTCCCAAGTGGCTTTCTTTTATCCCACGGAAAGTTTTCATTTGTTTGACATGCTTTTAACTACAAATAAATGTCTTTACTAGATATAGGATTTCTTGGTTATCTGTTTATTCTTGAGTGAGTTTTGGTGTTTGTGGTTTTTGAGGAATCGGTACATTTTATCTATAATGTTGAATTTATATGTAAACAGTTGTTTGTTGTATTCCCTTATCTTTTAATGCCTGTGGGGTCTGCAGTGATAATCCTCTCTTTTATTTCCAATATCAATAGTTTGTGTGTTCTTTTTGTTTCTAATGTTGTCATATATTTTACTTTTAAGTAGGTTATAAAGACAGAATACAGTGTTACCATTTTTACTTTAAATCGTCTTTTAGAGCAATTAAATACTTAAAAAATTTTGTATTCACCTTCATTTTTTTCCATTTCTAGTGTTCATTTCTTTATGTAGCTCTTGGTTTCTTTCTAATATCACATTCCTTTTGCCTAAACAACTTCCTTTGAAATATGTCATACTGCATATCTACTGGTGATTACTTCTTCCATGCTTTTTTCCTTCAAAAAAAATCTTTATTTTTCATTTTTGAAAGTAAGTTTTTGGTGAGTATAGAATTCTGGGTTAACTGTTTTCTTTCAGCATTTAAAGAAATCATTTTATTGTCTCTTGGCATGCATATTTTCTGATGTGATGTCTTACTGTAATTTTTATCTTTGTTTCTATATATGTATGTAATGTGTCAATTTTCTTTGGCTGCCCTCAAGATTTTGTCTTTATCTTTAGTTCTTATCAGTTTGAACATGATGTGTCTAAGTCTGGTTTGCTCAGTTGTTTATTTATATGTTTATGTATTTATTTTTGGCATTTGTCCTGATCAGTATTCTCTGACTTGTCCTGTATCTTCTACTTCTGGAGTTTCAATTTCACATATGTTATACCATTTGATATTAATCCCTGTTCTTAGATGCCCTGTTCTAGTCTCCCCATCCCCTCCTCCCCGCCTCCCACCACACTTTTTTTTCTTAGTGTTTCAGTTTGGGTAATTTTTATCTGTTGACCTATTTACAGATTCATTTTTCAGCTGTGTAAGGTCTACTGTTGAACCCATCAAAAACATTTTTCATTTCTGTGATTGTGGTTTGTTTGGGGTTTTTTCCCTAGCATTTGCATTGATTCTTACAGTTTCTGATCTTTGATAAAATTCCTATCTGGTCATGCATGTTGTCCTCCTTTTTCTACCAAAGCATTTAACATATTAATTATAGTAATTTAAATTTTTCTGTCTGATAGTTCCAACAGCTGGGTTGTGTCTAAGTCTGGTTCTGCTAATTGCTTTATCTTCTGACAGTGTACTTTTGGTTTTTTTCCTTTGCTTTTTCTGTGTATGTTTGGTTGAAAGCAAGACATAATGTGTACGACTGAGATAAATAGTATTTATATCTGAAAATGAGCATGATTTTTCTCATGTTGGGCCATTAGTGTGGGATTTGGTCTACCTAGTAGTGAGTTGACTTGGGTTGTTGTTTTTTTTGTGTGTGTGTTACGGGGGCCTCTCACTGTTGTGGCCTCTCCTGTTGCGGAGCACATGCTCCAGACGCGCAGGCTCAGCGGCCATGGCTCACGGGCCCAGCCGCTCCGCGGCATGTGGAATCTTCCCGGACCGGGGCACGAATCCGTGTCCCCTGCATCGGCAGGCGGAGTCTCAACCACTGCGCCACCAGGGAAGGCCAGGGTTTTGTTATTTTTATCACTATGGTTACCCTCCATATACTGCCAAGTTCAATTCTTGTAGTATTTCCTGGCGCTTAGGGTGGAAGTTATATTACTGGAGGTTTTTTTCTCAGTATCATTGCTCCACACTCAGTTTTAGCCTTTCCTTGTGAGACTGAGCCACAGAGGTTGTCTCTCTCTCTCTACACTCTTACCTTTCTTCCAGCAGTACTGCTGTTGCTTGTTATTTGATGTTTGCTAGCCCAGTGGTGGGTGCTGGGGATTGCTGTGATGTTCTCTGTTGTTCTCAGGCTCTCAAGCTGTCTCTGTGTCTCTGGGTCTTGAGAATAGAAACGTTTTCTTCCATCACCCAGTTGGCCCTGGGGACAACAGGGTTTGCCTCTCTTCTTTCCAAATACATAAAAGCATGGACATGAAGAAAACTTACGAATTCATCATTTCATAATATCATCCACTGATTCTTTCCTGATGCATTCATACTTGAATAAATCATCAAACTCTTACTTTCCTTTGATTGCCCTGTTGCATCTGTGTCAAGTAAAACCAACCTTTTCTTACATAAACCAACTTTCTTAAGTTTATTTTTTGTTAAAAGAAAAAAAGCTTATGCTAAAAATTTAGTAGGCCATAAGCAGAGTTAAAGGAAGCCATATTGAATGGAAGACCACATAGAACAGTTTTGGTCTGGTACTTCTTTCAAATATATGTGGTGTGGATAGTCCCTCGAATAGACCCAGGTGTTTAAGTACACATGTGAGATGGTGGATAGCTTGAATTATTCTTCAAGATTTTGATCAGATGGCTTGTAGTGGAATCAATGTTGTACCCCAATAATATTTTCCTGTTGTCACTTTTTCATTTGTATAGTTTTACATTTCCTCTTTCAAAATTAATTCCTTTCATATGCTAGATTGTATTTGGAATTCATATTATATGGTGAGTTTCTAAAACAATCTCTGTTCTGCTACCATGTATATTCTATACACTGCAACATTTTACTGCTTTTATATCCTAACTCTATATATATATATATATATATATATATATATATATATATATACACACATACCATAACTCTTCTCCTCTAGTCTGATGGTTAGTGTAGTTTCATTATAACTAAGTAGAGAGGTAAGAGAGAGAAGGTGGGTACAGATGTCTTTCTCTTTTGTTGCTTCCTTCAAGGCTATTAGGAAACACTTGATAGCATGTTCCAGGAATCTTTATATTGGGAACAAAGATTAATAAAATTATTTGCCTATCCCCAAGGTGTTCAAAATCTAGTAGGAAAATTAGACATGAAAGAATTGTAATCCAGTAAGATAACTACCATATTCCAAGCATATCAGGTATGGTAGGTACACACAAGAGTCCTCTCAGGGTGACTTTATGGTGTTTTTTTCTCTCTCTTTTTAAAAATATTCTTTTCTCAATTCAAACATACACATAATATACAAAATAGAGGTCCCCTGTGATTTCACTAATGAAATGGCAAATTAACCCTATAGCCTATTTCTGTAAGACTACTTGGGGCTATCCATAAAGAATTTCTAAGGTTTTTGT
This sequence comes from Orcinus orca, assembly GCF_937001465.1. Classification (NCBI taxonomy): domain Eukaryota; kingdom Metazoa; phylum Chordata; class Mammalia; order Artiodactyla; family Delphinidae; genus Orcinus; species Orcinus orca. The sequence continues at coordinate 101,760,182 of NC_064560.1, forward strand.
TTTTCTTTTTTGTTCTGTTTTTATTGCTTTTTGCTTTGTAACTTTTTCAGACACTTGAGAGTTTCAGACTTTGTAAAATTACTTTTTATTTTTATCGAATTAAAAGTTAAAAATTTGTGTGGCTAGTTTATCATAAAAATAGTAACTCATCTCTCTCACCCTTTTCCATCCAACTCTTCAGAGGTAGCTATTTTCAACTCTTTTAGCTATTTGATGAAATATTTATCTCCATATTTCTAAATAATGTAACCATATTTTTGTTTGTCTTTTTTTCAACTAGGACTTACTGTTACAGTAATTAAGAATTTGCTTCTCTAGACCACCATCCCTACTTTCCTTTATCCCCCCAACCCCAGCATCCCAGCCGGGGCCAGAATTAGAATGAGGCAAGTGAGACCTCACCTCTGGCAAAAAATTCAAGGGAGCTACAAAAAATTCAATAATCAGATAAATATTTTGTTTTAATATGTTTAAGAATAAAAATTAATGAAGAGTAATACATAATGAACATAATTTCAAAATTGTAATTAAAGGCAGCATCCAGCCTTGCACTTTTATGACCCTGAGAGTCAATGCACATGGGGGACACAAGAACAACAAGGTCTCACTTCTGCTTTTTTGATGGTCCTTGTTCAGTCATGAGGGAAGGTGACAAGTTGTTTTCATTGTTTGTAGCTTTACATGGTACTGCTAAGTAAAAGGTAAACTTTTTTTTAATTAAAATACATGTTTATATGATTTTTTTAACAATATTATTAAGGGTACTAAGGTAAGTAATACAAATTTTATTTATTAATATATTTGACCTTTCATAAATAAATTTGATGAAATGTGAAAATTTTCTGAAAAAGTATTTTCTTACCAGGAAACTTTATACTTTCTTCACTTAAAACAGTGATAATTTACTGTTACTCACTTGTTTATATAAAAAATATTTTTCACTACTTTTTTTTCACCCCATTGGTCTGGAAACCTGGTATGTAGTTTTCTGTTGTTTGTAATTATTGATTTTTGTATTTTTCATATAAATGTTTATGGAGACCTGTTAAATATTATAATTTATATGAACTAATTCATATAAATTAATTATTATATTTAACTGAATGTATTAATTAAAAATAAATATATTTAAAATTTATACTAAAATTCTTAAAAATAAATATGGCATTTAAAAACTCAAGTGGTCCATTGTTTAGAAAAAGAAGAAAAATGCATGCATCAAGAAATTGATCAAAATTATAGGGCACAGTAACAGGTTTGGTAGAAAAAAATATTCCAGCTACTTAAAATGAAATCTCTAACACTGACACTATTAGAATAGAATTACTATGAAATATAGAGTTAAATAAAGAATTTTCTTTGAATTGTGCAAAAAAGATAAGATAATGGCATGTTAGAAATTTCAGAAGCTAGTGAATATAAGCATGTGCAAGAAAATAGAAGATGCTATTTGAATTAAATGTTTAATTCTTCATCATGGTCACCTGTTTCTAATAAAGTAAAATGATTTTAATAGAGCAGGGGACCATCCAAGAACAAGATGCAGATTGTAGAGTATGTGTTTCACATGGTGGGCAAAGATTTTCAAAAGATGGGTCTTTTAAAAAGTTGTCTAGTGGTGAGTTAATTCATTGTGACTGGCTCATTTATTCCAAAGAATCTTTGTCTTTAGTTTGTGTTTCCTGTGCATTCTTTTTAGCAAAAATTACAACAGAATCAAATATTTGCAACTCAAAAAGTGGTTTCAAAGATTGGAAAAATTTAAACAGAATTTGTGATAATGAAAAAATCATATTTCATCATGATGATTTTTTTAAATGGAAGTGTTTTTTAATGTATATTTAGACTGATAGTTTAATAGATGATGTTTTACAGAATGTGATAAAATATGTGTGAGTGACTTTACATATTGTATGTTTCATGCAAAAATAATTTATTTCTCCAAGCACAAGAAATTATTGGAAGCTCAGATGCTGGAATGTTCTAAATTCAGTTGAACTAAGGACATTAAAATCATACAGCTAATGATTATAAATATATGTTTCATTTGTGTAGTAAAATTCAAAGCAAATATATAATGTTATTAGGAAATCATGTTAAATCTGAAATACTAAGAAGAATAAAAGAAGCAAAATAATTTTTCTTACTTTTTGATTATAAACCAGATATAGTACATCATGAATTAATGTTTATGATTACTAGGTATATTTACATTAAGAATGATGTCATTGCAAGAGTAGAAAGTTTTGACTTAATTGCAACAAAATGAAAAACTAGATTAATTATATCTCATTAAAGCTGTTATTTAAAAAAAAAAAACTAGATATGGTCTAGCTTATCACATTATCAGTAAGTTAGCAAGAGTTGATGCTTATGTAAGAAAATTGTCCTGGCCAGGATATGATAATGGAATAGATAAGGCACATGTATACAAGTGTGTATAAGCCAGTATTTCTCCCCCAAAATAATTATGCCAAATTTATGCCTTGCCCAGCTCATAATCATAATTTAATACAAAGAATGCTGCATTTGTGAATTCAAATATGATCATCTTTTTTTTTAGTATTGTACAAAGGATACATATTTTAGGACTGGGGTAATACAGTGAGCAGATGGAATATTCTTGTCAATTCTGAAAACAACATTAAAATCACAGATACCTGATGGGCATCAAGATTAAATGCAATCAAGATACTTGATACTTTGCACACAAATTAGAGATGTGTATCAGATATGAAAAGATATATCAAATGTCAGAATACATTATATTGAGATCAAAAGCATCTTGTTACAAGAATATTACAGATTTTTACACATTATCTATATGGGATGGTATTTTGAACAAAGTGGCAAAAGTTTAATAAAGCTTTACAGTTAGAAAGCATGACCATATATAAAGTTCTGTGCTTAATAAAAATCCTATTCCTTTCCTTACCACAAATGAAAGTAATTTTGAAAGTGTGTTCAGTGAATGTAAATCTTGAGCAAGAGATGTGAATATTCTTCCTGAATTTGAAAATAAGTGAAAAAGAAATTGGAAATGCATGAATCACTAAGTGAGAGTATTGATAATTATGGGAAAAGTGCTGATCAAGTAGACATTAGGTTATAAATGACCTAACTTCATATTTGAAACAGGTATATGAAAAATTAAATGAAATCTCTTCAGATTTTGAACTTTTAAACTGGAGAAAAGTTATTTTCTATAGATTACATCTGATTTACAAAAAGCAGCTACTGACCCAGTTCTTAAATATTTTGACAATTTAAATGCTATAGAAATTTCATGTGGAATTGTTTAAAGCAATATACAATATTAATAAATTGTGATATAATGTAAGCCTTATATTTGGGTCTTCTAAAACTGATTAACAAAGTGGTGTTCAAAATTTTAAAACAATACCAGCCACAGTAGCATCCTGCAAAAGACGTTTCAGTAAGCTGAAGTTAATTTTAAATTATTTAGAATTGTCACTTGGTCAAGAGAAATTGCCAAGCATGGCAGTTTACTTATTTGAAACAAGGTAAGAAAAGAATTAGACTTTGAAAATGTTATTGATGTGCTTGCTTCCACTAAAGCCAGAAAAGTAAAATGATAATAAATTCTGGTTTTGGTAGGCATAAAATGTTTAAACTTCAACTACTATTGTGAGTTTAATATATCTACTTTTCAATATTTTAAAACTACTTTAATGTTCTGGGGGAAAAAACTTTAAAAAATATACAGAGAGGAGAGTTGTGGGAAGATGGCACTGTAGGAAGTACCAGGAATCTGGCTCCCCACCTAGACAGCAATTGCACAGATTGAATCTATCTGATATAACTATTTTGAAGCTCTAAAGTCTATTGAAGGCTTGCAACTTCCAGGCGAAGACTTGGAGAGTGAACTGCAGTTAATTTCCATCAGTTTAAGCCCTTAGCACTGTAGCAGCCATATGGCAGGCAGCCGTGCACATGTTCCTGGAGCAGCTTGCACACAACTTATGGGAGCCAGAGTGGGCAAAAAAGACCTTGTCCTCCAGATACTGGGAATCTGATTGCTGCTTCTTATCAAGGAGTTGCAGACAAAGAAGTGGGCACATTATTGTTGCACCTCTCCCCCATTGTTGCAAGCCCCTTCCCCTCCAGCTGAAGTGACTTCCAAGGAATTTAAGTGGACAGCCCTTTTTCTCCCTTCATTTTTCACTTTTCCCCCTTTCAGGAGTCAGATGTTAAAGACTAGGACATTCAAAAACAACTGTGTATGTGGGTAAAATTAGAAAGAGATTGCATATGCCCAGGGAAAGGCTCAGAAAAGACATACGAAGACCTTAAGTTTACACCTCAGGGTGATTTGGGAACAGAGACAGCCTACAACAATAAAAATTAAAATTAAAATAAAACAGGCAAATGCTGGGCAAGGGGAATAATCTGATTCCCAGAGTTACTACATTATTAGACTCAACTGTCCAGTGTTCAACAAAAAATCACAAGGTATACAAAGAAACAGGCAAGTATGGCCCATTCAAAACAAAAAAATATCAACAGAAACTTTTCCTGAAAAAGACATAATGGCAGATATACTAGACAAAGAATTTAAAACAACTGTCTTAAAGATGCCCAGAGAACAAAAGGAATGTGTGGAGAAAGTCAAGAAAACAGTATGTGAACAAAGTGGAAATATAAATAAAGGGATAGAAAACCTAAAAGAAACCAAAAAGAAATTCTGGAGATGAAAAGTGCAATAACTGAAGATGAAAAATTCACTAGAGGGATTCAAAGGCAGATTTGAGCAGACAGAAGAAAGAATTGGCCAACTTGAAGATAAGACAATAGAAATTATTGAGTTTGAGGCACAGAAAGAAAACAGATTGAAGAAAAGTGAACAGAACCTAAGGGAGATTTAGGACACCGTTAAGTAGTCCAACATTTGCATCATGAGAGTCCCAGAAGGAAAAGAGAGAATATTTGAAGAAGTAACGACTGTAGACTTCCAAAATTTGATGAAATACATGAATGTAAACATTCAGAAAGCACAACGGATTCCAAGTAAGATGAACTCAAAGAGACCCACACTAAGACATGTTATAATTAAACTTCCAAAAGGTAAGGAGAATCTTGAAAGCAGCAAAGAGAATTGAATCATCACATACAAGGGATTCTCAATAAAATTATCCACAGACTTCTCATCAGGAACTTTGGAAGCCAACAGGCAGTGGGTCAGTATATTCAAAGTGCTAAAAAGAAAACCTCAAGAATCCTCTATCCAGCAATTCTGTCACTCAAAAGTTAGAAATTAAGACATTCTCACGTAAACAAAACTGAGAGAGTTCTTGACCACTAGATCGGCCCTGCCAGAAGTGCTCAAGGGAGTCCTGCATGGTGAAATGAAAGGACAGTACATGACAACTCAAAGCTCTGTGGCAAAATAAAGATCTCAATAAAGGTAAGTGCATGGGAAATTATAAAAGCTAGTATTTTGTAACAGTGATTTGTAGCTGTACTTTTTGTTTTCTATGTGAGTTAAGAGATGAATGCATTTAAAGAAAAAAGACAATTTTTTAGTGTAAAATTCAGTATCTCTAACTTTCGTTTGTAACTTCTAATTTTGTTTCCTGCGTAATTTAGGTGACTAATGCATTTAGTTTATATCTAGGTATACAATGAATAAAGATGTAATTTTCTGACATCAGCAACCAAAAAGAATGGGGATGGAACTATAAAGGAACAGAGCTTTGGTATGTTATTGAAATTAGCTGCTATAAATTCAGATTAGAGGGTTATAACTTTAGGATATTACATGTAATCCTCAAAGTAACCATAAAGAAAATAGCTATAGAATATACACAAGGGGAAATGAGAAAATATTTTAAACATTTCACTACAAAAAAATCAACTAAACAGAAAAGAAGTCAGTAATGAAGGAAATGAGAGCCAAAAAAAAGTAATAAGATACATAGAAAACAAATAGCCCAATGACAAAATAAGTCCCTCCTTATCAGTAATTAATCTAAATGTTAATGTATTAAACTTTCCAATCAAAGGACAGAGGTTGGCAGAATGGATAAAAAATACATGATCCAATTACATGCTGTATACAAGAGACTCACTTGAAATTCAAAGACACAAGCTGAAAGTGAAAGGATGAAAAAGATAGTCTGTGCAAATAGTAACCAAAAGAGAGTATTGATGGCTTTACTAATATCAGACAAAATAGACTTTCAATCAAAAAAGCTTACAAGAGAAAAAGGACATTATATATTAATAAAAAGTTTACTACAGCAAGAAGATATAACAATTATGAATACTTACACACCTACTGACAGACTGCCAATTTATATGAAGCAAGAACTCACAGAGTTGAAGGGAAAAATAGACAATTCTACAGTAATAGTTGGAGACTTCAGTACTCACAATAATTGATAGAATAATTAGATATAAGTAAGGAAGTAGAAGACTTAATAAACATACTAGATTTGCAGACATACAGATAACACTCTACCCAGCAACAACAGAATACACATTCTTCTCAAGTACACATGGGATATTTTCCAGGATATACCATATAGTAAGCCACAAATTAAATCTCAGTGGATTTTAAAAGATAGATGTCATACAAAGTATCTTCTCTGATCACAGGATTAAATTAGAAATCAATAATAAAAGGAAAAATGAAAAATTCACCAGATTTTAGAAATTAAACAATACACTTTAAAACAACCAATGGATCAAAGAAGAAATCACAAGGGAAATTAGAAAATACTTAGATAAGAATGAAAAGAAAAATACAACATTCCAAAACTTCTAAAATGCAGTGAAAGTGATGCTAAAATGGAAATATATGGCTGTAAATCCTTATATTAAAAAATGAGAGATCTCAAAGCAGCAACCTAACTGTACAACTTAAGGAACTAGAAAAAGAAGGAGAAACTAAATCCAAAGCTGGCAGAAGGAAAGAAGTAAAATTAGCACAGGAATAAATGAAACAGAGAATAGAAAGCAATAGAGAAAAGTTGGTTCATTGCTAAGGTCAACAAAATTGATAAACCTTTAGCCAGAAATACTTAAAAAGAGAGAAGACTTAAATTACTAAAATCAGAAATGAAAGTGGGTACATTACTACCATTTCTATAGAAATAAAAATGATCTTAAGAGAGTACTATGAACTCTGTGTCAACAAATTGGATAACCTACATGAAATGGACAAATTGCTAGAAACTCAAAACCTAGCAAGACTAAATCATGAAGAAATAGAAAATATGAGTAGATCCATAACTAGTAAGGAGATTGAATGAGTAATCAAAAATCTCTTAACAAAGAAAACCCCTTGACCTGACGACTTCTTTAGTGAATTCTAACAAACATCTAAATAAGAACTAATACCACTTCTTTCAAACTTTTCCAAAGTTGAAGAGGAAGAAATATTTCTAAACTCATTCTGTGAGGCCAGCATTACCCTGATACCAAAGCCAGACAAAGACAGTACAAGAAAAGAAAACTACAGATAAATATCCCTTATGAACATTGATGCAAGTATCCTCAACAAAATACTAGCAAACAGAATTAAGCAATATATTAAAAGGATTATATACCATGAACAAATGGGATTCACTCCTGGAATGCAAGGCTGTTTCAATATATGAAAATTGATCAATGTAATAAGCCACCTCAATGAAAGGAAGCAACAAAAACCACATTATCACCTCAATTGATGCAGATATGGTGTTTGACAAAATTCAGCACGCTTGCATGTTAAAAATGCTCAACAACCTAGAAACAGAAGGAAACTGCTTCAACATAATAAAGCCATATAAGAAAAACCCACAGCAAACATCATACTCAATGGTAAAAGACTAAAAGATTTTCCTCTAAGATTAAGAACAAAGCAAGATGTCCACTTTCACCACTTCTTTTCAACATAGTACTGGAAGTTTTAGCCAGAGCAATTAGTCAAGAAAAAGAAATAAAAGACATCTAAATTCGAAAAGCAGTAAAATTGTCTCTGTTAGCAGATGATACCATTTTATATATAGAAAACCCTAAAGATTTCATACAGAACCCTATTAGAACTTACATTAACTCAGTAAAGTAAATAGCAGGACACAAAGTCAGCACACAAAAATCAGTTGTATTTCTATACACAAGTAATGAACAATCTGAAAAGAAAATTACAAAACAATACAACTTTAATAGCATAAAAAAGAATAAAATACATAGGAATGTACTTAATCAAGAGGTAAAAGACTTCTACAAAGAAACTATAAAACTTTACTGAAAGAGATTTGAGAAGACAAAAAAAAAAATGGAAAGACAACCCATGTTCATGAATTGGAAGACTTAATGTTGTTAAAATGCCAATAGTACCCAAAACAATCTACAGATTTATTGCAATCCCTGCAAAAATCCCAAAGATATTTTTTGCAGAAATAGAAAAACTCATCCTAAAATTTATATGGAAGCTCAAGGGACTTCAAATAGCCAAAACAACTTTGAAAAAGAAGAAAAAAACTGCAGCACTCAAATGTCCTGCTTTTAAAATTTATGACAAAGCTGCAGTAAACAAAACAGTGTGGTATTGGGATAAAGACAGACCTATAGACCAAAGGAATAGAATAGAGAGCCCAGAAATAAACCTTTGTATATATGGTCAAATAATTTTTATGGGGGTGCCAAGACCGATGGGAAAAGGACAGTCTTTTTAATAAATGATGCTGGGAAAACTGGATATCCATATGCAAAAGAATTAAGTTGTACTCTTAGCCAGCACTATATACAAACATTGGCTCAAAATTGATAAGGGACTTAAATGTAAGACCTAAAATAATAAAGTTCTTAGAATAAAACGAAGGACAAAAACTTCATGACATTGAAATTGATAGTGATTTTTTGGTTATTACACCAAAGGCACAGGTAATGAAAGAAAAAAATTGTACAAATTAATAATTTTGTGCATCAAATATACTATACAGTGAATAAAAAGGCAACCCATAGAATGGGAGGAAATATTTGCAAGTCATATATCTGATAAGGAATTAATATCCAGAATATATAGAGAACTCATAAAACTCAATAACAACATAAACAACCCAATTCAAAAATGCATAAATGACTTGAACAGGCATTTCTCCAAAGAAGATATACAAATGGCCAATAAACCCATAGATGTGCAACATCACTAATCATTAGAGAAATGCAAATCAGTGAGATACCACCTCACACCCATTAGGATGACTACTGTTAAAACAAAAACCAAAAAACCCACAGACACATAAAAACACACACACACACAAAACCACAAAAAACTCCAAAACCAGAAGACAGGTGTTGATGCTGATGTGGAGAAATTGAAGCTTTGTACACTGTTGCTGGTAATGTAAAATGGTACAGCCATTGTGGAAAGCAGTATGGCAGTTCCTCAAAAAAATTATATGATCCAGCAATTCCTCTTTTGGGTATACTGTACCCCAAAGACTTGAAAGCAAAGAGTTGAAGAGATATTTGTACTCCTATTTTCATAGCAGCATTATTCACAATAGCTAAAACATGGAAGTAAACCAAGTGTCCATCAATAGATGAAAGAATAAGCAAAATGTGGTATATGCATACCATGGAATATTCAGCCATAAGAAGGAAGGGGATTCTGCAATATGGATCAACTTTGAGGACATTTTGCTAGTGTAATAAGCCAGTCACAAGAAGACAGATATTATGTGATTTCATTTGTATGAGGTACTTAAACAAAATAAAAGAGAGAGTATAGTGGTGGTTGCCAGAGGCTGTGGGGAGGGGAGAATAAGGAGCTATTGTTTAATGGATGTAGAGTTCCAGTTTTACAAGATGAAAAAAGTTATGGGGATGGATGGTGGTAATGATTGCATAACAATGTGAATGTATTTAATACCAGTGAACTATACATTTAAAAACGGTTAAGATGGTAAATTTTATGTTATGTGTATTTTATCTCTTGTTTCTATATGGCTTGGCATAGCACTGATGTCAGCATAGTTAACATCACAGTTTTTGAGACCATTATGTATACTGAGCCAGGAAGTGTACTATGATTTTCTTTCCTATACTTCATTTTACTTTTCTGGGTAAAAATATATTTTTACTGATTTGTTTAGTCTTCTGTGCACCTAATGCGGTTTTTTAAAATTTGTGATGTGTTGTCTAATGTTTGGAAGTATTTTTTCTAAATGTTCACACATCAAAAAAAAAATTGTTGGAGGGCCTGGAGATCTTCTCTCCAATCTACTTTAGTTTAAACTAGTTGCTGTCTAAGCCTAATGCATAATTTGTTGTATCAGGATTTTACTTTGCCACTTTCTTGTGTTGGATATCCTGTTTCCTGAACTGTGAGTTCCTCTTTTCTTGTTTTACTCCTTATTTTGATGAAACATGTCCTCTAACAACTTCCACAGAAAGGTTGATTCTTTTTTCACTTAGTGTAAATTTAAAACTGTATTTACTCTAATGATAGTTTGGCTGAAGTACATAGAAAACATTTTTCCTATGCATATTTGAAAGTATTGTTTTCGTTAAGTCTGATGCCATTTTTGGTCCACTTTCTTTGTGTTTATGTTATTTTGTTCTTTCTGGCAACTTTAATGATTATCTCTATCTCAGGTGTTTTGAAATTTCATATGTTCACCCATCATCCTGTTTTCATTCATTATGGTAGGAATTTGATAAGCCTTTGTAATTTTGGATATTTCTGTTTGGGGGAAATTTTCTTGTTTTATTTCTTTGGTAAATTTTCACTTTTATTTTCTCTGTTCTCTCTTTTTTTTGAAACTCCTATTGATCTGACACTACTTCCTGCATCAACTCTTTTGATTGTATGGCATTTTCTTTCTTGCCTTCCATCTTTTTGTCCTTTCATTCAACCTTTCAAAAAAGATTTTCTAAATTTAATTGCTTATTTTAGTTGCCATATATTTAGTTTTGAATTGTTCTTTTTATTTGTTCTTCAGTTGTTTTGTCTTCATAGTTTTTTGTTCTTGTTTAATGGACATAACATTTCATACCTCTCCAGGGATATTAAATATATTATACATATTTATTTTGTTCCCAGCAAAGTCTCTGATGTCTCCTAGCCTCTTTCTTTATTCTCTTGTTTATTTTGATCTGTCTGATGTAAAGAATGTCTTCAGTTGTGTGGTGATCCTTGGCTGTTCATAAAAGTGAAGTGCTAAAAAGTTTATCGAAAACCCTGTGTTTGGACAGGGACAGGGCTGCCTTGCATAGCCATACAGGTTGTGCACTGCAGCACTCCACAGGGTACAACCCTGTTATATATACCCCTTAGTACTCTCAAAATGTATTGATGTTTACAGTACTAGAAATTAAAAGTATGAAATTTTTACAATACTGTTACTTAAAATGGCAAATATTTTTCTGAAAAATAACTATTTGTCAAAACAAAAGAAATTTAGTTAGAAGAATGAAATTGTTTTATGCTTTTGCATATCTCTTTAATGTCTAGTTAAATAGAAGGAAACTGGATCCTCATGTTTCTGCATTCAATCTGTTGTGATATGTTATTTTGGTTGAAATATAAGAAAAATACCCAGCCTCATCTAGTACTTTAATCTCTTCAGATAATTGTGATTATTCTTTTTTATGACATCGAAAGTAGACAAGTGAACTTTTTCTTAAAAGGTTTGTTGCAATGTGGAATCTGACTCCATATCACTGAACTTTTTGTACTCTATTACATTAAAATCTATTGGTCTGGCTTACACTTTGATTGACTCTTTTATCCATGCATGATTTTATAACAATGTGCATTTAGTCATTTGGAATATATTGGTTCACAAGTTACATAGATCTTCTAAGTGTTGACATGTTTCATTATATAATATCAGGTAATCACATTCATTAATATTAGCATTAATCTCATGAATAGTGGATACAAGTTATCCTAAAATTTAATTTTTCCTTGAATTTTATTACTGGCAACAAATACTGTCAGTTGTTTTCTTTGATGTGACATGCTCACTTTGTCAGTTTCAAAGAAAATGTCTTCTAAATACTCAAGTCTAAATATTCATAGTTTGACAGTCATTCTTTAAAATAAAAATCATGTTCCATGAAAAAAATGTGGCTAAGTTCAGCGTGCAACTCAGTCACAGACCCAAGTGTTTTTAGTGTGCAATAGCAGTGCTTTGTGCATATTTGGTATTTCATTACACAGAATATTAAAAAGACGTGCACTCAGTGATTGGTATTTAATAAAATTAATTTTACTGCTGGTGTATGCCAGTGGAGAATACAGTGACTGCTAGTACAGTTTTGGTTCTATGTCAGTGCCTTGATTTGAGTTAAGATGCCAGCATTTTTACTCACCACTGCTTTAGTACCAAGAATTTTAGCCTCACATGCCTCCTGAAAGTGTTTTGGAGGCCCCATGTGTCTGTGAACCACACTTGGAGAACTGCTGACATGGATTATATTGTGAAGGTTGCCTCATGGATTGGTGTGCTATACAGCCTGCACAGTCTGCATGGTAATTGTTTAGACTTCAACATAGGAAAATCAGTTGCTGAGCTGACTGATTCTTTGGTAGGGAGGATGCTCTCAAAGTCTTTGAGGCTGATAATTTTCTCCAAAGAGGAATCTTCTAGGTTCCAGCTGCGGGTGGTGGAGTGAAGAGTGGTTCCTCTGGCTGCTAGCATTCTGGGAGCCAGGCAGAGAGATAAATGTGGGTCCCTTTTTTCAGTTTATGGACCTCTACTAAATTTTTCTGTTTTCTTTCAGTACCTCATGCCTGCCCTTTGCCATTCCTGGTGTTCACAAGTCTAGACTGTCTCCAGTTCACAGAGTTAACCTTTGGCCTAAGTGGTAGAGGAAAGGATAGGTACCTGTTGTGTGAGTTGGGGAAAGAGCATTTAGATTTCTCAGCAGTATTCATGCTTCATTTTTACCTTTTATGTACTGGATAGTATACTGAATTTCTCCAAATACCAGATCTCTTATGTTCTCTGGGAAAACTGATTCTCTTTTCCTTGCACTCCCAGCTCAGACATTTAGTTGTAACTTCCTCCACACTGTGAAGTCAATTTCGATTCCTCCAGCCACTATCCATCTAAAAATTTGTTGAAATCTCTTTGACAGTTAGTATGCTTTGATGTTTTCTTGGTCTTTATGAGTGAAAATATTTTATTTCTTTGCCCTCATTTTAGCAGGGCTTTTGGAGAGTGAGGAAATGTTACATGTATGTGATTAATACACCATATCACTTTCACAGATTTGAATCAATCACTGTTGTGGCTGAACTGGACCTAGATTTGAAACTTCACCACTTACTGTAGTATTGCCTTTGGTTTTCTACTTAACCCCCGCAGTCTTTATTCTCATTTGTAGAAATGGAGTTTATAATATCTAATATGAGGATTAAGTGATGAGATAGTGAATGTAAAGTTCTTAACATACTACCTCATGCATCATATATGCTCAATAATTTGTTATAAACTGTTAGGCTGGCCTCTGGCTTACTGAGGTTTTTGTGTATTCTTTCCTCACCAAAAAACATTTCAAATAAGCAAAAATATTTCATTTATCTATTGTTTAATATTACTTGGTTTGACAATGGAAGGGTTACCATGGCTCCAAATATAAAATCATAATTTCATAAATGTTTTATCTAAGTACCTGTATTTAATGTGTGTATAAAATACTGTGGATGATGCTTTCAAATTCAAGCTGTGTTTTACTAGTTTTCTATTCAAGTAATTATAATTATGGCCCACATTTGAAAGAATCTAAGGAAAGCAGGTATTGTTATAACTGGATAACTGTTTCATGTCCTTGATTCAGAAGGTTTTGGTACACTGAAATTCTTACAGGTTTTTTAAAAAGCAATTTTTGAAATCATGCTTTTAGTTATGAGAATTATTTTAATACATACTTTAAATTGAGAAAATTTTTTTCTCTTTCTTTAGTACTAGGTAGCACACTTAAGTTCTTTTTATCTAGAAAGTTTAGTATAATAAAAGTTTACTTTAAGCTTAGTTTTGAATATAAAAGAAAATTATTATTAATAATTTCAGGAACTTGCAAGACCTAATATGGCTGAAGGAGAAACAGAAACATCAAATTCTGAAAGGTAAATATAAGGAAAAACTGAATCTCATGAAATTCATGTATATAAAATGATACTTGAGCTGTGTTATATTTCAGTTAATTGGCAAAAGGCTATTTAAATTTTGTATATGGTGTTCCTTTTAGTAATGGCTTTTAATTAAAATAAAATTTTGAAATATTAATGTAACAGAAATATACTACAGATCCTTAGTTTTGAAATCTTAAACATGTAGAATACATTTTATAAGTTGTTAAATTTTTTAAAAGTACTTACAAGTAAGTAAAATGTTAACAGATTTTAATTGCCTCTATTAAATGAAAATAGTTACAAGATGCTACAGGTTATAAGGTGGTGACGATTCTTGCAAATAGTTAATTTTAATATCTTATTTTTAAAGTATTTTCAAAAAGCTGTAAAGCTACTTCTTTGGTGGGATCCCAACATAAAAGGTTCAAAATTCAAGTATTGGTTTTTAAAAATTTAATGCTTGGGCTTTCCTGGTGGCGCAGTGGTTGAGAGTCCGCCTGCCGATGCAGGGGACACGGGTTCGAGCCCTGGTCTGGGAAGATCCCACATGCCGCGGAGCAACTGGACCCGTGAACCACAACTACTGAGCTTGCGCGTCTGGAGCCTGTGCTCTGCAACAAAAGAGGCCGCGATAGTGTGAGGCCCGCGCATCGCGATGAAGAGTGGCCCCTGCTTGCCACAATTAGAGAAAACCCTCCCACAGAAACGAAGACCCAACACAGCAAAAATTAATTAATTAATTAATTTAAAAAAAAAAACCATGCCAGGGAATCCTAAAGGCCTTCTAATTGATAATAAAGAGAACTTTTAAAAAAATAAAAATAAAAATTTAATGCTTGAGTAGAACACTGCAGAACACGAGATTTCACAATTTTTTTTTAGCAAAAGAAAATCTAACATTCTAATTAGAACTTTATTCCAGCTAAAGGTGATTTTGTCTTTTAGATTAAGTACTTTCCCCATTTCTATCTTTATGCTGTGTGTTTTATAGTAGGCTGCTTGTTAACCTGATGAGATTAATTAATCTATTGCCTCTAAAAAGAAAATTATGGAATAAGACCTTTTGAAGATGTTTCTTAGACTTCACTAGAAAAATTATCTAGCCCTGGGACTTCCTTGATGGCCCAGTGGTTGAGACTTCACCTTCCAACGCAGGGTGGGGGTGTGTGGGTTTGATCCCTGGTGGGGGAGCTAGGATCCTACATGCCTCACTGCCAAGAAAACAAAACATAGAACAGAAGCAATGTAACAAACTCAATAAAGACTTTAAAAATAGTCCACATAAAAAAAGAAAAGAAAAGAAAAATTATCTAGCCCTTTCTTCACCTAGCATTTTTCCTAGAATTTTGGTTGGGAAAAGTTAACAAAAATTCAAATAAGGATTTAGAAAAAGCAGACTAGTCACATCCATATTTTTTAACATTTTCTGTAAATTATAGTTAGTTTAATAAGATCTGAACAAAAATAAGAATTTTATAAATTTAAATGAGGGAAATATAATTTTTTGCAGATGATGTAATTGACCTGTAAGATCCAAGAAAATGAGCTAAGAATGATTGAAATTAATCAGGGTATTAATTAAGGCAGCTTGGTGTAAAATTCAGAATCTTTCCGGTATACCAATAACATGTGATTACAAAATATAATGGATAAAATTCACAGTAATAACAAGATGAGTAAAGTGCAGCATCTATTTAGAAGATTTTGAAGAAAAAAACTTACTGAGATAGAAAATAATATATTAGTAACTTACATGATAGGTCATTTCCCAAATTAGTTTATGGTTAATGAACATTTAGTTGAAAATCCAAATTGGATTTGATTTGGAAACTAGTGGTGTTTAAAGTAAGATTCATATTTTTCTACTTATTAATACCATAATTTTAAAAATCACAGCTGTGTTAGATATTAGGTTGTTTCTGTATTCACTATTTTAAACATTGTTTTAATGAGCATCCTTGTACAATTATCTTTTACTTTTTCAAACTATTAGGGAGAAGAGTAGTAGAATGTAGGTGATTTGACCTATTAGATAATAAAGTACAATGTTAATTTCTAATTGTTAAAACTGTGTGGTATTGGCCTGTAATAGTCAAAAGACACATCAGAACAAAATAAATAGCAGAGAAACAGCCTTTTAAATATAATTTAGTAAATAATAAATGACTATCTGATAACATTGCTTTGATATTTGGGCAGTTCATTAGGAAAAAGTCTAAATTCCAGGTGGATTAATGTAAGAACTAATATAAATGTAATCATAAAATTTCTTTTTATTAAAATAAGCATTTTTACATCTACATAAGGGACTGGAGAGCCTCTTAGAAATCTCGTGTTTCTAAGACTCACAGACATAGAAGACAAACATTATGGTTACCAAAGGGGAAAGGGGGTGGAGGAGGGATAAATTAGGAGTTTGGGATTAACATATACACCCTACTATATATAAAATAGATAAACAACAAGGTCCTACTATATAGCATAGGGAACTATATTCACTAAATAGTTTCTGTTAACACACCGGGGTAAGAGTAAACACATAGGTATACACATAAGCATATATGTATGCATGTTTTATATTTACATATTTTTTTAGGCATGTGTTTATGTTTTTATAAATTAGGCTGTTAAAAAATCAATAAAATGTTTGTGAATGCTTAGTTGATTTTGCATAGGGAAAACACTCTAAGCCCAAGAGGACATATAAATCATAAAAGAGAAATAGGGTTTTTTCCACATATATTCATTCCTTATTTAAATGACTCTTACGAATTAATAAGCACACTTACATTTTAACTAAAAATAAGCAAGGGTATGAACAGATAAAAATAATGATAACCAGAACTAAAACAATGAATAGACTCCTCAGGACTCCTTTTAATATGCGACTATGGAGTTTCTCACTCTTTTGCCCAAGAACATGGCCACCTCCTAAATTGTAACATCATGGCAAAGACCAGGGAGCTCAATTTTCTTTTTTTTTTTGGTGGGCAAGTGTGCCTTTTTTTTTTTTTTTTAGAGAATGTCTTTATTTTAATAGTGTTCAAATACATTGTATTATAAAGAAATAGATAATAAATAGCCTTATTTTTTCAGTAAACAAGATGAAGCTTCTTCAGAGGAAATAAAAAATGGATGTGATGTGCATTTATTCGAAGGCTCATCAACAACAAAAAGTGAAGAAGGTGTATCAGGTTCAGATAAAGAAAATGATACCTGTCTTGAAGACCAGGAAACTGGCTCAAAGAATATCTTCAGTTATGATTCAATTATTGATGCAGATAAGGTGGAAAAGGAAAAACAAATAGAGCACATTTGTCAGGAAACAGAGTTGAAGAGGTGCCAAAGTTCAGAAAACCTCATTGCACGTGATCAGATTGAAGATTGCAATGCCAGTGAAGCTAGATTTTCTTCAAAGAATATTAAGGATTTGCAATTAACATCTGGTGATGTTAGCATTGATCAGTTTTTGAGAAAAAGAGATGAACCTGAATCTGTTAGTTCTGATGTTAGTGAGCAAGGCAGTATTCATTTGGAACCTTTGACTCCATCAGAAGTGCTTGAGTTTGAAGCCACAGAGATTCTTCAGAAAGGTAGTGGTGATCCTTCAGCCAAGACTGATGAAGTAGTGTCTGATCAAACAGATGACGTTCCTGGAGAAAATAGCCTTAGCACAACAGAGACAACAGGAGACCTGGCAGATGAAAAAGAAAGAAGTTGAAATTAATTAGGCATTCTAAGTTTTAGTGTACCAACGATCAGAGCATTTGGAACAGTGCTATCAGGTGAGCTCAGTGGTGCTGTTGCAGAGTGCAGAGATAGAAAAATGTGAGGGAGGTCATTCATACACTTTACCTGTATATTCAACCTCGGTTATTAAATCAATTCATCATTAATAGCATGATTAGTATGAATTTCCAAGAAGTTTTTAAGACATGAATAAGATTTTAATGAAAGTTAAGTTTGCAATGAAAAAGTCTCATTTATCAGTTTTCGAGGTTATGGAACCTGGTGGTCAATATGAATTGAATATTAGAATATTATTTATATTAATAAAGCTTTTGAAATTTCCATCAGTTCTAAACTAAAAGTCCTTATTACCTGTACATCCTTTTCAATTAACTTAAAGGAAGAGATTTGGAAACCACATACCTTTTGGGAATAATTGATTTAAAATAATGGCCAATTGGCTTTGTTAATGAAGGTTTCATTTTGAGTATGATACTGGTAAATGGAGCATGTTTAGAATGCTAAATTCATTGATCTAATGAGAATTTGGATGAACATAAACTTAATTTTGGATATAATATTACATTCCAGACTGCCAGAAGCATGTAAACAGAATATTTGAATCTGTGTACCTCCATACAAGTGTTAGCCTGCCAGGCTGTAAGCTTACCTTAATTAAACTTTCAGTGAAAGTGAAATTATTAAAATAAAAATTTATATTTGTGCTTTTTGTCAGTGTGTAAGCTGTGCAGAAATCCCTTGATGTACTAGTTGTATAAAGTAGAAACCCACTGTTGAAACTCCTGTAGCTATTATGCTCTTAATATTGTTTTAATGATCTTCTTTAGAAATAGACCCATAAAAATGGTCTGGAAACCAAACCAAAGTATGGATTAATGTAGATATTGTAAAGCAGTAAACTGAAAACATGTCCTGGCATGAATTCAGCCATGTTTAAGTGACTTTTTCTGTAATTGTAAAATAGAAAATTCAAATGGGACCTAAAGCAGGATGTAAAAAATTGGTTTGGGATATTTAGCCTAATTTATCCATAAGATGGCTGCTAAATTGATTTTTTCAGTTTTTTATCATATAGAAAATAATAGATATAGAAATGAATAATATGAGTAACAGTAGTTTGCTTCGACGTACTAACAAACTTTTATTTAAAATGCTACATTTTTACTTCTTAAAATGTGCTTTGAATTCTTAAAATTTTGTTTCACTGAATGTTAAATGTTTAAAATGGCTATTAAAATTCTGCTGTATATAGTAGTTTTTGAGTAAATATTTGCAATAAAAATCTGTCCCTGAATAATTTTATTTTTCAGAAAGCTGCTTGAGTCGGATTACCTTTGGCGCCTCTAGAAATTGTATATTGCTCAAGGAAATTTCATGTTAAAGTTAGTGGTAGATTTTATTCCATATTCTTTAATTGATGCATGATTTATTTTAAATTGAGACTTAAAGTACAGGGGGAAGAACTGCTAATAATTACAGAGAATTGATTTGCTTTACAAATTCTTCTACTTCAAGAGAATTATAATTTAATATTATAGTTTTCTATCTGCTCAGTAAATTAAAGAGGCTAAATAGACAAAATATTTTATTGACTTATTTTCTTGAATATTTTTGAGGGTGGGGGCAAATATTTTTATCTTTCTTGCTCCCAAGAAAAGATGGGATAGAGGGACTTATTAACTGTCATCCTTCACCTTGTTGAAACATAAATCTATAGCAGAGAAGACTTTTGGAGTAAAGGGAAGAAAAAGTCTGTGTAAGGACATTTTCTGAATCTCATTCAATTAGTTGCCAAGGCTGTCACCTAATGCTTCAAAAACCTAGAGCACTGTACCAAAATAAGTCTCTAAGTGACACTGTAGTCCCTTGTGAGCTTTGAGTAGTTCCTTCTCCTGCCCCTATATACTTACAGTAGTGGTACTGAAAGTACCTGATCAATGAATAGTTTATACCTATCCACTGTGAGAAAAGGAACCTGTACCAGACTATAAATCCTTCATTGAGAAAGTCTAGCAATGAAAACAAAAAAATAGTTGAAGTGAACATTGTACTTGGTAACATAGTTGGTTTCTGTTTTCACATAATCTCCTTATCTCATTTCTGATCAGGAACAGACAATTCAGGTATGCAAACCAAACCTTTGAGTGGCAGTGCTTTAGCACAGTGGTCAGCAAACTTTTTCTCTGTAGAGCCAGATAGTGAATAATTGTGGACTGTGTGGTCACAATTATCCAACTCTTCCTTATAGCTTAAGAGCACCTATAGACAATATGTAAATGGTAGCCTGTTTGTGTTCCAATAAAACTTTATTTACAAAAACAGAATGTTGGTTGGATTTGGCCAGTGGACTGTAGATTGCCACCACCTGCTTTAGAGTGCTGTTTTGTCCAGGCAAATTATGCTCAGGGACTGAGATTTTCTTTGCCAATAACTTATTTAACACCAGTTCACTGTGAGAACTATAATTTATAAAAATAACATTTTGCAAGCCGATACCATACAGGATAATGTCTGTTAACTAGCTAATAAAGAAATAACATACTCCAAACTAATAATAGATTGATTACACTATTGTTCTAGGCAAAGAGGAGATGAAAGAAAGTCCAAATTTAGTTGAGGTGTACCTTTCCAGGAATTGGTTGTCTGTAGAGTCAGTCCTTCCAACTAAAAGCTGGGTATCAGCTGCCAGCGTAGGTCCCTTGCTGCTGGGGCACGTAGCTAGGGGGTGACAGTACCGGTGTCGGTAAGCAAGCTGGGCTGTTCCAAATGTTATGACTCCAGGGACCATTACATGACTTACACCATTGCCTACCAGGAGTAGCCTTGCCAAGGCAGGAACAGATGTCCCTTCTCTTCCTGAGACTGCTGCACAGTTTAACACTGCTGAGGACCAAGAGTGGCCTGGCCATGGCAGGAGCAAGTATCTCAAGATCGTCACAGAGCTATGTAAGTCAGCAAAAGAGTAGCCTTGCCCAGACTAAACACTCTCGGTAAGTCCTCACAAATTCTTGGTATTTAAAGTTTAAATGTCCATCACTTGATAGCTGCTCTTCCATATGTTCGTATTGATTATCCTCCCCAGCGGCACCCCTTAATGGCTGAGCTGCTGAATACTTATCAACAACAGCAGATGTTGATGACATCATCCTGGCACAGCTTCCTTAGTGTAAACAAATTTACCTGTAGATCAAAACAACTTCACTTAAGTCATAAACAAGTGGATTTGAAATCATAACAAACCAATACACAACAAGCAGTTAGACTTTCTTGATTGACTGTGAAAGCCAGTGATGCACTCAAGTGACTCTTTGCCTAAGAACTAACTACCAAGGTGTCTTACTATATTATAGTCTCCTGTTACCTAACAACAGAATTACGATTGATTACATGTGCAGTTAAGAAACATTCATTTTGTGGATGCACTTTTAATTTACGTTGAAAATCTGAATGCCATATTTATTTATGTTATTTCTTCCCCTTTGTATCTCTCCAATGTTTTAGGGAGGAAATTGTAATTTTTTTCACCCTATAAATTTTTAAAGAACTATTCTAAACATTTTTTAAAAGGAACTGACAAGATATGAGTCACCTTGTTTTAGCTGTAAGTAAAAAGATATCTGGGCAATTACTTGTCTGAGGTTACAAAGCCAAGATTTGAACATAATTTGATCTGATTCTGAAGTTAGTGTTTTCTACCACATCTATAGTTCCTAGCATTTATACTGAATGTCCCTTTTTAAAATATATCAGTTTTTGCAAATAACCCTTCCATTGATGGTACTAATTACAGTTTTATTTATTATTCCTACAGTGATTATATGCATATGGAATGGAGGACCTCTTAACCTAAAGAAGAGGACCTACTGATCTCTTTTACTAATAGGAATTGAGGAATTTTACCTCAAGAGGAGGGGTTAGTGAATATTCTATTAACAGGAAAGACAGCATGTGATTTAAAGATACACTTTATATAATAATTATAAATGTTTTGACATCATTACATTTTTTTAGGCTTCTGTAATGTCATTTTTAAACTATGGTTGACATGATCATTTTTGTTCCATCAAACTTGTTACTCCGGAATCACTCACTTGTACTGACTTCAGTGAATTAGGACTTTTGTATGTATATAGGCACTAAAAAGAATTGCAAGTGTTTCATTTTTACTAGATTACTATAACACTGACTTGTTTTTTCAGCTAAAAAATAAAACACAATTTACCCATGTCTAAGCATTAAAAGAGAAATGATTATTTTAAAAATATTGTTTACTAATGAGGCATATCTGCCAATCCATGTACACAAAATGAATAGTCAAATAGATTTTTTTAAAGTCATGGTAATGTTTAATTTTCATCTCAAAATCTATAAACTCCAAGATACTTCACTTGGATCATCTTGTAAGGAATTAAACACATCTGTAGCAGCATCTGTAACATCATCGAGGGATGAGGTGTCCTAGGTGAAATTACTTTTACAGTTAGCTAAAGGTAACTTTTAATTGCTTTTTAAAAGTATTATAAAATCACTTTTGTTATTTAAAAGAATATACTATGCATAATTTAGTCTTCTTTGATGACACAGAGGGTCATCATTATGAAGATTTTTGGACCAAGCTATAAATGAAGCTGTAGCTGCAGATGTTAATGGCCTGAATAACTGCTGATCACAGAGGTGACCTTGGATTTTGGTTTACAGAAGTATTTCAGGTACATCTAGGGTCGCTTGACTTTTCCAAAAACAGAACAGAAAAACTGACTACATTACTCACCCAATTCAACCTCTTTTTTAAGATGAATTTTCCCTCCTAAATACTAAGTAAAACCTGCCATTTGTGGAGAATTTGGTAACTATAAACTGTAGTTTTAAGCTTTCAAAATATTTTAAGCATTTATGCACTGCCTTAAAAACTTGATTTTTAACTGCTCTATATCAGGGGCTAGCAAACTATGACCCACAGTTGGCTACCTATTTTTGTAAACAAAATTTTATTAGAAAACAGCCATGTCATTTGTTTATATATTGTCTGTTGTAGCTTTTGCACTACAACAGCACAGTTGTACATGACAGAGGCCATATGGTCTGTAAGTCTCAAGGATTTACAATCTGGCACTTGAAGAAAAAGTTTGCCAACCCCTGCCCTATATATATATATATATTTTTTTTTTTTTTTTTTTCTGTACACGGGCCTCTCACTGCTGTGGCCTCTCCTGTCTCAGAGCACAGGCTCCAGACGCGCAGGCCCAGCGGCCGTGGCTCGCGGGCCCAGCCACTCCACAGCATGTGGGATCCTCCCGGACCGGGGCACGAACCCGTGTCCCCCCCATCGGCAGGCGGACTCTCAACCACTGCGCCACCAGGGAAGCCCTGCCCTATATTTTTATATGGGTATAATCATAACTTTGTAACTGTTCTTTTATTTTCACTATTATAGACACTGCAGTGAAGCTCTTATTTCATAAATTTTGGTCCATATTTTATTTACCTGTACTAAAATTCTAAGTGTATAATTTATTAGATTGAAGAGTATTCAGTTTTTAAATTGAAAAATAGAAACCCATACTTATTTTAATTATCATACCATAGTACTTATAGAAAGCTTCCCGGTCCAGCATTAACTTGTAGAAGTTCAGAGTTTATTCATCTAGATTTTTTTCTTTGATTCTTCAAAGTCAGCTTGTTTTTAGCCTAATGTAGATTTTCATTCCTGCTATTCACCAAATATTTCTAGCGTGTGGCCATATGACGAGTTTCTGGCCAGTGAGTTGTGAGTGAAAGTGACTTCTGGTTTCGAGGATTTAGTTGTTAATGTGAGACTCTTTAGAACCCTCTTTTCCCTCAAGCATGGTAACATTTTTACTATTCAGATGGTGATTGCTATATCAGTCTTGGTTCCTGAGGGACTATGAAAAGAGCCTTCCTGTTTATTTAGATACACATATAGCATGAAGGAGAAATAGCATTTTTATTTTAAGCTACTGCAGTTAGAGAATTTTTGTTCTACAGCATAACTAAGTCTCTCCCTACTGATGTAGGAATTAATCCTGAAAGTGGATTGCTGCCATTAGAAGAAACACAGCTGAGCTACATTACACCAGTGTATTGCATTGGCTTAGGTGGCAGATGGCAAGGCTACATGAGGTGATCCACATTCTGTTATGGTGAGAGATTTGGTAAACTTGACTGTAATACTTGAAAGACAAATGGTGTACGTAATGAAGTTGTATCTCTATTGGAAGAGTTTGACTAACAAAATGTTAATGGCATGCTTTGGTTACTATATTGGCTGCATTTGACAACTTACTCTGAGAAAGAAGTGGACTCAGATGAGAAATGGTAGGATTGAAAGTAGGAACAAAAGAGAATAGAAAAAGTCCACAAATCCAGATACTTGCAGGGTTGGAAAAGGCTAAACTTCTCACCCCCAGCCAGTAAAAGGAGAAGGCCTAAGCAAGAAAACTTAATTAAATTAAGAATATGGCCATCATACCAATTAATTAGGTTAAGGAGAGGCCCTGAAGTGTTTCTTCTATGTGGAAATTCCTTCACAGCATTTCTTGGGAAACACATATTTTTCTGAATTTCAAGACAAATCAGTCAAGAAATCGATGAAACAGGAAAAAGTATTGTAACTTTCCTATGAGAATTAAAGCTAAGTAATGAAGTTAGAGCCATTACTGGTTTGCAGGAATCCTCTGAAGTCAAGCTCAAAAGTAAGACTAGGGAATGCTGACAGGTGGAGTCCAAGAGTAAAGTCAACATTTCCAGGAACCACAATAAGAGCCCCAGAAGAGAAGTGGTCATAGTCTGATCACTCAAGTCATACTTGTAGCTATTGCCATGGTATAAATGTGTATTCATGCCCCTGTCTGCTGCTAATGGTGAGTCATTCTTGCAAGTAAAATAAAAATTAGTAGGTTTATATTCATAGGATACTTTATACAAATCCCATCAATGGTCTTCCAAAAATAACATGTTGTAGAAGCAAAATAATTCCATAAGTTATCAATTTTGACTTGTGATTCTGTGTGGTGTTTTTACTCTTGAGAGGAGATCCAAATGTAGCATTGGTCAAGTAACTACCAAATAAATTTATTGGCACTTCCCAGTGTATGATTATTTGCCAAAGGGTGCTATTCTTTACAAATACTTAAACAATAAATACAAAGAAAAGAAGTAAATGTTGTGGAACATTCTGAAATGAGATCAGAAACTGATCTAAAGTCTAAATTAGCAAAGACACTATCAATTGCAACAGTAAGACCAAAATCTGGGCTAGCAGACAAAATATTTTTATCATTAAAAAAGGAAAAGAGCTTCTATGAAGTAACATGTAACGTAACACCAACTTGAAGATGTTTTTGGACAGTCCCTAGCAACTTCACTAATATCAACGCAAAAATGAAAGAAGAATTTCTATGTCTGGAATAGTTGTTATAAAATAAAGATAAAGACTATCAGATAGGGCAATTAATGTGTTGTGTCTTTTTAGATTTCTTTTTTAAAAATTTTATTGAAGTATAGTTGATTTACAATGTTGTGTTATATATTCCACATATTCCACATATTCCATATATTCATTCTTTTTTTCAGATTCTTCACCTATATAGGTTATTATAGAATATTGAGTAGAGTTCCCTGTGCTATACAGTAGGTCCTTGTTGGTTATCTATTTTATATATAGTAGTGTGTGTGTGTATATATAGTAGTAGTGTGTGTATGTTAATCCCAAGCTCCTAATTTATCCCTCCCCCCGACATTTCCCCTTTGGTAACCATAGGTTTGTTTTCAAAATCGGTGAGTCTGTTTCTGTTTTGTAAATAAGTTCATCTGTATCATTTTTTAAAATTAGATTCCACATATGATTGATATCATATATTTGTCTTTGTCTGACTTACTTCACTTAGTATGATAGATTTCATTTTAAGAAAAACTTTTAAACAAATATTTGTAGTGCTTTCAATTTAAAAAATGACTTATTGGCATTTTTGTTAACGTTTCCTTTATTTAATGTTTTCTGTTATCAAATATCTATGTCAGGTAGATATAATGGTATTGATATATATAATCTTGTCCCAATACATTGGTTCATGTTAATAAACATTTATTATTATGTCTTTTTTAACAGAAAATATCTGGAACATTTAGTATAACTATCACAGAAAAATGATTCAGTATTTATTTTGGTCACTCATAACTATTTTAAATATATTAAGTATGGTGCTATGAAAAATATAGAATCACAATTCTGTGTAATTTGGAAATACCTGAGAATTTCCAGAAGTTTTCATTTCTCATACCCACATCCTAAATATTAATATCTGTCAGGAATTGGAAATACCAATGCCCAGTAATTTGTTCAGATATATAAAATGGCTTAGGAAACAGTTGCTAAAACGTCAGTCTTCTACCAGTGCCTGATGGACTCAGGGTACTCCAGTCAAGTGTAAAGAGGAGCTGGGGGGAGCACATCTTTAAATTTGTGGGTGTGAGTATTGGCTCACTGCTGACTGCAGTCAGATAAATAAAAAGCAAAAATTTTGAGAGAGTTGAACTGTCAAACCATGAGCCTGGACTAAAAGTTTATGACTGATGAACTCAAAATGACCCTTGGGCCCCCAGCTTTCTACACGGGGTAGCAGACAGAGAAAGTTGCTTGGTCCCCAAATAAAACATATTCCCCAATGTCTACCTCTGTGGTCAAGAAGGATAAAGAAAAAAGGAAAGACCTCCTGGGTGGTGGGATCAATAGCGGACAGCAATTGATTAGAGACCCCCTTCCAGCAAGCAGAGTCAGGTTCTCATCAACGAATTTTTGCACCACCAGAGTAGTGTCCTTGTAGCAGAGAATTGTTTTGGACCAGTGACTGCTTGTGTGTTTCCCATCTTTCTCCTTCAGGATAGGAGTGTTTATTTACAGTTTTTCTATCTCTGTTTCAACCTTGTGTGTGTAAAGGACAGCTTTTTAATTCATAGGATAACCAATCTAGTGGTGACTAGTGCATACTATCCCCTGATTTAGAGACTAGCAAGAGATGCTGAACTTTGAGCTTGATGCCATTGATTTAATGGTACTGTTGAGTTATCTCTCCTTCGAAGAGAAGGAGTGTGTTCTGGCTATAAGAAGGAGGATACACTGAATTAACTACTGACCAGAAGCGTGGTCTGTGATAGTCATTAGGGCTCTTCACCATGTAGTTACAGTAGTTCTCTCTAGAGAACCAGACACATAGCAGGATTACACTTCCCTTATGGTTGGGTGGTGCCATCTTTCTGGGTCTGGCCCATGAATCGCGGGCTCCACTTCTGAGCTGGAGAATTGAATTGCCAATTTGAGACTCTCTAGACTCCTGTCTTTCCTCTAATTTGTTTATTGGCAACGTTTGAGTTGGTGGTTGCTCTGTCATTTGAGTAACTGTGATGAAGAGAAGAATCACCTTCCCAATTTGCAATGGACTTTTAAAATGAGTAAGAAATAAACCTTTTTGCTTTTAGTAATTGAGATTTGAGGGTGGTTACCATAACATAATTCTAACCTATCCTAACTGATAAACTTAGTAACATTATGAAAATCTTTTCATGCCTGTGCCTGAGGACCTATTAGAATTTTCTAACCTTTTTAGATCTCAGCATTTCCTATCTTTTACTATTATCCTATTGCACAGTAATTTTATATTAGTCCCCCTAAGGATTTTTAAAAATTGTTTTATTGCATAATTTAAAAAATAGTTTTAGAACTTTCACTTCTGACCAACTTGTAGTAATAAGGACTGGATTTAACCCTCCCCTCTGAAACAAACAAAGCAACATGAAACTGTTTTTCAAGACAGTGATATCAGGAATGAAAGACAGTGATCCGTGAGAGAAAACAAATTAGGTGAGCCTTATAATTACCTCAGCTTACTGCTTTGAGAGTTTCCAAGCTTTAACACGGGGAAAGGAAACTGAGACAAAAACTGGGAGATTCCCTAGGTTGAGGAGACAGAGCTGAGAGTCTGGAGAAACCCAGGGAGTTCGAGTTCATAGGGCCAAGTCCCAAAGAGGAGAGAGCTGCGCAGAGAGATTTGTAGTATTCAGCAACTACCCAAGGCTAGAGAAAGGACAATCTGAAAGGATTAGGGGGTTACAGAAACAGTGCATATTCCTACCAGACAGAATGAAAAAAAAAATTATAATTCATGGAGCACTGGGTAGAGAACTCAGGAAGTTCTTACTATGGGAATAATTAGCCCTAGACTGAGCACTGCTCTTTACCCAACTAACAAATCATAAAAGTAAGACCTGAAAGGGTCAAATAATTTACATACAAGTGTACTGTATCCCAGAACAAAATTCAAGAAGATATATAGGAATACAAAAATATCTAGCACCCACAAAGGTAAAACTCACAGTGTCTGACATCCAGTTAAAGATTACCAGGCATACAAAGAAGCAGGAAAACATGACCATAATGAGAAAAACAGCCAGTCAAAACTGACCCAGAACTGAAACAGATGTCAGAATTGTGACAGGATATTAAAACATATCTACAACTATCTTCGAAAAGTTAAGAGGATGTTAAAAAGACCCAAATTGAGCTTTAGAGATGGAAACTACAATGTCTGAGATAAAAATTATGCTGATGGAATTAATAGCAGAGCAGACATAGCAGAAGAAAAGATCACGGAATTTGAAGACATAGCAATAGAAACTATTTAGTGAGCCGTGGGACATCAAGAGGCCTATATTTTCTAAACTTGAAAACTCTAAACCCCCAGATCCAAGAAGCTCAACAAGCTGCAAGGGATTTGATGATACATGATACATGAAGAAGACTCACAAAGACAACATAATCAAATTGCTTAAAACCAGTAATAAAGAGAAAAAATTTAAGAATTTTAAGCAACCAGATAAAAAAGACAATGACATACAGAGGAACAAAAATAAGGATGACATCAGAATTCCTTAAACGTACTGGAAAAAAAAAAAAAAAAAACCCTGTAAACCTAGAATTGTATTCCCAGCAAAAATGCTTTTCAAACAAAGGCAAAGCCTTTGAAAATTCACCACTAGGAGAACCACGTTACAAGAAATGCTAAAAGAAGTCTTTTGGGCAGAAGGTAGACACCTGAGATCAAATTTCTTAACTATGTTGTTCAAATCATCTATAGCTTTACTGATTTTTTTTCCCTTCATCTATCAGTTACTGAGAGAAATATTTTAAAATCTGACTCTGATAATGGATTTTTATATAAGCTATAATTTTATCAACTTTTGCTTTGAGATTATATGCCTACAAGCTTAGTTTATTTTCCTGGTGACTTGAGCCTTATTATGTAGTGACCCTCTATATCTCTAGTAATACTTAAAATGTACAGGCATAGCTTGTTTTATTGCGCTTTGCTTTATTGCACTTCACAGATACTGCATTTTTTTTTTTTTTGCAATACGCGGGCCTCTCACCGCTGTGGCCTCTCCCGTTGCGGAGCACAGGCTGTGGACGCGCAGGCTGAGCGGCAATGGCACACGGGCTCAGCCGCTCCGCGGCACGTGGGATCCTCCCAGACCGGGGCATGAACCCGTGTCCCCTGCATCGGCAGGCAGACTCTCAACCACTGTGCCACCAGGGAAACCCAGATACTGCATTTTTAACAAACTGAAGGTTTGTGGTAACCCTGCATCAAGGAAATTGTCACCATTTTTCCAGCGGCATTTGCTCATTTCATGTCTCTGTGTCACATTTTGGTAATTCTCACAGTATTTCAAATTTTTTCATTACTGTTACATTGTTATGGTGATGTGTGACCATGATCTTTGACGTTACTACACACCTCTCTGAAGGCTCAGTTGATGGTTAGCATTTTTTAGCAATAAAGTATTTTTAAATTAAGGTATGTACATTTTTTAGGCATAATGCTATTGCACACTTAATAGACTATGGTATAATGTAAACATAACGTTTATATTCACTAGGAAAGCAAAAAATTCATGTGACTCACTTTATTGCAGTGATCTTGAACTGAACTTGCACTAACTCTGAGGTGTTCCTGTATTTTGTTTGATACAGCTATACAAACTTTCTTTTGGTTCGTATGTTTTTAATATTTATTTTCCCACTCTTATACTTTCTGTAGCATAAAATTATGTTATTAAAATTCAGGGACTTCCCTGGTGGCACAGTGGTTAAGAATCTGCCTGCCAATGCAGGGGACTCAGGTTTGAGCCCTGGTCCAGGAAGATCCCACGTGCCACAGAGCAACTAAGCCTGTGTGCCACACCTACTGAGCCTGTGCTCTAGAGCCCACAAGCCACAGCTACTGAGCCTGCGTGCCACAAATACTGAAGCCCACATGCCTAGAGCCCATGCTCCACAACAAAGAGAAGCCACCGCAATGAGAAGCCCGCACACCACAACCAAGAGTAGCCCCCTCTTGCTGCAACTAGACAAAGCCCGTGCACAACAATGAAGACCCAACACAGCCTAAATAAATGAATTAAATAAATAAATTTATTTTAAAAAATCAATCAGATAATCTTTGTCTTTTATTTATAGCATTAAGTCTACTGCATTTATGGTACTGATCAATTTTTCTATATCTAGAAAACAGATTTCTGTTGCCATTTCTTTTTTTTTTTTTTTTGCGGTTCGCAGGCCTCTCACTGTTGTGGCCTCTCCCATTGTGGAGCACAGGCTCCGGACGCGCAGTCTCAGCAGCCATGGCTCACGGGCCTAGCTGCTCCGCGGCATGTGGGATCTTTCCTGACCGGGGTAAGAACCCGTGTCCCCTGCATCGGCAGGCGGACTCTCAACCACTGCGCCACCAGGGAAGCCCATTTCTTAAGTTTTTAAATCTTATTTCTTGTCTTCTTTTGAAGTATCCTTTTTCACCTCTTTTTTTAAATTCTACTGGTTTTGGAAGTTATATATTCTAAATTCTTTTTTAAAAAAAACTTTTTATTGGGTAACCCAAGAATTATACCATATATCCTTAATTTTTTAAAGTTTAAACTTAATTATATTTACCCTTTCCCCAAACAGGAACTAAAAACACTTTTAAATTCCACTTGAGACCACATACCCTTTTCTAATGGTAAACTCTGCTCATCAGTCAGTTCTAGTCCACTACTGCCAATCAGAAATGCAGACTTAGAATGGGATATGAGATCTCTTGATTTTTAAGTGTTGGCCAAAAATGTGTAAAAAAACAAAAACATGTTGACAGTTCAGTTATAAGCCTCTGCTAGGGTCTACAAAAGAGGAAATTTCATCATGGCTCTAATCAATAGTGATTACAACTATTTTCATGCAGAAAGCCTAACTGTAGTTCCTTGCCACATGTGCCATGCTTTTTTTCCCTGTTAGGTAAGAGAAATAAAAACTTATAGTAGTCTCTGCTTGCCAATTATACCATATATCCTTAGCTTATTAATGAAGTCAATTATTTTTAACCTATTCCTAAATAAGGATGTAAAAACACTTTAATTCCAATTGCCTGTGGAAGACTACATACCCCTTCTGAGGTGGTAGCTGTGAGTTAGTTGCAGTCCACAACTGACCACCAGGAACATAAGCTCAGTTCTTGATGTTTAATCTCCTGGGTTTTTTTGTTATTGTTTCTTGGTTTTGGGGGGTTCTTTCTTGGCCAATGTGTTGTCAGCCAATAGTTTACAAACTCTTTGCAAACTAGAAATGGTTGACAAGCAGCCAGTTTTTAGCCTCTGCTAGAAACTAATAAAGAGCTAATTATAATGTTCATTCATTCATTCATTCATTCAATACATGTTTATTGGACCCTATGATGGTTAATTCTGTGTGTCGACAGAGCTAAGGGCTGCCCAGATAGCTGGTAAAACACTATTTCTGGATGTGTCTGTGAGGGTGTTTCCAGAAGAGATTAGCATTTGTTTTTTTTGTTTGTTTGTTTGTTTTTGGTGTTTCTTTATATATATATATATATTTTTTACATCTTTATTGGAGTATAATTGCTTTACAATGGTGCGTTAGTTTCTGCTTTATAACAAAGTGAATCACTATACATATACATATGTTCCCATATCTCTTCCCTCTTGCGTCTCCCTCACTCCCACCCTCCCTATCCAATCCCACTAGGTAATCATAAAGCACCGAGCTGATCTCCCTGTGCTATGCGCCTGCTTCCCACTAGCTATCTATTTTACGTTTGGTAGTGTATATATGTCCATGCCACTCTCTCGCTTTGTCACAGCTTACCTTTCCCCCTCCCCATATCCTCAAGTCCATTCTCTAGTAGGTCTGTGTCTTTATTCCTGTCTTACCCCTAGGTTCTTCATGACATTTTTTTCCCTTAAATTCCATATATATGTGTTAGCATATGGTATTTGCCTTTCTCTTTCTGACTTCACTCTGTATGACAGACTCTAGGTCCATCCACCTCGTTATAAATAGCTCAGTTTCGTTTCTTTTTATGGCTGAGTAATATTCCATTGTATATATGTGCCACATCTTCTTTATCCATTCATCCGATGATGGACACTTAGGTTGTTTCCATCTCTGGGCTATTGTTAATAGAGCTGCAATGAACATTTTATTACATGACTCTTTTTGAATTACGGTTTTCTCACGGTATATGCCCAGTAGTGGGATTGCTAGGTCGTATGGTAGTTCTATTTTTAGTTTTTTAAGGAACCTCCATACTGTTCTCCATAGTGGCTGTACCAATTCACATTCCCACCAGCAGTGCAAGAGTGTTCCCTTTTCTCCACACCCTCTCCAGCATTTACTGTTTCTAGATTTTTTGATTATGGCCATTCTGACCGGTGTGAGATGATATCTCATTGTAGTTTTGATTTGCATTTCTCTAATGATTAATGATGTTGAACATTCTTTCATGTGTTTGTTGGCAATCTGTATATCTTCTTTGGAGAAATGTCTATTTAGGTCTTCTGCCCATTTTTGGGTTGGGTTGTTTGTTTTTTTGTTATTAAGCTGCATGAGCTGCTTATAAATTTTGGAGATTAATCCTTTGTCAGTTGCTTCATTTGCAAATATTTTCTCCCATTCTGAGGGTTGTCTTTTCATCTTGTTTATGGTTTCCTTTGCTGTGCAAAAGCTTTGAGGTTTCATTAGGTCCCATTTTTTTATTTTTCTTTTTATTTCCATTTTTCTAGGAGGTGGGTCAAAGAAGATCTTGCTGTGATTTATGTCATAGAGTGTTCTGCCTATGTTTTCCTCTAACAGTTTGATAGTTTCTGGCCTTACATTTAGGACTTTAATCCATTTTGAGCTTCTTTTTGTGTATGGTGTTAGGGAGTGATCTAATCTCATACTTTTACATGTACCTGTCCAGTTTTCCCAGCACCATTTATTGAAGAAGCTGTCCTTTCTCCACTGTACATTCCTGCCTCCTTTATCAAAGATAAGGAGACCATATGTGCGTGGGTTTATCTCTGGGCTTTCTATCCTGTTCCATTGATCTATATTTCTGTTTTTGTGCCACTACCATACTGTCTTGATTACTGTAGCTTTGGAGTATAATCTGAAGGCAGGGAGCCTGATTCCTCCAGCTCCGTTTTTCATTCTCAAGATTGCTTTGGCTATTCGGGGTCTTTTGTGTTTCCATACAAATTGTGAAATTTTTTGTTCTAGTCCTGTGAAAAATGCCAGTGGTAGTTTGATAGGGATTGCGTTGAATCTGTAGATTGCTTTGGGTAGTAGAGTCATTTTCACAATGTTGATTCTTCCAATCCAGAACATGGTATAGCTCTCCATTTATTTGTATCATCTTTAATTTCTTTCTTCAGTGTCTTATAATTTTCTGCATACACGTCTTTTGTCTCCTTAGGTAGGTTTATTCCTAGATATTTTGTTCTTTTGGTTGCAGTGGTAAATGGGAGTGTTTTCTTGATTTCACTTTCAGATTTTTCATCATTAGTGTATAGGAATGCCAGAGATTTCTGTGCATTAATTTTGTATCCTGCTACTTTACCAAATTCATTGATTAGCTCTAGTAGTTTTCTGGTAGCATCTTTAGGATTCTCTATGTATAATATCATGTCATCTGCAAACAGTGACAGCTTCACTTCTTCTTTTCCCATTTGCATTCCTTTTATTTCCTTTTCTTCTCTGCTGTGGCTAAAACTTACAAAACTATGTTGAATAATAATGGTGAGAGTGGGCAACCTTGTCTTTTTCCTGATCTTAGTGGAAATGCTTTCAGTTTTTCACCATTGAGGACGATGTTGGCTGTGCGTTTATCATATATGGCCTTTATTATGTTGAGGTAAGTTCCCTCTATGCTTACTTTCTGCAGGGTTTTTATCATAAATTGCCGTTGAATTTTGTCAAAAGCTTTCTCTGCATCTATTGAGATGACCATATGGTTTTTCTTCTTAATTTGTTAATATGGTATATCACATTGATTGATTTACGTATATTGAAGAATCCTTGCATTCCTGGAATAAACCCCACTTGATCATGGTGTGTGATCCTTTTAATGTGTTGTTGGATTCTGTTTGCTAGTATTTTGTTGAGGATTTTTGCATCTATGTTCGTCAGTGATATTGGCCTGTAGTTTTCTTTCTTTGTGACATCTTTGTCTGGTTTTGGTATCAGGGTGATGGTGGCCTCATAGAATGAGTTTGGGAGTGTTCCTCCCTCTGCTATATTTTGGAAGAGTTTGAGAAGGTAGGTGTTCGCTCTTCTCTAAATATTTGATAGAATTCACTTGTGAAGCCATCTGGTCCTGGGCTTTTGTTTGTTGGAAGATTTTTAAACACAGTTTTAATTTCAGTGCTTGTGATTGGTCTGTTCATATTTTCTATTTCTTCCTGATTCATTCTTGGCAGGTTGTGCATTTCTAAGAATTTGTCCATTTCTTCCAGGTTGTCCATTTTATTGGCATAGCATTGCTTGTAGTAATCTCTCATGATCTTTTGTGTTTCTGCAGTGTCAGTTGTTACTTCTCCTTTTTCATTTCTAATTCTATTGATTTGAGTCTTCTCCCTGTTTTTCTTGATGAGTCTGGCTAATGGTTTATCATTTTTGTTTATCTTCTCAAAGAACCAGCTTTTAGTTTTATTGATCTTTGCCATCATTTCCTTCTTTCTTTTTCATTTATTTCTGATCTGATGTTTATGATTTCTTTCCTTCTGCTAACTTTGGGGTTTTTTTGTTCTTATCTCTCTAATTGCTTTAGGTGCAAGGTTAGGTTGTTTATTCGAGATGCTTCCTGTTTCTTAAGGTAGGATTATATTGCTATAAACTTCCCTCTTAGAACAGCTTTTTCTGTATCCCATAGGTTTTGGGTCATCATGTCTCCATTGTCATTTGTTTCTAGGTATTTTTTAATTTACTCTTTGATTTCTTCAGTGATCACTTGGTTATTAAGTACTGTATTGTTTAGCCTCCACGTGTTTGTACTTTTTACAGATCTTTTCCTGTAATTGATATCTAGTCTCATAGCGTTGTCATCGGAAAAGATACTTGATACAATTTCTATTTTCTTAAATTTACCAAGGCTTTATTTGTGACCCAAGATATGATCTGTCCTGGAGAATGTTCCATGAGCACTTGAGAAAAATGTGTATTCTGTTGTTTTTGGATGGAATGTCCTATAAATATATCAGTTAAATCCATCTTGTTTAATGTATCATTTAAAGCTTGTGTTTCCTTATTTATTTTCATTTTGGATGATTTGTACATTGGTTAAAGTGGGGTGTTAAAGTCTCCTACTATGAATGTGTTACTGGCGATTTCCCCTTTTATGGCTGTTAGTATTTGCCTTATGTATTGAGGTGCTCCTTTGTTGGGTGCATAAATATCTACAATTGTTATATCTTCTTCTTGGATCGATCCCTTGATCATTATGTAGTGTCCTTCTTTGTCTCTTCTAATAGTCATTATTTTAAAGTCTATTTTGTCTGATAGGAGAATTGCTACTCCACCTTTCTTTTGGTTTACATTTGCATGGAATATCTTTTTCCATCCCCTTACTTTCAGTCTGTATGCGTCTCTAGGTCTGAAGTGGGTCTCTTGTAAACAGCATATATATGGGTCTTGTTTTGTATCCATTCAGCCAATCTGTGTCTTTTGGTGAGAGCATTTAATCCATTTACATTTAAGGTAATTATCGATATGTATGTTCCTATTCCCATTTTCTTAATTGTTTTGGGTTCATTATTGTAGGTCTTTTCCTTCTCTTGTGTTTCTTGCTTAGAGAAGTTCCTTTAGCATTTGTTGTAAAGCTGGTTTGGTGGTGCTGAACTCTCTCAGGTTTTTCTTGCCTGTAAAGGTTTTAATTTCTCCATCAAATCTGAATGAGATCCTTGCTGGGTAGAGTAATCTTGGTTGTAGGTTTTTCTCCTTCATCACTTTAAATATGTCCTGCCAGTCCCTTCTGGCTTGCAGAGTTTCTGCTGAAATATCAGCTGTTAACCATGTGGGGATTCCCTTGTGTGTTCTTTGTTGTTTTTCCCTTGCTGCTTTTAATATGTTGTCTTTGTATTTAATTTTTGATAGTTTGCTTAATATGTGTCTTGGCATATTTCTCCTTGGATTTATCCTGTATGGGACTCTCTGTGCTTCCTGGACTTCACTATTTCCTTTCCCATACTAGGGAAGTTTTCAACTATAATCTCTTCAAATATTTTCTCAGTCCCTTTTTTTTTCTCTTCTTCTGGAACCCCTATAATTCAAATGTTGGTGCATTTATTGTTGTCCCAGAGGTCTCTGAGACTGTCCTCAGTTCTTTTCATTCTTATTTTTTTATTCTGCTCTGCAGTAGTTATTTCCACTGTTTTATCTTCCAGGTCACTTATCTGTGCTTCTGCTTCAGTTATTCTGCTATTGATCCCATCTAGAGTATTTTTAATTTCAATTATTGTATTGTTCATCATTGCTTGTTTCATCTTTAGTTCTTCTAGGTCCTTGTTAAATGTTTCTTGCATTTTGTCTATTCTATTTCCAAGATTTTGGATCATCTTTACTATCATTCTGAATTCTTTTTCAGGTAGACTGCCTAGTTCCTCTTCATTTGTTAGGTCTGGTGGGTTTTTATCTTGCTCCTTCATCTGCTGTGTGTTTTTCTGTCTTCTCATTTTGTTTATCTTACTGTGTTTGAGGTCTCCTTTTTGTAGGCTGCAGGTTCATAGTTCCCGTTGTTTTTGATGTCTGTCCCCAGTGGCTAAATTTGGTTCAGTGGGTTGTGTAGGCTTCCTGGTGGAGGGTACTAGTGCCTGTGTTCTGGTGGATGAGCCTGGATCTTCTCTTTCTGGTGGGCAGGTCCACGTCTGGTGGTTTGTTTTGGGGTGTCTGAGGACTTATTATGATTTTAGGCAGCCTCTCTGCTAATGGGTGGGGTTGTGTTCCTGTCTTGCTAGTTGTTTGGCATAGGGTGTCCAGCACTGTATTTTGCTGGTCGTTGAGTGAAGCTGGGTTCTGGTTTTGAGATGGAGATCACTGGGAGATTTTCGCCGTTTGATATTATATGGAGCTGGGAGGTCTGTTGTGGACCAGTGTCCTGAAGTTGGCTCTCCCACCTCAGAGGCACAGCACTGACTCCTGTCTGGAGCACCAAGAGCCTTTCATCCACACAGCTCATAATAAAAGAGAGAAAAAGTAGAAAGAGAGAAAGAAAGAAAGAAAGGAAGAAAGGAAGGAAGGAAGGAAGGAAGGAAAAGAGAAAGGAAGAAAGAGAAAGAGAGGGAAGGAAGAAAGTAAGAGAAAGAAAGGGAAGGAAGAAAGAAAGGAAGGAAGAAAGTAAGAGAAAGAAAGAAAGGGAAGGAAGAAAGAAAGAAAGGAAGGAAGAAAGAAGGGAGGGAAGGAGGGAGGAAGGAGGGAAAGAAGGAACGAAAGAAATAAAGTAAGGTGAAATAAAATAATGTTATTAAAATAAAAAAATAATTATTAAGAAAAAATATTTTTTTAGAAAAAGCAAAAAAAAAAAAATGATAACGGACAGATAGAACCCTGGGACAAATGGTGGAAGCAAAGCTATACAGACAAAATCTCACACAGAAGCATACACATACACACTCACAAAAAGAGGAAAAGGGGATAAAATAATAAATCTTGCTCTCAAAGTCCACCTCCTCAATTTGGGATGATTCGTTGTCTATTCATGTATTCCACAGATGCAGGGTACATCATGTTGATTGTGAAGCTTTAATCCCCTGCTCTGAGGCTGCTGGGAGAGATTTCCCTTTCTCTTCTTTGTTCTCACAGCTCCCAGGGCTCAGTTTTGGATTTGGCCCCACCTCTGGGTGTAGGTCGCTGGAGGGCATCTGTTCTTCGCTCAGACAGGACGGGGTTAAAGGAGCCGCTGATTCGGGGACTCTGGCTCACTCAGACTGGGGGGAGGGAGGGGTACGTTGTGCGGGGCCAGCCTGCGGCGGCAGAGACCAGCGTGACGTTGCACCAGCCTGAGGCGCGCCGTGCATTCTCTCGGGTAAGTTGTCCCTGGATCGCGGGACCCTGGCAGTGGCAAGCTGCACAGGCTGCCCGGAAGGGGGGTGTGGATAGTGACCTGTGCTCGCCCACAGGCTTCTTGGTAGCGGCAGCAGCAGCCTTAGTGTCTCATGCCCGTCTCTGGGGTCCATGCTGTTAGCCGCGCCCATCTCTGGAGCTCCTTTAAGCAGCACTCAATCCCCTCTCCTGGCGCACTAGGAAACAAAGAGGGAAGAAAAAGTCTCTTCCCTCTTCAGCAGGTCCAGACTTTTCCCCGGACTCCCTCCCGGCTAGCCGTGGTGCACTAACCCCCTGCAGGCTGTGTTCACGCTGCAAGCCCCAGTCCTCTCCCTGTGCTCCGACCGAAGCCCAGGCCTCAGCTCCCAGCTCCGCCTGCCCTGGCGGGTAAGCAGACAAGCCTCTCGGTCTGGTGAGTGCCGGTCGGCACCAATCCTCTGTGCGGGAATCTGTCCGCTTTGCTCTCCGCACCCCTGTTGCTGCACTCTCCTCCGTGGCTCTGAAGCTTCCCCCCTCCGCCACCCGCAGTCTCCGCCCGCAAAAGGGGCTTCCTAGTGTGTGGAAACCTTTCCTCCTTCACAGCTCCCTCCCACTGGTGCGGGTCCCGTCCCTATCCTTTTGTCTCTGTTTATTCTTTTTTCTTTTGCCCTACCCAGGTACGTGGGGACTTTCTTGCCTTTTGGGAGGTCTGAGGTCTTCTGCCAGCATTCAGTAGGTGTTCTGTAGGAGTTGTTCCACGTGTAGATGTATTTCTGGTGTATCTGTGGGGAGGAAGGTGATCTCTGCTTCTTACTCTCCCGCCATCTTCCCCTCGTCCCCGAGATTAGCATTTGAATTGGTGAGCTGAGTAAAGCAGATGGCCCTCCCCAGTGTGGGTGGGCATCATACAATCCCTCCAGAGCTCAAAGAGAGCAGCATGGCAGAGAAGGGTGAATTTACTCTCTCTTTCTGCTTAACATGAGACACCCATCTTCTCCTGACTTCTGCCATAG
The DNA here is from genome assembly GCF_937001465.1 of Orcinus orca. Classification (NCBI taxonomy): domain Eukaryota; kingdom Metazoa; phylum Chordata; class Mammalia; order Artiodactyla; family Delphinidae; genus Orcinus; species Orcinus orca. The sequence continues at coordinate 101,799,435 of NC_064560.1, forward strand.
GCGCTCCTGGTTCTCAGGATTTTCAACTCAAATTGGAACTATACCATCATCCCCCCAGTTCTCAGTCCTTGGAACTCAGACTTAATTATATCATGGGCTTCCTTGGCCCTCCAGCTTGCATATGGCAGATCCTGGGGCTTCTTGGTCTCCATACCATGTGAACCAATTCCTATAATAAATCTCCTCTTACATATATCTCTTTCTATATATCCTATTGGTTCTGTTTCTCTGGATAACACTGACTAATACAGGCCCCTAGAATTGTCGTGTACATTAATCCTTTGTTTTGTTTTAACCACTTGAGTAGTACCTCCAAATGTCAGAGCTAATTCTCTTTAGAGGACCCCACCTTCATTTTAGGCCTCTAGGAATTTCTCATGACAGAAATTAACCCTTCAGTCAGGTTCATTCAGATTTACCATCATATTTACTAGTTTATTCTTCTTCATTCCTTCTTGTATTTCAGACTTCTATCTGGGTTCACTCTCCTTTGCCTGAAGTACATCCTTTATGCTCTTCAGTGGGGAGTTTTCAGATTGTAGATTCTCAGCTTTTGCCTGATCAGAAATGTCTTTATTTTAATCCTCATCATGGAAAGTAATTTTTTGAGTATAGAATCATATATAGAAGAGTAATTTTCTTTCAGCATATTAAAATACCATTTATTTTTTCTGACTTCTGTGTTTGTTGCTAAAAAGTCAGCTGTCCATCCTATTGTTGCTCCTTTTTTTCTGGCAACGTTTAAGGTGTTTTAGTCTTTTTTGCTCTGTAGATTCATAATGATATGTTTAGGTATGGGTTTTTGTTTATTATCTTTCTTAATAGAGTTTTTGAATCTGTGCATGGGTGACTTGCTGGAATCTTTTCAGCCACTATCTGTTCATTTTCAGCATCTGTTCCATTCTCTCTTTTTAAAACTCTGAGTAAGACTTTTCTTACTCAGACTTTTCCTTTTTTTACTCTTTACTTCATTACTCTTAACCTTTTGTTTTCTTTTCATGTTCATTCTGGGCTACATTCTGCATAACACATTCAGTTCTTCCAATAATATCTTTCCCTGTATCTAACCTGCCATTAACTATATCTGTTGAATTTTTTAAGTTTCAGTTATTATATTTTTCATTGTAGACATTCTCTTTGAGTATTTCTTCAACTCTGCTTGTGAGTTACTTATTATTTTCAAACTCCTTGAAGCATATTAAGCAAAATTATTTTCATGTCTGAATATTCTCACCTGTGAAGTTTTTTCAGCTCTGATTCGGCTCACTGCTGTTTCAGCTATTCTCACTTATGGGGTCTTATGTCCTTGATGTTTAGTGCTTTTATTTTTATTGTGATCTAAGTGTTAATTTTCCTCACATGGTAATTTTTAGAGGCCTGGAATGAATGAAGTTTCCTCCAAAGAGGGTTAGATTGTGTCAAGCATCTGATGGTAGTACTAGTCCATCACAACTTTTAATTCATGATTTGAGGTTTTATGGACTACCAAAATAACAAATTCAGGCTGCAAACCTGCTTGAAGGCCAGCTTGTGAATACAAATTCTCAGGGGAAATCTTCCCTACTCCCAACATGCCACAGTTCTCAAACTGATCATTTTTCTTGCAGTCCCAGTGGTTGAGGGAGTGTGGGGGGTTATTTTTAATTCACCTTTACACTACAGGGTAGACTTCTGTGGTCTTATTTTTGTAGGACAGTCTCCTATTTGACATAAACTTTCTTTTTCTTCTTCAGAGGGAAGGCTGTAAAAACTGATGCTCAGGTTCATCTTGTTCAGCAAGTGACTCAAAGCAGAAATCAACTTCAGTACTCAAATTCTCAAATTTTCTGCATTCCTGCCTTCAATAAGTTTTCTCCTGTGTTCCTCCTTTCTTTCTAGATTATGGACCCATTTAGGAAGATTTTTTAAATATTTGTGCAGACTTTTGGGTTATTTTCAGTGAATTCTATTCTTGGCTTTGTTTGATAATGTTCATTTTCATCAGATGGTTTGGAATTTTCACCTACAGATTCATTTTCAGTGGGAGTTTTTTTCCTCCTCTCCTTTTTTCTGTGCTCACCCTTCCCTATTTGGCAATTTTGTGGTTTCCTCCCTCTACTCATCCAGGACCCTAGTCCAAAACTACGCCTCCACGGCTAAAAACTCCTGCCCCAGAATGGTTTGGGGCTATCACTGGCCCTGTATCCAAGGTGGTATGCAGCTTTACTAAGGTCTCTGTGCAGTTTTCTCTGCTTTTCTTACCAATAATAAAGTTATACAGGTTTACATAAGCAGTTATGTCAGGCAGAAATCACCAACTATTTTCACACAGAGAGCCCAACCATACCATGGTTCCACACCACATATGGAGTGATTTTGCCACCTCAGAGTAGTAAACACTCCCAGTGACTTCTGGCTGCTTCCTGGACCTAGAAATCTGCAGGGCTGTAGCTTTAGCTACATCTTTCTGTTGATACTTTGTTGCCTTCTACTTATAACCCAGAGAAATTCTTATTTTGTATTTGAGCATGAGTCAGGCTTTTTCTTATTGTTAATTGAATCTATAATTCACATATGTAGAGCAGGAAGAGCGTTTAAAGTGTGAATTTACCACACTCTTGACCTAAAATGTCCCTTTCATATTTCTCTAAGTTTATTTTGTTGTCCTTTTTCTAGCTTCTTTATTTGGATGCTTAGATCCTTTTGAATCATTCTCATTTTCTTAAAATTAGTTTAAGGTGCTTATATTTTACAGCTAACATTTACTAACCATTTGCTATATGCCAGGCATTAGGCCAAAAGCACTTTATATCAATTATGTGCTATAATTGTCCCCCAAATCTTATGAAATAGAAATTATTAGTGCCATTTGTAAATGAGGAAACTGAGGCACAGAAAGAATAAGAAATTTGTCAAAGATAATCAAATAGGTAGTCTGTTTCTCAAAAGCCTGAGCTTTTGACTAGAATTAGACCAACCAGTTAAATGATACAATATGTATAAAGAAAATGTAATAGATTTTCTTTGTTTCTCATTTACACCCCCCTTACCCAACACACACAAAGTAACCAATGATAATAATCTGGTGTGTATCATTCCATTCTTTGCACTCATATAAACATATAAATGCACACATATATGCATGCACATACAGGCACATACAGATTTGCTTTTATGTGCGCAAAACAGCTCTGTAAAAGCTCTTTAAACAAGGAGTACAGTAGGGAGGGGAAGTAGATGCCTGGGGGTCTGGGGTGTGATGAAGACTTTTCACTTTATACTTTTACATACCTTTGGCATTTTGAACTATGTTAGTGAATTGCCTATTCAAAAATCAATTAAATAAAATACCTATTTTAAGCCACTAAATTTATAGTAATTTGTTACGCAGCGCAGAAAACGAGTAAAGGTTGTTTTCAGTTTTCAGCCATCATAAGCTGCATTGTATACAAGTCTTTGTATGGACACATGTTTTCATTTACCTTTGGTAAATACCTAGGAGTGGGATGACAAAAATCACATAGTAAGTGTATGTTTAATTCTTTAGGAAATTGCTATACTCTTTTTCCAAAGGGGCTACGTTGTTTTATATTTTCATCAGCATTATATGAGAGTTCCAGTTGTTCCAAATTGCCACCAGCACTTGTTATAGTCAGTCTCTTTAATTTTATCCATTTTAGTGGGTGTGTAATAGTATGTTTATTGTAGTGGTATATCAGAGAATATACTCTACATGATATTAACCTTTGGAATGTGTTGCAAGTGTCTACTATGGTTGAGTAAATGTCAATTTTGGTTAATGTTTCATATGTACTTGAAAGGTATATATATTCTGCAGTTGTTAGGTACAATGTTTTATATATGTCCACTAGGTCAATTTTATTAATTTTTATGATTCAAATCTCTTACATCCTAACTGATTTTGTCTACTTGTTTTATTGCTTACTGGGTAATGTTAGTTAAAATCTCACTCTGATTCATATGTTACTCCTTTCAGTTCTTCAGTTTTTTGCTATATTGCAACCACTGACATAGTCTCTGTTACTACAGTTTTGTCTTTTTGAGAATGTCATATAAATAGAATAATACCTTATGTAACCTTTTGAGACTGGCTTCTTTCAGTCAGTATAATGCGTATGAAATTCATACAAGCTGTTCCATATATTAACAGTTTGTTCTTTTTTATTGCTGAATATCCATTATATGGATAAACCAAGTTTATGCATTCATCTATTAAAGCACATATGAGTTATTTCTTGTTTGGTGATTATAAGTAGAGTTGGTGTAGATGTTCATGTACATATTTTTATGTGACCATAAGTTTTCATTTCTCTTAGGTAAATACCTAGGAGAAAGATTGCTGGGTCACATTGTAAATGTATGTTCAACTTTATAAGAATCTAAAAAACTGTTTTCCAGAGTAGCTACACAGTTTGCATACCTAACTTTTTAGGATAAGTATTTTACCTCATAAAGTGGAATGTAGAAAACTTACCACCCTATTTCCCTTTATCCTCCTTATGTTGTGTTGTAATTGTCCTATATATTACATCTACATTCATTAAAAACTCCATTAGATAGTGTTATAATTTTTGCTTTTAAGCATCAAATATATTTTAGACTTCAAGAGAGAATAGTTTATTATATTAGAAATTACCATTTCTTTTGCTCTTCCTTTATTAATGTTGTACCAAGTCTCCTTTAGGTGTCATTTCTCTTTCCTCTGAAGAACTTCCTTTAATAATTTTTTTAGCATAGATCTAAATGGCAACAGATTCTCTTAGTTTTCCTTCATCTGAGTATGCCATTATTTCACCTTGGCTGCTAAATAATATTTTAACTGGACATTGCATTTTAGGTAGACAGATTTTTTTTTTCTTCACTTTCAAAAACATACCATTTTGTTTGTGTCTCCATGGTTTCTAGTAAGAAATCAGTAGTCATTTGATTCATTGTTCCTCTATAATGTGTTGTTTTTCTTTGGCTGCTTTCAACTTATTTTCTTTGGTTTTCAGCAATTTGATTATGGTATGTTTGGGTGTGAATTTCTTCGGGATTATCCTATTTGGGATTTGCTGACTTCCTGAATCTGTAGGTTTCTGTCCTTTGCCAAATTTGGGAAGTCTTCAGCCAGGGGGAACCCTTTTAAAAAATTTTGGTAAAATATACATAACATAAAGTTTACTATTTTAATGCTTTAAGTGTACAGTTCAGTGACATTCAGTATATTCACCATGTTGTACAACCATCACTGCTATCTATTTCTAGAATTTTTTATTATCTCAAACAGAAACTCTGCCCATTCAGCATAACTCCACATTTCTCCTCCCCCTAGTCTCTGGTAACTTCTGTTCTACTTTCTGTCTCTGTGCCTTGTATAAGTGAAATCATATAATATTTGTTGTGTCTGTATTATTTTATTTCTATATTATTTCACTTAGCATAATGTTTTCAAGGTTCATCCATGTTGCAGCATATTTCAGAACATAATTCTTGTTTATAACTGAATAATATTCCCTTGCATGTATATATCACAGTTTGTCCATTTATCTGTTTATGGACATTTGGGTTGTTTCCACTTTCTTTCCTTTTTTGTCTTTTGGAGTTTTGTGTTTTTTTTGTTTTGTTTTGTTTTTTTGCCAAGCCAGGTGGCTTGTGGGATCTTAGTTCCCCAACCAGGGATTGAACCCAGGGCCACAGCAGTGAAAGTGCTGAGTCCTAATAGGGTTGTTTCCACTTTGTACCTACTGTGAATAATGCTTCCCTGAACATTTGAGTACAAGTATCTGAGTCCTTGTTTTCTGTTCTTCTGGATGTACACCTAGGAGTGGAATTGCCGAGTTGAATTGTAATTCTACATATAACATTTTGAAAAGTTGACAAACTTTTCTACAGTGGCTGCACCATTTTACAACACCATCAGCAATGCACGAGGGTTCCAATTTCTCCACATCCTCACCAAAACATATTAATTTCAGGGGTTTTGATACTAGTCATTTTAATGAATGGTATTAGCTGTTATTTCTTTCTCTTTGTCTGGAACTCTGTTAACACAAACATTAGACCTCTTGGTAGTGCCTCATAGGTTCCTTAAGCTCTGTACTTTTTAATGTAATATTTATTTATTTTTAATTAATTAATTAATTTATTTTTGGCTGTGCTGGGTCTTCATTGATGTGCGCTGGCTTTCTCTAGTTGCAGCAAGCGGGGGCTACACTTGGTGGTGGTGCACCCACTTCCCATTGCGGTGGCTTCTCATTGCAGAGCACGGGCTCTAGGCTTGTGAGCTTCAGTAGTTGTGGTATGTGGCCTCAGTAGTTGTGGTGCATGGGGTTAGTTGCTCCATGGCATGTGGGATCTTCCCAGACAAGGGCTCGAACCCGTGTCCCATGAATTGGCAGGTGGATTCTTAACCACTGCACCACCAGGGAAGTCCCAAGCTCTGTACTTTTTAAGAAATATTTCTCTCTGTTTTCAAACAAGGTAATTTCTATTGATCTATATGCTAATTAACTGACTTTTTTTTTTTTTGCCATCTCAATTCCATCGAGTGAGATTTTTAAAAATATAGTCATATTTTTAAATTGTAAAATTCTCATTTGGTTTGTCTTTTTATCTTTCGTTTCTTTGCTGGGACTTTATATCTTTCCACTCACATTGAGTGTTGCCCTTACTTGCTGGAACACTTATAATAGCTTCTTTAGTGCTTTGTCAGATAACTGAAACATCTGCGTCAAATCAGCTTTGGTAATAAAGTAGATAAGGAACACAGATATATTGTGCAGCACTAGGAAATATAGCCATTGTTTTATAATAACGTTAAATGTAGTATAATCTATAAAAATATTTAGTCACTACGTTTTACACCTGAAACTAATAAAATCAACTATACTTCAGTTTAAAAAATCAGCATTGGTATGTGTTGATTGTGTTTTTCTCATGTGAGTTCAGATCTGTCTGGTTTTTCATTTGCTGAGTAATTCTGGATGGTATCCTGTATGTTTTGAATATTATGTTATGAGACTCTGAGTTTTGTTTAAGTCCTATGGAGAATGTTGATATTTTTGTTTTAGCAGGCAATGAACCTGGTTGGTTTCAGGCTGCAAGTTCCAACCAGCCATCTGTAAGTTTTAGTTTCAATGTTAGTTCCATTTTCAAAGCCTTCAGTTTATATTCAAATCTGTCTCATATGTATGCTGCTCACTGGCCAATCTGAGTCCTGGGCAGTGGTCTCTCTCTCTTAGTTCAGTTCTCAGTCTGTGGTATGTCATTTATGATCAGAACCATAAGTGCATTCATCAGAAGTGATACCAGGAGCATTGTCAGGTAATTGTCAAATCTTTCTTACCAGGTAATTATCAAAAGCTTCTCCCTCTAACTATTCTCCTGAGTACTTCCCAATTTCCTGGGGCTCCCTTTTGATCTTCCATCTATAATGCTGGGGCTTTGTTTACTTCATTCTGTAACACACTTACCATAATTGCCCTCATGTCCAGCGCTAAGAGGAGGAAAGCCCATGAAAGCTAAAAGAGCAATGGGTTGCCTTTTCTTCTTGTTTATGAAGTACCACCTCACACTAGTCAGAATGGCCATCATCAAAAAATCTACAAACAATAAATGCTGGAGAGGGTGTGAAGAAAAGGGAAACCTCTTGCACTGTTGGTGGGAATGTAAATTGATACAGCCACTATGGAGAACAGTATGGAGGTTCCTTAAAAATGTAAAAATAGGGCTTCCCTGGTGGCGCAGTGGTTGAGAGTCCGCCTGCCGATGCAGGGGACACAGGTTCGTGCCCCGGTCTGGGAAGATCCCACATACTGCAGAGCGGCTGGGCCCATGAGCCATGGCCGCTGAGCCTGTGCGTCCCGAGCCTGTGCTCCGCAACGGGAGAGGCCACAGCAGTGAGAGGCCCGCATACCGCAAAAAAAAGAAAGTAAAAATAGAACTACCATATGACCCAGCAATCCCACTACTGGGCATATACCCTGAGAAAACCATAATTCAAAAAGAGGCATGTACCACAATGTTCACTGCAGCTCTATTTACAATAGCCAGGACATGGAAGCAACCTAAGTGTCCATCGACAGATGAATGGATAAAGGAGATGTGGCACATATATACAATGGAATATTACTTAGCCATAAAAGGAAATGAAATTGAGTTATTTGTAAGTGAGGTGGATGGACCTAGAGTCTGTCATACAGAGTGAAGTAAGTCAGAAAGAGAAAAACAAATACCATATGCTACACATATATATGGAATCTAAGAAAAAAAAAGAAACAGATTCTGAAGAACCTAGGGGCAGGACAGGAATAAAGATGCAGACATAGAGAATGGACTTGAGGATGCAGGGAGGGGGAAAGGTAAGCTGGGACGAAGTGAGAGAGTGGTATGGATATATATACACTGCCAAATGTAAAATAGATAGCTAGTGGGAAGTAGCTGCGTAGCACAGGGAGATCAGCTTGGTGCTTTGTGTCCCCCTAGAGGGGTGGGATAGAGAAGGTGAGAAGGAGATGCAAGAGGGAGGAGATATGGGGATATATGTATATGTATAGCTGATTCACTTTGTTATAAAGCAGAAACTAACACACAATTGTAAAGCAATTATACTCCAATAAAGATGTTAAAAAAAAGAAAAAAAAATTCAGTGTTCAGGACTTCCCTGGCGGCGCAGTGGTTAAGAATCCGCCTGCCAATGCAGGGGACACGGGTTCGAGCCCTGGTCCGGGAAGATCCCACATGCTGTGGAGCAACTAAGCCCGTGAGCCACGACTACTGAAGCCCTTGCGCCTAGAGCCCGTGCTCTGCAACAAGAGAAGCCACTGCCATGAGAAGCCTGTGCACCGCAACAAACAGTAGCCCCCGCTCACTGCAACTAGAGAAAGCCTGTGCTCAGCAGCGAAGACCCAACACAGCCAAAAATAAATTTATATATATATATATATATATATATATATATATATATAAAAATAATTAGTGTTCAAGCTACACTCTAGACAGAGAAATTATGAGTAGGACCCAGGCATCATGATTTTAAATCTTTATAGTTGATCTGTTTCTGGCCAAAGTCGAGTGACCTAGAGCATCATAGCATATAGTAAGCATTCAATAAAGAGCTGAATGACTGACTAACTTGTAATTTGAGAAACGCAATAAGGACTTGGTAAAAGTATCAGCTTGGTGACGAGTGTTCTGGCTTTCAGAAGCATGGTTGCCAATGCAAAGTTGTCCGTGATAGATTGTGACATGTTTAAAACCTGATTCTGGAGGTTACTTGATGCTATGAGCAGAGAAAACAGTCCTCTCCTAGGACAGAGGGTGAGAACATTTTTATTTGCTGCAGTTAAGCCACCTACCAAAATTTTATTGCCAGAATAACAGCTAGGCTTCTAAAGCTACTTTCAGATATACAGAGCCAATAAATAAAAGATAAAGATCCAGGGTGAGACCCAGAGATTAAACTTCTTTACCCAAATATGCAGTCTCTAGCACTTGTTTTCACTTTAAATGTTAAAAGTGTTTTCCGGATGAGGAAAAGGTGATTTCTCCTCAAAATACCTGATGCTGCATATCCACCAATATTTGAGAGTAGGCAGTTTATCTTAACTAGCCTTCTTTGGTTTCCCTCAAGCATTTTACCTGGAAGGGTAGTAGAACACAGTAGATTCTAGTGGAAAATTCGTTGTTTCAAACTAATGAATTCATCTACACAGTCACCCTTTCCTATGAACTTTCTCTTAATATTTGTTTCATTATATATAAGCTTGGAGATTTGAAAGAAGTGTTCAGGGATTAGTTAACCTTTAGCTATTTACTATAGTTACTTAAATAATACTACTGCTGATTGGCTGTCTTTCAGTAGCACGTGTACTGGAGTGAGGCTGTTGACTGGCTGACTTTCAGAGGGGGCTGTCATTGATTGGCTGATTACTGGTGTGAAGTTATTATTGATAGATGAGGATGGGTTTTTAATTGGTTCTGGTTGTTATTGTCGTTAGGGCCAATAAATGGTCAACGCTTTTCTAGAAGAATAAGAACGTTTTTCGTCTCAGCACTTTGTTACTTTATTTCACTCATTTGTAAAATAAGTGAGATCATAGCAACTTTTCTCCAAGTATATCCCACACCTTGGTTCTACGGCATGCAAATAGGAGTGTTGTGTGTAAATAAGAGTTTTCTGGCAAATAAATAAGGTTCGTTTCATCTGGATTAGGCAAAGATAGATGTTTCTTTATTGCATAAGTTTTCAGAGAGTTAAATATCCACAGCATGAATCTACAACTGAGAAATATAGTATGCAGCTTTTTATAATGTTATTTTACTTTTTATTCTTGAGAAAGATTTCCTAGGAGTAGAGTTCCTCAAAGCACATTTTAATAAATACAATTTTAATGACCTTATAGGTTAGGAGTTGGCAAACTATGATCCAATGTCCAAATAAGGCTTACTGCTTGTTTTTGTACTGCCTGTGAGCTAAGAATAGTTTTTATGGTTTTTAATGGTTGGAAAAAATCAAAAGGATTATGTTTTGTGATACATGAAAATTATATGAAATTTAAATTTACATGACCTTAAAGTTTTATTGGAAAACAATCTCACTTATTTGCTTACATACTGTTAATGGCTGCTTTTACACTCAATAACAGAGTTGAGTGGTTGAAACAGAGATCATATGTAGCACTCTGATCACTTCACACTGCTGTTTGATGCCACTATAAATTGCAATGATGCAGTTATAACTGAACTGTGTTTCAAGTGTCATGTGTACTTCCAAAGTGCAACATTTTATTTTACTTTTATTACCAGTGCATCCTCACTATGTCAAAACAAGTTAGGCAGGTAAAAGTGGACTCTAAATGTAACATTTTTAAGGCACAGTGGAGCGTGGAATACTTTGTTGTCAAATTAGATGGCAAATCATTGTATTTACTATGCAATAACTTTATAGTTGTGTTATAATAGACCCTTATGACAAAGATGCTATTCCAAATCAGAGGAGAAATAAATCCCCATTGGGATGAAAAATATGAATTTGACCTTACCTCACATTATACATGAAAACAATTCAAGGTGGATTATAATCTAAGTGTGAAAGACCAAATGATAAAACTTTGAGAGATAATGTAGAAAAATGACTTCATGACTTTGGGGTATGGAAAGTTTTCTTAAACAGAATACAAAAAACACTAACCATAATGGAATATTGATAAATTTGACTAAATTTTACTTAAGATCTTCTATTTATCAAAAGATAACACAAACAGAATAATAAGGCAAGCCACAAACCTTTGGAATTTAGATGGCCAATCCCATGACAACCAAGAGTTCAATTAAGTGACCCTTGTAGGTATCAAGTTTCATTCAAAATATTAGCAATCACAGAGCTCAAAGTTTGTAGAAAAGAGAGCTAACAATCTTACCTTCCTATTCACAAAAATATATACTAAATATAATACTCGGTCTCACTTATAAAAGTTAATTTCTCAAATGAGCAATAAATAACTTGATATTTATTAACACTATTAAGCAGTACTTAGAAAAGTACACAATAGATGGTATTAGAACTAATATGTTCAAACACTTTAAAATACAGTAATACAAATAAATTGTTTTTCATTCATATTACACCAACCACAACATTTGTAAGGCACTAGTTCTGCTATATACAGAATTAAACCTGACTAAAGTGAAAAGAAAACACATTACAATGCAATTATCTATGTGGTTGTCATTTAGAGCCCTGGGTTTACTGAAATAATCATTAGACTAGTAAATAAACCTCAACAAAACCAGTGCACTATTTTATGTTGGTAGATGCGTTAGCTTTATTGTAGCTGGTGGGCAAAGACAATCTGATGAAACTTCCGGAGGATAACACATTTCACAGTGAAATGTTTTTGCATCCTTTGCTTCATCTGGTAAATATAGGAACCATTAGGAGTTTAAATGTGGCCAGTTTAGGTCAATTAAAAACTCTGAATACAAATATTTAAAGTCATTATTTTGAGATCAGAGATAGAATCCCAATAGGAAAATGTTAATGAGGCTCAATCAAGTGATTCTATGATGTTCATATATAACTACTAAAAAGAATTATTTCAGGAATATAGTATTACTCATCAAAATTTCCTTCATATAACCTAAGTCTTCATGCTAAAAAGAAGCTTTCAAAAAGTTCTTCAGCAGAAAGAATATGGGGAAATCTCTACCATCCCTCTAAATTTTGCTGTGACATTAAAACCTTCCCTGGTGGCGCAGTGGTTGAGAGTCCACCTGCCAATGCAGGGGACACGGGTTCGTGACCCGGTACAGGAAGATCCCACATGCTGCGGAGTGGCTAGGCCCATGAGCCATGGCTGCTGAGCCTGTGCGTCCGGAGCCTGTGCTCCACAACAGGAGAGGCCACAGCAGTGAGAGGCCCACATACCACACACACACACACACACACACACACACAAAAATCTATCTAAAAAAACAAATTCTTAAATAAAAGTGGCTGAAGAGGGCTCTCCCCTTTTAGGGACATTCACATCTTTTTACACTTCTACTTAAAGTGATGAAAGGGAAAAAACCTACAATCAAGCATACTCTACCCAGCAAGGCTATCATTCAGATTTGAAGGAGAGATTAAAAGTATTAAAGACAAGCAAAAGCTAAAAGCATTCAGCTCGATGAAACCAGCTATCCAAGAAATGTTAAAGGATCTTCTCTAAGCAAAAGGAAAAGGCTGCAACTAGAAATATGAAAATTATGAAAGGAAAAATCTCTTTGGTAGAGGCAAATATACAGTAAAATTAGTAAATCAACCATTTGCAAAGCCAGAAGGAAGGTTAAAAGACAAAAGTGGTAAAATGTATATAGTGTGAATGTTCTAATTTCATTCTTTTACATGTAGTTGTTCAGTTTTCCCAGCACCACTTACTGAAGAGACTGTCTTTTCCCCATTGTATATCCTTGCCTCCTTTGTTGAAGATTAATTGACCATAAGTATGTGGGTTTATTTCTGGGCTCTCTATTCTGTTCTACTGAACTATGTGTCTGTTTTTGTGGCAGCACCATGCTATTTTGATTACTGTAGCTTTGTAGTCTGAAGTCAGGGAATGTGATTCCTCCAGCTCTATTCTTTCTCAAGATTGTTTTGGCTATTTGGGGTCTTTTGTGTTTCCATACAAATTTTCAAGTTATTTGTTCTAGCTCTGTGAAAAATACCCTTGGTATTTTGATAGGGATTGCATTGAATCTGTAGATTGCCTTGGGTAGTATGGTCATTTAAAAAATATTAATTCTAATCCAAGAACACAGTACATCTTTCCATCTGTTTGTGTCATCTTCAATTTCTTTCATCAGTGTTTTATAGTTTTCTGAGTACAGGTCTGTAGGTAGGTTTACTCCTAGGTATTTTATTCTTTTTGATGTGATGGTAAATTGGATTGTTTCCTTAATCTATCTTTCTGATAGTTTGTTGTTAGTGTACAGACATAAAACAGATTTTTGTATATTAATTTTGCATCCTGCAACTTTACTGAACTCTTTGATGAGCTGTAGTATATTTTTGGTGGCGTCTAGGATTTTCTATATATAGTATCATGTCATCTGAAAACAGTGACAATTTTAGGCCTTCCTTTCCAATTTGGATTCCTTTTCCTCCTTCCTTCCTTCTTCCCTCCCTCCCTCTCCCTCCCTCCCTTCTTCCTTCCTTCCTTCCTTCCTCCCTCCCTCCCTTCCTCCCTCCCTTCCTCCCTCCCTTCCTCCCTCCCTTTCTTTCTTTCTTTCTTTCTTTCTCCCTTTCTTTCTTTCTTTCTTTCTTTCTTTCTTTCTTTCTTTCTTTCTTTCTTTCTTTCTTTCTTATTGCTGTGGCTAGGACTTCCAATGCAATGTTGAATAAAAGTGACAAGAGTGGGCATCCTTGTCTTATTCCTTATCTTAGAGAAAATGCTTCCAGCTTTTCACCATTGAGTATGATGTTTGCTGCAAGTTTGTCATATATGGCCTTTACTATGTTGAGGTATGTTCTCTCTATGCCCACTTTCTGGAGAGTTTTTATCTTAAATGGATATTAAATTTTTTCAAAAGCTTTTTCTTTATCTATTGAGATGATCATATGGTTTTTATTCTTCAATTTGTTAACATGGTGTATCACGTTGATTGCTTTGTGGATACTGAAAAATCCTTGCATCCCTGAGATAAATCCCACTTGATCATGTTGTATGATCCTTTTAATGTATTGTTGGATTTGGTTTGCTAATATTTTGTTGAGGATTTTTGCATCTATGTTCATCAGTGATATTGTCCTATAATTTTCTTTTTTGGGATATCTTTGTCTGGTTTTGGTATCAGTGTAATGCTGGCCTTGTAGAATGAGTTTGGAGGTGTTCCTTCCTCTGCACTTTTTGGGAATAGTTTGAGAATGTTAGATGTTAACTCTTCTTTAAATGTTTCATAGAATTCACCTGTGAAGCCATTTGGTCCTGGACTTTTGTTGGGAGTGGTTTTATTACTGATTCAATATCATTACTGGTAGTTGGTCTGTTTATATTTTCTATTTCTTTTTTGGTTCAGTCTTCGATATTGTACATTTCTAGGAATTTGTCCATTTCTTCTAGGTTGTCCATTTTATTGGCATATAGCTCTTCGTAGTAGTCTCTTATGTTCCTTTGTATTTCTGTGGTGTTGGTTGTAACTTATATTTCATTTCTCATTTTATTAATATAGGCCCTCTCTCTTTTTCATTTGATGAGTCTGGCTAAATGTTGATAAATTTTGTTTCTCTTTTCAAAGAACCAGCTCTTAGTTTTATTGACCTTTTTTTTTCTTTCTTCCTTTCTTTTCTTTTTCTTTTTTTTTTTTTTGTCTCCATTTATTTCTGCTCAATCTTTGTCATTTCTTTCCTTCTACAACTTTGGGTTTTGTTTGTTCTTCTTTCTCTGGTTCCTTTAGATGTAAGGCTAGGTTGTTTGAGATTTTTCTTGCTTTCTCAGGTAAGTTTTTTTTGCTATAAACTTCCCTCTTAGAACTGCTCTTGCTGCATTCCCTAGATTTTGGATCATTGTGTTTTTGGGTTTTTTTGTCTCCAGGTATTTAAAAATGTCCTCTTTGATTTCTTCAGTGATTCATTTGTTGTTTAATAGCACATTGGTTAGCCTCCACATGTTTGTGTTTTTTGCAGTTTTTTTCTTGTAGTTGACCTCTAGTCTCATTGTGTTGTTGTTGGAAAAGATGCTTGATATTATTACAATTTTCTTAAATTTACTGAGACTTGTTTTGTGGCCTAGCATCTGATCTATCCTGGAGAATGTTTCATGTGCACTTGAAAAGAATGTGTATTCTGCTGCTTTCGGATGGAGTATTCTATATATATCTATTAAGCTCATCTGGTCTAATGTGTCATTTAAGGGCAGTGTTTCCTTATTGTTTTTCTGTTTGAATGATCTGTCCATCAATGTAAGTAGGGTGTTAATGTCCCTTAGTATTATTGTGTTACTGTCAATTTCTCCCTTTATGTCTGTTAATATTTGCTTTACATATTTAAGTGCTCCTATTTTGAATGCATATATATTTACAATTGTTATATCTTCTTCCTGGATTGATCCCCTGAGCATTAAGTAATGTCCTTCTTTGTCATCATCTTTATTTTAAAGTTTATTTTGTCTGATATAAGTATTGTTACCCCAGCTTTCTTTTGATTTCCATTTGCTTGGAATACGTTTCTTCATCCTCTAACTTTCAGTCTCTGTGTGTCTTTAGATCTGAAGTGAGTCTCTTTTAGGCAGCATATATACAGGTCTTTTTTTTTTTTTTCCATTCAGCAACTCAATGTCTTTTGATTGGAGCATTTAGTCAATTTACATTTAAAGTAATTATTGATATGTATACTCTTATTGCCATTTTATCAATTGTTTTGGGGTTGTTTTTAAAGGTGTTTTTTTCTTCTTTTGTTCTCTTGTGATTTGATGACTATCTTTAGTGTTATGTTTGGATTCCTATTCTTTTTTATGTTTGTATCTATTACAGATTTTTGCTTTGTGGTTACCATGAGGTTTATATATAGCAATATATCAATATCTATCTCTATATTTATGTGATTTTTTAAACATTGCTTATCTTTTAATTTCAAATGCATTTTAACAACCCTGCATTTTTACTCTCCTTCCTTCATGATTACTGTTTTTAATGTCATATTTTACATCTAATTGTTTTGTGTACCCCTTAAGTGTTTATTGTGGATTTAGATGATTTTACTACTTTTGTATTTTAACCTTCCTATGACCTTTGTGGATGGACGATTTCCTACCTTTACTATATGTTTGCCTTTCCTGATGAGCTTTTTCCTTTCACTATTAAACTGTCCTCATTTCTTTTCATTCTTTTTTTCTTTTTTCTGTTCAGCATCCATGATTTCCACTACTCTGTTTTCCAGCTTGACAATCCATTCCTCTGCATCATTTAGTCTACTCCTGATTCCTTCTACTGTATTTTTCATTTCAGTTATTGTATTCTTTATCTCTGTTTGGTTGTCCTTTATATTTTCTAACTCTGTTTTAAGAACTTCTAACTTCTGACTCTGTGTATCCATTCTTCTCTTGAGTTCTTTGAGCATCTTAATAATCACGATTCTGAACTCTTTCTTGTGTAGATTGCCTATCTCCACTTCATTTAGTTCTTATTCTGGGGTTTTATCTTGTTCCTTTGTTTGGAACATGTTATTCTGTCTTCCTGATGAAGGACCCCTGGGATGGAGAGCCCTACCTGGGGCCTGGACCTTTGACTCCTTTGAGAGAACTCTCTGCAATTGTAATTATTATCCCATTTGTGAGTTGCCCACCCAGGGGTATGGGATTTGATTATATTGCGACTCTACCCCTCCTGTCCATTTTGTTGTGGTTCCTTCTTTATATCTTTATTTGTAAATCTTCTCTGGTAGGTTCCAATCTTTTTCATCAATGATTATTCTGCAATAGTTGTGATTTGGGGGTGCCTGTGAGAGGAGGCAAGCTCAGGGTCTTTCTATTCCACCATCTTAGCCAATCCTCCATCAATTTCTATTCTATCTCTATGGATTTATCTATTCTAGATATTTAATATACATATGTAATCATACAATATGTGACCTTTTGTATCTGGATTCTTTAACTTTTTATAACATTTTTGAGTTTCATTCATGTTACAGCATGTATCAGTACTTCTTTCCTTTTTATTGCTGAATAGTATTCCATTGTATGTACATATCATAATTTGTTTATCCATTCATGTGTTGATGGGCATTTGGGGTGTTTTCACCTTTTTCCTATTGTGAATAGTGCTGCTATGAATGTGCATATACATGTGCTTGTTGAAGACTGTGTTTTCATTTCTTTTGGGTACACACCTAGGATTGGAATTGTGGAGTCATATGGTAATTCTATTTTCAACTTTTTGGGGAACCACAGAACAGTTTTCCACAATGACTGGACCATTTTACTTTATTACCAACAATGTGCAAAGTTTCTAATTTCTCCACATCCTCACCAGCACTTGTTATATTCCGTTGTTGTTTTTATTATTATTATCGCCATTCTGGTGAATGTGAAGTGGTACTTCATTGTAGTTTTGATTTGCATTTCCTTCATAATTAAGGATATTGAGCATTTTTCATGTACTTCTTAGCCATTTGTATATCTTCTTTGGAGAAATGTCTATATAAGTACTTTGCCATTTTAAAAATTGGGGTGTTTGTCTTTTTTGTTGTTGTTGAGTTGTAAGAGTTTTTATGTATCCTGTCCCTTGTCCAATATATCATTTGTAAATATCCTTACCTATTCTGTATGTTTTATTTTCACTTTTTGATTATGTCCTTTGATGCATAAATTTTATATTTTGATGAAATCCACTTTATTTTTTTGTTTTGTTGCTGTGCTTTTGATGTGAGAGCTAAGAATCCATTGCCAAATCCAAGGTTATGAAGATTTACTATATTTTCTTCTAAGAGTTTTTAGTTTTAGCTCCTATACTGATCCATTTTGAGTTAATTTTTGTATGTAGTGAGAGATAGGGGTACAACTTCATTCTTTTGTGTGTGATATCAAGTTGTCCCAGCATCATTTGTTGAAGAGACTTTTCTTTTCCCATTGAATAGTATTGGTTCTCGTGTTTAAAATTAATCAATCAATGACCTCAAAGACACAAGCAACAAAAGAAAAAATAGACAAATAGGGCTATATCACAATTTTGATATTTGGTTTCTCAAAAGACACTGTCAACACAGTAAAAAGACAACCCACCAAATGGAAGAAAATATTTGCAAATCATATAACTGATAAAGGATAAATATCAAGAGTGTATAAAGAACTCCTACAACTCAACAACAACAAAAAACCCACTTCAAAATGGGCAAAGGAATTGAATAGACATTTCTTCAAAGAAGATAAAAAATTATCAGGAAGCACATGAAAAGATGCTCAGCATCACTAATAATCAGGGAAATGCAACTCAAAACCACAATGAGATAGCACCTGACATCCATTGGGAAATCTACTGTCCAAAAAAAAAAAAAAAAAATAGCAAGGATTGACAAGATTGTGGAGAAATTGAAGCACTTGTGGACTGTTGGTGGGAATGTAAAATGGTGCAGCCACTGTGGGAAACAGTTTGGTGCTTCCTTAAAAAATTAAAAATAGAATTACCATATGGTCCAGCAATTCCACATCCAGACCTATACCCAAAATAATTGAAGGCAGGGTCTGGAAGAGACATCTGTACACCCAAGTTCATAACAGCATTATTCACAATACCCAAAGGGTAGAAGCAACCAAGTGTCTATTGATGAGTGAATGGACAAACAAAATATGGTATACACATCCAATGGAATATTACTCACTGAAACTCTGGCACATGCTACAACATGGATGAACCTTGAGGACATTATGCTAAGAGAAATAAGGTGATTACAAAAAGACAAATACTGTATGATTCCACTTGTATGAGCTACTTAGAGTAGCCAAAATCAAGAGACAGAAAGTAGAATGGTTGTTGCCAGAGACTGGAGGGAGAAGATAATTAAGAGTTATTATTTACTGGGTATAGAGTTTCAATTTTGCAAGATGAGATGTGTTCTGGAGATTGGTTACTCAACAGGGTGAACATACATAACACTACTGAACTGTACACTTAAAAATGGTAAAGATGGTAAATTTTGTAATATATACTTTACCGTAATTTTTTTAAAGTCTGTACAGTAAGTACATTTTGAGAGGTAGGATGGGGTTTTGATGAGGAAGGGGCATACCTATTTATTGCCATTTTACCCCTTTACTATAATTTTAATGGAATTTTGGGAGTTAAGCAAAATTGTAAATTTAAACTGTTGCATAGATTTTTGTTTGTTTTTTGGTTTTTTTTAGGAGATAATATTCAAATACCAATGTGTGAAGGATAGGCTGAAATCAGGAAAACCTGATGGCAATAGAAAGCTACAGGGAGCAGTTATAATAGTCAAATTTAAACACACTCATGGGGTTGGACTCCAGCCTGTAAGAGTATTTGCAAATTAGCTTCAATTATTTATCAAGGAAATCTCTCTCTCTCTTCCAGTATCTCTAGGACTGATAAATACAGCAACAATCCAATTCAAACAACAGACATCTTGGTATGCTCACATTACTGTGATTCTCAAGAGCTTCTAATTTATCTAAAATCACTGTACCCCCCAGTTTCATTTCTATCAAATATTGGAATTTGACATGGATTATTTTCTTCCTCCCATTTTAGGTCAACCTCGGCCTCATACTGTTACATGGCATTATCCAACTTATAGATTTAGACAAGTGAAGTCCAAGAGACATTCTACCTGGGGAAGATGAAAAGTGGTAGAAAACTGGAAGAGAGATGGTGGGAACCAGCACCTATTGAGTACATCTCTAAAGCTGTATTATTGATTTTAAATAGGTTATGTCATTTAATATTTATGACAACCCTATGAGGTATATATTGTCATTTTCTGTTGTATAAATTAATAAAAAAGAGACTTGGAGAGCTTTGATAACATTCCCAAAGTTAACTAAGTCATACAGAATAAGAAAATTGAGTTTAGGACTCAGGTGGTCTAAAGCTGTTCTGAGGTTGTTTTCTGACCTGCCAGGGGTGGTTAGCCCTGAGCTTAGCTTGATTTTAACCAGAAAGTTGTCAGAAATTGGCCTTTGATTAAGATAAGAATGCATCACTGGGTTTTCTCATTTCTTCATGCACATTTTCCCAGTTGCTGTAACAAAGATGCTTCATCAAATGGAGAACAGATCCACACTTTGCCAATAGGAAACAGGATTCACACTCAACAGTTGCCTTTGGTGCCCAAATACACTACGAGAGGATAAACAGATTCAAATTCTGTATTTTTAAATTGAGAGCTATAGAATAAAACATCACAGATTCAGTGCTGATTATGTTTAGATGTTAAATCTGTTCTTGCTACCAAATAACAAAACAAAATAGTGATGAGCATTGAATTTGCACCAATGCACTCTTTGTGCTTACTTATTCATGAATGCTACACTGATTTTTTCCCAACTCATAAAAAGTTTATAAGAATACAAGAGGGAACATGCTGAAAAGTTTTAAAATATTTACTAATTGAATGGCAAGTTTTCAAATTATGCTAGAAAATTAAAGTCATCTTTCTCGTTCAGTGGAACAAACTTGCATCAGAATTTTGAAGTAGTTCATTGCTTAAATAGATCAAAATCCTGTGTTTAGAATCTGCTTCTCTTATATGGGGATATGGAAAATAGTGAATATGTTTCTAGATCTTCATAAAGCAAACCTTTGTTAGAATATCACTTCCTCTAATTTCTCCATCCCAAGCTGACCTATATATCTGACCGCTCTCTAAACTTGTGTTCCTACTTATTGTGAGAAGCACCTGACCATTGAGATGACTGTTAACTCCTTGAAGAAAGCTTCAGACTTCAAATCTCATTCTTTGCAGTACCCAGAGCAGCGCTTCTCAGCCTTGCCTACAGGTAAGAACAAATTGTGTTGGTTAATTTTATGTGTCACCTTGACTCGACTGTGATGCCCAGATATTTGGATAAACGTTATTTCTGGGTGTGTCTGTGAAGATGTTTCTAGACAACATTAACATTTGATGGATAGATTGAGTAAAGCAGGTTGCCCTCCCCAGTTTGGGTGGGCCTCATCCAATCCACTGAGGGCCTGAATAAAGTGAGGTAGAGTGAGAAAGAAATATTTCTCAGCTACCTTTTCTGAATCAGTCAATGTTCCCTGGGCAAAAGCAAATCTCTGAATTGTTATCCTCTACTCTGAATCTAGCTCCAATATTTCTTCAATATCTTGTACATTTTTCAGATGCTTTTAAGAATATGATTGTTTTATTCTAACACTTTTAAAGTTGTCTTCAACAGGAGGATTGATTCAGATTATCTAGTCCATCATCACAAGAAGGGAAGTCCCAATCATGCCTAAATTAGGGATTGGGGTTTTAATGTTTTTACAGTGACTTGGCTAACTTTGGGCTATAGCCTTGAGTCCAAATAAAGAACTGGAACAAAGCCCCCAGAATAAAACTAGGATTCCCCCCCCCAAAGGGGATCACACTTTTTGTTTCTATGAAAAGGAAACTAGAAAAACTTCACCCATGAAGTTTTGTAAAGATGCAAAGTAGCTGGTCATTTGCCTGGTTTTGTGACATGGGGGTGCTTCAAAGTCTAAGAAATTGAAACTTTGAGGCCACTCCATCAGTGGTCTCACTGTGGGCGTGATGTAGAGGATCTGAATTTATTTTAGTGTAAGACCTTAATTTAAAAATTATCCCTAACTATTACAATAATTTGGGGCATTCAGCAGGGAAAAAAAGAAACCACAAAATTGCTCCATGGAGATCTTTCCACAACCCAGAATTCATTAACTCACACATATAAAGCAAACCCCCATTAAAGTTAAGTTAGGAATAAAAATTTAGACAGCATGAGCATGAGATGATCTGGCATGAGGAAGAGTCACCAGACACAGCAAACTAGAGAATTAATAGGCTAAGAACTTGAGGTAACAGAATATTCTCATAAAGTCTACAAAGCAAATTTGTTTAAATGATCAAAGAGATGAAAGAAGTAGTAGAAATCACACTGATGAACAAGCCACTGTGATAAAAAAAAAAAAAAAGAAAGAGGCAAGGGCTTCCCTGGTGGCGCAGTGGTTGAGAGTCCGCCTGCCGATGCAGGGGACACGGGTTCGTGTGCTGGTCCGGGAAGATCCCACATGCCATGGAACGGCTAGGCCCATGAGCCATGGCCGCTGAGCCTGCGTGTCCAGAGCCTGTGCTCCGCAAAGGGAGAGACCACAACAGTGAGAGGCCCGCGTACTGCAAAAAAAAAAAAAAAAAAAGGCAAATACTTAAAAGAACCAAGTATATTTTTATTAATGAATATAGTCATTGGAATTTAAAACTCAGTAAATGTTTAAATTGTGAAAAAGAGAACTAGTGACATAGAAAATAAATCTCTGGATATTACACAAACACAGATTAAAAATATAGAAAACAAAAGAAGTTATAAGACATGAAGGGTGTAATTAGCAGGTCAAACATGTCTCAAAACAGTTCCACAATGACAGAACAGAGTTGCACCAAGGTTTGAGTAGAAAATGTCTGCAAATTTTCTAGAATTGAAGAAAAGACACACACACCAAAAGAAAAGACATGAATATTCAGACTGAAGGTACATTAAGTCCCCTGTTCGATAAATCAAATGAAATGCAGAAGTAGACACACTGTCACCAAAGTAGAGAATACCAAAGATAGAAGGAAAAATTTAGAATACACCAAAGAGGAAAAGACAGTATATTTATAATGCAAATAAAACCTCAACTGATTGACTGAAGACTTTTTATATTGACAGTCATAAGATGATAGGATAATAATTTCAAATGTTGAGGAAAAATAGCTCTCAGTCTATAAATCTATACCCAGATGAACTATCTTCAAGAATAAAGAAAAAATAAAACCCCTTCCAAACAAGCAAAGAATAAGTTTATTGTACTCAGATCCTTGAAGAAAGATTTATAAAAGTAAATACTTTAGGAAACTTAAACCAGAGTAAAGTGTGGGCTGTAAGAATAATATGAGCAAAACAATGTAGATAAATCAAATTAATACTTGAGTATATAAAAAATAAAAAGCAAATGAAGAATCACTATTATGGGACTGGAAAAAAAAAGAAGGTGAAACTGAGAAATAATCCAAATTAACATGGCTCGTAGGTGCTTGTTGTAATCAGAGTCCTTACATTTTAAGGAGGAAGAACTATTGACTAATTTTAGATTTTCAGTCAAGTACAATCAGTAACCCTTTCATCCATAGAGGGGGGATACGTGAGTAAAGAAAACTCAATCAATCAAAAAAATACATAAAAGTAAATAAGCAAAGTAGAAGGAACAAATAAAAAGCCCAGAAAGTAGAAAACACAATACAATATGGTAGGAATTAAACCAAATAATATGAGTGATCATGATAAATGAAAATAGAATAAACTGGTCTTTTGAAACACAAAGATTGTCAAATAGGATTTCAAAATATAATCTAAAAAAAATACAATCTACCTATATGTTTTACACAAAGAACTCATCTGAAATATTATGACACAAAAAGAATGAGGACTTGCGGGCATTGCTGTGACAATGACCCCATTTGTACCCAGGCCAGGGAGGCCATGGAAAACTCATAATCTGCTGGATCTGTAGACAAATGGTGATTCATGTTTACTGACCCTGTTACTAAAAAAGATTAGTTCTCCAGTCTTCCAATTTTAACATACTCATTTAGAACAGAAGCATTATTAATTCTTCAGTATTTGATGAAATGACTGTGGACAAAATGTGTCTTTTGGGTTTTCACATGCCAATCTAGAAATGGTGCCAAGGTTCATTCACTACTTGTACCCTTCTGCAGTCTAATTCAAAATGTGCCAGCTCATTCTACCTCAGTCCTAATGAACTAGATCTGCAGTGCAATCAGACAATCACTGTTTGCTGAACTAAACATAATACCAATCATTCCTTGGAGGTTACCATAAAACTACAAAATGATTTTGTTATGTTAGAGGTCTAAATAGGGTAACTAAATATAATACTGTTAAGTTCATTTCACTGATGCTAAAAGATTAAAATTTTCCTAGTATCCTTTGTTATTACATTTTTCTTTTTAGAGTTATTATTTTAATCTAATATAAATGTAACACTCAATGATATGTATTACACAGTATATCTGAAAGACTGATACTTTGCATTCAGTTTATTAAAATTATAAGCTGAACATTTACTTATCTTTCTCATGATAAGATGCGGATAGAAGATAGATGCACACTCCTTTCTCAGGGCAAGATTGTGAATATTATCAACACTTAATAATAATATTATGTATGACTAGAAAGATTAATGGAATAATAGAATCCATAAATGAAATCTAATAGTCATATGACGAAGGTGGCATTAGTGGAGAAAAGCCGGATTCTTCAAATAAGTCATGTTCAGACAACTTATACCAAGATATATTCCACGTGAAGCTAAATTTGATGGTAAAAATGACTCCATAAGGTACTAGAAGAAGACATAGATTGCTATATATAATCTTGGCATATGGATGGCCTTTCTTGGTATGATATAAAACCAGGATCATATAAAGGAAAAGAATAAGTAAATCTAGGGCTTCCCTGGTGGCGCAGTGGTTGAGTGTCCGCCTGCCGATGCAGGATACATGGGTTCGTGCCCCGGTCCGGGAAGATCCCACGTGCCGCGGAGCGGCTGGGCCCGTGAGCCATGGCCGCTGAGCCTGCGCGTCCGGAGCCTGTGCTCCGCAACGGGAGAGGCCACAACAGTGAGAGGCCTGCGTACCGCAAACACACACACGCACACACACACACACAAATCCACATTGAGTTTTTATAACTCAGTAAGTAAAGATGAACACCACCAATAGACACATGGGAAATGATATGAAAAGTCATTTCATATATAAAAAATACTGAGTGAAAATAAATGTTCATCGAGCAAATACTTTAAAAGATGCAAGTTAAAAAAGCAAGGGGATACTATTTTCTAATGTATAAGCTTAACAAAGATTTAAAACTTTGTTTAATATTACCCCATTATGGGCTTCCCTGGTGGTGCAGTGGTTGAGAGTCCGCCTGCCGATGCAGGGGACGCGGGTTTGTGCCCCGGTCCAGGAGGATCCCACATGCCGCGGAGCGGCTGGGCCCGTGAGCCATGGCCGCTGAGCCTGTGCGTCTGGAGCCTGTGCTCCGCAACAGGAGAGGCCACAACAGTGAGAGGCCCACGTACCGCAAAAAAAAAAAAAAATTACCCCATTAGCAGGATATTGAGGTACAGGTGCTCTCATAATGTGGGGATGCAAATTAAATTAGTTGTAACTGCTATAGCAAAAATTGACTACATAAATAATTTTGTGTCAGATTTACTGAAATATAATTACATACAATTAAATTTATTCTTTAGGGTGTATGATTTGATGAGTTTTGACAAGCACATATATTACTATAAAAATTTCCATTTCCATCATTCCCAAAAGTTCCCTCCTTCCTCCTTGAAGTAAAGCCCTTTTCTTCATCCCTAGGCCTTTGCAACAATTAATATACTTTCTGGCCCTATATAGTTTTGCCTTTTGTAAAATATCATCACTTTTTTTATCTGGCTTCTTTCATTTATTAAAATGCTTTTGACTGTTGTTGTATGTATCAGTTTATTCCTTTTCATTGCTGAATACTATTCCATTGAATGGATGTGTCACAGTTTGTCTATTTATAACTTGGGCATTTGAACCCAGTTTGGAGGCATTATGAATAAAATTTCTATGAATATACATGAGCAATTATTACATGGATATATGCTTTCATGTTTCATTGGTAAATATCCAGGAAAGGGATTACAGGGTTATATGGTAGATGTATGTTTAGTCTTATAAGGTACAGCCTTACTGTTTTCCAGAGTGGTTTTATGTTTTGAGCATTTTAATTACTCCATATCCTCACTAGCACTTGGTATTGTCAGTCTTTTAAATTTAACCATTCTAGTGGGTCTATAGTAGTATTTTATTGTGGTTTTAATTTGCATTTTCCTAGTGACATACTGCGAATCTTTTCATGTGTTAAAAGAAAACATAATGATAACACCAAGTGCTGGCAACATGAAGAAACTGGATCACTCCCACTGTGGTGGGAATGTAACATGGTGCAGCCACTCTGGAAAACAGTTTGGTAGTGCCTTAATAAACTGAACAGGCAAGTACCATATAACCAGGCAATTGTACTCCTAGACATTTATCCCAGAAAAATTAAGAAGTATGTTCATAGCAACATCTATACATGAGTGTATATAGCAGCTTTTTTCTAATAGCCAAAAACTGGAAACAACATAGATGTACTTCAGTGAGTGTATGGTTAAACAAATTGTGATAAATCCATATCATGGAATATGACTCAGCACTAAAAAGAAAGGAACTATTGATAAATGCAAGAGCCTGGATAAATCTCCAGAGAATTATACTGAGTAAAAAAAGCTAACCCTAAAGGTTACATACTGTATTATTCTGTTTATATAATATTCTTGAAATGAATACTAGAAATGGAGAATTAATTAATGTTTGGTTAAGGAGGGAAATGAATGTAGCTATAAAAGGACAAAATGAAGAATCCTTGTGGTAACAGAAACATTCTGTATTTTAACTTTATTAATGTCAATATCCTGGTTTTGATATTATAGTATAGTTTTGCAAGATTTACTACTGGGGGAAAACTAGGTAGAGTGTACTCACGACCTTTGCAATATGTTTTGCAACTGCATTTGAATGTTCAATTATCTTAAAATACAAAGTTTAATTTAAAAAAGTTAAATATACACCTACCATATAATCTAGCCTTTCCATTCCTAGGTATTCACCAAAGAGAAATGAAAGCTTATGTCCATACAAAGAGTTGTATAAGACTGTTCAGAGAAACTTTATTTGTAATAGCCTAAAACTGAAGAGAACTCAAGTATCCTTCAACAGGTGAATAGATAAACATATTGTGATATATCCAAACAATGAAATACTCAGCAGTAAAAAGAACTGAACTTTCGGTACATGCAACACGATGAATGAATCTTAATATAATTAGGCTGAGTCAAACAAATATAAAATTCTACAAATGCACTTTAATCTTTGATGACAGAAAAGCGATCAGATGAATTTACAGGTGCATTTCAAAGCTTGTCAAATTGTACACTTTTAAGTGCATAAAACTTATTGTATTTTAAAATATAACTCAATGAAGCTGTAAAAATAGTCATTCTCTTTGTGTTTTTACAGAATTTTATTTAAAATCTCTATTGCCGTGTGAGCTGTAGAGTTAGAGGCCTGGGATGGAGTCCCATTTTCATCATTTATTAACCATGTAACTTTAGGGAAGTTAAAATCATTTCATCATCTATAAAATGGATTTAACAAAAGTGCCTATCTCAAAATGTTCAGAGGATTGAATGTAAAAATGCAGCTCTTGACACACTGCCCATCTAGTAAGTGCTCAAAAATGCCCAGTGCTATTATCAATAACATTACATAGTGACCATTTAAAGGTTAGGAGGGACCATGGCTTACCCATTCTTGTATTCCCACTATCTGTTTTGTGTGTGTGTGTGTGTGTGTTTGTTTTTTTGTTTTTTTTGCGGTACACGGGCCTCTCACTGTTGTGGCCCCTCCCGTTGCAGAGCACAGGCTCCGGACGTGCAGGCTCGGCGGCCATGGCTCACGGGCCCAGCCGCTCTGCAGCATGTGGGATCCTCCCGGATCGGGGCACGAGCCCGTGTCCCCTGCATCGGCAGGCGGACTCTCAACCACTGCGCCACCAGGGAAGCCCTGTTTTGTGTGTTTTTTAAAAATCGTTATTGGAGTATAATTGCTTTAAAATGGTGTGTTAGATTCTGCTTTATAACAAAGTGAATCAGCTATACATACACATATACCCCCATAACTCCTCCCTCATGCATCTCCCTCCTACTTTCCCTATCCCACCCCTCTAGGAGGTCACAAAGCACTCAGCTGATCTCCCTGTGTTAATTCGGCTGCTTCCCACTAGCTATCTATTTTACATTTGGTAGTATATATAAGTCCATGCCACTCTCTCACTTTGTCCCTGCCTACCCTTGCCCTTTTCCGTGTCCTCAAGTCCATTCTCTACGTCTGCATCTTTATTCCTGCCCTGCCCCTAGGTTCTTGAGAACATTTTTTTTAAACACCATATATATGTGTTAGCATATGATATTTGTTACTCTCTTTCTGACTTACTTCACTCTGTATGACAGACTCTAGGTCCATCCACCTCACTACAAATAACTCAACTTTGTTTCTTTTAATGGCAGAGTAATATTCCATTGTATATATGTGCCACATCTTCTTTATTCATTCACCTATTGATGGAAATTTAGGTTGCTTCCATGTCCTGGTTATTGTAAATAGTGCTGCAGTGAACATTGTGGTACATGACTCTTTTTGAATTATGTTTTTCTCAGGGTATATGCCCAGTAGTGGGATTGCTGGGTCATACGGTAGTTGTATTTTTAGTTTTTTAAGGAACCTCCATACTGTTCTCCACAGTGACTGTGTCAATTTACATTCCCAACGACAGTGCAAGAGGGTTCCCTTTTCTCCACACTCTCTCCAGCATTTATTGTTTGTAGATTTTTTGATGATGGCCATTCTGACTGGTGTGAGGTGATACCTCATTGTGGTTTTGATTTGCATTTCTCTAATGATTAGTGATGTTCAGCATCCTTTCATGTGTTTGTTGTCAATCTGTATATCTTCTTTGTGGAAATGTCTATTTAGATCTTCTGCCCATTTTTGGATTGGATTCTTTGCTTTTTTAATATTGAGCTGCATGAGCTGTTTATATAATTTGGAGATTAATCCTTTGTCCATTGATTCATTTGCAAACACTTTCTCCCATTCTGAGGGGTTTTTTTTGTCTTGTTTATAGTTTTCTTTGCTGTGCAAAAGCTTTTAAGTTTCATTAGGTCCCATTTGTTTATTTTTGTTTTTATTTCCATTACTCTAGGAGGTGAGTCAAAAAAGATCTTGCTGTGATACATGTCAAAAAGTGTTCTTGCTGTTTTCCTCTAAGAGTTTTATACTGTCCGGTCTTACATTTAGGTCTTTAATCCATTTTGAGTTTCTTTTTGTGTATGGTGTTAGGGAGTGTTCTAATTTCATTCTTTTACATGTAGCTGTCCAGTCTTCCCAGCACCACTTATTGAAGGCTGTCTTTTCTCCATTGTATATCCTTGCCTCCTTTGTCATAGATTAGTTGACCATAGGTGCATGGGTTTATCTCTGGGCTTTCTATCCTGTTCCATTGATCTATATTTCTGTTTTTGTGCCAGTACCATACTGTCTTGATTACTGTAGCTTTGGAGTATAGTCTGAAGTCAGGGAGCCTGATTCCTCCACCTCCGTTTTTCATTCTCCAGATTGTTTTGGCTATTCGGGGTCTTTTGTGTTTCCATAGAAATTGTGAAATTTTTTGTTCTAGTTCTGTGAAAAATGCCAGTGGTAGTTTGATAGGGATTGCATTGAATCTGTAGATTACTTTGGGTAGTAGAGTCATTTTCACAATGTTGATTCTTCCAATCCAAGAACATGGTATATCTCTCCATCTCTTTATATCTAATTTATTTCATCAGTGTCTTATAATATTCTGCATACAGGTCTTTTGTCTCCTTAGGTAGGTTTATTCCTAGATATTTTATTCTTTTTGTTGCAGTGGTAAATGGGAGTGTTATCTTGATTTCACTTTCAGATTTTTCATCATTAATGTATAGGAATGCCAGAGATTTCTGTGCATTAATTTTGAATCCTGCTACTTTACCAAATTCATTGATTAGCTCCAGTAGTTTTCTGGTAGCATGTTTAGGATTCTCTATGTATAGTATCATGTCATCTGCAAACAGTGACAGCTTTACTTCTTCTTTTCCGATTTAGATTCCTTTTATTTCCTTTTCTTCTCTGATGCTGTGGCTAAAACTTCCAAAATTATGTTGAATAATAGTGGTGAGAGTGGGCAACCTTGTCTTGTTCCTGATCTTTGTAGAAATGTTTTCAGTTTTTCAACATTGAGGACGATATTGGCTGTCGGTTTGTCATATATGGCCTTTATTATGTTGAGGAAAGTTCCCTCTATGCCTACATTCTGCAGGGTTTTTATCATAAATGGGTGTTGAATTTTGTTGAAAGCTTTCTCCACATCTATTGAGATGATCATATGGTTTTTCTCCTTCAATTTGTTAATATGGTTTATCACATTGATTGATTTGCGTATATTAAAGAATCCTTGCATTTCTGGAATAAACCCCACTTGATCATGGTGTATGATCCTTTTAATGTGCTGTTGGATTCTGTTTGCTAGTATTTTGTTGAGAATTTTTGCATCTATGTTCATCAGTGATATTGGCCTGTAGTTTTCTTTCTTTGTGACATCCTTGTCTGGTTTTGCTATCAAGGTGATGGTGGCCTCATAGAATGAGTTTGGGAGTTTTCCTCCCTCTGCTATTTTGGAAGAGTTTGAGAAGGATAGATGTTAGCTCTTCTCTAAATGTTTGATAGAATTTGCCTGTGAAGTGATCTGGTCCTGGGCTTTTGTTTGTTGGAAGATTTTTAATCACAGTTTCAATTTCAGTGCTTGTGATTGGTCTGTTCATATTTTCTATTTCTTCCTGATTCAGTCTTGGCAGGTTGTACATTTCTAAGAATTTGCCCATTTCTTCCAGGTTGTCCATTTTATTGGCATAGAGCTGCTTGTAGTAGTCTCTCATGATCTTTTGTATTGCTGCAGTGTCAGTTGTTACTTCTTCTTTTTCATTTCTAATTCTGTTGACTTGAGTCTTCTCCCTTTTTTTCTTGATGAGTCTGGCTAATGGTTTATCAATTTCGTTTATCTTCTCAAAGAACCAGCTGTTAGTTTTATTTATCTTTGCTATCGTTTCCTTCATTTCTTTTTCATTTATTTCTGATCTGATTTTTATGATTTCTTTCCTTCTGCTAACTTTGGGTTTTTTTTGGTTCTTCTTTCTCTAATTGCTTTAGGTGCAAGGTTAGGTTGTTTATTCGAGATGGTTCCTGTTTCTTAAGGTAGGATTGTATTGCTATGATCTTCCCTCTTAGAACTGCTTTTGCTGCATCCCATAGATTTTGGGTCTTCATGTCTCCATTGTCATTTGTCTCTAGGTATTTTTGATTTCCTCTTTGATTTCTTCAGTGATCACTTGGTTATTAAGTAGTGTATTGTTTAGCCTCCATGGGTTTGTATTTTTTACAGATCTTTTCCTGTAATTGATATCTAGTCTCACAGCGTTTTCATCGGAAAAGTTTTCAAGTTTCAAATTTCAATTTTCTTAAATTTACCAAGGCTTGATTTGTGACCCAAGATATGATCTATCCTGGAGAATGTTCCATGAGCGCTTGAGAAAAATGTGTATTCTGTTGTTTTTGGATGGAATGTCCTATAAATATCAATTAAGTCCATCTTGTTTAATGTATCCTTTAAAGCTTGTGTTTCCTTATTTATTTTCATCTTGGATGATCTGTCCATTGGTGAAAGTGGGGTGTTAAAGTCCCCTACTGAGTGTGTTACTGTCAATTTCCCCTTTTATGGCTGTTAGTATTTACCTTATGTACTGAGGTACTCCTATGTTGGGTGCATAAATATATACAATTGTTATATCTTCTTGGATCGATCCATTGATCATTATGTAGTGTCCTTCTTTGTCTCTTCTAGTATTCTTTATTTTAAAGTCTATTTTGTCTGATATGAGAATTGCTACTCCAGCTTTCTTTTGGTTTTCATTTGTATGAAATACCTTTTTCCATCCCCTTACTTTCAGTCTGTATGTGTCTCTAGGTCTGAAGTGGGTCTCTTGTAGACAGCAAATATATGGGTCTTGTTTTTGTATCCATTCAGCTAATCTGTGTCTTTTAGTGGGAGCATTTTGTCCATTTACATTTATGGTAATTATTGATATGTATACTCCTATTCCCATTTTCTTAATTGTTTTGGGTTCGTTATTGTAGGTCTTTTCCTTCCCTTGTGTTTCTTGCCTAGGGAAATTCTTTTAGCAGTTGTTGTAAAGATGGTTTGGTGGTGCTGTACTCTCTCAGCTTTTGCTTGTCTGTAAAGGTTTTAATTTCTCCATCAAATCTGAATGAGATCCTCCCTGGGTGGAGTAATCTTGTTTGCAGGTTTTTCTCCTTCATCACTTTAAATATGTCCTGCCAGTCCCTTCTGGCTTGCAGAGTTTCTGCTGAAAGATCAGCTGTTAACCATGTGGGGATTCCCTTGTGTGTTGTTTGTTGTTTTTCCCTTGCTGCTTTTAATATGTTGTCTTTGTATTTAATTTTTGATAGTTTGCTTAATATGTGTCTTGGCATATTTCTCCTTGGATTTATCCTGTATGGGACTCTCTGTGCTTCCTGGACTTCACTAACTATTTCCTATCCCATACTAGGGAAGTTTTCAACTATAATCTCTTCAAATATTTTCTCAGTCCCTTTCTTTTTCTCTTCTTCTTCTGGAACCCCTATAATTTGAATGTTGGTGTGTTTAATGTTGACCCAGAGGTCTCTGAGACTGTCCTCAGTTCTTTTCATTCTTTTGTCTTTATTCTGCTCTGCAGTAGTTATTTCCACTATTTTATCTTCTAGGTCACTTATCCGTTCTTTTGCCTGTTATTCTGCTATTGATCTGCTTTAGTTCTTCTAGGTCCTTGTTAAATGTTTATTGCATTTTGTCTATTCTATTTCCAAGATTTTGGATCATCTTTACTATCATTATTCTGAATTCTTTTTCAGGTAGACTGCCTAGTTCCTCTTCATTTGTTAGGTCTGGTGGGTTTTTATCTTGCTCCTTCATCTGCTGTGTGTTTTTCTGTCTTCTCATTTTGCTTATCTTACTGTGTTTGGGGTCTCCTTTTTGTAGGCCACATGTTAGTAGTTCCCGTTGTTTTTGTTGTCTGTCCCCAGTGGCTAAGGTGGGTTCAGTGGGTTGTGTAGGCTTCCTGGTGGAGGTGACTAGTGCCTGTGCTCTGTTGGATGAGGCTGGATCTTGTCTTTCTGGTGGGCAGGTCCACGTCTGGTGGTGTGTTTTGGGGGGGTCTGTGGAGTTATTATGATTTTAGGCAGCCTCTCTGCTAAT
Organism: Orcinus orca; assembly: GCF_937001465.1. NCBI lineage: Eukaryota > Metazoa > Chordata > Mammalia > Artiodactyla > Delphinidae > Orcinus > Orcinus orca. Next base: position 101,832,632 of record NC_064560.1, read on the forward strand.
GGGTGGTGTTGTGTTCCTGTCTTGCTAGTTGTTTGGCATAGGATGTCCAGCACTGTAGCTTGCTGGTCATTGAGTGAAGCTGGGTCTTGGTGTTGAGATGGAGATCTCTGGGAGATTTTTGCCATTTGATATTATGTGGAGCTGGGAGGTCTGTTGTGGACCAGTGTCCTGAAGTTGGCTCTCCCACCTCAGAGGCACAGCACTGACTCCTGGCTGGAGCACCAAGAGCCTTTCATCCACATGCCTCAAAATAAAAGGGAGAAAAAGTAGAAAGAAAGAAATAGTAAAAGTATAAAGAAAGAAAGAAAGAAAGAAAGGAGGGAGGGCAGGAGGGAGGGAGGAAGGAAGGAAGGAGGGAAGGAAGGAAAAAAGGAAAGAAAGAAGGTAAAGTAAAATAAAGTAAGATAAAATATAATAAAGTTATTAAAATAAAAAATAATTATTAAGAAAAATTTAAAAAAATTAAAAACAAAAAAGAAAATGGACGGATAGAACCCTAGGACAAATGGTGGAAGCAAAGCTATAGGGACAAAATCTCACACAGAACCCTACACATACACACTCACAAAAAGAGGAAAAGGGGAAAAAATCATAAATCTTGCTCTCAAAGTCCTCCTCAATTTGGGATGATTCGTTGTCTATTCATGTATTCCACAGATGCAGAGTACATCAAGTTGATTGTGGAGCTTTAATCCGCTGCTTCTGAGGCTGCTGGGAGAGATTTCCCTTTTCCTCTTTGTTCTCACAGCTCCCAGGGGCTCAGCTTTGGATTTGGCGCTGCATCTGCATGTAGGTTGCCGGAGGGCATCTGTTCTTCGCTCAGACAGGACGGGGTTAAAGGAGCAGCTGATTCGGGGGCTCTTGTTCACTGAGGCCGGGGGTGGGAGGGGCACAGAGTGCAGGGCGAGCCTTCGGCAGCAGAGGCCGGCGTAACGTTGCACCAGCCTGAGGTGCGCCGTGCGTTCTCTCGGGTAAGTTGTCCCTGGATCCCGGGACCGTGGCAGTGGCAGGCTGCACAGGCTCCCCGGAAGGGGGGTGTGGATAGTGACCTGTGCTCGCACACAGGCTTCTTGGTGGTGGCAGCAGCAGCCTTAGCGTCTCATGCCCATCTCTGGGGTCCGCGCTTTCAGCCGCGGCTCGCGCCCATCTCTGGAGCTCCTTTAAGCAGCGCTGTTAATCCCCTCTCCTCACGCACCAGGAAACAAAGAGGGAAGAAAAAGTCTCTTGCCTGTTCGGCAGCTCCAGACTTTTCCCCAGACTCCCTCCCGGCCAGCCGTGGCGCACTAACCCCCTGCAGGCTGTGTTCACGCTGCCAACCCCAGTCCTCTCCCGGCAATCCAAATGAATCCCAAGCCTCAACTCCCAGCCCCTCCCTCCCTGGTGGGTGAGCAGACAAGTCTCTCGGGCTGGTGAGTGCTGGTCGGCATCGATCCTCTGTGCAGGAATCTCTCCCCGTTTTGCCCTCCGCACCCCTGTTGCTGTGCTCTCCTTCGCGGCTCCGAATCTTCCCCCTCCGCCACTCACAGTCTCCGCCCGAGAAGGGACTTCCTAGTGTGTGGAAACCTTTCCTCCTTCCCAGCTCCATCCCACTGGTGCTGGCCCCGTCCCTATCCTTTTGTCTCTGTTTATTCTTTTTTGTTTCGCCCTACCCACGTACGTAGGGGGTTTCTTGCCTTTTGGGAGGTCTGAGGTCTTCTGTCAGCGTTCAGTAGGTGTTCTGTAGGAGTTGTTCCACGTGTAGATGTATTTCTGGTGTATCTGTGGGGAGGAAGGTGATAGCGTCTTACTCTTCCGCCATCTTCCCGGAAGCTCTCACCTTTCTGATTACTCTACTTTTGTGGTATAATCTGAAGTCAGGGAGTCTCATTCCTTCAGTTCTGCTTTTTTTCTCAACATTGCTTTGGCTATTTGGGGTCTTTTGTGTCTCCAAACAAATTTTAGATTTTTTGTTCTAGTTCTGTAAAAAATGCCATTGGTAATTTGATAGGAATTGCATTGAATCTGTAGATTGCTTTGGATAGTATAGTCATTTTTACAATATTGATTCTTCCAGCCCAAGAACATGGTATATCTCTCCATCTGTTTGTATCATCTTTAATTTCTTTCATCAGTGTCTTATAGTTTTCTGCATGTAGGTCTTTTGTCTCCTTAGGAAGGTTTATTCCTAGGTATTTTATTCTTTTTGTTGCAATGGTAAATGGGACTGTTTCCTTAATTTCTTTTTCAGATTTTTCATCATTAGTGTATAGGAATGCAAGAGATTTCTGTGCATTAATTTTGTATCCTGCTCCTTTACCAAATTCTAGCTCTAGTAGTTTTCTGGTAGCATCTTTAGGATTTTCTATGTATGGTATCATGTCATCTACAGTGACAGCTTTACTTCTTCTTTTCTGATTTGGATTCCTTTTATTTCTTTTTCTTATCTGATTGCTGAGGCTAAAACTTCCAAAACTTTGTTGAATAATAGTGGCGAGAATGGACAACCTTGTCTTGTTCTTGATCTTAGAGGAAATGGTTTCAGTTTTTCACCATTGAGAACGATGTTGGCTGTGGGTTTGTCATATATGGCCTTTATTATGTTGAGGTAAGTTCCCTCTATGCCTACTTTCTGGAGGGTTTTTATCATAAATTGGTGTTGAATTTTGTTGAAAGCTTTTTCTGCATCTGTTGAGATGATCATATGGTTTTTCTCCTTCAGTTTGTTAATATGGTTTATCACATTGATTGATTTGCGTATATTGAAGAATCCTTGCATTCCTGGGATAAACCCCACTTGATCATGGTGTATGATCCTTTTTATATGCCATTGGATTTTGTTTGCTAGTATTTTGTTCAGGATTTTTGCACCTATGTTTATCCGTCATATTGGCCTGTAGTTTTCTTTCTTTTTGACATCTTTGTCTGGTTTTGGTATCAGGGTGATGGTGGCCTCATAGAATGAGTTTGGGAGTGTTCCTCTGCTATATTTTGGAAGAGTTTGAGAAGGATAGGTGTTAGCTCTTCTCTAAATGTTTGATAGAATTTGCCTGTGAAGTGATCTGGTCCTGGGCTTTTGTTTGTTGGAAGATTTTTAATCACAGTTTCAATTTCAGTGCTTGTGATTGGTCTAATTATATTTTCTATTTCTTCCTGGTTCAGTCTCGGAAGGTTGTGCTTTTCTATGAATTTGTCCATTTCTTCCAGGTTGTCCATTTTATTGGCATGTAGTTGATTGTAGTAATCTCTCATGATCATTTGTATTTCTCAGAGTCATTTGTTACTTCTCCTTTTCCATTTCTAATTCTATTGATTTGAGTCTTCTCCGTTTTTTTCTTGATGAGTCTGGCTAATGGTTTATCGATTCTGTTTGTCTTCTCAAAGAACCAGCTTTTAGTTTTATTGATCTTTGCTATCGTTTCCTTCATTTCTGTTTCATTTATTACTGATATGATCTTTATGATTTCTTTCCTTCTGCTAACTTTGGGTTTTTTTTGTTCTTCTTTCTCTAATTGTTTTAAGTGTAAGATTAGGTTGTTTATTTGAGATTTTTCTTGTTTCTTGATGTAGGATTGTATTGCTATAAACTTCTCTCTTAGAACTGCTTTTGCTGCATCCCATAGGTTTTGGGTCGTCGTGTTTTCGTTGTCATTTGTTTCTAGGTATTTTTTTATTTCTTCAGTGATCTCTTGGTTATAAAGTAGTGTATTATTTAGCCTCCATGTGTTTGTATTTTTTACAGATTTTTTCCTGTAATTGATATCTAGTCTCATAGCGTTGTGGTTGGAAAAGATACTTGATACGATTTCTATTTTCATAAATTTACAGAGGCTTGATTTGTGACCCAAGATATGATCTATCCTGGAGCATGTTCCATGAGCACTTGAGAAGAAAGTGTATTCTGTTGTTTTTGGATGGAATGTCCTATAAATATCAATTAAGTCCATCTTGTTTAATGTATAATTTAAAGCTTGTGTTTCACTATTTATTTTCATTTTGGATGATCTGTCCATTGGTGAAAGTGGGGTGTTAAAGTCCCCTACTCTGATTGTGTTACTGTGATTTCCCCTCTTATAGCTGTAGGCATTTGCCTTATGTATTGAAGTGCTCCTATGTTAGGTGCATAAATATTTACAATTGTTATATCTTCTTCTTGGATTGATCCCTTGATCATTATGTAGTGTCCTTCTTTGTCTCTTGTAATCGTCTCTGTTTTAAAGTCTATTTTGTCTGATATGAGAATTGCTATCCAGTTTTCTTTTGATTTCCATTTGTATGGAATATCGTTTTGCATCCCCTCACTTTTAGTCTGTATGTGTCCCTAGGTCCACTATCTAACTGTTGAAGAATGTACACTCTCAATCTTTAATAAATTGTATTGAATAAGATGGCTTATTATTACAATACTCCAAAGTACCTTTACCTTTCCTCAGCATTTGAACATTTGGGCCATTTCCAGGTTGTTTTTTTCTGTTGAAACATACACAGCTACCATATGTTGTCACAGTAATCACACAGACCTTCCCCAACCCATTTCAACTTACTTCTTGGGATACGGTCTCAGGAATAATATTATCACAGCAGTGGGCATGATTAGAATATTGGATTGTGGTGACTTTTATTTTGTGTAGGATACCTGTCATCTGGTGCCATCATCTTTACTTTGAGGGATGCATGAGGAGGAGAGTAGTCTGGAGAGCGTGGTCATTCATGGTGTCCACCTTCACTGGTGAGTCTCTCATTATCCTGTATACCTCTGGGCAAGTGACTGGTTTGTTGATGGGAGGGCATATGACCTAAGTCTATCCAGTAAGTGTCCAAGTTGGAGAGGGAAAGATAGCCCTCTCTTTCTCTTGGATCTTGAGATGTAGGATATAGGCCTCAGATGATCAACTGCTCAATCTTCAATAAAGTTAGCAACTCTAGTCCTTCAAAGTTATAGAAGAACGCTTTTTTTGCTTAAATATAAAAGAAGTGTTGACCAATATGATTAGTTTTATGGTTTTCCCCCTAACTCTCATTTAACTTACTGTACTTAAAACTTACTCATTTGTAGTGTTACCAGAAACATATGAGTGTACTTAATCCCCTTTGCCCACCCACACACGATTTTAGAATTTAAAAAAATTATCTTTTACTAATTTAATAGGTGCAAGAATTGTCTAAGTTGAGGGTTTTAAACCTGCAACCCATCTTGTCACATTGTTTTTCTCAGACTCTTTAAGAAATGCAGTACAGAAGACTCTGCAGCCCAATGCATAGTCTACACTCCTAATTAAAGCTTCTGATTCCACCTTTGTCTGCTTTAAAACCCTGGTGAGCTGGCCTGGACAGTAAACAAAATGATCTGATTCACCCAATTCTCTGAAATCCTGAGACAGGCCTAAAGTCTGGCTGTGGCTCTCCGCAACATTCCAGAGCCTCCTCTATGCCTTGCTACTACTTACTGCAGTAGAGAAATACAAAGAAGACAGAGGGCAAGCAAGAAATAGAGCAGAAGAAATTTTCATTATTTCTTCACTCTTCCCACCAAAGGTTTTATCTCCTAGTCCTGAGAGAGTGATGAGCAAAAACACTGTTAATACATAGCTACCATGTATTTAGTGCTTATTAGGAGCCAGGTCTTATTTATATATATAGCCAGTTTAATCCTCATAACATTTCCATGAGCTTGGTGTAGTTATCCCAGTGAAGGTAATGAAACTGATCTAAGGGAGATTAAGTAAATATCGCAGGCTCACATGTTCATAAGGGACAGAGCCAAGATTTGACCCCCCAATCCAGCCAACTGACCTCCCTGACATAGAGCATGCTGCCTCTCAGCGGTCACACCATTTAGAATGTATAATGCTTGGCAGTGGCCCTCTCTCCCTTGGCAGGTACAGAAAGACAGTAGATACTTTAAAAAGCCTTATTAATAAGAAAACACCTCTGTCATAATATAAATTTTGAACATAGTTTAGGGTCAAGGGAACCATCTTGTATACCTTTTCTTGCTGTAGGAAAATGGATCAAAAGAAAAGGAAAGCATTGGTGCACATAACCTTAATAGCTTTTAAGTGATCCTTGGACCACCAAATGCTACCAAAGTGCTTCTAAACTCTAAAATGCTGTCAAATTACTTTTAATTTTTCAATCAATTTAAAATACATCATTTATGTTTATGTTCCTAATGTGCTATGCTTGTAATTTACAATATGTTGTGATTCTCTACGTGAGCAATATGTTTACAAAAATATCTTTGGAACTTGGAGCATAAGTTTTCTGTTTTAAGATACAATGAAGAGTTATAATTATATATATTGTCAAGCCAATAAATCCGCAATCACAAAGCTGTTTCTAAGTGAAAATACTTATGCTGTGTTAAAATTTCTAGTATCTCATTGTATAGTAATGGCCCAGTTTCTCCTTTTCAGCTGCTCCCTGGTACAAAAAAAGTTGTAGATTTAAAAAGTTGTAGATTTAAAAACAGCAACCTTTACCTTATACTTTATAATAAGTGGCACTCCTGTTCTTATCCTACTGAAGACACTTAATGCCTACAGTATGTAAGTGTAGTTAAGTAAATGACAAAAATTCAATGGTTTCTAATTACTGTGTAACAACTTTTATTAGTTTTTCTCTTGCAGTTAAGTAGCAGACTTCTCCAAATATATTTTAAATATATATATATATTATTCTTTTTTCTTGTTTCCCTCATTTTACTTGGGATTTTCAGAGCACTTTTGCTCTCAGAATCGCATGCCATTTTAAAATAAGACCCTTCTCTACATGTATCTTGTGTCAAAAAGTCTTTGGGTATAAATTCTACTTCTATTAATAATTGAGAGTCCTGGTGGCTTTGTTTCTCTGCTTGTTAGTATTCAGCTCTCACTAACTTTTCTCTGCCAAAAAGTGTTAATAACAACTTGGCTATTATATACTTTAAGTGAGCTATGCACATGAAAAGGATTATTGAAATGTTACATGAGATATAAATTCAAAAGTATATAATTATCCATGAAAAGCAAGAATATGGCTAAAATACCACTATACCTACTGAATAAACAGAAAAGACATGTCAGAACTTCACTGGTTTTGCTAAAACTAAGAGCAGTCAGGAGAAGGGTTGGTACTTCAGTAATAATATCCTTGGGGGCCTCCCATATACAGGTTGCAAATAATTAACCCTGAGCTACAAAGCCACTTATTCTAGCCTACACAGAATCAGACCATGTGACATTTAATAACAGTGTAATTATGCACCCTTTTAACATTTTCAAATGCAGCTTTAAGATAAGGAAAATGAAAAATGTGCATATTTTTCTTCTGTGAAATTTGCATAGAGCTGAAGAGTTGTATCTGTCATGAATTAATATATTTTTAACATCTTTACTGGAGTATAATTGCTTTAAAATGGTATGTTAGTTTCTGCTTTATAACAAAGTGAATCAGTTATACATATACATATATTCCCATATCTCTTCTCCCTTGCACCTCCCTCCCTCCCACTCTCCCTATCCCACCCCTCTAGGTGGTGACAAACCACCGAGCTGATCTCCCTGTGCTATGCGGCTGCTTCCCACTAGCTATCTATTTTACGTTTGGTAGTGTATGTATGTCCATGCCACTCTCTCACTTTGTCACAGCTTACCCTTCCCTCTCCCCATATCCACAACTCCATTCCCTAGTAGTAGTCTGTGTCTTTATTCCCGTCTTGCCCCTAGGTTCTTCATGACCTTTTTTTTTTTTCTTACATTCCATATATATGTGTTAGCATACGGTATTTATTTTTCTCTTTCTGACTTACTTCACTCTGTATGACAGACTCTAGGTCCATCCACCTCACTACAAATAACTCAATTTCGTTTCTTTTTATGGCTGAGTAATATTCCATTGTATGTATGTGCCACATTTTCTTTATCCATTCATCTGTTGATGGACACTTAGGTTGCTTCCATCTGCTGGCTATTGTAAATAGAGCTGCAGTGAACATTTTGGTACATGACTCTTTTTGAATTCTGGCTTGCTCAGTGTATATGCCCAGTAGTGGGATTGCTGGGTCGTATGATAGTTCTATTTTTAGTTTTTTAAGGAACCTCCATACTGTTCTCCATAGTGGCTGTATCAATTTACATTCCCACCAACAGTGCAAGAGTGTTCCCTTTTCTCAACTCCCTCTCCAGCATTTATTGTTTCTAGATTTTTTGATTATGGCCATTCTGACCTGTGTGAGATGATATCTCATTGTAATTTTGATTTGCATTTCTCTAATGATTAATGATGTTGAGCATTCTTTCATGTATTTGTTGGCAATCTGTATATCTTCTTTGGAGAAGTGTCTATTTAGGTCTTCTGCCCATTTTTGGATTGGGTTGTTTGTTTTTTTGATATTGAGCTGCATGAGCTGCTTGTAAATTTTGGAGATTAATCCTTTGTCAGTTGCTTCTTTTGCAAATATTTTCTCCCATTCTGAGGGTTGACTTTTGATCTTGTTTATGGTTTCCTTTGCTGTGCAAAAGCTTTTAAGTTTCTTTAGGTCCCATTTGTTTATTTTTGTTTTTATTTCCATTTCTCTAGGAGGTGGGTCAAAGAAGATCTTGCCGTGATTTATGTCATATAGTGTTCTGCCTATGTTTTCCTCTAAGAGTTTGATAGTGTCTGGCCTTACATTTAAGTCTTTAATCTATTTTGAGCTTATTTTTGTGTATGGTGTTAGGGAGTGTTCTAATTTCATACTTTTACATGTATCTGTCCAGTTTTCCCAGCCCCACTTATTGAAGAGGCTGTCTTTTCTCTACTGTATATTCTTGCCTCCCTTATCAAAGATACGGTGACCATATGTGTGTGGGTTTATCTCTGGGCTTTCTATCCTGTTCCATTGATGAATATATCTGTTTTTCTGCCAGTACCATACTGTCTTGATTACTGTAGCTGGAGGCTGAATCCTCCAGCTCCGTTTTTCATTCTCAAGATTGCTTTGGCTATTCAGGGTCTTTTGTGTTTCCATACAAATTGTGAAATTTTTTGTTCTAGTTCTGTGAAAAATGCCAGTGGTAGTTTTATAGGGATTGCATTGAATCTGTAGATTGCTTTGGGTAGTATAGTCATTTTCACAATGTTGATTCTTCCAATCCAAGAACATGGTATATCTCTGCATCTATTTGTATCATCTTTTATTTCTTTCATCTGTGTCTTATAATTTTCTGCATACAGGTCTTTTGTCTCCTTAGGTAGGTGTTGTCCTAGACATTGTATTCTTTTTGTTGCAATGGTAAATGGGAGTGTTTTCTTAATTTCACTTTCAGATTTTTCATCATTAGTGCATAGGAATGCAAGAGATTTCTGTGCATTAATTTTGTATCCCGCTACTTTACCACATTCATTGATTAGCTCTAGTAGTTTTCTGGTAGCATCTTTAGGATTCTTTATGTAGAGTATCATGTCATCTGCAAACAATGACAGGTTTACTTCTTCTTTTCCAATTTGGATTCCTTTTACGTCTTTTTCTTCTCTGATTGCTGTGGCTAAAACTTCCAAAATTATGTTGAATAATAGTGGTGAGAGTGGGCAACCTTGTCTTGTTCCTGATCTTCGTGGAAATGGTTTCAGTTTTTCACAATTGAGGACGATGTTGGCCGTGGGTTTGTCATACATGGCCTTTATTATGTTGAGGAAAGTTCCCTCTATGCCTACTTTCTGCAGGGTTTTTCTCATAAATGGGTGTTGAATTCTGTCAAAAGTTTTCTCTGCATTGATTGAGATGATCATAAGGTTTTTCTCCTTCAATTTGTTAATATGGTCTATCACATTTATTGATTTGCATATATTGAAGAATCCTTGCATTCCTGGAATAAACCCCACTTGATCATGGTGTATGATCCTTTCAATGTGTTGTTGGATTCTGTTTGTTAGTATTTTGTTGAGAATTTTTGCATCTATTGTTCATCAGTGATATTGGCCTGTAGTTTTCTTTCTTTGTGACATCCTTGTCTGGTTTTGGTATCAAGGTGATGGTGGCCTCATAGAATGAGTTTGGGAGTGTTCCTCCCTCTGCTATATTTTGGAAGAGTTTGAGAAGGATAGGTGTTAGCTCTTCTCTAAATGCTTGATAGAATTCGACTGTGAAATCATTTGGTCCTGGGCTTTTGTTCATTGGAAGATTTTTAATCACAGTTTCAATTTCAGTGCTTGTGATTGGTCTGTTCATATTTTCTGTTTCTTCCTGGTTCAGTCTTTGCAGGTTGTGCATTTCTAAGAATTTGTCCATTTCTTCTAGGTTGTCCATTTTATTGGCATAGAGTTGCTTGTAGTAGTCTCTCATGATCCGTTGTATTTCTGCAGTGTCAGTTGTTACTTCTCCTTTTTCATTTCTAATTCTATTAATTTGAGTCTTCCCCCTTTTTTTCTTGATGAGTCTGGCTAATAGTTTATCAATTTTGTTTATCTTCTCAAAGAACCAGCTGTTAGTTTTATTGACCTTTGCTATCGTTTCCTTCATTTCTTTTTCATTTATTACTGATCTGATTTTTATGATTTCTTTCCTTCTGCTAACTTTCGGGTTTTTTTGTTCTTCTTTCTCTAATTGCTTTAGGTGCAAGGTTAGGTTGTTTATTCGAGATGTTTCCTGTTTCTTAATGTAGGATTGTATTGCTATACACTTCCCTCTTAGAATTGCTTTTGCTGCATCCCATAGGTTTTGGGTCATCGTGTCTCCATTGTTATTTGTTTCTAGGTATTTTTTGATTTCCTCTTTGATTTCTTCAGTGATCACTTGGTTATTAAGTAGTGTATTGTTTAGCCTCCATGGGTTTGTATTTTTTACAGATCTTTTCCTGTTTTTCGTATGTAGTCTCATAGCATTGTGGTTCGAAAAGATACTTGATACAATTTCAATTTTCTTAAATTTACCAAGGCTTGATTTGTGACCCAAGATATGATCTATCCTGGAGAATGTTCCATGAACACTTGAGAAAAATGTGTATTCTGTTGTTTTTGGATGGAATGTCCTATAAATATATCAATTAAGTCCATCTTGTTTAATGTATCATTTAAAGCTTGTGTTTCCTTATTTATTTTCATTTTGGATGATCTGTACATTGGTGAAAGTGGTGTGTTAAAGTTCCCTACTATGATTGTGTTACTGTTGATTTCCCCTTTTATGGCTGTTTGTATTTGCCTTTTGTATTGAGGTGCTCCTATGTTGGGTGCATAAATATTGACAATTGTTATATCTTCTTGGTTTGATCCCTTGATCATTATGTAGTGTCCTTCTTTGTCTCTTGTAATAGTCTTTATTTTAAACTCTATTTTGTCTGATATGAGAATTGCTACTCCTGCTTTTTTTTTTTTTTGATTTCCATTTGCATGGAATATCTTTTTCCATCCCCTCACTTGCAGGCTGTATGTCTCTAGGTCTGAAGTGGGTCTCCTGTAGACAGCATATATACCGGTCTTGTTTTTGTATCCATTCAGCCAGTCTGTGTCTTTTCGTTGGAGCATTTAAACCATTTACATTTAAGGTAATTATTGATATGTATGTTCCTATTCCCATATTCTTAATTGTTTTGTGTTTGTTATTGTAGGTCTTTTCCTTCACTTTCGTTTCTTGCCTGGAGAAGTTCCTTTAGCATTTGTTGTAAAGCTGTTTTGGTGGTGCTGAACTCTCTCAGCTTTTGCTTGTCTGTAAAGGTTTTAATTTCTCCATCAAATCTGAATGAGATCCTTGCTGGGTAGAGTAATCTTGGTTGTAGGTTTTTCTCCTTCATCACTTTAAATATGTCCTGCCAGCCCCTTCTGGTTTGCAGAGTTTCTTCTGGAAGATCAGCTGTTAACCTTATGGGGATTCCCTTGTGTGTTATTTGTTGTTTTTCCCTTGCTGCTTTTAATATGTTTTCTTTGTATTTAATTTTTGATAGTTTGCTTAATATGTGTCTTGGCTTGTTTTTCCTTGGATTAATCCTGTATGGGACTCTCTGTGCTTCCTAGACTTGATTAACTATTTCCTTTCCCATATTAGGGATGTTTTCAACTATAATCTCTTCAAATATTTTCTCAGTCCCTTTCTTTTTCTCTTCTTCTTCTGGGACCCCTATAGTTCAAATGTTGGTGCGTTTAATGTTGTCCCAGAGGTCTCTGAGACTGTCCTCAGTTCTTTTCATTCTTTTGTCTTTATTCTGCTCTGCAGTAGTTATTTCCACTATTTTATCTTCTAGGTCACTTATCCGTTCTTCTGCCTCAGTTATTCTGCTATTGATCCCTTCTAGAGAATTTTTAATTTCATTTATTATTTTGTTCATCATTGTTTGTTTGCTCTTTAGTTCTTCCAAGTCCTTGTTAAACGTTTCTTATATTTTGTCTATTCTATTTCCAAGATTTTGGATCATCTTTACTATCATTATTCTGAATTCTTTTTCAGGTAGACTGCCTATTTCCTCTTCATGTATTAGGTCTGGTGGGTTTTTACCTTGCTCCTTCATCTGCTGTGTGTTTTCCTGTCTTCTCATTTTGCTTAACTTCCTGTGTTTGGGGTCTCCATTTCGCAGGCTGCAGGTTCGTAGTTCCCATTGTTTTTATTGTCTGTCCCCATGTGGCTAAGTTTGTTTCAGTGGGTTGTGTAGGCTTCCTGGTGGAGGTGACTAGTGCCTGTGCTCTGTTGGATGGGGCTAGATCTTGTCTTTCTGGTGGGCAGGTCCACGTCTGGTGGTGTGTTTTGGGGTGTCTGTGGCCTTATTATGATTTTAGGCAGCCTCTCTGCTAATGGATGGGGCTGTGTTCTTGTCTTGCTAGTTGTTTGGCATAGGGTGTCCAGCACTGTAGCTTGCTGGTCGTTGAGTGAAGCTGGGTGTTGGTGTTGCGATGGAGATCTCTGGGAGATTTTCGCCTTTTGATATTACATGGAGCTGGGAGGTCTCTCGTGGACCAGTGTCCTGAAGTTGGCTCTCCCAGCTCAGAGGCATAGCACTGACTCCTGGCTGCAGCACCAAGAGCCTTTCATCCACATGGCTCAGAATAAAATGGAGAAAAACTAGAAAGAGGATAAAATAAAGTTATTAAAATAAAAAATAATTATTAAGAAAAAAAATTTTTTAAGTAAAGAAACAAACAAACAAAAAAATGGATGGACAGACCCCTAGGATAATGGTGAAAACAGAGCTATACAGAGAAAATCACATACAGAAGCATACACATACACACTGACATAAAGAGGAAAGGGAGAAAAAATAATATATCTTGCTCTCAAAGTCCACCTCCTCAATTTGGGATGATTGTTGTCTATTCAGGTACTCCACAGATGCAGGGTACATCAAGTTGATTGTGGAGCTTTAATCCGCTGCTCCTGAGGCTGCTGGGAGAGATTTCGCTTTCTCTTCTTTGTTCGCACAGCTCCCGGGGCTCAGCTTTGGATTTGGCCCCACCTCTGCGTGTAGGTCGCCGGAGGGCATCTGTTCTTCGCTCAGACAGGACGGGGTTAAAGGAGCAGCTGATTCGGGGTCTCTGGCTCACTCAGGCCGGGGGGGAGGGAGGGGTAGGGATGCAGGGTGTGCCTGCATTGGCAGCGGCTGGCGTGACATTGCACCAGCCTGTGACGTGCCGTGCGTTCTCCCGGCGAAGTTGTCCCTGGATCCCGGGACCCTGGCAGTGGCGGGCTGCACAGGCTCCCCGGAAGGGAGGTGTGGAGAGTGACCTGTGCTCGCACACAGGCTTCTTGGTGGTGGCAGCAGCAGCCTTAGCGTCTCATGCTTGTCTCTGGGGTCCGTGCTGATAGCCGCGGCTCGCACCCGCCTCTGGAGCTCCTTTAAGCGGCGCTGTTAATCTCCTCTCCTCGCGCACCAGGAAACAAAGAGGGAAGAAAAAGTCTCTTGCCTCTTCGGCAGGTCCAGACTTTTCCGGGACTCCCTCACGGCTAGCTGTGGCGCACTAGCCCCCTTCAGGCTGTGTTCACACTGCCAACCCCAGTCCTCTCCCTGGGATCCGACCGAAGCTTGAGCGTCAGCTCCATCCCCCGCCCGTCCTGGCGGGTGAGCAGACAAGCCTCTTGGGCTGGTGAGTGCTGGTCAGCACCGATCCTCTGTGTGGGAATCTCTCCGCTTTGCTCTCCGCACCCTTGTGGCTGTGCTCTCCTCCTCGGCTTCGAAGCTTCCCCCCTCCGCCACCCACAGTCTCCGCCACCGAAGCTCCCCACTCCGTCCCCCGCAGTCTCCACCCGCGAAGGGGCTTCCTAGTGTGTGGAAACCTTTCCTCCTTCACAGCTCCCTCCCACTGGTGCAGGTCCTGTCCCTATTCTTTGTCTGTTTATTCTTTTTTGTTTTGCCCTACCCAGGTACGTGGGGAGTTTCTTGCCTTTTGGGAGGTCTGAGGTCTTCTGCCAGCGTTCAGTAGGTGTTCTGTAGGAGTTGTTCCACATGTAGATGTATTTCTGATGTATTTGTGTGGAGGAAGGTGATCTCCACGTCTTACTCATCCGCCATCTTGAAGCTCCTCCCTGGCTCTGTGATTTTTAATCAGTTTTTATACTCTGAGTTTTATGTCTTCACTTGCCATCTGTGTCCAGTTTTCTTTTTTTTTATTTGGAGCACCTAGGAGGTAGACAGTCAGCACTTAAGAGGGGAAAATCTATCAATAAGAAGGATCATCATGCATCCTTCAAGAAATTTCCAATATGTATGATTATTTACCTCACACCATACACAACAATTAGCTCAAAATGTGTCATAGACATCAGTGTAAAAGCTAAAACCATAAAATTTGTAGAAGAATACACAGGCAAAAATTTTTGTGACTTTGGGTTAGGCAAAGATTTATTATATATGATACCAAAAGCACAATTCATATGAAAAAGTGATATATTGGCCTTTGCCAAAATTAAAAAGTTTTCCCCTTCAAAGGACACCACTTAAAAATGAAAAGACAAACCACTGGCTGGGGAAAATATTTGCAAATCATATATCTAAAAATGGACATATGTACACAATACACAAAAATCAACTCAAAGTGGATTAAAGATTTGAATGTAAGACCTGAGGCCATAAAACATCTAGAAAAAAATATAGGGGATAAGCTCCTTAACATTGGTCTTGGCAGTGATTTTTGGATTTGACACCAAAAGCAGAGGCAACAAAAGCAAAAATAAACAAGTTAGATTACATCAAATTAAAAGCTTCTGTAAAGCAAAGGAAACCATCAACAAAATGAAAAGGCAATCTACAAATCAAGATAAAATATTAGAAACTTATATATCCAATAAGGGGTTAATAACCAAAATATATAAAGAACTCATACAACTCAATAGAAAAAGAACAAACAATCTGCTTTAAAATAGCCGAACCTCTGTCCTAACAAATACAGGAGCCCAGTGTAGGTAGAGTAGTGTGTGAGGAATCCAGAGCGTCCAGGGTTAAGGGGGATTCAGGAGTACGGGAGTGAAGGAAGCTCATGTGGACAATCCTTATCAGTATTTGTCAGTAAATGGACCATGAGCAAGGCATGAGCACTTGAAGAGATAATAAAGACATGGGACAGAAACTTGCTTAGGGAAGCTGTTTGTTTTTAAAAAGGGTAAGTATATTCATAAGCTAAGGCTTGAAATAGTTAAACTAATACAGTTTGCTGCTACATTAGCCACTGATGAATATAAGCCAGTTTAGGAATAAATGCTATGAAAATAAACACTATGAACAGCAAGAGTGGAAACTTCTGTTAAGTGCTTCTTAATAGCAGAATTTACATTTCTACAAATCTACTGCATTGATGTTGCACTTTTAACAAAATTAAAACCATTTTATTAAGTCAAATAACCTTAATCTGGTTTGATTATGAATGAGATTATATTAGTCAAGCAACTACTATACGTACATTATCACATTATTTAAAGAATCCTCTTGCAATCATTATGACAAGAGGTGAGCATGCAGTAAACTTAGCTGAACATGAGGCAGGACACTTTCTGCATCTTAAAGATATTTAAAAACAAATTTGTGTGGAGATTTTGTAGCAGAGATGTAGATATGTTGGTATATACGAAAGATATACAAAACAAAATATTTGGCAGTGGTTAGGTCTGGTTTATGTACCTTCTTTTTGTTTATTTGTAATTTTTGCATTTTTGACAATAAAAATTTTTTAAAGAGGAGAAAAACTAACATTTTAAGTTTAAAAATCTTCTTTCTCCCAAACTGACATTAGTTGAAAGGAAACTAGTTAGTTGAAGGTGGAAGTAATAGATGTAACAAAACATAAACATGCACTCTGAACTGGTTTTACTTTTGTAAAGGAAGATGAGGAATAACTTCCAGAGTCAAGAGTGCTCTTTAGCTGTAAACATGCCTTTGACTGTGGTCAACTCTGTTACCCCTGTGCGGGACAGGGATTTTCCACAAGAGTCTAAGATTAAAATGGTGAATGGAAGTGACTGTGATGAGCTAAGGTGTGTTTTTAGGATAACTGACAGTCCAGAGAAGAACTGAACAAAATGACCCAGTGGAGAAGTTGGAGAAATACCCTGTCAAGCAGGTAGTACAGCCTTAAAATCCAAGGACAGGAGTGTTTGCTTGGGCAGAGCTGATGGGAAAGGCACTTGGAATGGGCTCCTGGGGGAGGCCCCAGATCAGAGAAGTGGAGTCTGGACTAGGAAACTGTAGCATTTTCCTTTGAGGAAAACCCAGGGAAGAGTTTGGCTGAGGTGGGAACAAAGGCAACTTCCAGCATGGCTGGTGGAGAAGCAAAGACCCTGCTCTGAGATTTGGAGGGTTACGAGAAAAGGAATGTGGGTGAAGTAGGATGATTAGTAATCCCAAAGACTGAGCCTAGAAGAGAAATCTCTGGACTGAAAAAAAAGGCACTATCACTAGGGAGGCGCCAAAAGTTCCCAGAATTTTATATCAAAGCGTTGTGAAATTGCCTCATTGTAAGTTTAAAATTGTTTGTCTCAGCTGTATAACTATATGAAGCACACACCTCCAGATGTCCCCCTGCTACAGGAAGTTATATCTGTATATTGACACTACAGTGCACCCTGATGGGAAAAGAAGCACTGGTGGAGACTAGAGGGTCAGAAAAGGAAGGGTACTAACATCAATAGAGAAAATGCTCCTTCACACAATTTGGCTACGTAACAAATTACAAAATTTGTTAAGCATGCAAGGTTTTCTTTCAATTTTCACAAGGACCTTGTGCAGTCAATATTATTATCCTTGTTTTATAGACATGGAGAGAAAGGAGTTTGATAAGTTGTGGCCTAGTTGACCAGTCCACTTCAGTCTGCTCTGAGCCCAGGCCCTTATTTCTCATTTCACCACACCCATAAGTACTTTCTGACTTGAAAATGGATATTAAATTTAGGTGAGTCAAGATACATAATTCAAGTGGGAAGAATCATCTGTTTAGCATCGTTTTTTACTAGAAGGTGTAATAGTTTCAGCATATTGCCTAATTTCCCAAAGATTCCCAAGAAACACCTCCATACAAACTATCATGTATAAAATAAGCTACAAGGATATATTGTACAACACAGGGAATATAGCCAATACTTTATAATAAGTATAAATGGAATATAACCTCTAAAAATTGTGAATCACTATATTGTACACCTGTAACATATAATATTATACATCAAGTATACTTCAATAAAAAGTTTTTAAAAACAAAGATACACATTTCAAGACCCAAAAAGCAGAAACATTCCATTCTTTAAGTGAAAACATTATAAGTAGTATTTTTTTTTCTTTTTTTTTTTTTTGCGGTACGCGGGCCTCTCACTGTTGTGGCCTCTCCCATTGCAGAGCACAGGCCCTGGACGCACAGGCTCAGCGGCCATGGCTCACGGGCCCAGCCGCTCCGCGGCATGTGGGATCTTCCCGGACCGGGGCACAAATTCGCGTTCCCCTGCATCGGCAGGCGGACTCTCAACCACTGCGCCACCAGGGAAGCCCTATAAGTAGTATTTTTAAAATGCAGCATCTTTATAATTGGTGCTTTTGGAATTAGATATACTCAGCTATATAAGCAGGGCACACCATGTCCAGCTGGCCTGAGAGGGTGAGGAAATCAAATATTATTAAATGTGATTTGGAGATGTACAAAGATAGCTCTCATAGAGGAAGCTGTTAGCAGGTTTATACCATGTCTAGATTTTTCTTTTCTATTTTTGTATTACAGCATAGCTGTTGATAATCAAGAAAGATTACTTGTTTCCAGGGTGAAGGAAAAGAAGCAGCCAATTACACTGAATCAGAAGTATCATTTGGTAAGGAATAATAATGGATAGGAGTGATGAGTGACAAAGTTTCAACAAAGCATTTTAATGAGAACATTTTCACTCACTCATTCATTCATTCATCATTCATTCATTATTCATTTTTTTCCTTCCAACGCCAGGCCCTGGTAAGTGTCAGAGAAAAGATAATGAGTAGGGCACAATCCTTCCCTCACAGAATTTGCAGTCCAGTGAGGGCAATAGATACGCATAGCTACTACCTTGAAGTGATGGGCTTTACAAGGACAGGATGAGCAAAGGGCTGTGAATGCCAGAAGGAAAGAGGCCTCTGATGCACCTAGAACTGTGTGACTGTTAAAGTAACCCAGGGGCCAGAGGCCAGCCCCGGTCCCCGCAATGCTGCCATTGTAGCAGCTGCAGAGCCGCCGTTACACCGTCGTAGCAACAGCTAGAGAGCAAGGTGAAGCCAGGGCCGGCAACCTCAGTGTTGTGGTTAACAGGTGTTGAAGCAAGTATGAAGAAAATGTTAAGATCAAGCCACAGCCGGGTTTTGAGAGGTAAGAGCTCTATTAAATGCATAAAGAAATAACATGAGCAGGCAATGTTGGTATTTCACTGAAGTTTAAATCCATCTTCAAATTATCAGGATCCCAATACTTTTTTTTCAGTTTTTCTCAGGCTTGACACTTATCTTGGTTATAGCCCTGATGTGGAAAGGATGGAAGTGTTGAGAGTTAAATGTTTGGAAGTGAAAGATGAACTTCTGTAAGAATGTGGCTGGAGCTTTGATTAGACCCTCATCTGGAACTTTCTCACCTGCTCATTCCTCACACTCTTTTCATTATTCTTTAAAAATTGTAGTGCCCCATTCATCCATTAAACACATATCAAGTGCCTAATGTGAGCTAAACACTGAGGATACACAGGTGAGCAAGTGCTATCATTCCTCTCTGGGAGTTCCACCTTGATGAGAGGGCAACACTGAATCCCAATATAAGACAATAAATGTGTAAGACATACACTGGAAACACAGTGGAGAGACTGACTGATCTGCTCGAGAACGATGTCACAGCAGACAGCACCTTTGAGCTTGGTTCCCAAAGATGGGCAGGAGTTTTCAAATGGAGAATAGCAAAGAGCTTTCCAAAGAGCCTAAGCCAAGATACGAAGGCACGGAATTGCATGAAATGTTCAACCAAGGTGACCAGTTTTAGGTAAGAATTGGAGTGGCAGGAGATGAGCTGCTGGAAAGGTAGGCTGAGACTACTGTACAGAAAAGAGGAAACAAGTAATTGCATTAAAAGCTTTAGCCCCTCCAAACGTGTGGGTTCAGAGATAAGGGGGTTGCTTCTAGTTGACCTTAGATTGGCTTTTGCCTGTTGTCTCCCAGCCCAGTCATTTCTCAAAAGTTTTGAAGCAAGCAGAGTGCATATAGAATGTCCCTCTCCCCCACTTCCTCTTCCCCTCCATCCTTCCCAAGAGTACCCTCTGTCTCCAGACTCCTTTCTAGCTTCTTTTACTCTGGTGATCTAACGGAGTCGACCAGCTAGAGACTCCCTTCCTCCTGGCTTTGCTCCAGGCTCAAACAAATTTGATAAACATATTAAAAAACACAGTAGCTTCACTGTGTCACTTCTCAGTACAATATAGCTGACTCTTAGCAGAAGTGTTCAATGTGTTACATACATTTTTGGATCTGGCAAGTGCATGCATGTGTGTTTGTGAAGATTTGGGGAGGGAGGGAGCAGGTGCCTTTTGGGCTACTGAAGTCATCACCTGGATTCCCATTTCAGTGAGAGTAAGGAGCTGGTCACATCTAACCACTTATTGGCTGGTGTGGTTGTGGTCCTGTCACTAATAATCTGGTGGTGGACAGTGGTGGTTGATTGCAGCTTCAGTGTACAATGTTCACATGTTTAAAATATTTATGATTATAAATTACCTGCAAAAGATGTAATAAATTATTTACACTAGCAAAACAACCATCACCACTACAACAGATTTCATTCATAAAGTTCCACTGTATGTTAGGAATCTGTAGGCTCCCTGCTTTAAGACTACTTGGTGTTTAATGAGATGCTTTGGACAAATTAAAGAGAGAAAACATAAATAGACAAAACTGTAAATTATATG
Organism: Orcinus orca; assembly: GCF_937001465.1. NCBI lineage: Eukaryota > Metazoa > Chordata > Mammalia > Artiodactyla > Delphinidae > Orcinus > Orcinus orca. The sequence continues at coordinate 101,852,934 of NC_064560.1, forward strand.
ATGGTTTTGTTGCCAGAACCAATCAGTGACCTAGGAGCAGAAGCATCACTGTCATAGTCTATGAAACCAAAAGATGTTTCCAGGATCCTACTGTTCCTTCTTTGACACACAGCCCATTATAGTAGATATAGATTTCTACTACATTCTCCATTTCCTAAGTGAGGGTTCTAGAAGATATTGGGATGAGAGTGTTTAATATTATCAGTATGGATAGGGGAATATAAGTCTATCAGGGCGAGCAAACAACTGCACTGTGGTAGTAAAGGAAGAGCCATTTGCCTTGCAGTGTGTATAGTCTAAGACTTTCACAGTCTCTGGTGGCAACGTTAGGGGGCAGAAGTAAGAGATGATACTAATAAGCTCTGATCTTGCAGATGCAGAATGCTGGGCCAGGAACTGACTATAAAAGGCTTTGCCAGCTGGGGATCCAAGACTGTCACTTAAATTAAAATGTGAGAACTTCACATTTTTACACGATCTCTTCCCTCCCTACAAAGGAACAGAGGGCCTACAGTACTCTTTTCCTAATTCTACTGAGGGGTTTTAGCTTCATGAGCAAAGGGAGATGGAAGTTTTCTTTTAAACCAACATCCTAAGCAGGTCAGCTGGGAACTCTTCTACACGCCCCCCCCCCCCACCCCGGGGAAAGGTAAAAATAGTAACATGCTCCCTCGAGGGGACGATGTCAGAAAGCGGGGGTGGCTCTATTATATAGGGCTTCTCGACAGCAACATGATCTAGGCTTTGGCTGTGAGGGAATATTTAAAATGCTCATTGCCAAAGGGGATGAGCTACCTCCATGCAGTCATGGGAAACAATTGTTGGAGGCTGGTGAAGTGGAGTCTGGAGAATTTTGAGCATTATCTCTTCTGAGTTGAACTCCTTCCCTCGTTTGATAGTTGCTGTGTACAAAGCAGGTTAGCCCATCACCTTGGGGAAAGGAAAATCCAAACCGAGGGGCCACAGAAGCATTATCCATCTGCAACTTGGGCAGGGCTTTTGCATATTAGTACAGAGCTCAACGAGCAGCAAGAGGGTTGTTTGTGTTTGGCTTATGTTTGCTGTGTTTCAAAACTAAGGTGAAATCTGGCCTCCGATCCCCAAGGTCTAACTAATCCAGCAATGAACTGAGACAGCTTGATAGGCAATGTTTCCACCCAATTCCCAGACTGTTCTGTTCCAGGAAGATATTTTCTAAGTTGAAAATGGGGTAAATGTAATGCGCCCCACTCAAAAACGACAAATCTCATTGTAAAATCATCTATAAATGAATTGAGCTGGTGATGCCTTAAAATATTCCTCTGTTCCTAAAGTTATAGTCAAGAGTCTTATTGTCAAGAAGACATGATAGGTTTATTAAATACCCTATAGAATAATATACTTGAAGCGTCTGCCTTATGCAATTTTTCTGTTTAATCTGAGTTGTATGTATGCTACTGTAGCTTCAAAACATCTGGGCACAGCAATTTTTTTTTTTCCTGCACCTGCAAGGGTAAGTACACACATAAACAAAAAAGAAATTAAATCTTCCGCAGAGGCGGGGAAAACAAGAACCCAACCAGCCATGAAGCTCAAGGGAGCTGTATGACAAGTGCTGAGCTGTAAACAAGCTTGAGAGGGATTTAATTCTTATGACAAGTGCCAGTGGTGGCATCTCACATGGACGCAGCATATGCACACATTTCAGAGAGGAGCCACACAGGATTTAATGCAAATAGAAAAGAAGAAAAAAAGGAAAAAGCTCTCAGTGCACCAGCTTCTCCTCATCTATAAATAGCCAAGCGAATCAGGATGAGCTAGTGTTGTAATTATCTTGATCTTCAGAATTTTTGCCACTCAGAAGAGATTTTTAGAGTCTCCTCCCTGCTCTTTATAATTATAGCTGCTGTTCCAACCTCTGCCAAGTGTTGGTGGTTGCAAAGTGATATTAACCAGGTGGCTGCTCTGCAGCAGAGAAAATTACCAAGTTTCCTTGGTTGGTCCGGTTTTGTCACTTAGGATCCAAATCAAAACTTCAGAGGGCAGCCATTCATCATCTTGTGACAGCCACTTCTTCACTTTGCTTGTGCCTTCTAGACTTGGGCGCTGTGGGGCCCTCCTGCACTTGAGTAAATGACATGACTAAGATACCAAGTAGCTGTGTTCCACTTCGCTTAGAATCACAGACACCCATGTCAGGAGAGGGTTAGAAACCAAGTCTTGTAACAGCCCAGAAACTGGACCCCTTCCAAATGTGAAATGCCATGTTTACTGATCCCTATTCTCTTGGTGTGTTTAAGAACTAGAATGCAGGATGGGAAAGGGGAATGGAGAGTGATTCTTAAAAACAGACGGGTAGGATGGGAGACCTTGCTCATTGCCTACCTAATATCTGTCTCCTACATCAAGAGTGGGCAAACTATGGTCCACAGGCTAACTCCAGCTTGCTGCCTATGTTTATAAATAAAGTTTTATTGGAACACAGCCTCACCATGTATTACCTACAGCTGCTTTCATGCTACAAGGACAGAACTGAGCAGTTGCAACAGAAACCATCTGGCCCACAAAACCTAAAATATTTACTGTATAGCCGTTTACTGAAAAAGTTTGCTAATCCCTGTCTTATACTAACAGAGCCCCATTTTGATTGTGGCAGCTATATGCCAGTTTTGTTTTTTTTTAAATCACCTTCTTGAAGCTAGGGGTAGACACGTGATCCAGTTCTGCCTAATGAGATGTAAGAAAAAGTGAACTTGGTGAGGGTGGGCTCTAGGAAAAACTATTGTTTGTCTAGATTGTAATGGGAAAGCTCCCTGAATCTCTTTCCCAAAAGTCATCTGCCTTTGTGGTGTACATTAGCTATTCCTTGTGGTCAATAGTAGCGTTATGTGACGGTATAATTCTCTGACTTAGCAGGTAAACATGGTTGAATTTAGGATGTGAGAAGAGGTGGAACCAGGTAGAATTCTCTCTAGTACTGTATTTGAAGATTTTCTTTTTGTTCCATCTATGAGGAGGTAAAAACTATTTCTAAATGATTTCCCCAGATCTTCCCGCAAGACTTCTTCTCTCCCTTTTCCCTGCTCTCCTCTTCCTTCTCTCTGCTGTGGTTCCCATGTTTGATACGCAGGGGATGGGGGTGGTGAGAGAGAGGAAAGTGGGAGGGGCAGGGATTTTATGAAATACGCAGTGCAATGTCTTCCCCTTACCTCCTCATAACTTGATCAAACTGCATCCATTAATGGACTTTACTCAAAAAGTGATCATCACAGTTACGAAATCAGTCCATGCCAAAACAATAGCTTCAGTGCGGACGCTACCAAAACCATCCCACAGCTTCCCCTGCTTCCTTCTCTGAGCCTCAGTAGGACAGAAAGATTCTGAAAGAAACCTTTGAAATTCCTCATCTTTTCTCATAAAATCCGAACAATATCCAAAGAGACAAAATGCAGTCAAAGTTTCAATGGAAGATAATATGCCTGATAACTTCCTCCTTTGAATCTTAAGTCTACAATCAAATAGCTCATCTTATATAAGACCCATGTTGATTTTTAAGATACAGAGAAGGTAAAGTTCTGGAGTTGAATTACTATAAATATTTACCAGTAGGAATTTTAAATGAAAAAAATCTTTAAAAGGATTCTAATGTGGTCATTTGCATGAATGTTTCTATCTGAGAGACATCATTCAGGAAAGCATTAAAAATACTTTTTTTTTGGTATTAAGTTTAAACATTATTTGGTCTATTAATGCTATCTTGATTTGGTTGTAAACAGTCTGTACCTGGTTTAACTTTTCATGGTTTTGTCTAAAAATTATTGTAGACTCTGGCTACCATGCTTATGAAGTTTTAAAGAAATATGATTGAATCCATAAGGCACTTGGTGCTTCAAAAATCACATTTCCACAATTTAAAGCAGCCATTCTTTCCTCTTTGTTCTTTTGAGAATGACATCAGATCCACCAAACCCCTTCATCAGAAATGGTTCTAAAACACAGGCATAGCTACTGATACCCCAGCCTCCTCAACATGCATCTCTGAAAATATAAATGGCCTGGAAATATTCCCAAGTTAAAACAAAACAAAACAAAACACTCTAGACTTTAAAGATTTGAGGTCAGTATGACAAATGTAAACAGACTTTTTACTTGAAAAAATGTCTAGGAATTTTGAAGAGCACTAGAACTTGCAACACTGTGAAAGGCAGAATTCTGCAGCAGCCCCCAAGATTCCATCCTCCTGGAGTGAACGCCCTGTATATATATTGCCTCCCCTTGAGTGCAGGCAGAACCTGTGAATATGATGAGATATTAGATATCAGGTTACTAATAAATAAGTTGACTTTGTTTAATCAAGAGGGAGATTGTGTAGGTGGACCTGACAGATTGGAAGTGTGAGAGGACTTATGGAGAAAACGATGTAGCTAAATTTGAGGGCAGCCTCTAGGAGCTAAGAGCAACTCCTGGCCGACAGCCAGCAAAAAACAGAGGCCTCAGTCCCACAGCTGAAAGGAAATGAATCCTGCCAACAACTTGAATGCGCTTAGAAGAGGCCCCCAACTTCCAGATGAGACCCCAGCCCTAGCCAACACCTTGATTTCAGCCCAGTGGGATCCTGAGCAAAGAATCCAGTTTACCTATGCTTAGACTCCTAACCCAGAGAAATAATAAATTTGTATTGTTTTAAACAGCTAAGTAAGTTTGTGGTAATTTGTTATGCAGCAATAGAAAACTAATACAATCACAAAAAGAAACCTATCTCTGATAATGCTTACAGCTATGGGACTCCATATTCTGTTGTGGGGAGGAGATGTCTCTCTTTATAACTTTCCTGCTGAGATGGATGGTCTGTTGACTGGATGTTGTACTTGGCAAGAATCACACAGGAGTAATATTCCATTGTATATATGTGCCACATCTTCTTTCTCCGTTCATCTGTTGATGGACACTTAGGTTGCTTCCATATCCTGCCTATTGTAAATAGAGCTGCAATGAACATTGTGGTACATGAACTCTTTTTGAATTATGGTTTTCTCGGGGTATATGCCCAGGAGTGGGATTGTTGGGTCATATGGTAGCTCTATTTTTCGTTTTTTAAGGAACGTCCATACTCCTCTCCATAGTGGCTGTGTTAATTTACATTCCCACCAACAGTTCACAAGGGTTCCCTTTTCTCCACACCCTCTCCAGCATTTATTGTTTGTAGATTTTTTGATGATGGCCATTCTGACTGGTGTGAGGTGATACCTCACTGTAGTTTTGATTTGCATTTTCCTAATGATTAGTGATGTTGAGCGTCCTTTCATGTGTTTGTTGGCAATCTGTATATCTTCTTTGGAGAAATCTCTATTTAGGTCTTCTGCCCATTTTTGCATTGGGTTGTTTGTTTTTTTGATATTGAGCTGCATGAGCTGCTTGTAAATTTTGGATATTAATCCTTTGTCAGTTGCTTCATTAGCAAATATTTTCTCCCATTCTGAGCGTTGTCTTTTGGTCTTGTTTATGGTTTCCTTTGCTGTGCAAAAGCTTTTAAGTTTCATTAGGTCCCATTTGTTTATTTTTGTTTTTATTTCCATTTCTCTAGAAGGTGGGTCATAAAAGGATCTTGCTGTGATTTATGTCATAGAGTGTTCTGCCTGTTTTCCTCTAAGAGTTTTATAGTGTCTGGTCATACATTTAGGTCTTTAATCCACTGTGAGTTTAATTTTGTGTACGGTGTTAGGGAGTGTTCTAATTTCATTCTTTTACATGTAGCTGTCCAGTTTTCCCAGCACCACTTATTGAAGAGGCTGTCTTTTCTCCATTGTATATTCTTGCCTCCTTTATCAAAGATAAGGTGACCATAGGTGGGTAGGTTTATCTCTGGGCTTTCTATCCTGTTCCGTTGATCTATATTTCTGTTTTTGTGCCAGTACCATACTGTCTTGATTACTGTAGCTTTGTAGTATAGTCTGAAGTCAGGGAGCCTGATTCTTCCAGCTCCGTTTTTCTTTCTCAAGATTGCTTTGGCTATTCAGAGTCTTTTGGGCTTCCATACAAATTGTGAAATTTTTTGTACTAGTTCTGTGAAAAATGCCATTGGTAGTTTGATAGGGAGTACATTGAATATGTAGATTGCTTTGGGTAGTATAGTCATTTTCACAATGTTGATTCTTCCAATCCAAGAACATGGTATATCTCTCCATTTGTCTGTATCCTCTTTAATTTCTTTCATCAGTGTCTTATAGTTTTCTGCATACAGGTCTGTTGTCTCCCTAGTTAGGTTTATTCCTAGCCATAAAAAGAAACAAAATTGAGTTATTTGTAGTGAGGTGGATGTACCTAGAGCTGTCATACAGAGTGAAGTCAGAAAAAGAAAAACAAATACCATATGCTAACACATATATATGGAATCTAAAAAAAAAAAAAAAGGTTCTGAAGAGCCTAGGTGCAGGACAGGAGTAAAGATGCAGACCTAGAGAATGGACTTGAAGACACAGGGAGGGGGAAGGGTAAGCTGGAACAAGTGAGAGAGTGGCATGGACATATATACACTATCAAATGTAAAAGAGATAGCTAGTGGGAAGCAGCTGCATAGCACAGGGAGATCAACTCGGTGCTTTGTGACCATCTAAAGGGGTGGGATGGGGAGGGTGGGAGAGAGACCCAAGAGGGAGGAGATATGGGGATATATGTATATGTATAGCTGCTTCACTTTGTTATAAAGCAGAAGTTAACACACCATTGTGGAGCAGTTATACTCCAATAAAGATGTTAAAAAAAACGAATATAACCTAGAAATTATTAGTCATAAACAAAATGCTTTCATTTTCTGGTCTTATCTATTCCCAATAATAATAGCATTTATTGAAAAAAAAAAGAATCACACAGGAGTTCATAAGGATGGCTTGATCAACAGTAAAATTAGTTGATTAATCAATTTATTTATTTGAAAAATATTTGAGCACCTACCACATGCCAGGCATGCCTCCAGTCTCCATTTTATATGATTTTCTTATATGATGGCGCTCAATTTTTTGTTGTTTTCACCTCTAGATACTATCTCCACTTGTTTCTGTATCTTAGGAGGCTGAATTTTAGGGCCTTCCATGTGCTCTGGATTCAGCTAATGGAACAAACCAGCAGGAAGATGAAAGTATAGAAAGAGAATGAAGTCAGGAAACTTATTTCCCTGGATTTTTCCTTAATGGGCTACTTAGAGTTAGTTGCAGCCCCCAGCTCTTGTTGGTGTTCCTCTCCTAGGCATCTCTCTTTCGGAGCAGCCCCCTCCCCTCCTTCCAGCCCCGGGCTGGTAAGAGCTCCCCACTATTGCTAGCCTTGGCATTACTGCACCCTCCCTATTGGTATACCTAACACTGGCCACACCTTTGTAAACAATTCCCTTATCAAACTCTCTTCATTTCTTTGATGTTTGACCGTGCTCTTTCCTACCAAGACCCTGAGGATACAGCACTAATAATCCCTCCACTAAAACTTGATATTTAGAACCAGTGGATCAGGGGACATGGATGCCAATCTCAGTTCATCGTCTACTTAACGGCAGGAACATGGTCTTTCAGGGACATGTTTCTTTATCTGTATAATGAGAGAAGAGGGTTAAAGTATTTCTAAGGTTTCTATCAGGTTTATGATACTGGTAAGTGGGCTGTAAAACACATTATGTGATGTTCAGAGAAAACGTAATATATTTATCTGTGACTGATCTGGACTTCCTCATGTTTCTCCACCCATGCATGGATCATGTAACCAAATATAGTTAGAGAAACTATATTCAGGCCAATCTAATGAAATTATAGAACTAACCCTGTAGATAACACTCACTCTTTCTAGGTAAAAATGCTCAGCCTCTTAAATTTCTTCATTTAGTCTTTAGTCCCTATTCCACCTTCTCTCCAGGACAGTTCCTGGGTGTATAGAGGGAGGGGAGTGGCTTATGTTATATGACCTTATGATGAAGGAAAGGAGTCAGCTTCTTAGATTTTCTTGGTATCCTCTGGCTCCTCTGATCTCCAAGGTACCATCTCTTGTTTGCCTCATTGCAGCCTGTCCTGCAACCTTTCATAAGGTTTAGGGCAGGGGTTGGCAAACTTTTCCCATAAAGGGCCACATAAGAAATATTTTAGGCTTTGTGGACCTTACAGTCTCTGTTATAATTACCTAGCTCTGCAGCTCAAAAGCAGCCATAGACAACGTATAAACAATTGGGCATTTACCTTGTTTACAAAATCGGCCAGCAGGTTGGATTTGACCCACGGACCATAGTTTGCTGACCCCTTGGCTGACTCAGCTTCCCCGAACTCTCACTCTCGTAGACCCTGCCTTCTGCATGCTTACCACTCAGGGCTCAACTGGCTCCATCTGGAACCCTGGCCTGAGGGGTCCACTCCAAGTCTCTGCTGTGAGGTCATCTCACCACCTCCAGGGTTAGCCCTCAAGGCCCCCGACTCAGAACCAGGGCACATGGGAACAAAGACTCTAGTTTCTTTCTGTTGTACCCCTCCCTGCGTTGTATATGCCCCTCAGTTTAGTTGGTGTTTCCATAACCACCCTGTCTTAAAGCTTTGCCCCAAGAAGAGAGAAAAAATTAAGAACTCTGGAGTCCACTGTCTCTAGTTCCCTTCTTCTCACTATCCCTTAGGGTCAGGTTTTTTTTTTCTCCTGACCTATATTTTTACTCTTATCACAGAACAATAAGCTTCCTGGTCTAGCTTCTTAGTGGAAGGGGTCTCTTCTCTCTAATATGAGAGAACTCTTTGAGTTGGTGCTTCCATACTTAGTTCTTAAAATGTTTAAGGGGAAATAAAGGAATTTTGAAAATCTTGTCTTGAGAAAATAATCTGTTTGCAGACTAACATCTTTCTGCAAAATTCTCTTTTAAATATTAAAAGCTGGGTATTAACTCTTTCATTCTCTTTATATGCTTTTTGGAGCCACCACTACCAGTAAACATACAAATGTCTTTAGTGGAAGTACGAGACTGGGGGGAAAGTCTTGTATTCAGGAAAACAAACGAGGAAAGCATATTCATGCTTTTTCTCTAAATACTACCCCTGTTACAAGTGAAAGGAGAAGCAAAATGTGGCAGCTGTGGAAGAGTCGCCAGAAAAGCAGCCTCATTCCTAAGTAGTTGTTTTATCTTTTATTCAAATCAGTATTGATCATTCACCTTATTTAGCACATGGGGCTCCAAATGACTCTGGGCTGTTTATTCTCCAATATACTCTCAAAAGACTAACTTTCCTGCCCAAGGATGTCAGAAGCATGTGCTGGTGGCTCTGAGGCACTTCCTGAAAGAGAGGTGTGGAATGGATGCGAGAACTTATGCTTTAGGGTCTTACAGGACCACGTTCCCATCTTTGCTTTGCCCTTCAGTTGCTATGAAATCATGGACTAGTTTTTTTTACTGTTTCTGAGTCTCATGTTTCTGATTTCTAAAATTAGCTTTGTGATATGTAGTGTTATATAACTGACTAGAATAGGGCCTGATTTTATGGTACATATTCACTACATGGACTTTGATAGCTAAAGCTATTATCAGGAACAGTCTAAGATGTCTTTAATTCAGTCATAGTAGTGGATAGTCACAACTCTGTTTTGTAATCTCTGTGTCTTTGTAAAGGATTTTTAGCAAGTTGAATTGAACTTGGATTGAATTGGACAGTGTCTACATAAATCTACCTTTGACTGTTTCTTCACTCATTACAGGTGGCCTCCAGTGGAGAAAAGCAGTGATAGGTTGGTTGGTACTGGATTTCAAGTACAATTTATGATAAGAATTACACATAATTGTCTTTTCTTTAAAATTTTTTTGCCTTTATATTTTAAAAATCATAATTCTTGGCTGGCAAAGAATAAACACACCAGCAGAACATACCACTTTAATTGACCAAACTGACATTTAGACCCTGTAGTTCATGCAAGAAAGGTGTGGGTTTCAGATACGTATAAGCAATTCAATAGTTGTAAGGGTTTAGTTCCATTTGTCCCTTTTGCAACAAACAGACAAGAAAAACTTGTCTCCCCTGACCCCTGTCTTTTGGCTTTACTCATAATACTTACTGGGAAATGAAATGTTAAATGAGGTCAAATAATAAATAGGTACAGGACTGTTTAAAAGTCAATACCAATTGTTACATTTCCCACAACAACTTCACACCAGAAAATAATTAGATTTGGTACCAAGCTCACTGATGCTGAGTCTTACTCCACTGATTCCTATTCTCTGTGGAGAGGCAGACTCAGTGTTATTGCCTGAAGACTGTTTTATGGATTTTAGTTTTTTAATTCCCATGAGAGAGTTCAAATGGCCACAGCTGCTGGGCTTATCAAAGTGTAGCTGCAGACATCTGTGCTGTGTTTCCTGCTGTTTTTGATATTCCCTATGCTTATTTAAATGTACTGTGACTGACCTTTAGCCCAATCAGTTTAACTTTACATTGAGAGTTTATTGGGGATAGTGGAGATGGGGAGAAGAGTGAGTTTCATGATGAAAACTCATGTGAGGAGGTAAAAAGGCGTCTTTGGAGAGACCCTTTGTCTATGAAAATGAGGAAGTAGATCAAAGAGAAGAAAAAAGGCTGCCCAGGTAAAAACTCCATAATGAGAATGGAAGAACTGTGGAAAACAGGAAATAAATTTGAGAAATTAATAACACGTGCTTGGTCCATCCTATGCCCATTCTCTTTCCTTTGACCTTTGGCATTTCCTCTACTGCTCTCCTGGCCCAGGGACACTTACCCTAACTTCCCCTTTCTTCCTGCCCTGTCCGTAATCCTCATTAGGATGTGCTTCCTCTGCATCCCTGGCCCAGGTAATGGGATTGCTAATGTGATGGTCTGATAATAGGTGTAAGTATGTTGGTATCTGCAAGGCACTGTCTTTAAAGTCTAGAATGAAGGTTTGGGTAGCCTGGGACTTGTCTGACTCTAGTGGAGAGAAAATCAATCATGGAAACAGGACAGCTGGGGAGATCACTGTGGGCGGGAAGATGCACTGAAAGATCAGAGCCCCTCAAGTCATACCTGCTTACTCTAAGTGATGAACCAGCCCAGGACATGCATATCAGAATATAAAATTTAAGTTTGACGAGGATAAAGTTGCAAGACTGAGGGAAGAGTGTAGGGTGGGAGGGCACAAAGGTGACGGCAATCACAGCAGCATCCCACTAAGGGCAATTTAATAGGTCAGAGATGCTAGCAAAGTGTAGCTCCTAATCTGGTGCCTGCTGCTATCTACAGAGTAGTAGAGATGGAATTCCACAAAAAGAAGGGTGACGTGGCAGAGTCATTGACAAAATGGAACTTCCCTACAATTTAGCTTCAGTCTCCATAACACTACACATTGGTGTTTCACAACACTTCTTTAAGAGGGTCTCTTAAAGACAGACACTCATTAGAAATCTATGCAAATTCCCACGATGGAGCACGCATCCATTCATTCAATTATAGTTATAGGAAGGCTGTGTTTTTTAGGCATGTTCCGAGGATGCCAAAATAAGACAGACTTCATGTCCTCAAGGAGCTCATGATCTAATCCAGGAGAGACACGTGAGCAAGTAATTGCAATGCCATGTGACGAGTGCCCCAGTAGTTACATAGGTGGGGGAAGAGCAGGTGAAGGAGGAGAAAAGGCAAAAAGGTGTTCACAGAGGAGGTCATGTTGAATGAATAGGAGTTTGCTGGCTGGACAAGTAGGGAAAAAGCATCCCAAGCAGTGGAAGTAGCCAGTGCAAAGACACAGAGGAATGAAATAATCTAGTGTCTCTTTAGGGAGCAGATAGATAGAAGTTCAACGAGGCTGAAGGGAGCAGGGGTCAGATGATGAAAAGTTTTGAATGTATTACTAAGGATCTTGGGTATTATTTTATAGGTGATGGGCAAGTTGAGGAATTTCTGACACCTTTGGACCTTGAAGCAATAGAGATTCGTCCCAGGCCAGGTTAGCGCTCTGCACTGTCTCTTTCTTCCTTTCAATGGGCTTGCTTCCCCTCAGGTGCCAAGAGCTGAGTTAGTCACACTCTGGTTCATGGCACTCTGTTAACATGGGTCTATGCACAGCCCCTCATTTATTTCATTATGTTATATTTTAATTTTTATTTCATTTTCCCCCTTCAACCATGATCCCTACACCCATTCCTTCCTCCCCACAGAGGCCTCCAGTCTGGTGGATTTGGCAGATGTCCTCAGATATTTATGTATCCTTGTAACTTATGCTGTGCTCTTTTGTATGTCTTTTTGTTTTCTGCTGTATTTATTTATTTATGTTAGCACGTAAAAACGATTTAAAATTTTTATTTTATATTGGAGCATAGTTGATTAACAATGTTGTGTTAGTTTCAGGTATACAGCAAAGTGATTCAGTTATACGTATACATGTATCTAGTCTTTTTCAAATTCATTTCCCATTTAGGTTATTACAGAGTATTGAGCAGAGTTCCCTGTGCCTTTCGTATGTGTTTTTAATTCACACAAACAGTATTGTGACGTAACTATTTACATTCTGCACTATGTTTTATAACCTATCTTCTGGCTATATGTATACTTGAATTATTACTTCCTACTCCTGCATAATATCCCACAGAATCTATTCACATTTCCTGATCCCTTCCACTAAAGTTGAACAAGAAGTTCACCGCCCTCTAGATCAAACAATGCAGCAATAAACATCCTCCTCTATGTCCCTTATGGATCTGGGTAGGAATTTTTTTAGGTTATGTAATCAAGACTGGGATTGTAGGTATGAGCTGTATGTATCTTTGGTTTACCAATTTGGCAGATTGCTCTCCAGAACAGCTATACTAGTTTACACTGCAACTAATTATACATGAGAGTACCATGTCCCTTCATCCTCACCAACATATAGTATTTTCTGACTTTGTAATTTTTACCAAACTCAAATATGTCAAGTGGTACCTCATTTTTTTGTTTTTGTTTTTGTTTTGGCGGTACGCGGGCCTCTCACTGTTGTGGCCTCTCCCATTGCAGAGCACAGGCTCCGGACGCGCAGGCTCAGCGGCCATGGCTCACGGGCCCAGCCGCTCCGCGGCATGTGGGATCTTCCCGGACGGGGGCACGAACCCGTGTCCCCTGCATCGGCAGGCGGACTCTCAACCACTGCGCCACCAGGGAAGCCCGATACCTCATTTTAATATAGGTGTTTCTCTGACTGCTAATGTGGTTGAGCATCTCTTCAATGATTTGGTAATTGTTCAGATTTCCCTTTATGTGAATTATTCACTTATATACTTTCCCTATTTTACTCCTGGGTTTCCTTTCCTTTTCTTATTTATTTTCAGGTATTCCTCATGTATTGAGATATTAATCCCTTGGCTTCTTCAATCATTGCAAACGTCTTTTCCCATGGTGTCACCTGTTAATTTTGTCCATAGTGTTCTTCATCCAATAGAAATACTCAATTTTGATAAAGTCAAAACCATCAGGTTTTTTTCTTTAACTTACAACATATACTTTTAGGCCTTGTTTAAAGAATTTCTCTTCAACCCCCAAGTGGACAAAGATACTCTTTCACATTTTCTTCTTTTGGCTATATAGTTTTAATCTTTTATACGTAGGACTCCTTGATCTGAAGTTCACTTTTGTGTATGGTATAAAGGAGGGATCTAGATTTGTTTTTCTCCAAAGAGCAAAAAAATTACCCCAACTCTGAGTACTAAGTAATCCATTTTTTCCCACCTATATGTCATCTTTTTCATTTATCAAGTACTCATACATCCGTGGGTCAATTTCTGAGGACTCTATTCTGTTTCATTGTTCTTTTTGTCTATTTCTATAGCATTGCCACAATGCTTTTTAAAAAATATCTCTTGTTTCTGATAGGGTAAATGCCCCTCAACCCCATCCTTCTTTTTCACAACTGGTGATGTTATCTGTGGACTTGTATTCTTCCATATAAATTTTGGAATGTTTGCAAATCTCCTCAAAAATTGCTGCTGAAATTTAAATTGGGATTCCTTTGCATTTATGGGTTAATTTGGGGAGAACTTATTTTTAAAACAAATAAGTCAGGACTTCCCTGTTGGTGCAGTGGTTAGGAACTCGCCTGCCAATGCAGGGGACATGGATTCAAGCCCTGGTCTGGGAAGATCCCACATGCTGCGGAGCAGCTAAGCCTGTGCGCCACAACTGCTGGGCCTGTGCTCTATAGAGTCCATGTGCCGCAACTGCTGAGCCTGCGTGTCACAACTACTGAGCCCATGCACATAGAGCCCATGCTCCACAACAAGAGAAGCCACTGCTGTGAGAGGCCCACACACCAGTGAAGAGTGGGCCCCTCTCGCTACAACTAGAGGAGCCCACGAGCAGCAATGAGGACTCAATGCAGCCATAAATAAATAAATAAGTCATTTCATCCATTAACATGAAAAATCTCTACATTTATTCAGGGTCTTTTTAATACCCTTTTAAAGTTCTAGATTTTTCTCCATTGAGGTCTTATGCATGCTTTATTATTTCATTCCTAGATATTATATAGCTGTTGTTATTGTGAGCAGTGCCATTTTTAAAAAATAAATTTATTTATTTATTTTTTAAATTTTTGGCTGTATTGGGTCTTTGTTGCTATGCGCGGGATTTTCTCTATTTGCGGTGAAGGGGGGCGACTCTTTATTGTGGTGCACGGGCTTCTTATTGTGGTGGCTTCTCTTGTTGAGGAGCATGGGCTCTAGGCACACGGGCTTCAGTAGTTCTGGCACGTGGGCTCAGTAGTTGTGGCTCGTGGGCTCTAGAGTGCAGGCTCAGTAGTTGTGGCACATGGGCTTAGTTGCTCTGTGGCAGGTGGGATCTTCCAGGACAAGGGCTCGAACCCATGTCCCCTGCATTGGCAGGCAGATTCTTAACCACTGTGCCACCAGGGAAGTCCCAGTAGTGCCATTTTTAAAATTACATTTTCTCTTTAATTGCTATTAGTGTAATGAAACCACTAGCTCTCTTATTCTGACAGGTTGTTGGTTTTGAGGGTTTTCCAAGTAGGGAATTATGATATCAGCAAAAAATGATATAATAAGGTCTCTTCCCTCTTAAAACTTTTAGTTCTTGCTTCTTTTTCTGTGTTATTGCACTGTCCACGACTTCCAAAATCATACTGAACAAGAGTAGTGATAGCTGTTTTCTTGCCTCGTTCCTGCTTTTAAGATGGCTACATTTAGAGTTACTCTAGTAAGTATGAAGTGTGCTGCAGGTAGCAATACAGAGCCTTTAACAAGTTCCAGACATTCCCTTCTATTCCTAGTTATCCGAGAGTTTATATTTTTATATTACAAATAGAGGTCAACTTTTTTCAAATGCTTTCTAGGCTTCTATGAGATAGTTGTGTATTTTTTTCCTTTTTTGTTCATTAATGTGGTGATTTACATGGACAGATTTTCTGTTATAAAACCATCCTTCATCCCTAGGATAAGTCCTATTTCATTATAATATATTATTTTTAAAAAACTCTGCCAGGTTCTGTTAGCTATTTTTTTTTAGGATTTTACATCTATTTTCATATATGAAATGGTTATAATTTTCTTTTACTACCATTTTGTATTGGAATCCAGGTTATACTGACTTTATAAAGTGAGTTGACTAACTTTCTCTCTTTTTCTACTTTCTGTAACAACCTACATATGGTAGGAATAACATATCTCTAGAATATTTGGTAGAATTTACTTGTAAAACAGTCTGGGGCTAGGGGATTTTTATTCTTTTCATGAAAAGGTGAATTCTTATTTTTCCAATTTCACTAGTGGTTTTAGCCTATTCACATTTTAGATTTCATCTTGTATTAATTTTTGGCATTTGTATACTTTCAAAGACATTTATTTATTTTGTCTAGGTTTTCAAATATATTGGTTATGTATATATGTGTGTACAATTTTAAATTTCTAATTTCTTTCTGTATTTTGCTTATTTGCAATTTCTCTCTCTCACTTTTTTCCCCTTTAACATTCTTGCCAGAAGCTGTTCTGTTTTATTGATCTTATAAAAAAATTCAGGTCTTAATTTAGCTAAATTTCTCTATTTTTTGGTGTTGCTGCTGTTCGGTATTTTATTGATTTTAATCTTATGTTTATTATTTCCTTCCTTTGTATATCTTTGGCTATCTCTGCTGTTCATTTTCCAATTTCCTGATTTAAGCACGTAGCTCATTAGTTTTAAATCTTTCTTGTTTTCTGATAGATATAAGTTTATTAAATGTATAAATTTCCTTCTAAGTAGTGATTTAACATGTCCTACAGATTTTGACTGGTATAGTTTTAATACCATCTAATTTTAAGTTTCCTCTTTAAACAAAGGGTTTTGGTACTTATTTTTTAGTTTCCAGACAAGTACATTTTAATATTTTTTTCTTGTTACTGATTTCTTATTTTATTACATACAGTCAGGTAACACTGTATCATTTGATTCTTTGGAATTTATTGTGGCTTCCTCTGTGTACTATTACACAGTTGCTTTGTGTAAATGTTTTGTATGTGCTTGAAAAGAAGTGTATTCTCTCTTAAGGATAATAAATAGATACACGATAGATAGGTAGAAAGACACAAGCTTAATTTTGTTCTTTAAATCTATCTTCTTTATATTTGATTTTTAAAAATCTGAACAAAGTTGGCCATATGGACTTCAAATTTCCTAATCCAGGGTTGAGTGAGTGTCAATGAAACAAGATTGGGCATGAGCTGGGTGATGGAGGAGGGAATTTTTTTTACCCTCTGTGTCCAATTTGACTGTACTATGCTAATAACTTATTTTTATAGAGACATGTGTTTTATTGGCAGTGGTTGTAAGAAGAGTGGAGAATGAGGAAAGGAAATGAATGAGGTTTGGATGAATGCCTCCCCACAGTGGAAGGAGAATTAAAGAAAGTTGCTCCAATTTGCTCTAATTTGGGCCCTGTGGATGGCTTAAAACCTGGAGAAAGGTAATGTGTGTATGTATGTGTGAGTGTGAGTGTATGTATGTGTGAGTGTGAGTGTGTGTGTGTGTGTGTGTGTGTAGGTGCAGGTACCTTTAACGAACTGGAACATTTGGGCACCAAACTGCCTTGTTTTGGGACATCTTAGATGGAAGGGAAACACAAAGAAGAGAGAACACTTTGGTATCACCTCCAAACTGCTCCTTCCTGAACAAAACAAGAAAGCTCTATGCTGTGGTTGGCAGGAATAGGTAATTATTTTGGAATCATTTTTTTTCATAATTCTTGCTTTGTGTGAACAAATCTCAAAATTACCATAAATGTAGATGGAAGTTACACATTAATGCAGCCATCGGGTCTGAGACTAATATTTGTTTATGCATGTGAGCTCCCCTGGGGCTTTTAGAAATATTTTGGGAAGTGGACTTTGTAAAAGACTGGATAATCAAGCAGCAGAAGAGCTCAGGGCCATTGGATTTTGGCCATTAAGTGTTAAAATGACAATTTGTACTCACAGATAGTGACATACTAATTTTTATATGTGTGTGTCTTTGTGTGTGTGTATTACCAGATTATATGTATTTGGAAAAAAATATATAAGCACATATATAACATTTTCCACAACTAGCATACAGCTTTGTAAACCTGGTTCATCCATTCAACCATATGTCATTGTTGTGATATAACAGTCAATAAAAATATTACTAGTGGGCTTCCCTGGTGGCGCAGTGGTTGAGAGTCTGCCTGCCAATGCAGGGGACGTGGGTTCGTGCCCCGGTCCGGGAAGATCCCACATGCATCCGGAGCCTGTGCTCTGCAACGGGAGAGGTCACAACAGTGAGAGGCCCGCGTACCACAAAAAAAAAAAAAAAAAAAAAAAAAAATATTACTAGTAATCTGCAGTTGGGAAGAATTAATACATTTGAAAATTTGAGGAATTCACCCACTACTGGCTTGTCTGATCAGGCCAAATTTATTTAGCAAGGTAGTATCCAAACATTTAAGTATGCAAATATATAAAGCCAAGTGAGACATCATTTAATTCCTTTATTGTCTTACAGTGAAAGAGAGCAAATGAGCAAGTTGATGGCTTTATGCCAATTATTTTTACTGTGATTTCTTTTATGCTAAGGTATAGCTGAAGGCAAGCCGTCAAATTCTAGCATGAACATGCAGCAGCAATAACATGAATATTTCAGGGGCTATAAGATTCTTTTCATGGGTTATGGTTGGAAATAAAAGATTTAAGTTACAACTGCTTTGGCAAATGTCATAAACGACTGGGACTAAATGTAAGAGTGTGTGTAGCCTCAATCCCAGATTTGCTTTAAAAGACCCAAGTTTAGGACTTCCCTGGTGGTCCAGTGGTTAAGACTCCACGCTCCCGATGCAGGGGGCATGGGTTCAATCCCTGGTTGGGGAACTAAAATCCCGCATGCCGCATGGCGCGGCCAAAAATAAATAAATATAAAAGACAAAGACCCAAGTTCTGGATGTTCAAGGCCCTCCACAATGTTACCCTCTTTCTTCCTTTCTTTCTAGATTAATCTTTTACCACTCACCCCACTTAATGCAGCTCCACACCTCCTTCCAGACACACAGACTTACTTAACAGGACATGCATTTTCACATTCAAGGAATATGGCCTAAGGACTATCTTCAAATATCAAAGGCAGCAACCCTGCAGTACAATGGTGGCAACACCAAGAAACTCAGACGACTGAGGCTGACTGGCTGAGTCCCACAGAACAGTGGGTTTACATTACTTAGGTCATGACCCCCAGCATGACAACTACATTCCCTCCAGTCCTCTACCAGACTGCAGGCTTACCTTCATGCAGTCCTCTTGAAGACTGTGTCTATTGGTCGCAACGGTGACCACAGCAGGGACCACATAAAGACACTCTCCCTGTCCGAATGACAGCTTGTTGGGAACATCCATTCACACTGAAAGGGAGACATTATTAATCTTGAGGAGAATTAACCAATCAGAGTATTTAACCTATTTGTGTAAGGGTGGTTTTTCCCATTCCCGGAAAAAAAAAAGTACAGTATTTCTGTGTTTAAAGCACATCAAGAATTAATGAACCTCATTCTCTTTTTCTTACCCAAGGCACATCACTGCTTAAAAACACAAAGTGCTGACCAAGCCAGTGGTTCCAGAACCCGGGGCCTCCACACAGCATTTTAAAGACTCATCCTCATAATAACTTACTATTTTAATGATAGTCCAGGTAACATATGGTGAATGGAAAACACTTTCTGTAGATTAAGCAACATAGTTCCCATTAATGGTTTACTATACTTGAGACCTTAAAGAGATTTAAGTAACTGTTCATTTGGTGAAGTTTCTGCTGAATTATTTAAAATGCCTCCTTACTGCTTTAACTTTGAATCTGCATTAGAAAGTATAATGCCAATTAGGATTCCTCCATTGCTTCAAATGCTCTAAAAATAAATATAAGCTAAATCCAACCCCCAAATACATTTCTCTCTTTACACTGTGAGCTATCATCTTGAGCTTAGGCATAATAAATAAACAACACACAAAAGTTTGTGAAAGGAGAGAGCCAGAAAATTAGGAAATAATTAAGGTAACAAAAATTAAAGTCTAATGGACGGCATTTTGGCAGTGCCAAAGATACATGGTTCAGAGTTGTACACTTAGGTAAAGAAACTCAGCGTTTACATTTGACTAGTACAAGTTCCAGAATTACATAATCTAAAATATAAATGTAAGTACTTACACTTATATAAAACCAGAAATGAAAGATATTGGCTCAGTTGACTGATTTGAATTTTATTTACTGTGATAATCAAAAGTGAAAATCAGATGCAAGGCAAAACTTTGGCTGACCATATTTTATTTTTGTTTATTTTTGCAAAGCTGAGTATTGCTCTTGTTTCTCCTCACCCACCTGCACCACTTTCTTCTCATGATATGAAGCTTAGGTGTTAACTTTAAGCCTCCTTCAGATAAGCTTCCCAAAGTAGACCCAAACTGTTTCATATTCCTCATATACACTTCTTTGCCTCCCAAGAAACCTTTCTGCAGGCCACTTCTCCTACCTGGAATGTCTGTCCCTTGCTGCCTCACATCCCTTCCTCTCCATTCAAAGCACTCTACTTAAGGAAGCTCTTCCACAAAAGAGTTCTCAACTAATCCCATCTGGTGCCAGGCATTCTGATCTCTCTATAAGGATTGTGCCCTATATCCTTGTACACGCCAACTCTCCTAAAATAGTTTGCAGATATGGTTTGCATTACTTTTGTTACCACACATTTTCACCTGGATACATCTCAGCTGATTGGTACACTGTCTTCCTCACAGTTACTGCTCAGGACCTGTTCCTGCTGGACCACTGGAGGCTTAGAATATCAATTTGAACCAGAGTGCCATCTACTGGTAGGAAAGCTATAATACATCAACATGACTACCTTCTGCCCAGTGTACACACACACACACACACACACACACACACACACAAACACACACACCATTTCTCACAGTTTGATTAAAGAATAAGGAATATGCTATATCAAATCAAAACTTTACTCCCACCTTTAGTAAGATCTATGTATTCAAAAAGAAATGACAATGAAATAAGGAAAGGTCCCCATTTGGATCCTCTAAATGAACCTGTCATCTTCAAAAGATGGGTGTGAATTTCAGACTATGTCCCCAGGCTGTTTTGTAACTTTTTCCTTCTATTTATTAAAAAGATTATATATGAAATGAGGAACTGGAGCAATATACAATAAAACGCCTGAATGCCATTAAGTTTCTATGGAAATGGCACTGTTTTATGAGGAAGGCTAATTTTTGTTTTTGTTTTACTCCAAGAATTGAGGCCTTCCATAAGGTGAGCCATCCCTCCAGGACTGACCATATCTTTGAGTCATGAGTCTCTGAGTGCATGAGTTCTCAGCACATTACGGAAGGAATACATAAAAGAACAAAACGAGAAATATTTAGTCCCTGTTTTTCAGGCTAACATTTTAGCCTAGTAAATAATTCCTCAAACCCTTTAATAATGCCAATCTTTCTACTCACTATAAAGCACATCACATTGTGGGTGAATTTAAATTGCACAGAAATGGGTCTGTAAATTAAGAGAAAACTTTTCTTTCCCCACACAGAGGCTGATTTAGATAGCATGGGATCATTAGTGACAAAACAGATGCCCCCATCTATAACCCAGGGACAGCTCTCAGCTGTACAGAGAACCTTTCGTTTCCTACGGAGAGGTGAACTCAAAACTTGTCACTGATTTTTGCACCCTCTTAATCTTCCTGTTTATTCTGTGCTTCATTAAAGTCAATCTCCACGGGGCAGGCTGTCATCCGAGCTCGGCCTGTCCTGCTGTCTGCTCTCTCCAGAGAGCATCCTTCGTCCTGATAAACGGGCTATGAGCTGAGCACGTGACTTCTTAACGTAAATAGATTACAGAGAGCTGCTCCTTCCACACTCGCTCAACAGAATTTGATAAGCAGGAGCTCTGACGTGGGCATCACGGTGGAGACAATGCTTTCCCAAAAGATGGGGTTTCAGATTTACTGTTGTAAAATGAGATAGAGGATATTTATCTTTATCACTGTGTCATACCGTCCGTTTAAGACTGCATTAGCTAATGTTGTTTATCTGCCAAGTGCCTCCCTCAGGATTTGGCATCATTATAGGATGTCTGCTGCGTGCCAGGCTCTGCGCTAGGCACTGGAGACATAAAGATAGTTAGAGGGAGGGACAGTGATGACCGTGGTGGGAAACACAGTGAAGCTCCGTGGGAAGCCAGAAAGTATGCTGCTACTATTACAACGCCAGCCCATGTTCTGAGCTTAGGGTGTGCCTGTTTGTTGGACTCACAGACCTTGTTATCCCAGAGCAACTGTTATATCTGCATGAAAAAGCAACACTGGGGCCCATGACTGGTTTCTAGGCAGCTCTGCTTCTACCCTGACTCATGCTGACAGATAAAGCAGCAAACCTACCCCGAGGGTGCACGGCTCCTTCCTACCTAGGAAACCAGACACAGACCAGACTCTGGAGAAGGAAAGTCTCATTTCTTAGAGAGGAGGTTTAGAGGCATCTTGGATGCCTGAGCTGAGGACAGTTGTGTTCCCGTGACCACCAGTGGAGCACTGGAATCACTTCCCAACACCTGGACAATGGGAACTGTGAAAAAGACACCCCATGTGTCATGGCAAGGGTAAAGGTATGGGCAGACCCATAAGACTTTGGAGGCATCCATTCCTGGATGGCCAGGGCAAGAAGCTCCCTGGTACTGAGCTAAGAAGCAGGATGAGTTCAAGGGAGACTCTCAGCCACCCCACCCCAGTTTTCCCAAGGTCTGAGTAGCAGAAATCAAATCCAAGAAGAGTCCTGATGATTGGCGCTTCTTAATAATGATTGCAACATCTGCCTGGGAGGCTTGAAGATCAACAAGAAGACAGGACTCCAAGGAGATGGGGTCCTGCTCCACCAGGGGCGGCTCTGGGCTCCTGACTTGCCTCTAGTTTACTTGGTGCTAATAGCAGCAGTGAAGAGCCTGCCCGGGCAAGGCATCAAGGGGAAGGACTGCAACATCTGTGGGGCTGTTGAACTGTGCAAATCCACCCACCATCAAAGCCTAGTCCAGCTAACTTCTCTTCCTTTTGGTTCTCCAGGCCCTTGCTGGATCACATGTGTGTCTCTCTCCGCTGAGCTCCTCTTACAATGTGCAATTTAGCATTTTATCACAATCAGTCTCGTAATCTAATTGTTCCTGGTACATTGAGCTACCGCAACAAAACCACATTTGTGTCTTTCACTTCTTTGAAATGAGAGAGACATGGTATCAGGTGTGCAGCAGGTGTCTAATACTTAATCTAATTGGGAATCAGAAAATAAGAGCTTGTAGAAAATGTAAGTATAGCTTCCTCCTTTCAAAGAATAGTGCACAGATCCAGAGGATTGCTGCTTTATTCATTCCACAGGTGTCTAATGAAACTTTCAAGTCACTGCGCTGGGCGCTGTGCAGGAGACAGAGGTGCCCAAGAGATGGGCCCAGCTCTCACGGACCTTTCAGTGAGGCATGGAAAATAGGAGTCGTGCCCCAATCACCAAAGGGCGAAACCCAGGAGGAAGGTAAAATAAGTCTGAGGGGGGATCTCAGGTGAGGGAGATGATGGGTCATTTAAAGACTCAGGGTGGTTTTATGGAGAAGGTGGCAGCTGAATTCCATGTTGAAGGATGTGCTCTGCGGGAATGGGGGAAGAGTATTCAAGTATGAATGCGCTGTGGCCTTCACCAAGCTTTACATCCAACTCAACACCAGGCACAGGAGTCTGCTGGGACAAGTGTGATTGTGGCTGCCATCCACGCTGAGCCTCCTGAGGGTTTGCTGAAGGAGGACACGACCGTCCACCAGAATCAGAGCTGCTCTTGACGTGGCTACCCCAGCTCTCCACACCCAAAGAGGGCTGCCTCTCTCCTCTCATTTCTCAGGTCTATTTGTCCCCTCTTCCCCCCACCAAGGGCAGGGAAGCTTCTAGTCCGACTTGCCTTTGGCAGCTGAGATGCGCTCTGACCTTCTCGGGTGGCCCCAGCCCCAGGGCCCTAGACCAAGGCCCAGCTGTGCCCAGAGCCCCTCTGCCCAAACGTACTGTGAGTTTCTGCTCTACCCGGGCCTGGCCTGGTTATCGCGCCCCTGGAGGGGAGACAGGTGCGGCCCACTTCTGTCTCGGCTCCGCCTCCGCTCCGCCCCCGGGTTTGCTCTTTCCGGGAGGGAAGCCAGGCTGGATCTGTTTCTGGGAGAAGAGGGGAGTGGTTGAGTGAGCTCGGAACGCACAGGCCAGGAGCTTCCGAGCCCTCCCCACGGAGGCCCCAGCTCGCCCCTAATTCTGCCTTCACATGTCTCCGCCCCGCCCTCCCGCCTGCACAGAAGGCTCACTCACCCCGACGCTGCCTGCGACCCAGTTCCGCCCTCCCCCGTCCACCGGAGTAGCGGCTTCAGCCCTGCTGGCGCTTCTGCTCACCCGGCTTCCCCTCGCTGGGCATGTGCAGTGGCCAAAGCCATCTCATCTCCAGGTCTGCTTGCTTTCTTTTGTCTCCTGTCGCTTATTCCCTTTGGATTTAGGGAGAGAGGGAAAGCATCAGGATGCCAACACAGCAGCACAGGGAACAGAACAGAGCAGAGAGGTGCTGGGTAACGTGCTTCTCTTCTTAGCTTCAAAGCCTGTCCCACAATTTCCTCTCCATTCGCCCCTCTAGACCTGGACCTTCAGCTTCCTGTCTCCAACTTAACCGCCACATCAAGGGGAGTTCTGAAAGTGGCATCTGGATGAAAAGGCAGCCTCTTGGGCACTCCAGCAGCTGGTGAGGCCTTCCTGCCTTCTGACTGTTTAGGTTTCTGTCTGGTGGCAACGGGGGTAGGTAGGGTGGGAAGATGCTCCAAGCCAGGGTACCCTAATGTCCTCCCTCTTGGCTCTGAGGCTTCTTGTCCCTTTGGCCTGGGCAAGCTTTAAGTCACTAATTCTTTAGAGGTACGATATCCTTTTTACTTTTTATTTAAGTTCCTCTATCCCAAAGTTTAGTTTAAGTAAACATTTATATATGGCAAAAATATATGATTCACTTCTAATCCTGTGGTAGATGTGCATTTCACACTGTTTAATGTCACCCTGTTTGAGGTAGGACAATACATCAGGGCTGTACCCAGTTTCCCTTTTTCCACCTTCCAACTACACCTCATTCTTATCACCTGCCCGTGGATGGGGGCCTCCATCTTCATGTCCGTCTGTCAGGCAGGCACTGGCAGTGCTGATGCTGGCCAGACTGAGCTCCCATTGCTGCCTCAGAACTTCCGGGTACTTTAAAAAACACCTTGCTTAGGGCTATCTGTGGATTTGGACTGAGAAAAGGCTAGAGGGGTGACTTCTTTGCTGTAATCTCATATTTGAACGTGTAGGCAGCAAACTCTGGTCTCCTGGCCTGATAATATGACAGCCCTGGGAACCAGTGGTCACAGACCACCCCGGCTTCAGTCTGAGCAAGCAGGGAGGTCATTGGACAGGGTTTCACCTGATCCTTCTCTACTTCCAGCCCCCCAAATCCCCATTAGCTCACGGTTAAGATTCAGGAGATATTCACAGACAAAAATGACATAAAATGTGCAGACGTTAAGTACTTCATATTGATCTCCTCAAAAGAGGTTTAACACCAGTAAAAACTGAAAATAGACTCAAACTAATTTTCATTTTAGAAATTGTCCTATGGAAGCATTTGAATGTATGATAAAGAGTATCCTTCTCAATCTACTAAGCAAATGTAGGATCCGTGAACCCAAGGCTGACTGAGCCCGGAAGCTTTCTCTCCAGCCTACAGGCCATGGCTCCCTCTAGTGTCCCTGACTCAGCCTTTGTTTCAGGCTTCAAATGCCCAGGGCCTGAGGAGTCTATTTATATGGAGATTCAAAGCCAGGTTCAAGGAACTTCTCTTCCTCTTAACCTTCCACGGGTGACTCTTGACCCCATGCATCTCCTCCCTCCATGAGCTCCTTTGTTATTTTCTGTTGCTTACAACTAACATTTTATCATAGTCTGTTTATAAGTTAATTCTTTCATGTCTTTACCAAGCCCCCGCCAAAAAAAAAAATATCCCACAATATCAGTCATGCAATAAGTGTCTAATAGTCACTTTAAATTTGGGAATCAGAATATTAGAGTCAGTAGGAAAGCTAATATAGCTTCCTTCTTGCACAAAATGGGAAACAGATCCAGAGAATTGCTGCTTTATTTATCCCACAGGTGTCTAATGAAACTTTCAAGTCACTGTGCTGGGCGCTGTGCAGGAGACAGAGGTGCCCAAGAGATGGGCCCAGCTCTCACGGACCTTTCAGTGAAGCATGGAAAATAGGAGTCGTGCCCCAATCACCAAAGGGAGAAACCCACAAGGAAGGTAAAAATAAGCCTGAGGGATCTCAGGTGAGGGAGATGATTGGTCTGCTGAGGGACTCAGGGTGGTTTTATGGAGAAGGTGGTACTTGAGCCCCATCTTGAAGGATCTGGCTATGAGGGAATAGGGGAAAGTGTGGTGGTGTGAAAGCACATTCAGGGAAGAAAACATGAAGGAGAATATTAGAAGCTAAGACCAGAATGCCTCAGGGTCAAATTGTAGCAGACCTTGAATGCTGGCCAAAAAGCTTGCACTCTAACCAGTAAGCAGGAAGCACTACAAAGGAAGAATTTATAAAAATTTCCAAATTCTTGAGCATGTACTGAACTCTTTTTCAAAGTGAATTCTCCATCCTTGGAGGTTTAAGGACCAACTGGATGTGCTTTTATCCACCTATCCACTTATGATTTATAGAGATTCACAAAGAGGATTCATGCATGGACTAGGTAACTGCTACGGTTACTTCTGATTGAGATGACAAAATCAGGATTTTGGAACTAGAAATTGACCCTAACATCACAGGAGGGAAGACTGCATTTGTATTTAGTAGGTGCTAAATGTATGCTTCCACAATTAATGAATGACATGAACAGAGTTGTGCTTTAGGAAAAGGAATTTGGCTGCAATGTTTAAACTAGATTAGCAAGAAGGGAGAGACTGGATATAGGGAGACTGCTTAGGACGCTGTTATTCATTTTCAAGGCCTAAACTAGGTTAGTGGAAATGGGAATGGAAAGTAGATAGACACGGTGGATGTAGAATCAGGATGACTACTTTGTTGTAATTATCTGTGACTCTCTTCCTCAATGGATTGAAAATTCCATGGGAGCAAGAAGTGTATCTTATTTGACTTTCTATCCCCATTGCCTAACAATGACTAGCACATCTAAGTGCTCAGCAGGTATTGAATGAGGTTGTGGAGTCGGTGTTGCCTGGCTGAATGAGTAAGTAGTTGAGATGGTATCACTTGAGGGGCACTGGATATCCAAGCTGCTGGACAAGGGGCAGCCAGAGTCCCTGGATCTGAGCCCAGGACTTGGGTGGTCCTGGGGCAGAGAGAACACAGGACACAGCATCTGTCTCTACTTCCTCACTCTCCATGCCAGGCAGGCCTTCATCCCCACAGCCCCACCAGAAATTTTCACATTTAGGTCACCCCACTCTTGCCCTGTCTTCCCTCTTTGACTTAACTTCTCATCAGCATTTGACACAGCTGACCATTTCATTCTTGGAACATACCCTTCACTTAACTTCCAAGACATTACTCTGCTGGTTTTCTTCCTACCTTACTGATGGCCCCTTTCATTCTAGGCATTTTGGCTTAACCTCCTATTCCCAATCTTTACATCAATGGTTCTAAGTCTTAGCTGCACATAAGAATCACCAGGAGCTTTTTTTTTTAACATCTTTATTGGAGTATAATTGCTTTACAATGGTGTGTTAGTCTCCGCTGTATAACAAAGTGAATCAGCTATACATATACATATATCCCCGTATCAACTCCCTCTTGAATCTCCCTCCCACCCTCCCTATCCCACCCCTCTAGGTGGTCACAAAGCACCGAACTGATCTCCCTGTGCTATGCAGCTCCTTCCCACTAGCTATCTATTTTACATTTGGTAGTGTATATATGTCCATGCCACTCTCTCACTTCGTCCCAGCTTACCCTTCCCCCTCCCTGAGTGCTCAAGTCCATTCTCTACATCTGTGTCTTTATTCCTGTCCTGCCCCTAGGTTCTTCAGAATCTTTTTTGTTTTTTTTTTTAGATTCCATATATATGCATTAGCATATGGTATTTGTTTTTCTCTTTCTGTCTTACTTCACTCTGTATGATAGTCTCTAGGTCCATCCACCTCACTACAAATAACTCAATTTCGTTTCTTTTTATGGCTGAGTAACATTCCATTGTATATATGTGCCACATCTTCTTTATCCATTCATCTGTCAATGGACACTTAGGTTGCTTCCATGTCCTGGCTACTGTAAATAGTGCTGCAATGAACATTGCGGTACATGAACTCTTTTTATTAATAAATTTATTTATTTATTTTTATTTTTTGGCTGCCTTGGGTGTTGTTGCGTGTGGGCTTTTCTCTAGTTGTGGCGAGCGGGGGCTACTCTTTGTTGTGGTGCACGGGATTCTCATCAGATGGCTTCTCTTGTTGCAGAGCACAGGCTCTAGGCGCGTGGGCTTCAGTAGTTGTGGCCCTTGGGCTCAGTAGTTGTGGCTCGTGGGCTCTAGAGCGCAGGCTCAGTAGTTGTGGCGCACGGGCTTAGTTGCTCCACAGCATGTGGCATCTTCCTGGATTGAACCCATGTCCCCTGCACTGGCAGGCAGATTCTTAACCACTGTGCCACCAGGGAAGTCCCTGAGTAAATGTTTTTGTCATTCCCCACATCTAATCCATCATCAAATTCTGATAGTTTTATTTCTAAATTACATTCTAGACCCAACCACTTCCCATCACCTCTGCCACCACCATTCTCAGCCCTCACTGTTCCACAGCCATGGCTTCCCGACTGTTCTTCCTGACTTCACTCTTGCTGTTTTACAGCTCACATAGCCCTTAAAGGGCTCTTCAAAAACTTACATCATATCATATTTCTTCCTCTTTAAAAATCTGTCCAGTGGCTTCCTATTATATATAGAACAAAATTCAAACTCTCTAGTCTGGCCTTCAAGGTTCTTTGTGATCTGACCTTTCCTACTATCCAACCTCTCCCTCACTCTCCCCTTCATTCACTCTGTTCCTGCTGTGCCTCCTTTTTGCTGTTTGTGATAGCCTTTGCCTCGCAAGCTCTTTGCCTAAATCTTCATGTGGCTTGATGCTTACAGTGTTCAGATCTCTGCTCACATGCTATCTCTTTAAAAGAGTCTTTGCTGACCTAGCCTCTCACAGCTAAAATGGTCACTATCCCTCCCTGCAGTGGTCCTCTATTTTAACCTTGCTTTATTCTCTTCTTAGCTCTTGTTATTATCTGAAATCATGGTATTTGTTTATTTCTGTCTCCCTCCCCCCCAGGAGGAGACAGGGGACTTGTCTGTTTTGTTTATTACCAGTAGTTTCTCAGTAGTTATCTGTTGAATGAATTGTTTTTGTTTTGTTTTGTTTTGCGGTACGCGGGCCTCTCATTGTTGTGGCCTCTCCCGTTGCCTTGCGGAGCACAGGCTACAGATGCGCAGGCTCAGCGGCCATGGCTCATGGGTCTAGCCGCTCCGCGGCATGTGGGATCTTCCCGGACCGGGGCACAAACCCGTGTCCCCTGCATCGGCAGGCAGACTGTCAAGCACTGCGCCACCAGGGAAGCCCTGAATGAATTGTTAAATGCAGACTTGGAATTCAAACTGATAGTGAAGCAGACTGTACTACCAAGTTGTCACTGTGAGGTAGATGAATAATCTCAGCACGCGGCATAATTAATTAAAGACCCTGTCAAAGGTGTTTTAGGAGAGTCTCTGCCTTAGCCGGTAGGCAGGCTGTCTGCCCTAAACTTCCTTCCTTCCTCTAGTCATGGTGTCTGAAAGTCTCCCATTGGCAATTCAGATTCATGCCTCTATGTTGGAAGGTTTTCACCGCCTCTTGAATTCTCTACCAAAATTCAAATGCCTTCAGCATGTGTCTATTGGCTAATAAAAGATTCAGGAAAAAGGATTTTCTGAGAGATGAGACCAAGAACAGAAGGGACTAAAAGCAGAGGGAAGGCAGCTGATGGCCATACTAAATTTTCTTTACCATGCTGTAATGCCTTTGACAGAGTCACTGGAGGGAATCAGTCCTATAGAAAGCTGGATTGCTATAGGTCTTAACAAAAGACTTTCTGTGTGGATTCCAGTGGGACCAGCAACCTCCTAATCTCTCCCTCTCCCGTGTACTTCCTGTTCCACTCCGCAATCCCCAGTATCATTTCCTGCATATGGGGGCTTGACAGTTTGGTAGTCTACCCTCCTGACTGTTTTTCTGTCACAGTAAATCAACCAGCCCAACCTAAATCCTTAAGAAAATAATGATTTTTAAATGCCTAAACAATACGTTATAGTATTCTTAAATGCTAGTTGAAAACATTTCCTTATTATAAGGTAATACTTATATTTTAATAACACGTTAGAAACAAAGAATTTAATTTCCCTAGTATTCAAATTTGGGTTCCCTGAGAAGTAGACTCAGAGATGGAGATTAGCATGCAGAGCATGTAGCAGGGAGCACTCTTGGGGTCAACGTTTGTGGAAGGGAAGGAGGCAGGACTGGGCAGAGGGAAATGCTGAGATCAGTGCAGCTTCCACAGAGGCCTCAGCTCAGCCTCTGCAGAGCTCTTCAGAAGAGCTGGGGTGGCCTTTTAGAGTTGACTCCCCTTGCAGTGAGGAAGCTAGGGTTTCAAACTCCCACATCAGACAGACGTTGGATGCAAGCTGATCCCGTGTGAGAGGGGGCTGTGTGGCCAAGGGCAATTTCTGGAGAGGACTGACAGCTGAGGGGTATCTAGTGACAGCACTCCTAACATCTAGGAAAATAAGTCCTTAGACCAGAATACAGATCTGGGCAACACGACACAGCATCCATTACACCTAGTGTTTTCATGTTAATGTCGCTTTTTGGTTGCTAATATTAGTCTGGGTATCGATTGCAAGGCAGTTTGATTAATTATGTACTAAGAATCTCCCTCCACTGAGTTGGCTTTACTACTGAGAAATCTTTTCTTGTTCATGCTGTGCTTCTGAAATACTTTCACTTTTCTGTCCATAACATGTGCTATATTCATATGCAGACGAGAACTTTGTTTTTTGATGTTGTTGTCATTCTTATTTAGCATTTTGTGAAGCACTCACAGGATGTACGAGGGTTCTCAGATTGTTTCTTGGCCATCTGCAGTGGCCAGTCTGGCTGATTAGAAAAGTAAGATTCGACTCTCATTAATCCTGCAGATTCATTTGAGTCCATGTCCCAGAATTTTCTTTAAAAGAAATAAATAAAACCCTCAGCCTAGATGATGTTGGAGGAACTAATTACCCAGGCTTCCCATTA
Source organism: Orcinus orca (assembly GCF_937001465.1). Taxonomy (NCBI): domain Eukaryota; kingdom Metazoa; phylum Chordata; class Mammalia; order Artiodactyla; family Delphinidae; genus Orcinus; species Orcinus orca. Next base: position 101,883,775 of record NC_064560.1, read on the forward strand.
TAGTTTTGTCTGTGTAAGGACTGCCAACTGGGGCCCTGAGTAAGCGTAATTGAGAATTAATGTGTTCTGTGGCTCAGAGATGGGAAATAAAACTGAGACAACCCACATAAAGGAAAAAAAGATGATTCTTATCATGTAATTGAGGCAATAAGGACCCATGATTGTTGGCTTTATTGCTCAGGCCTAGCACACGGACAAAGACAAAAGGACCTTCTTTCTGCTATGGTTTTTCAATCTGGCAAATTTGGTCTCTGAAATAAGACTAAATTATACCTTGTTCATCTCTGCAAAAACATGGACATGAAAGAGCAAAGAAGTTATACTTAGTAAGTTCAACACATGTCCCAGTGAGCATTAAGCAAATAATAGATTCTTTCTTTTTTTTTTGCGGTACGCGGGCCTCTCACTGTTATGGCCTCTCCCATTGCGAAGCACAGGCTCCGGACGCGCAGGCCCAGCGGCCATGGCTCACGGGTCCAGCTGCTCCGCGGCATGTGGGATCTTCCCGGACTGGGGCATGAACCCGCGTCCCCTGCATTGGCAGGCAGATTCTTAACCACTGCGCCACCAGGGAAGCCCCACAAATAATAGATTCTTATTTGAGATGGTCTACTTGTCTGGAATTCTAATATTGTGGTTGGAACTAGGAGTTGGTATCAGGTGCATCATGAGCCTATATCCCTCTCCCTGCACTACTCCCAGCAACTGAGGATGATGACGGAAGTTCCCCTTTTTCCTTGCAGCTTTGGTTTATTGCTAGGGAGGCTCTACTCAGTGTTTTTGTTTGGATGGCAATATAGTCCAGTGGCTTGGCATGTGACTCTGAAATCCTGGCTTCATAACTTAGTAGTTGTATTATGTTAGGCATCCTAAACTATCTGCTCTGATCCTCAGTTTCTTCCTCTCTAAATTTACAATGACCAGAGCTCCTACTCCTAGAGTTGTTAAAATAATTAGACAATGCATGTGAAGTGCTGATGGTGCATAGTAAAACCAGTAAATATTAGGTATTATTGTTTGCTCAGAATGAGTTCACAGGTATAAGATTAGGTTGAGAGTCACTTGGACAATTTCTGGGACAAAGAAAGGGGCAGATAGATTTGGTTGAACTGCTAATTCTTTTAATATATACAGTTAAGTAAATAAAATAGCAACAAAGAAGTTTCCATGCAGAGTTGAAACCAATGAGATAGGTTCCCTCTTTAAAGTTAGATTCAACTGTGGGAACTGGATTAGATAATTTATTGGTAGCAAAGGTAATATTAAATGTTAAGTTAGGAGTGGCCATTGCTGTCATTGCAAGTCCAGGAATAGCCATTTCTGTCCATCACAAAAGATATAAGTCAGTCAAGGAATTGTATTTTCCTATACCGAAAAGCCTTCCCTAGCTGAAAAGAACAAGATGTAGACTCACCAAACTCAACAACCTGCTTTTCTCACAAGAAAGCATAAAACTTAAGAACAGAATTTTAAATTTTGATCTGGTAGCCGACTTAGGCTCTGCTCCACTAAGGTATTATTAACTGGGTAGGAAAAACAGGTCTCTGTAAAACCTAAAACGTTTCTAGCACACGTATTCCTTAATCTAGGTATCTTATTTGGAAATTTTAAACTTCTATGTTAGAATGCCTGTGGATTTTTATGTTTAAGAGAAGTGTTTCTTCCTATCATGTTGTCTTTTCTAGTTGAATTTGCTCCGTCTTTATTCACTCAACAAATAGTTATTGAAGGGCCACTATGAACCAGTTAGGTAGTAGGTGGGTGTTCTGAGTGGAGGTAAAAGGAAGAGGATAAAAACAGTTAACAGGCAAATGTCTTTGAAAATTCTATTGAAAATGTGTGTTATTTTTATACTTTACATTCATGTGTCTGAATGAACTCATCTCTATGCTTCCTTAGAGTTGGGACCACATCTCCATAGTATTTTGGTAAAATTTCTGTTATCTCTGACAAGCATCCACTTGACACATTTGCTAAGGGATGCTAAAAGATTGTTGTAGTCAGTAGCGGGAGACAGTGACTCTAAGGGCAACGTGATTACCAGTAATATAGTTTCTCTGATTGGAAGAAAGTTAGCTACAGGTATAAATGCAACCTGAATAAATGATACAATTTGTGGATCTGTTTCTAGACATCAAACTTTAAGAAAGTTTGAGGAGTTAAGTTTTATTTATTTAAAACCAAACACAAGAAAATCAAGCTGCAATAATCAGAAAAAGAAAAAATGGAATAGAGAGAAAAGGGAACTTAAAATGAAAACCATAGTTTCTCTCTGAAATTATAACAGTGTTGGTAAAGGCTTTGGTATCTTGCCCGCTACAGGTGAGAATAATTTCTAAAATATAAAGTCAAGTTTTCACTGAAGGCATCCGGAAAGATTAGCATCCAGTAGAATTGAAAGGAATCAGGTTTAGTTTTTTATTTATTTATACTGCATTCTTCTATTGCTTCTTCCATCCTACTTCCTTTCATTTAAGGGAATCTCAAATAATTTGTTTTGGCTTTTCTGTGAAGACTGTGAGAGGGGAATGCAGGGCTCTACCCATAACCTCCTGAATCAGACCATCTGGAGAGTGTGATTCATTCACCTGCACACTTTTTTTGGTAGTAAAATAAACATAACATGAAATTTACCATCTTAACCATTTTTTAGTGTACAGTCCATTGGCATAAGTATATTCACATTGTTATGCAACCATCACCACCATCCATCTCCCAAACTCTTTTCTTGCAAAACTGAAAAGTCTGTGCCCATTAAACAATAACTCTCTGCTCTTGTCTCTTCCCCCAGGCCCTGGCAACCACCATTCTACTTTCTGGCTTTATGACTTTGACTATTCTAAGTATCTCATGCAAGTGGAATCAGACAGTATTTGTCCTTTTGTGAGTGGCTTATTTCACTTAGCACAATGTCTTCAATGTTCATCCAGGTTGTAGCATGTGTCAGAGTTTCATTTCTTTTTAAAGGTGAATAATATTCCCTCGAATGTATATGTCACATTTTGTTTATCCATTCATCCATCTGTGGACACTTGGGCTGCTTTCACCTTTTGGCTATTGTGAATAATGCTGCTATGAATTTGGGTGTACAAATATCTCTTCAAGACCTGCTTTCAGTTACTTTGGGTATATGCCTAAAAGTAGGATGGCTGGATTGTATGCTAATTCTATTTTAATTTTTTTAAGGAAGAACCAAACTGTTTTCCATGGCAGCTACACCATTTTATATTCCCACCAACACAAGAGTTCTGATTTCTCCACATCCTTGCCAACAATTGTTGTTTCCTTGTTTTTTTTTTTAATAGTAGTTATCCTACTAGGTGTGAGATGATATCACACTGTGGTTTTGATTTGCATTTCCCTAATGATTAGTAACGCTGAGCATCTTTTCATGTGCTTGTTGGCCATTTGTATCTCCTTGAAGTGTCTATTCAACTCCTTTGCCCATTTTCAAAATTGGTTGGGTTTTTGTTGTTGTTGACTTGTATGAGTTCTTTATATATTCTGGATATTGACCCCTTATCAGATATATGATTTGTAAATATTTTATCCCATTCGCTGGATTGACTTTTCACTCTGTTGATTGTGTCTTTTGATGCACAGAAGATTTTTATTTTTACGTAGTCCAATTTATCTATTTTTTCTTTTGTTACCTGGGCCTTTGTTGTCATGTCCAAGAAAACACTGTCAAATCTAATGTCATGAACTTTTTACCCTATGTTTTCTTCCATGAATTTTACAGTTTTAGCTCTTAGGTTTAGGTCTTTGATTCATTTTGGATTAATTTTTGTGTATGGTATAAGGGAAGGGTCCAATTGATAAAACTGAATTCCCATTCAGGATTAAAACTCTTCACAAACAAGGGAATAAAACACCTACAGTGTGAAAAGCAGTTTCCAATGTGTAACTTTTATATTACAGCATATACAGTATAATTTCTGTTAAAAATCTATAAGTATATATGTGCACAGTTCACTAAAGTGTTAATAGTCATAATCTCTGGGTAAAGAAACATAGTGTTCTGTTCTTATATTTAGTTATCTATATTCTTGCTTTCTAACAATGTACATATAATGCTTTTGCAATAATAAAGCAAAAAACAAACAAAATCTGCAGCAAACATCATACTTAGAGGTGAGATGTCAAACATATGTTAAGGTTGCCCCTATTAGTTCTTCTATTTGTCATTTTATTGTAGGTTCTAGCCAGTTCAATAAGGAAGGGAAAATTTTTAGTGGTATAAGGAGAGGAAAGAAAAGCAAAAAAAGTTTATAAACATGGAAACTCAAGAGATAACAGAAATGATTATAATTTTAAATGGAATTCAGAAAGACTAGTGGATGTAAAGTCAATATGCAGAAACAATTTGCATTCTTATATAACAGCAATAAGCAGAAAATTAATTTTGTAAAAGATACAGTGCTGGATGTCTATTTGTCCCTCCGTATTTACTCTCTACTCTTGTCCATGCTTGGTAATGCCTTATTGACTAGTGATAAGAGGCTCCCTTGTTCTTTGGCTTCTCATTAGTTTAAGCAGCGGGAGATCAAGGAAGGGTGAAAGAGGATGGGGATTATATTGCCTCACCTCTCTTCCTGTGAGGTTGTTCCTGGCTGGCTGTATCCCTTGACCAAAGCTCCCAGCTCCCATCAAAGTAGCAGTTTTTTACTTTGGGTTCTGGAAAATTGCCTCTTCCCCTTGCCTTTAGGGTTAGGAGTGGTAACGGTTCCCCTCAGTACTGTACAATTTCCGGTTTCCTTAAACCCTGCTTACATCTTTGTAAATGACGCAGATGAGCTGCTCTTTCCTACTTGGACCTTAAATGATATAGATATTATTTGTGACAGCAGCAAAGAATTTAAAGTAACTAGGAATAAACCTAACAAAAAGAGGCACAAGATCTTTATAGAGAAAATTACAAAACTTAATTAAAAAATTTTTAAAAAGGCATTCTAGAGATGTACCGTGTACATGGATGGGAGGACATACTACCATAAAGACACAGGGTTTTCTCCAAATTGGTCCACAGATTCAGTGAAATTCCAATCAGTTTTTTTTTTTCATGGAACTTGGCAAGGGAAATTTAAGTTTATATATATGAACTGAGGGCAGAGAATAGCCAAGGAAGTTTGAAGAACAGCAAATCTGGTCAAATATTATTATAATTTTACATAATAATAGTATTATATAAAAGTATTATAGGAAACACATAGTAATTAAATAACCATGAAATTGGTGCACTGTAAATTATTAGGGAAAGATAATGATGCTGGGACAATGGTTATCCATATGGACAAAAGAATAATAAAATTGTATACTTATATCACATTATATAAAAGATATGTAAATTCTAGGTGAATTATAGATGGATCATGAAAAGCTTTATGAACTCACATTATTAAAGGATTGTTTAAATAAGGCAACCCCCCCATAAGACATAAAGGAAACAATTGATAGATTTGACTACATTGGACTTAAAATTTGTGTGCATTTAAAAGGGATCTTAGAGAAAGTAAAAATATAAGCCAGAGCTTGGAGAAAACAAAGTAGATGTATGGGTACTACCATGTAATTTCACAAGCACAATGTGGAATTAAAAGCTATTTGCAGAAGTATGGCTCAGTTTTACCATTAAAGCATGCAAAATAATATCACATTTTTTTCAGAGATTGAATTGATTCATGGTATTAAAAGTATAAAGACATGCATGAGAATGATAAATGCTATTAAATACAGAATAGTGTTATCTCTAGAAGGACAAAATGAGACAGGGTGATATTTACAAGTGCACAAAACAGCTTCCATAGTTTTTCTTACGTTGTATGAAAACATGGGTGTCATATTATTCTCCATATCTTTCTGTAATCAGAAATATTACCAATGAAAGTGGACATGATATAAAAGTAGAAACTAGATACCAGCAATCAAAGTTCAAGAAACTAAAAGTTGTGGGATTTAAGTTTTAAAATCTAAACTAGATATGACTGTAATATTTAAGGAAAAAGTAGGAAAATAAAGCATTGTTTAAATGAATAGATGTTAAAAGGAGGATAACATAAAATATTTCCTTATTAACGGGAAATCGAAACTGTGGGGGTTTTTTTGTTTATTTTTTTGCTAGAAAATTTACCAACGTCTTTTCTACTAGTAATTCAATGTTGACCCAAGGTAAAGGCTATTTATGGAAACTCAGAAGCCAAAGAAGAATAAGAAAAACATAATGGAATTAGATGAAGTAGGTGTGGACAGAACTAAAATCCCTGATCAGATGTCCTTGAGCACTTGGTAAAGAATTTCACAAAACCACTGTCTATCACTTTATAAAACTCTGGTAGAGTTTCTGCTGAGGTTCTGAATGCAAAAAAAAAAAAAAAAAAAATGTCAGCACAAAGACTTTTTCTTTTAATGGAAAAGAACGGCCTTAGTATTAAGTCTGTCAAGTCAAATTCCTTGCCCAGGAAGCTATTGAACCTGTTTTGAAAGGATTAATTTGCAAATCTTAAAAAATAGTGTTGGACTTAAAATCAACATGAATTGGTAAAGATTAGAATCTGTCAGTTGAATCTAATTGTCTTCTGTGATGGGTCTGTTAAAGGGCAGCGACAGTGTAATTAATTGCTTGAGGCTGAGAAACCCAATTAATCTTTAAGCTGACTTTTATTTCATATAATGTTAGTGCTAGAAGAGGCCTCAAGGATCATCTAGACTACTCTGTTCATTTTATAGACGAGGAAACACACATCAGGGAGGTTAAATGATTTGTTCAAGGTCAAAGATACTGTCTGTCCTTGCCACTGAGTCCTGTAACTAGGTTCATATTGCATCCTTAAAGCTTTTATGAGTTTCTTTGCATCTGATCATGAAATATTATTTGAACATGGGTTTTTCTGGGAGTTCGTCTCATGAATGTCTCCTTGGAAGGATTTCCAAGCCTCCGTTTTTAAAATTTGAAGCCTGCTCCATAATGTTTATGCAGCAAAGGGGGAGTGGGGAGGGGCCGTGTCCTGGTCTACACACTCCTGGAGACAGGAGCAGCGCTGTGTGGACTTGTGGAAAAACAGGGGTCCCAATTTGACGGTGTGAATGACACCTAATCCTGATGGTAACTTGCAAGCCATGCCATCCCTTAAGGATTCTATGGGCCTGATTGTAAGATGTAAGTAGAAAAAGCTGGTATGCAGAGTATTTTTTGAGAAGTTATCAGTCTGGTAGCTATGATAACAAAGATGACATATGAGAAGATTAGCGGAAATGAGACAGCTACTGTAATTGCGGGAAGCATGGAGGCATGCCCTTTGTCAGTGTGGCAGCCAGGAGGTGTTCTGCTCAAATCTCCCTTTAAGAGAACCTGTTGCAAGGGTAATGGGTGTCCAAGAACCTCCAGTTGCTGTGCATTTGGATCTCAGCAGCATTCATGCTGAGCCGTCGCTCTCCCGAAGCTGCTCCCAGCCAATGCCTGAGCATAGTTGGGTGTTTTGGGCCCAACATGGGACACCTCTAATGCAGAGTCTTTGCTTGGGGACTCCCCATTGGCCTGGCAGAGACTTTCTCAGTTGTGCTGCAGTTTGAGGCTCCTCCTTTTTTGTTTCCTCTCTCCTTTTACAGGTGCAGATCTGTAGCAGTTCTGAAGGCTCTCCCTGCTTACCTCTGCTTCCCCTCCTCTTTCATCCTTTATAGACCCTTCCCAAAATAAATGTCTTGACAGACCAATTCTGTCTTGGCATCTGCGTCTCAGAAGACCTTAGCTGATGCAGAGTATAACAATTGCCTTGGTTGATGCCAAGGAGGGATAAAAAAAAATAACTTGAAAAAGAATTAGGATCCTACTCTGCTGGTGAGGGCTGCATAGTAATTGTTTCTGTTTGGTTCTTGTCGTTCCCATTATTATAATTCCTTAACTGTGCTCCTTCATGAAAAAATTCCATGTTTCATAGATTCTAAGCTATACTTTTTTTTTTTTCCATTTTAACCTTACTGAAATTGGGATAGGTCTTAAAATTGATGATGTGTGGCAGAGTTTTTTTCTTCTTTACTGATGAATAAAATAACAGTGCATCCTACCACTGATGTATTGTAGATTCAGTAAAATACATTAGCTTAATTCAGGTCTCCAGATGCTAGGTACTATAATGGATTTTAAAGAACTAAGGGGCTGGATTAGCCTTAGTGGGCTGTAGTTTTGCTATTTCTTAGGTATATCTATGAGGAAAGGAAAACCCTAAGGAACAGGATTGTATTATAGAGAGATGTACAGCAGATAACTGTCACCATGGGTATATTAATATAGAAAAGACTAGAGATCCAGTGAAATATTTAGTAATCATAGAAAGCAAGGAAATATGTTCTTTCACTTCTGGCTCTATTCATTCCTTTATTCTTCCTTTTTTGGCTACTTTTATGACTGATACTTCCTTGCAGGCCATAGTCACCTTGTTTTCCTGGTTATTCTGTCATTCTCCCCATAGTATCTTGTATACCGAAACCTATGATAATAAAGGTTTTCCCCATGTGTTGAACCCCATGTTGGTATGTGGGCAAGAAGCACTGCATGGAAGACCAAGCAAATTTAGTACGCTTGCTAACCGTCTCCAGGGAGATGGGTTAGATGGAATGATCTGTTGCCTGGAATCCCATAAATGTATCTGCTTATCTAAAATTGGAATCCTTGGCACTGACTGTTTCTAAAATTAGGATTGAAACCATTGTTTCCCTTCTCTCCAGGCACAGCCTTTATGCCTGGATAAGTTTCCCCTAGCACTCCCCATTTCCAAAATGGGGAAGTCTCTGCCTCTGAAGAAACATAATTGTTATTCCTTATCTGGACACAAATCAAAGAGTACTGGATACTCAGTAAATAGTTACTATTCTTGTTCTATAAATCCTATGCAGAACATAAACTGTGTAATGTATATACCATTAGTATATGACATATTTTATTATGTATAAATTAAAAGTGTGTTATGTAATCTATGATCTATTGTTAACATATGCATTTTATTATAGACATTAATTATAATGCATATTTTAACAAAACTGAAGATTAGGTTTGCATAGGAAAGAATAAATGAGGATCATCTTGATATACTAATCCATAATGGTTAAAAGGACTGGTATAGTTTGTGGAAAACATTCTGTAAAATGAGAAATTTGCTATAATTCAGAAGTGAAGAGCATCTCCCTAAGATTGGGAAAGAGAGGCAATGTGATCTAAGTCAGTAGTTTTTAAACTTTTTTGAGCTTGACCCATAGTGAGAAACACATTTTATGTCATGATCCAATATATACATGCATTCTTTCTTTCAATAACTGAAGTTTCACAAAACAATACCCATCTTACTAGATTTGATGCCCTCTAATGTTTTTCAGGCTATTCTATTTCTATTTAAATACTGTTCGTGATCCACAGTTTGAAAAATTCTGAACTCATGAAAAGAGCATGAGCTGGGGAGACAGACTTGGTACAAAACTCTGTCCCACTATTGGCCCTGTCTGTGAACTTGGCAAGTTGTTTCTTCTGAATCTTGTTTTCTGCATTTGTAAAACGAACTGGGTTGTTCTGATGATTATAGACAATTATATACGAAGTGACTGGCATGTAGTAGGTGCTCAATAGATGATAAGGTACCAGGATAATACTTTCTAATATTAACTGTTTTCCACTACATTTCCGTATACACGTTGCCATCTATTACCTCAGGGTAAGCTTGTTACAGAATTTCTGGACCATTCTTTTCTGTTAGCTCTATCACTTGATGGATACAGCTTCTCTCTTTCTCTCTTTCCCCCTCACACTCCCTAATCCTCCCTCCCCTCCAGCAATGGACGTAGCAGGGCTGGGTCTGAGGACAGAACAATGGAAACAGCCTTGTACCAGTACTTCTCTGCCTGGCTCCAAGTTCCCGCAGCCAGCTTGGGTCCTTTGACTCCCTCCCCAGGGGGCTGCCTTCTTCATCTGCCATTCCTCCTGGAGGGTTATTGTGTCCCTGTTCCTCTCCTAGGACCTTAGAGTTACTCCTCAGGTTCTGAGTGCCCAGTCATTCTCCTTTCCTGTGAGGGTGCTTAGGCTCCCCACAAATCACCTCTCCCTGGCCTGCCCTCCAGCCCTCCAGACACACCCACATTTCTCTAGGTACATAGCTGATGTGCTATCATTTACTTTAATCATTCCTTTATCATTGCATATTTCAATCACCCCTCATTTTTTGCTAAATTAGAAAATTTTACAATGAATATAATAAATGCATTTAGTGGTTTGTAAGTTGGAGTCTTGTTAATTTTTAATTAGAAAAAATTGCCATAAATGTACCAAATTTGATCAAATTAGGCACTTTTTCTAAAGCTAAGAAATGAAAAAAATACCTTTATAAAGGTAGTTTACATATATATTAATATGTATACTTCTAAAAATCACTGAGAGCTTTATAATTCAGAAGCGGATGCCTCTGCTCGTCACAATGAATTAAGTGTGGTCATCTTTGCTTCACCACTAACCAAATTACAGTCTCTGTGCACTGTAACACTGGACAAATCCCTAAGCAACTGTTATTTCATATCACAAGTTCCATACCCTGTTTATATATACATGATTTTTTATATATTCCAATCCCCTATTTTACTACTAATTTACATCACTTTCATTCAATTCTGTCTCTATACCTGTTTGTCTCTACTTTTTCTCCTATGCTTAGAATTTGACATTCAAGGCACAAAAAAAGGACATTTGAGGCAATTATCTGGATGAAGGTAATTTTTTCCCAATTATATGGTATTTTAAACAAAAGTGGCTTTTTACAAAATTACCCAGATAAAATTGTGTTCGTATCTACAACGAATAAGCCTTCTTTCTGTGTAGTGTTCCCCAGCCCTGGAAATGAGTATATAGCAATTCTGCAGTTATTTTCCAGTTTTACTTTAGAATTTACAAAGTCAGCAACTTCCTGGTCACTGTAGACTTGGTGGGTGAGGGTGCCAGAGCAAGAGTGAAAGTGGGAGAGCAGGAGAGGAAGAGACCCACTACTCTAGGTTTAAATGGGGCAACAAATAAGCCATTTAATAGTGCCCTTCCCCCCACCCCAAACAATTATGTGACACTTGATCCCATCCTCACATAGTCAATGTGATTCCCAGCTTATGGTGGCTAAAATATCTAGAAACAGATTTCATTGTCTTAACAGAACAACCAGATTCAACACATGGAAGCTGGCCTATTCTGAATCAACCAGAACGTAGTCATTTCCTAACTGCATATAATAGAGAGAAAAAGTACAAAAGGAAGTTATATACGATGAAACCATTAAATGCAGATTTGCCACAAGGCAAGTTGGTAATGCTTGAACATTATGAAGTGCAAAAACTGCACACATTATATTTTAAACAGTCCGTCTATTTAACAAACTATGTACGCTCTTCAGCTAAATAAGATGAATTGAGATTCAAGAGGCAGCACCGTACTGGCAAATCTCATCCTAAAGGCATCCATTAATATAAATCAACAGTAGCAATTTGGTTTGATCATTTATTTGCAAGAATCATTAAGGTTTATTAGCATAATTATTCCCTGTGGGATTTCATGTCAAGGAAATGAAAAATGGCATTATCAATATTTAAAAGATAAGTGTGTAATGTTCAGAGTACTTAAACAGTCATCTGCAGGTGGTGTCCAGCTGCAGCAAATTAGATTAGATTTGGGCATTTTTCTGAACAAAAGAAAAATTGTTTTGTTCTAATTGCTTCATTTTATAAAGCAATACGATTTTGTAAATAATTTCTCCTGCATAGTTAGAACTTACAGTGTGTACCTATTAACATGCCTTATTTCATATCAGCACCTCCGATATGTTCCACCCTTTTATGTTGTAACTATTGGGGAACATTAATCAGTATAATCCATCATTTATTATCAGGGAAAGCTTTTTCCCTTCAGTAATCTAGACCTTTAGTCTAGACCTGTGAGTGAAAAGCTATATCCCAAGGGGAAATGAACCAGATTTCCCCTTAATTCTGGGAGGGCATAAATCCGTCCTTAACAATGAAATATCGTTTATAATAGTAATAATTTATCATGAGACATCTTTAAATGTGATAATTTTTAAATATATTTTTTTAATTTATTTATTTTATTTTTTTATTTTTGGCTGTGTTGGGTCTTCGTTGCTGCACGCGGGCTTTCTCTAGTTGCGGCGAGCGGGGGCTACTCTTCGTTGTGGTGTACGGGCTTCTTATTGCAGTGGCTTCTCTTGTTGCGGAGCATGAGCTCTAGGCATGTGGGCTTATAATTGTTTTTTAAAAAGCCATACAATGGAATATTATTCAGTGATAAAAATAAATGCTCTATCAAGCCATGAAAAGACACGGAGGAACCTTAAATCCATATTACTAAGTGAAAGAAGTCAGTCTGAAAAGGCTACATACTGTATGATTCCAACTATATGACATTCCGGAAAAGGCAAACTATAGAGACAGTAGAAAGATTAGTAGTTTCCAGAGGTTTGGGTGGAAGGAGGGAAGGATAAATAGGTGGACCACAGGGCATTTTAGAGCAGTGAAACTATTCTGCATGATATTGTAATGGTGGATACATGACATAATGCACTTGTCAAAATCCATGTAGACCTGCACAAAACAGTGAACTCTGATGTAAACTATGGACTATAATGAATAATGTATCAATATTGGCTCGTCAGCTGTAACAAATGTATGGTGCTAATCACAGTGGAAATTGTGTGGGTGTGAATGGAAGAGGGCACATATGGGAACTCTCTGTATTCTATCAATTTTTCCATAAACCTAAAACTGATCTAAAAAGCAAAGACTATTAATTAAAAAAAAATTTAGGCTAATTTTCTTCAGATAAAATCAGTTAATCATTGCAATTGATTAAATTTGTCTTTGTTTTAGATGAACAGTCAGGCCAAAAATCTTTTTCTCTGGCAGACCCCCTATTAAATAGCATAAATTATTGTAGAATCTTTCTACAATACCCATGTGTGGACTAGACACAAGGAGCTACAACTAAAATTTCCTTTAGAGTCAAAGATCCTCAGTTAGAGAAGCAAAATAAATGAGAAGCATACATGTTTGCTAAAATACTTTGCAATGCTGCATGACATTTCACTATTAGGAATTAACAAATTCTAGGCTACTGAACCTGTTATATCCTGAACTGATCCTCATCTCTTACCCTCACTTCAAGGAGCCTAACACTTTGAGAAGATGGTTATGTCAAGAAATTTGCAGTAGGCTTCATCTCAAGTCAATTTATATACAACACCAAGAGGGTAACCTTCCTCTGTTCCTCTTAGACAGTGTTGCCAATGAGTAGAGCAGTAGAGGTAACGCTGATATGCAATCATGTGACCAGTGACTCAAGGAGAGAGGGGAGCAAAAGGTTTGCAGCTCCCAAAAACTCTTTCAAGGCTCAACGGAAGCTTTTTACTCGTGCTGTGTATTCTTTCTCTCATGGTCTCAGTGTTTGCCACATACAGTGGTCCTTGGGTATCTGCGGGGAACTGGTTCCGGGACCTGCCCTGGATACCAAAATCCACAGATGCTCAAGTCCCATATACAGCCCACGGTGCCCATGGTTCTGCATCTGCAGATTCAACCAACCAGTGATCCTGTAGTACTGTATGTATCTATTGAAAAAAATCCCTGTATATGTAGACCTTTGCAGTTCAAACCCATGTTGTTCAAGGGTCAACGGTATATACCATTTAACCACAATTTCCTTCAAGGTGACTGTTGCATGTTTTAACTTGATTATGTATGGCTCGATTTTTAATCACTGTTTCTTCATTAGTACACTTTGTTCTTATTATAATGTCATTACCTTAAGGTAGAGGTCCCTTTGCTAGGGCAACCGGGAGTACAGTGTGAATACTCTATAACTGAGAACTTGAATTGTACTTGGTCAAGAATCCTATTGGTTTTATTCAGCTCCCCCTCACTATTGTGTTTAAAAGTGTGGCAACCATTCCACAAATCCTTCTTTTTGTCTCTCATAACTTCTGATGACCTACATGGCTTCCCCTTAGTTTATTTGTACTAACTGAATGCAGTGCTTCCCCCACCACCACATAATAGATTCCCTACCTGAATTACCCTTCTAATCATCCTAACACTCAAATTAGTACATTCTAAATATAATGTTAATCCTTCAATGGATATTTATTGAGCTATGCTATGTTCAGGGCTCTGTGCTAACCACATTTTGGTAAATTTAGACAATTAGTACTGCATTTAAACTACTGCTGTGTGTGATGTTATGAAATATTAATTGCATGTTTTAAGAAGAAAATAGTATTGATATATTTAACTGCCTGATGAAACAGATAATCTATATATCGATGAGTGACATACTTTGTGTATTTGATTAATGAGTAGTCTCAAAGTTACAAATATTTCCTTGCAAAAACTAATATCCTATTGTGATTTAGAAGTCCATTGTACATGATAGAGCTTACCTTCATCAAGTAACTAAACATTTAAAGATCAGATTTGTACCCTGTTAATGTTTCAAAGACATTTCTATTTATTGATGTGTGAGCATTTCAGATAAATAATGTTGACTTGAGTCTATGTTTGCAACCAAAGAATTTGTCATTTGGATGCCAAGCAATTAATTAGATTGTGTTAGGTGGATAAGGAAATGAAGAAATCATAATGTATCTAGACTTTAGAGAAGTCTTTTTGGAGAATTCCCTCATTATATTCTTACAGAAGGGTATAGAAATATTGGCAGTATATTAGTAAAATTAGTGCATTGGTAAATTGTTGAATGATTGTACTCAGAGTTTGCTGATCTAGGTCCACCTGGACAGATACTCTAGTAGTGCGTATCAGGGCTCTGCGTTCTCCCAGTCTTACTCAGCATTTTTATCTATGAAGTATTTGAAAATATGAAAGGCATTTTTATCCAATTTGTAAATGATGTCAACTGAAAAAGCACAATGTAAGACCTATGAGTTAAGTTTTATTTGGGGCAAAATGAGGGCTATAGCCTGGGAGACAGCATCCCAAATAGCTCTGAGGAACTTCTCTGAAGAGGTAGGGGGGAAGGTCAGTATTATAGGTGATTTTAGTGGAGGTGGATACATGCAGTCAAGTTTACTTTTTTTTTGTAAAAAGTAAACTTGACTGCTAGGCTCATGAAGGTTGCTGCTAGTCATGAGGAGCAGATGTCTCTGTGAATGATTTTAGTGTCTTACTGCATATGAGAAGATGCAAGTATTTGGGCTCATAAAATCTTCTCCTGAAAGTTTCTAACTATCTGAAGGCCTGTTCTGCTAGTTGTTCCCAGAGCACAGAGTGCCTCATTCCTGATCTCCACCCTGAACTCCTTTCAGGGTGTATTGAAGGTCAGTTACTGCAGTGGCTAGTGACTTAATCCTTGTAAAGGCAGATGGCAAGTGCCAATTTTTAGATAGCAATGACATGACTCTGGGTTATCGAATTACTAGACAAACATGTTGCATGGATATTTTGGAGAACAAAACCAAGAATTAAAAATTGTAGTCAAGACTGAGATCACAGGGATTAAAGGAAGGAAACTGGGTAGTAGCTTCTAGAAAATAAAGAAGGGAGAGAGGAAAATGTGAGAAAGGAAATTAGAGGTTTTCCACTCTAACTACTAATAATCTTTAAAATCAAACACTGATTTTGATTTAAAAAGGCAATTAATGCTGCAAAAAGTTTTGTTTTTCTTAATCATTTTCACCCATGAAATTAAACAGAGATAGTGGTTGTATCAGTTAGGAATTGCATTTGGATAACTGTAATAGAATCCCGGGTGGAGAAGAGGACACAGAGGCTTAGACAAATTAGTTTACTTTTCTGTCAGATAGCATGAGGTCATGAGTTAGGTAGCCCAGGGCTGGTGTGGTAGCTCTGTGGTCATAAAGAAGCAAGGCTCCTTCTCTTTTTCTGCTCTGCCATCCAGAGCATGTGTTATCTCATTGGCAAGACAGCTGGTGGACTTTGTCATCACATACTCTTATTAAGGACAGAAACCCACACATACAAAGGCCCTCTGACAAGAAAAAGCGCAGAGAAGTCCATTTTTGGCCAAAGTTTGAAGAAGAAACCTGAAGGGCTAGATATATAAGCCTTTACAGGTCAGGTTGATGGTTTTAGGCTTTCTTTAAAGGCCAAAAGAAAACAGTGAATTCTTATCATTAAGGAAAGTTTTTCCAATATGAGACACCAGAGACCTAGTGTGCCAAGACCTGTCTAAAATGCTGAGACTGGACCAGGATAACAGAGAACCCCCTTCCTCCCACCTCCTGGCTAGTAAACAGGAGCAACAAAGAAGAGCAATCTGCTCGGGAGGAGACGAGTATGGAGAGAACCTCTGACATGCAGGAATACAGGGAAGGCCTAAAGGTAAGGGTGAGTCAGGAATGTTGAGAGAAGCAATCTGGAAGACCAACCCCCAACATAAGCACAAGATAACACGGGAAAAATTTGAAGACAGTGGTGCACTGAAGATAACCGAAGCAACACAAAGTTCAAATCCAGCTCAGCTTCTGACTATACAGAGTCAACCTCCTACATTCACTGTAGGAGAATAGGTGTGCTATTGCCAGGCATAGATATGACTTATCTTGGTCTCTGCTGTCTTACACATGATGTCTGGCATTCAATCAAAAAGTATGAGACACACACACAAAACCAAGAGAAAACACTGTAAAAAGTGTACAAAGGTGAAGCAGTCAACAGAACAAAACTCATATGACCCAGATGGTGAAACTATCAGAAAAATTTAAATACTATAATTAATATACTCAAGTCTCTAATGGAAAAGACAGACAATATATGTGAAAAGATGGGTATTTTTAGCTGAGAAGGTAGAAAGTATAAGAAAGAGATAATGGAAATATTAGATAAAAACAAAATAGTAATGAACATGAAGAATGCCTTTGACAGGCTCATCAGAAGACTTGACATAGCTGAGGAAAGAGTCAGAAAATTTGAAGATATGGCAATAAAAACTACCTAAAGTGAAACACAAAGATAGAAAGATTGGAGGAGGAAAAAGCAGAGCATTTGAGAACTTCATGACACTATCAAATCACCCAATATATGTGGAAACCTATGTATTGTGGATTTATATATGTAAATAAAATGTATGATAACAATAGCACAAAAGATGGGATGCAGGAATTGAAATTAAACTGTTGTAAACTGTATACACACACACACACATATACATATATATAGTAAATCTTAGGGCAATCACTAAAAAATAAAGAGGTATAAATAATAAGCTGATAATGAAAATAAAATGGAACTACAAAAATTAATCAAAAAGAAGCAAGAAAAAGAAGAGAAAATGAATCAATAACAGATGCAACAAATATTTTAAAATTTGCAAAATTGTAGATATCAATCCATGCATAATATCCATAATGATATGTAGATATAAATGGCATAAACACACCAATTAAAGGATGGTGATTGTCAGATTGAATAAAAAAGCAACACCCAACTATACACTATCTACAGGAAAGCCATTTTAAATATAAAGACACATTAAAAGTAAAAGCAAGGAGAAAGACATATTATGTAAACACTAAATAAAATCTGGACTGCCTACATTAATATCAAAAAGACTTCAGAACAAACACTATCACCAGGGAAAAAGAGAGTCATTTCAGAATGTTAATGTCAAAATACTTTTAGGACATAATAATCTTAAAGGTGTATACCTCTAACAATAGAACTTTAAAACACATGCAGCAAAAAAAGAGCTGAAAAGAGAAATAAGCAAATCCACAGTTATTCTTGATGACCTCAACACTCCTCTCAGTAATTAATAAAGCAAATCGATAGAAATACAGTAACAATATAGAATACCTGAACAGCATTCTCAATCAACTTGACCTTATTGAACATCTCACCCAAAACATCAGAATACACATTCTTTTCAAGGACACATGAAACATTCACCAGAACAGACAGTATTCTGAACAATAAAACAAACCTCAATTTAAAAGATTTGAAATCATACAGAGTGTGTTCTCTGACCATAATGGAATTAAACTAGAAATCAATAACAAAAAGACACCTGGACAATCTGAAATGTTTGGAAAGTTAACAAAACGCCTCTAAATAATTCATGGGTCAAAGACGAAGTCTCTGAATATTCTGAATTGAACAAATGAGAATGCAGAACATATCATAATCTGTGGGAGGCAGCTAAAGCAGGGCTCAGAGGGAAATATAAGTTATACATTTATATTTGAAAAGAAGAATGGCGTTAAAGATTTAAGCTTTCACCTTATGAAACTATAAAAAGAAGAGCAAATTAAACCCAAAGCAAACACAGGAGAAAATATGATGGTAAGAGCAGAAGACAATGGACTTGTAAATAAAAAAAACAATAGAAAAAAAATTAATAAAACCAAAAGTTTGCTCTTTGAAAACATAAATAAAATTAATAAAACTCTAACTGATGAAGAACAATATTTCTTCAAAGTTATTTCTGGTAGGGCTTTCTCTTGTGTGCATAACAGTAATATAATTTCAATCATTTGTTCATTTAACAAATATTTATTTATCACTTACTAAATTCCAAGCACTATTTTAAATGCTTGGGATACATTAGTGTTCAAAACAACAACAACAGGGCTTCCCTGGTGGCGCAGTGGTTGAGAGTCTGCCTGCCGATGCAGGGGACATGGGTTCGTGCCCTGGTCTGGGAAGATCCCACATGCCGCGGAGCGGCTGGGCCCGTGAGCCATGGCCGCTGAGCCTGCGCATCCGGAGCCTGTGCTCCGCAACGGGAGAGGCCACAACAGTGAGAGGCCCGTGTACCGCAAACAAACAAACAACAACAACAACAAAATTTCTGCTGACAGCCCAGTCAACAAGGTGTAATTAGAGGCTACTTTAAGAGAAGCTATACATAAGCCATGATTTTCGGAGACTTCTTTTGGAAGTTGCTAGACTAACAGGGGATTAAATGCAAATAATAGTTACATCCTGGTTTCAAAGTGCTTTGTACTGTACACACCCTGTTGTCAATTTTACTTTTGTAGTAACTGGGTTTATAAGACTCCCAAAAGACAGAAACATTGACAATATTCTCCCTATACACACACACGCATACACTTGCACAAGTCCCTTCTGATGTTAGAAAGCAATTTGAGTCTAAGGTGAGGTCTAAAAGCCCATTAGGGTTATCTATTTGCTATTATTCTCTTTGCATTTCAGTTTGGGAGGTTTTTATTGACATATCTTCAAGCTCACTGATTCTCTCTTCAGTGGTGTCCAGTCTTCTGATATCCTATTAAAGGCATTTCTCATTTGTTACAGTGTTTTTGATTTCTAGAATTTCCTTTGGAGATTCTTCCATTTCCATGTCTGTGCTTAAATTACTCTTTTGTTCTTGTATGTGGTCCACATTGTCTGTCAGATGCCTTAGTATATTAATCATAGTTATTTTAAATTCCTGTTTGATTCCACATGTGTGTGAGAGCTGAGTCTAGTTCTGATGCTTACTTTGCTTTTCAGACTGTGCTTTCCCTTGCCTCTTAACAATCTGCCTTTAGCCTTGTAATTTGTTGTTGAAAGGTGGACACGGTATATTGGGTAACGGGAACTGAGGTAAACAGGGCTTTAGTGTGAGGTTTTTTTTTATTATATGGCTAGGAGTTAAGCTGTGTTTAATGTTTGCTGTAGCTGTAGGTTCCAGAGGCTTCAGATTCCTCTGTTTTTGTTTTTATCTCCTGTTGTCTTTGGATTCTCTAAGAATTCCTTGTTAGAGTGTGTTTTGAAGGACTTCCAGCTGTAATCAACTGTTATTACACTGGAGCATTGTTGGTGTGGTGATAAAGTGTGGGAAAGGGGAAGCATTTTATGGTTAAGTCTTTTGGTAGAGCTGTGTCCCTGGGCTGGGACCTTCACGCATATTTCTTAGATCCCCTTTGTCCACTTAGGTGAGACAGAAAGGCTGGAGGCAGAGAAATGTCCTTGCCCCAGCTTGAATAAGGCTCTGGTAAAATCTTTTCCTCTGTAAAGTAGGCCTTTATTGTGGAGAAGGCTCTGGACATATTTCACAATGATTCTTCTTCTCAGCCTCCTGCCACGACCATAGGCGATCTTTTTCGGTTCTTCATTGTGAGAACCTGGTGAGATTCCTGGAGACAAAACCCAGAGAAGTGTGGAGGTCTCCCTAACATGGCAGCCCCCACTAGTTTCACTGATTCTAGTCCATACTCAGTCTCCAGCATCCATCAAAATTACCATTTAATTATTCCTAATTCATGGCTTCAGGGGCTTCTGCTCCATGTAAGGAGGTTTTGACTGTGACTCTCTGGATTTACCTCTCCCCACATTTCAGGGTGATGGGTTGCCCTGTGACCTCAGTTTTATGATGAATGCAAGAAAAGTCATTAGTTTCGAGTTTATCCAGCTTTATCTGGTAGTAAGGGGGGAAGTGATAACTTCCAAGTTTTTTATACTTTGAAGCTGAAACCATAAGTCCTATTTTTAATTAATCTTTAAGCAGACATATTGCTACACAAGATGGACTTCAAATTAGCCTCAACTAAGCCAAGTTCACATGCTAACTACCTTAACAGTTTTTTTTTTTTTAGTTTGGACAAGAGTTCTCTAAATATGTCATCTCTAAAATCAATATATTTGACTAATTTCTCTGACCCATTCCTGTTCTTAAGTTCTTCCATTTAAAATGGACTTCAGTGTGTAACTTGCCAATAAAATAAACCTAACCAAAATCCTGCCATCATCTGTCTGCTCTCTCATTGGTACCTGGGCCTTGTATTACATAGAATAAGATCCATGTGGCCCATATATTTTATTCCCTCAATTTACCAATAGCTTCTTTGGGTCCCCCACAGTGCACAGTTACTCAGCTAGGGAGGCCGTGACCGTGCCTCCCACTGCTGAAACGAATGCCGTCATCAACCCTGCAGAACATGCATTGACGGTGCAGTAAGTACTGTGCACGGAAAGTGACTTTGGCCTCATGTCTTAGACAGGAGTTTGCCGTATTTCTCTGTAAACAGTTTCCACACCTCAACTTGGCTCCCAACTCCACCAAACCGACAGATAGTGGCTTGAGGGAAATCTTGGCTCCTAACAGACTGCAAAGGGCTTGCCTCAGGACACATTTATACTCCCCCACCCCATCTCCTTAAAATTTATGGAAAAACAAAAACAAACAAAAAAACTTACGGAAGTAGCCGCCCTGCCAAGCCTCCCAAGAAGCTCAGCGCTCATTGGATAGGGCTGCGCCCAATGGGAGACGGCGGCCTTCGCGGGTGGCTGGCGCGCTGCGCCGGCAGTTGCCGGGAAACCGTATCAAAACCGGAGAGCTCTGCTGGCGTCTTGGTAAACCGCCTGAGTTGGTGGCCGCCAGAGCGAGCGAGGGGGAGTTTCGTCGGCCGAGATGGTGAGCCTGTCGGGGGGTCTCAAAACTAGTTGGTTGTCTATTGATTTAATTCTAGTTCAGAGCCAGCCTGCTTCTAAAAATGGATTTGAAGTGCCCAATCTGAGAATAAAGTGGGAAACTCGTATTTGCTTTCAGAGACCTCAGGTGCTATTATTTAAGGGACTACTTGGTTGTCTATTGATTTAATTCTAGTTCAGAGCCAGCCTGCTTCTAAAAAAGGATTTGAAGTGCCCAATCTGAGAATAAAGTGGGAAACTCGTATTTTTTTCAGAGACCTCAGGTGCTGTTATTTAAGGGACGCTCCTGGTGGCTTCCAGCCTTTTTTCGCATTTCTCCACAGTATATTTAATCTGCCCGGTAAAAATCTTACTTCCCACACAAGTGGAAATTTGGGAAATGTTTAAGAACCGCTGAACAAATGAGTGGAAATGAAGGTCCAGGAGAGAGCGAATGAGTAAATAGCAGCGGGTTGACCTATTAAATGTATATTAGAAAAACGTGACCTTTTTAAAAACATCTTTATTGGAGTATAATTGCTTTACAGTGTTGTGTTAGTTTCTGCTGTATAACAAAGTGAATCAGCTGTGTATACATATATCCCCATATCCCCTCCCTCTTGCATCTCCCTCCCACCCTCCCTATCCCACCCCTCCAGGTGGTCACAAAGCACTGAGCTGATCTCCCTGTGCTATGCAGCTGCTTCCCACTAGCTATCTGTTTTACTTTTGGTAGCGTATATAAGTCCATGCCACTCTCTCATTTCGTCCCAGCTTACCCTTCCCCCTCCCCGTGTCCTCACGTCCATTCTCTACGTCTGCATCTTCATTCCTGTCCTGCCCCTAGGTTCTTCAGAACCATTTTTTTTTTAAGATTCCATATATATGTGTTAGCATATGGTATTTGTCTTTCTCTTTCTGACTTACTTCACTCCGTATGACAGACTCTAGGTTCAACCTCCTCACTACAAATAACTTAATTTCATTTCTTTTAATGGCAGAGTAATATTCAATTGTATATATGTGCCACATCTTCTTTATCGATTCATCTGTCGATGGACACTTAGGTTGCTTCCATGTCCTGGCTATTGTAAATAGTGCTGCTATGAACATTGTGGTACATGAACTCTTTTTGAATTATGGTTTTCTCAGGGTATATGCCCAGTAGTGGGATTGCTGGGTCCTATGGTAGTTCTATTTTTAGTTTTTTTAAGGAACCTCCATACTGTTCTCCATAGTGGCTGTATCAATTTACATTCCCACCAACAGTGCAAGAGGGTTCCCTTTTCTCCACACCCTCTCCAGGATCTATTGTTTGTAGATTTTTTGATGATGGCCATTCTGACTGGTGTGACGTGATACCTCATTGTGGTTTTGATCTCCATTTCTCTAATGATTAGTGATGTTGAGCATCCTTTCATGTGTTTGTTGGCAATCTGTATATCTTCTTTGGAGAAATGTCTATTTAGGTCTTCTGCCCGTTTTTGGTTTGGGTTGTTTGTTTTTTTCATATTGAGCTGCATGAGCTGTTTATATATTTTGGAGATTAATCCTTTGTCTGTTGATTCGTTTGCAAACATTTTCTCCCATTCTGAGGGTTGTCTTTTCGTTTTGTTTGTAGTTTCCTTTCCTTTGCAAAAGCTTTTAAGTTTCATTAGGTTTCATTTGTTTATTTTTGTTTTTATTTCCATTACTCTAGGAGGTGAGTCAAAAAAGATCTTGCTGTGATTTATGTCAAAGAGTGTTCTTCCTATGTTTTCCTCTAAGAGTTTTATAGTATCCAGTCTTACGTTTAGGTCTTTAATCCATTTTGAGTTTATTTTTGTGTATGGTGTTAGGGAGTGTTCTAATTTCATCCTTCTACATGTAGCTGTCTAGTTTTTGCAGCACCACTTATTGAAGACTGTCTTTTCTCCGTTGTATATCCTTGCCTCCTTTGCCATAGATTAGTTGACCAAAGGTGCATGGGTTTATCTCTGGGCTTTCTATCCTGTTCCATTGATCTATATTTTTGTTTTTCTGCCAGTATCATATTGTCTCGATTACTGTAGCTTCGTGGTATAGTCTGAAGTCAGGGAGTCTGATTCCTCCAGCTCCGTTTTTCTTTCTCAAGATTGCTTTGGCTATTCGGGGTCTTTTGTGTCTCCAAACAAATTTTAAGATTTTTTTGTTCTAGTTCTGTAAAAAATGCCATTGGTAATTTGATAGGGATTGCATTGAATCTGTGTATTGCTTTGGATAATATAGTCATTTTCACATTATTGATTCTTCCAATCCAAGAACATGGTATATCTCTCCATCTGTTTGTATTATCTTTAGTTTCTTTCATCAGTGTCTTACAGTTTGCTGCATACAGGTCTTTTGTCTTCTTAGGTAGGTTTATTCCTAGGTATTTTATTTGTTTTGTTGCAGTGGTAAATGGGAGTGTTTCCTTAATTTCTCTTTCAGATTTTTCATCATTAGTGTATAGGAATGCCAGAGATTTCTGTGCATTAATTTTGTATCCTGCTCCTTTACCAAATTCATTGATTAGCTCTAGTAGTTTTCTGGTAGCATCTTTAGGATTCTCTGTGTATAGTATCATGTCATCTGCAAACAGTGACAGTTTTGCTTCTTTTCTGATTTGTATTCCTTTTATTTCTTTTTCTTCTCTGATTGGTGTGGCTAAAACTTCCAAAATTATGTTGAATAATAGCAGTGAGAGTGGGCAACCTTGTCTTGTTCCTGATCTTAGTGGAAATGTTTTCAGTTTTTCACCATTGGGAATGATGTTGGCTGTGGGTTTGTCATATATGGCCTTTATTATGTTGAGGTAAGTTCCCTCTATGCCTACTTTCTGGAGGGTTTTTATCATAAATGGGTGTTGAATTTTGTCGAAAGATTTTTCTGCATCTATTGAGATTACCATATGGTTTTTATCCTTCAATTTGTTAAAATGGTTTATCACGTTGATTGATTTGCGTATATTGAAGAATCCTTGCACTCCTGGAATAAACCCCACTTGATCATGGTGTATGATCCTTTTAATGTGCTGTTGGATTCTGTTTGCTAGTATTTTGTGGAGGTTTTTTGCATCTCTGTTCATCAGTGATATTGGCCTGTAGTTTTCTTTCTTTGTGACATCTTTGTCTGGTTTTGGTATCAGTGTGATGGTGGCCTCCTAGAATGAGTTTGGGAGTGTTCCTCCCTCTGCTATATTTTGGAAGAGTTTGAGAAGGATAGGTGTTGGCTCTTCTCTAAATGTTTAATAGAATTCACCTGTTATGCCATCTGGTCCTGGGCTTTTGTTTGTTGGAAGATTTTTAATCACAGTTTCAATTTCAGTGCTTGTGACTGGTCTGTTTATATTTTCTGTTTCTTCCTGGTTCAGTCTGAGAAGGTTGTGCTTTTCTAAGAATTTGTCCATTTCTTCCAGGTTGACATGACCAGCTTTTGAACCTCACTTTACAGCCAAATGGGAAGGGGTAGAGGGTGGAATGAGTAGGAATTCCCTCCGTAGTGGTAAAGAGCTGGGTCTATAGAGCTCAGCTGCACGTCTTTGAATTCTAGTATGGCTGTTTATTAGCTGAGGAAACTTGGGTCAAGTTGCTTTAATTTTCATGCCTCATATATAAGATGGGGAACACTAATAGTACCTGCTTCATTGATATATCATGTAGTTACCTACCACATTTGCTTTTTTATTATGATATATTTCTTTGAATTTAGGAAGGAAGCCAAAAGCCTTTCGTTTTTTACTGTTAACTATCTTCATTTCATTTGTTTCTGGGGCTACATCAATATATTAAAAAAAATTAGATCCTGGAGCACTAAAGTATGCTTCCCCCCCCCCCCATTTTAGGCTTCCAGAAGGAGAACTCTGAGCTCTAGTGAAAGGCATCAGAAATTAGTAGATGTAAACTATTGCAAACAAGTGCATGTCGAGGCACTACAAAGGCTGCAGAATCAAATCAGGGACCAAATGGTGCAGAATGAGAATGATGACCGGGCTGAGCGCAAAAGGTTCCTCCGATTATTACAGAATGAACAATTTGAGTTGGATATGGAAGAGGCCATTCAAAAGGTAAGTTTTACTATTCATTTTTACATCATTTTTTTCCTTCATTTTCTCTTTGGAAACAATGAAAGCCAACTGGAATTGAGTAGAGAGACTAAGTATCAGGCAAAGGATGCCTCCCAGTGAGTCAGCCCAGTATAGTGGGAAAGAGCTGGGGTTTTGGAGCTGGACTGTGTATCTTTGAGTCCTAGTACTACTATATGTTAGCTGTGGAACCTTGGGTAGTTTGCTTTTACTTTCTCTGTCCCATCTAGAAAGTGAGAAGAATAATAGTACCTACTTCATAGGATTGTTTTAGTAATTAATCAGTTAATACAGGCAAAGCCCTTAGAATAGTGCCTGGAAGAGTAAGCACTCAGGTTTTTTTTTTTTCATAAATATGAAATTCATAATTACTAACTTCCACAGTTTTGTTCACATAAGTATAATTCTGTTGCTTTCCCTAAAATTCTAAAGACAAAAATTTAAGAATACCTTTTTTGAATTTATTGAGATTAAACATGTACATTAAGTGGTAGAAAATGAACACTTATTTATTAGCTATGAATTTACTTGTATTTTTGATTTTTGAAATACTGCCTTGAAAAATTCAGGTATAATATGTAGGTATGTAACTACTAAAGTGTGGAGACAGTTTTTCAGTGCATATTTTAAGGGATGAGGGAGGTAGAAAAAGGGAAACCACCAAGAAAAGAAATGAGTTCTCATAAATGTGAAAAAGATGTTCTGATATTTCAGTATTTTTTGAGTGTCTGCTATATGTTCAACATTTTGTAAGATATTGTGGGGAATGGCAAAACCAAGTTTTAAAAGTGGTATTCATCCTTCTGAGTTTCAAATTCCAGAAGCTTAGACATGACTTTTTAACCCTGAGCAAGAAGATCCTTGGGGATTAGATTTTTTTGCCTATTCTTTTTATTCTTATTTTTCTTTAATTTTAAAGAAAATCCCAGATATCATATCAACTCTCTCTTGTATACTTCAGTATACATCTTACAAAATATGGATTTATTTTTATATAGCAGCAGCATAGTGCCATTATCTTACCTGATAGAATTATCAATAAATTCAAGGTATCATTTAATACCATTCCATAATCAAATTTCTATGATTGTATCAGAAGACTGCTTTTAGAGTTGGTTTGTTTTAATCAGATCCAAACAAGGTTTATCCAGTGTATTTGGTTATGTCAGGTCCCTTTTAATCTAAAACAACCCTTCCCTGTGCTTTTTTTGTTAACTTCATGTTTTTTACTTGTTAAAGAAGCTAGGCCAGTTGTCTAATAGCATATCCCACTTTCTGAATTTATCTATTTGCTTCCTCAGTGGTTCCTTTACTTTGTTCCCCTATCTCTTATATTTCCTCTAAATGAAAGTTAACCCTAAGGGCAGGATTAGGTTTAGGTACAACTCTTTTGGCTGTGACTCCATGGCAGTGCTATCCTTGATATCTTATCCCACCAGCAGGCACATACTGGTGCTGATGTTGATGCTAATGTTGATTAGTGGGTTTAATGAGACAGCCTGGTTCCTCCATTGTAAAGATCCCCACCAAACTTTAATCTTTGGTTTCACCAATGAATCTTTTTCATTATTAGGGGTTGCAAAACACTGATTTTCTAATTTTGTTGTTACTTTCACATTTAATTAGCTGCAATTCCTCTGTAAAGAACTTTCTCTCATCAACTAGCGTAATTTGGTACCCTGAGATACAGTTTTTACTGGAAAGGGAGATAAATAATTTTCAGAGTAAGAATTGGTGCCCTAGTCACTTCCATTGGTGTATGCCTATGTTGCTTTTTAAAATTTTATTTTCTTGAGCTTTGGACTTTTTCCCTTAAAAATTTTTTTTTTTTGGAGTCATGGGCCTTTATATACTTGAATTAATTGTATTTATTATTCTTTTTCATGCTCAGATTGTCCTACATTTGGCCAGTGGATGCCCTTTTATTGCTTCTGTGTCCTTTTGACAAGGCTCCCTTTATTTGTGGTAGCTTTCTTGCTTTTGTCAGAATACGGTGTTACAGGCTAGGGATGGTTAATTTTACGTGCCAGCTTGACTGGGCTGGGGGGTGTCCAGATATTTGGTCAGCCATTATTTTGGGTGTTTTTGGATGAGATTAGCATTTAAATTAATAGACTGAGTAAAGCAGATTTTTTTTTTTTTTTTTTTTTTTTGCTGTATGCGGGTCTCTCACTGTTGTGGCCTCTCCCGTTGCGGAGCACAGGCTCCGGACGCGCAGGCTCAGCGGCCATGGCTCATGCGCCCAGCCGCTCCGCAGCATGCGGGACCCTCCCGGACTGGGGCACGAACCTGTGTCCCCTGCATCGGCAGGTGGACTCTCAACCACTGCGCCACCAGGGAAGCCCGAGTAAAGCAGATTTTGAACTGAAACAATTCTTACTGAGTCTCAAGCCTGCCAACCTTCAGACAGGAACTACACCAGTGGCTCTCAGGCCTTTGACCTTAGACTGGAACTAAACTTTTAGCTGGCTTCTGTCTCCAGCTTTCCAACTCACCCTGCAGATCTTGGGACTTGCCTGCTTCCATAATTGCTTGAGCTGATTCCTTATTATATTGTTTCTGTTTCTCTCGAAAACCCTAATACAAGGTTCATCTTGTAAATTTCTTGCTTCATACCTGGTATTGGCCATTGTACCAAGGAGTTCTATTATCATTTAGTGGAGACAATTTTGGGTTTAGATATGCTTATTACTCTTGGGTGTTAGATATGCTTATTATATTGGTTCCAGGTCTTTTCAGCAGATAGAACTTGGACATATGCATATTTTTAACTTTTTGAGATAAGTTTAGTTTTACAGAATAGTTGCAAAAATAATACCCTTGACCTGACTTCCCTTTATGTCACCGCTAACTTAATCATAGAATAATTATCAAAATGAAGAAATTAGCCTTGCCACAATACTATTAACTAAACTGTGAGATTTATTCAGATTTCATCAGTTTTTCCACTAACACCTTTTTGTTGTTGTTGTTGTTGTTCCAGTATCACAAATTGCATTTAGTTGTCAGGTGTCCTTAGTCTCCTCTAAGTCTCCTCCATTCTGTGAGTTCCTCCCTTTTTTTCTCTTTCATGACCTTGACAATTTTGAAGACTATAGTTCATTTGTTATATTAGTTTTCTGTTGCTGTGTAACAAACTTCCACAAACTTAGTGGCTTAAAACAATATCCATTTATTACCTCACAATTTCTGTAGGTCAGAAGTCCAGGCATGGTGTAGCTGGATTGTCTGCTTGGTCTCACAAGGCTGAAATCAAGGTGTTGCCTGGGATGCATTCTCATCTGGATCTTGGGGCCTCTTCTCGGCCCGTTTAAGTTGTCAGCAGAGTTCATGTTCTTGTAGTTGTAAGCCTGAAGTTTTCATCTCCCAGAGGTTGCTGACATTCCCTGCCACGTGACCCTCTCTACACATGCAGTTTACTTGCTTTCTGGTACCACAAGATGTTCCAGGCTCAGCTTATTCTTCCCTTGCCTTGGAATCAACCAGTTCTCTAAGAAGACTTGGTTCCTTTTATTGGAAAATGGTATTTAGAAACCAAGGTCTGAATGATGGACGTGTTCATTATTACTGGGGTTTTACTGCTCTACTCCCTCTAGGTGGAAAGAACTAGAAAACAAACTAGAAAATAACCATACACGCACATCTGTGTTTACATTTGTGTGTCTGTCTATCTGCATGTATTTATTAATTAAAAAAAACCATGAGCCTGAGTTGGTACTGCTGACTCCAATCTGCCACCACAGGGGTCATTTTTGTCTTTCTCCTTTCCTTATTTGTAATTGCATTCTCCCAACAAAAAGAAAGCTGGCTCTGATTATCTACAGTATATTTATTTATTCTTTCAACCCTAGAATACAAATAGCTTCAGAATTGCTAACCTGCACCCTTGTGAACAACAAATTTACTAACTACAATACAGACTTAGGTACAGTTCTTTGTGTCCTTAGCCTTGCAATATCTAGTCAAACTTTTTTCCAAAGTTACTTATGTCCACTCCTATCTATCTCCTCCATTGTGGTTATTTGATTGATTTTTGTTTGGTTGGTTTTTTTGACTGATTTTTAATACATTTAATTTGTTATAGTCTGCATTCCATTGTCCTCCCCAGTCTGATTGATTGTCCTCAATCAATCTGATTGATTTCTTTTTTTTTTCTAATGTTGAAATAATTACATATCCTTGGGAAGGTGCAAAGATAGTGCAGAGAGGTCCACTGTGCCCTTGGGCAGTTTCCCCCCAACGGTTATATCTTACACAACTGTAATATAATATCAACGCTGTAAAATGTCATTGCTATGTTATGCGTATATATTTCTGTGTCATTTTATTACATGTGTAGATTTATGCAACCACCACCTTATTCAAGATACAGAACTAGGGCTTCCCTGGTGGCGCAGTGGTTGAGAGTCCGCCTGCTGATGCAGGGGACACGGGTTCGTGCCCCGGTCTGGGAAGATCCCACATGCCGCGGAACGGCTGGGCCCGTGAGCCATGGCTGCTGAGCCTGCGCATCCGGAGCCTGTGCTCCGCAATGGGAGAGGCCACAACAGTGAGAGGCCCGCGTACAGCAAAAAAAAAAAAAAAAGATACAGAACCATCACCACCAAGACCTCATTCATGCTACCTACCCCATTATTGTCACACACTTCCTTCAAACCCCATAATGACTGGCAATCACTAATTTGTTCTCCATCTCTATAATTTTGTTATTTCAAGAATCTTATTTTTTAAAAAAGATGTTATATAAACAGTCCTGCATGTGATTCCATACATATGTGGAATCATACGTCTATAACCTTTATTTATTTTTTAAAACATCTTTATTGGAGTATAATTGCTTTACAATTGCTTTACAATGGTGTTAGTTTCTGCTTTATAACAAAGTGAATCAGCTATACATACATATATATCCCCATATCTCCTCCCTCTTGCGTGTCCCTCCCACCCTCCCTATCCCACCCCTTTAGGCGGTCACAAAGCATCAAGCTGATCTCCCTGTGCTATGTGGCTGTTTCCCACTAGCTAGCTGTTTTACATTTGGTAGTGTATATATGTCCATGCCACTCGCTCACTTCGTCCCAGCTTACCCTTCCCCCTCCCTGTGTCCTCAAGTCCATTCTCTACGTCTGTGTCTTTATTCCTGTCCTGCCCCTAAGTTCTTCAGAACCATTTTTTTTTTGTCTGTAACCTTTAGAATAGGCTTTTTTCACTCCACGTAATGCTCTTGAGATTCATCCATGTTGTCGGATGTGTCAACAGTTGATTCCTTTTTATTATTAAGTAGTAGTACACAGTATGGATGTACTAGTTGATTTCATTTTAAATTTGCATATTATAAAATTCATTCTTTGTTATGTACAATTCTATGGATTTTAGCAAATGCAGATTACTGTTTCCACCATCACAATGTCATACAAAGCAATCCATCACACCAAAAGTCCCCTCATGCTTCTCCTTTATAGTCAACCACTCACACCACCCCCCAATCCCTGGAAACAATTGATTTCTTTTTTGTCCAATAGGTTTATCTTTTCCATAGTATCATATAAATGGAATTATGTAATATGTCACCTTTTGGGTCTGACTTCTTTCACTCAGCAAAACAAATTTAAGATTTTGTGTTGTTGCATGAATCATTCATTTTAATTGCTGAATGGTATAGTAGTATTCTATTATATGGAGGTACCACAGTTTGTTTATCCATTCACAGTATGAAGTAAATTTGAGTTGTTTACAGTTTTGGGCAAATGTGAATAAAACTGAATACAAACTTTTTTATGAACATAAATTTTCATTTCTCTTGGATAGATATCTGATAGTAGGATGGTTGGGTCATATGGTATGTGTAAGTTTCATTTTATAAGAAACTGCCAAATCATTTTCCAGAGTTACTGCACTACTCTGCATTTCCTCAAGTAATGTATAAGAATTCCAATGGCTTTGTGTCCACAGCAGTACTTGCTGTTGCTTTTTGTTCATTGAAATTTTTATTGAGATAATTATAGATTCATATGAAGTTGTAAGAAAAATACATAAAGTTCCTATATAGCCTGTACCCAATTTCTCCCAATGGTACATCTTGCAAAAGTATAGTACAATATCACAAACAAGATATCAACAGTGATGCAATTCACCAGTCTTGTTCAGATTTCCCCAGTTTTATTTGTGTGTGTGTGTGTGTGTGTGTGTGTGTGTGTGCGTGCGCTTCTATACAGTTTATAACGTGTAGCTTTGTATATATAATACCATAGCCAAGATCCAGAGGAGTTCCATGATCACAAGGATCCCACGTTTTGTCCTTTTATGTGCATACGCTTCTCTTTCTTGTCCATCCCTAACTCATCCCTAACTGTAGAAATCACTAATATGTTCTCCATTTCTATAATTTTGTCACTTAAAGAACATTACATGTACAACTCATCAGTAAAATGAGCAAAGGATTTCAATAGCCATTTCTCCAAAGAAGATATACAAGTGAGCAATAAGCCCAAAAAGCGATGCTCAACATCATTAATCATTAGGGAGATGCAAATCAAAACCACAGTGAGATACCACTTCAGACCCACGAGGACTGCTGCAGTTGGAGGAAAAAAAAAAGGAAAATAAGTGTTGGAACCCTTGTACATTGCTGCTGGAAATGTAAAATGGTGTAGTGGCTGTACAGAACTGTTTGGTAGTTCCTCAAAAAGTTAAGCATAGTTACTATATTACATAGCAGTTACACTCCTAAGCATATGACCAAGATAATTGAAAATCTATGTCCACAAAAAAACTTTTACACAAATGTTCATAGCAGCATTAATCATGATAGCCAGATAAGTGGAAACAACCCAAATGCCCATCAGCTTGTGAATGGATAAGCAAAATATGTTATATCTGTACAATTGTATATTATGCAGCCATAAAAAGGTATGCATTACTGATATGTACTGCGACATAGGTGAACGTTGAAAGCATTATGCTAAATGAAAGAAGCCAAACACAAAAAGGCCACATATTGTATGATTTCTTTTAAATGAAATATCTAGAATAGGCAAATTCACACAGATAGGAAGTAGATTAGTGGTTGAGGGGTAAGTGGAATGGTGAGTGACTGCTAACAGGTATGGGGTTTCTTTTTCGGGTGATAAAAAGGTTCTGTAATGTTAAAAACTTACATCCACACACAAAACTGCACATGGATGTTTATGGCAGCTTTATTCATAATTGCCGAAACTTGTAAGCAACTAAGATGTCCTTCAGTAGGTGAATGGATAAATAATCCACAAAATAGAATATCATTATTCAGTGCTAAAATAAATGAGCTATCAAGCCATGAAAAGACATGAAAGTGAAAGAAGCCAATCTGAAAAGGCTACATAATGTATGATTTCAACTATATGACATTCTGGAAAAGGCAAAACAATGGGGTTAGTGAAAAGTTCAGTGGTTTCCAGGGGTTTTGGAGAGGGTGGGATGAATAAGCAGAACAAAGAGGATTTTTAGGGCAGTGAAACTACTCTGTATGATATTGTAATGGTAGGTATATATGTCATCATACAGTTGTTTAAACCCATAGAATATATAACACCAAGAATGAACAGTAAGGTAAACTATGGACTTTGGGTGTTAATGATGTGTCAGTGTAGGTTTACTGATTGTAACAAATGTCCCCTCTGGTGTGGGATGTTGATAGGGGGCTGTGCATGTGTGTGGGCAGAGTGTTTATTGGGAACTCTGTTCTTGTCAGTTTTGCTGTGAACCCAATACTGCTCCAAATAGTAGTCTATTAAAAAAAAAAAGTTCTGGAACTAGGTAGTGGTGTTGGTTGCACAACATTGTGAATGTACTAAAAAACTGCTGAGCCGTGAATTGTGAAATGTGAATTTTATGCTGTGTGAATTATGTTTCAGCTTTAAAATAGAACATGTTCCAAGAACATTATATAAATAGGATCAAACAGTATGTAACCTTTTGGGATTGGATTTTTTCACTCAGCATAATTCCTGGAGATTCATCCAGATTGTAGTTTGTATGAATACTCACTCTTTTTTGTTGCTGAGTGGTGTTCCACAGTATGGATATACCACAGTTTATTTGACCATTCACCTGTTGAAGGATGTCTGGGTATTTTCAGTTGGGTATTTTGAATAAATCTGCTGTAAACATTTGGGTACAGGTTTTTTTAATAAACATAAAATTTCTCTGGGAGAAATGCTTAAGAGTACAACTGTTGAGTTGTATTGTAAAATCTATTTTCCAGAGTAGCTATACCATTTTACATTCCCAGCCAGTGAATAATGCTGTTTCTCACCAGCATTTGTTTTTGCTGCTACTTTTTGTTTTAGCCATTCCAGTAGGTATGTAGTGATATATAATTGTAGTTTTAACTTGAATTTCCTGATGTCTAATGATATTGAACATCTTTTCATGTGCATATTCTTTCCTAAATACAGAATTTAATCAAGTCTCTAGATCTTTCTACCATTTTATAGGAAATACAAAAGAGAAACAAGATATCCTGGTGAAGCAATCAGTTGAATTCAGAATGTGAAACATTCTGTGGGACATATGTCCTAATTTCCACAACAAATCAGTGTGCTGGCGGGGGGTAGTCTGTGAGGAGACTGTTAAAAAATAAAAGAGACTTAATAGAAATCATAACTAGATACAATATATGGACCTTGTTTGGATTTTGATTTGAACAAACCAAAAAAAAAAAGATCTTCGAGACAGCTGGGGAAATCTAAATATGGAAAAGTTATTAGACCTTACTAAGGAATTATTGTTAATTTATTTCAGTTTATTACTTGTATGGTTATATAAGAAGAAATTCTTGTCAGGTAGAGATCAATATTGAATTATTTACATGGTAATGATATATCTAGGATTTGTTTTTAAATACTCTAGTAAAAAAATATATATATAGGAAAAAGTGGGAGTGGAGTGGAAGAGTAGAGAAAAAAGATTGGCAAAATACTGATAATTTTTGAAGATGAGTGATGGCTACCTGAGGGAGTGTTTCAGTATTCTTCTTACTTTTGGTGATGTTTGAAAATTTCCATGAAAAAATGTTCAGAAAAAAAAACATTCAGATAAAATGTTCAGAAATTTTCCGTGATAAAATGTTCAGAACATTTTCCAGATAAAATGTTCAGAAAAATTATTTATTGAAATTATATTTTGTATTTTAAAACATAAACAGTTGACTGCTCAGAAGGTACTTGTAGTTTTTTGCTATAAAACAAATTCAACCTTAATGGAAAAAAATCTGGTTCTGGGGGACAAATGACTAAAGTTATTTATTTTTTTATTTAGGCAGAAGAAAACAAAAGATTGAGGGAGCTCCAGCTTGAACAAGAAGAAAAATTAGCTATGGAATTGGCAAAACTTAAACATGAAAGTCTAAAGGATGAAAAGATGAGGCAACAAGTAAGAGAAAACAGGTATCTTGGCTTCCAAAAATTTCATTTATTTAGTCTTTTTGGCCACTTAAAAATTTTTTTTTTTTTGCATTAGGTCCTTGGTTATCTATTTTAAATATAGCAGTGTGTACATGTCAATTCCAAAGTCCCAATCTACACCTCCCCTCTGCCATTCCCCCCTGGTAATCATAAGCTAATTCTCTGAGTCTCTGAGTCTGTTTCTGTTTTGTAAATAAGTTCATTTGTATCATTTTTTTTTAGATTCTGCATATAAGTGATATATGATATTTGTCCTTCTCTGTCTGACTTACTTCACTTACCTTTAAACTTTTATGTAATGCTTAGCATCTGAGAGTGAGATTTCTTTCTTTATGTCATTGTACTTAGTTAATATTTTGACTAGAAATACTGCTTTAAATCCTATATATATGTTCATCTGAGAAAAGAGGTAATATTCTTAGAAATACAGTGTTAATATTTAAGGTGAAAATCAGTATCAATTCCCTCTTCTCTAAAGATAATTTTTAAAATGACCTCTTATAAAAAATAGACTCATGAATTCTACTTGTAAGAAAAATCTTAGGTGATACCTAATTTAATTTTATGCCCCTACATAAATTTCCTACAGTATTTCTGGAAGGTGGCTGGTCAGCTGTGGTTTAGCACGTCCAGTGACTGCCATAGGAACTTTTTCATTCAGCCCTATCTTTGAATAATCCTTTTTTCCCTATTGTTTCAAAATTAATTTCCCTGTAATATCCAGGCATTTATCTTAGTTCTGCTATCTGATTGAAAAAGAAATAAATTGAGTTTTTCTTTAGGACATCTCTTCATATTTATGAATCCACTAAACATTTCCTTCTGTAAGTTAAATGTCCCTTATTCCTTCATTTGTTCCTCAGATAACATGATTTCAAGCTTCTTTACCATCCTGGTTCTCTTCTGTAGATGTAATGTAGATTTTTAGTATTCCTTAACAAAATATTGCCCCCACAATTATGTGTAATACTCTAGGGTACTGTTAATTTTATTTAATTTTTTAAAAAATATTTATTTATTTATTTGGTTGCACCGGGTCTTAGTCGTGGCAGGCAGGCTCCTTAGTTGCAGAGCACCGGCTCCTTAGTTGCAGCATGTTGTCTTCTTAATTGTGGCATGTGGGCTTCTTAGTTGTGGCATGTGAACTCTTAGTTGTGGCATGCATGTGGGATCTAGTTCCCTGACCAAGGACTGAACCCAGGCCCCCTGCATTGGGAGCACGGAGTCTTATCCACTGCACCACCAGGGAAGTCCCTAGGGTACTGTTTAGTACTTCTAATAGTGAGACTATTAACCACATTGTTCTAGAATATGTTTCTTAATGTTGCCTAATATAGAATTACTTTTCAGTGGCAGCCTATCACACTATTGATTAAAACTCAGACTAACTAAATGCCCATTCTGTACTTATGTAGTTGAATATATTAGGAATTTACTTTGATAGTTGTTACATTTTATCTTTAACTGAGCAAGGCTTCTATAGAATATTATATAACCCATGGATGAGCTCCAGAGATTTTGAGCCCATTAAATTATATATGTATGTTTGGCAAATGTACCCATGTGTATTTTTCTGTGTCCACAACTTTTATCACATTCTCTAAGGGATTACTAATTCTTAGAAGAAAAAAAAAGATTTAAAATTGCTGCTAATGTCTTCATATTGCTCTAGTCTCAAACTATCTTTTTTGATCTTAATTCTGCAATTATTGTTAGCTATCACTCACACTTTTATGTTTTCTGAAGATGAAATAAATTTTTCATATATCTTTGTCTGATTCACTGATAAAAGATTTAAATATAGGACCTTTCTAGCAATTGAAGGCTAGGTGATTCAGATAAAAGCTCCCTCTCAGAGAAGACTGTCTAGAGAAAGTAAAATAATAAGATATGGGAGAGGAAGGAAACCAGAATGGTGAGCCTGGCATTTGTAGCTGCATTTCTCCTGGAAGTTTCTGCAGATGGCAAAAGTATGGCTGAGAGTAAACAAGTGAAGCAGAGCTTGGCCAGTAAGCATATAGTAAGGTGTTCAACATCATTCTACACGCTGTATGCTTAAGAGTTGTGTACTTTGGTGTATGTTTTACTTTAATAATCCAGAATTTAATTAGATTTTATTAGATAGAAACAGATGAAGAGATACTGTGCAGTTTAGTGGAAAATATCCACAATAAGCATAGAGAGACAAAAGGGTAGAAAAATACAAAAGAGAACTTAAAAGAGATAAGGGCTGTGCTGGAAAGTGCTACCACAGGCGTCCCCAACCTCCGGGCTGTGGACCAGTACCGGCCCACTCCCTTTTAAGAACCGGGCCACACAGCGGGAGGTGAGCGGCGGGCAAGTGAGTGAAGCTTCACCTGCCGCTCCCCATCGCTCACATTACCGCCTCAACCATTCCCCCCACCCCTCACCCTCCGTGGAAAAATTGTCTTCCACAAGACCAGCTGGTCCCTGGTGCCAAAAAGGTTGGGGACCGCTGTTCTACCAGATGTATAATTTTCATTCTGGTAGTAGAAATGAAAGTGGATGATGCAGAAGCAGTATTCAAAGAGATACAGTCTGAGAATTTCAAAAATAATAAAAGGCATAAAGCCACAAAGACACAGTAAATAATTAAAAATACATCATGCTCATCCTAGTCAAACTTCAGAAATCTAACAATAAAGAAAATCATAAAAATCACAAAAGTAGCCACACAAAAACGACTACTGCCTTCAAAAGAGCAACAGTGAGAAGTATGACTGAACTTTGAGCAGCAACATTAGAAACTAGAAGACTGGATTTAAAGGACTGAAAGAAAATTTAGTAATCTATACATTGTGGAAAGTTTCTTCAAACATAAGGCAAAAGTCATTCTTGAGTATTCTTTCAAATAGAGTATGTTTCCTCTCAGCAGTGTCAAAACTGCTAAGAGTTTTTAATTTTATGCATAAGCCGTGGTAAAATTTTGACTGACATGCAGAAATGGACCATTTTCTGATCAGTGTATTCATCTGGAAATTGGCAGGTCTAAATTGAAGGAAATGTTTGCTGTGGTGCTTGAAATGTATCCAAAGTAATTAAAAATCACCTATATCATGATTAGGCTCTTTAAACTTAAAAGAAATTAATTTTTAAAACCCAGGGTAGGGCTTCCCTGGTGGCACAGTGGTTGAGAGTCCGCCTGCTGATGCAGGGGACACGGGTTCGTGCCCCGGTCCGGGAGGATCCCACATGCCGCGGAGCGGCTGGGCCCATGAGTCATGGCCACTGAGCCTGCGTGTCCGGAGCCTGTGCTCCGCAACGGGAGAGGCCACAGCAGTGAGAGGCCCGTGTACTGCAAAAAAAAAAAGAAAAAAAAAAAAAAACCCAGGGTAAATTTTTAAAACTCAGTGAAATTTATTTTGAAAATAATTGTTCAAGTTCAGAAGTCATGAGACTCTTTTGTATTATTTAGAACACATGATTTTTTTTAATCCAAGAAAATATTTAAAAGACAATCTAATTTTATTATAGCTTTTAACTGGAGTTGAGAAACTCACTGTCTAGTTTTATTTTATTTATTTTTTATTGGAGTAAAATTGCTTTACAATGTTGTGTTAGTTTCTGCTGTACAATGAAGTGAATCAGCTATATGTATCCCTATATCCCCTCCCTCTTGGGAATCCCTCCCACACCCCACCACCACCTATCTAGATCGTCACAGAGCACCGAGCTGACCTCCCTGTGCTATACAGCAGCTTCCCACTAGCTCTCTATTTTACACCTGGTAGTGTATTTATGTCAAACCTAGTCTTCCAATTCGTCCCACCCTCCCCTTCCCCCCCATGTCCACATGTCCATCCTCTACGTCTACATCTCTCTTCCTGCCCTACAAATAGGTTCATTTGTGCCATTTTTCTAGATTCCACATATATGTGTTAATATACGATATTTTTTTTTCTCTTTCTGGCTTACTTCACTCTGTATGAGAGATTCTAAGTCCGTCCACATCTCTACAAGTGACCCAGTTTCGTTCATTTTCATAGCTGAGTAATATTCCATTGTATATATGTACCACATCTTCTTTATCCATTCATCTATTGTTGGACATTTAGGTTGTTTCCATGTCCTGGCTATTGTAAATAGTGCTGCAGTGAACATTGGGGTACATGTGTCCTTTTGAATTATGTTTTTCTCAGGGTATATGCCCAGTAGTGGGATTGCTGGGTCGTATGGTAGTTCTATTTTTAGATTTTTATGGAATCTCCGTACTGTTCTCCGTAGTGGCTGTGTCAATTTACATTCCCACCAACAGTGCAAAAGGGTTCCTTTTTCTCCACACCCTCTCCAGCATTTATTGTTTGTAGATTTTTTGATGATGGCCATTCTGACTGGCGTGAGGTGATGCCTCATTGTAGTTTTGATGTGTATTTCTCTAATAATTAGTGATGTTGAGCAGCTTTTCATGTGCCTCTTGGCCATCTGTATGTCTTCTTTGGTGAAATGTCTGTTGAGGTCTTCTGCCCATTTTTTAATTGGGTTGTTTGTTTTTTTGATACTGAGCTCCATGAGCTGTTTATATATTTTGGAGATTAATCCTTTGTTAGTTGCTTCATTTGCAAATATCTTCTACCATTCTGAGGGTTGTCTTTTCGTCTTGCTTATGGTTTCCTTTGCTGTGCAAAAGCTTTTAAGTTTCCTTAGGTCCCATTTGTTTATTTTTGTTTTTATTACCATTTCTCTAGGAGGTGGGTCAAAAAACATCTTGCAGTGGTTTATGTCAAAGAGTGTTTTCCCCTAAGAGTTTTATAGTGTCCGGTCTTACATTTAGGTCTTTAATCCATTTTGAGTTTGTTTTTGTCTATGGTGTTAGGAAGTGTTCTAATTTCATTGTTTTACATGTAGCTGTCCACTTTTCCCAGCACCACTTATTGAAGAGGCTGTCTTTTCTCCATTGTATGTTCTTGCCTCCTTTGTCATAAATTAGGTGACCATATGTGCATGGGTTTATCTCCAGGCTTTCTATCCTGTACGATTGATCTGTATTTCTGTTTTTGTGCCAATACCATACTGTCTTGATTACTGTAGCTTTGTAGTATAGTTTGAAGTCAGGGAGACTGATTCCTCAGCTCCGTGTTTCTTTCACAAGATTGCTTTGACTATTCGGGGTCTTTTGTGTTTCCATACGAATTGTAAAATTTTTTGTTCTAATTCTGTGAAGAATGCCATTGGTAGTTTGATAGGGATTGCATTGAATCTGTCAATTGTTTTGGGTAGTAGAGTCATTTTCACAATATTGATTCTTCCAATCCAAGAACATGGTATATTTCTCCATCTGTCTGTATCCTCTTTTTGCATCTATGTTCATCAGTGATATTGGTCTGTAATTTTCTTTTTTTGTAGTATCTTTGTCTGGTTTTAGTGTCAGGGTGATGGTGGCTTTGTAGAAAGAATTTAGGAATGATCCTCCTCCTGTAATTTTTTGGAAGAGTTTGAGAAGGATAGGTGTTAGCTCTTCTCTAAATGTTTGATAGAATTTGCCTGTGAAGCCATCTGCTCCTGGACTTTTGTTTGCTGGAAGATTTTTAATTACAGTTTCATTACTTGCGATAGGTCTGTTTATATTTTCTAATTCTTCCAGATTCAGTCTTGGAAAATTGTACCTTTCCAGGAATTTGTCCATTTCTTTGTGGTTGTTCATTTTCTTGGCATATAGTTGTTTGTAGTAGTGTCTTAGAATCCTTTCTATTTCTGTGGTGTCAGTTGTGATTTTTCCTTTTTCATTTCTAATTTTATTGATTTGCATCCTCTCCCTTTTTTTCTTGATTAGTCTGGCTAAAGGTTTATCAATTTTGTTTATCTTCTCAAAGAACCAATTTTTAGTTTTATTGATCTTTGCTATGTTTTCTTTATTTCTGTTTCATTTATTTCTGCTCTGATCTTTATGATTTCTTTCCTTCTGCTGACTTTGGGTTTTCTTTGTTCTTCTTTCTCTAGTTTCTTTAGGTGTAAGTTAGATTGTTTATTTGAGATTTTTCTTGTTTTTTAGGTGAAATTGAATTGCTATAAACTTCCCTCTTAGAACTGCTTTTGCTGTGTCCCATAGATTTTGGGTTGTGTGTTTTCATTTTCATTTGTTTCTATGTATTTTTTTATTTCTTCTTTGATTTCTTCAGTGATTTCTTGGTTGTTTAGCAGTATACTGTTTAGCCTCCATGTATTTGTGTTTTTTACAGTTTTTTTCCTGTAATTGATTTACAATCTCATAGCATTGTGGTCAGAAAAGATGCTTGATGTGAGTTCAATTTTCTTACATTTTCCGAGGCTTGATTTGTGACCCAGGATGTGATGTATTCTGGAGAATGTTCCGTGTGCACTTGAGAAGAAAGTGTATTCTGACACTTTGGGGTGGAATGTCCTATAAATATCAATTAAATCTATCCGGTCTGTTGTGTCATGTAAAGCTTGTGTTTCCTTATTTTCCGTTTGGATGA
The DNA here is from genome assembly GCF_937001465.1 of Orcinus orca. NCBI lineage: Eukaryota > Metazoa > Chordata > Mammalia > Artiodactyla > Delphinidae > Orcinus > Orcinus orca. The sequence continues at coordinate 101,925,165 of NC_064560.1, forward strand.
TCTGTACGTTGGTTAAGTGGGGTGTAAAGTCCCCTACTATTATTGTGTTACTGTCGATTTCCCCTTTTACGGTTGTTAGCATTTACCTTATGTATTGAGGTGCTCCTATGTTGGGTGCATAAATATTTATAATTGTTATATCTTCTTCGTGGATTGATCCCTTGATCATTTTGTAGTGTCCTTCCTTGTCTCTTTTAACATTCTTTATTTTAAAGTCTATTTTATCTGATATGAGTGTTGCTGCTCCAGCTTTCTTTTGATTTCCATTTGCATGGATTATCTTTTTCCATCCCTTCTCTTTCAGTCTGTATGTGTCCCTAGGTCTGAAGTGGGTCTGTTGTAGACAGCATATATGGGTCTTGTTCTTGTGTCCATTCAGCCAGCCTGTGTCTTTTATTTGGAGCACTTAATCCATTTACTTTCAAGGTTATTACTGATATGTATGTTCCTATTACCATTTTCTTAATTATTTTCATTTTGTTTTTGTGGGTCCTTTTCTTCTCTTGTGCTTCCCACCTAAAGAAGTTCCTTTAGCATTTGTTGTAAAGCTAGTGTGGTGGTGCTGAATTCTCTTAGCTTTTGCTTGTCTGAAAAGCTTTTGATTTCTCTGTCAAATCTGAATGAGATCCTTGCTGAGTAGAGTAATCTTGGTTGTAGGTTTTTCTCTTTCATCACTTTAAGTATATCCTGCCACTCCCTCTCCCTGCAGAGTTTCTGCTAAAAAATCAGCTGATAACCTTATGGGGATTCCTTTGTATGTTATTTTTTGCTTTTCCCTTGCTGCTTTTAATATTTTTTCTTTGAATTTAATTTTTGTTAGTTTGATTAATATGTGTCTTGGTATGTTTCTCCTAGGGTTTATCCTGTATGGGACTCTCTGTACTTTCTGGATTTGGGTGACTATTTCCCTTCCCATGTTAGGGAAGTTTTCTGCTATAATCTCTTCAGATATCTTCTCAGACCCTTCCTTTTTCTCTTCTTCTTCTGGTACCCTTATAATTTGAATATTGGTGCATCTAATGTTGTCCCAAAGGTCTCTGTGATTGTCTTCAGTTCTTTTCATTCTTTTTTCTTCTGTTCCTCGGCAGTTATTTCCACCATTCTGTCTTCCAGCTCACTTATTTGTTCTTCTGCCTCAGTTTTATGTTATTGATTCCTTCTAGTGTATTTTTCATTTCAGTTATTATGTTGTTCATCTATGTTTGTTTGTTCTTTAGTTCTTCTAGATCTTCTTTTTTTTTTTTGTATTATGTGGGCCTCTCACTGTTGTGGCCTCTCCCGTTGCGGAGCACAGGCTCCGGACACACAGTCTCAGCGGCCATGGCTCACGGGCCCAGCCACTCCGCGGCATGTGGGATCTTCCCGGACCGAGGCACGAACACATGTTCCCTGCATTGGCAGGCGGACTCTGAACCACTGCGCCACCACGGAAGCCCTCTTCTAGATCTTTGTTAAACATTTCTTGTATTTTCTCAATCTGTGCCTCCATTCTGTTTCTGAGATTCTGGATCATCTTTACTGTCATTACTCTGAATTCTTTTTCAGGTAGCTTGCCTATTTCCTCTTCACTTATTTGGTCTTATAGGTTTTTACCTTGCTCCCTCATCTGTGACATTTTTTCGTTGTCTTATTTTATTTTATTTTTTGATGGGTGGGATTGTGTTCCTGTTTTACTGGTTTTTGGCCTGAGGCTTCCAGCATTGGAGTTTGTAGGCTGTTGGGTAGAGCTGAGTCTTGGTGCCAAGGTGAGGACCTCGGGGTGACCTCACTCTGATGAATATTCCCTGGGGTCTGAGGTTTTCTGTTAGTCCAGTGGTTCAGACTTGGAGCTCCCACAACAGGAGCTCTGGCCTAACCCTCTGCTCATGAACCAAGATCCCACAACCCACGTGGGGCGGCAAAAAAAAAAAAAAAAAAAAAGGAAGAAGAAGAATAAAAGGAGCAGAACAATAACAGAGTAAAAAATAAGATTAGAAAACTAACAGATATGTTAGAAAGAATAAAAAAATAAAAATATAGATGAAACAACAACCAGAAGCTAAAACAGAACTACAATAGTAAAAAAGAGGAGAGGAAAGAAACAAAAAAAAGCCAGAAAAGGCCTTGGCTGTGTGGGGGGGTGGGGCTTAGGCAGGGGTGGGGTTTATGTGGTGGGCAGGGCCTATGCTTAGGACCCACAGGGCCGGAAAAGACCCTGGGTGGCTTGTGAGGCTTAGGCTCAAGGCAGCAGGAGGGACCCAGGAGTGCCTCTGGCCTTGGAGGTCAGAGCACCAGGTCCAGGACCCCAGCAGGCTCACTGGGTCCTAGTGGGTGGGGGGAATGCAGGGTGCTTTCCCCCGCATCCTCCGATCCTAGAGGTCCCCTCCCTGTTGGCCTCTCTTCTTCTTTCCCCTCACCTCCCTCCTGTGCCTCTAGGAGCCACGTGGCCAGAGGGAGCCCCAGAAGGCAGGGGACCAGACCTGGAAGCCCAACAGGCTTCCCGAGGCTTAGTGGGTGGGGGAAATGCCCTCCGCCCCTCCCCTATTCCTCCAATCCCAGAGGGCCCTCCCATCTGCCTCTCCTCCTCTTACCCCCCTTCTCCCTCCATCCTATGCCCCTAAGACCCTCACAACCCGACAGGGCCCAGGAGAATGGAGGACCAGGCCCGGGAGCCCAGCAGGCTTCCTGGGCCATAGTAAGCAGGGGAAACACCCTCCATGCCTTCCCTGATCCTCTGATCTTGGAGGACCCCTCCCTGTCCACCACTCCTCTTCTCTGCTCAGCCCCGCCCCCCATCTCCCTCCTATACCCCTAGGACCAACGTGGCCCGGAGGGGGCCTTGGAAGGTGGAGGACCCGGCTGGGGAGCCCGGCAGGCTTCCTGGGGCCCGATTAGGCAAGGGAAACTCTAGGCGTGCTCCCACTGATATCTGAGCCCCTGAGGGTCCCTCCAGGTATGGGAACCCCTCCCCGCTCCCAGCCACCACTTCTCCTCCCCCCTCACTCCCCCCACGTCCTACCCATTGCTCAGGGGGTACTTCTCATCTCCTTGGGCGTCTAGGTCCCCCACCAGCGTGTGGCAGGTGCCCTAGTTGTGGGGAGACGTGAACTCCATGTCTTCCTACACCGCCATCTTGACTCTGCCCCCACCACTGTCTAGTTTTAGAAATCCTATTTTAATTGTAGCATTAATAATTATAATTAGTTGTACAATTAGTTATAATTATTTACAGTTATTACAACTAATTGTATAATTATGACCATACAATTTATAACTATTAAATAATAGCAATTTATATTTATTATATAGCTAACACATAGCTTTATGAAAGAAAAAATAAGTACCTTGTTTATAACTTGTATTTAAGTTCAGCAAAAACTATCTCAAAGAAGAGACAGTCTGCCCTTATTAAATGTACTAGTTCCTTGCCGATGCCAGTACTATTATATTACATTTCTGACTGATAATCAATATGTTAATTATTAAAATAAATAAGATGGCTTAAAAAAATAACATTTTCAGTCAAACAAAATAGAGAATTGATCACGATAACCCTGCATTAAAGGAAATACTAGCAGTTGTTCTTCAGGTAGAAGAATAAAAATGATCCCAACATTAATCTCAAAACTTCAGGGAGGAAAATGCGTAGTAAGTCTAGATGAAATATGAATCTGTAAATCACTTATTGTAATGTCTTTGGGATTTAAAATATATAAATAGTTAAATATGTAACAAACCATAACAAAAGTGAGGTAGGAAGTACATACATGGAGTTAAAGTGGTCAAGAATCTCTCATTGTTTGGTAAAAAATGGACAGATTTTATCAGACTTGAAACAAACATGTAATCTCTGTAATACAAATTTGGAAAAGAATATACAATTAACAAATTAATAGAGGGAAAAATGTGATAATAAAGAATGATGAGGCTGTGCAGAAAAGAGTTGACATAGCACACTTGAGGCTAATTTCCTCAGATAGCCCTGCTTTGCAAGTTTGTTCCTTGGCTGGCATCTGGAAACTTGGATTTCAAGAAGGTTCCCACCACTCTATGATAAGAGTGCCTAATTGTTTGGAAAAACAGTATGGTTCATTCTGAACTCTGTTCCTTCTGGTAGTCATAATTTTGGTACTTGGTAGGCAGAGGGTACATGCATGACTAGCCCCTAATGAAAATCTTGGGCCCTAAGTCTCTAGCGAGCTTTCGTGGTAGACAATTGTCACATGTTGTCACAACTTATTGCTGGGGGAATTAAGCGTCTCCTGTGTGACTCCACTGGGAGAGGACTTTTGGAAACTTGCAGCTGATTTCCTCTAGACTTTGCCGACATGCTTTTTTTCCTTGTTGATTTTGCTCTGTATTTCACTGTGATAAATCATATCCATGAGTATGACTATATACTAAGTCCTGTGAGTCCTCTGAGTGAGTGATGGAACCCAGTGTGGGGGTGGTCTTGGGGACTCCAAACATAGAGACAAAAAGAAGAGAAGAGAGAACACAGAACAGGTAAGACAAATAGAATATATTAAGATTGTAAATGTAACCCAACTGTATTAGTAGTTATAATAAACATGTTTGAACCATTTATGAAAACAGATCATTTGTTATGCCAGAACAAATACAACAGATTTTTAACACATTTATTTCATACATAGTATGTTCTCTGACCACAGTGGAGTTAAACTAGATATACAGTAACAAAAAGACCCCAAAAAACTAGACAATCTTTGTATATTTAGATATTTTAAAATGTACTTCTAAATAACCCCAGGCTAAAGGAGCAATCAGAATTGAAATTAGAAAGTATTTTTAACTGAATGATAATGAAAATGCCACATAGTAATGGTTGTAAGATTGGAGTCACATCTGAGAAATGGTGTAGTAGGCAGCTCCAAGTTCCTGTCCTCCCAGTCAAACTAGCAGAAACTGTCAGAATCAACTTTGTAAGAACTCTGAACAACAAAGTTTTATAGCAACCAACTGCATGCTCAAACAAGAAAAAGGCAACTTAGCAATGGAAGCAAAGTCTTTAGTGTTTTTACTTTTCCTTGCTCCATCCCCTCCCAGCTATGAGGCAGTCTTGAGGACAGCAGCCCATAGAGTACCAGGCCCTGGTTCTGGAGGAAGAAGAGCAGATCTTATTTGCAAATTATTGTGTCTGTATATTCTAACCTACCTGGGAGCTACCTGAAGGACTGACACAATGTGCTTATCTGTGTTTCTCCTAATTCAGAACTCAGGCCAGAAAAGCAAATTGTATCTCTGGTAAGATTTAATTTCCATAATATATAAAGGATGCCTACAGTTCAACAACAAAAGACAAACAACCCAATTCAAAAATGGGCCTGGTACTTAAAGATTTCTCCAAAGCAGACAGACGGTGGGCAATAGCACATGAAAAAGTACTCAACATTTGTTATTAGGGAAATGCAAATCAAAACCACAAGCAGATACCATTTCACACCTGGTAGGATAGCTGTAATAAAAACAATGGAAAATAAGTGTTGGTGAAGATGTGGGCAAATTGGAAACCTCAGACATTGTTGGTAGGAATGTAAAATGGTGCACTGTGGAAGACAGTTTGGCAGTTCCTCTAAAAGTTAAACAGAATTACCATGTGGTCCAGCAATTCCACCCTTAGGTGTACGCTCAAAAGAATTGAAAAATTGAAAACAGGGACTCAATCAGATAGTTGTACGCCAATGTTCAATGCAACATTATTCACAATAGCCAAGAGGTAGAAGCCACCTAAGTGTCTATCAGCAGATGAGTAGATAAACAAATCGTGGCATATACATACAGTAGAATATTATTCAGGTATAAAAGGGAATGAAGCTCTCATACATGCTGCAATATGGTTGAACCTTGAAAAGCATTATCCTAAGTGAAGTAAGCCAGAAACAAAAGGATAAAGACTGTATAATTCCACTTACATGAAATATCTAGGGACAGATTTGCAGAGACAAAAAGTAAATTAGCAGGGAAGGGAGGAATGGGGAGTTATTGCTTACATGGGTACAGCATTTCTTTTTGGAAAAAAAGTTTGGAAATAGTGTTGATAGTTGCCGAGCATTATGAATGTAATTAACACCACTGAATTGTACACTTAAAAATGGTTAAAATGACAAATTTTTGTTATATATATTTTACAAGAAAAAAATTCTAGGATTAAAAACCCCCCAGAACTTGTCCCCATAAATAGCTAAAGCTATTCCTTGAGGATAGCTTATAATCTAAAATGACTATTAGAAAAGAAGACTCCATCTGGAATTATTTGAAAACAAAGAGAAAATTCCCATCTGGAGTGATTAAAAAATAATGTAGGATAAAGATAAGGTCAGAAATGAGCAATTTAGAATGTAGACATAAAGTAGAATCAACAAAGCCAAAAATTGTGCCTTTAAAAAGGCCAATAAAATTGATAGTCCCTGGCAGGAATATATAACTGTAAAAGAGAATGTACAAATAACCAATTCTAGGAATAGATAGTGTGATATAACTGTAGATCGTACAAATGGGAGATCACTGTAGGTCATAGCAGGATATTGTGAACAATTTTATGCAAATTTGAAAATTTAGGTAAATTACTAAATAGCACATTTACCAAACTGACTAGCAGTAGTAGAAAGGGAAACTGGCTCTGCAGTGCCAGTTTTGTCATAAAATAAGTGTGCATATGTGCATGCATCTGTTTTTGCATTTTTCTATCCCATCCTTCCGCAACTGGGGTTCCATAAGAGAACCAAGTGTCACAGAAAGTTGAATGATTGTATTTTTAATTTTCTCAAAGACAGTATATAGCTGGTATTATTTTAGATCCAGAGGAACCAAGTTAATTCACTGCACATAATAGATGCTTAAGGGCATTAGGGCTTAAAACTTGTAGTTGAGAAGAGCTGCTCTAGTCTATTCCATTGATCCATTTGTTCATCCTGTGCTAACACTACACTATCTTAAATATTGTGGCTTTATAATAAGTATTCATATCCTGAAGAAGTCTCCAATTTTGGTCTTCTTAAAGATTGTTTTAGGGCTTCCCTGGTGGCACAGTGGTTGAGAGTCCGCCTGCCGTTGCAGGGGACACGGGTTCGTGCCCCAGTCTGGGAGGATCCCACATGCCGGCGGAGTGGCTGGGCCGGTGAGCCATGGCTGCTGAGCCTGTGCTTCCAGAGCCTCTGCTCAGCAGCGGGAGAGGCCACAACGGTGAGAGGCCCGTGTACCGCAAAAAAAAAAAAAAAAAAAAAAAGATTGTTTTAGCCATTCCTACTTTGCATTTCCATATACATTTTAGAATCACTGCAGGGCATTCAGAAATAGACATTTAAAAAAAATGATACTGTATCAATTAGATATCCATATGGAAGAAAATGAACTTGATTTCTACCTCACACCACACATAAAAATCAATTCCTGGAGGATTATCGTCTAAAAGTTAATGGTGAAATAACAAAGCTTTGAGAGACTAATACAAGAAAATGTATTTATGTCTGTGGGGTGGGCAACATTTCTTGAAACATGACACAAAAGTTACTGACAATGAAGAAAAAGATTGGTGGATTAGAATACTCTTCATCTGAAGAAACCACTGTGAGAGTAACTGCAGACTGGAAGGAGGTATTTGCAATGCATATAACCAACAAGAGACTTGTATGCGGAATATATAAAGAACTTTTGGCTTCTCTGGTGGTACAGTGGTTGGGAATCCGCCTGCAAATGCAGGGGACATGGGTTTCAGCCCTGGTCCAGAAAGATCCCACATGCCGTGGAGCAGCTAAGCCTGTGTGCTACGACTACTGAGCCTGTGCTCTAGAGCCCGCTAGCCACAGCTACTGAGCCTGCGTGCACAACTGCTGAAGTCTGCGTGCACAACTACTGAAGCCTGCGTGCCTAGAGCCTGTGCTCCGCAACAAGAGAAGCCACCGCAGTGAGAAGCCTGTGCACTGTAATGAAGAGTAGCCCCCGCTCGACGCAACTAGAGAAAGCTGGCGTGCAGCAACGAAGACCTAACGCAGCCAAAAATAATAAGTAAATAAATAAATTTTAAAAGACTTCTATGCAACAATAAGAAGTAGACAAACCAGTATAAGAATGAAAATATTTTTTTAAATATTAAACAAGAACTTCATAGAAGTTATACAAATGAGTCAACATATGAAGAGGTCTCAGTTCCAATAGTAGTTGGGAAACATAAATTAAAACCCCAGTGATAAATTACATCCCCCAAAAGAATGGTTAAAATCTATGAAAAGACGAAAGTGTTGCTGAGGGTGTGGAGTGGTGCAAGTGCTTAGACACTGTTTATGAGAGTGTAAATCTGACAAAGCTTTGGAAAACTGCCATTATCTACTCAATTTGAACACAGCCTACCCTGTGACTCAGAAATTTCACTTCTAGGTGTATATCCAATGGGTATGGGTGCCCTTGTCCTTCAAATGAAGGTCGTTTATTTGAATATTGGTTGTTTGCAACTTAATGCACATTTTTTTGTAGAGACAATATTATAAATTGATTGGGTTTGTATATTGGTGCATAATCATTAGTACCCAACTCTAACAAAAATCTTTGTAAATGTATCTCAAACTCTTAGTGGAATAAAATATGTAGACTAACCTAGAAACTTAATCCTCGTTTCTAACACTTTTTATGTAAGAAGGTAATCTTGTGTCATATACATTTGCACCTACAATGGTAAGGGCAAGAAGGACCCACACCATAATACCAGGAATATCTCTCTTCCCATGTACATCTTGGTGACATCTCAGGGCCCTTCCAACTCAGAATTCTCATATTCTGTCATATTCAGAATTATGACTGGCACAGTAAAATAAAAATTTTTGTATGGCATATTGTTTTCATTAAATTTAGGAGAGTGATAGATTAAAAAGTAATTCAGAGATTATCTGACGCCAATCCCCATTTTTTTTTAACAGATAAGTAAACAAGCCCAGAGAAGTGACCTAAACTTGCCCATGTTACTCCCTCTTCATCATCATCAAAAAATAGTTACCATATGTAGTAGAGTGTCTGCTGTTATACACATTAACTTATTTAATTGCCAAAACTACACCTTTTACAGATAGCAAAACCAAGGTACAAAATTTAAGTAACTTGTATAGGTTTAAACCTCTCCACTATAGTTATTCTTTTAGCCTAATAGTACTGGTAACTGGACAGAAATTTTAACCTATATTGATATAGCACCTTTTCTGAGCCAGGCACTGGCAGAAAGATTTTTAGTGATGATTATTGAAAATAAAAGGGTTGTTTTGTCTAGAAAAATTAATTACAATGTCTCTTTTCACATGCATTCTGATTTTTCTTGGGATGAATGGAGAAAGGGGTATTTTTTCAAAATATTTTAAAAATAATGTAAATATCTTTTATGCATTTAGAAAAAAATTCATTTAAATTGCAGATACATATTATTTTTAAAATGGTAAGAGATACATGGTCCTCGAATTTAAATTTCTGTCTTTTTTAAAACAGTATTGAGCTCAGAGAATTGGAGAAGAAATTAAAAGCAGCTTACATGAGTAAAGAAAGAGCAGCTCAGATTGCTGAAAAGGATGCCATCAAATATGAGCAAATGGTAATCATGTTTCTGGTCATTATGTTTTCCATATTTTTAGCTTCATTTAGAAAACCAAAAATAGACCAATTTTTGGAAAATTGTTACATTCTATACAGAATTTACACTGTTAGATTTCTCAAATACTTTTATACTTTGCAGATCCTTAAGGTGTAAGAAATTATGGATATTGAGCTTTGTGTAATTTAATAGTAGAACCTTTCAGAGACACAAGGAATTTGGTTGACGCTTAGAATGAACAGCTATATTCAGTAACTCCCAGCATTCTTGATGGTCTCTAACTGATTATTCTCTGACAAACCAATACAAGTTGTTAGCATAATCAGTGTATTTTAGAATGTTACTAAATTTTTAATTTTTAAAATGTTTTAAAAAATAAACTATAAGCAGGAAACTTTTCTGTTTCATAAATATCAATCTTTTCTTCTCATGTTTTCCTCTATTTTTATCCTCTTTTCTTACTCCTGACCTACTGTGCATTACTGGTAATAGTTACTCTTGGGCAAAGGAGTTTCAGACACATGCAGCAGTAGTGTTGCACAGTATAATATAAAATAGGGTTTATTAACACTTAAAAGCAGGGTGTACGTCATCACTTGAGCTCTCGTTGTCACTCATAAAGGCTAGACATAGATGAAAAGGTCTGATTGCAATGTTACACAGTCTTTTAAGTTCCCTTCTCTCATTTCTCTATTACTTTGTAGAGCATTTTGATAGCAGAGTTCCCCCTCTCCTAGATCCCTTTCAAAGATGTTATACGGCTATTAAAGAGAAAGAGGTAAAGGGAAATAGTTTGGCTTCTAAAGTTGGCCAGAATATATTATATGTTAAAAGGAAAAAAAGCAAGTTGCAAAAAAATTTGGAGAATAATACATTTCACAGTACATTTTTTAAAACTTGTACATGTATGTATGTGTATATCAGCATCTGTGTGTGCATGTATATACACACACATATGTGTTCTGTATATCAACACACATGTTCACACACACATAGAATTAGAGGGGTGATATCAAAATACTTGACCAGTGCAGTGTTATACAGGCTTCAAATAAGAACAGATGCTGGCCATAGTGAAATGTGTGTGTGCATGTGTGTTAGTATAGAAGAAGTCTGGTGGGTTGTACAGCATGCTGTTAACATGATAACCTTTGGTGTGACAGGTGGTAGGAGAGGGTAAGGAGACTTCACTTCATGAGCCATACTCTACCCTTTAAAAAATAAAGTAGAACATAAACAATGTACTATTTGACCAGTAGATTGCAGTTTAATTATTTTGATAATTGAGATTATTCGAGGCAGTTGTAGATATTTATTCTGGCTGTTGAAAGAATTGCTGTTATTTTCTAAATAAAATTGATCCACAAAAATTAAAGTCAAATACTCCTAGGACTTGACTAGGTGTCAGGATATTTAGGTGCTAGTTTTGGCTCGCTCTCTCAGCCTTAATTTTCTTATCTGTGAAATGAGAACACTGTACTTCTATAAGTGTGTGATAATTTGTACATACATGTTTTTGTCTTGTCATATTTTTTCTATAGAGCCTAGTACAACATGTGCTAAGAAAAGAGAAGGAAAGAAAGAATTTTGGTCAAGTCATATTAACAGTGTATATGTTAAAGGCATCAATTAGATCAGGAATGGCATTAGCATTCATATTTTAATCTGTTTCTTCTTTTATGTTTGATGCTGCTAGCCATTCTAGCATTTGGGATGTGATCCTAATGGTAAAGGATGACTTTTTTTTTTTTTTTTTTTTTTGAGGTACGCGGGCCTCTCACTGTTGTGGCCTCTCCCGTTGTGGAGCACAGGCTCTGGACGCGCAGGCTCAGCAGCCATGGCTCACGGGCCCAGCCACTCCGCGGCATGTGGGAGCTTCCCGGACTGGGGCACGAACACGTGTCCCCTGCATCGGCAGGCGGACTCTCAACCACTGCACCACCAGGGAAGCCCAAGGATGATTTTTTTAAAGTGCCCTAATATATTTACTTTAAAACATTTTGTTAAATGATTTCAAAATGCTCAAAACAAGTAAGGAGGTTAACCCATTCAAGAAGCAGGGTTGTGTCTAACTCAGAAGGAATGGTCTTGAATGAGTGAATTAAAACCTAAGAAAACAGGCACAGTGACATATGTGACCCTTTTATTAAATTAAAGTGATTACCAGGGGCCTTTAATAAATGAGAAAGAGGAGACTTCAAAGGCCAGTAGCAGGAAAGAAAATTTAGGCTGAGAGAAACTTAAGAGCTGCTCAGAGCTATTTAATAGCAGACCTGTATTAAAAAGATAGTACCGTCCTTACTCTAAATAGCAGCCAATACCCAGTGGAGCTAAAATTTGTGAAAATTGCCTACATCAACTTTTAAATAGATGAAAAAGATGACTACTGCTCTGGCAGTTAACATAGTTGTTAACAAAGCACTTCTAATTTTACTTACTGTTTTTCAAATGTGGAGTTTATTCTCCTTATTGCCCTGAGAGAGCTACTTGAAGGAATAGGAAAGCCTCTTTAGGGTTTGACTCATCATTCAAACCCTTCAGGTGACAGTGACTTACCTTTGCTTTTTACCTACACAGTTACATAATATTTTATATAACAGGCTTTATAGTATTCAATTCCATCTGCTAAAAGTATTCTATCCTACTGTGCTCAGATTTGAAAGTGGAAAGATGAATTTTGTTTTAATAACAGAAACGTGATGCTGAAATTGCCAAAACTATGATGGAAGAACACGAGAGATTAATAAAGGAAGAGAATGCTGTGGAGGAAAAACGAAACAAAGTAAAAGCACAGTACAATCGTGACTTAGAGAAACAACTTGAAGAACAAGGAAAGAAGAAGCAGGAAGCTTATGAGCAACTGCTGAAAGAGAAACTCATGATTGATGAAATTGTTAGGAAAATCTATGAAGAAGATCAATTGTAAGTTTATCCCAACTTTCTTACATGCCTAAACATTTACATTAGATTTATCTCAGGCTTGTCATGAAGAGGAAATCACCTAAACAGTGCCCAGTACATGGTAAGTCCCAGTAAATGTTATCACATAAACTGAGACCAAGTCTTCTCTTTTTTTATAAATTTCTTTCTTTCTTTCTTCATGGCTGCGTCGGGTCTTTGTTGCTGTGTGCCAGCTTCCTCTAGTTGCGGCGAGCCGGGGCTACTCTTTGTTGTGGTGCGCAGGATTCTCATTGCAGTGGCTTCTCTTGTGGCGGAGCACAGGCTCTAGGTGTGCGGGCTTTAGTAGTTGTGGCTCGCGGGCTCTAGAGCGCAGGCTCAGTAGTTGTGGCACATGGGTCTAGTTGCTCCGCGACATGTGCGATCTTCCTGGACCAGGGCTCAAACACGTGTCCCCCACATTGGCAGGCGGACTCCAAACCACTGTACCACCAGGGAAGCCCCCAAGTCTTACTTATCTTTGTTAGCATGATAATTAATTGTCTGATAGTTAAGAAATACTTATTGACAATGGCTAAACTTTGATTTTCTTAAGTAAGCCCATATCAAGAGAATTTGTTTTCTGTTCAGTTTCCCTGGTAGACAGCTAAAGTGTAGAGTGCTGTGAAACATATATAAACAGGTGGTGGCCTTTCTGAAGTGAGATGCATAAAACATCATAATAGGTTAGAGAAGAGGCATAGTAGTAGTTGACTCAGAGAAAATTCATATCTGTTATTATATTTAGTGGCACATAGTAAACACTCAAAATGTTTGTTGCATGAAAGAATGAAAAAATTGTAAATAGGGAAGCCATTTTTCTCCACATCATTATCAACTGAAGGAAATGATACTTACATTTTTTGATATTTTATTATTATTTCTGTTACTATACAACTGCATTCACTATTGCTTTTTAGGGAAAGACAACAAAAGTTAGAAAAAATGAATACAATTCGAAGGTATATAGAAGACTTTAAGAAAGAGCAGGCTCTCTGGAGAAAAAAGAAACATGAGGAAATGGAAGAAGAAAACAGAAAAATCATAGAGTTTGCCAAGATGCAGCAACAAAGAGAAGAAGATCGGATGGCAAAAGTTCAAGAAGGTGAAGAAAAAAGGCTACAGCTTCAGAATATGGTATTAAAATAACCATTTCTTTAACACTGGAGAAATTCTGAAATATTTGTCATAGAATTTGATTCCTTTACATGTTTGTGTGTTTTTTTAAAATTTAATAGCTGACTCAGAGATTGGAAGAAATGCTGCGACAACGTGAAGATTTAGAACAAGTGCAACAGGAATTATACCAGGAAGAACAAGCAGAAATACATAGGAAGAAACTAAAAGTAAGTTTTGGAAATTGAAGGAATGATTAACATAGAGAAGAGTATCATTTTGAGATGAAGCAGTAGAAAGATAATAGATTTAAACCTAACCATATTGATAATTACCTTATATGTAAATAGTATAAACACTACAGTTAAAAGAGATTTTTAGGATGGGTAAAAATGCTAGACCCAGGCAGCAGTTCACAAAGTGCATCAAAAGCATGATGCAACTATATTATCTACAAAGGAACATAATTTAAATATGAAGACACATATGGTTTAAAAGCAAAAGGATGGAGAAAGATATACCATACCAACACCAACCAAGAGCATGTTAGAGTAGAAATCATGATGAATAGGCTAAATTCATGTAGAGGATGTAATAGCCCTAAAGGTGTGTGAACCTAAGTAAAACTTCAAAATACATGCAGCAAAACTGGAAAAACTGAAAGGAGAAATAAATCCATAATTATTTATATTTGAATGTTTCAATACTTCTCATTACTATATAAAATAAGTAGTCAGAAAACCATGGAATATAGTGTTGAACAATAATATCAACAAATCAAGATTTGTCAGTTTTCTAAATGGGTGTTTTTTGTTCACTTATTGTAGAATTTTAAGAGTTCTTTATGTATTCTAGGTACTAGTCCTTTGTCAGGTGTGTGTTTTACAAATATTTTCACTCAGTCTATAGCTTGTCTTTTCATCCTCTTAACAAAGTCGTTTTCCAAGTAAATGTTTTCAATTTCTGTGAAGTCCAATTTATCAGTTTCTGTTTTTATGGATCATACCTTGGTATCAATTCTAGGAAGTCTTTGCCTACATCCTGAAGAATTTCTCCTTTTTTTCCCTAAAAGGTTTCATTTTCAGTTAATTTTTGTTTATAAGGTATGAGAGTTAGGTCAGGTTTCATTTTTGCTTCTCTGTGTCCAGTTGTTCCACACTATTTGTTGAAAAGGTTTTCTCTCTTACATTGAGTTGCTTTTGTACCTTTGTTTAAAACACAGTTGAGCATATTTGTGTGTATATTCCTGGGATCTCTATTTTGTCTGTTGATCTATGTGTCTATCCCTTCAGCAGTACCACAGTTTTTTTTTTTGTTGTTGTTGTTTTTGCGGTACGCGGGCCTCTCACTGTTGTGGCCTCTCCCGTTGCGGAGCACAGGCTCCGGACATGCAGGATAATCTTGTCTGTATCTACAAATAGTCATTGGGGAATTTGATAGGAATTATATTAAGTCTGAATATCAATTTGGGGAAAATTGACATATTCATTATATTGAGTCTTCCAGTCCATGAACACAGAATGACTCTCCACTTACAGTTGCCCCTTGAACAACACGGGTTTGAATTGTGTGAGTCCACTTATCTTCAGATATTTTTCAGTAGTAAATACTACTATTTACACAGTCCATGGTTGGTTGATTCCACAGATATAGAGCAACTGTGGACATAAAGAGCTGACTAAATTTTGTGGATTAACCCGTGTTGTTCAAGAGTCAAGTCTATTTAGATGATCTTTGAATTTTTTCATCAATGTTTTATAGTTTTCAGCTTACAAATCCTGTACATGTTTTGTTAGATTTACATCTAAGTATTTCAGTTTTTTGAGTGATTGTAAATGGAATTTGTTTTAGTATCATTGTCCACATACTCATTGCTAGTGAATTGACTTTTTTAATGTTTATCTTGCGTCTCATGACCTTGCTGAATTCACTTAGTAGCTGTAGGAGTTGGTTTGTTTGTTTTTCCATACATAGTCATGTCCTCTGCAAACAGGGACAGTTTTATTTCTTGCTTTCTTATCTATATACCTTTTATTTACTTTTTTTGCCTTATTGTACTGGCTAAAACTCAGCACTGGCTAGCACTATGTTGAATAAAAGTGATGAGAGTAGACATCACCTTTCTTTGTTATCTATCAGGGGAAAAGCATTCTGTTAATTGTAGTTTTTTTTTGTAGATGCTCTTTATAAAGTTGAGGACTTTTTCTCCTATCACTGTTTTTCTGAAGATTTTTGTCATGAAGGGTGTTGAATTTTTTCAGATGCTTTTTCTACATCTATTGATATGACCATGTACTTTTTCTTCTTTAGCCTGGTTGATTGCATTGATTGATTTTGGGGGGTTACTGAACAACCTTGCATCACTGGAATAAATCTCACTTGGTCATGGTGTATACTTCTTATAATATATGACTGGATTTTAGTTTCCTAATAATGTGTTAAGGATTTTTGCATCCATATTCATGAGGAATATTGGTTTTTAGTTTTCATTTTTTATACTGGTGTCAGGGTAATACTGTCTTCATAAAATGAATGGAGAAGTATTTCCTTCTATTTTCTAGAAGAGATTGTTTAGAATTGGTGTTAATTCTTTAAACATTTGGTAGAATTTTCCAGTGAAACTATCTAGGCTAGGAGTTTTATTTTTTGAGAGTTTTAAAATATTAATTCAATATTTTATTGTATATTTATTTATTTTAAAGTTTTTATTTTATATTGGAGTATAGTTGATTTATAATATTGTGTTACTTTTAGGTGTACAGCAAAGTGATTCAGTTATACATATATCCATTCTTTTCCTGATTCTTTTACCATATAGGTTATTATAGAATATTGAGAGTTCCCTGTGCTATACAGTAGGTCCTTGTTGATTATCTATTTTATATATAGTGGTGTGTGTATGTTAATCCCAAACGCCTAATTTATCACTCCCCCCCACCTTTCCCCTTTGGTAACCATAGATTTGTTTTCGAAGGCTGTGAGTCTCTGTTTTGTAAGTAAGTTCATTTCTATTGTTTTTTAGATTCTACATATAAGTGATATCATATGATATTTATCTTTCTCTCTCTGACTTCATTTAGTATGATAATATCTAGGTCCATCCATGTTGCTGGAAATGGCATTATTTCATTCTTTTTTATGGCTGAGTAATATTCCATTGTATATACGTACCACATCTTCTTTATCCATTCCTCTGTTGATGGACATTTAGGTTGCTTCCATGTTTTGGCTACTGTAAATAGTGCTGCAGTGAACACTGGGCTGCATGTATCTTTTCGAATTATGATTTTCTCTGGATATATGCCCAGGAGTGGGATTGCTGAGTGAAATGGTAGCTCTATTTTTCGTTTTTTAGAGAACCTCCATACCATTCTCCGTAGTGGTTGTACCAATTTACATTCCCACCAACAGTGTAGGAGGGTTCCCTTTTTTCCACACCCACTCTGGCATTTATTGTTGTAGACTTTTTGATGATGGCCCTTCTGACCGATGTGGTGTGATATCTCATTGTAGTTTAGTGATGTTGAGCATGTTTTTGTGTGCTTTTTGGCCATCTGTATGTCTTCTTTGGAGAAATGTCTCTTTAGATCTTCTGCCCATTTTTTGATTGGGTTGTTTGTTTTTTTGATATTGAACTGTATGAGCTGTTTGTATACTTTAGAGAGTAAGCCCTTGTCAGTTGCATTATTTCCAAATATTTTCTCCCATTCTGTGGGTTGTCTTTTCATTTTGTTTATGGCTTCCTTTGCTGTTCAGAAGCTTTTAAGTTTCATTAGGTCTCATTTGTTTATTTTTGTTTTTATTTCCATTACTCTTAGAGGTGGATCAAAAAAGATATTGCTACAATTTATGTCAAAGAGTGTTCTGCCTATGTTTTCCTTTTAAGAGTTTTCTAGTATCTGGTCTTACATTTAGGTCTTTAATCCATTTTGAGTTTATTTTTGTGTATGGTATTAGAGAATGTTCTAATTTCATTCTTTTACTTGTAGCTGTCCAGTTTTCCCATACACAAAGAGACTGTCTTTTCTCCATTGTATATTCTTGCCTCCTTTGTCATAGATTAATTGACCATAGGTGCATGGGTTTATTTCTGGGCTTTCTATCCTATTCCATTGATCTATATTTCTGTTTTTGTGCAAGTACCATACTGTTTTTTTTTGGCTGCATTAGGTCTTCATTGCTGCACGTGAGCTTTCTCTAGTTGCGGCAAGCAGGGGCTACTCTTTGTTGTGGTGAGCGGGCTTCTCGCTGCGGTGGCTTCTCTAGTTGTGGAGCATGGGCTCTAGGCACGTGGGCTTCAGTAGTTGTGGCACGTGGGCTCAGTAGTTGTGGCACACGGGCTCTAGAGCGCAGGCTAGCAGTTGTGGCGCATGGGCTTAGTTGCTCACGGCATGTGGGATCTTCCCAGACCAGGGCTCGAATCTGTGTCCCCTGCATTGGCAGGCAGATTCTTAACCAGTGCGCCACCAGGGAAGCCCTACCATACTGTGTTCATGACTGAGGCTTTATAGTATAATCTGAAGTCAGGGAGCATGATTCCTCCAGCTCTGTTTTTCTTCCTCAGGATTGCTTTGGCTATTTGGGGTCTTTTGTGTTTCTATACGAATTGTGAAATTTTTTGTTCTATGAAAAATGCCATTGGTATTTGGTAGGTTGCCTTTTGTAGTATAATCATTTTAACAATATCGATTCTTCCAATCCAAGAGCATGGTATATCTGTCTATCTGTTTGTGTCATCTTTGATTTATCAGTACTTTATACTCTTCAGAGTAAGGGTCTTTTGCCTCCTTAGGTGGGTTTATTCTCAGGTAATTTATTCTTTTTGATGCAATGGTAAATGGAATAGTTTTCTTAGTTTCTCTATCTGATCTTTCATTGTTATTGTGTAGAAATGTAAGAGATTTCTGTGTATTAACCTTGTATCCTGCAACTTTACCGAATTCATTGTTGAGCTCTAGTAGTTTTCTGGTAGCATCTTTAGGATTTTCTATGTATAGTAGCATGTCATCTGCAAACAGTGACAGTTTTACTTCATCTTTTCCAATTTGGATTCCTTCTGTTTCTTTTTCTTCTCTGATTGCATGTTAGGACTTCCAAAAATATATTGAATTATAGTGATGAGAGTGTACATCCTTGTCTTGTTCCTGATCTTAGAGAAAATGCTTTCAGCTTTTCACCGTTGAGAAGGATGTTTGCTGTGGGTTTGTCATATATGGCCTTTATTATGTGGAGGTATGTTCCCTCTATTCCCACTTTCTGAAGAGTTTTTATCATGAAAGGGTGTTGAATATTTTCAAAAGCTTTTTCTGCAACTATTGAGATGGGCATATGGTTTTTATTCTTCAATTTGTTAATGTGGTGTATCACACTGATTGATTTGCTTGCAGATATCGAAAAATCCTTGCATCTCTGGGATAAATCCCACTGGATCATGGTGTATGATCCTTTTAATGTATTGTTGGATTTAGCTTGCTAGTATTCTGTTGAGGATGTTTGCATCTGTGTTCATCAGAGATATTGGACTGTAATTTTCTTTTTTGTGGTATCTTTGTCTGGTTTTGGTATCAGGGTGATGGTGGCCTCATAGAATGAGTTTGGGAGTGTTTCCTTCCTCTGCAATTTTTGGAAGAGTTTCAGAAGGATAGGTGTTATCTCTTCTCTAAATTTTTGCTGGAATTCAGCTGTGTTTGCTAGAGTTCTGGTCCTGGGCTTTTTTTTGTTGGAAGATTTTTAATCACAGTTTCAATTTCAGTACTTGTGATAGGTCTGTTCGTATTGGGTTGGCCAAAAGGTTCGTTTGGGTTTTTCCATGAAATGTTACAGGAAAACCTGAACGAACTTTTTGGCCAACTCAATATTTTCTATTTCTTCCTGGTTCAGTCTTGGAAAGTTGTACCTTTCTAAGAATTTGTCCGTTTTTTCTAGGTTATCCATTTTATTGGTGTATAGTTGCTTGTAGTAGTCTCTTATGATCCTTTGTATTTCTGTGGTGTCCATTGTAACTTCTCCGTTTCCATTTCTAATTTTATTGATTTGAGCCCTCTCCCTTTTTTTCTTGATGAGTCTGGCTAAAGGTTTATCAATTTCGTTTATCTTTTCAAAGAACCAGCTTTTAGTTTCATTGACCTTTTCTATTGTTTCCTTCATCCCTGTTTCATTTATTTCTGTTCTGATGTTTATGATTTCTTTCCTTCTACTAACTTTGGGTGTTGTCTGTTTTTCTTTCTCTAGTTGCTTTAGGTGTAATGGTAAGTGGTTTATTTGGGATTTTTCTTGTTTCCTGAGTTAAGATTGTGTTGCTGTAAACTTCCCTCTTAGAACTGCTTTTGCTGCATCCCATAGGTTTTGGATCATTGAGGTTTCATTTTCATTTGTTTCTAGGTATGTTTTGATTTACTCTTTGATTTCTTCAGTGATCCATCAGTTGTTCAGTAATACATAGTTTAGCCTCCATATGTTTGTGTTTTTTACAGTTTTTTTCTTGTAGTTGATTTTTTTTAATTTATAAATTTTAAAATTTATTTTTGGCTGCATTGGGTCTTCGTTGCTAAGCACGGGCTTTCTGTAGTTGTGGCAAGCACGGGTTACTATTCGATGTGGTACACAGGCTTCTCATTGTGGTGGCTTCTCTTTGTTGTGGAGCATGGGCTCTAGGCGTGCGGGCTTCAGTAGTTGTGGCATGCGGGCTCAGTATTTGTGGCACACGGGCTTAGTTGCTCCATGGCATGTGGGATCTTCCCAGACCAGGGCTCTAACCTGTGTCCCCTGCATTGTCAGGTGGATTCTTAACCATTGTGCCACCAGGGAAGTCCTTGTAGTTGATTTCTAATCTTATAGCACTGTGGTCAGAAAAGATGCTTGATATGATTTCAATTTACTTAAATTGACTGAGGCTTCCTTTGTGGCTTAGCTTGTGATCTATCCTGGAGAATGTTCCGTGTACACTTGTCCCTCCTCCCAACGCCAGACCCTCAGGCTGGGGAGCCTGACGTGGGGCTCAGAACTCTCACTCCTGTGGGAGAACCTCTGCGATATAATTATTTTCCAGTTTGCATGTCACCCACCTCGCAGGTATGGGATTTGATTATATCGTGAAAGCACTCTTCATACCGTCTAGTTGTGGCTTCTTCTTTGTCTTTGGATGTAGAACATCTTGTATGGTAGGTTCCAGTCTTTTTTGTCGATGGTTGTTCAGCAGTTAGTTGTAATTTTGGTATTTTCATGAGAGGAGGTGAGCTCAAGTCCTACTACCCTACCATCTTGTCTCATCCCCTCAATATTCTTATTAGTTACTGAATAGAGTTATTCAAATTATCTTATTTCATATTTGGTGAGTTTTGGTGACTTGTGTTTTTCAAAGAAGTGATCCATTTTGTCTAAATTGTCAAACTTAGGTGTGTAGAATAGTTTGTACTATTATCCTTTTAATGTCTGCAGAGTCTCTAGTGTTTCATTTCTGGTATTGATAGTTTGTTTCTTCCTTTTTTTGGTCACTCTTACATTAGGATTTAATTTTATCTGATTTTTCTTTAAATTTCAGCTTTCTTGAGGTATAATTGCCACATAAAATTGTAAGATATTTAAAGTGTACACTGTGGTGATTTGATAAACATTTACATTGTAAAAAGATTCCCCCACCTAGTTAATTACACATCTGTCACTTAACAGATTTGTTTTTTTATGTGTGAGAATATTTTAAGTTCTACTCTCTTTGGAAATTTCATTTATACAAGAAAGTGTTATCAACTATAGTCACCATGTTTTACACTAGATCCTCAGACCTTATTTGTTTTAGATCCAGAAATTTGTACCGTTTTACCAATCTCTTCCTATTTCCCCTGCCTGCCAGCCTCTGGCAACCACTTTTCAACTTTCTCTTTCAATGAGTTTGACATTTTTTTTTCTTTTTTGATTCCACACATAAGTGTTACCATGCAATATTTGTCTTTGTCCAGCTCATTTCACTTAGCATAAAGCCCTCAGGGCCCATCCATGTTGTCAAAAATAGCAGATTTCATTCTTTTTTATGGCTGAATAATATTCCATTTTATATAGATGTACCACATTTTTTTATCCATTCATATGTTGATGGACAATTAGGTTGTTTCCATATTTTTGCTATTGTGAGTAATACTGCAATGAACATGGGAGTGCATATACCTTGTTAAGATCCTGTTTTCATTTCCTTTGGATATATACCTGGAAGTGGGATTGCTGGATCACATGATAGTTCTATCTTTAATTTTTTGTGGAACCTCTATACTGGCTACCAATTTACATTTCCACCCACAGTGATAAGGGTTCCCTTTTTACCACATACGCACCCAACTCTTATTATCTCTCAGGTTTTTTTTGATGATAGCCATTCTAACAGGTATCTCATTGTGATCTTGATTTGCATTTCCCTGATGTTTAGTGATGTTGAGTACCTTTTCATGTACCTGTTGGCCATTTGTATATCTTCTTTGGAAAAAAAATCTGTTCAGATACTCTGCCCATTTTTTAATTGGGTTTTTCTGTTCTTTTCTGTTAAATTTTATGTCATCTTTATGTATTTTGGACATTAACTCCTATCAGATACAGGATTTGCAAATGTTGTCTCCCATTCCATAGGTTGCCTTTTCATTTTGTTGATTTTCTTCGCTGTGCAGAAGCTTTTTAGTTTGATGTAATCCCACTTGTCTATTTTGCTTTTGGTGTCAAATAACAAAAAAAATATTGCCAAGACTGATATAGAGGAACTTAACCCCCCTGTGTTTCCTTCTAGGAGATTCATGGTTTCAATTTCATTGATATTTTAAAGAGAGCCAGCCTTTTGCCTAATTGATATTGTCTATTGGTTTTCTATTTTCAATTCCACTGATTTCTGCTCTTCATTTACTTCCTTCTGCTTCCTTTTTATGGGTTCCTGAGGTGTAGTAGCTTAGATTATTATTAATTTTAAAATTCTTTTTCAGACTCTTTTTCCTTATAGGTTATTACAGGATATTGAGAATAGTTCCCTGTGCTATACAGTAGGTCCTTGTTGGTTAAGATGTAGTTTTTTGTTTGTTTTGTTTTGTTTTTAGCTTAGATTATTGATTTGAGACATTTCCTACATGCATGCCCTTAATGCTATAAATGCATTTTACAAAATGTATGCATTTGGTGCTATAAATTTCTCTCAAAACTGTTTCAGTTTCATCTTACAAGTTTTGATGTCTTGTTTTCATTTGCATTAACTCTGATGTATTTATTTTCTTGAGACTTCCTCTTTAACCAATGGATTACTTAAAAGTGTGTTACTTAGTGCCCAAATGTCCAGAAATTTTTGTGTTTTTTTTAAATTATTGATTTCTAGTTTGATTCCATTGTGATCAGAGAACACACTCAATATGATTTTATTTGCTTTAAATTCTGTGAACATTTAAAAAGAATATGTATTCTGCTATTTTGGGTGAAATGTTCTATAAATGTCAATTAGATCCTACTGATTGATAGTTTTGTTGAGTTCTTCTATATCCTTGCTGATTTTCTATTTAGTTGTTATATCAGTTGTGGAGAGAGGATTGCTGATGACTCTAACCATATATTTGTGGATTTGTGTGTTTCTCCTTAAAGTGTTTTTTTTTAATTAAGGTAAAATTCATGTAACATAAAATTGACTACTTTAACTATTTTAAAGCAGCATTTAGTACATTCACAATATTGTGCAACCATTATCTCTGTCTAGTTCCAAAACATTTTCATTACCCCAAAAGGATACCTGCATTAAGCAGTCACTGCCCTTTCTGTGCTCTCCTAGACCCTGGCAACTACTAATCTGCTTTCTGTCTTTATGAATTTGGCTATTCTGGGTATATCATATAAGTGGGATCATACAATACGTGATCTTTTGTGTTGGGATTTTTTTTCCCCTTAGAATAATATTTTGGAGGTTTATCCATTTTGTAGCAGGTATCAGTATTTCATTCCTTTTTTTGGCTGAGTAATAGTCCATTGCATGGATACGTAACATTTTGTTATCCATTCGACAGTTTATGGATATTTGGTTTGTTTACACCTTTTTTTTTGACTGTCGTGAATGTTACTGCTATGAACATTTGTGTACAAGTTTTTGTTTGAATATCTTTTTCAAATTCTTTTGGGTAAATACCTAGCAGTGGTATTGCTGAGTCATATGGTAATTCTGTGTTTACTTTTTTGAGGAAGTGCCCAACTGTTTTTCCACAAAGGCTGCACCATTGTACATTACTACTACCAGTGCAAGAGGGTTCCAATTTCTGCACATCCTTGCCAACACTTGTTATATTCTATCATGCTATAACACAAAAAAACTGAAACTAAAAAATTTCTAGACGAAGACATAAGAGAAGGTTGTTATAAACTTGAGAATGGCAAAAATTTTTTAGAAGGATAAAAAAGTCATGAGGCATAAAAAAAATTTATAAACTGGCTACATTGAAATTAATAATTTCCGGACTTCCCTGGTGGTGCAGTGGTTAAGAATCCGCCTGCCAAGGCAGGGGACACAGGCTCGATCCCTGGTCCGGGAAGATCCCACATGCCATGGAGCAGCTAAGCCCGTGTGCCACAACTACTGAGCCTGCGTGCCTACAGCCCGTGAGCCACGACTACTGAAGCCTGCATGCCTAGAGCCCATGCTCTGCAACAAGAGAAGCCACCGCAATGAGAAGCATGCACACCACTAAGAAGAGTAGCCCCGCTTGCCGCAACTAGAGAAAGCCCACGTGCAGCAATGAAGACCAAACGCAGCCAAAAAATAAATAAATTTTTTTTAAAAATTAATAATTTCTTAACATTGTTAGGAAAATGAAAATGCAAGCCACAGTTTGGGAGAAAATATTCCCTATATGTATATCTTACAAATAACCTTTATCCAGAATATATAAAGAACACTCATAACTTGATAAAAAATATAAAAAACCCATTTAAAAAAAATTAATTTATTTTTGGCTGCATTGGGTCTTGTTGCTGTGCGCGGGCTTTCTTTCTAGTTGCGGCGAGCAGGGGCCACTCTTCACTGCAGTGTGTGGGCCTCTCACTGTGGTGGCTTCTCTTGTTGCAGAGCACAGGCTCCAGGTGCATGGGCTTCAGTAGTTGTGGCTCACGAGCTCCAGAGCGCAGGCTCAGCAGTTGTGGTGCACGGGCTCAGCTGCTCTGCAGCATATGGGATCTTCCTGGACCAGAGCTCGAACCCATGTCCCCTGCATCGGCAGGTGGATTCCCAACCACTGCACCACCAGGAAGCCCCCCAGTTTTTTTAAATGAGCCAAAAGTTTGAACACTTTGTTTGTTTGTTTGTTCTGGCCACACTGCATGGCTTGCAGGATCTTAGTTCCTTGACCAGGGATTGAACCCATGCCCTAAGCAGTGACAGTGTGGAGTCCCATCCACTGGACCACCAGGGAATTCCCAAAAGTTTGAACAGTTTGTAAAACTAGATATATGAATAGCCAAGTACACAATATATTATAGCTATTAGTACTATTATTTGTAATATTATCAGCTATATAAAAATGGAACATTATTTTAGATACTGTTTCATTAATGAGGAAATAGATACCATGTAAAATATCAATACTTATTTCATGTAAATCCTTAATTAACTGCATGTAAGAATATAAAATGTGTCCAGTTTTTTAAAAAAAGTATGTTAATGTAATCCACTTATAGATACCTAATGTCAAATAACCCCAAAAGCATTAAGAATAAAATGATGGAGGAAGGCATAACAGGCATATATGACCAAATGGGAAGCAGGTAGGCAGGGTTATCACTAGGTAAGTGGAACATCAAATGAATCCCAGATACCACAGATAAAAGGTATAATCACCAAGGGAGGTATAACAGAATGAACATTTAATCTTCCATGTAACGTTGTACTGAAGTACATAACTTTAAAAGCTGTTAGATCGCCAAAGAAAATTTACTGGAATAATACAAGGGGAAAGGGTGTTTAAACATCACTAGAAATTAATAACAAATATTTTAAACTACTAACTGAAAATCTAAAAACTTTCTTTTCAATTATTATTGGTTGAAGAGGATATTTGCACAAAATTCAGAGGATAAGATTATGACCTATCAAAATCTATCAGGCAATTAATTATTAAATGAGAAATATTAGAAAAAACTGTGTAGGCACCCAACTCAGTAACTGAGAAAACAATATAAATTCAAGTATGAGGCAAGAATATGGAAGGAAATAATAAAGATACAAGTAGAAATAAACCAAAAATCAGAACACATTAGCATTTATTAATCCAGTTGCTTAATATTGGGAGGAAAAAGATTTTACTCTGGAAAAACGTAATAAAAAAGAAAAAAGGTGAAAACAAAATTTGAAGGAATAAAGGGTCTATAAAGAGAGTAGATTAGAAAAATACTGAAAAGTTGTTCAATTATCTACTAATAAAATGAAAATCTCAATGGCATAATTTTCTGCATTAAAAATACAGTGATTTCGGGCTTCCCTGGTGGCGCAGTGGTTGAGAGTCCGCCTGCCGATGCAGGGGACACGGGTTCGTGCCCCGGTCTGGGAAGATCCCACATGCTGCGGAGTGGCTGGGTCCGTGAGCCATGGCCGCTGAGCCTGCGCGTCCGGAGTCTGTGCTCCGCAACGGGAGAGGCCACAACAGTGAGAGGCCCACGTACCGCAAAAACAAAAAACAAAAAAAAAACAAAAAACAAAACAAACAAAAAAAAATACAGTGATTTCAAAAAATGTAGGAAAACTAGACAAAATAAGATTATTAAGGATATTTCCTCTATCACAAGACTTTTGTGCCCTGCCTCACATCTTCTCAGTCTCACCTCTGATTTCAGTGACAGCTTTGGGGAACAGTTGTGAGGCCTCAGACGGACTCTGTGCTGACGGCTTCTTAAAGTGCAGGGGTCTGTGGGGGCAGGGAGGTAACATCCTTTGGGGCATCCCTCAACCAACAGTGGACAGAAATTGAGGGATAAATTCTTCTCTGCCTGGCGGCCTTTGGGAAGGTCCTAAAAGGTGCTCCATGCATTCCTCACAAGGTCCTGGCAGGATTAAGCCTCAGTTGTCTGAGGCGGTAACCAGCTCAGTGATGTACCCTTGTGTTGGCTTTTCTTCTTTCCTTGTTTTACTCTGTCCCTCACCACTGAGATTCCCTCCCCAGTAAAATATCTATATATAAGTCCTTGTTTAAGGCTCTGCTTTCAGAGGAGAACCCAGACTAAGATATCTCTAAAAAGTTTCCAGCCTCAGAGTAGTTTTACAGCAAATTACTTCAAACCTTCAGTGAACAGCTGTTCCTCAAACCACATAATGGGTTTTAGAACACAGAAAAGGATGGAAAATTATACAGTTCATATTATGTAACTACATAATCCTGATCCAGACACATCAGAGTACATGAATACTTTTCTGGTTGAAAAAACATAATAAATGGTGTGTTGTTTTGCCAAACTCTTCCCTGTTCTTTAGCCAGATGTCTTCACCATTGGATTAAACTAAAATTTGTATGGGAGATGGTTGCCAGGCATGTCAACAGTTCATTTAGTTCAATATGTACTGAATTTCTCTGTGCAAAGTATTATTATGATAAGCTCTGGAGGAATTCAAAGCTAACTGACACAGTATCTCTGCCTTCAGTGAGCCTTTGACTTCTATGAGATATATGGCAAATAAACACAAACTATATATTACAAAATCACTACGTGCCCAGCATCCCAAAGGAATATAAGATATGCCATCTATGAATTTATTTTTAGTGAGGAGATGAGGCATGTATATATGGAAGAAAATTAAATGATGGAATATTAAATGGTATAAGAGCTCACAAAGAGAGAGAAGTTTGAGTTAGAGTGATTAGAGAAGACTATGGAGGTAGGATTTGAAAAGAGGATTAGATAGGGATAAATGAAGAAAAAGAGGCTGAATGATCAATATAATGAACAAAGTTGCTGTAACTGATACTGCAGATTGGCTCTCTTAAAACCCACTCCTACTCCTACCACATCCTACCCCGTTTTAAATTCATTTGTCTTTATTATAAAGACTATAAAGTTAAAACTATATTTCTCTTCTTTTAGCTAGAATTCTTCATATGAACTATGTTACCTCCAACAGTCATCACCCCCACTTCAAGGTGTGAAGATGGAAGTGAGCAAAATGAGATAGCAGTCAGAGTTACCATAATAGGACTTGAGCAGTGTGAGGGCAGCTTGGTTCCCTGGCCTTCCTGGAAGTTCTGTATGCCACCTGATGGCCTATAGTAAATCCCTTGTAGTTTGTATTATCTGTAGGTAAGAACCTTGGCCATCTGGGGGGTGTTAAGGCAATATTTTGAATGCTTTGAAGATTCTGGCCTACCTGGAGCTTGTATTAGAATTGAACAAAGTTTGTTAGATTAGCAAATGATTTAAAATTTACATCGGTCCTAATTGAATAGATAGATGATACAGCAAAAATGGGTGATGACTGTAAAATTCTTTGTATTTTTTGAAATTTTTCATAATAAAATGTTGGGGAAATTAAACCTTGTAGGAAAGGACTTTAACTGCTTCAAGTAAATTTGAATTTCCCTGAAATACTCTGATTGTCATTGCTAGATTATTGTTCTGAAAAATATTTATCAGTGATTTGAACACAAGTTTCTAGAATGATTCATAGTTGGTACAAATTATACAGATGACAAATTTAATAAACTGAGATACGCAAAAATTTTTTATATCAGCTATTTTCAAAGTTAATGCGTTAATTCTGACTACAGAAACAAGGTGGTAAATATATATTAATTAAAATAAGTAATAGGAGGCAATCCAAGGGTAACATGTACTTTGTGTAACTATTAGTTTTTAAAGGATGGGGCAAGTGTTACCTTGAAAAGCCTTAATTTTTCAGTTTTATTTCATATCGTAACACTAAGCTTAATCAAACTCTGTCCTACCCTCTCTTTATAAATCTGCTGTAAAGACATAGTTACTGAATTAACTTTTATATGTATTGTGATTTAGGAAGAAGCAGAAGAGAAATCGAGAAAGCAAAAGGAGTTGAAGCAAAATTTTATGGAACAAATGGCCTTGAAGGAACTAGTACTTCAGGCTGCAAAAGAGGAAGAGGAGATCTTTAGAAAAGCTATGCTGGCGAAATTTGCTGAGGATGATCGAATAGAATTAATGAATGCTCAGAAGCAAAGAATGAAGCAACTAGAACACAAGAGGGCTGTGGAAAAACTTCTTGAAGAGCGTCGCAACCAGTTCCTTGCAGAAAAAGTAAGGAAAAGTATTTTGGGTTTTTTTTTGGTAATTATCATTGAATAACAACCAGCTAATTTATTTATCCACTAAACATTTAACTGAGAACCGTTTATGTGCCAGATGTTAGATATCCATTTACTAATCATATGATATATAAATTTTCTGACCACTTGTTAATCAATGAATCTAGAAAATATTTATTGATGCTTTCTGTGTGTTAGACATTGGTTGGTGTTGAGAACACAAAGATAAATATGACTAAGTCCATATCATCTATGAGTTTTTGGTGGTGTTTAAGAAAAATACCTTAAAAACAATGATTATAAAGATATATCAAGTGCACGTGATGATAATTATACAGACATGGACATCTTGGTATGGCAGAGAGGAGACAGATCATGAATGCCCTGGCTGCTGTTTTAATGGTGGACTTTATCCAGGGAGACCCACTGAAGAATTAAGAAAGCTACATGATAAGATCTGCACTTGGAAGGATGACTCAGGTAGCAGTGTTGAGGACAGATGTGAGGGGAGTAAGACCAGAGACAGGAAGATCAGTAAGGAAGTTATTATAGTTATCCCAGTGATAGGTGATGAAAACCCATGTGAACAGAGAAGGGATCCATCTGTGAGATGTTAGGAAGGTAGAGTTGATGGGGCTTGGTGACCAATTAGTTCTGGAGAGTTGAAAGAAGAATTAGGCTACTACTAATAAATGCTGCTATTATGTACTTCCATCTTCAGTGAGTGGTGATGTGCTACAGAAAGTGTGTGTACAAAGAAAAACAGATTTTGAGGGAGTATATAATTCCATTTTGTCCACATTGATTTTGAGGCCCAGGGGAAGATTTCTTAGTTGGAAATGTGGATTTAAGAATTGGTGAGGAAACTAGGTTTGTGACTTTGGACACATTGATTTGTGTATTTGTGTTTCATCCGTAAAACTGAAATAATACTTTAAGAACCAAATAAGAAAATGTGTAAGTGTTTTGAAAAGATAAAGAACTCTAAATATGAAAAGTACAGATTAGGCATATGGCAAATATTTTTAAGTAGTAATAGAAGTGGTAGTAATAATAACTAACATTTACTGAGCATTTTCATATGTCATTCACTATTCTATACTCATTACAAGCAAAGTAATAACTTTTAACTTTCAACCCTGTGAATTAGGTACTATTACTACCCCCATTTTAAAGATGTGGAAACTGAGGCATAGAGATTATATGTATTGCCCAAGGTTTCACAGCAAGTAAGTGGCAGACCTGGGATTATTAAATTAATATCATAATGCTGATCTTTCCTGCATGGGTAGACAAAAAGAAATCTCAAGATATTCTTATAATCAACAGATACTGATCTGCTAGGCATTCTGCTGAGTGTTGGTGAGGGAATCAAAACAAATAAAAGCTCATTCTGGTAGCTTCTAATCTAGCAAAAGAAAATAAGGTCTAGATACCCAAAAGACTCAACTATATATAGCACTATATTAAGAATATATTTCTTAAATGTACAATGTACACATTTGTAGAATGTGGTAGTGTGGGATTTACTAGTGTGCAATACCTTTACGACAGAACTATGTGGACTTATCTGGAAATACATACAAAATGAATAAAAGAAGACAGAGGAAGGCTATTCCAAGTTGGCAGCATATGGAATTATCAAATGGAGAAACCTGAATAGTAGGCAGAGGAGTTTGGACATGATACAGTAGAAACTGGTTATCATAATATGGTGTTTAACAAGAGGAGAAAGTAGTAATTTAAGAGTGAAGAGATGACCTGGAATAGGTTAACAGAGCAGTGGAAGGAGAGAGAAAGGGTAGAGTTTAAATATTTTTAAAGGAAGAATAGATGAGACTTGTATGATTATTTTGGACCATATAAGGTAGAGTGGAGGAAGGAGTCAAAATAACTCTCAAAGTTTCAAACATGAGAAACTCAAGGAATACAAGTGCTGTTGTTTTGAATTGGAGCAAAAAGATATAATGACTTCATTTTTAGTCATACTGAGTTTGAAATAGAAACGCAAGTTGAAAAATCCTGAAGGCAGTTGAACAGAAGAAAACTTAGGTCAAGTATTCTTAGACAAGCATTTCTGTCATTAAGTAGCACAGAGAGTTTCAAACTAAGGTGATTCTTCCAAATAATATATTATAATGAGAAATAATCAGAGGGCCAGTGACTGAGACTTGGAGAACATTCTAGTTAGGAGGTGGAAGTAGTAGAAAAAATTGCCAAGACCAAGAAATGGTCAGAAAGATAAAAGAATCTGGCAGTCATAGAAAACCAAGAGAGATCAGCTGTTTTGACTGCTGCAATGACGTGTTGAGAGACTTGGGGTTCAATTTTTGGCTTTCCTCTATACTTAATCAACTCTTTTTAAAAAATATATTTATTTATTTTGGCTGCGTCAGGTCTTAGTTGCGGCACGTGGGATCTTTTGTTGTGGCGTGCAGGCTCTTTGTTGCGGCGCCTGGGCTTCTCTCTAGTTGAGGAGTGCAGGCTTCTCTCTAGTTGTGGCCCATGGGCTTAGTTGCCCCGCAGCATGTGGGATCTTAGTTCCCTGACCAGGGATCGAACCCTTGTCCCCTGCATTGGAAGGCGGATTCTTAACCACTGGACCACCAGGAAAGTCCCCTTACGCCGTAGTTCTTTTGTCATATTTCCAGATGCCTAAAGGACACAGTTGGAAATCTTGTGGGTGCCTTAGAATTTAGGTTTCCAAAAGTGAATGTAACAGACAAACCTCCAATTTCTGTAGCCTGAATCTTGGTTAAAGACAGGCTTCAGTGACTGAGTGAATATGCTATCACCTAGGAATCATTCCTGGACTCTTCCTATTTCTTACGTAATAATTTTTAGTCAGCCACCAAATCCTATTGATTCCACCTCAACAGTCCTATTGATTTCACCTCTTAAATTCAGTTTCTCTTCTTCATAACTTAATTTAGACATTCAGTATCATTCTGTGGACTACTGAAATTGACTTATAATTGGTCTCCTTGTGGCGTGTGCTACCAGTTAGCAAGGTATAAAAAAAATCTCATTATGTCCTCCTCCTGCTTAACTTAAGTGGATTCCTACTGGATAAAACTTCAATTCTGTAGCTTTGATATAAACCAACCATTATCTACTGTAACCTTTAAGGGAGATAATTACCTTTAAAGCACCTAGCATTTTGCCTGGTCAGAGCAAAGTGATCAAGGAGACTGAAAATTAAAAGCCTTTTGAAATTGACCAGAAAGCTTTGAATACTCCTTGTATAGAAAGAGGTAGAACCAGTGACTGTGACTGTCCTACTATCTCATGGCTTACAGAGCTAATCTGAAAGCTATTGGAAAAGTTAGCAAGACAGCTATAAATGGAAGAAATCTGAAAATATTACCTAAAGCATAAATACTTTTACAAAAAATTTATATCTTAATTTTTTTAAAATTGTAAACGTTCCCAATATGAAGCTGTGGGCTTAATTTCAATATCAGTGAGATTGGGTCGCATTTCTATTCTGGTCCAAGGGCAAGGATGAATTTTCATGATCATAGAATCATGAATCCATTCTATTACACAATCATATAAGGCTCTGTTTTTTTTTTTTGTCCTCATGAACAAATTGGTTTCATACCTTTCTAAAATATTTACCCTAATTAACTATAAAAATGTTTTTTAGGATGAACAGTTAATGTGGTCTACCACATCCTAAAAAGGGAGATCCTGTATTACACCCAAATTAGAGCCCATATACATCACTGGACAAAAATCTAATGAGTGAATTTTTCTCATAACATTATAGAACTTCTTGCACCTCCCTGTTATAAGGAATAGATCAGTTAGGATCGTGCTTGGCTACAAGTAGTCTCAAATTAACAGTGGCTTAGTAGATAGTTTACTATTCCCTCACATGAAAGTCTAGAAATTGAGACTTTGTTCATAGTCTTCAGGAACCCAGGCTCCTTCTAGCTTTTCGTTATGGCTTCTGTAGGCTATAGCCATCATCTTCATGGTTTAAATTAGATCTTCAACCTTCATATCCATGTTTCAAGCAGCAGATGGAAGAAGTGCAGAAGGGACAAAGGATATAAGATTGATTCCTGGAAACTGCCACCTGACACTTTTGCTTATATTCCATTGGCAAAATCCTAGTCCTGTTGTGACCACATTTGACCCTAAAGGAGTGTTAGAAATGTAGTCTAAAAAAAAAAATCAGGTATAGTGATTCTATGGTAGATTCTATTACCCTGTTTCATCTTAGAGATAAAATAATTAAGAGCAACTCAACCCTTTGATTCAGTAGCAACATGGGTGAAAGTGTAAGTCTTTTCTCAATTAGCTGTCAGTGATACTTCTAATTCTGTAATACAAATGAATCTGACATGATAGTAGACAAAATATTCTCAGGAGAAGCAATTCCAGGTTTAACTGGCATTGGATATGGCTGTGTCCTAGCATTCCTCTGTATTTTCATTCAATAACTTTAAAGAGATTATATTGAAGCTTGCCTCTCACTGTAGCAAAAAAGACAGATATCCTGCTTTCTGGTTTACATGACTTTAGTTATTTCAAAGAAAAGTTTAGCATTAATACTACTTTAAAGTAATTCTTGGCAGAAATTCATCAATGTTTTTTCAGTGGTCTGCCTTTAGTATCCTTCACTATCCAATAGGACTATTTGGATATATTTCCATAAGAGTTCTTTTAAGCCCTAAAACGTGTTAAAGCTAGTCAGCTCTTCCATATTTATATGGCACAGAAGTTTGGTGTGGTTGTCTATCAGATGTTTGTTTGTTTGTTTATTTTTGGCTGTGTTGGGTGTTTGTTGTGGCACGCGGGGGCTATTCTTCGTTGTGGTGTGCTGGCTTCTCACTGCGGTGGCTCCTCTTGTTGCAGAGCAGGGCTCTAGGCACGCAGGCTTCAGTAGTTGCGGCTCATGGGCTCTAGGGTGCAGGCTCAGTAGTTGTGGCGCAGGGGCTTAGTTGCTCCACGGCATGTGGGATCCTTCCAGACCAGAGCTCAAACCCATGCCCCCTTCATTGGCAGGCGGATTCTTAACCACTGCGCCACCAGGAAAGGCCCTCTATCAGAACTCTTGCCTGTTGAAACTCTTGCTCTTACTCTTGTGCTTCATACAGGCTTTACAAAACTTTATATGGCAGTACTTACCTTTTAGATATCCCTATTCTGTTTTATCTACCTTTTTTTTCATCTTACACTGTAAGCTGCTTTCAGTACCTGGAGTATGGTAAGCACGCAATAAATATTTGTTGAATTAATTAGGAAATAATTTCTTTGAATCTTTTTTCCTTGGTAATGAAGATACTTGTCCTGAAAATATGTACTTGCCTCCCTAAAATCCCAGTCATAGCTGGGATTTTTCTTGTAACTTTAAAGAAATAGTGACTGTAATATATACATATATATATATATAATAAGGTAAAAGATATATATTATCTAGTACTTATCAGTTTTATCTGATTTACTGCAAGAGTAAATTAGACAAATTTATCGGACACATTCTTAGTTTAATGTGTTTTCTGACAATAAAATAAATTTTATTTATATTTCCAGCAACGTGAACTGGAGGAATGGCAGTTGCAGCAAAGAAGGCAAGGATGTATTAATGAAATTATTGAAGAAGAAAGACTAAAACTTCTCAAAGAACATGCTACAAAATTACTAGGATATCTCCCTAAAGTAAGTGACATTTAACATATAACCTCTAATAGTGGGGAAAAAAACATGGTATTAAGATTTCAGAGGGAAACTGAAGATGGTGGAGTAGAAGAACGTGCACTTGCTCCCTCTTGTGAGAGCACCAGAATCACAACTGCTGAACAATCATCAACAGGAAGACACTGGAACGCACCAAAAAAGATACCCCACATCCAAAGACAAAGGAGAAGCCACAATGAGATGGTAGGAGGGGCACAATCACAATAAAATCAAATCCCATAACTGCTGGGTGGGTGACTCACAAACTGGAGAACACTTACACCACAGAAGTCCACCCACCCACTGGAGTGAAGGTTCTGAGCCCCACATCAGGCTTCCCAACCTGGGTCTGAATGTTTGCTCATTAGACACAGAACTGAGGCAAGAGCCAATCCCATGCATGAATCTGGCAAAGCTCAACCTCTTCACCCTGACCTCCCTCATATCATACATACTACAGGGCTGTTTCAAAACAAGGGTAGAGGGTATAGTATGGATTAAATTAATTCCTATTCAGCCCATCAAAGCAGTAGTACTTGTAGTAATAAAGCAGAAGAGCCCAGATTCCTATGACAAGTTCTAACACAGGATCTGGTAAATCAGGAAATCAGGTCAGGCTAAGAATATTTTGTATATATCAAGTAATAATTTCAGAAAAATTTTTTTCATAAATATATTAGATCTTGTTATCTTGGAAATAACTTTACAAACCTCATGTCTGTATATCTGTTAGCGTTAATGAACATTTAGTGAATTATTCTGGCATTCACAGTAACCCACAAAATATTTTTCTTGTAGGGAGTATTCAAAAAAGAGGATGATATTGATATGCTTGGTGAAGAGTTTAGAAAAGCATATCAGAAAAGGAGTGAAATTTGTGAAGAGAAGTGATATCATCGAAATTTGGTAAACCTGGATTCTTTTGTATGTTACCACTAGATGTCAGTGTAACTTCTGTTTTACAGTTCGGTGAGGGTAGGAATCCATTCTTTGTCTTTGGATTTTCTAAAACATCTGTATTTCATCATTTATAAACAATTATTTATAAGAAAACATTTGTTTTTGATAAAAATTAAATTACTGAGTATTTTTCACTGCAAAATTAATGGCAAAGTTAATTGCTTTTAATCAAACTGTTGTTTTTGTACTAATAATTTGAAGATCTGAATTCTGCACCACACTCCATATAGAGGAATATATATATATATATAAAATCCAACAACCCAGGGGACTAACCTCTTCATACCACTTCTATCTATGTTGGTGTCTTGGAACTTTACTTCCCTTATTTGGCCAGGGAAAACTTTACTTTTCTCCTCTCACAGTAGACAGGAAAAGAGTGAGGAATTTCAACGTGCTTTACTAGCGAATGCACTTAATTGTCAGTAAGAACACAAACAGTTTCTCTCATATAAACATCATTTAAAACCTAGAGTTACATCTCTAGAACATAAGTGCAGTTGAAAAAGGGCTAGATGGTCATAAGAAAGATATCAAAAGTTAAATTCCTATTGCTTTATTTTATAAAATATTTCCATTTTGTAATAGATATCAATTTTACATACCCAGATCTACACAGGGAATTTGGAATTATTTTGATTTATCAAGTATCTTCATTTCTTAGAGTAAAAATAATTCAAACCATTACAACTTAAGTTAAATAAAGGGTATATCCACCAGGCACTATAGGTTAAAAGGTAGATCACTTATTTCCCCATTCGAGTGCCTTCATAAATTCCTCTTCAGTGAAAGACAACATCTTGGCAGCTTCAATATGCATCTGTGTTTAAAAACAAATATTGTCTAATTTAGTGTTAAGAGTAGACCACAGAACAACAGGAAATTTATAAAAGTGTGTGTATAATATGCTATCAAATTAAGTTTTGTTGTAGGAATATGTAATTCTAATTACAGTGTGACATTTGAAATGGTCAGCCTCTAAAAACCTGTGTTCACTGCTGGTATTGTACCAACCTGTTGAGAGAACAATTCAATAATATGGTAATACCTAATCTTTGCAAAAAGGGACAGTGGCAAAGCCATGAATTCATATCCTCTTACCACTAGGTAACTCGTGTAGTGAACAGAACAAAAGTGGTTTGTAATCAGTTTTCACTCTTCAGGAGGCAAACGGATCCCCTAAGTTATTTCTATATATGGTATCTTCTTTAGTTAGGGAGTATCCATATTGTATTTAGTAGTCCTATTTCTACATTTCTAATTTACTTGCATTGATGTATAGATAAAATTTTGTGACTAAGCATGTCAAAATAAACATATCTAAAGTAGAAATACTAAATATCTTAGTAGAAAGAGCCAAATAACATCTACGATTTATTTTAACTTTGTTTTTTAGGATAAACTCACCTTCTGCCTTTTCAAAACATCGATTAATTTTAATTGTTTCTTGAACCCTATCATTAATTCTCCTTTTTGTCTTTCTAGCTTCTTGTTTTCTGATTTTAACACTTCAATTTTTTTGTGTTCTTCATTTGCTATATCCTGCAAAAAGAAAAAAATAATCCCATTTATTCTTTGCAGTATTTGAATGGAAAAAATGATATCAGCAATAAAAGCTATTTTTAGTTTTTGCATTACTAAATTACTGTAACTCTGATAACTTTTAATGATGCTCACACCTCTAGCATTTTAAAAAATGTTTTTAAAATAACAACTCAGTTCTAATTCCAATAATGCCAAAGTAGCTTATATTTGAAGGCAGAGATGAGTAATCAGGAGTAGGCAGAAACTGGAGACGGTTATGATCCTTGAAAAAAATGGAAGCATGCTGGTTGAGATCCACATTCAGCTGGTTTCTGAGAGCACTTTTCAGTTCATTGGTTCACAGGGACAGACCTGAAGCAAAAAGTATCAGTCTTATTGGGCTAAGGAATTGGACAGCATGGCTGCCGATGGTAGAAATTTCCAGGTGGGAAACGCCTCAAAATCTGCATACACAGTTCCCTCAAATCCTTGGCACCTAAATAACACGTGCAGGGTGAGACTCCTAGGAACTCATGAAAGGTAACAGTCGTGGTCTAAAGAGCTGAGCAGAGAATTCAGCCACTGCCCGTGATAAGGAAGACAGAGTTTGTAATCTTGGTAAAAATTAATTGGATGAGCTCTGCAGCAATTTGGACAATGGAGAAAAAGGACCAGTGAACTCTAAGACAAGTAAGTAGAAACTATGTAAGTAGAGGAACATCTGGTACTTGGAAAAAATGTGAAAGGATGTCTTTCATGCAAAAAGGGAAATGATACCAGAAGGAAATCTGAATCTACATACACACACATTTTAAAAAAAAAGTATCAGAAATAGTAACACGTGGTAAATACTAGTAGCGTTTTTCGTTAAAAACTTCTTCTCTTTAAAAGATAATTGACAGTGGGTTAGATTTGGTTGCCAAGATGGCAGAGTAAGACCCTGAGCTCAACTCCTCCCATGGGCACACCAAAATTACAACTATGTACAGAACAACTATTGATGAGAAAGACCTGAATCTAACAGAAAAGATCTTCTCCAACCAAGGATATAAAAAAGGAACCACAATAAGATAGGTAGAAGGAGTGGAGGTACAGTATTGTCAGGACCCATACCCCAGATGGGCAACCCACAAACGGGAGGCTAATTACAATTACAGAGGTTCTCCCTAAGGAGCAATGGGTCTAAGCCCCACATTGGGCTCCCCAGCCTGTGGGTCTTGTACTGGGAAGACAAGCCCCAGAATGTTTGGCTTTGAAGGCCAGTGGAGAGGAGACCCAGAGGGCTGTGGGAAATAGATATTCCACTCTTAAAGGGTGTACACAAAATCTCAAATGCTGCAGGACCCAGAAAAGAAGCAGTAATTTTTGAAAGGAGCCTGGGTCAGACCCACCTGCTAATCACCAAGAGGCTAGAGGCAACTGAAGTTCATCCTTGGGACATAGGCATTGGCAGCAGTCATTTGTGGGAGCCCATTCTATCACGTGGACACGGATGCTGGGAAGCACCACTTCAGAGTCCTCCTCTAGCTTACTAGCAATGGGACATGGCTCCACCCACCAGCCTGTCAGCACCAGTACTGGGAAGCCTCAGGCCAGGCAACTAGCTTGGTGGGGAAAAAGCCCCATCCACCACCAGCAGGCAGGCTATCTTAAGACCCCCTGAGCCCATAGCCACCTGGAACACAGCACAGCCCTGCCCACCAGAGGGCCCAGGACCCTGTCCCACACACACGAGCAGAAGCACTAGCCCCAGGATCCCCAGGGCCTTGCAGCCAGAGACCCTGGGACCCAGCTCCACCCACCAGTGGGCTGACACCAGCCCAGGACCACCACAGCTTGCCATGGCAGGACCCAGCCCAGCCACCAGCACTGGGTGCCTCCCCACCGCTAGACCCTGGCCCCGCCCACCAGCAGTCCAACACCATCTCTGAGACACATTGGGACCCTTGGCAAGATTCAACACACTTTCATGATAAAAAAAACACTTAAAAAACAAGGAACAGAAGGATTCTATCTACTTCAACATGATAAAAGCCATATACTGACAAGCCCACAGCTAACATCAAACTCAGTGGTACAAGACTGAAAGCTTTCCCTCTAGAATCAGAGACAAGACAAGGATGTTCACTTTTGTCACTTTTATCCAACACAGTACTGCAAGTTCTGGTCAGAGCAGCTAGGGAATAAAAATAAAAGGCACCCAAATCAAAAAGAAGCAAGATTATCTCTGTTCACAGATGACATTGTCTTGTATGTACAAAACCTTATAGATTCCACAAGATTCCACAATTTATTCATCCGAATAAATTAATTTGGCAAAGTTGCATGATATAGAATCAACGCACACACAAAACCAGTTGTGTTTCTATATACTACTAATGAACATTCCTAAAAAAATTAAGAAAACAATTACAAATATAATACCATCAAAAAGAATAAAGTACTTAGGAATAAAAGTAACCAAGGAGGTGAAATGCTTTTACACTGAAAACTTCAAAACACTGCTGAAAGTATTTAAAGACAAACGAATGGAAGGATATTCTGTGGTCATAGATTAGAAGATGTCAGTACTACCCAAAGAGATCTACAGATTCAGTATGATCTTTATCAAAACCCCAATGGCATTTTTACAGAGATAGATCCATGCTAGCTAATATTTATATGGAATCTCAAGGGAACGCAAATAGCCAAACAATTTTAATGAATAACACAAGTTGAAGATCTCACACTCCCCAATTTCAAAACTTATTACAAATCTATGGTAATCAAAATAGTGTAATTACGGACATAAAGAAATATTTACCAATGTAATAAAGAGCCCCCAAATAAACCCTTGCATATAAAGTCTAATGATTTTTGACAAGGATGCCAAGACCATTCACTAGGAAAAGATGGCCTCTAACAAATTGAGCTGGGAAGCTAGATATCTCCATGCATAACAATGAAGCTGTACACCTATTTCATATCATATACAAAAATTAACTCAAATTTGGTCAAAGACCTACATGTAAACCCTAAAACTATAAACAATTAGAAGAAAATGTAGGGGAAATGATCATGACACTGGGTTTGGTTGTGGATTCTTGGGTATGAAACCAAAAGTACAGGCAAACAAAAGAAAAAAATAGATAAATTGGATTACGTCAAAGGACACAATCAACAGAGTGAAAAAGAAACCTACAGAAAATATTTGCATATCATATATCTGATAAAGAGTTAATGGCCAGAATACAGAAATAACTCCTACAAATCAATAATAAAAACACAATCAATTAATAAATGGGCAAAGGACTTGAATAGATAATTCTCCAGAAAAGATATACAAATGGCTAACAAGCACATGAAAAGGTGGTCAACATTACTAATATTTAGGGAGATTCAAATCAAAACCACAATGAGATACCACCTAATAAACATAGGATGATGACTATTAAAAAAAAAGCAACACAAAATAACAAGTTGGCAAGGATATGGAAAAATTGGAACCCTTGTGCACTGTTGCTATGGATGTAAAATGGTGCAGCCACTATGGAAAAACAGTATGGTGGTTCCTCAAGTTAAAAATAGAATTACCATATGATCCAGCAATACCGCATCTAGGCAAATATCCAAAATCATTGAAAGCAGAGTCTTTAAGAGATACCCATACACTCAGGTTCATATCAGCATTATTCACAATAGCCAAAAGGTGGAAGCGACCCAGGTTGCTTTATCCAATGAATGGATAAACAAAACCTGTTACACACATACAACGGAATATTCAGCCTTAAAAAGGAATGATATTCTGATACATGCTACAACATGGATGAACCTTGAGAACATTATGCTAAGTGAAATAAGACAGTCACAAAAAGACAAATAGTATATGATTCCACTTAACATTAGGTACCTAGAGTAGTCAAAATCATAAAGACAGAAAGTAGAATTGTGGTTGCCAGGGATCAGGGAGAGGGGGATGGGGAATTATTTTTTAATGGACATAGGTTTTTAGTTTTTGCAAGATGAACAAGGAGTTCTAGAGTTTGGGTACACAACAGTATGAATGTATGTAACACTAGTAAACTGCACACTTTCAAAAATTAGTGTAAATTTTATGTGTAGTGTAATACAAAGGTTTTTTTTTTTTAATTCAGAAAGTTCATTAACTCTTCAAAGCAAAAACGTAACAATGTAGGGTGGAGTTTGTGTATAATAAATAAAATGTATGACAACAACAAAAAGGGGAGGAGAGAAGTATACTGCTGAAAGGTTCTTACATTATTCATAAAATGCTTGAAGGTAGACAATGATAAGTTAAAGGTGTATCTGATAAAAGATAAAATGTCCATAAAAAGAAGTGGAGATAATAATCCAGTAAAAGAGATAAAATGAAATTGTTAAAAATATTCAAAAGGAGAAAAATAAGAAACAGGAAGAAAGCATGAACATATAGCAAGTTAATAGAAGAGAACAAATAGCAAGTTAATAGAATAAAACCCAACCATTACTAATAATCATATTAAAGGTAATGGTCTAAGCCTCCTAATTAAAAAGTCAAATTGTCAGATTGGATTAAAACAATAGAAAAACAACTATATGTTGCCTACAAGAACATACAAAGGAGTTACAAATGAAGGGATGGAAAGGACAACACTAATGTCAAGACTAATTAAAAGAAATTACACGATTTCAGGATTTCTTTTCTTTTCTTTTTCTTTTTTTTTTTTTGCGGCATGCGGGCCTCTCACTGTTGTGGCCTCTCCCATTGCGGAGCACAGGCTCTGGACGCGCAGGCTCAGTGGCCATGGCTCACGGGCCCAGCCGCTCCGCGGCATCTTCCCAGACGGGGGCACGAACCCGTGTCCCCTGCATCGGCAGGCGGACTCTCAACCACTGCGCCACTAGGAAAGCCCCAGGATTTATTATAAAGGTATAATAAGACAATGTATTAACATGAAGACAGACATACAGATCAATGGAACAAGAGAGAGATTCCAGCAACAAATCCACACATATCTGGGCAACTGATTTTCAACAAAGGTACCAGGGCAATTTAATAGTGAAAGGATAATCTTCTCAACAAATAGTGCTGCACATATTCCAATAATGAACCCTGACCCCTTATATCATGCACAAGAACTCACCAAAACATAAAAGCTCAAGCTATGCAACTTCTATAAGAAAACCTAAGAGCAAATCTTAGTGACCCTTTAGGTTTAGCAAAGAATTCTTAAATAGGACACAAGAAGCATAAATTATAAAAGAAGAAAAACAACAGATTGGACTTCATCAAAATTTTAAACATTGCTCTTCAAAAAAACTGTTACAGAAATAAAAGGCAAGAGAGATTTGCAAAGCAGGTATCTGACAAAAGACTTGTAGTTAGGATATATAAAGAACTCTTAAAACTCAATTATAAAACAAGTCAACTCAATTCTTTAAAATGAACCAAAGAGATAAAAACTAAGGAAATATGAATAAAGTATGGTCTTTAGTTAATAATAGCGAATCATAATAATGATTCATTCATTAATGGTAACAAATG
The DNA here is from genome assembly GCF_937001465.1 of Orcinus orca. NCBI lineage: Eukaryota > Metazoa > Chordata > Mammalia > Artiodactyla > Delphinidae > Orcinus > Orcinus orca. The sequence continues at coordinate 101,967,742 of NC_064560.1, forward strand.
TACCATACTAATGTACATATTAGTTGCAGAGGAAACAATGTGTAGAGATTATAGAAATTCTCTGTACTAATTTCCCATTTTTTATGTAAATCTAAAACTGTTCTAAAAATTAAAGTTCATTTAACAATTTTTTAAAAGAAGAAAAGACTTATACAGACACTTCACCAAAGAAGATACCAAGACTCTCCTGAACAACCAACGGATGAAAGAAGAAATCAGAGAGGAAAAAAAAATGATCGTGAAACAAATGAAAAAGGAGACACAACATACCAAAACTTATGGGATGTAATAAGAGCAGTGCTAAGAGGGAAGTTCATAGCAACAAATGCCTACATTAAGAAAGATCTCTGCATTTTTACTCCTCCCTGCATGTTTAATGTTTTCGACATCGTATTTTACATCTTTTTGTTTTGTGTATCCCTTAACTACTTACTGTGAATATAGATGATTTTACTACTTTTGTCTTTTAACCTTCCTAGTAGCTTTATAACTGGCTGATCTACTACCTTTATTATATGTTTGTGTTTACCAATGAGATTTTTCCTTTCGTAATTTCCATATTTCTAGTTGTGGTCTTCTCTTTTTCACTTACAGAAGTCCGTTTAACATTTCTTGGGAAGCTGGTTTAGTGGGGCTGAATTCTTTCAGCTTTTGCTTGTCTGTAAAACTCCTTCTCTCTCCTTCAAATGTGAATGACAGCCTTGCTGGATAGAGTATTCTTGGCTGCAGGGTTTTTCCTTTCATCACGTTAAATATATTGTGCCACTCTCTTCTGGCCAGCAAAGTTTCTGCTGAAAGTCTGTGGACAATCTTATGGGAGTTCCCTTATACATAACTAGTTGCTTTACCCTTGATGCTCTTAATATTCTCTCTTTATCTTTAATTTTTGTCATTTTAATCATAATGTATCTTGGTGTTGATCTCTTTGGGTTGATCTTTTTGGGGACTCTCTGTTCTTTCTGGACCTGGATGTCCATTTCCTTTCTCGTGTTAGGTATGTTTTTAGCTACAATTGCTTCACATAAGTTCTCTGCCCCTATCTGTCTCTCTTCTCCTTCTGGGACCCCTATAATGTGAATACTAGCATGCTTGATGTTTTCCAAGATGTCTCCTAAACTGTCTTCATTTTTTTAAATTCTTTTTTCTTTTTTTTGTTCAACTTGGGTGATTTCCACTACTCTGTCTTCCAGTTTACTGATCCATTCCTCTGTATTACCCAATCTAATGTTGATTCCTTCTAGTGTATTTTTTATTTCAGTTACTGTATTTTTCAGCTTTGTTTGGTTCTTCTTTATATTTTCTAACTCCTTCTTAAAATTCTGTGTTCACCCATTCTTCTTCCTAGTACATTGAGCATTTTTATGGTCATTACCACGAACACTTTATTGGGTAGATTGCTCATCTCCAGGGTTGTTAGAATGTGTTCAAACTTAAGACATCTTCAACTTTCAATATTCACCTGTGTATGTTGCTATATATAAACCTCATGGTAACCACAAACCAAAAAATCTATAATAGATACACAAAAAGAGATAAAGGAATACAAATATAACACTAAGATAGTCATCAAATCACAAGTGAAGGGAGGAAAAGAAGAAAGGATGAAATAAGAACTACAAGGACAACCCCCAATCAATTAACAAAATGGCAATAAGTATGTACCTATCAATAATTACTTTAAATGTAAATGTACTAAATGTTCCAATCAAAAGATCCAGTGGCTGAACAGATACAAAAACAAGATACACACACACACACACACACACACACATACATGCTGCCTATAAGAGATTCACTTCAGATCTAAATACACACACAGACTGAAAGTGAGGGGATGGAAAAACAAAGTCTGTAACAAGAGACAAAGAAGGACTACGTAATGAAAAAGGGACAAAGAAGGACATTACATAATGAACAAGAATACATAACACTTGTAAATATTTATGCACACAAACTGGAGCATTTAAATGCATATAGCAAATCATTCCAAATTTAAAGAAAGATATTGACAGTAACACAATAATAGCCAGGAGCTTTAACACTCCACTTACATCAATGAACAAATCACCCAGACAGAAAATCAGTAAGGAAACACAGGCCTTAAACAACACATTAGATTAGATGAACCTAATAGATATATATAAAACATCCCATCCAAAAGCAGCAGAATACACATCCTTTTCAAGTGCACATGGAACATTCTCAGGACAGATCACATGCTAGGCCACAAAACAAGTTTTAATAAATTTTAAGACTGAAGTCATACCAAGCCTGTTCTCTGACCACAACACTATGAGACTTATAAATCAACTATTAAAAGAAACCAAAACACATGGAGGCTAAACAATATGCTACTGAACAACCAATGAGTCACTGAAGAAATCAAAAAGGAAATAAATAAATACATGGAGACAGAAACAAAAACACAGTGATCCAGAATCTATGGGATGCAGCAAAGCAGTTCCCAGAGGGAAGTTTATAGTGATACAAGCTGACATCAGGAAACAAGAAAATCCTCAAAAACCCTAACCTTACACCCAAATGAATCAGAAAGAACAAACAAAACCTACAGTTAGTAGAAGGAAAGATCAGAGCAGCAATGAATGAAATAGACACGAAAGAATGAAAAAGAGAGAAAACAAGAAACAATCAAAGAAATTAAGAGCTTTGAGAAAATAAACAGAATCGATAAAGTTTTAGCCAGACACATTAAGAAGAAAAAGAGAGTGGGCCCAAATAGGTAAAATCAGAAATGAAGTTACAGTTGACACCACAGAAATACAAAGGATCATAAGAGATTACTCTGAATAATGACACACCAATAAAATGGACGACCTAGAAGAAGTGAACTAATTCCTAGAAATATACAGTCTCCCAAGACTGAATGAGGAAGAAATACAAAATATGAACAGACCCCAATTAACACTAATTAGATCAGTAATTAAAAAATACTCCCAACAAACAGAAGTCCAAGACCAGATGGCTTCACAAATGAATTATGCCAAACATTTAAAGAAGACTTAATTCTTATCCTTCTCAAACTATTCCAAAAAACTGAAGAGAAGGGGATGCTTCCAAAGTCATTCTTTGAGGCCATCATCACCCTAATACCAAAATCAGATAAAGATACCACAAAAATAAGAAAATTACAGACCAATAACACTGGTGAACATAGATGCAAAAATCCTCAACAATATTAGCAAACTGAATTGAACAATACATTAAAAGGATCATACACCATGATCAAATGGGATTTATCCCAGGGAGGCAAGAACAGTTCAATATCTGCAAATCAATGTCATACATCACATTAATAGGATGAAAGAAAAAAATCACATGATCATGTCAATAGACACAGACAAAGCATCTGACAAAATTCAACATCCATTCATGATAAAGACTCTTAACAAATCAGGTTTAGAAGAAATTTACCTCAATGAAAAACAGACCATATATGACAAGCCCACAGCTAAAATCATACTCAATGGTGAAATGTTGAAAGCTTTTCCTCTAAGGTCAGGAACAAGACAAGTGCCCACTCTCACCACTCCTACTTAACATAGTACTAGAATTCTAGCCAGAGAAATCAAGCAAGAAAAATAAACAGTATCAGAACTGGAAAAGAAGAAGTAAAATTGCATCTATTTGCAGTTGATATGATTTTATATATAGAAAAGTCTTATAGACTCCACCAAAAAACTGTTAGATCTCATCAACAAATTCTGTAAAGTTGTAGGATACAAAATTAACATTAAAAAATTAGTAGTTTCTATACACTAACAACAAATTATCTGAAAAAGAAAGAAAACAATCCCATTTAGAATTACATCAAGAATAAAATACTTAATTTAACCAAGGATATGAAAGATCTATACACTGAAAACTTTAAGAAATTGATGAAAGAAATCAGATAAGGCACAAATAAGTTGAAAGGTATCCTGTGTTCATGGATTGGAAGAATTAATATTTTTTAAATGTCAATACTACCAAAGCCACCTATAGATTCAATGCAATCCCCATCAAGATTCTGAAGAAATTTTAAACAGAATTAGGAAAAAAAATCCTGAATTTATATGGAATCACAAAAGACCCCATTAGCCAAAGTAATCCTGAGAAAGAAAAAAGCAAGAGGCATCACACTTGCCAATTTCAAGCTACATTATAAAGCTGTAGTAATCAAAATTTGTATGGTACTGGCATAAAATCAGAAACATAGACCACTGGAACAGAATCAAGAGCCCAGAAACAAACCCCAGCATGTACAGTCAACTAATATTTGACAAAGGAGCCAAGAATACTCAGTGGGGAAAGGACAGTCTCTTCAGTAAATGGTGCTGGGAAAATTTGATATTCACATGTAAAAAGAATGAAACTAGTCCTATATTACATCACTCACAAAAATGAACTGAAAATGGAATAGAAACTTATATGTAAGACTAGAAACCATAAAACTCCTAGAAGAAAACACAGGATAAAGAGCCTTGACATTGGTCTTGGTAATGACTTTTTGGGATGTGATACCTAAATCAGAAGTTACAAAATGAAAAATAAACAGGTGGGACTATGTCAAAGTAAAAAGCTTCTGCACAGCAAAAAAAAAAAATGATCAACAAAATGAAAAGGCAACCTACAGAATGGGAAAAATACTGTAAACCATATATCTGAAGAGGTTAATATTCAAAACATATAAAGAATTCATACAATTCAACATACAAAAAATCAAATTATCCAATTTAAAAAATGAGCAAAGGACATGAATATACAATTTTCCAAAGATTTACAAATGGCCAACAGGTCCATGAAAAGGTGCTCAACATCTCTAATCATTTGGGAAATGCAAAATAAAACCACAATGAGGGGGCTTCCCTGGTGGCACAGTGGTTAAGAATCCACCTGCCAATTCAGGGGACACGGGTTTGAGCCCTGGTTCAGGAAGATCCCACATGCTACGGAGCAACTAAGCCCATGCACCACAACTACTGAGCCTGCAAGCCACAACTACTGAGCTCGCGTGCCACAACTACTGCAGCCTGTGCACCTAGAGCCTGTGCTCTGCAACAAGAGAAGCCACCTCAATGAGAAGCCCACGCACTGCAATGAAGAGTAGCCCCTGCTCACCACAACTGGAGAGAGCCCACGCACAGCAACAGAGAACAAATGCAGGCAAAAATTTTAAAAAAATAAATAGGTTTTAAAAAAAAAAAAACCCCAATGAGGTATCACCTTATGACTGTTTGAATGGCTATCATAAAAAAAACAAAACAAGAGATAACACATGATGGTGATGATGTGGAGGAAAAGGAACACTTGTGCACTGTTGATAAGACTGTACATTATATTCCAATCACTATGGAATTAAAAATATCACTACCATATATCCAGCAATTCCACCACTGAGAATATATCCAAAGGAAACAAAAATACTTTGTCAAATAAATATCTGCACCCCAATGTTCACAGCAGCAGCATTTGCAATAGCCAAGACATAGAAACAACCTAAGTGTCCAGTGACAGATGAATGGATAAATAAGTTGTGGGATATATACACAATGGAATATTGTTTAGCTATAAAAAAGAAGGAAATCCTGCCATTAACATCATGGATGGGCTTTTGAAGGCATTATCTAAGTGAAATAAGTCAGAGAAAGTCAAATACTGTATGATCTCACTTATGTGTAGAATCTAAAACAAAAACAAAAAAATAAACTCACAGAAAAAGAGATAAGATTTGTGGTAACCAGAGGCAGAGGGTGGTGGGAGGGTGGGATTGGATGACGGTGGTCGAAATGTATAAACTTCCTGCTATAAGACAAAAAGTACTAGGTATATAATATACAACTTGATGACTAGAGTTAACACTGCTCTATGGTATATTTAAAAGTTAAGAGAGTAGATCCTAAGAGTTCTCATCATCAGAAAAAAACCATTTTTTTCTTTTTCTTTTTGTATACATATGAGATGATGGATATTAACTAAACATTATGGTAATCATTTCACAAAATATGTAAGTCAAATCATCATGTTATACATCTTAAACTTATAGAATGTTGTATGTCAGTTGTATCTCAATAAAACTGGAAAAAGGATATCAAGATGGCAAATATTCACATGAATATGCTCAACATCACTAGTCATTAGGGAAATACAAATTAAAATCATAATATGAAATACCACTAGGCACTTATTAGAACAGCTAAAATATAAAAAACCGACCACAGTAAGTGTTGGTGAAGGTATGGAACAACTGCAGCTTTTATACAGTGCTGTTGAGAATGTAAATTGGTAAAACCATTTTAGAAAACAGTTTGGCAGCTGAACATACATGTAAAATACAACCCAGATAATTGACTCCTAGGTGTTTACTCAAGAGAAATGAAAACACATGTCCACACAAAGACTTACACGTGAATGTGCCTGTGGGCTTTACTTGTAATAGCCAAAAAGTGGAAACAACCCTAATGTCCATCAACAGGTGGTATAATTTGGTAGATTTACACCATGTGTAAAATTATTAAAAGTGAACTACTGTCACATGCAGTAACGTGGATGAAGCTCAAAATATTTTACTGAGTGAAAGAAGTTACACTTTTAAAAAATATGAAATTCTAGAAAATATAAATGAGTTATCTGAAGATAGGGGTTGGGAGAAAGGCATGATTATAAAGGGTCACAAGGAAACTTTTGGGAGTGATAGATATATTTATTATCTCTATTGTGGTGATTTATCATAGGTACACACATAGTCACAAATCATCAAATTTTACACACTTTAAATATGGGCAGGTTTATTATATGTCAATTATACCACAATAAATGTGATAAAATAGAAATAAAAATACATACACTTAAAGATAGGCAAATAAAAAATTGTGAGACAGCTAAAGTATCATTTTGAGGAAAATTTTAGTTTTAAATGCTGTATTGGAAAAGAAGGTTGAAATATCAATGATCTAAATCTTCAATTTAAGAAACTGAAAAGATTGCAAATTAAAAAGCAAAGCAGGGCTTCCCGGGTGGTGCAGTGGTTGGGAATCTGCCTTCCAGTGCAGGGGACACAGGTTTGAGCCCTGGTCTGGAAGATCCCACATGCCGTGGAGCAACTAAGCCCATGAGCCACAACTACTGAGCCTGTGTTCTAGAGCCCACAAGCCACAACTACTGAGCCCACGCACTGCATCTACTGAAGCCCATGCACCCTTGAGCCCGTGCTCCGCAATGAGAAGCCACTGCAATGAGAAGCACGCACACCGCAACGAAGAGTAGCCCCCGCTCGCTGCAACTAGAGAAAGCTCATGCGCAGCAACGAAGACCCAACACAACCAAAAATAATATATAACAATAAATAAATTTATTTAAAAATATGAATATCAATATATTTAAAAAAGCAAAGTAGACAAAATTGTATAAGAAGAATTCAGTGAAAATAGAAAACAGACAATAGAAAAAATTTTTAAAAAGTTGAAAAGATTAACTGATAACTGGTTAGCAAGACTGATCATGAAAAAAAAACCTGACAACATGGATCAATCTCAACATTATTGTGTAGTGAAGGAAGCCAGTCCCAAAGGAGTACATTCTATGCAGCTCCATTTACATGAAAGTCAAGAACACGAATATCAGAACATCCTCCACTTAGGAGGATGGAGTACTTGAAAAGAGAATATAAGGGAACTTTCTGGGGGTGATGAAAATATTCTATCTATTGACTGAAGTGGTGGTTACACAGATGTATGAGCCCAAACTCACTAAATTATAGATGTACTGGGTTGGCCAAAAAGTTCATTCGTTTTTTTCCATAGGATGGCTCTAATAACACTTACTTGTCTTTAACTTCATTCAAAACAATTTTGTTAGATTGTGACAGCTGTCATATCAGCGTGCATTTAAAAAAAGACATCAAAATTGGTGAATTTTTTTTTTTTTTTCCAGTATGCGGGCCTCTCACTGTTGTGGCCTCTCCCGTTGCAGAGCACAGGCTCCGGATGCACAGGCCCAACAGCCATGGCTCACGGGCCCAGCCGCTCCACGGCATGTGGGATCTTCCCGGACCGGGGCACGAATCCGTGTCCCCTGCATCGGCAGGCGGACTCTCAACCACTGTGCCACCAGGGAAGCCCAAAATTGGTGAATTTTTATGTCGCCATTTTAATATTGAAGATGGAAGAAAAGCAACATTTTCAGCCTATTACGCTTTATTATTTCAAGAAAGGTAAAAACGCAACTGAAACACAGAAAACGATTTGTGCAGTGTATGGAGACGGTGCTGTGACTGATCCAACATGTCAAAAGTGGTTTGTGAAGTTTGGTGCTGGAGATTTCTCACTGGACAATGCCCCACGGTTGGGTAGACCAGTTGAAGTTGATAGCGATCAAACTGAGATATTAATTGAGAACAATGAACATTATACCACACAGAAGATAGCCAACATACTCAAAATATCCAAATCAAGTGTTGAAAATCATTTGCACCAGCTTGGTTATGTTAATTGCTTTGATGTTTGGGTTCCACATAAATTAAGCAAAAAGAAACCTTCTTGACGATATTTCCACATGTGATTCTTTACTTAAATGTAATGAAAATGTTCCATTTTTAAAATAAATTGTGACAGGCGATGAAAAGTGGATAATGTACAATAATGCGGAAGGGAAGAGATCTTGGGGCAAGCGAAATGAACCACCACCAACCACACCAAAGGCTGGTCTTCACCCAAAGAAGGTGATGTTGTGTATATGGTGGGACTGGAAGGGAGTCCTCTATTATGAACTCCTTCCAGAAATCCAAACAATTGATTCCAACAAATACTACTCCCAATCAGACCAACTGAAAGCGGCACTCAATGAGAACGTCCAGAATTAGTCAACAGAAAATGCAGAATCTTCCATCAGGATAATGCGAGACCACGTGTTTCTCTGATGACCAGGCAAAAACTATTACAGCTTGGCTGCGAAGTTCTGATTTATCCACTGTATTCATCAGACATTGCACCTTCGGATTTCCATTTATTTCATTCTTTACAAAATTCTCTTAATGGAAAAAATGTCAATTCCCTGGAAGACTGTAAAAGGTACAGTTCTTTGCTCAAAAAGATAAAAAAGTATTAGGAAGATGGAATTATGAAGTTGCTTGAAAAATGGCATAAGGTAGTGGAACAAAAGGGTGACTATTTTGTTTAATAAAGTTCTTGGTTTGTTTGTTTGGTTTTTTTGCGGTATGCAGGCCTCTCACTGTTGTGGTCTCTCCCATTGCGGAGCACAGGCTCCGGACGTGCAGGCTCAGCGGCCATGGCTCACGGGCCCAGCCGCTCCGCAGCATGTGGGATCTTCCCGGACCAGGGCACAAACCCGTGTCCCCTGCATCGGCAGGCAGACTCTCAACCACTGTGCCACTAGGGAAGCCCCTGCATCATTCTATATAAGAGACTTGAGCACCCGTGGACACTGAGAGACGACTGTACTTCCAGATGCATGTCTGATCATGGCATCATCTCCTGTCATCTTTTTCAAAATAACAGTGCAGTGGCTTTACACTGCCCTTTGGATAAAATCCATAATACTTAACATGGCCTGAAGGCCTAGATGGTTTGGCCTCTCCCTGTGTTTGAAGCCTCCCTTTGCAACATCCCCTTCACATCCATCCCTGCCTTTCATTACCCTGTCTTCTTTCTTGCTGCAGAGCCATTTTTTTACATGCTATTCCTTCTGCCCACAATCTCTCCCCTGATATATAACTCCTGTATGTTTTTCAGATCTTAGCTTAGGATTACATTTTTTAAAATTCACTCACTGATCTGGTTACTTGCTTAAAGCACCATGTACCCTCCTTCATGGCATTCATCACAGTTGCACCTTAATTTTGCTTGATGTTTTGTCTAACTAACATCTAACTTCTCCACTGTAAGGTGCATGACTACAAGGACCATACTTATTTTTTATCACCTTTATATCTCCAGCCTCTAGTAAAGATCTGACAGGTACATAGCAGGTCCTCATAAATATTTATAAATGAATTAATGAAGAATTAGAAATTATCTGTTCCTAAATGAAGTAACATGTAGTTGGTGACATATTTTAAATGAACTTCAAGCAACCATCTAATCAAATGCGCAGTTAAACCATCACAGGGTTGTCTTTCATCATTCCTCCCTTCAGTGTGTTTCAGAGGCAATTATTATGTTCCAGGCACTCAGGCATAGGAGTGAAAGAGACAGGGTTCCTGCACTAATGCAGCATCTGGTTTAAGTTGACTGACTTTTCAAAAGTTACTCTAAACCAGTTTACTTGTTTCCTAAGCTCTGTGCAGAATGAGTTTATCATTACTTTTTTTAATTTTTTTTATTTTTTTATCATTATTTTTAAAATAAATCTTTAACTTTCTGATGACTATGAGACAATATTGTTCTATTTTATGGAAATCTTACTATTTCTTACACATATAAACCTGAATAATTTTACTTGCCTACCTAACTATAATAATATGTCTAATCAGAAAGAGAAGCAAGGTACAAAGAATTAAAATGGAAAAAAATATAACTACTCCCAAAAGAAAAACTTATATACAGATTAGACTCCAAGGAAAATCTTACTGCGTATCTTGAAAACACCCCTCAAAGTTAGAAACAAGGCAAAATAATTTAAAAATCAAAAACTTAAGACACATACACATATTTTTTCAGAAATCTGAAACAATATACATGTAACAAGTACATTTAAGAACTCTGATCTCAAAATGTCTACTTGATAATAAATACTTAAACATATACAACAAAATGTCATCCCACTATGTTTAAATCGATCACCAAAATGCAGACCTAGGGTCAGAAATTTGTCTTGAACACATCTAAGTTGTTTTTATAGTGTTGATGGTTTTGAACTGAGATGTTCACATACCAAGTCCTGATTACTTGAATTTGCAAAATGGCTGGCTAGAATAGGAGAGTCATCTGTTGTCATGGAAATAAGTTTTTCTTTCTACTTCTCTAATGTATGTGCTAAAATAGAGCTCAAATCTGAAACCAGAATTAGCAAATACTGATATTTACATGATTATTACATTTTATTTTCTTCAAAATCCCTTTAGAATACACCAAAATTAGAAATAATACTCCAATAACATAATTACTGGCAAGTCTATAAAGCTGACTTCCTAACTTGTTCATTAAATACATTCTATTAATAATTCCCAGTCATCATACTATGGATGGCTCTTGAATGTTAACACAGTCTGATCATACAGCATAAACTAACACACAGACAATATCTTAAAACTCTGGGCTTCCCTGATGGCACGGTGGTTGAGAGTCCGCCTGCCGATGCAGGGGACACAGGTTCGTGCCCCAGCCCGGGAGGATCCCACATGCCGCGGACAGGCTGGGCCCGTGAGCCATGGCCGCTGAGCCTGCACGTCCGGAGCCTGTGCTCCGCAACGGGAGAGGCCACAACAGTGAGAGGCCCGCGTACCACAACAGTGAGAGGCCCGCGTACCACAAAAAAAAAAAAAAAAAAGAAAAAAAAAAACTTTGTAGTCACTGTAATATATTTGCCTGTGTTAAAAATATTGTACTTACCAAGATTGATTTAGTTCTATGTCCTGTTAAGTGTTACTAATTTAATCCAAAATGTATCATCTGTGCATGTAAGGAGGGTGACACCTAAATCCATCATCCAGGGCACTGTTAAATAACTAAGTATTGTCCTAATGGAGTGTCACTTTCAGGTTGACACAAAACCAAAAACTAATAGCCAGTATTTATAGAGTGTACAAAAGGCTTTCACACCCATTGATATTTGAGTCTTCATTTATTCAACAGATATTTCAGGAACTGAGTGTTAATTCTACACCAATCACTGGCTAGATGCTAGAGACACAATGGTGATCCTTATAATAACTCCATAACAGTGGTTAACAAAATGTCCTCTCAGAATCACTAGCATCAGCATCAGCTGGTAACTTGTTAAACCTGCATATTTGGACTTTCCAAGATGGTGGAGGAGGAGGAGGACGTGGAGTTCATCTCTCCCCACAAAGGCATCAAGAATACATTTAGAAATAGAAAAATTCTCACAGAGCACCTGCTGAACACTAGCAGAGGACCTCAGACACCTAAAAGGACAAGAAAGATCCCTATATAACTGGGTAGGACAAAAGAAAGAAGGAAAAAGGAAGAGGAGAGGAAGCAGGACGGGACGGTCTGTGCCACAGCCCTGTGCACCTCAGCCTGAGACAGGTTTCTGCTGGTGGCTGGAATGTGGGGTTTGGAGAGCAAACCTGGGGAGGGGACTGCTGTTGGGTGTGAGAAGACAGCCAGAGGGGACGGGAGTAAGGAGCTCCACAACCAGGAATGCTCGTGGAGGAAGCCTGGACCTCCACAGAGGCAAAGAACCATTGTTGAGTGATGCGCAAAGGGCGGGGCGGCCATTACAGCCTCTCCCGTCACGCACCAGCCCCTGCATCCATGGGCACTAAGGAGGGCTCCCGCTGGAGCTGGCTCTCATGGCTCTGCTATTGCCTCCTCCACCCCTTCCCTCAGCCTGGGGGCCCCACTCACCTGATCGCTGCCTGATGGGCTCACATGTTCCAATCCCTACCCCAGCACCCTCCCGCCTGGGGAGCCTGCTCACCCCGATCACCACCACGGTTCCTTCCTGCCTGATGGGCTCTTGTGCTCCGACAACCTCTGGAGCAGACTCTGGTGGGAGGAACACACAGAGGTGTGAAACCACAGCTGAACCCCAGGGGCCATGTGACTAAGGAAGAAGAGCTGAAATCTCTCCTCATGGCTGCGTGAACTGCGGAGTTACACCTCCGCTGATGGCTTCCTAAATTCAGTGCCTGCAAAACATCTGAAAGGACAAGTGCTCCAGCAGGTGGGTCGAGTCTGGCTTTAGCAGCTGTGGGCTTTGTGGGCACATACATGCAGAGGTTGGGCCAGGCCAGAGTCTGAGCTGCTTCCATAGCTCCACAGCAGGTCCAGGTGCACGACTACTGTAGTCCTGGGACCTGACTTCAGTCGAGCTGTGCCAGTGGCCTGGTGAAAACAACGTCTGAGAGTCACCAGAGCCAACTGCCGGCATACCCACAGTTAAGGTGGGACCAAGATCAGTGCCAACAACAGTGTACTTTGTGAGCCCGCACAATGGGCGAAAGGGGACAGAACAGAGCACATTCACGGTGAACAGCTCCAGAGGAGGAATACTCAGTGGCTTATCTCCCAGTGGGAGTGCTCCATTCCCACCTACCTCACACCACAGTACAGAAACACAGCTAAGAAACAGATCTGGGGCCTCTACTCTACCAACCAGGGAGCAGACTCCACCCCTGACAGGACACTGACAACCACAGAGCAAAGGGAGGCCCCACTCAATATCCAGGGCAGGCTCTGGTCACCACAACACCAGTCAAACCTCCTATCAAGGGGATAATGGCACAAGCCTCTGGACAAACCTCACCCACTAGGTGAGACAGACACCAGAAGCAAGAGGAACTACAATCCTGCAGCCTGCAGAAAGGAGACCACACATACAGTAAGTTAGACAAATTGAAAAGACAAAGAAATATGTTGCAGATGAAGGAGGAAGATAGAAACCTACAAGAACAATTAAATAAAGAGGAGACAGGCAATCTACCTAAAGAAAAATTCAGAGTAATGATAGTAAACATGATCCAAGATCTTGGAAAAAGAATGGAGGCACAGATAGGGAAGATACAAGAAATGTTTAACAAAGACCTAGAAGAACTAAAGAACAAAAAACCAGAGATGAACAGTACAATAATTGAAATGAAAATAGACTAGAAGGAATCAATAGCAGAATAACTGAGGCAGAAGAACAAATAAGTGACCTGGAAGACAGAATGGTAGAAATCTCTGCTGCAGAACAGAATAAAGAAAAAGAATGAAAAGAAATGAGGACAGTCTCAGAGACCTCTGGGACAACATTAAATGCACCAACATTCTAATTATAGGAGTCCCAGAGGAAGAAGAAAAAGAGAAAGGGCCTGAGAAAATATTTGAAGAGATTATAGTGGAAAACTTCCCTAACATGGGAAAGGAAATAGTCACCCAAGTCCAGGAAACGCAGAGAGTGCCATACAGGATAAATCCAAGGAGGAACACGCTGAGACACAAATTAATCAAGCTAACAAAAATTAAATACAAAGAAAAAATATTAAAAGAAACAAGGGAAAAGGAACAAATAACATACAAGGTAATCCCCATAAGGTTATCAGCTGATCTTTCAGCAGAAACTCTGCAGGCCAGAAGGGAGTGGCAGGATATACTTAGAGTGATGAAAGAGAAAAACCTACAACCAAGAATACACTATTAGGTGGGGCTGAAATGAGAACCCAGCAAGGTTCTCATTCAGATTCAACAGAGAAATCAAAAGCTTTACAGACAAGCAAAAGCTAAGAGAATTCAGTACCACCAAACCAGCTTTACAACAAATGAACTTCTAAACTCCTAAAGGAACTTCTCTAGGCGGGGGGTGGATGGGGGAAGAGGTCACAACTAGAAACAAGAAAATCAAAAATGCGAAAGCTCACTGGTAAAGCCAAACATACAGTAAAGGCAGGAAATCATCCATACACAAATATGATATCAAATCCAGCAACCGTGAGAAAAGTACAAATGCAGAAAATGGGAATAGCATTTGAAATTAAGAGAACAGCAACTTAAAACAACCTTGTATATATAAAGACTGCTTTATCAAAGCCTCATAGGACGTGCAAACCTGAAAATTACAATAGATAAACACACAAAAAAGAAAAAGCAACCCAACACAACACTAAAGATGGTCATCAAACCACAAAAGAAAACAACAAAGGAGTAAGGGAAGAAAAAAGACCCACAAAAACGAACCCATGACAATTAAGAAAATGGCAATAGGAACATACATATTGATAATTACCTAAAGTGTAAATAGATTAAATGCTCCAACCAAAACACACAGACTGCATGAATGGATACAAAAACAAGACCCATATCTATGCTGTCTACAAGAGACCCACCTCAGACCTAGGGATACTTACAGACTGAAAGTGAGGGGATGGAAAAAGATACTCCATGCGAATGGAAATCAAAACAAAGCTGCAACAGCAATACTTATATGTGACAAAATAGACCTTATAACTGTTACAAGACAAGGAAGGATGTTACATAATGATCAAGGGATCAATCCAAGACGAATTTACAATTGCATATTTAAGTACACAATTGTAAATATATATGCAACCAACATAGGAGCACCTCAATATATAAGGCAAATGCTTACAGCCATAAAAGGAGAAATTGATAGTAACACAACCATAGAGGGGGACTTTAACACCTCTCTTACACAATGGACAGATCACTGAGACAGAAAATTAATAAGTAAACAGAAGTATTAAATGACACATTAGACCAGATAGACTTAATTGATATTTATAGGACATCCCATCCAAAAGCAGCAGAATACACTTTCTTCTCAAATGCACATGGTACATTCTCCAGGACAGATCACATCTTGGGTCACAAATCAAGCCTTGGTAAATTTAAGAAAACTGAAATCATATCAAGCATCTTTTCCAACCACAAAGCTATGAGATTAGAAATAAATTACAGGCAAAAAACCCTGTAAAAAACACAAACACATGGAAGCTAAACAATATGTTACTAAATAACCAATGGATCACTAAAAAAATCAAAAAGGAAATTAAAAAAATACCTAGAGACAAATGACAACAAAAAGATGAGAATCCAAAACCTAAGGGATGCAGCAAAAGCATTTCTAAGAGGGAAGTTTATAGCAATACACTCCTACCTCAAGAAACAAGAAAAATCTCAAACAACCAAACCTTATGCCTAAATCAACGAGAGAAAGAAGAATAAACAAAACCTAAAGTTAACAGAAGGAAAGAAAACATAAACATCAGAGCAGAAATAAATGAAATAGAGATGAAGAAAACAAATAGCAAAGATCAATGAAACTAAAAGTCGGTTCCTTTAGAAGATAAAATTGATAAACCTTTAGCCAGACCCATCAAGGAAAAAAAGGGAGAGGGCTCAAATCAATAAAATTAGATATGAAAACGGAGAAGTTACAATGGACACCACAGAAATACAAAGGATCGTAAGAGACTACTACAAGCAACTCTATGCCAATAAAATGGACAACCTGGAAGAAATGGACAAATTCTTAGAAATGTACAACCTTCCAAGACTGAACCAGGAAGAAATAGAAAATATGAACAGACCAATCACAAGTACTGAAATTGAAACTATGATTAAAAATCTTCCAACAAACAAAAGCCCAGGACCAGATGGCTTCACAGGCAAATTCTATCAAACGTTTAGAGAAGAGTTAACACCTAGCCTTCTGAAACTCTTCCAAAAAATTGCAGAGAAAGGAAACACTCTCAAGGTCATTCTATGAGGCAAGGGCACCGTCACCCTGACACCAAAACCAGACAAAGGTATCACAAAAAAAGAAAATTACAGGCAAATATCACTGATGAAAATAAATGCAAAAATCCTCAAACAAATACTAGCAAACTGAATCCAACAACACATTAAAAGGATCATACACCATGATCAAGTGGGATTTATCCCAGGGATGCAAGGATTTTGCAATAACAGAAATCAAACAATCTGATACATCACATCAACATACTGAATAGGGACTTCCCTGGCAGTCCAGTGAAGACTAGTTAAGCAGGGTTAAGACTCCTTGCTCCCAACGCAGGGGGCTGGGTTCGATCCCTGGTCAGGGAATTAGATCCTGCATGCTGCAACTAAGTATCCTGCATGTCGCAACAGATGCCGCATACGGCAACAAAGATCCTGCATGCTGCAACTAAGACCCTGCGCAGCCAAATAAATAGATTAATATTAAAGAAAAAACAAATTGAAGAATAAAACCACATGATCATCTCAATAGATGCAGGAAAAGCTTTTGTCAAAATCAACACCCAATTATGATAAAGAATCTCCAGAAAGCGGGCAGAGGGAACACACCTCAACATCATAAAGGCCATACATGACAAACCCACAGCAAACATCATTCTCAATGGTAAAAAACTGAAAGCAGTTCCTCTAGGATCAGGAACAAGACAAGGATGTTCACTCTCACTACTATAATTCAACATAGTTTTGGAAGTCCTAGCCACGCAATCAGAGAAGAAAAAGGAATAGAAGGAATCCAAATTGGAAAAGAAGAAGTAAAACTGTCACTGTTTGCAGATGACATGATACTACACATAGAAAATGCTAAAGATGCTACCAGAAAACTACTAGAGCTCATCAATGCATCGGTAAAATTGCAGGATAGAAAATTAATACACAGGAATCTCTTGCATTCCTATACAATAACAATGAAAGATCAGAAACAGAAATCAAGGAAACAATCCCACTTACCATGGCATCAAAAAGAATAAAATACCTAGGAATAAACCTACCCAAGGAGACAAAAGACCTTTCCTTGAAAACTATGAGATGCTGATGAAAGAAATAAAAGATGACACAAACAGATGGAGAGATATACCATGTTGTTGGATTGGAAGAATCAACATTGTGAAAATGACTATACTACCCAAAGCAATCTACAGATTTCATACAATCCCTACCAAGTTACCAATGGCATTTTTCAAAGAACTAGAACAAAATATTTTACAATTTTTATGGAAACACAAAAGACCACAAATAGTCAAAGCAATCTTGAGAAAGAAAAAAGGAGCTGGAGGAATCAGGCTCCCTGACTTGAGACTATACTACCAAGCCACAATAATCAAAACAGTATGGTACCGGCACAAAAACAGAAATACAGATCAATGGACCACGATAGAAAGTCCAGAGACAGACCCACACAGCTATGGTCACCCAATCTATGACAAAGAAGGCAAGAATATACAATGGAGTAAAGACAGTCTCTTCAGTAAGTGGTGCTGGTAAAACTGGACAGCTACATGTAAAAGAATGAAATTAGAACACTCCCTACCACCATACACTAAAATAAACTCAAAATGGATTAAAGACATAAATGTAAGGCAGATACTATAAAAACTCCTAGAGGAAAACATAGGCAGAACACTCTCTGACATAAATCGTAGCAAGATCTTTTTCAATCCACCTCCAAGAGTAATGAAAATGAAAATAAAAATAAATAAACGGTACCTAGTTAAACTTAAAAGCTTCTGCACAGCAAAGGAAACCATAAACAAAAGACAACCCTCAGAATGGGAGAAAATATTTGCCAATGAGGCAATTGACAAGGGATTAATCTCCAAAATATACAAACAGCTCATGTAGCTCAATATCAAAAAACCAAACAATCCAATCAAAAAATGGGCGGAAGGGCTTCCCTGGTGGCGCAGTGGTTGGGAGTCCGCCTGCCGATGCAGGGGACACGGGTTCGTGCCCCGGTCTGGGAAGATCTCACATGCCGCAGAGTGGCTGGGCCCGTGAGCCATGGCCGCTGAGCCTGCGCATCTGGAGCCTGTGCTCCGCAACAGGAGAGGCCACAACAGTGAGAGGCCCGCGTACCACAAAAAGAAAAAAAAAAAAGGGTGGAAGATCTAAATAGACATTTCTCCAAAGAAGACATACAGATGGCCCAGAGGCACATGAAAAGATGCTCAACGTCACTAATTATTAGAGAAATGCAAGTCAAAACAACAGTGAGGTATCACCTCACACCAGTCAGAATGGCCATCATCAAAAAGTCTACAAACAATAAATGAGGAGAGGGTGTGGAGAAAAGGGAACCCTCCTGCACTGTTGGTGGGAATGTAAATTGATACAGACACTATGAAGAACAGTATGGAGGTTCCTTAAGAAACTAAAAATTCAGGTACTATATGATCCAGCAATCCCATTCCTGGGCACATATCTGGAGAAAACCATAATTTGAAAAGATACATGCACCCCAATGTTCACTGCAGCACTATTTACAATAACCAGGACATGGATGCAACCTAAATGTCCATCAACAGTGGAATGGATAAAAAAGACGTGGTGTGTATATATATATGTGTACACACACACACACACACGCACACACACACGATGGAATATTACTCAGCCATAAAAAAGAACAATATAGTGCCATTTGCAGCAACATAGATGGACCTAGAGATCGTCATAGTGAGTGAAGTAAGTCAAACAGAGAAAGACAAATACCACATGATATTGCTTATATGTGGAATCTAAGAAAAGGGTACAAATGAACTTATCTACAATACAGAAATAGAGTCACAGATCTAGAAAACAAACATGGTTACCAGAGGGTAAAGGGGGGAGGGATAAACTGGAAGGTTGGAATTGACATACACACAGTACTGTATAGCACAGGGAACTCTACTCAATTCTCTGTAATGGCCTATATGGGAATAGAATCTAAAAAAGAATGGATATATATATATATATATATATATATATATATATATATGTATAACTGATTCATTTCGCTGTACAACAGAAACTAACACAACACTGTAAATCAACTACACTCCAATAAAAATTTTAAAAAAACAAAAAACAAAAAAACCTGCACATTCTCAAGTCTCACCCCAAATCTACTGAATAAGAAAATCTGTGGGTGGGACCCAGGAATCTATGTTTAAATAAACCCTCCAGGTGATTCTGATATATGCTCAAGTTTGAGAACCACTGCCCTGTAAAATAGCCCCTTGCATTATATATTAGAAAATTGAGGCTCAGAGAGGGATAGAACAGACTTGAGATTCAAAACAGACTTTTCCCCACCATTTATTTATTCCAAGAGATTAGAAAGGTGTCTGGCATATAAGATGGGCACACAATAAAGATCTGTTGGATGAAAAAATGAATGAATTCTCCAAAGAGTTGTGCTATCACCCAAGTATGGCACTAGTCCAAGCAATATAATTCTAACTTATTGGAAATGTACATATTGCTAATAAGGATATTTCTTCTGAAAAGAGATGTGTTTACCGTGACATCAAGAATTATAATTTAAAAACTATCATTTTCGAGTCTTGCCTAAAAGAGAAAGTTACCAAAGGTGATCACTACCCAAATTATTCAGTTTTTCCATACCTTGTTATTTTGCTTTACTTTACTTAACTCCAGTTTATACTTTTCTGCTTCTTCTAGAGCTCTATTCAAGCGAACTTCCATGGCACTTTGACTAGCGGCAGCTTGTTTTTGTAGTCTTCTTTTATTCTCTAATTCCTGTACAGTAAGAGAGATATGTAGAACATTTATAAACATATCATAAGTTCTTTCTATTATTCTGAAACGTTTTCCATTTCCATATTCCTTGCTTTCTCCTAAACTGTATACACACACACACGGCCAGAGACTGAACACTGAGTGACAGAGGTTTCAGGGAATTCTCACTCTGAACTGGTTTTAGGAAAATATATCCTTAAAGATGTAGTCACAAATTAGGCTTCCAAATTGCTTTTTGTTTGGAATTTTCTGCCTTTTTATTGATCCCAAGAGTCAGTATACATGTCTTCTACATTTACTTTATAAACAACATTTTATAATCATGGTTCTTCTCTTGGGAACCTCCTAAAACACCAATGTAAGACATAAATTCTCTCATAAATACTGTGTTTGCGTAAACCTGATGAAATATCACTTAAAAAATATTTGTTAAATACAGAGCATTCTATTGTACATTAGCAATATAGGAAAATCCCAATTCTGAGCAAAAACAACAGATTCTATGGATATTTTCCATATCTTGGTGTGGGTTTAGACCTGCATTTCTGCAAATATTCTAGAGTTGCTGTTGCAGAGTCTACAGGCCACAAAGGAAGAAACATGAACATACAGGATAAGCTCCAAACTCCATCACAATCTGGTACCATAATCTCATCTCCTCCCACAAATGTTACCTTCAGCTACAAGAGCAGTACTTGCTTGGATCTCTCCCAAACAGCCATGATATTTCCTGCAACTATTCATCCTTCAAGACTCAGGGCTATACACTGGGGTTTTACCTTCTCCCAGAAGCCTTCCCTCACTGTCTTCCTCACTCTCCTCCCAGGTTGAATTAAGTACCCTTTCTTCAGAGCTTCTATAGCACCTTGATATACATATATCATAGAACCTGCTTGTGTGGAACCGAAACTATCCATTTACTTCATTTCCCCCACTATATTGTAAGCTCCTTAAGGATAGAACTACTTTAATTTCTATATTCCCAGCACTTCAGCAGCATATAAAAGGCACTAGTGACATGTTTACTGAACTGAATTTATTTTGTAATATTTAACTTACTCTTCTTTGCATGTCCTACAATGCCTGGTACAGAGCATTATACAAAGCAGACACTCTCAGTAAATATCATGGAATTGAAATGATGCAGTTAACAACGTAGTTGTCTGTTTTCTTCTTTTACAATTTTTTCTCCTGGCTGTATCACTATGTTTTATTTGAACACTGATCTCCCTGGCTCTCAGTAATTAAGGGGAAAACAAAACAAAACAAAACACATGCTGCTCTTTATGCAGGTTTCTACACAAATCAAACTGTGCCTGGATACCATCTGCTCTCACCAGCCTTCTTCACAGCTTTGTGGGTGGTAGCTACACTAAGAGCAGCCTGATTTCTCTCACTGTTCACACGGAAAAGGCAGAGACTCTCATTAGCTACCAAGGCACAATTCTTGCTGCCTCATTTCAGCCTCTTCTCATAAGAATATGGAAATGAATCTTTGCCCTTCTCTTTCCTGCTAGTGGCTCTGTAACCTACTTCATAGAAAAAAGAAAACCTTTCTTTACCACATGATGTTCCCCTACTGCTGAATCAATACTGCCCCACTTCTTGGGAAAAAGTGAAAAAGAAAAAGGATAGTCAGAAGAATAGTAAAGTAGGAAATAAAATTTTCCTATGCGAGAAAATCCATTAAGAAAGGGATAATCTTAACAAAAACTTGAAAACACTTCTGTTTTCAATCATACTTAAGTACTTTTTACAAAGTGCAGACAAGATACCAATATTGAGTAGTTTTAGGATGAAAACTCTCTCCTAAAGTAAATCTATTATTACCTCCCAAATTAAGAAGTTTACAGGTTGCTAGAGAAAATTTTTATGAAAAATCTCAAATCTTGAATTTCACATTAGTTTCAAAAGAAAAAGCTGGACAGCTTAAAGAAAATCAAGTCTAAGTTTAAAACTCAAATACTAAGAGATCTAAGAAGAAATAATTTGTGATTCTCCCATAATTTTTAAAGCATTCATAAGGTACTGGGATAGTGCGAGAAAGAGGCATGCATCAGTAACAGTACAAAACAAATGTAGCAAATGCTTAAAGAGTAACAAAAACAACCATAGTATTTCTGATGAGGAGAAATCAGATGAGGACAAATAAATGATCAGATAAGGTTCTAGAAACAAGTGGCTGAGGTTCAAAAAGCAATAAACTTGGAATCAAAAAATCTGCCAGCTGTGGTAGATTCAGTTTCTACATCTGAAATTGGGAGTAGTAATATCTATGTCTAATAGGTTTTACTTATTCAACACATTTATCGAGCACTTACTACGTTGCCAGGTACTATTCTACATGATGGGCACATGACAATTAACCAAAGTTCTCCTCTAGTAAAGCTTGCACTCTAGAGGAAGAGACAGATGATAAACACATACATACATACACACTCGTATGTAACATCTGACAGTGATAAGGGCTATGAAGAAAAAGAAAGGGAATTCCCTGGCAGTCCAGTGGTTAGGACTCTGTGCTTCCACTGCTGGGCTTGGTTCGATCCCTAGTCAGGGAACTAAGATCCCACAAGCCATGCAGTGAAGCACCACCAACCCCTCTAAAAAAAAGGAAGAAGGAAAAAAAAGAGGACAGAGCAACGGGGAAGGACATAATTATTTAAAATACAGTGGTTAGGGAAAGGCTTCCAAATGAGGGAATGATTCATGTATAGATCTGGAGGAACAAAGAAGACAAAGACCCTGAGGCTCGAATGCATTTAATATATTCAAAGATCACCTACATGGTCAGTGTGGCTTCAGCTCAGTGACACAGGCAGTGTTAGGTCTCGAGATTGCAGAAACACCCAGGGTGACCTTAGGTGGACCTTGTAAACCCTGCCTCATAGTTTGGATTTTATTCTGAATGACATGGGAAGTCTTTGGAGGGTTTTTAGTCGATGTGTGTGTGTGTGTGTGTGTGTGTGTGTGTGTGTGTGTGTGTGTGTTATCCTAAGATTTTTTAAGGATTGCAGTTAAGCCAACAAGGGTTTCAACTATGTGGGTCCACTTACACGCAGAAATTTTTCAGTAGTAAATACTACAGTAATACAGGATCCACAGTTGGTTGAATCTGCGGATGTGGAACCACAGGTACATAGGAACTGGGGATACAGAGGGCCGACTATATATGGGGATTTTAGATTGTTCAGAGGATCGGCGCCCCTAGACCCCAGGCTGCTCAAGGGTCAACTGTACTCTAGCTACTGTGGTATTGCTACTGAGTGTAGGAAATCTAGGAGGTCATTAGAATAGTATAAGTGAAACACAGTAGCTTGGGCTTGGGTGGGAGTAATGAGTTTTTGAGAAGTAGTTAATTCCATGTATTTTGAAAACAGAATTGGCAGGACTCATTGATGGATTGGATGATGGTGTGAGGAAAGAGAAGGATCAAGATGACTCTTGGATTTTGGCCTAAATAACTCAATGTTTTTACTGAGAGGGAGAAAAGGAGAAGGTCTGCAGAGAGCAGGGAAGCAAGAGCTCCCTCTTTAGGACATAGGATGTTTAACATACCAAGTACTGATACCAAGTGGGAAGCAAGATGTTAATAAGAGTCTGGAGCTCAAAGAAAGATCCGAGCAAGAAGTAGAAATGTGAGCGTGATCAACATTTACATGGTACGTAAAGCCATGGAAATGAATGAGTGCATCTCAGAATTGGATGTAGACAGCACAGAGCCAAGGACTGAGCCTTGGACACTCCAACATAGAAAGGTCAGGAAAACAAGGAAGAAAATTACGAGTGTGATGCTCCAGAAGCCAAATCAAGTGTTTCAAGGAGGGAGAAATCAACTATGTCAAATGTTGCTGAGCTATAAATTACTATGAGGAATAATAACTGACTAGAACTGGCAATGTGGCTTACTAGTGACCTTGTTAAGAATGGTTTCAGAGGCAGAGTAGAGATAGAAGCCTAACTGTTGTAGTTTCAAGAGAATGGCAAATGAGGAATAGAAAAATTGAGTAGAGACAACTATTTTAAGAAGCTTTGCTATAAAGGAGAGTAATGATACAGGGCAAGAGGTACATATGAGATCTATGGAGGTTTTAAAATATATATATTGGAGATCCTATGGCATGTCTGTATGCTAATGCAAATAATTTCAAAGATAGAGTAAATGTGATTTTTGCAAGAGAATGGAAAACAGGATAATTGTAGGAGCAAAGTCCTTGAGTAAGACAGACTATGGGATCCAGTGCACAGTGAGGTGATCAGCTTTAGACAGAAGAGAGAGTAATCCATGGTAATGAGGGGGAAAGAAGAGTAGATGGGTACAAAGGCCAAGAGACTGATGTAAAATTTACTGTTTTCTTAGTAAAATAGGGAGAAGTTTTGAACTGAGAATGGTAATGTTGGAAGAGGTATTGGAAACATGAGGAGAAAAAATAACCTGTTTAATAATCAACTCTGAAAGTGGGAGAGGGGACTACCTTCTCAGAAAGTAGGAGAGGAAAATAGCATTACACTTGATATTTGTAAATAAGTTAAAGTAGGACCAATCCACTTGGTTGTGTATTTTTGTCCAGCCATATAGACAAGCAGTATGGGGGAAATTAGGTTGGGTTTTGCCACGCACTACACTGGCAGGGAAATTAAGAATATATTCAATGGATAATTAAGTTGTGTACCATGGAACCTAAGCTGGAAAAGAAGGAAATAAAGAATATGGGGGAAGGGGTAGAGCTATGTAATAAAATATATAAAAATGAGAATATACAACTCTTATATGTATATGATAGATATACAATATTAAACAAAGATAAGGTACATTCATATAATGATTTTGCAGGATAAATACAGGCAAAAATGAAAAAAGCTTTGTTTACAATATAAGGAAATGAAGAAGGTGAGAAAATGCTTTTAAAGAGTTTTTACTATGAAAGCAGAAAAGAACAAAGCAGCTTTAGGAAATGACACAGAGATCAATTTTATCTGGAGCAAGATAACAAGAGGGCAGACATTTTTTTTAAAAAGGTGAGTTACTGATGTTAATATGAGTGTTAATATGACAAATCCATGGTCAGAGAAACTTGTGGAGTGCACCAATAACTTTAACTTAACCAAAACAAAAGTGAGATTAAGTCTTCCGGCCATGAAGAAATAATAAACACGTAACACAAAAATGCACTGTAAACAACTAGAAAAAATGATTAAGATATGTTTAATAACTGTTTAGAAATACTGGAAAACAGTAGGGTTGTGATTCCTGAGAAAAGGGAAAATCAGAACAAGTCCTACAATCACCCCAGCATTCTTCTGGGAAGCAATATCCACACTGAGGCTACAGAGAAGAGAAAATACAAACAGAGCCCAGAGGTCCACTGAGTTGAGGAAACAGAACACAGCTGGAGGAGACAGGCAGCTGGGAATTTGTGTGAAGGTTCAAGTAAGGAGGAACTACACTAGGAGAGAGCTTCACGAATCTACACAGGAAATCCCTTGAGTCTATTAGGCTACACCTAAATACATGAAAATTCAAGAAGGCCAGATAAAGCATAATTAGGGAGCTGTAAATAGAACAATTCCCATAGCTCACACAGGGCAGGAAGACATCTGAGGTCTAATCACCCAGAATGACAATCCTCAGTGATCATCAGGGACATTCAGTGGAGATCCTGAAAGGTCTCTTTAGGGGAAGACTTAAGGATAGAGCTGAACTATTCCTGAAGGCTGCTCTAGACACACTCTAGCAAAACTTAAAAACAGGTCTCAAAGTGATTAAACTGGCAAATAACTACCTGTCAAAATTCAACACTGTCTTTAAAAACCACACTAAAGAGAAATGCTCAACAATATAATATTCAGTGTCTAGCATTTGGTAAAAAATCACTAACCAAGTCAAAAAGCAGGAAAATGTAACCGATATCCAGGAGAAAAAGAATCAGTCAATACAAACAAACCCATAAATGAGAAATATAATGGGTACAGTGAACAAGGCTGTCAAAACAGCTATTTTAATTATACATAAGTGATTAAAGCAAAACATTAATATAATGAGAAAATAAGCTGAAGCTATAAAGGAGAATCAAATGGAACTTCTATAGATGTATAATATATCAAAATGAACATCTCTCTGCTTAAGAATAGGGGCATACTAGACACTACAAAGAAAAGATCAGTAACCTACTGAAGACATAGCAATAGAATCTATCCAAATAAAGAACATAAGAAAAAAGGCTGAAAACAGCTCATCAGTAACCTAATATCACTGATATTATCAATGTGAAAATATCAAGTAGTCTAACAGAAGTATAATTGGACTCTCAGGTGGGGGAGGGAGATAGGGAGTACAGGAAAAATATTTGAAGAAATAATGACCAAAATTTTCCAAATTTGATGAAAACAATAAACCCACAGATTCAAAAAGCTCAACAAACTTCAGGCAGAATAAATACACTCCCCACACAAAACTGAGAAAGCACATAATTATGAAATTGCTGAAAACCACTAACAAAGAGAATGTCTTAAAAGCAGAGAAAAAAGACACATTACATACAAAAGTAGAAAGAGAAGAATTATGTGGACTTTTAGTCAGAAACTATACAACACAGAAGACAAAGGGAGGACATCTTTAAACTAACAAAAGAAAACAAAAAACAAAAATAGTCAACTGACAATTCTATACCTAGTGAAAAATACCCTTCAAAAATTAAAGGACTCAAAAACACATGAGTGCATACAAAACTGGTGAAATCTGAATAATGTCTGTGGATTGTACCAATGTCAGTTTCCTGGTTTTAACACTGGAGTATAGTTATGTTAGATGTTACCTTTGAGGGAAACTGAAGGATACACAGGACCTCTCTAGAGGTACTATTTTTTTTTTTTTTTTTTTCGGTACGCGGGCCTCTCACTGTTGTGGCCTCTCCCGTTGCGGAGCACAGGCTCCGGACGCGCAGGCTCAGAGGCCATGGCTCACGGGCCCGGCCACTCCGCGGCGTGTGGGATCTTCCCAGACCGGGGCACGAACCCACGTCCCCTGCATCGGCAGGCGGACTCTCAACCACTGCGCCACCAGGGAAGCCCTAGAGGTACTATTTTTGCAACTTCATGTGAATTGATAATCATTTCAAAATAAAAAGGTTTTTTTAAGTAAGGAAAATACTCTTTTTCAGAGAAACAAAAACAGAGAATTAGTGACTAGCAAACTGGTACCACAAAAATTGAAAGGGTAGGTATATCAAGCAGAAGTATGGAAAACAGATCTAAAGAATGAAGAATACAAGAAATGGCAAATATCTTCATCTCTTTAAAATATAACTGTTTAAAGAAAAAAATATTGTGTGATGTATGACCTTTAAAAATAAAGGTATGACCACAAACGAAGCAGATGGAGTATGAGAGTGTTATATTATACATGAAATAGTATAACATGATTTAAAGGTAGACTGTGATATGTTAAATATGTATATTGTAAACCTTAAATCTAAGACTAGATACAGCTAACAGTGGAGGGAAAAAATGGAATACTAAAAAATATTCAATTCAAAGGAGGAAAAAGTAACAAAGTTAACAGTTGGGAAAAATAGAAAACAAATAGGAAGATAGTAGGTTTAAATCCAAACATCAAAAACTGCATTAATGTAAATGGACTGAACATTCCAGTAAGAGACAAAGACTGTCAGAGTGGATAGAGAAGCAAAAACCAATTATATGGGTTCTATAACAAACCCATTTTCAGTACAGAGACAGATTAAAAGTAAAAAGATGATAAAAGAGAGTCAAGATGGTGGAGGAGTAGGAAGACGTGGAGTTCATCGCTCCCCACAGAGGCATCAAGAATACATTTACAAATGGAATGATTCTCACAGAGCACCAGCTGAACACTAGCAGAAGAGCTCAGTCACCTAAAAGGACAAGAAAGATGCCCACATAACCAGGTAGGATGAAAGAAAGAAGAGAAAAGGAAGAGGAGAGGAAGTGGGACAGGACCTGTGCCCGAGAGGGGTGGTGCTGAAGGAAAGGAGAGGTTATCACATCCAGGGAAGTCCCCTTACTGGTGAGGAGATCAGATGGGACAGAAGGGGAGCCTTGGGGGCTATCAGAGGAGAGCACAGCAACCGATCTGTGGCAGGCAGGACAGAGTGAGACCTACACAGAGGGTCCATGCCACAGCCCTGCATGCCCTGCCTGAGACATGTGTCCACTGGTGTGGACAGGGGTTGGGTGTTGGAATGTGGGGTTTGAAAAGCAAACTTGGGGAGAGGACTGCTGTTGGCTGCGAGGAGGCAGCCTGAGAGGACAGGAGTGAGGAAATCCACAACTGGGAATGCTTGTGGAAGAAGTGCAGACCTCCACAGAAGCGAAGAGCCACTGTTGAGTGACACACAAGGGGCGGGGGCATTTGCAGCCTCTCTCCCCACGTGCCAGCCCCTGCCTCCCCATGCACTAGGAAGGGCCCCCGCTGGCGCTGGCTCTCTTGAGCCTGCAGCTGCTGGATCCCCTGTGTGCCCTGTCCCCACCAGGGCTCCAGTGACCCCAGCTGCCACCACCTCCATGCCCCTCCTCACCAGGGCGGACTCGTGTACTCCAGGGCAGCCTCGTAAACAGACCCCTGTGGGTGGCCCACATGCAGAGGTGGAGCTGAAACCACAGCTGAGCCCCAGGGGCCGTGCAACTAATGAAGAAAAGCTGAAATCTCTCCTCGCAGCTGGGCAAACCATAAATTGACACCACTGCGACTGACTGTAAACTCAGTGGCTACGGAACATCTAAATGGACAACGAGCGCTCCCGCAGCCAAGACAGGTCTACCTTTAGCTGCTGTAGACTATGCAGGCACATACACATGGGGGTCGGGCCAGGCCAGAGTCTGAGTTGCCCCCATAGCACCCACAGAGGGTCCAGATCCATGATTACTGCAAACCTGGGACCTGACTTCAGTGGATCTACACTGGTGGTCTGGTGGAAACAACGTCTGAGAGACACCAGGCCAACTGCCGGCATACCCACAGTTAAGGTGGAGCTGAGAGCAGCGCCAACAACAGTGTAATGTGACAGCTTGAACAACAGGTGAAAGGTGACATAACAGAGCACACCACAGGTCAACAGCTCCAGAGGAGGAATACTCAGTGGCTTCCCTCCCAATGTGAGTGCTCCAATCCCTCCAACCTCACACCACAGACCAGAAACACAGCTAAGAAACAGATCTGGGGTCTCTAATCCAACAACTTTGGAGCAGACCCCACTTCTGACACGGCAGTGACAACCACAGAGCAAAGGGCAGGCTCTGCTCAATATCCAGTGCAGGCTCTGGTCACCACAACATCAGTCACACCTCCTATAAAGGGGACAATGGCCAACATACAGCGAGGAAAGAGGTGGCAGACATCCAAAATAAAAACAGCCCTCACACCAAAAAACATTAAACCACGCAGGCTACACAGGGACGTTCCCACATAAAATGGCCCTACAAGCCAGTCTGAGGGTCTGGCATTTGGCAGAAGAACTGCCCAGAACATTTAGGCTTCAACGCCAGCAGTGCTTGAGTGCAGGAGCTCCACAGGGCTGGAGGAAAAAGAGATTCCACTCTTGGAGGGTGCACACAAGATCTCGTGTGCACTGGGACCCAGCATAAAGCAGTATCTCCAAAGGAACATGGCTACACCTAGCTAGGGGTCTTTGAGGGTCTCCTGGAGGGGCAAAGGTCAACTATAGCTCACTGTGAGGGCAAGGACACTGACAGCAGAAGCCGCAGGGATACTGATCAGAGTGAGCTCTCCTGAAGGTCCACGTTTTGGCACCATGACCCAGCCCTACCTCACAACCTGCAGGCTCCAGTGCTGGGAAGCCTCAGGCCAAACAACCATCAGGATAGGAACACAGCCCCACCCATAAGAAGAAAGGCTGCCTAAAGTCGTACTGAGCTCACAGCCACCTCAAAACACACCCCTTGACACGGCCCTGCACACCAGAGAGAAAAGACCCACCCAGCTCCACCCATCAAACGGCAGGCACCAGTCCCTCCCACCAGGAAGCTTGCAGGAGCCCCTGGGCCAACCTCACCCACCAGGGGACAGACACCAAAAGCAAGCAGAACTATGATCCTGCAGCCTGTGGAAAGGAGACCCCATACATAAAAAGTTAGAAAATGAAATGACAGAGAAATATGTTGCAAACGAAGGAACAAGATAAAAACCCACAAGAACAACTAAATGAAGAGGAGACAGGCAATCTACCTGAAAAAGAATTCAGAGTAATGATAGTAAGGATGATCCAAAATCTCGGAAAATGGAGGCACAGATCAAAAATATACGAGAAATGTTTAACAAAGAGCTAGAAGAGTTAAACAACAAACAGAGATGAACAATACAATAACTGAAATAAAAAATACACTAGAAGGAATCAATAGGAGAATAATTGAGGAAGAAGAATGAATAAGTGACCTGGAAGACAGAATGGTGGAAATCACTGCCACAGAACAAAGAAAAAAGAATGAAAAGAAATGAGGACAGTATCAGAGACCTCTGGGACAATATTAAATGTACCAATATCTGCATTATAGGATCCCAGAAGGAGAAGAGAAAGAAAAAGGGTCTGAGAAAATATCTGAAGATATTATAGCTGAAACTTCCCTAACATGAGAATGTAAACAATCATTCAACTCCAGGAAGTGCAGATAATCACATACAAGATGAACCCAAGGAGGAACATGCTGAGACACATATTAATCAAACTGACAAAAATTAAAGACAAAGAAAAAATATTGAAAGTAACAAGAGAAAAGCAACATTTAACATACAAGAGACTCCCCATAAGATAACAACTGATTTTTCAGCAGAAACTGTGCAGGTCTGAAGGGAGTGGCACGATATACTTAAAGCAATGAAAGGGAAAAACCTACAACCAAGAATACACTACCCAGCAAGGTTCTCATTCAGATTCGACAGAGAAATCAAAAGCTTTACAGACAAGCAAAAGCTAAGAGAATTCAGCACCACCAAACCAGCTTTACAATAAATGCTAAAGGAACTTCTCTAGGGGGGAAAGAGACCAGCAACTTAAAACAACCTTATACATATATAGACTGCTATATCAAAACCTCATGGGAATAGCAAACCCAAAACTACAATAGATGCACACACAAAAAAGGAACAGAAACGTAAACACAACACTAAAGATGGTCATCAAACCACAAGAGAAAAGAACAAAAGAGGAAGGGAAGAAAAAATGACCTACGAAAACAAACCCACAGGGTTTCCCTGGTGGCACAGTGGCTGAGAGTCTGCCTGCCGATGCAGGGGACATGGGTTCGTGCCCCGGTCCGGGAAGATCCCACATGCGGTGGAGCAGCTAGGCCCGTGAGCCATGGCTGATCAGCCTGCATGTCTGGAGCCTGTGCTCCGCAATGGGAGAGGCCACAACAGTGAGAGGCCCGCGTACTGCAAAAAAAACACACAAAAAAACAAAAAAACCCACAACAATTAAGAAACTGGCAATAGGAACATACATATCGATAATTACCTTAAATGTAAATGGATTAAATGCTCCAACCAAAAGACACAGACTAGCTGAATACATACAAAAACAAGACCCGTAAACATGCTATCTATAAGAGACCCACTTCAACTCTAGGGAAACATACAGACTGAAAGTAAGGGGATGGAAAAAAGATATTCCAAGCAAATGGAAATCAAAAGAAAGCTGAAGTAGCAATACTCATATGAGACAAAATAGACTTTAAATTAAAGACTGTTACAAGAGACAAGGAAGGACATTACATAATGACCAAAGGATCAATCCAGGAAGAAGATATAACAATTGTAAATACCTATGCGTTCAACATAGGAGCACATCAACATACAAGGCAAATGCTAACAGCCTTAGAAGTGGAAATCGACAGTAACACATTCACAGTGGGGGACTTTAACACACCAGTTATACAAGTGGACATTTCATCCAGACAGAAAATTAATAAGGAAAACACAAGCCTTAAGTGACACATTAGACCAGATAGATTTAATTGATATTTATAGGTCATTCCATCCAAAAGCAGCAGAATACACTTCTTCTCAAGTACACATGGAACATTATCCAGGATAGAGCACATCATGGGCCACAAATCAAGCCTCGGTAAATTTAAGAAAACTGAAATCATATCAAGCATCTTTTCTGACCACAATGCTTTGAGATTAGAAATCAATTAGAGGAAAAAAACTGTAAAAAACACAAACACATGGATGCTAAACAATACGTTACTAAACAACCAATGGATCACTGAAAAAATCAAAAAGGAAATAAAAAATATCTAGAGGCAATGACAACGAAAACACAACAATCCAAAACCTATGGGACACAGCAAAAGCAGTTCTAAGAGGGAAGTTTATCACAATACAATCCTACCTCAGGAAACAAGAAAAATCTCAAATAAACCAACTAAAGCAACTAGAGAAAGAAGAACAAACAAAACCTAAAGTTAGTAAAAGGAAAATCAGAAAGATCAGAGCAGAAATCAATGAAACGGAAAGGAAAAAAAACAATAGCAAAGATCAATGAAACTAAAAGCTGGTTCTTTGAAAAGATAAACCAAATTGATAAACCTTTAGCCAGATTAAGAAAAAAAGGGAGAGGACCCAAATCAAAAAAAGTAGAATAAAAAAGAAGTTACAACGGACATGACAGAAATACAAACTATCACAAGAGACTACTACAAGCAACTATACGCCAATAAAATGGACAACCTAGAAGAAATGGACAAATTCTGAGAAGGTACAACCTTCCAAGAACAACCTTCCAAGACTGAACCTGGAAGAAACAGAAAATATAAACAAATCAATCACAAGTACTGAAATTGAAACTGTGATTAAAAATCTTCCAACAAACAAAAGTCCAGGACCAGATGGCTTCACAGGCAAACTCTATCAAACATTTAAAGAAGAGTTAACACCAATCCTTCTGAAACTCTCCCAAAAAATGGCAGAGGAAGAAACATTCTCAAGCTCATTCTACGAGGCCACCATCACCCTGATACCAAAACCAGACAAGGATGTCACAAAGAAAGAAAACTACAGGCCAATATCACTGATGAACATAGATGCAAAAATCCTCAACAAAATACTAGCAAACAGAATCCAACAGCACATTAAAAGGATCATACACCATGATCAAGTGAGGTTTGTTCCAGGGATGTAAGGATTCGTCAACATATGTAAATCAATCAATGAGGTATACCACATTAACAAACTGAAGAATAAAAACAATATGATCATCTCAATAGATGCAGAGAAAGCTTTTGACAAAATTCAACACACATTTATGATAAAAAATCTCTAGAAAGTGGGCACAGAGGGAACCTACCTCAACATAATAAATATATGACAAATCCACGCAAACATCATTCTTAACAGTGAAAATCTGAAAGCATTTCCTCTAAGATCAGGAACAAGAAAAGGATGTCCACTCTCACCACTTTTATTCAACAAGATCAGGAACAAGACAAGGATGTCCACTTTCAACCACTTTTATTCCAATTTTGGAAGTCCTAGCCACGGCAATCAGAGAAGAAGAAGAAACAAAAGGAATTCAAATTGGAAAAGAAGAAGTAAAACTGTCACTGTTTGCAGATGACATGTTACTATACATAGAAAATCCTAAAGATACTACCAGCAAACTACTAGAGCTCATCAATGAATTCGGTAAAGTTGCAGGATACAAAATTAATACACAAAAATCTCTGGCACTCCTATACACTAACAATGAAAGATCAGAAAGAGAAATTAAAGAAAAATATCCCATTTACCATGGCATCCAAAAGAATAAAATACCTAGGAATAAAACCTACCTAAGCAGGCAAAAGACCTGTACTCCGAAAACTATAAGATACTGATGAAAGAAATCAAAGATAGCACAAACAGATGGAGAGATATACCATATTCTTGGATTGGAAGAATCAACATTGTCATTGATTCTTTACAGAGCATTTTTTACAGAATTAGAACAAATAATTTTACAATTTGTATGGAAACACAAAAGACACCGAACGCCAAAGCAATGTTGAAAAAGGAAAACAGGGCTGTAGGAAACAGGCTCCCTCACTTGAGACTATATTACAAAGCCACACTAATCAAAACAGTATGGTACTAGCACAAAAACAGGAATATAGATCAAAGGACCATTTTTGCGTTCCTGGGAACACCCCATGGAGAGGGCTAGTCTAAGCAGTACCCTGGGGTTGTGCAACAGGTTGGGGGAACTTGTCCAACAGATCAAGGTCAGTGCACAAAAGTATCATTTATCCATGGCATGATGGAGATAAGCGAGTGAGCCTGCAGACTGATGTCTCCAATTATGGGTGAATGGATCGCTCTGGGTTGGATACTTTCACCTGCATTTACCTGGTCTGAGTTGTACCAAGAGACCAAGTTCTAGTTTCTTCCTAAGAATGGTAGGTTCAGGAAAGGTTGTTTTTCTAGATAATAGATCCTCTTTTCTTCTTTCGGGACCCAACCCTTAGCCACTCTCAGTCCATGTGACTAGGAGGGATGGACTTCATTTCCCACCCACCTCTGTTCCCATGTCCAGAGCTCAACACCCGACCAAAGCTTGTCCAGTGCTGAGTCTGCAAAGCTAAAGTAATTGGTTTGGGGACAAACTAATGGGAATCAACCTCAAGACTCCTGTTGGAGCTGTGGGGAAGCAGGGGCTCTCTTTGTTGGAGTTGTGATAGAAAGTCCAGAGATAAACCCACGCATCTATGGTCTCCTAAACTATAACAAAGGAGGCAAGAATATACAATGGACAAAAGACAGTCTCTTCAATAAGTGGTGCTGGGAAAACTGGACAGCTACATGTAAAAGAATGAAATTAGAACATTCTCTAACAACATACACAAAAATAAACTCAAAATGGATTAAAGATCTAAATGTAAGACTGGATACCATAAAACTCTTAGAGGAAAACATAGGAAGAACACTCTTTGACATAAATCATAGCAAGATCTTTTTTGATTCACCTCCTAGAGTAATGAAAATAAAACCAAAAATAAACAAATGGGACCTAATTAAAATTAAAAGCTTTTGCACAGGGGCTTCCCTGGTGGCGCAGCGGTTGAGAGTCCGCCTGCCGATGCAGGGGACACGGGTTCGTACCCCAGTCTGGGAAGATCCCACATGCCACGGAGTGGCTGGGCCCATGAGCCATGGTCACTGAGCCTGTGCGTCCGGAGCCTGTGCTCCTCAATGGGAGAGGCCACAACGGTGAGAGGCCCACAAACTGCAAAAAAAAAAAAAAAAAAAAGCTTTTGCACAGCAAAGGAAACCATAAACAAAATGAAAAGACAACCCACAGAATGGGAGAAAATGGATGCAAATGAAGTGATGGACAAAAGATTAATCTCCAAAATAAACAAACAGCCCATGCAGCTCATTATCAAAAAAAAAAACAAACAACCCAATCAGAAAATGGGCAGATATAAACAGAAATTTCACCAAGGAAGACATACAGATGGCCAAGAGGTACATGAAAAGATGCTCAACATCACTAATTAGTAGAGAAATACAAATCAAAAATACAGTGAGGTATCACTTCACATCAGTCAGTATGGCCATCAACAAAAAATGTACAAAAATAAATGCTGGGGAGGGTATGGTGAAAAGGAAACCCTCCTACACAGTTGGTAGGAAGGTAAATTAGTACATCCACTATGGAGAACAGTATGGAGGTTCCTTAAAAAATTAAAAAGAGAGCTACCATATGATCTAGCAATCCCACTCTTGAGCATATATCCAGAGAAAACCATAATTTGAAAAGATATACATGTACTCCAATGTTCATTGCAGCACCATTTACAGCAGCCAGGACATGGCTAACTGTCTGTCGAAGGAGGAATGGATAAAGAAGATGTAATATACATATACAATGAAATATTACTCAGTCATAAGAAAGAACGAAATAATGCCATTTGCAGCAACATGGATGGACCTAGAGATTTTCATACTGAGTGAAGTAAGTCAGACAGAGAAAGACAAATATCATATGGTATCGCTTACATATGGAATCTAAAAAAAATGGTACAAATGAACCTATTTACAAAACAGAAATAGAGTCAGAGATGTAGAAAACACACTTATGGTTATCAAGGGGGAGAGGGGGCAGGATGGATAAACTGGGAGATTGGGATTGACATATACACACTAGTATATATAAAATAGATAAGTAAGAAAAACCTACCATATAGCCCAGGGAACTCTACTCAATACTTTGTAATGACCTATATGGAATAGAATCTAAAAAAGAATGGATTTATGTATATGTATAACTGATTCACTTTGCTGTACAGCAGAAAATAACACAACATTGTAAATCAACTATAATCCACTAAAAATTAATTTTAAAAAAAGAGTAGAATAATTATAGTCTCACACAAACACTGAGAACAAAACTGCAATTACTACACTAATGTTAGACAAAGTAGACTTTGGAACAAAGAGTATTATCAGAGATTTTTTAAAATAGTGTTTCACCATAAATGAAATGAAAAGACAACCCCTCAAAAGGGAGAACATATTTGCAAATGAAGCAACTGACAAAGGATTAATCTCCAAAATTTGCAAGCAGTTCATGCAGCTCAATATCAAAAAAACAAACAACCCAATCCAAAAATGGGCAGACCTAAATGGACATTTCTCCAAAGAAGATATACAGATTGCCAACAAACACATGAAAGAATGCTCAACATCAGTAATCATTAGAGAAATGCAAATCAAAACTACAGTGAGGTATCATCTTACACCAGTCAGAATGGCCATCATCAAAAAAATCTACCAAAAAAAAATCTACAAACAATAAATGCTGGAGAGGTGTGGAGAAAAGGGAACCCTCTTGCACTGTTGGTGGGAATGTAAATTGATACAGCCACTATGGAGAACAGTATGGAGGTTCCTTAAAAACTAAAAATAGAACTACCATATGACCCAGCAATCCCACTACTGGGCATATACCCTGAGAAAACCATAATTCCAAAAGAGTTCATGTACCACAATGTTATTGCAGCACTACTTACAATAGCCAGGACATGGAAGCAACCTAAGTGTCCATCGACAGATGAATGGATAAAGAAGATGTGGCACATATATACAATAGAATATTACTCAGCCATAAAAAGAGACGAAATTGAGTTATTTGTAGTGAGGTGGATGGACCTAGAGTCTGTCATACAGACTGAAGTAACCGTATGCTAACACGTATATATGGAATCTAAAAAAAAAAAAAAAAGGTCCTGATGAACCTAGGGGCAGGACAGAAATAAAGACGCAGACTTAGAGAATGGACTTGAGGACACAGGGAGGGGGACGTGTAAGCTGGGACGACGTGTGAGAGTAGCACTGACATATATACACTACCAAATGTAAAAGAGATAGCTAGTGGGAAGCAGCCGCATAGCACAGGGAGATCAGCTTGGTGCTTTGTGACCACCTAGAGGGGTGGGATGGGGGGGTGGGAGGGAGACGCAAGAGGGAGCGGATATGGGGATATATGTATACATACAGCTGATTCACTTTGTTATAAGGCAGAAGCTAACACACCAGTGTAAAGCCATTATACACCAATAAAGATGTTAAATAAAAGAAATATCAGGAAGGAAATTAGAAAATACTTTGAACTTAATGAAAATAAAAAGACAGTCTCAAATTTTGTGGGATGCAGATAAAGCAGCACTTAGAAGAAAATTTATAGCTTTAAATGCTTATGTGAGAAAAGAAGTAGAAAATCAATTATCTAAACTTCTGCTTTAAGAATCCTGAAAAATAAGAGCAAATTAAGCCCAAATAAGTATGAAGGAAATGCTAAAGATGAGGTTAGAAATCAATAAACAGAAAACTGACAAACAGTACAGAAAAACTAATAAAGTCAAATGCTGAATCATTGAAAAGTTCAATGAAATTGATAAGTATGTAACTAGACTGATTAAGAATAAAACAGAGAAGAGACAAATTATTAATATCAAGACTGAAATGGGGTCATTATCACAGATATTAAAAATGTAAATAAAAATATAATACCTGAATATTATGCCAGTAAATTTGACTACTTAGATGAGTTGGAAAAATTTCTTGAAAAACATAAATTACCAAAACTGACTCAAAAAGTTATGGAAAATCCAAATAGACTTATATACACTAATAAAATTCGTGGGCAGAGGCTTCTCAAATAGGATGAAAAAAGCACAAAACCACACACTGTGTGGTTTCGAAAGACACTGTTAAGAAAATTTAAAAGCCAATTCAGATTGGGAGAAACTATTCACAATACATATTCTTTCTAGCAAAGAAACTATATAAGGAAGCACAAAGAACTCTTACTACAACCCAATGTTTTTAAATTGGGCAAAAAATTTGAACATACACTTAACAAAAGAAGATATATGAACAGCCAATAAGCATATGAAAACATGCTCGAGATCAATAGTTATCAGGGAAATACAAATAAGCCTATACTGAGATACTACTTCTACCCCTCTAGAGTGGCTAATACTAAAATGACTGACAATATCAAGTGTTAAGTGAGGATATAGAGTAACTGGAACTCTCATACATTGCTATTGGGAATGAAAAACGGTACAATCACTTTAGAACATAGTCTGACAGTTTCTTAAAAAGTTAAACATATACTCTACATAATACTCAGAAGTTCTACTACTAGGTATTTAATCAACATCATGAATGATACTGAATGTGTCTACACAAAAACATGTATCTACACAAAAACTTGTACATGAAAATTCATAGTGGCTTTATTTTTTATAGTCCAAAGCTGGAAAAAACTCAAATTCCCATCAACTGGTGAACACATGAAATGTGTAAATCCATAAATAAATACCACTCAGCAATACAAGGGAATGAATCACAAAACAAGCAACAACACTGATGAACGTCAACATTATGCTGAAGAAGACAGATGCAAAGAAGTACATACTTAGGAATCCATCTATATGAAATTTTATACCAAGGAAAACAAATCTGTAGTAAAAGAATGCAAATCAGTGGCTGCCTGAGGCTATGATTAGACACTGGGGATTTATGGGGTAGAGACACAAAGGAAATTTGGGGGAGTGATGGAAAAATAAAATCCAAAGCTGGAGTAGAATGCTTTGTGGCCTCTCCCGTTGCGGAGCACAAGCTCCAGACGCGCAGGCTCAGCAGCCATGGCTCACGGGACTAGCCGCTCTGCGGCACGTGGGATCTTCCCAGACCGGGGCATGAACCAGTGTCCCCTACATCGGCAGGCGGACTCTCAACCACTGCGCCACCAGGGAAGCCCTCTGTTTTTCTATTTTAAAAATGACTTCATCTGTTAGAATCAGCAGCTAAAATAAGTTAATATACATAACAATGTTTTAATAGTTGGTTTTTGCAGGTTTACAGAAGCAGCTACTTAAGCTCTGTTTTGCATTTCTGTGAACTGTACACTAGGTTTGTTTCTAGAGATATAAAAAATGAATTAGTAAGAAAGATTCAATCTTGAGTTTCACATAATCCAGGAGAGTTATGTTATGCCTCTGGCTGGTAGGTAGATAGGAATTCAAGCTGAGAAGCTCAGAGCCAGTGCAAATTTTCATAAAAATCTTCAGCTAGTCAGTGTATCATAATGCCCTAGTACATTCACTGTGAACTAAAAGTTTCAAATATTAATTCTAAATAACGAGATTTTAGAACAGCTGTGTGTTTAAGTCTATTTAATTCTGGGGAGTTGGAGAAAGAGTCTACGTGATTTACAGAGTCAGATAAACAGAGTTTGAATCCTGCTCTGCCATTCCTGTTTGACCTTAGGCAATTTGCTTATCCTCTCAGACTCAGTTTCCCTTTTGTAAAATGTGTTTTACCTGGCAGGTAACACTCAAAAAATGTTAGTTCCTTTTCTGCCCAAATGAAAGTAGAGTTATAATCAATGTGGTCCTTTGAGAATATTAATCTTTTGACAGGGTACAGAATACCGTGGATAAGAAAAAGAGAAAGGACATAAAATAACCAGTGAGAAGCATTCAGAAGTAAGATAATAATAGCCTGAACTAAGAAGTGGCAATGGGAATTGAAAAGAAGAGATGAATGAAAACATTTAGAAGAAAGAAAACACAGGATTGGGTATGAGAGCTAAGAACAAGAAAAGAATCAAAGATGCAGGCAAGTTATGTGGACTAGAGCAGTGACATGACCACAGCTTGGATGGATGATGACAAATGGTAAGGTGACAAATTAAAATAGTTGTTTCCCAGATATTACAGCTTGTTTTTTCTTAGACCACTTGCCTTTATTTCTTAGAGCAATAGAAACATAGTACAAACTATGTACGTAATTTTAAATTTCCTAGCAGTCACTTTAAGAAGAAATACTTAAAATAAATTTTATTACTGTATCTCACTTATCCCAGTATATCCAAAATATTATCATTTCAACATGTAAACATTAAAATATTAATGAGATTTTGCATCATTTTTCGTATTTAATCTTCAAAATTTGATGTTGATTTACACTTACAGCACGTTACAAGTTGGAATAGCCACATATGAGTGGCTACCATTTTTGACAGCACAGGCTTAGACTATTAGATACTATAATTAATTTTTCTTTCCAGATGAGAAGGTCAACAAAATGTGGAATACCCATTCAATGTTACAGTCAACAATAAAAAGGAACAGACTACAACATGGATGAATCGCAAATGCATTATGCTAAGTGATTGGACTCAGGAAGCTACTATGTAATTCTATTTATATGACATTCTGGAAAAGGCCAAAATATAAGAATCAAAAACAGATCAGTGGTTGCCTGAGGTTGGGAGTAGGGAGAGGACTTGACTAAATTCACAGAGAAATTTTTTGGTATGATGAAAGTGCTCTGTATCTCAATTATGGTGATGGCTATGTGACTATGCATTTGTCAAAATTCATAAAAGAACTGTATAGAGTCATCCCTCAGTATCCACAGGGGATTGATACCACCAATCTAACGTGTGTTGGTAGGATGTGGAGAAATTGGAACCCTTATATACTGCTGGTAGAAATGTAAAAATGGTATAGCTGGTTTGGAAAACAGCCTGCAGTTCCTCAAAAGGTTAAATGTAAGGTTATAATTTACCAATTCTACTCCTAGGTATATACCCAAGAAAAACAAAAACATATATCTACACAAAAACTTGTACATGAATGTTCACAGCAGCATTATCCAAAACAGCCCAAAAGTAGAAACAACCCAAATGTCCATCAACTGATAAACAGATAAATAAAATGTATTACATCCATATACTCTATAAAAAAGAATATTACTCTATAAAAAGCAATGGAGTGCTGATGCACGCTACAATGTTCATGAACCCTAAAAACAATACTTAAAGTGAAAAATGTTGGTTACTAAGTATCACATACTGTATGATTCTACATATACAGAAATGTCCAGAATAGGCAAATCTATCAAGACAGAAAATAAATGAGAAGTTGCCTAGGGCTGGAGGAGATTAGGGGAAGAGGATAGAGGTACTGAGGCTAAAGGGTATGGGGTGACATTTTGGGTGATGAAAATATTCTAAACTTGAGAGTGGTGATGGTTGCACAACTCTGTGAATACACTAAAAGCTACCAAATTGTATAAAGGGTGAGATGTTTGTGAATTATATCTCAATAAAGTTGTTAAAAAATACTCTCCTAATAATGGGGGAAGAGTTTTTAGTATATACTAACAAAATAACTAAACAATGAAAAGTGGTATCTATGCAAACATGTAACTTATATGTTTTTGTGCATCTTTGGCATTAGATTAGGAAAAAATAGCAAAATTATTACCCTTTCTACTGAAGACAACTGTTGCTGTAATCCATCACATTTCTTGCTTGCTTCTTCAAAAAGAGTTTTATACTTTTCTGTTTGAGACTGTTGCAAATTAATTGTCCGCTGCTGTCTCATACAATCTCCTTCAGAATTTTTCAGTTGAGACTTTAAATCCTGAATTTCATCCTCCTATAGTTATGAAATTATAGCTTATATGGAAAAACATACATGATTTGGTATCAAAACATAAAGCAGAAAACATAAAGGAGCTTCGCATGATCTTTGGTGAGATATTTACACCGATTTCACTAAGAAAAACGAGTTACATTCTATTTTCATCCTCAAAATGGAAGACAGATGTTTTATTTGCACTTAATAGCTTACGCTTGTAAGTCTAATACACAGCATTCTAATTGCTGGCAAGTATTTAAAATTCTTCAGCTCTGTGAAAATTCAACATCTCAGAATAAAGTTCAGTATTTAAATTTCTGAATTTAAAAGTTAACTGTGAATTATACTTCAATGAAGCTATTTTTAAAATAAAATTGAAAAATGCTCCTAAAATGACTTTGAATATTACAGCATTTATTCTGAAAGGTTTTAAAAACTTACCTTTTTATTGCATTCACATACAACATTATCCAATTCCTCCTGCATAACATGGAGTTTGGCCTTCAGAAATCTGATCTGTGCTTCTGTGTCAATTTAATAATAATATTTATTGTCTTTCACTGAATCTAAGATGCCATCAATTGTAAGACAGACTATTATTTTATGAGGGAAAAAAAGGCTCAAGATGGGAAGTCTAATAGTCTCTCTAATAGGAGATCCCTGTTTGGGAACACTCAAGACACTACATACCCCTAATGTAGAGGTAAATGAAAAATCCATCCAACAGAAAGGAACTGTTACACTGGAACCAAGTAAAGAAAGAGGAGAAAAACAAAAACTTTTCCTGAGAATCGGAACCACAAGCCAAGTACTCACATAAGTTTGCAGACTGAATTCATACTTACCCAGGTGGTTCGAAACACCTCAAACAGAACTTAAAGTGGTCTCAGATCGGTAATGTCCCCAGGTGTTTGGCAGAAGCAAACACAGGTCTAGCAAAACTCAACTTCAATCCCAGCCATTGTAATTATAAAATGCCACTGACTGTAATACACATCCCAATTGCACAGATGTTAAAATGTAGTGACGTGTCTGAGAGGCAAAAAAATGCACTAATACCTTACTACCGAAGCTTTCTCCCACAAACCCCTCACGAACATCTACCTTTGGTATTGCTATCAAAAGTTCTTTATTCAATAATATCAGTAAATCTCTGAGGGTTTTAGGCCTATAAAAGTAAATAAAGTAAAAACTGAACTTAGAATTCACTCATAATTCATTCAATCATTCATTAAAAAGATATACATCAGGACTTCCCTGGTGGCACAGTGGTTAAGAATCCGCCTGCCAATGCAGGGGACATGGGTTCAAGCCCTGGTCTGGGAAGATCCCACATGCCGCGGAGCAACTAAGCCCATGCGCCACAACTACTGAGCCTGTGCTCTAGAGCCTGCAAACCACAACTACTGAGCCCACATGCCACAACTACTGAAGGCCACGTGCCTAGAGTCCGTGCTCCACGAGAGAAGCCACCGCAATGAGAAGCCCACGCACTGCAACGAAGAGTAGCCCCCACTCGCCGCAACTA
The DNA here is from genome assembly GCF_937001465.1 of Orcinus orca. NCBI lineage: Eukaryota > Metazoa > Chordata > Mammalia > Artiodactyla > Delphinidae > Orcinus > Orcinus orca. The sequence continues at coordinate 102,011,422 of NC_064560.1, forward strand.
GAGAAAGCCCGTGCCCAGAGGCAAAGACTGAACGCAGCCAAAAATAAATAAATTAAAAAAAAAAAAAGATATACATCAAGTCTCTACTATGTTCCAGGCATAATACGGATATTATAAGACAAGGTTTGCCCTCATGGGACTTATCTTGAGTAAACACTCTGAATAGCCTCTGAAAGTTATTAGGACAAATTCCACAGAGCACAATAAATCTCCACACATACTTCCTGTTTCAAAGCTCTTCTTATGAAGTCCCCTGTGTTACATGGAGCCAATGAACAATGGCTGGCTCTAACCCCACCTAGCTTCTTCCAGCCTCAACTCTCCTTCTAGCTTCTCATGTAACTCCAGGTTAGCAGAGGACAGAAGGGAAACAATAAACTTAAAAGTGTGAGGTTTGCAGTAGTTGGTCTCTAGGGGGAAAGAAGGAAGAAGCAACGGGAGAGCATGACTTTCCGCATCTCTTTTTCTCCCCAACTCTAACCCCGGTAGTATCATCAAGGATTTGAGTGCTCTGTCTCTGTTGGTCCACAGCATTAACCTCCCCAACCATCCCACTCCAACTTTAGTCTTATAAAAGTCTGTGCTCCTAAACTACTTTTTTATTGTTTCCTCCCACACATAACCCAGCCATTCTAGGCAATCATGTGGAATTAGTGAAAATTCCCCTAAAAGGGGAGACACCTTGGCCAAAGATTCTGAAAAGGGAAGACAGGGATGCAAAGAGGTCATTCAGCAATAAGAAAAAAAGCAGTAATTTAAGGTAGTCTGTGCTGGTTCCCATACTGGGAGGAGGACCTTTGTTAACAAGGCTATGGGTGACTGTAAACTGAGGAACAGCCAACATCTGACCATTGCATCCCTGAAGGTATCTTAACAGAGGCATGAAGGTTAACTCTTTGCTTCACTTACCTTCGTTCCTAACAATTAGCCCCAGAAAGCTTGGATAGGCCAGTAAACGTAATAAATGCATAAATGAATTAATCTGCGTTTATGACTAACTAGCATGTAGCACAATAATTACACATGTAAATCGTTGTGATTTCCACAGAATCAGAGAATTTTAAGGGTAAACTTCGTGATCATTTAATACAAACTGCTTCATTTTCAAGTGAAGAAATTGCTATTACAGAGAGGCTAAAGCAGTTTGTCTGAACCTACAATTAATTATAGTTCAGCATTAACTGTTCATATACACTCGACTGTCTTTTTTTAAATTTATAATAGCATAGGTGGCTCCTCATAAATTCAACAATTTTAGAGGCACTACTGGTAACTAACATGTTTCTGATGATTTAGACTAAGTATTATTTTTCTAGCGGTATGCAGAGAATGAATTTATAAGAAAGAAAATAATATTCATTAGAAAATTCATTATTTTACCTGATACTACATCAATAATTCATTTATCCTTTAACATGTGTTGATTTAACACACAATAAAGAGAATTCAGTAACACTAAATGGAAGGAATTCAAAGAAATATGGTTTTTAAAAATTTATTTCAATGTTTTAATGCTAAGCTATGGGGCATTTAACTTATTTGAAAAGTGGTCAATGAAACCAATACCAGAGAGTTCTTTTTTTTTTTCTTTTCTCTCTTTCTCTTTTTTTTTTTTAGCCACACCACACGGCTTGTGGGATCTTAGTTCCCCGACCTGGGATTGAACCCAAGGCCACGTCAGTAAAAGCACCAAGTCCTAACGACTGGACCACAAGGGAACTCCCCACATAGTTCTTTTTAATTTTACTTTTTATAATGGAAAACATCAAACATATACAACAGTAGTGAGATGAGTTCAATGAAACCCTAGTCACCCATCATCCATTTTCAACAATTATTGACTCAAAACCAATTTTATTTCATTAAACAAATGCAAGACATCACTACATTTTCTAAATAATTGTGATATAAGGATAAAAATAAACAAAAAACCACCTACCTGTTCCAATGTCTTCACTAACACCACAAAAAATACCATCATCTATATAATTAGGTAAGCCTTCTTCTTCCAGTTGCCCTTCAATTTTGCTAATTGTTTTTGCAAGAGAAAAGTCTGAGAAATCCTCTGGAATGGCAACATCGCTGGCAGTTTGTACATCAGAGTATTTCAATTTTACTCTAAAAAAACCACATATAGGCACATTATATATTATATACATATAATAAAAAAGGAGATATGACTCCCAATATGACCTTTATCCAAATAAAAAAGCAGATCAAAATTATTATAAATTTTAAATTTATGATGAAATCTACAATTGATACTTTCAAGGACTATATTACAAGAGACTTAATAGACTTTCAGTCTTTATGAATCACACAACCACTGAGCTAGAGGAGGATTTATGAGGCCACTTAGACATGGCCAGTGTAAAATATTAATAAACAGAAGCCTCAATTTAACAGTCAGCAGACCAGAAGGGGGAGCTCTCACACCCTGAGACAACAGCAGAGCCCCACGGTGTGAAGGAAGGCTCCTCTTCACTCCTGGCAACAAGTCAGGTAATGAAAAACCTTTGTTTACTCTAGCCCTCCCAACTTCCTTTTTCCTTCTATAAAAGAGTTCTCCTTGCCTTGCTGTGTGCAGACTTGCACGTGGCTCGCCATCATTTCAGACCCTGAAGTGCAATATTCTGCTGATCCCGAATAATCCCATTTTTTTTGCTGGAGAATTATGTGTTCTAGGTCAACACTCCCAAACAAGTGAACATCAAAACTAAGAGTACTGAACTTGGCCTCCTAGGTGAAATCCAGCCTGTGGCTTTTAATTTTACATGCTGCTGGAGTAGAACTGTACAATTTGATATCACTCTAGTCATAATTCTGCAAACACTGAAGAATAATACCTCTTAAGAAAGAATTACAGAGTGAACAGTTCTTAGCTCAAACTCATTTTTCCACCTAAAAAAACATATTTTAAGCAGGATCAAAGTTTACCAAAAGTTGATTTTTTTTTTCTTTAATGAAGAGAGAAATATGAAATGAAAGTCACTTCTAATGGCGTTGAGGAATGGGCCTAATCCATCAAGTTTGCTTCCGAAAGCCTTACTTTTAACGTTTTACTTACTTTAAAGCCTAACTTACTTTTAACACATAAGCAAATGCTTTAGAATTCTTTTGGAAAAAGAACCTTTTATTTAAAAAGTAAACTTGAAGTCTGAAAATAAGATAACCCTTTCCAGTTATGTATGTATATACAGTACTGATGTATGTACAGTACTTATGTATGTAACATATGTTCTCTTCTATCAATTTTAGTTTTATTCTTCCTTATCCTTTCACCCTATTTTTTGTCTCTTTTGTTCAAAAAACAAAAATTTTACTTAGCCAATTAAAAGACACAAGGATTAATAAGAATTCTTCTAGAATTATAATGCAATTATCAGTTTGGGTAAGCAATAGACATAAATTTAACAATTTACTGTGAATTAGAAGCTGGTTGGTACCATCCACTGCAGGTGTGACCCTCCTTTTCTAGAAGGTCTACTATCCTAAAGAACCTCTTGGGTCCCCTTTTTATGCTTAAAGTACTAAAAACAGTCTTGAATTCTTTCTCACCAAAAACAATAGAATGTAAATTATAACTATACTATAGTTTTATTGAGAGCATGCCAAAATCATTCTGTATCTCAATGTATACAATATACAATAATGCATGGTGTTCAAAAAGTATAAGTCTATTTGAGAGAACTAGGCAGAGAAAGACATCTAGGTTCTAGTTTCTGATCAAAGAAAATATCTAGCTAAAAATAATGTTTAAAAAATTTGAAATCTGGCAATTTTGCTTAAGAGAACAATACAAAATGTTCATTAACTGTTGCAAGACATTTCTGATTAGAAGATGTTTTAAATTATTAAATGTGGAGAAGAAATACAGAGTACAATTTTGTATATTTTGGGTATAAAAAGATCTAGAGAAACAGATCTTATTAAGAACAATGATAGTATAAATTATAAAATTTTTTAAAAAGTAATACTTTAAAAACTGTACTATACCTTGAATTTGATTTCCTTCCTTTACTTGCAGAGTGTAATTTGTTTTGAACTTTGTTTATTGGATCAACGTTGTTGGTCTTTGGCTACATGAAAAGAATTTAAATGATTAATTAATTAGACTCTAATCACTTGCCAAGGAAGGCAACTGTGTAATACACAGAATTGCTAGATTGCTACACAGAAGAATTCCTATTTTCAGAGAATTAATCAAATTATATTTTAAGGAATCCAAAATTGTATACCTGGAAAAGACCTAGTTATTACTAGGACCAAGAGATTTAAAGACAAGAAAATGAGTCCCAAAGATTCAAGGATGTTCAACTAGTTAGTGGAATGTTAAACTGGATGTTCTGATTCACAGAATTTAATTCTCCTCACCAATTATTCTTCAGATAGGCCTCCACGCATACTATTCCTTAGGTCTAGATTCCCATGGGTAGGGAATTTGTACATCCCAGTGTGCCCAGCACCTGGACTAGTGATCTCTACACACTGTAAATATTTAAATGAATGAATAAACCTTCCCAATCACCTTCTTTGTATATGAATACTTTTCTTTTTCAGATCTTCTAATCTAGTGAATTTGGGCTTTGGAGAGAAAACTTAATTTCACTTAGAATTTTTCCAATGTATCTCCAAATTGTTCAGTGAAGTTATGAGACAAAAAAGGACTCAATTCATTTTACGAGCAACATTTCATAAAGACATCCCTTCTGAATATCAAGGCTAATATTCTATTTCTAGCTGTTACTGGAAGGCGTGCTGTGGGCCCTAGGACCTGCTCCCTTCAAGCTAGTGGGAGGCTGGTGGGTCTGGTTGCCTCTACCCCATAGGCCAGTGCACTGTTACAGGGTAGAGGCAACCAGGTGTGGGGGAAGGGTGCTCAGCCAGAATCAGCCAGAGTGCACCAGGTGAGCATCCTGGGTCTTGTAGACAACAGGCAAGCCTGGCAAATACGAAAGCATCTTCCAGGGCAGCGCGGGAAGCAGGCAGGTTGGGGCTGAAGTGCCCACAAGGGGAGCACGGAGAAGCCCAAGGAAAGGGGGTAGGAAGGAGGGAGAGGAAGCCGCTTGTGGGGTAGCGGGGATGCACATCCAGCTTCGTGAGCCCAAGGGGTGGGGTGCTTCTGGGGTTTGGGTTTCTTTTTCAGAGGGGCTGAGGCCGGCAGAGCTGGCCTGGGGAGCCCTTTGGGGGAGGGCCTGCCTGCCCCTTCTTTCCAGAAATGTTGCAGGAGTGACATGTGCCAGCTGCCCACTCATAGGCAGGGGCCCTGGAGTTCTTGTGACTCAGGAAAAGCATTTTAAAGAAAACACCCCCTACCCCACCTGCAATAAACACAATAAAAGTGAGAATAATAAATACCAAAAAAAGAGAGAGAAATCTAAAAAACAACCTAAATTCTACAGAATATAATCACATTCACAAAAAGTTTGATTTCTTACCTTAGTTTCTGAACGTAAATCAACTGTCCCTTCAGACAATAATGGATGTCTACAGAAAAAAAGTAAACACCATATGTTAATAATAAATGATACTAAACCGAGACATATTAAAACTAATTATTAATTAATTAATTGTAGTTTGGATCTCAGTGAAATTACATACCATCTGTAAGTCCTTAGGCAATCTATTGAACTTCTCTAAGCTTCAGTTTCCTCATTTTTTAAAATGAGGACAGTAATATTTATTTCAAAATAATACTTTGAGAATTAAATGAGATAAAATAGGTAAAAGGTTTACATTGTGTCTGACTGGCATAAGCCCCCAATTATTAGTATTTTATAACTTACCTTATTCTTCAAATTATAGATTTCTAATACCTACACGTAAAAAAAATTATATAATAACAGATCCACATACACTCTCCAAGAAAAATGGCATTCTCCCGATTTCAAGCTATTATACAAAGCTATACTAATCAAAACAGTATGGTATAGGCATGAAAACAGACACATAGATCAATGGAGCAGAATACAGAGCCCAGAAATAAACTCACTCATATAAGCTCAATTAATTTATGACAAAGGAGCCAAGAATATACAAAGGGGAAAGGATAGTTTCTTCAGTAAATAGTGCTGGGAAAAATGGACAGCCACGTGTAAAAAAAAGAAAGTGGACTGTTATCTTACATCATACACAAAAGTAAACTCAAATGGATTAAACATTTGAATGTAAAACCTGAAACCATAAAGCTCCTAAAAGAAAAATATAGGTGGCTAGCTCCTTGACATCAGTCTTAGTGATTATCTTTTTGGATTTGACACCAAAACCAATGGCAACAAAAGCAAAAATAAACACATGGGACTACATCAAACTAAAAAGCTTCTGCACAGCAAAGGAAAGCACCAACAAGACTAAAGGTAACTTACTGAATGGGACAAAATATTTGAAAATCATGTATCTGATAAAGGATTACTATCAAAAATATACTTAAAAAACTCATAAAAGTCAATTAAAAAAAACCCAACAAACAATTGGATTTAAAAATGGGCAAAAGTGGAAGAGACGTTTTCCCAAGAGGACAAATAGATTGCCAACAGATGCATGAGAAGAAACTCAACATCACTAATCATCAGGGAAATGTAAATCAAAACCACAATGAGCTATCACTTCACACCTGTAAGAATGGCTATTATCAAAAGATAAGAGATAACAAATGCTGGCAAGGCTGTGGAGAAAAGGGAACCCTTGCACACTGTTGGTGGGAACATAATTTGGTACACCCTCTATGGAAAACAGTATGGAGGTTCCTCAAAAATTAAAAACAGAGTGGGGAGGAGTCAAGATGGCAGTGTAGAAAGACGCAAAGTTAGCATCTCCCTACAACTAGGGTGCCTGCCGACTGCTGGTGGGGGACTCTGACCCCCAAGATGGGAGGAACCCCAGAGTGAGCTGGTAGGATGTAGGGGGACAGAGGTGGGAGGAGAAGTGGAGGCCAGACAAGATCAGTGCCCGAGTGCAGGGAGATCACGAGAGGCAGCTGGGAGGGACTCTCTGGGAAGAGGAAGAGTGGGAGAGGAGTGGAGGGTGATCACCTGGCCCACTCAGGCCAGGGAGCCTGCTGAGCTCCCAGGCCGATCCCCTGCCCTCCAAGCCCCCTCCAGGCTGTGTGGGTCCTTGTGGGCATAGGAGGAAGGCCAGGGAGATCAGGAGAGGCAGGTGGGAGGGGCCCTGCAGGAGGCACCCTGCAGGAAGAGCAGGAGAGGAGTTGATGGCATTTGCCCCACCCACTTGGGCCCAGGACACCTGCTGGGCTCCCAGGCCAATCCTCTGCCCTCCAAAGCCCCACTCCAGGTCACGTGGGTCCTTAGGGGCATAGGAAGGAGGCCAAGGGGAGAACAGTAGAGGCACGTGGGAAGGGCCCTCCAGGAGGAGCAGAGGGCAACTGCCCCGCCCACTTGGGCATGGGAAGCCTGCTGAGATTCCAGGCTGGTCCCCTGCCCTCCAAGGCTCCCCCTTCCCCGCCTGGCCACGTTGGTCCCGGGGGCATAGGAGGGAGGCCGGGGAGATCAGGAGAGGCAGGCAGGAGGGGCCCTCCCAGACCCCAGACTGGAGGAGCAGGAGAGGAGAGGAGAAGAGGGTGTTTGGGCTGCTCAATCGAGCTCAGGAAGCCTGTTGGGCTCCCAGATGAGGTCCCCTGCCCTCTGAGATCAGAGGTGGGGGTCATGCCTGGGCCCCTTTTGTTCCTTGAACCTAAGCCACCCCCCTCAGCCCCCAGGGCCCTTTCCAGCCCTGTGGGTCCTGAGCACTGGCCCTACCCACTGCCCAAACCTCACCCTTGCTTAGGCCCTGCTTTCCACAGTCAAGGCCTTCCCCCCCACTTTTTTCTTTTCTTTTCCCTCCTCCTCTTTTTACTATTGTGGTACTGATGTACCTTCTGGTTGTTGATTCATCTATATATATTTTTTTATATTCTTCCTAACATATCTGTTAGTTTCCTAGTCTGATTTTATCTTTTACTTTGTTATTGTTCTTTTTTTTCTTTTCTGCCCCAGGTGGCTTGTGGGATCTTGGTTCATGAACCCGGGGTCAGGCTGAAGCTCCTGTGGTGGGAGCTCTGAGTCCAAACCACTGCACACTAACAGAGAACCTCAGACCCCAGGGAACAGTGATCCGAGTGAGGTCTCTTGGAGTTCATCATCTCAGCATCAAGACCCAGCTCTACCCAAAAGCCTACAAACTCCAGTGTTGGAAGCCTCAGGCCAAACAACCAGTAAGACAGGAACACAATCCCACTCATAAAAAAAAAAAAAATGGAACAGCAAAAAATATCACACAGATGAAGGAGCAAGGTAAAAACCTACAAGACCAAATAAAAGAAGAGGAACTAGGCAAGCTACATGAAAAAGAATTCAGAGTAATGACAGTAAAAATGATCCAGAATCATGGGAATAGAACGGAGGCATGGCCTGAGAAAATACAGGAAATGTTTAACAAAGATCCAGAAGAACTAAAGAACAACAAAGAGAGACGAACAACACGATAACTGAAATGAAAAATACACTAGAAGGAATCAAAAACAGAATAACTGAGGCAGAAGAATGAATAAGTGAGCTGGAAGACAAAATGGTGGAAATAACTGCCGAGGAGCAGAATAAAGAAATAAGAATGAAAACAACGGAAGACAATCTCAGAGACCTCTGGGACAACACTAAACACAGCAACATTTGAATTATAGTGGTCCCAGAAGAAGAAGAGAAAAAGAAAGGGTCTCAGAAAATATTTGAAGAGATTATAGTTGAAAAATTCCCAAACATGGGAAAGGAAATAGTCACCCAAGTCCGGGAAGCACAGAGAGTCCCATATGGGATAAACCCTAGGAAAAACACACCAAGACACATATTAATCAAAATAACAAATATTAAATACAACAAAAAATATTAAAAGCAACAAGGGAAAAACAAATAATAACATACAAAGGAACCCCCATAAGGTTATCAGCTGATTTTTCAGTGGAAACTCTGCAGGCCAGAAGGGAGTGGCAGGATATACTTAAAGTGATGAAAGAGAAAAACCTACAACCAAGATTACTCTATCCAGCAAGGATCTCATTCAGATTCAATGGAAAAGTCAAAAGCTTTTCAGACAAGCAAAAGCTAAGAGAATTCAGCACCACCAAACCAGCTTTACAACAAACACTAAAGAAACTTCTCTAAGCAAGAACACAAGAGGAGAAAAATACCCACAAAAACAAACCCAAAACAATTAAGAAAATGGTAACAGGAACATACATATTGATAATAACCTTCAATGTAAATGGATTAAATGCCCCAACCAAAAGACACAGACTGGCTGAATGGATGCAAAAACAAGACCCATATATATGCTGTCTACAAGAGACCTATTTCAGACCTAGGGACACATACAGACTGAAAGTGAGGGGGTGGAAAAAGATATTCCATGCAAATGGAAATCAAAAGAAAGTTGGAGTAGCAATTCTCATATCAGACAAAATGGACTTTAAAATAAAGATTATTACAAGAGACAAAGAAGGACACTACATAATGATCAAGGGATCATTCCAAGAAGATACAATAATTATAATTGTTTATGCACCCAACTTAGGAGCACCTCAGTACATAAGGCAAATGTTAACCATGAAAGAAGAAATCGACAGTAACATAATAACAGTAGGGGATTTTACACCCACTTATACCAATGGACAGATCATCCAAACAGAAAATAAATGAGGAAACACAAGCTTTAAATGACACAATACACCGGATAGATCTAATTGATATTTACAGAACATTCCACCCAAAACTGGCAGAATACACTTTCTTCTCAAGTGCACATGGAACATTCTCCAGGATATAGCACATCTTGGGTCACAAATCAAGCCTTGGAAAATTTAAGAAAACTGAAATTGTATCAAGCATCTTTTCTGACCACAATGCTATGAGATTGGAAATCAGTTACAGGAAAAAAACTGTAAAAAACACAAATACATGGAGGCTAAACAGTGCGCTACTAAATAACCAAGAGATTACTGAAGAAATCAAAGAAGAAATAAAAAATACATAGACACAAATGACAATGAAAACATGATGACCCAAAACCTATGGGATGCAGCAAAAGCAGTTCTAAGAAGGACGTTGAGAGCAATTCAATCTCACCTCAAGAAACAAGAAAAATCTCAAATAAACAATCTAGCCTACACTTAAAACAACTAGAGAAAGAAAAACAAAGAAAACCTAAAGTCAGTAGAAGGAAAGAAATCATAAAGATCAGAGTAGAAATAAATGAAATAGAAATAAAGAAAACAATAGCAAAGATCAATAAAACTAAAAGCTGGTTCTTTGAGAAGGTAAACAAAATTGAGAAAACCTTAGCCAGACTCATCAAGAAAAAAAGGGAGAGGATGCAAATCAATAAAATTAGAAATGAAAAAGGAGAAATCACAACTGACACTGCAGAAATACAAAGGATTATAAAAGACTACTACAAACAACTATATGCCAATAAAATGGACAACCACAAAGAAATGGACAAAATCTTGGAATGGAACAATTTCCCAAGACTGAACCAGGAAGAATTAAACAGACCTATCACAAGTAATGAAATTGAAACTGTAATTAAAAATCTTCCAACAAACAAAAGTCCAGGACCAGATGGCTTCACAGGTGAATTCTATCAAACATTTAGAGAAAGGCTAACACCCATCCTTCTCAAACTCTTCCAAAAAATTGCAGAGGAAGGAACACTCCCAAATTCATTCTACAAGGCCACCATCAGTGTGATACCAAAACCAGAAAAATATGCTACAAAAAAAGAAAATTACAGACCAATATCACTGATGAATATAGATGCAAAAATCCTCAACAAAATACTAGCAAACAGAATCCAACAACACAATAAAAGGATCATACACCATGATCAAGTGAGATTTAACACAGGGATGCAAGGATTCTTCAATATACACAAATCAATCAATGTGATACACTATATTAACAAATTAAAGAATAAAAACCATATGATCATCTCAATAGATGCAGAAAAAGCTTTTAAGAAAATTCAACACCCATTTATGATAAAAACTCTCCAGAAAGTGGGCCTAGAGGGAAGCTACCTCAACATAATAAAGGCCATATATGACAAACCCACAGCAAACATCATTCTCAATGGTGAAAAACTGAAAGCATTTCCTCTAAGATCAGGAACAAGACAAGGATGCCCACCCTCACCACTATTATTCAACATAGTTTTGGAAGTCCTAGCCACAGCAATCAGAGAAGAAAAAGAAATAAAAGGAATACAAGTTGGAAAAGAAGAAGTAAAACTGTCACTATTTTTTGATGACACAATACTATACATAGAAAATCTTAAAGATGTCACTGGAAAACTACTAGAACTAATCAATGAATTTGGTAAGGTTGCAGGATACAAAATTAACACACAGAAATCTCTGGCATTCCTATACACCAACAACAAAAAATAAGAAAGAGAAATTAAGGAAACACTCCCATTTACCATTGTCACAAAAAGAATAAAATACCTAGGAATAAGCCTGCCTAAAGAGGCGAAAGACTTGTACTCAGAAAAGTATAAAACACTGATGAAAGAAATCAAAGATGACACAAACAGATGGGGAAATATACCATGTTCTTGGATTGGAAGAATCAATATTGTGAAAATGACTATACTACCCAAAACAATCTACAGATTCAATGCAATCCCTATCAAACTACCAATGGCATTCTTCACAGAATTAGAACAAAAAATCTTACAATTCATATGGAAACACAAAAGACCCCGAATAGCCAAAGCAATCTTGAGAAAGAAAAACAGAGTTGGAGGAATCAGGCTCCCCAACTTCAAACTATACCACAAAGCTACAGTAATCAAGACAGTATGTTACTGGCAGAGAAACAGAAATACAAATCAATGGTACAGGATAGAATGCCCAGAGATAAACCCACACACCTATGGGCACCTAATTTACGACAAAGGAGGCATGAACATACAATGGAGAAAAGACAGCCTCTTCAATAAGTGGTGCTGGGAAAACTGGACAGCTACATGTAAAAGAATGAAATTAGAACACTACCTAACACCATACATAAAAATAAACTCCAAACGGATTAAAGACTTAAATATAAGACCAGACACTATAAAACTTTTAGAGCAAAACATAGGAAAAACACTCTTTGATATAAACCACAGCAAGATCTCTTTTGACCCACCTCCTAGAGTAACAGAAATAAAAATCAACAAATGGGACTTAATTAAACTTAAAAGCTTTTGCACAGCAAAGGAAACCATAAACAAAAAGACAACCCTCAAAATGGGAGAAAATATTTGCAAATGAAACAACAGACAAAGGATTAATCTCCAAAATATACAAACAACTCATGGAGCTCAATATCAAAAAAACAAACAATCTAGTTAAAAAATGGGCAGAAGACCTAAATAGACATTTCATCAAGGAAGACATACAGATGGCCAAGAGGCACATGAAAGATGCTCAACATCACTAATTATTAGAAAAATGCAAATGAAAACTACAATGAGGTATCGCCTCATGCTGGTCAGAATGGCCATTAACAAACAAGCTAGAAACAATAAATGCTGGAAAGGGTGTGGTGAAAATGGAACCCTTCTACACTGTTGGTGGGAATGTAAATTGATACAGCCACTATGGAGAACAGTATGGAGGTTCCCTAAAAAACTAAAAATGGAACTACCATATGACCCAGCAATCCCACTGCTGGGTATATACCCTGAGAAAACCATAATTCAAAAAGAGACAAGCACCACAATGTTCACTGCAGCACTATTTACAATAGCCAGGACATGGAAGCAACCTAAGTGTCCATCAAAATATGAATGGATAAAGAAGATGTGGCACATATATACAGTGGAATATTACTCAGCCATAAAAAGAAATGAAATTGAGTTATTTGTAGTGAGGTGTATGGACCTAGAGTCTGTCATACAGAGAGAAGTAAGTCAGAAAGAGAAAAACAAATACCGTATGCTAATGCATATATATAGATTCTAAAAAAAAAAAAAAAAATGGTACGGATGAACCTAGTTGCAGGGCAGAAATAAAGAGGCAGACATAGAGAATGGACCTGATGACATGGGGTAGGAGTGCGAAGCTGGGGTGAAGTGAGAGTAGCATCGACATATATACACTACTGAATGTAAAACAGTTGGCTGGTGGGAAGCAGCAGCATAGCACAGGGAGATGAGCTCGGTGCTATGTGATGACCTAGAGGGGTGCGATAGGGAGGATGAGAGGGAGGCTCAAGAGAGAGGGGATATGGGGACACATGTATGCATATGGCTGATTCACTTTGTTGTGCAACAGAAACTAACATGGTATTGTGAAGCAATTACACGCCAATAAAGATCTATTAAAAAAAAAAGAAAAAAGAAAAAATATATTAAAAAGACAACTGTCATATGATCCAGCAACCCCATTTCTGGGTATTTATCTGAAGAAAATGAAAACACTTATTTTTTTATATATATGCACCTCCATGTTCATTGCAACATTATTTACAATAGGCCAGATATGGAAACAACCTAAATGTCCATCAATGGATGAATGAGAAAAGAACATATGCTTTTATATATATATGTTAAAGTATTATATAAAATGATATTTATATATATATATAACTATTACTGAGCCATAAAAAAAGAATGAAATCTTGCCATTTTGACAACATGGATGGACCTCGAGGGCATTATGCTAAGTGAAATAAGTCAGAGAAAGACAAAGACAAATAAGTGATCTCACTTGTACGTGGAATCTAAAAACAGACAAATAAAAACAAGCCTATAGATACAGAGAACAGACTGATGGTTGCCAGAGGCTGGTTGGTTGGGAGCAGGCGAAATAGGTGAAAGGAGTCAAAGAGTACAAATTTCCAATTATAAAATAAGTAAGTCATGGGGATGTACTGTACAGCATGGAGACTATACTTAATAATACTAATGGCATATTTGAAAGCTGCTAAAAAATTAGATCTTAAAAGTTTTCATCACAGGGAAAAAAGATTCTGTAACTATGTATGGTAATGGATAGTAACTATACTTGCTGTGGTGACCATTTCACAATATATACAAATACTGAATCATTGTGTTGTACACCTAAAACCAATATAATGTTGTATGTCAAATATACCTTAATTTAAAAAAAAAAACAGAAAACAATCTTAAAGCATTTACCCAGTGAAAAGAAAAAATTTTTAAGGTGTTTGGGAATTTAAGTCTTACCTTAAACTGTAATCATCTTCCTCTTCATATGATTTAATTTGTGTTGAAATAGACTGAGATCGTACTTCTTGCTGATCTCTCTAGTTAAATAAAACAAAGTCATGTAGGAAAATAATGTACAAAACTAGGATATAGTCAAGTGCCTTTCTGATCATTAATTATTTCAGAGTTGTCCACAATTTCTATAAAATCAAAGCACAGAATTCTAAAAGCTATGGTATCAAAATAAGATCTGTAACAATGTAGTTTCACCCTTTCACTCATTCTTGGTTAAAAGAGTCAGTTCTAAGGCAAAATTGTAAGAATGCCAATGCCTTTACATGATCTTAGCTGACTCCTGCTTCCCAACTACGTTAGAGCTTCCATCTTCTGTAACATGCAAAGGAAATAAGGTTCACAAGAAGTGGAAACATAAATCCATTTAATGGATAGAAAAACTTGTCTCAAATCATAAAAACTTCAATGTTAAGACGACCACATAGAACTGAAAGTGCTAAAAATGAAGCACTAAGAGTGAAAGCTTTTGGAGAAGATGTATTAATATGAAAGTGAAAAAACAAAAATTCAATGTGGCAAAAGTTATATCCATTAGAGGACTCTGATCAGAATACATAATGAATCACTCACTCTAACATAACGTTGAGTTTCTGAACATTATTTTCAGAAAAATTATTTTCCTGCTCTTCAGACACTGACAAAAACTAAAAGATGTAATAAAATGTTTATTTTTTAGTAAAATATTTAATTACAAATGCAACTAGTAAATCTGTAACCATTATCTAAATATTCTCATTCCTAAACTAACAAATAATGATGGATCTAAGACATTAAAATATTGCCTATTCTTCCCTGCCCCCATCAACTCCAAAGTGGGGTGGGGGTGGGATTTAAATGAAAGAGAATTATAAATGAATTAGAATAAAAAATTTAAAAAGTTTGAAAGCAGCTACTTTATTCCTCTAAGGAATATTACTATATCCTATCAACTAATATTGGGAATGCTGATACTTAGGGAGGGATGCTTAAAGTAGGAATAACCAATTTGGTAGCCAGAATGGGGCAAATATGCTTACATTGTCTAGTGATGTAACCTCACTACATTTTTCCTGACTATAAATCTGATTATGGTCTAGCCCTAAGAATCTGAGTTATATCCAACTGCAGAGTTTAAGAAACGGATTACCATCTGAGCATTAATGGTAGTTGTTAACCTTTATTCAGCTTCTGTCCAGAGACCATTTTATTTCTATCCTTACTGAATTACCAGTACTAATTCTATATAGCTACTTGCAAATATTAATCTTAAAATAGTGGGAAATACTATTCAATATTAATGTTCCTATTAATTAGATGATTGGAATATCTAAATGGAAAACACTTTTTCAGTGGCTTTTAGAAAACGTGTGCTGGGCTTCCCTGGTGGCGCAGTGGTTAAGAATCCGCCTGCCAATGCAGGGGACACAGGTTCGAGCCCTGGTCCAGGAAGATTGCACATGCCGTGGAACAACTAAGCCCATGTGCCACAACTACTGAGCCTATGCTCCAGAGCCTGTGCTCCACAACAAGAGAAGCCACTGCAATAAGAAGCCCATGCACTGCAACAAAGACCCAATGCAGCCAAAAATAAATAATTTTTTTAAAAAAGTGTGCTTATCAAAAACATATACATGCATGTATACACATACTTATGCATATATTGATGTTCAATTTATGATAATTCACTGAGCTGAAAATTTATGCTTTGGGCACTTTTTTGTATGTATGTTACACATCAAATTAAAAAGTTAAAAAACTAGCACTTACATGGAATTACTATTAATTGTACATTCACTTACTATTACTTCCTCAGCTTGTCGAACCAGATCAGCCGTTTTTGCCTCTAATTCTGCATTTAAACGCCTAAAAGGAGAAAAAAATAATTGTGATAGACTGAAGATTGTAACACAAAAATAAAAGTAATTAAATTTCAATAACTACAATTTAGCTAATCAATAAATGCCAAAACATACACATGACCTTTTTATTTGAAAATTAACACAACTATTACGAAGCTTATCTCCAAATCCCCATGATCCTTCTTCTTTCTGGTGGAAGCTCAAACCATGTAACTCCTAGCCTCTCCCTGGCCATTACTTCAGGTGGAATGATTTATTTCGGAAGAATAAACTGGGTGGGTTCAACTCAGTTCCACTCTCCATGTTCTTGGGATCAACTCCAATTGGGAACAGGAGTGGGGTGGGGTGTGGAGGGGGCTGATTTCATCAGGGGTGTTCAGGTGACTGGGGAGGTATATCTGGGGTTTAGCGAGCAGACCTGAGGTGGCTCATACCTCAGCTACATACTTCAATATCAGCTTCATCAGGAATACAGGTGATTACTTTCACCTACACCTGCCACTCCTTTTTTTTTTTTCAATCTATTTGGAATCTAGCAAAGAACAGGAATACTATTTAGTCCCATTAAGACTGTAAGGATAGCAATGCCATTGCGGGAAACCGTTTTTAAAGAAAAAATTGCTCATCCTCCTACCACCATCATCCAATCATTTTTAAAATTCCCCTCTAATTTTCATATGTAGGCACACACACAATTTTGTACTGTTCTACCATAACAATACAGATGGAATATATTTATCTCTATATAATTTTTATAATTAGTGCCTTAAATGGCTAAGAAATATTCTAGAGTTGAAGTGAACATAATGTACTAAACTGTTCCCCCTGTTAGTTGAAGTCCCCTTCTCAGTTTTAAAGGTTAACATTATAATAAACAACTTCAAAAGCATGTAACTTTTAAATTCTATTCGTACATCACATTTCTAGACTATCTAGGCTCTTCTGAAGTTTTATGAAGAAAATATGCAGAGCAATTTTTTAAATGAGATACCTTGTTTTTTTAGATATGTGATTCAGAAGTACCACAAACCAGTGATGACTCCCACCCCCAGGAAGAAAAAAAGCAGTATCACATCCCTTCTTAAAAAAGTCTGATGTTTTAAGAAATATTTTTATATCTTAGGATAAGTTAATCAAAATAAAAATATCTAATAAAGACTTAAAGTTGTATTCAAGGTGGCTTTACCTGATTTTTCACATTTCCTTAACAAGAACCAATAGAGGTTTCTGGTCAATATAACAGGCTGAGATAAATCAAAAGGCTATTCTTCTGCTCCAAAACCCATAGAAATCTGGATAAAATATAATGAACGAAATATTGCTAAACTTAAACTTAGGCAGGGAAAATACCCTGGCACTAAAAATAAAGCAGCAACTAAAAATGAGAGCAGTAAACAGGAACAGAAGCCAAAACAGCTTAACAGCTAGAAACTGATGCACATGAGAGAGTCACGAAGGGCTACACCTGTGAACCACAGACCACAAAAACACTACCCATAACCTTAGGTGAATGGAAATGAAACTAGAGCCGTGTGTGGAAAAGATTCTCTTGTGAGTAATCAGAGCACATAGGAGTGTACTCCAAGTTCATCTTACCCAGATGGTACAGGGACACTATGCCAAAACTTTAATATAGTAAGTTGGATTAGAACCAGTGAAAACTCTGATAAGCTAATAAAGTTAAATGCAAAACCACACTTAGGGATTTACTCATCTAGAACAACTGCAACTCTCTCAGAAAGCAAACCCCACTAAAGATGTCTTCACAAAAGTAACAAATTGCATTAAGAAACAAGTGCCTGGACCGGGGTGGGAAGATGGCAGAAGAGTAAGACACGGCGATCACCTTCCTCCCCACAGAGACACCAGAAATACATCTACACGTGGAACAAATCCTACAGAACACCTACTGAACGCTGGAAGAAGACCTCAGACCTCCCAAAAGGCAAGAAACTCCCCCACGTACCTGGGTAGGGCAAATGAAAAAAGAATAAACAGACAAAGAATAGGGACGGGACCTGCACCAGTGGGAGGGAGCTGTGAAGGAGGAAAGGTTTCCACACACTAGGAAGCCCCTTCGCGGGCGGAGACTGAGGGTGGCGGAGGGGGAACTTCGAAGCCGCGGAGGAGAGCACAGCAACAGGGGTGCGGAGGGCAAAGCCGAGAGATTTCTGCACAGAGGATCGGTGCCGACCAGCACTCACCAGCCCGAGAGGCTTGTCTGCTCACCCGCCGGAGCGGGCGGGGCTGGAAGCTGAGGCCCGGGCTTCAGTTGGAGCGCAGGGGTTGGCGGCGTGAACACAGCCTGAAGGGGCTAGTGCGCCACGGCTAGCCGGGAGGGAGTCCGGGGAAAAGCCTGCACCTGCCGAAGAGGCAAGAGACTTTTTCTTCCCTCTTTGTTTCCTGCTGCGCGAGGAGAGGGGATTAAGAGCGCTGCTTAAAGGAGCTCCAGAGACGGGCACGAGCCGCGGTTAACAGCGCGGACCCCAAAGATGGGCATGAAGACGCTAAGGCTGCTGCTGCCGCCACCAAGAAGCCCGTGTGCGAGCACAGGTCACTCCCCACACCCCTCTTCCGGGGAGCCTGTGCAGCCCGCCACTGCCAGGGTCCCGGGATCCAGGGACAACTTCCCCGGGAGAGCACACGGCGCGCCTCAGGCTGGTGCAACGTCATGCCGGCCTCTGCCGCCGCAGGCTCGCCCAGCATCCGCACCCCTCCCGCTCCCCGTCCTGAGTGAGCCACAGCCCCCGAAGCAGCTGCTCCTCTAACCCCCGTCCTGTCTGAGCGAACACAGGCCCTCCGGCGAACTACACGCAGAGGCGGGGCCAAATCCAAAGCTGAGCCCCAGGAGCTGTGCGAACAAAGAGGAGAAAGGGAAATCTCTCCCAGCAGCCTCAGAAGCAGCAGATTAAAGCTCCACAATCAACTTGATGTACCCTGCATCTGTGGAATGCGTGAATAGACAACAAATCATACCAAATTGAGGAGGTGGAATTTGAGAACAAGATTTATTCTTTTATCCCCTTTTCCTCTTTTTGTGAGCGTGTATGTGTATGCTTCTGTGTGAGATTTTGTCTGTATAGCTTTGCTTTCACCATTTGTCCTAGGCTTCTATCTGTCCGTTTTGTTTTTCTTAAAAAATTTTTTTTCTTAAGTTATTTTTTATTTTAATAACTATTTTATTTTATCCCCTTCCTTCCTTCCTTCCTTCCTTCCTTCCTTCCTTCCTTCCCTCCCTCCCTTCCTCCCTCCCTCCCTTCTTTTTCTCCCTTTTATTCTGAGCCGTGTGGATGAAATGCTCTTGGTGCTGCAGCCAGGAGTCAGTGCTGTGCCTCTGATGTGGGAGAGACAACTTCAGGACACTGGCCCACAAGAGACCTCCCAGCTCTACATAATATCAAACGGCGAAAATCTCCCAGAGATCTCCACCTCAACACCAACACCCAGCTTCACTCAACGACCAGCAAGCTACAGTGCTGAACACCCTATGCCAAAGAACTAGCAAGACAGGAACACAACCCCACCCATTAGCAGAGAGGCTGCCTAAAATCATAATAAGTCCACAGACACCCCAAAACACACCACCAGACATGGACCTGCCCACCAGAAAGACAAGATCCAGCCTCATCCACCAGAACACAGGCACTAGTCCCCTCCACCAGGAAGCCTACACAACCCACTGAACCAACTTTAGCCACTGGGGACAGACACCAAAAACAATGGGAACTACAAACCTGCAGCCTGCAAAAAGGAGACCCCAAACACAGTAAAATAAGCTAAATGAGAAGACAGAAAAACACACAGCAGATGAAGGAGCAGGATAAAAACCCACCAGACCTAACAAATGAAGAGGAAATAGGCAGTCTACCTGAAAAAGAATTCAGAATAATGATAGTAAAGATGATCCAAAATCTTGGATATAGAATAAATTCAAGAAACATTTAACAAGGACCTAAAAGAACTAAAGATGAAACAAGCAACGATGAACAACACAATAAATGAAAGTAAAAATACTCTAGATGGGATCAATAGCAGAATAACTGAGGCAGAAGAATGGATAAGTGACTTGGAAGATAAAATAGTGGAAATAACTACTGCAGAGATGAATAAAGAAAAAAGAATGAAAAGAACTGAGGACAGTCTCAGAGACCTCTGGGACAACATTAAACGCACCAACATTCGAAGTATAGAGGTTCCAAAAGAGGAAGAGAAAAAGAAAGGGACTGAGAGAATATTTGAAGAGATTATAGTTGAAAACTTCCCTAATATGGGAAAGGAAATAGGTAATCAAGTCCAGGAAGCACAGACAGTCCCATACAGGATAAATCCAAGGAGAAACATGCCAAGACACATATTAATCAAGCTGTCAAAAATTAAATACAAAGACAACATATTAAAAGCAGCAAGGGAAAAACAACAAATAACACACAAGGGAATCCCCATAAGGTTAACAGCTGATCTTTCAGCAGAAACTCTGCAAGCCAGAAGGGACTGGCAGGACATATTTAAAGTGATGAAGGAGAAAAACCTACAACCAAGATTACTCTACCCAGCAAGGATCTCATTCAGATTTGATGGAGAAATTAAAACCTTTACAGGCAAGCAAAAGCTGAGAGAGTTCAGCACCACCAAACCAGCTTTACAACAAATGCTAAAGGAACTTCTCCAGGCAAGAAACACAAGAGAAGGAAAAGACCTACAATAACAAACCCAAAACAATTAAGGAAATAGGAATAGAAACATACATATCGATAACTACCTTAAATGTAAATGGATTACATGCTCCCACCAAAAGACACAGACTGGCTGAATGGATACAAAAACAAGACCTATATATACGCTGTCTACAAGAGACACACTTCAGACCTAGGGACACATACAGACTGAAAGTGAGGGAATGGAAAAAGATATTCCATGCAAATGGAAATCAAAAGAAAGCTGGAGTAGCAATTCTCATATCAGACAAAACAGACTTTAAAATAAAGACTATTACAAGAGACAAAGATGACACTACATAATGATCAAGGGATCGATCCAAGAAGAAGATATAACAATTGTAAATATTTATGCACCCAACACAGGAGCACCTCAGTACATAAGGCAAATACTAACTGCCATAAAACGGGAAATCGACAGTAACACATTCATGGTAGGAGACTTTAACACCCCACTTCATCAATGGACAGATCATTCAAAACGAAAATAAATAAGGAAACACAAGCTTTAAATGATACATTAAACAAGATGGACTTAATTGATATTTATAGGACATTCCATCCAAAAACAACAGAATACACATTTTTCTCAAGTGCTCATAGAACATTCTCCACGACAGATCACATCTTGGGTCACAAATCAAGCCTTGGTAAATTTAGGAAAATTGAAATTGTATCAAGTATCTTTTCTGACCACAATGCTATGAGACTAGATATCAATTACAGGAAATGATCTGTAAAAAATACAAACATATGGAGGCTACACAATACACTACTTAATAACGAAGTGATCACTGAAGAAATCAAAGAGGAAATAAACAAATACCTAGAAACAAATGACAATGGAGACACGACGACCCAAACCTATGGGATGCAGCAAAAGCAGTTCTAAGAGGGAGGTTTATAGCAATACAATCCTACCTTAAGAAACAGGAAACATCTCGAATAAACAACCTAACCTTCCAGCTAAAGCAATTAGAGAAAGAACAAAAAAACCCCAAAGTTAACAGAAGGAAAGAAATCATAAACATCAGATCAGAAATAAATGAAAAAGAAATGAAGAAAACAATAGCAAAGATCAATAAAGCTAAAAGCTGGTTCTTTGAGAAGATAAACAAAATTGAGAAACCATTAGCCAGACTCATCAAGAAAAAAAGAGAGAAGACTCAAATCAATAGAATTAGAAATGAAAAAGGAGAAGTAACATCCGACACTGCAGAAAGACAAAAGATCATGAGAGATTACTACAAGCAACTCTATGCCAATAAAATGGACAATCTGGAAGAAATGGACAAATTCTTAGAAATGCACAACCTGCCAAGACTGAATCAGGAAGAAATAGAAAATATGAACAGACCAATCACAAGCACTGAAATTGAAACTGTGATTAAAAATCTTCCAACAAACAAAAGCCCAGGACCAGATGGCTTCACAGGTGAATTCTATCAAACATTTAGAGAAGACCTAACACCCATCCTTCTCAAACTCTTCCAAAATATAGCAGAGGGAGGAACACTCCCAAACTCATTCTATGAGGCCACCACCATCCTGATACCAAAACCAGACAAGGATGTCACAAAGAAAGAAAACTACAGGCCAATAGCACTGATGAACATAGATGCAAAAATCCTAAACAAAATACTAGCAAACAGAATCCAACAACATATTAAGAGGATCATACACCATGATCAAGTGGGGTTCATTCCAGGAATGCAAGGATTCTTCAATCTACGCAAATCAATCAACGTGATACACCATATTGACAAATTTAAGGGGAAAAACCATATGATCATCTCAATAGATGCAGAGAAAGCTTTCGACAAAATTCAACACCCATTTATGATAAAAACCCTCCAGAAAGTAGGCATAGAGGGAACTTTCCTCAACATAATAAAGGCCATATATGACAAACCCACAGCCAACATGGTCCTCAATGGTGCAAAACTGAAAGCATTTCCACTAAGATCAGGAACAAGACAAGGTTGCCCACTCTCCCCACTCTTATTCAACATAGTTTTGGAAGTTTTAGCAACAGCAATCAGAAAAGAAAAGGAAATAAAAGGAATCCAAATCGGAAAAGAAGAAGTAAAGCTGTCACTGTTTGCAGATGACATGATACTATACATAGAAAATCGTAAAGATGCTACCAGAAAACTACTAGAGTTAATCAATGAATTTGGTAAAGTAGCAGGATACAAAATTAATGCACAGAAATCTCTGGCATTCCTATACACTAATGATGAAAAATCTGAAAGTGAAATCAGGAAAACACTCCCATTTACCATTGCAACAAGAAGAATAAAATATCTAGGAATAAACCTACCTAAGGAGACAAAAGGCCTGTATGCAGAAAATTATACTGATATAAGAAATTAAAGATGGAGGTTCCTTAAAAAACTACAAATAGAACTACCATATGACCCAGCAATCCCACTACTGGGCATATACCCTGAGAAAAGCATAATTCAAAAAAAGTCATGTACCAAAATGTTCATTGCAGCTCTATTTACAATAGCCCGGAGATGGAAACAACCTCAGTGTCCATCATCGGATGAATGGATAAAGAAGGTGTGGCACATATATACAATGGAATATTACTCAGCCATAAAAAGAAATGAAATTGAGTTATTTGTAGTGAGGTGGATGGACCTAGAGTCTGTCATACAGAGTGAAGTAAGTCAGAAAGAGAAAGACAAATACCGTATGCTAACACATATATATGGAACCTAAGAAAAAAAAATGTCATAAACAACCTAGGGGTAAGACAGGAATAAAGACACAGACCTACTAGAGAATGGACTTGAGGATATGGGGAGGGGGAAGGGTAAGCTGTGACAAAGTGAGAGAGTGGCATGGACATATATACGCTACCAAATGTAAAATAGATAGCTAGTGGGAAGCAGCCACATAGCACAGGGAGATCAGCTTGGTGCTTTGTGACCACCTGGATGGGTGGGATAGGGAGGGTGGGAGGGAGGGAGACGCAAGAGGGAAGAGATATGGGAACATATGTATAACTGATTCACTTTGTTATAAAGCAGAAACTGACACACCATTGTAAAGCAATTATACTCCAATAAAGATGTAAAAAAAAAAAAGAAACAAGTGCCCAGGAGGGACAATCAACAGATTATTTCTTTCCTTCTACTAACTTTGGGTTTTGTTTGTTCTTCTATTTCTAATTCCTTTAGGTGTAAGGTTAGGTTGTTTATTTGAGATTTCTTTTTGTTTCCTGAGGC
The DNA here is from genome assembly GCF_937001465.1 of Orcinus orca. NCBI lineage: Eukaryota > Metazoa > Chordata > Mammalia > Artiodactyla > Delphinidae > Orcinus > Orcinus orca. The sequence continues at coordinate 102,035,494 of NC_064560.1, forward strand.
AGGCTTGTATCGCTATAAAGTTCCGTCTCAGAACTGCTTTTGCTGCATCCCATACAATTTGGATTGCTGTGTTTTCATTTTCTTTTGTCTCCAGGTATTTTCTGATTTCCTCCTTGATTTCTGCAGTGATCCAGTGGTTTAGTAGCATATTTTTTAGCCTCCACATGTTTGTGTGTTTTGCAGTTTTTTTCTTGTAGGTGATTTCTAATCACATAGTACTGTAGTTAGAAAAGATGCTTGATATGATTTCAATTTACTTAAATTTACTGAGACTTGTTTTTTGGGCTAGCATGTGATCTTGAAAAGAATGTGTATTCTGCTGCCTTTGAATAGAATACTATGTGTTCTGTTTGGTCTAACGTGTCATTTAAGGCCAGTGTTTCCTCATTGATTTTTCTGTCTGAATGATCTGTCCATTGATGTAAGTGGGGTGTTAAAGTTCCCTACTATTATTGTGTTACTGTCCTTCATTTCTGTTGTCATTTGCATTATGTATTTAGATACTCCTATGTTAAGTGCATATATATTTACAATTGTTATATATTTTTCTTCGATTGATCCATAATCATTATACTACAAAGCTACAATAGCCAAAACAGTATGGTACTGGAACAAAAGCAGACACAGAGATCAATGGAACAGAATAGTGAACCCAGAAACAAACCCACGTTTATATGGGCAATTAATCTATGACAAAGGAAGCAAAAATATGAATGAGGAAAAGACAGTCTTTCAATAAGTGGTGCTGCGAAGACTGGACTGCTACATGTAAAAGAATGAAGTTAGAACTTTTTTTCCACACTATATTCAAAAATAAACTCAAAATGGATTAAAGACTTAAATGTAAGACCATAAAGCATAAAACTCCAGAAGAAAACAGAGGCAGAACACTCTGACATAAACCACAGCAGTATTTTTTGGATCTGTCTCCTAAGGCAGAGGAAACTAACTAACTAAATAAATAATAGGACCTAATTAAATTTAAAAGGAAAGGAAAGGAAAGGAAAAGAAAGCATTGACAGGGCTTCCGTGGTGGCGCAGTGGTTGAGAGTCTGTCTGCCGATGCAGGGGACACAGGTTCGTGCCCCAGTCCGGGAAGATCCCACATGCCGCGGAGCGGCTAGGCCCGTGAGCCATGGCTGCTGAGCCTGCGCGTCTGGAGCCTGTGTTCCGCAAAGGGAGAGGCCACAACAGTGAGAGGCCCGCGTACAGCAAATAAATAAATAAATAAATAAGAAAGCATTGACAAAATGAAAAGACAATCTACTGAATGGGAGAAAATATTTGCAAATGATATGACCAACCAGGGTTTAATGCCCAAACTATATAAATAGCTCATACTACTCAATATCAAAAAAACAAATAACCTGGTTAAAAAATGGGCAGAAGACCTGAATAGACATTTTCCCAAAGAAGAATATAGACAGCCAACTGGCACATGAAATGCTCAACACTGTTAATCATCAGAGAAATGCAAAGCAAAACTACAATAAGATATCACCTCACACCTGTCAGAATGGCTATCATCAAAAAGACCACAAATAACAAATGTTGGCAAGGATGTGGAGAAAAGGGAACCCTTGTGCACTGTTGGTGGGAACGTAAATTGGTGCAGCCACTGTGGAAAACAGTATGGCAGTTTCTCAAGAACTTAAAGATATAACTACCATATGACCCAGTAATTCCACTCCTGGATATATATCCAAAGAAAATGAAAACACTACTCTGCAGAGATATATGCACCCCAATGTTCATAGCAGCATTATTTACAATAGCCAAGATATGGAAGCAACCTACATGTTCATCAACAGATGAATGGATAAAGAAGACGTGAGATATATATATATATATATCTGCATACATACCATGGAATACTATTCAGTTATAAAAAAGAATGAAATTTTGCCATTTGCAACAACATGAATGGACCTGGAGGGTATTATGCTTAATGAAATAAGTCAGAGAAAGACAAATACTCTGTTATCACTTATGTGTGGAATCTAAAAAATGAAGCAAATAATGAATATAACAAAACAGAAACAGACCCATATATGTAGAGAACAAACAAGTGGTTACTAATGGAGAGAGGGAAGGGGGGAGGAGTACAATAGGGTTAAAGGATTAAGAGACACAAACTACTATGTATAAAATAAATAAGATATAAGGATATATTGTACAGCACAGGAAATATAGCCATTATTTTATAATAACTTTAAATGGAGTATAATCTATAAAAGTTTTGAATCACTATGCTGTATACCCAAAAATGGTATAATATTGTAAATCAAGTATACTGCAACAAAACAAAAAGAAAAATGACAAATATTTGAAACTTGAAGAATATAGCAAGAAACATAAAACAAAAGACAATACTTTATTTAAAAAGAGATAATGCTGAGAATGTTCCAGAAATGAATAAATATAGGGAGCTTAAGCAGAATTAAGAAAAAAAATCCACACCTGTACACATCATAGTGAAACTGCAGAACTTCAAAGACAAGGAGAATGTTCTTTAAACTACAAAGCAAATATTTAAAAAGAAGAGAGAAAAATAGTCTACCAGCATGACTATCTTAAATGCTGGCAGTAGATGCCTTATCAATATCTCTAGATTCCAATGGACAATGAAATGGTATCTTTAATGGACCATCGGGAGGTGGGGGGGCAGGGACTAGCCATTTCAAGTTCTATATTCAGCTAAACTATCTTTGAAGAATAAGTGCAAAGTAACAAAATTTTCGGGTAAGACTGGAGAATTTAAGACTCCGATTTTCATATAGAGAAGTAATGAATGGTCTATGCTTCAGAAAAGAGGAAATTGAACCTCGAAAAAAAATGCAAAGAAATGAGAAAACATGATGATAAATCTAAATTAGTACAGAATATGAAAATAACAGGTAAGGGTATTCAAAGCAAAGGGGAAATAAGTATTATATAACTTGACAAATGAGGGAAACCAAGTTAAAGCATTCTAAGGTCTTTCCAAACCAGTAAAGGAAAAATAAAGACATAATGAAAACTCATTCAACCAACAAAAGACAGAAAGAAAAACAAAGAAAAGGCATAAATAGAAAAAAAAATTAGATGGCCCAAACAACTTCAAATTAATAAACAAAATAATATAAATAAATTCACTCATTAGAAGGCAGAAATTACCAGAGAATATAAAAGAAATGCTCTTAATAAAGCTAAATGACGTAAAAAGTTTGAGAATAAAGGAATGAGAAAAGATATAACAGACACTACATAATAATGAAAGGAATTATTCATCAAGAGGATTTAAATAAATCAAACAATATAGCCCCCAAACAAAACTGGACACAATTATAAGGAGAAATTTTTAAATCATAATTAGAGCCAATTTCAGTACATCTCTAACAGAAACCAATACAGGTACTAGAAAAAAAAATGGTGATGATACTGATGTTATGGACAGCAATATTAACTAGCTTGATCTAAGATATGAGTCAACAAATAGTGAATACACTTTCTATCAAAGAACACACAGAATATTTACAAAAATTCAACACGTACCTGGTCACAACTAAGTTTCAAAACATTTTTGAAAATCAATATTACATACATTCTCTGACCATAGTACAATTAAAAATAAATTATAAAATAAGAAAAATAAAACAAACAAGCAAACAAACGGATGCTTGGGAACTACAAAAACACACTCCTAAAATAATCACTATGAAAAATCATAAAATATTTAAAACTAAATAACCACAAAAGAAATATATATATCAAAACAGATACTGAAATACCGATAAGCTGTGGTTGGAGAGAAATATACAGAAATTAAATGTATGTATTAAAAAATAAGAAAAACTAAACTAAAAAAAGAAACTAAAAAAAAAGAAGAAATAAATCCACCATTAGAAGAGAGAGAAATAATAGAGGTAAGACTAATCAAAAAAAAATTTTAATCACATAGATTAGCAATAAAACCAAATGTTAATTCTGTGAAAAGACCAAATAAACATATACACCTTCCAGCAAGACTGACAGAAAAGTCCCCAAAAGAAGGTGTGCATAAGGTTACAGATACAGTCAAAACTTAAAACATAAGAGAATAATTAGAATAAATGTATGTTAATACATTTTAAAACATACATGAAGTGGACACTTTTTCAGAAAACTAGAAAATAACCAAAATTTATTCTGGAAGCAAAAATTATTAAAGAAACTGCATTCACAGGCAAAAAAAAAAACCCACACTAGACTCAGTTTCACAATTTTAATCAAAGGGCAGATGATCTCTGATTACAAGAAGCTTCCAAGAACAGACTAAAACAAAAAAGGAAAACTATTCAGCTTATTTTATGTGGCTAGGATAATAATCACATCAAAATCAGAAAGGCAAAGAACTAGAAAAAAGTGCAAGACCAATTTCATTTCTGTTTATAGCGGAAAAAAAACCTCCATAAAATTAAAGCAATCTAATCCAGCGGACTTTAAAAGAAAACAAGAAATCTGCCTTTGTAGTTTAGTATGTTAAAACATTAAACGAGGGGGTGAAAAAAATTTCATTGCCTAAATAAATTTGGGGGGAAAAAGCTTTGTTAAAATTTAACACTCATTCAAAATACAAATTAAGGGTATAATACTGCATATCAGCTATCCTTGATGAAAAAATAATTAAGGGAAACGGCGTCCTTAAGCCTGATTTAAAAAAAATACCAAAACGCTACAGCAAACCTCAAATGTAGTGATAAATTATTAAAAGTGGGCTCCTGAAAATCATAACTAAGATAAAAATGCTTACCATTACTTTTTCTATTTCATATTGCACTGGAAGTTCTAACCAGATCAAGAAAAAGAATGTAGAAATTGTAAAGGGACAAAACTATCACAATTTGCATATGATATAACTGTCTTTATAAAAAACTCAACGGACTCTGCAGAATAAGAGAGTTCAGCAGAGCTGACAATCTATATAAATATAGGTCTAGGATCAACATACAAAAATCAGTAATGTTTCTATACTTATAACCAATTAGAAAATGTAGTAGAAAAAGAGCCATTCATTATAGCAAGAAAAAACTATAAGGTACCTTGAAAAAATTGTACGTGCAAGACTCTTATGTAGTAATATGATACAATATTATTAATGAATACCCAAATCACCCACATGTAAATAGAGATATATCACATTCGTAGAAGGGCAGATTCAACAGCATAAAGATGTCAGTTCTCTGAAAATTAATCTATAAATCCAATGTAATTGGCATTTATGGGCAAGAAGTTTGGGGGAAGGCTTGCCCTTCCGGTTATCAAGATCAATTAAACCAGATGTCACGTAATCTTATTGTTTAGCTCTCTAGTTTTATGATATACGCACAAGACTTGGAATATCTATTGACTTGAGTGATCAGCATATTCCTTGGTTTACTGTCTCATATAGTGATTATTTCCTCCAACTATTTGACAGGAGCTGATTGTAAAAGATTCTGCATTGGGATCCCTGGAAAGTGCTGTGTTCAGTTGATTAAAACATCTCCATATGCTTACCACCAAGACAACATGTGGCAAAATACTCTGTTATGAACTCATAGTCTTGCCTATAAGGATGGCCAGACATTTCACCCTTACGCATAGTGCTGAGTGATCACAAATTTCAAGCAGTGCCTGGGAGCTACTCTGTTCAAACGCCTCAGATTTGCACACCTCGGAGTGCATATAACATAACAAGTAACAAGTGAGAGCCTTTACCACAAAACTTTTGCTAAAATAGAATAGTTACTACAGATGCCTGACTTTGATCAGGAGCATATCCTTAATGAAGGGCCAGATGCAAATAGATCTTTAAATAACCAAATGAATTAACCTAATCAGTGCATGTATTTAGTGCTGTCTGGTGCATGGTAAAGAAAACAAATGTTTTGGGTTGAAAACAGCTGATTCAGAGCTGTATATGAACAACAGATCCACTGATTAAGTACATTCATACTTGAATAACAGGCCCATTTCATCAAGCAGTGGAAGATCATTATGTTTCTACATGCAAGTTGACACATGTGTAGTTTATCTAAAGAAAGGACACTTCAGTTTTAACTCTAAACATGCTTTAATTTTAAGTACAGATCATTTGGTAACTCTATGTTAAACCATTTGAGGAACTGCCAGAATGTTTCCCAAGTTTTAAATTAAATTACTTTAAATTAAAAGGGTGAATTTTTAAAATATAATTTTTTTGGTAAGGGTATATACGAGGGCAAATAAAAGACATGGTTTCTGACCTTGTGGAACTAACAGTCCAGTGGAGGAAACAGACAAAATGTAAACTAACAAATGAATTTACTGTAACAAGTTATGCTAATTGCAACGAAAATTTAATCACACAATTAAAAAAGAGTAATGGGGAGCCTACTTATCATAGTCAAGAAAGGCCACTCTGGTAGGCAAAAAGGAGAGAGGTCAAGATCATACAAGAGGTAGGAGCCAGGTGTGACAGAGCTTTTGAAGTGAAACTGGAAACCACTGCAAAGTTTTAGACAAGGGAGTGACAAGATCAAATTAAAAGATTACTCTGACATCTGCATGAAAACCGGGGGATGAAGAGTGGAGTGGTCCAAGAATGAAAGCACGTGTTGTCAGGATAGCTCTAATTACACTGACAGCAGATAAGGAAGAGAAATCCTCCCAACACCACCAAATGTGGATGAGAACGGTAGTTCCAAATGCCCTGAGAAACCTGCTTTCAGTTTAGAAACCAAACCTAAAAGAAATTTACATACGTAAACTCTAGGAACTTGAAATTAAGTGGAATTCCTTTAACTAGAAACTGAACTATTCGTGGCAATTCCTGCTATCCAAACTACTAGCGGTATCATCTCGCTGACGAACAGGTTTACTCACTTGGGTTAAATTTTCGCCCACTTTCAACAGCTACGAGGCCGCAGCTCAAGTTAAAAAGAAGGGCAAGCGAACGGGATGATAAACTGCTGGACAGTGAATGGTCCCAAAGATCCAGTCAGTCACCAGGAAAAGTATTTGTAAGCAGCCTCATTTAAGTGAAAGAAAAAAGGAAAAGCTGAACCGCCAAATTTCTTACTTATATTCTTCCTCCTTGGCGAGGAGGTCCCGACGAGGTGTGGCAGGCTGCTGAACGCGTGGTGGAAGCGGAGTCCCTGAAACGCCCCGTCTCTGTAAAAGAGACACTTTCAGACCCAAAGTTAAATGAATTCCGGTCTCCGCAGGACCGCCCGAAACCTAGCTGCTACCCAGCAGTGTAGAGTTGAACTAACCTTAAAACTTCGCCCCGCCATCTTTCACGGCCGCGACGCCGTTACCGAGGCAACGACGCAACTTCCCGCGAGAGTTACGACAACACGGGCGGCCTCCAACCCGGGGGGCGATTCTGTCCACGCCCCTACTGTTGGCAGAAAATAGCGCGAGGCTGCGGCGGGGCTGAGAACTGGGGAGTGGGTCCTGTGGCCTTTCCGCTCCTCGCCGGTAAGGCTAACGTCTGTCCTGCTGCAAGAAGAGAAGAAGCCGAAGTAGTGCGTTGATTTATAAATTCTTAAGTTGGCAATGGAGGGCTTTCAACCAAGGAAGACAGGTCCATTTCTAATACTCAGTAGGAAGCAAGCTAGTAAAGCTCCTCCTCTTGTTGTGGTTTTTCCAAACTAAGTGGCCAATTTGACCTCCAGCTGTTTTGTTTAAAATGAACTATTTAGTGGGATTCCAAGTTCTGACTTAGCACATTTATTTATCGCATGGTTAAAAGCTCAGGCTCTCAAGGCAGTCGTCTAAATTCATGTCCTGGGTCTGCCACTTATTAGCTTGGGCAAATCATTATCTCCGCTACTTCATCCGTGAAGTGGGGGTAAGAATAGTGCCCATCTCACAGAGTTACTATGAGGGATAAGTGCATTTGTGCTTAGGATTGTGCCTGGAACACAGTAAGCAGTCAAAAATTCCAGTTTTTTTTGGAATTAACTTGGGAATCCAGGAAATAAACTTCACATTTAAGGTCAACTGATCTTCAACGAAGGTAGCAAGACCATTCAATGGGGAAAAGAATAGTCTTTTCAACAAGTGGTACTGGGTTAAGTGGATGTCAACATGTAAACGAATGAAGTTGGACCCTTATCTCACACCACGTACAAAAATCAACTCAGCATGGATCAAAGGCCTAACCTCAAGAGCTAAAACCATAAAGCTCTTTAAAGAAAACAGGTATAAATATTCATGAATTAGGTGATGATTTCTTAGAAATGACACCAGAAACACAAGCAAAGAAAGAAAAATCAATAAACTAGACATCATCAAAATTAAAAACATTTCATTTTAAAGGATACCATAAATAAAGTGAAAAGACAAACCACAGAAAGGGACGTAAATTTTGCAAATCTTTTATTTAATAAGAGACCTGTCTAGAATATATAAAAGAGCTATTTTTAAAAGGGCAAGTATCCTGCATAGGCATTCCTTCAAAGAAGATATAGCCAAAAAGGACATGAAAAGGTGTTCAAAATCATTAGTCTTCAGGGAAGTGCAATTCAAACCATAATGAGATAGCACTTCACACCAGCTAAGATAACTATAATAAAAAAAGATGGACAATAACAATTGTTGGAGAAAATGTGGAGAAATTCAAATCTTCAAACACTGTTGGTAGGAATACAAAATTGTGCAGCCACTGTGGAAAACAGTCTGGCAGTTTCTCAAAAGTTCACACATAAAGTTACCACATGATCCAGCAACCCACTCCTAGCTATATACCCAAGAGAAATGAAAACATATACCCTCACAAAAAGTTGTACACAAATGTTTACTGCAGAAAAGACAAAAAGTGGAAATGACTCAAATGATAATAAACTGATTAATAGGTAAATAAAAAGTAGTATATTGGTACAACGGAATATTATTCAGCACCAGAAAGGAATGAAGTACTGATGCATACCACAATATGGATGAACCTTGAAAATATGCTATATGAAAGAAGCAATTCACAAAAAAACATATCATATGATTCCATTCTAATAGGACCACATATTATATGAAATGTCCAGAATAGGCAAATCTATAGAGACAGAAAGTAGTTCAGTGGTTGCCTAGCCCTGGCAGATGATGGGGGGTTGACTAAAGGGTTGCAAGATCTTTTTGGTGGGGGAGGGGTAATAAAAATGTTCTAAAATTGATTGTGCTGATGCTTGCACAACTCTGTGACTATACTAAAACCAATTAATAGTACACTTTATATGGGTGAATGGTGGGTATGTGAAATACATCACTCAAGTTGTTAAAACATTAAAAATAAATTATTAAAATTAAAAAGTCAAAAGATGGGAAAAGTTATGCCTTACTAACACTAATCAAAAGAAAGCTGGAGTAGCTACATTAATTTCAAACAAAGTGATTTCAGAACCAGAAAAACTGTCAGGGATAAGGAGGAGCACTACATAATGATAAAGAGGTCAACTCTCCAAGGAGATATAACGGTCCTTAATGTGTATGAACCAAAAAGTTGAGTGTCAAAATGCACGAGGCAAAATCTAATAGGAGTGCAAAGAGAGGTAGAAAAATGCACAAATACATTGGGAAACATCAACACCCCATTTTCAGTAGTTGATAGTTCAGGCAGGCAGAAAATCAGTAAGGATATAATTGCCCTAAACAGCATTATCAATCTGATCTAATTGACATTTAGAGAATACTCCATCCAACAATAGCAGAATACACATCCTTCTCAAGGTCACATAGAACATTTACCAAGAGAGACTATCCGGGCCACGAAATGCACATTAATAAATTTAAAAGTATAGAAATCATGTTCGTTCCCTAGAATTGCTATAAGAAAGTACCACAAACTGGGTGGCTTAAAACAAAAGAAATTTATTGTTTCACAGTCTGGAGACTGGAAGTCCAAAATCAGGGTGTTGGCAGGGCCATGCCCCCTTTGAAACCTGTAGGGGAGAATCCTTCCTTGCATCTTCCTAGCTTCTGGTGGTGGCTGTCACTCCTTGGCATTCCTTGGCTTGTAGCTGCATCATTCCACTCTCTGCCTTTGTAATCACACAGCATTCTCCCTATGTGTGTTTGTCTTCACATCGCATTTCTTCCAGTCATACTGGATTAGGACCCACCCTAATGACTTCATGCTAAATTGATTACATCTTTAAAGACCCAATTTCCAAATAAGGTCATATTCACATGTTAAGGGGTGTGTGTGTATGTGATGGGTTAGGACTTCAGCATGTCTTTTGGGGGACCACAATTCAACCTGTAACAGAAATTATATAAACTATCTTCTCTGAGGCCATGATGGAATTAAACTAGAAATAAATAACAGAAAAATAGCTGTAGAATCCCAAAATATTTGGAGATTAAATACACATTTAAAAATAATACATGGGTCAAAGAAGTCTAAAGAGAAATTTAAAAGTATTTTGAACTCAATGAAAATGAAAATACAATTTATCAAAACCTGTAGGATACAATGAAAGCATCACTTAGAATTTTAGCATTAAATGTATATATTAGAAAAGAAGGTAAATCTAAAATCAACAATCTAAGGTTCCACCTTGGGCAATGAGAGAAAGAAGAGCAATTTAAGCTTAAGGAGAGCAAAAGAAAAGAAATAATAAAAATTAGAACAAATCAATGGAATTTGAAAACAGGACAACAACAGAGAAAATCACAGAAACCAAAATCTGGTTCTTTGAAAGGATCAATAAAATCAATAAACCTCTAGCCACACTAACCAAGAAAAAAAGGAAAGGCACAAAATTACCTGTTCTGTTCTTTTATGTGATGGTCAGTCAGGTCAGTCAGGTGCAACCACAAGAGAAGGTATAGAAGAGGCTCATGAAAACAAAGTTCATTATACTCATAGGTCCTAGAATTGGGAGGCACAGCATGGCATGCAGAGATATATGGAAAAGCCTCAGAGTAGTTAGGAGGCAGAAAACATGAGTGAAGGGAAAACCTAGACTACTCTATAGAAAAAGCAAGGCAGAGTGAACAGTTTAGGATTGGCTAGTTTGAATCATTTCAGCAGCCCTTAAGCTTTAGGGTCTGTTCCTACTTGCTTGGTATCTGGCCCTGGGATGATTAAAACAGAGGAATATTGCCTCCTGAGGTGTACAGGCAAGATAGAGGAGGTATGACTCTGCATTAGTCAGTTGGTATATTTAAGGTACACACCTGGCTGAGCCCTTTGCTATCTCCAAGAATTGGCTATGCCAAGGAGTCCCTCCCCAGCCAGAAACCTTTTTTAAGATGTAAAAACATAATAATATACAGAGGGCTTCCCTGGTGGTGCAGTGGTTGAGAGTCCGCCTGCCGATGCAGGGGACATGGGTTTGTGCCCCTGTCTGGGAAGATCCCACATGTCATGGAGCGGCTGGGCCCGTGAGCCATGGCTGCTCAGCCTGCGCGTCCAGAGCCTGTGCTCTGCAACGGGAGAGGCCACAACAGCGAGAGGCCTGCGTACCGCAAAAAAAATAAATAAATAAAATAATAATATACAGAAAAATGTTTAAATAAACAATACAATACCATTATCAGAAATGGAATAGGGATCATCTTTAATTATCCCATGAACACTAAAAGGAAAATAAAGGAATACTATCAGCAACTGTATACCCAGAAATTTGATAAATTAGATGAAATGAGCCAATTCCTTGAAAGATGCAAACTATCAAAATTCACTCAAGGAGAAATAGATAATCTGAGTATCAAGGACTGAATCAATAACTTTCCAGGAAAGAAAGCACCAGGCCCAGATGGTTTCACTGATGAATTCAACTAACATTCAAGGATGAAATGATACCAATTCTCCACAATCTCTTCTAAAAAATGGAAATAAAGGGAACATTTCCTAACTTATTCTATGAGTCCAGCATTACCCTAATACCAAAAGCAGTTAAGGACATTATAAGAAGAAAAACTATGGACTGATATCTCTCATGAACATAGATGTAAAAGTCTTTAACAAATATTAGCAGATTGAATCCAATAATGTACAAAAAGAATTATACAACACAACCAAGTGGGATTTATTCTAGGTGAATAAGGACAATTCAACATTCTAAAATCACTCAGTATAATTTAGTACATAAAGAGGATAAAGAAGAAAAATCATACAAGCATACAAATTGATGCAGCAAAAGCTTTTGAGATAATCCAACAACATTCCTGGTAAAAATTCTCAGCAAACTAGCAATAGAGGGGAACTTCCTCAACTTGATAAAGAGCATCTACAAAATACCTACACCCAGCATCATAGTTAATAGTGAGAAACTGAATGCTTTCCTCCAAAGATCAGGAACAAGACAAGGATATCCTCTCTCATCACTCTTATTTACTCTCACACCTAAAGTCCTAGCTAATAATAAGGCAAGAAAAGGAAATAAAAGGTATACAGGTTGGAAATGAAGAAATAAAATACCTTCGTGTGCAGATGACATGAGTGTCTATGGAGAAATCCCAAGGAATCAACAAAAATCTTCTGGAACTTACAAGCAAGATTGATAAAACAAAATGTAGTATATACATACAATGAAATTTGGATACACATTGTAAGATGGATGAAACTTGAAAACATGCTAAGTGAAATAAGCCAGACACAAAAGAACAAATATTGTATGATTCTACTTATATGAGGTATCTAGAGTAGACAAATTCAGAGACAGAAAATAGAATAGAGGTTACCAGGAGATGGGGAGAGAGGGGACTGATGTGTTATTTTTTTATTGGGTACAGAGTTTCTGTTTGGGATGATCAAAAAGTTCTGGAAATGGACGATTGTGATCACGGAACAATGTTATGAATATATTTAATGCCACCAGATTGTAAACTTAAAAATAGTTACAATGGTAAATTTTATGTTATGTATATTTTTCTACAGTAAAAAATTTCCAATAGAGGGGCAGCCTACAAAATACCTGATCAGTACTCCTGAAAACTATCAAGGTCAGGCAAGGCAAGGAAAGTTTGAGAAACTGTCACAACCAAGAAGAGCCTAAGGAAACACGACAAGTTAATGTAAAGTCGTATCCTGGACCGAATCCAGGAGCGGAAAAAGACATTAGGTTTAAAAACCAAAGAAATATGAATAAACTATGGACTTAGTTAATGACAGTGTATCAATAATGGTTCATTAATTCTAACAAAGGTACTATACTAATGTAAGATGTTAATAATAAGGGAAATTGGGTGCAGGATATATGGGAACTCTGTATTCTCAATTTTTCTGTAAATCTACTTCTGTTCTAAAAAATAAAGTCTATTTTTTTTAAAAAAATAAGCTGAAAGAGACTTCTCCAAAAGAATTGTAAGCTAAATCATCTGGGGCATCCTTGCACTGCAAATCAACCAGATTCTATTAAAACAAACCATCAAATGGACAAATATATATGCATTGCTGAAAACTTGAAGGACGCAGAGAAAATTTCTATGTATCCTGCTGACATCTCCCCCTCCAGCTCTTTGCTCCCTCAAATAAACAAAACTGATTCTGTGAATAGGCAATTAAAAATAAAGAACTAATCTGAGAAAATGCCCATAAAAGAACTGTGCTCAGTCTGTGTTTAAGTTAACAGTAATATGAAGGAGCTGAACTTGAGACCCTTGCTCTAAGCTACTAAACGAAATGAAAAAGGCTAAAATAGTTCCAGACTGGTAGTGCCCCCAGGCTACCAGCAGAATCAAACACAAATCCTCTTCAGAGAAAAAGATCTCTAATTAAGCCCACCAGATTCCGGGATTAAGATCAAGAAAATGTGAGTTCACCATCAAAAACCACCAAGCAGGGCTTCCCTGGTGGCGCAGTGGTTGAGAGTCCGCCTGCCGATGCAGGGAACACGGGTTCGTGCCCCGATCCAGGAGGACCCCACGTGCCGCGGAGCGGCTGGGCTCGTGAGCCATGGCCGCTGAGCCTGCGAGTCCACAGCCTGTGCTCCGCAGCGGGAGAGGCCACAACAGTGAGAGGCCCGCGTACCGCAAAAAACAAAACAAAACAAAAAACCCACCAAACATAAAGGAAACAAATCACCATTAGTGAAAAATGGGAAGAAATAATAAATATTTAGAACTCCCAAGAGAGATATTAAAATTGTATCAGCTGTGAAATGTAGAATATCTATTTAGAAAATATTTAAACAAATAAGGGATAGAATCATAATGATGAGCAAGCAACAAGAGACTATCAGGAATGACCAAGCAAATGTGACAAATATTCAAATTAAGCTTTCAGACATCAAATACACATTTGTTGAAATGAAAACACTCAGTGGATGGGTTGAATTGCAGATTAGACACAGATGATTTGCAAAGCATAAAATATCTAAGAAAATTATCCAGAATGAACAGTGAATGATAAGGACATGGGAAATACAAAAGAAATGTTAAACAATTGCAGAAGTTAGACTGAGAAGGTCTGACATATAAATAAGCAGATTCCAAGGACAGATTTTCAGAATTGAGAAGCAATATTACAAAAGTTAATTACTTAGAATCTTCTAGGATTTAGGAAAGAAATGAATGCACAGATTCAAGAAGCACAGAGTGTCACAAAGAGGATAAATTTTAAAATCTATTTGCCTGTCATAAAATCCAAAACACCAAAGAAAAAGAAAAGATCTTTAAAGCAGCCAAAGAGAAAAAAGACAGACAACCTAGAAAGAAGCAATTAGACTGAAAGCAGATGTTTTAATAGCAGTACTGGAAGCTAGAAGACACTAAAATAATGACTGAAATCCTAGGATAATAAGCCCCATTATAAATGAGAATTTGGGTCAAATATGATTGGTGATTAATCACCAATTAATCATTAATGATTGGCTGCCTTTTGCCTAGCCCCAAATTGGTTGGGATAAACTTTTATCTTCTGGGATAGGAATGTGGGTGGGGTACAGGATATGGAGGAAAGGGTAAGGCTGGGTGAGAAAAAAGTAAGCACACTATCCCAGGAAACAGGGAGGCAGGGGCCCTTTATTGCCATTATTCTTCTAGCTAAATCTCCTTTGATTAGACTGACTAAATGGGCCCCAGCTAAACAGGAGGTTACTATTAATGCTGCCACTGACCTGGAAGTTCCAGCCAGTGAGACAGGATCCAGAATTGGCACCACTGATGTTTATTTTGAAGCAGACAGCCACCACCAAGTGGTGCTAAACCACAACCAGGATGAGCAAAGATTTTAATTATAGAGCCAGACCACTAGAACTTCTAGCCAATCAGCTAGACAGACTCAGATGACTCATTCCTTTAATTTTCACAATAAGCCCACCCTTCTTTTTACACAATTGAAATTTTTCATCTTCATGAATCTTATTATGAGGGGGTTTTATTATACCCTCAAAGTGATCAAAGAAAATAATTTCAGTCTAGATCTGTGTACTCAGTCTCTAATATTATATTGCAAGAGAGAGGGAGAAATAAAGATATCTTCAGATAAATAAAACCTAAGAGAGTTACCACCCACATACTCATACTAAAGGAACTTCAAAATGATGTAATTCAGGAAGAAAGAAAATGATACCAGAGGAACATTTTGAGAGGCCAGAAGAATGGTAATCAAATAAAATGGTAAATGTGCATGTAGGTCTAAATAAATAATTTCTCTAAAATTCCTATCAATAATAATGCCTACCATGTGGTGTTTTTTAAAGAAAAAAGTAAGACTAAAAATTGTATTCTCATCAAACTGGGAGTAGAAGGAAACCTCTTCACCCTGATAAAAAGCATCTCAAAAAAAACTATATCTAACTTCATATTTAATGATAAAAAAGCAAATGCTGTTCCCTCATATGAGGAACAAAACAGGAATTTCTACTCTCACTACTCCTATTCATAATCATACTGGACATTATGAATGATGGTTCTATCCTGTGCAATAAGGTAAGTTAATCAATCAAGCAATCTTGGAAAAGAGGAAGTAAAACTGTTTCTATTCACAAATGACATGATTGTCTATTTCGAAAATTCTGAAAAATCTACCCCCGAAAATCTGTGGAGCTACTTACTGAGTTTGGCAAAGTTGTAAGATACAAGGTCAATATACAAAAACTAATTGTAATTCTATATACTAGCAATGAACAGCTGGAAGTTAAATTTTAAAATGCAGCACTATTTACAATAGAACCAAAAGAACATGAAGCACTTAGGTAAAAATCGACCAAAATATCTGCAAAATCTATACGCTGAAACCTGCAAAGCATTGATGAAAGATTTCAAAGAAGAGCAAATAAATGGAAAGATATTCCATGTTCCTGGTTTAGGAGACTCAATATTGTGAAGATGTCAGCTCCCTCCATTCAACATCCCAGCAAGATTTTTGTGGAAATCAACAAGCTGATTCTAAAATTTATGTGGAATGACAAAGGAACTAGGCTAGATAAAACAATTTTGAGAAAGAAGAGCAATGTTGGAGGACTCACAATACCTAATTTTAAAAGTACAGTAATGAAGACAGTGTAGTACTGACAAAAAATGTAGACATGTGGGTCAATGGAAGAGAAGAGGGTCTAGAAGTAGACCCACACATTTTAATAAAGGTGCAAAGGCATTCAATGGAGCCAGAGAATAGGCTTTTAAACAAATATTGCTAGAACAATTATAAATCCATGAGAAAAAGTTAACCTTGATCCACACTCCATACCATATAAAAAACAATTTGGCAGTGTTTTATAAAGTTAGATATATGGTTACCATACACAGCAATTTAGTTTGTAATTACCCAAGACAAATGAAAACATATATCAAAGACAAAAGGCCATATACTATACGATTCCACTAATACTAAATTCTGGAAAAGGCAAACCATAGTGACTGAAAGCAGATCGATGGTCACCTGGAACTGGAGGAGGGAGGAAGGCCTTGACTGAAAAGGGCCACGAGGAATTTTTAGTTGTTGGAAACGTTCTATACCTTGATTGTGGTGGTGGATACCTGAGTGCATATAAGTGTCAAAGCTCATTAAGCTATACACTTAAAATGGGTGAACTTTACTGTGTCTAAGTTATTCCTCAATAAAGCTGGAGAAAAACAGATTGGTTAAGACATTCCTAAAAATTCCTATACTCAGTCTGACTTGTTTGAATCGCTTTTCAACTGACTCAAGGATATCCATCCTTCTCCATATAATACTTTCTTCTGTATCATCAAGTCTAGCTGTGCAACTTTTATTGAGTGCACTACTATTTTCTCCAGATTTTCTTCCATGCTTCTGACTCCATTTTGCAAGTTTTGGAGTGAATATTCAAGCAGTGATGATCACACTGTTTCTGCCACTTATCTCACTGTAACTATAAGATGCCTTCTGACTTCAGATATATTAAAATGTGAAGAAAAAAAAGGACATGTTAGAACTGAAATGTGGTAGAAGCAAAGAATGTTTAAATCCTGGTGAAATTAACCTTTTATTATTATGTAATAATCTGTCTATCTCCAATAATGCTTTTTAGTTGGTCAATTTTATATGCTATAAAAATAACTAACTTGGCATTCTTTTCATTGGTCATTTTCCTGGTCTATCTTTTCCCCATCTTTTTACTTTTGGACATAAGTCCTGCTTTGCCAATTCAAGGACTCTAAAAAGCCAATGCTGGTGTTCAGCAGAGTTTACAATGCCCAATGGGAGAGAAGTGGATATCTCACAGAGCAGTAGCAGTACCTTTAAGGTAAGATTTGCTTGTAACTACAGGACAGACACCTCTAGGGACTCCTAGTAATAACTGAAGGACACTGCAAAAGTGTGTAATGTCCTCTTTAAGCAGGTGGAGCAAAAGCCAGCCACATCTGAGTATTAATGTAAGAATGATTCCTACCTCTGACCCCAAGTGACCTAACTCAGGATACAAATGTGCAAAGTATATAAACATATTTAAAAGCGAGGAAAGATTCCACTAAAATGTCAGCCTTTGTTATCACATATGATTTTTTTAAATCTGTATGTTCTAATTTACTAAAAAGAGCACATATTACTTCTGTAATATTTATAATGCTAAAAATAAAATGAAACACATATGAAGTTACCCATCTAAAATACAGTGGAAAGACTGAGCAATAAGCAGACGGGGAAAAGATCTCTGGATTTGGCAAGAAAGAAGCCACTGGCCTCAGGAAGGATATTTATAGTAAAGTAGAAGAATTAGAAGCCATGTTATAAGGGAATGAGTGGAAGGCAATTACTATCAACAATATGTTTGAGGAATTTGGTGCCAAAAGATGGTTGCATAATTCTTTTGAATCTGTCCATATCCCAAAATCTGAAGCTTAGGCCTGACCAACTGAATTGCCTCTTGCCAATTTCTTTACATATGGCACTTTAAATTTTTACCACATCATCTCTTTTTGCTAGATTTTTTCCACTTTTTGTTACATTTTATTTTAAATAAGTCATTTAAAACTCACAATTTTAATCATGGTCAAAAATTTCTTTTACTAATATTAATGTAACTTTAAAAGAAGCTAGTATTCACAATTCAGAAAGCTGTAGGTTATAATTTTCAAAAGTGTTCTCTATTAATTTAGAGTGCTAATATGGTTTTGTTTTTTTCCCCAGTGTTTTTATAGAGATATCAGAAATTCAGCAGTAATTGTTATTTTCATTTTTTACTTAAAAACATCCAAAGCTGAACATTTCATCGTGGCATCACTGGCAAGTGACTATTCATTTTTCAGCATAGCTGTCCTGAAGGGAAATAGCAGAACCAAAAACAACAGCATATACATTAATTTAATTAAATTGAATTAAAACAAGCTTATAAAATCTGAGTATTTCTCAACAAATGCAAACAATATAATAAATCAAATATACTATACACCAAAATGCATAAAGTAGGTATAAACAGAAAACAAGTACAGTCCAGTCAGGGCAATATGAAAAGGACTATGGAACTCACTTAATTTATTTCTTCCTGGTCATAAGTTTAGTAGAAAAACTTTAAATGTGTTTTCCAGCTTCAGTTATCAAAGAACTTTGTGACAAAATTCATACAGGGAAAGTTCTCACTTTCTCTTCACCCACAGAAAATGGTGCTGTTATTAATATATGGATTAGCTCTTCAATATTTTATGATAAGTGTAGATGCCTATGTAAATCCTATTTATTCAAATTACTTGCTTTCAAATTATTATGAGAAAAAATATTTTTTATAATATTAATTCAATACATGCACCCCAATCTTCATAGCAGCATTATTTACAATAGCCAAGATATGGAAGCAACCATAAATGCCCATTGTCAGATGAATTGAATATTACTCAGCCATGAAAAAGAATTAAGTTCTGCCATTAGCAACTACATGGATGGACCTAGAGAGTATTATGCTTAGTGAAATAAGTCAAAGACAAATATTGTATGTTATCACTTATATATGGAATTTAAAAATAAAACGAATGTATATAACAAAACAGAAACAGACTCACAGATAAAGAGTACAAACTGGTAGTTACCAATGGGGAGAGGGAAGGGGGAGGGATGAGAGAGGGGTATGGGATTAAGAGACACAAAATACTATGTATAAAATAAATAAGCAACAAGGAGATATTGTACAGCACAGAGAAATATAGCCGTTATTTTGTAATTACTTTAAATGGAGTATAATCTATGAAAATACTGAATCACTCTACAGGTTGTACACCTAAAACTAATATAATATTGTAAGTCAACTATTCTTCAATTTAAAAAAAAGTCAACCTTTTATAAGAGTCACACTGAATGAATAAAATGAATAGTCAAGAAAAATTTCTTTCCATCTCACCACTGTCCCTAACTAAGCATGTTTAATAATCTATTTGGGGAGGGAGAGATGAGTTCTGGATGTTCTTCTTCCCCAGAAGATTGACAACTGGCAGCAAACAAGACACATTCACACACACTATTCTTTGTTATGTAATTTTCAGCAGCTGTTCCCTACCTTCAAACATTGTGTAATTAATGTCAGATGAGGTCAGAAAAGAGTGTGTAAAATCCATAGCCCTTCTTGAGCAAAAGCTGAGCCTTAGCTTTAATTATTCAAAATTTTCTCTATGCCAATGTTTATGTGTAATAATTATTAGACCTGGTTGAAAAGCTGTACCATATTTTGATCTGTCATCCCCCAAATGACAGAGGTCTCCTCAAGTCCTGCCCTGATAATACCAATCTTCTGGTGTCTTTCAGATAATACTTGTTACCTACAAAATGACTAAAAGACTCAGCTGTCAGTCAAGTCATAGAGGGCACGTATCATCTCTCACAATACCTCTCTTGAATAAGGAAGTACTCTTTGATAAACTTTTGAAACAGTGCTTTTGATTTCCTCCACTTTAAATGGAACTTGCCCATTCAAAACTAGTCTTTCATAATTCAATTCTGCAAATATTTGGAAAAAATTAGGAATGTTTGTAATTCTATGTAGTCACCACATGTATTTTGAAATAATGTTTTGGGGTGATGAGAATGTATAAAACAGAGCATTTAGCTATGGAAACATTGTGAAAACAAGCAGGAGTTCAAAGGATGTTGTGAATTCCGGACCTTTATCCAATAATATTCATCACTTTGAGCGTGACACGAATAAACATTTGCAGTTGATTCAATAATATGGAGCTAGAAACTAGAAACAGAAAAGGTTTATTGGGGGGCGGGTAGCTAATGAGAATTCAGCTCAAAATGTGCATGACGCAAACACAGCTTGGTAATTGTAACCATCAAAGATATCCTTAACGTTAACTAGAATGGAATCCCAACCTACTTAAAGTATTTTTAAAGTTTCAGATGAAATTATACTATAGAATCATCACATTTTAGAGGAGTACAGTATTTGGCATAGGCCCTTCATTTTCAATAATTAGGAAATCAACCTTTTAAATCTAGAGAGATTTAAAAATTCATTCAAGGTTACATGGGTCATTAACAGTAACTTTTGGGTTAAAAGCCAGGTTTTTATGACCCCCAATCCCACTGTTTTTGATAAAATTTTAAATTAGAGTAATACTTTAATTTTATAACCACTATAATAATTTATTTTTCTCTAAAGTGTTTCAAAATCAGAATTTAACCCTTAGACATGTTAAAAGTACAAAGTTTAAGAAAACAATCCTGTCCTGACATTCTGTCTGTAGCCAACTATAAAATGTATAAAAATAAAATACATGCTATTTCCGAGGTATAAATTGGGCTGCGTAGGAAAATCCATTACATATAAAGCTATATGTTAGCAGTTTATAAAATGTTTAAATGATGTTGGAGGAAATGAGACTGAAAAAATGTAAAAGTCAAGACAACAATATGATAGAATTTGTGATTCAGAAAGGGCTAAAACATGTAATAGTTGTTATAGGAATTCAAGAAGGGAAAGCTCCTAAATGTCTTGAGAAATAAGGAAAAACTTCACAGGGAAGGAAAAAATACATTTGAAGGATTTGACCTGGGCCTTAAAGAATATGTAACATTTGGCAAACATTGGGAAACAAAAGAATCATTTGTATTTGGAGGGAAGGGAAGAGGAGACTGGGATGTCCCATACAGTGTTAACAGTGGGTAGCAGGGAGTAATAAGGAGTGAAGGACAGTGAGAAAACGTCGAAGGCTCCTTGAACTTTGGAGAAGTACTATATATTTTTTTTATTTTTAAGGAAAATTCATCCAACAGCAGTAAATAAAATGAATAGCTTGTTGCTTCTACTTTCTCATCTTCTTAACGCTCCTACGCTTTTCAACTAGCTCTTTTTTTTCCTTTCTTTCTCTTTTTTTTTGTCTCACGCTGTTCATTTTTGTTCCTCTCTTCCCTCAATTTCCTTGATCTTCCTCCCTTTCGTGTCGCTTATTACATGGAAACAGGGACAAGCTCTCAGACTTTTGACCCTTAGCCAGTATCTTGAGCTGCCTAAAGACAAGACATGCAGTCGTGAACAGTGACTTGATTCATCCTGCCTCAGATATGAAGAAAAAACTAATTAATGAACTAAAACCCCCAAAAAATAGAAGATGTCAGCATTATCATTCCAGAGAAGACCACTTGAGGCCAGATTAAAGGAACCAGAGAAGCTCATCAAGAGATTACCAGAGACCAGATTAAAGGAGTGAATGCCCTGCACACACCCTAATCTTATCAGCAACCCTGCCCTTGAACCATTGCTATAAAACTCCTCACCAAATCCTTCCAGGTTGGGACACACAGTTTTTCAGGGGCACAACCCTGCTGTGTCCCCCGTTTGCCTGGCAAAGCAATAAAGCTATTCTTTTCCTCTTCAAAAAAAAAAAAAAAAAAAAAAAAATGAATAGGAAGAGGACCTCTGTGTGCAGAGGTCCCAGCTAAGAAACTATTTTGGTAATTAGACATTTAAAGCATTTGAAAGAAACAAAATTATACTTTGAAAGACAATATAGTATTGTGCAAAGAACACCCACTTTAGACTCCGATCTGGGTTTGATTCCTGGTTCCACCACCTAATAGCTGTGCAAACTTGGGTAAGTAACTTACCTACCCTGAGCCTCAATTTCTACTTGTCAAATGGAGAAACCCATATTGTAGAGTTGTCATGACAATCAATAGGTAGTAAATATAATTATTTTAAAATACTCTAATTCATAGTTTTTGCACATTTAGAGTAGGCTTCACTGTAGTTAGGCCCTGCCTTTGACAGGCCTCATAACCAGAGTTGTCTGCCAGTAGAATAGAAAGTCTTGTAGGGTAGTGTATTCTTCATCACTCAGAGGCTGAATGAGACCACACATCATGGATACAGTAGAAAAAGATTCTGGCATTGGTTGAGACATTTGTTATGAACCAAACATTTTTGTCCTCCCAAAATTCATGTTAAAACCCCACTCTCTAATGTGATGGTATAAGGAGGTGGAGCCTTGGTAGGTAATTAGGATTACATGAGGTCATGAGGGTGGAACCCTCTTGAACAGGATTAGTTCCCTTGTAAGAGTCACCAGAGAGCTCGCTTTCTCTCTCTGCTCTCTGCCATGTAAGAATATAATAAGTCAGCAGCCTGCAACCTAGAAGAGGGCTTCTCAAGAACCCAACCATGCTAGCACCCTCATCTCAGAATTCCAGCCTCCACAGCTGTGAGAAATAAATTTCTGTTGTTTATACACAATCCCATTCTATGGTATTTCTCATATACCATATGCCTGAATAGATAAGACAGCATTGAAGTAGATGATTTCTCCAGTGCTAAAATTCTGTTGTTGAAGACTAAAATAATCTTTATAGATGTTACTTCCTAGTAGGAACTTTAGATCAATCAATCATTTAGCACGTAGCCCATCGAGGAGGTGTTATCTAAACCCTGGTTACTCAAAGTGCAATCCATGACCATGGATTAACAGCACCAGTATTACTTGGAAACTTATAAAATGCAGAATCACAGGCCACACCCCACAGCTACTGAATTAGAATCTGCATTTTAACAAGATCCCCAGGAGATTTGTATGCATGTTAAAATTTGAGAAGTACTGATCTGGGCTTTTTAGGATTGTACGGAACACTCTCATGTTATTTCAATTAATGAGTCTCTATTGTGGATATACAGGAGGAGGTCACTGGAAGAAAAGGAAATCGTCTCAAAAGCCATATAGCCAGGCCATGGAGAACTGGGGTGTCATTAAGGAAACAACAGAACTTTAGCAATCTACTTACTTCCTCATACAGACAACAGTAGACTTTCATTGCTCCCCATTCTAGTGCTCCACGACTCAGTCACTGTCTTTATTGCTACTGCTCCGGGCAAGAACAGTGAAATAACCCTTTCAAAACAAGTGTCTCATTCAAACTCTCCAAGAGAAGTCTTTGTTGGTATTGGCCAGTTACGGGGCACCTGGGCACCACTCTTGGCCAAAGCTCTCACAATAGGCTCACTCATCTGCTTGCCAGGTCATTTGCTACCTTTGGGTCTAATCAACTGTGGTTATGGTGTTGAGATCCTATAAACCTGAGCATGGCCACCTATGCTTAAGGGCTGCTACTGGTCTATTTGTTCAGAAAGGGGCTGTGACCAGGTCAGGCACCCAAGCATTAGGCCCTATATTACAAGGATCCAAATATTTATCAGTTTTGTATAAGAATATGAAAGTACTTACCTTAGGTAGTTTAGACAATGAGCTGAATTGGAGAGAAGATGGAGAGGGAAAAATAATTCAAAGATATTTAGAAATGTAGTTTTCAAGCACTCTCATCTAGTGTGAAATTATGTTACAGAGCTTAGTCTTTATTAACTGACTATCTTATTTCAGAGTTTGGGTGGAGTAACTAAAATTTTGTGTATGAAAAGCTTATTTTTAAATTTCAAAGTAATATATTTCTGATGTGATGGCAAACATGTTTCCTGCTATTCAGTAACCTGATATAAAAGCATCATATTACAGTAAGAATACTGAAAACAACAGAGATAATAAACAAGAAGTGCCATCAGCCACTGCATTGTCAAGAGAAGTAAATAATTTAAATAGGTTTATACTAATGGAAGACACATGGCAGAGCTTGAAATAGAAATGCAGCAATTAACATCTCTGCCTGCACCTCACACCTAATACCTCATCACTCAACACTTTACAACCTACTTCTGTCTGGGAGTCCTTTTAAACCTGCACAAGCTAACTCCCCTGAATGAAGTTAATTCCCCAAAGTATCGAAGTCGCTTCTTTTTCAATCTTGTTCACCTTATAATAGCTTTAAGCTCACTTACAGGGATGGATACCTTCACACCAAGAGCTTCATTATGTACTTATCATGCATCCTCTCCCACTCACTCAAGTACTAAGGAGAATGACAACAGTGTCTAAAGTGCCTCCTTAACAAAATTAGGCACTAGGATTTAGAGAAATCAAGAGGAAGCATATTGTATACCTCAGCTTGGTATTTTAGTTTAAATAACATTTTGAATGATTAAAGAAATACACAGTGCCAGATAAAACAGCAGTTCTCTCTTTTACACATAACTCAATCTTTGTGACTACATTTTTAAATGATTTTATGAAGCCAGAAATTTTTTGAGCTCAATATTTTGGCAACTGCTAAGTCTGACTGCTTAAGACATTTGCTGAATCTAGAGTTAATAACCTCTAGCTAGGCCTGATATTTTGACTAGCTAAAAACCTAGAGATCAGTCAAGGATTATTCTGCCGTCCTTTCATTTTTCTCCATTCAAAACAATATTACACAACATGCAAATACCACCACACTGGCTGCAGTCCAACCCTTGTGCAGTCTTAGTCCTCTGCTTGTGAAATAATTTTTTTATGTTCAAGTGAAACTACACACTCTGACATTTTGGGGGCAAATCCAGAGGATTTTGCCTACAACAGATATGTTCTTCAAAGGAGGATGGAGTTCTAACCTTCTTATAATTGCTGTTTGGGCTGAAATGTTCAATAATGATGGTATCCTATCATAACTCCATTATCTCATTTGAGACAGTTTATTAGGCAGATCTTTCTTTGTCCTTAACTGGAGACAATAAACAGAAACCTGGCATAAATTTCAAACAAAGTTACTTTGGATCCATGATTGCTATAATGTGAAATGTATCTTTCATAGAAAGGTGCACAAAATCTGGGCAAGACCTACAAAACATGGTTAATAGCCACAAATTATTTTCATCTTTTTCTCAAGAGACAGGGAAAACATTGTATCCTAAGTGTCTGGGGTTTGATAGCCTATGAAGGGAAAATTGACAAGGGTCTCCTGAAACAGTGACCTTCAATCAAGCTATGGAAATGTTTTACAGTTGCCCTTCTTCCATCTTACCAACTCCACCGCCACACATGCTACAGACTCTTTAAACACTCATTATATGGCATATTCTTGCCTGGTCTTGGCCACAGCAAGCTATCAGTTAATTGACTATCTTCTAAACTGTTACTCCTCCCACAAATATTTTCACTTTAGTTAGGGACCTTTTAAGGACCAATGCAAGCTCAAGGCCTAATGAAATGAATCAAAAAATCATGACATTTTTGGGACCACAACTGATATGTCCCCTTAGGCATCTTTGGGTAGCTCTCCAGGCTGCTACTGTTTTATACTTTTCCTAGACCAGGTGTTTTGTTTGAATCAGAGCCTAAGTGGAGTGAGGAATGATGATAGTACCTGATCATCACTACAGCAAGACTTCCTGTACTCCAGCTCTGAAACTTCACATTTATTTTAGAATAACACAGCAAAGTATCTGAGCCAGTGGCAGAGACCTCAAGCACAGAGACTCCAAACTACAGTAGAAAAGTATTTTGTACCTCCACAAATTCTAAAAAGTATTTGTATCCCTTTTTGCACCACTGAGTTGAATAGAGGAATAAAGAAAAAATTTTTCTTTAAAAAAAACTTTTAAAAACTCTTAAAAAGAAAGGAGATGTTTTCTCACTTCTGCTCCTTAGAACTGCATACTGCTACACATTCTGCTTGAAGGAGGAAATTAGACAGATGAAGAAGGAAACAGAGGTGATTAGCTTGTCACTGGAAAGGAATATTAAAGGATGGGAAAACAGAACACATTTGTCAGTTCCTTACATAACCAGGTGAAATAATTATATTTAATTGTTTCTGAATTATTTAACTATGACATACCCCCAAATCCTTAAGAAAGCCACATTTGTCCCTGAGCAGAGTATTTCAGTCCAATGTAAACTCTTGCTTATTTTTCTTATACAGAGGCTTTTTAAAAAGTAATTTACTATCTCTTTAGGAACACATTGCACTGGACCAGTGTTTAGGTGTGTTTATTTCTGCCACCCCTAACCGCAACACCAACTTTTCTCCAGCACACAGAGCTTCTTTTCTTTCTCTTTAATAAAATACTGAATGTTCTGAACTATAATATTTGCCCCTACTTCCTTCCTTGACCACAGATGGGTAGATGGAAGATTGTTGTCTCAAGTAAAACAGACAACCACAGAAAAGAAAATTATTCTTAACATTTTTAGTTTTTAAAACCAGCTACCATGAAATTCATTTTCTAAAATGAGCAGAGGTGGTCATGTGGCTCATTTGTTTACTAGCTATGTGACAATTACACTTAACCTCTCTGAGCCTTAGTCTTCTAAACTGAAAAATGAGGATAACAATACTTCCTATTTCATAAGGTTACTGTAAAATGTGACAGCAATAATATGAAGTGTTAGAAGGGTTCCTTGCATATTATTAGCTATTATTCTTACGGGGTCACAAGAGTAGTGACCACCAATAATAGCACCAAGAAAATGGGAAAGAGTGGTATTTTAGTACTGAGTTGAAAGTTCATGTTTAAACTTTTAAAATTCTAGACTCTGGGCTTCAGCACAGGGCTTGGCATGGAATTAAATCTATGTCAGTGTAATAGAAAACCTCACTTGCCAAAAAAACATAGTTGATAAAAAAAAGTTGGGTATCGGCATATATGATAAACTGGGAAGATCAATATGAACTCATAACTTTTTTAAAAAAGAACTATCTTTTCCACCTCTGCCTCTAAAATTATCAGCATTTTTGCCTATCAGTAACTCTCCTGTGTACCTAGAATTAACATTAAAGATTTCCTATTAAAGTGAACATTTTTATAATTATGATTATCTTTTTAAATACTTTATATTAATTTTTCTTTTGCATATTCTCACTTCCTTTCACAGACTCACATTTTACATCAATTCTTAAAATAATAATAATTTTTATTGTTATTTTCCCGCTCAAATATCATAGCTTGAGCAATGGGAACATTTAAGGGACTCCACACTTTTGGTTTTTGTTATTACTCCCCAATAAAATTAACCAGGAAATCATGGAAGAAAGTAAACAGCATGAGGCCACTTTTTAAAAAATTTTTCCAAATTTCTACTTATTGCTCAAAGTACAAAAGAAGCATTCCAGGTGCATAGGTTAGTGGCTGGGGTGTTAGTAAATGACTGACTTAAAAGTCTAAAAGCCTGGCTCTCTTGCCTCAAGTTGGGAAAACTGTCAGTGTGATTTATATTCCAGAGGACCCAGCCCCATTCTTAAGTCAGACTTAACCTGCGACCTCATCATTGCATGTGCTCTTTCCCCTTCCCTATCCTGCTTGCTTCTATCCCTCTTTTTTTTTAAACTCGTATTTATTATAGAAAAATCCAACAGATTTTATTACATTTGAAAACTTTGCCATGAACTTCTATGTTATTGTATCCATAGAAATCTAATCTATTTAATGTCCTAAAGGCTACATTTGTAAAACTGAGCTATATTTCTTCTATTTTTTTAATTCCATTAAAGAGTCAAAATTAAATGGTCTACTCTTTTTTGATGTTAGAAGAAACTGTTCTTTATTAACATATGATTTAAAATACACATTTATAAACAGTGATTGTGTTGAAATTCAAATCTTTTAGATTGTTTTGTACTCATGATAGTTGTTCAAAACGTTTCCACAGGACTTATATGCTATTTTAGTACTGATCGCTGGTTGGTTTTCAGAATGGGTTCAGGTTTCCTCCAAGGTAACCTAAAAGACACAGGATTCTGGTGGCCCCTTGATGAAACATGCATCATTTATAATGATTTTCCACATGATTATCCCAAATAGCCACAGAAGAGCACAATTTTAGGTGTAAGTTTTCTTTAGAAAATGCTGAAATCTCTGCCCCGACTCAGTAAAAATGCTTCATCATTTGTATTGTTAAGTACATAGCAGAGCAGAAACTCACAATTGCAAATGCCACAGGAACCAGTGCCTGGGTAGGAAAAACAGAACAGTAATTGACAAATTGCTGAAGGCTCAGTACAGACAACTCTGAGAGTTAAAAACTCCAAAGAAATTCAGTCATGGAGGGTACCCACATACTGTGAGATTTACCTCTAGGAGTCTGACCGGATTCCCACAGTATATAGTGGAGAGAAATCCCCCTGGTCTTTCTTCAGGGGGAGAGAAAAAGAAACCATTTAAAATACACCAGAGCACTGCACTTCCATCTCTTTTAAGTTTCTTCTGGAAGTATACTCCCTCAATAAATCCCCTGCATCTGAATCCTTGTCTCAGCTTCTGCTCCTACAGAGCCTCAGAATGTGTTAGGAATGGGCTAGGAAGTGGACTCTAAGGATGGTATTCACGAGCTGAATCACTTGCTGGCCAGCTGCCAATGAGGACCTCACCCCTGTGGGTAGGTAGAGTATTGGTAGTCCTGGCATCCTGAAGCAGTAAAATCATTAAGGCTTCCCAATTGTGGCTAATTGGGATATGATCTGGAAGAAGATGCACTGGCTTGTTCAATATCTCTGGCATTTGAGAGGTACCGGAGAAGTAGTAATTACAAGGATTGTGGAATTGCCTAGTTGTTGCTGAACACCATCAATGTTTTGAAGTGAAAAAAGAAAATGATAGGCTAAAGATGACTAGTCATCAATTCAAAGCAAAGTGTGAATACTAAAGATCCTATTAGGTAGCACTTAAAGAAGTCATCATTGGCTGAGGACCTCATCTTAAGAGTAGCAGAATTTTAGAAAATATTGCATTTTCAACCCTAGAAAGTTTCCTATGCCAAAATCAGGGCCCTGATATGGAAAGAATGAGACCCTGAGACTTGAGTTAAGGATTCTGGGTAGATCCAGCTCAGAACTTTGAACCCCTGGTATATCTGAACCCTCTGAGCCTACAGATATGCCCCATTCATTCTTGTTAGAAGATGAGCACTGCTCTGCTTGAAGAATATGCAGATGTTTCAAATAGACAGGTGACTTACAAAACAATGCTTACCCTTCTAGGGATCTGCCTCCAACTTATGTCCAGATCAATAACTAGAGTAAAATCTCAACATAATTCGGTAGTGTCGGGTTTGCTAAGGCAGAAGAGAAATGAGCAACAAATGAGCTGTAGCATCTCAATAACATGCAGTGACCAAAAACCGGGACCATATACAAGGAAGTAGATCCTGAGGATGCTGAATCACAGGGAACAGAATATAAAGCGGACTGAAGAAGAGTCTGTTGATATAGAGGCACTCTCCTATAACATTGGAATTAACACCCTGGCAAGGATCTCGACATCCAGTTCTAGTAAGTTTCTGGGATGGTTCTTAGAAGCTTTGAAAAAGCAATGGCCTATGTTAAATGAAGTGGAAAATTCAACAGCTAATTATATTGCCTGGTATGGCCCTGAAGACATGCTATTTACCAAAGCAATACAAAAATGCAATGGTGAGGACGGGCTGCAGCAGCAGGGAGATGCTCAGTAGTGCCTGTTCTCTGTAAGAAGAAGCTGACAGTAAGAAATTTTGTAACACAACTAGCCTCCCTAATAGTGATGGTATAATCCTGGAATAGTAGAGGCCAGGTGGCAGCACCTAACTGTCAGAAGCAAGGTGGGTGTAATTATTCTCTTGGGTAGCAAGGCAACTAGGGAAGCCCAACCCACAGTAATTTATAGAACATGATGTATCCAGGAGCTAGATAGGTATCCAACAAAGTATTACTCACTATAAACAATCAATCAGGGACATATATTACTGGATCAGCAAAAGATTGGGGTCAGCTGCCCCAGTAGGAAGAAAAAATCCCTTGCCTAGTTTCCAGATCTAAGACAGTTCTCAAACTCAGAACCCATCAATTAGGGAGGCCAGATCCCTTGAAGAAGGACACTGCAATACAACAGCAAATGTGTACCACAGTGATTCCCCAGTCCTCCCCCACAAAGACTTTTCTCAGGTAATTATAAACCGAGGAAAGGGAACACATACAAGTTTCTGAGGGATGTTGGATGTAAGGTCTGAATGAACAGAGTTGAATACCCCATGGCCCAAAACGTTATCACAACACCTCTCTTAGACTAAGGAATAGAGTTCTGTTAGAGTAAGGAAGTCAGATAAAAAATGGAATCTTGGCCTAAGTCCATCTCATAGTGCCTCCATTGGTTCCAAGAATAAAAATAAATATAAAATGATCTAAGGGTCATTTCCCTGGTATCTAAATACATAATTGGAGTGGACATTCTCAGCAACTGGCAGAAACCTCACATTGGTTTCCTGACCTATGAAAGAAAAACCATTATAATAGAAAAGGCCAAGCGGAAACCCCTGATATTGCCCTCCCCATCCTTGGAAGACTGTAAAATCAAAAACAATACTGCTCTAGTGGGAACAGCAGAGATCAGTACCATCTTCAAAGACATAAATGATGAAGGTTTGAAGGTACCCATTTTTTTTGTTGTTTTGTTTTTTTTGTTTTAAACATCTTTATTAGAGTATAATTGCTTTACAATGGTGTGTCAGTTTCTGCTTTATAACAAAGTCAATCAGTTATACATATACATATGTCCCCATATCTCTTCCCTCTTGCATCTCCCTCCTTCCCACTCTCCCTATCCCACCCCTCTAGGTGGTCACAAAGCACTGAGCTGATCTCCCTGTGCTATGCGGCTGCTTCCCACTAGCTATCTATTTTACGTTTGGTAGTGTATATATGTCCATGCCACTCTCTCACTTTTTCCCAGATTACCCTTCCCCCTCCCCATATCCTCAAGTCCATTCTCTAGTAGGTCTGCATCTTTATTCCTGTCTTGCCCCTAGGTTCTTCTGACCATCTTCTTTTCTTTTTTTTTTTTTTAGATTCCATATTTATGTGTTAGCATACAGTATTTGTTTTTCTCTTTCTGACTTACTTCACTCTGTATGACAGTCTCTAGGTCCATCCACCTCACTACCAATAACTCAGTTTTGTTCCTTTTTATGGCTGAGTAATATTCCATTGTATATATATGCCACATCGTCTTTATCCATTCATCTATTGATGGACACTTAGTTTGCTTCCATGTCCTGGCTATTGTAAATAGAGCTGCAATGAACATTTTGGTACATGACTCTTTTTGAATTATAGTTTTCTCAGGGTATATGCCCAGTAGTGGGATTGCTGGGTCACATGGTAGTTCTATTTTTAGTTTTTTAAGGAACCTCCATACTGTTCTCCATAGTGGCTACATCAATTTACATTCCCACCAACAGTGCAAGAGGGTTACCTTTTCTCCACACCCTCTCCAGCATTTATTGTTTGTAGATTTTTTGATGATGACCATTCTGACCAGTGTGAGATGATATCTCATTGTAGTTTTGATTTGCATTTCTCTAATGATTAATGATGTTGAGCATTCTTTCATGTGTTTGTTGGCAATCTGTATATCTTCTTTGGAGAAATGTCTATTTAGGTCTTCTGCCCAGTTTTGGATTGGGTTGTTTGTTTTTTTGATATTGAGCTGCATGAGTTGCTTGTACGTTTTGGAGATTAATCCTTTGTCAGTTTCTTCATTTGCAAATATTTTCTCCCATTCTGAGGGTTGTCTTTTCATCTTGTTTATGGTTTCCTTTGCTGTGCAAAAGCTTTTAGGTTTCATTAGGTCCCATTTGTTTACTTTTGTTTTTATTTCCATTTCTCTAGGAGGTGGGTCAAAAAGGATCTTGCTGTGATTTATGTCATAGAGTGCTCTGTCTATATTTTCCTCTAAGAGTTTGATGGTGTCTGGCCTTACATTTAGGTCTTTAATCCATTTTCAGTTTATTTTTGTGTATGGTGTTAGGGAGTGTTCTAATTTCATTCTTTTACACGTAGCTGTCCAGTTTTCCCAGCACCACTTATTGAAGAGGCTGTCTTTTCTCCACTGTATATTCTTGCCTCCTTTATCAAAGATAAGGTGACCATATGTGCATGGGTTTAGCTCTGGGCTTTCTATCCTGTTCCATTGATCTATATTTCTGTTCTTGTGCCAGTACCATACTGTCTTGATTAGTGTAGCTTTGTAGTATAGTCTGAAGTCAGGGAGCCTGATTTCTCCAGCTCTGTTTTTCTTTCTCAAGATTGCTTTGGCTATTCGGGGTCTTTTGTGTTTCCATACAAATTGTGAAATTTTTTGTTCTAGTTCTGTGAAAAATGCCAGTGGGTAGTGTTGTATGAAAGGAGAGAAGGTTAGCACTCCCCTTGAAGGTACCCATTTTATTCATCTGTAACTGCCCTGTCTGGCCTCTAAAATAAAAGGAGGATAATATCTCGAATTTAACTAAGCAGTAATCCTAATTGTAGCTACTGTAATGGATGTGATATCATTGTTATAGTAGATTACCACAGCCCTTAATAAGTGGTATGTGGCTATTAATCTGAAATATGTGTTTTCAATACCTAGAAGCAGGAGGAGATTAATCACTTTGCTTTTACGTGGAATGGACAATAGTATACATTAATGGTCTTGCTCCAGGGTTAACTCTCCATTAAAACATAGTGGAGGGCTTCCCTGGTGGTGCAGTGGTTGAGAGTCTGCCTGCTGATGCAGGGGTCATGGGTTCCTGCCCCGGTCCGGGAGGATCCCACATGCCGCAGGGTGGCTGGACCCGTGAGCCATGGCCGCTGGGCCTGCGCATCCGGAGCCTGTGCTGCACGGCGGGAGAGGCCACAACAGTGAGAGGCCCACGTACCGCAAAAAAAACAAAACAAACAAACAAAAAAAACATAGTGGAAAATACCTGGACCATCTGGACTTCCCATGGAACACCACACTGTTCTATGACATTAGAGATTTCATGTTAGTTGAACTTACTGCCTAAGAAACTGGCAAGCACTCTGTATACCTTGATAAGACACATGCACTCCAGAGTATAGGAGACAAACCCTATGAAAATTCAGGCCTACCCATGTGAGTGAAGTTTTTAAGGTCTGGGGCTTGCTGAGACATCCCCTCCAAATTAATATTGAGATCTATTTCAGGAATGGGTTTAATTTTCCTGCCCAAAGTGCCTCAGACAACACCACTATACAAAGGATCACTGTCTCAGATGAAGTGAGCGTTTTTACAAAAGAGATGTGGTGGTGGACCCAGAACCATGAGAGTCACTGGTCCTACCACATACTGTATCCCTCCAAACCTGCAGGCCTGATAGAGAAGTAGAACAGACTTATGAAAGCACAGCATCATGTATGCATGGGCATGATTCTTCAGGATAGGGTTCACACAAATCAGTAGCCATTGTATGGGGATATTTTCCAAACAGGGGAACCCAGGTTGTGGAAGTAGGAGTAGCTTTCTCTACTAGCGCCCCAAGTGATTTCTGTCACTGCAACTTCATGCTCTGCAGGCCTAGAGGTTCTAGTTTGCATAGGGGAAATGCTTCCAAATAGGAACACAGTAATAAGAGTCATTAAACTTTACTATGAGGCTACTGCCTGCTCATTTTGGATTCCTTGTGCCAAGAGGCTGGCTGTCGAGGAAAAGAGTCCCTGTACTGGCGGGGTAACTGACTTGGATGAGGTAGCATTGTGTTACACGATGCAGGGGAAGGAAGCCTATTCTGCACTTAGCTGGTCCACTGGAATGCCCCTTGATAACTTCCCTAGGCAATTTTCATAGCAAATGGACAAAGCCTAAGCGTCCACAACCTAAGACAGACATGGTAACTCAGGACTTAGATCCCTCAAAGAAAGGAGTCTGGATAGCCCCACCAGACAAGGCACCTAGCCCAGCAGAAGGGCTAGTTAAATGTTAAGGAGATATAGGATCTGTGGAAAAGGAGAGACATGATGAGTTTCAAGATTAAATGCAATGTTAGGATTTGGAATTTTTCCTACTAACCCTGTTGTAAATTTCTCCAGGAAAAAAAAAGTAAACAGAACCCAGGATAAACTGTCTCCAGATGAAGTTATGTTTCTCAGAATGTTTCTGAGACTACACTCCTATAAACCTCCCACATGCACATCTCCATCTCAATCTGTTTCTCAGAAAACCTAACTTAATATCATACCCACTGAACAAGTTGAGATCATGAGGATATGATGCATAATTTAGCACTGCTATAAACTAACAGACAACAAGGGTTCTGAGGAGAAAAGAAAGTACTCCAACTATACAACCATACACGGGAAGCCGTGATGGCTCTGAACTGGTGGTACTCAGCTCGAATCCAAATTAATCTTCATAAATATAAAGAAATGGATCCTAAGTTGTGGTAGTGGTGTTAAGTGAAACACATGAAGTTGAATCTCTGTAACCTAAATGGCTGTATCTTGTGATATAATCACAAGACATAATACAGTGTTTTGAATTCAAACTTATCTGAATTAAGTAATATTCCTAAACTGCAAAGCAAGTATGAATCACTGGCATTTGAATACACAGCGTTCTTTCCCACACTGTTTATATCTTTTTTTTTTTTTTTTTTTTTTTTTTACGCGGGCCTCTCACTGCTGTGGCCTCTCTCGTTGCGGAGCACAGGCTCCGGATGAACAGGCTCAGCGGCCATGGCTCAAGGGCCCAGCCGCTCTGCGGCATGTGGGATCCTCCGGGACCTGGGCACGAACCTGTGTCCCCTGCATCGGCAGGCGGACTCTCAACCACTGCGCCACCAGGGAAGCCCTGTTTATATCTTTTAAGCACATTATCATAATAAACATATAGTTGAGCGGCAACTGAACCAAGTATAAATTCAATGTTCAAATGAGACTGAAATAAAGCATCTCCCTGAAGAACAGTAAAAACCTGGAGTCAATCTAAGTGTCCAACTAGAGAATTAGTTTAATAAGTCATGGTATAGTATATCATAATTAGTGATGATATGAGTAGATTTATATTTATTGACATAGAAAGATGTGATGTATGGTATTACTAAGTGTCAAAGCAGGCTGCAAGTTAATATTGTAGAATACCTTATTATTATTTTTTTTTGTCTGCGTTGGGTCTTCGTTGCTGTTTGTGGGCTTTCTCTAGTTGAGGCGACTGGGGACTACTCTTCGTTGCGGTGTGCGGGCTTCTCGTTGCGGTGGCTTCTCTTGTTGCAGAGCACAGGCTCTAGGTGCACAGGCTTCAGTAGTTGCAGCACACGGGCTCAGTAGTTGCGGCACATGGGCCCTAGAGCGTGCAGGCTTCAGTAGTTGTGGTGCATGGGCTCAGTGGTTGGGGTGCGTGGGCTCTAGGGCACGTGGGCTTCAGTAGTTGTGGCTCGAGGCTCTAGAGTGCAGGCTCAGTAGTTGTGGCACACGGGTTTAAGTTGCTCTGCGGCATGTGGGACCTTCCCAGACCAGGGATCTTTCCCGTGTCCCCTGCACTGGCAGGTGTATTCTTAACCACTGTGCCACCACGGAAGTCCAGAATTACCTTATTTATGATAACTTATAGTCATATAAATATATATATAGAAAAATTCTGAATAGAATTACATCAAAATTTTATTCATTAATAATTATAGTTATAATTATTTTGATTATTATCACAGATGCTGCCAGTGTCCCATGTAGTACTGCAGCCAACTTCTAATGCTTCCTCTGTGTCTGACAGCTTTTTATTCCAGAACTGTGGAAGACAGCTTGTCTGGCAGCAGGCTGAAAATGCTGAGGTAGTAGCTCACCCTTGAGGTGACCTCATTCTGAGGCATTTTTTTACAGCATTTCTCAGGATTTCTCCATGAGATTTCTCTTTAGTAGCCCACTGTCATATCTGGCTTAATAACACACCCTTCACTGGTTGGATTCTCTTCGTTATATTACTCCTCCATTCCCATAAGTACTCTGCATTTCCGAAATAATCTGCTTACACTCAAATCCTTGTTTCATCTGTTTCTGGGCATACTCATACGAAGATATCTATCTGTAATTTTCAAATACTTCTACTAAAGCTCAGCTGATTTATGTAAAAATTTAATAAAAGTTTAAAAAACATTTTATATATGATGTTTTATAAGTCAGATGTAAAAATACATAAACAGAAGGAAAGTTAAAGAAAAGTTAAAGAACACAGAATTCTTTCTGTGTTCTTCAATAAAGATATTTGTCTATAAGTGTTTGTTTTAAAGCTGTGATGGGGGCATGAAAACTACTTTCAAATATTTAAAGGGCTAATAAGTAAAAGAAAAATTGATGTATTCATCATGATACTAAAGAAACCATAGAAAAAGAGCCTAGTGGAAGTCACAAGGAGAAGAATTTCTATTTAAATAAGAACTGTCTGGCAGTTAAAGCTGCTTCAAACTGGAATAAACTGTCTCTGGAAAAAGAGCATTTTTGTCAGTGACAAGTGCCAGACTGTGAGCAGAACCTGGCTGACTCTTGACAGGGGCAGTTGGCTGGAAGGATCTTTAACATCCCTCTCAACTTGGAGAGTCTCTAATTCTGAGCCTAATTAATCAAACTATGTGGATATCTGGGAATCATTTATGATTTCTTACTAATGATACTAGGAGTACTGGATTATTTGGGACCATATATTCATTCCTAGACCTTCAAATGTGAGATAAGGGATCACTGTAGCACTTTGTACAAATGGTAAATACACATTCACAAAACATAGAAGTGGAAAAAGATTTAGGAGTCTGGATAAATCATAAAATGTGGATCCAAAAATGTTAATTTAAAAATTGACATTATTGACACTGACTTTAGTCAGACCATGAAATAGGTCTAGTTTCATACAATTTTCCGGCATTTGAAATATGTAAGCCAGAGACCATCAAGAAGTGGTCAGTTTGGGGCTTCCCTGGTGGTGCAGTGGTTGAGAGTCCGCCTGCCGATGCAGGGGACACAGGTTCATGCCCCGGTCCGGGAAGATCCCACATGCTGTGGAGCAGCTGGGCCCGTGAGCCATGGCCGCTGAGCCTGTGCATCTGGAGCCTGTGCTCTGCAACGGGAGAGGCCACAACAGTGAGAGGCCCGCGTACCGCAAAAAAAAAAAGATCAGAAATAAAT
The DNA here is from genome assembly GCF_937001465.1 of Orcinus orca. Classification (NCBI taxonomy): domain Eukaryota; kingdom Metazoa; phylum Chordata; class Mammalia; order Artiodactyla; family Delphinidae; genus Orcinus; species Orcinus orca. Next base: position 102,073,088 of record NC_064560.1, read on the forward strand.
TCAAGAAGCAATCTCATTTACCACTGCATCAGAAAGAATAAAATACCTAGGAATAAACCTATCTAAAGAGACAAGAGACCTGCACTCCAAGAAGTATAAGATGCTGGAGAAAGAAATCAAAGAAGACACTAACAGATGGAAATATATACCATGTTAATGGATTGGAAGAATCAATACTGTCAAAATTACTACACTACCCAAGGCAATCTACAGATTCAATGCAATCTCTATCAAAATACCAATGGCATTTGTCACAGTAGAACAAAAAAAGTCTTAAAATTTGTATGGAGACACAAAAGACCCTGAATACCCAAAGCAATCTTGAGAAAGAAAAACAGACCTGGAGGAGTCAGGCTCCCTGACTTCAGACTATACTACAAAGCTGTAGTCATCAGAACAGTATGGTAATGGCACAAAAACAGAAATATAGATCAATGTAACAGGATAGAAAGCCGAGAAATAAACCCATGCACCTATGGCCAATTAATCCATGACAAAGGAGGCAAGACTACACAATGGTGGAAATACAGTCTCTTCAACAGATGTTGCTGGGAAAACTGGACAGTTACATGTAAAAAAATGAAATTAGATCATTCTTTAACACCATACATAAAAATAAGCTCAAAATGGATTAAAGACCTAAATGTGAGACTGGACACTATAAAACTCCTAGAGTAAAACATAGGCAGAACACTCTGTGACATAAATCACAGCAATATCTTTTTCGCTCTGTCTCCCAGAATAATGGAAATAAAAATAAAAATAAACAACTGGGACCTAATTAAACTCAAAAGCTTTTGCACAGCAAAGGAAACCATAAACAAAACTAAAAGACAACCCACAGACTGGGAGAAACTATTTGCAAATGATGTGACCAACAAGGGATTGGTCTCCAAAATTTACAAACAGCTCATGAGGCTTAATATCATCAAAACAAACAACCCAATCAAAAAATGGGCAGAAGATCTAAATACACATTTCTCCAAAGAAGACATACAGATGGCCAAGAAGCACATGAAAAGATGTTCAACCTCACCAATTATTAGAGAAATGCAAATCAAAACTACAGTGAGGGCTTCCCTGGTGGCGCAGTGTTTGAGAGTCCGCCTGCCGATGCAGGGGACACGGGTTCGTGCCCCGGTCCGGGAAGATCCCACATGCCGTGGAGCGGCTAGGCCCATGAGCCATGGCCGCTGAGCCTGTGCATCCGGAGCCTGTGCTCCACAACGGGAGAGGCCACAACAGTGAGAGGCCCGCGAACCACCCCCCCCCCAAAAAAAACTACAGTGAGATATCACCTCACACCAGTCAAAATGGCTATCATCAAAAAATCCACAAACGATAAGTGCTGGAGAGGGTGTGGAGAAAAGGGAACCCTCCTACACTGTTGGTGGGAATGTAGATCAGTACAACTACTATGGAGAACAGTATGGAAGTTCCTTAAAAAACTAAAAATAGAGCTACCATATGACCCTGAAATCCATTCCTGGGCATATATTCAGAGAAAAACATGGCCCAAAAACGATACATGCACCTCAATGTTAATTGCAGCACTGTTTACAATAGCCAAGACATGGAAGCAACCTAAATGTCCATCGACAGAGGAACTGATAAAGAAGATGTGGTGTGTGTGTGTGTATATATATATATACAATGGAATATTACTCAGACACTAAAAAGAATGAAATAGTGCCATTTGCAGCAACATGGATGGACCTAGAGATTGTCATACTGAGTGAAGTAAGTCAGACAGAGAAAGAGAAATATCGTATGACATCCCTTATATGAGGAAGCTAAAAAAGAAATGATACAAATGAACCTATTTACAAAACGAAACAGACTCACAGATTTAAAGAATGAACTTATGGTTGCCACGGGGGAAGGAAGGGAGGAAGGGATAGTCAGGGAGTTGGGGATTGACATGTACACTGCTATATTTAAAATGGATAACCAACAAGGACCTACTGTACAGCACAGGGAACTCTGCTCAATGTTATGTGGCAGCCTAGATGGGAGGGGAGTTTGGGGGAGAATGGATACATGCATATGTACAGCTGAGTCCCTTTGCTGTGCACCTGAACTATCACAACATTGTTAATCGGCTATACTCCAATGTAAATAAAAAGTTAAAAAAAAAAGCATAAGTAAATGGTGAAAAGATGCTGATATTGTGAAAAGACTTAGCGATTCAAAGAGAGGGACTGAAGAACCAATCTGAACATTCGGCACAAATAACACCCAGCAAAAGAAATATTTTCAGGAAGTAGGGAGGGACTTTAAAAAATTCTTTTACTTGTATCTTTAGTGAAAGTTGAGATGCTATTATGTTGATTTAAAAAGATCAATCTGAAAATAATAAAAAGGTCTTAAAAAGAAAAAAATAAAGTAAATTACAGATATGTAACATGATGTGAGGAATTCCAGGAAGGATTACTCTCCTAAAAAAACCTGAAGTTGTACCATTCATAATTTATTTTGTTAGACAGTACCTTTTGACATTCTTTCTTTTCCCCCTCCTTCTCCCATCCTCTCTTTACCATTCCTCTTACTGTCCTCTTACCTACCTTGATACCCTCCTCTCTTTACCATGTAATATTCTCTTGTAATATGATTATATAGTGGATTAACATATTAACATTTAGTGAGAATTGTGGTAATATTATTTTGGCCCCTTTGTTCATCCCCCAGACATGTCTAGCAAAACCTTGACTCTAGATTAATTTAACCATCTGCCTTCTTCATTATACACCTGGGCTTCTGAACACTGCTAGAGAAAATTATACAGTCAGGTGTCTTGGATCCACAAAAAAAACTTAGTCAACAATCCATTTATCATCTCATCAAAAAGAATAAAATATATAGTAATAAACCTACCTAAGGATCCAAAAGACCTGTACTCAACTATAAGATGCTGATGAAAGAAATTAAAGATGACACAAACAGATGGAAAAATAAACCATGTTGTTGGATTGGAAGAATCAATATTGTTAAAATGACCATACTACCCAATGCAATCTACAAATTCAATGCAATCCCTATCAAATTACCAATGGCATTTTTCAAAGAACTGGAACAAAAAAATTTTTAATTTGTTTGGAAACACAAAAGACCCCAAATAGCCAGAACAATCTTGAGAAAGAAGAACAGAGCTGGAGGAATCATGCTCTCTGACTTCAGACTATACTACAAAGCTACAGTCATCAAAACAGTGTTGTACTAGCACAAAAACAGACACATAGATCAATGGAACAGGATAGAGAGTCCAGAAATAAACCCTCACACTTATGGTCAATTAATCTGTGACAAAGGAGGCAAGAATATACAATGGAGAAAAGACAGTCTCTTCAATAAGTGGTGCTGGGAAAACTGGACAGCTACATGTAAAAGAATGAAATTAGAATATTCTCTAACCCCATATACAAAAATAAACTCAAAATCAATTAAAGACCTAAGTGTAAGACTGGATACTATAAAACTCTTAGAGAAAAACATAGGCAGAACACTCTTTGACATAAATCGCAGCAATACTTTTTTGGGATCTGTCTCCTAGGGTAATGAAAACAAAAGCAAAAATAAACAAATGGGACCTAATTAAACTTATAATTTTTTGCACAGCAAAGTAAACCATAGACAAAATGAAAAGACAACCTATGGACTGTGAGAAAATATTTGCAAAAGATGCATCTGACAAGGGATTAATTTCCAAAATATACAAACAGCTTATATAGCTTAATATCAAAAAAACCAAGCAACCCAATAAAAAAATGATCAGAAGACCTAATGGACATTTCTCCGAAGAAGACATATAGACAGCCAGCAGGCACATGAAAAGATGCTCAAAATCACTAATTATTAGAGAAATGCAAATCAGAACTACAATGAGGTATCACCTCACACCAGTCAGAATGGCCATCATCAAGAAGTCTACAAATAATAAATGCTGGAGAGGGTGTGGAGAGAAGGGAACCCTCCTACACTGTTGATGGGAATGTAAACTGGTGAAGCCACTATGGAGAACAGTATGGAGGTTCCTTAAAAAACTAAAAGTAAAGTTACCATATGAGCCAGCAACCCCACTCCTGGGCATATATCTGGAAAATAAGAAAACTCTAATTCTAAAAGATACATGCACCTCAATGTTCACAGCAGCACTATTTACAATAGCCAAGACATAGAAGCAACCTAAATGTCCATCAACAGCTGAATGGATAAAGAAGATGTGGTGTGTGTATATATATATATATATATATATATATATATATATATATATATGTCTCCATACAATGGAATATTACTCAGCCATAAAAAAGGATGAAATAGTGCCATCTGCAGCAACATGGATGGACCTAGAAATGATCATATTAAGTGAAGTAAGTCAGACAGAGAAAGACAAATATCATATGATATCACTTATATGTGGAATCTAAAAAAATGATACAAAGAAATTTATTTACAAAGCAGAAATAGACTCACAGACATAGAAAACAAATTTATGGTTACCCAAGGGAAGAGGGAAGTGGGGGGGGAATAAATAAGGGATTTGGGATTAACAGTTAAACATTACCATATGTAAAACAGATAAACAACAAGGACCTACTGTATAGCACAGGGAACTATATTCATTATCTTGTAATAATCTATAATGGAAAAGAAAGTGAAAATGAATATATATATTAAAAATGTATATATATATATATATATATAACTGAATAACTTTGCTATATACCTGAAGCCTTGTAAATCAACTATACTTCAATAAAACGTTAAAAAAATTCTTAGACTCCAACTGTAACTAGCATTCAAGTTACCTAGAAGCATTTCTACATGTACTACAATGTCTATTTAAGGCCCAGGAGAATAAGGAATCCTAAAATAATATTAAGAATATTATTGCAATGATGAACCAGAGATGGGGTTCTGGCCAGGAAACAGAACAAAGTTTTCCCTCTCATTCACTCCTTCCATACTAAACTCCTTCCACCCTGCCACCACTTCTGTACAGTTGCAATGTCTTTCTTGATTCCATACTTGCCCCCAAATATTCATTCTCCATATAGCAACCATGGTGAGCTTTTAAAAATGCAAATCAGATCAGATAATTCCCTTGCTTACTCTCAGTGGCTTCCTGCCATACTTAAACTGAAACTCATTCTTATGAAGGCCTATCAGACTTCACATGATCTGCCTGCTCCCCTAACTTTTGCCTACTCCTCTCTCTCCACACTGGCATTCTTGCTGATCCTCAAAACTAAAGCATGTGTCCACCTCTTTTGCACTTGTTGTTCCCTCTGACTAGAACACTCTTCCTTAGAGTTTGACATGGTTCACTTTCTCAGTTCATTCAGGACTCTGTTCATATATTACCTTCCTCTACCTCCACACCTATCCTCTTTCTTATACCATTAGCACAAGTGCTGAGATATATCAGTACTCAAGGTTCTACTTACTACTGTATAAGGGAATTTTGATGGAGCACGTTACATACTCCCATATACTATTTCTACTGTGTCAATGGCCTATAATATGCCTACACATGGAAAGGCAGATGTATCTTTGTATCCTTCAGAAAGATATAAACTTGTTAAAGCAACAGTCTAGAGAAGGCTTGGTGGCCAAGATGGTGGAGTAGGAAGACCCTGAGTTCACCGACTCCCATGGACATACACAAATTACAACTATTTACAGAGAAACTATCTATGAGACATTCTATGGAGCCCAGCAGCATACTTGCCTCTGGTCACCAGAGCTATATGCTCTAGGGATGCCCTCTACCCAGGCTGTGGCAGGGCTGAGTACTGTGGGTGCACTCATAGGAGGGACTAGTCCCCAGCCTGATTGGCTGTCATGTCCTGCCTCACATGGTGGCTGCCAGCCCATGTGTGGGAAGGGCTAGGTCCCTGCACAGATGGCTGTGTGGCCTGGGAGTTCTTGGAACTGCTGCTGGTCCACTGGTGGATGGGTCCGTTCCTGGTGCTAATGCACTAGAAGAAAGATTCCAGTATGGTGCTTGCCAGCACCAGTGACCTCATGATAGATGGAGCTCCCCAAAATGGCTGCTGCCAGTGCCTATATTCCCAGTGGGAGTCCTAGTTGCCTCCTGCCTCACCAGGAGGCCCTTCAAGATCAGCAGGTGGGTCTGACTAGGCTCCTTTCAAATTACTGCCTCTATGAACACAGTGAGAATCTTAACAAAAAATTAGAAAACATAAAGAAGAACCAAACAGAGCTTAAGAATATAATAACTAAAATTTAAAAATACACTAGAGGGAATTCCCTGGCAGTCCTGTGGTTAGGACTCTGTGCTTCCACTGCAGGGGGCACAGGTTTGATCCCTAGTTGGGGAACTAAGATCCATGATATGGCAAAAACAAGCAAACAACGACAACAAAAAACCCACCAGATGGAATCAACAGTAGAATACATGATACAGAAGAACAGATCAGCAAACTGGAAGACAGAGTAGTGGAAATCACCCAAATTGAATAGAAAAAAATAAAAAAGAATTTAAAAAATGAGGGTCATTTAAGAAACCTCTGGGACAACATCAAGCATACTAACATTTGAATTATAGGGGCCCCAGAAGGAGAAGAGAGAAAAAAGAGGCAAGAACTTATTTGAAGAATAATGGCTGAAAAATTCCCTAACCTGAGACAGGAAACAGACATCCAGGCTCAAGAATCACAAAGAGTCCCAAACAAGATGAACCTAAAGAGGACTACAACAAGATACATTATAATTAAAATATCAAAAAGATAAAGAGGGACTTCCCTGGTGGAGCAGTGGTTAAGAATCCACCTGCCAATGCAGGGGACACGGGTTCAAGCCCTGGTCCGGGAAGATCCCACATGCTGCAGAGCAACTAAGCCCGTGTGCCACAACTACTGAGCCTGTGTGCCACAACTACTGAAGCCTGCGCACCCGTGCTTCTCAATAAGAGAAGCCACCGCAATGAGAAGCCCGCATACCGCATCGAAGAGCAGCCCCCACTCACCGCAACTAGAAAAGCCCGCACGCAGCAACAAAGACCTAATGCAGCCCAAAATTAAAAATAAATAAATAAATTTATATTAAAAAAGATAAAGAGAAACTATTAAAAGCAGCAAGAGAAAAGCAACAAGTTACATAACTATAAGCTGACTTTTCAAAAGAAACTTTGCAGGCTAAAAGGGAGTGGTACAATATATTCAAAGTGATGAAAGGAAAAAACCTATAACCAAGAATACTCTACATGGCATGGCTATCATTCAGGTTTGAAAGAGAGATAAAGAGTTTTACAGACAAACAAAACTTAAAAGAGTTCAGCACCACTAAACTGGCTTTCCAAGAAAAAGGGACTTCTCTAAGTGGAAAAGAAAAGATCACAACTAGAAATACGAAAATTACAAAAGGAAAAATCTCATTGGTAAAGGCCAACATACAGTGAAGGCAGTAGAGCAACCACTTAGAAAGGTAGTAGGAAGGTTAAAAGACAAAATTAATAAAATCATTATTGTTAAAATGACCATACTACCCAATGCAATCTACAAATTCAATGCAATCCCTATCAAAGAAACAAAGGCATTTTACACAGAACTAGAACAAATAATTTTAAAATTTGTATGGAAACACAAAAGACCCCAAATAGTCAGAACAATTTTGAGAAAGAAGAACAGAGCTGGAGGAATCATGCTCCTTGATTTCAGTCTATGCTACAAAGCTACAGTAATAAAAACAGTATGGTACTGGCACAAAAACAGACACATAGATCAATGGAACAGCATAGAGAGCCCAGAAATAAACCCTTGCACTTATGGTCAATTAATCTGTGACAAAGGAGGCAAGAATATACAATGGAGAAAAGACAGTCTCTTCAATAAGTGGTGCTGGGAAAACTGGACTACATGTAAAACAATGAAATTAGAACATTCTCTAGCCCCATATACAAAAATAAACTCAAAATGGATTAAAGACCTAAATGTAAGACTGGATACTATAAAACTCCTAGAGGAAAACATAGGCAGAACACTCTTTGACATAAATCACAGCAATATTTTTTTGAGTCCATGTCCTAAAGTAAAGTAAATAAAAGCAAAAATAAATAAATGGGACCTCATTAAACTTAAAAGCTTTTGCACAGCAAAGGAAACCATCAACAAAACAAAAAGACAGCCTACTGAATGGGAGAAGATATTTGCAAATGATATGACTCATAAGGGGTTAATATCCAACATATATAAACAGCTCATACAACTCAACATCAAAAAAAAAACTCGATTAAAAAACAGCAAGGGATTAATTTCTAAAATATACAAACAGCTCATCAGCTCAATATCAAAAAAACAAAAAATCCAGTCAAAAAATGGGCAGAACTAAATAGACATTTCTCCAAAGAAGACATACAGATAGACAACAGATACATGAAAAGATGTTTAACATCGCTAATTATCAGAGAAATGCAAATCAAAACTACAATGAGGTATCATCTCACACCAGTCAGAATGGCCATGATCAAAAGGCCAGAAACTATCAAACTCTTAGAGGAAAACATAGGCAGAACACTCTATGACATAAATCAAAGCAAGATCCTTTCCGACCCACCTCCTAGAGTAATGGAAATAAAAACAAAAATAAACAAATGGGACCTAATGAAACTTCAAAGCTTTTGCACAGCAAAGGAAACCATAAACAAGACCAAAAGACAACCCTCAGAATGGGAGAAAATATTTGCAAATGAAGCAACTGACAAAGGATTAATCTCCAAAATTTACAAGCAGCTCATGCAGCTCAATAACAAGAAAACAAACAACCCAATCCAAAAATGGGCAGAAGACCTAAATAGACATTTCTCCAAAGAAGATATACAGACTGCCAACAAACACATGAAAGAATGCTCAACATCATTAATCATTAGAGAAATGCAAATCAAAACTACAATGAGATATCATCTCACACCAGTCAGAATGGCCATCATCAAAAAATCTAGAAACAATAAATGCTGGAGAGGATGTGGAGAAAAGGGAACACTCTTGCACTGCTGGTGGGAATGTGAATTGGTTCAGCCACTATGGAGAACAGTATGGAGGTTCCTTAAAAAACTACAAATAGAACTACCATATGACCCAGCAATCCCACTACTGGGCATATACCCTGAGAAAACCGAAATTCAAAAAGAGTCATGTACCAAAATGTTCATTGCAGCTCTATTTACAATAGCCCGGAGATGGAAACAACCTAAGTGCCCGTCATCGGATGAATGGATAAAGAAGATGTGGCACATATATACAATGGAATATTACTCAGCCATAAAAAGAAACGAAATTGAGCTATTTGTAATGAGGTGGATAGACCTAGAGTCTGTCATACAGAGTGAAGTAAGTCAGAAAGAAAAAGACAAATACCGTATGCTAACACATATATATGGAATTTAAGAAAAAAATGTCATGAAGAACCTAGGGGTAAAGCAGGAATAAAGACGCAGACCTCTTAGAGAACGGACTTGAGGTTATGGGGAGGGGGAAGGGTGAGCTGTGACAGGGCGAGAGAGAGTCATGGGCATATACACACTAACAAACGCAGTAAGGTAGATAGCTAGTGGGAAGCAGCCGCATGGCACAGGGATATTGGCTCGGTGCTTTGTGACAGCCTGGAGGGGTGGGATGGGGAGGGTGGGAGGGAGGGAGACGCAACAGGGAAGACATATGGGAACATATGTTTATGTATGACTGATGCACTTTGTTATAAAGCAGAAACTAACACACCATTGTAAAGCAATTATACCCCAATAAAGATGTTAAAAAAAAAAAAAAAAGTCCACAAATAGTAAATGCTAGGGAGGGTGTGGAGAAACAGGTACCCTCTACCCTGTTTGTGGGAATGTAAATTGATGCAGCTGCTATGGAAAACAGTATGAAGGTTCCTCAAAAAACTAAAAACAGTTGCCAGCAATCCCACTCCTGGGCATATATCCAGATAAAACTGTAATTCAAAAAGATACATGTACCCCTATGTTCATAGCAGCATTATTCACAATAGCCAAGACATGGAAACAACCTAAATGTCCACTGACATGAATGCATAAAGCAGTTGCTTCTTTACTTGAGCATTCTGTGCTCCGCCCTTGACTCTGGTTTGCCACATTTGTGTTTTGAGTGTGCCCTGGGACAGGAGGGTTTAAGTGCTAATGTCCAACTTCCAGCCTGGTTCCTGCAGCCCTGGTGTATTCTTATTTGACCATTTCACACCCACTAATCATTCACACCCACTGGGAACTCTGACCCATGAATTATATAGTGGGATTGTGTTTCCAAGAAGTAGGAAAAATAAGAAAGCGCACAGGTTAGTTCCTGAGCCTGGTGCAGCTGCAGCATTAACACCAGGGGTTACCATATCTGGCAGGCTATATTGCAAAGCAGCTTCAACAACCACTGATGAGTCACAAAGCTGCTTGGGCTTTGTCCCATGCACATTAGAGAGGCTACACTGGGTTCTAGTTCTGAATTCACCTTGGAGGCCTCTTCATTTCCAAGTTCTAACCACTACTTCTCACAAGACCCCTGAGAGAGGTATATGCCCAAGCAACAAGGGCAAAGGGAAAGCAAGCAGTACTTTAGTTTTAGGTTAGTGGGACCATATGGCCTAGTTTGTCAGGACAGTGCTGGATGTGTGGGTATAATTATTGATAACACCTTTTTTACTCCCAAAGTGTACCAGTTTTGATTATAAATTATACGGCTACCCTAATTATATACAGCATACATACACAACATAAAACTTTCCCCTTCCCCCTGTCCTCTAAGCTCTGGGGGGAATATGGAACCATTAGAAATTAGACAGACAAGGAAAGGCGTATAGAGTCAAAGAAAGGAACCAAAGTCATTCCTAGCATTAAAGTAAAATTGGCAGCCAGAATTCTGTTACACCTCTTAGAGTGAAAACAATGCACCCATAAAGGGAGTTCTCAGGGTAGAATTTTAAGGCCCCTGAACCTAGAGAATGACATCCCAAAAAAGAAGTGTAGTGAAGCAGGAAGGAGATGCAGGAAAGTCATGCAGATTGGACCAGAACAGAGACTAATCCCTTAGCCAAAATGGCTGAAAGAGGAACTAAAAGATGATACCAGAACTCATGATACAGCAGAGGGCCTTATCTTGGGCTCCTTGGATGGACCTGGGGGTCTATGGAAATTCTGTGAATTATAACTAAAACTTCTTGTGTATAAAAATTTTTCTGGAAGATAGATCCATAAATTTCATCAGAATCTCAAAAAGTTCCCTCAAAGTTAAGAACAATTGCTTTATGATGTTTTCAGTTCTGATACATATTAAAAGAGATATCAATATTAAAAGACAGTTTTTTCATTCAGGTGTGTGAGTTTAGTCATTCTCAACACATCTACTACTAGTCTTACAAAATCCTGAGTTAAATAAGTCTTAACTGGGCTAGGTGGGCCTTATCTGAGTTTTACAATAACAATTCCAATACCCAGCATGGAGAAAACCAGATAAACAGCATTGTTAACAAAATACTCTGTTAACACAGTTTATTTCTGTCTAGGCGAGTTGCACATTACAGAAGCCCTTGGTAATTCTGTAATTCCCGAGAGAGAGAGTTTTTCAGCTTCACCACCAGGTTAAGTATTAATAAAATATCATTCGAGATAAAAATAAGAGAGGTACCTTATGTGTAAGAAACTAGACTGGTTCTGCAATGCCGTTTGAGGACACTTTGTTTCCTTTTGACCTGTGGTTTAGTTTATTCCTTCTTAGTATGTGAGCTAAGGTGTGATTGGCTTACATGGCTTTTACTTGTAATAAAATACTGAGTTGTAGTCAACTCTACCTCTGCTACAGTAAACCCCATACTTGTTCCTACCATTAAGTATCTGGATGCCCTTGTGGAACTCACTTAACTTCTCTGGGCCTGAGGTTCCTTATCTCCAGACATGAATGAGAGCACTGGATTTCATTAGATGTTATCAAAGTTTCCTTCCAACTGTCTGGTTTAATGGCACTGTATTTCTAGGAAGGCATCTGTGTTTATCATTCTTAAGTTTGTGCAACAAACGCCTGAGGAGGAGAGGCACATTCTGCTCATTCAGGATAATATCTGAGACAAAAAATAAATAAAAGATAAAACATCAATTGAGCACTTTAGATAGCTTGTAAGGGAGCCTCTCGGGGAAGATTTCTTTCTCCCAATTCCTCTCCTTCCTTCTGGAGAAGACTGATGAGCTACATTCCAGGAGTCTGTTTGGACCACCTGCCATAGTGGATGGGACCATCATGCAGCAAAAGTCACACACACACATGTGCAGCATGAATTCTCTCTTCCTTCTCATACCCACAAGGCTTGTTCTAGGTGGCTCTTTTGTATCATCTTTCCCTTCACATAAATCAAATGCAAAACTAAGCCAAGTTCCACTTCTCAGTGGGAAGGGTCCTGGCCTTCGTGCCCTCTTCCCTGTCTTGGGCACAGAAGTTCTTACAGGACTCCTGTCCTTCTGGCCTCCTTTACAGAACGTAAGAAGTTCCCGGTATTCAGAGGTAGGACACATGCCTCTATGAAAGTACCAGAACATGGCCCGTGGTGGAGAGAGGAGTGTATGAGGCTGAAGGCCCAAGTAGGCCCATATAATATTTGGTAACCCTACCATAGTTATACACACCATATTATATATAACATTTCCCTGAGGTGAAAGAATTTCTTCCCGATTACAGCCTGACTGAAAATGGGTCCCTCTATTGGGCAAAATTATGAGGCTTTTAGATTATCCCCAGCTCTAGCACAGCAGTGGCATTCCTATTTAATAACATATGAGCTGCTTTCATTTTGACAATTGTGATGGCCCTGAAGAATGACTACCCCCTCTTTACTTCATGGCTCTTGTAATAGCTTAGACGATACTGCTGGAAATTCAAAATCCAATATATTTTACTCCAGAAATACAAAATCTCCTGCATTTTACTCCAGAGAAAGTAACTTTTAGTATGTGTCATGCCATGCAACATCTAGATCCAAATAAAATCATTGTTCTTCCTTCACAGCTATGACCTTTGTCTTCTTGAGTTAGTATGTAGTTGAATTCTTCTTTATAATGACTTAGGCTGGGCTGCAGCAGTCTTCTGTTCTTATGCAACACCGTGATTACTTAAATACTTGGATATGTTTCTTGCTATCCGAATTCTTATTGCTAAGAACCCAGAGCATTAAATCTGCGCTTCTCTTGCTTCTATAAAAGCTCTTAGAGGCCCATACCAATCAAGGCTCAAACTATATTAAAAACCGCTACAGCTTTATGCACGTTGGCTTGGGAATCTCTCCATCTACTCTGAAGGTCTTTTTTTTTTTTTAAAGATTTTTTTTTGATGTGGACAATTTTTAAAGTCTTTATTGAATTTGTTACAATACTGCTTCTGTTTTGGTTTTCTGGCCACAAGCCACGAGGCATGTGGGATCTCAGCTCCCCAACCAGGGATGGAACCTGCACCCCCTGCATTGGAAGGCGAAGTCTTAACCACTGGACTGCCAGGGAAGTCCCTACCCTGAAGGTCTTTGCTCAACATCAGCTTCCTTTGGCCTTCACCTCATTCAATTTCAGGCCTTACTGGCTTTCGTTATCTAGCTCCATTTTGACATATGACGAGTTTCCACCCATTTACCTTATCTCTTTTAAAACTTGGATTGGATAATTGTCTTCAGGTAAAAGCTAAAGGGTGAGGAAGCCCATTGATGTGCTCCATATAGGTCAGCTTTCTGGAGGAGAAAACAGGGTAGAGAAGGGTAGAGAGGAGGGAGAAATGGAAGAAAGCCAACACAATGGCAAACTGAGGGTCAGGCATTTTGCTCTTCTCTGAGTTTTTCCTTCACTCTGACCCTGAAGCATTGTTCTTTCACCAAGCAAATAGATCTTCAGCAACCTCACCCTATGAGTCCTCCAGCCACATTCAGAAATGCTGAAGTATTGGGGTGAACACAGCTCAGGATGACAACATGGGACCTCACCTCACAAAACAGTGGTACCCAAAGGTGTCTTTCTCGAGCATGAGAATTCTTACGTCTTCTTGCAAATGAATTCTCTCTTCCTTTTACTCTTTCAATGTGAATAAAATAATCAATATATATCCATGTGCCAACAAACTGCCATGGTAGTTCCCAGACTTCAGTCTTACGGCTTTTTTTGAATGGCACGTATTTTTAATGTGGTCCTTCTTTAGTCTATTTTAGGACTATTTATAGCCATTGTGTTAAGTGTTAAGCGTTGTTATGGACTGAATATTTGCATGCTTCCCAAATTCCTATATTGAAGCCCTACCCCAAGTGTAACTGTATTTGGAGATAGGGCCTATATATAGATAATTAAGGGTAAATGATGTCATAAGAGTGGGGCTCTGATCTGATAGGATTAGTGTCCTTATATGAAGAAACACCAGAGAGCTCACTTCTTCTCTCTCTGTACACAGAAGAAAGGCCATGTGAGGATATAGTAAGAACATCATCATAGTGAGAAGACAAGCTAGGAAGAGAGCGCCTACCAGAAAATGAATCAGCTAGAACCTTGACCTTGGAAGCTCAGGTTCATTGCAGCATTATTCAAATTATCCAAGACATGGAAAAAAATGTACGTGTCTTCAAAGGATGAATGGATAAAGAAAATGTGAAATATAAATACATATATACATGCACAAACACGCACATACACACACCCACACACATATACATATACAATGGAATACTTTCTTTCATAAAAAAGAAGTAAGTTCTGCCATTTACAACAACATGGATGAACCTAGAGGACATTATGCTAAATGAAATAAGCCAGGCAGAAAAATACAAATACTGTATGATCTCAATTATCTGTGGACTCTAAAAAAATTGAACTCATACAACCAGAGAGTCAAACAGTGGTTGCTAAAAGCTGGAGGGCAGAAGAAATGGGGAGATGTCAGTCACATGGTATAACTTTCAGTTATAAGATGAATAGGTTCTGGGGATCCAATGTACACGATGGTGACTGCAGTTAATGATACTGTATTGTATAATTGAAATCTGCTGAGAGTAGATCTTAAGTGTTCTCATCACACACACACACACACAGTAACTATGAGAAAAAAAACAGCAGAATATACATTCTTCTCAAGAGCACATGGAACATTCTCAAGGAAAGATCACATGTTAGGCCATAAAACAAGCCTCAATAAATTTAAAAGGACTGAAATCATTCAACATATGCTCTACAACAACAATGGAATAAAATTAGAAATCAATAACAAGGAAATTTGGAAAATTCTCAGATATGAGGAAATTGAACAACACACTCATAAATAATCAGTTGGTCAAAGAATAAATCACAAGGGAAATTAGGAAATATGTTGAAATGAATGAAAATGAAAACACACACAAAAAAAACTTATGGAACAGCTAACTATATGCTTAGAGTGAAATGTATACCTATAAGCACCAGTATTAAAAAAGAAGATCTCAAATCAGTTGTCTAAAGTTTTCCCTTAATAAACTAGAAAAAGAAGCATAAACTAAATCCAAAGCAAGCAGAAAGAAGAAAATAAAGACTAGAGTGCAATAAATGAAATGGAAAATAAAAAAGAGAAAATCAACAAAATTAGAACTTAGATCTTTGAAAAGATCAACAAAATCGACAATCCTTTAGCTAGACTGATAAAGAAAAAGAGAGAAAACTAAAAGTATTAATAGTACAAATGAAAAGGAGCTATTTACTACGTTACAAAAGTTAAAAGGAGGAGGGAGGGAATCCAGATGGCGGAATAGGAGAATGCAGAATTCGTCGCTCACGGGTACATTGCAAATTTATCTACAGATGGAACAATTCCCACAGTTCACCTGCTGAACATTAGCAGAAAACTTTGGACACCTAAAAAAAAGAAATAAAAGAAAAAAAAGAAAAGAGGAATCAAAAAAGGGACCAGCAACCATGGTGAGAAGCTGAAGGTGAGCAGAGGTCCCCACACTCAGAAAAACTCCCTCACGGTGGGAGAATCAGCTGTGACAGAAAAGCACGTTTGGGGGATCAAAGGAGAATGCAGCAGACAGTCTGTGGAAGGCAGGACAAAGTAAGAACTGTATTCAGGGTCTACACCACTGCTCTGCACATTCCTGAATCACGAGTCACCTGTTGCAAAAGGGGGCTGGGTGCTAGAAAGTGGGGTTTGGAGTGTGGACCCAGGGAAGAGACAGCTGTTGGCTGTGAAAAGACAGCCTGAAGGGACAGGAGTAAGAAACTCCACAACTGGGTAAGTCTGCAGAAGAAGCCTGAGATACCATAAAAGCACGGGGTCATTGTCAAGTGGTGTGCAAGGGGCAGAGCCATTATAAGCCCTTTTGCCAACCCCCAACCGCCAGCTTCTTCACCCTCTGCGGGCACTGGGAGGAGCTCCCATCTGAGCAGGCCCACTCCCCCGCCCGGGCCAGGGTCTCCTCCTCCTGCGTGGGCTCCGGGGGCCTGAGCACTGCCCATCCCAAAGCCTCCTTGGGAATCAGGCCTGGGCGCCCCTGCCTGGGACAAGAGTCTGAAGATGCTGGAGGGGGCTGAGTGCTAAAGCGTGGGGCTGGGAGAACGAATCCAGGGAGAGGAATGCTGTGGGCTACACGGATACAGCAGAAGGGACGGGAGTGAGGGGAGGCGTGGCCACGAATGACCCTAGAGGAAGAGTAGGCTGCCTGGAAAGGGAGGCACCATTGTTGAGAGGCATGGGGGCGGGCGGGGGCAGGCTGACCCTGTTCCCATTTGCCAGCGCCACAGTCTATTCCAACTGTTTGCTGGACCCGTTGCTGCAGGCAACTTGCAGACACTTCAATTGTGGCCACAGTATCCAGGCCACAACATGAGTGAGAAAGGGTGCCCCAAGCAGCCGCTACTTTTGCTCTCTCCTGCCTGGGCAAGGAACAGACTCCTGAGGGTGGCGCGCACAGAGAGGTGGGGTCAAAACCAAAACTGAGCTTCAGGGGCAGTGCGACTAAGGAAGAGAAATGGAAATCTTGCCATGTACCTGCACAAGCTGTGGATTAAACCCCCGATGTCGGCTGGGTAAATCCTGCATCTGTGGAATACCTGAACAGACGACGATTGTTTCAACATTTGAGACTGGTCTAGCTGTCACAGCATTGGACTCTGGGGACAAGTACACTCAGGAATCGGGCCAGGTCAGAGTCTCTGCTGGCTCCACAGTTCCCACAGCAGGTCCAGAGACCTACCTAGAGGTATTGGAGGGCCTCCTGAGGAGGCGGGGATTGGCACTGGGTCACTCTGGGAGCAAGTACACTGACAGAGGAGGCCCCAGGAAAATATTCTTAGTACTAATATTATTTTTTTGTTTTTTTTGCTCAGCTGCTGGTGTTCTTGCTTTTATTATATTTTATCTTTTGTTTTTGATTTTTATTCTTATATTCTTAATCTTTTTTCAAAATATATTATTTTAAATTTTTCTATTTTTACTTTACTGTTGTTGCTTTGTGGTTTTTTCCTTGCTTTTGTTCTTTGATATCTGTTTTTTATTTTATTTATTTTTTTTTGAATTTTATTTTATTTATTTTTTTATACAGCAGGTTCTTATTAGTTATCCATTTTATACATATTAGTGTATACATGTCAATCCCAATCTCCCAATTCATTCCACCCCCACCCCCACCCCCTGATGCTTTCCCGCCTTGGTGTCCATACGTTTGTTCTCTACTTCTGTGTCTCTATTTCTGCCCTGCAAACCGATTCATTGGTACCCTTTTTCTAGGTTCCACATATGTGCGTTAATATACGATATTTGTTTTTCTCTTTCTGACTTACTTCACTCTGTATGACAGTCTCTAGATCCATTCACGTCTCTACAAATGACACAATTTCGTTCCGTTTTATGGCTGAGTAATATTACATTGTATATATGTACCACATCTTCTTTATCCATTCGTCTATCGATGGACATTTAGGTTGCTTCCATGACTTGACTATTGTAAATAGTGCTGCAGTGAACATTGGGGTGCATGTGTCTTTTTGAACTATGGTTTTCTCTGGGTATATGCCGAGTAGTGGGATTGCTGGGTCATACGGTAATTCGATTTTTAGTTTTTTAAGGAACCTCCATACTGTTCTCCATAGTGACTGTATCAATTTATATTTCCACCAACAGTGCAAGAGGGCTCCCTTTTCTCCACACCCTCTCCAGCATTTGTTGTTTGTAGATTTTCTGATGCCCATTCTAACTGGTTTGAGGTGATACCTCATTGTAGTTTTGATTTGCATTTCTCTAATAATTAGTGATGTTGAGCAGCTATTCATGTGCTTCTTGGCCAGCTGTATGTCTTCTTTGGAGAAATGTCTATTGAGGTCTTCTGTCCATTTTTTGATTGGGTTGTTTGTTTTTATAACATTGAGCTGCATGAGCTGTTTATAAACTTTGGAGATTAATCCTTTGTCTGTTGATTCATTTGCAAATATTTTCTCCCATTCTGAGGGTTGTGCTTTCGTCTTGTTTGTAGTTTCCTTTCCTTTGCAAAAGCTTTTAAGTTTCATTAGGTCCCACTTGTTTATTTTTGTTTTTATTTCCATTACTCTAGGAGGTGGATCAAAAAAGATCTTGCTGTGATTTATGTCAAAGAGTGTTCTTCCTATGTTTTCCTCTAAGACTTTTACAGTGTCTAGTCTTACATTAAGGTCTCTAACCCATTTCAACTTTATTTTTGTGCATGGTGTTAGGGAGTGTTCTAATTTCATTCTTTTACATGTAGCTGTCCAGTTTTCCCAGCACCACTTATTGAAGAGACTGTCTTTTCTTCATTGTATATCCTTGCCTCCTTTGTCATAGATTAGTTGACCATAGGTGTGTGGGTTTATCTCTGGGCTTTCTATCTTGTTCCATTGATCTATATTTCTGTTTTTGTGCCAGTACCATAATGTCTTAATGACTGTAGCTTTGTAGTATAGTCTGAAGTCAGGAAGTCTGATTCCTCCAGCTCGGTTTTTTTCCCTCAAGACTGCTTTGGCTATTCGAGGTCTTTTGTGTCTCCATACAAATTTTAAGATTTTTCTGTTCTAGTTCTGTAAAAAATGTCATTGGTAATTTGATAGGGATTGCATTGAATCTGTAGATAGCTTTAGATAGTATAGTCATTTTCACAATATTGATTCTTCCAATCCAAAAACATGGTATATCTCTCCATCTGTTGGTATCGTCCTTAATTTTTTTCAGCAGTGCCTTATACTTTTCTGCATATAGGTATTTTGTCTCCCTAGGTAGGTTTATTCCTAGATATTTTATTCCTTTTGTTGCAGTGGTAAATGGGAGTGTTTCCTTAATTTCTCTTTCAGATTTTTCATCATTAGTGTATAGGAATGCAAGAGATTTCTCTGCATTAATTTTGTATCCTGCAACTTTACCAAATTCATTGATTAGCTCTAGTAGTTTTTTGGTGGCATCTTTAGGAATCTCTATGTATCGTATCATGTCACCTGTACACAGTGACAGTTTTACTTCTTTTCCAATTTGTATTCATTTTATTTCTTTTTCTTCTCTGATTGCTGTGGCTAGGACTTCCAAAACTATGTTGAATAATAGTAGTGAGAGTGGACATCCTTGTCTTGTTCCTGATCTTAGAGGAAATGCTTTCAGTTTTTTTACCATTGAGAATGATGTTTGCTGTGGGTTTGTCATACATGGCCTTTATTATGTTGAGGTAGCTTCCCTCTATGGCCACTTTCTAGAGAGTTTTTATCATAAATGCGTGTTAAATTTTGTCAGAAGCTTTTTCTGCATCTATTGAGATGATCATACGGTTTTTATTCGTCTATTTGTTAATATGGCTTATCACATTGATTGATTTGCATATATTGAAGAATCCTTGCATTCCTGGGATAAAACCCACTTGATCATGGTGTGTGATCCTTTTAATGTGCTTCTGGATTCTGTTTGCTAGTATTTTGTTGAGGATTTTTGCATCTATGTTCATCAGTGATATTGGCCTGTAGTTTTCTTTCTTTGTGACATCCTTGTCTGGTTTTGGTATCAGGGTGATGGTGGCCTCATAGAATGAGTTTGGGAGTGTTCCTTCCTCTGCAATTTTTTGGAAGCGTTTGAAAAGGATGGGTGTTAGCTCTTCTCTAAATGTTTGACAGAATTCACCTGTGAAGCCATCTAGTCTTGGATGTTTGTTTCTTGGAAGATTTTTTAATTACAGTTTCAATTTCATTACTTGTGATTGGTTTCTTCATATTTTTTATTTCTTCCTAGTTCAGTCTTGGAAGGTTATAACTTCCTAAGAATTTGTCCATTTCTTCCAAGTTGTCCATTTTATTGGGATAGAGTTGCTTGTAGTAGTCTATTAGGATGCTTTGTATTTCTGTGGTGTCTGTTGTAACTTCTCCTTTTTCATTTCTAAATTTATTGAGTCCATTCCCTCTTTCTGTTGATGAGTCTGGCCAATGGTTTGTCAATTTCATTTATCTTCTCAAAGAACCAGGTTTTAGTTTTATTGATCTTTGCTATTGTTTTCTTTGTTTCTATTTTATTTATTTCTGCTCTGATCTTTATGCTTTCTTTCCTTCTACTAACTTTGGCTTTTGTTTGTTCTTTCTCTAGTTCCTTTAGGTGTAAGGTTTGATTGTTTATTAGGGATTTTTTTTTATTTCTTGAGGTAGGCTTGTATCCCTATAAACTTCTCTCTTACAACTGCATACATCCCATAGGTTTTGGATCTTCGTGTTTTCATTTCATTGTCATCTCTCTCTGGGTATTTTTTGATTTCCTCTTTGGTTTCTTCAGTGATCTCTTGGTTACTGAGTAATGTATTGTTTAGCCTCCATGTGTTTGTTATGTTTTTTCCCCTGTAATTTATTTCTAATCTCATAGCATTGTGGTCAGAAAAGATGCTTGATATGATTTCAATTTTCTAAAATTTACTGAGGCTTGATTTCTTACCCAAGATGTGATCTATCCTGGAGAATGTTCCGGGCACACTTGAGAAGAAAGTGTAATCTGCTGTTTTTGGATGGAATGTCCTACAAATATCAATTAAATCTATGTGGTCTATTGTGTCATTTAAAGCTTGTGTTTCCTTATTAATTTTCTGCTTGGATGATCTGTCCATTGGTGTAACTGAGGTGTTAAAGTCCCCCACTATTATTGTGTTACTGTCGATTTCCTCTTTTATAGCTGTTAGCAGTTGCCTTATGTATTGAGGTGCTCTTATGTTGGGTGTCATATATGTTTATAATTGTTATATCTTCTTCTTGGATTGAGTCCTTGATCATTATGTAGTGTCCTTCCTTGTCTCTTGTAACATTCTTTATTTTAAAGTCTATTTTGTCTGATATGAGTATTGCCACTACAGATTTCTTTGATTTCCATTTGCATGGAATATCTTTTTCCATCCCCTCACTTTCATTTTGTATGTGTCCCTAAGTCTGATGTGGGTCTCCTGTAGACAGCATATATATGGGTTTTTGTATACATTCAGCAAGCCTGTGTCTTTTGTTTGGAGCATTTAATCCTTTCACGTTTAAGGTAATTATTGATATGTATATTCCTATGAACATTTTATTAATTGTTTTGCATTTGTTTTTGTAGGTTCTTTTCTTCTCTTGTGTTCCCCACTTAGAGAAGTTCCTTTAGCACTTGTTGTAGAGCTGGTTTGGTGGTGCTGAATTCTCTTAGCTTTTGCTTGTAGTAAAGCTTTTGATTTCTCCATTGAATCTGAATGAGATCCTTGCTGGGTAGAGTAATCTTGGTTGTAGGTTCTTACCTTTCATCACTTTAAATATGTCATGCCACTCCCTTCTAGCATGTAGAGTTTCTGCTGAGAAATCAGCTGTTAACCTTATGGGAGTTCCCTTGTATGTTATTTGTTGTTTTTCCCTTGTTGTTTCCAATAATTTTTCATTGTCTTTAATTTTTGCCAATTTGATTACTATGTGTCTCGGCGTGTTTCTCGTTGGGTTTATCCTGTATGGGACTCTCTGCACTTCTGGACTTGGGTGGCTATTTCCTTTCCCATCTTAGGGAAGTTTTTGACTATAATCTCTTCAAATACTTTCTCGGGTCCATTCTCTCTCTCTTCTCCTTCTGGGACCCCTACAATGCGAATCTTGTTGTGTTTAATGTTGTCCCAGAGGTCTCTTAGGCTGTCTTCATTTCTTATCATTCTTTTCTCTTTATTCTGTTCTGCAGCAGTGAATTCCACCAGTCTGTCCTCCAGGTCACTTATCCGTTCTTCTGCCTCAGTTATTCTGCTATTGATTCCTTCTACTGTAGTTTTCATTTCAGTTATTGTATTGCTTATCTCTGTTTGTTTGTTCTTTAGTTCTTCTAAGTCTTTGTTAAACATTTCTTGCATCTTCTCGATTTTGCCTCCATTCTTTTTCTGAGGTCTTGGATCACGTTCACTATCATTATTCTGAATTCTTTAACTGGAAGGTTGCCTATTTCCACTTCATTTCGTTGTTTTTCTGGGGTTTTATCTTGTTATTTCAGCTGATACATAGCCCTCTGCCTTTTCATCTTGTTTATCTTTCTGTGAATCTGGTTTTTGTTCCACAGGCTGCAGGATTGTAGTTCTTCTTGCTTCTGCTGTCTGCCCTCTGGTGGTTGAGGCTATCTAAGAGGTCTATGCAAGTTTCCTGATGGGAGGGACTGGTGGTGGGTAGACCTGGCTGTTCGTCTGGTGGGCAGAGCTCAGTAAAACTTTAATCCACTTTTCTGCTGCTGGGTAGGGCTGGGTTTCCTCCCTGCTGTTTGTTTGGCCTGAGGTGACCCAGCACTGGAGCCTACCCAGGCTCTTTGGTGGGGCTAATGGTGGACTCTGGCAGGGCTCACGCCAAGGAGTACTTCCCAGAACTTCTGCTGCCAGCGTCCTTGTCCTCACTGTGAGACACAGCCACCTCCCCCCCCACCTCTGCAGGAAACCCTCCAACACTAGCAGGTAGGTCTGGTTCAGTCTCCTATGGGGTCACTGCTCCTTCCCCTGGGTCCTGATGTGCGCACTACTTTGTGTGTGCCCTCCAAGAGTGGAGTCTCTGTTTCCCCTGTCCTGTCAAAGTCCTGCAATCAAATCCCGCTAGCCTTCAAAGCCTGATTCTCTAGGACTTCCTCCTCCTGTTGCTGGACCCCCAGGTTGGGAAGCCTGACGTGGGGCTCAGAACCTTCACTCCGATGGGTGGACTTCTGTGGTATAAGTGTTTTCCAGTTTGTGAGTCACCCACCCAGAAGTTATGGGATTTGATTTTATTGTGATTGCACCCCTCCTACTGTCTCATTGTGGCTTCTCCTTTGTCTTTGGATGTGGGGTATCTTTTTAGGTGAGTTCCAGTGTCTTCCTGTCCATGATTGTTCAGCAGTTAGTTGTGATTCTGGTGGTCTCGCAAGAGGGAGTCTTTTTCATGGTTTTTTTGTGTATATTTTATGTTTTCTTTGCTTCTTTTGTTCTCTGTTTGCTTTCTGTTTTTATTTTTCATTCTTTGTTTTTGTTAGTTTAGTTCTTGACTGTTCTAATTTTAGCATTTTTGTTTTTCTGTTCCTTCATTTTCCTTAAATTTTTTTTCCTCTTTTTTCTGAGAGTGTGTGTGTGCATGTGCGTGTGTTGTGCTGTTGTTGCTGCTGTTTGTTTGATGTTGTTTTGCTATTTGTCTTGGGTTTTGTTCATCTGTTTGCTTCCTTTAATTTTTACTTTTTTTTCCTTTCCTTTTTTTTTCCCTCTCTTTTCTCTCATATTTTGCTGTGCAGCTGGTGGACTCTTGGTTCCCTGGCCAAGGGTCAGGTCTGTGCCTCTGGGGTGGGAGCACAGAGTCCAGGACACTAGACCGCCAGAGAATTCCTTAATCCAGGGAATATTAATCAGCGTGCGTGCTCCCAGACGTATCCATATTAACACCAAGTCCAAGTCCCATACAACAGCCTGGAGGCTCCAGTACTAGACACCTCACGCCAAACAACCAGCAACACAGGAGCACAGCCACACCCATCAGTAAACAGGCTGCCTAAAATCGTACTAAGCTCACAGACACCCAAAAGCACACCAACTGAAGAGGCCCTGGCCTTCAGAGGGAAAAGAATCAACTCCACCCTCCAGAGTGCAGGCACCAGGCCCTCCCACCAAGATGCCTACACAAGCCCCTGGACCAACCTCATTCACCAGGGGGCAGACAAGAGAAGCAAGAGGAACTACGATCTTGCAGCCTGTGGAAAGAAGACCATAAACACAGTAGGTTAGACAAAATGAGATGACAGAGAAATATGTTACATAGGAAGGAGCAAGGTAAAATCCCACAAGACCAAATAAATGAAGAGGAAATAGGCAATCTACATGAAAAAGAATTCAGAGTAATGATAGTAAAGATGATCCAAGATCGCGGAAATAGAATGGAGACATGGGTCGAGAAGATTTACAAGGACCTAGAAGAACTAAAGAACCCACAATCAGTGATGAACAATAACTGAAATGAAAAATACACTAGAAGGAATCAACAGCGGAATAACTAAGGCAGAAGAACGAATAAGTGAGCTGGAAAATAGAATGGTGGAAATAACTGCCAAAGAACAGAAGAAAGAAAAAAGAATGAAAAGATTTGAGGACAGTCTCAGAGACCTCTGGGACAACATTAAATGCACTAACATTCAAATTATAGGGGTCCCAGAAGAAGAAGAGAAAGGGAAAGGGCCTGAGAAAATATTTGAAGAGATCATAGTTGAAAACTTCCCTAACATGGGAAATGAAATAGCCACCCAAGTCTAGGAATTATAGAGAGTCCCAGGCAGGATAACCCCAAGGAGAAACATGCCAAGACCCATATGAATCAAACTAACAAAAATTAAATAAAACAAAAAATATTAAAAGCAGCAAGGGAAAAGCATCAAATAACCTACAATGGAATTCCCATTAGGTTATCAGCTGATTTTTCAGCAGAAACTCTGCAGGCCAGAAGGGAGTGGCAGGACATATTTAAAGTGATGAAACGCAAAAACCTACAACCAAGACTACTCTACCCAGAGACGATCTCATTCAGATTTGATGGAGAAATCAAAAGCTTTACAGAAAAGCAAAAGCTAAGAGAATTCAGCACCACCAAACCAGCTTTACAACAAATGCTAAAGAAACTTCTCTAGGCTGGAAACACAAGAAAAGAAAGAAGACCTACAAGAACAAACCCAAAACGATTAGGAAAATGGTAATAGAGACATACATACAGATAATTACCTTAAATGTAAATGGATTAAATGGTCCAGCCAAAAGACACAGACTAGCTGAATGGATACAAAAACAAGACAAGTGTATACGCTGTCTACAACAGACCCACCTCAGACCTAGGGACACATACAGTCTGACAGTGAGGGGATGGAAAAAGATATTCCATGCAAGTGGGAATCAAAAGTAAGCTGGAGTAGCAATATTCATATCAGACACAATAGACTTTAAAATAAAGAATATTACAAGAAACAAGGAAGGACACTGCATAATAATCATGGGATCAATCCAAGAAGAAGATATAACAATTGTAAATATCTATGCACCCAACATAGGAGAACCTCAATACATAAGGAAAATGCTAACAGCTATAAAAGGGGAAATGGACAGTAACACAATAATAGTGGGAGATTTTAACATCCCGCTTACACCAATGGACACATCATCCAGATAAAATAAATAAGGAAACACAAGCTTTAAATGACACAATAGACCATATAGACTTAATTGATATTCATAGGATATTTCACCTGAAAGCGGCAAAATACAATTTCTTTTCAAGTACACACGGAACATTTTCCAGGATAGATCACATCTTGGGTCACAAATAGAGCCTTAGCAAATTTACGAAAACTGAAATTGTATCAAGTATCTTTTCCAACCACAATGCCATGAGACTAGATATCAATTACTGGAAGAAATCTGTAGAAAATACCAATACATGAAGGCTAAACAATACATTACTAAATAACCAAGAGATCACTGAAGAAATCAAAGAGGAAATCAAAAAATACCTAGAAACAAATGACAATGAAAACACGACAACCCAAAAATTATGGGATGCAGCAAGAGCAGTTCTAAGAGGGAAGTTTATAGCAACACAATCCTACCTGAAGAAGCAAGAAACATCTCAAATAAACAACCTAACCTTACACCTAAAGCAATTAGAGAAAGAAGAACAAAAAAACCCCCCAAAGTTAGCAGAAGGAAAGAAATCATAAAGATCAGATCAGAAATAAATGAAAAAAGAAATGAAGGAAACAATTGCAAAGATCAATAAAACTAACAGCTGGTTCTTTGAGAAGATAAACAAAATTGATAAACCATTAGCCAGACTCATCAAGAAAAAAAGGGAGAAGACTCAAATCAAGAAAATTATAAATGAAAAAGGAGAAGTAACAACTGACACTGCAGAAATACAAAGGATCATGAGAGATTACTACAAGCAACTATATGTCCATAAAATGGACAACCTGAAAGAAAGGGACAAACTCTTAGAAAAGCACAACGTTCAGAGAGTGAACCAGGAAGAAATAGAAAATATAAACAGACCAATCACAAGCACTGAAATTGAGACTGTGATTAAAAATCTTCCAATAAACAAAAGCCCAGGACCAGCTGGCTTCACAGTGGAATTCTGTCAAACATTTAGAGCAGAGCTAACACCTATCCTTCTCAAACTCTTCCAAAATATAGCAGAGGGAGGTACACTCCTAAACTCATTCTACAAGGCCACCATCACCCTGATACCAGAACCAGACAAAGATGTCACAAAGAAAGAAAACTACAGGCCAATAGCACTGATGACCATAGATGCAAAAATCCTGAAGAAAATACTAGCAAGCAGAATCCAACAGCATATTAAAAGGATCATACACCATGATCAAGGGGGTTTATGCAGGAATGCAAGGATTCTTCAATATACATAAGTAAATCAATGTGATACACCATAGTAACAAATGGAAGGAGAAAAACCATATGATCATCTCAATAGATGCAGAGAAAGCTTTCGACAAAATTCAACACCGATTTATGATAAAAGCCCTCCAGAACGTAGGCATAGAGGGAACTTACCTCAACATAATAAAGGCCATATATGACAAACCCACCACCGACATTGTTCTCAATGGTGAAAAACTGAAACCATTTCCTCTAAGATGAGTAACAAGACAAGGTTGTCCACTCTCACCAGTGTTATTCAACATAGTTTTGGAAGTGTTAGCCACAGCAATCAGAGAAGAAAAAGAAATAAAAGGAATCCAATCTGAAATGAAGTCAAGCTGTCACAGTTTGCAGATGACATGATACTATACGTAGAGAATCCTAAGGATTCAGAAAACTACTAGAGCTAATCAATGAATCTGGTAAAGTAGCAGGATACAAAATTAATGCACAGAAATCTCTTGCATTCCTATACACTAATGATGAAAAATCTGAAAGAGAAATTAAGTAAACACTCCCGTTTACCACTGCAACAAAAAGAATAAAATACCTAGGAATAAACCTACCTAAGGAGGAAAAGAAGTAAAACTCTCACTGTTTGCAGATGACATGATCCTATACATGGGAAATCCTACGGATGCCACCAGAATACTACTAGAGCTAATCAATGAATTTAGTAAAGTTGAAGGATAGAAAATTAATACACAGAAATCTCTTGCACTCCTAAACACTAATAACGAAAGATCAGAAAGAGAAATTAAGGAAACAATCCCATTTACCATTGCAACAAAAAGAATAAAATACATAGGAATAAGCATACATGAGGAGGCAAAAGACCTGGACACAGAAAACTATAAGATAATGTTGAAAGAAATCAGAGATGACACAAACACATGGAGAGAATACCATGTTCTTGGATTGGAAGAATCAATATTGTGAAAATGACTATACTACCCAAGCAATCTACAAATTCAATGCAATCCCTATCAAATTACCAATGGCATTCCTCCTGTAATTAGAACAAACAATTTTACAGTTTGTATGGAGACACAAAAGATCCCAAATAGCCAAAGTAATCTTGAGAAAGAAAAACAGAACTGGAGGAATAAGGCTCCCTGACTTCAGACTATACTACAAAGCTACAGTAATCAAGACAGTATGGTATTGGCATAAAAACAGAAATATAGGTCAGTGGAACAGGATAGAAAGCCCAGAGATAAATCCACCCACCTATGGCCACCTAATCTATGACAAAGGAGGCAAAGGTATACAATAGAGAAAAGATAGTCTCTTCAATAAATGGTGCTGGGAAAACTGGATACCTACATGTAGAAGAATGAAATTAGAACACTCCCTAACACCATACACAAAAATAAACTCAAAATGGATTAAAGGCCTAAATATAAGGTCAGACACTATAAAACTCTGCAAGGAAAACATAGGGAGAACACTCTTTGACATAAATTGTAGCAAGATCTTTTTTGACCCACCTCCTACAGTAATGGAAATAAAACCAAAAATAAACAAATGGGACCTAATGAAACCTAAAAGTTTTTGCACAGCAAAGGAAACCATAAAAAAGACAAAAAACAACCCTCAGAATGGGAGAAAATATTTGCAAACAAAGCATCTGACAAAGGATTAATCACCAAAATATATAAGCAGCTCATGAAGCTCAATATCAAAAAAACAAACAACACAATCCAAAAATGGGCAGAAGACCTAAACAGACATTTCTCAAAATAAGACATATAGATGGCCAAAAAACACATGAAAAGATGTTCAACATCACTAATTATTAGAGAAATGCAAATCAAAACTACAATGAGGTATCACCTCACACCGGTAAGAATGGCTATCATCAAAAAATCTACAAACAATAAATGCTGGAGAGGGTGTGGAGAAAAGGGAACCCTCTTACACTGTTGGTGGGAATGCATATTGATACAGCATGGAGAACAGTATGGAGGTTCCTTAAAAAACTAAAAATAGAACTACCTTATGACCCAGCAATGCCACTACTGGGCATATACCCAGAGATAACCATAATTCAAAAGACACATGCACCCCAGTGTTCATAGCAGCACTATTTACAATAGCCAGGACATGGAAGCAACCTAAATGTCCATCAACAGAGGAATGGATAAAGAAAATGTGGTACATATATACAATGGAATATTAATCAGCTATAAAAAGGAATGGAATGGGGTTATTTGTAGAGGCATGGATGGACCTAGAGAGTGTCAGACAGAGTGAAGTAACTCAGAAAGAGAAAAACAAATATTGTACATTAACTCATATATGTGGAATCTAGAAAAATGGTGACCTTTTTTGCCAAGCAGAAATAGAGACACAGACGTAGAGAGCTAATGTATGGATACCAAGGGGGAAAGGAGTCGGTTGGGAGGAATTGGGAGATTGGGATTGACACATATACACTACTCATAGTACGTATAAAATAGACAACTGACAGGAACATAATGTACAGCACAGGGAACTCTACTTAATGCACTGTGGTGTCCTAAATGGGAGGGTAATCCAAAAGGTAGGGGATATATGTATATGCATGGCTGATTCATTTTGCTGCACAGTAGAAGCTAACAGAACATTGTAAAGCAACTATACTCCTATAAAAAAAAATTAAAAGGAGTATAAGGGAATGAAAAATTGTTTGCCAACAAATTCAATAGCCTAGATTGAATACATTCTTGTAAAGACAAACTACCAAAACTGAGTCAAGAAGAAATAGAAAATATGAACAAAATCATGATATGTAAAGATATTAAATTAGTAATTTAAAAATCCACCCAGGGTTCTACTCAGCTTTTAAATAAGACTTAACATCAATCATTTTAAAACTTTTTTGTAAAATAGAAAAGGAGGAAACTTTCCCCAATTTATTATATGAGGCCAGTATTACCCTTATATAAAAATCAGACACCACAAAAGAAGCAAACTACAGACCAATATTTCTTATGAACATAGAGGTTAAAATTCTCAATACCAGCAAATACTAGCAAATCAAATCCAGCAATATATTAAAAGGTTTACACACCAAGTAGGATTTATCCTAGGAATGAAAAGTTCGATTAAATTGGAAAATTAATTAATGTGATATTAATAGAAAAAACCCCAAAACCCACATGGTCTTCTCAATAGACATAGAAAAAAATGTGACAAATTCTAACACCCTTTCTTAATAAAAACACCCAATAAATAAGAAATAGAAGGGAATTTCTTCAACTTGACAAAGGTCATCCATTTAAAACCCACAGCTGTCATCATACTTAACAGTGAAATAATGAATGCTTTCCTCCTAAAATCAAAAACAGGAATATGATGTCTGCTCTGGCCACTTTACTTCAACATTGTATTGGCGATTCTAGCCAGAGGGAAATCAAGAAAAAGAAGTAAAAGGCATTCGGATTGGAAAAGAAGAAATAAAAACTATCTCTATTTTCAGATGACATGATCTTGTACATAGAAAACCCTAAGGAATCCACACAATATACCATTAGGACTAAGAGAAGAATTCAGCAAAGTTGTGGAACACAAGATCAGTATAAAAAATCAATTATATTTCTATACACTATCAAGGAACAATCTGAAATTGAAATTAAGAAAAGCATTCCATTTACAAGAGCACCAAAAAGAATAAAACACTTTGGAATAAATTCAACAAAAGAGCAATATTTACACAATGAAAACTATAAAACATTTTAAAAGAAATTAAAGATCTAAATAAATGGAGAGACATTCCACGTATATGATTCAGAAGACTTAATATTGTTAAGATGGCAGTACTCCCCAAAGTGATCTACAAATTCAACTCAATCAGTATCAAAATCCTGGGTAGTTTTTTTGCAGAAATTAATAAGCTGATCCTAAAATTCATATGAAAATACAAGGAATCCTGAAAAGCCAAATCAATCTTGAAAAAGAATGAAGTTGAAGGACTCACATTTTTCAATTTCAAAACTTACTACAAAGCTATGCTAATGAAGGCAATGTAGGAGTGGCAAAAGGATACAGATCAATGGAATAGAATCAAGAATCCAGAAACAAAAGAAACTTCTACTTATGGTCAATTGATCTTTGAAAAGGGATAATATAATTCAATGTGAAAAGGATAATCTTTTCAACAACTGATGATGGGACCACTGGGTATCCATGTGCAAAAGAATAAAGCTGAACCCCTCCCTCACCCAATATACAAAAATTAATTTAAAAATGGATCATAGATCTAAATGTAGGAACTAAAACTATAATACTATTAGAAGAAAGCAAAGAGGTAAATCTTCATGACCCTGGATTAGGCAACGGTCTCTTAGATATGATACCAAAAGCACAAGCAACAAAAGAAAAAATAGATAAACTGGACATCATTAAAGTTAAAAACTTTTGTCCCTCAAAGGACACAATTAAGAAAATGAAAAGACAATCCACAAATTGGGAGAAAACATTTGCAAATTATGTACTATTTGATGAAGGCCTAGTATCCAGAATATATAAAGAATTCTTACAACTCAACAATAAAAAGACAACTAATTAGAGAATGGGCAAAGGATTTGAATTGATATTTCTCCAGAAAAAGACAAAGAAATGGTCAATAAGCACATGAAAAGATGTTCAACATCATTAATCAGCAAATGCAAATCAAAACCACAATAAGATATCATTTCAGTCCCACTAGGATGGCTATAATCAAAAAGGTGGGCAGTAACAAGTATTGGCAAGGATATGAAGAAACTGGAACACTCATATACTGCTGATAAGATATCAAGTGATACAGCCAGTTTGGAAATCAGTTTGGTGATTCCTCAGAAGTTAAATATAGAGTACCATATGACCCAGTATTTTCCTTCCTAGATTTATCCTGAAGAGAACTGAAAACTTATGTTCACAAAAAAACTTGTACAGTAGCATTATTCATAATAGCTAAAAAGTGGAAACAACCCAACTGCCCATCAACTAATGAATCTACAAACAAAATGTGACATACCCATACGATGCAATATTATAGGCTATAAAAATAAATGAAGTGCTGATACACACTACAACATGCATGAACATTGGAAATATTAGTCTAATTTAAGGAAGCCAGACATAAAAGGCTCTACATTATTCCATTTATGTGAAGTGTCCAGAATAGGCAAAACCATAAAGATATAAAGTAGTCAAGTAGTTTTCTGGGGTTGGGGAAATGGAGACTGGGGAGTGTATACTGATGAGTATAAGGTTTCCTTTTGGGGTGATGAAAATGTTCTAAAATTAGATAATGGTGATAACTGCACAACTCTACAAATATACTAAAAAACCACTGAATTATACACTTTAAAAGGGTGAATTTATATCTCAATAAAACTGTTATTTTTTAAACGTCTGGCGTACAGTAGGCATTTAATAAATGTTGGTTGGTTTCATTCCCATCAGGCTAAATTTAGATAACAGAGCTGAGGCTACTTCCTGCCCAGGGTTTAACAACTTTTACCCCCCTTCAGCCTTGGCAGTGATCAGGTGGGATAGCCTGAGGGTTGCCAGAGAGGGAAACTGGAAACAGCTGTCCATATCTTTGGGCTGGGAAGAGGAGCTGTGATAAAGAATGGGGAATCCAAAGTTAGGGAACAGAGGCAGATTCTCTCATCAGAGGCCATTCTAGACAATAAACTTGGGAGGAAGGTGGAAAATAAAAGTTGAGACAAGAGACCACTGGCTTGTGATCTGGAGGAACCTTAATTCAATTAACAGCTTGCTATATCCCCTTCTCTGACTTTCATTTGGCTGCTAGCTTGAATTCTTTTTTTATTAATTTTTTTATCGGAATATAGTTGATTTACAATGTTGTTTCTGCCGTATAGCAAAGTGAGTCAGTTATACATATACATACATCTGCTCTTTTTTAGATTCTTTTTCCATATAGGTCATTACAGAATATTGAGTAGAATTCCCTGTGCCATACAGTAAGTTCTTATTAGTTATGTATTTTATATATAGTAGTGTGTATATGTCAATCCCAATCTCCCAATTCATCCCCCCCATATATACAATGGAATATTACTTAGCCATAAAAAAGAACGAAATAATGCCATTTGCAGCAACATGGATGGACCTAGAGATTCTCATACTGAGTGAAGTAGAAAGACAAATATCATATGATATCACTTATGTGTGGAATCTAAAAAAATGGTACAAATGAACTTATTTACAAAACAGAAATAGAGTCACAGATATAGAAAACAAACTTATGCGTGATTTCTTATAGGGAAGGCAGCTATCCCACTGCTTATAGTCACAGTGGACCGAGTCATTTCCCTGCCAGAAAACTATATCATTTTTCCTGTTTTATTGAGGTATACTTGACATATAACATTGTATTTGTTTTAGGTGTACAACATAGTAATTTGATATATGTACTATTGCAAAATGATCACCCCAATAAGTTTAGTTAACATCCATCAACTCACATAGTTACATTTTTTTCTTGTGATGAGAACTTTTAATACCTAATCTCTTAGCAACTTTCAAATATACAATACAGTTTTATTAACTATAGTCACCATACTGAACATTACATCCCCAGAACTTATTTATTTTATATTTTAGGTAAATAATTATATTACTAAGCATGGCAATGAAGTACAACAAACGAGAGCTGAATTTCTAAAATATCGGGCCCCACACCCTGGATATGAGTGAAAAAGTGTTGAAATGTATTGTGCTGCATTAGCAACAGGTAAACCAGGACTGACTAAATCTTCATTTGACTCGATCTTTTATGCAGATAAAGAATACTATGTATTTATTCATTTAATCAATAATATTAAACAAATTCTTGTGGGAATAGAACTAGAATGTATTAAGAATTGACTGGTTACTGGGCACTGCCTTAAGCACTGTCACAAACGTGATCCAGAAAAACAAAGCCTAAGAGAGAGCCTTTGAATCTTAGGATGGACAAGAGTGGCCTTTGAAAAGCAGTTTCACTGGAGACGTGAACCAGAGTTGGGAGGATCAGAGTGAGTGGCAGTGAAAAAGTGAAAGCAGTAATGTGAGTGGGCTCCTTTTCCAAGTTCACCACTAAAGGAAAGGATAGATGAGACAGCTTGAGGAAGAGGCAGGGTAAAAAAAATTATAGGAACTTATTTTTCTGATTATATAATGAGGGCCCAGTGTAGATAGGAAGAAGAGAGAAGTATAACAAAAAAATAAAATGGTTTATGATCTTTAAACAAATCTACATTTTCTGCATAAATTCATATCAAAGAAACCTGGACACTAAATTTAAAAGCTAGTATACAGTTTAGATTTCTAACTAATCAAAGTATATTTCTATCAAGGATAAATAAAGAAGGAAAGGTCAAAAAGTGGCTTTACTTTTAAGGCAGACGTTTAAGTTGAAGGAAAGGTATGAAAGTGACTGAAGCCACTTGGTACTGCTTTGAGATTATCTTCCTTACTGATAACAAGAAACTTGTTGACAGAAGATCTAGAAACTTAGAATAAAAACAGAGTGGCACTCCTGGGGATGCAATGTACAGCATGGTGACTACAGTTAATAATACTGTCTTGTATGTTTCAAAGTTATAAGACAGTAGATCTTTAAAGTTCTTATCACAAGAAAAAAAAATCTGTTAACTATGTGTGGTGATGGGTGTTAACTAGACTTATTATGGTGATCGTTTTTGCAATAAATACATCTATCGAATCATTATGCTGCACACCTGAAACTAATATAATGTTATAGGTCAATTATATCTCAATTTAAGAAACAATAAAATAAACATATAGGAGCAAACAAAAAATTCTATTCCCATTTAATAATCAAAATTAGAAACTTCATTTATATTTTAGGCTTCTCCTCTCTATATGTGGCTCAGATTTGCTGCACCCAAAGCAGCCTGCAGTCAAAGAAGCCAGAAATCAGGAAAGGGAATATGATTATTTTCCTTTTCATTGCATTTCTACTGCTCCTCTCATAGTTCTACTACTCTCCAAAGCTGGAGTGCACAGGGAGAGGAGAGGAAAGCAGGGCAGGAAAATTCTTACTTAACTGATGCTGATGCTGGCTGCCATTGGCTCCTTTTAGACTTGGCAGATGTTTAAATCTGGCTCTTTCTCTCTTAGATGATGTTTGGGTTATTTTGCAAACCTTATCACCATGACCACCACTCTGCATGTGTCCAATCCATCTCTATTCCAGCTAGTCATTTGTGATTTCTTCCATACCCTGAGGATTCTGCGGGTCCACTTCTGGCCTACTTCTACTGAGGCTTCCTCCTGGGCAGGAACTAAGACAACCCCAGACTGACTCTGTCACATTATCCACCCAGATCTGGTCCATGGGAAACCTCACAACTCTTGTTGTGACAGACTCTAAAGGGCACTGATTTCCCAACTGCAGCCATTGGTGACTTCCTCTTAAGCCCTCATTTTTTAGATTTTTCAAGCATTATTCTGACACCGGTCTTCTGAATCCACCAAACGCCAGGGAGCACATATTAAGCTCTTTCAGTGGTTTCCCTAAGTTCCTCTTTCTTGCCTTGATGTGAAGGGGAAACACCCAGACCCTCAGGCTCTTCCCACCATGCATGGTATAATCATACTTATAAATTTATATAAAATTACATGTGCATATATTAAAAGTTTTAAATAAAAAAGAAATAAGGCATTTAAAGAGCCAAGCACAGTGCTAGGAAGATGGTAAGTACTGAATGAATGTTAGCTATTATTGCTAAATATTAGTTTTCCTGAAAGGGCATCTATATGATTGTTAAGAAACAGAAAAAAAAGCGTCATTTCTTAATTGCCTAGCTAGCTACACACCAGTAAATCGATTCCCATTATTAAAACAAATATAGTTACAAATGTGAAGGACTATCTCGTGTCCCATATATATATATATATATATATATATAGAGAGAGAGAGAGAGAGAGAGAGAGAGAGAGAGAGTGAGTATATGTTTACAACAAAGATGGAATGACATAGTTAAATGAGATCAGTACATCTGCCAAGGCAAAGGAAGTGTTACCAAAACATGAGACTTCCCTGATGGCGCAGTGGATAAGACTCCACACTCCCAATGCAGGGGGCCCGAGTTCGATCCCTGGTCAGGGAACTAGATCCCACATGCGTGCTGCAACTAAGAGTTCGTATGCCACCACTAAGGACCCTGCGTGCCACAACTAAGGAGCCTGCCTGCTGCAACTAAGATAAATAAATATTTTTTAAAAAATGAACCATTATGAAAGAAAAACTAAACATAAATGGCACAGCATGTTGAACATTGTTAGGATCTTAAAAAAAAACTAAACAGGGTGGCATGATCAATAGAGCAATTTTGGTGCCATCTAAAAATTTTTTTGTAAATGAGGTGGAATATAAATGAAATAAATCATAGTAGCTATAATTGTTCCTTGCAGATCACACAATCAACATGGCAGAGGCAATTTGGTGGGTCATTAAAATGGCTAAAATGATCAAATTGCCTCTGCTGTGTTCTTGTTATTTGGGGCAGCCAGATTTAACGAGAGACACTCATGCATTCCATATTCATGCCTTCACTCATTCAAAAAATATGCACCTACTACGTGCAAAGTGTTTTCCTAGAGCCTGCGTTGGATATAAAGAACTATAATACAGTAATTTGCCTTAAGGCATGTACTGTCTAGTTGAAGAAGGTGAACAAAGCATGCTGTCTTTCAATTTAGAAATTTTGTGGCAAACTAAGCTAGCTAGGTAGAGTGTTAGGTACTTGTCATTAGGAGAAACATTTGCTGTTACTGTCAAATTCCATATATATTTTCAAATTCAAGGTGTCTATTTTCAAGTTTGTTGTTGGGTAGTAAAAGATACATATGGTGAAAAATTATTCAAAAGAGTATTTGTTTTTAAATATTGTGTGTATGTGCATTTCTTACACACCAGGACACAAGAAATGCCCTAATCTTCAAAGACACTAGTTTTTACTTCATTAGCTTATTATTTCACTTCCTTTTCCAATTTACCTCTACGTCCATGGCATGCAGTATATCGAATTTGGTAGAGAGATTCTAAGCCAACATAATACTTGGCCAGATATCATTCCCTGTTCTCTTTACAGAATTTCTGCAGTATTTTCTCTAAATGTTTTTTTTTCCTATGACATAATCTCTCTTCCTTTTTTGTTGTTGTTTCCCAATAGGAATCTAAATTTGTAACCTAATAGGGATCTAAAAATCCTTACTTCAGCAGCTTCTAATCTGCTACTGAATTCTTCCCAGACCCATGATTTAACATCTGGGTTCAATATTCTAATCTTCCAATGAGGACTAGAGCTCAGCTTTACTTGCTTCTTTCAACCTGGGAAAGCAACTCAAAAAAAAAAAAAAAATTTGAACTCATCAGCTTCCTGATTTGAGATCTTTGTAATACAGCTTCATTATTTTGACATGAATTCCCCAGACATCAGACTCACCCATATTCAAATTTAAGGGCAAAAACATCCCAAAGACAAACATAAATTCCTTTTGGATTGCTCAACCTCTACTTCTCCTGATGCAGATAATTGAGTTGACAGTATATTTTACACAATGAAAAGTGTAAAAGGACCTTTGGCTAGCAATTAGCTTTTTATATAACTTTGAGATATTGTAGACCAAAGAGATAGCATACAGACTTGTTAATAATTCTTTTTAATGTTACATTTAAAATAACTTTAAAATTGGGTCATAATGAGTGATTCTTGAAAAATCCCCAGTTATTTCAATTGCCTAGCTTTAAATAATGCTGAAACACAATGGCTTCATCTTGAAAATTTGACAACCAAATTGATACTAATTAAAGCCGTGTGTGCAATTTTCCTAGGGCTTTAAAACAAAATGGAATTTGAAACTCAGTGACAAACTAGAATGACTGTCACAAAATTAGATAATTAGAAGATTTTAAAAGAACTCATGTAATACAGTAGACAGCAGGTAGCTCTACAAAGTACTATACGGAATGTAATTTATGTGAATTTTTAAAAGGTATAATACCGGAGTGCATTTAGCAGTACTGAACACTTGTATGAGCTTGACCCTGAGGTATACTGGGGCTGAATCCCGGATGAGACAGGAGGAGGAACAGATCCACGTATAAGTTGGGTCATGGGGCTGCAAGCTAGTGTTCAAATGGCAAATTCTTCACTGATTCAGACTGGCAATGAAAGTTGGTCCATTCCAGTGGGCAAGGGTATAGAGATTAGAAAATAATGAAGTCAGAAGAGGTAGTGCTTTGGGGTTTCAGCAGCTGAAGTCTAACAAAGCCTTAGTTTACGGAGCACAGGATTCAGCACCTCAAGAGTGGGCTGTTAGGGTCCCATTCGCGTGGATTTGGTTCAGTCCTCCTGTTCCAAAGGGGAACTTGAGTTCTGAACAGTTAACTGAGACAGAAATCCAGTCAAATGGCCTGGAAGAGCATAGAAGTATGAGCAGAGCCTGGGCTTCGGGCCATATGAGAAGCCAGGGCTCTTCCCAGGCACACAAAACCCAGGCTTAAAGCAGTAAGATGAATCCCATATTCCAACGACTCTGGTTTGAATCTGATTTTAAACACTGCCTGTTAGGAACAAAGATAAAAGCAATGGCTGCAAGAGAGTCAGGAACCTGGTTTAGCTGAATGTCGGGCTGAGGGTATTGGTGCCTTCAAAAGAGCAGGGCTAGTGAAGGCAGAGCCTATAAAACTCAGTCCTCAAGAAGTGATTCGTGACGTAGAAAGGATGGAAACCCAAAAGGAATGGTTTGTACTTGTATACATTCAAAAAAGGATGCTGATTAACTTGTACATCCAGTTAGAACACCAGAGTGGTGTCTCCTTAAGAATACTTGGTGAGAAGTTTTTTAAACCCGGAATGTTGTAAGAGCTAATAGTAATGGCTACATTTACTGAGCACCTCAATTGGGCCAAGCACTTTTTGTAAATTATCTATAATGCTCTCAACAACTGACAAGGTACTTAGACTTACTAGTATTTTACAGATACGAAACTAAGACTCAGAGAGGTACAGTAAAGGGTCCCCAGCCACTCAGCTAATAAGGTGCTGCACTGGGTCTGGTTTCAGTAAAGCAGTTGAGAAAAAATAGGCTTATCTTACGGAATAAAATATGTACAGTTTATTACCAGTTAAGCAAAAAAAAAAAAATTTCATTTACGTGTATAGTTCAGCTTACTTTAATATATGTATAGCAAAATGAAAATAAAACACAGGCTTTGTTACTGTGATGATCTAATGCTAACTGGTCCTTTCTCATTTGGATATTAGTGAAATCTTTAGATAATGTCTACGCTTCTCAATCTGTGTCTTGGTTTCTTAGTGTCCGCCTTTTTACTCTCCCAATTGGTCTACCAAATGGGATGTATTGGTAGATGTATTACCCCAGTTACTAAACTAATCCTAAGTGAAACAGAACTTGTGTTTAAAATCTGCTAGTATTCAAATTCCAACTTAAATTTCCTTCATATCTTTGGGTCACAGTCATGTAGCCTCCTCCTAGCTCCCAATATCAACTAACACCTGACGACAGGGAAAACTAAGGTATGAGGTGATATTATTATCTAGGATAATAAAACTTCAGAAGAAAATTACCACAGATCTTTAAAAATCATAAAGACAATGCTATGGATGCCCTACTACAACTATTCACAAAGAAGTTTCAATGTAAAGAAACATTTTAACATTAGAAACTCAATTTCAGAGATAAAAATATATAGTACAGGAGTTGTATCTGTGCATCAGATAAAGAAGGATTCAATACAGATTTCCAAGCAAAATAATATCAGATGTGTCAACAAAAGCATACATTGGGCATCTGAAGGGAGGAGGAGGGTGAAGGTTAGGGGTGAGAGGGGAATATCTGTCCCTGACGCAAGAAAGAGAAGAAAGGAAAAGAAGCAGCATCAACAATAGTCTGAATGGAAAAGCAGACTTTGGTCACGGCAGGGCAGATGCCAGGTCCCAGAAAATGCTGCTGAAACTAAACATCTCTTTGTCAGTCCATCCGACCAGCTCCCCTGCCTCCCAACTCCAATCACATGTACTGATGGGCGGCACTCACTTGGTCCCAGTGATGGTTCCAGAGCTGGAGATGAGATGCCAAGCCAAGTGTGAGAGTTTAGCCAACTGAACACTTAGGAGGAACAGTGTCCACACAAGACTGCCATCACTTAGGACACCAGTTGCAAATGTGGGGCATTCCCCAAACCACACTCAGCTTTGATAATTCGCTAGAAGGACTCAGTATGCACTGAAAGCTGCTACACCCACAGTTATGGGATCTTATAGGGATTAAAATCAGTCAAGGGAAGAGATGCATGCATAGGGCAGAGTCCAGGATGGGTCCAAATACAGAGCTCCTGGTTGTCCTCTTCATATGGAGCCATGGACAGTGTTAACTCCTTATGGCCATGTTATGTGACAATACGCATGGCCAGCCAAGGAAGCAAACCCCAGTCGTCGGTGTTTAGAGTTTTTACTGGGGCTCCATCACACACTATCTACATGGCTGACCTTCACTCTCCAGCCCTTCTGGGAGGTTGGGCTGATATCTTTAGTCTCCAGTCCCTTCTGGAGACAAAACTGATACCTCACGGCCCAAAGCCCCCATCATAAATCACATTTTTAGACGGATAACTAGTGGGCCAAAACCCTCAGGCAACGATACTCCAATCAGGCAGGACATTCCAACGGCCTAGAGATCACCTCCCTGTAGTTGAGGGAAAGGCCAGACCACTCTCGGCATAAGGTTAATTTTCTACTGCATACCAGGCCAACCAGAATTCTTCCCCAGGAATTTTCTTTTTGGAGATGGAGAAGAGGGGACTTCGTTAGTCGGGATCCCTAGAAGCATAGCAAGGACTCTTGTGTAAGTGATTTACTGAAGGAGTGTTCTCAGCAGAAAGTATCAGGATGTAAGGGAAGCACGATAGTACAGGGGAAGATGCTAAGCAAAGAAATGGTTTCAGCTGAAGTCTAGCCATAGACCAGGGGCATGACATCGATTGCACCTCAGACCTGACCCACCTTGAGAAGAGGCTTTGTATCTCCAAAGCAGTCAGCCATTGGCTTTGGGCCACCACGGGGGAGGGGAGGCATTATTTCCCAGGCATTACTGGGTGAAGCAGCAACTAGTGTCCCAAGGCAATTCTCCAGAGTTGCGTGCAGCTGTGAGCCAGTATCAATAGGCACACAGGCAGCAGCTCAAGGACAGATGCGCTGACCTGGAAAAGCAGGTATGGGTGGGCCACCAATAGCCATGACTGTAGTCCACACCTTGTACTGCTCACATCAGTGTGCTGTCACAGTGAGTTCACTCCACCCAGTCACGGCTTCTCCAGCATTCTGGAGCATTCACTTCCCCAAAAAGGAAGGTCAGCGGGACAGACTTTAGTCCTCTGCTGCTACATTTGATCACAAGGCCAGATACTCATCATCTCGCTCCTCTGCCGCTCATTCTAGATTCTCCTCTCCACTGGCAAGGGTTTCCACTGGATTAGGTTTGCCTGGTGTAGTATCTCAGACCCTCATTGTGAGCAGGGCTAAGGCCCTTCTCAGGCTATGATTGCTATTTTCATCTATTTACAGTTAAAATCAGGCAGGAGAATAATAGATGTCACAGCAGATCACCTGAATAGCAAAGCCATTTCCCCCTGCTCCTTTAGATATCAACAGTTCTACCTCTTTATAATGATGAAGGTTATTACCCTTGCCAGTGTGGTAGTTACTTTCTTTGCCTACCAACTGCTGTAGAGGGACAAGGATTGCAAAGTGACCAGGAAGTAGTTATAGCTTTAGGTTTAGAGGTACTCTATGTTCCTTGGTGGAAGGACCCACCCCCTTGAAAATTCAGAACTCTCAACCCTCAGATTCTAAACCTGAAAGGATAGGAAGACAAATTCTCCAAGTGGGTCATTGGGAGTGATGCTGAGTAGGGATACTACTATTTCTACCCCTTAGAACCTTAAGCTATGCATTCTAACTACCTGAGACATAGCTCCATATAATAATCATCACTTTAGTATGTACACAACATTCTAAAGAACAGCGCTCCTTTCTCACTCAGGAGTCATCTCCCAGCTAGCACCTCGGTAAAAGCTTCAAAAAGCCATTCCACCACATTATCAGGCTGACAGCTCCCGGGTCATGCTATATGTGGTAGGACCAGTGGATTCTATATTCAAACGCAAGTTGTCTCTTCTCCTTTGCCATAAGATGGGTCCTTTGTTCTAAGGAGATATTATATGGGATCTTATGTCAGTTAATCAAAATCTATGAGC
The DNA here is from genome assembly GCF_937001465.1 of Orcinus orca. Classification (NCBI taxonomy): domain Eukaryota; kingdom Metazoa; phylum Chordata; class Mammalia; order Artiodactyla; family Delphinidae; genus Orcinus; species Orcinus orca. The sequence continues at coordinate 102,115,272 of NC_064560.1, forward strand.
CGTCAAAGAATACAGTTAGATTAGGTTCTGTAAACGAGAAAGACACACCCATACCCAGAACGATCATAGTTAGAATGAATTTTTGATCTTTCAAAGGTGGACATTATCTCATGTAATCAACTTGCCACCAAATGACTGCAAGGGAGACCAAAGGGTCTCCTTACGGCTCCTCTCATCCCAAGCAAAAACAAGCATCGTTGACTCTTCAGCAACATACCACAGTCCATGGTCATGACCAAGTCCAATAGTATCCTTCTTCTCCTGTTCAGACTTGCAACCGCTCTGACCCAGAAGACCTTTTGCATATGTATTTAGAAAAGTGTCTCAGTCTACATTACAATTTGTATAAATAAAGAATTCTAAATTTATCTAAAGCTCCTAGGTGCATTAAAACCATTTCCTTACTTATAAACGGCTTCTATTCTCTTTCCACTTTGTTAGTTCTACTTTTGAATGCTCTTTGCTAGACAAAATGGAAGGAAAATAGGAGTTACCAAGTCCTGTCTTCCTTAGTAAACATTGCTTAACCTGCTAAAATAGCTAAAGTGTGTCTTTTCAATCATTTTAATCCAATCATCTAAACATCTTTTTTTAAAATGGGAGATGGGGCACTTTTCATGTCTTTAGCATATCTTATCTATTGAACTCCAGCCTTCCAGTCTTAAACATTCACAGCACATTTTGTTGTCTTTGAATTATGTGACACACCCTCTATTTTGTTTTAGATCATTTTAAAGCCTGGGCTTATCACAAAGCTCCCTATATAGCTGATTTTATTTCTTTGTATGCTGGTTATCTCACTTTCCCAATGATATAATTAATGATTGCATAGTGATAATTTTATAAAAATCTCATATATTTTGAACCATATTCTTTTATAGATATTCTAACCCTAGTATCCACAACATATGGATAATCTTGGCATGTGGCCAAAAACTCATGGATGCTGAAATCACTAGGGAGGTCAGAGTCTGTACTTAAAGTAAAATAAATTTTTGCCTTTGACAATCCCATTTTCAGTTCCAAAGCCAGAGGAACCATAGAGGACATGGTCTCTCTCTTCAGAGATTCCAATCTCACATTATCCTCGGGTCTTTGTTAGTCAGATTTAAGTCCATAGTGGTATTTTCCATTATTGTATGAGAATGTTGCCTCAGGTCTGGCATGCATCTTCACAAATCTCTTTCTTTTCATTAGATTCCACAAAAGTCCAAACTTAAGTTACTTTAAACACTGTCATGAATTCGATTTGGTGGTTTTCTTTATATTTTTCACATAAAATCATCCACCTACCCCTGAAATCTTGTCCTCTTTAAAACTATAATATTTTCTGAAGAATAAATTCTGTGTTCCAGGCTATAAAATTCCAACATGATCAAAATGCTCTGGAAATTCAGAGGTGGGGCAAACTGGAAAGGGTAATGGCTTTCTAAATCAAGAATGGGTTATAACCCATCTTTGCTTGAGATGGAATGAGGACATAGTTCAAGAAAACAGGAAGAACTGGAAACACTCAAGATGTGTTTAGAAGACAAATGAACTAGTTTATCTGGAAGGTTTCCAGAATCAGATGTGAGAGTTAAATCTGGAATGAAAAAGTGGAGAATTTACATGCCAAACTAAGAATTAGGATAATATCCTGGAGTGAGAAGGAAGTCTTCAATGGTGTTTAGGAAGTGAATTGATGGCATTAAAACTTTATTTTGGGAAGATGTGTGATGCATTAAGCAGAACTATCAGAAGGAGAATTAATGATAGTAAAGAAATTTTGAAGTTATTCAAGCATGAGGGAATAAGGCCTCATACTGATGGTAACAAAAATGGAAATAATGAATAGATGGAAGGCCTATTTCAAAACACAGGGCTTGTTTGGCTGTTCCTAAAAAGGTTAACCATAGCATTACCATATGACCCAGCAACTCCACACCTAGGTATATATTCAAAAAAACTGAAAACAGGTGTTCAAACAAAAACTTGTACACATATGTTCATAGTAGCATTATTCATAGTAATCAAAGAGTGGAATCAACTCAAATGTTCAAATAATGAATGGATAAACAAAATGTGGTCTACCTATACAATGGAATACTACTTGGCAAATAAAAGGGATGAAGTATTCATACATGCTATAACATGGATAAACCGTGAAGATATTATGCTAAGTAAAATAAGCCATATACAAAAGGACCAGTATTGTATGATCTCATTTATTTGAAATATTTGGAATAGGCAAATCTGTAGAGACAGAAAGCAAATTAGTGGTTACCAGGGACTGGGGTAAGGGGATGATGGGGAGTGACTATGTAATGAATACAGGGTTTCTTTTCAGGATGATGAAAATGTTCTGGAACTAGATAGTGATAACGGTTGCACACCACTGCGATTCTTAATTCCACTAAATTGTACATTTTTAAATGGCTAAAATGGTCAATTTTACGTTATGTGTATTTTACCACCAAAAAATTCCCAGAAAACAAAAAACACAGGGCTTGCTAAATGATTGGAAAGGTTAAGGAAAAGGGATGAGCCATGATATTATCATTTGAAGTATGGTTGACTGGGATACAGATGACATCATTATCTGAAAGAAGGAAATTAATTAGGGGACTTATTTAGGGGAAAACTATGTGGCAGGTCCCTCCCTAAATGGCAAGAGGGGAGGTCATGGGGGTCAACATTAGGTTTTCTTTAGCTGGCTTGTTTACCGTGAGTGGTTAAGCCTTTTACCCAATAATACACAATGAAGGTGGAGCTGATGCCTGCTGATTTATGAAGCAGGAGACTTCCACTTAAATGCTTCAGATACTGCCTCACCGACTGTGAAGGACAGGACATACCACCGAGATTCCCCTTCATGGAAAGTGTTTGTAACTCCAGCTGCTGGAAGTGCTGTCAGCAGGCAGCCTTTAGCTGTCAGCGCTTATGGGGTCTGCCTCAGGCACAGATAGTGCCTAGCCCAAGGTCATGCTCCTTCCAGAGCAGCTCATAGCCATGACTTATTAACAGGGGAGTATAAAGGCCCTGCCAAATGGGCCCAATACAGGAAAACTCTGATGGGCTATTTTAGCTCCAGAGCTCCTCCCACCCTTCCACAGCTATTGATCACAATGGCACTCCCTAATAACAACCTGTACCCTAAACTCCAATTCAGTATGCTTCCCAGAAAGTCCAACCTGCAATAATTAGTGCCAGGGTGGTCTAAAACACAGATAAGATAGGGATTTAGAGTTAGTTCATTCACTACCTGCTCGGTAAAGAGGATGCCATCACTGACAGCAAATGAAGCATGGACAGCCTCTGGAGGCAGGGAGCTCTGCAATGGTCCAAATTTCCACTCGTGGTGAACTGGGAAGGCATACCAGTGGAAAGAAATAACCTAGCTGGTCTGATGTATTAGACATTTGAGAAATATGGATACATTAGTAACTACAAGGACAATGGAATTCCACAGCTAATGCTAAAGTGGATTGATGCTCTAGAAAAAGACAACAAAAGGCTGAGAGCAATTAACACACAATTGAGAGTCAAATGGAAAACCAGGCGGCCCCTTAGCAGCATACAAAGTGGTTCTCCTTTCCTGAAGTAGGAGGGCATAGAAAACTTAGGACCAGGCCCAGAACTTAATTGTTAGAGTAGGTACTTTCCAAAACAGTTCAACTTTCAAACAAGACAGATCAAGACACTATTTGAGAAAGAATTGGGCCTTAACACTTAGAGTGGGGAAGTCTGGGTTGATACCCTTGAAAATATCAAATTCTCAGGTTTCCTGAAAGCTATCAGGCTACAGAAAGGGCCCAACCCTCCCTATTCAGAGCTACCATGCATCTCTTGCTTTAAGAAAATGCAGATTTCTCTCTCCTGCCAGACAATATGTGCTCCTCTAAGAATCTGTAAGGTAGGCAGTTGGGGGAATGATTCTGATGGGGGGTCAAAGCAAAACCCAGCTGGGGACATGTTGGGCCTAATAAGGACAGAAAGGAAATGCGGGAGCCAGCTAGCACGGGCTGGAAAGAGCTTGGGAAGTATGCCTGGGACTGTATTCTGGAGTGCTTGATCAAGAGGATTAGAACAAAAGATTGTAAAAGGGGTTATTTATTAAATCCTGAGATATAGGATTTAACAACTATAGCAAAGATCCCAAGAGGGAGTGTGAACTCACTGATTGGATAGCACATAGAAGCATGCAAAAAATGATGGTGCATAATAAAGGAAGTCAAAATGCCAGAATCCCTGTGGCAGATGGAAAAGGGGATTGAAAGGCACAAGGAAATAAGCATCCTAGAGTAGATATACCATATCATACAAAGAACAAACCAAAAAAAACCCCCTAGTTATGTTCAATGGGAAGACCTGAAGGATACACAATTTACCAAGACCATACGGATGTGCTGGTGAGAGGAAGACAAACATCCCCTGAAAACTTCAGTGTTGGTTCTCTTTTGTATGCCTGCACTCTTGATAGGAGAGACGATTAGCTAACCAGGTTTACTCATGGCAATAGGGATGATAAGGTCCCAAAAAGATAGAGGACAGGTGGTAGTACTTAATGATCAGAAGCCAGGTTGATGCAATTATTGTAATGAATGGCAAGTTCAGGCTGGGAACTGAGAGGAACTGACCCATGGAGAATTATGGAGATGGTTAGTATAATACAGTATCCCCAGCAACAAAACAGATGGACAAAACCAAATGCACTATTCAACTTGTACCATCAGAAGAGAGCAAGGATAACTAATTAGGAGGCTGAGGACAGTTGTCCCAACAAAACTTCATGATCGGGACTTCTCTGGTCCAGTGGTAGAGAATCCACCTTACAACACAGGGGACGCAGGTTCGATCTCTGGTCAGGGAACTGAGATCCCACATGCCGTGGGGCAACTAAGCCCGTGTGCCACAACTACTGAGCTCGGGCACCTCAATGAGAGAGCCCTCGTACCACAAAACTACAGAGCGCATGCACTCTGGAGCCTGCACGCCACAACTACAGAGACCATGTGCCCTGGAGCCTGCGAGCCACAGCTAGAGAGAGAACCCGCAAGCCACAACTAGAGAGAAGCCCGTGTGACACAACGAAAGATCCTGCGCACCACAACGAATGATCCCACGTGAGGTAACTAAGACCTGACGCGGCCAAAAATAAATTTAAAAAAACAAACAACTTCATGATCTTTTACCCTGTTTTCAAAATTAAACCAGTTTTTTGGACCAGAGGATGCCAGCTCCTCAGAAGGAATAGCCCTACAACAGCAGGGCAAATGTACAAGGTAAAAATCTTTTCCCACTGGGACCTATGGACATTTACTCAGATACACATGTACTGGGAAAAGGGAACTGTCCAAATGTTTCAGAGACTGCTGAATATTGCTTTTAGACTTGGTAGTCATGTCTAAAAACAGCAGAGGTGCCAGCTGAGGATGACAAACATCTGGACTGAGACAAGCTGCAATTACAGGGCTGTAGTTCACCTCACTAACATTCCTCTTCCAAGTTTTCTCCAGTAGGAGAGGCCCATCAGAATCCTAGAGGAGCTTCCTTCCGGTCCTATTTTAAGAAGTAGATTTGAGCTGTGCAGAGGGTATATAGCGATAGACACAAAACTGTGATGCCCAGACCCCTGTTTAGAGAAGGACTTTGCTGCCCAGTCACTAGCTTTTTTGGACCCAGCTCTTAGCTCTTTCCAGGATTGCCTCAGCTGCAGAAACATCCCTCACCCAAGGTCACAACCCTTCTCAATGGCACACATCCAATGACTGATTGACACTAAGAATAAAGGCCCCATCATTTCCACCCCAAATAAAGCAACTCTGACGATTAGCTCCAGAGCTCTCCCTGGCATTGGCAAAAATGTCATCAAGCCTGCATTACAGTTTGGCTTTTCTCTTTGCACCTACCCGCTTCTTTTTTTCCCGCTACAGGTATTAATCCTGAGGGTATTCTGTAATAAACACCTTGCACTCTAAACTCTAACTCACAGTCTGCGTCCTGGAGGACCCAACCTACAGTAGCTACCTTCTCCAAATCAAATGGAAGAGTACAGATAGATATTTTACTGAGACAAGTGTTGAGTGATTGGTGGTAGTAGAAAATGGGGTATTGGGTCCCTGGGTTTTAAAATTTGCTCCCTTCTCCATATAAAGCTTCACTCTCTAGACCTTCAGGTGGTAGTTAGAAGATCTACCCCACTGAGTTTGAAAATGTCCCTATCTTTAACCTGCTCTATTTCCATCTGCACATTCTGCAGTGTTTGCTTCTCCATTTCCTTGGAATCTGCCACCTGTCCCTACACAACTCATCAACTCCTAAACCCTTCTTGGGACCTGTTGCATATCTACTGCATGTACAAAATCTATTTTGCATCACCCTCATGGGACTTAGGGGTGTAAAGGCAACCAAAGGAAACAGAAAGCTCATGCTGTCCGCTGTGCCATGAGTAAAAAGTCCTTTGTCTCTGACCCAAGAGTCTTGTGTCTTCTGCCAGCATCCCTGAAAGTTACAGGCTGACGTTTAGCATGCAAGTAAGGCTCGGTTTCAGATCCTTCACTGCTCTTCACACTTTTGTCCCATGAAAAGTTGGGAAAAGAATGGGAGCAGGAAGTTTCCACTCTACTTGTGGCTGGGATTCTTCTCAATAATCATAATCAAACAACGATCAACCTTGAAGTTTAATTTTTTTTAACACATCTCTCTACACAAAAGACTTCTATTTCTCTTACTGGCATAACTTTGATTTTATTTATTACAAACGTAGGCCTTATGTTAAAAGAACATAACATCCTCCTTGACCTGGGCTAAACTACAAAACATTCTGACATTAAGTAACAAGGGACACTCTGCTCATGTTGCTTTTCCCTGTTTCTCCCCTGATTAGAGGAAAAAGAGTACAGAGGTAATTGTCCCAGCTGGCTCTCTCTGTCTCAGTGGGAATGTAAGTGGTATGGTAATAAATAGGCCACATTTGAGGTCATAGTGGAATACCCAACTAGAAATTTCCAGTAAGCACTTGGATGGAACTTGAGGAAAATGTCAGATTTAGAGATAAAGACGTAGTAATTTGAAAGTTAGTCACAAGCTTGTATAAGATATGCAACTTATTTTATTTTTTACATTTCAACTTACTTTCTGATTATGACTTACTTTCTGACTCCATTCCACTGGGATGACAGGAAAGTTGATCTCAGCCACTCTTAAGGATGCCCTTCTCCCTGGGTTGTACCATAATTTCAAGGTCTTATACAGTGCCAGGGCATGGAGGGGAACTTACACAGTTCCCACTGGGAGTCCATTGTCCTGTTTCCATGGACCCTCCAATTCTAGAAGATCTCTGCTGCTTTTGTGCCAATTTAGTGCCTGGGAATCTTTTTCAGACTGCTTATGTTCCATCTGTCTAGATGCTCCAAGAGCCATTTCTCTCTAGCTGCTTTCTTTCTCTGTGCTGTCTCCCTGGTGGTATAGCTGAAAGCAGTACCCCAATGTCTAAGCTCAGTACCTCACAGATCTTTTCATTCCTGCCTCTGAGAGAATATCTGTACAGTCTGAGATAGATATTTGTTTTTTCATGTCTCTTCTGAGACATGCCATTTATGCCTAGGAATTTTATCCCCACTTCCTTTTAACTTCCCCTTTAAGTTTTTTTAAGGGCTCACACTTTTGGGATGCAAAATTCAAGAAGACTTGGTTGATTTCTGCTTTCCCTTCTGCTGCATGCCTTCTTCTAGGCAATGATCACAGGGCTACGTGCTTGAATGAGAAGTAAGGAGAAGGGAAATACAGAGATTAAAAACCCCATAGATTCATATCTCACAGCTACACAGTTTTGATCATGAGCTAAAGGTGAAGCCATTAAAATTAATTAAATATTTTTTAACCTATTACATCAAAATCCTTTGGTCTATCTTGCACTTTAAATCACACTTCTGCCATTAAACTAGTCAAAGTGTTTCAAACTCCGGTGATTTCATTTTCTTCTGAACTCAAGAGAAGTAATTATCACTAGATTCATTCTTTTGGTAATGACCATGTACTATCTTGTAACTTATCTTGCTCTTTGGATATCCTGAGGTTTTGCCCATAATTGTTTTAAATTGCAAAACTATTATGTTTTCATTATAAAGAATTCGTTTGGGGATTTAATTTTGTGTGATGGCAGGTAAGTATTTGAACTAATGCTTTTACTGAAAACACCAAAAAATGCTGAATATAATATATATGTTTTAATTAAGAGCACTAAAAATCTGACAAGATCATAAGGAACTACCAGGCCAAAATCCAAGGGAAAGCCGAAATCCAGAGAGAGAAGTCACAACACCAAAGCTATTCTTGGCCTGAGGGTTTTGTTATTCCTGGAAAACTTGAATTTGGTTTGGAAAACCTGCAGGGTAGGGGGGACAGATGTCAAATCCTAAGTGGGAGGCGAGGAGTCTAGTAGAAGATTTAGTCAAATTAAACTGAGGCCATAAAACGCTATACTCTCAAGATAGAGATGAAACAAGTAAATCTGCTCTAATTCCGACTTCTGGGGAACTGCAAAGAATCTTGCGTTGGTTCTGGAAGAAGAAGAAGAAGAGGAAGGAGGAGAAGGGGGAGGGGGAGTGGAGGGGAGAAGGAAGAAGAGAAAAAAGAAGGGATTAAAACCTTCTCTAAGAATTTGTGACTACACAGTGTATCCTCCCATGGATGTGCAGCCTGGATTAATATCACAGGATGATCAATAAAACCTCAAGCCATGAACTTGTTTTGAGAGATGGTTCTAGACTGGAGCCTGGCAGAAGCAAACACAAATACTCTCTGGAGAAGGTACTGTGGTAAGGCAGAATAATGCCTCCTCCCCCAGAACAAAAGGTGTCCGTGTTCTAATCTGTGGCGCCTGTGAATATGTTACCTTACTTGGTAAAAGGGACAATGCAGATGTCATTAAGTTAAGAATCTTGAGCTAGGAGCTTATCCTGGATTATCCAGGTAGGCCCAATGCAATCATAAGGCTCCTTATAAGAAAGAGGCAGGAGGATCAGAGTCAGGAGTAGGAGATGTGGTGATGGAAGGAGAGTTTGAAGTGATGCAAAAAAAGAGCCAGAAGCCAAAGACTGCAGGCAGCCTCAGAAACTAAAAAAAAGGCAAAGAAACAGATTCTTCCCTAGTCTCCAGGAAGAATGCAGCCCTGCTGACACCTTGATTTTAGACTTCAGAACTGTAAAAGAATAAAATGTGTTATTTTAAGGTATTAAATTTGTGGTTGTTATAGTAGCAATAGGAAATTTTTACAGGTGCCTTAATTATAGGTCCCAAAGAATCCCCATCAATGATTTTCAAGAACAATGAGCCATACACAGTAAAAATACCAAGCATAGAAAAATGCATTTCCAAGCTATAGATGATGTTGCAACAATTAACTTTAAACACATAGTTTGGGAACAAATCTAAGACATAAACTTGTCTATAAAATAAGTTTTCACCGCTAACTGAAATATCAACATAGAAAGTTTCTATCTCCATTTCAGATATAGCCAAAATTAGAGACCAGAATATTAGGTTTCAACTTTTCTACAATTCCAAAGTGATGCACTATACTTCTAAGCAAGACCTGCAAAAAAATTTGTCAAACCTGTCATTGTTTTTGGTGGTGGTAGTGTCTCTAACTTCTAATATATTCTCTGCACCACCATGTGGATGGTGTCTATAATCCAAAAGTATTGTCCTGGTTGTGTCATCCTATTCATAAACATTTTTATTTCTATAGCATTCTATTGAACACTATGTGAAAGGCCTTAGGCAGATGGATGGCAGTGCAGATTAGAGAAGAAGGAGAAAAGTGTTCAATCCAATAAATTTGGAGATTTTGCCAATTATGATGCTTTCTTGGAAATTTCCCAACTATATAAGCATATAGATGACTTTTACAAATTCTAAAATCAGGAAACTGATTTTAGTATTAATTATTGTAATTGTTTGCAAATGCATGTGATGAAGAAAAATTTTTAATGAAATCTATTTATATACAAGCTTGTAACATAAATAAAAATTATTCTAAAAAAAATGCAAAGTACAATTAATGAAAACCAGCAGAAACAGCATAATAAATAGAGGTACAAAGTATTCGGATATAAGAACTATCAGACATAAATCTTAAAACCCTCTATTCCTTCTGTGTTTGAAGAAAGGAAAGTTTGGAATTTTCTCTAGAGAATAGGTATAAAATAGACTGCAAATGACCAATTAGAAATTGCAAGAAAGAAAAAATACATACTAACCACAATAAAAAATGTAATGGATGCGCTTATCAGCCAATTCTAGCTAGTGGAAGAAAAAAATAAATGAATCAAAAAATAAGTTAGAATAAATTATCCAGGGACTCCCCTGGTGGCGCAGTGGTTAAGAATCCACCTGCCAATGCAGGGGACACAGGTTTGAGCCCTGGTCCGGGAAGATCCCACATGCTGCAAAGCAACTTAGCCTGTGTGCCACAACTACTGAGCCTGCGCTCTAGAGCCCATGAGCCACAACTACTGAGCCTGTGTGCCACAACTACAGAAGTAACCCTGCCTAGAGCTCATGCTCCGCAACAAGAGAAGCCACCACAATAAGAAGCACACACACTGCAACGAAGAGTAGCCCCTGCTCACTGCAACTAGAGAAAGCCTGCGCGCAACAAGGAAGACCTGACACAGCCAAAAATAAAAAAATAATTATCCAGAAAGAAGCATATAAGATAAAAACACATAAAAATTTGAACGAAACATTACAAAACATGGGGATAGAGTGACAAGGTCTAATAAACATTTATCAGAATTCCAGGAGAAAGGAAAGAGAGGGTAGACAGAGGCAATATTTTAAAAAATCATGACCATGGCTAAGAATTTTCCAGAACTGATGAATGACAGCAATCTATAGATTCATATAGAATAAGATACATAAAAAGAAATCATAATCTAGGTATATCATAGTGAAAATGTAGAACACCAAAGATAGAGTCTTAAAGGAAGCTAGATGTGAAAGATCACCTTAAAGATCAGCTGTTATACTTATGACTTATTTTTCAATAGTAACAATGGAAGCCAGAAGACAGTAGAATATCTTTAAATGTTGTTAAAGGAAATAATTGCCAACCTAGGATTCCATGTACCAAGAGAAAACAGTTTTGAGACTAAAGGTAAGTTCTAAAGGCTGTACTTCAGGTAAAAGGAAAGTAATCTCAAATAGAAGGTCTGAGATACAATGAGGAATAAAGAACAAAATGGTGGACATAATAGGTAAATCTAAATGAGAAATAATAACATCTTGTGAAATTTAAAAAATTACAACATAGAATTTTAAAATTCAACACCATGTAAGTGGAGATGGGAAAATAAAGTTAATGTGTTCTAAGAAATTTGTATTGTGCTGGAGGAGAGCAAAGGTATTGATTACACTTTGATAAGTTAGGTATAAATTTTTTTTTTTTTTTTTTTTTGCGGTACTTGGGCCGCTCGCTGTTGTGGCCTCTCCCATTGCAGAGCACAGGCTCCGGACGCGCAGGCTCAGCGGCCATGGCTCACGGGCCTAGCCGCTCCACGGCATGTGGGATCTTCCCGGACCGGGGCAAGAACCCGTGTCCCCTGCATCGGCAGGCGGACTCTCAACCACTGTGCCACCAGGGAAGCCCTAGGTATAAATTTTTCAATTTCTAGTGTCACTATTAAGAGAAGAGAAACTTGATGTATAAATTCCAAACTAATATTAAATTTTTTAAGAAGTCAAAAAGAAGGCAAGAAAAGAGAGAGAAAGAAACAGAAAAGTGAGACAAGTAGAAATCACAGATAAAATGACAGATTTAAACCCAAATATGTCAGGAATTGCCTGACATAGACTTAATGCTCTAGAAAAAGAAAGATTCAGGCTGGATAAAATAACACAATTAACTGTATGACATTTACAAGAAACATGTCTAAAACAATAAGATTTAAATTAAAAAATGGAAAAAGATATACCATGCAAATACTAAACTCTTTCCTAAAAACCTAGTGCCGCTGTTGCTATGTTAATATCAAACAAATCAAATGCCGAGACAGAAAACATTACTGGAGACAAAAAAGATCATTTCATAATGAAAAAGGTACAATTGGCCAGGATGATATAAACATTTTTAATTTGTATAATCCTAATAATATAGTCTCAAAATTTCTAAAGCAAAAATTTGCCAAACAACAGGCACACAAAAATAAGTATATAAAAGACTTGAATAAAATAAATTGACCTAAACAAAGGATTAATGTAAAACACACACATTTTTTTCCAAGCGCACATGAAACATTAAGTCTCAACAAATCTAATATGGTTAAAATTATATAGAATTGTTTTAATTAATAGACCTTATTTTTTTGAGTCATTTTAGGTTTACAGAAAAACTGAGTGGAAAGTAGAGACTTCCCATAAACTCCCTCAGCCTACTCCCTCACCACTGAGTTTCTGCTATTACTTTTTTTTTTAAATCAACATGTCCATCACCTCACAGTTGCCATTTTTTTGTGTGTCTGGCGAGAACGTGTAATATTTACCCTCTTAAAAACTTTGAAGAATACAATACAGCATTTTGAACTATAGTCACCATGCTGTATATTAGATCTCCAGAACATATTCATCTTATAACTAAAAGTTTGTACCCTTTGACTAATATCTCCCCATTTCCCCCACCTCTCAGTCCCTGGTAGCCAACAATCTAACTTTCCATTTCTATGAGTTCAACTTTTTTAGACTGCACATATAAGTGAGGTCATACTTATGAGGTCATAAGTGAGGTATTTGTCTTTCTCTGACTTATTTCACTTAGCATAATACCCTCAAGTTTCATCCATGTTGTTGCAAATGGCACAACTTCCTACTGTCTTATTGCTGAATTTTATATATATATACACACACACACACACACACACATATATATGTGTGTGTGTGTGTGTGTGTGTGTGTGTATGCCACATTTTGTTTATCCATTCATCCATCAGTGGATACTTAGGTCGTTTCCATGTCTTGGCTATTGTAAATAATGCTGCAATGAACATGGGAGTGAAGATATTTCTGAAATAGTGATTTCATTTCCTTTGGATATACACCTAGAAGTCAGATTGCTAAAACATGTAGTAGTGTTATTTTTAATTTTTTTATGAAGCTCCATACTGTTTTTCATAGTGGTTGCACCAATTTACATCCCCACCAACAGAGCACAAGAGTTCCCTTTTCTCCACATCCTTGCCACCACTTATTATCTCTTGTCTTTTTGATAATAGCCATTCTAACAGGGGTGAAGTGATATCTCATTACGGTTTTGATTTGCATTTTCCTGATGATTACTAATGCTGAACACCTTTTCATGTACCTACTGGCGGTTTGTATGTCTACTGAGGTCCAATGCCCATTTTAAAAATCAGATTATTTGACTTTTTCTATTTATATGGGTTCCTTATATATTTTGAATATATGGTTTGAAAATATTTCCTCCCATTCTGTAGGTTGCCTTTTCATTTTGTTGATCATTTATTTTGCTGTGTTGAAGCCTTTTAGTTTGCTATAGTTCCACTCATTTTTTATCTTGTTGCCTATGCTTTTAGTGTCATATCCAAAAAAACACACACAAAAAAACCCCAAAATTGCCAAGATCAATATCAAGGAGCTTATGTTTTCTTCCAGAAGTTTTATGGTTTCAGGTCTTACATTTAAGTCTTTAATCCATTTCGAGTTAATTTTTGTGAATGGTGTTAAGACTGGGGTCTACTCTTTCATTCTTTTGAATGTGAATATCCCATTTTCTAACACTATTGAAAAGACCATCTATTCACCACTGAATATTCTTGGCTCTCTTTTCAAACATTTAGTTGACCATATATACATGGATTTATTTCTGGGGTCTTGATTCTGTTCCATTGGTCTATATGTCTATTTTTATGACAGAACTATACTGCTTTGATTACTATAGCTTTGTAATATAGTTTGAAATCATGAAGTGTGATGCCTCCAACTTTGTTCTTCTTTCTCAAGATTGATTTGGTTATTCAGGGTCTTTCATGATTCCATATGAATTTTAGGATTTTTTTTTCTACTTCAGCGAAAACAAATGTCATTGGAATTTTGATAATTGCATTGAATCTGTAGATTGCTGGGGGTAATATGGACATTTTAACAGTATTAATTCTTCCAATCCCATGAACACTAGATATCTTTCCATTTATATATGTCTTCTTCAATTTCTTTCATCAATGTCTTACAGTTTTCAGTGTACAAATTTTTTACTTCTTTGGTTAAATTTATTCCTAAGTATTTTATTGTTTTTGATGCTATTGTAAATGGGATTGTAGCCTTTATTTCTTTTTCAGATAGTTCACTGTGTATAGAAACACAACTGATTTTTGTATGTTGATTTTCTATCCTGCAACTTCACTGAATTTGTTGATTAGATATAACAGTTTTTTGGTAAAGTCTTTAAGGTTTTCTATATATAAGATCACATGGTGTGTGAACAGAGACAATTTTATTTCTTCCTTTTCTGATTTGGATGCCTCTTATTTCTTTTTCTTGCCTAACTGCTGTGACTTGGCCTTCCAGTACCATGTTGATTTTAGAAGAAAAGCTTTCAAATGTTCACTGCTGAGTATGATGTTAACTGTGGGCTTGTCATATATGGCCTTGCTTATAGTGGGGTATGTTCTTTCAATACCCAATTTGTTGAAAGTTCTACCATGAAAGAATGTTGAATTCTGTCAAATGCTTTTTCTGCATCAATTGAGATGATAATATGATTTTTATCCCTCTATTAATGTGGCATATCGCATTTATTGATTTACACATGTTGAAACATCCTTGCATCCCAGGGATAAATCCCACTTGATCATGTTATATGATTCTTTTAATGTGCTGCTAAATTCAGTTTGCTAGTATTTTGTTGAGAATCTATGCATCTAAATTCATCATGGATATTGGCCTGTAATCTTCTTTTCTTGCAGTGTCCTTATTTAGCTTTGGTATCAGGGTAATGCTGGCCCTGTAAAATGAGTTTGCGAGTATTCCCTCAAATTCAATTTTTTTGGAAGAGTTTGAGAAGAATTGGCATTAATTCTTTTTAAGTGTTTGGTAAAACTTACCAATGACACCATCTGGTCCTGGGCATTTCATTTTGGAGAGGCTTTTGATTACAGATTCAGTCTTTTTACTCATTATTGGTCTGTTCAGATTTTCTTTTTCTTCATGATTCAGTCTTTGTATATTTCTAGGAATGTATACATTTCTTCTAGGTTGCCCAATTTGTTGGTGCATAATTTTCATAGTAGTCTCTTATTATCCTGTGTATTTCTGTGGTATCAGATGTAATATCTCCTCTTCCATTTCTGATTTTATTTACTTGAGTACTCTCTCTTTTTTCCTTGGTCAGTCTAGCTAAAGTTTTGTCAATTCTGTTTATCATTCAAAACCAACTCTTAGTTTTGTTGATCTTTTTTTTCCTGTTCTCTATTTCATTTATTTCTACTCTAATCTTTATTATTTCCTTCCTTCTGCTACCTTTGTGCTTAGTTTGGTCTTCTTTTTCTAGTTCCTTGAGGTATAATGTTAGGTTGTTTATATTAGAGCTTTCTTTTTTTCTTAATTTAGGCATTAACAGCTATAAACTTCCTTCTTAGAACTGCTTTTGCTGGATCCCATAAGTTTTGGTATGTTGTGTTTCCATTTTCATTTCTCTCAGATATTATTTGATTTTCCTTTTGATTCCTTAGAAAATGTTCTCTTGTCACAAAAGAAGTAAGCTAGAAGTTAATACTAAAAATCAGGTAGAGCAGAAAGACCAAATGGGAGTGTGGTTTAAGTCCTGTGAGAAGATCAGAACTTGAAAAAAAAATCAAGGCAGTGTCAGTGAGGATGGAGGAAAAAAGGAAACATATATTTAGAAATATATGAGTAGAGAGGTGCATCTGGGGAGAAAATGGGTTTGATTTATCTGCAGGACAACAGTTGTCCAGAAGTCAGTTGGAAATATGTGTCTGGAACTCGGGGGAGATGTCAGGCCTAGAGTTGCCGGAGTCATTAATGTATGAGGTCATGATGTGAATCACCTTGGGAAAGTAAAATATAAGAAGGACGCCAAGGACTTAACTCTGAGGCCCCCAAATTTTTTCCATGTTTTTATCATTCTTTTCTATTTTATATATTTTGATATAAAATGAATATAATAATTAAATACAATTTTATTTTTAATTAAATTATTCTGAATTAAAATCAAATTTGGAAAAAGGATTATTAGAACTATGTGGGGAGTATGAACAATTTTTATTTCATCATACTTTTCCACTTAAAAAGGAAAGCATTATCTTTAGAGAAAATTAGAGTCAAAAAATCACTCATAGTCTCCTCACTCATTTGAGTGAGTCATTATATTCAATTTATTTCTTACCCATCTTTTTTCTACATACTTTTAATTTAACAAAATAATAATCATTCAACAAATATAATAAATGATTCAATAAATATATTCCTTCTTTCTAGTTGATATTGTATAAGAGGCATTTTACATTCTATCCACACATACTTGGTAAAATGGAAATATAATATTCTATATAGAGGATGTCATAACAGCCATTCTGTTATTTCTGGACACCACTTTAAATACTATTTAGATGACATTTTTATGCATAAAGTTTTTTTCATATTTAGGATTATTTCCTTAGGTTAGATTCAAGAAGTGTAATTTCTAGGACAAAAGAAATAAACACTTCTAGGGACTTCCATACATATTGCCAAAATGCTTCCTAAAAAATATTTGTACTAACTCACATTGCCATCAGCAATTGACCTAGGCAGCTCACTGATATTAGGAATTCCACTATCAATCTTAAAAAATCTGTTAAATTTATAGATAAAAAATGGAAGGTCATTTTAATTTGCACGTTTCTGATAACCAGTGAGGTTGGACACTCCCATGTTTATTGAAGATTTGTATTTTCTCCTCTGTGAATTCATTTCCTTTGTGTATCAATTGAAGTCTCAGTATTTTATCAAATTTGTATCAGTGCTATCAAATTAAGTGTGATTTTTCCTCCAGGTTTATGTTTGTCTCAATTTTAGTTGTGGCTTACCTTGGGGATAAAAAGAAATGTTAAATGTTCACATAGTTAAATATTTCCCTAATTTTTTCTATTGCTTTTCAACTATCTACTTCCAAAAGTTTGATAAATATTCACTTCTATTTTTCTTGTTTTAAATTGTTTGTATATTAACTCAAACCATCTGGAATTTATTTTTATGTTTGTTGTGAGGTGAAAATCTACATGATATTTTTTCCAAACTGCTAAACAATGGCTCTAGCATTATTCACTGAATGACTCCTTCTTTTTCCATTGATTAATGATATATCCTTTATCTATATTGCTTTCACATTATATTCAAGTCTATTTCTGGGCTGTCTTGTGCCACTGATTATCTCTTCTTGCCCCAGTATTTAATGGTGTTTATAATTGTGTGTTACAATATTCTTTAATTCTAGTAGGACCAAAACTTAACAGATGGTTTTCAAACATATTTTTGTTGTTTTTCTTCTAGAAATATTTTCAGTGGGGATTATTTGCTGATTGTCTGTGTTTCAAAACAGGGATATAAGAAACTTACAACACAGTCATAGAAAAAGATGCAAATAATATTGAAGATTAGAAAGCAAACAGAAAAGCTTGCTCCCTCCATGTTCCTTTCAAACTCTCAGTGCTGCTCCTTGGGGGCCACTGTTAACATTTTTTTGGTTGTATTTTTCCAGAAATTGTCCATATATTTATTTATAAGAACATATATAATGTCCAGTCCCCCTTCCCAATTTTGACACAACTTGGTTCATACTACACATTCAGTTCTTAAACTTGTTTTTTTCCCTTCACCTGTCATAATTGTGGTACATTCCTTAACCAAAAAGAACTCTAAAATAACTTGTGACGTTCCAAAGTATCCCACTGAAGTTTTGTCTGGAATCGCATCAACTCCTATAAACACTAACAGGCATATTGAACTTCCTTTACTCCCTCAGCGATAAAGGGCCTCCTCTTGCCCCCGGGTCTTGCTTAGAAATTCCCTTAGATAGGAAGAGTACTCTCATCTGCCTCAGTTCCTTTCTGCCCCCCTTCATCTTGGTAACTCTTAACCACCCTTCAGGTATTAGCTTGTGATATTTCTCCCACTTTCTGATATCCAGTGCTTATCCAGTGCTTTGATAAAATCATACTAATTCTGATGGTTTTAGAAATTCAAATGAAATTTCTTGATGTCAAATATAATTTGCAAATAATGAGAGTTTACCTATTTCTGGTTTATCTTTATTGCACTAACCAGAACTTCCAATGTAATATTAAGTGGTAATAGTGATGGTAGACACCCCAATATTGTGTCTACTTTTAATAAATATGTCTTTTCTGTTTTAATTTAAAATATGATGTCTACTGGTGACATATGTAATATATACTCTCTACTATGTTAAGGAAGTAACTACCTAGTCCTATTATTTTAGAGGATATGAATGGTTTTGGTTTTATTAAATGCCCTTTTGGCATCTGTTGACATGATTGTGATTTTTATATGACTTATTTATACAATGTATCACAGGAAAAGTTTCCTAATGTTGAATCTTGATTTCTTTCCTGGGATAAATCTCTTTGGTCTGGGAGATTAAAAATACAATTGTTGCTTTCTCTTTCTCACATTCTGTTTAGCATTTTTTGCACCTATATGAATGAGAAGGATTAGTAACAATGATTTGAGAGCGGTAACTTAGAATGAGAGAACATCAACATTTAAAGGAGCAGGGAGTCTCTCAACTTAAGCCAGAAATGCCTTTTATTATAAATGAAAAACAATTGATAATCTGAAAAAAGGTATTGATAATCTGAAAAAAAGATAATCTGAAAAAAAACAATTGATAATCTGAATTTGATTAGCATGAACCCATATCATCTCATCATCTGTGGATGAATCAAATTACTCAATCTGTAGTTCTTATGGGGGAAACACTGTATTGGGGCAGAAGTATAAAGTATCATAGCCATGAAAACTGCCTGCATGCAGTCAGCCACACCAATTCTCACAAGTTCCTAGGTCAAAGACCTTATTTTCAAAGGGCAAAAATATTACAAAATTACTTCATTATATAGATACCACAGTTTTCTTTTGCTTTTCAGTTATTTTGACTACCTGAGGATTTAAACCCATATACTAACCTCTGTTAACTAATATCTTTTCGGGAATTTTCTTTTCATTTGCCTTAAAAGGGTTCTATTTTTTTCCCTTTCCCATTCTGTGACACAAATATCTTTAAAGGCCTATTAAGCATTTAGGAACCCTTATATTCAGAAATACCAGCACTTTTGTAATGCTGAAGGTAATATGCAAGTAACTCAGATGTCATTTAACCTGTTCAGTTCAAGTTTTCTATCACACACACAATAACTTTCTTACCAATCATTAAAAAAAAATCCCCGGAGTACCTCTGAACTCAAAAGAATCAAACTTAAATCAAATTAAGTCTTTCTGAAGCTATAAAGGGCAATTTTGCTTTGGTTTCTCGTTTAATTCAGTGACTGATAACCCAACACAAAACTTTGGTTGAAATTACTTCAGCAGATCTATGACAGGCATTAGTTATTCATGTGGCTTTGCAATAATGTTGGTTTTTCTAATTAATGTTCACTCTTAGGCATAAAATCTGCATTGAGAATTTAAATGATTCAGCCAGGGACTGACAAATGTGGAAATCATTCCCAGCTCCGATGATTCTGTTACATCTCTCTCCAGATAACTTTATTCAGAACAACAGTTCTCTGAAATTAAAAATATCCTGATGGAGTTATGTTCTTTTGTATCTTTCTTGTGGACAATGTTTCTTTTTCTTATAAATCTGCTAGAAAATGGTTAAAGTAGGCATAACCTTGCTTTTATTTGTAGCAGCCACAATCATACATTATTTAACTTGGCTCATGTAATTTATTCCTTATGCACAGAAATTACATCTATCATTACCACCCCCCCATCTTTGCCTTTGGGTAGAATATTCAGAAGATAAAAGGGGGTTATTTACCCCTTCTGGTAAAATTATTCCTGCATAAGAACGTGTGTATTTTCAAGACTTACACAATGTGAGGGTTTAACAATAAAATAAATAACATCCTTCATCTCCCTAACACCAAAGGTAATTCCCACAAAGCAAGCTAAAGTTGTTAGTAAGGATCATAGGGAGGAAATGCCTCCAAATTATCTCTCAATTCTTATAGCCCATTTCTGCTTTTCTGTACACAAATTTAATATTTCTGAGACATTTGCTTCATGTTAATATAATTACATTAAGAAAAATGTTCTGATATTTGTAAATAAAGCAAAAGGATAAGTACATACCTTTTTCATGTGTTGACTGAAAAAAAATGCACCACCTAAAAGCTGAGAATTATGTTTTATTCAGCAGACTTACTGAGAACTTCAGCCCAGGATACAGCCTCTCAGATAGTTCTGAGGGACTGTTCCGAAGAGGAAAGGGAGGGGCCAGGATATATAGGAATTTTTGCAAAAAACAAAACAAAACAAAACAAAAAACCCAAAACCCAGGTAGTCTAACATCAAAAGATTGCTGCTAATCGAAGAAAAACCAGACATCTCAAGTTAATGATTTTAGCACTTTTCTAAGTATGGGAATATGCAAGAGTCTGGACTTAATGAAATTATTCCTTTGATATGAACCTTAACTATTTAGGGCCAGTATCCTCTTTTTCTCCATCCTGAATCCCCTTCAGGGTGCACCACTGGGTAGGGGGTGGGGGTGGCTGCAGTAGCTGATGGCTTGATAGCTGCAACATCCTACTGATATGGCAGGAGATATTGTTTGTCCACACATGTTACTCTAAAGCACTAATGGCTCTGTCCAAAGATTATTTAATTCCTGAATAGGGAATTTTACCCTTGCTTGACTATTTACTCTTGATTAGGGGCTAGATTCTATAAAATTAGATATTAATTATAGATTTTTTTCTGGAAATAAAGATAACCCCAGTGGTTACGGCTCTCTTGCCCTATAGGACATTAACTAGTTTGTAGCTGTTAGCAAATACATTTCAGCTTTCCTTTCACTGGATAACCACCTATCTTGGGTTCCTCAGATTTTTTTTTGAATCAGCTTTGCCATCTTTATGATTTCCTCAATAATGGATTAAGAAATCCCTGACCCACCATGCTCACTATAATATTTGCATAATAAACCAGTCTTAATGTTTTAAAGAAACTACACTTTGACAATTCTCATGTTTAACACATAGTTCACTTTTGAGGTCAAAGCTTCCTATGTTATTCTCCTCCCAAGCTCTTCTCAACACAATATGAAGGCATGTAGTTTCAAATACCATAAAACATGAGAAACTATAATCCCTGTGGCGTATTTCTAAATGCAAGCATCAAGTAAACCCCTTAAAAAAAAAAACCCTGTCACTGATAAGTACATGAACAGGGTTATTTTGTTTTCCTTAAATTAACAAAAAATGAAAATTCTGAATGCAATTTAATAGATTGCATCAGGCCAATGTTCCAGATGCAACAATTAGAAAAAAATAAATAAATGACAAAAACCACATTTTTAAAGACATCAGAGTGATATTGAAGCAAAAAGGATTGGATAATATTCCAAAGAAGGAAGAACCCTTTCTAATAAGCTATGCTGGCAAGCAGTTTTCTTCCCTGGTGGAATTGGCTAATTCTGGGCTTGGATTACAGATTAGACTTGGTGCATGTAGAAGAATTAGAATGAGTGTAAGAAAAACCTGCAGATCTTTGGGTGGTTACAGAAGGTGACATGACAGATTGGAACTTGAGGAGCCTATACAAATGCTAATCAAAAGAAAGCTGGGAAGGCAATACTAATACCAGAAAATTGGACTTCAGAACAAGAATATTTCTGGGGATAAACAGAAAAGTTACACAATGACCAAGGTATCAGTTCACTAAGAATATACCAAAAAATGCTAAGTTCACATGCACCTAACAGAAGACCTTCAGAATACAAGAAGCAAAACTGGGTAGAATGAAAAAATAAAGACAAATGCAAAATTATGATTGGTGATTTCAACATTTTTCTCTCTATAATCAACAAAATAATTAGACCAAAATTCAATAAGGAATTAGAAAACCTGAACAACATGTCGACCAACTTGAACTAATTAGTATTCATAAAACACTCTACCCACCACAGCATACATTATCCTTTCTAAGAAAATATGAAACATTCACCAAGATAGATGATATTCTGGGCCATAAAACAAACAACACATTTAAAAGACTTAAAGCCATACAATGTATGTTTTTATAACAGAATTAAAGTAAAAAGAAAGATTTCTGACAAAATCTTCTATTTGGAAAATTTTAAAACTCTTCTAAATAACAAATGGGTAGAAGAAAATCTTGGAAAGGAAATTAGAAAATATTTGGGATTGAATGAAAATGAAAATACAACATATCAAAACTACTGGGATGCAGATAAAGCTGTCCTTATAGAGACATTTTTAATATTAATGCTCATACTCACAAACAGATGGAGAGATATACCATGTTCTTGGATTGGAAGAATCAATATTATCAAAATGACTGTACTACCCAAAGCATCTAGAGATTCAATGCAATCCCTATCAAATTAATATCATTTTTCCCAGAATTAGAACAAATAATCTTCAAATTTGTATGGAAACACAAAAGACCCCAAATAGCCAAAGCAATCTTGAGAAAGAAAAACGGAGCTGAAGGAGAGAGGCCCCCTGACTTCAGACTATAATACAAAGCGACAGTCATCAAAACAGCATAGTACTGGCACAAAAACAGAAATATAGATCAACAGAACAGGATAGAAAGTTCAGAGATAAACCCACACACCTATGGTCACCTGATGACAAAGGAGGCAAGAATATACAATGGAGAAAAGATAGTCTCTTCAATAAGTGGTGCTGGGACAACTAGACAGCTACATGTAAAAGAATGAAATTAGAACACTCCCTAACACCATACACAAATGTAAACTCAAAATGGATTAAAGACCTAAATGTAAGGTCGGATACTATAAAACTCTCAGGGAAAACATAGGCAGAACACTCTCTGACGTAAATCGAAGCAAGATCTCTTTTGATCCACCTCTTAGAGTTGTGAAAATAAAAACAAAAATAAACAAATGGGACCTAATGAAACTTAAAAGCTTTTGCACAGCAAAGGAAACCATAAACAAAATGAAAAGACAACCCACAGAATGGGAGAAAATATTTGCAACCAAAGTGACCGACAAGGGATTAGTCTCCAAAATATACAAGCAGCTCACGCAGCTCAATAACAAAAACAAAAAAACAACCCAATCAAAAATGGGCAGAAGATCTAAATAGGCATTTCTCCAAAGAAGACATACAAATGGACAAAAAGCACATGAAAAGATGCTCAACTTCATTAATCATTAGAGAAATGCAAATCAAAACTACAATGAGATATCACCTGGCTATCACAGAAAAATCTACAAACAATAAATGCTGGAGAGGGTGTGGAGAAAGGGAACCCTCCTACACTTTTGGTGGGAATGTAAATTGGTACAGCCATTATGGAGAACAGTATGGAGGTTCCTTAAAAAACTAAAAATAGAATTACCATATGAGCCAGCAATGCCACTACTGGGCATATACCCAGAGATAACCATAATTCAAAAGACACATGTACCCCAATGTTCATAGCAGCACTATTTACAATAGCCAGGACATGGAAGCAACCTAAATGTCCATCAACAGAGGAATGGATAAAGAAAATGTGGTACATATATACAATGGAATATTACTCAGCCATAAAAAAGAATGAAATAATGCCATTTGCAGCAACATGGATGGACCTAGAGACTGTCATACTGAGTGAAGTAAGTCACACAGAGAAGGACAAATATTGTATGATATTGCTTATATGTGGAATCTAAAAAAATGGTACAAATGAACTTATTTACAAAACAGAACTAGAGTCATAGATATAAAACACAATCTTATGGTTACTGGTGAGGGGGGAAGGGGGAGAGGGATAAATTGGGAGATTGGGATTGACATATACACACTACTATATATAAAATAGATAACTAATAAGGACCTACTGTATAGCACAGGGAACTCTACTTAATACTCTGTAATGACCTATATGGGAAAAGAATTTTTAAAAAGAGTGGATATACGTATATGTATAACTGATTCACTTTGCTGTATAGCAGAAGGTAACACAACATCGTAAATCAATTATACTCCAATAAAAATTATTTAAAAAAGAGAGACATGACTATATGTAATGTGGTATCCTGGAAGGGATCTTGAAACAAACAAACAAACAGACATCAGTGGAAAAACTGGTGAAATCCAAATAGTCTGTAGTTTAGCTAATAGTACTGTACCAATGTACCAGTGTTGGTTTCTTAGCTGTGAGAAATGTGCCACTCTGAGGTAAGGTGTTACAATAGGGAGACAGAGTGAGACTTATATGGGAACTCTCTGTATTATATCTGCAAATTTTCTGTAAATCTAAAATGATTCCAAAGTTGAAGTTTATTAAAATAAAAAACTAAAAAAATGCTACTAGAAAATTAGAAAGGTCTCACATCAGTGATCTAAGCTTTTATCTTAAGAAAGTAGAAAACTTATATGAACAGACAAAGGAGCTAGTATAACAAAAACAAAACAGAAAAAAACAAAAGTGGAGGATATTTCCTATATGGTTTCGAGATGTATTACAAATAATCAAATAATCAAGATTGTAATACTGGTGAAAGAACAGACACATAGGTCAATGGAACCAAGTAATCCAAAAATAGAACCATAGCTAACTGGTTTTCAACAAAATTGCAAAGGCAATTCAATAAAGAAAGGATGTCATACTTTCAACAAACAGCATGGAAAAGTAGGACATCCATTTCAAAAACAAAACTAAATCTCAGCCCATAATATAGACCATACACAAAAAGGAAGTCAAATGAGCTACAGATATATGAAAAATCTAAAGCTATAAAACAACTACAGTAAAATACAGGATAAAGTCTTTGTGACCTTAGGTCATGCAAATATCTCATAGACAGATTTCTTACTCAATAATTTATGAACGATAAAAGAAAAAATTGATACATCAAAATTCAAAATTTCAGGTTTTCAAAAGACCATGGTAAGAAAATAAAAGATAAGTGACAGACTGGGACAGAAATATTTCAATAACACCTATCAGTTAAAGTCTCACGTCCTCAGTATATAAACAACTCTAAAAACTTGATAAGAAGAAAACAGAAATCCTGGAAAAAAACTTGGTGAAAGATCTGAGCAGATACTTTACCAAAAAAGACATATGGAATATGGAATCATTGTTATACACCTGAAACTAATATAATTTTATATGTCAATTATAGCTCAATAAAATAAGTATTAAATAATAAAAACAAAACAAAGCAACTTATAGATGATAAATAAGCACATAAAAAGATAATTTACATCAGTAATTTTTAGAAAAATGCAAATTAAAATCACAACGAGGTACCACTACACACCCATTAAAATGACCAAAAAACCTGAAAACACCCAGGGCTGATGAAGATGTTAAATTTTTATACATTATTGGTAGGAATTTAAAAACTGTATGACTACTTTGGAAATGAGTTTTCAGTTTCTTAGTTATCAATTAACCGTTTACTGATCATATGACACAGCAATCCAACTCCTAGGTAATTACCAAGTAAAAAGGAAAGCATATATTCACACAAAAACCTGTATTGAATGTTCCTAGCAAATCTATTCAAAATTGCCAAAAACTGGTAGCAAGTTAAATGCATTACTACTAATAGTCAAAAAATGGGAATAGGGAGAGGGGGAAGATGGCATAAGAGTAAGACGCAGAGATCACCTTCCTCCCCACAGATACATCAGAAATACATCTACACGTGGAACAACTCCTACAGAACACCTACTGAACGCTGGAAGAAGACCTCAGACCTCTCAAAAGGCAAGAAACTCTCCACGTACCTGTGTAGGGCAAAAGAAAAAAGAATAAGCAGAGACAAAAGAATAGGGACGGGACCTGCACCCGTGGGAGGGAGCTGTGAAGGAGGAAAGGTTTCCACACACTAGAAGCCCCTTCGCGGGCGGAGACTGAGGGTGGCGAAGGGGGAAAGCTTTGGTGCCGTGGAGGAGAGCACAGCAGCAGGGGTGCGGAGGGCGAAGCGGAGAGATTCCCGCACAGAGGATCAGTGTCGACCGGCACTCACTAGCCCGAGAGGCTTGTCTGCTCACCTGCCGGGGCGGGTGGGGTGGGGAGCTGAGGCCCGGGCTTCGGTCGGAGTGCAGGGAGAGGACTGGGGTTGGCGGTGTGAACACAGCCTGCAGGGGGTTAGTGCACCACGGCTAGCCAGGAGGGAGTCTGGGGAAAAGTCTGGACAAGCTGAAGAGGCAAGAGACTTTTTCTTCCCTCTTTGTTTCCTGGTGCGTGAGGAGAGGGGATTAAGAGCGCTGCTTAAAGAAGCTCCAGAGATGGCCGCAAGCCGCGGCTAACAGCGCGGACCCTAGAGACGGGCATGAGACGCTAAGGCTGCTGCTGCCGCCACCAAGAAGCCAACCTGCAACCTACAAAAAGGAGACCCCAAACACAGTAAGATAAACAAAATGAGAAGACAGAAAAACACACAGCAGATGAAGGAGCAAGATAAAACCCCACCAGACCTAACAAATGAAGAGGAAATAGGCAGTCTACCTGAAAAAGAATTCAGAATAATGATAGTAAAGATGATCCAAAATCGTGGAAATAGAGTAGAGAAAATGCAAGAAACATTTAACAAGGACCTAGAAGAACTAAAGATGAAACAAGCAATGATGAACAACACAAGAAATGAAATTAAAAATACTCTAGATGGGATCAATAGCAGAATAACTGAGGCAGAAGAATGGATAAGTGACTGGGAGGATAAAATATTGGAAATAACTACTGCAGAGCAGAATAAAGAAAAAAGAATGAAAAGAACTGAGGACAGTCTCAGAGACCTCTGGGACAACACTAAACAAACCAACATTCGAATTATAGGGGTTCCAGAAGAATAAGAGAAAAAGAAAGGGACTGAGAGAATATTTGAAGAGATTATAGTTGAAAACTTCCCTAATATGGGAAAGGAAATAGTTGATCAAGTCCAGGAAGCACAGAGAGTCCCATACAGGATAAATCCAAGGAGAAACATGCCAAGACACATATTAATCAAACTGTCAAAAATTAAATACAAAGAAAACATATTTAAAGCAGCAAGGGAAAAACAACAAATAACACACAAGGGTATCCCCATAAGGTTAACAGCTGATCTTTCAGCAGAAACTCTGCAAGCCAGAAGGGACTGGCAGGACATATTTAAAGTGATGAAGGAGAAAAATCTACAACCAAGATTACTCTACCCAGCAAGGATCTCATTCAGATTTGATGGAGAAATTAAAATCTTTACAGACAAGCAAAAGCTGAGAGAGTTCAGCACCACCAAACCAGCTTTACAACAAATGCTAAAGGATCTTCTCTAGGCAAGAAACATAATAGAAGGAAAAGACCTACAATAACAAACCCAAAACAATTAAGAAAATGGGAATAGGAACATACATATCGATAATTACCTTAAATGGAAATGGATTAAATGCTCCCACCAAAAGACACAGACTGGCTGAATGGATACAAAAACAAGACCCATATATATGCTGTCTACAAGAGACCCACTTCAGACCTAGGGATACATACAGACTGAAAGTAAGGGGATGGAAAAAGATACTGCATGCAAATGGAAACCAAAACAAAGATGGAGTAGCAATTCTCATATCAGACAAAACAGACTTTAAAATAAAAAGTACTATAAGAGACAAAGAAGGACACTATATAATGATCAAGGGATCGATCCAAGAAGATGATATAACAATTGTAAAGATTTATGCACCCACCATAGGAGCACCTCAATACATAAGGCAAATACTAACAGCCATAAAAGGAGATATCGACAGTAACACAATCATAGTAGGGGACTTTAACACCCCACTTTCACCAATAGACAGTTCGCCCAAAATGAAAATAAATAAGGAAACACAAGCTTTAAATGATACATTAAACAAGATGGACTTAATTGATTTTTATAGGACATTCCATCCAAAAACAACAGAATACACATTTTTCTCAAGCGCTCATGGAACCTTCTCCAGGATATATCATATCTTGGGTCACAAATCAAGCTTTGGAAAATTTAAGAAAATTGAAATTGTATCAAGTATCTTTTCTGACCACAATGCTATGAGACTAGATATCAAAAACAGGAAAAGATCTGTAAAAAATACAAACACGTGGAGGCTAAACAATACTTAATAACGAAGTGATCACTGAAGAAATCAAAGAGGAAATCAAAAAACACCTAGAAACAAATGACAATGGAGACACGACGACCCAAAACCTATGGGATGCAGCAAAAGCAGTTCTAAGAGGGAAGTTTATAGCAATACAATCCTACCTTAAGAAACAGGAAACATCTCGAATAAACAACCTAACCTTGCACCTAAAGCAATTAGAGAAAGAAGAACAAAAAAATCCCAAAGTTAGCAGAAGGAAAGAAATCATAAAGATCAGATCAGAAATAAATGAAAAAGAAATGAAGGAAATGATAGCAAAGATCAATAAAACTAAAAGCTGGTTCTTTGAGAAGATAAACAAAATTGAGAAACCATTAGCCAGACTCATCAAGAAAAAAAGGGAGAAGACTCAAACCAATAGATTTAGAAATGAAAAAGGAGAAGTAACAACTGACACTGCAGAAAGACAAAAGATCATGAGAGATTACTACAAGCAACTCTATACCAATAAAATGGACAACCTGGAAGAAATGGAAAAATTCTTAGAAATGCACAACCTGCCAAGACTGAATCAGGAAGAAATAGAAAATATGAACAGACCAATCACAAGCACTGAAATTGAAACTGTGATTAAAAATCTTCCAACAAACAAAAGCCCAGGACCAGATGGCTTCACAGGTGAATTCTATCAAACATTTAGAGAAGACCTAACACCCATCCTTCTCAAACTCTTCCAAAATATAGCAGAGGGAGGAACACTCCCAAATTCATTCTACGAGGCCACCATCACCTTGATACCAAAACCAGAAAAGGATGTCACAAAGAAAGAAAACTACAGGCCAATAGCACTGATGAACATAGATGCAAAAATCCTTAACAAAATACTAGCAAACAGAATCCAACAGCACATTAAAGGATCATACAACATGATCAAGTGGGGTTTATTCCAGGAATGCAAGGATTCTTCAATGTACACAAATCAATCAATGTTATAAACCATATTAACAAATGAAAGGAGAAAAACAATATGATCATCTCAATAGATGCAGAGAAAGCTTTCGACAAAATTCAACACCCATTTATGATAAAAACCCTCCAGAAAGTAGGCATAGAGGGAACTTTCCTCAACACAATAAAGGCCATAAATGACAAACCCACAGCCAACATCGTCCTCAATACTGAAAAACTGAAAGCATTGCCACTAAGATAAGGAACAAGACAAGGTTGCCCACTCTCACCACTCTTATTCAACATAGTTTGGGAAGTTTTAGCCACAGCAATCAGAGAAGAAAAGGAAATAAAAGGAATCCAAATCGGAAAAGAAGAAGTAAAGCTGTCACTGTTTGCAGATCACATGATACTATACATAGAGAATCGTAAAGATGTTACCAGAAAACTACTAGAGTTAATCAATTAATTTGGTAAAGTAGCAGGATACAAAATTAATGCACAGAAATCTCTGGCATTCCTATACACTAATGATGAAAAATCTGAAAGTGAAATCAAGAAAACACTCCCATTTACCATTGCAACAAAAAGAATAAAATATCTAGGAATAAACCTACCTAAGGAGACAAAAGACCTGTATGCAGAAAATTATAAGACACTGATGAAAGAAATTAAAGATGATACAAATAGATGGAGAGATATACCATGTTCTTGGATTGGAAGAATCAACATTGTGAAAATGACTCTACTACCCAAAGCAATCTATAGATTCAATGCAATCCCTACCAAACCACCACTGCCATTTTTCACAGAACTAGAACAAAAAATTTTGCAATTTGTATGGAAACACAAAAGACCCCGAATAGCCAAAGCAATCTTGAGAACGAAATACGGAGCTGGAGGAATCAGGCTCCCTGACTTCAGACTATACTACAAATCTACAGTCATCAAGACAGTATGGTACAGGCACAAAAACAGAAATATAGATCAATGGAACAGGATAGAAAGCCCAGAGATAAATCCATGTACATATGGTCACCTTATCTTTGATAAAGGAGGCAGGAATGTACAGTGGAGAAAGGACAGCCTCTTCAATAAGTGGTGCTGGGAAAACTGCACACCTACATGTAAAAGTATGAGATTAGATCACTCCCTAAGACCATACACAAAAATAAGCTCAAAATGCATTAAAGACCTAAATGTAAGGCCAGAAACTATCAAACTCTTAGAGGAAAACATAGGCAGAACACTCTATGACATAAATCACAGCAAGATCCTTTTTGACCCACCTCCTAGAGAAATGGAAATAAAAGAAAAATAAACAAATGGGACCTAATGAAACTTCAACGCTTTTGCACAGCAAAGGAAACCATAAACAAGACCAAAAGACAACCCTCAGAGTGGGAGAAAATATTTGCAAATGAAGCAACTGACAAAGGATTAATCTCCAAAATTTATAAGCAGCTCATGCAGCTCAATAACAAAAAAACAAACAACCCAATCCAAAAATGGGCAGAAGACCTAAATAGACACTTCTCGAAAGAAGATATACAGACTGCCAACAAACACGTGAAAGAATGTTCAACATCATTAATCATTAGAGAAATGCAAATCAAAACTACAATGAGATACCGTCTCACACCAGTCAGAATGGCCATCATCAAAAAATCTAGAAACAATAAATGCTGGAGAGGGTGTGGAGAAAAGGGAACACTCTTGCACTGCTGGTGCGAGTGTGAATTGGTACAGCCACTATAGAGAACAGTATGGAGGTTCCTTAAAAAACTACAAATAGAACTACCTTATGACCCAGCAATCCCACTACTGGTCATATACCCTGAGAAAACCATAATTCAAAAAGAGTCATGTACCAAAATGTTCATTGCAGCTCTATTTCCAAGAGCCCGGAGATGGAAACAACCTAAGTTTCCATCATCGGATGAATGGATAAAGAAGATGTGGCACATATATATAATGGAATATTACTCAGCCATAAAAAGAAATGAAATTGAGTTATTTGTAGTTAGGTGGATAGACCTAGTGTCTGTCATACAGAGTGAAGTAAGTCAGAAAGAGAAAGACAAATAACACATATATATGGAATTTAAGAAAAAAAAATGTCATGAAGAACCTAGGGGTAAGACAGGAATAAAGACACAGACCTACTAGAAAATGGACTTGAGGATATGGGTAGGGGGAAGGGTAAGCTGTGACAAAGCGAGACAGAGGCATGGACATATATACACTACCAAACGTAAGGTAGATAGCTAGTGGGAAGCAGCCGCATAGCACAGGGAGATCAGCTCGTGACTGCCT
The DNA here is from genome assembly GCF_937001465.1 of Orcinus orca. Taxonomy (NCBI): domain Eukaryota; kingdom Metazoa; phylum Chordata; class Mammalia; order Artiodactyla; family Delphinidae; genus Orcinus; species Orcinus orca. The sequence goes on from NC_064560.1 coordinate 102,146,891, forward strand.
GGAGGGTGGGATAGGGAGGGTGGGAGGGAGGGAGACGCAAGAGGGAAGAGATATGGGAACATATGTATATGTATAACTGATTCACTTTGTTATAAAGCAGAAACTAACACACCATTGTAAAGCAATTATACTCCAATAAAGATGTAAAAAAAAAGTGGAATAACTCAAATGTTTTTCAATTTGTGAATGGGGAAAGACTGGCTTTAAAGGGACACAGGCACAATTCTGGGAATCACGGAAGTGTAATATACAGGCATACCTCATTTTACTGTGCTTCACTTTATTTTACTTTATAGATACTGCATTTTTTTTTACAAATTGCTGGTTGTGGCAACCCTGCACTGAGCAAGTCTCTTAGTGCTGTTTCTCTAATAGCATTTGCTCACTTCATTTCTCTCTGTCACACTTTGGAAATTCTTCAAATATTTCAAACTTTTCCATTATTTGTATATCTGTCATGGTGTTTTATAATCAGTGATCTCTAATCAGTGATCTTTTATTTACCATTGTAATTTGGGGGGGCACCTTGAACTGCATCCATGTAAGAGAGCAAAATTAATCAATAAATGTGTATGTTCTGCCTGCTCCACTGACCTGTGTTTCCCCCATCTTTCTCCCTCTCCTCAGGCCTCCCTGTTCCAAAAGACACAACAATCTTAAACTTAGGCCAATTTATAACCCTACAATGTCCTATAAGTGTTCAAGTTAAAGGAAGAGTCATATGTCTCTCACTTAAAATCAAAAGCTGGCAATTATTAAGCTAAGTGAGGAAGGCCCATAGAGAGCTGAGATAGGCCCAAATCTAGGCCTCTTACATCAAACAGTTAACCAAGTTGCAAATGCAAAGGGAAGTTCTGGAAGGAAATTAAGAGTGCTACTCCAGTGAACACATGAATGATAGGACAGCAAAACAGCCTTATTGCTGATATGACGAAAGCTTGAGCGGTCTGCATAGAAGATTAAACCAGCTACAACATTCTCTTCAGTTGAAGCCTAATCCAGAGCAAGAACCCAACTCTCTTCAATTCTATGTAGGCTGGGAGAGATGAGGAAGCTGCAGAAGAAAAGTCTGAAGGTAGCAGAGGTTGGTTCATGAGGTTTCAAGAAAGAAGCCATCTCCATAACATATCGGTGCAAGGTGAAGCAGCAAGTGCTGATGTAGAAACTGCAGTAAGTTATCCAGAAGATCTAGCTAAGACCAATATTGAACATGGCTACACTAAATAACAGATTTTCAATGTAGACAAAGTAGCCTTATATTGGAAGAAGATGCCATCTAGGACCTTCGTAGCTAGAGAGGAAAAGTCAATGCCTGGCTTCAAAGTTTCAAAGGAGAGGCTGACTCCCTCATCACATGCTAACGCAGCTGGTGACTTTAAGCTGAACCCAATGCTCATTTATCATTCTGAAAATCCTAGGGTCCTTAAAATTATGCTAAATCTTCTCTGCCTGTGCTCTATAAATGGAACAAGAAAGCCTGGACAGCAGTACATCTGTCGACAACATGGTTTACTGAATATTTTAAGCCCACTGTTAAGAACTACTGCTCAGAAAAAAAGGTTCCTTTCAAAATATTACTGCTTATTGTTTTCATGCCTGCTAACGCAACATCCATACTTCAGCCCATTGATCAAGGAGTCATTTCAACTTTCACGTCTTATTCTTAAAGAAATACATTTTGTAAGGTTATAGATGCCATAGATAGTGATTCCTAGGATGGATCTGGACAAAGTATATTGAAAACCTTCTGGAAAGGATTCACCATTCTAGACGCCATTAAGAACATTAAGGGTTCATGGTAAGAGGTCAAAATATCAACATTAACAGGAGTTGAAAGAAGTTGATTCCAATCCTCATGGATGACTTGGAGGGTTCAAGACTTCAATAGAGGAAGTAACTGCAAATGTGGTGGAAATAGCAAGAGAACTAGCATTAGACATGGAGCCTGAAGATGTTAGTGAATTGATGCAATCTCATAATAAATCTTTAACGGATGAGGAGTGGCTTCTTAAGGATGAGCAAAGTGGTTTCTTGAGATGGAATCTACTCCTGGTGAAGATGCTATGAAGATGCAGTGGCAGAGTTTGAGAGGACTGACTCTAATTTTGAAAGAAGTCCTACTGGGGGTACAATGCTATCGAACAGCATTGCATGCTACAGAGAAATGTTTGTGAAAGCAAGAGCTTACTGATGCAGCAGACTTTGTTTCTGTCTTGGTTTAAGAAATTGCCACAGCCACCCCAACCTTCAGCAACCACCACCCTGATCAGTCAGCAGCATCAACACTGAGGCAAGACCCTCCACCAGCAAAAAGATTATGACTTTCTGAAAGAGGTGATGGTTAATATTTTTTAGCAGTAAAGTATTATTTAATTAAAGTATGTACATTTTTTAAAAAAGACAATGCTATTTCACATTTAATGGACTACAGTATAGTATAAACAACTCTTATATGCACTGAGAAAGCAAATCTCTAAGCTATGCCTGCATCTTGACCGTGATGGTATTTAAGAAAAACTAGTAAAGAAGTAATACAGAATAATAAAATAATTAATCCTAAAAAATAGGAAAGAAAGAAAAAAGAAAGAACAGATGAGAGAAATTAAAAACATAAGCAAGTCAGTTATATGACTAATTATATGAAGTACAAATGGACTAAACCCTTCAATTAAAAGGCAAAGATTTCCAGACTGGATTTAAAAAAACAACTCAAGTGTGTGCTGTTACACTTTAAATATAAGTACACAGATTGAAACCAAAGTAATGGAAATAAATATCATACAAACTATAAAGTAAAGGAAGCTTGTGTGGAAAGATTAGTAACAGATAAGGTAAACTTTAAGGCAAGAAGTGTACTAGAGATAAAGGGTGGCATTTCCTAAGATAAAAGGGTCAATTCAACATGAATACACAGCAATCCTGAGTTTTTACATCCAAAATAACATAGTTTCAAACAAGGTAATAATACAAAAAAGGAGAAATAGACATAACCCCAATCTTAGTTTAATACACCTATTTCTGGTGTGTTAGACTAAAAAAAGAAAACTAAGTTATATAGACTCTTTGAACAAAATTATTAAAAAATTTAACCTACCTGATATATATATATATATATATAGGACACTATATATGTACGACACTATATATATATATATATATATATATACATATACACATATATATATATATGTAGGACACTACACTAAGCAACTGGAGAATACACATTCTTTTCACATGCTCACAAAATATTTACCAAAATGCACTATATGGTATACATAAAACAGGTCTGAAAAAACTTCAAAAAATTAAAATCACATAGGGTATGTTCTCAGGCTATGGTGGAATAAAACTAGAAATCAATTAATAGATAACTAGAAAATTTGATAACGTTTAGAAGTTAACCAACATTCTTCTAAATAACCCAGCAGTCAGGAAAGCACGATGAAAATTAGATATTGAAAATAAAACACACTAAACTTTATGGGATATGGCTAAAATGGTGTGTGCTGGTTATTACTTACTGCCTTTCAGTTCTAAGTTCCACCTATTAGGCTGCTTTGTGAAAATGGGTTTGGGTCCTTTAAATATTTCCCCTTGCCAACTGGTACTTTGCCATTAGAGGGCACTGTAAATACATTGCAGGAGGGAAAAGTTTTTGCTTCCTGGTTCTGGGGTGCCTGCTGTGCAAGCTTCTCCAGGATGCATTATTTCCCCCTACACTAGACTTCTGCAGTGCACAGTGGCCAGCAGCACCTAGCAGCCAGCAGCTTCCCCTGGCATATCCCTCAGGCACTTTTGTAGCAAAGGGCCTCCAGTGAGATATCTCCCTGTGAAGAGTCTTCCCTGGCACCCCACAAGGTGGATTTCCAGCAAGTTTCAGAGGGTGGATTTCCAGCATATTGAAGCAGGATGGCACCACAGTAACCTTTCTGCCATCTAGTGAGCCACGCTGTGCCTTCTAAAGAAAGGTCTGGATCTCAGGCCTCAGTGGGCCTCTTCCTTGGTGTGCTATCTCAGCTCTGGGGTGTACTAGCTTTTCCCTGTATCTACTAGTCCTATATTCTTTTGAATCTTCTTTAATTCTTGCTAACCAATCCCTCATTACTGCCATCCCCTGGTATTGTTAATAATTCCTTATATTAAAATCTTTCTGTTGAAATTACTGTGTGATTTCTCTCTCCTGATTGGACCTGTTGATTCACAGTGCTTAGGAGAAAAATGACATTCAATGCATATATTGGAAAAAAATGAAAAATCAACTTCTAAGTTACCATCTCAAGAAGTTAGAAAAAGAATAAAAAATAGAAGGAAATTAATAAAAGTGAAAACATAAATTGAAAAAAGAGTAAGCTCACATACATAGACAAAAATCAACAGAATCAAAAATTTTTTCTGTCATAATATCTATAAACTTGATAAACTCTTAGAAAGACCAATCAAGAAAAAGAAAGTATACACTACTAATATCAAAATGAAAGGGAGATATCACTGCAGATCCTACAGACATAAAAAGATAATATAGGGTTATGATACATAGTTTTATATAAATAAATTTAACAAATTAAATAAAACCAATGATTTTCTTTAAGATCACAAGTTATCTAAATTGACACAAGAAAAAAAATTTTTAATCTGAATAGTTGTTAAATATATTAAATCCAGAGGGGTCCAGATCAAGATGGCAGAGTAGGAAGATTCTGAGCTCACCTCCTCCCATGGACACAACAAAACAACAACTACATATAGAACAACTATCTCTCAGAATAACCTGATGACCTGCAGAATGGATTTTCTACAACTAAGGATAGAAAGAAAAGGCCACATCAAGACAGGTAGAAGGGGCAGAGACATGGTCTAGTCAGAACCCACACCCCAAGTGCTGTGACCCACATGTGGGAAAGATATTACAACCACAGAGGTTCCCCCAGAGGAGTATGGGGTCTGAGCACCATGTGGGTCGCCACGACCCAGAAAAGCTGCACCAGGAAGATGAGCCCCCATAACATCCAGCTTTGAAAACCAGCAAGGCTCACCAGGAGAGCTGGCGGGCTTTGGGAAACCAAGACTCTGCTCCTGAAGAGGTCATGCACAGACTCACTCACTCTGATACCCAGCACAGAGGCAGCAGCTTGGAAAGTACCTGGGTCACACAAGGAGATTCACTGGCTAATTTTAGGGCATATGCTGGAGAGGCAGGTATCTGGTGGAACTTTCTCTGGGGATGGAAGTGCTGATCGGCACCATCTTTGTTTTTTAGCTCTCTTTCTACCTAGCTGGCCCAGGGCTGGCAGGCACCATTTCTGTCGCTCTCCATCAACCTAGCTAATGCCATGTGTCCTGCCCTGGCATTCCCCTGAGGACCCATCTACCAAGCCTGCCAGCCACTGGCCAGCCCCTCCAAAGTGGCTCCCACCTCGCCCCACTTAGTGGGTACCCTGGCTGGCACTGGCACCCCTCCAAAGCAGCTCCCACTCTGGGGGGCAGCCCTGCACACCAGCATGACTACAGAAGTCACAGCCAGGCCACACAGCCAGTATACCAGGGGACAGCCCCACTCACCAGTGTGTCTGCAACAATCAGGGCCCAACCACAACAGGAGAGTGCACACAGCCCACAGAGGCAATACTCCTGGAGGGGCTGGTGACCAGGGGGATTGCACTATTGGGCTCCACAAAACACTTTCTACATAGGCTGCTCTTTCAAGACCAGGAGATGTAACTGATATACCTAATAAAGAAACAAACACAGAAAGTTAGGCAAAATAGGAGACAAAGTAATACCTCCAAATGAAAGAATAAGACAAAACCTCAGAAATAGAACTAAACAAAATGGAGATAAGGAATTTACCAGAGACTATAAAGTAATAGTCATAAAAATGTTCACCAAACTTGAGAGAAGAATGGATGAAATCAATGAGACCTTCAACAAAGATAGAAAATATAAAAAAGAACCAGCAGAACTGAATAATACAAAAATGTAAATGAAAAAGACACTAAAGGGAATTAATAGCATATTAGAGGATACAGATGAACAGATCAGCAATCCGGAAGACAAGGTAGTGGAAATCGCCCAATTAGACCAGCAAAAAGAAAAAAGCACTAAAACAAGCAAACAAAAATAAGATAGTTTAAGAGACCTCTGAGACAATGTTAGGTGTAAAAATGTACAAACAAGACTACCATACCCAGCAAGGTTATTATTCAGCATAAAAGGAGAGATAAAGAGTTTTCCATACAAGTAAAAGCTGAAGGAGTTCATCGCCATTAAACCAGCCTTACAAGAAATGTTAAAGGGACTTCTTTAAATAGAAAAGAAAAGGCCAAAACTAGAAACAAGAAAATTATGAAAGAAAAGTATTATTAGTAAAAGCAAACACATAGTAACGATAGCAGATCAACCACTGATAAAGCTAGTATGAAGGTTAAAAGACAAAAGTAGTAAAATCATCTATCTAAAATAATTAGGGACTTCCCTGGTGGTCCAGTGGTAAGGAATCCGTCTTCCAAGGCAAGTTCCATCCCTGGTCGGGGAACTAAGATGCCACGGGGCAACTAAGCCCATGCGCAGCAGCTACTGAGCTCGTGCACCTCAACAAGGGAGCCCATGTGCCACAAACTACAGAGTCCATGAGCCCTGGAGCCTGCACGCCACAACTAGAGAGAGAAAACCCACATGCCACAACTAGAGAGAAGCCCACGCACCACAACTAGAGAGAAGCCTGCGCACTGCAACAAAGAGCCTGAGCGCTGTGGCGGAAGATCGCACATGCCACTACGACGATCCCACGTGCCGCAACTGAGATCAAGGCAGCCAAAGAAATAAAGTAAAATAAATAAATTAAAAAATAAGATAATTAGTTAAGCAATACAAAAAATAAAAAGGTGTAAAATATGACATCCAAAACATAAAACATTGGAAGGGGGGAGTAAAAAATGTAGCATTTTTAGAAGCATTCAAACTTAAGTGACCATCAAATTAAAATAGACTGAAATATACATTGGTTTTTATATATGAACCTCATGGTAACCACAAACCAAAAACCTATAACAGTTACACAAAAAATAAAGAAAGGAATCCAGACATAACACTACAGACAGTCATCAAACCATGAGGGAAGAGAGCAAAAAAAGAAGGAAGGAACAGAGAAAAACTACATAAACGACCAGAATACAAGTAACAAAATGGTAATAAGTACATATCTAACAATATTTACTTAAAATGTAAATAAATTCTCCAATAAAAAGACATGGGTGGGGCTTCCCTGGTGGCGCAGTGGTTGAGAGTCTGCCTGTCGATGCAGGGGACACGGGTTCGTGCCCCGGTCCGGGAAGATCCCACATGCCGTGGAGTGGCTAGGCCCGTGAGCCATGGCCGCTGAGCCTGCATGTCCAGAGCCTGTGCTCCACAATGGGAGAGGCTACAACAGTGAGAGCCTCACATACCATAAAAAAAAAAAAAAAAAGACATGGGTGACTGAATGGATTAAAGAAAAAAAAAGAAGACCCATATATATGCTGCCTACAAGAGACTTACTTTAGATGTAAAGACACAGACTGAAAGTGAAGGGATGAAAAAAGATATTCCATGCAAATGGAAATGAGAAGAAAGTTGGGGTAGCAATGCTTATATCAGACAAAATAAACTTTAAAACCCAGACGGTAACAAGAGACAAAGAAGGGTATTACATAATGACAAAGGGATCAATCCAACAAGGTGACATAACACTTGTAACTGCCTATGCACCCAACATAGGAGCCCCTAAACACATAAAGCAAATATTAACAGACATAAAAGGAAAAGTTGCCTGTAATGCAGTAATAGTAGGGGACCTAAACACCACACTTACATCAGTGGACAGATCATCCAGACAGAAAATCAATAAGGAAACATTGACCTTAAATGACATATTAGACCAGATGTACTTAACAGATATATGTAGAACTTTCCACCCCCAAACAGCAGACTACACATTCTTCTCAAGAGCACCTTGAACATTCTCCAGGATAGATCACATGTTAGACCACAAAACAAGTCTCAGTAAATTTAGGATGACTGAAATTATATCAAGCATCTTTTCTATGAGACTAGAAATCAATTACAAGAAGAAAACTAAGAAAAAAACACAAATACTTGGATGCTAACCAATATGCTTCTAAGCAACCAATGAGTCAATGAAGAAATCAAAGAGGAAATCAAAAAATTCCTTAAGACAAATGAAAATGGAAACAGTGTTCCAAAATCAATGGGACACAGCAAAAGCAGTTTTAAGAGGGAAATTTATAGCAATATAGGCCTACCTCAGGAAACAAGAAAAATCTCAAATAAACAAACTAAATTTACACCCAAAGGAACTAGCAAAGAAGAATAAACAAACCCCAAAGTTAGTATTGTAGAAGGAAGACAATAATAAAGATCAGAGTTGAAATAAATAAATTAGAGATTGAATACAATAGAAACAATCAATGAAACTAAGGGCCGATTCTTTGAAAATATAAACAAAAGTGATAAACCTTTAGCCAGACTCATTCAAGGAGAGAGAGAGAGACAGAGACAGAATTCAAATAAATAAAATCAGAAAGAAGAGAGAAGTACAACTTAGACCTCAGAAATAAAAAAGATTATAAGACATTACTATGAACAATTATACACCAACAAATTGGACAACATAGGAGAAATGGATAAATGCCTAGAAGCATACACTCTTCTAAGAATGAGTCAGGAAAAAATATAAAATTTGAGTAGACTGTTCACTAGTAATGAATCAGTAATGAAACAACTCCCAACAAAAAAAAAGTCCAGGACCAGACAACTTCACAGGTGAATTCCACCAAAGATTTAAAGAAGAGTAAATACCCATCCTTCTCAAATTACTAAAAAAATTGAAGAGAAATGAATGCTTCCAAATTCATTCTACAAGGCTAGCATTACCTTGATACCCAAACCAGATAAAGATACTACAAAAAAATTACAGACCAATATCCCTGATGGACACAGATGCAAAAATCCTCAACAAAATATTAACAAACAAAATTCAACAATACACTAAAAGGATCATACACCATGATCAAATGATATTTATTCCAGAGATGCAAGGTTGATTCATTATTTGCAAATCAATCAACATGATACATCACATTAAGAAAACAAAGGATAAAAATAATATGATCATCTGAATAGATGCATAAAAAACATTTGACAAAATTCAACATTTATTTATGATAAAAACTCTCCAGAAAGTGGGTACAGAGGGAACTTACCACAACATAATAAAGGCCATATATGAAAAACCCACAGCTAACATAATATTCAAGGGTGAAAAGCTGAAAGCTCTTTCTCTAAGATCAGGAACAAGATAAGGGTGCTCATATCATCACTTTTATTCAACATAGTATTGGAAGTCCTAGCCACAGCAATCTGATAAGAAAAAGAAATAAAAGGTGTCCAAATTGGAAAGCAAGAAATAAAACTGTCACTATTTGTAGATGACATGATACTATACATAAAAAAACCCTAAAACTACCAAAAACTATTAGAACTAATGAATGAATTCAATAAGATTGCAGGATGCAAGATTTTAATATATAGAAAACTGTTGCACTGCTATACACTAATAATAAACTACCAGAAACAGAAATTAAGAAAACAATCCCATCTACAACTGCAATTGCATCAAAAAAGAATAAAATACCTAGGAATACATTTAACCAAGGAGGAAAGACCTGTACTCTGAAAACAATAAGACTGTGGATGAAAGAAATTGAAGACAATACGAATAAATGGAAAGATATACTGTCCTCATGGATTGGAAGAATTAATATTATTAAAATGACCATACTACCTAAAGCAACCTACAGATTTAATGCAATCCCAGAATACCAATGGCATTTTTCATAGAACTGGAACAAATAATTCAAAAATTTGTATAAAACCGCAAAAGACTTTGAATTGCAAAACCAATTTTAAGAAAGAAGAACAAAGCTGGAGGTATCATGCTCCCTGATTTCAAGCTATACTGCAAAACAACTGTAATCAAAACAGTATGGTACTAGCACAAAAACAGACATAGATGAATGGAACAGAATAGAGAGCCCAGAAATAAACCCACATTTACACGGCAAATTAATTTACAACAAAGGAGCCAAGAACATAGAGTGGGGAAAGACTGTTTTTAATAAATGGTGTTGGGAAAACTGGTTGGCTACATGGGAAAGAAGGACACTGGACCACGTTCTTACACCATTTACAAAAATAAATTTAAAATGGATTAAAGACCTAAATGTTCGTTCTGAAACCATAAAATTCTTATAAGAAAATATAGGCAGTAGGTTTCTTGATATTGGTCTTAGGAATATTTTTTTTGGATCTGTCTTCTCAGGTAAGGGCTACAAAAGCAAAAATAATCAAATGGAACTACAACAAACTAAAAAGGTTTTGCACAGAAATGGAAACCATCAACAAAATGAGAAGGCAACCTACTAAATGGGAGATGATAGTTGCAAAAGGGGTTAATATCCAAAATGTATAAAGAACTCACACAACTCAACATCAAACAAAAACAAGTAAAAATTGGGCAGAGGACATGAATAGACATTTTTCCAGGGAAGACATGCAGATGGCCAATGGACATATGAAAACATGCTCAACATCAATAATTATCAAGGAATAGCAAATCAAAACCACAAGGAGATATTACCTCACACCTGTCAGAATGGCTATTATCAAAAAGACAACAAATAATGAGTGTTGGCAAAGATGTGGAGAAAAGGCAACCCTCATGCCCCGTTGGTAGGAATGTAAATTGGTGCAGCCACTATGGAAAACAGTATGGAGGGTCCTCAAAAAACTAAAAATAGAACTATCATATGATCTAGCAATTTCACCTCTGTGTATTTATCTGAAGAAAATGAAAATATAATTCAAAAATATATATGTACCCCTATGTTCATTGCAGCATTATTTACAATAGCCAATGTGGAAATATGGAAGCAACCTAAATGTCCATCTATAGACAAAGGGATAAAGAAGATGTGAGATACATATATATTATATATCTATGTATTATATATATATAAGAGAATATTACTCAGCCATAGATATATACTCTATGTTATCACTTGCATGTGGAATCTAAAATACAAAACAACCCCTCGGGGGCAAAACTGCCCCTGGTTGAGAACCACTGCTTTTGACAAATTATTAAGCAGAGAGTATCTCATACTCCACTCTGAATCTGAATAACCACTGGCAAGAGATGATGATTCACAGAGACCATTTTAATCTTCTCATTAGTCATTATGATGCTTTTCCTATGCAAAAATAAAACTGACAACATTGCAAAAAATACAAAAATACAAAACAAGTGAATAAATAAAACGAAATGAAACAGACTCATAGATTCAGAGAACAAACTGGTGGTTATCAGAGGGAAGGGGAGTAGGGGGTTAAGCAAAACAAGTAAAGGGGAATAAGAGGTACAAACTCCTAGATATAAAATAAGTAAATCATAGGGATGAAATGTACAGCATAGGGAATATAGTCAATACTATTGTAATAACTCTGTATGGTGACAGATGGACTTAGACTTATTGTGGTGATCAGTCTGTAAAGTATATAAATGCTGAATCAGTATGTTGTACAATTGAAACTAATATAATATTGTATGTCAACTATACTTCAATTAAAAAATAAAAAGGAGGCTTCCCTGGTGGCGCAGTGGTTGAGAGTCCGCCTGCCGATGCAGGGGACACGGGTTCGTGCCCCGGTCCGGGAAGATCCCACATGCCGCGGAGCGGCTGGGCCCGTGAGCCATGGCCGCTGAGCCTGCGCATCCAGAGCCTGCGCTCCGCAACGGGAGAGGCCACAACAGTGAGAGGCCCGTGTACCGCAAAAAAAAAAAAATAAATAAAATAAATAAAATAAAAAGGAAAAAATGGATAAGGTAAAATAAATAAATAATAAAAGAAAGAAATACATTAAATCTGTAACTAAAATCTATCCCAAAGAAAATTCGAGTATAGATGACTTTACTGGTGATTTCTGCCAAACATTTAAAGAAAGAAATAATACCAATCTTGTACAACCTCTTTTAAGGAATATAGAGAGAGCACTTCTTCCTAACTCATTTTATGAGACCAGCATAAGCCTGATACAAAAATATACAAGGAAATTACAAGAAAAGAAAACTGCATAAGTGTACTTCTTATTAATTGATACACACATTAGTATAAAATATTAGAAAATCAGATCCAGAGAATATATGTACTACGTCATGACCAAATTCGCTTATTCTAGGAATAAAAAATGGTATAGGGACTTCCCCAGTGGTCCAGTGGTTAAGACTCTGCCTTCCAATGGAGGCCGTGGGTTTGATCCCTAGCGGGGGAACTAAGATCCCACATGCCATGGGGTGTGGGCAAAAAAATTTTTTTAAATGGTTTAAATTTTGAAAGTTAATCAATATAATTTACTTCTTTAACAAAAAGTGAACATTAAGGCCATATGATTACCTCAACAGATACAAAAAGGCATCCAGGGCTTCCCTGGTGGCGCAGTGGTTGGGAGTCCGCCTGCCGATGCAGGGGACACGGGTTCGTGCCCCGGTCTGGGAGGATCCCACATGCCGTGGAGCGGCTGGGCCCGTGAGTCACGGCCGCTGAGCCTGTGCGTCCGGAGCCTGTGCTCCGCAGTGGGAGAGGCCGCGGCAGTGAGAGGCCCGCGTACCGACAAAAAAAAAAAAAAAAAAAAAAAAAAAAGGCATCCAATTAAATTAACCACTAGTTCATGATAAAAACTCTCAACAAACTAGGAATAGAAGAGAACCTCTTTAATATGATTAAGTTTATACATAAAAAGTCTATTGCTCACATATTTAATGGTGAAATGTTGAGTGCTTTCTCCCTGAGCTCAGAACAATTCAAATACATTCGTTTTCATCATTTCTGTTAATTATTGTTCCATAGGTCCCAATTAGTGCAAAAGGGTACAAAACAAGAATTATGAGGTATAAATATTGGAAAGGAGCAAGTAAAAATGTAATTCCAGGTGACGTGGTTGTCAATATAGAAAAACTCAAAAAAATATGTACACTATTAGAATTAATAAATGAATTTAGGTAGGTCACTAGATACAAACTCAATATATAAAAATCTATTGCATTTCTATATATTACACTTGCAAAAACAATTAGTCAATAAAATTTTAGATACAACACTATTAACAATAGCTTTGGAAACGGTCTAATATCTAGGAATGAATCTGATGAAAGACATGCAAGATTGCTAAACTGAAAAATACAAAACATTGTAGGGAAAACCACAGAACACTTAAACAAATAGATAAATATACCATGTTCATGGATTTGAAGACTCTGTTTTATAAAGACATCAATTCTCCCAAAATTAATTTTTGGGAGAATTGCATTGACTCAATTGCATTGAGTCAACTGCATTGACTCAATGCAGTCACAGTCAAATTCCCAGCAAGGTTTTCTGTGGAAATTTATCAGGCAATTCTAAACTTTATATGGAAATGCAAGAGCCAAAAAATCAGGAAGAAGAAATTGTTGGAAGATTTACAATATCAGATACCAAGACTTAGCATAAACCTACAATATTTAAGATAGTGTGGTACTGGTGCAGTGATAGGTAAACAAACAGTGAAATAGAAGAGAGAGTCTAGAAACAGGCCCATGCCTATACAGTAACCTGATATACATCAAAGTTGCTACTGCAATTTTGTGGTAATGAGATTTTTTTTCAAAACTTGATGCTGGAGCAGTTAGATAATTCATACGTAACAAACTTTAACCCTATTTTATACCATTTACAAAACTTAATTCCAATTGGATTATAGGCCTAATATGAAAGGAAATCAATAATTTTCTAGAACAGAGGTTAGTAAATTTTTTCTGTAAAGTACAAGATACTCAATATTTTCAATTTTGTGGTCCACATGGTCTCCGTTGCAACTACTCAACTCTGCTGCTACAGCACAAAAGCAACCATAGACAGTACACTAACGAATTGGAATCGTTGTGTTCCAATAAAAATTTATTTACAAAAACAGGTGGCAGGCCACATGGGCCAGAGTCTGCTGACACGTTCTAGAAGATAACATAGACGAATAATTCCATGCCCTTGGGGTAGGCAGCGATTTCTTAAATAAGACCCAAAAAACCATGAACCATAAAAGATTTATAAATTCTGAAATTCTATTTATCGAAGTACACCATCAAGAGAGTGAACCAGAAAGTCATAGACCAAGAGAAGATATTTGTGATATATATGCATATATATATATATATATGCATGTTTATATACATATATCATAGATGTAGCATATATATCCAAAAAATATCTCATAGCCACAATATCTAAAGAATGCCAACAAATCAGTAAGAAAAAGATAAACAACACAATGAAGATAAACAGCTCAAACAAAATGAGAAAAATCTTGAGTGGGAGTTTTAGAAAACAGAATATCAGCATGGACATAAGTACATGAAAAGATATTCCATATGATTAGTTATCAAGCAAGTAAAAATAAAACCAGAATGTAATATCAGTATGGACTCATCAGAACGGCTAAAATGAAAAGAATTGACAATATGCAGTGGTAACCAGAATATGGAGCAACTGGAACTGGAACTTCCATATACACTAATGAAAGTGTAAATTGTTACAATTACCTTGAATCACTCTACTAAAACCTCCTCTACGACCCAGCAGTTCCAGTACTAGGTATATAAGAGAAATGCATGAATATCGCAGAAGGCATGTACAAGGCAAGCCATAGCAGTTTTCTTCCTAATAGCCCCAAACTGAAAATAACTCAAATGTCTATCAACAGAGGAATGGATAACTAAATTGTGGTGTATTCATACAGTGGGATACTATAAGCAATAGAAAAGAACTGATAACATGGATTAGTATAGTAGACATGATATGAAACTAAAAGAGCCAGACACAAAATTAGAACAAGCTGTATGATTCTATTTCTATGAATTTCAGGGACAGATAAAATAATCTGTGGTGGTGGGTACAATGGAGGACCACAATGGAGCATTCTAGGGAGCAGAAATATTCTACATCTTGATCTGGGTAGTGGTTACATGAGTAATACACGTTTAAAAATTCATTGGGCTATATACTTATAATTTGTGCACTTTAGTCTCAGTATGTAAAAACTCAAAAAAAAAACTTTAAAAAATCATAGAAATTTACAGGATATATTTTCACTGAAAGATTCAAACAACACTGAAATATAGAGACTAAAACATTCGTCTTACCTCTGTTTCCTGTCCCTCATTCTTGCTGTCCTCCCTAAAAAAAAACATTAGGTGATTCTACTTCCAAATTATTTTTTATACATTTACATGCACATATATATGTGCATATATATATATGTATATGCATATGTATGTGTAACATTAAAAAATTCACATCCACACTTCACAATAATTCTGTAATTTTATTTTTAGCCTAAAAATACATCTCTCAGCTCTTTCTGTCGAATACAGATCAGTCTCATTTTAACAGCTGCACAGTATTCTATTGTATCAATGTAACATAATTAATTAATTTCCCTACTAACGGATATATAAATTACTCCTAATTTTTCACTATTTGAAACAATGTTGCAACAAACTTTCTTAAAATTTCCTGGTGCACACAAACAAGTATTTTCTTTTTTGTGCACTATGAACAATTCTTTTGGCTGAAACAGTAGAAACAAAATTGCTGAGTAAAAGAAATTGTAGAGTAAAAATTTTGGTAAATTCTGCTAAATTGCTTTCTAAGAAAGTCTTACAAATTACATTCTGACCAACAGTATATGAAAATACCTGTTTCCCAACATTTTTATAAACACTAGATATTATCAATCTCTTACACATTTGCCAGTTCTAAGGGCAAAAAAAAAAATGCAATTCACTGTTATTTTAAATTACTTTATTCATTATTTACATTTCTCCTTATGGAAGTGGTTATTTAGATCCTTTGCACATGTTTTTATTAGGTTGCTTATATTTTTATTATCAATTTTGGGGTGTTCTTTATTAAATGTAATAATATATATTTTGAAAATATTTTCTCCTGGTTTGCCACTTTTAACTTTCTTTTTCTTATCATATAACATTAGCCAGGACTCTCAAAGCAATATTGAAAAAACTTTCATAGGAAAGCTTCTAATACTTCATTAGCTATGATGCTTGTGTATGCAGATATCTTTCATTAAAACAGAGAAGTTTCTTTCTATTTCTGGTTTGCAAAAGTGGTTTTCTTTCTAATCAACCTAGGGGCAGGACAGGAATAAAGACACAGACGTAGAGAATGGACCTGAGGACACAGGGTGGGTGAAGGGTAAGCTGGGACGAAGTGAAAGAGTGGCATTGACATATATATACTACCAAATGTAAAATAGCTAGTGGGAAGTAGCTGCATAGCACAGGCTTCTGTGCTTTGTGACCACCTAGAGGGGTGGGATAGGGAGAGTGGGAGGGAGATGCAAGAGGAAGGGGATATGGGGATACATGTATACATATAGCTGATTCACTTTGTTATACAGCAGAAACTAACACAACATTGTAAAGCAATTATACTCCAATAAAGATGTTAAAAAAAATAGATGTCAAATTGTATCAAACGCCATTTGTATCTCTTAATATTTTTTTTATTTTGAATGTAATGATTTGCATTAATATATTTTGAATTTTGAATCAGCCTTGAATACCTTAGATAAATAGCTTAGATAAATCCTTCTTACTTATGACATTTAAAAAATACATTTCTGGCATTAGTAAAGTGTTACTAATACCAATACTTAAGATAAAGTGTTACTAATACCAATACTTAAGATATCTGTATATCTTACAGATGTTCATAAGTGAGTGTACGCTTTTCTTGCCAGTTTTAAAATTCAGGCCATGTCAGCTCCAATGTAAATGAGTTAGAAAACTTTCTATTTTTTCCATGCTTTGGATTAACTAATTAATATACCATAGGGATTTTTTGTTCCTTACTTATAGAACCATCTTTGTTTGGTGACCTTTTATGAGAGAGCTTTGACTATGCTCTCACTGTTTTTATTGTTGTTGTTTTAAGGTGACTATTTCTTCATGGGTCAATTTTGGTGATTTCTATTTTCCAGAAATTATTTTAATCTAGAATTTTCTAATTTATTATCTTAAATTTTGTATTCATCTCAGATTTTTTAGAATCTACTCTATACTTATAATGTCCCTTTCTTATTTCAAAGGTTGATAATTCTGTCTCTCTTTTTTTTTTAACCTTGATTAAACATTCTAGACTTCTGATATTTTTGCTTCTTTTCAGATGATCAGTTTTAATTTTATTCAGATTAACTCTACTCCTTATTTCATGCATTTCTGGTTTTTTCTTTAGTAATACTTTCCTTATATATTTTTATTTTTCTTCCTTTAGCTTCTTGAACTGTATGCACGATTTACTTCCATTCAATCTTTTCCTATTTTCTAATGCATGCATCCAGGGCTATAAGTTTTCTCTGAGTATGTATAGATTTTGAATTGTATTGATCTCATTGTTCTTCTTGTTGTAGCAGCTAAATATACTGGCTCTGGACTATACTATCTAGGTTCAAATCCCAACTCTGTCATCTATGGACTATGTGCCCTTGGGCAGGTTATTTAACAGAGCTTTGTGTTTCAGTTCTTCATCTGTGAAATAGATGATAATGGAATCAACTTCTCAGGATTATTGTGACAATAAAATGAGACAATCCAGGTGGATCACTTACCACAAAGCTGGTTGTATAGTAATGTTTAATAAATTTTTGGTATTGTTATGTTTAAATAATTGATAGCTTCAGTTTACATTTCTTTTCATTAAAGTTATTCTAAGTTAAAGTTATTTAAAGGTGTGGGTTTTTTATTTCCAAGTTACAAAAATTGTATTCTTTTGTACTAACTCCAAATTTTATTGCAGTGTGATCAAAGAATGTGACCTGAATGATTTCTTATCTGGGAATTTATTAACATTTTCTTTTCTCTCTTTGTTTTAGAAAGTAGTTAATGTTGCATGTGTGTTAGAAGAGATTATGCATTCACCATTTATTGTGTACAGTCCTTTACACCTATTCAGTCAAGTTTCTTTATTGTGTTATTCAAATTCTCACTACGCTTGCTTCCTTTTTTCCTACTTTATCTGTCAATTTCTGGGTTGAAGTCTTCCAAAATAGCTGTGTATTTTTCATCACTACCTGTATTTCTATCAGTTTTTACTTTATACGTTATATTATAAACATGACTTTTGATGTTATATTGTTAGGTTTGTAAAGGTTCATTATTAATTGACCTTTTAGAACTTTCCTCTTATCTCTTCATCACACCTTGTCTCTGCCATCTTTATGCTGCATTCATCCAAAACAGGGGTGGCAGGCAGGCTAAATCTGTCCTGCTGCCTGTTTTGTAAATAAAGTTTTATTGGAACACAAACAGGCCCATTCAATACATATTATCTATGGCTGCTTTCACACTATAGCAGCAGAGCTGAGTAGTTAAGACAGAGTCTGTATGGACCACAAAGCTGAAAATATTTACTCTCTGGTCTTTTACAGGAAAAGTCTACCAGCATCTAATTAGATTTTAATTTTATGTTACTAATTTTTAAACACAGGCCATAATTAGACAAGTTAACTAGTTTCTTTCCTTTCCACTGTTTCTTGAATATCTTCACCTTTCTTGGATTCATTATTTATTTTATTAAAATTCATCCAAAAGTCAGTTATCCTTTCAAGGAATTTCTATTGATGATACACATCTGCTGAGTTTTCTTATTTTGAAAATCATGTTTTTAACCCCTAAGATCACTGTTTGCTTCCTTTCCACTAATGTAATAATGTCCTAATCTCTTTGAAGATAACTGTTAATTTGTAGCAAGTATATATTTTACTTATAGTTATATTTTTCTTAAAATAAGATGAAATTTATACTTACTTTTCATTTATCTTTCCACAGGTATTATTTCAGTATTTACTGAGTTTGTTGCCTCTACAAACTTAGGTTATTCTTACGTTGATTAATCTTTTACTTTGTAAATGAAAATTCCTTTTAGTGCTCTACTTCTTCTTAATGTGAGTTGACTCCGGTGATTATAGGACATACTGCTGGGCAGAGTGATTTCAGAGCGAGGGGTCTCCCTGTCCCTCCTGGAGTCCATTGCTATTATTCTATCTTTGGCTCCCAGGACCCACAGGCTCACTGCTTTAATCTGGGGACAATTCTAAGCAGGAAAAGGGAAGGAGATCAGCAGTCCAGCTGCTCCAACTGCTATATCTTCATTCATTGCTCTGGTCATTATGCTAGCACCCTCTACGCACTGAATCTGCTCTTTCTGAGATGGGAGCAGCCCTGAAATTGCTTCTAATCCTTTAGCAGTCTTAAGCTTAGGAGTATTTGAGGTTCAGGTGCTCTAATTTGTTTTTCCAAGAAAATTTTCCAAATTTTCTGATACACTGATGACACTTTTTTGTCCCCAGTCCTGTTACCAATTATTCCTCTCCCCCTTCCCCTTTCCCCCATCTCTCAACCTTTTCTGTCATTTCATAAGATTTGGTAGAGGTAAGCTTCCTTCAGTCTGACGTCTTGATTTAATCTTCAAACACAGGATTTTAAAACTAACCCTTTCAAAACACCATTAAATATAATTTATTTGTGGGTGGTAACTTATTATCTTACCATTTTTAAAATTTCAAAACATTTAAAAATATACTCAGAAAGAGCATCTACGACACAGAAAGAACATTGAAGCCCTACTTCAACAGCATCTCTGAGGGGACTCGAAATGAGAAAACGATGTTCACCAATTAGAGTGAAAAGGGGTACTTAGTCTTGAGTCACTTGCCTTTAAAAATAGCTTCGGTGGTCCATTCAATTAAAAAGTGTTCCTTCATGGGGGTGGGAGACACCGGTTGCTGCAAAGCTGTAATCATTTAGCATTTTCTGCCTGATAACAAATGACACATTAGGCAGCAATCAGTGACATCTGTGACATATTCAGTCAGAAAAATCTGACTAACAAGCTCATCCTGTTTTGGAATGCTACCCCCATCCTGCCATACCTCAATCCCTGCCTGCCAAGCAGCCTGTTCAGTTAGCCTGTTTATGAGCTAACTTTAACGGTTTTTAATCCTGATTTAAGGGAACTCTACCCAGAGCAGCTGGAAAACATAAACCTTGACGCCCCCCTCCCTCAATCACACACACACACACATTATCTGGGCTCTTAAGTCCCTGGGAAGAGTAGCTGGTCTCATTGGGCTTTCTTTCGGGACCTCAGAAGGGATACATATGGATGTGAAATGCCTATGAATACTCTGAGATTCCTCAATTGATTATTAACACTTTCCCTTCTTTCTCCATTTCCAGTGTTGGGTTTATTTGCAGGGGTTGCCTCTGTACATTCTCAGAACTCTCTGAGACAGCATTAGATGAATCTCAAAATTTTCTCTGCTTGGTGTAGGCCAAAAATTTTCCCCTTGCCATTAATGATGCCTATCTCACTATCAACTGTGCCCCAATTTCAACCTGGCAGGGTTTGAATGTCCTTCCACACTGATCAAAAAATCTCCTGTGGCAGCTGCCTCTGGTGCAGTGTGGCTTTGGATGACTAAGACCTGTGCTTTAACAGATTTTCAAGTGGTGGCACACAGTCCCTCGGCTGCTGGCCCATTTGATTTTCAGGGCCCCTGTTACTGTCAAGGTCCTTGTCCTCCACCATCATCCTATGTCTTCCCTTCCCTTCTCCACCTCCTCAGGAATATACAGGAAATTCACATTTATTTGGTTCTTACGAAGAATAAAACGTTGTGCTAGGTATTTTCACAAATATTTTTCATCAAACATTCAGCATAACTATGTAAGGGAGTCCTATTTCCCCATTTCTACCACTTTGAAACCAAGGCTCAGAGAGTTGTGAGGGACTTGTCTGGGACTAAAAAAGTGGCAAGGGGTATGGCTGGGATTTGGGTCCTGGACTCTCAGCTCCGAAGCCCAAGGGATGTTCCTGAGAGTGAGCCTCAAGCCTGGCCTGTCCAAGCGTGTGGATCTGAATTCAGATGAGAAACTGGAGGCTGAAGGGAGAACGTAGCTGACTCTTCTACTTAAAAGGAAGAGGGGGCTTCCCTGGTGGCGCAGTGGTTGAGAGTCTGCCTGCTGATGCAGGGGACACGGGTTCGCGCCCTGGTCCGGGAAGATCCCACGTGCCACGGAGTGGCTGGGCCCGTGAGCCATGGCCGCTGAGCCTGCGCGTCCGGAGCCTGTGCTCTGCAACGGGAGAGGCCACAGCAGTGAGAGGCCCGCGTACCGCAAAAAACAAAACAAAACAAAAAAAAGGAAGAGGGCTGGCCAAAGTACCTTTAAAACTGGTGAATCATAGCACCAGATGTCTAGCTGAACAGACAATATTTGGCTGCTTGGGAAATTTTTGTATAGTCACAGAGACATGAATTTTAAGTATGAATTAACTAAGTTCTTAGTACCTGCACTATTATTACGGACAAGCTATTGAGTTTTCTTATTAGCCCATTCTGCTTTTTCCTGCATCCTGCCTTTTTTTTTCTTGGCCTAAACAAAAGGAGTTCTCTCTAACTCAATAATTCAATTCAACAAACATTTATTATTTGGCTACTTTATGGTAGGGACTGTACTATATGTAGGAGATACAGAAAAGAATAAAAACATAGGGCTTCCCTGGTGGCGCAGTGGTTGGGAGTCCGCCTAACGATGCAGGGGACACAAGTTCGTGCCCTGGTCCGGGAAGATCCCACATGCCGCGGAGCGGCTGGGCCCGTGAGCCATGGTCGCTGAGCCTGCGCGTCCGGAGCCTGTGCTCCGCAACGGGAGAGGCCACAGCAGTGAGAGGCCCGCGTACCGCAAAAAAAAAAAAAAAAAAAAAAATTATAAAAACATACATCCTAACCACATATAGTTCACAATACTTGGAGCCAACGGTGGGGAGGGTAAGTACAAGAAATTGACAAGTAAGCCTACAATTACCATATAATGAGATAGTGTCTTTGATATAAGGCTGTGTGAGGTCCTAAAGGACCACAGAAAAGGGACAGCTAACTCAACCTGGGTGCAGGTGAGATGAGGAATGGATAAGGTAAGACTTTCAAGAGGACGCAATTCTTGACATTTAATTGAGCCCTTCAGATGGTCAGGACCATAACCACATGTGTAAGAATCTTTTGGAAGAGAGAGATCCACCCTAAAGTAAGGTAGCAATGGAAACCTTCTCCTGAGGATCTGAGGAAATAAACCACTTGCTAGAACTGCATTGGAACCTAAATGGACTTTTAGTTCCCTAGCTCTCTTCAAGTCTGTATGAAGTCACTTAGACTTTCTGCTCCTTGGTTTCTGGTCAGTTTTTCTGGATTTCCCCAAGGCCTGGCCAATAATCTGCTCTTCCTCATTTGTGCCCTCTTACTCTGGAGCTCCATCAAAAAATCTCCCGTTTCTATCCACCTCTGGGCCTATTGCTCCTACCATTACTAAGCAACTATCTTATCTTCTGAAAGCCTTTTCTGCTTGTCTTCTCACAGTTGCCTCTTACTTATTCCCTCTACTGGTTGCTGCTGCCTAATGCTTTCTGAGGTCTGCCTCGCTTGTGTCTCTTAGCTACTTTATTTTTTTTTTTACCGCCAACTGCCTAACTGTCTCTCTTTATCATATTCATATTCTCCAAGAAAGGAATCAATTTGTTAATTAATTACTAACCTCTTCCTTGAGCAAAGACCTTATATTTAGCCAGCTCACAGGTCACTGTCCAGCCAGGGGATTGGTTGCCCTTATGTTGGATGCTGAGCCCTGTTCCAACCACAGACCCAGGGTTACAAGTGACAAGGATGGAGGCTTACATCAGCTGAGCCCTTTAGAAGGTAGCTACAGAAGGCAGAAATCTGAGAGCTTGGCCAACTCAGGAGAATGATGCTAATAGGTACATTAGAGGCACTATAAATAGGAAAAACAAAAGATTTTTTAAAAACCCATACTAACATCAAACCACAATTCTTACTTGGTACAACTTCAGGTAATGGGGGCGGGAGGGAAGGATGAAGAAAAACAGGAAGTTCCTGGGAGTATGTATATTTATATACAAAAAAGAGCAAAGAAAATAAATATACCCAAGGAAAGGACACAAGTTGGCCTACTTCATAGGAAAGGATCTTTCCTGAGGTTCCGAAGAAGAAAGTCCACAGACTTCCTCCTCTTCTCAAATACATTAGGGATGACATAAAGAGTGTAGTGAATGTGACTGTTAGTTTTATGTGTCAACTTGACTAGGCTAATGTACCAGTTATTCAATTAAATGCTAACCTAGGTGTTGCTGTGAAGGAATTCTGTTAGATGTGGTCAACATCTACAATCATTGGACTTTAAGTAAAGGAGATTATCCTTGATATTCTGGGTGGACTCCATCTAATCAAGTGAAAGGGCTTAAGAGCAAAACTAAGGTTTTTCCTAAGGAAGAAGAAATTCCACCTATAAACTGCAGCGCCTGTTCCTGCCCAAGAGTTTCTGGCCTGTCAGCCTGCTGGCCTGCCTTACAGAGTTTGGACCTATTAACCCGCACAATCAGGCAAGCCAGTTCCTTTAAATTATATATTATAATAGAATAATTACAATAAATATTGTGATAAATATGTGATCATAATGAATATTACAAGAAATTTATAATATATTCTACTGGTTGTTCTCTGATACAACCCTGCCTTACACAGCGAGGACAGAAGCAGAGATTTGGAATTTGGTACCCAGCACAACCTTTATCATCAGCTATTCACTCCGGTTAGGCCAGTCTCCTGTTTGTCTCTTTAGTCATGCTGATTTTCCTGCTTCTGTTCACACTGCTTTTCCCTTCTGGCTTGCTGACATTCTCTCTCCCACTTTCACAAACTTCTTCCCTTTCCTTACACTCCAACTCTGTCCGAAGCCCTCCATGAAGCCACCTCTGTTTTACTTTTTTTTGGTCCTCCGTGAAGCCACCTCCATTTGCTCTTTGCTTTCTCTTAACTCCCTCAGCAGTTATTAGCTGTGCCATTCACTGTGATGCTTAATCTTACACATCTCGCTTAACACTGCTTTGTATATAGTATCCACCACTAGTTAGGTTTAAAGCTGTAAGTACAAATTTGGGCATGCAAGAAATGTCACGTTTCTTTATTGTGTTTAAATCAAATTAAATTCACGTCAGACTTAAATGATCCCAGCCTTAATTCCACTGAAGTAGAAGGAACTCCAATCCCAGTTATTACTGGGCTTCCCTCCGTTCTTCCCTAGAAATGCACTAGAGTCTGGAAGATTTATGTTGAGCCCAGAAAATGGGAGAAGATGGACTTTGACAACTTCATTGTTCAGGGATACATGGTCCCTAGAAGCCAAACAACAGCTCTGCTCCTAGACCAAGAGTGGTAGGGCGATCCAGCCTCCATAGGGTCACCATGCATCTGTCTGAGGTCTGGCTATCACTTGGGGTGATCGAGGAAACAGGGCTGGTGTCCCCACTACTGCAACCCTGAACTTTGACTCTCTTCCAGTTTGGGAAATTTTTTCATTTGCAACAGTTCCACCTACGCACAACCCCTCCTTCCTTCTCTCTCTTTCCTCCTTTCCCTCACCAGATGCCCCTACCTCTTGAACCCCCTAGCAAAATCCCTCTAGGAGCAAGGAACATGGAAGGCAAATTGCTGGGCACAACTCCAGGGGTAACAGCATCCTAAGGAGTTGTGGTCCAGGAGGCTTCAATTACAATGTGAGTGGTGCCCCCTGGAATGGTCTAATATGGAGCTCCTGTAAACTTCTTTCTGCCTAGAAACACAAAACTCCCTTGAAGCATGTTTGGAATGGAGAGGAGGGAAAATATAAGGGGAACATAAACCAAATTAATAGCTCAATAAATTATCCTGGCACACACTTATTTTTTTGTTTGTCCCCTGCATTTTCACTTCATGTTTAAAAATATGTGTGGGCTGATATGTCTATGTTCCAATTAGATTATGAACTTCTTGAAGATTAGAACAATACTGTATTTACCACTTATTTTTTTTAATTTTTTTTTGATTTATTGATTTATTTTGGCTGTGCTGGGTCTTAGCTGTGGCACGCAGGATCTTTGTTGAGGCATGTGGGCTCTTTAGTTGCGGCACGCGAACTTCTTAGTTGTGGCATGCGGATTCTTAGTTGCAACATGCATGTGGGATCTAGTTCCCCGACCAGGGATCGAACCCAGGACCCTGCATTGGGAGCACAGAGTCTTACACACTGGTCCACCAGGGAAGTCCCTTACCACTTATTTTTAAATCTTTCTGTAGTTTCAGCATAATAATTAGTATATAAGAGGGACTTAAATGTGTCTTGAACTGAGGAGTGATGAGTTTGTGGATTACTGACTAGGCTCTACCAGTTCAGACTGCACCAGTGCTGACCTCCTCATTGTAGGACTGGCTCTAGTGTCTTTTTACTGTCACTTTTAGGGTTAGGTAAATATGCTTTTCCTTTACCGGCTTCTGTTCATAGCTGCTGCTGGCCTGAATTTCCAAGATATCAAATTTCTACTTGGGACCTTTCTGGCCCCAAGTAAAAGTAAACATTTCTTTTAAAATTCAGACGGATGATATTAACTTGAATCTTCTTTCATAAAAAGAGAATGCAGGTCACAACATAAACGTGTATTGTAACAACAGTGGAAAATTTCTAAATGAAATCAAAGCAGTACCTGGCATTCATTTTCATAATACCTTTCACTTGAAGAGCCAAGTACATTACGAGAACTTTATCCCAATAATCCTTAGGAGTAAGTAAAGGGACCTGACAGAATGACTGGTATAGATAGGGTCACATAGCCAGGTAGTGACAGGGTTGTTAACACCTTGCTGCCTTACCCAGTATTTGAATAGTTAGGCTACTTCCCCTTAACAAACAATTGTTTTGATGATATAATAGAATATTTGCGCTCTAACAGGAGAAATCATATTTTCACATCATGCTAACATTAGTAAGTATGGCATGGAGAAAATTTAACCAAATTTGCCAATATGCACTTGGTTTTGAGCCTTCCAACCTCCCTCTTCTGTAATCTTGCTTCCTCTTTGTTGTCTTCCCCCTGACTGCCCTCACTTCCCTCCCTCTCATGCTAGTAAAAGACTGAAAACTCAATTACATTACAGCACTGGAACTTGATACATCAGCTCCCCTTGTACTACATGCATTTTGAAAGACAAGAGCTTAGTCCAAAGAAATTAATCATCACTTTCTGATACACAGAAAGTTTTTTTGGAGATGGAAAGCCTTCCTTCCCTGTTCCCTTAAATAATAACATGTAGATAATTACATATTCCACTTTCAGCTGCTAGAGGGAAAGTCTGCAATGGAAGAAGGCAGAGAAAGTAATGATAAAGGAAAAAAGGATGAGGGAATCCTTTGTTTTTAAGAGGGAAAGGAAAAGAGGGTAGAACCTGATCTTTTCCACATCTGTAAACCACCATACTTGGTGGAAATTAAATGTACACTTTAAGCACTTAACTAATATTAACCAATGATGAGCCTATTTGAGGCCTCATTTTGTCAGAACAATCGTAACTAACACAGAGTAACATTTAGTAAAATGGGCTGTGTCTCTCTCCCCTCCTTTCCCTCCCCTATACACTCCATTAAGGATCTGAGCACAGAGCTAACACTGGGTTCTGCATTATGCACTCATCTCATGTGCCCTTTCATGGCTTCACACCAGTGTTCATGCTGCTCCTTGACCTGAAAACATCTTCCCTCAGTGTACTGCCTGTTGAACTTCTATTCACCCGATGAGACCCCATTCAAATGATAGCCAAGAGGCCTTCTCCAAAAGCTCTTTTACCTTGAGCAGGACCAATCCCTCCCTCCACTATACTCATCACCTTGTGTAACTAATATATATTAATAGGTCTCTCTTCTCCCCAGAATGTAAACTACTTCAAGTTAGGACCAGGTCTTATCTATCTATCTATTTATTTATATTTTCAATGCCTGACACTCTTACGTATGGGGTATAATAAATGTATGATAAACATATGTACATAAACATATGTACTCCTTTAGTTTCATAAAGGAGACAAAGTTTAGACATGAGAGAGCAAGATGGTATAATGTACTGGGCTAAGAAAATTCAGGTTAGGTAACTACTCAATTCAACAAATATGAACACACAGGAGTAAGGAATTGTGTCCCGGGATTACTAAGATAAAATAAGGCTTCGAGGTACTCACGATCCACCTTATAGATTGTCTTTCTCTGTGTACAGCATTTCCCTGGTTTAGGTATCACCTTATGTGTTTCTCACAATAACCCCGTGAGATAGGTCATGATTTTCATTTTTATAGAGATGAGAACAGAGGGTTTGAATTCCTAGGTTTTCTGACTCTCAGACTGGAGTCTTTCTTCCCCACTACAATAGTGTTTCTCAAAATTTTCCACGGGAGTACACTTTCCCAGGGAGAACAGACTTATACTCCTCAGGGTTGAGAAACAAAAGCTCAAAATTTAGTGTATTCTCTTGAAAATTCATGTTCACTATAATGTTTTCCGCTACTTCTCACTGAGTCAAACCGAAGGTCTGAGGAATTCAGCCACATTGATTCTGGGTCCCTGAGGGACCTTAGTACAGAGTTTCATAACCAGAGGGGGGCAAACACAATTTCAGAAGCACCATGGCTACACTGCCACCTTTACTCAAGGTATCTGGGTTTGGCTTGAGTCCCCACCCACGATTTTGAATAACTTCATCAGATTTCTTTTAGGTTTCTACTGGTATAACCGTATTCACCGCCCTCTCGGAAGACGGTAACAAAACACACTCCACTCCCAGATTTTAAGTGAGCAGTGGGGGCTGACTCTTTAAAGCCTCCCTGCAAGGATGTCCATTCTGGCAATAAGATCTCTTAAGTCTGACATTATCTGCGACCCCTCTCATTGCTGGTTGAACCTAAGAGTCCCAGATGTCAACCCCCCCGTGGGCCCTTGAGGGTCCACAGGCTCAACACTGCCCTCTCGTCAGCACCGCCGCTAGAGGGCAGTTCAGGGTTGCGGCTCTGCTGTGCCCTCTAGTGGCTGCTGGGATGACATGCTCTTTTATGGAACCTATAAAACACTGAAAAATTGCAGTCGGGAAGTCAGCCTGTGTGACACCCGGTAGTAAATTTTAAAAGAAACGTCTTGGTTCTCAGCTTCCTTTTCTTAAGGCGTTTGGCAGTCTCAGATACATTACCCTTCTTGGATGAACCTCCTCCCTAGGGTCTCCCCCTCCCAGGGTGTGGCAACCTGGAGCCATCATTCTCTCTTGGCAAGGTAAAAAAATTAGAACCTGGGAGACTTTGCAACTTTCCCCAATGCCTTTTTACTCCCTCCATCTTCCCCATGGATATACAGCTTAGATATGCATTCAAGATTTTTCAGTATAACTTCATTTTCACCAAGGCTTGTAAGCTCTGGCATTAGACTTCAGGATTCAAATCCTGGCTCCCTCATTTACTATTTGGGTCACTTTAAGAATGTTAACCTCGCTAAGCTTCTGGTTCATCTGTAAAATAGGGAGACTAGTACTACATTATACAATTTGGGGATGACAATATATGGAAAGTGCTAGGTCGGTCTTGCACAGTAAAAAGTGCTCAGCAAACATCAGGCATTTTCATTCTTTAAAGCTTCTGTCTAGTGCACAGCACGTCTATCAATTTGGTACAGAAAAAAAGCCTGTTTTTACATAGAACATAAGGGTCCATTAGCAAAATGAATTCATAAACAACTAATATTTTCTAAAAATGGCTAAGCGAATAGTGACCCTAGGTTATGGAAAGGGGGCTTGTTTGTGTGGCAGAGTCAGTGCGGTGGGTTTCAGGGTGCAAAGGAATCCAAGGGGCTTCAAATCCTCATGGAGGAGCTGTCTTGCACGCAGGTGTCCTTCCTCCCTCCTACTCCTCCTGCTCCCACCACGTGCAAGAACTCAGGGGGAAGCTGGGAGTGGATTCTGTGAGTCAGGCCTGAGGGCACAGTGGTGCAAAAGCAAAAAGGTTCCAGGCCAAGGCAGGGAACCTAGAACTCCAAAGGCCAAGAAACCCAAGCCAATCAGATTCCCCACCCAGGAGGAGTCTAAAAGGTGGCAGGGACTCACTGCCCAAAGTCCAAGCACTGCAGGAAAGTGGCCAGAGAATCTGACAGGTAGAAACCTGATAGAAACTGTCAGAAAAGTTAAAGCAGAATAGCTCATAACACCCACAGGCCCATAGAAAGGTCAGTGTGAGCTGAGCAGCTGTTCCGTCTGGTGCCAGAGGCCTTGGCTGTAGTCTTCTACAACCAGGCAGTTTAGGCCTCCCTGATCAGCCCCACCTAGAAAAGCCAATTCTTCTGCTCTTAAAGGGGACTTGCATGTTTCTGGCAGGGAGTCTTACTCTTGGTGGGCAAAGCTAGCTCTTAAGGATGAGTAGCGTGGTAGGGGGCAGAGAGTACGTCCAGGGGTTCAACTGGCTCCGAAGGAAGGAGCTTGTGGCTGGAGCCTGAGCCTCCATGTTGTGAGAACTACACGCGTTTCTTTCCGAGGCAGGCAGGGGCCTTAGCTGCCAGGGACCCTGACAAGCCGCGACTTGAGCTGTGCCCGAGAGCTTGGGTTGGCTGGAGAGCGGTATAGAGGAGGAGGGAGGGCAATCCAGGAAAGGGGGTGGGGTGGGGAGGGAGGTGAGAGGAAGAGCACGAGCAAAGGCACGAAGGAAGAATGAGTCTGCGGCGCATTGAGAATGGCATGGAGACTTCACTGATTGGAGCCGGGAGTTCTTGCACGGGGATGGAGGCAGCTATGATTGGATAGCTAAAGTGGGGCCAGATTTGGAGGGCTTTGAATGCCCGACCGAGGAGCACTCAACCCAGCTCCTGCCTTGCGATTTCCGTTCAAGACTGAATGACCTAAAGGGTGGTTAATTCCAACGGGTGTTCTTCTTTGGGGGCTTCTGAAAAGTCAGCTTATGCTCTTACCTGCTTCAGTTCTCTTCCTTTACCCAAGGAGAAAGTAATCCTCACTTGCCGAGGGGAGGGAGGATAATGTTGATTGATTTCACTTTACTTGCTTGGAGGATGCAAAAAAAAAAAAAAAATCCCATTTCCACGCCAAATGTTAAATTTGGTTTCTCCTCCTCCTCCTCACGCAAGTTCTCTTTCTCTCGCCAGCACCTCCCCCCACGTTTTCCTGCTCTCCTCCACCAGCTCGGCCAGTCCCCTCCTCGGCCCCGGCGGCTCACGTTCCGGGCCCAGCTGGCCCGCGCCCGCCCTCCGCGCCCGTGCGCCCTCCGCGCCCGTGCGCCCCCCGCGCCCGCGCGCGTATCCCGCACACACTGGTTCACGCCCCCCCCCCCCCCCCCCCCGCGGCCGAGCGGTAGGTGTTTTGCCTTCTGCGCCGGGCCGCAGTGCGGCTGCGCGCACTGGGCTGCCTCCGGGGCTGGCAGGGCAGCGGTGGCCGCGGCGGCGGCGGCGGCGTGGGGAGTGGCGTGGAGCCGAGCCTGGGGCTGCAGCAGCGCGGGGCTGCCGGAGTAGAAAGCCCCGGGGGCAAGAAAGGAAGGCCAGGCCGCCAGGTCCCTGAGCAACCGTTCTCCTTGGATTTGGGGGAGCCCTGCCCCCCCACCTCGTGTTCAGACGCCCCCTCCTCACCCCCCCCCCCCAAGCCCCGGCCGCTGACGGGAGGAGGCGGCGGCGGCGGCGGCGGCGGCGGGGGGCTGAGGGGCGCCGCCATGCCTCTCCCGCGGTGAAGCGCCCCGGCCGTAAGGAGCCGCTCGGTCTCCCCGGTGATGTCCCCCAGGCGGCAGGCGAAAGCGACTCACTCGAGCCCTGGGGTAAAGGCCTAGCTTATCCAGCTTCCTTCCTCCTCCTCGTCCTCCTCCTCCTCTTCCCCTCCCCCCTCCTCCTCTCCCCCGACGTCCTCCCCTCCCCGTCTCTTCCCTCACCCTTCCCCGCGCCCCCATCTTCCCTCCCTCCCTCCCCCCCTGCCTCCCCCCCCCTCCAGCAGCGATGGCAGAGGAACAACAACAGCCGCCACCACAACAGCCTGATGCCCATCAGCAGCCTCCCCCCAGCGCCCCCAACTCGGGGGTGGCTTTGCCAGCCCTTGTGCCCGGGCTGCCAGGGACAGAGGCCAGCGCGCTGCAACACAGGATCAAGAACTCCATCTGGTAAGAGGATCCTCCATCGCTGGGGTAAAAAAGCCCAGGCACATTTCTGCTGCAAAGCGGGTGGGGGGCGGCGGGCAAGGGAGCCGAGGAGGAGGCTGATGCATTCATTGAATGGGGGTCTCCACAAAGTCGGGTGCATATTCATAGGACCTCTGGAGGTGTGGGGACTTTGCATCAGCTCCTGGGCTCCGGAGCCAAAAAATGCTTTTGCCCCCTCCTCAATTTCGAGTGCAGATAAACAAGTCATTTATGTTTTTCACTTATGTGTAAGAGGAATACGGGTCGAAATTAAGTCATGGTGCATGATGGTAGCATGAATTTGGGACTGAGGAATGTAAAATGTGTTTACTCCTTTTTGCAGTCATACTGGGAGGAAGAAGTGTATTGTGAATTTTCACCAAACAGACACTGTGCGTAAGAATATTAATATGCAGCACAAAACCTAATGTGTCTCTTCCTTCCAGTTGGTTTAGCTGCTGTTTCTGGATGTTTTTGCCTTCTTTATTCTGAGATTAAAATTCTCTTCCAGGGATCTTAATCTTTGCATTGATTGTGAAGAAAGGGTTTCTTTAGTATGAGATATTTTAAGGTGGTAGTTTACACAGCAAAGTGATTTTCTAATTTAAAAGGATGTGTTTAATTTAAAATAAATGTGTTGCCATTCCGTGTGTCTTTTTTTAGAAACCATGGATGAAATATCCTTTGCTATTCCTATACTTTCTTGTATGAGGATTTCCAATATTTCAACATTAGATTAAACTCTGAAAGACTGGTAGCAGTCTTTTAATAATTAAATACACTGACTTAAGTCTGTCCTCTGTTAGAGCCATTGCAAATATTCTTTGAACATGAACTTGCATTATTTTTGTAGGGTTCTTCATTAACTGACATGTTTTAAAAAGTGTACTGCTATTTTAAAAATGGAAAGCATTATTTGGAGTTTAGTCTAAGAGACTGCTTTTAATAGAAGTTTAAAAATAGAATTAAATGTGGTGTTTAAAAAAGCTCTGATTTTAAAAATGAGATTTTGCATGTTCATCATTGAATATGATTACTGAAATATCAAAACTCCTTTTTTTATATTGCAACTTAAAAAGT
Organism: Orcinus orca; assembly: GCF_937001465.1. Classification (NCBI taxonomy): domain Eukaryota; kingdom Metazoa; phylum Chordata; class Mammalia; order Artiodactyla; family Delphinidae; genus Orcinus; species Orcinus orca. The sequence goes on from NC_064560.1 coordinate 102,179,207, forward strand.
ATAAAACAACTGGCCTTGCAGTACAATATTTACAATTTAAAAACAGTGACAATTTTTGAATAGAAAATTAAAGTTTGTTATATAGTAATTTCATTATTTTCTTGGCATACATCCATATTGTCATGATGATAATATGAAGTAGGTCAGTGCAGGCTTTAATAGTTTCATACTACACAGTAGTTGGCAGCTGAGTATCTTGCTTTCAGTTTTAATTTTAAAATGAAGTTTAAATATTTTAAAGGAGAATTTTTTAGGGTTAACAATAGTCCTGCTGTGACAGTTTGAATAGGTCAGATAAATAGGATTGCCTTGTGTGTGTGCGTGTGAGAGAGAGAGAGAGAAGGCTTTATTCTTCGATGGATGCCCTACCCCCTTTTAAAGCTGTAATTTAAAGGAAGAGATGCTTAATCTCCTTACCATCAAGGTTTCCAGAAACCAGGGTTTTTTTCCCCCTTATTAACTTGATGTAACTAGTGTCTCTGAAATCTGAATTGAGCACTTTGGTTTTTACATTCAGGTAAGGGACATCCAAGTTAAAGGACTAAAATCTTTTAAGAAAGGCAAATTTTGAAAGTTGAATTAGTAAGTATATGTTTTAATTTATTATGAGAACAGTAGGGGAAAGGAACCTTCACCTTATATTTTTAAAATATGAATAAGTTGTATAGGCAGTGGACTGAAGTGTTTGAATGATAATGATAGTGGAGTGGTGCTCTTTTGGTAAATCATGTGATTTAATTATTCTTTAATTGATAATTTATATTTACACATCCATTACAACTTAACTGCGCTGATTTTAATGTAAGAAAAACTTCTGAAGTACAGTGTGCTTCAGTTTTTGGTACTTGCTCTGAAAAGAAAAACTGACAACAAACACCTTAATCCCCAAATGTACAATTTTATAGCTTCATAAAATTGTACTGGCACACTTAGTAGCATTTAATTTTAAGCTTTAGAAATCCTATTTGCAAAAATTATTTCTTTATATTTAAAACTTTAGAATAAACAACGTTTGTGGATCATAAACAACGTTAGTGGCTCTATGTAATATATAGACTCATAGCCGCTGCTCCGCAAGACTGGATTTATGTTATTCATCAAGTGACTATATAAAATAAAGACATTAGAAAGTGAAATCTCCTTCACCACAATCTCTTCCTACGAAATAGTGTGTGTATGTGTATAAAATTAAAATGACTTTTAATAGGTAAGAGTACAGTTCTTTAGGTATCTCTTTTCATTTTTTTGAAGCAACAATATCTTTTTACCAATTATTTTATCACTTGATAATGTTCTGAAAGATTATCAGTTTTGTAGTACATCCTGTATCAACCTTTGGTATCATTACTAATGAGAATTTAAAATTGCATTAAACAAATGTGGCATTTAATAATTATCAAAAGGGTTTTGCATTTAGGTTGATCATAGTTTCTAAATAATTGGACTTGCAGGTCACAAACAAGTCTGAACTTGTCCTCCTATTTTACACATATACAGTATGTGATGTAGGCCTTTAGCTGGATAATGAATTATTTATTATGTCAGTTCATAATTAATCTATTCTGTTTAGTAAACTAAAATACTGTTAGATAAAAGTATGACCATGGTTATTTCAAGCATTAAAAATGAGTCTTTGGAAAAAATATTAAGTATTCAGAGTTGAAATCATGGTACTTAATGATTAACATCAGAAACCAGATTTCTTAAGAATTGGAAATATAATGTATTTTTAAGATAGTTCTACAAAATAAAGTTACTAACTTGATAACTTGATAGTCTTGTAGTATTTGTGTAATATATTTACGGGTATCTTCAGCTTAAGTCCAATGTAACGAGCCTGTACCTTTCTTGGTCTTCCTTATTCCCACTCCATAGACAGAGGTCCAGATCACTTACACAACTCACTTGAAAGGAGATTTATTTGCAGAGGTGTGTTTTAATACTGAATATGCTATAACATAGTATTTATATTTTGTAAGTAATAGAAAATAATAGAATTCTGATATAAACTTTTCATTAAAAAAGGAAAGCTAGTAAATCATGCATTTTTTCTAAATAAAAACTCATACTGGCAACCTAAAACAAAGCCACAATCTAACCTCACTGCAAACTTCTTTAACTTACATTGCACCCCTCTTTGGTTACCTGAAAAAAGAATACTGAAGCAAGTTTTTCCTTCCTCTTATCTCCCAGTGTCTTCCCAGTTTTAAAAAAAAAGAATGTTTGTATTTAATTTAGACCAAAAGAATTTAAGTGCTTTTCTTTTCCTTTTTAAAGCAGTTTTTCCTGAAACTCTGATAGAATAAAATTACTGTGGAAAAATTGCATTTGAAATCACTCTGCCTGTTTGTGATTAGTTATGTTTAAGAATAATCATACCTGCATGTTTGGGGGTGATTACTATATTTGGAATTAGACTGTCACGTAGACGACAAACATTTACCTATAAATTCAAAAGAAATCATGATGTTTCATTGTAGAAAATGTTCTAATACTGTATTTACTCAACAAACAAATTCAGGGATTCTTAAAAGAATTCATTATTATCAGTTATTATTTTTATTTATGTAACTATTTGCAAGTAAGACCTTAAAAACCATTTTTTTAAAACAGTTCTATATGATGTGTCATTATTCTACACACTTTATGGAAAGAGATAAATTGAGTGACAGGGAAGCTATAGGATTCCTCTGATTCATTGTCAGGTCCTGGGAGCAGTGCTGTGGCTATAGTTCCTTGTCTTTATTTAATCCTGTAAGTCATACAGAGGTCTGAATCTGGTACATTTTAGATTTAGAATTTAAACCCAAATTGAGCAATTTTGTTTTACTCTCTTATTTCTTAGTTGCAGTGAGCAAAGTACGGCGATCCATACGTTTTTCTTATTAGCGCCATATTTGTTCTGATTTCTGTCCCCTGTCATAGAACTCAGTAGTTCAGTTTTGTTCTTGGCTCTGGGACAGGCAATTTTTAGCTCTAAGGAATAGTTATTGTTTCTTCAACTTCAGTGGGAAACATTTGCTATAAAGCTCATGACTTTAGAGTTTACTTTAACCATAAGCCCAAGATTTTCATTTTGCTTTAAAATTAGAGACTGACTAGTACATCAGCTGGCTTTTAAACATTTTGATTAGTTGTTTGACATGTCACCTACCGAGTTCAACCTATCTTCCATAACAAGCACACCGAAGACTTAGGGTCCTTTTAGCTTGTCTGTATTGAGGCCAGCTGTGATGGTGCATCCTAGCACTAAGTGTTTCTGATTCCAGAAAGAAGGCAATTCCTTGTTCTCCTCTATGATCAGAAACTGATGAAATTGTCTTCCCTATTGCTCAGATAGGCAAGTTAGGCAGTTTCAAACCCCTCAACTTTATGGCCTCGTTTAACTTAGGTACTGATCATGTGTGTGTATAAATTATTGACCAGTTTGCTCTCCCTATTGGGAGGTGTCTTGAATGATGTAATGTGCAGAACTGATTTGGTTTCTGTGTCACTATTAGTTTTTGGTATTATTGGGGGAAATGAACTTCACAGTGGTAGGAAAGGCAGAAGTGTCTTATTTGTTATGAAAGACGCTTTAAATAAAAACTTACGTCAAATCACTTTTTATATTAGAAAAATGTTACACACTAAAACTGTACAAATGAAAATGAGCATTGTCGTTCACTCAGATTTCAACACTTTAAGCAAGAACAGTGTTTAAGTACTCACCTGAGTACCTGCTGTATACAAAGTACTATTCTAGAGACTGGCATTTGAGGAATGCCCATTCACATGTAATATTAACCTAAGCAAAAATGTGCAATAAAACGTCTCTTTCATTCAGTTAGAGGACCAGGGAATGCGGTGACAAGTGCCAGAGCATGGGAAAAGTAGACCCCTTCGTTTCCTTGTCTACAAAATGAAAGGTTTATACTAGATGACCCTGCAAGTTCCTTTAGCTTAAATTTCTATGGCTCTTTTACTAAATTAATATTGACAGCAATAATAAAGCAGACCATAAGTACAGTGAAAGACTAACATTTAATTAATCAGCAATCAGCAGAACATTTTCAATGGACGGATTGTTAGGTTTTGTCAGTGTTTCCTTGGGTGCTAGCCCAGGAGAACTACCTGAAGGTGTAATTCACTTATTGTTACCTCGTGCAAGAGTTCTGTTATGTGAGATTCAGTCTGCAAATATTTATTGAGCATGTATTACATTTAATGTATTCTAAGAGCTGTTGTTGATTATGCAAAAATATGTGAGACTATGTAGTGCTCCCTGGTGTTGGGGAGTTTACTAGTTGCTAGTTGAGAGATTGCACTAGGGGCGTTATTTGTGTGATTGTTTTGTTTATGAAGAGGTGCTCAATACTTAAGAGCATGTCACATAGGAACTTTTCTCCTGTAGTAATAATATAATATTTTAAGGCAGTAGAGAGTGTTATATTGTAAATTTGGTTATGTAAATAAGAAAGGTGTGTATTCTTTTCAGAAAATTGAGTGTTGAGCTGAGCTTCACCACTTTATTCATCAAGGGTAGACATTTTTTTTTTTGTGGTACGCGGGCCTTTCACTGTTGTGGCCTCTCCCGTTGTGGAGCACAGGCTCCGGATGCGCAGGCTCAGCGGCCATGGCTTACAGGCCCAGCCCCTCCGCGGCATGTGGGATCTTCCTGGACCGGGGCACGAACCCGTGTCCCCTGCATTGGCAGGCGGACTCTCAACCACTGCGCCACCAGGGAAGCCCCCTGCATTTGGTCTTTTTAGTTGCTTTCTTTTCTGCTTCCTTGAGGTTCTAAAAGTTCAGGTTAAAGAAGAGTAACATGGGCCAATAAGAGGAAGACTCTTTCTGCCCTGGGCAGGATAATAAACAAGGAACAATAAGCTCTGAAACCTTAATGCACTTGATTGCTGACTGTGAGATTAAGGTAGTTAACACTTAACCTTAACCCACATGAACAAAAACTTTAAAATATGATTTAATTTTTCTTTCTTGAGACGTTTACTTTTTTCTGTGTCATGGACTGTGTACTTCCTATTCATAAGAGGAAATAGAAAACAATGAGGTTTGGTTAATTATGCACAATACCTCTATCAGGCATCTATTACAGGAGCTCCTATATATATTACAAGAACGTGTGGGAGGTGAGGTTTTGTATCTCAGAACAAACTGAAAACATACAAGTGTATTCCTTGCTATTTGTACCCTATTTGGTTTCTTAATTTGAAGAGTGAGAGGTCGGAGTGACAGGTTCCGAATCTGTTATGTTTTGGAATTTGGGGAAGCAAGAGTACATATGGTGGGAAATACCATATCCTCCAAATAGCTTTATCTTTAAAAAAAAAAAAAAAAAAAAATTCCTGAACCTGTTTGTGGTGGTCTGGGTTTGGATAGGAAGGGTTCAGATAGCGAAGGATACCTTTACACTCATTTCAACACAGGATTCAAATGGACTTGAACTTGCATGCCACAAGTCTGATTAATGAGTGATGCCTACCAAGGGCATGGGAATAGGAAGTGATGGTACATATGCCCTATATTTACTTCCCCTTTTCTTTCTGAAATCCGTGATTTTTAGAATTTGAGCTGTGTTATAGGTAAAGCATCAGAACTATTGGTTATCTTGGAGGATGATTCCCTAGAGCTTTGGGGCTGCCATCTGTGATTCCTAATTTTAAGATACAAACCAAGCATGTAGAGCACTTGGGTTTGTGTTTTTCATTCTTTTCTTGTGTTTTTATTTTTCTGTGGCTTTCCTATTTTGATGATCCTTTGCTGCTAAGTAGCTTCAAGATGGGAACGGGATTACTGTATTAATTGGCTACTTCAGTTTGTATTATCCATAACCCTTTTTCTTTGCTTTCATTATCTTGTTTCTTATGCCTTATGCCTGTGCTGGTCTTTTTACCTGCTACCTTAAAAACCCTTCTCTTTTTTCTGTTGATGTAAGTGTCTAACTTTAAGATCCAACTCATGTGCTACTGCTTCCATGAAACTTCTCCCAGCTCCTAAGGAACAATGATTTAAAGTGTATAAATTAGTTTTTTTCAGTAATTTAGACTGGCCTTACCTGAGATGAATCCATTTTAGTGAAATTTTACTGAATTTAAATGAAACATTCTCATTTTCCAATATGCAAGGTTTATAGGAATTCAGAGACCGAATATACCTGAAACAAAGCAATCACTGCATAATAAGTAGTTTACAATATGACAGTAAAATATTATTTGTATATGGGAGAGCCAAGAATTTGCCATTGATTTTGCAGTATACATGAAATTTTTAAAATGTAATTGGATAAGAGGGTCACTTCAGTGATATCTTGCTTGGAGCAAAGTTGGTGCTTCTGTGAGGTTGGGAAATGTATTTGAACAAGATGCTTCAGTTAATGTAAGTGAATCATTTCTGTAATTTGATTGCATTCATTAGATTTATTAACTGCATTTGTGTATAAGCAATCTATGATCAAAAAATTAACTGTCAAATTACTAAATGCATGATCCCTTTTTCTGCAGTAGAAGATATTAGCAAGCTTTGTTTGGGCAAATTCTGTACATACAAGTTCCAAAGAAGTGAGAAGGTTAACAACTAATCCTGCATTTATGGAATCAAGTGGTCAAAGAAAACTGAATTCAGTGCACATTTATTTTAATGTCTACTGCATACAGGCATAGAAAGATTAAAAAGCAATATGACACTAGCTCTACCTTACATTCACCCTCTGTGTGTAGTTGTATGCAACATAATTGAATTTAACAAAAGTAAGATTTTGTTACATGCAGTGATGGTGTAATCAATGGTATAAACAAATACCGAATTAGAGGAGAGAAAGATTCAGTGAGGACAAAATAGTTTTATTGGCAAAATTCAGGATCATGGCCTTAGCAAAAAATCAAGGGATGGCTATTGATCCAGATACATTTAAGTTTGCTTACTGGAAGGTCTTTATTCCCACTATCAGGAATTAGATTCAGAGTTGTGGATGACAGTAAGCCTTGCCAGTAATGAGACTAATTAGAGGAAAATAGCTTAGGACAAAGTTTGCTTGACTGAGGAGTGGGGTTTTCACCAATCACAATCCTCTCATCTAAATTTTAATGCACAGAGGTGGAAGCAATAATATAAAGTAGTAATAGAGAAGAAAAGGACGAGGGTGGGTGGAGCTGGGGCAGGGGACCAGAACTGCTCCAATAGCAGTCTTGGCAGGGGACTGTGTACCCTGAATTGACTCAGTGAGTGATGCCACTTCATGAAGAGGATTAGAATATTTAATGTGGGGGTCCCTCATGTATCTCATTCAGCCCATATCTTGGCTCCTATATCTTGGCATCTATATCTATGTACTTTTCTATTATTGGAGGCAGTTTGCTTTCCCCGTTGGATTCATCTGTGTCCATATATTTAGGGAATTTGTTTTAACACATACCCCTTTTCTGTCAGCATCATCAAACTGTTCTTTTCCATAGGCTGCTTTTCCTGTGGCTTTATACATGCTTAGGGCTTCCTTAAATCAGCAGCAAACAACCTTGGAGGTTTTGCAGTAAAACAAACAGTTGATCCCTCAAAGACCTAAAGAGCTCATTCATAGTCATAAGAAAAACGTCATTAGGTAAGTGAATGAAGAATGTAGATACTCATTTTATAGGAAGAATAGCATAAACTATTAACAAATATGCAAAAATCTTTACTCTCGATGATAACAATTATAACAGAAAAGTACTATTTTTCTGACCACTAAGAAAAGGTTTAAGAAATATAGTAATTATTGCTAACTAATCTTACCCCTGGTAGTTTTACTATTTTCCTTATCTCTTTCCCTCCCTCCAGTCCCTCACATATTGTCCTGTTGTATGGTATGTAAGCCCACTCATATTTTTGGTAGAATAAGTTTGAACATATATTTTAAAAGTGTTAACTGTGTCTGCACTTAGGTGGTGGAACAACGTATGGTTTTTCCCTCTGCTTTGTTATATTCTCCAATTTTTTTTAAATGAGCAAGTATTAATTTTAGTTTGGAAAAATATCCAAACAAGTAAAATAATGCTCGTTGTCTATCCTGCTGCTCTTCCCTTTAGGCTGCCGTCTGTCCTTCAGATCTTTTCTCTCTCTTACCCATTTTAACTCTTGCAGTCTGGCTTCCTGCTCTTCTTGCCAACTTAGTGGCCTTTTCTGAGACTCTGTTTTTCATTTTGTAACTTTTCTTCTGATTATTAAGATTCCTTCGCACTTTGGAAATTCTTATTCATTCCTTTTTGAGAGTCACCTTTGTATCAGCTGCTCTGCCAGGCATTGGGGATTCCATGGGCAAGGATGTAGGATCTCTGTTTTCGGGACCTTACCTCTGGTTAATGTTTTATCTGTTCTGCTGCTTTCCTCTAGATGCTCTTTAATTGTGCATATCCAAATACTTACTTCTCAGCCATCCATTCTTTTTCTCTTTTTATATCTTTGCTAAAGTCACGAAATAGATAGGCTCACCAGACAACTCTAACCACATCTACTCATTCATTCACCAGAGTACAGGTTGCCACCATTGTCACGTTAAACTTGGCATTTTCACACTAAACCTTCTTCTGTGCCATGATGCCTTGCCACCTCAATTTGCTTTCCTTTCCAATTATTCTAGTTCTTTTGGTAGTAGATACCCGTGTTCCTTCATTCTATAAGGCTAGCAGCATTGGCTTCATATTTGATTTTTCTCTCTCATCCCTTGCCCAATATTTTAACATGTTGCCAAGTTTACCTTGTCACTTAAGTTTCTCCCTATCTTCCTATTTCTACTGCCAGGACCATAGCTAAGTGCTTTACTATCTCATTCCTGGATTATTACAGCAGCAAAATGGCTGTTCTCTGCCCCTGGCCTTTCCCCCTGTTCAGTGATGCTGTATACTGCTGCCAAAATCAGTCTCTAAAACATCCTTTTTTATGTATCTAAAGCCTACAGTAATTTCTTCTTGCCCCCCGTACCGTGATTGAATATTTGTCAGGTTTCAAAGGCCTTTGTAACCTAGTCCTGTACAGTACATCCAGCCCTACTTCTTGCTGTTCACAAGCATTCAGCTCCACTTCAGTGCAGCAGGCACTCCACTGTCTGTCTTATATTTTGTGGTCCTGCTTTCACTCCTGCTTTGTATCTTTTCTAGACTCTCCACTCCCCTGTCTCCAAATCCTGCTTAATCACATTTTAACTATTTTGAAGTCATAGCACAAGTTATTGTACTATAAAACATTCTTTAGCTACCCTAGTCCATATTTGTTTTTTCTTGGCCTTATGTTGTATATTGAGGTCTGTACAATTAAGCACTTAATCACTCTTAATTTTTTTCCTGTGCTGTTTCAATAAACAACAAGTTCTTTGAAGCTGGGGGCAACATCTTTTGCATCTTTTTATTTCTCATGTAGCAGTAGGTACTACTGAATACCATTTTTGTTTACTATATTCTTAGAGGTATTTTTTTCTACATATTAATGTTTCTGTATTTTATATATTTAATGAGATAATTTCCTCCCCAAACAAGTTATTAAACTCATGCTGCATTTTACATAATAGAGGCCTTATAGCAGTTGTTTTTTTAAAAATTATATGGGCGAAACTGAAGTAATCATGTTTCGAGTTTCAGTTTCACTAGTCAAATGTCTTTCACTGTATTTAGATTAAAAAATGATGTATATCCCAAGTGAGAGCCGTTGTGTCCCTCATTTAAAAAATACTGAGCAGATGACTACTACATAGTTCTGTAACCTTTCATGAGTGAGTATACAGTAGTAGAGTTGACCCTTGAACAACGTGGGTTTGAACTGGGAGGGTCCACATTTATGTGGAATTTTTTCAGTAGGTATGTGCTGTGGTACTACACCATCCGTGGTTGGTTGAAACCGCAGATGCGGAACCACAGATACTTAGGGTGACTGTAAAATTATACTCAGAATTTTGACTGCACAGGGGTGGGCAGCCTGTCCTCCGCATGGTTCAGAGGTCAATTGTATTTAGTTAGGGTTTTCTGGACTGATCAGCTGTGTCCCAGCTTAGTTCCCAAGTGATAAACTTGGAATTTTGAAGACTCTCTTAACGTTGAGCTGGAGATAGCTTCTTTTATGTTTGGTCCTGGTGGAAGGTTTGATCTACTTATTTTGGGAGCCAAGATCCAAGGCTAAGGTAACTTGTTGAGTCATGACTGAAGCCTGAAGACAGCAAAGGAAACCTGTGAGTGAGGGCAAGTAACTGAGGGAGGTGGATTTATCTGGGAAGTAAGGAGGGAATGACTAAAATATGAAAATAATTCTGAGGGCCTGAAGTATTTCAGATTCATAAAACAGGCTAGTCTGCTGGGCCTGTTTATCTGACATGGAGCCTTTTAAATTTGTTTATTTGGCCTGCTAGATATTCTTTCAGAGAAATACAGCAACTAGTTTATCTTTAAAAGACTTTTTAAGCTTTAAAATTGTATTTATATGATGCCACTTGGTTTGTTAGAACAGTGGTTGTCAAATCGTGGTCATACTAGCATCACCTGGGAACTTGTCAGAGCTGTAAATTTGGGGACTCTACCTCAGATGTACTGTAACAGAAACTGGGGGTGTGACCCGCAGTCTTTGTTTTAGTAGCCTTTCAAGTGGTTCTGATAGATACTGAGGTTAGAGAACCACTGGCTTAAAGGAGATATCTTCTAATAAAATATTAAGCCCAAGTCTTCTCTGTGGCAGAGCTTTAGTATTCTCAATTCTTGAGTACCCCAGGTAGAGTTAGTAACTCCTTTATTTTAATTTTCATAGTACTTGAATATAATTCTGCTATAGCATCATTTACACTGTGCTGTAAAAGATTTCCACTAAGTCGAAATCTTTAGTTTCAGTAATTGTACGTTAAGTGAATTGATGAATAAAAATAAAACAGATAGTGCATAGTCATCATTGCACTCATCCCTGGTCAACAGTTTAAAGACAGGCAGTCAGGCACACGATACCAGTGACCACATGTGCAAGAAAGTATGGGATGTATAACCCAGGAGTCAGCAAGGTTTTTCTTCCACGGGCCAGTAGTAAATATTTTGGGCTTTGTAGGACATAGAGTCTCTGTTGCAACTACTTTACTCTGCCGTTGTATTAGGAAATTAGCCATCAATAACATATTAGTGAATGGGGATGGCCAAATCTGTTCCACTGCTGGCAGGATTTGGCCCTTGGGCAGTATTTTGTGGACCCCTGTATACCACTGCTACCTGGGAGAAGTATGCAAAGAATACAGATAACTGTTCTCAGTCTTCACTATCTTACATTGACAAAGAATGGATGCTAGTCACCTGCTTGATATTAATTGTCTTGTAATTCTCCCTTGGGTAAAACCAGGATTATATGCAAAGCATATTAGAATACAAATGAGAGTTATATTTCAGCAGTAGTCGTAACTCAGCTCCTAGTGATGATAATAAAGTATACTGACTTTTGATTTCTGGTCCAACATATAAAGAGCTTGAAAGTCTTCACTCCTGTTGTCGCAACAAGAATAAAAGGAGGAGAAAAATAACCATTTTGAGATACAGCCAGAGCGCTTTGTTCTCTTTAAGAAGGCCTGCCTCAAGGGAAACTTCTACCACAGCCTAACCAACTGGGACTTTACCAAAGCCTAATTGACCTGAGGGAAAGGAAATACCCAACTCCAGTCCCCTCTAGTCTTCTATGTGGGGGAAGGGAAATACCCAACTCAGGCTCACTGAAAGACCTGAGACCAGGGGCTTCCCTGGTGGCGCAGTGGTCGAGAGTCTGCCTGCCGATGCAGGGGACACGGGTTCGTGCCCCGGTCTGGGAAGATCCCACATGCCGTGGAGCGACTGGGCCCGTGAGCCACGGCCGCTGAGCCTGCACGTCTGGAGCCTGTGCTCCGCAACGGGAGAGGCCACAGCAGTGAGAGGCCCACATACCGCAAAAAAAAAAAAAAAAAAAAAAGACCTGAGATCTAATCATAGGACAGTAGAATGCTCCTCACCCCCCACCCCCAATTTTACCACGTCAGTAGGGCTTCTGTATAATAATGGGATTACAGCTAAAACAACTATAAACCTCAGACCTTGCTTAATAAGTACCTTATTATAGGTACTCTCAGACAACACGGGAGACAAAAACAAGGAAGTTAGAGAAAATTTTAGTTTCAGGCACCACAGCAATGGCAAACAACGCAGCCCAGCTCCTAGACAGATGAACATAACACCTTGCAGTAAGGAGCTATCTATCTCAGTTCCTTTTATCCAACATCATGTCTGTCTTTCAGCAAAAAATTACAAGGCATGCTAAAAGGAAAAAAGCACAATCTGAAGAGGTAAACCAAGCATCAGAATCAGACTCAGATATGACACAGATTTTGGAATTATCAGACTGAATTTAAAATCACTAGATTAATATGCTAAGGGCTCTAATGGAAGAAGTGGACAACATGCAAGAACAGATGGGTAATGTAAGCAGAGAGATGGAAACTCTAAGAAAGAACTAAAAGGAAATGCTAATAATCAAAAATACTGTAACAGAAATGGAGAATGTCTTTGATGGGTCCATCAGTAGACTGGACATGACTCAGGAAAGAATCAGTATGAAGTATGAAGATATCTCAATAGAAACTTCCAGAACTAAAATACAGGGAGGAAGAAAGAATGAAAAAGGTGGAACAGAATATCCAAGACTGTGAGACGATTACAGAAAATGTAACATGCATAATTGGAGTACCAGAAGAAGAAAGAAAGAGAGGAACAGAAAAAATATTTGAAGTTTAATGGCAGAATTTTCCCCAATTAATAACAGAAAGCATACCACAGATCTAGGAAGCTCAGAGGATACCAAGCAGGATAAATAAAAAGTCTCTACACCTAGGCATATTGTGTTCAAACTGCAGAAGATTAAAGGCAAAGAGGAAAACTTGAAAGAACTCAGAGGGAAATAACCACCTTACCTACAGAGGAACAAGGGTAAGAATTACAATAAGACTTCTCTTCAGAAACCAAGTAAGCAAGCAAGCAACCAAGAGAGTAGAGTAAAATATTTAGCATTGAAAGAAGGAAACCACCAACCAGTGAAATTATCCTTCAAAAGTGAAGGAGAGTGCTTCCCTGGTGGCAAAGTGGTTAAGAATCTGCCAGCCAATGCAGGGGACACAGGTTCGAGCCCTGGTACGGGAAGATCCCACATGCCGCGGAGCAACTAAGCTCATGTGCCACAACTACTGAGCCTGTGCCCTAGAGCCTGTGTGTCACAACTATTGAGCCTGTGTGCCACAACTTCTGAAGCCCACCGCTTAGAGCCTGTGCTCCGTAACAAGAGAAGCCACTGCAATGAGAAGCCCACACACCACAACGAAGAGTAGCCCCTGCTCGCCACCATTAGAGAAAGCCTGTGCACAGCAACGAAGATCCAACGCAGCCAAAAATAAATTAATTTAAAAAAATAATAAACATATTTAAAAAAAGTGAAGGAGAAATAAAGGCTTTCTCAGACCAACAAAAATTGAGAGAATTCGTTATCAGTAGACCTGCTTTGAAAGAAATGTTAAAAGAAGTTCTTCAAAGAGAAGGAAACTGATATAGAACAGACACTCAGGTCTGCATAAAGATAGAAAGAGTGAGAAGGAGTAAATGAAGATCAAATAAAATCTTATTTTTCTTTAATTGATTTAATGGCTAACAGTTTGTTCAAAATAATGCGTTTGGTAATTATAGCTATGGATAAGTGAAATGAATGACAGTAATGTTATAAGGGATTGAAAGAAGGAATTGGGAATACTCTTAAAAGGTACTTGCACTGACTGTTAAGTGGTATAGTGTTACTTAAAAGTGAACTTCCCTGGTGGTGCAGTGGTTAAGAATCCCCCTGCCAATGCAGGGGACATGGGTTCCAGCCCTGGTCCAGGAAGATCCCACATGCCTCGGAGCAACTGAGCCCGTGTGCCACAACTACTGAAGCCTGCACGCCTGGAGCCCAAGCTCCGCAACAAGAGAAGCCACCACAGTGAGAAGCCCACACGCTGCAATGAGGAGTAGCCCCCGCTCGCAGCCACTAGAGAAAGACCGGGCACATCAATGAAATCCCAATGCAGCCATAAATAGATAGATAGATAGATAGATGGATAGATGGATGGATGGGTAGAAAGAAAGTGATCTTAGAGCAGTCATAAAAGTATCCTAGGGTAACCAGTAAAAAGATTTAAAAAGGAAGTATAATTGACATGCTAAGAGAGTAGAGAAAATAGAATCATATAAAATGCTCAAATAAAATGAAAGAAGGCAGAAGGTGGAGAAGACCAAAAAAAAAAAAAGGCAATGAATAGTAGTTACAAATATGGTACATATTAATCCAGCTATATCAATAATCACTTTAAATGTGAATGTTCTAAATACACCAATTAAAAGAGGCTGTCAGAGTAGATTAAAAAACAAGCCCCAACTATATGTTGTCTACAAGTATTACTGTTCTTATACTTTGGTACATTTAGTAAGCAATTACTTGTAACATAGCTCAGGAATATGTTGTAACTGAATTTGAGAACCTTTGCTATAAAAGTTGCAAGCAAATGGTGAGCAGTTTAAATGGTAAAGAGCTCAAGGGAGAGTGGCCATGTTTTGTGCCCAGTTTTGTCTATAAACTATTTAATATCCATTTAAAATTAATTTTACAAGTAATTATTGAGCATTTCTTATGTAGATTCTGATTTTTTAAACAGCTTTAATGAGATAATTTGCATACCATTAAATTCACCTGTTCTAAGTGTACAATTCAGGGGTTTTAGTATATCTACAGAGTTGTGCAGTCATCACCATGATCTAATTTTAGAATGCTTTAATTTTTTTTAAGCAATTGAGAAATTAATTATATTGACTAGAAGTGGAAAGGTTATTTGTCTAATTGTAATTCTTCAGGGTCAAAGGTAGTAGGAGCATTTGAGGTAGAGTTTTTGTTTTACCTGTTGATGAGACTTAACAATAGTACATGGGTTTCTAGAAACTCAAGAGAGGAAGTTGCATTTGGCTCTGCTCTTTTTCCCTGCAGTCTTTGCTTGTCTTTATCCTCTGTGGACCAGTCTTTCATTACTTTAGATATGCTAAAAAGCTTTCTTCTATTTAGGTGCTTTCTGCTAAAAAAATTTTTTCTAAGTATTGCCTTGAGCTTCATCATAACTGGTTAAACACTTGTGTGAGTCTTACTATGGCACACATTATTTTAAGACATTTCTACTTTATGTATTTGTAATTATAAAGCATAATATGTCAGCTCTCACTTTTTTCTTTAACATGTTTTTGAACCAGTGAGGTCATTGTACCGTCCTAAATTAATTTTCTCTTTAAGATGGTTAGAAATTTTCTCTGCCAAGCATAAAAACTTACAAAATAGAGTAACTTTTATTTTTAAAATCTTACATATTTAACAGTTTTAAAGTGAAAGTAATCAGAATCACAAAGAGGCCGTCCAGTGCAGTGGTATAAGTCATTATAAGATATTCTGAAATTAGTTGCCTTGGTTTGCCACTCAAGTCACATAACCTTTTGAAGTTGTCTCCTTTATCAGTAAAATGGAAACAGTAATAGTGTTTACCTGGTAAGGTTATAGTGAAGATTAAATGAGATAATTAATGTAAAACACTGAGTACAGAATCTGGCACATGGTAAGTACTCAGTAAATGTTGGCTACTATTTTTTAACCACGGTAAAATTCAGAGAACTTTTTCACTTTAACACACAATCTGTTTACACAGAGAATTCAGGTTACTTCCTGATTCTAATTACTGAATTACTGTACTGTGATAGAAGGAACCATATTTGAAGGAAGTTTTCCAGGCTGAGGGAACAGCAAATGCAAAAGTCATGAGAAGGCCTCCCCAAGGAGGCCAAGCGATGAGAGTGCATCAGAGTGTACAAGTGAAGTCAGAGATAGAGGGGCAGATTTGTTTAGGGCCTTGCAGGTCTAGTAAGCAGTAAGACTTAGGCTTTCCTTTTGAGTGAGATGGCAGCCACTGGAAGGCTCTGACCAGTGGAGTGACATGATGCTACTGATGTTTTAAAACGCTCACTGGTCCACACTTTCCCAGCCCTAATACCCCCTTGGTAAATTTCTGCTTATCATTCAGAGCTCAACTCATATAACTCGAAAAGGAAAGAATCTTTCCTGAATAATTTAAGGTAAGTCAGGTCCATCACTCTCCTAGGTTCTAGTCTTGTTACCATGCATTACAATTGTAGTAAAATAGTTGAATAACTTCATAGTCTCCTCCGTTAGAATATTAGCACCATAAAGACAGGGATTGTATCTCTCAAAGATATTTCCCCAGTGCAGTGAATACATGCATGTGTACAGGAGCTAACTTAATAACTATGTACCAGACTTCTTTTAAACTTCAGTTGGAGGTCTGGTGCAGTTTTCCTGCTATTCCTTCTCCCACCTTCCACTGTCTACCCCTCATGTCATGTTTTAAGTTATAAGTTACTAAGTGTAGGAGTTATAAATAAAAATAGCAAACTTTAGTATTTTTACCATTAAAAATCTTAAGTTTTCTTGATAAACCATTTTCAACAGTACAAAAGTATAGCTTATTTAAAATTTCTGTTTAGAGATGATCTTTTTGAATGTCTAAATTAGTGTTAATATAGGCAGCATTACCAAAAAAAAATCATTTTATCAGAATTCAAATTGATATGTATTATCTCAAGTTGGTGTTTTTTAGCTTGAAGTATGAAACATTTTTCTGAAACTCTCCCACATATTCCTTTTTCCCTCAGTATGGTAGATTTTACTGGTGTGTATATATATATATATATATATATATATATATATATATATATATATTATAGTATGTTTTATTGTGAAGAAGTATTAAGTGCTCTTAATAGAAATTTGTTAAATTTCTTTATAATTTCTCATTGGGGAGGTAGGGGAGGAGAAAAAAAATGACTTTGTGGTGTCACTGCCCCACTTCTTTATTTTTAATATCTGGAAATGATGACATGTCTGATTAATACAGCCTGAGTGTACTAATCAGTATGAGGGAAACAGTATGAAGGAAAGTCTGGCATATAGACAGCCTACGCACTTAGCTGTGATCCTTAAGGCTTAATTCTGGGGGGATGTGATTTATTTCTTGAAGGGCATTTCCAGGGAATTCAAGATTAACTAAACACATATGTTTTTATGTCTATCTCAATTCTTTAAAAAATCTTTCTGATCGCTTTTTTCCCCTTGGAGAGTAATAAAGTTTTTATTCACAATTTCTTGCTTGGGGATTTTTGGAGTTTTTTTGTTTTTTTTTAAACACAGAGAATTCCAAAAAAGTTTCTCCTATGTAAAATGGATCTGAAGAACCTCCAAACATAAAGAAAGCTCTCTTTTGTTCTTTGGCTTGTGGTTCACCACACTTACTCCCATCCCAGTGTTGGGTGCCACTTTTCTTGGGGCTGCACTCTTGTTTTTATGCTCTTCCTCTCTGGAGGGTTTCACACATTATGTGCTCAACTATTTATAGCTTTTCATTCTATATATCATATATACCATAATGATAAGGAAATCTTTGGTTATGGACTTAAATACTGGTGGGTAATTACATCAGGGTCACACTTTTGTCATGTGAAAGAGCAGGTCTTAACACAGTGTGTAAGTATTTAGTTTTCTCTGTATATTACCTTCTTGTTCCATCTTTGCTTCTAGCACATTTAAGTCTGGGTTTTCTTTCTCAGTTTCTTTCATCACTGTCTGTCTTTTTTCCTCCAGTTCTGCCTCTGCAGTTGGCATGTAGCATCCGTTTGTCACTCTTCCCAGAGCTATTCCTTGTTCTCTATCCTTCTCGAGGGGACTTCCCTCAGGATAAGTAACGGTGGATATCTACCCTGTACTTCCTCTTAATCTTCATAGTTAATCATCAGTTTCTCATTTCTTCTAGTCATTTCTTTAGGCAGACTCTCTGTGGCCCCAAAATATTTACATTGGTCTAGTACATTTACTTCTTTAAACTTCTGTTTCATAAATGTGGATCATCTCATCTAAAACAAGACAAGAGATAATTTCCAGTAAATTGTGAAGTGTTTCCTCACAGTGCTCATATTAGTACAAGGTGTTTATAACAGCTAATTCAGAACCTCCTAGTTTGTCTCCCTCAATTTTTCTCCATCCCCCTTTTTTCTATTATTTTGTTCTCTCCTATTCTTTTCCTTCCCCCTCTTCTTTTACGTTTTTTTCTGTCTCATACCTTTCTCTCCCCATCATAAAAGAAAAAACTTTATGTAATTTATTAAAATTGTATGTCATTTCTTAAATTTAGAATCTGAGAAGTTGATAGCTTTATATTTTTTTTATCAGGGTATTTCAAAGCCTAATCAGGTTTTTATCCTTTTTTTCTTTTTTTGGCCACGTCTCTCTGCATGCGGGATCTTAGTTCCCCCACCAGGGAGGGAACCCATGCCCCCTTGCAGTGGAAGCATGGAGTCTTAACCACTGGACCACCAGGGAAATCCATAATCAGGTTTTTAAAGAAAAGATGTGATGAGCCTTTGCTATGGAAAAGACTATGCAAAATTATTTAATAATGTACTGTAGAGAAGGTGTTAGTCAGCAGGCAAGTTTAACAGAAGGAAGGGCTTTGCTCGGCTGATTACTTTCTTGCTTTAGTCTCCAGATATAAGGCTACCAAATTCCCACCAGTTGAAGACAGATAGGCATTAAGCTAAAAGGACATTTTGGGATACCTGACTCCTGAAGTGAGAATGTGAAGTGTTGTGAATTCTCTAAAATTTCAGCTTATTTGGGTAGACATGCAGCTTAGTCTTGCTTTATTTAAATAACAGAATAAGTTCTCTGTAGTTGTTTAAAATCTTTTTTTTTAAGTAAGTTGGAAGTTGTATTCCAGCATTGGCAATGCAGTATGAAGAATTTAGAGGTTGCTCAGACAATTGCTCTGCTGGATGAAGACAAAGAACTGTGAGGGACTATAAATGAAAACCAGCTAGAGAAATTCAGTTTTTGTTTTTGTTTTTGTTTTTGTTTTGCGGTACGCGGGCATCTCACTGTTGTGGCCTCTCCCGTTGCGGAGCACAGGCTCCGGACGCGCAGGCTCAGCGGCCATGGCTCACGGGCCCAGCCGCTCTGCGGCATGTGGGATCTTCCTGGACCGGGGCACGAAAGCGTGTCCCCTGCATCGGCAGGCGGACTCTCAACCACTGCGCCACCAGGGAAGCCTGAGAAATTCAGTTTTATAGGAAATTGTTCTGGGATGTCAGTGTTGTAGTGTGTTTGCTATTTGAGTATATAGCTGAGGTTATATGTGTTTAATCTTTCTGATAATTTAAAGATGAATGGGCTTTGGAGTGATCATGGCAGATTAAAAAACAAAACAAAACTGTGTGTTTTAGACCTGTATAATTTGGCTGTTTTGGATTGAAATTATTCATCCCTTGAGTTCCAAATATAAAGCTGTTACATTAAGTAATATTTAATAATATAATTTTGTTTGTTACTGTCATTTATATTTTTTTAAAATTTAGGATCATAATCAAGTTGTTATTTCAACTGTAATACAAATACATGATAAAAAGGGCACCACAAATGAGCAGGAGGATTATTTAAGAAATGGTGTTAGTACAATTGCTTAAATTTAAAGCTGCAACTCATAGCAGTCATCAATATATTACAGATGAATAAATGGTTAAATGAAAAGAAAAAAAATGGGTCGATTAAAATAAAAGACTAGAACAAAATAGAAATCAGTTTTGATGTAGTGAAAGATTTTTTTCTGTTAGAAGTAGTAGAAGACATCTCAGAACAAACCAAAAAAAAAAAAGAAGAAAAAAAAGATTTTACTACTTAAAATGAAAAACAAAAAAACTTAGTAATTTTTTTTACCTCCTAGTCCAAATTAGAAGACAGATTGAACAGAATAAAATTTAAATGGTTATGCTCCCATTAAAAATGATTGAGGAGAATAAATAAATAAAATATTTTGATAAACTCTTAGTGGAATAAAAAAACAATATAGTTGTACATTTCATACACATAACCAAACATACACACACATGTGCACATACACACACACCTACATACAACCCTAATCTTAGAAGAGAGAGTGAGAGAAGAACACACCAAAATACTGCCTTTCAATAATGTTGGGAGTGGTGCTGTGGGTGATTTTCAAAATAATTTATTTTATTTTATTTTTAGTATTTTTGAACTTCTCTGAAATGCTTACTTACTTTACTTTAAAAGATATTTCTTTTCAAATTGCTTGCAGGATGAAGTCTAAACACTTCCTAATTTGTTTCCAGCTTTTCTTCTCTGTCTTACTTTCTCTTACACAGTGTGTCTACCAGGGACTAGCCCAATGCTTTTTATAAAATTTTACAGAAATTTTAATGTGAATACCTTCAATTTGTTTGATTTCACAGCATGGCCCACCACATCTTATTTGTATTAGATACTGATGTATCACACTTTTAGGTTTTCTGTCTAGCCCTGGAGGATATCCTTGCCTTGCACCCCTTGCTTGATAGGTGTTTTGGAGTTTGTGCTGTTCTCTTACAGATCTGTCACATAGTCTTCATCTCTTTTCCTTGGCTTTGGCTTCCCTCTTCCCTCTGCATATTCAAAGACAGTTTTCAAGAACATAATTAGGCCACCCCAGTTTACTGTATTCTTTCCAGTGTTTCTTTTACCCCATTTTACCTTGTACTTCCAGTATAGCACTTATCACAGTTTGCATGTACTGTATTTTGTGCTGTGTATGTCTTTCTTTCCCAGTAGATATTGAGTCCCTGATGGGCAACAACCATATCTTATTCATTTTTGTATCTCCCACAGTGCTACGTTAGCAAATATTTATGGTCTTAAGTTGATATAAATAATAATTTGTCACAGTTTAAATCACTAGTCAGAAAGATGTTTTAGTTCTTTTTTTACTTATATGCATTTATTCTTGTTTGATATGTAATCCAAATGCACTGTCTTTTTCAAAAAGATCATTTATTTTTTACGTCTTCAAAGCAAAGAATATTAATTACAGAAAACTTATAAACATGTTTCTTTTGTTTTTTTTCCTATAAATAATTTTTGTTTTGGTCTAGTTTAAATCATATTGTATAGTTTATCCTTCTTTAGTATTCATATAATGATTCATTCAACAAATAATAAGTACCTGCTGTTAAGGAGGGATTCTTTTAGAACTCTGGGGTTATAGCAGCAAACAAAATAGTAGAAAATGTCTGCTTTCATAAAGCTTGCAGTGTAGTTGAGGGAGACAATAAATAAATAAATACACACACACTAAGTAATATGATGGTAAATTATATATACACATATACCACCATTTCTTTATTCATTTATCTATCAGTGGACACTTAGCTTTCTTCCATAACTTGGATACTGAAATAATGCTGCAGTGAACATAAGGGTGAATATATATTTTTGAGTTAGTGTTTTTGTTTTCTTTGGATAAAGACTCAGCAGTAGCATTGGTGGATCATATGGTAGTTCTCTTTTTAATTTTTTGATGGACCTTCATACTGTTTTCCATGGTGGCTGTGCCTATTTACCTTTCACCAACAGTCCACAAGGGTTCCCTTTTCTCCACATCTTTGACAACACTTGTTATTTCTTGTCTTTTTGGTAATAGCCATTCTAACAGGTGTGAGGTGATAACTCATTGTGGTTTTGATTTGCATTTCCCTGATGATAAGTGGTGTTGTGCATCTTTTCATGTGTCTGTTGGCCATCTGTATGTCTTCTTTGGGAAACTGTTTATTCAGGTCTTCTGCCCATTTTTTAATTAGGTTGTTTTTTGGTAAGGGCTGTAATCCCTAAGAAAAGGAAAACTCAAGAGGTGAGCTCACTCTGGCTTTCCAGACTGCAACTCAGGGAAGTAGAGCCCACCGAGAGACCAGAGATTTAATGAGATGGTGGAAACAGTGATTGGAGTGCATGGCTGCTGAAACAGCTGGAATTGGAGGTACTAGAAAGGAAGGAGATACTTATAGAAGGAGCTTCAAAAATTTCAACAGTGATTGTCAGATTCTTTGGCTAAATAGTGACCTCCACATGTGCAGGACAGGTCTTTTTTCAGAGAACAACTACTGGGACCTTTAAGTCAGCAGGAGATTCTGAAGGTCACATGGTGCTGAGAGACAGAATTTCAACCAAGCAGATTGGAAAGACCTTGCTGAGCACCTTGGGTATTAGTTGAGACCCCAGAAAGTCTTATATTTTAGGGCTAAGGCTATTTTACCCATAGAGTAAGGGCTGTTCTAGACCTACTCCAACAAAGCTTAAAACTAAGCTTCAACAGAATCATGTTGAATTGCCATACATTAACTTCCTGCCAGAATAAAACACACTTTGAAGGAACTTCAGACACTCAACAACATAGTACCCACAGTGTCCAGTTATATAAAAAATTATTAGACATATGAAGAAGAAGGAAAATGCAACTCATCTGTAGAGGAAAAAAACAATAGGAACAGACCCAGAGATGACAGAGATGTGGAATTAGCAGGCAGATATTAAAAATTATCTCTGGTAAATGGGACTTCCCTGGTGGTCCAGTGGTAAAGAATCCACCTTCCAATGCAGGGGACGTGGGTTCAATCCCTAGTCAGGAAACTAAGACCCCACATGCCACGGGGCAACTAAGCCCGCACGCCACAACTACTGAGCTCGCATGCCTCAACTAGAGAGCCTACATGCCACAACTACAGAGCCCACACACCTTGCAGCCTGTGTGCCACAACTAGGGAAGAGAAAACCTGCATGCCACAACTAGAGAGAAGCCTGTGTGCTGCAACAAAAGATCCTGCTTGCTTCAACAAAAATCTTGCATGCTGCAGCTAAGACCTGACACAGCCAAAAAATAAATAAATAAATTTTAATTAATTAATTTAAATAAATAAATAAGAATTATCTCTGGTAAATATTTTCAAGAGTGTAAAGGAAAAGATGGGCATGATCCATGTGCGCAGGTAGGGCATCTCAACAGAAGTGGAAATCTAAGTAATTATCAAATGAAAAATCTAGAACAGAAATATTCAGTATCTGAAATAAAAATTCACTGAATAGGTTTAATAGCAAATTGTAAACGGCAGAAGAAAACTTAAGTGAACTGAAGCACAGAGAGAAAAAAGAGAGGAAAAAAAATGAACAAGCCTCAGTGATCCAGGGGCCACTATTGAGTGGTAGAACGTTTGTGTAAATAGAGCCCAGAAAGAGAAGAGAGATTGGAGCAGGAAAATATTTGAAGATAGTAGTTGAAAGATTTCCAAGTTTGATGAAAATTCACAGACCTGTGGTGGTCAAGAAACTCCAAGTACAGTAAACACAAGGGAAGCCATACTAACGTATCAAGTCAAACTGCTGAAAACCAAACATAAAGAGAACACCTTAAAAGTAGCTAAAGAGAGGGAAAGACATTGCATTATAATAGGGGGACAATAATAGGAATGACCACTGATTTCTCATCAGAAGTAATGGAGACTAAAAGACAATGGAATATATTCTTTATAAAGTGCTGAAAGAAAACAAAAATCAACCTGGAATTATAAATCCAGCAAAAATATCTTTTAGCATTGTAGGCAAAATAAAGACGTTTTCAGATGAGCAAAAGCTAAGAGAATTCATCACCATCAGAATTCACTACTAGTAATACTAAAGTAAGTCTTTCAGGCTAAAGGAAACATACCAGTCAGAAACTCAGCTCTAAATGAGGGAATGGAGAGGGCCAGAATTGGTCTTTATTTAGGTAAATATAAATAACATTTTTCTTATTTCTTATTATCTATAAAAATTCTATTTAAAATTGCCTCTTTAAAACAAAAATGTTAATATATTGTGAGATAAAGTAAAAAACATGGGACAGTAGCACGTAGGAAGGTAGATTGAATCACATACTTGTAAGATGATGCAGTGGTGTAATATTAACTGAAGGTAGACTGTGATAGATTGAGGATATAATAGATCCCTAAAGCAATCACTCAACAAAGTGGTATGGCTAAAAAGCCAATAGAGATGATAAAATGGAATACTAAGAGATACCAGATGAAGCAAAGCCAGCCATATTAATATTTACCTTAAATGTAAATGGACTAAACACTACAGTTACAAAGCAGAGATTTTCAGACTGAATAGAAATGCAAGACCCAACTATATACTGTCTCCACGAGATGCACTGTAACTATAAAGGTCAGACTAGGTGTAAAAGGAAGGAAAAAAGACATACTGGTAAACACTAATGAGAAAGTTGGAGCAGCTCTATTAATATTAGACAAAGTAGTCTTCAAGACAAAGAGCATCACCAGTGATAAGGAGGGACATTTCATGATGATAAAAGAGCCAATTAATCAAAAAGACCTAGAAACATAAAACACGTATTTGTGTTGTCATGTAATGGAGCTTCAATATACATGACACAGGAACTGATGAAAGAAGAAATAAAAGTAAATATTGTAGTTTTGCCAGTTAATAACCAAGGAATTAATATATTTTAGGTCTTTATAGTAAAGTTCAGAGGGTATTATGTTACCAACCTTTTCTTTTCCCAGTGTCATCTTGCTCACTAAATTTTTATCTGAACTTGAGTTCCTTCACTTATTTACGTTAGTTTATTCACTGTTCTAATGGACATTAACTCTCTAATTTTGCAGTTAGGTGTTTCTCTTACCTGGTATTGGTAAATAGTGAGTGTATAGGTTTGTAATAAGACAGACCTACATTTGAACTCTGGTTCTTTTTCTAGATTTGTATTTCTTCGTACCTCATTTTATAAGCAATGTATATAAAATACTATGTATTGGCACTTAGTATGTGATAACATTATTACCTGGGAGAGTTTTTGTTTTGTTTTAGTATTTTTTTGCTTTGTTTTGGACAGAGGTGATTAGATCTTTCTTGTTGCTCACTGCACATGCTGTTAAAGTTCAGTCTCTACTTCCTTCCCAAATAGAGAATAACTATTTGTCATCCCTTCTTGCCTCTAGAGGCCCAGGTACTGTAGTTCCAAAAACCAGGCTCACTGTGTTTTCTCCAGTTTCCCAGGTAATCAGCCTGACAGTGCATTGCCCCTGCTGTGGTTTTAGGGACACTATGTTTCTTCTGTTTGGGATTTAAGACCTAAGGGACTAATGATGTACAATAGTCAGTAGTCAGTGAATTGTTAAAGGACTCCTTAGAGCCTACTCTTTAGGGAAGATGTAGAGAAAGATTAAGTCTCAGTCATAACTGTACCAGGGAAGAAGGCAGGATCGAGGAATATTGGTTCTCTTTTTAATATGTGAATTATTGAATATGAGGATTAAACTCTATGCTGTTATTACATGCAGTAGACCTTGGTGCTAGTTCATTACTGGAGAAATAATAAAAATGAAAGAAAAACTGACAAATTGGTTTGGTTGAGTAAAAGAATATTGATAACTATCATTTACCTGAGCTATTTAGCATTTGTGTCTGAATACTTTGCCAGAAAACAAAAAAAAAAGCATATCATTAAATTTGGGTCAAATTAAAGCTATAATCAAATAAATCTTACGTGCCATGCAGTTCAGCTAGTGTGTTCTCAGACATCCAAACTGGTGCTCAGATTATATGGACATTGACTCATAACTTAAAATGTTTAGTGGAAAAGATAAAGTATTTGCTTTAGAATAGTCCTTGCATTCACTTGTGCCATCAGGAGGAAGCAATCACAAAAATCCAGAGTATGTGACATTATCAAGTCAACTGTCCTGGACTTGGACTCTTCAAAAAGTGAATGTCATAGGGGAAAAATGGAAGAGACTGTTCTAGATAAAAGATAGAAGAGCCACTTAAAGTATATGAATCTGGATTTGATCTGGTTCTGGGATAAAAGCTATACTAAGATATTCTTGAGATAATTAGGGAAAATGTGAATGTGGGCTACATGCTATCTTGTGGAATTATTATTAATTTTCTTAGGTGACATAACGGAATTGTGGTTATTTAAGAGATTGTGCTTATTCTTAGGAGATGCATGCCAGACTCTTTAGGGATCAAGTGTCTTAGTGTCTACAACTTTTAAATGGTATAGCAAAATGCATGTGTTATATATACTATATATGTGTGTATATATTAAGAGAAAATAAATTTGGCGAATAATTATTATTGAATCTAGGTGAAGCATATATACAGTTGTTGGTTGTAGTTTTTTAAAAATTTTCTTTGCTTTGACTGTTTTTATAATGAAAAGTTTGGTAACACCTCCATGCATTTAGCAATTTAAAAAATATCTTCAAAGAAGAAATGATGATGAATATTAGAAAATAGTAAGAACTGGCTGATAATGAAAAGATTCCCTGTTAGAACTTATAGATGTAGCTAACTGGTACTTAATAGAGAAATTTGTAGCTTTCCTCGCTTGTATTAGGAAAAAAGAAGGATTGAAAATTAATGAGCTAAGCTTTCAGTTTAAGATGAAAAATGAACCACAGAATTAACCCAAAGAAAATAGAAGGAAAGAAGTAATAAAGGTAAGAATAAAAATCAATTGAATAGAAAACCAAGATATGATAGGATCCAACATCAGAGTTCGTTTCTTTGCAAAATCCTGTTAAATGGTCAAGACTCAGGAATGATGAATCAAGAAAAAAGTAGATAGAAATAATATTAGCGATGAAAAATGAGATATAACTATGGATGCAGCAGAGATCAAAGTAAGGGAATTTGTAAGCAACCTTGATGTCAGTAAATTCGAAACATTAAATACAGTAGATAAATTTTTTTTAAACTTTAAATTACTTCAATAACAGAAAAGCTGGTTGCCCTTTAACCATTAAGGAAGTTGAATCTGTTCTTCAAAAATTGCCTACAAAGAAAATACCAGCTCACAATAGTTTTAGAAGTGAAATCTACCAAATATTCAAGGAACAGATCATTCCAATTGTACACCAATTTGGAAATTAGAAAAAGAGAGAATACTCTGTGGTCATTGTAAAATATGTTAAACTCTTTGGGTACTGGCTGGACCTATTGATGCAACCTTTTTTTTTTTTTTAATTTATTTATTTTGGCTGTGCCAGGTCTTAGTTGCGGCATGCCGGATCTTTCGTTGCAGGCTCTTTGTTGCGGCGGGCGAGCTTTCTCTCTCTAGTTGTGGTGCATGAGCTCCAGAGCGTGTGGGCTCTGTAGTTTGCAGCACATGGGGTCTCCAGTTGAGGCACACAGGCTCAGTAGTTGTGGCACGTGGGCTTAGTTGCCCCGCAGCATGTGGGATCTTAGTTAGTTCCCCCACCAGGGATAGAACCCATGTCCCCTGCATTGGAAGGCGGATTTTTTAACCACTGGACCATCAGGGAAGTCCCCTATTGACACAGCCTTAACAGAAAAAAAGCAGAAGCGATGGTATAAGACTTTAGAGAATAGTTCTTAAAAGGCGCTGCAGCTTCTTCCTCACTCTGTCTGTTGGATTACTCATTCTTGGAATAGCCAGCTAATTATCATGAGGACACTCAAGGCTATGGTGGAACCTCTGTTTGAGGAGGTGAGGCCTCCCACCAACAGCATGTGATTGGGCCATCTTGACAATGGATACTGCAGCCCCTGCTGACATCCTGACTGAAACCCCATGAGAAATGCTTAGACCCCACCCAGCTAAGCCACTCCCAAGTTCCTGACATACAGAAACTGTTAGAAATGTTTGTTGCTTTAAACCACTAAGTTTTTAGGTAATGTATTACACAGCAAATAACTAATATATACTGTTACTCATTTTGTGAGGCTAGAATAATCTTGGCACCCAAATCAGGTAGAATATTTAAAAATAGTCTTTAATTTTACTATACCACTCGAACATAGGAACAGAATGTCCAAAACAAAAATAAGAAGATTGAAGCCAAAAATGTTTAAAAAGGTTGAGTTTTACAGAGTACAAAGTTAGTGCATTAGCAAATCTATTCATATAAATGACCACTTTAACATGCAGGAAGACAAATTATTTATCTGTGATGCAGGAAAAGAATTTAATAACATTCAATATCTGTTTATGATAAAACTCTTAACAATCTAGGAATAGAACTTTCTTGACTTGTTAAAGTGTATCTACAAAGAAACTACAAAAAACATACCTATTAGTGAAAAAGATTTAAAATATACTTTTTAAAATCAGAAACAAGATGGTGATGTTTCTTATCACTCTTATACACATTGTACATTCAGAAATAAAGAAAAAAATAAAATGAGTTAAAGTTAGGAATAATTACAAGGAAAAAGCAAATTTACGGGTTAATTTGTATAGAAAACTCAATCTACATAAAAATTACTGAAATTATTAAAATAATCTAGCAAGAGTCATTTGCATTTGCCTATACAACAGTAATTTTATCTAAAAATTTATATACAAGTATAAAATTTAATTTAAAAACATATTCAGTAACAAAACAAATAGGTACTTGTAAATAAATCTAATAAGAAATGTGCCAACCTTTTAATAGATTTTAAAACCTTATTGAAAGATTTAAAATAATTTAGACCTAAATAAATGGAGAAACTTACCATGTTTATTTAAAGAGTACTGTGAAGATTTTTTTTCATTTCTTACCAAATAGTTCTACAGATTCAATGCAATTTTAAACAAAATAGTGTTTTTCAAAAAAACACACTATCTAATTTTAAGCTTTTTGTGGAAGAGTAGTCAAGGTGCTCCTAAAGAAGGACAAAGTTAAGAACTTGAAATACCAAATGCCAAGGCTAATTATAATTATGACTACAGTATTTATGGCACAAGGGTTCCAATTTCTCCATATCCTTACCAAGACTGGTTGTTCTGTTTTGTTTTTTTGTTTTGTTAATAGTAGTTATCCCAATGGCTGTGAGATGGTACCTCATTTTTCAACCTATGGAATTGCTCCAGCACTGTTTGTTGAAAATCTGTCTTTCCTCCATTATTGCTTTTGCACTGTTGTCAAAAGTCAATTGAGGGCTTCCCTGGTGGCTCAGTGGTTGAGAGTCCGCCTGGTGATGCAGGGGATATGGGTTCGTGCCCCGGTCCGGGAAGATCCCACGTGCTGTGGAGCGGCTGGGCCCGTGAGCCATGGCCGCTGAGTCTGCGCGTCCGGAGCCTGTGCTCCGCAACGGGAGAGACCACAACAGTGAGAGGCCCACGTACCGCAAAAAAAAAAAAAAAGTCAATTGAGCATGTTTGAATGGGTCTAGTTTTAAGGTGCTCTGTTCTATTTCATTCATCTATGTGTGTTATCACTCTGCCAGTATAGTCGTAATCCCAGCTTCATAAAATGAATTGAGAAGTTTTCCCTCCTATTCTATTTTCTGGAAAAGACTGTAGAGTTGGTGCTAGTTCTTAAATGTTTGGTAGAAATCTCTAGCGTTTCTGAGCATTTAAATAAAAGTTTATTTAATTCTAAAATTTTATTAATTTTGTGTCAGCATAATGAAAGTGAAAGGATAAGTCACGAACTGAGAGAACATGGTTGCCACATAACTGAAAGATTAGTATTTGAAATATATAAAGAAGTCCTCCAGATTACTAAGAAAGAGAAACAAGTAAATAGAAATTTGGGCAAAAAATGTAATCAGGCATTCCGTAAAAAGGAGACATGTTTGTTTATTTATTTATTTTTGGCTGTGTTGAGTCTTCGTTGTGGTGTGCAGGCTTCTCATTGCGGTGGCTTCTCTTGCTGTGGAGCACAGGCTCTAGGCACGTGGACTTCAGTAGTTGTGGCACACAGGCTCAGTAGTTATGGCTCACGGGCTCTAGAGTGTAGGCTCAGTAGTTGTGGCGCATGGGCTTAGTTGCTCTGCGGCATGTGGGATCGTCCCAGACCAGGGCTCGAACCTATGTCCCCTGCATTGGCAGGCAGATTCTTAACCACTGCGTCACCAGGGAAGCCCTTGCTTTTATTATCTTAATTGGCACCCTTATAGGTATTTTCGATTTCTTTTCATTCTAGACAGTGTAGCTGTTTCATGTGTTTCTATTTACATTAATTATTCTGGTTGCTTGTTTACTTTAACTTTGTGCTGTGATGTTCACAAAGTCCTTAAACATGCCTAATTTCAACTGCAGCAGCTTTAGAATCAGATGAGTTTTTGACCCTCACTCCTATTTGATTTCATAAAGTTTCTCTTTTGGTTTGCAGGAGCATAAAGACCAAAATAAGATTTGGGGAGGGTAGGATTTTAATTAAATTAATATTGTATTTCATAGACATTATGACTTGAATATAGGAAGAGGGTAGGTATTACAGCTCTCCAGACAGATCATTGCCTTTTATACTGGACCAAATCAAAAAGGTGTTCCTGATAATTTAGTCCTTAGAGTTTATGTTAGAATATTGTTAGGAACTATACCTTCAAAGCCTACCCTAACAATACAGTATATTCTGTTCTTAAAGCCCTTACCAACACTCTAGCATTGATTCTCCCTGGGGTTGTGGAAGTAGTCTTTCTTACCTGTGCTTCTAGATCATTATTTCACAGCTTGAGATACTGGTTTCTCAAGATGATCCATGAGAGTAAAGTATCTTTGTTAAGTTAGTTGGGAAATGCTGCATACTGTAGCCCTGTTTCTAACCCACTCTAAGATGGAGACAGTGCATGGTAGCATGTTAAGGTGCATGAACAGTCCTGTATTATAAGGATGGGGGAACCTAGAATATGTTTAATTTTATTTAACTCAACAGTTCCTAAATTTACTTGAATATTGGCCACTTTTCACATGGGATACCTATTTGTATTAGGAGGAACAGTCCTCACAAAATGCAACTCTAGAAAAAATACCAGCAATATGTCACTAATGTCTACTAACCTTACAGTTCTCAGTTCCAGATGACTGGCTGCTAACATTTTCATACTCTTTTTTACTTGACAACTACCTTCTCCCTGTATTATGTTATAATCACTGTATTATGTTATAATCCCTTATTGACTACAGCACATAAATGGTTTATCATCTGTGCCTGTGATTCTTGGTTTTAAGTGAAGGGCAACAGGCTATTAGCTTAGTGACTTGTTTTGGTAGGGACAGATATTGGGATACTGATCCCTTCATTGTCCTAGGAAGATCTAGAAAAAGAATTATTCCACATGAATCATGAAGACAGTCTACCCAAGAGATTGATAGTTTCATATACTTTTTAAGGAGTAAATATAATTAAAGAGTAACAGATGACCTGTTTGGTCTCTGCTTGCTTACCTCTGAAGCCATCATCAAATGTACTTATATTCTTTTAAGCATAGCCCAGGAGACATACTGTGCCATACACCTGTGCTATCCAGTACACTAGCCACTAGCTACATGTGGCTATTAAGCACTTGAAATATAGCTAAATCATATTGAGATGTGTTAAGTAGAAAATACATACTGGATGTCAAAGATTTAGAAGTATGAAAAAACAATCTAAATTATTTTAATGATTTTTGTATTTAAATACTGAGGTGGTAATTTTTTCTCTCTTAATGGCTTTATTTTTTTATTAAAAATTTTTTTATTGGAGTATAATTGCTTTACAATGTTGTGTTAGTTTCTGCTGTACAATGCAGTGAATCAGCTATATGTATACTATATCCCCTCCCTCTCAGACGTCCCTCCCACCACCTCCCCCCATCCCACCCATCTAGGTCATCACAGAACACCGAGCTGAGCTTCCTGTGCTTTATAGCCATCTATTGTACACATGGTAGCGTATATATGTCAGTCCTAATCTCCTAATTTGTCCTACCCTCCCCTTCCCTGTCCTGTGTCCACATGTCCGTTCTCTATGTCTGCGTCTCTATTTCTGCCCTGCAAATAGGTTCATCTGTACCATTTTTCTAGATTCCACATGTGTGTGTTAATATACGATATTTGTTTTTCTCTTTCTGGCTTACTTCAGTCTGTATGACAGACTCTGGGTCCATCCACATCTCTACAAATGACCCAATTTTGTTCCTTTTTATGGCTGAGTAATATTCCATTGTATATATGTACCACATCTTTATCAAGAATATTTTAATGATTTTTATATTGAAATACTGGTGGTAATTTTTTGATGCATTACTTATAAAATATTTAATTAAAATGAATTTCATCTGTTTTTTACTACTTACTGTGACTGCTGGATAATTTAAGATTACGTATGTGGCTTGTATTATATTGCTATTAGTCAGTGAGACTGTAGATAATTTTCCCATGCACTGACAGATCTTGAAGAACTGAACCTCGTTATTTAGGTTTTTATAAAGCTTTCTGGCCCACGGAAGAATTCTGTTTTTGTTTTGAAAACTTTTGACCTAAGATCAAATGATCCTTCATTCTGTAAGTCTCTTTGAAGTATCCCAAGAAGAGATTATTACCAGACGTTCCTTTATGAAATCATGCTTTAGGCATGGAAAGATGAAAAATCTAGATGTTTCTAACTGTATCATTAATAAATTATTTTACCTATTTGAATTGATAACTATTCTGTCTTTAAAATATATCAGTATCTTCCTTTCTAAAACATCTGAGCATTGAATATCTTTGATCTCCTTGGATGATCTTCTACTTTATAGATTGGAACACTGTTTTTAGGTTAGGCTCTCTGCTTTTGGTTCTTTTAGTGCTTTGGGGGCAATAATTTTAGTATTAACTATCAAATTGGTTTTTACCTTTCTGACAAAAGTCCTTGATTCTTGAGCTTAAATGGCAGACAGTAGGACATTGAACTTGGTGGCTTCGTTTTTTGAACAGATATTGAAATACTGAACCCTCTACAGCCCTAATAAAATCTAGAAAAGGGTAGTAGTAAGTCATGTCTCAAGAAGGCAGTATACACGAGGGTCACTTCAAGTACAATTTTAAGAAATATTCTTGTAGCCGTTTATATGAACCATTAGCATAGTTTCTGATCTGCACATCAAGCATCATTGCCTGCATCTGCCATCTTCGAGGAAGTCTCATTTTAAGTTCAGTCCTCTATAGCCATCCTCACTTTGGTTTCCTTCTTTTAGAATCTCAGTTAAGCATCTAGTAATGACTACCACAGGTTAGTATAATGCTTTTTAGTTTAAAAAGACTTACACAGGGCTTCCCTGGTGGAGCAGTGATTGAGAGTCCACCTGTCGATGCAGGGGACACGGGTTCGTGCCCCGATCCGGGAGGATCCCACATGCTGCGGAGCGGCTGGGCCCGTGAGCCGTGGCCGCTGAGCCTGCGCGTCCGGAGCCTGTGCTCCACAACGGGAGAGGCCACAACAGTGAGAGGCCCGCGTACCACAAAAAAAAAAAAAAAAAAAAAAAAGACTTACACGTATGTCACCTATTGATCACACATAAGGTACCTCCAAAGAAAATGAAGTCACTTACCTTTATCTGTTTTTCTCAATTTAAAGATCTGCCTTCTCTCTGATCCTGCTTTTTCATAAGGTAACATAAGAAGATATGAAGCTGCATGGCTGTGTAACTCTTTTTCTGAAACTATGCAGTAGGGGGAGAAGAATAGTTTACCCCACTGGGCTACCCACATGATTCTGTCCTCTGCATAATTTAGTTTGTTTTTGAAAGTTTAATATGTTTATTATAAAAATTCAAACAAAAACAGAAAGTGTAAAAAGTTTTTTTTTTTAAGTTTGAAAAGAAAACAGAGCCTCCCAAAAATCTCATCTCCCAAAGAAAATGGAGTCACCTTTATAGATGGGTCTCTATGTGCATGCACTTGTCTTATGTTTCACTTCGTTATTTTTATGGGCACTGTTAACCTGTTCTGTTTGGAACCTGAGGCTGCCTCTGCAGATCAGCACTAGAGGGCATTGAAGCCCAGCAAAGAGTATATGGCTTGGGAGCTAGTCAGAGCCTTCATCCAGCCCACTTACTGGCAATACCTAATGTTTTTTGGAGAAGTAAATTCCCAAGTGATGAGACTAGGGCACAGTTTTTCTTCTTAATTAAAATATCAGTGTAAAATAGAGGCATTATTATCAGTTAGTATTTTTTACTGGATAATGGGGCAGTGTGTGACTACCAAATGTAAAATAGATAGCTTGTGGGAAGCAGCCACATAGCAAATCTGCGTTGAAAAAAATTGGGCAAATGCATAGATTGAGACTAAAGAGAACAACCAATATTGTTCAGTACCCTGCCTCCCCAAAGTACAGATTTTTACAGTCCTTTTAGAGCAAATTTTAATGGTAAAAGTCAGCATTTGGAACAACCAGCTCATATAATGAAAGATGCCTGTATGTGGAAGAACAGCAAAAAAAGGAAAAATAACTCATTAGAAACTTTTTATGAAAATGAGTCATTATAGTCTAAACTTTGTAATACAGTCATCCCTCATTATCTTTGGAGGATTGGCTCTAGGACTCCCCTCGGATACCAAAATCTGCGCCACTGAGATCCCTAATACAAAATGGCGTAGTACAGTTAGCCCGCAGATACTGAGGGCTGACTGTACTACCAACATGATTTTTCAGTATCACTCAGTAGACATTGGTTATAGTGGATGATCTTAAGTGTTCTATATAGTTCTCTCATAGAATTTAAGTCCTTCAGAGTTTTATCAACATCAGAAGGTTTCTAGGTCTCAAACTATTCTCTCAGCTTTAGGACCTACATGGTCAGTTTGCTTTTCTTTCGAAAAGGAGCTACTAAGTACTCCCACTTTCTAAACGTTTTTTTGAAAAATTTCAGTTGTGTACAGGAGGAGAGAAAATGCAGTGAACTCTCCTGTCCTTATTCAGCCTCAACAACTAGTCTCTAGCTAATCTTATTTTTATATAACCCAATCTATAACCCTCCATTGATTATTTTGAAGGAAATCTCAAACATCATATGATTTCATCTGTTAATAAATATAGCTCTATGATTAACACACACAAAAAATAGTGATTCCTTAATATTTGCAAGCATACAGTCAGTGCTCAAATTTCCACATCTCATTTTGTTTTATTTTTTCCTTTACAGTTTGTCTGAATCAGCATCCATACACTGCTGTTGGTTGATAATCTCTTAATCTGTAGATGTTCTTCTAAATTTTTTCTTGTAGCTTTTGTATTTGTTGAAGAAGCTGGATCATTTGTTCTCGGGATTTTCCCACAGTCTGGGTTTTGCTGGTTTCATTCCCATGGTGCTATTTAGCATATTTTTCTTCCCCTCTTTTTCCTGTATAGTGGTGGTTAGATGTATATATGGTTCAATATGCAGACATGGTTCAGTATTTCAGCAAGAATATTCCCTTTCACTCTTATGGAACATACTTCTTATACTATACTGAACTAGATACCATAATGTTACTCGAGGGAGCTGTTTTTCTGTTGAGGGCCACTGAGACAAAAGTCATTCTAGGTCTCATTCTTTTCTTTGTTTTCTGTTTTCCCCCTCCCCCATTTGACTTTCAGGTTAAGAATGGTTGGGAGGAGACTATTCACCCACCTGTTGATTGTTCCTGTATTATTTAGTTAAGGATGTAGAAGCCACATGACTGTTCTGAATAGTAATAAATACAGCTTACCTCTTAACAGCTTTTCCAATCTCTCTAGGCTTCCTGTGGTACATATAGCCACCTTTCCTACAGGAAAAATTCAGCTAGAGTTATTATATCGAATTCTTGGTATATCTTTGCCCTTTATACTTAGGCTTCGATGAACATTCTGCAAAGACTTGATGTAACAATCAAGTGATGCTTACAACATCACAGTTTTCTGGATTTTTGAACCAATTCAACACCAGGAAGGCCATATTCTCATCCTGGGAGAGAAAAAGCAGAGTCAGTATCAGTTACACATGAGTAATATCTTTGCCTTTAACTTTCAAGAGTTCTGGAAAGTCATCTTCCTGCAGACCACCTCTGAATCTGTTTTAATACCTTTTGACTTGTATGGGTCTGATATTTAGTTTGCACCAAGGACTATGATCTGAATACTTTTCCCCACACTCCCATCCCTACCTTGCCTTCCTTTCTTTCCCTTTTCTTCCCTCTATTCCTCCTTTTATTGATCACACATTTATAACTGCCTAATATGCACCAGGAAAAGTGATTTTAAGAAACAGATTAATAAGACATAGGCCTTATCTTTAAGGGAAAGGGGGGACTGCTGGGACCTTTAGTTATCTATATGAAAGAAAAAAAGCTTATATCACATGCAGAATCCAGGGAAATTTAACCCCTTAAATGTGAAAAGCAAACATTAAAAAAAAAAAACCTCTGTGGCCTCATGATAAGGAAGACTTTATTTTTTAAAGGAAGACTTAAGACACCAAAAACACTTCTCATGAAGAAAAATACTAATAAATTTGACTATATTAAAATAAAAACTTTCTGTAAAACAATGAATGCCATAAAACGAAAAACAAGTTGCAGCTGGGGAGAAGATATATGTAATTCAAATAATTGGCAAAGGATTAGTATCCAAAGTATAAGTGGGCTCCTCTAAGTAATATATATATATAATATTGGCAAATAACCAAATAGAAAAATGTGTAAAGGATATGAGTAGGTAGTTCACAGTTGAAAGATTAATGGTCATTAAACATGTAAAGATGTTCAGCCTCACTAATAGGGGAATGCATATTAAAACAACAAAATATTTCACACACATGAGATTGGCAAAAGTCTGTCATTACCACATTTTGGAGAGGATAGGGAGAAATCATTCTTATGCACAGTTCATGGAGTGTACTTTGAAGGCAGTTTAGCAATAATTAGAAAGTTGAAGATCAACATTCCAGAATTCCCCTGCAAGGTTTGTCTATGTATGTTTCTGTATGTGTCTAGCTGAGGAAAAGTCTTGGCAGTGTGTATAGTAAGATCTGTGTGCCACATGTTTGTTGCAATATTGTGTGTTTCAAAAATAGAGCTGGAAATACCATAAAAGTCCTTCAGTGAGAGAAGGTATAAATAAAAAGTGGTATGTTCAAATAATGGGATACTATATGTATTACTTTGCTAGGGCTGCCACAACCAAGTACCACAGATGAGGTAGCTTAAACAACAGAAAATAATTTTCTCATAGCTCTGGAGGCTAGAAGTCCAAGATCAAGGTTTCAGCAGGGTTGATTCCTTCTGAGGGGTATGAGGGAAGGATCTCTTTTACAGGGCATTCTCCTTGGCTTGTAGGTGGCCCTCCCCTTATGTCTCTGCACATTATCTTCCCTCTATGTATTTCTCTGTGTTCACCTTTCCCTTTTTTATAAACACACCAGTCATATTGGATTAACGTCCCTCAAATACTGATTAACATTTTGACTTGATTGCCCCTATAAAGACCCTATCCCCAGATAAGGTCACATTCTGAGGTACTGAGGGTTAGGACTTCAACATATGAATTTTGGGGTGGGAGAGATACAATGCAACCCATCACACTATGTAACAGTTAAAAATGGATAAACTAGAATGAATCAAAGCAGATAAACTTCTAAAGCCTATTAGGTAAAAGGAAAAAAAAGAGTGATATATGCATCATAACTCCATGTCTATAAAGTAAACAAAACTGCTTTATATAGTTTATGAGTAAACTCAACATCTATAGTAAAAATCTCAACATTTATGGGAATGGTAAACAGCAACTTCTGGATAGTTCTCACCACTGAGAAAGGAATGGTGAAATGCAATTGCAAAAGGACCATAGCAGCTTCAGTTTTATCCGTAAAGTTTTCTTCCTTAAGGGAACAAAGGCAAAATGTTCAGATTTGTTCAAACTGGTTGGCAGGTACATGAGTGTTATTAATACTCTTTGTAACTTTGCTATATTCCTGCAACTTGATAATTTAAAAAATAATAAGAGAAAAGAAAATATTAGTGAATGGAATAATGTCACTAAGTTGAAAAGTTAATTTTAATAATATAATCAGTAATTAAATCATAGGCAAAAGTTATAGAGTAGTGACAAGAGTTAATTCTGGTTGAAATTAGTTTTAATGTTCAGAGCAACAAAATGAATTTTATGATAAAATTAACAAACGTTTATAATACAGGCATACCTTGGAGATATTACAGATTCGATTCCAGACCACTGCAATAAAGTGAATATCAGAATAAAGTGAGTGGCATGGATTTTTTGGTTTCCTAGTGCATATAAGAGTTATGTTTACAATATACTGTAGTTCATTAAGTGTCCAATAGCATTATGTCTAAAAAAAAAGCAATGTACCTACCTTAATTTAAAAACACTTTATTGCTAAAAAATTCTAACCATCACCTAAGCTTTCAGCGGGTCATAATGATTTTGCTGGTGAGGGTCTTGCCTTGATGTCGATGCTGCTGACTGATCAGGGTGGTGGTTGCTGAAGGTTGGGGTGGCTGTGGCAATTCTTAAAATTGCAGTAAAGTTAGCCACGTCGATTGACTCTTCCTTCCAAGACTGATTTCTCTGTAGCATGCAGTGCTGTCTGATAGCATATTACCTATAGTAGAACTTCTTTAAAAGTTGAAGTCAGTCCTCCCAAACCCTGCCACTGCTTTATCAACTAAGTTTATGTAATATTATAAATCCTTTGATGTTATTTCAACAATCTTCACAGCATCTTTACCAGAAATAGATTCCATCTCAAGAAGCCACTTTCCTTGCTCATCCATAAGAAGCCACTCCTCATCCATTCAAGTTTTCTCATGAGATTCTAGCAATTCGGTCACATCTTCAGGCTCCACTTCTAATGCTGGTTCTCTTGCTATTTCTACCACCTCTGCATTTACTTCCTCCACTGATGTTTTGAACCCCTCAAAGTCATCCGTGAAGGTTAGAATCAACTTCTTACAACTCGAATCATGAATGGAATCTGGAGTGGTAAATCCTTCCCAGAAGGTTTTCGATTTACTTTGCCCAGGTTCATCAGAGGAATCACTGTCTGTGGCAGCTGTAGCCTTACAAAATGTATCTCTTAAAGAATAAGACATGAAAGTCAAAATAAGTCCTGATCATGGGCTGCAAAATGGTTGTGTTAGCAGGTGTGAAAGCCAACATTAATTTTGTTGTACATTTCCATCAGAGCTCTTGGATGACCAGGTATATTATTGATAAGCAGTAGTATTTCGAAAGGTATCTTTTTTTTTTTTGAGCATAGATATTCAATAAACCGTGCTATAAACAGACGTGATTCCATCTAGGCTGAGTAGATTTAGCATAATTCTTAAGGGCCCTAGGATTTTCTTAGTGGTAAAATGAGCATTGGCTTCAACTTAAAGTCACCAGCTGCATTAGCCCCTAACAAGAGAGTCAGCCTGTCCTTTGAAGCTTTGAAGCCAGGCCTTGACTTTTCCTCTCTAGCTATGAAAGTCTTAGATGGCATCTTCTTCCAGTATAAAGCTTTTTTGTCTACGCTGAAAATCTGTTGTTTAGTGTAGCCACCTTCATTATTGATCTTAGCTAGATCTTCTGGATAACTTGCTGCAGCTTCTACATCAGCATTTGCTGCTTCACCTTGCACTTACATGTTATGAAGGTGGCTTCTTTCCTGGAACCTCATGAGCCAACCTCTGCTAGCTTCAAACTTTTCTTCTCCTTCATCAAATTGCAGAGAGTTAGGGCCTTGCTCTGGATTAGGCTTTGGCCAAAGGGAATGTTGTGACTAGTTGGATCTTCTTTCCAGACCATTCAGACTGTCTCCATATCAGCAATAAGGCTGTTTTGCTGTCCTATCATTCATGTGTTCACCAGAGTAGCACTTTTAATTTCCTTCCAGAACTTTCCTTTGCATTTGCAACTTGGCTGACTGGTGCAAGAGGCCTAGCTTTGGGCCTTTCTCAGCTCTCTACATGTCTTCCTCACTTAGCTTAATCATGTTTAGCTTTTGATATTAAGTGAGGGACATATGACTCTTCCTTTCACTTGAACATGTAGAGGCCATTGTAGGGTTATTTATTGGCCTAATTTCAATATTGTTGTGTCTTAGGGAACAGGGAGGCCTGAGGAGAGGGTGAGAGATGGGGGATTGGCTGGTCAGTGGAGCAATCAGAACTCACACAACATTTATTGATTAATTTTGCCATCTTATATGGGCTCAGTTCATGGTGTCTCCAAACAGTTATAATAGTGACATCAAAGATCACAGTTCACCATAACAGGTATAATAATAATGAAAAAGTTTGAAATATTGCAAGAATTACCAAAATATGACAAAGAGACATGAAGTGAGCAAGTGCTGCTGGAAAAATGACACCTGTAGATTTGCTTGATGCAGGGTTTCTCATCAACCTTCAATTTATAAAAAATGCATTGTTTGTGGAGAGCAAAAAAGCAAAATGCAATAAAACAAGATATTCCCGTGTCCTTTGTAGAAAGCAAGAAGTTCACTTTTCATACCTGAAGAAGTTTGAACTTTTGAAGTGAGTCATTTGTGGAGCATTGTGTTGGGCATGTTAGGGAACATCTCATATGTGACTCAACACAT
The DNA here is from genome assembly GCF_937001465.1 of Orcinus orca. Taxonomy (NCBI): domain Eukaryota; kingdom Metazoa; phylum Chordata; class Mammalia; order Artiodactyla; family Delphinidae; genus Orcinus; species Orcinus orca. The sequence continues at coordinate 102,219,494 of NC_064560.1, forward strand.
AGCATATAAATGACTTTATTCTCTACAGTCTAGAGCAGTGGCTCTTAACTAGGTATGTATGATAGTAGGTGGGGCATTTTTGGTTGTTATAATGTCTCTTGACACTTAGTGGGCAGCATCTAGTAATGCAAAACATCCTGTAATGTATAGGACAAACTTGTAAAGAAGGATGCCAATAAATGTCAATGGCCCATTGAGAAATGTTGGTCTACAGGCTAATTTCCTTTCAAAGCAGATCACCTGAAGGTTCATAAAAGCAGATAAGAACTGTGAAACAGTAACTATTTTTAAAGCATTTTGGGTTATAAAAATAAACAGTACTTTCTTGATTAGTCACCGGTAGCATCAAAATGAATTTTTCGTAGTTTTATGATAACAATTATTTGTTTTTCACTGAGGTAAAATTTACATAACATAAAATTAACCATTTGAAGTGTACAGTTCAGGGACTTCCCTGGTGGCGCAGTGGTTAAGAATCCTCCTGCCAATGCAGGGGACATGGGTTCGATCCCTAGTCTGGGAAGATCCCACATGCTGCAGAGCAACTAAGCCTGTGTGCTGCAACTACTGAGCCCACATGCTGCAACTACTGCAGCCCGCGCCTAGAGCCTGTGCTCCACAACAAGAGAAGCCACCGCAGTGAGAAGCCCACACACCACAACGAAGAGTAGCCCCCACTCAACACAACTAGAGAAAGCCTGCATGCAGCAACGAAGGCCCAACGCAGCCAAAATAAATTAAAAATAAATAAATAAAGTGTACAATTCACTGGTATTTAGTGTTGTGTAACCAACACCTCTGTCTAGGTCCAGAATTTTTGTCATTACCCCAAAATGAAGCCCCATATGCATTAAGCAGTCACTTCTCATTCTCCTGTCATCTCAGCCCCTGGCAACCACCAGTCTGTCTTCTTAGATATTGTGGGTATTTTATATATATGAAATCATATAATATGTGACCTTTTGTGTCTGCCTTCTCTTAGCACAAAATTTTTAAGATTCATCCATGTTTAGCACATGTCATTACTTAATTCCTTTTTGTGGCTAAATAATCCCATTGTGAGGCTGTATTGCATTTTGTTTATTCATTCATCCATTGATGGACATTTGGGTTGTTTTCACCTTTTGGCTCTTGTGAATAGTGCATCTGTGAATATTTATATACAGGTTTTTGTTGGCATAGCTGTTTTCATTTCTTTGGGTATATACCTAGGAGTAGAATTGCTGGATTTTATCGTAATTCTGTGTTTAACTTTTTGAGGAAACGCCAACCTGTTTTCCACAGCAAGTCTACCATCTTAAATTCCCACCAGTAGTGTGTAATCGTTCCAATTTCTCCACATTCTCACCAACAGATCCCAGTTATATTTAAGATGACACTCTAAGTAATTGAATCAAAATGTCTGGATAGTGGGATTTTTTTATCACTATAAAAAATATAAAATTTTTTATATTTTTCTGGCTACACCTTTTAACCTTTATAGAATTAGCCACTATTACTATGGTTATTTTTTAATGTAAAATTTTATTTGTTCTCATTTGAGCAAACTAAAAGTAAATGCTTCACATTCATTATCGACAAGTGTAAGGTTAAAATTCGTTTTATATGTTGGATTGTGAGCTGAGTTGTAATCCACAAAAAAGATCTGAATTCTTAATATATTTTAACAGAAGTATTTTACAAGAGAAGAATGTAAGAGTTTGATTGGTCCTGGTAAGACTAGAATGCAAGAGGTTCTTACGGTTGATACATTACACGGTACTCTGCTACCTCAGATTTTCTGTGGGTGAAGTCTTGTATCTAGTGTTCACAGATCTCTATTTCTGCAACACAAGAATTTTGAATCAAGAATATAGGAATTGTGAGTCTGAATTCAAACTTGGGGACTCCAAATAAATTTAGAAGTAGTACTGAACTTTTGGATGGAGGCCAAACTGGTGTTGGAAGAGATGAGTGGGAATCTCTTAGAATGATATTATTTGCATTAAACAAATAGTTTAGAAACAACTTGTTTAAAGTAGGGAAGCAGGTTCTGAAATGTTTTTAGCAAGAGAAGTCTCTAAGTGTTCTTTCACGCATCCTTTTACTTACAGTGTATTTATTATATACCATGTGTGTTTGGCCCATGACTGTTAATTTAGTTATTGTATGATATTTTAAGTCTGAAGAAAGGAAATATTACAGGGTATTTTTGTGAAGTGTTTCTTTGAGGTAAAGTAGGCTTAGATTAAGTTATTTGTTTTTGTTTTTTAAACATGTGCTTCTTCAATTTACTCTCTTTTGTGTAGTCCTACTGGGTAAGAAAGTTTTCCCCAGCTTCACTCTGTAATTTGATTTAGGGAAAACAAAATATGCTTTCTCAAACTGTACCCCTCTTCCATAAGTTTTTATATGCTCTCCTTGCTGGTGTGTCTTCCCCTTTTTCTTACTCCATTGGTCTAGGATTAAGCTTTACTTTATAACATTGTGGTGATCTGACTTGATATGCGAAGGTTGAACTAAAAGATTTAGAAGATGAATGATTGTCATGTTTCATAAACTTTGTAATTACAATAGCACAGCAAAATTATCATCCCGATATTTTGTTTTTATCTAATACCAAAATACCAGGTTGATACTATTTAATTAAAATGTTTACAAAATAACGATTTTTAAAAAAATAAGTGAGACCAAAAGTTTAATGCATATCAAATATTATCAATTATCAACAATTCAGAAAATGTCAAAAACCTTATAAAAATATTAATGTTAAATATATATTATTTGAACATAAGCTATCTGTGGATAAAATTAACAAAATACATTTTGAATAAAAATACATTTTTATTCAAAAATAAAAATGAAGAACACTTAAGTGCAGGTTCAAATGTGCATCAGTGGTTCATTATCGAGCGATGATCGTATCTTTGTGCATATTTTTCCTGCTGCTGAAGAAGTTTTCTTAAACTTAATGAGTTGAAATAATGGTGAAAAAATAATTATAATCCCAAATATATTCATAGATAATCTCATTTCTTGTTTGATAGCTTTGAGATTTTTTAATTTAAATTTTATATATTTAAGGTTCATTTTTGATTGAAGTTTTAATGCTCATAGTCTAATGAGTCAAAAAGGTCTTACAAGACTAGCTAAGAAGAACCACAGTCCCCCAACCACTAACTTATTGCCTTGTCAGAGACAAAAGCCAAGTGCGGTAAATACCTCCTCTCTCTTTTGCTCTCTCACCTCCTTCTCGTGACTAATATCAGCCCACTGGAAACCAAAAGGGAAGGAAGTCATATAGATACAATGCATAAAGGCCAACCTCCTTTTGCAGAGGGTGGGAATTGGATCTGAAAGGGCAAACAGGAAAAATTTAGCCCAATAGTTTTAATTTCTAAGACACCACTTTTTAGTGACTTTTTTTTTTATATATAGTAATATAGTACCCAGTTTTTGGTTTTTACCTTTGTGAGGATTAAAATTTTTTTCCTTCTTTCATGGTCTTCTTCCTTCCAAGTGACGGTTTCATGCCCCCTTTATAAGGGGAATGTTCTGTCTTCCATATTAGAGATTTTTCCCAATTGTACACCCATCTGAGTGAATTTAAGAGTGAGGCACAAAAGGTGACAGGAAAGTCTTTGCAGATGGATGGGGCTTCTGCTTTCTCATTCAGTAGGCCTGAAGTGGGACTTACAAATTTGCATTTCTAACTAGTCCCAGGTGTTGCTAGTCCAAGAATCACATTTTAAGAACGACTTTATTAAGGAGACTCACATCTATGAAAGGAATGGATTGGAGGGAAGCAGAGAGAAAGTTAAGCTGCAGTGCGGAGAGTTCTGAAGCTACAATGGCCCATCAGAGATGTCCAAGTTAAGACAAAGAGCTGGGCCTTTATTACCCCCATGTTGATCAGCCTCTGGATGTGGGCTGTCCCTGGAAGGAGATATGACCTTAGGGAGTGAAGTTTTCTTCAGCATAGGTATCCCCATAGGGGGCTGACAGCTGAGGGCTTTCTGCTGGAAGCACTCCCAGCAGGTGTCGGGGACAGAGTCCTTCTTTCCTGAAAAGGGGAAATGGGTATATTACAGTATATTACAGAGTCCATATATGCTCTTTCCCAGTCATTTGCTGAGCTTCTTTGGATATGTAAGTTTGTGTTTTTTGCAAAATTTGGGGAAATTCTGGCCATTATCAGATATTTTTCTGTCTCATTATCTTCTCCAGTGGTACATAATTAGACCACTTGATATTGTACTATGAATTTCTGAAGCTCTGTTTATTATTTTGAAGATCTTTTTCTTTCTCCTTTAGAATCAGTAAAATGTATTGATTTATTTACTGGTTTAGTGTCCCCTTTTCTGCTGTAGCTGATCTCCTTTAAGGTAATCCAATGCATTTTTCATTTCAGATATTGTCCTTTTTACTTCTAGAATTTCCATTTGGTTCTTTCATTTTGGTTCCGTCTCTCAACTGAGATTCCTCCCAGGTGTACATTTATTATGACCATATTTTCCTTTAAATACTTGAATGTGTTTGTAATACTTGCTTTGAAGTCTTCATCTGCTAATTCTGATGTCTAGGTCATTCAGGATTTGGTTTCTTTGAGCTGCTTTTTTTTCTTGACTCTGGGTCTCTTTTTCCTTTGTTCTGGTAAATTTTGCTTGTCTAATGGATATTGTGAGTGATATGTTGTAGACTTTGGATTCTGTTATTTTTCTCTGATGAGTGTTAATTTTTTTTATCCTGGTTGCCAGTTAACAGGGCTGGATTCAAACTCCAACATTATCTCTTTTGTGTTAAGTAACAACAAAAGTCTCAACTCACATCTTTACACCTTCCAGCTATTGCTTTTTGCTGGTAACCTTGGAGTCTTCCCCAAATGAAGGTCATCCAAATATTTGGGCATAGTTTATACAGAAATTTTGTGACATTTTCCTATCTGGGATTCATCTTTATTTTACAGTGGCTCTGGCAGCCCTAGACTTTGTCCTGTGGCTCCTCAGCTAGCAAGAAGGCAGATTTCTGCTTCCGTCCTGAGTGATTGTTGCTGTGTGGGCAGATAAGTGCTATCAGGCAACAGCCCTATAAATACAGCTCCTACCTGGTGCAGTTCCTTCTTTTAAGGATGACTTGCCTCCAGTTGCTACCTGTTTTTGGTCTTGTTTGTTTTTATATTTTAATGTTTGTTTTTATATTTTATCCACAGTATATAATTGTTAAAGGTGGGAAGGTTACTCTAATATAAGTTAGCTTGTCATTTCAAAGCAGAACATTACAATATTGAAGCATTATTTTAGTTCGGTCAAAGCATCCATTATTCAAAGAATATTTTAGGAAATTGTAAAACATCCAGTAAATAGAACATTACGATACATTATGTTAAATTTTTGAAACAAAATTTGGAAACAAGGATGTCTGCTATCACTGCTACTCTTCACCTTTAGATGAGAGATTTTAGCCAAAGTAATTAGATAAGAAGCGGGGTGTGGGGGTCGGGGGAGGCCTAAAGATTGGAAAGGAAAAAAAATATTTTCATTAATTGTAAGTGAAATTATTATCAACAAGAGAATCTACATACTATTAGAACAGATAAGAGTTCAGGAGGGCTGCTGGATATAAGGTCAGCATAGAATACCAATGGTTTTTATGCACATCAGCATGCACATTAGCAAAAGCCAATTAGAAAACATATTAAGAAAAAAGAGATACAGTTTACAATACCATCTACAAGCTACCTAGTACTCTGTAACAAAAGATATAGAGAACATTACATGACATTCTTAAAGAACAGACAAGAATAAATTCAAATTATCAGTCAACTCCCCCAGTTCAATCTACAACATCAGTGCAGTTCAATAAAACTCTTAGGACTTTTGTTGAGTTGGAAAAACAAAAAGCTCACCTGGAAATTAGAGGTCCAAGAATTCTCAAGGCTGTTCCGAAAATGGTTGAGGAGTGTCATACAAATTCAAAGTGTGGTGTTGGCTTAAGTATAGACAAGTAGATTAATAATAAAACTGAAAAAAAGCTGGAAACAGATTCAAACATATATTTAAACTTGACATAATAAAATAGAGAACAATTGGTTTGCCAGATACCAAACAAGAATAAATTCTGATTAAAATAAAGATCAAAAACAAAAAGGCTACCTTCAGAAATTTTAGAATGAAATATAGAATGTCTTTAAAACCTTAGCTAGATAGGATTTCTTATGACAAAAAACACAGGTCATAAATGAAAAAAATTAATAAATTTTACTAAGTCAGAAATTTAAACTTTAGTAAGTTATTAAAATGTACCACTAACAAACTTAAGTATATGTAACAAGCAAAAGATTAGTATCCAGAGTATATGAAGAACTACTACAATTTAGTAAGAAATCATCAACTCCACTTAAAAATGGGCAAAAGCCAAGAACCAACAGTTTATGGAGGAGAACCCATGTGGTCAAAAAGCAGGTGAAAAGGTATACAACAATGCTAGTAATTGGGATAATGACGAAGAGTTTTTCATACCCATTAGAATAGTAAGTTTTTAATATATGTCGGCATAATATATGTATCATATATAAATGGCATATGTATATACATTTTTTTTTCGTGGAAGTTGACAGGAAAATAGGGACTACATATACTGCTGATGGAAGTATGAATGTATACAAGTGCTTGCGAAAGGAATTCTGTAATACATAATAAAACTGAAAAGATACCTCCATGGATCCTAGAAAATCAACTTTTAGACTTACAACTGAGAAATTTTTGATTGTGTATACCAGGAGACATGTACAAAGACATTATTGCAGCATTGTTTGTAGAAAAACTGAAAAGTACATAATTGGCTTTCAATAGAGGAATGGATGAATAAATCTGATATATTCATTCAATGGAATACTTTGAGCAGTTGAAATAAATGGACTTCATCTAAGTGTGTCAACATGGAAAGATCTCAAAAACAGGGTTGAGTGAAAAGGACATTTGCAGAATATGTACAATGTAATGGCATTTATATAAACACTTAAAAGCTTCATGGAGCAATAGTGTATGTTGCTTGTAGATCTAATACAGGTATTGAAATACCACCTGGGAAGGTTATACATCAGATTAATGATGGTTGTGTTTGGGAAGGTAGGGGAGGGTGTGAGACTGGACAGAAGAACAAAGGGGACTTAAATGTCTTCTATATCCCTCTGTCATGTTTGTGTTAAGTATGAAGGGCTAGATTTAGATGTGTTCCCATTTTACTTTATAAGTTTATTCTTTAAAAGGCCGTCTTTTACATATTCTTTTCAGAGATTTACCAACTTGTTTGTTTGTGATAGGAAGTCACAGTCATCCTCTTTACATATCCTGTAGAGCAGTCAGTTTCTCGTAGAAGGGGAATATATTTAGATCTATTGTTTTTAAAATAATCACATTTTCAAGTTCATATTAATTTCTCTGAAAACGCTTTCTTAAGTGGTCCCAAAGAGTTGTCTTTATATGGGGGACTAAATGTCTGTTTGTCATTCATTTATTCAACAGATTTTATTGAACATCTAACATATGCCAAATGGTAATACAGCAGTGAGCAAAACAGATGAATCCTGCTGTCATAGAGTTTAAATTCTAGACAAGGAAGATAGCCAGTAAACAAATAAATTAATAAAAATATTAAATGGTGGTAAGTGCAGTAATGAAATTTAAAACAGGATAAGAGGGCTAGAGCGTGATGGAGAGTATTTTACATGAGGAAGTAGTCAGGGAAGAAGTGTCTGTGAAAGATAATATTGAGCAAAGTCATGAGGAAAGTGAACAGATAAGTTATATGGGAGAAGATTCTTAGATGCTGACCGAAAAAGCCAGTGCAAGGCCCTACTCCTGCCTTGAGAAGCAGCATGGAGGGCAGCGTGGCAGGAGCTGAATGAATGAGGAGTAGACTAATATGAGATGAGATTAGAAAAATAGCAGAGGGCTGGGTCATACAGGGCTTTGTTGGCCGTGACAAGGACCTTGGAGCGTAGGACTAATGTGGTGGACGGTATCACTCTGGCTACTTGGTTAAGAATAGCCCACAAGGTAGGTGGTGGGGGTGTAAAGATAGAAGCAGGGAGACCAGATAGAAGGTTATTATAACAGTTTTGAAAAGAAATGATAATGGTTTAGACCAAGGTGGTGAGAAATGGTTGTTTTGGTTTTTTTTTTTGGCTGTGTCGGGTCTTAGTTGCCGCACGCGGGATCGACGTGTGGGCTTCTTTCTAGTTGTAGCACTCAGACTTGTCTCTAGTTGTGGCACGTGGGCTCAGTCTTTTCTCTAGTTGTGGCATGCGGGCTTCTATCTAGTTGGGGCATGCAGGCTCAGTAGTTGCACGTGGGCTTAGTTGCCCCGTGACATGTGAGATCTTAGTTCCCCGACCAGGGATCGAACCGGAGCCCCCTGCATTGGAAGGCAGATTCTTAACCACTGGACCACCAGGGAAGTCCCGGTTGTATTTTTGATATATTACTTTTTAGCATCAATTCTTAATCTGTAGATTACCTTCTTATCTCAGGGAAACTGTGGGAGTTATTAAGAAGAGGGAAAAACAGCACACTTTAGCTGCTAATGAGTGAGAAGCTATACACACAATCTCCAAAGATTTTAAACTTCTAAAGATCTTCTGTGGGATGGTAAGGAGGGGATTTCAGTTCCTCTTACCTAGAGGTATCATTTACTTTTTCCTTTTAGTCATTGTGAATTTTGCAGTTGAGCTTAATCCAGTCATACTTTGTTCTTTAAATAATGAAATTTGAAATTCAAGTACAGGTGTAAAGTTTTGAGGTTACTGATTGAATTAACTGAATTGTGATTTAAATACTTATTTTTACTTACTCTATAGATTAACTGTATAGCTATATACAAAGGTAAATAACCACTTTTTTTTTCATTTATTTGGCTCTAGAACCTTTTATGGAAAATAATTTGGTTTGTAACATCTATTCAAGATAGTATATAAACTGTCTTTGAACTTTTGCATGATTTCATTGCATTTGCACTTTGATATTTTAAAATCCAAATTATAGTTCAGTTATTTTATACCAGCTTCATTTATATTATATATTAATTGTTCACTTATATTCAATAGTTCAGTTAAATTTTTATATAGTGGCTTTTTGTGATATTTCTAAATACAGTCTTTCTCTCCAACTTATTACCATATTAGCTAATCTTTATTATTACTTTTATGTCTATGGATTCTGTGTGTGTGTGTGTGTGTGTGTGTGTGTGTGTGTGTGTGTGTGTGTGCATGAGAGAGGGGGAGAAAGAGAGGAGGGGAAGAGAATCTACTTTTTTTTTTTTTTTGGCTGTGCCATGCGGCATGCAGGCTCTTAGTTCCGCAACCAGGGATGGAACCCGTGTCCCCTGCAGTGGAAACAAGGAGTCTTAACCACTGGACTGCCAGGGAAGTCCTCGAGAGAATCTACTTTGTAATAAGTCTTTAGAAATACAGATAATGTTACACCATTATGGCTTTTAAATGCTAAACAAATCATTGTCCAGAGTGGCAGGCATAGAATAAAAATCATAATTCATTGTAAACCCTGTGTTCTATTTCTATGTGTAATAATACATCTGCACTTTTATGTATCACTAGAAACAAACTTTGTTCAAAAACATCTTTTACAAAGATAGAACATATCAGCAATAGGGTGACTGTAGCAGTGAACTCAGAAAATATTCTGATCATGCTTTAGGATTGAATTTAGTACAATGAGTGGGAAGCAGACTTGTTTTGCTTTGTGAAACATGCAGTTTTAGGGTATGATGCCTAATCTTACGAACTTTTGCTTATTTTTTTCATAGTACAGGTAACGAATTACCATGTCTGTTTGAAAATGCTTTGAACATTTAATAAATTTATCAGTCTTATTAACTTAACTTTCTTTTTCTTTTAGCAAAACTATACAATCTAAAGTGGACTGCATTTTGGTAAGTAAAATAACTAATCTTAAAGTTCTTTTGTTATAAGGCTTTTCCCACTATATAAAATACATTTTTGAGTAAGTATTTATTTTAAGTAAAACTCAATTTAAGTGAATAAAATTTGACATTTAATTACAACCCTAGGGGTGAACTGGCTATGTGCTGTCTAGATACTTTCCTATATCTCATCAGTAATAATTGCATGTTTTTGAAACTTACTGGCTTTTACTAAAGATCACTTCAGCATTTAATAAAGTGAATGTTTATTTTTCTTTTCTAATAACTCTTAAAGGATTTGTTAAAGAAAAAATTCAAGATGTTTGATGGGTTAAGTTTTGTTGTGATAGTGTATTTTTTGTATTTGCGTTGCTAGACTTCAGGAATTAAAGCCACAATAATAGTTTACATTCAGGTTTGACTTGCAGACTATAAGAACTTGTTTAAATGATAGCTTTTTAAAATACTTTATGGGTTGGTTTTTGTTGCTATAATATACTTTTTATGTTTGGATTGCTGGCCTTCAGGCGTTAAAGCCACAAAAATAGTTTAAATTTAGATTGTGTTTTTAGTTCCTTAGATCTTCTCTTAAACATATGAGGGAAGAAGTATGCAGCTACTGAGACTACTGGAATAGTACTGACTTCTTTCATGGAAGTGTATATTAATGGAATGTTCCCTAGGCTCTAGAATATTCACTGATTCTGCACTGTTAGATTCCCCAAAATGTCACTGTAGTTAGTCCTCTTTCTATATTTGTGATATCAGAACTTTCTTATTCAGGTTCAGGTCTTCACTATAAGCTAACATTTTTTTGTTAGGGAGTAAGTGTCTGTAGTGTCTGGTGCTGAAATAGTATGGGATCTTATTAGCTTATGATATTATTGTTAGTTTCTAGGTAGGTGAGTAGATAACAGTACTTCATAGGAGAACAGGTAACTTGATCAGTTCTCCTATGCCTTTCTAACCTAATAGTTAAGAAAGAGGACTTTGTGGGGATGTTTTCCCCTTTTTTTCACTTACCTTTATTATCTTTTTTTTTCCCCACAGTAACCCTCTGAAGCAGATAATCTTGTTACTTCCCTTTTACAAATGAAGAAACTGATGCTCTTGCATTTACTTCAAAAAATAATTATTGAGCGCATGCTAGGTATAAGGGATACAACATTAAAAGGACATGTTGCCTTGCCCTCAAGAAATTCAGTCTGTTGAAATAGATTTAATAGTGCTCTTAAGATCTAGGGAGGTGGTGATTGGGGATGGATTGGGCGACCTTACCCCCAACCCCCAGAGCATTTTCTGAATCTCCCATCTCTGGAGTCTCATTGTTTATATCTATCACTCAGTAACTATTGCATAATTACTCTGTGCTAGACCCTGTCTGGGTGTCAGAATACAGTGGTAAACAAGACAGATACAGTTGCTATCTAAGACCTCCTGCCCTTTTTTTTTTTCTTCAGTATCTGAGATAATGTTGGAGAATTATTCAATTTTTTCTTTTCATTGAGAAAATTGAGACAGAAGACTACTATAATTTATTAAATATGGCATTTATAAAATACTAAATAAGAACAAAAAGGGTTTTTTTAATCTTTCAAGAGTTCAGAAGTGTTTATATTTTAGCATAAGTTTTAAACTTATATGTATTTGATGAACAAGATAGTAAGCTCTCTGTCTTCATGAATCTTACATTTTATTGAGTGAAGTAGACATTAAATGAATGGTAAAATAAGTAAACATTATAACTTCAGGTAACCATAAATACTATTACAGAATTTTTAAAGGCAACAGGAGACAACTGATGGTGGGTAGGATAACCTCAGATTGGGTGATTAGGAAAAGTCTCTGAGGAAATGACATTTGAGAGAAGACCTGAATAATAGGAAGCCAGTCTTGTGTGAAGATCTGCCAGTGACACATACTAGGCAGAGGGAACAGAAAGTACAAAAATTCTGAAGCAGAAATGAGTCTGGGATGTTTGAAGAATACAAAGAACCCAGTATGCTGGAACTTATGAAAGGAGGAGAGGATGATAGGAGAAAAGTCTAGATAGGGCTTATTTAGCTATGGCAAATAGTATGTATTTTCTTCTAAGTGAGTGGAAAGCCAATTAAAAGGTTTTAAGTAAGAAAATAGTATGATCTAGCTTTTTTGTTTGTTTTTGTTTTTCTGTTTTTTAATACCTTAGCTGTTGTTGGAAAATGGGCTTGTAGGGGGATGAGAGTAGGAGCAGGAAAGCCAGTTAGGCTATTGGAAAAGTCCAAGTGAGAATATAAGGCTCTTGCTCGGATGATGACGGTGGAAGATGGGGAAAAAATAGATGAATTCAAGGCATATTTTCGATATAAAGCCAGTAGGCCTTGCTTGCTGACGTATTGAATGTGAAGGGAGAAACAAAGAGGAATTAAGGATAATTTCTTTTGGTCTAAAGGATTTCCTTTAGTATTTCTTACAAGGCAGGTTTGCTCATAATGAATTCTCTTGATCAGTATTTATCTGTGAATGTCTTTATTTTACTTTCAGTTTTGAAGGATAGTTTTCCTCCTTTGGCCTTCATTGTTTCTGATGAGAAGTCAGTCATTAATCATGTTGTTTTCTGGCACACGATGAGTTGTTTTTCTCTTATTGCTATCAAGATTCATTCATAAATTCATTCACTGTTTGTTCACTCACCCACCTACTCTTGCTTTCAACAGTGTGACTATATATGTAGGTGTGGATCACTTTGTGTTTATCCTACTTTGGGTTTGCTGAGTTTGCATCTGTAGATTAATTTGATTTGGGAAGTTTTCAGCCATTATTTCTTCAAATACTTTTTCTGTCCCTTGGATTCCCCTCTCCATAGAAAGCTGCCATTACACTGCTGTTGAAATTATTGATTTTATCACTCTAGTCTCTGGGGCTTTGTTTCTTTTTTTCTGATTATTTTTCCCTGTGTTCTAGTTTCTCTATTTTTATTAAGATTCCCTATTATTTCATTCCTTTTCATCATGGTTTCCTTTTTATGTTTACACACAGTCAGCCTCATCCATGTGGGATAGGTCATGGGAGAAGCCCCAAGCAAGAGTAAAACAGACTCTCACAGTTAATACCTGAAGTTCAGCAGTTTTTAATGGCCAAAGACTTCTCAGTTTGTTGCCTTTCATCAGTTTCCAAAGCCCTAAAATCATTCTTTTTGACAATTTTTCATCATTTTAGAGTTATTTTGAGGGGAGGATTTGCTGGCTATTCATTCCATTTGTTCTAGATAGCTCAGCTTTCTCACATAGATTTTATCATGTTTTCTTCAAGAAGTTTTATAGTTTTAGCTTTTTCTGTTAGGTCTGTGAACCATTTTGATTTAAATTTTCTGTCTGGTATAAGGTGAACTTCAGTGTTTATTTTTTACCGTATGGATAGATATCCAGTTGTTCCAGCATCACTTATTGAAAAGTCTACCCTTCCCCAATCACTTCCTATATCAGAAACCATTATGCGTGGGTCTTTGGCTAGAGTCTCTTTTTTCCATCAATTGCTGTCTCTTTCTTTATGACATCACCACACTGTCTTGTTTACAGTAGCTTTGTCAAAAGTCTTGACATCAGGTAGTGTGATAATTCAAATTGGTTTTGGCATTTCCATACAAATTTCAGAATAACCTTGTCAATTTCTTTCAACAAAAAAGTCTACTGGGATTTGTTTGTGATTACAGTGAATTTATTGATAGATTTGGGGCCAGTGGACATCCTAATGACAAGTTTTCTAATCCATAAGCATAGTATATCTCCATATTAGTGGATTCTTCTATAATTTCTCTCAGCAGTGTTTTCTAGTTTTCTGTGTATAGATCTTGTATATGTTTTGCTTAAATTATTCCTAGATATTTTAAGATTTTGGACGTTATCACAAACAGCATTAAAAAGTGTTGTGGGCTTCTCTGGTGGCGCAGTGGTTGAGAGTCTGCCTGATGATGCAGGGGACACGGGTTCGTGCCCCGGTCCAGGAAGATCCCACATGCCGCGGAGCAGCTGGGCCCGTGAGCCATGGCCACTGGTCCTGCGCCTCCGGAGCCTGTGCTCCGCAGCGGGAGAGGCCACAACAGTGAGAGGCCCGCGTACCGCAAAAAAAAAAAAAAAAAAGTGTTTGTTATCCAATGTTTTGTTGCTAATATTTATATTGACCTTGTGAGTATGCATACTTACTAAATTCTCATATGAGATGTAGAGTTTTTTGGATTTTCTACCAAATCAATCATATTATCCATGAATAAAGAAAAGTTTAATTCCATTTCAGTCTAAATGTCTACTTATTCATTTTTCTCACCTTATTCACAGCTAGGACCTTCAGTTCAATGTTGAATAGAAATGGTGAGAATTGGATTTACTTCCCTGTTCTCAGTCTTAGGAGAAAGCCGTTTATTCATTCACCTTACAATGTGATGTTAGCATTAGCTTTTTTATGAATGCTCTTTTCAAGTTGAACATGTTCCCTTCTGTTCCTATTTTGCTAAGAGGATTTTTATCAAAAATACATGTTGGATTTTATCAAATGATTTTTCTGCACTTACTGAAATAATCACATGGTACTTCTACATGATTCTGTTAAAAAGGTGAATTACACTGAGGGATTTTCCAGAATCAACCATCTTTGCATTCCCCTGGTAAACTCTATATGGTGCATATATTTCCGTATGTTGTGTTATACTATTATATATTGCTACATTGGATTTGCTGTTTTTTTAAAGACTGTTGTCTGTGTTAATCAGGACTTTTGATCTGCTGTTTTCTTATAATGTCTTTTTGTTTTTGCTCTCTGGGTAATGTTGGCTCATGAAATGAGTTTGGAAGTGTTGTTCCTTTATTTTTTGAAGGGATTTATTTAAAATTAATATTATTTCTTCTTTAAATATTTGGTTGTTTTTTTCTTTTGGCCACACTGCACGGCTTGTGAGATCTTAGTTCCCCGACCAGGGATTGAACCCAGGCCCTCACCTGGACCCTCGGCAGTGAGAGCGCAAAGTCCTAACCACTGGACTGCCAGGGAATTCCTTCTTCTTTAAATGTTTATGGTAGAGGTCACTAGTGAAACTATCTGTGGAAAAGGTTTTAGTTATGAAATCAGTTTCTTTAATTATTATAAGGTTATTAAATTCTTAAATTTTTTTCTTCACGCAGTTTTGGTGTTTGGATCTTTCAAGGAATTTGTTCATGTTTCCTATGTTAGTGAATTTATTAGTGTAATGTTCATAATATTCCCTTATCATCCTTTCCTATCTGTAGGATTTGTAGCAGTTTTCCTTTAATTTCTGATAATGGCCATTTGTGTCTTCTTTTTTCTTGATCAATTTAGCTAGAGTTTTAAAAATTTTATAAATAAAATTAATTATATTAAATAATTTTGTTACTTTGTAAAGAGGAAGGAAATTTTAAACTTTTTTTTCTTTTCATTTTAAGCATTTAATGCTGCAAATTATCCTCTAAGCATTGGTTTAGCTACGTTCCATAAATTATGTTGTGTTTTCATTATCTTTCAATTAAATTTTTTGTCTATTTTCCATTCTGATTTATTCCTGTACCCATGGAACACTTAGATATAGGCTGATCAGTTTCCAGATAGTTGAGTGTTTATTGAATCTTGTTTATGGTATATCTTCATGAATGTTTCATGTGTACTTGAATGTATATTCTAGTGTTATTGGATGGACTGCGTGCTCTCTCTATATATATTTATATATAGATATATAAACTGATATATGTATATATCAGTTGGTTATTGTTTTTCAAGACATATTTATCCTTACTGATTTTTTTTTTTTACTTATTTCACTTATTGAGAGGGATGCCTAAAATCTCATATTTGTGATTGTGAATTTTTTTTCTCTGATCTTGTCAGGTTTTGCTTCATGTATTGAAGCTGTTAATAGGAGCATAAATTTTTAGGATTTTTATGTATTCTTCATGAATTGATTCTTTTATTATGATATTTCTATTTTTAACTCTGGTATCATTTGTTGCTTTCAAGTCTGCTTTGTCTGATATCACCATAGCCCCTCCATCGTTCTTATAATTAGTGTTTGTGTGGCATATCTTTTTTCGTCCTTTTACTTCTAAGCAATCTGAGTCTTTGTAGTTAAAGTGTTTTGTTGTTGTTGACATCATATGCTTGTCTCTTAACCAGTTTGACAAGTTTTGTCTTGTGATTGGTTGAATGTATGTATACCATTTTGCTATTTATCTTCTTGTAGTGTAGGTCTCCTGTTGATTAATTCTCCCAGTTTTAACTTATCTGAAAAAGATCTTTAATTTCCCTTCATTTACAAAGGGTATTTTCACTGGGTATAGAATTCTAGATACTTTTTCTTTCAGCATTTTTGCAATGTAGGTCCGTTTTCTTGTGGTTTGCATAGACTCCATTGAGAAGTTTGTTGTCATTCTTAACTTGTTTTCCCGTGTGTAATGTGTTGTTTTTTTCTCTGGCTTCCTTTAAGATTATTTATTAGTGGTTTTTAGCAATTTTATAACCTTAGTATGGTTTCCTTTGTTTTTGTCCTGCTTGTGGTTTACTGAGCTTCCTCAAACCTGTGGGCTTATGATTTTTCATCAACTTTCAAAAATTGCCAGCCATTCAAATACTCTTCTTTGCCCCCTTCCATCTTGGGATTCAAACTATGCCTGCATTGCATTCCTTAGTAATTTTCCACGGGACACTAAGGCTATGTTTATTTTTTTCTCTTTTTGCTTCATTTTGGATACTTCATATTTCTTTATTATTATTATTATCACATTCCTTAATCTTCTTAAAGTGTCTAATCTGCTATAATTCTATTCAGTGAATTACCCATTTTAGACCTTGCGTTTTTTAAGTTCTAGAAATTTCACTTGGTTATTTTTTTTATATATATATCCTCCGTTTCTTTCCTTGTTTTATCCTTGGGCATGTTTATAGTAGCTATTTTAAAGTCCTTGTTTGCTAGTTATATTATCTCTAAGTATCTTTTTATTTACTGAGTTTTTGTTGCAATTATGGGATCACGTTTTTCTGCTTCTTTCCACATCTAGTAATTTTTAGTTTAGTATTTATTTAGAATGTCTAGATTTTGTTCTCTTTCTTTAAAATGTATTGCAGTTTTCTTTGGCTGGCAGCTAAACTGCTTGCAGATTAGTTTGATCCTTTTGAGGCTGTGTTTAAGCTCTGTTGTGGCAAGTCTAGAATAGCTAGACTTTAGAGTTCAGCTTTTACACTAGAATGTTACCACTCTAGTGTCTGTACTGCATTCCTTGGGTGTTGACTGAGATCTCAATGCTGTCTGACTGGAATTTGAACATGTCACAGTCAGTTACAGTTCCCTGGTAGTTCTTTTCCCAGCCTCATGGAGTTTTCCTCTACCCATATATAGTTTAATACTCAGCAGTAGATTCCAAATCTACGTAGGGATTTGTATAGATTTTGAAGATATTTCTGTGTCTTCCTTCCTTTTGGTACTTTACCTTCTCAGACACTGATCTCAGAAACTGAACTGCTTGGGTTCCTACTCCCTATACCACAGTTCAAAAGTTGCCTTCAGACAGAATCATCTCATTTATTTTTTTCGCTAAGAACATTCCATCCAATGACAGTAGAATATACAACTCTGTTTTCAGAAAATGGACAATAAATGTGCTCTTTTTAACTTAAGCTTCTTTAGCTAAAGTTCCTAAAGTCACTTCTGTTGTCAGCAGATGATCTCACCTCCTACTTCTCTGAGGAAGTAGGAAGATGCAGTGTAGGTATCCCACAAAATTAAAACCACTTCATATTCCCGACTCAGTAGTTCCTCACTTCTGTACCATGTCTTCCTTCCCTTCCTCCCAACAGAAGAAATATCTTTCTGCCTATCTGAAGGTTGATCTCCTTCTAGGCCGTGGATTCCATCTCTTCCTGTCTCTGAATTCATTTATTCTCTTCCTCCTGTTCTTTTATGCTCTCATTTTCTACTGACCTTTTTCCATTAAGAGTTCAGTGCTTAATTTTTTTCCATCTAAAAAACAATCCTTCCGAAACACACAACCCTTCTTTAGCTACCACCCTGTCCTCTTTCTTTTGAAAGAAGAAAGTCAAGGCTTAGTCAAAGTGTTGATTGAATTCAGTCTCCTCCTCTGAAACTTGTGTTTATCAAGGATACCATGACCTCTCATTGCTAAATATAATGGACAGTCTCAGTTCCTAACTTGACAACCCTTTTTCGGTTGACTCTGTTGAGCATCCTTTAACCCTCCCTTGTTCATTCTCATTCTTTTAATTCATTAGATGCCACACTATCCTGGTTTTCCTGTTACACCTTAGGCTGTTCCTTCCCAGTTTCTTCAAGGGCCTCTGTTCGTCAACCTAAGTCCTCTGTATTCTGTCTATATTTGCCCATGGTGATCTCATCTATTTTGATGGTTTCAGTTAATCTCAGTATACTGATGATGCATAATTATACATCCCCAGTTTAAGCTCTAGACCCATACAGCCAAACTGTTATCAATTGACCAGTTTTACTAAGATGTCACATAGGCACTTCAGACTCAGCTTTTCCAGAACCAATCTCACTGTATCACACCCCAAATTCTGAACATATTTCTGTTTGTTTCTTATTGCTGCTGTAACAAATTATCATAAATTTAGTGGCTTAAAACAACACACATTTATTATCTTTTAGTTCTGCAGGTCAGCAGTCTGACACAGGTCTCACCTAGATAAAATGAAGGTGTCAAGAGAGCTGTGTTCCTTTTGGAGGCTCTAGGGGAGAATCTGTTTCCTTGCCTTTTTTTACAGCTTTTAGTGGCTGCATCTTCAAAGCCAGCAATGGCTGCTCAAGTCTTTCTTACACTGTATCACGCTGACACATCTCTTTTTTGTAGTCAAATCTCCCTCAACTTCCCTCTTACTAGGACAGTTGTGATTACATTAGGCCTACTAGATAATCCAGGATGCTCTCCCCACCTCAGGGTCCTTAATTTAATCACATCTGGAAAGTCCCTTTTACCATGTAAGGAAACAGATTAACAGGTTCCAGGGATTCAAGGATTAGGACATGAACATCTTGGAGGGCCATTACTCTTTCTACCATATTGCCTTAGTGAATATCCTCACTCATCCAACCTAAAAGCCTGGTGGTCCTTCTTGTTTTCATCCTCTTTCTCACCTGCCTCACATCTAGTCAGTCACCAAGTCCTATCACTTCTGTCTTCATAATTGTTCCATTTTTGTCTGTCCCTACAGCTACTACATTAATCCAGATCATTTTACTTGTTGGAAATACTGCAGCTAGTTTTCTGCTTCTCGTCTCTCCACTTTTATTCCATTCTTCACATATCATTACAATCATTTTTATGAAATGTGAATCTGTGTATTTTGCACCCTTGCTTAAGACCTTTTGCTGGTTCCCCATTGTTCTATCTTTAAGGCATTGAAGACCCTTCTTCATATTCAGGCTTTACTTTTCTTATTTAATGTCATCTTTCTCTACTCCCTCCACAGGCTGTCAGCAAGCTGTAATGAACATTTGTGGAGTAAGAAAAGAGAATATATACTCTCTCAGTCTAGAACAGCAGTAGCCATTAGAACATTCTGTGGTGGTAGAAATGTTCTGTATATGCACTATTCAGTATGGTAGCCAGTAGACACATGTAGCTATGTATTAAGCACTTGGAATGTGGCTAGTGTGACTGAGAAACTGAACTGTTAATTTTATTAATTTAATTTTAAGTTAAATAGCCGCAAGTGACCAGTGGCAACCTTTCTGGATAGTGCATATCTAGACAGTGGTTCTCAACTGGAGGCAGTTTTGCCCCCCAGGAAACATTTGACAATATCTGGAGACATTTTTGTTTTGCTACCAGTTGAGTGGGTAGAGGACAAGTATGCTGTTTAAACATCCTGTAAAACACAGGACATCACTTTATCAGCCCAAAATTGTCAGTAGTGTTAAAGTTGAGAAACTGTGGTCTAGACTATCCTCTCTTTTTTTTTTCCCTCTATCTAGTTATATTTTAAGATTCATCTTAGATATCACCCCTCGGAAAACCATCTGTGATTTATCAGGTCTGAGTCTGATACATTTTCTGTCCCCTAATGTCCTGTGCTTACCTTTATTTGTTTTACGTAGTCACCTCTATGATAGTCATAATCAGCATTTTTATTTGTTCTTGGCTTCTTGAGTGTAGGAACATATTGGAATATGCCTAAAGGCACATGAGGATGATCAATAAATACTTGTTAAATGTATGAATGAGTATAATCTAACGACTCAATTATTAAACATCTTGCAATTTAAAATGTAAAGAAGTGTTACCACCTTCAGTTGAGGCCTTTTTAGAGACCATATACTTGATAAAACATTTGAATTTATTTGTTGGAATTACTTCACAGTTTGCCCATAAGAACAGAAATTGGCCTCATTCCTTTAGAGGGAAAGAACTTTTTTTTTTTTCCTGGCATTCTCCTCTTTTCCCCTGTTCTTCTCAGCTTAGGTATTTCCCTTCCTCCTACACTAACCTGTTAAGAGAGAACCAGCCGAAACCACTCCCACTCATCCCCAGAGTACAGATGGGGAACTGAAACTTTATTGCATAGATTCAGGAAGGATTTAAGCAAGTAAAGTGGGATAAATAGTTCAGAAACTAAGAGAAACTGGCAGCATAACAGAATGGCTCAGAGCTGAGGCTATAGAATGACACAGTCCTGAATTTGAATCTTTGCCCCTACCATTATTGCCATTATTGTCTGATTTTGGACAATTTTAACCTATTTTTGTTTTTTTTTTTTAGTTATATTTTTAAAGGTGATAATAATAGTACCTAAGCCACTGAGTTACTGTGAATATTAAAGGAAATAACAACTGTACTTGTTACAGGCATACCTCAGAGATGCTGAGGGTTTAGTTCCAGTCCACTGCAGTAAAGTGAATATTGCAGTAAAACGAGTCACACAAATTTTTTGGTTTCCCAATGCATATAAAAGTTATCTTTATGTGTATGTATGTCTGAGTCATTTTGCTGTGCACCTGAAACTATCACAGCATTGTTAATCAGCTATACTCCAATATAAAATAAAAAGTTTTAAAAAGAAGTTATTTTTATACTATACTGTAGTCTTTTAAGTGTGTGATAGCATTATGTCTAAAAAAAATTGTACATACCTTAATTGAAAGATACTTTATTGCTAAACAATGCTAACCCTCATCTGAGCCTTCAGCAAGTCTTAGTAGTAATATCAAAGATCACTGATCACAGATTACCATAACAGATATAATAATAATGATGGAAAACTTTGAAATACTGTGAGAATGACCAAAATGTGACTCAGAGACGCAAAGTGAGCAAATAAGATTGGGAAAATGGTGCTGATAGATTTGCTCAACGCAGGGATGCCACAAACCTTCAAATTGTAAAAAACACAATATTTGCAAAGTGTGATAAAAGGAAGCTCAATAAAAGGAAGTATGCTTGCAGTATAAATACAGTGCCTGGTACATCGTAAGCATACATGACAGCTTCAGTTGAAGGTGTTGTATGTGTAAATTGTTAATGTGGATCTAATTGACTTTATTGCCACAAATTTATGTTTCTAGAAGTCTAAATGTTAGTCAGGGATAACATTTTATGTTCATCATCACAAAACTTACCATTTAAGAATGAATGCTTACCGTATGGAACCAATGAGGGGAGAATATTGAACCCCTCAAACATAGACAGTGGAAGACAGAGAAGTTGGGAATCACCTGGCTAAAGCTGCCTGGAAGCCAGAAGGTACATATTGTAGAACAGCTGCTGGTATCAACACTCTATGCTCCCTCCCCCTTCAGGCCTTTGTAGGTGCTGTTTCCTCTGCCACCTGTACCCTTCTCAGATTTCTTCACTTGGATAACTCCTAGTCCTTTTGGACTTGGCCCAAAAACCCTTTTCGGAATGCTTTTTATCTATTAGGAATGCATTCAGTTGTAGATAAGAGAAAACCCCAACTATTGGTGGCTTAAAGAAATAAGAGTTTGTGTCATCGAATAAGTCCAAAGTTAGGCATCCAAGAGTGGTGCAGTTAACTCAGTAACGCCACTGGAACCCTAGGCCCTTTGTTTTTTGCTGTGTCATCTTTTATCCTGTCATGTCATTGATGGCTGCTGCACTTCCATGCCTTCTGTCCAAATGCTAAGGCAGGAAGAAGGGAGGAAGGGTCAAAGGGCTTTCTTCTGGGGAAGCTCTGTCTTTGTTTTCAGTACAGGACTTCTGTTTCAAAAACCCACTTCAGGAACTTCCACCTCCAGGGTAATGTCACTTGGGGGCCTCAAGCTGCAATGGAAACTAGGATATGTAGTTTTTTGTTTTCTAGCCTCTGTACCTACCAGAAGAAGACCAAAAAGAAGGTGGTTAGCAATATACGTCTGAGTCCAGCCTGTCTGCCATACCTTCTCATGTTAAGGTTCCCTGCTGTCATGCACCTTATAAAAAGCTTTATACCCCTGTTAAAGCTCTTACCATATAGTATGCTAATCCCCAGATTAATTGGTTTTCTTCCCCAAGAATAAGCTTTTGGTAGTAAGGACTGTGTCTTACAGTCTTGGTATCCTCAGTGCTTAGCACAGTGTCTAGTACGTGGAAGACACTCAGTAAATATTTGCTGAATGATTATCCACAAACAATAATTATCAGAAAGAATGTATAATATGCACATAATATCCCCAGAGTTTCTTTATACGTGTTGTTGTTATTATTATTAACATTTATTGAGTATTTATTATCATGTGCCAGACAAGTGCTTTACATATTTTATCATTCAGCCCTCATAATTTGCCTATGAGGTTAATCTGTTATCCTCATTTTACAAATGAAGAAACAGGCTCAGACAGGTTAAGTAACTCACTCAAGGTCATAAAACTTGCTAATTGATAAAATTGGGCTTTTAATCCAGATCATCTGACTCCAGAGCCCAGGCTTTTAAAAAACTGGGATATACATAACATTTTTAAAGTGTCTGAAATATTAGGTTATTATATATGAATTTTTAAGAATTCTACTTCTTCATCTTCCTATAATTAAGAAATGTTCCTGAAAGTAATTATCCACTTTGAAAATAAATCTGAAAAGAAAAAATGTAAAGCTGTCCTCATTACCTTACTGAATTTTAGTAGTCAGTAATTCTAAATTCAGTCTCTTTTTTTGCAAGCAGGTTGCTTGAATGCCATTTTAAAAACATAATATGCTCATTAAAACAAAATTGCTAAAATGATTTCAACTATTTAAATTGATTACAATTGCGAAGACTATGGAGCTGTGAAATATGCTAGAAGTGACAAATAGAAAATTGTATCTGTGCTATTTTTAAAGCCTAGTATTTTGCCTGCTTATCAGTAAAGACAAATGGAAAATATTTGCAGAAGCATAATTGTGAACAGAGTTTTTTGTTAATATTTTAATGCTTTTGCAATAAAACAATTGATTTTTACTTAATTTTAATAGTAATCAACATGACTTAAACTAAATTTCTCATGAGTTGTAACAATTTTAGATCTGTAATGTCATTATATATTTGTAAAGCTGATCCAATTATATTTTTCATAACCAGCTTAATAGTCAAGGCAAAAATCTTACATTGATACTTCCAACCCCCTAGGATTAGCTAGACCTCAGCAGAGTTTGAAAGCTGCTCATTCCATATTACCTAGGCCCCTTATTTTAGTTGAATGAAAGTTGGACTACCTGAAAGCTATAGCGAGGCCTAAAATGTGAGAGAAATAATTCTGAATGTTTGATGGAGAAAAGGCCTGGTTTGGTGAGGCTCAACCACAGAAGGATGGGAAATAATAGTTAATTTCCCAAAATATGGTCCTTGGAAGAATAATTCCATAGGATGTTAATATGCAAAAAAGGTTCCAAAAGTCAAATATGTTTCATGAACTCTGGATTAAAGGATGTGTCAAGAGCTGTTATTAATATGCTGCTGTGTATTGTGAATCCTAACAAATATTCAATATGTACAAGACTTTTTTCCCCTCATAAAACTTCTCATGAAACTGATGTTCATGAGAAGACACACTATTTGGGAAGTGATTGATAAAACTGATAGGGTAAGTTTCTGCACTAGAGAGAGAAATTATTTTCCATGTGCTATCCAGAACTATCAGGATATTGAGAACTTCCTGTTTATATTACTGTATATTAGGTGTGTATGCTACCAGGAAGCAATCTTTCACCAGTTCTAATGTTGAGGTCCCCTATATATTGATTAGTTGTGTTGGAGTTACTAGAACTAACAAGAGAGGGGGGAAAATGACCATATATTTTGGTTCCCATTAGGAAAAGCTGATGTAAATATTAAAACAAATAACATTTCGCTTATCAGGAAATCAGTTGAAAGCAAGAAGAAAAGTATTTCTGTCTCATGGACTGGGCAATTCAACAGCAATCCTAGTAAGATTATAGAGATAAGAGTAGACAATCTTTGTTTACTTTTTTTCCCATCAGTTGGAGAGATAAAAGGCTTAAAAGGAGGAATAAGGGAGGCTAAGTACAGTTGACCCTTGAACAACACAGTTTTGAACTGCTTGGGTCCCTTATATGCAGATTTCTTTTGCTAAATATGGTACTACAGGATCTGTGGTTGGTTGAGTCCCCAAATGCAACTGTGGTATGGAGGGCCAACAGTGAAGTTATACTCGAATTTTCAACCACAAGGATGGTAGACACCCCTAACCCCCATATTGCTCAAGGGTCAACTGTATTTTATATGCATTTAAGTCCATATTTTAAATGTCTTAGGAAGAGTATACTGCCTTACTTCTAGGGCTCTCTACTGACCAGTATTCTAAGAGAGGACTCTTATGTATTGCTAGTTACTTCTAAGTTTAATAAATGCAGTGTTGGTGAGTTAACATGGCCTAATAAAGCATGTGCTTTACAGAGCATTCTATGCTCTGCACCGAGAAGGCCAAGTAAACTCAACTGGGCAGAAATTGAACATGTCTAATGATTTCCTTGCACAGATGAGTCTAAAGACTTCTTGACCGAAGTCTGCTATACTGGGAGAGGGCGAGTTATATTCATGCGAGTTGAACCAAGGAGGACTTTCTAGGATTACCAGTAAGAGAGAGAAGTTGAAAGTGATGTGAGGTTGCCAGAATGCCTATTCCTTCTGGAGGGCTAGAGAAACTTGAAATTTGGTGACAGATGCCATCATTCAGATTATTCTGTAGTGAGGCAGGTTCCCTACAGGGGAGAACTCTCAATAGGGTCCTCTTGCAAGGGAATACAGTAGAAAACTTGAAAGGGTAAGATTGTAGGGAATCAATCAATAGTCAGTGTGTGTTAGGTTTTGAATGCTGATTAAGTAGTCCTTCAGTACTCTGCTGTCGCCTCCCACCCACGCTGGACTAGTTTGTCCTCCCTGGGGGAAATGAACAATAATTAACAGTCTAAGCTATGTTCTATGAAAACTTTCCTTCTGTAATGGACACCAAAGTCTATTATTAGATGAATCCTAAGAACCAACTTTCTGGGCACACGTGAGTTGTCCATTATAAATGCTAAAACCTGGAAAGAGAATCACAATGGAGGTACTAACTACCCCATCTGAAAAACCCTGTTTAGCACAGTAATAAGTTGGTTAGAAAACAGGCAGTGGGGGGAGCAGGGCAAGCAATCTGTCTGTGGCAAGTCTATTCATTTATCATGGATATCTAAGTAGAGGTTCAACATTACTTACATTCTCTCAGGGTCATATCTGGAACATTGCAGTAGAGAATATTACCCTGGGTATAACCTTTCCAGTTTCATTTCATCTTGGCTTATAGCATCTTATTCATATAGCTTACTCTGAATCGAAGTACTGTACATTCCAGAGATCCTGGATTTTAAAACATATGGTTGCTATGGACTGGATGGTGATAGCAAGCAGGCCTGGTCCAGCAACTCAAGCATCTTGGTGCTTATGGCCCTGGAAGGAATCAACCCTTAACCCTGTAGACCTGAGGAGCTAAACTGGAGACCCACAGACTAGATCCATTCCACAGAGGTGTTTCCTTTGGCCTACGGTAACATTTTCTAAATTTCAAATTGGTTGCCATATTTCAAATTTGAAATTTTAAACTTGGGAGAGTTCACAGAAAAAAATCAGGTGTCTGGCCTCTCTGAAAACTTAGGACACTGATGAGTCTTTATTTCTACATGATGTGTATTTTCCAATTTTCTTGCATTTTCCTGCCATGCATTTAACTCCTAAACATATATATTTTTCTTACCTGTAGTCTAGTTTAATCATTTGCATTACCTACCTGGCATTTGAGCTTGTGACCTCTGTGTTAGATCCTTTGGGGGCAAGATTTTCCTGAGAGCCATTCATCACAGGATTGGAGGAGCCATAATAGTATGTATGAGGACAGATAATGAGAAGGCAGCCTCCATTTTTGTCTCTTAGTAATGTGGCCTCTTTACTGTCAGTTCTTGCCCTGCCTGGCCATTACAGCAGTCAGTCAGTAGAAAGCAAAAGTAGGGTAGAACAAAGGATAATGGTAAAGATCTTTGAGAAGCTTTCCTATTGGTTAGCTACTGTGTAAAACGTTTTATCTTCATACTTTCCAATGAAACCTTCCCTGACCACTCTAGTTTAAATTGTACCCGTTACCAATACTTATTCTTTATAGCATTTATCATTATCATGTAACGGATGTTCTACTTTTAAATTTTATTCTCTGTCTCCCTGGTACTAAAATGTAAGGTCATGCATGTCTAAAGCATAGTTGGCACTCAATACTCAATGAATGAATGAATGAATATAATCTCATTTAATTTTTTAAACTTTTCAAATCTATCCCATAGTTAATGTTTTAAGTTAGAAACCAATTCTTTTAATGTGCCTACTGCTGAAGTGGTTGGATGAGAAGTAAAAGATATGTGAAGCAGGGTGTAGGATATCTGCTTCCTGAGAACCAGACTAATGTTATTAGAGTGGGACTTTCTAAGACAGATGACACACTCCCAGAAATACATTCGAGTAACTTGCTCAAGGGAGAATTTTTCACAAAAGGCACACCTCCTCTCCTGCCCTCCAGAGATATATGTTACTGAGGGGGCATGTATGAGGTGTATACAATTTGAAAAGACTTCTTTCCTCCCTTTCCTCCTTTATGGAGGAAAGCATGCTTTCTCAAATCCTTGCTATAATGAATACTAAATGATGACCAAGGTCAATTTCCTGACCCAGTATTGATTGAAACTAAAAATTTTGTTTGGACTATCTAATTAAAATACATCAGACTTGGGCTTCCCTGGTGGCGCAGTGGTTGAGAGTCCACCTGCCGATGCGGGGGACACGGGTTCGTGCCCCGGTCCGGGAAGATCCCACATGCCGCGGAGCGACTAGGCCCGTGAGCCATGGCCGCTGAGCCTGCGCGTCCGGAGCCTGTGCTCCGCAACGGGAGAGGCCACAACACTGAGAGGCCCGCATAACGCAAAAAAAAAAAAAAAAAAAAATACATCAGACTTGAAAAAGGCTCGTTGTTGGAATAGAAGGTAGGGTTTATCATGTGATGTAGCACTGGGGTTATTTTTAGTAAAGACCTAGCTTAGAATCTGACTTTTTCCTTTCAACCACTTGGTGGAGAAGAAATGAGTAACTTTCAAGTGAGCTACTTTTGTGTAGATTTTACGTGTCCTGGCAGGGGTTGGGGCATGGTGCTTGCTGACAGAGGGGCTGGATTTAAATAGCTGCATTTGCTTTGTTTTTTGAGTATCACAAAAAGAAATCATCTATATAAGGCCATGCCATCCATTCAGAGGAATTTGAACCCTTTATTCCTTTTTATTTACATCAGGTACATGAGTTATTTTATCCCTCAGTATGGGAGGATAATATAGTTATAATGTTTTCAGTTTTTTGGGTTTTCTCCTGTTAGGAATTCAAGTGGACTAAATTGCCGCTAAGGCCCAAATCATGAGTTCTGGTTACTTTTCTCTTTCATAATTGTAAAGAATGCCTTTACCATTGTCAGCTAGCTTTCAAATTCATTTTATTGCCACTAAGAGGAATAGGATAGACCAAGATGGCAATCTCTCACCCATTTACCTGAAATAAGTCCAATTTTCATTAGTACCTTTATATTCAAAGAATGATACAATACACAATAATGTGTTTTGATAGAAAACAAATGAATTCTTATAGTATTCTAGTTTTTCTATTTTTTCATTTTAAGTTATTTTCAGACTTACAGAAAAATAAACTAAGGGGGAAAGAAGGAAAGGTTACTAGGAGCAGAGACAGGAATTAAAGAACTAACTTTTCCTCTGTGGCCTACACCTTAGTTGAGGCTGTAGCTTTGTGATCTTGAAGAATCAATTAGAACAAATCCAGTTTTTCGGAAACATAATAGTAGCTGGGCTCCCAGGGACTATCCTTTCTTTCCATGCTATAAAAACAAAAACAAACAAACAAAAAAACTTTAAACACAGTGACTAGAAAGACCTAAACCTTATCCTTCTTGCTAGTGCCCTCAGCCTTATCCCCCAACCAGTAGTAGAGCCCTAGGATCTTTTCAAACAGCATACAGAAACATTGATAATAACCTTTGCCTCACCTAAATGACCCAGAGAAAGATTACATGATCATTCTGTGATGCTCACTTTTTGTAGCATTTAACTATGGGCAGAAGTATTCTCCCTAGAGATGGCTCTCATTTGAATCCTGTTTCAAAGGGACTCAAATCTATAGGTTTATGTACCCTCTGCCTATTTGAACCCTAGCAATATGCCCTTGTCTCAGCATTGCATTTGCTTTTTAGTCATCTGGGCATTTACGTAGCTGTGGTACTTGCTACCATGTTATTCATTATTTCAGTTTGAGGGATTTAGCTTCCTTTTTTGTTAAGCCCTGAAAAAAAAAATCAAGGAGTATATTTTAGGGCACATTTATAAAAAATGACCACATGGTTCTCATAGCAGGTTAGGAAACTGAAAATTAAGAACTCTAAGCAAAACGAATTGAAAAATAGAATCCTTATACCTTGACCTTTTTCTCTATCTTCCTTATTCAATCCTGTGGAAGGACAGCTTTCACAACTGCTGGGGCCTGAGAGAATGTAATATCAGGTATGTTCATTGTTTCCGTAAATTTTTTAAAAGGCTATAGAATAAGGTTCTACTTTCCCATTCAAGTCCTTCTGTCAGTGATGCTGGTGAAGAAAGAGGCCTTTTAGTAACTGTGCTCTGGAATCAGTGTCTCTTGTCGGGGAAGAAATAATTAGAATTTTTTTCACGTTTTGTTTTGTTTCTGAAGTTTACAAAATTAAA
Source organism: Orcinus orca (assembly GCF_937001465.1). Classification (NCBI taxonomy): domain Eukaryota; kingdom Metazoa; phylum Chordata; class Mammalia; order Artiodactyla; family Delphinidae; genus Orcinus; species Orcinus orca. The sequence goes on from NC_064560.1 coordinate 102,248,686, forward strand.
AAACAAATTCAAGTCTGATTATCCTGTCATTGTATATATTTTCGCTCCTTACCTGGTAACTTAACTGAAGAAACTGTCAAACTGGAGAATTTAAGTTTCTGGATTTTAAGCTAACTGTTCTAAATACAAATTTAAATTAAAAATTCTTTTAAAACCTTTTTCTGATACTAGTTTGAAAAGTAAAATTTAAAGAAGTAATCATGATTGTGACACCCTGGTTGGTCATCTTCCATCAAGACTCCGTCATTGTCAACCTGACTAGTTCCTTGAAAGGTGTTTATGCATCTCAACAGGAGAGTTTCTGCTTCTTTTGGAAATAAAGATAATGATCCCTTAAGGATTTGCATGAAAGCTCCTCAGTTAAGTCCTTACTTGTTACCATCTTTATAACCATCAACCCTTCCCCAGTTTTGTGACCTTGTAAAAAAAAAACAAACAAACCCGAATAACACCTGAGAGCAAAGTCTCATAACAAGAAACACATCACTGCAAAGAAATTTATTTCAAACAGGGAAAACCTTTTTTAGTAATGTTTGAGAAATTGTGGGGTAAACCTGATTCAGGTTGTTCCCTAAAAACCGGAGCAGATCTCTCCACTCAGACTACCTTATAACTGTATTCTATGCCAGTAAATAGTGGGAACGTTTTTCCTTACCATCTGCTTGGAGGTTTTCAAGTTCTAGTAATAAGACATTGAAAATTCTACCTGGTTCTCTGCAATTCATCTGGTATGTTTTGACAGTTTGGAGGTGGATGTCCTGAGCAGACAAGCTGAAGCACTAAAAATTAACTCAGTTTTCTGAAATATAGAATATTGTTTCAGGTATTTTTTTTAATAACGGAAGACAAATGGAAAGTTATACATTTTTTTCCAAGTCCAACCTAGGGAAAGCTTTTATTTCTGACCTATTCTGCTTAGATTGATTCCTTTCTCTCTAGTATCACAGTTAATCAGAAATATTTTCTAACTTCAGTTACATCTTGATGGCTCAGGAAGGAATAGTGTCTACATTTTTCTGCACTTAGACCCTGACGAAAGTCAGTGCTGGTGGAACATTGTCTTCAGTAATTTGTGGTCAAGTCTGATGCTCACATAGAATCTAGGAACCTTGCTGTTGTGGTATACCTCTTAAGTTAGTGGAGGTCACCAGGCAGAATATTTCCTAAATTTCTTAAGATACCTTGCTTTTTCAAATAAAAGATTCTATACTTGTTGATAGAATTTGAATTATAAACTCTTGCCAAAATCTGACTTTAAGCAAGTATATAGTTCAAAATAATATTTATGTAATAATAATACCTATTATAGATACCTTTTATAAACTTATTTTAATCCTCACAAAAATATTATGGGCATTTTATCACTGTTTTACAGACTTGAAAATTAATGCTCATCTTGCCTAATATCACAGAGCTAATGAGTGGAAATCTGGAACTCTTCTGATTCTGTATCCTGTACCTTAGCACTATATCCTACTGTTTTAGATACATTAGATGTGAAAGGTCCACCAATCAAGCTCAAGTAGCAGCTGCTTTATTCATCTATAATACATGATATAGCTCCTTTATCCTTATTAGCTATTAATTTATCAATACGAGGCTTGCCTATTAACCTCAGATTTCTAAAAGTTCCATCAAAGCTGCTTTATTACTACACTAATCAGTTACTGGGAGATATTCTTATATGAAAAGTCTGTTTCACAAGTTCAAGAAGGATCAGTGAATCATACATTTTGCTATATGATCCTCTCAAGGATAAGTTGCCAGATTTTTTTTAAGTTAAATTCCAACTCAGTGAAAGTTGTTTTTAAATACTGAAAGTAAAAACAGCATTATTTTTAACCTTTAATAAACAAGAATCCCCTAATAGATGCGGCATGAAAATTAGAATTGGTGAATCATTCAATAAATTATACTTGGAAAATTAGCTAACCTTGAGGAAAATTTTTAATTAGGTTTCTATTTCATAACTTAGAGAAAAATAAATTTTAGAGGAATTAAGTACAATACCTAAAGACCTAAATGTGAAAAACAAAACTTTAAAAAGAAAACATGGGATATCTTAATGACATTGGGATAGAGAAGGATTTCAAAATAGGACACAACAAAGCACAGATTATAAATGAAAAGATTGATATATTTGACTGCCTGGAAATTAAAAACTTCTCTGCATCTCAAGACTCCAAAAACAAAATGCAAATACAAGCTACAACTAGAGAAGATACTAGCAACACTTCTAAGCAATAGAAGATTACTATGTGGACTACATAGTAAATATTCCCATCTTTAAATGTGTAGTTCCTTGAGCAGTGGTTCTTCAGATGTGATCCTCTGACTAGCAGTATCAGCATCACTGGGAACTTTTTAGAAATCCAGGTTCTCAAGGTCCCTGCTCCAGACTACTGAATCAGAAACTGTCATCTTTAACAAGCTCTCCAGGTGATTCTGATGCATGATAAAATTGGATAGCCATTGTATTAAAGTAAACTCAAATGGTAAATAATATGATAGTCTCATCGTCAATCAGAAAATGTAAAATAAAACAGATACTTTTTCATACTTATAAGATTAGCTAAAATGGAAATCTTAAGTTTTAACAAGGATGTGGAGAAACTGTAGCATTGCTGTTGGAAATATAAATAGGCATAACAGTTTTGGCGAGCAATTTGGGAATACCAACAAAGTTGAAGATGGGCATCTTATATGACCAAGTACTTCTACTTTTAGGGAGGTTCGTACTGTAGAAAAAACTCCCACTCAAGGACACAACAGTCACAAATAAAAATTTTTATTGCAGCACTCTTTGAAATAATGAGACTTTATAACAACTGTCTGTCATAAAGAAATGGATAAACTGGTTTCAGTCCATATAACAAACACTACTGTATAATCTAAAAAGTGAAAGAATTCTGAAGCAAATATGGTAAAAAGTTAGCATCTTTTAAATATGGATAGTGATACATGTGTACTACTTTGTATACTTTGGTTGAAATACTTTATCATTTTAAATTTAAAAATTAAATGGAGTATTAAATATTAAAAGGAGTACCATCTGGCTCTGTCTTACATTTCAGGATTCTGCTTCAAAAGGTGATTGAGTTTGGATAAACCAGAATCTTCGATCTAGCTGAGGGGGGAAGGTGTAACTAGATACCGAAAAACTGTTTCTTAGCAATCAATAAATGCAAATTAATTGAGTATAAATCCCTGAGTAATTGCTGTGGCCCAAAGTAAAGGGACAAACAGGCATATTATAGGACCTTGTGTACAAAATCTATTAGAGCTGAATTTTTTAACTAGGTTTTTTTTTTTTTTTAAATGGGAGAGAGCATGAAGGCTGTATATTCTAAACTGGTACTTCTTAACTCTTTTTAGCCCATGTCTCATTTTGATAAACATAAATATCTTATATTCTTGGTTAATACAATTTGAAATTTCAAAATATGTTAAATACTATTCTAAAAATGAGTAAATGAAAGCTTTTGTGATTAGAGAGGAGCCCAGTTCCTCTCTCAACGTTTTTATCTGCATATCTAAAAGGGATCTTCAGTTCTCTCAGAAGTGCTAGGGGGAAAGGTCTGACTTGCTATATTAAGCAGGATGGGCAAGGCTATGCTGCTGAAACAAAAGAAGCTTGAAATATCAGTGGCCTAACCAGAAGAACTTATTTTCATTCACACTACCTGTATAGCACAAATCATTGGAGGACCCTGTTCCACGTAGTCCCTCAGGAACCCACATTGACAGACATTGCCATGTTATAGCCTCACCACTGAAACACAGGACTGCCAAGGTGCCACAAAGGGGGAAAAAGGATATAGAGGTGACACATTGATTCTTAACTATGTCAGCTGAGAAATGAAATGTATCACTTGTGCTAAGTTCATGGCCCTAAACTAACTGCAGAAGAGGCTGAGAAATGTAGGTGAGCAGATGGAATATTTGATGAACTGTCTCTGTTCCTTATTCTCTTCACCACTTTACTTACACCTCATAGAAAGAATTAGATAGCTCCATGCTCTCGTTCCTCATGTGAATATTCTTTTTTTTTCTTTCTTTTTTTTTTTTTTTTGCGGTACGTGGGCCTCTCACTGCTGTGGCCTCTCCCGTTGCGGAGCACAGGCTCCGGACGCGCAGGCTCAGCGGCCATGGCTCACGGGCCTAGCCGCTCCGCGGCATGTGGGATCCTCCCAGGCCGGGGCACGAACCTGCGTCCCCTGCATTGGCAGGCGGACTCTCAACTATTGCGCCACCAGGGAAGCCCCATGTGAATATTCTTTATCAGCCAAAGTTTCAGAGGGGAAGGGCATAGGAGTGGTAGAACTCGAACACAAAACTCCACCTTGATCCTCCAAAAGTAACTTGATCTTGTATATTTTGCTTTACACCTTTAATTTTCTCTGGATCACATGATATCAAAGTGAATGTTGAATCTGGTTGTTTGCTATATGCTTTTCTGTCTAGGATGTGAAAGAGCAAAGCACTATCTAGGTCATTTGCAACATTAAGTCTGTAACATTGCTTTGTTTTCATACCCAAAGTTTCTGAAAAACCAGCTACATAAATGTATGCTTATGTAAATGGGATGATCGACACACAAGGTCTGCTTACTTACGGGGAAGTAAACAGTGAGATTTTTACCAAAAATTCTCTAAAGGGGTTTCCTGGAATGTCTTTGACATCTAAATCAAACTTCAGTTCCAAGATCCCTTGGATATCTTCTTGCAAAGATTGAACTGTGTGAGAGAGAAGTCCCCATAAGCTTTTGGGCAAGATTTTCAACGCCAGTAGTGGGAAATCATCACCTTAGTTCATTCAACAGACTAGATAATATTTGAGGTTCCCCCTAAACTTGAAGACATTTTCAGTAACTTTGCTTTGAGAACTTAACTTCTTCAACTCGAGAAAATGAAGACTTTTAAGACTAATGAGTAGAGATGTTGTTGTTTGTCATTTGACGTTTCAGGTCAGATATTCAGATATATCTGTCAAATATGCCAAGTGCTATTAAAAATTGTGATTTTTTAATTGTAAAATACACTTAACATAAAGTTTATCATTAGTGATATTTATTATAGTATATTCATAATGTTATGTAAACACTGCCTCTACCCAGCTCTAAAACATGATTTCATCACCCCAAAAGGAAACCCATTAAGCAGTCAGTCCTCTTACTCCCCTCCTCCCAGTCCTTGGCAGCCACTAATCTTTCTCTCTCCATGGATTTGACTGTTCGGCGTATTTCATAAAAGTGAAGGCATTTGATATGCGGCTTTTTGTGACTGGCTTCTTTCACTTAGCGTAATGTTTTCAGGGTTCATCCATGTTGCAGCATGTATCAATACTTCATTTCTTTTTATGGCTGAGTTTTTAAATTATAATTTTTTTTAATTTATGCAGTTGGTCTTTTTCCTAATACTCTAAAAATAAAGCAGCTTTGTCCTTCATTTCATAAATGCATCAAACATATTTCTTTTTGACAACCAATGAATCTCCACTTGGAACAGAAAGCTAATTCTTTATTTTTTGGCGGCATTGGGTCTTCGTTGCTGCTCTCGGGCCTTCTGTAGTGGCAAGCGGGGGCTACTCTTCGTTGCGGTGCACGGTCTTGTCATTGCAGTGACCTCTCTTGTTGCGGAGCACGGGCTCTAGGCCCGCGAACTTCAGTAGCTGTGGCACGCGGGCTCTAGAGCACAGGCTCAGTAGTTGTGGCGCACGGGCTCAGTTGCTCCATGGCATGTGGGATCTTCCCGGACCAGGAATCGAACCCATGTCCCCTGCATTGGCAGGTGGATTGTTAACCACTGTGCCACCTTGGAAGTCCAAACCTTTTATTCTTGATGTTTAAATCTTTACAAAGTATATCAAATAATCTGAGGTTTAACATACTTGCCAAATGATATTCTTGCCTTGATAATCAAGCAAGGTTAAGGTCTTCTACACCACTGATCATTGTTTTGGAAGCCAGTGATTAGCCGTAAATGACAAGTGTATCCAAAACCAAAATCCTCGTGGTGAACTCAGCTTTGCTGGACTGGAATGCCATCACTATACACTTGCATCGTTTTGTTCTCATTTGCTTCATAGAATTTTGATAATCAGTTTTAGTAAACTCCCCCAATTTTTTCTTCTGTGTGTTGAGTCCTACATAACAAATAAAAGAGTGATTGACAGTAGTAAGTTTTCATTGTTTGAAAGGCAAAAAAAAGGGGGGCAGCAGTGAGTTTGATCTTTTTCAAAACTATTCCGTCTTTAAATTAAATCTCTTTGGCACTTTATCCTAATTTGGATTATCTTCTGAATTCCTTCTGGAATTTCTTCTCTGTTCTTTTCTCTAGCATATATAAAAATTGAAAACTGTAGCATCCAAGGTTTCTCCAACAGTATGAAGTTTTTTTATTCTTAGTCATCAAAAATGATGTGTTTTTCATTTGATGTTTTTTAAGTGAGGTGTAACTGACATAACATTATATTAGTTTCAGGTGTACAACATAATGATTTGATACTTGTATATACAGGTACACCTCATTTTATTGCGCTTTATTACACTTTACAGATACTGCATTTTTTATAAATTGAAGGTTTGTGGTAAGCCTGCCTGCGTTGTCAGATGATGGTTAGCATGTTTTTAGCAATAAAGTATTTTTAATTAAGGTATGTACCTTGTTTTATTAAACGTAATGCTATTGCATACTTGATAGACTATAGTATAGGGTAAAGATAACTTTTATATGCACTAAGAAACCAAAAAATTTGTGTGACTCGCCTTATTGCGGTATTTGTTTTATTGCAGTGGTCTGAAACTGAACCTATAGTACCTCGAGGTATGCTTGTATTGCAGAATGATCACCCCAGTAAATCTAGCTAACATCCGTCACCATACATAAGTTTTCTTACGACAGGAACTTTCAAGATCTACCACCCTAGCTACTTTCAAATACGCAGTACAGTATTATTAATTGTAATCACCATGCTGTACATTATGTCCCTATGACATTCATTTTGTAACTGGAAATTTTTACCTTTTTGACCTCCTTCACCCATTTTCCCCACTCCCACCCCCCCACCTCAGGCCACCACCAGTCGTCACTGTATCCATGGGCTCAGGGTTTTTTTGTCTGTTTTGTTGTTGTTTTTAGATTCCGCATACAAGGGAGATCATAACGCTGTTTATCCTTTTTTGTCTCACTTATTTCACTTAGCATAGTGCCCTCCAGGTCCATCCATGTTGCCACAAATGGCAAGATTTCACTCATTATAATGGCTGAATAATATTCCATTGAGAGAGAGAGTTTCTTTATCCAAAAAAAATGATGTTTTATGTTGTGTTCTCTCAGACTTTGCCCATAATAATACGAATGGATTTTTTGGTAACATAATCTATGTTCGATTTAATATGAGAGGCACTGTTGGGATTACGTGGGTGATGTTAACAATATTGAACAAGAGGTATTTTAGGGGTGATATTTATTTATTTATTTTATTGCTTATCTCCATTACATCATTTTATTTTATTTTTTTTAACATCTTTATTGGAGTATAATTGCTTTACAATGGTGTGTTAGTTTCTGCTTTAGAACAAAGTGAATCAGTTATACATACACATATGTCCCCACATCTCTTCCCTCTTGCGTCTCCCTCCCTCCCTCCCTCCCTATCCCACCCCTCTAGGTGGTCACAAAGCACTGAGCTGATCTCCCTGTGCTACGCAGCTGCTTCCCACTAGCTATCTCTTACTTTTGGTAGTGTATATATGTCCATGGCACTCTCTCACTTCGTCCCAGCTTACCCTTCCCCCTCCCCGTATCCTCAAGTCCATTCTCTAGTAGGTCTGTGTCTTTATTCTTGTCTTGCCCCTAGGTTCTTCATGACCTTTTTTTTTCTTAGATTCCATATATATGTGTTAGCATATGGTATTTGTTTTTCTTTTTCTGACTGACTTCACTCTGTATGACAGACTCTAGGTCCATCCACCTCACTACAAATAACTCAATTTCATTTCTTTTTATGGCTGAGTAACATTCCATTGTATATATGTGCCACATCTTCTTTATCCATTCATCTGTCAGTGGACACTTAGGTTGTTTCCATGTCATGGCTATTGTAAATAGTGCTGCAGTGAACATTGTGGTACATGACTCTTTTTGAATTATGGTTTGCTCAGGGTATATGCCCAGTAGTGGGATTGCTGGGTCATATGGTAGTTCTATTTATAGTTTTTTAAGGAACCTCCATACTGTTCTCCACAGTGGCTGTATCAATTTACCTTCCCACCAACAGTGCAAGAGGGTTCCCTTTTCTCCACACCCTCCCCAGCATTTATTGTTTGTAGATTTTTTGATGATGACCATTCTGATGGGTGTGAGATGATATCTCATTGTAGTTTTGATTTGCATTTCTCTAATGATTAATGATGTTGAGCATTCTTTCATGTGTTTGTTGGCAATCTGTATAGCTTCTTCAGAGAAATGTCTATTTAGGTCTTCTGCCCATTTTTGGATTAGGTTGTTTCTTTTTTTGATATTGAGCTGCATGAGCTGCTTGTAAATTTTGGAGATTAATCCTTTGTCAGTTGCTTCATTTGCAAATATTTTCTCCCATTCTGAGGGTTGTCTTTTTGTCTTGTTTATGGTTTCCTTTGCTGTGTAAAAGCTTTTAAGTTTCATTAGGTCCCATTTGTTTATTTTTGTTTTTATTTCCATTTCGACAGATTAAAGTGGGGAAAGGCTGGAGGCAGGGAAAGCAAGTAGTTAGACATTTTTAGTAATTCAAGAATCATTGTAAGTTCCTTAAGGGCAGGGCCTATTGTTGTGTTGTTCATCTGTCTATTTCCAGTCTTTGTATAGGTTGTGATACACAGTACAAGTTCATAGTTATAAATCATTTGTGGAACATTGCAGAAAGTAAGCTTAGTGAATAAATAAATGAGTAGATGAATTCTCCTTTATTGTTAAAAGAAAGACAGCTAAAGACTTAAACTAATGTGGTGGCTGGGAAATAGACTAGAAGAACATGGTGGAAAGAGTTAAGAAGGCTAAATGAAGGATTAGAGTGTAATACAACAAGAGGAACAAAACTAGGCAGACTCAAAACTGAACACTGGGAAACTAGAGAAAAGAAGGTGCTAAGTAACAACTGAGAAAGAAAATGCCTGTGTACGTGTAGGGGTTTTTTGTTGTTGTCAAGGGAAGAGTTATGCAGGATAATTGCTGATCAGTCTATCAGATATTAAAGCAAGAGCTAATCGGAAAATACCCCATAGACGGTGGAATGAAAAAAATATGGATTTGAGAGTTAATTGCATATAATTGATAGATTAAGTCATTCTATGGATAAATTCTAAGATTAAACTGTTTCGTGAATGAATTCTGGTGAGAATAAGAACAGGGTAAATTATATCATTGTAAGCTTTTTTAAAAAATTGGATCTATGTTTGAGCTATGCTTTATTGTGTAAGAATAAATTCTGCCACCAAGAATGCCAGTAATCTGTCCATATTTTCCATTGCAATGCAATTCAGTTGTAATGAATATGGCTACCAAAATTTTATTATTTTTTTTTATTAAGGTAGGATTTGTGGCACATTTAAAGCTATCCTTTGGCAAACTCAGCTGGGAAAGAAAACTATACAGTCCTCTGCATAGCAGAAATTTTCTTAAAGGGTACATTTATAGACAAAATGACAAAGTTGCACAACAGTAGTGATAGACAGCCTTACAAGTAGGTTCTCCAAATAGCATCCACTGTTGCAAGTCAGAGAGTAATTACATCTGCATAGCATGGAACAGATTGTTAGTTGTACTTTGGAACAGTTGGCCCTCCGTATCCACAGGTTCTGCATTCGCGGATTAGACCAACCCTGGATCAGATTTGATTCCTCAGTTATGGAGGAACTGTGCATAAGGAGGACTAGCTATATAACACCATTTTATATAAAGAACTTGTGTATCTGTGGAGGGGAGAAGGGGGTTCCTGGAACCAATTATCCACGGATATTGAGGGATAACTATATTTTTAAACCTCAGTTCCACCCCCAGTGATAGTAGCATCATCAGTCACATGTTCTAGATTTTTGAGAAATAGAAAAGAAGCCTAGAAATCATCTCATTCATTTCACATTTCTAAGGAAAATCCACCAGAGCATGGAAGCCTCATAACCAGTTAAATAGTTAGGCTAAGGCCAACTAATAAATAGTCTCTTGACTCCCAATCTAGTACTTTTCCTGTAATATTGCACAACCCTCCTTCTTTAAATGTGATTTAAGATGAGAAGTTTTCGTCTAAGCATTGATTTATGGTTTTATTTATACCTAGAATGTAAGAATTAATAGGAAAGTACCATTTTCTCTTACCAACTTTTTATATGCAATAAATTTATCACACAACTTGACTGTATTATTTTACTGATAAGAAAAAAGCCTAGATTCTGTTTTCTTTGGCAAGTGATTCATTCCACCTGGTTTAAATTTAGATCGTCAGTATTTTTAGGGAGGTGTTAGTAAATTTTGTTGAGGGAGAAACAAGAATTTTTTAAATGATCTTTCTTTTTAATCCTTTTTAACCAGCAAGAAGTTGAGAAGTTTACAGACCTAGAGAAACTCTACCTCTACCTTCAGCTGCCTTCTGGTCTCAGCAATGGAGAGAAAAGGTAATATCACTTCTTGTCTTTGCCTCAGTTACAGTGTTTATGTGTGTGTTGTGGTTGTTATTGTTTTGCACTATTCCTAAAACCATCAGGAAACAGACTGTCAAAACAGTAGATCTTTTTAGTCTTTGATCATATTTGGTTAAGTGTTTACCCATAGTTTTTGCTAATTCATTTGTGTACCTGGATGAGTGCTGTGAAATGCAGTTGGGTTATGTTTTATAAACAGATTAGTGTATTTATACAGTGTGGCAGATTTTGAAAATTGAACAGAAAGCCAAAGAATAAACAGATAAGTATTGTGAGCAATAAAGTGCAAGAGTTTTTTTAGGTACTGTCAGGTAAGCAGATCACAGAGCATAAAAAAGAAAAAAAAAATGAATTGCCTGTATGGCACATGAATTTATGATAAATGTGTGATGTTTTAAGTGCTTGCGGGGTATTACTCTATTTTCATTAGTACAAATATTTAATAACCTCATTTAGAAAATATAGAGAAAAGTTGTTGGTTCATGCATTCTGTTCTTAAAGGAGTTTCTCTACCCTTTTAAGTATTTCTCAGAGTTCATTTCATTCATATAAGTTATGCTTAACATTACTTTAAAAGTATAGGTATGAAAAGAACTGGAATGAAAAATCCGTTGCTTTTACTTTTTTCCCCTTGGACCACATTTTGTAACTATTTTAATAATTTTCTGTCCTAGAAATTGCTCAGTAATTTCTTTGAAAATGCATAAATTATTATTTATGAGTGGGGAGCTTCCCTCATGTTATAAGAGACACTGCCAGATAATAAAAATTTATGATGTTTAGTGGAGGTGTTGTCCTGGAGAGGAGGACTGGTTACAGAAAGGACCATAGAGGGAGACTTGTCCTTTCAGGATCTCTCCAGTGTGAATTCCATTCTGGATCATAGAGGCTTTAGTAAGATTCAGGGTAGTTACTTGAGAATGCTAAGCAAATAGAAAATAAACAATTTTTTCCATAACTTTCATTTTATAGTTTGATGATTTGGTAAGTTTAGGCAAATGAACAGGCAAGTAAATAAACAAATTTCCCCTTAGAGGTAATTTTGGCCGAACAAATACCTTATGTTTTCAATGCTCCATCATCTCTGCCAGTTTAGAGACGTTGGTGGGGATGGAACAGGGCGATAACTTTAGTCAGACACTAGCTATAGAAAATGGCTCACAACCACAGGTGGACAATTTGTATTTGGATAACTAGGCATATACTTTATGTCCTGAGTTTGGTTTGGTCATTTATAGTGAGTTTACACACAGTCCTTTAGTGGAACATTTAGGTCTGGTTCAAAAATTATCAATGAATTGCTGTCTAGTTCAGCTAAAACATGTTTTTGTTTTATGATTAGTGATCAGAATGCCATGTCATCTAGTCGGGCACAGCAAATGCATGCCTTTTCCTGGATTCGGAATACCCTAGAGGAGCATCCTGAGACTTCACTGCCCAAACAGGAAGTCTATGATGAGTACAAGTAAGTATTATGTGTATATGTCAGGCATGCAGTATATTAAAGAGATGATATACTACACTTGGCTACAATGATTTGTTTTATCATTGGCAAATATCATACTGGTATATGAGAGTTTAACTTAGAAATCTCTGGATTCCATTCATTTCTAAGCTCCTCTGGTAGCGTGTGTAATAAAGAACAGGATTACTGAATAAAAGGATTTCTTTAGAGTTCTTCTGGATCACAGGAGGGATGTCTGAAGGCAGAGGGACAATGGAGTAGGTTTGGTGAATAAAAGGATTCCTGTGAAGTTCTTAAGGATGACAAGAAGGGTGTGTCTGGGGTTCGTAGAGGGACAGTGGATGGCAATAAATAAATCAATGCATAAGGAAAAACTAAAACATGTTTTTTATTTAGATTTCTTAAATGTCTTTTTCATGAATCCAAAACTTTCCTAATCGTTTTCTGTGCCAACCCGAGAAAAAGCTAAGTATCTGGAATGTTGTGAATTACTTACTCAGACGAAGGAGTTCAGTGGCTTGCACATAGAAGACACTCAAACAGTTTTGATTGTACAGATAACTTATTTAAACACGGAAAACACAAGTATAGAGGCTAATGGGCCTTTCTGGATAAATGTCATAGATGCTGAATCTAGTCTTGTTTCACATTTTGTAATTGATTTGGAAGCGGGAATTTGTTCTAGCAGAGTAAGTGAAACCAAAATTTTCTGGGTATTGAAATATCAAAGCAAGGACCACATATGTGTTGTACTTACACAGTGTGGAAGAAAAGTGTCAAATAACTGCTGCTGTTAGCCAGTGTAAGATGATGCAAAAGAACTACACTTACTGAGAAGATTATTGGTTTCTAGAAAGAAAACTTTCTGTGCTCATTCAAAATTCTGATTCCCTCACCTTAAGAAATGCAGTAGAACTGGAGAAAGTCTAGAGAAATATGTCTGAAATAATCAAGGGAACAAGGTTAAACTGAACAGCTTTAGATTTTTCCTCTTTAGAAAAATTAAAGCTAAGAGTACATGTGATCCAAGTCTATAAAGTTCATTTTCTCAGTCTACAACAGTCTACTGAATACCTGCTATGTGCCATGTCAAACCCTGTAAGAAGTTCTGAGGATAGAACAAATAAAACACAGCTTCTGCCCTCATCAAGAATATGAAAAAACAAAAACAAACAAAAAATATATATATAAAAAATATATATATAGTGAGCATGAATTCTTAACTACAAGTTAATTCTAATTAAGATACAGATAACCTTGTGAAACTACAAAGAAGTAAATTTAAATTCATTAAAAGTTTATTAATATCAAGCAAACGTGATATGTTTAAGAAACCCTGTATCGAGGATCAAGAGAATAGGTTCTGTTGTTAAACTTGTGTGACCTGGACAGGTGTTTTAACCACTATTTTTTCAGTTGCATAATCTATAAAATGAGGTGATTGAAGAGGTATGAGGTTTCTTTTAGCTCTAAAATTCTGAAAGTTGTCTAAGGTAGGAAATGAGGAAAACAAATTATCCAAAATGTCTCTTGTTTCCCAAAAGGCAAATCGGACAAATTAATGCATGACATTTCCATAATGAATTAATAAGGAAACCCAGGATATTTATATATTTTTGAAGTGATATCCCTCCCCTGCACAACCCTTTGCATCACCATTAGAGACAGCACCCTACATTTGTGGAAGTATGACTCTGAACCATTAAAGCAGTCCTTACGTTCCTAAAAGTTTCCTGCCTTGGGCAAAGCACAGTTATATTTTTCTATAATATTTTGCTGTGAAATCATTTTCTAAGGTTCTCATAAATTCTTACAATTTTTTTCACTAAGAAAAGTTAAAGGTTTTTCCTAAACAAAAGAGAACCAAAACATAACATTGTTTTGGGACAAGGAATGGTAGCTCCAGTTTTGAGCGGTTTATTCGCAATTCAGTAGAGAGCAACTGAAATAAAAGGAAGTAACTTAGGCTAGAGTTTTAAAAGGAAGTAGTAGGTAAGGGAAATTCTTGATAATGACGTAAATAGGAAAGAAATACCAGTTCTGTTCATGGAATTTGAAAGTATTATACTAATGATTGTCTCTTTATAAAAATCAGTATATTACTATACAATAGTACTGTAACTGAGTCTGAGTATTTTAGTTCAAAACACATTTCACTAAGAATGTACGCTATTCACTGTTGTATTCTACATAGTGTTTCCACATAGTAGGCACTAATTTAATATTAAGAGTGACTAGGGACCAGTCTCTCCCATCAGGAAACTTGCACAAGCCTCTTAGATAGCCTCATCCACCAGAGGGCACCCAGCAGAAGCACTTCAGACCTAGGGACACATACAGACTGAAAGTGAGGGGATGGAAAAAGATATTCCATGCAAATGCAAATCAAAAGAAAGCTGGAGGAGCAATACTCATCTCAGATAAAACAGACTTTAAATCAAAGAATGTTACAAGAGACAGGGAAGGACACTATATAATGATGAAGGGATCAATCCAAGAATAAGGTATAACAATTATAAATATATATGCACCCAACATAGGAGCACCTCAATACATAAGGCAACTGCTAAAACAGCTATAAAAGAAGAAATCGACAGTAACACAATAGTGGTGGGGGACTTTAACACCTCACTTACACCAATGGACAGATCATCCAAACAGAAAATTAATAAAGAAACACAAGCTTTAAATGATACAATACACCAGATAGATTTAATTGATATTTATAGGACATTCCATCCAAAAACAGCAGATTACAGTTTCTTCTGAACTGCACATGGAACATTCTCCAGGATATGTTGGGTCACAAATCAAGCCTCAGTATTTTTAAGAAAATTGAAATCATATCAAGCATCTTTTCTGACCACAACACTATGAGATTAGTAATCAGTTACAGGGAAAAAAAACATAAAAATCACAAACACATGGAGGCTAAACAATGCGTTACTAAATAACCAAAATATCACTGAAGAAATCAAAGAGGAAATCAAAAAATACCTAGAGACAAATGACAACGAAAACACGACGATCCAAAACTTATGTGATGCAGCAAAAGCAGTTCTAAGAGGGAAGTTTATAGCAAAACAAGCCTACCTCAAGAAACAAGAAAAATCTCAAACAATCTAATCTTACACCTAAAGGAACTACAGAAAGAAGAACAAACAAAACCCAAACTTAGTAGAAGGAACGAAATCATAAAGATCAGAGCAGAAATAAATAAAATAGAAAAAAAGAAAACAATAGCAAAGATCAATAAAACTAAAAGCTTGTTCTTTGAGAAGATAAACAAAATTGATAAACCATTAGCCAGACTCATCAAGAATAAGAGGGAGAGGACTCAAATCAATAAAATTAGAAATGAAAAAGGAGAAGTTACAACAGACACCGCACTAATACAAAGCATCCTAAGAGACTACTACAAGTAACTCTATGCCAATAAAATGGACAACCTGGAAGAAATGGACAAATTATTAGGAAGATATAACCTTCCAAGAGTGAACCAGGAATAAATAGACAATCTGAAGAGACCAATCAGAAATAATGAAATCGAAACTGTGATTAAAAACCTTCCAACAAACACAAAAGTCTAGGCCAAGATGGCTTCACAGGTGAATTCTGTCAAACATTTAGAGAAGAGCTAACACCCATCCTTTTCAAACGCTTCCAAAAAATTACAGAGGAAGAAACACTCCCAAACTCATTCTATGAGGCCACCATCACCCTGATACCAAAACCAGACAAAGATACTCAAAAAAAGAAAATTACAGACCAGTATCGCTGATGAATATAGGTGCAAAAATCCTCAACAAAATACTAGCAAACAGAATCCAACAACACATTAAAAGGATCATACACTATGATCAAGTGGGATTTATCCCAGGGATGCAAGGATTCTTCAGTATACGCAAATCAATCAATGTGATACACCATATTAACAAACTGAGAGTAAAAACCATATGATCATCTCAACAGATGCAGAAAAGGCTTTTGACAAAATTGAATACCCATTTATGATAAAAAACTCTCCAGAAAGTGGGCATAGAGAGAACCTACCTCAACATAATAAAGGCCATATATGAGAAACCCACAGCAAACATCATTCTCAATGGTGAAAAGCTGAAAGTATTTCCTCTAAGTTCAGGAACGAGACAAGGATGCTCACTCTCGCCACTATTATTCAACATAGTTTTGGAAGTCCTAGCCACAGCAATCAGAGAAGAAAAAGAAATAAAGGAATACAAATTGGAAAAGAAGAAGTAAAACTGTCACTGTTTGCAGATGACACGATACTATACATAGATAATCCTAAAGATGCCACCAGAAAACTACTAGAGCTCATCAATGAATTTGGTAAAGTTGCAGGATACAAAATTAATGCACAGAAATCTCTTGCATTCCTATACACTAATGATGAAAAATCTGAAAGAGAAATTAAGGAAACACTCCCATTTACCACTGCAACAAAAAGAATGAAATACCTAGGAATAAACCTTCCTAGGGAGACAAAAGACCTGTATGCAGAAAACTGTAAGACACTGATGAAAGAAGTTAAGGATGATATCAACAGATGGAGAGATATACCATGTTCTTGGATTGGAAGAATCAATACTGTGAAAATGACTATACTACCCAAAGCAATCTACAGATTCAATGCAATCCCTATCAAATTACCAATGGCATTTTTTACAGAACTAGAACAAAGTAATCTTTAAATTTGTATGGAGCCACAAAAGACCCCGAATAGCCAAAGCAGTCTTGAGGGAAAAAAATGGAGCTGGAGGAATCAGACTCCTTGACTTCAGACTATACTACAAAGCTACAGTAATCAAGACAGTATGGTATTGGCCCAAAAACAGAAATATAGATCTATGGAACAGGATAGGAAGCCCAGAGATAAACCCACACACCTATGGTCAACTAATCTATGACAAAGGAGGCAGGGATATACAATGGAGAAAAGACAGTCTTTTCAATAAGTGGTGCTGGGAAAACTGGACAGCTACATGTAAAAGAATGAAATTAGAACACTCCCTAACACCATACACAAAAATAAACTCAAAATGGATTAGAGACCTAAATGTAAGACTGGACACTATAAAACTCTTAGAGGAAAACATAGGAAGAACACTCTCTGCATAAATCATAGCAAGTTCTTTCTTTGATCCACTCCCTAGAGTAATGGAAATAAAACCAAAAATAAATAAATGGGACCTAATGAAACTTAAAACCTTTTGCACAGCAAAGGAAAAACCATAAACAAGACGAAAAGACAACCCTCAGAATGGGAGAAAATATTTTCAAACAAATCAATGGACAAAGGATTAATCTCCAAAGTGTATAAACAGCTCATGCAACTCAATATTAAAAAAACAAACAACCCAATCCAAAAATGGGCAGAAGACCTAAATAGACATTTCTCCAAAGAAGTCATACAGATGGCCAGGAAGCACATGAAAAGCTGCTCAATATCACTAATTATTAGAGAAATGCAAATCAAAACTACAGTGAGATATCACCTCACACCAGTTAGAATGGGCATCACCAGAAAATCTACAAACAGCAAATGCTGGACAGGGTGTGGAGAAGAGGGAACCCTTTTGCACTATTGGTGGAAATGTAAATTGATACAGCCACTATGGAGAACAGTATGGAGGTTCCTTAAAAAACTAAAAACAGAATAACCATATGACCCAGCAATCCCACTACTGGGCATATACCCACAGAGAACCGTATTTCAAAAAGACACATGCACCCTAATGTTCATTGCAGCACTATTTCCAATAGCCAGGTCATGGAAGCAATCTAAATGCCCATTGACAGACAAATGGATAAAGAAGTTGTGGTACATATATACAATGGAATATTATTCAGCCATAAAAAGAAACGAAATTGGGTCATTTGTAGAGATGTGGATGGATGTAGAGACTGTCATACAGAGTGAAGTAAGTCAGAAAGAGAAAAATAAATATCGTACATTAATGCACATATGTGGAACCTAGAAAAATGGTACAGATGAACCAGTTTGCAGGGCAGAAATAGAGAAACATATGTAGAGAACAAACGTATGGACACCAAGGGGGGAAAGTGGTGGGCTCGGGGGGTGGTGTGATGAATTTGGAGATTGCGATTGACTAATATGTATAAAATGGATAAGTAATAAGAACCTGCTGTATAAAAAAATAAATAAAATTCAAAAAAAATGAGTGACTTGAATGGAATCTGATCTTGACATTCATAATAAAATTTCAGTGTTATAAGACTTCATAAGTCGTCTAGTACACTACCATCCCCATTGTATAGGCAAAACATTAAAACTCGAAAGTTAGGTGACTCTTCCAGTGTTCCAAAATTTGTCAGGGATGAATATAAGGCTAGAACTCAGATTCCATGAGTAGTTCATAATAGGTGAGAAGGCAATCCTGTTCAATTTGAGTGATATGAAGCAGAGTGAGTAGAATAGGTTGGGAAAGTAGTTAGAAATAAAGTTGCCTAGGGCTTCCACTTAGTGTCAATAAATAAGCTGCACAAAATATGAATCTGTTAATATACAGTTAGTATACATGCATACAGGTAATGTGAATGTTGTAAGAGACACAGCACAGTAACATCTGTTAGCCGCATGCCATGTTCTAAGAAGAAAGTATGTTTGTGTTTCCACAGAATTACAGCACGTGGGAGCTCCAAGCTATTCTCTCATTTCATTGTACATTGCCTAAAACCATAATTTGCTATGTGGGTTTAAATAACTTGATGCAAACTGTAGAAAGGCTAGAGACAGGCAAAAAGTAGATCAAGGTATTAGGAAATAGATACTTAAACGTTTTTAAATTATGTTGTCTAGAGAAAGCAAAATGGAATATAGCTATATTTTTTTAAAGGACAAGAAGTTTAAATCACAGGAGGAGAGATTTCAATTAGACACAAAATAACACTTCCTGCCAGAAGAGATTTTTAGAGAAATTTTGTCCTTTTCTAAAGGCCTTTTGGACTAGTCATTTTCCAGTTTGGAGTGCCTTAATGAGGTTTCCTGAGTAAAAACATAGAGTGACAAACCTTAAATTGAGTCTGTTCTAAACATTGAAAAATATTATTAATGTGAAATGTACATTTATTTTAAGCCATTCCTATTCATTGCAGTGATGTTTAGATATATTTGTGTGAAAATCAATCCCTTTCATAGCCATTAAAATCAGAATCCCTTTGAGAGAAAAAATGAAGATGTAATCTAAGACAGTATGGTTTCTTTTAACTGTATTTTTATACTAAATTAAGATATTAATAGAACCAAAGTTTTAAGGGACTTCCCACATGCAAAGTCAGTCGATTTATAAACTATTGTGAATTTTTATATTTGTTGAAACTTCTGAAGTCTGATAATCACATGTGTTTATGAAAGTGATGATTAATGTGTTAATTTTTCTAATTATGAAAGTAGTATGTGTTCATCATGAATGTTTTGTCAGGTAGTTATAAATGTATAAAAAGAAAACTAGCACCAGTAATCTTACTACCTACAAGTAACCATTTTGGCTTATTAATTCTTTTTATTTTTTCTACTGCCTTCTTTTCATGTATATGTTCTTGTTATTGTTTAATCAAATCTTGACCCCACTGGTTACACAATTCTTGAATGGGGGAACAGTTGCAAATAATACTGCAGTGAACATTCTTGACTATATAATTTAGTGTAGATTATTACAATTGGAATTGCTGCTTATGAACCATTATATATTAAGGATATTAAGTATTGAAATATAAGTTTTTTTCAAGATTGCTGTTTATTATTTAATTTTTTAATAAGTAGTCTGATCTGTCTTCTTTCTTTGCAGCTTGTAACATTGCTATTATGCTTAGAAAGAACTTCTTCCCAATGCCATTAGCAGCTGAATACTCATGTGTATTTTCCCTAGATATTACTTACTTCATTTTTCACATATAACCCATTAGTTCTTCTAGACCAAATATATACATTTATTTTGATAAATGTCATAAGATAAGGAGCTAATTTTAATTTTTTCTAAATGGTTAATTTCCCAGTCTTATTTATTGACAATTTTTTTCTCAATACTAATCTATAATGTAATTTTTATCTTACTAAAGCCTTTAGGATTCAATTTTCTTCCTTTGTATTTTTCTGTTCTTATGCCAGTACCATACCATTTGTAAGTATTTTAGCCATTAAATGTTTAAAAAGCTAGTGGGAACAGTCTTCCTTCATTATTCCTCTTTTTCAAAAATTTCCATGGTTTCATTTTCATACCGCTTAATATTTCTTGTGAAGTTTGGAATCACTTTTCTAACTTTTTTTTAAAAGGGAAACCTCAAAGGAATTTTGATTCAAAATGCATTAAATACGAAAATTTATTTTAGAAAAATTAACTTCAGAGCTAGAAGTATGTTTCTTAACATCTTTCTCGTGTCGTTCAGTAAAGTTTTAGTTATTTTTCCTTCAATTGACTCCACTTATTTTTCTTGTTAAGTTTATTCCTTACAAATTTTTATTATGTTATTTATATTATGAAAAATGTATTTTATTATTGGTTTGGTTTGTAAGATATCTGTAGACTTCTATTATATTTATGTTGCACATTTTATATTTAGTGAACTTTGTTTAATCCTAATTTTTCAGCTATTACTTTGGACTCTTCTGGGTAGCGTTTATCCTGTATACCTTCCTCATCCTTCTTATTTAATTACACTGAATTGATTTTCCTTCTGACTTTGAATAATAGCAATAATAGGCATCATTTTGTCTTACAGTTCTTTGATGTTAAGGGTGTATCATTTATAATTGACCAAGACTTTATTGGCTTTCTTATGAGAAATTGATATTGAAATTCATCTAATGCTTTTTGGGCATCTGTTAAGATTATTCATTGCTTCTTCTGTTACCTATTGATATGATATATAAAGATACTACCTAATATAAACCCTTCTTTTATTCCTAGAATGAATGTCTTCTTCATGTCAAGATCTGTAATCTTTTAGCATACTGTTGGTTTCTATTTTCAAGTATATTTTTTAGGATCTTTGCATCTATATTCATAAGTGAATATGGTCTGTAATTTTCTGTTTTTGTGCTGTCTTTGTCAAGTTTTGATATCGGATTTGGCCAGCTTCATAAATGAATTAGAACTCTTTCCCTAATTTCCTGTGCTCTGGAACAGTTTATATGGTTTGGGAATTATTTGTTCTTGAAAATGTTAAAGAACTCAACTATAATACCATCTAGGCCTGGAACCTTTGTTGGAGGTAATTCATTGACAATTTGGGGGGGTTTTTTTCTGGTTAGATTTTTACTTCATTAGTTTTGGTCATTGGTTTTTCCTGGAATTCATTCAGATTTTCAAATATATTGGCATAACATTATATATACTATTTTCTCACAAATTGAATATCTTCTTTATCTGTTATATCCTTTTTTATATTTCTAGTTTTAGTCATTTGAATTTTCCTCTTTTTTTCAAAGTATATTTAGCTGTAGTTTATTTTTATTGGTTTTCTTAAAAAAAAACCCAAGATTGATAAGTCAGTTTTTTGGGTTTTTTTTGCCTGATGTCTCATTTTTAGGTGTCTATTTTTGTTATCCTGATTTTCTCAGGTTTTTTCCTTATTAAATGGAATGCTTACTTTGTTTCCATTCTTTTCATATTTAAGATAAAAAAGACGGCACCATTACAATGGAGAAGCATATGAGGATGATGAACATCATCCTTGGGGTGGTGTTCCTTGTCAGACCTCCTAATATGGCCAGTGAATAACACTCACTGTTGGCATTTTATTTGCAGTAGTGATTGAGTGAAGGACCGTAATCATAATATGCTCACTACTTGCTACTGTTTGTTTTAATATTCAACTATAGTAGTGTTTTAAAAATTAAATGAAGGGGCTTCCCTGGTGGCGCAGTGGTTGAGAGTCCGCCTGCCGATGCAGGGGACACGGGTTCGTGCCCCGGTCCGGGAAGATCCCACATGGCGCGGAGCAGCTAGGCCCGTGAGCCATGGCCGCTGAGCCTGCGCGTCCGGAGCCTGTGCTCCGCAAGGGGAGAGGCCACAGCAATGAGAGGCCCGTGTACCACCAAAAAAAAAAATCAAATGAAGAATAAACTTGAATATAAAAGCTCAAAAAAAAAATCTCCGAATTGGATCTTTATTTTTAATTCCACTTTCATTCCTCTGCTATACACGGCTTGGTAGTCAACATTCTACACGACTCTCTTTCCATTCAGGAGAGCCATCTTTATATCTATGAATTTGCCTCTTATAGTGCTGGCTGTATAGTCCTTAGGTATGGATATGATTACCTTTATTTTCTAATATACCTTTATTTTCTGATAGTGTGCAATTATAGCTTTGATTTCTTCTTTGACCCAAAATAGTTAGGAGTGGTTTTTTTAACTTTTCACTTGCTTGAGGGAGTTGAGGTTTTTTTCCATTTTGTTTTGCACTTTATTAATTCCTAGTTTTATTATATTATAGTCAAAGAATGTGGCTCATTCAGTTTTTGATTTTTTTATAATCATTGAGGTTTACTTTCAGACTAACATTCAATTTTTATAAATATGTCTGGACGTTCTCTTTATTTGCACTGTATATTGACTTATATTGATAAGCACTGAATCCAGTTCCTGTAATTTTCAGATCCTTCGAATTCTGCAAGAAGTCCTTACTCTTTTGTCTGTTTAATTAGTTTAGCATGAGTACTGTGTTAATCTCTTACAAAAGTGATATTTCTCACAGTTCCTTATGGTATTTTTAATGGGTTTTGCTGCACAGGTCTTGGGGCTGTTAGACAAAAAACATTCATGATTGTATATCTTTATGATAGTTAAAGCCTATTGTCAACAACAAAAAAAAGATCCTCTGTCATATTAAATGCATTTTGTCTTAAATTCTCCTTTGATACCAATATTTGTAACCCATTCTGGATATCTGTCTAATATAAGTATATAGTTTTCCATCCTTTTATTTTTACCATTTATGTCATTTTGTTTTAGGCATTTACATTATTATGTTTCTAAAGTTTTTAATCTAAAATTGTCTTTGGTCTTAAAATCTGACCGATAGGAGAAGCTGGTGGAATGAACCAGTCTCAGAACTCTGATGTTTGCAAACACTTAGCAACAGAGACAGCAGCAGCCACAGTTCCTGCTGCTTTTTCCTGCTGTATGCTAGAGAAACACAAGCATTAATCCTAAGTGGATTTCTTACTAAATAATATGTAGCCTGTTTTAGCATTCCTGAAAATCTGTTTGCTTTCATTCTCGGTAGGATCACAAATGTTCAGATTTATAAACTTGACAACTTTGGCTGCAGTGTTCCCTGGGACACAGATGTTCTCTCCAAATCCATTTTTTTTAAATCTATGTAATATTTTAAGGAATATGATTATTTTGCTTTTTATTTTTTTTAATTTAAAAAGAATTTTTTTTTTTTTGGCTGTGTTGGGTCTTTGTTGGCTGCGTGCGGGCTTTCTTTAGTTGCAGCGAGCTGGGGATACTCTTCGTTGCAGTGCACGGGCTTCTCGTTGCGGTAGCTTCTCTTGTTGCGGAGCATGGGCTCTAGGTGCGCGGGCTTGAGTATTTGTGGCATGCGGGCTCAGTAGCTGTGGCTCGCGGGCTCTAGAGCGCAAGCTCAGTAGTTGTGGCGCGCGGGCTTAGTTGCTCTGCGGCATGTGGGATCTTCCCGGACCAGGGCTCGAATCCATGTCCCCTGCATTGGCAGGCGGATTCTTAACCACTGCACCACCAGGGAATTCCCTGTTTTGCTTTTTAGTTTGTGCATGGTCATTAATTTTGTATGTGTGATACTTTAGTGCTTACCCATCTACGTTTGTAATTTGTTATATTAATCAGTGTAAGTTAAATTCATAGGACAACCTTGAAGGTAGAAATAAATTCTAATAACATATTTGTTTTAAGACCTTTAAAATAGTGAACATTTCATGAGTTAAATGACATATATATGTTTTACAGCAACCTATAATCTAGGTCAGACCTAAACATATGTGTAGAATTTATAAATTTCTTAAATACATATTGTTTAATGTTACATCACCTGTATGAAATAAATGGAAGCAGATATTATTCCTGCTTTGTGGATGATGTTCTTATGATTCAAAAGTGAATTGTTTTGGACAAATCTGAAACCAGGTTTTCTGACTTCAAAGCTGGGCTCTTTTTACATTAATCCCTATTACCTCTAGAAACTTGTCCCAAATGCTATCCTTTTTCTTTTTTATATAAATTTATTTATTTATTTTATTTGGCTATGTTGGGTCTTCGTTGCTGCACGCGGGCTTCCTCTAGTTGTGGCACATGGGAGCTACTCTTTGTTGTGGTGTGCGGGCTTCTCATTGCGGCGGCTTCTCTTGTTGCAGAGCACGGGCTCTAGGCACGCGGGCTTCAGTAGTTGTGGCTCACAGGCTCTAGAGCGCAGGCTCAGTAGTTGTGGTGCACAGGCTTAGTTGCTCCATGGCACGTGGGATCTTCCTGGACCAGGGCTCGAACCCGTGTCCCCTGCACTGGCAGGCAGATTCTTAACCACTGCACCACCAGGAAGTCCCTGCTATTCTTTTTAAAATTTAAAATTTTGGAGTAGCATTTGCCAAGCCTTAATTGTATTTTAAATATATATAACTGATTGGAAATAGTAAACTAAAACTTAAAAGTGATCAATTTTGGGATTACTGACTTTTTGTTCATATTTGATAGTTAAATATATACTAAATATGCTTAAGACATAAATTGGTTTAAGATTTTTACCATTTAAATTTACATTAATATTTGTAGTCTGAATTGTTACCCTAAATACATTGTCTAGCCTTTAAGTTATTACTTTTCAGGTAAGTTTTTTTTCACACTTCCTTGGTGTGGCCTGTTTCACAGAGGTCCTTATCCTAGTTTTCTGTTTTCCCTGTGTTTCCTTTGACTTGATTCTCAAGGAGCTAGTTGATAATCTGTCTTTCCCTCACCTTCTCTATGTTTCTGACCTCTGGTACTTTCACAGAGCGCTCATTTACTCTCATCTTCCCTTCCTCAACTCTTTACAATAATAATAGGAAGAGCAGTAACAGCACAGTGGAGAATAAAGCTGGAATTGTAAATATTATATCAGGAAAGGAACTAGTTCTGTTATTTGACACATTTGTAGAGAAGACTGACTGACTTGTCCAAAATTACACCAACTGTACTAAACATATGTTATAGTCATAACTGGAACTACAAAGCAAGTCTCCTAATTTAAAATCAGTCCTTTCCAATAGCCCCACCCGTGTAAACTGCATGTTCATGAGCCCAGCTGTTCCATATCTTGAATCTTTCCATTATCAATCCATCACTGCTCTTACTACCTTAACTTTTTCGTCTGCCACTAACATGATATGTTGCAATTGATAGGCACTGAGTACTTTTCTTTTAGCTAATGCTATTAAGACTTCAACATTACTACTCCTGAGGACAAATTAAAATAAATTATTAAAAATAAATTAGAGTGCATTAATTCACCGAGCATCATATGCACACAATCCCTGCTCTCAAATAGGAGAAACAGACCAGTAAGTAAACAGGTGCAAAGAAAGAGTTACTATAGCTTAACTTGGTGAATTGAAGGCAGACATCACAGAAGAGGTGACTTCTATAAAAACTGAGAAGTTTACCAAGCAGACTAGGGATTGAGAAGGGGGTTCTAGGTGGAAGGTGCAATACGTAATGCATGGAGGCTTATAATCAGAGTTCAGGAGAAGATGTCAGAGACCAGGCCAAAAACGTTAGACTACTTCCATGACCAGGTCATGCAGGCTCACTGAAAACTTAATAAAAACAAACATCGGCAGAAAGTGAGAAACTGTAAGGTTAAGGAGAGAATTAGTATTTAAGAGTTAGGAACAGGAAGAACAAGAGCCCTCCAAAAATGAAGAGGAATTTAAAAGAGAAGCAAGAAAGCATGTTGTGTTATAATGTGAGAAAAGAGATTATTTTGAGAAGGGAATTCGCTCCAGTCTCGTGTGCCTCAGGCAGCTCAAGTAAGAGGAAGACAAGAAAGTCAGTTAATAGCCTATTTGGAATCTGTTGCCAGAGCAGTTTCCACATCGTATTAGGGAATGAAGCCTGATTTCAATGTCATGAAAGGTAAATAGGTGGGAAGTAAAGAACTTCAGTAGAGACTTATTTTTAAAGGGTTAGAGAAAGAAAAAGTAGTTAGAAGTAGAGACGTGAGGTGGTGAGAACAGATTTTTTTTTTTTTCAGTCTCATCCATTAGGGATCAAGTTAATTTGCATATAGCAACATGCAATGAGCAGTAGCTGCAACAAGAAGAAGGAATTCAGTTTTCCTTTTGCCAGCTCTGTAATATTAGCAGGGACCAGGCTTCTAAGTCCCCACTCCACCACCCATAATCCCTAGTCTGGTTTTACTTGTTGCGTCCAAAACGAGCTACTATGGCTGATGGGAAAACTAAGCGACTTAGAATTCAGATGCATTATGGAAGGGAGGAAAAGGTTGGAAAATCACTGATTTATGTTACTTATTTAAAGCTAATCATCCTGTCTTCTGGTTTTCTAAATTACCATTTAAATATAGTGGTTTTTTTCTCTTCCCAAATAGATACTTTAAAAAAAAAACCTTGCACTAAGCCTTGCTTATAATAAAACCACATTTATTTTTATTTGTGGTAAAATACACACATAAAATTTACCATCATAACCATTTTTAAGTTCATAGTTTGGTGGTACTGAGTACATTCACATTGTTGTGCTACCACACCACCATACATCCAGGGAACTCTTTTCCTCTTGCAAAACTGCAACTCTGTACCCATCAAACAATAACCCCCCATTCCCTCCTCCCTGAGCACCTGGCAACCACCATTCTACTTTTCTGTCTCTATGAATTTGACTATTCCAAGTATTACCTCATATAAGCCGAATCATATGGTATTCTCCTTTTGTGAATAGCTTATTTCACTCAGCATAATGTCCTCAAGGTTCATCCATGTAGTAGCATGTGTCAGACTATTCCATTATATGTATTCACAGTTTTGTTTATCCATTCTTCTGTGATGGGTACTTAGCTTGCTTCTGCCTTTTGGCTGTGATGAATAATGCTTCTATGAACATGGGTGTACAGATATCTCTTCAGGACCTACTTTCAGTTATTTGGGGTATATACCCAAAAGCAGAATTGCTGGATCATATGGTAATTCTATTTTAATTTTATGAGGAACTATCATATTGTTTTTCATAATGACTATACCATTTTACAACCTCACCAGCAGTGTACAAGGTTCTCCATATCCTTGTCAATGCTTATTATTTTCTGGGGGTTTTGATAGTGGCCGTTTTAGTGGGTGTGAGGTGGTATCTCATCGTGGTTTTTTTTTTTTAGCTGCTTATTTTATATTTGAGTATAGCCGATTAACAATGTTGTGATAGTTTCAGGTGCACAGCAAAGCATCTCAGCCATACACATACATGTATCCATTCTCCCCCAAACTCGCCTCCCATCCAGGCTGCCACATAACATTGAGCAGAGATCCCTGTGCTATACAGTAGGTCCTTGTTAGTTATCCATTTTAAATAAAGCAGTGTGTACATATTGATCCCAAACTCCCTAACTATCCCTTCCTCCCACCCTTCCCCCCCCGGTAACCATTAGTTCATTCTCTAAGTCTGTGAGTCTGTTTCTGTTTTGTGAATAAGTTCATTCATATCGTTTCTTTTTAGATTCTGCATATAAGGGATACCATATGATATTTCTCTTTCTCTGACTTACTTCACTCAGTATGACAATCTCTGGGTCCATCCATTCTGCTACAAATGGCATTATTTCATTCTCTTCAATGGCTGAGTAATATTCCGTTGTATATATATACCACATCTTCTTTATCCATTCCTCTGTCAGTGGACATTTAGTTTGCTTTCATGCCTTGGCTATTGTAAACAGTGCTTGCAGTGAACACTGGGGTGCATGTATCCTTTCGGACCATGTTTTTCTCTGGATATATGCCCAGGAGTAGGATTGCAAGGTCATATGGTAGCTCTATTTTTAGTTTTTTAAGGAACCTCCATACTGTTATCCATAGTGGCTGTACCAATTCACATTCCCACCAGCAGTGCAAGAGTGTTCCCTTTTCTCCACACCCTCTCCAACATTTATTGTTTCTAGATTTTTTGATGATGGCCATTTTGACTCGTGTGAGGTGATATCTCATTGTGGTTTTGGTTTGCATTTCTCAAATAATTAGTGACATTGAACATCTTTTCATGTGACTCTTGGCCATCTGTATGTCTTCTTGGGAGAAATGTCTATTTAGATCTTTTGCCCATTTTTCCAGTGGGTTGTTTGTTTTGATGATATTAAGCCACATGAGCTGTGTGTAAATTGTGGAGACTAATCCCTTGTCGGTCACATCATTTGCAAATATTTTCTCCCAATCTGTGGCTTGTCTTTTCGTTTTGTTTATGGTTTCCTTTGCTATGCAAAAGCTTTTGAGTTTAATTAGGTCCCATTTGTTTATTTTTGGTTTTATTTCCATTATCCTGGGAGATGGATCAAAAAAGATATCGCTGCAATTTCTGTCAGAGTGTTCTGCCTATGTCTTCCTCTAGGAGTTTTAAAGTGTCTTTAATCCATTTTGAGCTTATTTTTGTGTATGGTATTAAAGAATGATCTAATTTTATTTTTTTGTATGTAGCTGTCCAGTTTTCCCAGTGCCATTTGTTGAAGAGACTGTCTTGCCCCCACTGTGTAGTGTTTCCTCCTTTGTTGTAGATTAATTGACCATAGGTGCATAGGTTTATTTCTGGGCTTTCTATCATGTTCCATTGATCTGTATTTCTGTTTTTGTGCCAGTATCATAGTGCCTTGATGACTGTAGCTTTGTAGTATAGTCTGAAGTCCAGGAGCCTGATTCCTCAGGCTCCGTTTTTCTTTCTCAAGATTGCTTTGGCTATTTGGGATTGGGATCTTGTGTCTCCATACAAATTTTAGGATTTTTTTGTTCTAGTTCTGTGAAAAATGCCATTGGTAATTTGATAGGGATTGCATTGAATCTGTAGATTGCCTTTGGTAGTATAGTCATTTTGACAATATTGATTCTTCCAGTCTGTCAACGTGGTATATCTTTCCATCTGTGTGTTTTGTCTTTGATTTCATTCATCATCATCTTATAGTTTTCAGAGTACAGGTCTTTCACCTCTGTAGATAGGTTTATTCCTAGGTATTTTGTTCTTTTTTTTTTTTTTTTTTGCCATACACGGGCATCTCACTGCCATGGCCTCTCCCGTTGCGGAGCACAGGCTCCAGACGCATAGGCTCAGTGGCCATGGCCCACGGGCCCAGCCGCTCCGTGGCATGTGGGATCCTCCCCGGACCGGGACACGAACCGGCGTACCCTGCATCGGCAGGTGGACTCTCAACCACTGCACCACCAGGGAAGCCCTGTTCTTTTTAATGCAATGGTAAATGGGATTGTTTCTTGAATTTCTCTTTCTGATCTTTCATTGTTAGTGTATAGAAATGCAGCATATTCCTCTGTATTAGTTTTGATATCTGCAATTTTTATCATAAATGGGAGCTGAATTTTGTCAAAAGCTTCTTCTGCATATATTGAGATGATCATATGGTTTTTATTCTTCAATTTGTTGATACAGTGTATCACACTGATTGATTAGTGGATATTGAAAAATACTTTCATCCCTGGGAGAAATCCCACTTGATCATGTGTATGATCCTTTTAATGTATTGTTGGATGCAGATTGCTAGTATTTTGCTGAGGATTTTTGCATCTATGTTCATCAGTGATATTGGCCTCTAATTTTCTTTTTTTGTGGCATCTTTGTCTGGTTTTGGTGTTAGGGTGATGGTCACCTCATAGAATGAGTTTGGGAGTTTTCCTTCCTCTGCAATTTTTGGGAACAGTTTCAGAAGGATAGATGTTAGCTCTTCTCTAAATGTTTGATAGAATTCACCTGTGAAGCCATCAGGTCCTGGACATTTGTTTGTTGGGAGGTTTTTGTTTTGTTTTGTTTTGTTTTTGCGGTACACGGGCCTGTCACTGTTGTGGCCTCTCCCGTTGCGGAGCACAGACTCCGGACGTGCAGGCTCAGCGGCCATGCCTCACGGGCCTAGCCGCTCCACGGCATGTGGGATCTTCCCAGACCGGGGCACGAACCCGTGTCCCCTGCATCGGCAGGCGGACTCTCAGCCACTGTGCCACCAGGGAAGCCCTGTTGGGAGTTTTTTAATCACAGTTTCAATTTCAGTGCTTGTGCTTGGTCTGTTTATATTTTCTGTTTCTTCCTGGTTCAGTCTTGGGAGGTACCTTTCTAAGAATTTGTCCATTTCTTCTAGGTTGTCCATTTTATTGGCATACAGTTGCTCATAGTAGTCTCTTATGATCCTCTTTTTAAAAAATATTTATTTATTTTTTTCTTTTTGACTGCGCCGGGTCTTAGTTGCAGCATGTGGGATCTTCGTTGCCATGTGTGGTATCTTTAATTGCAGCATGCAGGATCTAGTTCCCTGACCAGGGATTGTACCTGGGCCCCCTGCATCGGGAGCTCGCAGTCTTAAGCCCTGGACCACCAGATCCTTTGTATTTCTGTGGTGTCAGTTGTAACTTCTCCTTTTTCATTTCTAATTTTATTGATTTGAGTCCTCTCCCTTTTTTCCTTGATCAGTCTGGCTAAAGGTTTATCAATTTTCTTTTTCTTTTTCAAAGAACCAGCTTTTAGTTTCATTGATCTTTGCTATTGTTTTCTTTGTCTCTGTTTCATTTATTTCTGCACTGAACTTTATAATTTCTTTCCTTCTGCTAACTTTAGGCTTTGTTTGTTCTTTCTCTAGTTGCTTTAGGTATAAGGTTAGATTGTTTATTTGAGATTTTTCTTGTTTCCTGTTGTAAGACTGTATTGCTGTAAACTTCTCTCTTAGAACTGCTTTTGCTGCATCCCATAGGTTTTGGATCATTGTGGTTTCGTTTTCACTTGTCTCTAGGTAGTTTTTGATTTCATCTTTGATTTCTTCAGTGGTCCATTGGTTGTTTCAAGCATTACTGTTTAACCTCCATGTGTTTGTGTTTTTTATAATTTTTTTTTGTAGTTTATTTCTAAGCTCATAGCATTGTGATCGGAAAAGATGCATGATATGATTTCAATTTTCTTAAATTTACCAAGGCTCGCCTTGTGGCCCAGCATGTGGTCAGTCCTGGAGAATGTTCCGCGTGCACGTGGGAATAATGTGTATTCTGCTGCTTTTGGATGGAATGCTCTGTAAATATCAATTAAGTCCATCTAGTTTAATGTATCATTTAAGGCCTGTGTTTCCTTATTGATTTTCTGTCTGGATGATCTATCCATTGATGCAAATGGGATGTTAAAGTCCCCTCCTATTGTTGTGTTACTGTCGATTTCTCCCTTTATGGTTGTTAGTATTTGCCTTATGTATTAAGGTGCTCCTGTGTTGGGTGCATATACATTTACAACTGTTACATCGTCTTCTTGGATTGATCCCTTGGTCATTATGTAGTGTCCTTCTTTGTCTCTTATAACAGTCTTTATTTTAAAGTCTATTTTGTGTGATATGAGTATTGCTACTCCAGATTTCTTTTGATTTCTGTTTGCATGGGATACCTTCTTCCATTCCCTCATTGTGGTTTTGATTTACATTCCCTGAATGATT
Organism: Orcinus orca; assembly: GCF_937001465.1. Taxonomy (NCBI): domain Eukaryota; kingdom Metazoa; phylum Chordata; class Mammalia; order Artiodactyla; family Delphinidae; genus Orcinus; species Orcinus orca. The sequence continues at coordinate 102,280,505 of NC_064560.1, forward strand.
AGTGGTATTGAGCATGTTTTCATATGTTTATTGGCCTTTTGTATATCTTCTTTGGAGAAATGTATTCAAGTTCTTTTGCCCATTTATGCATTGGGTTGTTTGTTTTTATGTTGTTGAGTTGTAGGAGTTCCTTATATATCCTGAATATTAACCTCTTATGAGCTATTTACATTAATTTGTTTTTAATTCTACAAATAATATACAATATGTGTTCATTATAACAAATTAAAACAGTCTGAAAATATAACATCAAATTAAGATCTTTGTTTATTCCCCCCTTCATCCCACTATGCTCTTGAGATTTAAATATTCCTAACAGCTTTATCTTCCTGTTCTTTTTTTCTGTACCTATGAGTCCTGTCAGTTATTCATACAGTTTTTTATTTAAAATGAAACTATACTGTAAATGTTGTTCTTACTTTTATCACTAAGTACTATATCTTAGGTAGTTCTCCTTGTCTATATATGTAGAGTTATTACATTCTTTTTCTTTTTACTGCTGCACAGTATTTCATAATATAAATGTTCCATGGTGTGTGTGTGTGTGTGTGTGTGTGTGTGTGTGTGTGTGTGTAGCCTCTATTGATGGACATTTAGGTAGTTCCTGATTTTTTCTACTATTAAAAAAATGCCCAACAGCCTTGAATTAAGTATCTTTGCACTTGTATGAAAGTAACATTGAAGTATACACTGTGATTGACTCTTGAACATTGCAAGGGTTAGGAGTGCTGACCCAAAGCAGCCAAAAATCCACTATAAATTTACACTTGGTACTTCATATCCTTCGTTCTACATCTGTGAATTCAACCATCCAAGGATAGTATAGTACTGTAGTAGTATTTATTTTAAAAATTTTGCATATAAGTGGACCCACGCAGTTCAGCCTCAGGTTGTTCAGGGATCAGTGGTACTTGGAATTGTTAGATCAAAAGCTAGTTTATCCATTCTAATTTAGTTTTTGAATGATTACATTCACATGATTATAAATCATAAAGCATAAAAAGTATACAAGGAAGAAAGTCCATCTCATCTTTGTCTTTCAGCCACCCATTTTCTAAACCTATAGGCAGCAACTCATATTACAGTAAGTCACCTATATACGAACCTTCAAATTGAGAACTTTCAAAGATGCAAACGTGTGTTTGCATGTCCAATCACGTAAGTTAGTTCACGTGTCTGGCATATATTGTCATGTGCATGCATCCTCTACAAGTAGTTTTGCTTTTATGTACTTTACAGTACTGGATAGAGTACAGTAAGTAGTACAGTATCTTTATTTCAAGCCCAGGATGTCCAGAAGCAAGCGTAAAAGCAACGGTGGTGTAGCTGGTACTTTTCAAGGTACTGTACTGTAAGGTTAAAAAGGTTTTCTTTATTTTTTGTGTTTGTTTTTTCTGTATTATTTGTGTGAAAAGTATTATAAGCCTATTACAGTACAGTACTATACAGCCGATTGTGTTAGTTGGGTACCTAGGCTAACTTTGTTGGACTCACAAAGAAATTAAACTTACGAATGCATTCTCGGAACGGAACTCGTTCATGTGTAGGGGACTTACTGTAGTTTCTTTTCTGTCATTGCAGCAATATTTTGTAATACTGTACAGGTAAGCAGTATTACATATTTTTGTTCCCTCTTTCTTTACGTGCTGTCTACATGGTTTTTTGCTTTGCATTTGTTCACCCAGCAACGTATCCTGAGATCTATCCATAACAGAACATTAATTATTAATCGTTTTACTATACTGGCATACCTCATTTTATTGTGCTTTGCTATGCTGTGCTTCATAGGTACTACAGTTTTTACAAATGAAAGTTTGTGGCAACCCTGCCTTAAGCAAGTCTGTTGACACCATTCTTCCAGCAGCATTTGCTTACTTCATGTCTCTTTGTCACATTTTGGTTAATTCTCACAGAATTTCAAGCTTTTTCATCATTATTATTCTTGTTATGATGATCAGTGATCTTTGATTTTACTATGCCTCACTGAAGGCTCAGGTGACAGTTAGCATTTATTAGCAGTAGTGTTTTTTAATTAAGGTATGTATGTTGTTTTTTAGATGTAATGCTATTGCACACTTAATAGACTACAGTATAGTGTAAACATAGTTTTGTTATGCACTGGGAAACCAAAAACTTCGTGTGACCTGCTTTATGGTGATGTTCTCTTTATTGCGGTGGTCTGGAACCCAACCGGAAGTATCTCTGAGGTATGCCTGTATAATTATTATAATTAAATAATCATAATTAATCTTAATTACGAATGGCCTCATCTCATTCTATCATATGAATCATTATGTATATTTAGACTTCAGTTGATCAACATCTAGGTTGTTTCTAGCGTTTTTGGTAATACTGACAGTGCTGCCGTCAATGAACACACACGTATATCAGTAAAACAAATTCCAATACATGAAATTACTAAGGATTTGTGTTTTTGTAATTTGGACATAAGTCATCTAACACATAGAGATGCACATTCTTTTTGGTCTTCATTTCCTGCATTATCTCTGCTTCTGAATTTTTATTCTTAGTTTATTTTTTTTTTAAATCTTCTTTCATGTTGGAGATTTTCTTAAACACGTCCAGTGCTCTTTGTTATCTTCATATTTTGAAAGGCAAGCCAGAGCTTGTCTGCTGTTGGGCTTTACTTTTAGGTGACCAGGCTTTATTTTGAGAGATTTCCAAATGTCTCTATGTTCTCCAGGTGTCTCTCTGTTCTTCAGAAGGATTCTTCCAAACTTCTGCTTAGGAAGCACCACTGGCTACTGGGAATAGTTCTGGACATTGGGCAGGGAAGGGAGAAATGGACTATTCTGTTAGCAGACTTTTGACAAATCTGCACTGCATTCCCCTTTCCCCTCCCCACTACCACCCAGACTGGCTTGAGATTTCTACCTCACCTTTTGCTTTCTCTTGACTGTCACTCACTCCTTTTAAATTTCTCTGAAGGGTTAAGTTATTCTGCCTGGGAGATGATTTCTGACCGCTGTTACTCTGTGCCTTGGTGGGGGGGGTGGGAGGATTTATTCCTTATATTAACTTTTTTTTAAGCATGTGATCTGTCCATTGAACCAGAATTTTTCTTCACTTACTTTGGCATATGACAGTGTAATGCAGCATATGATTATGTAACTATCTCAAGTTTTCTGGCCTTCCAGATCAACCTTAAATCCCCATAGGAACCTAGCACCTAGGAAACACTTAAACAGTGTAAATAACTACCCTGACAGCCTAAGGCAGAATAACTTATAGATCTCTAAGAAGTTTCTTTCAGTAGAAGTGGGCCATACATTAACTTCCTCATGTCTCATTCACTCTGCAACTCACCATATTCTGTCTTCATTAAAATTTTTTAGGCAGAAGTTATTACATTTTCTAATAATTCAAGTCTGTGAATTTGATGAGATAATATAGAAAAATATTTTAAATGTATGCTTAAAAATATTAACTTTATTAACTGTATTGCTTGTATGCATTACATTCTCTCCTGCAACTCTCTGGAAGAAACTAATCAGTCAACATGAAATCCCTGCATGTCTCTGGGAGCATATACCCTATTTACTTTATCTCCTACACACACACCCCGGCTCCACCCCACCACCCGTCCATTCTCCCTTCCTCCATGGCACCCTACCAACTATAAGCAGCAGTACTATTGAATTTCTAAAAACTTTAAAATTGCGTTGGGTGTGTAGGTTAAAAAATTGTTTACTGAAAGTAAATGAGTTTATAACAAGTCTTTTCTTTCCCAGCTCTTAGCACCTCTTCCCTGAGTGTACTGTTTCATCTAGTAGCCAGACTAGACATGACCAGCATATACCCAAAATGCACCTGTCCTCTCTTTCTGAGAGTTCATAGATATCCTGGAAGGGAGAGAGAAATTATATATAAAATTGTCACTTCAGAGTAGTTTGGCTAAAAATTGCAGTCACCTGGGGTGCTTTCAAAACAAGTCTGTTTCTCACCCCTGTCTACCCAGATAGTCCAGTTTAATTCATATGAGGTGCAGCTGGGCATTAGGAATTTTAAATGCTTACCAAGTGTTCTTACTTTGAGGCCAGAGTTGACATGTACTGCTTTAGAGTACTGGTTCTCGACTACAGGTAGTTTAGCCCGCCAGGGGACATTTTTGGTTGTCACAACTGGGTTGTATTACAGGACACTTATTAATTCAGGTGAAGTCTAGGTGTGCCACATACGGGCTACTTAACCATTTTTATTTTACTGTTAGATTTGCCTTTATGTTTAGGTTATATTATGTTTAAATTGAAGAGTAAAGGGTACTCTGATTTTTCAGAAGCCTTTAACAAGGTAGTGTGCCTGGATGTTTTTGTTTTTATTTTTTACTGGATCACTTTGCTGAAGGATAGGGAAGTAAAAATGAGGGTAAACAAATAACATCTTTAAAGGAGAAGTACAAACAGCAGGGTAGTCCTCTGTGGGCCATGTAAGAAGAAAGGCAGTTTACGCTGAGCTCTATCAGGCCAAGAATGCCAGCAGTATATCAACTGTAGGAACAGTCCTAAGGCATATAAGTTGGCAGAAAAATCCACATAAGCATATTTAATCAGGAAACTTCACTGTGGGCAAAAGTAAGTGTATTTAAGAAAATAACCTGTACTACAGGAAGAGGATTTTCAGCTACCTTTTATAAATGGCTCAGGAAGATCTTTATAAATTATATCCTGGGAAGAGTAGCCTAATGTTGTGCCATGGCCAAAAAGATCAATCATAGTGGGTACCATCAGAAAGAAAACAGAATTAGAAAACAAACATTTCACCCTTTCACAAAACCATGATGCTGCCAGGTAACGCAGCCTGAAATTTGCCAAGTAGACACTATACGTCGTACATGAATTCATAGTTTTGGGAATATCCTTACTCTTTTAGATCTCTTCAGCTTCTATTCAGTACTGTCATCATCTACCCTGGAGAACTGTTTTGTGTTCAGGGCAATTTCTCCTCCAACTTCTGTTATCAAAATTTTCAAATATAACAAATGTTGAAAGAATAATGTAAGAATATGCACATATTCTCCACCTAGATTCAACAGTTTTTTTCCTGTACCATATGAAATTAAGTTTTGGTTATGATACTTTTACGAGTAACAATCCCTTTTATAACCATAATATCTTTATCACACCTGGGAAGATTAACAATCCTCTAATCCATCTATTACCAGGTTTGGAGCTATTTTAAATATAGAAAAACATTTTTTTCATATTTGGAGTCTGTGTTTTAATGATTTGAGAACAGTGGAGCCTTACTTATGCAAATGTAATTGGCTAGCTTATATCTCAGCAAAGGAGTCACTTCCACTCCCCAGTCTTCTGCTTATTTGTTTATTTTTACTACCCAGTCTTAAAGCATATGATTCAGATTCACACAGTAGTAATGTCTCATTTTACTGCATATTATAGACTAAGACAGTTATTCACAGGTAGGCAAAACTATACATTTTGTTTTGTTTATGAGCTTTTATATTTTGAGATATGTCACATAAAATTCACTTTTAAATTGCACAATTCTGTGGGTGTTAGTATATTTACGAGGTCGTGCATCAGTCACGTCTAATGCTAGAATATTTTCGTTACTTCCCCAAAACCCCATTATCCATTAGTGGTAACTACCCATTTTTCCTTCCTCCCAGACCCTAGCAACAAATAATCTTCCTGTATGAATTTGCCTATTCTGGACATTTCATATAAATGGGTTCATATATTTTGTGGCCTTTCCTGCCTGGCTTCTTTCAGTTGACATAGTTTTCAATGTGTATCTATGTTGTATCATGTATCAGTACTTCATTCTCTTTTATGGCCAAATAATAGTCCATTGTATGAATATACCACATTTTATTTATCCATCCATCAGTTAATGAACATTTGAGCTGTTTACACTTTTTGGTATTATAAATAAGGCTGCTGTGAACATTTGTCTACAAGTCTTGATATAGTATGTGTTTTCCTTTCTCTTGGGCATATATCTAGAAGTGGAATTTCTGGACCATATTGTAACTCTATGTTTAACTTTTTGAAGAATTACCAAACTGTATTCCAGAATGGCTGCACCATTTACATTCGTATCAACAATGTATGAGGGTTGCATTTCTCTACACCCTCACCAACACTTGTCTGCCTTTTATATTATAGCCATTCTAGTACATATGAAGCAGTAGCTCATGGTTTTGATTTGCATTTCCCTGATGACTGATGATATTGAACATCCTTTCATGTGCTTATTGGCTATTTGTATATTTCCTTTGGAGAAATATTTATTCTTTTCCCATTTTTGTTATTTGTTTTTTTATTATTTAGTTATAAGTGCTCTATATTTATTCAGGATAATAGATCCTTATTAGGTATATTATGATTTGCAGATATTTCTCCCACTCTTTGGGCTTTCCTCATTGTTTTGATAGTGTCATCTGATGAACAAAAACTTAATTTTGATGAAATCCAATTTATTTTTTCTTTGGTTGCTTGTGCTTTTAGGTATCATATCTGAGAAACTGTTGCAGATTTACACTATGTTTATAAGAGTTTTATACTTTTAGCTCAGGCATTTGGGTCTTTGCATTTTGAGTTAATATTTGTACATGGTGGGAAGTAGATACCCAAATTCATTCTTTTGTACATGGATATCCAATATCCAATTGTCACAGCATCATTTGTTGAAAAGACTACTACTTCCCCATTGAATGGTCTTGGCACCCTTGTGGAAAATCAATTGACCATACGTATAAGGGCTTACTTCTGGACTCTGAATTCTGTTCCATCGCTTTATGTATCTTTCTTTGTGCTAGTATTATGATGTATTGATTACTTTAGCTTTGTAGTAATTTTTGAAATTGGGAAGATTATTTTGACTCTTCTGGGTCCCTTGAATTTCCATATGGATTTTAGCATCAGCTTCTCAGTTTCTGTAAGGAAGACAGTTGGAATTTTCATAAAGATTGCATTGAATCTGTATATCAATTTGGGTGTATTGTCATCTTAACAGTATTACTTATTTCAACCCATGAACATAGAATATATTTCCATTTCCTTAGGTCTTTAATTTTTTAAGAAATGTTTTATAGTTTTCTTATACTTTTATAGTTATCTTATACTTCTGTTAAGTTTATTCCTGGCTCTTTTTTTAATGATGTTGTAAATGGAGTTAATTTTTAATTTCATTTTTGATTGTTGCTAGTTTATAGAAGTAAGACTAATTTTTATATGTTTGTCTTGTATCCTGCAGTCTTGTTGAACTAGTTTATTTGCTCTGATAATAGTTTTTTTTTTTTAGTACATTCCTTAGGATTTTCTGCATATAATGTCATCTGAAAATAGAGATAGTTTTACCTCTTCCTTTCTCATCTGGCTTTTATTCCACTTTCTTGTCTAATTGCTCTGCTAGAATCACCAGTACAGTGCTGAATAGAAATGATGAGCCCAGTCTGAAGGGGGAAGTCTTTAGCATTTCATCATTAACTATGATAGCTATGGGTTTTCCATAGATTATCTTTATACCTGTGAGGAACTTACATTCTATTACGAGATTGTTGGATGTTAAAATTTGTCAAATGCTTTTTATGCATCTATTTAGATAATCGTGTCAGATTTTTTTCTTATGCAATTAATACAGTGTATTATGTTATTGATTGATTTTTGTATGTTGAATCTGTCTTGTATTCCTGGGATAAATCACACTTAGTCACAATGTATTATTCTTTATATATGCTGACAGACTCAGTTTGCTAGTATTTTGTTAAGGATTTTTACATCTATAATCATAAGGGATATTGGTCTGTATTTTTCTTTCTTTGATATCTTTGTCTAGCTTTGGAATCAGGTAAGATTGCCCTTACAGAATGAGTTTGGAAGTATTCCTCTTCTGTTTTTATGCAAGACTTTATGAAGGATTGGTATTAATCTTTAACTATTTGGTAGAATTCACCAGTGACGCCATCTAATCTTGGGCTTTTCTTTGTGGGTACTTTTAAAATTCAGTTAAATTCATTTAAATTAAATTTAATTCAGTCTCTTTTTATAGATCAGATTGTCTTACTACTTTTTGAGTCCACTTTGGTAGTTTGTGTCTTTCTAGGAATTTGCCTATTCGTGTAGGTTATTTAGTTTGTTGGCATACAGTTTTTCATGGTATTCTTGAACAGTCCCTTTTATTTCTGTAAGGTTGGTCATAATATCCCTGTTTTAGTTCTGATTTTAGTTGAGCCTTCTCTCTTTTTTTATTTTGGTCTGCTTAGCTAAAGATTTATCAGCTTTGTTGACCTTTTTCAAAGAATCAACTATTGGCTTCATTAAATTTTTTCTGTTGTTTTTCTATTTTCTGTTTCATTTATTTCCACTCTAATCCATATTATTCCTCTCTTCTGCGTGCTTTGGATTTGGTTTCCTCTTAACTTTTCTAGTTTCTTAACATGGAAGATTATTCACTTGAGACCTTTCTTCTTTTCTAATGTAGGCATATGCAGCTATAAATTTTCCTCTAAACACTGCTTTCACTACATCCCATAAGTTTTGGAATGTTGTGCCTTCATTTTTATTCTTCTCAATGTATTTTCTAATTTCTCTTTTGATTTCTTCTTTGACGCATTTGTAATTTCCACATATTTATGAATTTCCAATTTCCTTCAGTTATTGATTTCTAATTCCATTCCATTATAGTTGAAGAAAATACTTTGTATGATTTCATTCCCTTTAAATGTATTGAGACTTGTTTTATAGCCTAACATATGATCTATCTTGGAGAATATTCCATGTACACTTGAGAAGAATGTATATTCTGTTGTTGGGTGGTGGAGTGTTCTATAGATGTCTGCTGTTTCTATTTGGTTTATACTGTTGTTGTATATTTCCTTGTATATCTTCTGCCTAGTTCTATCTATTACTGAAAGTGGAGTATTAAAATCTCCAATTATTATTGTTAAATTTTCTGTTTCTCTCTTCATTTCTGTCCATTTTTGTTTTATGTATTTTGAGCTCTGTTGTTTGGTACATAACAGGTTATGATTGTTGTATCTTCTTGATGTTGACCCATTTGTCATGAAATGATAACTTTCTTTTTCTCTAGTAACAATTTTTGTCAAAGTCTTTTTCTCTGATATTAAAATTGGCATTTCAGTTCTCTTTTCGTTACTTTTGGCATGCTGCATCTTTTTCTGTTTTTTTACTTTCAACCTATGTGTGTCTTTGAGTGTAAAATATATATGTAGTACGTAAATGACATGTAGTTTGATCATATATTATTCTAAATCCGTTCTGCCTGTCCCTGCCTTTTCATTGGGAAGTTTAATCCATTTACATTTAATGTAACTACTGATGATATTTACATTTGCTATTTTTGTATTTGTTTTCTATATGTTTTATGTCTGTTCCTCAATTCTGTCATTACTAACTTGTTTTGTGATAAATGGGCATTTTCTAATAAACCATTTTAAACCCCTTCATGTTTCTTTTACTATAGTTGTGTATTTTAAATTATTTTCTTCTGTGGCTGTCCTGGAGATTACAGTTAACACTTATTTGGATTAAAACCAACTTAATTTCAAAAATATATAAAAACTTTTGTTCCTATATATCTCTGTTCTCTTCCCCACCCCCATTTATCTTATACATTGTGTACCCATTCAACACAGATTTATATTTGGTGCTTTATGTAGTTGTCTTTTAGATCAGATAGGAGAATAAAGGAGTTACAAACAAAAAATACATTTAGACTGTATTTTATATTTACCTATGTAGTTACCTTTAATGGTGTTCTTTATTTCTTAATGTGGATTTGAATGACTGTTTACTGTCCTTTCATTTAAGCCTAAATGACTCCCTATAGGACCAGTCTGCTACTGATGAATTCTCATATTTTTGTCTGTCCATTGAAGTCTCTACTCAGTTCACTTAATAGTCAGCTGTTGATTGGACAGAGATTTCCTTAAACATCTTAAACCAATAAATCAGTCTTTGCCAGAGGGCTCTGTGTGCATGTTGGGGTACACCATAAACTCTCAAGCAGTTGACAGCTCTTCCTTAGCCTTCACTTCCTGCTTTTTTGGAGCCTCAAGTTTAGCAAAAGGTTAGAGCTTAGGGACTTCTTGGGTCTTGAATTGCACATAACTCTTTGCATGTACATGGCTTTCTAGATTCCCAGGAGTATGTTGGAGCTTTTCAAAGCTTCTTTGGACATCTTACTTCCCAGCTTTACCTTTTAAACTTTTTAGTTAGTCTATTGTTTGCCCTAATTGATAGCCACTGTCTCAGGCTGTCACGAAGTTAAGATACTTGCCTGTAATTTTTTTTAACAACTTCTTTTCCCCATCCTTCCACCCCGACAAAGGAGAAAGCTTTTCACAGTGGGCACGTTCCAACACAGGTCAAATACAACCAGTAGGTGGGGGTCTACCTAGGATCCACCACACAAGACAAATAATGAGTCTTTGGGATGAGGCTTTGAGAGAGCTCTAGCTGTGTTATATTTCTTCTGGTGGCCACCCAAACTAGGAATACGGGCTGTTACTTTTCAAGGCTACTGCTGAAGAATGGGGTATTTTATGGAGAAGTGAATCTTAATGGTCCTTACTCTGCAATGTTCATTGATGTTTCACCAAAACTATAAAATTGAAATTCATAAATGTTAAAGGACCAGAAATGGTATATGCAGTTCTGAGTGCCACACTTCATTGAAGTTAACTGAAATGATACAGCAAATGGAATAGCCGTTTCAAACATAAATAAAATTTTTCAGCCTAGAAGATGAAGAAGACCTCTATACTTTCTTTAAAAGTCTACAATCATAAACTATGAAAGACTCATTCTAAGTTATATTTAATATTAACCATTGCTACAGAATAAAGTTCAACACCTTTATTTTTCAGAGGAAGGCAGAATTATATGGTAGAGAAAGATTAGACTTTGGAACTAGCCACATCAAAGTTTGAGACTAATTCAAAGTGTACTGGGGTTTGTAGCCATAGGCAGGTCCTTAATCTTTAGTGTCAGTTGCTTTCTATCCCTTTGTGAAATGTAAAGATACTATACTGTTTTTATTAAGGTTTAATTAAAACCATATATATATAATGTTTGTCACAATGCCTAGAGCATAGTAAGCCCTCAATATGTGGCAGCAGTTGTTACTCAAACTCTTCCACAACCCAACATTTTGGCCCACCTGGTGTAATCCTTATTTTGTATAAACTTCTTCCCCCTCCTTCTTTTTCCTCACCATTCATCCTACACCTTAGCTCTTTTGAACTTAACTGAGATTTCAGAAGCACACCCTCCTCTTCTCAGTTTTTGTTCACACTCCCCTACACGAATCACCCCCTCCCACACTAACACCCATATGATTAAATCTGCTTGTTTTTTAAGGCCCAGTTTAAATCCACTTTCTCCATATACGATTATATTCTCAATGACCTAAGTTAAAATTACTCTCTACTCTTTGATCACATTACACCTTTTTTGTATCTCTCTTACCATTTATTTACAGTGTTTTATGTAACTTTCTTTGAGGTGTAACATACACATAGAAAAGTACACACCTTGTAAGTGTACAACTTAATAAATTTTCACGCAGTGAGTATGCATGTATTACTAGCTTCCAGATCAAGAAACTGAGCATGGCCATTATCCCAGAGACCCCTTGTTTCCTCTTCCAGTCACTACCCTTCCCACCACCTCCACCCCACCCTTGCCAAGAGCAACTGCTCTCCTGGCTTCTAAACACCGTGGATTAGCTTTGCTTGTTTTAGAACATTATATGAATGAAATTATACAATGATCAACATTTTGTTTGTAAGATTCAAGCATTTTGCTTTCTGTAGTTTTGGTTCATTCGTTCTAATTGCTGTTTAGTATTCTGTTTATGAATATATACCACAATTTCTTTTTCCATTCTACTGTGTATGGACATTAGGTTTTTTTCCCATTTGGGTTTTAATTTGCATTTCCTTGATGACTAAATAAAGTTGACTGATTTTTTAATACTTTTTTTGGCCGGTCGGATATCCTTTTTCATGAAGGACCTATTTAAATCTTTATTTTTCTCTCCTGTATAATCTTTAAAGGCAGGTAAATATATCACACTCATCATTAACTGCTGACATAGTTTCTAGAAGAATGCCATACTGTATACATCATAGCTTTATATATTTATTGATTGGAAACTTTATGCAGCAGATTAAATTGGGAACTGATCGATGTTCTTCAGAAGGAAGATGTTGCACTGCCACCAGTTAACAAATATATATTGAATACCCATTGTATAAAAAACTGCTTGGCCCATTGGTGATAGAAGAACCATTCACTAATGAACTTGCAAGTCATCTTTACTTCTCTATTCTTTTGTTTCTTCATCTATAACATGGTGTGAATACACAAGATGATGTTGGAGTTTGTTGGGGGTTTTTAAATGTAGACAACCTTGTTCCTGTCTGAACTTACCATTTTACTAAAATTATTTCAGAAATGTTTGAAACTATTGAAGAAAAATTGTAGTAAAATTGGATTTGAGTGGAAACTCAAAGAACAGAAATGGTTGATCAGGAATTAATTGACTCAAGGCCCACTGCTTCAGTATTTTTGTTCATTCTTAATCTGTACGCAGAAACTACATTCATATAATCTGAACATTTTATGTGAGGTTAATTTAAAACAAAGAAAAACTGAGACAATCTAGAAATGAAAGTAAGCATACCAGTATAGTTTGCACTATATACAGAGATATTTTTTTTAATTAAAAAAAAAACTACAATCCAAATTGAGCAAAAGGATAATTGTTTTAAATGGCTCTTTTACAAGCAATAATGAGAAATCAAGTCTTTTTTAAGAAATAATAAAAGCAGAAATATTTACTTTTTATTATTAAAAAATTGACACAAATTCCTTTTTAAAATATTGAGGATTTATCAGTGACTACACCTGAGGTTTATATTCTTTTATTAGTAATTTTTAAACTTTGCAATAAGATCCTTGACATACCAATCATGATTCATCATGGCTGAGTCTTTTTCATGGGATTGTTACCTAAAATCATTTCAGCTAATAATCCCATGAAAAAGGAAAGGCAAGTTGGAAGGAAAGACCTGGTTACTAAGGTCATACATGATCATTATGATCATTTGTTTATATATACATGGTAGTTTAATTATTTATTTTTATTTTTTAAATAGATCTTTATTGGAGTATAATTGCTTCAGAATACTGTGTTGGTTTCTGTTGCACAGCAGAGCAAATCAGCCATATGCATAACACATGTCCCCATATCCCTGCCCTCTTGAGCCTCCCTCCCATCCTCCCTATCCCACCCCTCTAGGTCATCACAAAGCACTGAGCCTATCTCCCTGTGCTGTGCTGCTGCTTCCCACCAGCCAACTGTTTTACATTCGGTAGTGTATATATGTTGATGCTACTCTCACTTCGTCCCAGCTTCCCCCTCCCACCCCATGTCCTCAAGTCCATTCTCTGTGTCTACCTCTTTATTCCTGCCCTGCAACTAGGTTCATCAGTACCTTTTTTTTTTTTTAGATTCCATATATATGCGTTAGCATACGGTATTTGATATTTGTTTTTCTCTTTCTGACTTACTTCACTCTGTATAACAGACTCTAAGTCCATCCACCTCACTACAAATAACTCAATTTTGTTTCTTTTTATGGCTGAGTAATATTCCATTTTATATATGTGCCACATCTTCTTTATCTACTCATCTGTCAATAGACATTTAGGTTGGTTCCATGTCCTGGCTATTGTAAATGGTGCTGCAGTGAACATTGTGGTACGTGTCTCTTTTTAAATTATAGTTTTTTCAGGGTATATGCCCAGTACTGGGATTGCTGGGTCATATGGTAGTTCTATTTTTAGATTTTTAAGGAACTGCTATACTGTTTTCCATAGTGGTTGTATCAATTTACATTCCCACCAAAAGTGGAGGAAGGTTCACTTTTCACCACACCCTTTCCAGCATTTATTGTTTCTAGATATTTTGATTCTGACCAGCGTGAGGTGTTACCTCATTGTAGTTTTGATTTGCATTTCTCTAATAATTAGTGATGTTGAGCATCTTTTCATGTGCCTCTTGGACATCTGTATGTCATCCTTGGTGAAATGTCTGTTTAAGTCTTCCACCCATTTTTTAACTGGATTGGTTTTTTTTTTGATATTGAGCTCCATGAGGTTTTTGTATATTTTGGAGATTAATCCTTTGTCTGTTGTTTCACTTGCAAATATTTTCTCCCATTCTGAGGGTTGTCTTTTTGTCTTGTTTATAGTTTCCTTTGCTGTGCAAAAAGCTTTTAAGTTTAATTAAGTCCCATTTGTTTATTTTTGTTTTTATTTCCGTTACTCTAGGAGGTGGGTCAAAAAAGATCTTGCGGGCTTCCCTGGTGGCGCAGTGGTTGAGGGTCCACCTGCCGACGCAGGGGACGCGGGTTCGTGTCCCGGTCCGGGAGGATCCCACGTGCCGCGGAGCAGCTGGGCCCGTGAGCCATGGCCGCTGGGCCTGCGCGTCCAGAGCCTGTGCTCCGCAACGGGAGAGGCCACAAACAGTGAGAAGCCCACGTACTGAGAAAAAAAAAAAAAAAAAAAAAGACCTTGCTGTGGTTTATGTCCAAGAGTGTTTTTCCTATGCCTCCCTCAAAGAGTTTTATAGTGTCTGGTCTTACATTTAAGTCTTTAATCCATTTGGAGTTTATTTTTGGTGTATGGTGTTAGGGAGTGTTCTAATTTCATTCTTTTAAACATAGTCGTCCAGTTTTCCCAGCGCACTTATTGAAGAGGCTGTCTTTTCTCCATTGTATGCTCTTGACTCCTTTGTTGTAAATTAGTTGCCCATATGTGCATGGGTTTATCTCTGGGCTTTCTATCCTGTTCCATTGATCTATATTTCTGTTTTTGTGCCTGTACCATACTGTCTTGATTACTGTAGCTTTGTGGTATCGTTCGAAGTCAGGGAGCCTGATTCCTCCAACTCCGTTTTTCATTCTCAAGATTGCTTTGGCTATTCAGGGTCTTTTGTATTTCCATACGGATTGTAAAATTTTTTGTTCTAGTTCTGTGAAGAATGCCATTGGTAGCTTGATAGGGATTGCATTGAATCTGTAGGTCACTTTGGGTAGTGTAGTCATTTTCAGTGTTGATTCTTCCAATCCAAGAACATGGTATATTTCTCCATCTGTTTATGTCATCTTGGATTTCTTTCATCAGTGTTTTATAGTTTTCTGTGGACAAGTCTTTCACCTCCTTAGGCAGGTTTATTCCTAGGTATTTTATTCTTTTTATTGCAATGGTAAATGGGAGTTTTCCTTAATTTCTCTTTCTGCTTTTTCATTGTTGGTGTATAGGAATGCCAGAGATTTCTGTGCATTAATTTTGTATCCGGCAACCTTACCAAATTCATTGATTAGCTCTAGTAGATTTCTGGTGGCATCTTTAGGATTTTCCATGTATAGTATCATGTGATCAACAAACAGTGACAGTTTTACCTCTTATTTTCCAACTTGTATTCCTTTTATTTCCTTTTCTTCTCTGATTGCTGTGGCTAGGACTTCCAAAACTATGTTGAATAATAGTGGCAAGAGTGGACGTCCTTGTCTTGTTCCTGATCTTAGTGGAAATGCTTTCAGTTTTTCACCATTGAGTATGATGCTTGCTGTGGGTTTGTCATATATGGCTTTTATTATGTGGAGGTAGGTTCCCTCTATGCCTATTTTCTGGAGAGTTTTTATCATAAATGGGTGTTGAATTGTGTCAAAAGCTTTTTCTGCATGTATTGAGATGATCATATGGGTTTTTTTCCTAATTTGTTAATATGGTGTATCACATTGATTGATTTGCATATATTGAAGAATCCTTGCATCCCTGGAATAAGTCTCACTTGATCATGGTGTATGATCCTTTTAACGTGCTGTTGGGTTCTGTTTGCTAGTATTTTGTTCATATTTTTGCATCTGTGTTCATCAGTGATATTGCTCTGTAATTTTCTTTTTTTGTGATATCTTTTTCTGGTTTTGGTATCAGGGTGATGGCTTTGTAGAATGAATTTGGGAGTGTTTCTCCCACTGCAATTTTTTGGAAGAGTTTGAGAAGGATTGGTGTTAGGTCTTCTCTAAATGTTTGATAGAATTTGCCTGTGAAGCCATCAGGTCCTGGACTTTTGTTTGTTGGAAGATTTTTAATTACGTTTTCAATTTCATTACTTGTGATATGTCTGTTTATATTTTCTAATTCTTCCTGGTTCAATCTGGAAGATTGTACCTTTCCAAGAATTTTTCCGTTTCTTCATGGTTGTCCATTTTATTGGCATATAGTTGTTTGTAGTAGTGTCTTATAATCCTTTGTATTTCTGCAGTGTCAGTGGTGATTTCTCCTTTTTCATTTCTAATTTTATTGATTTGCATCCTCTCCCTTTTTTTCTTGATGACTTTGGCTAAGGGTTTATCAATTTTATCTTCTCAAAGAACCAGCTTTTAGTTTTATTGAACTTTGCTATTGTTTTCTCCGTTTCTATTGAATTTATTTCTACTCTATATGATTTCTTTCCTTCTACTGATTTTGGGTTTTCTTTGTTCTTCTTTCTCTGGTTGTTTTAAGTGTAGGCTTAGATTGTTTATTTGAGATTTTTCTTGTTTCTTGAGGTGAGATTGAATTGCTATAAGCTTCCCTATTAGAACTGCTTTTGCTGCGTCCCATAGGTTTTGTGTTGTCCTGTTTTTATTGTCATTTGTTTTTATGTATTTTTTTATTTCTTCTTTGATTTCTTCAGTGATCTCTTGGTTATTTAGTAGCACACTGTTTAGCCTCCATGTATTTGTGTATTTTACAATTTTTTTCCTGTAATTGATTTCCAATCTCATAGCGTTATGGTCAGAAAAGATGCTTGATATGATTTCAATTTTCTTTCATTTTCCGAGGCTTGATTTGTCACCCGAGATGTGATCTATCCTGGAGAATGTTCCATGTGCACTTGAGAAGAAAGTGTAATCTGCTGTTTTTGGATGGACTGTCCTATAAATATCAATTAAATCTATCTGGTCTATTGTGTCATTTAAAGCTCCTGTTTCCTTATTAATTTTCTGTTTGGATGGTTGTCCATTGGTGTAAGTGAGGAGTTAAAGTCCCCCACTATTACTTTGTTACTGTCGATTTCCTCTTTTATAGCTGTTAGCAGTTGCCTTATGTATTGAGGTGCTCCTATGTTGGGTGCATATATATTTATAGTTGTTATATCTTCTTGGATTGATCCCTTGATCATTACGTAGTGTCCTTCCTTGTCTCTTATAATTATCTTTATTTTAAAAGTCTATTTTATCTGATATGAGAATTGCTACTCCAGCTTTCTTTTGATTTCCATTTGCATGGAATATCTTTTTCCATCCCCTCACTTTCAGTCTGTATGTGTCCCTAGGTCTGAAGTGGGTCTCTTGTAGACAGCATATATATGGGTCTTCTTTTTGTATCCATTCAGCCAGTCTGTCTCTTTTGGTTGGGGCATTTAATCCATTTACATTCAAGGTTGTTATAGATATGTGTGCTCCTTGGTTTGTTTTTGTGGGTCTCTTTCTTCTCTTGTGTTTCCTGCCTAGAGAAGTTTCTTTAGCATTTGTTTTAAAGCTGGTTTGGTGGTGCTCATTTCTCTTAGCTTTTGCTTGTCTGAAAAGCTTTTGACTTCATCGAATCTGAATGAGATCCTTGCTGGGTAGAGTAATCTTGGTTGTAGGTTTTTCTCTTTCATCACTTTAAGTATATCCTGCCACTCCCTTCTGGCCTGCAGAGTTTCCGCTGAAAAATCAGCTGATAACCTCATGGGGATTCCTTTGTGTGTTACTTTTTGTTTTTCCCTTGCTGGTTTTAATATCTTTTCTTTGAATTTAATCTTTGTTAGTTTGATTAATATGTATCTTGGTGTGTTTTGCCTAGGGTTTATCCTGTATGGGACTCTCTGTACTTCCTGGACTTGGGTGACTATTTCCTTTCCCATGTTAGGGAAGTTTTTAGCTATAATCTCTTCAAATATTTTCTCACACCCTTTCTTTTTCTCTTCTTTTTCTGGGAATCCTATAATTCAAATGTTGTTGCGTTTAGTGTTGTCCCAGAGGTCTCTGAGATTGTCTTCCATTCTTTTCATTCTTTTTTCTTTAATCTTCTCCTTGGCAATTATTTCCACCATTTTGTCTTCCTGCTCCCATATTCATTCTTCTGCCTCAGTTATTCTGTTATTGATGCCTTTAGTGTGTTTTTCATTTCAGTATTGTGTTGTTCATCTCTGTTTGCTTGGTCTTTAGTTCTTCTAGATCTTTGTTAAACATTTCTTGTATTTTCTCAGTTTGTACCTCCGTTCTCTTTCTGAGATTCTGGATCATCTTTACTGTCATTACTCTGAATTCTTTTTCAGGTAGACTGCCTATTTCCTCTTCATTCATTTGGTCTTGTAGGTTTTTACCTTGCTCCTTCAACTGTGACATATTGTTTTGCCGTCTCTTTTTCTTTTTTCTTTGTTTTTTTTGATGGATGGGATTGTGTTCCTGTTTTACTGGTTGTTTGGCCTGAGGCTTCCAACACTGGGGGTTGTCGGCTGTTGGGTAGAGCTGGGTCTTGGTGCTGAGATGAGGAACTTTGTGAGACCTCATTCTGATGAATATTCCCTGGGGTCTGAGGTTCTCTGTTAGTCCAGTAGTTCGGACTTGCAGCTCCCACCGCAGGAGCTTCGGCCCGACCTCTGGCTCGTGAACCAAGATCCCGCAAGCTGCGTGGGATGGCAAACAAAACAAAACAAAACAAAAAAGCAATTACAAAGTAAAAAATAAAATTAGACTAGGAAAGTAACAGATATGTTAGAAAGAACTTAAAAATAAAAATATAGATGAATAAACAACCAGAAGGTACATCAGTACCACAATAGTAAGAAAGGGGATGGGGGAAAAGAAAAAAAGTTGTTGGGGGGAGGCCTTGGCTGTGGAGGGGGGGGCTGAAACAAGGGTGAGGTTTGGGTTGTGGGCAGGGCCTATGCTTAGGACCCACAGGGCTGGAAAAGGCCCTGGGGTCTGTGGGGGTTGGAGCTTAGTTAAGCTCAAGGAACAGAAGGGGCCCAGACATGCCCCCACCCCTGGTCTCAGAGGGCAGAGGACCTCACCTGGGATCCCAGCAGGCTTCCTGGGCTCGAGTGGGCGGGGTAAACGCCCTCCTCTCCTCTCCTGCTCCTCCGGTCTGGGAGGGCCTCTCCCGCCTGTCTTTCCTGATCTCTCCTATGCCCCGAGAACCAACGTGGCAGCGGGGACAGGGGGGCCTCAGAGGACAGGGGACTGGCCTGGGAGCTCAGCAGGCTCCCAGGCCCGAGTAGGTGGGGCAGTCGCCCTCCACTTCTCTCCCGTTCCTGCTGGAGGGCCCCTCCTGCCTGCCTCTCCTGATTTCCCCAGGCTCCCTCCTATGCCTCCAGGACCCATGGCACCTGGATGGGGCTTTGGAGTCGGGTACCGGCTTGGGAGCTCAACAGGCTCCCCGGCCCAAGTGGGCCAGGCGGTCACCCTCCGCTTCTCTCCCGCTCTTCCTGCAGAGTCCCTCCTGCCTGCCTCTCTTGATCTCCCTGGTCTCAAGGGTGCCGATCCTGTCTGGCCTCCACTGCCCTCCCCCCTCAGTCCCCCCATGTCCTACTGGTTCACTTGAGGGTTCCTCCTATCTCCTTGGGCATCAGTGTTCCCCACCAGCAGCCAGCAGGTGTCCTAGTTGTGGGGAGATGCTCTAATTCTTCTTTAAATTAATTATGTTGACTTCAAAGTAATCTTTTAAGTATATTGTTTATTATGTAGTTACCACAAAAATAAGATTTACCACGTGAATTTCAAAGGTGATGTTTGATCTTAGTCTAAGCTCGGCTTAATAGTACTATTAACAGCTCTTAATTTCTCTCCAGGGCCTAGACTAGAAGACACCATAACTAACCAACAGACTTATGCAGTGCTTTTCCAGCTGTGCTATTCCCTGGGACACCAAACCTTCATGTACTTTACACTGTGTACTTCTGCAGTATTCTCTGAGTGTTCCTGTCAAATGCCAGACTCTGGTGGACTTTAGCCATGCCTCAGACTCAGCTGTGTATTATTGTTCTGTCCAGAACCTGGAACAATAGAAAAATCAAATCTCTTTATGATCAAGGTCAGGCCCCTTCAAAGAGTTTTCTCTCCAGAAACTCTATCTAACTGTACCTTAAAATTATTGGAGGATTTCAACAACTGTTATACTTTCAAAGGCTCAGGCTAATTAGACGTTTGACCGTATTACTTTTACCTCATTTATGTATTACCTAGCGAATGTATTATTTGCTTAATACTTGTAAGGGAATATAATTCTATCATGTCTTTGGGACCTTTCTAAATTCCATCTTTTATTGTCATCTGTAATACATGAATGTTAATAATACTATAGGTCTTGGTAAGAAAAAGACTCCTAATAGAAATTAATAAGTTCTTCTCTTTAGAAGTATTAGAAAAACTTTCAGTGATATAATTTTGGTTGCTTTCCAAGCCATTCAGTTTGCTTACACTCACTGATTAGTAACAAAATCTTCTCACGTATAAAATGAGTGGATTAGGCTAGATGAGCAAATTCTTTCCAGATTCACCTCTCTATGCAAGTGTCTCATTTATAAAATGTGTATAATAAAAAATACTTGGGGAGAACAGTTCAAGATCTTGATGCAGGAAGCTCTTGAACTCATCTCCTCCCATGGACACATTGAGTCTCCAGCTACATATGGAAAATTTCCTCTTTAAAAAAACCGAAAGGCTGGCCGAGTGACGACTACACATCAGACAAACAAGAAGAAAGCCACATGAAGCAGGTAGGGGAGGCTCAGACACAATCTTGCCATAAACCCCACCAGTGACACAGCAACCTCCAATCAAGAGGGAACTCAAAACCCGGAGCTTCTCATTAGGAGCAAAGGGTTCACACTCCACATTGCACACCCCAAGTTTTAAGACCTGCACCTGAGAGACGAACCCTCAAAAAAACATATAATTTTGAAAACCAGTGGGGCTCACAGCCCGAGAACCACAAGACTATAAGGTTCTGAGACATGGCTATTGGAGGGCCTACACACTCGGACTTACCTGCCCCAGGGGCCAGCTCAGAGTCAGCCTGTCTTGCCCAGACATAAGGGAAGGAGGATCACCTACTTATATTAAAGCATCAGCCTGAGGGGTAGGCATCCGATTGAAGACACATCTAGGAGACAGCTGGAACACTGTCCAGGGACAGAGACTTGCAGGTGCTATCTTTGCAGTCTCTCTTTGCTGTGCTCCAGAATATCAGTATCTCCCAGAAGGGAGCTACTACATGTATCTGGTGCCCTGATTTTTGCAGTTTCCGCCCAGGAGACACGTCTTAATTGCCTTGCTTTGGAGGCCAGGGGAGCTTGTGTTCCCGGTCCAATGGAACTGTAACACACAGTCACCCAGAAAGGAGATCTTACACCCTTGTCTGGCACCCTGATTTTTGTGGCTGCTGCCAGAGGATACCTCTACATAGCATGGCACCGGTGCCAGTGGGGCTTACAGTAAAGGGTCCCACAGGACTGTAACCAACAGAGAAAGAGTTCTTCAACAGCTACCACCTCTAGGCACAGCAGCAGTCACAGACCCAAGAGTTCAGTTTTTCTGTAGAGACCTGTTACCCAGCTGTCACGGCTGCAGCCTGAGGGGCAGGCTTCTACTTAACCGTGTATCTAGCAGCTGATTGTAATCCTTTTCGGAGACCTCAGAGGGCTGGTGCTATCTTCGTGCTCTCCCTCTGCCACACTCCTGAATGCCAGTGTGCCCCCAGGGGGAGCTTTCCATTCATCTGGCAGCCTGGTTTTTGTAGCCACTGCCCAGGGGATGCCCCTAAATCAACTGGCTCTGGTAGCCGGGGGGGCTTGCATTCCTGGGTCATTCCAGAGTAATGTGGCAGTTGGAAAGACAGTTCTTGGCCAGGTACCACCTCCAAGGCACTGCACAGACGGCAGACTGGGACACCCCCTCCCATCCCCAGTTTTTCTGTGAAGGAAGCCTCTGCTTTCCTCGAGCTTTGGCCTAAGGGGTAGGCTTCAGGTTTGGCATATGTCTAGTGGCCTACAGAGCTACTCTCAAGGAACAGATGTAGTCTTGCCTCTTTCCCTCTGCCTTGCTCCAGCTCACCAGTATCTCATACACTTGTCAGGAGCCCTGATTTTTGCAACTTCCCAAGTGACACCTCCAGATTGCTTGGCTCTGGTGGCAAGCAGCGTTTATGCTATAGTCATACTGGACTATATATACTTGCATACTTTTAAAAGCTGCTGCCTGAGGGTCCAACTTCCAGTCAGCCTGATTTTAGGTGCTGAGATCCTCCCTTCTGGGACCTTGATAGGTCTTGGTACATACCTAACTACTGGGAGCTATTAAAGATATAATAAGCTGCTTGGACAAGCACAAAAGTTTAAGGGACAACCAAGACCTAGGACAGAGTTGAACAACAAGTTTCATCTCCTACATCCTTCAAGACTGGGAGGGGTGGTAGTTTCATCTACTGCATAGAAACCAACACAGAGTTAAGCAAAATGAAGAAACAAAGGAATATGTTCCAGGGACTTCCCTGGTGGCACAGTGGTTAAGAATCTGCCTGCCAGTGCAGGGGACATGGGTTCGAGCCCTGGTCCATGAAGATCCCATATGCTGCTTAGCAACTAAGCCCGTGCGCCACAACTATTGAGCCTGCGCTCTAGAGCCTGCAAGTCACAACTACTGAGCCTGAGAGCCACAACTACTGAAACCCGTGCGCCTAGAGCCCATGCTCCACAAGAGAAGCCACCACAATGAGAAACCCGTGCACCACAACAAAGAGTAGCCCCCGCTTGCCGCAACTAGAGAAAGCCCACGCACAGCAACGAAGACCCAATGCAGCCAAAAATAAATAAATAAATAAATTTAAAAAATATATATATATGTGTTCCAAATGAAAGAACAAGGTAAAACCTCAGCAAAAATTCTTAATAAAATGGAGATAAGACACATTATAATTAAAATGTCAGAAGTTAAAGACATGGAGAGAATCTTAAAAGCAGCAAGAAAAAACAACTAGTTATGTACAAGCAGACCCTCATAAGATTACCTGCAGATTGGTCAGCAGAAACTTCACAAGCCTTTGGGATTGGCACAATATATTCAAAATGCTAAAAGGAAAAAAATCTCCATCTGTGATCAAGAATACTCTATCCAGCAAAGTTATCATTCAGAATGGAAGGAGAGATAAAGAGATTTTAAACCAAGCAAAAGCTAAAGGAGTTTATCACCCATGAACCAGCCTTACAAGAAATGTTAAAGGGACTTCTATAAGCTCTAAAGAAAGGGTACTAACTAGTAACAAGAAAACATATGAAAGAATAAGTGTCACTGAGAAAGTAAATATATAGTAAATGTAATGGGTTAGTTATAAAGCTAGTATGAAGATAAAAAAACAAGTAGTAAAACTATGATTATAATAACTAATGGATACAGAAGATTAAAAGATATAAAATGTGACATAAAACATTGGAGGGCAGAGTAAAAACGCTGAACTTCAGAATGTAATCAAATTTAAGGTGTTAACCACCTGAAGTAGACTGTTAAAAGTTTTTATATGTAAGCCTTATGGTAACCATAAAGCAAAAACCTATAGTAAATTCACAAAAGATAGAGAGAAAGCAGTACAAGCATATCACTAAAGAAGGTCATCAGACTACAAAGAAAGAGAGCAAGAGCAAGAGAGGAACCACAAAAACTTCCAGAAAACAAATAAGATGGCAATAAGTACATACCTGTCAATAATTACTTTAAATGTAAATTTACTAACTCCTTCAATCAAAAGACAGAGTGGCTGAAAAGATAAAAAACAAAACCCATTTATATGCTACCTACAGGAGACTTGATTTAGATATAAGGACACACAGAGACTTGAAAGTGAAGGGATAGAAAATATTCCATGAAAACAGAAACCAAAATAAGCTGGGGTAGCTATACTTTTATCAAAATTGACTTTCAAACAAAGGCTATATAATAAGAGACAAAGAAGACATTATATTATATTGGGCCAACCCAACAAGAAGATAAAACATTTATAAAATATTTTTGTATCCAACTTAGGGGGACCTAAATATGTAAAGCATATATTAACAAACTTGAAGTGAGAAACAGACACCAGTACAACAATAGTAGCGGACTCTAATGCCCCCTTTACCTCAGTGGATAGATCATCCAGACAGAAAATCAATAAGGAAACATCATCCTTAAAAGACACAGTAAGGGCTTCCCTGGTGGCGCAGTGGTTGAGGGTCCGTCTGCCGATGCGGGGGACACGGGTTTGTGCCCCAGTCCAGGAAGATCCCACATGCCACGGAGCAGCTGGGCCCGTGAGCCATGGCCTCTGAGCCTGCGCGTCCGGAGCCTGTGCTCCACAACGGGAGGCCACAACAGTGAGAGGCCTGCATACTGAAAAAAAAAAAAAAAAAAAAAAAAAAAGGCACAGTAGACCAGATATACTTAACAGATATATAAAAGACATTCCATCCAAAAACAAGAGAATACGTTCTTTTCAAGTACAGATGGAACATTCTCCAGGATAGATCATATGTTAAGCCACAAGACAAAGTCTTAATAAATGTAAGAGAATTGACATCATGTCAAGCATCTCTTCCAACCACAGCGGTATGAATCTAGAAATCAATTACATGAAGAAAAGTGTAAAGTTCACAAATATGTGGAACTTAAACAACATGCTACTTGAACAACCAATGAGTCAAAGAAGAAATTGAAAGAGAAATAAAAAATACTTTGAGACTAATGAAAATGGGAATATAACAAAGTTTATGGAATACAGTAAAAGCAGTTCTAAGAGGAAAGTTAATGGCAATAAATGCCTACCTTAAGAAACAAGAAGAGTCTCAAATAAACAACCTTACTTTTCACCTCACTAGATAAAGAAGAATAAAGCCTAAAGTTACTAGAAGGAAAGAAATAACAAAGGTTAGAGCAGAAATAAATGAAAGAGACAATAGAAAATATCAATGAAAATAAGAGCTGGTTCTCTGAAAAGATAAACAATACTGAAAAACCGTAAGCTAGACTCACCAAGAAAAAAAGAGAGGACTCAAATAAATAACAACAGAAGTGAAGAGAAGATGGTACAACTGATAGCACAGAATACAAAGGATCATACAAGACTACTTTGAACAGATATATGCCAACATATTGAACAACCTAGAAGAAATGGATAAACTCCTAGAAACATACAACCTACCAAGACTGAATCATGAAGAAATAGAAAATCTGAACCAACTGATTACTAGTAAGGAGACGGAATCACTAATCAAAAACCTGCCAACAAACAAAAGTCCAGGACCAGGCAGGTTCACTGGTGAATTCCACCAAACATTCAAAGAAGAATTACTACCTGTCCTTCTCAAACTCTTCCAAAAAATAGAAGGGGTGGAAACTCTTCCAAACTCATTTTGTGAGGCCAGCATTACCCTGATCCCCAAACCGGACAAGGATGCCACAAATAAAGAAAATAACAGGCCAGTATTCCTGATGAATACAGGTGTAAAAAATACTAGCAAACAATTCAACAATACATTGAAAGGATCATACACCATGATCAAGTGGGATTTATTCTAGAGATGCAAGGCTGGCTCAGCATTCACAAATCAGTCAATGTGATTCAACACATTAACAAAATGAAGGATAAAAATCATACGATCGTTTCCATAGCTACAGGAAAAGCATTTGACAAAAATCAACATTCATTTATGATAAAAACTCAACAAAGTGGCTATGAAGGGAATGTACCCCAACATAACAGAAGCCATATATTGTACAACAAGCCCACAGTCAACATCATACTCAAAAATTGAAAGCTTTTCCTGTAAGATTAGGAACAAGACAGGGATGCCCACTTTTGCCACTTTTATTCAGCATAGTATTGGGAGTCTTAGCCAGAGCAATTAGGCAAGAACAAGAAATAAAAGGCATCTATATTGGAAAGGAGGGAGTAAAACTGTCACCATTTGCAGGTGATGTGACGTTATATATAGAAAACCCTAAAGACTCCAACAAAAAAACTTCTAGAACGAATAAACAAATTGAGTAATGTTGCAGGATACAAAATCAATACACGAAAATCTTTTGCATTTCTACACACTAATAACAAACTATCAGAAAGCAAAATTAAGAAAACAATCCCATTTCCAACTGCATTAAAAAGGATAAAATACCTAGGATTACATTTAACCAAAGATGTTCAAGACCTGCATACTGAAAACTACAAGACATCAAGGAGAGTAGTTGAAGAAGGCACAAATAAGTGGAGAGATATTTTGTGCTCATGGATTGGGAGAATTAATAGTGTTAAAATGTCCATACTACCCAAAGCAGTCTACAGATTCAATACAATCCCTATCAAAATTCCAATAGCATTTTTCACAGAAATAGAACAAAGAATTCTAAAATTTTTATGAAACCACAAAAGACCTCAAGCGGCCAAAGCAATCTTGAGAAAGACGAACAAACGTGTAAGCATCACAGTCCCTGATTTCAAGCTCTATTTCATATCTATAGTAATTAAAGCAGTATGGTATTGGCATAAAGACAAACACATAGTTGAATGGAGCAGAATAGAGAGCCCAGAAATAAACCCACACATATGTGATCAATTAATTTACAACAGAGGAGCCAAAATTAGTGGGGTAAGGACAGTCTCTCCAATAAATGGAGTTGAGAAAACTGGAGAGCCACATGCAAAAGAGTGAAACTGGAACACTATCTTATACTGTACAGGAAAATCAACTCAAAATGGATTAAAGACTTGAACATAAGATCTGAAATCATAAAACTCCTAGAAGAAAACATAGGTAGCAAGCTCCTTGACATAGGTCTTGGCGATGATTTCTTTAATCTGACACCAAAAATAAAATTTTTTAAAAGCAAAGATAAAAAGTGGAACTATATCAAACCAAACAACTTCCACACAGCAAAGAAAACCATCAACCAAATAAAAAGGTAACCTACTGAATGGGAGAAAATATTTGCAAGTCATATATCTGTTAAGGGGTTAATATTCAAAGTGTATAAAAAACTCATACAACTCAATAACGGAAAAAAAAAAAGTAATTCGATTTTAAAATGGGGTAGAACATCTCAATAGACATTTTCCAAAGAAGACATAAAGATGGACAACAGGTACGTGAAAAGATGCTCAACATCACAAATCATCAGGGAAATGAAAAAACCACAATGAGATATCACCTCACACCTGTCAGAATGGCTGTTATCAAAAAGAACTCAAATAACAAGTGTTGGTGAGGATGTGGAGAAAATTGAACCCTCGTGCACTGTTGGTAGGAATATAAATTGGTGCAGCCACTATGAAAAACAGTATGGAGGTTCCTCAAAAAATTAAAAATACAACTATCATATGATCCAGAGTTCCACTTCTGGGTATATATCTGACAAATGAAACACTAACTCAAAAAGATAAGCACCTTCATGTTCACTGCAGCACTGTTTACAATAGCCAAGACATGGAAACAACCTAAGTGTCCAATGATGAATGAATGGATAAAGAAATTGTGTGTATATACAGTGGAATATTATTCAGCTGTAAAAAAGAATGAAATCTTTCCATTTGCAGCAACATGGATGGACCTCAAGGGCATTATGCTAAGTGAAATAAGTCAGACAGAGAAAG
Source organism: Orcinus orca (assembly GCF_937001465.1). Lineage (NCBI taxonomy): Eukaryota > Metazoa > Chordata > Mammalia > Artiodactyla > Delphinidae > Orcinus > Orcinus orca. The sequence goes on from NC_064560.1 coordinate 102,308,230, forward strand.
ACGAATACAATGTGATGTCTCTTCCATGTTGAAACTAAAAATCCCTTTTAAAAAAAGCTAACAGATATAGATAATATATTGTTTGTTGTCAAAGGATGATGGTAGAGGGTGGGAGAGATGAGTGAACTTGGTCAAGAGGTTAAAAATAAAAAATCTTGAAATCATACATTAAGTCAGAAGTATATGCCTTGAATTGTAGGAGTCCATAGGCAAATTAGAATTTTTGGTGCACAAATTGAAAGCATGTTCTTATAAATAAAAGCAGTTGGACTTTATAACATTTTATACACATGCTGTTTTCTTTATTTTCTACATAATAATGTAAGGATTATCTTTTGCATCAGTCTTTTTATAGGTAATAATGTGTCATTGCAAGGAGACAGCTTAATTGCATTCTAGGAGCTACTGTCACCATCCTCATTAACTGGCATTTAGGCAGTATAGGTAACATATACTTTATGTATACTAAAGTATGTGTGAATGTTTTCATATAAATAATGTTGAGGCCATTTTTTTTAACATCTGTAAGAAAATAGGGGCTTATTTATAATGGGTTTTGAAATTTAATGTCTCAAAAGAACTATAAAAACAGCTTCACAGGAAAAAAAACAAAAAAAAACAAAAAAACAACCTGCCTCAAGGTGGTTGGGGGGATTAATTGATGTAACACATACAAAGCAGTCCAAAACTGTCCAGGTATTGTTATGTATCCTATGACTATATTTTGCCACAAGTCTTTTATGATTTTTATTTGTATTTTTGTACCTTTAAGCAGTGTTTACCTTTAACTTAATAGTTTATTTGTAAATGGTATGAATAAACATTGAAGACTGGCTTGCTACTGAGGATTTTGAGTGACATGTTCATGGCCATATTAAATATTAAGCTTAATTTCAAAGTCTGTAAAGCATACTTTTAAAAAAAAGAGCAAGACCAAAGGAAAAATCTCATTTTAAGAATGGCATTAGAGTGTTAGTTATCCTGTGAACAGAACATTCTCTGTACCTTCCCCTTTTTTGAGTCTTGCATAAATATAATCTGACGCTGAGTTAGGTGTTAACTGACACCATATCTTGCTTGATCAACCTGCAGTTTAGTTATGAAGCAGGAAAACAAGGTGTAAACTATCCAAGATCTCCACATGGCCTGGAATGACCTATGGCATCTTATATAGCCCTGGTTTCAAAATTATGAATAGATAGCCTATAAATACTTAATTATATTAAACAGTGTCACTGAATGTCTAGAACTTCTCAATGGGGAAGAGGCTGTAATAAGTTATTTTTCTTTGAAAATTAGAACCACTGAAAATTGGATAGGCCAGGTCACAATATAGAGCCCTTCCTATCAGGAGAAGTGTTCAGAGGTAACCCATCATTCAGGAGGATAGCCATTTCCACACCTGGCAGGAAGTTGAACTATACAACCTTATGAACTCATTTCCAGTTCATTAATTTCACAAAATTAAAGAAATTGATGACCTGTCTGGGTATTGTCATTGTTACTTTCAAATTGAGGCGCTCTATTTTCTCTTTGACATGTAAGGTGTCAACGTATAGAGTCTTGAACCATAAGCAGTTTTATTCTTAACATTGCCTACTATATGATTCAGGAGGTATAATTTGAGTTGTTTATTATATGTCTCCAAAGTATTGGGTTGGCCAAAAAGTGCCTTCGGTTTTAAGTAAAAATAAAAGACATTTTTCATTTTCACCAAGAACTTTATGGAACAACGTATTCACCTTCTGCCATTTTTCAGGCAACTTCATAATTCCATCTTCCCAAAACTTTATCTTTTTGAGCAAAGAACTGTTCCAGGTGCCTTTTACAGTCTTCCAGGGAATTGAAATTTTTTCCATTAAGAGGATTTTGTAAAGACCAAAATAAATGGAAATCTGAAGGTGCAATGTCTGTTGAATATGGTGGATGAATCAGAACTTCCCAGCCAAGCTGTAATAGTTTTTGCCTGGTCATCAGAGAAACATGTGGTCTTGCATTGTCCTGATGGAAGATTCTGTGTTTTCTGTTGACTAGTTCTGGATGCTTTTCGTGGAGTGCTGCTTTCAGTTGGTCTAATTGGGAACTTGTTTGACTTAATCTTTGATTTTCCAGAAGGAGTTCATAATAGAGGACTCCCTTCCAATACCACCATATACACAACATCACCTTCTTTGGGTGAAGACCGGCCTTTGGTGTGGTTGGTGGTGGTTCATTTCGCTTGCCCCATGATCTGTTCTGTTTCACATTATTGTACGGTATCCACTTTTCATCGCCCGTCACAGTTTGTTTTTAAAAACAGAGCGTTTTCGTTATGTTTTAGTAGAGAATCACATGTGGAAATACGGTCAAGAAGGTTTTTTTCGCTTAACTTATGTGGAACCCAAACATGAAAGCGATGAACATAACCAAGCTGGTGCAAATGATTTTCAGCGCTTGATTTGGATATTTTGAGTATGTCTGCTATCTCCCACGTGGGATGACGTTGATTGATCTCAATTAGTATCTCTATTTGATCACTATCAACTTCAATTGTCTACCCAACCGTGGAACATTGTCCAACGAGAAATCTCCAGCACAGAACTTCGCAAACCACTTTTGACACCTTCAGTCAGTCACAGCACCTTCTCCATGTGCTGCACAAATCTTTTTTTGCATTTCGGTTGCGTTTTTACCTTTCTTGAAATGTTGCTTTTTTTCTTCCATCTTCAATATTAAAATGGCTACACAAAAATTCACCAGTTTTGATGTCTTTTTTTAAGTGCACGCTGATATGACAGCTGTCACATACAATCTAACAAAATTGTTTTGAATGAAGTTAAAGACAATAAGTGCTACTAGAGCCATCTTACAGAAAAAACCAAACGAACCTTTTGGCCAACCGATACTTTATATATTTATCCACTAAAGAGTATTTTAAAGGTAAGTTCATTGTTATTCTTCCAAATAGTGAATTCCCTGCTTTTAGTGGAATAAATAAGAATCAAAAACCAGATGAAACTAGATGGTCACATTCTGAAATCACACTCAGGATTAGTTCAGTTTGACAAGCAAATTTTGCATTTGTCATCCTGATACTTAATTTTGTCAACCTTTCACCTACCCCTTCTGCCAAAATAAAGAACTTCGGTATACTAATATAATGAAAAAAATATCAAAACCTAAATCACAAAAGGACAAGAGAATGGATATTATATCTCTCATTAGACTCATTGCTTTGATTCTCTTTATTTGGTTTCAGTTTTTTTAGGCCCCTCTGCCAGTGCTGTCATAGGAGCCAGTGGGCACTGTTTTCTTCTTTGCTTTGTTTGTTTTATGTGTTTCTTTAAGGTTTCTTGTCATTTTAAATGTGACATACTTATTAAGTCATATTTAAAGTCATTTTAAGTTGTATGTCATATTAAGGTTTAATGTGACACGTGGGCATAATATGACTCTTCAGTCTTGTTCCGAGTGCTAAGAATACAGTGATGAACCAGATAGATATGGTCACTGCCCTGGTTGAACTTACAGTCTAATGGAGGATACATAACAAATAAATTGGCTGTTACATAATTTTAAGTCAGGCGTTGAAAAGAAAGTACACACAAAAGGAATATGGTGAGGGTATGGCAGGAGAGCACTGCTTTAGATAGGGTAGTCAGTAGAGACCCTTTCAAAATCATAACAAGCAGGGGCTTGAGGGGTAAGAAAATATTCCAGGTAGAGGAAACAAGTATCAAGTCCCTAAGGTGTAAAAGAGATCATTCACATTTTCTTTCTGCGCTGGTTTAAACCATAAAGATGACCAATTTAACTTGCTACTGAGATGGTTATGATTTGATGCAATTCATTTAAATTGTCAGCCCCCCAAAATAGTCACTCCTTCACTTTGTGCTTTAAACCTTGGCCCCCAGACACTTGGAGTATTAGTCCCAACTTACATATGATGTATCTGATATTTCTTATAGAGGGAGTTTTCGATACATATTAGCTCCTTTCCCTTCTCCCTACTGTGCAGCATTGTTGAGAATGCACTTGCCAGGCAACTCTTCTCCTTCCCCTCAGCCCCACCCCCAGCAGAAGTGTGTGGTATTTGGTGCTGGGATAGGGAGGGCACAATCAAGAAAAACACCAGTCTTCAGACCTACCCTGTTCTCTCTATTAAGTCTCCCAGGGGTCCCAGCCTTCTCCTGAGTCTACCAATTTGACTTCTGGAATTCAGGTCACTTCAAGAATGTTGCCAGGGTATTCAGCCATCTACAAGAACTCAAGTCCCAGTTACTGTTATATGCTGCCCATTCCAGGGGTTTTCCTTCTTCATCCTAAACCTCTCTCCTTGACTCTCTACTGCATGACTGCTTCATCAAGAAGCTGCTCTAGTTGATGCTGAAATGGGGGATGAGCTGGGGAGATTTGATTGAGTTATTTTGGAATTCCTCTGACTTGCTCTTTGGTAGCGGTTCTCCTCATAACTGTTGGCCTTGGTAGCCAGAACAGGACATGGCATTTTCCTGCTGCTGAACTGCTAGAGAAGGAATTGGCCTTTTACCCATGACTGGCAGCTGTATAGAAAAACAGAACACCTGATCTAGTAGTAGGTGAGACTTGGCTTGTTTCCCTGGTCCCACTTGAAGTTACTGCCTTACAAGGTACTTTCTCCTCGCAATAATGGGGGAGGGGGGGGTGAGAACACTGTGCCTTCATTTTTTTCCCTTATTGGTAAAATAAGAGTGTTGGTATAGATGATCCCTAAGGTCCCTTTTAGTTCTAATACATCGTGTTTCTATTCCAAACCATGTAGTAGTTTTGTCTCTAATGTCTGACACACGTAATGTTTACATTGGAAATTATTCCAGTATGTGAGCTTGATATATATGTGGAAACGTATAGCCCTACTGGTCGAGCCTGGATATTCTCATTTCAGAATGCGCGTTTGGATTGTATCTGGAAAACTTTGTACTGCCAATGTCTTACTGCAAGTTTTTGCTATTAAAAGCAGTAGTACTGTGTACCCTGAGGATGAAACAAGCTAAGTAAGCCTGAGTTAGTCTTTAAAGAAGGATGAGCATGTATCAATGAAATTTGTGGTGAATGACTTGAAGATGTGTTTTTTCACTTTGTCATAGAGGTCAAATTGGACTGAAATAACGCTGTGCTAATATGATTCTGAGTTCTGTTGCTCTCTCTGAATTGATCCCTCCTTCTTTTGCAGGAGCTATTGTGACAATCTTGGTTACCATCCATTAAGTGCTGCTGACTTTGGAAAGATCATGAAAAATGTCTTTCCAAACATGAAGGCACGTCGTCTGGGCACGAGAGGCAAATCTAAATATCCTTTACCAGAATGGTTTTTAGTAATCTCTTTAAGTTCTCCCTTATTACAGAACATCTGCTGCTGTAGTTCAACTAGCAACTATATTTAGAAATAAATTTAAATCAACAAATATAAATGACTCAAAAGTACTTAGAATAATTGTAAATTGTATTTTCCCAGCTGTTTATCACACTGCAAGAGAAATAACAAATAGTGGTTATTAGGATTGTGATAGATTTCACCTTACTCTGTCACTATAATGTGTTCTTAATGGTCTGATCTTCTTTTCCTTAACAATAGAATTACTAAGGCACACCACAGTACAGCAGTTGTAAATTATGTCAGTGAAAGTGGAGAAAGATGTTAGTTTATCATCTTTCCTTCCTCTAATTTAGAAACATAGGGATCTCTTTGGCAATATATACAACATTCAAACAATTTTTTTTGTGGAACTTGTGCTGTAGGATTAGTGTTCTCTTTGTATTTTCATCCAACCCTTTAAAGGCTGTATTAAAATTAAAGCCAGGGCATAGAAAAGGCCCCTCTCATGATAGAGAAATACTTAGGAGCAAACAGAAGTAAGGAAATTAAAATTAAGAGTTTACGAAAGTTCTTCCTACCCTTGGAAGAAGATTGTAACATGGAGGGTCTCTGTATCATATTAGAAATGCATCATTTCTCTCTGCTTAGCTTTTGGCCTTTTCCAAAACATAAAAATTCTGCTGTGGGGGAGATGAAGAGGGGAAGGGGAGAGGCTGCTTTTCTAAAACGGCTCCAGGTGTTCTGTAACCAGTTGTTGCACGACCGAGTCTTGTTTCCTGAGTACAAACAAAAATGTCTTCATGTGTCTTTGGCATGTTACAGGTGATAATCCTGTACGTTTCAGTGGAAAAAGAGAAGTGAAAAGGTTAAAGCTCTTGTGACACTCATAAGAGTTGTTTTTGTCCCAGTGCCCTGGGCTAAAGTTTCCCTTCTCTCTGCCAGGTTTCCATCTGGATATTCCTTTCCTTCTGACCTGTTTGTTACTGGTGGCTGGCACCGCTTATTAGGAACATTTATTCATAAAATTTATAACAGATGAAAATCATTTTGTTCCATTTGAGCCAGTAACATTCTACAAGGACTGTTTCAGTTTCAAAAGAGTAAAGGTGTCCTGAGCTTCTAATAATTAAGTTTTCTTTTACAGAAGAATTCAGAAAGTCGATGGTATCTCAGGCTGATTTTATTCTCATTTCATATATGGTTACTTTTCAAGTGCTAACTATATAAACAGTTCATTTAATTTCGAGTACTTCAGACCTTAACCATTTATTACGTATTGCTACAGTGGACTAAGAAAAAAAGCTTTTGTTCATATGCCAACACTACCCAATCTTGATTTTCACAAAACTGGGGATGGGGTAAGAATTTCTGCCTTTTCTTTTTGATAAGTAGAATTGTACCTTATTATCAACATTGAAACGATTCTGCATGGTCTCATTTGGATAAAACCAGGGACCAGGAACTGTCTTTTACTAAATAAATGAGCCAAAAAATTCAACAGTGGCTGGTAACTGTTAGCATATATGACTTATATCACCGTGGTTCGTGAAATTAAGGAGAAAAAAGATGGATCTAAAGTTCCTGATTGGTAGATATATCTATGGTATATATTGTCAAGAGGAAAATTTAAGTTATAGAATAACGTGTAGAACGAATGTTTTCAGAAGAGGAAATACGGCTTATGGCATAGCTTGTTTTCTTGATGTTAGAAAAGGCTTTTTAAAAAATTCAGAAGATCTGTTAGTCTCCATATATGTTTAACAATATATGTTTAAATGTTATATTCACAACACTGCTGGTGGCTGTGCACCAGTGGGTATAGGCATAGACCTCATATTTGCAGTACTTTTATGCCTGCCAGTACCACTCACTTAGTACTACTTTGACTCAATAGTTTTATATTGTGTCCTCTGATTAAGAACATGTATCTTAAGTGTGCTTCAATTTAATTTCTCTGAACTTTCTTTTAAAAGTTTTTTCCTTTTTCCTTTGTTTAGTTGGAAGGAGCTGAACCTTCTGGGCAGCTTCAAAATATTGATGAGGAAGTTATCACTTCTGCTTGCCGTCTTGTGTGTGAATGGGCCCAGAAAGTGTTAAGTCAGCCATTTGACACGGTCTTGGAATTAGCCCGCTTCCTTGTAAAAAGTCACTATATAGGCACCAAGTCGATGGCAGCTCTAACTGTAATGGCCGCAGCACCACCAGGTACAAAATTATTAACAAGCTAAAACTGACAGGGTGTTAACTGTCTTTAGAGTTGGTAGTAAAAAGAAGAGCTTAGCTAAAAACCTCCTTTGTCTTTTTAGTATTTGTATGCGTCCACTCTTACTTCCCTTAATACTAAATTCAGATGGGCTTGTTGAGCTAACAAAAATAATAATAGTTCTTTCATGATAAACTTTAAGTTATAGCTTTGTATGTTGCTCTGCTTAAGTATGAAACTTTTATGATTTCCTAGTTGGTATTTCATTAATTTTTCCATTGCTGTTTTAAAGTTTAAAGAAGATGTGTATGTGTACTTTTAAGTATATATGTATTTCTAAATTGATAAATTAAATATTACAAATATAAAGTAAGATTAAGTTTTTTAATTACTTGCTAAGACTCCTATCCCCAAAACTAATACTTATAAGTGAAATGATCTTTGGACAATGTGAAAGGTACCTTAGTCTCACAAAAAATAAACCATGTGAAGCATTACTATGAAATAGCAAGAGTGATTTTTTTAATATGCATTCAGATGAGTATTTTTATTCAGATAGCAACTTAAGAATTAACAGTATTAGGACTGACAGTATCGTTGGAATAATAACTCCCTCCTAAATTAATAGCTGTGTAAAGTATCTATTTTAATGAAATTTTTAAAATGTCTTATTTCAGTCATACTTTATAAACCTAAAAAAAGAGTGAATACATTTTTTTATTACTCTAGGAAATTATAACTTCTATAAAAAATTTATTAATATGAAACAGTAGATTTATCACAGCCAGAATTATAATTATACTCTTAAATGACTTTACTTTTCTATCTTAACTTCATTATTTTAATAAGGAATCCTTTTTCTCTGTTTAAATTTATCAGAAGCTTTAAGCATTTGCAGTATGTGTGTGAGAGAGATTGTTCTGTTCTCTCATTTTATTGTCAATTGAGGACCATAAATATCAGCAAAATAGCTTTTTACAAGAGCCTCCTCATAGTTTTTCCTGTCTCGATATAAAATGGATGGCTCTAATCTGTATAGTTATGTAGTTACACAGGGGCAGAAGAGTGCTTAGGCAGCCTTATCTAGCTAGATAGCTCACATCTGTTACCTCATTTATTCTCCCAGCGGTCCTGTAAGGTAGGGGATATTTATTCCCATTTTACAGATCGGGAAACAGATTCAGGGAGGTTAAGTAATTTGTCCATAGTCAAATAAGTAGTGGAATTAGCCAGAATTTGAATCCTGGTTTGTCCTTCTCCAAAACCCAGGTTACTCCTTTACACCAGACTGTCTTCCTAGCTTCTGGCAAAATGAGGTTCTAAAAGATTTGGGCCCTTCAGCTTTCTGTGTTCTCTTTCTGCTACCCCTACTGACACCCAGAAGAGTACTTCCACAAGTTGAGGACTTAGGAGGTATCATGGGGTAAAGAAACAGAGACATCTATATCTTCTTATTTCCCACATTATTCACATAGTCTCACTGAAAGAAATGTTGAATGAATGGATTTTTAAGGCTAAGTGTGAAGAAAGGTATATTTTTTAAACCAAAATACTAAAAATCACATATATAAGTAGGCATTTTCACTTTTTGAAAGTAGCTCGGGAGGCTGACTGTTTTTTTAACAATCTTCTGAAATTTCGTTCTCAGCCATTGCCACTTTTTTTTTTAAATTTATTTTTGGCTGCAGTGGGTCTTCGCTGCTGCATGCAGGCTTTCTCTAGTTGCAGCAAGTGTCTTTCTCTTCGTTGTGGTGCACAGGCTCCTCATTGCGGTGGCTTCTCTTGTTGTGGAGCGTGGGCTCTAGGTGCACAGGCTTCAGTAGTTGTGGCACCTGGGCTCAGCAGTTGCCGCTCACAGGCTCTAGAGCTCAGGCTCAGTAGTTGTGGCACACGGCTTAGCTGCTCTGCAGCATGTGAGATCTTCCCGGACCAGGGCTCGAACCCGTGTCCCCTGCATTGGCAGGGAGATTCCTAACCACTGCACCACCAGGGAAGCCCCATTGCCACTTTTAAAAATATCTTTGGTAGTGATGAATCTTCTTCCTTTGAAGGTGCACTTGGTTTTTTGTAAATATCGTCTCCATATTAAGAACAGGTTGTATTACAGACGTCCTTTGTAAGCAGCTGCTTGGAACTCATGCCTGTCCAGAAACCCTAGCAGGAGGCATGAGACAGCGAGCTTGAGCGGTTGGCACAGGCTTTCGGGTTCAGGTGCTGAGCAGCCAGAGCCGAGGCTGCGGACTGGATGGGAGCAGCGCAATTCGAGTTGGATTTGAGGAGAAAGAATAGTACTTAGGTGATAAAAGGGCGGTCAGAACATGTGGGATTGTTGAGCAGTGAGTGTGTGGGTTAGAGTTTACAGTCCCTTTCTCTCCTTCCCGCCTCCCACTCACGAAGCTGTTGCTGTTGACAAGATGAAAAGCAGAAACGGCTGGGGAAGGGAAGGTCAGGATGTGCCAGCAGGACAGGGGTGTCCTCCCTTTGCCTCTCTCCACTGTTTCTACTGACCCCTGCTCACTATCTAATGATCTTAATGCCACTCCCTAAATGTGAAATGAGCTTTTGAAAAATTAGTTGTATTACATAATCAAGTTTTCTTAAAATTTATCCCTTATTTTATCATCCCTTTTCCTCAGTGTTGATCTTACTACTACTTTAAAAAGCTTTCTCAGTGACCCTTTTTTAGAATATCTTAACCTTAGTCTTATTAAGAAGCTCTGCTTAATTTCTCCTAGGTCATACTGGAATAATTAATTAATTAAAGCGGTTAAAATTGTATTACCTGTTTTCGTGAAATTCATGTAGAATTAAAGACTTGTTTTCCCCGTACAATTTTTTTCTAAGATATGGATGGTTTCAGCAAATATTTATTGAGTACCCCTTGTGGACTGAGTATTAAAATCATGAAAATGCATGAATTTCTTAATTAGAGAAGGGGGAAGGAAGATTTTTCTGACATCTACTGATAATATGTAAAACATGCTCTCTTGGCATTTATCTTAGCTTTTGCACATTAGTGACATAGCTACTACTCTTTTCAAAATCTTCATCTATTATTGCAGATATAACTACAGCTGTCACCCAAGTTGAACCGTATTTTAAGGTGTCAGTTAAAACCATATTGACAAATGTTTATAAACTGGAAGTGTAATATTTATGCTTCATAAAGAAACTGTGAGTTAAAATTTGCTGGGTTTGGTTGCTTTGTCCAGTAAATGGCTACATAGTCTTAGAAATTGAGTTGTAACCGCTTTCTATAAAGAGGAGTATTTTAGCTTTACTTTCTGTTTATTTTCAGGAATTAAAGGAATTACCCAGCCTTCTGCTTTTATACCTACAGCTGAAAGTAATTCCTTTCAGCCTCAAGTGAAGACTCTGCCATCTCCTATTGACGCTAAACAGCAGTTGCAACGGAAAATCCAAAAGAAACAACAAGAACAGAAACTACAATCCCCTTTGCCAGGAGAATCCTCAGCAAAAAAATCAGAAGGCGCTACAACCAATGGAGTGACTAGTCTTTCTAATGGAAATCCTGCAATCCTCTCTCCTCAGCCTATTGGTATCGTTGTGGCAGCTGTCCCTAGTCCCATTCCGGTAATATCATTAAATAGCATTTGGCCTTACTGGGATTGTGGGAAGTCAGTTGTTTAGTTAAAAGTGGCACAGAAGAAGGAGGCAAGTATAGGTGTAGATTCAGTTATAAACTGATTTTGTGACCACACACAGATTTCACTTCAGTCGGTTCTTTTATTCAGGATATACGTTGTTGATTACAGCGTGAGCTATAAAAGGAACGGAAGTGCAATTACAAGACATACAAGTTTGCACATAACCAGTCAGAGCTTTATGTAAGAGATGAGTCATTTTCAGAGTTGTTTCATCTCTAGCCAAGCAAAGGTGACAAAATTGCAAACTTTTTTTGGTTTATATTTGTTTCCTTTTTAACATTCAGATGGAGCAAAATTGTAATATGTGTTGGTAGTACATTAACATAGACTTGTCTCAATGGTGGGACCTCGGTCAAGTCTCTAAGCTACTCTGAGTCTCTTTCCTTATCAACAAATAGAGGTTATGGTCTACTTGTCTGTCTCACACAACTGAGTTTATGATGAAGAGGCTTTTAAAATGAGAGTGCATGGGCTTCCCTAGTGGCGCCACGGTTAAGAATCCGCCTGCCAGTGCAGGGGACACGGGTTCAAGCCCTGGTCCGGGAAGATCCCACATGCCACAGAGCAACTAGGCCCGTGCACCACAACTACTGAGCCTGCGCTCTAGAGCCCGTGAGCCACAACTGTTGAGCCCGCATGCCACAACTACTGAAGCCCGTGCTCCCAGAGCCCATGCCGAACAACAAGAGAAGCCACCGCAATGAGAAGCCCATGCACAATGAGAAGCCCGTGCACCACAACGAAGAGTAGCCCCTACTCGCCGCAACTAGAGAAAAGTCCACACGCAGCAACAAAGAGCCAAAGCAGCCAAAAATAAATAAATAAATGTTTTTTTAATGTTTAAAAATAAAAAAATAAAAATAAAATGAGAGTGCATCATGCTAAAGCAAGATGGTATTTTATGTTGTTATTTATGATGTTATTAGGGAAATATAGTATCTTGTGGTTTTTCCTGTTCTTATCATTATCCTTATCATCGTCATCATCATGTTATTGAAACATGGAATACCTGGGAACCATACTCTTGCACTATTCATTGTAGAGCAAACTGGGGAAGGCAGTAGTTTTATCTGAGACCTTATCCGCAGTGATTTATTAGTAATGCCCAAGGTAGATCCATTTATAAGACAGTCTCCCCTGTGAGTGAGTCATCTTGCCACAGACTCCAGTTAGATACCTTTATAGTTGCATGTTTCTTCAAGATTTTATTTCCGCTCCCTATAACCTCCTTCAAATTCATTGTTTTAGCAAGTATTCATCACAAATGTGAAGTTTTTCATTGAAGTCTTAATAATTCTCTTCTTAGATATCATTGTATTTGGTAACTGTATTACACTATGTTGCATTTATTATAGTATTTACTTGTCTGATCCTATCGAATCTGGTCTAAAAACTTGTCTAACATACGAACTGTCTTTTTTTTTCTTTTTAGCATTACATGTATTAAATGCCTTAATACTAATGAATATATGAATTGCTATTTATATTCTAGACTTGTTACATCTGATATTTTTGTTTTCCGCCTTTTTAACAGGTCCAACGGACCAGGCAACTGGTAACTTCACCAAGTCCAATGAGTTCTTCTGACGGCAAAGTTCTTCCCCTCAATGTACAGGTGGTCACCCAGCACATGCAGTCTGTGAAGCAGGCACCAAAGACTCCTCAGCACGTCCCAGCCAGTCCTGGGGGGGATCGCTCTGCCCGGCACCGCTACCCTCAGATCTTACCCAAACCAGCCAACACCAGTGCCCTCACCATCCGCTCTCCAACTACTGTCCTCTTTACTAGTAGTCCCATCAAAACCGCTGTTGTACCCACGTCACACGTGAGTTCTCTAAATGTGGTGAAAATGACAGCAATATCCCTCACACCCAGCAACAGTAGTGCCCCTCTGAAACATTCTGCCTCAGTAAACAGTGCTGCAGCGACAACGGAAGAATCAAGGACCATTCCACAGATCAAGAATGGTTCTGTTGTTTCACTTCAGTCTCCTGGATCCAGGACCAGCAGCACCGGGGGACCATCTGCTGTGGAAGTCAAAATGGAACCTGAGATGTCATCAGATGAGCATCCTGTACAGTGCCAAGAGAACTCTGATGGGGCTGACGTGCCCAAAACAACACCTAGTGCCCTCTCAGGGCAGAAAAGTAATACAGAGGGAGTAGTGCAAAAACCTTCAAATGAAGGTGTTAATGAAATAAAAGCAACTAAGGTCTGTGACCAGAGGACCAAATGTAAAAATCGCTGTAATGAAATTCTGCCAGGCACTTCAACAGGCAATAATCAAAGCACTATCACTCTCTCAGTTGCCACTCAGAACTTAACTTTCACCAGCACCAGCTCACCATCTAATGGTGACTCAATAAATAAAGACCCTAAATTATGCACTAAAAGTCCAAGAAAGCGGCTGTCTTCTGCATTGCAAGAGTCCCAGGTGCCTCCTGTAAAGAAACCAATTGTGGAACAGCTTTCTGCAGTTATCTCAGAAGGTCAGAAACCAGGCAGTGTTAAGAAGGACCAAAAGGTTCCACATTCAGGGAAAACGGAAAGTTCAGCAGCAGGTTCTCAGATTCCTAGCAAGGTATCAACAAATGTTAACTCACACGTAGTGGCAAGTCATCCTCAGCAAGTGAATTCCTCTGCTCTTGTTACCAGTGATTTAGCTTCAGAACAGCAAACCACACCATCATCATCTCCAGATATAAAAGTAAAGCTTGAAGGCAGTGTCTTTCTCTTGGACAGTGATTCAAAATCGCATGGCAGCTTTAATCCAAATGAATGGCAACAGGTCACTAAGGATTCTGAGTTTCTATCTGCCGGCTGTGAACAACAGCAAGATATCAGTGTCATGACAGTTCCTGAGCACTCTGATATCAATGACTTAGAGAAGTCTGTTTGGGAATTAGAAGGAATGCCACAGGACACGTATTCCCAGCAACTACACAGCCAGATACAAGAATCTTCTTTGAGTCAAATGCAAGCACAGTCTTCAGATCAGTTACCTCTACAGTCCGAACTGAAGGAGTTCGAGCCTTCTGTTTCCCAAGCAAATGAAAGCTACTTTCCTTTCGATGAGGAGCTTACACAGGACAGTATTGTAGAGGAGCTGGTACTCATGGAGCAGCAGATGTCAATGAACAATTCCCATGCTTACGGTAACTGTTTGGGAATGACCCTTCAGAGTCAGTCTGTGACTCCAGGCGCTCCAGCGTCATCTCACGCCCCCAGCACCCACTTCTATCACCCCATCCGTAGCAATGGCACTCCGATCCCCACCCCCACCCCGACCCCCACCCCGACCCCGACCCCCACCCCCACCCCCACCCCTACATCTGAAGTGGTTGCTGGGTCTCAGAGCCTGTCACGGGAGAGCCCTTGCTCCAGGTTGGCCCAGACCACGCCCGTGGATAGTGCTTTAGGAAGTAGCCGACATACACCCATCGGTACTCCCCATTCTAACTGCAGCAGCAGTGTCCCTCCCAGCCCCGTGGAATGCAGGAATCCATTTGCATTTACCCCAATAAGCTCCAGTATGGCATATCATGACGCCAGCATTGTCTCAAGTAGTCCTGTGAAACCGATGCAGAGACCCATGGCCACACACCCCGACAAAACCAAGCTTGAATGGATGAATAATGGGTATAGTGGGGTTGGTAATTCATCCGTTTCTGGCCATGGCATTCTCCCAAGCTATCAGGAACTAGTGGAAGACCGTTTCAGGAAACCTCATGCTTTTGCTGTGCCTGGACAGTCCTACCAGTCTCAATCCAGACATCATGACACTCATTTTGGTCGTCTGACTCCTGTCTCTCCTGTGCAGCATCAAGGTGCCACTGTAAGTAACACCAACAAACAGGAGGGCTTTGCGGTCCCTGCCCCTCTTGATAATAAAGGAACTAACTCTTCGGCCAGCAGCAACTTCCGGTGCCGAAGCGTGAGCCCTGCTGTTCATCGCCAACGTAATCTTAGTGGAAGCACCCTCTACCCGGTATCTAATATCCCCCGATCTAATGTGACCCCCTTTGGAAGTCCAGTAACCCCTGAAGTTCATATTTTCACAAACGTTCACACGGATGCATGTGCTAACAACATAGCTCAAAGAAGTCAGTCGGTTCCATTGACAGTCATGATGCAAACAGCCTTCCCAAATGCTCTTCAGAAGCAAACAAACAGTAAAAAAATAACCAATGTTTTGTTGAGTAAACTTGATTCTGACAATGATGATGCAGTGAGAGGTTTGGGCATGAACAACCTGCCCTCCAATTATACAGCCCGGATGAATCTCACTCAGATTTTGGAAACTTCCACTGTCTTTCCTAGTGCCAATCCGCAGAATATGATCGATTCCAGCACTTCTATTTATGAATTCCAAGCACCATCTTACCTCACCAAAAGTAATAGCACCGATCAGATCAGTTTTTCTCCTGGCGATAATCAAGCACAATCAGAAATTGGAGAGCAACAATTAGATTTCAGTAGCACTGTTAAAGACCTGTTGAGTGGAGACAGCTTGCAAACCAACCAGCAGCTGGTAGGTCAGGTAGCATCTGATCTCAGTAATCCTGCATCTGATTTTTCTAGCGACATCAGGTTGTCTTCTGAGCTCTCAGGCAGCATCAATGATTTGAACGCTTTAGATCCAAATCTACTGTTTGATCCAGGTCGTCAGCAGGGACAAGATGATGAAGCTACACTGGAAGAATTAAAGAATGACCCATTATTTCAACAAATTTGCAGTGAATCCATGAGCTCTATGACTTCATCAGGTTTTGAATGGATAGAAAGCAAGGACCACCCTACTGTTGAAATGTTGGGTTAAATTGTATTTTATAATATGTAGCACACTGTATCGAAAGACATATGTATTGTATTTGTCTTAATGGAAGTGCCTCCCGCAGCAGAAACACTTACTATTAATTGTGACATTTTAAGAGTTTGCTGCAGAAGCGGTTTCTTCTTCAGTAGGAAATGGTTAGACTCGCCTCAGCTCTTAACAAGTTTCTGAAGAGAGTAGGCTGTAGAAAAACAAATATTAGGTTTTCAATTTTATAATGTTCCCCATTTAATCACATTGTTTGCTAGTAAGCAAAAGAATAACCAGCTTTTACGAGAGCAGTCTAGATCTTTATTTTGTATAAGTTTATTTTAATTCATTGGTTGATCTGCACAGATTTTAGAGGAAACCATTGATTTTAGGTATAGGATATTTTTTGTTGTTGGCATTATCATTTAGATATGAAATCATAGTTAAGGTGAACTGTAGACAAGAAGGTCTTCCTTGAACAGGGATAATATTCAGGTTATTATAAATATTTAGGCTTGAAGCATAGAGCTACTGTAGAATGAAAAAAAAATCTCTGTAGGACTTTCTGGGACTTCAGTACCATTTGCACCTGCAACGAAGGGCTTAAATAGGAGAAGATAATGGAAAATTAAATATTAATGTAAGGAAAGCAAAAGCTGCGCTAAAATATTTAAAAGGAAAAAACTAGTAGCCATTTATATTTGTGACCTTGCATTAGTCTTCTTTTAAAATGTTGATTTTAACATGGAGCTTACACAGAGACATGCCCGCACGTGCACACACACACAAAACAAGTACGTAATTCCAAACATTGTAATTTAATAGAATAAATAAAAGCATGTTAGAAGAATATTTTATGTTTTATTATTTGGTAGTTGAGATAGGGGAATTTAGAAGGAAACTAAAAGCATTTTCTTAGTTTCATCACAGTATGTCTGCATGCACATATTAAAATTCTATTTAAGATTTATTTTGAAGGGTTTTAATTATAAGTCCTCGATTTAGTGACTGACTCCTTCACTGCTCCTGAATATAGAAATGCAATTTGATCATGGGAATCCCTTTGAAAGACAAATAAGCAGGAGAGAACATAAAAAACTAAACAGAAAACATTTCACCACCTGAGGTCTGAAGTCACAAATCTTTGTATCTCTGATAAAACAAAGGGGGTATCAATAGTACTTGAAGAAGAGGAGCATTTTATAACATGCTTAATTTTTATTTATTGTGATAACCACAATTGCAAAAGAAGCACTCAGGATTTGTTTTAAAATGTTTCTCTCTGTGGCTCCCATTTTGTTTTGTGAATAATTATTTATGAATTTCATGCTGATACAAATCTTCTCATTAGTTGACAGCTCCATTTAAGTGAGCTTCAAGATCAGTTTCAAATAGACTTAAAAATTGCCGTTAAGTTTTTAAAGCTAACATTAAACCATTTCTATGCTACCTTGAGCCTAGCTAAGCTTTCCTTTACCTTAATTAGTAAGCCAATCAGAAGACTACAATCCATGAA
Source organism: Orcinus orca (assembly GCF_937001465.1). Classification (NCBI taxonomy): domain Eukaryota; kingdom Metazoa; phylum Chordata; class Mammalia; order Artiodactyla; family Delphinidae; genus Orcinus; species Orcinus orca. The sequence continues at coordinate 102,325,756 of NC_064560.1, forward strand.
TATTTAACAAATGTGATGAAGGGTTTAATTTAATAAGATTTCATTGTTCAATAAATTTGCAAAGTAGGGTATTAACATTTTGATAAATAAATGGTGCTAGGTTTGGCTCAGAGGTTTATATATTGATATGTCCTAGTTATTGGCATTTGTGTGTGTTTGCTGTTATCTTGATTTAATGATCTGTTAGATTTTCTTTCTTGATGCTAGTTATTTCTTCACTGTACATTGAGACACAGCACTACTGCACACCAAAGTATGCAATACCCAAAGGAAACTGTGTGATTTCTTTTAACAAATGATGGGAGCCTTTCTACATGAGATACTCTGAAAAGGAGATTTTGAGGCTATTCTAATCCCTTGTTTACATTATTAACTTCCTACTAATACAAAAATAATGGAAATCTTTTTTGATAAAAATATAAAGACTGGAGGATTTTTAACCCCCTGTACAGTATTGCAGCAAACACTTTAAATTTGGTTGAATTCGTCCAGCAAACTTTCTGGGGTTCATATATTGCACTAAATTTGTTGAACCTGTGGTAGGCACATCTCTTAGGATAAATGCAACCAATACAGTCCACAGATTAAACTTTTTAAATGTGTTTCATTATGAAAAGACAAAATGTCATCAAAGTGACAGATAAAATTGTCTTATGTAGCAATGTGCATTAATCTCAATGAGATATTTCTATTTCTTATTCTCTTACATGAGAATATTACAGCAGGAAAAGTTAAGTTTAGTTTGCTTCACCATGTTAATACATGATCACAAAATGTGCATGAGTGTTATTGACTTATCTTGTACAGTACTAGGTATTCCTGTAACCACTTTTTTTTTTTTTCTTGGCTGTACTGAAACTGGTTCATTGTTAACCAGACAAGCATAGTTATTCACAAGTTATTTGCTTTTTTATGTTTACTAATTCTGCTTAGTTATTGTTGAATATGTTCTTTTCTCAGATTATTTTCATTGTTTTGACGTTTTAAACATTTTGCATACTGTTTATCATGATAAGACTTCATGAAGTAAATAATTTTGCATATAATTGCAATAAGCACTGACTTTTGAACTGAAAAGAAGGAAAGTGTTTTTTTGTGCAGTGCATCAGAGGTTCATATAACAGTCTTGTACTATAATGTGTTTTACTACACCATAAATGACAAAAACAAGCCCTGTTTCATGTTTTCATTTAGTGCAAAAATTCAAGATTTCCCCAGTGTTTTGTTGTCTGTTGTACCTGCTGAAACTACAGTAGTTGAATATTGCAGTAGCATTTCAGTTCTCTTTTTTTATTGAAAGTGCTCAAAAATTGTTTTTTAAATGTTTTCAAAAACAATTAAAAACATTTTATATTAAACTGACTGGATCTTAAGGTGATTTATGGGATCCGTTTTATGTAGACAGCATGCCATTTTGTAAACAGACCTGAAGCATTTCTTCCTTTGATCTCATGAAAGTTGAGAAAATGGGAAAAAATCAGCATCAGGAGGAACAGTGCTGCTAATCTATTCTCTGCTATTAATCCAGAGGGCTACACAGATCTTATTTTGTTCATCAGAACTCTGCTACTAACTTAGAGTTTATTACCAATGAATGATACATGGCATAGAGCTTTATGTTGTCCAAAAAAAAAAAAAAAAAAAAAGGTCTTTCCTTTCGTTCACTGACATATACTGTTTGCTTTCAAATGTTAGTCTGTGTAGTACCTAGATATGGGTATTTGGGGAACTTTGAATAGAAAAGTAACAGAAAATTTTAAAGCACAGCTATGTCCAAAAGCATTATAGGCATTTTGGTGAAGAACAGGCAAGCAGAACAGGAACCAATGGATATAATGAATCAATAAGAAATTCTGGAGGAAGAAGCGTTATGTAGTATCTGAGGTGCTTTTGGCTGCAAGTAAGAGAAAACCTAACACTGACTTCAGCCATAAGGACATTTATTTTTAGCTTAATAAGAATTTTGGTGATAGGAGGTGCTCAGGTTCATTCAGTGACTCAGTGTTTTTTTCTGTGTTCCATCAGCTTCAGCGTTGCTGTTCTGTGTCCATTGCCTCATGGTCACAAGATGACTACCACAGCTCCAAAAATGGTATCTTCATACATCCCAAACAAGGTGGTAAGGGCAGCTCTCAGCCTTTTATCAGAGAGAAAAATATCTTTCCCATACTCTCCCATTACTCCCTCCCACTCCACCCCCTACTTAATCTTGTTAGAAAAAAGAAGGTCAAGGCCCACCATAAAACTAACTAGTTTAGATTCTTGACTCATCTTTTATAGCTAGGGGAGGGGCCCATTTCCAGGAGCATGTTATCATCCACCAAAAATGAGTTCCATAACCTAGAGAAGATACCAGGGACTTAAGATATTGTGCCCACCTTTGAGAGAGGCTCATAGTCTTGTGAAGAACTGATTGCATGTTCTTTGATAAGTGCGAGTTAGAAGTATATATGGCATGCTATCTAGAAGAAAAAAGGTGAGAGTTCACACTCTGAGGATCCATGAACTGGGCAAAAGAGGTCGTTAGTAAGGGCTACATTTAGAAGTAGCCTGTAAACTAGTGTAAACTGTTAACTTGCGTCTTGCCTCCCTCTCTTGAGTTGAAAATCAGATATTATGGAATATCATAAGTGTAAATTGCCTCAGTACCTATTACTGTCATAGAAGACCGAGATTTTGATTCTGTTGAGTCTGTAGAGATTTATTTTGATACACATTGCTATCAATGAATTTTTAAATAATTAGAATTACAAATTTGTGAATGGGATCATTTATCAATAGCACATGATCTGGAATTTTTAAAAAATATGTATATGACTAGTCCTGGAGTTATAAGTTTAGAAGGGGAAAAACAAAAAGGCAACAACTCTCAAGATAGGTTTTATTTCTAAGAACTACTTAATTTTAGAGAGAAGGGAAAATAGTTTTATAAGTGAAATGTATCATGAGAATGGTATTACTACCATATATAGAATATTTCCTTGCACTAAACCTTGTATTAAATACTTCACATATATTCTGATTTTCTCATTGTAACAATTACGAAAGAATATCATTTTTCAAGTGAGAAAATTTTAGCTCAGATATTAACTGGTAGGAGTAACAGCTAATAATAGGAAGAGCTGTAATTAACTTGGTTCCAAAGCCAAGTTCTCAACTATTATGCTGTACTTGAAGATACTTGTTCAAATTACCTACAGTAGTAGTTTGATTTGGTGGCTTCTTTGAAATTTTCATTCTGGCTTAAAATTTAAAATTAAATTTGATTTTCTTGGGAATTTTGTTTCTGTTTAACCTCTGATCCTTATATTTCTTATACTTCCTTTGCATTTTTGTTGCTTTTGGATTTTGCCTGTATTTTGTAACTTTCCTCTAAATTATTTGCGTTCCTTTCCCCTTCTCTCCCCCCTTGGAAATACATGCCCTAATGTATTGGAAATCAAGGGAGAAGTAAGATTTAAATAGAAAATTTTGTTTTACGTACAGATTTTCAAGCACGTCTTACAGGTATACCTAATTATATCTATTTTAAAACCACTTCTTAAATTTCATCAGGAAATAAAAACTAGGCAAAAAATGTTTTGTTGAACAAATGATAAAGTGCCTAAAATATGTCAGTGTCTGTGCCAGGAGTAGGAGAAGACATCTGCCATTTTTAAATTTTACAATATGATGAGGAAGATGCACAATGAACAGGATTGCAGGATGCAGTGATGTCACTGTAGCAGAGACTGCTGTTTGCCACTAACACATTCTCCTAGCCATCTGCACAAAAGACATTTACCAGCTTCCCTTGTAGCTAAGTGGAGCTGCTTACCAAGTACTCAGCCAAAAAGAATCAAAAGGTTTGTGTGTTTCTTCGAAGTGTTCCTGCACTCCTTCCTCTCAGCTGGCTAGAATGTAGATATGATGACTAGAACTCCAGTAGCTCCCTTGGACTTTGCGGTAAGGCCACAGAGGATGATGGAGTAACAAGATAGAAAGAGCCCGAAGCCCTGATGACTGTGAGGGAAGCTGCCCTACTAGTCCTGACTGTTGCCTCTGGATGTGTTTTATGTGAGGCAGAAGTTTCTTTCTGGTTGAAGTCATTCTGAGTTTTCTGTTACTCAACGCAAATGCAAATTCTAACCAATGTAGCCACTAGAAGGTTTTAAGCAGGAGTGGGGAATGTTAGATTAGCATGGGGATCACTAAACCATCGTGGGTTCCCCTGCAGAATGACAAACTTGCATCTCCTTTTCGTTGAAATTGGTAAATCAGGAGAGACTCTTGGAAAGAATACCCTGATTTTAGCACAGATTTGAATAGTGTTTCATGACTGCCCAATATAAAGAATAAATTCAGGTGGATTCTAAGCTACTTAAACAACAAAAGAAAATTGATTGAATCAAAAGGAAATACGGCTTTCCGGTCATTGGTGTCAGACCTAGGTTTAAATCTCAGCTCTGCCAATTATAACCATCACCCTACCAAGTTATATGAGTACTAGTAATGATAACCATCTGGAGAGCATTTCCTAGTGGTGTGCCACGTGGTTCTGGCCTGTTCGTTGTTTTTGCCAACATCTTGAATGAAGACAAAAGTTTTACTGTGGCAAGTACCGTGGAACAGCTTGCTCAATTTCTGTTCCAGCCTCTTCCTCTTATGCAGACCCTGGGAAGCCCAAAACTACATTTTCTAGACTTCCTCACAGCTTGGGTTCTGGATATGAATTGCATGCTGTCTATTCGATGCATTCTTGCAAGATTTGGAGGATGAAAATGAAACAGAAGCTATCCTCCTACCCATTTTTGGTGATTTTCTTGAAAGCAAGCTCATAGCAGCAGCAATGTTCTAGAGGCCATTCTTGAGATTCTTTGGTATCTAGGGTCCACGTCCCAGTGCCAAGTCAGCAGTTCCGTGAATGTCAAGATACAGTCGAGTGGCGGCAGTGATGGTAACAGCAGCAGTATCAGCAACTTCTGGTCTGGCTTCCTGATCCGTGGAGTGGTCTCAGGTATGAACTTGGCCCCCAAATGATCAACTCTACCGTGTTGTTCTGGTTGTCATTTCTGGAGGCACAGTCTAAAGCTTGTTCTTCCATGTTATGTAGAAGTACCAAATTCCCTGCATTAAGTATTTTTTTGCTTAAAATACCTAGAATAAACATTTCCTACACATAACTCTGACTCATGCGCCTACAAGGTAGGAGTCATGAACATCGGAGATCCAGACCTGGTTCTGTCATTCTTTCCCCCTCTTTGCACTTTATGAAGAATAATGACCTCTGTTCTGGTTACATCCCAGAATCTTTTGTGAAGTTCAGTGAGAAATGACAATATTTTGTAAACCCTAAATATAAACTATTACGATTGTTATAAATGCCTACATAAAAGAACAGACATTCACCTAGGAGTGGGAAAAATTCTTGTCCTTTTTAGCACTAAAATGCACTGTTTTACTTGAACACACACACATATCACATCTGTCAGGAGGTAAAGTAAGAATTATGTTCAGACAAAGGGCTGAACTTTGAATTAGGTTATGTGTCCATAAGAAATCACCGTTAACAAAATTTAATTTAAACCAAGTTATTGTCACCTGAGCATGTTTGTTTAACTGACACCTTCATAGATTATTTAAATCATGATACCATGTATTTAGATTTCACATGTTTGAAGGACACAGAGTTTAAATTTCCTACGCAAATTCACCCCTAGTCAACATAATCTCTCTACTTAGTCTTTCATAATTTTACCACACCCTCACAACAGTTCTGAAATGGCTGTCTCAAAATTACTGGTGATTTCATAATTAGTAAATCCTGCGACACTGTTCCTTTGGTTTCTATGGCTTTATTTTCTGGTTCACTTCCTACCTCAGACCCCTCATTGCCCATCTCTCTCATAGATCGTCTTCCTCTGCCTATTATTTAGATATAGAAATCCTTCAACGTCCTATCATTGTCTTTTCTCATTCTGCTTTCTCTCCCTAGTCATTTCGAACACTCCTACAGCTCCTCCAGATGGCTTCCAGCCTCTCCCTGACTTCCAGTCTTAAAATCTAAGCACCCAGAATTGAAATTCACTCTCTTTTCCCCAACCCTCTCCTCTTCCTATTATTTGTTAACAACATTACCATCATTGCAGTCACTCAGTTGAAAGCTCATGTGCCCTTTCCTTCATCCTCTCCTCAACATCAAATTAGTTTCCAAGTTCTATACCTTTGATGTCCCTATCTCCTTGTTCTTCTTTTCCCTCCTGATCCTGCCCTGGTACATGGATTCATTTCTCACTTGAAATATCGATAACTTAATTATCTCTCACTTTTCTAATCATCTCTGTACTATGTCACCTTTGAAATCCTTAACTCAAAAGCCTTTGATATTCAGAAATCAGTGTTCTTCATATACATAAACAATAACCAGCTAGAAGATATAATGCAAGAGAAGATCCTTCTTATGCTAGCAAGAAAAAAGATAAAATATCCGGCCATGAACCTAATGGGAAATGTGCAAAAGTTATATAAGGAAAATTTTTAAAACACTTTTACTGAAAGACACAAGGTAGACTAGAGCAAATGGAATGAGAAAACCGTGTTCTTCGATGGGAAGACACAACATCACTAAGATAATTGATGAATTTAACATGATCCCAACAAAAATGTCAATCTTTTTTTCTAGACAAGTTGAATGTATTCTTAGAATATAATTAATTATAGCCCCCTGCCAAAACAAAATCTTTAAAAAAAAAAGCAATGTCTGAGGGGTTGACCCTACTAGGTATTAAACATAGAGTCATATTCCTAAATCCCTATAAGTAAAGTCAAATAACAAATGACAAAGTAGGAAGAGAGATTTCTAACACATACCACATACAAAGGAGTAATGGCTCCAATATGGAAAGAACTCCTAAAAACGGGGGAAGAAGGAACACCAACAACCCCATAGAAAAGTGGACAAAAGATGTGAACAGACAGCTCACAGAAAGAAGAAATGATCCTTAAACATTAAAAAAAAATTCTCAACCTGATTCACACTAAGAGAAATACAAATTAAAACTATGCCAAGTTGGCCCTCCTTACCTATCAGGTTAGCCAAAAAAATAAAATAAAAATCTATGCTTGATGCCATCCTCTTTTAGAAACATTGGGGGAGCACAGGCATTTAATATTGTTTCCTTGCACATTTCTTAAAGAATCTACTAGAGAACAGACTTCAAATGTCCAAACGACTAGAGAGATGTCAACCTAAGGACCGGTGGTGAGCATTAAATACCTATTTACTTGTAAAACAAAGACCACATGAGGGTTAGAGAAGAAAGAGCATACTATGTATTGGCTATATGCTCTGAAAATGTATATAAAATCAAACTAAAGAAAATGGAGAGAGTATATGCAAACAATTTTTAAACTGTTTCAGTAGTACTGGTGATGGTAGAATGGGTGATTTTGCTGAGACTGTAGTGGGGTATAATGCAAGACCAGGCACACTGTAATTGTGTGATCTTCTAATTCTATCATTCTCTGGTCTCTGAGAACCTGGATTCTCAGAAGAAGGGTGATACCCATGTAAAACAGAAGATGTTAAGTAAAAACATTACAGTCCTGACTTTGCATTGGAAGTATCAGTGTGAACTCATGGAATATCTTGCCATACGATAGCAAGGAAACTATCAAATACTACTGAGGTCATGTCAAAAGGACGTAAGACCCAACTTGAAGAAGCTGCCACTGGCCAGAGATGGAATAATTAAACTCCATAGGGGTAATAACTTCAGGGGATTGACACCCTTAAAATGTTTTAATCCATGAGTTTTAATGATGCCTAAAAAATTAATTGGTCACCTTTTGAGGGTGATAGGCAACCAACTTATTACTTTTAAAACTGGGTAAAGGGAAAGAATCAAATATTTATCCTGCCTTTCCTATGTGACCTACACTACTGGATAATCAAATAATAGATGAGGGGGAGCTACTCTATATAGAAATGTTTTAGCTAATAAGTAAGGGAGTGATAAAATTGGAATATCATCATTCTGCAATCCCTAATGAATTGACTGGATCTAGACAATGGGCATTGACAGCTACTAATTCACAAAGAGAATTAAAAAGACATCATGTGCCCCAATATAGAAGAGTACAGTTCACAATTAAGTAGCCTTGCCTCCAAAAATTAAACTGAAATCTAATCAAGTCTCTGTACCCAATTACCAATTTACAGGAAGTACACAGATCATGAAACACTGCATCATGGAGATACAATCAGTAGAATCCAGAGTCTGGGAAACTCTACAGGCCAAACAGTTGAGTTTCTGTAACAAATAACTTACAAGGAAAAAAAGAAAAAGCAATGGAAGGAGAACCTGTAGATTAAAAGACATTTTTTAAAATGTTATATTAAAGTTCATAGTAAATAAAAAATAGAAGAAAGTTAACTATAGTGCTTAGAGTTGCACACTTGGGTGATAAAATATAAAGAGAAGCAAGGAAATGATTGTCATAAAAATGAGAATAAGTGGAAATATGGATGGCTTCTGGGGTAGCTGCCAAAGTTCTGTTTCCTCACCTAGGTGGTGGTTACAAAGGTGTTTGCTTACAATAATTTATTAAGGTATTCTTTATTTTATGTGGCTTTCTGTATCTGTTATGTTTTACATTTTTAAACGTTATTTTTTTAAGTAGTATTTTGAAAATTGACCAATTATAAGGAAATTTGCCTTTCCTATATCAACTGTATTTAGGATAACCAAATTGCCAACTTGACACAGGGAAAATTTTTCTCTAGTAAAAAATTCCAAATAATAAGTGTGGAAGTAGTGATAAAATTAGAAAATCACCACTTTGCAACCCCTACCCCTAATGAAATAGGAGCTTCAGGCAAATTTCATTAACAGATGAAACCAGTAGGTAGTAGATGAAGAGGAAATTTTATAATGGACGAATCAGGCTGTCACCACCTGAACCCACTTACCAGTCTTTGCATTACTATTAATAAATGTGGGCAAGCAAGATATTAGGATATTTCTATTCATAAATACAGGAGATAAGGGAACAAGTTAAATAACACCCCCAGGAAAGCAACCAGACCAATACAGAATCAGGAGCATTCTAAGGGATGACTTGCATGGGTATCTCAACAAGACAACAGCATAAAGAAAAAAGGTGGGGTGAGTAGGGCTGCTGTGGATTAAAATAAACTGAAGAGCTATAAAAACCACATTCCATGTGTGGACCTTGTTTAGAACATGATTTAAACAAGCCAGCTAACCAAAGACATTTTTTAGATAGGGAGATTTTACTTTATTTTGTTTTTCAATTTTTATTTTATTTTGAAGTATAGTTGATTAATAATGTTGTGTTAGTTTCAGGTGTACAGCAGAGTGATTCAGTTGTACGTATACATGTATCCATTCTCTTTCAAATTCTTTTCCCATTTAGGTTATTACAGAATATTGAGCAGAGTTCCCTGTGCTATACAGTAGGTCCTTGTTGGTTATCTATTTTAAATATAGCAGTGGGAATTTTAATATGGACTGGGGATTAGTCAATCCCAAAGAATCATTAGGTGTGACGATGGCATTTTGTTTGTAAGAAAATGTCCATACTTTTTAGAGACGCATGCTAAAACACATAGAATTGAAAACACAGGATGTCCAGGATTTGCTTTGAAATACTTTGGCAAAAGACAGAGTGGAGGATAGAGGAAGAATGATAAAATCTTGGCACAGGCATACCTCAGAAATATTGCAGGTTTGGTTTCAGACCACTGCAATCAAGTGAATATTGCAATAAAGCGAGTCACATGAATTTTTTGGTCTGCCAGTGTATGGAAAAGTTATGTTTACACTATACTATAGTCTATTAAGTGTGCAATAGCATTATTTCTAAAAAAAAAAAACAATGTACAGGGGCTTCCCTGGTGGCGCAGTGGTTGAGAGTCCGCCTGCCGATGCAGGGGACACGGGTTTGTGCCCCGGTCCCGGAAGATCCCACATGCCGTGGAGCGGCTGGGCCCGTGAGCCATGGCGGCTGAGCCTGCGCATCCGGAGCCAGTGCTCCGCAACAGGAGAGGCCACAACAGTGAGAGGCCCACGTACCGCAAAAAACAAAACAAAAACAAACAAACAAACAAAAAAAACAATGTACATACCTTAATTTAGAAATAATGCTGTTGGGAAAATGGCACTGATAGACTTGCTCAACTCAGGCTTGCTACAAACGTCCAATTTGTAAAAAACACATTATGTGCAAAGTGCAATAAACCAAAGCACAATACAATGAGGTATGCCTATAATTGTTTAGTCTGGGTATGGGGCTTATAGAGATTCACTGTTTTGTTTTGTTTTACTTCTGTACATGTTTGAACATTCTTTCATTTACAAAGGTTTTCATGATTCTCCCTTCATTAAATAAGAGATTTGAAATATGGAACTCAAAATCCAAGCTTTTTAGATGGTATTCATGGCATTGCACAATCAGCTCCTTCAAGTCACATGAGCTGAAAAAGAGGGCAGGCATAGATTCCCAAGGGAAAACCATGGTGCTGTTTCTAGAAGGAGAATCAAAGCCAGGCAAAAATCATAATAGATGCCCACCATTGTTCCCACACAACTTTTTGAGCTTCATCTTACAAAACGCATGTAGCCAAACAGGACCACGTGCTGTGTCCTGAGTAGAGTGCATTCCTATGCCTGTTAGTCTTGCTCAGGCTGTCCTCTGTACTTTTTTTTTCTTTAACTGAGGTCATACTTTCCTTCAAAATCCACCGCAACTGCCATCTTAGGGGTAGCCTTTGCCTTACAAGCCTATAAAATAAGAAGACTCCTGTGGCACTGGATTCGGCCTCTGTGATAGTATTCTGCCTTGTATGGGCAAACGTGCGTATCCATAGCCCCCACTAAATTGGAGGCTCCCTGAAGTCTCCTTTCATTGTATACCTCAAACAGTGGAGCCCAATGAGCTGTCTATAGCAAGGGCACAATCCTTGTTTGCCTAATTGAATTAACACCAGGGATTTTCAGATTGAGTTTCTCAACAAGGCACGAAGTATTAATAAGCTAAGAACTTGTCATCTTTCATAATAGCAAATAAATGGAACATTTATTATCCAATATCTCTTGCCTGCTTAAAGACATTGGATATCGTTTTAATTGAAGTACTAGATATTAGATCCAAACTGTCTATAGCCAAGATGCCTGCTTTGAGGTCTGTAGGGGTAGACTGAGAAGTGTTTGTATTTTGAAATATGTTAATTTTTTGCCAACCACAGCAGATGGTCACCCTTACTGCTTGTAACAGACATTTAACTGATTTGACAATAGCCTTATGGTCTTTCTGGTAGGACTCCAAATATTTGCATTAAACAGATCTTTGATTAAACTACTGTTTTATCATGAGTCTATAAATGGTAACATCCTCAAATCTAACTGAATTCCAATAAGAATATAACATTTTTATATTTTTATTTTTGTGATTGGAGTCTACTGTTGTCTATGTGAAATTATGCTATGCAAATGTATATTTTTTTAATTTAATAAGCCCTTTTTGAAAGGAAGTCTTGACATAGGCTTGTGTTTGCATTTGCAAATCAGAACTGCTTCTCTCTCTTGTCCAGGTGATGTGGTCCTACATATGGAAGGTGGGCTTCACCTATGGGAAGGAAGCAGGAGACACATTCATTGAGCACCATGGCAGGTACCTTCATTTAACTTATTCCAAAAAGCCAAGGTCAATGTGGGCCTTTGAACATAATCACAAAATGAGGAACTAGTTCCTCCCACTTGTCCATGATCTACTACCCACCTACAGGAACTACACACCAAATATTCCTGGATCTTTAGATCCTGATAATCTCAGAGAAGTTAGACCACTCCCTCCTTGTTCAAATGGGAAAACTGGGTTTGGAAAGGTGAGAAAAGTGATGACTCAAGACCAATACTCAGGCCACCTGGCCCCTGGCCTCCAGTATAAATTCAGGGCCTCCCTGAGAACGAGAAGCTGCTTGAAGTTAACCCACACTTGTGGTTCACTGTTACTTGCAGCTGAGAGCACCCTAAACTGTTATGCTTCTCTTACCCCAGGTCTCTTCTCTCCACACACCTCTATTTCTGTGTTTTGCCCTTCCTCCAACCATTTTTGTCATCAGACAGCATTAAATGTAGGGGGGTGTGTGTGAATTTTGAGTGAGGACAAATCCCCCAGCAAAGAGACTTCCATTAAAACAAATTCGTACTTGTTGCCTTATCTCTATTCCAGAGGCAGAGATGCCCAGCAGAATGGTCTGCCTGAATGGATTTGCCTAGTTATAATAAATCTGGGGATCTCTAGGAGTGGGAGAGCTCACTCCTCTGCCTGCAAACCAGTCACCTGGTCTTCTGCCCCAAGAACCACATCATCGATTCCATTGCTCACTCATGAATAAGCTTTGTGCTGAATGATTTTGGCCCCATGGCCCTGATCCCTTAAATGAATGCCCAGGATATGACAGCCCCCAAACACATTACTCTTCTTCTAGTTCTGGATGGAAAATATTATATAATGCTTAAGGCTGGACTTGTTCCTAAGCCCTTGAAATCTTCAGGCTCTTTGAGACCAGGGACAAAACCGTATTTCTTCTATATTTCCCCAAATTATGACTTGTAAGGAAGATATATAATAATTAAAAGTCCTTATTAATTGAATTCTGCCAACAGACTAGCAACTCCCCAGACTGATAACAAAGCCAGGCAAAGCAGTTGTCAGTTTGAGGATGGCATCTGTGGAGGCAAGCTCCTGCTCTCCCTGGCTTCTTCTTGATCCAGGCAGAGAACATAAAAATTTCTTGCATCAGATACCTGATTGAGCCCCAGATCAAGGCAAAATGCCAATGCTTACATGAGCTCTGTACTTCCCATCTCCTACCTTGGGCTATAATTAGCAGACTGGGAAATCAGGAGGTATGAGAGCATGTCTTCAAAATTGAATGGAAATCAATGGGGAAATGACTTGCTTTACCGAAATCTGTTCCACATGCAAAGTTCCAGGAATATTTTAAAATAAGGTCTATTACAGGTTAAATGCAACATCTAAATAACCTTCAGATTATCTAGCCAATGACATTTCTAGATGATCTTTAAAATGCCTCCCATCATATCTCTTTCTAAAAGATGTAGGAGAAGTAGGAATATTAATAAATTAGTTCATACTTATGAATATTTCTCACAGTCTTTCCAATGCTCTTCAGTCCCTTAATAATCTACATGTAATTTTAAAACTTTTTATTATGGAAATTTCAAACAAATATGTAAGTTAAGAGAACAGTGTAATGAACCTTCATGTACCCTTAACCCAACTTAAATAAGTATCAATTCACAGTCAGTCTCATTTTCTCTGTACTCCAATTCATTTTCCCCATGTTCTCCAGATTATCTTGAAACAAATCTCAAGTATATCATTTATTTTAAATATTTCAGCAAGCTATAACCATTGTTCAGTGCAGTTCTCAAAAAGGCTTTTTCTGGATCACTCCTGATTTTTAGTAGTCAGTAGTTGTTTAAAACTTTGATACAGTTCGTACAAAAATAAGCATATTTACTTACAAATTTCTTTACACTGATTTAGTTAGTTCATCCATTTGTCCATCCATTTGTTCATTCATCACACGTCAGAAACATTTATTGGGAATTCCCTTGCGGTCCAGTGGTTAGGCTCCATGGTTCCACTGCAGGGGGCATGGGTTCAATCCCAGGTCAGGGAACTAAGATCCTGCATGCCACAGAGCCAGAAAAAAAGAAAAAGGTTATTAAGTACTTAGTATGTACTGGACCTACTGGAATTCTGGGAATACAGCTATGAACAAAGTAGACAAGAACCCCTGATATTATATTTTGGTAGGGAGAGGAAAATAGTAAACAAATTAGAAAATTCATAAACAAGTTTATTTCAAATGTCAAGAAAGAAAGGAACAAGGTAATGTGATAGTAACTCGGCCTGGTGGAAGGAGGGGAGGTGTGACATTTCAGCTGATACCTGAAGAATATAAAAGAACAGCAATTTGAAGACTGGGTATAGAGTGAACCAGGCAGAGAAAATCAAAAAGACTGAGGCAAGGAAGAGATTTCTGTGTCAGGGAACAGCAAGGAACACAGTGTAAATTCAGCATAATAAACAAGGGAGAAACTGGTCAGACATACAGCTGGAGAGTGTGGTAGACAGTGACCCCCAACAAATCATCCCTTCCAATATTCATGTCCTTGGTATCCTGCATGCCACACAGCCAGAAAACAAAAAGAAAAAGTTTATTAAGTACTTAGTATGTACTGGAGCTACTTGGAATTCTGGGAATACAGCTATGAACAAAGTAGACAAGAACCCCTGGTATTATATTTTGGTAGGGAGAGGAAAATAGTAAACAAATTAGAAAATTCATAAGCAAGTTTACTTGATCGTGTGCTTTGCTTTGGCCAGTGGGACATTAGCAAGCATGGTAGAAGGAGACTGGATTAGCACTTGCACACTAGAGCTTGTCCTCTTGGAACGCTGTCTCTGGAAGCTAGCCACCATGCTGAAAAGTGACTTGAGCTAGACTAGTGAGTGATGAGGGGCCACATGGAGACACCCTCTGGAGGATGAGAGTTCACCTTGGACAGTGCAGCGCCACCGAGCTCCTAAAAGAACGTGGTCATGTTACTGCAGTCAACCCACAAAATCATGAGAAACAATAAATCACTGTTTTCAGTCATTATTTTGGGGGGTGGTTAATTACATGGCAATAGAAAACTGAAACAGAAAGTAGTACCTGGAAGTGGGGTGCTGCTGTAACGGAAACCTAAAGCTGGTGATTTTGAGATTGAGCCATGGAGGAAGGCTGGAAGGGTGGCAAAGGCAGTGAGCAAATGGAATGCTGGAAAGATGGTCATCTGTGTTGTAAAGCCGGGGAACAACTGGTAAAGCTGATGACTGCGGTAACATGTAAGATAGAAAATGTACTTAATGAACTTGTGGATCTGTCCAAAGGAAACTTCCAAGTAGAATGCCAAAGGGGCTAATCTGCTTCTTTTAGCTGCCTGTCATACAATATGGGAAGGAAGGATGAACGAGAATTTCAGTTTTCAAGCAGAAAAAATAATAAATGGCCTCAGCATGCTGCCAGCCAAACGTGATCTTAGTCAAGATCAAGTTGAGGGTGTGGCTGTAAGACCTATTTTAAGACCTCAGAGCCCAAAATGCAGAGGGCCCGTTCCCAAGAGATGTGTGGATCGGTGTGTGACTCTTGTCTAATGGAGTAGATTATAATTTACCATACAGAACATCCACAGCATTTTAAAAGGAACTGTACACACTTAAAGGAACAAAGACAGTTGAAAATGAAAAGAGGCCTCTGGGCTCCCACCTTTCCATGCGCAAGAAGCAGACTGAGAAATCAGCCTCAAAGATGAACCATTTCTCATGGAAAATGAAAAAGGTCTCAGAGGACAGAGCCAACAGCTAAGAACAATGGATTGAGGAAAAAGTGAACATATTAGAAAATTCATAAACAAGATCATTTCAAATGGCAAGAAAAAAAAAAAGAACAAGGTGATGTGATGGTAATGTGGCGGGGTGTGGTGGAGGAGGGAGCAGAAGCAGGCCCCAATCAAGCAATAGTCCCTCCCTCCAGACCTAGGGAAACTGGCAACATGTGTACAGCTGGCTTTTAGAACTGCTAAGGACCCGTGCCTGCTACGTGCCTTTAATGTCCTCCCCCTGAGAACGGGAGCATCTGCTGCTATCTTATCCCTCTCTCACCACTGCATGTGGGGTTGGGGGAGGGGGGTTGGTGATGGTGGCAGATAACTTGAATTTTTAGTTCACAGGTTTCCAGACTGAGAAAAGCCACACCCAAGCAACCTCATCCACAGCCAGACCTGATCCAAATGATGAAATTCTGGGCACCGAGCAGCTGCCATACTGGGTGAGACTTTGGGAGGTACTGGAAGAGATGAATGTGTTTTGCATAAGGGAGAAATGCCAGTAATTTATGGCCAGAGGATGGATTGTGATAGATGATAAAGATGGCCACAAAGGGCTTCCCTGGTGGTGCAGTGGTTAAGAATCCGCCTGCCAACGCAGGGGACACGGGTTCGAGCCCTGGTCCGGGAAGATCCCATATGCTGCAGAGCAACTAAGCCCGTGAGCCACAACTACTGAGCCTGCGCTCTAGAGCCCGCAAGCCACAACTACTGAGCCAACGCGCCACAACTACTGAAGCCCGCGCAGCTAGAGCCTGTGCTCCGCAACAAGAGAAGCCACCACAATGAGAAGCCCACGCACCGCAATGAAGAGTAGACCCCGTTCGACCCATCTAAAGAAAGCCCATGCACAGCAACAAAGACCCAATGCAGCCAAAAATAAATTAAATAAAATAAATAAAAAAATAGAAAGTAAAAAGATGGCCACAAAATCTTTTGTGTCCTTGCATAGAGACCAGAAGTCTATTTCTCCTCCCCTTGAGTCTAGGCTGGCTTCGTGACCTGTTTTGACAAATAGAAGCAGCAGAAGTGATACTGTGCCAGGTCTTAAAAGACTGTGCAGCTTCCACGTTTGCCCTCTTGGAGCCCCAAGCCACATGGAAAGAGGTTCAGCCACCCAGATGGAGAGCTGAAAGGTGCCTGGCTAAAAGAAAACTGTTTCTCTGCTCGTAGACCTTCTGACGCCAAGTGTGTAGATTTTCCACACCAAGCAATTCTCCAATTCTCTGTGCACACGAAGTGGTGTCCCACAGTTTAATTCAATTCTGACATTATTAATCTAGAGTTAGCACGCAGGTTAAGGGATCAGTCCCACTATGCAAATAGTGGGTCCCCAGGTTACCCACACTTCTGTCCAACTTCTATCCAACTTCTGTCCAACTTCTGGCTACGAATCAGGAGTTCCCACGACCCTCCCCTCAGGTTTGATAATTTGCTATAATGGCTCAGAACTCAGGGAAACACTCTGCTTACTATTATTGGCTTATTATAAAGGATACTGTAAAGGGTACAGAGGAACAGCCAAAAGAAGAGGTACATGGGGTGGGATCTGGAAGAATCCTGAGCACAGGAGCTTCTGTCCCGTGAATTTGGGGTGTGCATCCTCCCGGCACATAGACATGTTCACTAAACTAGAAGCTCTCTGAACAATCTATAGTTTAGTCACTTTAGGAAGGTCCCATTTTGTAGGTATGATTGATTAAATCACTGGCCATTGATCATTAACTCAGTCTCCAGCTTCTCTCCTCTCCATGGAGGCTGGGGGTGGGACTGAAAGTTCTAATCCTCTAGTCACTTGGTTGGTTCCTCTGGTGACCAGCCTGTATCCTGGGGCTTTTGGCCACCATTCATCTTATTAACATAAACTCAAGCATGGTTGAAAAGGGTTTATTATGATTAACAAAGACCCTTCTCTCACCACACCACTCAGGAAATCACAAAAATTTTAAGAGCTCTGTGACAGGAACTGGGACGAAGACCAAATATAGATGTCTTATTTTATCACAGTGTCACATTGGCCAAGCCCTTGATGTTCCAGCTGTCACAGTGAGACACCAGACTTGTGGGAAAACCTGTCTTGAATTCCCAGCCGCAGGCAAAGAGCTGTCCTGCTAAGTCCAGCGAACCCAAATTGCACAACTGTGAGTAAATGCACAGGGGTTGTTTTAAACCACTAAGTTTTGGGATAGCTAGTTACAAAGCAATAGATGAATGCAACAGAAATATAGTGATGGACTAATGATAGCTCAAGTTCTTTGGGGTTCACCCTTCAAAAGGTGGAGGTTTTGCCTGGGCTCACTCATAGGGCTGCATTCAGCTGGAGGGTTAGCTGGGCTGGAAGGTCCAAGACAGCCTCACTCACAGGGCTGGCCATTGGTTCTTCTCCATATGTCCTCTCATCTTAAGTAGGCTAGACCAGTTTCCTTACATGGTGGTCTTAGGGCAGCGTTCCCAGAAGGAAAAACCAGGAGCTGCAAGGCTCCCTGAAGGTGAGTCTCTACGGACTTATACAGTGTCACTTCCACCACATTCAAAGCAAGTCAAACAGTCAGCCCAGATTCATTCAAGAGACGGGAGAGAACCAAGTAGTTTCTTTTCTCATCTTATTGATGAGAAGAGCTGCAAAGTATTGTGGCCAAGTTTTTCAATTTACCATCATGTCACAAAAATTTTAGTGAAATGCCAGGTATTTGTGCTTAGGAACAGAACTAGAATGACTGTACACAAAATAACATATATGACATTTTAAAATTAATCTAAGAAAGCATTATATCATCATTTTTACTTTAGCCCTATTGTCAAAACCACCTTAACTTTCTTTTTTTCTTTATTTTTTAGAAAGCCAATTTTAAAAGATACCAAATACTAAAATAGGGTCTCCGAACTGTTTTATGAATTACCAAACATTTCTTCAGGTCTTGAGATCATCCTGCATGGACCCCATCGCTGGTGAGCGCTTTTCTGCCCCTGAAATCCTTTTAAGCCTGGGGAAAAGAGAGTAAGGAGAAAGTGGAATGTGAAAGCAGCAATCAGCTGGAAATTCTGTCAGGTGAGACCTTTAGATCATTGGGTAGGTCCCTATCTATCAGAAATCGTACTCTAAAAACTTCTGTAAAAACCTACATTTCAAAATGTTAAGCTTAACTTTTCTGGACTTGTCCTTGAGTGATTAATAGTTAGAAACGTACTGAGAACCAGCTCTTATAGAGCATCCTTTCGTTCACAAATTCCACAAATATGGGTTTGCTAAACTAGAAGAATTAGAGAATATCTGCATTTAGTCCAAGATCTTTATGTCATGGGTCATAAAACAATGGTGGCACTTATCTAAGCCTGATAAAAGAAACTTACCCATTTACAGGAATCTTTATGATTGTTTGTAGCATCTTTTATAATCTAGAGAAATATCTTGCACACAGTGTTTTGATCAAAAATGCTATAAGAGGGCTTCCCTGGTGGCGCAGTGGTTAAGAATCTGCCTGCCAGCTCAATGTCAAAAACACAAACAACCCAATCCAAAAATGGGCAGAAGACCTAAATAGACATTTCTCCAAAGAAGATATACAGATTGCCAACAAACACATGAAAGAAGGCTCAACATCACTAATCATTAGAGAAATGCAAATCAAAACTACAGTGAGATATTATCTCACACCAGTCAGAATGGCCATCATCAAAAAATCTACAAACAATAAATGCTGGAGAGGATGTGGAGAAAAGGGAACCCTCTTGCACTGTTGGTGGGAATGTAAATTGATACAGCCATTATGGAGAGCAGTATGGAGGTTGCTTAAAAAACTACGAATAGAACTACCATATGACCCAGCAATCCCACTACTGGGCATATACCCTGAGAAAACCATAATTCAAAAAGTCATATACCACAATATTCATTGCAGCACTCTTTGCAATAGCCAGGACGTGGAAGCAACCTAAGTGTCCATCAACAGATGAATGGATAAAGAAGATGTGGCACGTATATACGATGGAATATTACTCAGCCATAAAAGGAAACGAAATTGAGTTATTTGTAGTGAGGTGGATGGACCTAGAGTCTGTCATACAGAGTGAAGTAAGTCAGAAAAACAAATACCGTATGCTAACACATATATACGGAATTTTTAAAAAATGGTTCTGAAAAACCTAGGGGTAGGACAGGAATAAAGACACATAAGTAGAGAATGGACTTGAGGACATCGGGAGGGGGAAGGGTAAGCTGGGATGAAGTGAAGGAGTGGCATGGACATATATGCGCTGCCAAATGTAAAATAGATAGCTAGTGGGAAGCAGCTGCATAGCACAGGGAGATCAGCTAGGTGCTTTGTGACCACCTAGAGGGGTGGGATAGGGAGGGTGGGAGGGAGATGCAAGGGAGAGGAGATATGGGGATATATGTATATGTATAGCTGATTCACTTTGTTATAAAGCAGAAACCAACACACCATTGTAAAGCAATTACACTCCAATAAAGATGTTAAAAAAAAAAAAAGAATCCACCTGCCAATGCAGGGGACACAGGTTCGAGCCCTGGTTCGGGATGATCCCACATGCTGCGGGGCAACTAAGCCGGTGCGCCACAACTACTGAGCCTGTGCTCTACAGCCTGCGAGCCACAGCTACTGAGCCTGAGTGCCACAACTACTGAAGCCCGCCTAGAGCCTGTGCTCCGTAACAAGAGAAGCCACTGCAGTGAGAAGCCCGTGCACCGCAACAAAGAGTAGCCCCCACTCACTGCAACTAGAGAAAACCACGCACAGCAGCAAAGAACCAAAGCAGCCAAAATAAATAAATAAAATATATAAATTTATTTTTAAAAAATGCTATAAGAGAGCTCAGTGTCTGCCTAAGAAGTAACACAGTGCATTCCTCAATAGAGATTAAAGTTGAAGCAATCTGTAGTATCGATGAGGCAATCTTTTTTTGTTGTTGGAGAGGAGGTTATGATAACTGTTTTAGATAAAGCAAAAGTTGCATGCAATTTTTCAGTTCTACCACTAGATGTATCCATCTTCTTACCAACTTACTCATCTTCTTATCAACACAAGACAGAAATCTCCAGTACATAATTTGTGCAAAGCTTAATGTTAGGCACTCCAGATTATCAAAAATAAGATGCAGTTGATGTTCTAAACATCATAGTAGTCTGGTGGGGACAAGACAAGAACTCAAGAATCTGTATTTCAAAGCAGAATATAAATGTCAAAATACAAATGAGAAGTTCTATGGAAACTCAAAAGAGAGAATAACTCCAAAACATTAGCAGAAGATTTTTGGATGAGGTAGCATTTGAATTTTGAAGTTCAAGTAGCATTTCAACTGACTGAGGTGGAGAGTGTTGGATAAACAAACACAGAGGTGGGAAAGCATGATAATGTGTTCTTGGAACACCAAGAGATAAGACTTGACATGTAGTGTAGAGCTATATTGTTTTAAATGCCGAGTTGAAGAGATTATAATTAATTCAATCAGTGATGGAGGTGCCCCCCCAGCCCCACCCCCACCCCCGGTTCTTTGAGACACCAGTCTATAAACCAGGCTCTGTTCCTCCACATTCCTTCCTTTGGGCGGAGTCAGGACTCCCTTTCCCCCACACCTAGAGCCCTCCTACCTACTAGAATATCTGACAAATGTTTTGGGGGTAGTGAGAGTGAGAGATAAAAAATAAACCCAAATTCATTTTTCCCAGTTTTTCTTTTTATTAAGGGTACTCATGTTATTATTATTTTGACTATTTTCGAAAATTTGGCTTACCACTAAAGAATGTATATTTCATATGATGAGAATATTCAAAAGAATAGACCACATTATGGAGGTAACTAAAATATCCACAAATGTTACTGAGTTGAGGAAGATTATTTGAACACACAGTGTATATTGCTCCAAAGAATAGTGTCCAGTTAGGGCAGAGATTGCAAACTGGTGACTCGGGGTCCTATCTAGCTCAAAATATGTTCTGTAAGGGCACTTCCCTGGTGGTCCAGCGGCTAAGACTCCGTGCTCCCAATGCAGGGGGCCCGGGTTTGATCCCTGGTCAGGGAAATAGATCCCACATGCCACAGCTAAAGATCCAGCATGCTACAATGAAGATCCCGCACTTCACAATGAAGATCCTGTGTGCTGCAACTAAGACCTGGCACAGCCAAATAAATAAATATTTAAAAAAAAAAATATATATATATATATATATGTTTTGTTAAATTTGCACAACATTAAAAAAAATTTTTTTTGAGGGCTTCCCTGGTGGCGCAGTGGTTGAGAGTCCGCCTGCCGATGCAGGGGACACGGGTTCGTGCCCCGGTCCGGGAAGATCCCACATGCCGCGGAGCAGCTGGGCCCGTGAGCCATGGCCGCTGAGCCTGTGCGTCCGGAGCCTGTGCTCCAAAACGGGAGAGGCCACAGCAGTGAGAGGCCCACGTACTGCAAAAAAAAAAATTTTTTTTGAGTTACTTGATATTACTTTACAAATCATGAGGCTTTCACAGGCAATCTAGATTTCTGGCTTCTCTTCAAATATTGTAAAATTTCATAACAAGGCATCCCCGTTCCCATTCGGCATAGTCAGCTGGAGCTGTGTAGAGACCACCCCCCCCATTCAGTAACACACCTCCTCTCTAGCTTCCATGTGTCCTGCTCCCTTCTGTAATACACAGGACCTGCTTTCCAATTTATATTACCTGTCTGGCCCATAGACATTTGATTTGTGTGATCTCTATGTCTGCCCATTTGGATCTGCAGATTTTAGTATCTTTGTTGGACTGGTCATCACCAGTCATTACACACTGATGTTCTCAAACTCTTTCCTGCATCCACATTTTGGTCAGTGTGTACAATTGATTTTGTTGCAGCTGAGCATATATGCCATCAATTCATTAAACTAAGTGGGTTGTGTGACTTGCTATTGAATCGGGTATAATCTTCTACAAGGAAGAGGTAAGAGACAAAGTGTAGAATCCAGAAAGATCACATGATTAATGGAACACCGGAGAACTTTGCCCCATGAGTATATAAGGGCAGCAAAAAAATGTCTATTCAAGTAACAATACAACGAATTCAATAACTATGAGTGCTCTGGTGGCGAGATATTCTGAAATATATTAATGTGTTTTTTACTTCTGTACTTCTTTGGCTATGCCTTCCCCCCCAATTTAGTCTTCATTGCCTTAAGAAGGATTAGGATATTTTTTAGCAGGAATGCAAAGTCATTGTTTAATCTTGAAGCCCATTTCAGAAGCAAGAGTCTTGAAGCCAGGTGTACAGTCAGGGTCTAAATAGGAAAACAGAAATCCCTTTAAGAACTTACAGTATAGGAAAATTGACTTAGGTAACTGGGTTTACAGGAGATGGAGTAGGTGAGAAGCCAGAGACTGGATGGTGAAGTCACCCAGAGATGAGCCACATCAGCAAGACTGGAGGGGCAAAGGGAGGAGACTGTCGCTACAGGAAACTGGATCCACCGTGGAGTAAGGCAGCTCCTGCCAGAGGTACCGCAAAGGCAGAGAGAAATATTTAGAATTCTCCCTTCCCATCCCAGCCCCATCTCCTGCTAGTGTCATCCAGTGGCTGAGCCCAGCCAGAGTCAGTACCATGGGGACCTGCAGGCATCCGGAGCCCCCGGAAAGATGGACAGGGGCAGGACCAGAGAGCGCTAGAGGGCAAGCAGGTTCAGTGTCCACACACCAATTACAAAGTCCAGCCACTGGAGATAGAACAGGGTTTTGCTCTGTTTTGTTTTCATCTTCCTAAACGTTCTCTTTAAATCTCTAGACCCAAAGCCTGGAGGGCTAAGTTTAGAGTCTATAACATAAACCATAGGGTATAGAACATGAGGTCATGGCAATTTCCTGTCACACAAAAAGGCAATAAAAACCCTTCCTGGCTTGGGAGAAGGAGCTTGGAGGAAATACTGAGGAACACAGGATTCTCAAGTTCCATGAATGGGGACAGGCAGGGAAAAGGAGCCTTAGCTTGAAATTCCTAGAGCAGGGGGTGCTCATGCACTATTTTCTTTTCTGGTTTTTTTTTCCTTTATTTTTATTTTTTTTAATTTATTTATTTATTTTTGGCTGTGTTGGGTCTTTGTTTCTGTGCGAGGGCTTTCTCTAGTTGCGGTGAGCGGGGGCCACTCTTCATCGCGGTGCGCAGGCCTCTCACTATCGCGGCCTCTCCTGTTGCGGAGCACAGGCTCCAGACGCGCAGGCTCAGTAGCTGTGGCTCACGGGCATAGTTGCGCTGCGGCATGTGGGATCCTCCCAGACCAGGGCTCGAACCCGTGTCCCCTGCATTGGCAGGCAGATTCTCAATCACTGTGCCACCAGGGAAGCCCCTGCACTATTTTCTGTTTGGAAATTTGGAAGGACACCACCTTAAAGAATACCCGACACCAACAATAGAGTAGCAATGGCGGGGTGGAGTGTTTAGGCAGAGAAACGGCCTGTGATTGTGGTTTTCCATGGGTTTTCTGGGGTTATGTGTGTCCTGGACAAGATCCAGAGGCCATGTGCCTCCATGCAGGCTGCACAACAGCTGAGAGGGTGTTACTGGGGCAGGACTGGATTCCAGCTGAGGAGAGCAGACCCCTCGCGCAGGGAGGCCAAGGCAAGAGCCATAGGCTTCCAAGCAGGTGATGGCTAGTGGTGCACACAGCAGAGAATAAGACACCTTAGCTGAGCAAGGTGTCGTCTTAGGCCAACAAGCGGCAGAGGTCGGCAGATCAGCAGGTGAGCCAGACACTCCTCTGCACAGCACAGTGCTGGGCCCAGGCCACCTGCCACCTGTACTCAGAGCACAGGCCTGGGGCAAAGGGTTGGGAGAGTCAGAAAAGCCTAATCATGGACTTTGACTTTGAATTAACTGAATTTGAATTTTGAATTGGTTATGTAGGGAGAAAAAGAATAAGTTTCCTTCTACCCTTCTAAATTCTAAGCTGGGCCCCTATAACAGAAGACACATTAACAAGAGAAAACAAGCAGAAGTTTATTAACATGTGTATCACACATGTAACACATGGGAGAACCCAGAGATGAGTAACTCATAGGTTTGGTTAGAACTTTAGTTTATATAATATCTTAGCAAAGGAACAATAAATTTTAGAGAAGTGACAAGAAAAAGGACCTAGAGTCCCCAATGGGCAGCAAATTATGGGACGGCAAGTATATGGGAAACAAATGAGAGACAAAGGCTAGGTTGTAAACTTTGCGTGTAAACTCCTCTGGTGTCATCTCCAGGCTGACAGGGTCTAAAGTCTCCAGTGATTCACTTTTGTCCTTCCTCGTAGAGAGGGGAGGGACACCTTTGTAAATTTATGTCCTACTTTTAGGCAAATAGGGGGAAGGCAGGTGGATTTTCTTTTTTCTTTCTTTTTTTAAAAGGAAATTATTTCATAAACAAGTAGCATTTTTAAAAATTCTGTTGAGTTATAATTGACATATTAGTTTCACGTGTACAGTGCAATGATTCGGTATTTATATAGCGAAATGATCATCACAATAAATCCGCTTAACATCCATCACCATGCACAGTTATATTTAGAATTCTTTTCTTGTGCTCAGAACTTTCAAGACCCATTCTTCTAGCTGCTTTCAAGTATGCAATACAGTATTCTTAACTGTAGTCACACTGCAGTGCATTATATCCCCATGACTTTCCTTATATCTGATTCTTCTCATTTGCCTTTAGCTCAAAATAATCCTTATGCCTAAGTGGCATGTTTGGGGGTGGCATATTCTGTCACCCTTCAGTTGTTTTTCCAAAACAGATGAGATTTTAAACTGGAGCTGTTTGAGTTACCTTAAAGGAAGAGGACGAAATGTTTTCCCACCATTTGTAGAAATGAGGAGCTCTTTCAATTTTTAATGACAAATAAAGAAGCTTACATTTCTTTGCTTCTGAATCATTATGACCATAAACTTCAAACCTATTGCATATGAAGGGTTTCAGGTAATTTTTTCTGCTCTGAGTTTAAACACACAGACTACACACACACACGCGTGCACACGCGCACACACACACACACACACACACACATGCATGCACTACTTTGCAGCCCTTCGATGGCCTTCTTTATTCTAGCCTTTCCCCAAAGCAGTGAATGCCATTCTAATGAATGGAGAATCACTGGGCAACAAGTATCATTTTTGGAAAGAAAACAAATCTTGATATAAAATTTCCAAGTAGCTTTCAAAATTCCAAATTCATTTCTTCTAGCGAATTAACCATGGTCCTCACAAAGACATTTACTTTCATCTAGATGTCCCCACTTCCAGGAGGTTTCTGTATAGAATCTGTTTCATCTCTCTTCAAAAGCCCTCTAGGTTTACCTGGGTGGCCTTGGTCTTAAGTAAAATCCTCACATTCCTTCATCAGTGGCTTTCCTTCATTCCCCCACTGACCGCACCTCATAGGAAGCTTCAGCCATGATGTACACAGAGCCTCCCTCAATGGGGGATAAGCTTCAGACAGGCTTTGGACAAGGTCCCAAGTACAGGAGTGCAGGATGTGCATTGCCCCGGGGGCATCGTTTTTATCCTCAGCTGTATGTCTGACTCCCCCCACAGGGTTATACATGGTGGTCCTCACTCCACAACAACAAGGTAAGCGGCTGTCTTTTCTTAAGAGCAACAGACAGTGCGGGCCAATCCCTCCACCCAAGTCCCTCTTCTCCTTGCTGGCGGCTGTGTCTTCCTTGGCTTGTGGCAGAGAAAGGGCTGTGGGCATCTCCTGAGCCAAGGTTCTGCCCGAATCAGTATGGCCCTGCCCTTGTCTCTTTTCTGCCTCCCCAGCACCTCCCAGGTCTGCACAGTTTCTCTGTCAGTAGCGTTGGGTTCTCTTTCAAGCCGCTTTAAAAATCTTGTCTCTTTCTCCAAAGCCTAGTCTTTCCAGATATCCCCTAAGCCTGACATTAGGGCCTGAGTTGCTTTAAGATTTTGTTTGGTGCTTCATGTCTTTATCTCTCTGAAAAGAGGCTCAGTTCTTTGAATCATTCGGAGTCCAAGAAAGAAACTTTAAATATAGCATCCCACGTTCTTTGCTTTCTTCTGCCAGCTATCCTGTGTCTACCTCTGCTTAGCGCTCCTGGCCTATCAACTGGGCCCAAGGAACTCAGCGATCTGGTCCAGGTCATGGGGAACCAGAGACTCAAACACATTATGGTACCATTTCTACTCTACTGAGGCCACCCATAGTGGGATGGGGCACTCTGCAGGGGTGTCCTCCAAGGGTCCCTTGTGAAAAGTGGGGCACAGGCTCCTGCTTTGATTACTGAACCAAGCTCCACCAACCTACCCCCCACTGCGGGTCTGACTGCTCCCCAAGGGGCTGGGTTCCAGTAGCCCCATTCAGTCACTTTAGCTTTTTTGCTCTCCTCTCCCTCTTTCTCTGATTTCTCTCTTCCAGTCCTGGAAGAGCTTCTGTAATTGTCCTGCCCTGGAGGTGGGGAAATGCCCAGGAGTCAGAGTGTATTGCTCCTTACTTTATGGTTACTTTTTATAAAGCCTAAACTCTGGTCCTCTAATCAAGCTCAAAATTTGGAACCAACCCCTCTGTGAATTCAAAACAAAACCATTTCTCTGTCAGAGGCTTGGCTCACACAAGTCCAAAATGCTGTGCTTTCAGACTCTTTTGCCAGGTGTGAATTTAAAAATTCATTCAGTCCTTCAATTAAATTATTTGAATTATTTCTCTGTAGGCAGCATCTGCTTTCATCAAACAGTGAATGTCATTATCCAACCAGTGAATAATATATACAGAATAATTTTAGGAGAAGAAAAGGTCCAAGGTTAATATCTCTAAATTCTATCTCAGTACAAATTTAGAGACATGCTGAGACATTGTTATACTTTGGAATTATTGCTGATTGTATGGTTTTGTTTTGACCCTTTGTATTTCTTCAAGAATGCCATCATGGCTTTAAAAATATTTGATGAACCCCTTCTTTATTGACATGTCTTGCAAGGCACTATGGAAAGATGGATGTTAAACGGAGTCAAGGTTTAAAGACTTATCAAAATTTCTGGACTTAGAGGGGCTTCCCTGATGGTCCAGAGGTTAAGAATCTGCCTTCCAATACAGGGGACACGGGTTCGATCCCTAGCTGGAGAACTAAGATCCCACATGCCACAGGGCAACTAAGCCCGTGCACCACAACTACTGAGCCTGCATGCTGCAACTAGAGAGAAGCCCACATGCCCCCAACGAAGAGCCACATGACGCAACAAAAGATGCCTCATGCCGCAACTAAGACCTGACGCAGCCAAATAAATAAATACATAAATATTTTTTAAATATTCTGGACTTAGGGCTTCCCTGGTGGTGCAGTGGTTGAGAGTCCGCCTGCCGATGCAGGGGACAAGGGTTCATGCCCCAGTCCGGGAGGATCCCACATGCCGCAGAGTGTCTGGGCCCGTGAGCCATGGCCACTGAGAATTCTGGACTTAGAGATTTCCTTATGACATTTGGTTATTTCTTCTGATATATTTAACATCTCTTTATAGTTTAATACTCAGTAGAGAGAATCTCTACATAAACGGGGAGATCATTTTTATAGGGAAAGACATGAGTTCATTAATCATTGAATTAAAACTTGTTTCGGTAAATTTATGAGGTAATAGAATAAATTTAAGACTTTATTTAGTAGCCTGTTTTTTCAGATCTCCACTTTGGTCATAATATTTAGTTACTCCTTGAGAAGAAGATTCTATAAAAATTGTCAGTTTTTCTTCAAAGGGGTCTTTAAATAATCCATATAACCCTTTGTACTAAATAACCAGATAATTAAGCCCTGACCTATGTCTCCTGACCCTGTAGACTTTCTCCCTTTAGAATCTGTGGCTGGTCTTGATTTCTGCCTGGGGCACGACCTAATATTGATGAAGAGATAATGTGTTCTTAAAATGTCTTTTCACCCTGTACAATTAATGAGAAAATGATGTATTTATCAAAGGCTTGCCAATATTTTTTTGCGCCGTATTCCAAAGCTTTCAAGCTATTGCCTCAAACTATAGCTCAACAACATTCTTAAATAATGAAGCATTTGAATTTCTAGGAAAGTAATAGCCATTTACTGCAAAGATATCCAGGCTAATTTAGAAAGAAAGAGTAATGCATCTACTGAAAGACAGTTTTCTACTTCCCTTCTCCAGGTTCTAATATCTTCATGGAATTACCTTACTGGGGAAATCTCTTTGTCTTTCATTAAAGATTTAGCTCCTGCATGAGAAGTATTCTTTTTTTTAAATTGAAGTATAAGGACTTCCCTGGTAGTCCAGTGGTTAAGATTCCATGCTTCCAACGCAGGGGGCATGGGTTCAATCGCTGGTCAGGGAAAAAAGATCCCTCATGTTGCACGGTGCAGCCAAAAAATAAAATAAAATATTAATAACAAATAAATTGAAGTATAGTTGGTTTACAATATTGTGTTAGCTTCAGGTGTACAGCAAAGTGATTCAGTTATACATACATATATTTTCTTCAGATACTTTCCATTATAATTTATTACAAGACATTGAGTATAGTTCCCTGTGCTATATAGTAAACCCTTGTTGTTTATTTTATATATAGTGGTGTGTATCTATTAATCCCATACTCCTAATCTATCCCCCTCTTCCCCTTTGGTAACCGTAAGTTTGTTTTCAAATGTCGTATATTAACGCATATATGTGGAATCTAGAAAAATGGTAAAGATGTACCAGTTTGCAAGGCAGAAATAGAGACACAGATGTAGAGAACAAATGTATGGACACCAAAGGGGGGAAAGCAGGTTGGCAGGGGGCAATTAATTGGGAGACTGGGATTGACATCTATACACTAATATGTATAAAATAGATAACTAATAAGAACCTGCTGTATAGCACAGGGAACTCCACTTTGCTGTACAGTAGAAGCTAACACAACATTGTAAAACAACTATACCCCAATAAAAAAAAAAAAGACAAACTGTAAGTTTGTTTTTGAAGTTTGTGAGACAGTTTCTGTTTTGTAAATAAGTTCATTTGTATCATTTTTTAATTCCACATAAAAGTGATATAATATTTGTCTCTGTCTGACTTATTTCACTCAGTATGATAATCTCTAAGTCCATCCATGTTGCTGCAAATGGTAATATGCCATTCTTTTTTATGGCTGAATATATATATATCTCACATCTTCTTTATCCATTCATCTGTTGATGGACATTTAGGTTGCTTCTATGTCTTGGCTGTTGAAAACAGTGCTGCTCTGTACATTGGGGTGTATATATCTATGCCCAGGAGTGGGATTGCTGGATCATATGGTAGCTCTGTTTTTACTTTTTAAAGGAATTTCCATAGTGGCTGCACCAGTTTACATTCCCACCAACAGTGTAGGAGGGTTCCTGTATGGGAAGTATTCTCAAAGAGAACAATCTAGTTCCTTCTGGAAAGCAACAGGGGTATTCTACCTATAACATGTTTAATTAAATTAAGGTGTACACTCTTTATTTTTTTACCTTAAATTATTAATTTATTTGGCCAATTCTCTACTACAGATATTTCTTTTTCTGTAACAAGTAATGCCACATTGAAATTCATTTACATATATAGCTGCGTATTTGGGAGAGTATTTCTGTAGATTTATTCCTAGAGAAGAATTTCTATGTTGCGTAGTAAGTAGATTTTTTAATTTGATAGATGCTGTGAAATTTTCTCCACAAAGCTCTGTGCCATTAGCAGTCCAAACACAAATATGTGAGTGGTATTCCATTAAGGTGTGCACTTCTTAACGTATTCATTGATAAGAAATAATACAATTTACTATTAACTGTATATTATATCACTTTCACCAAAGTAATGTTAGTCCATAGTTTTAAAATATCATATAACTGCTAAAGGCATGTACCAAAACACAGCAATCACCTGCCCTTTTCATCTTATTGTTCTCTGCCTTAAATGTAACCACTTAGGTATATATATAATTTTTTTACATATGTATATATATATTTTTTCACATACATAATTCAAGTAGTATGAGTGAACAGTCTTGTTAGTTGGTGGTCTTTATTTTAGAGCAAACAGGTGGCCAGCTGCCTTTTTCATCATGTAACCCCAAAGGTCATTCTCTATAGACATTTTTTCCTGAGGCTGTCCATCTTGCCATCTCCTGCCTGTGTTTATAAGACTGGTTACTGTTAGTCTGAAATTCAGTGGGGAAGGAGAATGGTTTTACTTTTCAGTATGCAGAATATCACTTACTTGTTTTAAATGTGTCATTTCATCCTCATTCTCCTCTATTCCTGGCATCCTCAAGCCCGGAGCCTCTGGTCTAATTTCTCCAAAGCATCCCTTCTGCTGAAAGTGTTGGGAAGGGGGAGGGCCCTACTACTTAGAGTGTGAATGGCAACCTAGCAACCTGACTGTTGATTATACAGACTTTCAAACAATCCCCTGCTTTCGGTCCTCACACACGCACTCACATGCCTCACTCTCTGACTTCTGAGGTACTTGGCACTTCTAATCCCTGAGCATTTCCAGGGTTCTGAGGGGGTAAATCAACTTCTTCCCATCAGTATCCCCTCTATAGGTACTCCTCCATCTTAAAATTGTAAATGTACTGATTATATTTAATATGTCACAGGGTGGGGAAGGGTGGGGAGAGATAGGAATTAGTCTTCAAATAAGCCATAATCAGGACTTCCCTGGCGGTGCAGTGGTTAAAAATCTGCCTGCCAATGCAGGGGGCACGGGTTCGAGCCCTGTCCAGGAAGATCCCACATGCCACGGAGCAGCTAAACCCGTGTGCCACAACTACTGAGCCTGCGCTCTAGAGCCCGTGAGCCACAACTACTGAAGCCCGCGCACCTAGAGCCCGTGCTCCGCAACAAGAGAAGCCACTGCAGTGAGAAGCCCACGTGCTGCAGTGAAGAGTAGCCCCTGCTTGCCACAGCTAGAGAAAAGCCCGTGCACAGCAATGAAGACCCAACGCAGCCAAAAAATTTAAAAAAAAAAAAAAGCAATAATCAAAGCATCAGTTGTGTTCGTTTTTTTGTCTATATGTGGTTATAAATCATACTTGTCATTTAATTAGAATTTATATTCTAATAGAAAAGTGCTGTTTATCCTCCATTAGTTAGGTATGACATGTCCTTTTTTAAATAGAAGTCAGTCTTTATAGGTAAGAAAGGCACCTTGAAGTAGCACTTGCCAGACGCCCTAACAGAACAGTGACCCTGTGCTATTGGTGAGGTCCACGAACCTTGACTTAAACCTTTGAAACATTCTAGTAACTCCAGGAACACATGAGAGGAAGAGTTGAACTCTGTCTCAAGAGTAAACTGAAGTAGTGAAAGAGCTTCAGGCTGAGATGAACTCTGAATATCTAATTCCATCCCTGGCTCGGAGGTATTAGAGACACCTGTCCTGGACACCTGGGATCCAGGTAGTAAGTTTGGGCAATCGATCTATACTCACTCTGTGCTCCTTGCCTTCCTAGCAAAGTACCAGAGGGCACAGGTACTTTGGATTGGTGTGGCTGCCAGGTGGAAGATATCCAAGGCTGAATGAAAGCCATCACTGAGATGGCCTCCAGGATTATAACACATTTATAGTTTCCTCCATTCCTATACAATGACAAGAAGTGGAGGGTGTATGGATTTTGAATTGTGTGACACCCGAGGATAATCATCAAACCAACATATTCCTTGCCTGTTTTTCTCTCCTAATCTCTTATTTATATAAATATTGTTATTAAATCCAGAACAAAATAATGAGCTATAAAAGATTTTGACTTCATCATTTGATTTTATCTAAAAATAATCTTAAAACCCCAAATAGATAAGTAAATCCCATTATTTAAAAATGTGTTCATTTATATTTTATTTTTGGCTGCCTTGGGTCTTCCTTGCAGTGTGCGGGCTTCTCATTGCGGTGGCTTCTCTTGTTGCGGAGCACGGGCTCTAGGTGCACGGGCTTCAGTAGTTGTGACTCGTGGGCTCTAGAGCGCAGGTTCAGTAGTTGTGGCACACGGGCTTAGTTGCTCTGCGGCATGTGGGATCTTCCCGGACCAGGGCTCGAACCCGTATCCCCTGCATTGGCAAGCAGATTCTTAACCACGGGGCCACCAGGGAAGTCTGTAATTCCCATTATTTAAATCCTAAAAATGTAGGTGGAGATCTTAGGTGGTGACCCTTTTCTAGTAAAACACTAAAGACAAAATACTAACAGCAATCTGAAACAATTGTAGAAAAATAAGATTCTAATATAGTTAAAGGAAAGCTTCAGTTTCAAGGTTAAAAATGGATGACCAGACCTCTGAGTTTACCGAGGTGCCAATGTCCTCTTTGTCACAGCTCACAGGGGGCATGGTCTTTCCGAGAGTGGGGCTTCCTGGAAGACTTAGGCACAACCTGAGCTCTGAAGGCAAAGACCCTCATATATGAGTCTCAAAGGGAAGAGTCTTACATTTTTGCCCGTGTGACCTAAAGAAATTACATAGGATTTTTGCATCTCGGTTGCCTTGTGTGTAAAATGGGATGATTAAAGTTAAAAGAATTAAACATTTAGAGGAGTGTCTGGCACTCCTCTAATTCTTAGCAATGGTCACCTCACACATAAGAAAGGACAGAAACAGAAAAATGCATTTAAAAGGAGGAGGAGGGGCAGAATTAGCTAAAGGCCAAAGAGCCCAGGGTCCCTGCCTCTGGTTCTAAATTGTATTTCAATTCAGGAAATTCCAGGATTGCATCAGGCCAATAAGATAAGCAGCCTGTCATCTTACACTGTTTGCCAGGACGTGATGCACTTTTTATATTAGGTTGCTGTTCTAATATGAGTCACATATGTGAGCTACAGCTGCTTCTGCAGATGGAATAGTGTTTCATCAAGGTACAGGAAATGCCCTTTCTCCTTTTTTCTCACCTTTAACCTGAAAATCATGTGGTATTTATTTCCTACGTATTAACTCTACAATTAACTCCAAATTACCCATGCTAGTAAAGGGAAAGAACAACACAGATGGTTATGAAGAGTGCTTCAAAAATCCCTTATAATTTATGACTTTCGTGTTTAGAATATTACAATTGAGAGTTGGTGTCTAAATGTTGTGGAAACAAAACATCAAGCAAAACAACTCTTTCTGGAAGACTGATCTCAGATAAGTCAGAAAATTTATCCCATTCTCCATCCAATAATCTGGTACAAAACCATGCTGTTTTCCTCTTCTGAGCTAGGATGCACCGTAGCATCTGAATGGAGAAAACCAACAGCCTAACTTGCGTGGTTGTTCACTGTTTGGTTCACACCCTTCCTGTGGATAAGGAAGATGTTTATTCATTCCTGACAGTTGAACTTAATTGTGAATAGAGCCTCAGTCTCCTTATCATTCTGGAAGATTGTATATGATAGAAGGAAGTAACAAAAAAAATAATGAATTTATCTATGAATTTAAATTGTTTTTTAAATGCACAAGTAGTATGGTTATATAATATGAAGAAATCAGGTCTTTGACAATCTAGCCCTGTGCAAACTCGTTGATTAGATGTTTTCCCTCAAACCCCTGACAAAAAAAGGAAGGAAGGAAAGAATTATAGACTTGAAATCAATGATATTTAAATATACATATATATATATACAGTTTCATTGAGTTGTAATTTTTTTAATGAATGAAGGAATCTTTAAATTCTTTAGTGCTTTATGATTTTCAAAGTTTTCACACACATGATTTCATATAACCCCATAATAACCCTTTTTTTTCCCCTACCCCTGTATTGCCCTTCCTCCCTTCCCTCTCCCCATTGGTAACCACTAGTTTGTTCTCTATATCTGAGAATCTGCTGCTTTTTTGTTTTATTCACTAGTTTGTTCTATTTTTTAGATTCCACGTATAAGTGATATCATACAGTATTTAACTTTCTCTGTCTGACTTACTTCTTTTAGCATAATGCCCTCCAAGTCCATCTGTTGTTGCAAATGGCATTACTTCATTCTTTTTTATGGCTGAATAGTATTCTGTTGTGTGTGTATGTATATATATATATATATATATATATATATATATATATATATACACCACATCTTTATCCATTCATCTGTTGATGGACACTTAGGTTACTTCCATACCTTGGCAATTGTAAATAATGCTGCTGTGAACGTTAGGGTTCATGTATCTTTTCGAATTAGTTTTTTGTTTTTTTCCAAATATATACCTGGGGTGGAATTGCTGGGTCATATGGTAGTTCTATTTTTAGTTTTTTGAGAAACCTCTATGGTGTTTTCCACAGTGGTTGCACCAATTTACATTCCCACCAACAGTGTAGGAAGGTTCCCTTTTCTCCACATCCTCACCAACATTTGTTATTTGTGTTCTTTTTGATGGTAGCCATTCTGACAGGTGTGAGGTGATATCTCATTGTGGTTTTGATTTGAATTTCCCTGATAATTAGCGATATTGAGCATCTTTTCATGTGCTTGTTGGCCATCTTCATTTCCTCTTTGGAAAAACGTCTCTTTGGTTCTTATGCCCATTTTTTAATTGGGTTTTTTTTTTGATGTTGAGATATATGAGCTGTTTATATATGTTGGATATTAGCCCCTTATCAGTCATATTATTTGCAAATATCTTCACCTATTCAGTAGGTTGTCTTTTTCTTTTGTCAATGGTTTCTTTTGCTGCGCAAAAGCTTTTAAGTTTAATTAGGTCCTATTTGTTTATTTCTGCATTTGTTTCCTTTGCTTTAGGAGATGGATTCAAAAAAATATTGCTATGATTTATGTCAAAGTGTGTTCTGCCTATGTTTTCCTGTAGGAGTTTTATAGTATCTGGTCTTTTAGGTGTTTATTCCATTTTGAGTTTATTTTTGTGTATGGTGTTAGAGAATGTTCTGATTTTATTCTTTTACATGTTGCTGTCCAGTTTTCTCAGCACCAGCTATTGAAGAGACTATCTTTTCTCCATTGTATATTCTTGCCTCTTTGTCATAGATTAATTGATCATAAGTGTGGGAATTTATTTCTGATCTCTCTATCCTGTTCCATTGATCTATGTGTCTGTTTTTGTGCCAGTCCCATACTGTTTTTTTTTTTCTTTCTTTTTGCGGTATGCGGGCCTCTCACTGTTGTGGCCTCTCCCGTTGCGGAGCACAGGCTCCAGACGCTCAGGCTCAGCGGCCATGGCTCACGGGCCCAGCCGCTCCGCGGCATGTGGGATCTTCCCGGACCGGGGCACGAACCCGTGTCCCCTGCATCGGCAGACGGACTCTCAACCACTGCGCCACCAGGGAAGCCCTCCCATACTGTTTTGATTAATGTATAGTCTGAAGTCAGGGAGCATGATTCCTCCAGCTCTGTTCTTCTTTCTCAAGATAGTTTTGGCTATTCAGGGTCTTTTGTATTTCCATACGAATTTTAAAATTATTTATTCTAGTTCTGTGAAAATGCCATTGGTATTTTTATAGTGATTGCATTGAATCTGTAAATTGCTTTGGGTAGTATGGTCATTTTAACCATATTAATTCTTCCAATCCAATAACACGGTATATCTTTCCATCTATTTGTGTCACCTTCAGTTTCTTTCATCAGTGTCTTATAGTTTTCCAAGTACATGTCTTTTTCTTCCTTAGGTAGGTTTGATCCTAGTTATTTTATTATTTATGATGCAAAGGTAAATAGGAATGTTTTCTTAATTTCTCTTTCTGATAATTTGTGGTTAGTGTATAGAAATGCAACAGATTTCTGTATATTAATTTTATATCCTGCAACTTTACCAAATTCATTGATGAGCTCTAATGGTTTTCTAGTGACATCTTTAGGATTTTCTAGGTATAGTATCACGTCATCTGAAAACAGTGACAGTTTTACTTCTTACTTTCCAATTTTGATTTCTTTCATTTCTTTTTGTTCTCTGATTGCCATGGCTAGGACTTCAAAAACCATGTTGAATAAAAGTGGCGAGAGTGGATATGCTTGTCTTCTAACTAATATCTTAGAGAAAATGCTTTCAGCTTTTTCACTGTTGAGTAGGATGTTCGCTGTGGGTTTGTCATATATGGCCTTCATTATGTTGAGGTATGTTCCCTCTATGCCCACTTGCTGGAGAGTTTTTATCATAAATTGATGTTGAACTTTATCAAAAGCTTTTTCTGCATCTACTGAGATGATCATATGGCTTTTATTCTTCTATTTATTAATGTGGTGTGTCACATTGATTGATTTGTGGATATTGAAAAATCCTTGTATCCCTGGGATAAATCCTACTTGATCATAGTGTATGATCCCATGATCCTTTTAATGTATTGTTGGATTTGGTTTGCTAATATCTTCTTGAGGATTTTTGCATCTATATTCATCAGTGATATTGGCCTGTAATTTTCTTTTTTTGTGATATCTTTGTCTGGTTTTGGTATCAGGATGATGGTGGCTTCATAGAATGGGTTTGGAAGTGTTCCTTCCTCTGCAATTTTTTTGGAATAGTTTAAGAAGGATAGATGTTGTTAACTCTTTAAATGTTTGATAGAACTCACCTGTGAAGCCATCTGATCCTGGACTTTTGTTTGTTGGGAATTTTAAAATTACTGATTCAATTTCATTACTGGTGATTGACCTGTTCATATTTTCTGTTTCTTCCTGGTTCAGTCTTGGAAAATTATACTTTTCTAAGAATTTGTCCATTTCTTCCAGGTTGTCCATTTTATTGGTATATAGTTGTTCATAGTAGTCTTTTATGATCCTTTGTACTTCTGTGGTGTTGGTTGTAACTTCTTTTTCATTTCTGATTTTATTGATTTGGGCCTTCTGCCTTTTTTTCTTGATGAGTATAGCTAAAGGTTTATCCATTGTGTTTATCTTTTCAAAGAACCAGCTTTTAGTTTCATTGATCCTTTCTATTGTTTTTTTAGTTGTAATTTTTTAATGAACTCTACTGTGTGGTAAAACTATGAATCATGATTTTCAGTAAATTCTACTACCAGTTCATATATAAGTTCTAGAATGTGAGCTATAACAAAGTTTAACTCTCCAGCCTCAAGTGTGCAAACACTTTTTAGTATGCACTTAGAAATGCTTGCCTGAATATGTGATTTCTAAAATAGAAGGTGATATATCCTTTATAAATTTATATATTCCACTTTATTATCTCTTTCTGTAGAACATCAATTCACAAGGACAGTTCATAATTAGTTAGCCCCTCTTTTTGACTTGACTTTAGGTGACTATATTTTCTCTAAATACTTACTTGCTGTTGTCAGCTATGGAAAGTTGGGTTTAGGGTCGAATTTCCTCCTCACATTCAGAAACTATCCCAGGACCAGTTTTTCATTTTTCCTCTGCATTGTCACTAATATTTGACAAGGGAGCCAAGAAGACTTAATGGGGAAAGGAGAGTCTTCTCCATAAATAGTGTTGGGAAAACTGTTTAACCACGTGAAGAAGAATGAAACTGGACGCCTATCTTATACTATTTTTAAAAAAGTAACTCAAAATGAATTAAACATTTATGTAAGACCCAAAACTATAAAACTCATAGAAGAAAACATAGGGGGAAAATCTCCTTGACATTGGCTTTGGGAAAGACTTTTGGACATGACACCAGAAGCACAAGCAATGAAAGCAAAAATAAAGTGGAAGTACATCAAACTAAAAAGCTTCTGCACAACAAAAGAAATAATCAGCATTAAAAGCAACCTATGGAATGAGAGAAAATATTTGCAAACCATCTATCTGAAAAGGAGTTAATATCCAAAATATGTAAGGAACTCATACAACTCAATAGCAAAAAACCAAACAATTCCATTTTTAAATGGCAAAGTATTTAAAGACACTTTTCCAAAAAGAGAGACACAAATGGCCAACACATACATGAAAATATGCACGACTTCACTATCAGCAAAATGTCAATCAAAGATATATAAAGAACTCTAGGGCTTCCCTGGTGGCGCAGTGGTTGAGAGTCTGCCTGCCGATGCAGGGGACGCGGGTTTGTGCCCCGGTCCGGGAGGATCCCACATGCCGCGAGGCGGCTGGGCCCATGAGCCATGGCCGCTGGGCCTGCGCGTCCGGAGCCTGTGCTCCACAACGGGAGAGGCCACAACAGTGAGAGGCCCGCGTACCGCCAAAAAAAATATATATATATATATATATATATATATATAAAAAGAACTCTTAAATTCCTAAATGTAGACTATGGTATATTTAAAATGTTAGTATATGTTACCAGGTTCTTTTCCAGAAAGATGTACCAAAGTACTATCCCATTAATTTTGCCTATCCTGGGAATTACTGTTATTTTTAATCTTTGTCAGTTCGACTGATTGAAAACAATACTGTTTTGTTGCTTAATTTAAATTTCTCTATTTCTAAGGTTGAGAAACTTGTTTATGAGCTGGTCTTCTGTCTCCAAAATTAACTCTAAACAGAGTTAATAAAGTACCCACTAAAGTGAAAGTTCTAGTTGAATTATTTATTTAGCAGGTAGAAGTCAGAGAGAACAGTGTTCCAAAGATCATGTAATTGTAGTGTTGAAAGGGACCTTAGAGATCTTCTAGCTTAATTTTGAGTAATCCTATGGTATGATTTGTTCCCTGTCCAAAAAGCAGTGACCTGAATGCTACTAAAACTAGAGAACTTAGATTAAACACTAGTGAGTTAAGGAAGAGAAGCAGCAAATGGGAAGAAAGTCTAAACTGAGTAGGAATGAGCATGACAACAAAGTTGAGGGAAGAGAACAGAGGAAAAGGTTAGTACCACTCTATAGGTGACTATTGGTAAGTCCTGCCAAGAAGGGAATTGGTGGGTACAGTGGCAAGGGCACTGGGTCCCAGGGGCCGTCAGATGGGAGACTGACTTCTCTAGACTGACTTCTCTTGATCTCTAGATCAAGCAAGTAGACCCTGCTGCTGACCCTGCTGCCAGCAACAAATGTGCTGGAAGCTGAATCCAGACAGACAGACAAATGTTGGTGTCCTAAGGATAAGTCAAGAAAGCACATACCCTAACAGAGACAGGACTCACATTCTCCTATGGGGGAGGTACAAAACAGCAGCCCACAGTAATTCTACAAAGTGGAATTCAACCAACACTGCTATGTTTGGAAGGATAATTTTTGGTGGTTGTATATTTGAGGCCAGAGAGGGGGGTTCACCTCCTAGATCCTTGGATGGTCAGAGTTGCTTCCCAAGGAAGCCTGGCAGATAACCTGACTTTTTTTTAAAAGATTCTTTGTAATATCTGTGTTGTGAAATTTCTAGACTTTGGTGGGTATTTAAAGCTGCTTGTTTCAGCTTCATATGCTAGACAGGGATTCTTTTCTCTTGAACTTTAATAATAGTATAGGTAATCCTGTACCAACTTTGAGTTGAGTATATGCTAAGCCTAACATTCTTCTTGCTCTTTGATCACTGACAGAGAAGTGGGTACTTCTGCAAGGAAAAGATTGTTGTTCTAGGGTGTGAGGACAGAGCTATAAACCATAGTTCTTCAGTTAGATGGTAACGGCCCATAGGGCTTACTTCTTCTAGATTTATTGGTCCCACCCAATCACAGTGAAACCAGCAGAGTGGGGTTACCCCCCAATAGCCAAGTGGGGCTAACCCCCAATAGCCAGGTGGTTCTGAGTGAGAGGGCTGGAAAGTTGACCTCTGACAGGTGGGCAGACCCTGTAACCCTCCCCTAGAGCCCTGCTGTAAGCTTCGACTGGCTAGGCAGGATCCAGAGATAAGAGTACCTCTAGGGAACACACTGCAGCTTGGGGCTTGACAAAATGCCTGCCACTTTTGCTCCATCCTGGGAGTGACCTTGAAGACTATTGATGTTGCTGGGAGTTGTCAATGTCCTCCAGTCAAAGAGCACCCGGAACAGCCCTGCAGTTTAGCCTTTGGGTTTATTGCTCCTAGAAAGGGGGAGACAGCATCCCATGGCATGCGTCTCAGTAACCATGGGGGTTTGAAAAGACTTACTATAGGATCTGGGCTCTAGTTAGTTCATTTTAAGGCGAGCTTAAGGAGGCAAGAGCTTGCTTTGGACTGGAGGCTGTCGGGAAGCAGGGGCAATTCTGTGACTGGGGATCTTAATGAACCTTATCTAGAAGGAGGGAGGACTAGAGTAAAGCTAAAGCCATAATTGGTAAAGAAGCAGCAGTCACTCCTGCTGGCCAGGCTAGGGCATATTTGGGTGGTCATTTTTGTGGTCTGAACAGTGTTTTTGTCTGTGTTCAGACATGATTACAGAGTGGACTTGTTTCTGTCTTGATCCATCCTGGTCTCAGGGGCCTTGTCTGATGTTTGTTCTGTGAAATTATGTTTGACCGGAGAACACCAAGGCCAGCTGTGAGTGCCCACCATCAGGGGCTTCTCACACCCTTCTCCCAGTCAATCTGCAGTGGGGAGTGGAGTTCTTAAAGATCACTTGGGGTGATAGAAGAATGGGACTGTGGCTGGAAGGAGTGCCAGAGGGCTGTGCAGGGGGAGGAATGGCAGAAAGTCACGGACAGGCAGCAGCCTGCATTTAGGAGCCAGAGGATGTGCGGGGTGGGCACACAGAAAGCACACTTCCGTGAGTGAGCTTGAGCCAGTAATGGAGAGCTCATATGAAGCAGGAAGGCTCTGGTATGGAAGATTCTGAGAGAACCAGGAGAAGCTAGGGAAGGAATGAATTCTTAGGCAGGTATACTAAGGATCAGGTTTCTCCCGTCGCGGAGCACAGGCCCCGGACACACAGACTCAGCGGCCATGGCTCACGGGCCCAGCTGCTCCGCGGCAGGTGGGATCTTCCCGGACCAGGGCACGAACCCGTGTCCCCTGCATCGGCAGGCGGACCCCCAACCACTGCGCCACCAGGGAAGCCCCAAGATCAGGCTTCTTAGGATAGCTGAATTGGAGCAATCAGTTCAATAAAAGTGTATCATTGATTTGAACATGGAGGCTTGAGCCTTCCGGCCTGCTCTTTTATATCCTGGAAAGTGTGGACTGCAAACCATTGAATGCTTTAAAAGATGTACTTTTATTACTTGATTGGTTTCAAAAACTTTATCTCCATTAGCCAGCACATTAATTGTGAACTAGGTT
Source organism: Orcinus orca (assembly GCF_937001465.1). NCBI lineage: Eukaryota > Metazoa > Chordata > Mammalia > Artiodactyla > Delphinidae > Orcinus > Orcinus orca. The sequence continues at coordinate 102,367,222 of NC_064560.1, forward strand.
TATCACTCAGACCAGAAAATAAAACTAGTTGGTAATAATATCTTGGGTAGGGCGTAAGATTGCCAGATTTAGGAAAATATTAGAAATACACACACACACATACACACACACATACACATATTTATAGATAGATAAGTATAGGTATAGAAATAGATCTCCAGTTAAAATTTGTATTTCAGATAAACAATGAACGTGGAATACTTAGGAATACTGAGGAGCTTCAAGATGGCGGAAGGGTAAGACACGGAGATCACCTTCCTCTCCACAAATACATCAGAAATACATCTACACGTGGAACAACTCCTAAAGAACACCTACTGAACGCTGGCAGACGAACTCAGACCTCCCAAAACGCAAGAAACTCCCCACATACCTCGGTAGGGCTAAAGAAAACAAGAAAAAACAGAGACAAAAGAATAGGGACGGGACCTGCAGCAGTGGGAAGGAGCTGTGAAGGAGGAAAAGTTTCCACACACTAGGAAGCCCCTTTGCGGATGGAGAATGCGAGTGGCGGAGGGGGAAAGCTTCGAAGCCGCGGAGGAGAGCACAGCAACAGGAGTGCGGGGGGCAAAGTGGGGCCGACGGGCACTCACCAGTCCGAGACGCTTGTCTGCTCCCCCGCCGGGGCAGGCGGGGCTGGGAGCTGAGGCTCGGGCTTTGGTCGGAGTGCAGGGAGAGGGCTGGGGTTGGCGGCATGAACACAGCCTGAAGTGGGTTAGTGCACCACGGCTAGCCGGGAGGGAGTCCGGGAAAAAAGTCTGGAGCTGCCGAAGAGACAAGAGACTTTTTCTTGTCTCTGTTTCCTGGTGCGCGAGGAGAGGGGATTAAGAGCGGCACTTAAAGGAGCTCCAGAGACAGGCACGAGCCACAGCTATCAGCGCGGACCCCAGAGATGGGCATGACACGCTAAGGCTGCTGCTGCCACCACAAAGAAGCCTGTGTGTGAGCACAGGTCACTCTCCACACCCCCTTCTGAGGAACCTGTGCAGCCCGCCACTGCCAAGGTCCCGGGATCCAGGGACAACTTCCCCGGGAGAGCACACGGCGCGCCTCAGGCTAGTGCAACGTCACGCTGGCCTCTGCCGCCACAGGCTCGCCCCACATCCGTACCCCTCCCTGCCCCCGGCGTGAGTGAGCCAGAGTCCCCGAATCAGCTGCTCCTTTAACCCCATCCTGTCTGAGTGAAGAACAGATGCCCTCAGGTGACCTACTCGCAGAGGCGGGGCCAAATCCAAAGCTGAACCCCAGGAGCTGTGCAAACAAAGAAGAGAAAGGGAAATTTCTCTCAGCAGCCTCAGGAGCATTAGATTAAAGCTCCACAATCAACTTGATGTACCCTGCATCTGTGGAATACCTGACTGAATAGACAACGAATCATCCCAAATTGAGGAGGTAGACTTTGGGAGCAAGATTTATGATTTTTCCCCCTTTTCCTCTTTTTGTGAGTGTGTATGTGTATGCTTCTGTGTGTGATTTTGTCTGTATAGCTTTGCTTTTACCATTTGTCCTAGGGTTGTGTCTGTCCGTTTTTTGTTTGTTTGTTTTGTTTTTTACTTAAAAAATTTTTTCTTAACAATTATTTTTATTTTAATAACTTTATTTTATTTTATTTTATCTTCTTCTTTCTTTCTTTCTTTCTTTTTTTTTCTCCCTTTAATTCTGAGCCATGTGGAGGACAGGCTCTTGGTTCTCCAGCCAGGCATCAGGGCTGTGCCACTGAGGTGGGAGAGCCAAGTTCAGGACACTGGGCCACAAGAGACCTCCCAGCTCCACGTAATATCAAACAGTGAAAATCTCCCAGAGCTCTCCATCTCAACACCAAAACCCAGCTCCACTCAACAACCATCAAGCTACAGTGCAGGACACCCTATGCCAGACAACTATCAAGACAGGAACACAACCCCACCCATTAGCACAGAGGCTGCTTAAAACCATAACAAGGCCACAGACACCCCAAAACACACCACCAGATGTGGACCTACCCACCAGAAAGACAAGATCCAGCCTCATCCACCAGAACACAGGCACTAGTCCCTCCACCAGGAAGCCTACACAGCCCACTGAACCCACCTTAGCCACTGGAGACAGACACCAAAAACAATGGAAACTATGAACCTGCATCCTGTGAAAAGGAGACCCCAAACACAGTAAGTTAAGCAAAATGAGAAGACAGAGAAACACACAGCAGATGAAGTAGCGAGGCAAACACCCACCAGACCTAACAAATGAAGAGGAAATAGGCAGTCTACCTGAAAAACAATTCAGAATAATGATAGTAAAGATGATCCAAAATCTTGGAAATAGAATGGAGAAAATACAAGAAACTTTTAACAACGACCTAGAAGAACTAAAGAGCAAACAAACAGAGATGAACAACACAAAAAATGAAGTTAAAAATTCTCTATAAGGAATCAACAGTAGAATAACTGAGGCAGAAGAACGGATAAGTGACCTGGAAGATAAAATAGTGGAAATAACTACTGCAGAGCAGAATAAAGAAAAAAGAATGAAAAGAATTGAGGACAGTCTCAGAGATCTCTGAGACAACATTAAATGCACCAACATTCGAATTATAGGGGTCCCAGAAGAAGAAGAGAAAAAGAAAGGGACTGAGAAAATATTTGAAGAGATTATAGTTGAAAACTTCCCTAATATGGGAAAGGATATAGTTAATCAAGTCCAGGAAGCACAGCGAGTCCCATACAGGATAAATCCAAGGAGAAACATGCCAAGACACATATTAATAAAATTATCAAAAACACAATGACCCAAAACCTATGGGATGCAGCAAAAGCAGTTCTAAGAGGGAAGTTTATAGCAATACAATCCTACCTTAAGAAACAAGGAACATCTGAAATAAACAACCTAACCTTACACCTAAAGCAATTAGAGAAAGAAGAACAAAAAAACCCCAATGTTAGCAGAAGGAAAGAAATCAAAAAGATCAGATCAGACATAAATGAAAAAGAAATGAAGGAAACAATAGCAAAGATCAATAAAACTAAAAGCTGGTTCTTTGAGAAGGTAAACAAAATTGATAAACCATTAGCCAGACTTATCAAGAAAAAAAGGGAGAAGACTCAAATCAATAGAATTAGAAATGAAAAAGGAGAAGTAACAACTGACACTGCAGACATACAAAGGATCATGAGAGATTACTACAAGCAACTGTATGCCAATAAAACGGACAACCTGGAAGAAATGGAAAAATCCTTAGAAATGCACAACCTTCCGAGACTGAACCAGGAAGAAATAGAAAATATGAACACACCAATCACAAGCACTGAAATTGAAACTGTGATTTAAAATCTTCCAACAAACAAAAGCCCAGGACCAGATGGCTTCCCAGGCGAATTCTATCAAACATTTAGAAAAGAGCTAACACCTATCCTTCTCAAACTCTTCCAAAATATAGCAGAGGGAGGAACACTCCCAAACTCATTCTACGAGGCCACCATCACTCTGATACCAAAACCAGACAAAGATGTCACAAAGAAAGAAAACTACAGGCCAATATGAACATAGATGCAAAAATCCTCAACAAAATACTGGCAGACAGAATCCAACAGCACATTAAAAGGATCATACACCATGATCAAGTGGTGTTTATCCCAGGAATGCAAGGATTCTTCAATTTACACAAATCAACGTGATACACCATATTAACAAACTGAAGGAGAAAAACCATATGATCATCTCAATAGATGCAGAGAAAGCTTTTGACAAAATTCAACACCCATTTATGATAAAAACCCTGCAGAAAGTAGGCATAGAGGGAACTTTCCTCCACATAATAAAGGCCATCTATAACAAACCCACAGCCAACATCATCCTCAATGGTGAAAAACTGAAACCATTTCCACTAAGATCAGGAACAAGACAAGGTTGCCCACTCTCACCACTATTATTGAACATAGTTATGGAAGTTTTAGCCACAGCAATCAGAGAAGAAAAAGAAATAAAAGGAATCCAAATTGGAAAAGAAGAAGTAAAGCTGTCACTGTTTGCAGATGACATGATACTATACATAGAGAATCCTAAAGATGCTACCAGAAAACTACTAGAGCTAATCAATGAATTTGGTAAAGTAGTCGGATAAAAGATTAATGCACAGAAATCTCTTGCATTCCTATACACTAATGATGAAAAATCTGAAAGTGAAATTAAGAAAACACTGTCATTTACCATTGCAAGAAAAAGAATAAAATACATAGGAATAAACCTACCTAAGGAGACAAAAGTCCTGTATGCAGAAAAGTATAAGACACTGATAAAAGAAATTTAAAATGATACAAATAGATGGAGAGATATACCATGTTCTTGAAGTGGAAGAATCAACATTGTGAAAATGACTCTACTAACCAAAGCAATCTACAGATTCAATGCAATCCCTATCAAACTACCACTGGCAGTTTTCACAGAAGTAGAACAAAAAATTTCACAATTTGAATGGAAACACAAAAGACCCCGAATAGCCAAAGCAATCCTGAGAAAGAAAAACAGAGCTGGAGGAATCAGGCTCCCTGACTTCAGACTATACTACAAAGCTACAGTAATCAGGACAGTATGGTAGTGGCACAAAAACAGAAATATAGATCAGTGGAACAGGAAAGAAAGCCCACAGATAAATCCACAGACATATGGTCACCTTATCTTTGATAAAGGAGGCAAGAATATACAGTGGAGAAAAGACAGCCTCTTCAATAAGTGGTGCTGGGAAAACTGGACAGCTACATGTAAAAGAATGAAATTAGAACACTCCCTAACACTATACACAACAATAAACTCAAAATGGATTAAAGACCTAAATGTAAGGCCAGACACCATCAAACTCTTAGAGGAAAACATAGGCAGAACACTCTATGACATAAATCACAGCAAGATTCTTTTTGACCCACCTCCTAGAGAAATGGAAATAAAAACAAATGGGACCTAATGAAACTTAAAAGCTTTTTCTCAGCAAAGGAAACCATAAACAAGACGAAAAGACAACCTTCAGAATGAGAGCGAATATTTGCAAATGAAGCAGCTGACAAAGGATTAATCTCCAAAACATACAAGCAACTCATGCAGCTCAATATCAAAAAAACAAACAACCCAATCCAAAAATGGGCAGAAGAGCTAAATAGACATTTCTCCAAAGAAGATATATAGAGTGCCAACAAACACATGAAAGGATGCTCAACAACATTAATCATTAGAGAAATGCAAATCAAAACTACAATGAGATATCATCTCACACCAGTCAGAATGACCATCATCAAAAAAATCTACAAACAATAAATGCTGGAGAGAGTGTGGAGAAAAGGGAACCCTCTTGCACTGTTGGTGGGAATGTAAATTGATACAGCCACTATGGAGAACAGTATGGAGGTTCCTTAAAAAACTAAAAATAGAACTACCATACGACCCAGCAATCCCACTACTGGGCATATACCCTGAGAAAACCATAATTCAAAAAGAGTCATATACCAAAATGTTCATTGCAGCTCTATTTACAATAGCCAGGACATGGAAGCAGCCTATGTGTCCATCAACAGATGAATGGGTAAAGAAGATGTGACACATATACACAATGAAATATTACTCAGCTGTAAAAAGGAATGAAACTGAGTTATTTGTAGTGAGGTGGATGGGCCTAGACACTGTCATACAGAGTGAAGTAAGTCAGAATGAGAAAAACAAATACCGTATGCTAACACATATATATGGAATCTAGAAAAAAAAAATGGTCAGAAGAACCTAGGGGCAAGATGGGAATGAAGGTGCAGACCTGCTAGAGAAAGGACTTGAGGATATGGGAGGGGGAAGGGTAATTTGGGACAAAGTGAGAGAGTGGCATGGACATATGTGCACTACCAAATGTAAAATAAATAGCTAGTGGGAAACAGCTGCATAGCAGAGGGAGATCAGCTCAGGGCTTTGTGACCACCTAGAGGGTTGGGATAGGGAGGGTGGGAGGGAGGGAGATGCAAGAGGGAAGAGATATAGGGATATATTTATATGTATAACTGATTCACTTTGTTATAAAGCAGAAACTAACACACCATTGTAAAGCAATTATACTCTAATAAAGATGTTTAAAAAAAGGAATACTTATACTAGAATAAAGTATTACTTGTTTTTCTGAATTGCAAATTTAACTGTCCTGTGTTTTATCTGGCAACCCTAACCTAGGGAGGTTTGAACTACAAAACAGTTTAGCTTAGAAATGAGTCGGTGTCTGCCCAAATGGAACTAGTTGTGCAGGGCGCTGGCACCTGACTGAGGGAAGGATTGCCATGTGCCAATCACTGTCTTGACAGAATGGTGTTACCTTAGGACATGGGAATTTTGGATTCAGTAAAGCTAATTAGCCTCATTATTCAGACTTTTTTGACGTTTTATAACTTTCCATCAGTATATTATTCTGATTTTTTTTCCTTAATTTGTTATCAAAGTTGTTTTTGAACAATCCAGTGTATGTTAGCCATGCTAAGGTGCTAAGACATTTATAAAATTAGCAAAGCATTTATAAAATTAGCCTAGCAAAGTCCCAACTAGATCTAATAAAAAAGCATTACAATAAAGGTAGGTTTGAATAGAACAAGCAATATGTTACATTCTGGGGTGTAAATAATTAATATATTGAGGAACACAATATCTTTCCTAATTTAGTCATAGATTTAATGCAGTACAATTAAAATATCGATGGAAACCTCTATAGAAAATAGGAAACTGTTTACAGAAAAATAAATAGTAAGAATTCCAGGAACTATTTTTAGTGGAAAAGCAGTATCTTTTTAAATAGAAAACAAATACATATTTAAAAAATTTTTATAAACAGAAATAAAGGTTAATGATACAGATAATGTAAAAATAGAACCAAACAATTAAAAGTTTTACATGAGTGGCTGGATTTGACTTTCTTCCTTTTTTTCTTCTTTATATCCCCATTCCCATTTCACACTCACACACCCAAATGGAAAGAAATCCTTGGTAAGACTTTGCACTAAAAATTGGCCACAAGAAGTAGTCACCATCTGCAAAGGAAAGCTTTGTCTCATAGATCAGGAGTCCCCAACCCCCGGGGCTGTGGACCAGTATCTGTCCACGGCCTGTTAGGAACCGGGCCGCACAGCAAGAGGTGAGCAGTGGACGAGCAGGCGAAGCTTCCTCTGCCTGCGGCTCCCCATCCCTCCCCATAGCTACATTACTGCCTGAACCATACTCCCCCCTCAAAGCCCCGTCCATGGAAAAACTGTCTTCCATGAAACAGGTCCCTGCTGCCAAAAAGGTTGGGAACCACTGTCATAGATGCTTCACTCCCCAGGACCTGAAGGAGTGAAACCGCCTCCCAAGATGCGAAGGCCTTGAGCAGACACCGCTGCTCCGGGGAACACGCAGGACTTCAGGGATCCGACTCCAGCCCTCAAGGATCCGACTCCAGCCCTCAAGGACAGTGCCAGCAAGGAGAAAAATATCAGGACCCTGTGTGCAGGAGAAGGAGCCCCAAGGGAAGAAGGAAAGTCCTAGATGTCCATCTGAGGGAGACCCTGGACTGAAAGGTAACTCAATATGAAAAGCAAAGAAAAGTTTTGCTCTACAGGCTTGTGCCTCACACACAAGGTAGCGTACAACACCTACTGTTAACACGATAAAAGCAAATCACAGAAGTGTGTATGAGGTGTACGACCTTGTGTGTAAGAAAAGAAGGTAGAGAATATATGTTCATTTTTACTTGTATCTGCTCTGAAAGGATACATAAGAAACTAATAAAAGTGATTACCTGTAGAGGACAGGGCAGATGAGGTGGATAGGGAAAGAGCAGGAGAAAGACTTCAACACAAACTTCTTTAACATTTTATTATGGCAAAATTTCAAATATATATATATAAAGACTAGTATAATAAACCTACAGGGACTCATTATGCAGCTTCAACAATTATTAATATTTTGTCAATCTTATTTCACTATTTCCTACATATTTTGAAATTTTTAATAGAATTTTGATTATTTTAATTTTTGTTCCATAGTGTATATACCATGTGAAATAAATTCATAACTTTAAAAAGAGATTGGAAGAAAGATGAGATGAGACAAGTTTAGACAATTCCTTTTTAGTTTACTGTAAAGGGAAAGTGAGAATTCAGGATTCGAAATTGTGATCAAGAGCGTTTTCTTGTCATGTTTTTTTATTATTATTATTTTTAATTTTATTTATTTATTTATTTTTGGCTGCTTTGGGTCTTCATTGCTGTGTACCGGCTTTCTCTAGTTGCAGTGAGCGGGGGCTACTCTTCACTGTGGCGCGCAGGCTTCTCATTGCCATGGCTTCTCTTGTTGCAGAGCATGGGCTCTAGGCACGCAGGCTTCAGTAGCTGTGGCATGCGGGCTCAGTAGTTGCGGCACATGGGCTTAGTTGCTCCACGGCATGTGGGATCTTCCCAGACCAGGGCTTGAACCCATGTCCCCTGCACTGGCAGGCAGATTCTTAACTACTGTGCCAGCAAGGGAAGTCCCTGTTGTGTTTTTTTAAAAATAGGAGATATAAAAGGCATTTTGTATGCTGCTAGGGAAAAATCCAGTAGAGAGGGAAGTCGAATAATGCAGGAGAGAAAGGTGAGATTTGTTAAAACAGTATTCTAGAGAAGGTGAGAAGAGATGGCATCTGAAACATTGATGAGGCGGGGGGGATTTCCCTAACTAAGAAAACATTTACAAAAGACATACCTGATAAAAAACTGTTATCCAAACATTAAAGAACTCTTAAAACTCAACAACATAAAAACAAATAACGCAACTAAAAAATGGACCAAAGACCTTAACAGACACCTCACCAAAGAAGATATATAGATAGCATATAAGCATATGAAAAGATACTCCATATCTTATATCATCAGGGAAAGGCAAATTAAAATGAGAGACCACTACATATGCATATACATTCTACACATGTTAGAATGGCCAAAATCCAGAACACGGACACAGCTAATGCCAAAGAGGATGAGTAGCAATAGGAACTCTCATTTATTGTTGGTGGGAATGCAAAGTACTATAGTACAATCACTTTGCGAGACAGTTGGCTATTTCTTACAAAACTAAACATACTCTTACCATTAGATCCAGCAGTTGTGCTCCTTGATATCTACCCAAAGGAGTTGAAAATGAAAAACCTGCATAAGGATGTTTATGGCAGCTTCATTCACAATTGGCAAAACTTGGAAGCAACCAAGATGTCCTTCAGTAAATGAATGGATAAATAAACTAAGGTACATAGAGACAGTGGAATATTATTTGGTGCTGAAAAGAAATGAGTTATCAAGTCAAGAAAAGTCATGGAGGAAACTTAAATGAGTGTTACTAAGTGAATAAAACCAATGTGAAAAGACTACACACTGTGTGAGTCCAAGTTTTGGAATCCTGGAAAAGACAGAACTACGGAAACAGTAAAAAGATCAGTGGTTGCTAAGGGGAGGGAGGGATGAATAGGCAAGGCATAGAGGATTTTTAGGGCATTAAAACCACTCTGTGTGATACTATAATGGTGGCTATACATCACTATACATTTGTCCAAACTCACTGAATGTACAACACCAAGAGTGAACCCTAATATTAACTATGAACTTGGCCTGATAATGATGCATCAGTGTACCTTTGTCAGTTGTAACAAATGCATCACTCTCGTGGGGAATGTTGATAATGCATGCCTCAGGGCAGGGAATCTATGAGAATCTCTACCTTCTGTTCAATTTTGCTGTGAACCTAAAACTGCTCTAAAATATAAAGCCTATTAAAAATAAATAGAGAAAGAAGGAATTTGGTATAAATCCATGGGCTAAATCTAGCCTCATTAGGTCCAGGGATGATCATAGTACCAAAAACAAAGATAATATTTTAACAATAATAATAATGAGAACAAGTAACATTTATTCAGAACTTACTATATGCCAGATTCTAGTCAAAACATTCTTCAGGTAGTAACTCATTTTTAAGGATAGCAACTAACAGCTTGTTACAAAGAGAAACGTAAAGAGTAAACCAAGAAAATATTCACATTTTTAGTAAGTAAATAATGCAAATTAAAATAATTTATTAACAGCCAACTGTCTTCCAAAGTGATTGTACTTTATTTCTTTATACTTAATAATGTAGCAAAACCAAATATAATACTAAAACTCTGTTTTGAAGGTGATATGGGGAAATAGGCACTGATAAAAGTAAATGGGGCAGTCTTTCTGGCACTGTCGCAAGAGAAGGACAGTCTTTCCGGCATTGTGTTACAAGAGCAGGGCATATTTAAAAAATAAAATAAAATAAAATATTTAAGTAAGTAATGCTTTAAAAATCATGACATTATGGACTTCCCTGGCAGTCCAGTGGTTAAGACCCTGTGCTCCCACTGCAGGGGGCATGGGTTTGATCTCTGGTCCCCTGGTCAGGGAACTAAGATGCCACACGGTGTGGGGGGAAAAAAAAAATCATGACATTAGATATTCAGTTGTATTCCACAAAAATCAAGATTCTGATGCTGCTAAGCTGTTTAGTATTTTAAAAAATATTTACAGGTTGAATGTAATTCGTATCAACATTAATAAACTAAGAAGACAAGATATATTGGTTTCATATTTTAGTACAGATGCGGATGTAATAAAGAATATTTTGAATGCTGGCAAAGGTTAGAGAGAATATTACTGATGACGTCAGTGAGGGGTAAGAAGTAGTGATGGAGGAAAAATAATTTGAGACAATCAAATCAGCTTTTGTTAATTCTTATTGATGGGACAAAGACCATGAGTAAAAGAAGTTAGCAATACATATTACATTTTTTAAGGAATAACAAGGGAGCCCTTGACCAGGTTTAATTTAACTATTCTATTTAAATTTCCCCACTAGTGACGTATTGATATTTTCATTTATTTTATGCTGAAATGTAATTACTTTAAGGTGACATAACACTGTAAATCTCATTGGTTATTGTGACCTAGTTAATAAGATTCTTTCATGACTGTAGGTATTGATAGACAATAGGTATTAATAGGAAAGAGTATAACGGCATTAAAACCAGAATGTACAAGTTCAGATAAAACTCCTCTGCCCAGGTGGAGAAATTGTGCAAAAATGCAGAAAGGAGAGGAGACCCCAAGGATTGTGTCAGCTTCATAATTTTTTTCGGACATACTATGGACATGAATTACATTGACAGTCTACAAAGTGTAGCCTAAATTACTAGCACCCAGAACATGTGGTCTGACCAGGGTCTCTGTATCATACTGGGGGAGAGTAGAGATACTGTTAATTTCCTCTTCTAAGTCTATACTACATGTTAACATTTTGAGGGTAACTACTGAAAGAATGAAAATAGGAGATATAACTTCCTAAAAAGTTGAAGGGAGAAAGAGGAACAAAGAAAGTACAATCAATCCAATAAATTGTAAGCCAGTCACAGTAAGAAACATAGCTCCTCAAATCCTAAATAAAATGTTACTAAACTGAATCCAACAATGAGGGGAGACAGAAGCAGATCTTGAGGCAAACGATGAATAAAATAATGGTCCACTCATCTATTTAATATTTACTGAGTGACTCATGCACTGCAGGTGTAACAGGGAACAAAACAGGCAAACACCTCTACTGTCATGAAGCTGACATTCTAATGGAGGAGAAACACAATAAATAAGCAAGTATGCAGTATATCAGATGGAGAAAAATGTGGAGAAATATAAAGCTGCTGTGGGGAGGGGGTAAAGTAATACAGGAGCATGATTGCAGCTGTCCATAGTGTTATCCGAAACATCTCACTCAGAAGGTGACATTTGGGCATGGACCTAAGAGTTGTTGGATATATGTAGACAGGTGTATAATATATAGGTAGGCCTATATGTGTAATCTATATGTAGACATGTATATATGTAGCCATCTATTAGTATACATGTAGACTAATATATATATTTGTACTCATTTGTGGAAAGAATTACCCAGGCAGAGGCAGTTGAATCAGCAAATGCAAAGGCCCTGAGATAGCAGTGTACCTGGTGTACTCAAGGAAGAGCAAGAAGGCCAGTGGGGTGATTCAGAGTGAACAAGAACAGGGGAGAGCAACAGGAGATGTGGGCCATTAAAAGGATTATAGTGTTCACTCTGAGGAAATGGGAAGTCTTACATTTTTAAAGGATCATTACAACTGCAATTTGAGAATCATCTATAAAGAGGCAAGTGTGGAGGCAAAGGGACCAGGAGTGGATCGATGATTCAATCTCGGCAACAGATAATGATGTCTTTATTTTGGATGGCAGAGGTAGTAAGAAGTGGTCAAATTCAGGGTATAATTTGAAGAAGGGGCCAGTTGAGTCTACTAATAGATTTAATAGACTGGATATGGGTTATGAAAGAGAGTGGTTAGGGATGACTATACAAGTTACTCTAGATCAAGTAGAATTTGTCTTAGAAATGCAAGGGAAACTTATAAATGATCTACTAACTTAGTAGATCAAAAGAGAAAAACAATATGATTCTCTTACAAATGCAGGAAAAAATTTTCTTGTCTGCAAATTGAATCCAATTAATGTTCTGGGGTCAACAGCAATCTGAACAGTCTATGATTTGGTTGATAGGAAATAAGCAAATGGTGAGGAAACATCTCAAGGGTATTTAAAAAAATATTTTAGTCCAATTATTACATTTTACAATGGTAATTTAGGTACATTAAAAAAAATCCTCATTAGGAAAACTCAGAACAGGAAACTTGTTTACCTTTATAAAACATAGCTATAAAAAATGTACAGAAAAAAAAAAGTTCCTCAAACACCACATTTCACGGTGAAATATTAGAAATAATATTTTCTAAAGTCAGTAAGAAGACTGATGTCCACCATCACTGCTCCTTTTCAAAAATTATCTTGATGTGCCTCAGTTTCCTCATATGTTAAATGGAATGATAGTAAGACCTACATCAGGGGTTAGTAATGGGAGTGTTTAGAACAGTGCCGTCTCATGTGAAGCATGTGCACACTGGTCCAGTGGTGTGCCAAGGAAATATATCTACTATGATTTTTTATTATACTTTAAAAACATTTTTTAATTGAAGTATAGTTAATTTACAATGCATTAGTTTCAGGTGTATGGCAAAGTGACTCAGTTATAAATATATATATTTTTTCAGATTCCTTTCCATTATAGATTATTACAAGGTATTTAGTAGAGTTCCCTGTGCTATACAGTAGGTCCTTGTTTACCTATTTTATACATGTGTATAAAATATATGTATATATATGTATATATACACATATATATATATGTGTATCTGTTAGTCCCAAACTCCTAATTTACCTCCCCACCCCCTGCTATCCCCTTTGGTAGCCAGAAGTTTGTTTTCTATGTCTGTGAGTCTATTTCTGTTTTGTAAATAAGTTAATTTATATCATTTTTTTAGATTCCACATATAAGTGATATCATATGATATTTGTCTTTGTCTGACTTACTTCACTTCATATGATAATCTCTCGGTCCATCCTGGTTGCTGAAAATGGCGTTCATTCATTCTTTTTTATGGCAGAGTAATATTCCATTGTGTGTATATACCACATCTTCTTTAATTATAAATATATTAAAATAGTTATTATTTAAAAAAAAATATGTTCAGGGAATTCCCTGGCGGTGGTGAGGACTCCATGCTTTCACTGCCATGGGCCTGGATTCAACCCCTATTCAGGGAACTAAGATCCCATAAGCCATGCAGCATGGCCAAAAAGAAAAAGTTCATTTTTCATTTTAAAGAATTCTAAAAGTATGTGAACTATAATTGACATTTTAAATTTTTTCCACTGTGCTTGTTCTCTTTCTTCTGATCCCAGGGCCCCCTTCCCAGTGAGGAGTCTTATCTACGTGGGTCATGTGGGGCTGACATGCTCCCTCCCGCCAGAGAGGGTAGAGCAGTGTGCAAGAAGGACCAGTCTTCCCATAGATCCGTACAGAGAGCTTGAGAGACAAAGGGTTTCTTTTTCCTCTGGGTTTGTGGGTAAACTAAGAGTTACATAGACTTGGGGCTACCAGCAGCTGTTGTGCTAACGGGTGGAGAGAGGTTCTCAAGAAGGAAGCCGAGAAAAGGCAGAAGATGGAGGCAGAAAGAGCCCTGGAACTCTGAGATCCAGTCACACCTGGCATCAGATTCACCTTCTAGGACTCCCCAGGTATATGAAGCAATATACAGTTGATCCTCATTATTCATAGATTCTGTATTTGCAAATTTGCCTACTGGCTAAAATTTATGTGTAACCCCAACATCAATACCTGTGGACTTTTGTGGTCATTCCATCATTTGTAGACATGCACGTGTGCAGAATGGTGAAATTTTTGAATTGCCTGATGTGCACGTTCCCAGCTGAGGTCAAACAAGGCCACACTCTGCCTTCTTATTTCAGCTCTCAGACTGTAAACATGTCCTTTTCGCATTTATCTAATTTTTGCACTTATTATTGGTAACCTTGCTGCTTAAAATGTCCCACGAGGGGAGTGCTGAAGTGTTCTCTAATGTCCCTGAGCGCAGGAAAGCGTGAGGTGCCTTACAGAGAAAACACGTGTGTTACATCAGCTTAGTTCAGGTGTGAGTTATAGTACTACTGGCTGTGAGTTCTATGTTAATGAGTCAACTATATATTAAATCAGGTGTCTTTAAACAGAAACACCCATAAAACAATGTTATGTATTGGTTGGTTACTGACAGTGTTGTGACCAGGTTCCCTGGAACCTAAGCCTGTATCCCCTAGCAACAGTGGTTCAGTATTCACTAATTCGGTATTTGTGGCAACTTTATAGAACATACCTACCAGGAATAATGAGAATCAACTGTCTTCTCTTTTTGCTTGAGTGGGAAGAAGCAGCACGTGAGTTAGTATGGGGCTGAGGGAAGGCTCTACTAAAGGGGTGACTTTTCAGTGGAAAGCACACCGATGAGTATTTCACTAGGAAAGGGAGTGGAAGAAGAGCATTCCAGGCTAAAGGAATAGCTTGAGCAAAGACCTTAGAGGGAAAAGGAACAAAGCATGTTGAAGATCTGAAAGAAGGCCAGTGAGGATGGATTACAAAGAGCAAGGGGAAAAATAGTGCAAGGGTCTGAGGGAGGTAGAAAATAGATATAGTGGATATTCTAGATGATTACCCATAACCCAGTTGCCAAGCCTCCTTTCTCATTAATCTCCAGTTTTGTTTGGGTACTGGTCCTTATCAGATATAGCCTTTCTGACTCAGGGAAAGCTAACTCCGTCCTTGGCTCACCAAGGGAGGACTGGTTAAGGTAAGCTACTCATGGTAATCCTGCCCCTGGCCAGCAAATGGTTTACAAATGGGAATGTGCCCCGATGTTGGCTAATTAAATATGAGTTACTTAAAGCTTTTAGGAAAGTACTTCCTTTTATTTGAGCAGTAGTGATGGAAAGTCAGTCTCACTCTTCCGTATGGAATATTGCCCATTTCCTGCTGGCAGCCATTTTGTGACCTTGAGGGATATCAGCCTGAGAACAAAACCTACACATGAAGGAGAATGGAGCTGACAGAACTGCAAGAAAAATAGGACCAGAGCCTTGATCACATTGTACCTGAAGCCTGTACTGTCTAGACTTCTGGTTATGTGAGCCAGCATCATTGTTTAGTCTTGGATTTGTTTTTCTGTTATTTAGAGTAGCAAGCCTCTTAACTGACCAATAGATGTCCAGGTATAATCCCCTAAACAATAAGTCCCCTCAACTGGACAGAGGACTGAGAGCTGGTAAGCAAATCATAACCAGGCAATCTAGTTTGGTCTTACATGATGAGTTTATTTCCCTTTTGTTACTTCTTAGCTTTAGTGAAGTCTTGTGTAAGCCATGTGTTAGTTGGAGTTTCCTTCCCATGAGACTATGCAGAGAGTATCTTGATCCCACTATTCCAAGTTCTGTGGAAATACAAAGCATTCCTCTAGATTTCTTTGAATTCTAGATGTACTCATGTTCATATGCCCACTGTTGGCAATGGTTCTCTTTATGGGTCATCTCATTCTCTAGGATATGTTGAGCAGTATTCTGTCTGCTAAATATTATACTAACTTTTATCTGAAGCATAACTCTTGTGTTTGAAATACACACACACAAGAAACATTTATGTGTTGAGTAACCTTGATTGAATATTTTGGGGAGATAGATATGGGGCTTGCATTGTTAAAACGCAAATAATTTTTTGGGTGTGTAGGGGTGTGTAGCCCAAGGTATGTTTCTTTTGTACCCATTTCTCCCCAAGTTCATGTTATCCTCTTCCTTTCTTTCCTGAACTCCTCTACCCTCAATGAGTATACCAGGAACTCCAATTTCTTCTGTCTCTAAAATGCAGAGCAATTCAAATCTTCAGTCTCAAATTTAGCTCTAGCCTTGTTTTGTGTATCCAGATCTATCAAAGTATTCAACAAAACAGAAGGGGCTTTCTTATAACAGGATCCACCCTCTTTAGAAGAGAATTGTCCTTGTAAGTTAGCCATTTTAAACTTTCCAGCCTTCTTGGTTGCACTAGGGAATATTAAGGATCAGTTAATCATGTTTAGGTCAGTGTGCTCAAGAGTAATAATTGGCAGGAGACACCAGGTCTAACTGATCTTACCCATGTGGCTATTATTCTTTTAATTCTGATGTTAGATCTGGATTTTATTGCTGTTAAGTTATATGGCATTCCCTTCCATTACAGACGTCACTTATATAACGTTCTTGCTTATAGCCAAGCATTCCAATGTACTCAACTAGGCTTCTATCATTTATAAGAAAATTTTTTTCCACTTTACCTATAAGGCATTTGTCTTTTTAAAAAAATAAAGTAACTATTTACCTCAAGAATAATACCAACATTTTTCCTGGCAACTCAAGTTGGGTCTCAGTAAGAAACCAACTCTTACTATGTTAGGGAAAAAATGGAAAGGAATTCATTGTAAGGATCCAGAGAATCAAAACAATAATTTAACAACCAGTTCCTGGACAAGAGAGAAACTAGAATAGCTCTGGAGCTCTGGGGACCTCAGAGGTGGGAACTCACGGTCAGTCTTATAGAGGTCCCAGCTTTGGGAAAACTTGGTTCCACCTGCCTTCCATCTCTGTGTGTCTCTGCTAGAAATTTTATTTTGGAAACCTTTTAAATTAAAGTATAACATATATTAAGTACACAGATCTTAAGTGTATAGCTCAATAAATTTTTACCAAGTGAACACACTCATGTAACTGATATGGGAGAAGGAAATATCACATCCCAGGATGCGAGTGAGCCCCTGGGACGGGCCACCAAGTGAGAGTCCTTGGCTTCGCGCAGGAAAGAATTCAAGAGCGAGCCATAGTAAGAGGTTTCACGGTGAAAGCAGGTTTATTGGGAGGGATACACATTCCATAGGCAGAATGTGGACCGGCTCAGAAAGTGCGAGCAGTCCCCGGGGTATGGGGTGGTTAGTTTTTATGGGCTAGGTAACCTCATATGCTAACATGTAGGAGGAATATTCAAACTATTTTGGGGAAGGGGTGGGGATTTCCAGGAACTGGGCCATGGCCCACTTTTTGGCCTTTTATGGTGGGCCTCAGAACTGTCAGGGCGCCATTGATGGGTGTGTCATTTAGCTAATGTATTTCAATGAGCGTATAATGAGATTCAAGGGCTATTGGGAATCACATCTTCCAACATCTTGGGCCTAGTTGGTTCTAACCAGTTTTTGTCATATCCTGATTTTCTCAACGGCTGTGTCATTCTTTTAACGGCTGTGCTCTGCCCCCTTCCTTCCTGTCTCATAACTAGTATGTATACCAAGATATAGGCCATTATCCTTGCCCTAGAAATCTCCCTCATGCCCTCTCCCAGTCATTACCCCTCAAAGGTATCCACTGTTCTGACTTCTCTGTCACATAAATGTGTTTTGCCTATTTTTGAACTTTATTTAAATGGAATCATACAGTATGCTTTAATGTCTGACTTCTTTTGCTCAAGGTAATGCCTGTGAAATATATCCTTACTGTTGCATATACCAATTGCTTGTTCTGATTGCTATATAGTATTTCACTCTACAAATACTATGTTCTTGATGGACATGTGGGTCGTTTCCAATTTGGTAATATTGTAAACAAAGCTACAAATGAATGTTCTTCCACATGTCTTTTGGTTCACATATGTTTTCACTCTGTAAGTGTGTAACCGCTGGGTGGTAAAGTAAGCGTATATTCAGATGTAGTAGATATAGCCAAATAGCTTTCCAAAGAGGCTGTGCCCGTTTATATTCCCACCTGCAGATGATAAGAGTTCCACTTGCTCCACATTCTTATCAACACTTGGTAGTGTCATTTAAAATGTTTTATCCTTTCTGGAGAGTAAGTAGTGTTATCTCATTGTGTACATTTCCTTGATGACTTTAGATGTTGAACACCTTCTTTTCATATGCTCATTGAATAATTAGATACCCTCCTTTGTGAAGTGCTTGTTTAAGTATTTTATTGGGTTGTCTGTCTTTTTTCTTATTGAGTCCTTTATTAGATTCCACACTTAAAACTTAAATTCCCAGAAGAGAGTTAGAGTGGCCTAGCTTGGACCACATTCTCATCCCTGTGGTAAGGGGTGTGCTGGCTTATGATGGACATTCTTTCAGAATTATATAAAGTGGGAGTAATGGAAGTTTTCCAAAGGGAGATCCATTGGGCAGCCAAAAGCAAATGTTATAACATTAGTTTTCATTTAAGTGCTCATTTCTTACTTACAGTGACAGTGTCCTGGAGCCATCATGAGCCAGAATTTGGTTTCTCATTGAATAGAAATTTTAAACTATTCTAAAAAGTCCTCTGGAAAATTATTTCCTTGCAATATTATCATTGAATAAGAATCAGGAGTAATTTTGGTTAAGTGCCTTATCTTTTCCTCCTTACACCAAATCTTATCTAATATTTTTATATTAAATATAAATTTATATTTGTATTAAACCTTATATTAATGTAGCACTGTATAGTTAATGATATTTTCCATTCATTCTCTCATTTAATCATGTTTTAACTAATTATAATACAAAAAGAGATTTAAAATTATTCTTAAACAAACGTAATATTGAATACATTTTCAATAAGGCTAAAGTTCCTTTTGACCAAATCCCCAAATCCCAATACCCTCCCCCTGTGCCAGAAGTTACCACTGTTATAAGTATGATGCATACAGTTCTACTTAGATAGTAAATAGTATACATTTTTCCTCAACTTGTTTTTTTTTTTTTCCTACTATGTCTTTTAATCTATGGTGTTGCATACCCATCTAATTTATACATTTATATTTTTGGGAATATAGTGTCAATATACCACAATTTATTTAACCTCTTTCCCTATTGACGTTAATTTGGTTGTTTAGATTTCACAGTTTCCTATGAGTTTTTCACATAATAGGAAAATATTTCTATACATACAACTGATCCAAAAAGCTCAATGTGGCAAAAGAACATTATTTTTGAAGTCAGTATTTTTCTATTTATTTTGCAATAAACACTTTTTTTGTCCTTCAACATCAGCTAGCACATACAATGAGGGACATGCCCTATTGTTCTAAAATTCTGTGATTCTATGTGTATTTCTAATAAGAGATGCCAAGTTGCTTTTTTTTTTTTTTTTTCCCGCTACACAGGCCTCTCACTGCCGTGGCCTCTCCCGTTGCGGAGCACAGGCTCCGGACGCGCAGGCTCAGCGGCCATGGCTCACGGGCCCAGCCGCTCCGCGGCATGCGGGATCTTCCCGGACCGGGGCACGAACCCGTGTCCCCTGCATCGGCAGGCGGACTCTCAACCACTGCGCCATCAGGGAAACCCCCAAGTTGCTTTTTGTACTTTCACTGTACACTAGACCGGTAGTATAGTGTTTTAACCTCAAAATTATCTCCTTAGAAGAAGTGAGTTTATTTTTGGCCTCATAAATGAGTCAAGAGAAGGAGGAAGAGTTCAGATGCAACAGATTTACTTAATAAATTGCTTGTAACTTATTTATCTTCACTTGAGTCTCTTCAGTTGAAAGCTAAACAAGTTTGTGCAGGTAGATAAGACCTTCAGCTTAATTTATAAGTGGTTTCTTGCAAACCCCTCAAGCCATTCGTTTTATCTCTCACCATCTCTTAACAGAACTGGAATGTCAACCTATATTTGGTAAGAAAACTCAAAGAGAGTTTTCTCAATGGTTTAGATATTTGAGGCCACGTGTAACTTAGAAATGATTTCTTTGCATTAGAAATGTGGCATGTGAAGAAAGAGGACAAAATTACACACACTCGCACACACACCACATTACCTACAGGATAATTTTCAATTTTTAAATAAAATATTGAGCTTCTATTTGCTTTCCAACTTGTCTTCTTGGGTTTATATGTAGGTAATGTTATTTTTAGCCACAGATTTGAGTCATTTCAAATTACAGTGTAGAAATCCTCATTTATAATACTTTTACTCTATATGTTATAATAAAGTAGAAGCAATTTCTTAAATGTTTAACTCAAATTCACTTTAATGGATAGATTCTCTAATTCAGACTTAAGAATAGTTAGGGTAAAAGAATCCACTGATACAATGTCTTTTATTCCTCCAGAGAACAATATAAAACATTTTGCAGTTCAAATCGTTACCTTTCTATCTTTTTGATAATTCATGCAAATATCATCTATAGTCCTAAATGCTACTCATTTTAAGTAAAAGCTCAACAAGTCATCATAGAAAGACCATATTTTTGTAGTAATTATTAATATTTTTTCCTAACCTCCACTTTTCAATTTTATCACTCAAAAATCATTAATAACTAAAACTGAATGTTCTTTGTAAGTTTATTTTATATTTGGGAGTGAAAACAAGCAATAGCATTTGCTCACACGTTTTGAGCTAGAGTATTGATGGTTTAGACATGACTTATTTATTTGTAGAGCTGAGTCAGATGCAATAAGAAAACAACATAAAATCCATAAATGTAAAAATTTTATGAGGTAAAAATATGAGTGTTACATATGCCCTTTCCTCTACTGCTGGGAAATATCTTTCATTCATTTAACACGTAACTGTTGCCTGGCTACTATATGTCCAGTGGTAAGATAA
This sequence comes from Orcinus orca, assembly GCF_937001465.1. NCBI lineage: Eukaryota > Metazoa > Chordata > Mammalia > Artiodactyla > Delphinidae > Orcinus > Orcinus orca. Next base: position 102,388,292 of record NC_064560.1, read on the forward strand.
TACACATGATTCCTATATTCAAGGAATTCCCACATTAATTCAGGGAGCACTGTAAAGCAATTTATAAGACAATGCATTAGGTCCTGTAAAAGAGGTATGAATAAGTTTTTAAAAGAATGAAAGCTGACTAAAGTTTTTTTCTAAAGAAAAAGGTAAGAATCGAGGTCTGTGATTACACTGAAAACAGTGCAACTAAGTTTGCCTGGGGGAATTGTGACATGTGAGCTGGATCTTAAAAAGTGAGTAACTGGGACTTCCCTCGTAGCGCAGGGGTTAAGAATCCGCCTGCTAATACAGGGAACATGGGTTCTATCCCTGGTCCAGGAAGATCCCACATCCTACGGAGCAACTAAGCCCGTGTGCCACAACTACTGAGCCTGCTCTCTAGAGCCCGTGCTCTCCAACAAGTGAAGCCACCACAAAGAGAAGCCCATGCACTGTAAGGAAGAGTAGCCCCTGCTCACTGCAACTAGAGAAAGCCCGCGCACAGCAACAAAGACCCAACGCAGCCAAAAAATAATTAATTAATTTTTTAAAAAAACAAACAGCGCTTCCCTGGTGGCACAGTGGTTGAGAGTCCGCCTGCCGATGTAGGGGACACGGGTTCGTGCCCCTGTCCGGGAAGATCCCACATGCCGCAGAGCGGCTGGGCCCGTGAGCCATGGCCGCTGAGCCTGCGTGTCCGGAGCCTGTGCTCCGCAACGGGAGAGGCCACAACAGTGAGAGGCCCGCGTACAACAACAACAACAAAAAAGAAATGTGTAACTGCTTTCCAGTAAAAGAAAAGTGAGGCAGAAGGGCACTGCAAGAAGAAAGACAGCGTGGGCAATGTTATAGAATGGTGAAAGTCAGAAATCTTCCATGTAAAGAGATCTGTTTCTCCTGTAGCTCTAAGGCAGGTTGTGATGAAAACAAGTCCAAGCTTTAATGGCAAGGGTGGCAACACTACACAGGAAACTGAATACACAGACTCAACAGGTTGGTCATGCCAAAGTCAGGGCTCTGATGGAGAAAATACTGGACTCAGTTCTGTAAACCTTAGAAGCGGACATTTGGTTGGAAGAGGCTGAGAAACTTGAAACCTCATTATGCTAAACTGAATAATGGCCACCCGAACATAGCAAGTCTCAATCCTTGGAACTTGTAATTACTTTACCTTATTTGGAAAAGGGGTCTTTGGAGATGTAAGTTAAGGATCTTGAGATAAGGAGATTACTCTGGATTATCCAGGTGAGCCCTAAATGCCATCACAAGTGTTCTTATGAGAGAGAGGCAGAGGGACATAACACAGATACACAGAGGAGGCAACGTAAAGACAGAGCAGAGGGATGCAGCTACGAACCAAGGAATGCTGACAGCTGCCAGAAACTGGACGAGGCAAGGAACTGATTCTCCTCTGGAACCTACAGTGGGAGTGCTACCCTGCCAACACCTAGATTTTGGACTTCTGGTCTCCAAAACTGTGAGAGAAGAATTTTATGTTGTTTAACTTAGCCAGTTTGTGGCAATTTGCTATGGCATTCCCTAGGAAACTAATACACCCAGATTTCCCTGAACTCTCTGGACTGGCAGAAGCACTTCCCTTGCCCTTGCTAGCAGCCTCCTGCCCCTAGAGGCCCTGCAAAGATGTTACACCAGGTAGGTGCCTCTCAAGACGATGCTTGTCCTCTTCAAGATCCTGGCCCATGACAATGGAATATTACTCAGCCATAAAAAGAAACGAAATTGAGCTATTTGTAATGAGGTGGATAGACCTAGAGTCTGTCATACAGAGTGAAGTAAGTCAGAAAGAAAAAGACAAATACCGTATGCTAACACATATATATGGAATTTAAGGAAAAAAAATGTCATGAAGAACCTAGGGGTAAGACAGGAATAAAGACGCAGACCTACTGGAGAACGGACTTGAGGATATGGGGAGGGGGAAGGGTGAGCTGTGACAGGGCGAGAGAGAGTCATGGACATATACACACTAACAAACATAGTAAGGTAGATAGCTAGTGGGAAGCAGCCGCATGGCACAGTGATATTGGCTCGGTGCTTTGTGACAGCCTGGAGGGGTGGGATAGGGAGGGTGGGAGGGAGGGAGATGCAAGAGGGAAGACATATGGGAACATATGTATATGTATAACTGATTCACTTTGTTATAAAGCAGAAACTAACACACCATTGTAAAGCAATTATACCCCAATAAAGATGTTAAAAAAAAAAAAAAAAGATCCTGGCCCATCAGTTCCTCCAGAAACATAATGGATGCATTTTTGGGTCAAGTCACAGCACAGCCTTAAAATAAAGGAATATAATGCCTGCTCTGGGAGGAAATACTATACACATTACCGTAGCTGAAAGAAACCAAGACAGCATAAGCAAGAATAGATCTTGAAGGTGTTGACTACAAAGGGCAGACTATAAAGGCTGGGTGAGGGGAATTTATTAAAATGGGCTCATTCTCTCCTTACTCAGAATTTAGAGTCCTGAGAAGAATACCTGGATCTAGTCTTAATATGCTGCTGGGATTGTTCCTTGAGACTTGAGCGTGACTGTGGCATACAGCAAATGAAGAAGAGGGGTCCAAACAGCCTTCACAGGATCACTGAGGTAAAAATCAGAAAGCTCGGGGAGGGAGGAATAATGGAATTGGTTTATAATCAATAAACTCATCTGAGAACTCACCATCCAACTGTATTCCCTAAGAGGACAACAGAGGGCACCTTGCTAAGGCAATAAGGAATGCACTGGCGAGGGGGCTCCTAATGGCTTTGGGTTCATTGGCTAACCTCTGTAGGGCAGGGATGGCAATAATAGATATTATCATGAAACTATATTTGTAAGAGTAGGGTTCTGGAAGCACAGAGGCCTGTGAACATTACTACAACGGGCAGTAAGGTAGCAGACTTTTGGTGGTGTTCTCTAAGAACTAGACCCTCAGATCTGTGACCCAAAAGGTGGAAATGGGCTAGACTCTCTCACAATCATCTCAGTGACTCATTTGTGGAATTTGTGTTCCCTGCTTCTGCAATTTAGGCTCTGTGGGATTAGAAGTTCTAGTTCTTGAAATGGTGTGTGGGGATGCTTCCTTTAGGAGACAGTAACAGTTCCACTATACCTGAAACTATGACTATCACTTGGTCATTTTGAGCTTTTCATAATAGTAGGCCCATAGACAAATGAGGGAGTTATCATATGTGGGGGGGGGGAGGGGTCAACTCTGATTCTCATGAAGAGCTAGTTTGGGGCTATACAAGAAAGAGCATGTGTGGAACTCAGGGGATTCACTGCGGCATATCCTAATACTGGCATGTCCAATGATAACTGTAAATAGTCTATCGCAACAACGATGGCCTGATAAGGTTAATACAACTGACGGTTCACAGCCCTTGGAGATAAAAATCTGAGTCACCACCAGGCAACAACACAGACTTGCTGAAGTGCCGGCCAAGGGCGGGGGCAATCTGGACTGGGTATTTTAGGAGAGAGATGATGAATATTAATTACTACTCTGAGCCCAGTTACTGCAGTGGGCGCTGCAACTAATCCTTGTGTTGGATTTCTTTTGCACTCTGCTTCATATGTCCTCATATCCTCTCATCTAGCCTTTACTTCAGTCCTGCTGCAGCAACCAGCTGTGTGGAGACGTCTTCGGGCAGTGACTTCCTTTGGTTGCTTAGCAGGCTCTCCCCTTCTGCACCCAGGCTTCACTGTCACTCCTGTTTAAGATGCCGGCTGGAGCCTTCTCAGCCATGCTACACGGAAGCAAATCTGGAAAAGTAGGAGAGGTAACACCCCTCAAGACAACCCCTGTCCAGTGGGGAATGGAAACCCATGGATAAATACTCCTTTCTTGGGAAGATAATTCTGAGGTATGGGAATTCCCTGGCGGTCCAGTGGTTAGGACTCCATGCTTCCACTGCAGGGGGCCCAGGTTCAATCCCTGGTCAGGGAACTAAGATCCCATAGGTCGTGTGGCACGGCCAAGAAAAAAGAAAATTCTGAGGTGTATTCTGCATGGCTGTTCAGGGGACTTTAGTGAGACTGAGCCCCACATCAACTCAATAATAGTGATCAAACTCAGTAATTCAAAAACCATTACATTGGTTTTACCCCCTTCCCTGTTTTACTCTTCTCCTGCCCTCACTCATGTTCCCTAGGATGAGTAGTATGCTGGTCAATGTTTTTTCCTTGCTCTCTAGGAAAAAAAAAATTACCCTGGTTTGTACCATTTGCCCATTTCTGCAGTTGGATAGAGATACGCATAGTTGGTCCAGTTGGTCCTTGGGAGCCAGTAGGAGCTGAGTCTGAGCACACTACTGCTCGGGAGCATGACCCCAAATAAACTACCTGCCTACCAATCTTTGTCTCAGAAGACACAGGTGGCTTAGGAAGGACGAAGAGTTACCTATCTGTCTGAGCCAATAAGCAGAGAGTGGTTGGTACACCGACATTAGCCATGGATACCAATAAGACAAAATATTATAATGAGATTGGAGGGAGAAGAATTTCTATTATATAACAAATTGATGGTGGGAAAAGGGGTGGGGGGTAAGAATTTGAGGATACTCAGAAGTTTCTACTGGGTAGATAGTAATGCCATTTCCAGACACAGAGAATATAGGACAATGGTGAGTTCATCCTTGGATCTATTAAATTTAAGGGTTTTTAAAGATATTCAGGCAGAGTGTGGAAGCTGTGCACAATATTATTGTGAAATGTTATTGTTGATAATTACTCATTATTCCTGGAATATCCCGCCTGCCTCTCTCTTCTCCAACCCAGGCAGCAGTGAGCAGTGCTTTCCATATTTACTGCCCTCAGGGGAGGGCTGTTACTACAGAAAAGAAAAGAGAAAGATGAGTCCATGTTCCGTTTATAAGTTTCAAAACAGAGCTTTGAATCTCCTAGTAGAAAAAATAGGTTGAGATAAAAAGGTTTTTTGAGTTTCAAAAGCCTGGATTTTGAGTGCCAAGAGCCAAAGTTGATGCCATTAGCATCAGATTTCGATAGAATGAATGATGATAAAAGAGCCAGTTTTCCTACCCTTAAGAGAGAGTTGGAGGTGAAAACAGGATATAGTTGAGTGTCTCTGAGAAAGGACCCTTCTCCCAGCCTACATCCTCACTGCTGAGCTATCAGTAGGAGACAGTGATATAATTCCCAAATAATGGTGGAGATCTGAGAGGAAGTGTGTGCCCACTTCCTATCAGGATCCCTATGAGATGGTAAGCCCCAGGTAGTTCTCCTTGGCTAGCATACCTAGCAGCAAATAATAGCTATAGTAGAAATGATGATAGTGTGTGATCTGACAGTGTGCTGGAGTCCAGCTACCAAGATTTCAGTCTCCAAAGTAGTAGGGGATAGCATGCAGAAGTTTCCACAATCCTAAAAGAGGGTGGAAAATGGTTGAGAGAGGGCCAGTGAACCAGGAGAGCCCGTAGAGATGGGACAACAGCCAGAGAATGATAGGTGACCTGACAACAGCTAGAATTACAATACGGAGGGATGACAGGAAAAAACCAGTCACCCTCCTCCATGGCCATGACCACATGTAAGCTCCTCGTACTTAGATTCTACTCGTGAGAGAATGGGGAGAAAAGAAAAATAATTATTTGATTGAGTTAAAGCCTGAAAAGACTGGGGAAATCTGGAATGACTACATCTTTACACCTAAAATTTACCATAACTAATTACTGTAACTTAACCAAAATTTACCACACTAGAAGATTAAAAGAAAAAAGACCATCTCAAAAGATACAGAAGACATTGTTAAGTAAAATTCAGTGTCCATTTATGACCAATAATCTTAGTGAACTAGGAATAGGAGTGAGCTTCTTAACCAAATAAAGGCTAGAAAGAAAAAGACAAACCCCAAATGAAAACAAAATCCAAAACCCTACAGCAAATATCATTCTCTTTAAAACCAGGAATAAGACAATTATGCCTGTTATCACCATGTCTATTTGTTAGACAGGACACTAAGATAAAAAAAAGAAACACAAGTTGAGAGGAATGGAAAGGAACAAGCAAAATTGTCATTCAAAGATGTTAATGAATGTCCGTGTGAAAGTGAAAATAATTATTTTAGACATAATGAAGTTGGGGAAGTTTGTTGAATACTAAGGTAAATGTACAAAACTGTTGTATTTTTGTACACCAGCAATAAACTATTAGGGTGTGTAATTAAAAAAAGACATTAAATTTACAGTAGCAAGGAAAAATGCAAAGTATGTTGGGATAAATGTAGCAAAATATATGCAAGACCACAGTGGAGAAAATTGTAAAACTTTTTGAAAGACACTAAGATTTATTTATTTTTAAACTTTACTTTTTAGAACAGTTCAAATTTACAGAAAAATTGTGAAGATAGAACAGAGAGTGCCTATCCACCCCACCCTCAGTTTCTCCTGTTATTGCCATCTTATGTTAGTATGGTACTTTGTTGTAATTAATTAAAAAAACCTTGATGCATTATTATGAGATAATAGAAAATATATGTCTGCCCCCAGTTCCCAGCACAGAGCTCCTAAAACCCTTGGCACTTCCTAAGTGATAAGAGCACTAGGAACATCTGTTGTTCTACTATTGATCTTTTTGTTTTGTTTTGTTTTTGCGATACGTGGGCCTCTCACTGTTGTGGCCTCTCCTGTCGCGGAGCACAGGCTCCGGACGCGCAGGCTCAGCGGCCATGGCTCACGGGCCCAGCCGCTCCGCGGCATGTGGGGTCTTACCAGACCGGGACACGAACCTGTGTCCCCTGCATCGGCAGGCGGACCCTCAACCACTGCGCCACCAGGGAAGCCCTACTATTGATCTTTGATCTCTGTTCCTGACACAGAACTTCTGAAAGCCTTGTAATTCTCTGGGTGGTAATTTCGTGGGTGATAGGACTGTCTTTTGTTCTAATGAGACAACTCTGCATGGGTTCATGGATGAGGGCTGGGAGAAGGGAGAATGTCTGAAAATGGAGTCAATGATAGATAATGCTGTGTGATGAAGCCTCCATAAAATTCCAAAAGCATGGGGTTTGAGGAGTTTCTAGGTTGGTGAACACATCCACACTGTGAGGGTGAGGCACCCCAGCTCCATGGGGACAGGAGCTCTTGTGCTTGGGACCCTTCCAGAGCTCTCTTCATCTGGCTGTTCATCTGTATCCTTTATCATATCCTTTAATAAACTGGTTAACGTAATGTTTCCCTGAGTTCTGTGAGCTGCTCTAAGAAATTAATCAAACCCAAGGAGGGGGTCGTTAGAATCTCAGCCTGTCCGTCAGAAGTACAGGAGATAACCTGGGCTTGTGACTGGTGTCTGAGGTAAGGGGAGGAGGGTAGCCTTTTAGGACTGAAACTTAACCTGTGGAATCTGATGGTATCTCTGGCTAGATTGTACCAGAATGAAGCTGAATTGTATTGTATCAGAATGAAGCTGAATTGTAGGACACCCAGTTGGTGTTCAGGAATTGCTTTCAGGAAAAAAACCTCTACACACTTAGTGACCAGAAGTGTCAGAAGTGACATGTTCTCTGTAAAGGTAAAGGAGATACACAGGGGAGAAACACAATGGGGAAGAACTGGATTTTTCCTTCCATAGAAAGGAAGAAACAGGATCTTCCCTTTACAATAATTATGAACTAAAATTCATAGTTTATTTAGACTTCTGTAGTTTCTACCTAATGTCCTTTTTCTGTTCCAGGATCCTATTCTGGATACCACATTACACTATTACATTTAGTCATCATGTCTCTTTAGGTTCCTCACAGCTGTGACTTTCCTTGTTTTTGAGGTACCTTAACAGTTTTGAGGAGTACTCATCAGGTATTTTGTAGATTGTCTGTTAGGATTTGTCTGAGGTTTCTCTCATGATTAGACTGGGGTTATAGTTTTTGGCCTCACAGAGGTAAGGTGCTACTTTCATCCCATCATATCAAGGGTACATATTATCATCACTTATCACTATTGATGTTGACCTTGAACACCTGGCTGAGGCAGTGCTTGTCAGGTTTCTCCACTATAAAGTTCCTCTTGGGGCTTCCTTGGTGGCACAGTGGTTAAGAATCCGCCTGCCAATGCAGGGGACACGGGTTTGAGCCCTGGTGCAGGAAGATCCCACATGCTGCAGAGCAACTAAGCCCGTGTGCCACAACTACTGGGCCTGCGCTCTAGAGCCTGTGAGCCACAACAGCTGAGGCCGCGTGCCACAACTACTGAAGCCCACATGCCTAGAGCCCGTGCTCCACAACAAGAGAAGCCACCGTAATGAGAAGCTTGTGCGCCACAACAAAGAGTAACCTCCACTCATCGCAACTGAAGAAAGCCCCGCGCACAGCGGCAAAGACCCAACACAGCCAAAAATAAATAAATAAAATAAATATAAAAATAAAATAAATAAAGTTCCTCTTTTTCCCCCCTTTCCATACTGTAACCTTTGGGGTAAAATTACTATGCTTATCCCACACTGTAGCAGCGGTAGGTCATGCTCCCCTTCCTTGGGGTGGAGGGTGAAGTATCTACCTAAACTATTTTGAATTTCACACAAAGATTTGTCTCTACTCCCCCATTTATTTACTAAATGATTTATTTATATCATTACAGACATGTATATTTATTTTATACTTTGGGTTATAATCCAATATTTATTTATTTTGTTGCTCAAACTGTTCCAGCTGTGGTAATCGTGGGTTTGATTTTTTTGAGCACTTCTTTACTTTCTGGCACTAAAAGATGCTCCAGGTTCATCTCGTATATTCCCTGCCCCAGTCCTAGAATCAGCCTTTTCTCCAAGGTACCTGGGTTCCTTTTATTGGAGATATTTATTTTTAACCAGAACAATGTCATTTCTTTTTAAAAAATAATCTGAAGCAATCTATTTATTTATTTATTATTTTTGGCTGTACCAGGTCTTAGTTGCAGCACGCGGGATCTTTGTTGTGGCACGTGGGATCTTTAGTTGCAGCATGTGTCCTCTTAGTTGTGGCATGCAGGATCTAGTTCCCTGACCAGGGATCGAACCTGGGCCCCCTGCATTGGGAGCATGGAGTCTTAACCACTACACCACCAGGGAAGTCCAGAAAGTATAAAGACATTTGTTCTTGTACCATTTGAGAGTACTTTGCCAACTTGCTGCCCCATCACCTTCTAATACCTTAGTGTGTACTTCTTATGAACAGGATCATTCTCATCTACATAACCACAGTATAATCATCATAATCTGGCAGTTAACATTCATACATTACAACCATTTTAATATATCCTCAGATATAGTCATGTTTCAGCAAATGTCCAAATACTGTCTTTTATAGCAATGGGGTTCAGAATCATGAGTTGCCTTATTTATCATGTCTCTGTGATGGTTAATTTTATGTATTAACTTAGAGGGTGTTTTTGGATGAGATTAACATTTAAATTGGTAAACTTTGGGTGAAACAGATTGCTCTCCATAATATTGGTGGGCCTCATTCAATCAGCTGAGGGCCTGAATAGAACAGAAACACTCACCTCCCCTGAGCAAGAGGAAATTCTCCAGAAAACAGTTTTTGGACTTCATATGCACCATTGGCTCTCCTGGGTCTCTAGGCTGCTGGCCCAAGTTCAGATTTTGGATATGCCAACTTCCATTATCATGTGAGCCAATTCCTTACAATAAGTTTATATATATACACATACACACACATATCCTATTGGTTCTCTTTCTCTGGAGAACCCTGATTAATACGATCTCTTTAATCTCTGTCATTCTGGAATAGTTCCTCAAATTTCTCTGACATCCATGTCCTTGACATTTCTGAAGATTACAAGCCAGTTATTTTATATTATGTCCCTTAAGTTGGATTTGTGAGATGTTTACTGATGATTAGATTCAGGCTGGGCAGGAATAGCACTGAAGTCATACTGTGTTCTTTTCATTGCATCCTATCAGGCTGTAACATTTCAATTTGTTCCATTACTGATGTTCACTTTGATCATTTAATTACAGTGGTGTCTTTCAGCTTTTTCCCTTATGTACACAACATCAAACTCTGTAAAAATCTCACTTGCCAAACTTTGAATTTACCCATCAATATTAGAATTTACATCGGTGTGGACTCATAGTACTGGATTTATTCATTAGATTATAATCTCATCGTACTGGATTTATTCACTGGATTATAATCTGTTGCTATCACTTTATTTCGGCGTTCAAGTTAGTCTGTATTTGGCCAGTGGGAACCTCTTCAAGTGGGCTCCTGTGTCCTTTTGACATGTCCCCATCATAACGTTCATTACTTTCTGGCATAACAAGATGTTCCATAAGAAGACCTTATAAACAAGACTGTTTATAGTAGCATTATTTGTAATAGTTAAACAAAACAACAATAGAAAATAATCCCCAAAAAAAGAAAAAAAAATGGGAAGCATTGACTCTCATTGCTGAAGTGTAAAGTTCAAACTCCTTAACATGGCATGGAAGAGAAAGTTAAAGCAAGAAGCACTGTGCTGTATTTGGGTTTCAGTGGGGAAAAACTTTTAGAATTTACTTCATTAAAATAAAAAAAAGTATAATGGGATCAGATGTTTAACACCATAATCACAAACTGACATTTTTGTATTTGAATGTAATGCACCTTTGGGAAAAGATTAGTAATATCACTGGTGCTTCATTTATCTCAAGTGATACAAACTCTGAACCATTATTAAATTTCAGAGCTGCCACTGTAATTTATCTAAACATTGTGCTGTAAACATTTGAAACAGCTAAATCATATAATAAAAGGTCTTTACAAATTCAAAACAAAACCTGGAAGCACCCCAATGTCCAACAACAGAAGAATGATTGTGATAGAGTCATCCAATGGAATATTACACAGCAGTAAAAATAAATTAACTACCATAAACAAATCAGTGTGAATCAATCTCACAAATAGAATGGTGAGTAAAAGAATCCAAGTCACTTTATGATTGCATTCATATAAAGAAGCAAACATGAACAATGCATTATTGAGTAATACATACATCTGATGAAATAATTTAAAAAACAAGAAAATGGTAAACATAGAATTCAGAATAGTAGTTATCTTTTGGTGAGTGGAGAAAAGGAAATGGAATAGGAAAGCATGAAAGAGGTGAAAAAAGTTGTTGGTAATGTTCTTTTTCTTACAGTGGGTGATAAGTATATTAGTGTCCAATTCACTGTTATTCTTTATACCTTACCTGTTTTTATAATCTTTTTTATGTACTCAAAATTTAGTTTAAAATGTTTCTATAATTTTGGACATGTTAGACAGAGTTCCTGTGTTGTCTAATATAGAGGTCACTAACCACAAGTGACTATTTAAATTTAAATAATTAAAAAGTTGCACTAGCCACATTTCAAGTGCTGAATAGCCATGTAAGCTAGTGGCTACCATATTGGCAATGTAGATATGAAAAGATTTCCTTCACTGAAGCAAGTTTTGTTGGACAGTACTAGACACGGTGACTATCTCTGAGAAGAGGCTCTGAGAACTCCCTTCCCACACTTGGATTTTCCCTTAAAGGTTAGATTCCTGGAATCCAAGAGTGGAGGTGACCTGTGTCTTGGGTACAGTCTTACACGGAAAGCTTTACAGAAGTGCCCACGACCCCTACCTCATTCCAGAGTGGAACAGCAGCAGTATCGTAGAAGTAAGGCAAAGGGTAGGCTGGAGATAGGCCCCATGTCTCTGCAGCCACAAGGGTTGTTCCCAGCCTGTGGAAACAACCACAGGAACCAGGAAGGGCCAGGAGCAGATAAAAGAGGTCGGAGGACCTGAAGGGGTTTTCATCTTTGAGCTAAAATGGCCTGTATACCAGAAACAGATGAGAGTGCTGATTTCTCCAAGGATGCTGCAGGGTGAAGATGCTAGGGCAGAGACTGCTAATTCCCTTCCTATATCCCTTCCTCTCCAGTAACAGAAACTCAACAAGCCTTCCCAGAAAAAAAGTCTCTTCCTATCCTGTATTTAGATACAGCCATGTGACTCTGATTTGTTTTTTTGTTGTTGCTTTACGTGGGCCTCTCACTGTTGTGGCCTCTCCCGTTGTGGAGCACAGGCTCCGGACGCGCAGGCTCAGCGGCCATGGCTCACGGGCCCAGCCGCTCCGCGGCGTGTGGGATCTTCCCGGACCGGGGCACGAACCCGTGTCCCCTGCATCAGCAGGCCGACTCTCAACCACTGCACCACCACGGAAGCCCTCATATCTGTTTTAAGAGTTTAAGTAGAAGGCTCCGTTAGCCTTTCTTAAAAATCGAGCATGAGACCTGAACTCCTTTCTCTATTCCTTCCTCTATCTTGTTGCCTACAACATAGATGTAATGGTTGGAGCTTTAGCCTCTCTCTGGACTATGAAGATAAGGGCCACACTCACAAATGGCAAAGCAGCCAGCCGTAAAGTTCCTGGATTTCTGATGTCTTTTGTGGAGCAAAGTAGCCATATTTACCCTGGCCTGCCTACCTCTAGACTTTTATAGATGAGAACAATATAATATCTATTTTTTAAATCCTACTAGTTTGGGTTACTAACAGCCAAATGTCATTCTAACTGGAGACCGCAACTAGAGACCAGTGGGATCAAGGATGCATCTACGAATGCCAGTGTGGAACGATGAAGACCGTGCCGTGCCCTCCGTCCCCAAGATGATGTTGCACCACAGCAGCCTACTAGAACTTAGAATCAACCTTAGAGGAAAGAGGGTTGAGGAGGAACACTGAGTTGATTAAGATTAGGTTTTTTACTACTGGGCAGACAGGAGACTTGAGGTGGGGACTAAGTTCTGTTACAGAATTAAATAGTAACATTCATAGTAACATTATATAGTAATATTAAAAGTAACATTCCCTGCACTACTGAGCTCTGGGTCTGAGATGGACTCTGCAAAGACTGTAGCCGAAACCATGGCAATGGCAATGGCAATGGATGAGGTACAGGGAGTTTAGAGTGGAAGAAGAGGAAGAAAAAGTGAAACTTAAAGAACTCAAACATCTAGTATCAGAAGACAGGCTGCCAGCAGATATTATGGGAGAGAGAATTAAAGGATAACTTTCAAAAAGGACTTTTTTTTGGTATTCCTTACAGAATTAATAACCAACATTAAAGTATCTTTCATATCGTTACTCTTGATAGATCAGTTATTTAACACCAGAATTTTTTTATCTCAAAGACTCATAAAATGAAAACAACTTCCACTTCTGCATTACAATTAATAGTTTAGGCAGAGATAAAGAGGTTTAGGTACATAGACTAGTAGGAGGTCTTGACGAGGTTTACTGATTTCTCATTTGTTTACTGCTCCTTTATCAGTCTGAAGGCTCATGTAAAAAGAGATTTGAAGGGAGAACAGGTTCACGAACAAGAAATAGCATGGTGATGCCACTGGAGGTTGCTAGAATTGCCTAGCCTTTCACTTGGGGGCAATCTCTAGCAGAGGTGTGAGGCTGGGAACAAATTATTATGCACAATATCACATTCTTCAAACACGCCTCTTACATGGTTGTACACATACATAGTTATTCAAGTCAAATCAACATGAACTTAGTTGAAGGCAGCCTAGGTGGGCAAAAAGCCTGCATGAGTATACCATGCAATTGAGCGACATGTCCAGTTGAAGAGGGGTTTCTCATTCTACACAGCTTTCTTGATGGTAGTGGTGATTACTGGACCACCAGCTAATACCACCTTCTCTATTTGAACTTCCTTATAATTCCAGGTACCAGAAGCACAGGGCCTCTCCTGGCTTTTGGCTGGGAAATAATAATTACTGTAGTTCATCATATGTCAGTTAACTGCCTGCTTAATTCTTATTATGATTTTGGATTCAGACAGAATAAGAAATCATGAGTCAAATCAGTGGTATTTGGAATTATCTTCACTATTGCCTATTGGCTATATGAGCTGATGCTTTACTTTATAAACCACTGGGATTTCTGGTTGATTTTATTACCAGTTTTAGGTTGTGTGTATCCTTCTCATCCATTCATTAAATTTTAGTAGGAGGATGGAAGCTATTTCTATATCTGTTTGAAACCATGCCCTGAAATGACATGACTGTCCTACTTCAAATATTAAAATGTGTATCAGAAAGAGATCAGGGAAAAGTATTATTTCCAAAATAAAAGAGCATACTAAATATTTTCAGATTTTACTCCTAACCTACTAAAAAACACAAGTATGTGACAGTTTATAAAACAAAGAGATTAATACTATGATAGCTTTTTAAATTTAGTTAAGCCAACAATTCCTGACCTTTCTGGAATTCTACATTCATGTTTACTTAATTGCCACTTCTTTCTGCCTAATACAGATGATAAAATTTGGATGATGTATTATTAATCGAATTTTCATACATAACACAAATGGATCCTGCCAAACATAAAGTACAACAGAATCTTATATAACAAACCAATAATACTGGTATTTTAAATTGTTTATTCTGTATTCCTTAAGGAAAATTTAAATTAGATTTTGAGATTCTAGAGTTTTGCAAATTTCTGCAACTGTAGGAAAAGGACAAGATACTAATTCTGGCTTAGACAATGAGTGCTTATCATTTTCCCCATTCTGTTTTTGGGTGGTTTGTTTGGTAAAAGTCTTCCTGTGACTGTGGAACTATAAACCCCATCAGACATGACTATAAAATAAGCATGATTATTCCATAGCACAGGAGGTCCTAGTTTATTCTCCCCCTTCTTCGCTACCTTCCAGTGGTGCTGCAGATCAAGGCTTACTTAGCTAAGCAGATTTAGAGCGTTAAGCCTGGAGGCTGAACGTTATTGGTAGGCTTTAAAGATGGACAGACCATACGACAGGAAACATTGATTGGTACGGTGTTTACAAATCACAAGGAGAGAATTTCAGATCCTGAGTCGAAGACTGATGCGATCCCTACAGGCCTCCCCGTTTGCTACCATGCTCAGGCTGGGCTTTGCCTGGGCGTCTCAAGGTCCAGCTTCTATTGGAATCGGCAGCCTTAACCGACAAAAAAGCGGTCTGATTTTTAGTTTGTGGAGAGAATAATATTAAGCTCTCCTGATCCCAGGTGGCTAGTCAGAGGCCGAGTTCTGAGACGGATCTCAGTGAGACTCGTTGCCGACGAAAGCCGCAGCTTTGTTTCCCCGGGGAAGGGCGGACGTCCTCCGGGCGCCACTGCCGGCTCGGCGCAAAGCCCTGGAGCTGCCTGGCTCCCAGAGGCGGCCGCGTCAGCCACTATCGTCCTGGCGTGGGGACTGAAAGCCCGCCCGCGCCGCGCGCGGGCTCCTCCCACCCGAGCCCCAGCACGCACGTTTTCCCACCGCGCGCGGTCCCCGCGCCCAGAGCCCCACGACGCGCGCCGCTGCAGAGGCGCGGCCGGCCTTCCCCGCCCTGTTTCCTCGTGCCATGCCGCCGGCCGGCCGCTGGGGTCGCTGTGCGCCCAGGGGAACACCGCCCCCTCTTCCTCCAATTCCTCCCGCCTCCTCCCTCTCCTCCTCCGCCTCCTCCCTCTCCTCCTCAGTACAGTTCCCACTCTCTGGGTAGGGGCGAGTGCGTCCGGTTTGCTGGAGCCATTCGGAAATGGCAACTTGCGCGGTGGAGGTGTTCGGAGTCCCGGAGGACGAGGTGCGAGGGTCGCGGGGCTGCGGGGCGAGCTTCCCATCGCGCTGCCCATCAGCCGAACGGGAGGAGGCGACGGCGGCCAGAGGGACTGCTGTCAGCGCCCTCTTCCCTCTGCGCGAGCTCCGGGAGCGCGCCGGGCGCCGTGGGGACTCCCGGGGCTGCCTGGCGCGCGCAGGCGGGTGGGGTGGGGTGGGGTGCTTTAGGGAGCCGCATTTTCTTCGCGAGCCTGTAGACTCTACACCCCGCTCTTCCCTGGAACTGCCGCCTTCCTTGTCATTTTCCTTCAGGAAGTGATGAGGAGGGGGGCTAGGCAGCCAGCGGCGTGAGTGCGAGGGGGCACGCGCAGCACCTCGCCTGCCCCTTCCTGCCACCCCCGGCCGAGTGTGTGAGCTCCGGGCGGGGGTGGGGCGGGGCGAATTTCCCTGGAGCTTAGCATCCCGGCTGTTGATTAGCCTGCTCTGGCAGAGAGGCCCGTTGGGCTTAACTTTATGGACTTTGACCTGAAGACTTACAAGAGAATTGTCATTAGCTGTTTGGGTTATTTCTTTTTCATTTGAAATCCTTTAAAACCCCTTTACAGGAGACGGGGATGGGAAAGCAGGCAGATAGGTTTTTTTCCCCCTTCTATTTAGCAGCAAGTGTCAAGTGTGGAAAGTTCACGCTGTGTTTCACTGGTCTTCACTGGTATTTTAAAAATTAAGCCAAAAAGTATAAATATTTAAAAGAACTTCCCACAGCTGTTCACTCAAAATTCTGTGATTTGAGAATTGTCTCTTTTTCAGCTAAATAACTTAGGCTGGTTATGCCTTAACGCTTATTAAAAATAAGGCTACTTGTAAAGAGCAGTTACATTTTAAGTGAGATGTGCCTTCCCTGTGTTATTGGTGATTGTCTCAAAAATGGGAATGGGTGGGAAATGAAAGGCTATCTAGTCTAACAGTGACAAGTTAAGTTTGGGAAAAGATTTTAAGCATTCTTGTTCATTGACTAAACTGTTATATGTACCTGCTATCAGGATTAGACCTAGTTAACTGTAAATCCTTCAGCCTAATTTAGATTGATTGCTTAGATTTTCTAAGAGTGTTGGAATAGTGCCTTCTCTTAGTAACTTGGTATCTTCAAAAAACATCTTTTATAAAGTGTCTTTTACATTTCTCTTGGAAGTTCTTGGTTTATAAACAGTGGGCAACTTGCTGATGCAAGCAAGTTATCTCCGAGCGTTTTGAGAATGATTATGTGATGCAGTTAATTTCTTAGTTATTGCTACCAGAAGAGAAACAAAGTGATGGTGGACAAATGGTGGCAGCTCAGCAGTCCCTCAGGAAGGACAGTCAGTATATGGCTGAAGATAATATTCTAGCTAATGTTCCATTATTGTTCTGTAGAAGAGATCAGAGGAAAATAATGCAGTGTTGAACCTGCTATGATAGCTTTCTTCTTATTAGTCCGATCTCCCTGCTTGCTACAATAAGTTGTTCAATGCAGATAATCTCAAACTGGCCTCCAACCCAATCAGGCTGGCCTTGGACTTTCTTTCCCTGTTGTTACTACTCAGAGGTAGGCTCTGCTATTCCAGATTTCTCATATCACCTTTTTCCAGCAGAACCAACTGATCATAGCATCTTGCATCTTCTCTCTCTCTTTTCTCTGTACAGATTTGTTTTCAGTTGTCTGCTTCTCATATCACTCTTCTGCCCAGCTGAGATAAATTGAATCATGCCAGTTGCTGGGTGGTCAGTAAGCATCCCGGACTAAGGGCCCTCTGAACTGAGGTTTTCCTGAACTGGATGAAGGATTTGTACTTCTGGGCAGTTTCACTCTGTTCCCGGGGGGGGGGGGGGGGGGGGGCGGTCCTGGTTGTCAGCCTCATGACTCAGATTTCCCTCCCACTCCCCTGTTCACTTTTTCCACTTAGAGCAAGAGAGTGAGATAGGCAGATAAGAGACATGATGATGAAGTGTCATCTTCTACTTCTTCCATTGTAATTTGGGTTATTCATTCGACAGACGTTTTTTAGCTGTCTGTTGTGTATCATGCAGTATGCTAGGCACTAGGTACACAGAAAAAAGAGCATCTGCCTGTTTTGTGAGAAGCTCAAAATCTAGTGGGAAAGACAAAAATCACTTGTTTTCTGGTGGAGGTTGCCATCTCATCACTATCACTTGCCTTTTATTTTCTGGTCTATCACAAAAGTAAAAGTGGGCTTAGAAAAGCAACCCCCCCCTTCCTTTTTTTGGAAGAAAAACACTGCAGCTATGTCATTTTCTAAAACTCACAGACTAGTGATTATAAGATAGGTTTGATATGACAGCAAAAAGAGATGATTCTTATTTTAAATTTGAAACTGAAACAAAGAAAAATGAATAGGAATGGAATAGAAGATAGTGAGAGAAGTGTAATTTAACCAGTATATACTGAAGAGCCGCTGAGTCACACTGTATGAGCATATTGGTGCTGAAGAATGCCAAAATTTAGGTCATTATAGCTCGCTCTCACTTTGGGGTGGGTTTTAGCTCTTCTTCCACATATGTGTCTTTGAGTAAGAGATGATCCTGGCTCCGTGCATAGAATTTTGCCATTAAAGAATAACAAACTAAGCAAGTAGTATACTATAATTTATACCAAGTTTGCTCTGACAGTCTCTTGGGATTAACAGTAGAGGATAACTCCCGCCCAACTGTGGTGAGGAGTGTGGTAGATATGGGGCCTGCCATTCAGCATCCCTTCCCCCTTCATTTCAGTGGATTTCCCTGTTATGCAGAGGCTGGAAAGCTAAACACCATGTTTCCCAGACTCTCTTGCACTTACCATTTAGCATCCCTTCCCTCTTCATTTCAGTGGATTTCCGTTATGCAGAGGCTGGAAAGCTAAACACCATGTTTCCCAGACTCTCTTGCACTTAGCATTCTGGAAAGAGGTTGTGAAATAGCTTTCCCAATGAGGTGCACCTACTTGAGATTGGGAAGGTGAAAATGAAGTGGGGTATAACTTCTTGTTTCCTTGGGTTTTTCTGCTGACAAGTGTAGTCATGTAGACATTGAGTTTTTCTACAAAAGTGTTTCAGTATCTGTAACTTGTGGGTATTGACAGGAAGTTACAGAAACAGCGGTCTAGATTTGGTATGTTCTTAAAGTCAACAGATCTGGCGGTGGCTCCTGATTACCTACCTTTCTGACTCGGGTACATGTAGCAGCTTCCTGGGTAGGCCAGTTCCGAGGTGTTTTCGGGTCCTCTGAAGACACAGCCTACAGCCTGCCTCTCCAGCTCTTCTAACAATTTTGGAAGCACCTAATTCCCTGTATGAGCATCTTTCTTCTTAAAATATCTAGAGTAATGTCTGTTTCCGACAACTGAAACCTGACAGAAACAAGGAAAAGAAGGAAGGAAATAAAGAGGAAAGGGTTGAGTCTCCATCACCAGTTTGGGAGTAGAGTTTGCACATACAGAAGAATGGATGCCTCTCATGCTGACAGCTACGACAATGCGTAAGAAACAGGGTAACAAAGAAGTGCATATTCTGACACTTCTAGACACACTAACACTGAGCAGAAGCAGACCCTGCCTATCCTGGCATTGTACTGAGCCTGAGAACAAAGTTCCCAGCCTATATTCACTGCACACAAAGAAGGAGAAGCACAGTGTGAGCAGCAACTGCGTTAGTATCTAACCCAATCTTTCATGTGTTGTTTTTGCCATTATGGCTTTTTTGCAACTTTTTAATTCCGGCATCATTCTCAAGTATTTTTTGTGGGTTTCCATGGGAACAAAGAAGTAGATATAATATAGTTTATTTTTAATTGTTTGCTTTTTAGTTATTTAAAGCCAACAGAAAAGTTGGAAGTACAGTACGAAGAACTCCAAATCCTCCTAAAGCAGATTCTCCAACTGTTGATATTTCACCACAGTTGTTCCATAACCCTTTTTTTTTTTGCCATTTTCATTAGTGTTTTTGGAACCATTTGAGGGCAATCTGCAGACACGATTCCCCATCACCACTAAATACTCTAGTGTGTATTTTCCTAAAACAAGAATGCTTTCCTGCATAACAGCCATCCAGCCCTCTAAGCCAGGAAGTCAACAGTGTTACAACACTACCATCCAATCCATAGATCCCATTCAATCTTTGACCAGTGTTCTAATAATTTCTCTTCTTCCTTCACGGTCCAAGATCCCATCTAGGAGTGTATGTTGCATGTACTTTGTATCAGTTCCTCAGTCTTTCTTATCCTTAACAGTTGTAAGGAGTACAGGCTGTATAACCTATTGATGTTTCTCAACCTGGATCTGTTTACTGTTTCCTCATGATCATGTCAAGGCCACACTTTTGGGGCAGGAATCACAGAGATGATACTGTGTTCTTCTCAGTGTATCATATCAGGGGTACATGATTTTGGCTTGTCTCATGACTGTGGGTGATAACCTTGATCACTTGGTAATTTTGGTGTCTGCCAGGTTTCTTCTTGGTATTTTCACCGTTTTTCCCTTTATAATTGATTGGTATTTTGTGGGGACATATTCAAAGATTATGCTAGTATCCTATCCCTCATTCATCAGATATCCATCCGCTAGTTTTACTACCCGTCGATGATGACTTCCACCTGAAACAAATGCTACTATTTTTTATTTCCATTTTTTTTTTTGTTTTTTTTTTTGCGGTACGCGGACCTCTTACCACTGTGGCCTCCCCCGCTGCGGAGCACAGGCTCCGGCTCCGGATGCGCAGGCTCAGCGGCCATGGCTCACGGGCCCAGCCGCTCCGCGGCACGTGGGATCTTCCCAGACCGGGGCACGAACCCGCGTCCCCTGCATTGGCAGGCGGACCCTCAACCACTGCGCCACCAGGGAAGCCCTATTTCCATTTTTATTAATTGGCATTCTGTGTTAAGAAGAGCCTTCCCTTTCTTGGCCATTTGTTTATCCATTTATTTATTTATTTGTATCAGCATGGACTTGTAGAATCCCACCCTATTCAATGGGTTGTAATTAATTTCTATCCTTAAATTTTTTATGGCTCACATTATTTCAGTTTGGCCAGTGGAAGCCCTTGCAGGGAGGTTCCTATGTTCTTGTGACAAGTGCGCATCATTCTTTTGAGCTCTTCATTACTTTTTTGGCAGAAGATGTTCCAAGATCCTCTTGTATTTTGCCTGGCCCGGCACTGTCTGAGATCAGCCATTTCTCCTAGAAACGTTGATTACTTTTAGTAGGAAATGGTTTTTAGAAGCCAAGATCTGTGTGCTCACTGTGCTCAGTGCTACTGGATGCCATTGCTCTTCAGCCATCTCAGCAGAGAGAGCTGAAATGTATGTGTGTGCCACACGTATATACATATATAAGTCAACACATAAATCTATAGCTATTTCTGTATCAATCTCTATTCATATATCTAAAAATAATTAATTCATATAAGTATCTCCAATTCAAATCTAATATTGTACTTCAGGGTTCTTCCTAGTCATAAGTACCTCCTCTAAAAATGAAAATGCTGAGTTTCATTATTCTCAATACATTTACTTATGTGCTCAGTCCATTTACTTATGTTTTCGGTGTAACTAGTTTCCCAGTCATGCAGGTATCTCCTCTGTCTGCACTTCTGCACCCCACTTTCAGCTCCCTGCATCCTTGGGTGCCAGTGGGAGTACTGCTGTGTATGTCTATGCAACACTCTCCTCGTCTCCTCTGAGTCCCATGCCAGTGGGCGTGCTCCTGAAGCCTCCCTGTATGACACCTCCCTCTCTGCCTCAGTGCCCCATGCAGGTGGGCATGCTGACTGTGCCTCTCCATGAAACTCCCTGCTTCCCCCAAACTCTGCCTCAGGCCTGCCATGGCCTCCTCTGCACCAGGAAGAGAAGAGGAGAAAGGACTACAGTCTTTTTTAACAGCTAACTATTAGCAATTCGTATGTCATATAGGAATAGAATCTCAGAGGCACCTTTTAAATACATTGCTTAGGGTGAGCAGGGGTATAAAAAATGGAATTTGACTAGGTTGTAATTCTGGCCCTGTCACTTACAGGTCATCTGGCATAAGTTTTTGACATCTTTCAGAGCAGGATTTTTTTTTTCACATCTTTATTGGAGTATAATTGCGTTAGTATCTGCTTTATAACAGTGAATCAGCTATACGTATACATATATCGCCATATCCCCTCCCTCTAGAGCCTCCCTCCCACCCTCCCTATCCCACCCCTCTAGGTGGTCACAAAGCATGAACTGATCTCCCTGTGCTATGCGGCTGCTTCCCACTAGCTATCTATTTTACATTTGGTAGTGTATATATGTCCATGCCACTCTGTCACTTCATCCCAGCTTACCCTTCCCCGTCCCTGTGTCCTCAAGTCCGTTCTCTACATCTGCATCTTTATTCCTGTCCTGACCCTAGGTTCTTCAGAACCTTTTTTTTTGTTGTTTTATTTATTTTTTTTGCTGTACACGGGCCTCTCACTGTTGTGGCTTCTACCGTTGCGGTCCGGACGCGCAGGCTCAGCGACCATGGCTCACGGGCCCAGCCGCTCCTCGGCATGTGGGATCTTCCTGGACCGGGGCACGAACCCACGTCCCCTGCATCGGCAGGTGGACTCTCAACCACTGCGCCACCAGGGAAGCCCAGAACCTTTTTTTTTTTTAATTCCATATATATATGTTAGCATACGGTATTTGTTTTTCTCTTTCTGACTTCACTCTGTATGATAGACTCTAGGTCCATCCACCTCACTAGAAATAACTCAATTTCGTTTCTTTTTATGGCTGATTTTTTTGATTGGGTTGTTTTTTTTGATATTGAGCTGCATGAGCTGCTTGTATATTTTGGAGATTAATCCTTTGTCAGTTGTTTCATTTGCAAATTTTTCTCCCATGCTGAGGATTTTCTTTTCATCTTGTTTATGTTTTCCTTGGCTGTGCAAAAGCTTTTAAGTTTCATTAGGTCCTATTTGTTTACTTTTGTTTTTATTTCCATTTCTCTAGGAGGTGGGTCAAAAAGGATCTTGCTGTGGTTTATGTCATGGAGTGTTCTGCCTATGTTTTCCTGTAAGAGTTTTATAGTATCTAGCCTTACATTTAGGTCTTTAATCCATTTTGAGTTTGTTTGTTTGTTTGTTTTTTGCGGTACGCTGGCCTCTTACTGTTGTGGCCTCTCCCATTGCGGAGCACAGGCTCCGGACGCGCAGGCTCAGCGGCCATGGCTCACGGGCCCAGCCGCTCCGCGGCATGTGGGATCTTCCTGGACCGGGGCACGAACCCGTGTCCCCTGCATTGGCAGGCGGACTCTCAACCACTGCACCACCAGGGAAGCCCTTTTTTGAGTTTATTTTTGTATACGGTGTTAGGGAGTGTTCTAATTTCATTCTTTTACATGTAGCTGTACAGTTTTCCTAGCACCACTTATTGAAGAGGCTGTCTTTTCTCCATTGTATATTCTTCCCTCCTTTATCAAAGATAAGGTGACCATATGTGTGTGGGTTTACCTCTGGACTTTCTATCCTGTTCCATTGATCTATATTTCTGTTTTTGTGTCAGTACCATACTGTCTTGATTACTGTAGCTTTGTAGTATAGTCTGAAGTCAGGGAGCCTGATTCCTCCAGCTCCATATTTCTTTCTCAAAATTGCTTTGGTTATTCTGGGTCTTTTGTGTTTCCATACAAATTGTGAAATTTTTTGTTCCAGTTCTGTGAAAAATGCCATTGGCAGTTTGATAGGGATTGCATTGAATCTGTACATTGCTTTGGGTAGTATAGTCATTTTCACAATGTTGATTCTTCCAATCCAAGAACATGGTATATCTCTCCATCTGTTTGTGTCATCTTTAATTTCTTTCATCAGTGTCTCATAGTTTTCTGCATACAGGTCTTTTGTCTCCTTAGGTAGGTTTATTCCTAGCTATTTTATTCTTTTTGTTGCAATGGTAAATGGGAGTGTTTCCTTAATTTCTCTTTCAGATTTTTCATCATTAGTGTATAGGAACGCAAGAGATTTCTGTGCATTAATTTTGTATCCTGCTACTTTACCAAATTCATTGATTAGCTCTAGTAGTTTTCTGGTGGCATCTTTAGGATTCTCTATGTATAGTATCATGTCATCTGCAAACAGTGACAGTTTTACTTCTTTTCCGATTTGGATTCCTTTTATTTCTTTTTCATCTCTGATTGCTGTGGCTGAAACTTCCAGAACTGTGTTGAATAATAGTGGTGAGAGTGGGCATCCTTGTCTTGTTCCTGATCTTAGTGGAAATGGTTTCAGCTTTTCACCTTTGAGAATGATGTTGGCTGTGGATTTGTCATATATGACCTTTATTATATTGAGATAAATTCACTCTATGCCTACTTTCTGGAGAGTTTTTTTTTATCATAAATGGTGTTGAATTTTGTTGAAAGCTTTTTCTTCATCTATTGAGATGATCATATGTTTTTTATCCTTCAGTTTGTTAATATGGTATATCACATTGTTTGATTTCTGTATACTGAAGAATCCTTTCCTTCCTGGGGTAAACCCCACTTGATCATGGTTTATGAGCCTTTTAATGTAGAGCAGGATATTTAATTCAGCTGATTTGCCTGTCTCCTAGCTATGTCTGTTGTTAAGAATATTCTACAGCACCTGGAGACATGTAAGATTGCTGATTCGAATTGCTAAACCCACTGTTCTACTGAATCGATGTTACTGACCTCTTCCTTCTTGAAGCTTCTATTTAGTCTGGTTCCCATCTCAATCCTGTTGAAGTTTTAAGAAGATAAATGAATGTAAGGCTAAGAGGTCTGCAAATAAATGACAGGAGGAAGACACAGAACAGACAAATGGTAAAAGGGTTTGATAAGACTTTTATGGAATAAATATGTCTGTAGCTCAACATAACCTCCTGGCCTGACCCAAATGTCTGGCTTCTGTCGTGTGAGCCATGTTGGGGCAATGAAGAGAGTAATGTGAACAAACAATCATGTTAGTGCATATGGATTCCTTAATGAAGATCTCCTCTTTCAGAGTAAAAGAGTCAATTGAAATATAATCATAGCTGCCTTTAATTGAATGCTTGCTCTATGCTGGGCTCCAGGTTCTGTGTTCTCAATGCTTTGGCTGTAATTGTCATAACAGTCCTGCAAAACTAGGTAATGCTCTCCCCATTTTACAGACAGGAAATCTGAGATTGCGACTTGCTCAAGGACTTATCTCAGTAGGTAGCAGATCTGGGATCAAAACCCAGAACTCTTTTGTAACAAAGACATGGTCTTTCCTCTGTCCTACTGCACATAGTTGCTCAAATAAAAGAATGTAACAGAAGAGATTCTTTCTCAGCAAGATGATGAATGGAACATGTGCAAAATTAACTTGTAATTGTTCCTCTGTTCTTCCAGATCTTCTGTCTTTTTTTTTTTGTTCTTGTAGCTTTTAGGTGGACCTATGAAGTACTTGAATTCTGTATTTGCTTGACAAATATTTGTTGAACTCTTACTATATGTAAGGTGTTTGAGTCAGGCTATGAGGCTATAACGATGGACAGCAGACTTTACTGAATTTACAGCGTAGAGGGAGAGAGGGCCATTAAATATATAATCACACATCAATGTTTTATAAATGTTTTGAAGGAAAAGGAGTGGAAGATAAAAATATATAACAGGAAAGAAAAGAATTAATCTTATATGGAGGAGGGGAGAGAGTATGAGGAAAAGCTGAGGAAGTAGACTAAGGATGGATAGGAGTTAGCCAGGCAGTAGAGGAAAAAAGCCTTCTAGGTAAATAGAACTGCATGTGTATAAGATGAAATGGAGTGGAACATAAAGAAGGCTAGAGTGTTGGAGAGAGAGGGATGGTATCAGGAGGTGAATCTGTAGAGGAGAGGAGAGCAGAACCCAGTCAGGCAGGGCCTGAAGGCCGTTTATTAAGGATTTTGTATTGGATCCCAAGTGGAATGGAAACTCACTAAATGCCTGTGTGAGCATACACACATCATCATCATCATCATTATCATCATTAACATTGCTATTTTTTTAATAATTTTTTTCCTCATGCAGTTAACATTTTTTTTGCTTGTTATTTCTTCATTTCTTCCTGCCCCTCTGACTTTCCATCTGTGATAACTTTTTTTCTGCCTGAAGTACATCCTCTAGAATTTCTTTCAGTGAATGTTTCCTGCTAATGAACTTCCTTGGTTTTTGTTTTTGGCTGAAAATGACACATCTTTGCCTGCAATTTACAACCTTTCTATTTTGCTTTCAAAAGTCAGTAAAGCTGTCTTGTGAGTGCAAGGGGAGGATTCCAGCTTTAGTGAAGAGCCCTGATCTGCTTGAGGATAATGTCTCTTTTTTGATTAAGGAAAAGATGTTTCATTTTTGTTTCTTTTTTACTCATTTGGGTACTATCCAGAATTCTGTTAATAATACTTTTAATATCATGATTCTAAAATTACTTAAGAGTTTGGTCTCTAGTTGCAACATACATGTTCTTCTCCTTCATTTTCAAAGATGTTGTGAGATGTGATCTCTGCTTATGGATGTGATTGAAGAGAGCTGTTTGGACAATTTTCTATCATAAATTTCTAAAATGAAGTTAAATGAATGCAAGTAAGCGGCATTTCTTATTTAATTTTATGAAAGAATCTTAAATCACTGTAGCGTTACATCATTTAACCACAGCATCTAAAGTAAGTAGTTCTCATCTTTGTGGTGGGAAATGCAAGGATAAAGTGTAAAAGTTGAATGTATCTGTGACTGCAAGTTATCATCCCCTGGAATTGTTTTTAGTTAACGCTTGCCACATTTTTCTTCCGGAGACTTCTGGGGGATAGTTTCAGTAGAGGCTAACACGGATGATTTTAAGTCAGGAGCTCCACAAATATGGATTAACTTTTTTAGAGAGGTATGATAATTCCTTTCCTCAATTAAGGTCATGTACAAATTATAAACACTTGTCTGCACTTAGAAAAGGTAAGATTATTCACTGAGGGCACCTTTGATTATACTTTACCACTTGAAAAAAATTTTACTTATTAAGTCATCAGAGAAAAGATTGCTGATTTTCAGAATCAGTCCTACTATAAAGTATAGCCACTTTCCAGTCAACTGGTATGGGAGAATTCAGCTGTAGGGCCAATAGAATATTTTAATTGGCCTAATTATTCAATGACCTTACAGGAAAAAAATGGTAGTTCTGTAAATCTCTTCAAATTTTTGGAAATCAGTTCCCACAGAAAGCTGAAATTTCAGTTTATGTTTTCCTCTCTGATTTTCAATTCTATCTTTATTTCTGATACTTGAGGATTTCTCTTCTTACTTGCAAGATCAGCTGTATATTTAATTATATTTGGTGATGGAGGAAAGTTATAAAATATCTAGCATCTCTAGTCAAGGATTTTTGTGTTATCTGAATTTGTCATCTGAGCTTTGAAGCTGATAGAATATTTCTGTTATCATATTTATTCAATGAAACCTCCAGGAATAAGGGTGGGTCTAAGTATTTAGAAATGGAAGAAGATTGAAATAAATACCCTATGATATGTATATTTTCCCCCACCCAGATCTATCCTCAGAAAGGAATATGACCTACTACTTGCTGATGGAATAATTTTATTATTTTTTAAAATTTTTATGCAGTTTTAAAAGGTTACTTTCCATTTAGTTATTACAGAATATTGGCTATATTCCCCATGATGTACAATACATCCTTGAGCCTATCTTACACCCAATGGTTTGTGCCCCACACTCTTATATTGCCCCTCCCTGCCTCTCCCCACTGGTAACCACTAGTTTGTTCTCTATATCTGTCTGCTTCTTTTTTGTTTTATTCAGTAGTTTGTTGTATTTTTTAAGATTCCACATATAAGTGATATCAAACAGTATTTTTCTTTCTCTGTGTGACTCATTTCACTTAGTATAATGCCCTGCAAGTCCACCCATGTTGCTGCAAATGGCAAATTTTCGTTCTTTTTTATGGCTGAATAGTATTCCAGTGTGTGTGTGTGTGTGTGTGTGTGTGTGTGTGTGTGTGTGTACCACATTTTCTTCCCATTCATCTGGCTGATGGAATAATTTTAGAATAAAATCAGTTAGATTGCTCTCTGTTGGGCAACATTTATTTCACATTTGTTGATCTTATAAATGCTACTGTGAATACTGTTGTACTTATGGCCTTGTGTACATGAGTGAGAGTTTATCTAGGGGTTATATCTAAAAGTGCAATTCCTGGGTTATTGATTTAGAACTTTTAGTAGATATTGCCAAATATCTCTTCAAAGTTATTCTTCAGTTTATACCCCCACCAACAGTGTATTAGAGTTCTCTCTTGTGCTTGCTTTGGCAGCACTTACACTAGAGGTCTCTTTTATTACTGGTGAAATTGAGGATCTTTTTATGTGTTTATTGGCCATTCTCTATGATTTCTTGTATTATGTTGTTTAAACTTCACTTAGTGGCTTTTAGGAGTTCTTTATATAATCTGGATAATCATAATTTGTCCATGGTGTATATATTTTAGATATTTCCACCCCGTGTGTCCCCTTGTCTTTTCATTTTGTTCATGGCATCTTTTTCCATATGAAATATATAAACATAATTTTAGTGTCAAATCTAACAATTTTTTCCATTAGAGTTTGTATTGTTTTAATCCTTTCCTACTCCAATGTCAGAAATATTCTAAAGTATCTTATGAAATTTTTAAAGTTTTCTTTTTCACTTTTAGAATTTGATGTATCTGCAATTTGTTTTTAGATATAGTATAAGATAGTGATCAAATGCTATAGTTTACCTCTTTACTCATTTTCACTTTTCCATATGAATTTTAGAATCATTTGTTAAGATCTATGAAATAATTCAAGGAGGGGAGTTGAAATTGTATTGAATTTATAATTTACTTTGGAGAAAACAGATAATAATATTAAATATTTACTTCCATGAACACAGTGAATTTCTTCATTTATTTATATTTTTCTTATTTTCTTCAATAATTTACAAATTTTATCCATAAAGGTTTTTGACTTTTATTAATTTTATTTCAATGTATCTAACAGTTTTGCTTACTTGTGAATTTTTTAAATGTGTATTCTGTTTTATAGTATTTTTTTACTCACCTTTTTATTTGAAAAATTTCAAATCTATGAGACAATAAAAAGAATAGTATAATGAACACTTGATTACCCATCAGCTAGATCCATAAATTGGTAACATTTTGCTTATTCCTTTTATTTCCATACACACACACATACGCTCATGTTCAACTTTTTGTTTGCTGAGCCATTTAAGAGTAAGTTGCAGACTTTATCTTACTTTGTCCCTAAATACTTAAATATGTATCTCTTAAAAGTAAGACATTCTGGGGCTTCCTTGGTGGCACAGTGGTTGAGAGTCCGCCTGCCGATGCAGGGGACATGGGTTCGTGCCCCAGTCTGGGAAGATCCCACATGCCACAGAGTGGCTGGGCCCGTGAGCCATGGCCGCTGAGCCTGCGCGTCTGGAGCCTGTGCTCTGCAACAGGAGAGGCCCCAACAGTGAGAGGCCCGCATACCGCAAAAAAAAGAAAAAAAAAAGTAAGACATTCTTATATAAAACCTCATGATACTATTATGATACCCAAGAAATTTAATGTTTCCTACATTAAAATATCAATACATTATAGTTTTATTTAATATATAGTTTACTGAAAGGGATTTTTAAAATAATTACCTAAGTAATTATTACAAATGATTATGAACTCTAAATTTTGTGTTATCCTGTACCTAGCAACAATGATAAATCTATATCAGTTCCAATAATTTGGCTTTAGATTTTCTTGGAAGCAATGATAAATTCTTAGTCATTATAACAATTTGGCTCTAGCTTTTTTGGCTTTTCTTTGTAGATAATCAAGTCATTACAAATAACAATATAGTTTTTATTTTCCTTTATATAGCTTTTAATCAAATTAATTCCTGAAAAAGATTCTTCCAGTTAATTTTAATATCCTGTTACCTTATTTGAGATATATATATATATATACACATACACACACACATATATAAAGATAATGTGTCTTGAGTAAGTTATAAATATATGAAAATAAAATATAAATTTTTGTATTTTAGGAAACTTCCCAAATTGTGAGGGTAAAAGTTATAGCTGGAATAGGCCTTGCCAAAAAGGATATCTTGGGAGCTAGGTAAGTGTAAGAAGTTATATGTAAGTTATGTAAGAAGTAATAAGTTTTAAAAATTTGTATTTATTAATTAGTTTTTTTCCAAACTTTGGTTAGATGAAAAATTGAGTAATATTATTAGTAAGCTGTTTTATGAGGTAGAATAATGTTTCTAGTTGGTGGTTTACTAAATTCCTTGACATCTGAATTGCAGGGTTTGTGAACTTAGGCAAAGGTATAACTGAGAGTGGTAGTTATAAGATACATTATTGAGTTCTGTTTCTGAGAATCAGTAAAATTCTAACAGACGAATCCTTTTGCAGATAACAACCATAAACTCTGAACATATTATAAAAACCAGCAAGTTAAAGGCAGTGGAGAGCGAACAGAGCAGGTAGAGAGTCTAGTGGAGAGTCCATGTTTGGAGGTGTGGAGTTGTACTGAGTGAGTCTCCAATTTTATGAATTAGTCTGAGGCCACATGGAATCAGAACATGGAAAAATTATAATATTCATAGCCTGGGAAATCAGAAGACTTACTCTGAAGAAAACATGACAATGGTGGGGATTCTGGAAGGGAAAGAACTGGAGAGGAAATTCCCAAACTATGTCCACTGACATTTTGGCTGACCCTGAATCACACACATGATAGCAGATTCAAAACAACTCATTGGAGGACAAAAGATCTGAACAGAGATCAGGGTTGCTGCCCAAGAAACAGAGCTTGTGGTTCTTGTCCAAGTAAGATAATTAATTACATGATAAAAACAAACAAATTCTCATCAAAGAGAAAGTACAGTATCCACAGTCTCCACAATTTAACATTTATAATGTCTAAGATCTAATCCAAAGCTATGTAATTTATAAAAAGCCAGGAAAACGAAACACATTCTCAGTAGAGAAAAGAAAATATGCTCACAATAAGTCAAAAGATTGGAAATCTCAGGAATGAAATAGAACCCATAAAAAATGAAAATTCTAGAACTGAAAAATATAATATTTGAAATTAAAATTCTTGGATGAAATTAATAGCAGAATGGAGATGACGAGGAAAAATTAATTGAACTTAAAGACAGATCAATAGAAATGATTTCCCAGCCAGAGATGAGAGAGAAACAAAGATTTAAAAATTTTTTTAAGTGAACAGAGCCTCAGGGACTTGTTAGATAATATTGAACAGTCTAACATACATTTACCTGGAGTCCTAGAAATAGAGGAGAGAGAATGAGGCAAAATGTTGTTTGAAGAAGTAATGGCCAAATTTTTTCCAAATTTGATGAATGACACAAGTTTATAGTACCAAAAAAACACCAAGCAGGATAAACACTGAGAAGAACATACTGAGGCACATAATAGTCAAGCTGTTGAAAACAAAGTATAAAGAAAACTTCTGACAGAAGAAACTCAGAAAATGACAAATTACATACAAGGGACCTATAATTCAGTTGAGTACTGACTTCTCACCAGAAACTATGGAGGCCAGAAGAAAATGGAACAATAGAATAGCTGTCAATCTAGAGTTCTGTACTATATTCAGTGAAAATATTCTTCAGGATGATGACAAAATAACATTTTCAGATAAAAGAAAACTATGAGACTTTGTCATTGGCAGACCAGCACTATAATAAAAGCTAAAGAAAATTCTCCCAGCTAAAGAGGTAGATACAAGATGGAAATTCAGATCCTCAGAAAGGAATGAAGAGCATCAGGAATGGTAAATATCTAGAAACATGTGAAAGACTTTTTGCTCTTTTCATCATAATTTTTTAGAAAAAACATATGCCTGTTTATATCACAACTTACTGTTTTGTATTGTATTGTGTTATATGTATTGGAATACATATAACAACTATGGCATAAAGGACAGGGATGGTATGCATTATGAACCTTTTTAGTAGAGTTTACTATATTAAGTGTAAGTGGAATAAAAAGTAAGCATGTATATTGTAATACCTAGATAAATCACTAAAAAATAATGTAGGGCTTCCCTGGTGGCGCAGTGGTTGAGAGTCCACCTGCTGATGCAGGGGACACGGGTTCGTGCCCCAGTCTGGGAAGATCCCACATGCCGCAGAGCGGCTGGGCCCGTGAGCCATGGCCGCTGAGCCTGCGCATCCAGAGCCTGTGCTCCGCAACGGGAGAGGCCACAGCAGTGAGAGGCCCGTGTACCGCAAAAAAAATAAAAATAAAAGAATAAATAAAATAATGTAAAGAATTACAGATTAAAAAGCAATAGAAATTTTAAAATGAAATTCTTGAAAAAATAAAATAGTTAAACAAAAGGCCAGGAAAAGAACAAATGATCAAAAAAGAGAGAGAGAGAGAGAAAGGGGAGAGGGAAGAATAGAAAACTAGTAATAATTTGATACACCTAAATCTAATCATAACAATAATTACATTAAACATTAATGGACTAAGGTGAATATGAGGTAGAAGTTATTAGAATGTATTGAAAAAGAAGACCCAACTAAATGCTGTCTATAAATGATGCACTTAAAATATAAAGACACAGGTAAGTTGAAAGAGAAGGGATGCATAGCCATACAAACAAGCATGTGAAGACTGAAGTGGATATTTTAATATCTGATAAAAGAGATTTCAACACAAAAATTATTTCCAGATATTTCACAACAATATAAGAATAAATTCATCAAGAAGATAAAACAATCATAAAGTTGTATGTTCCTGCCAAGAGAACTTGAAAATATACGAAGCAAAAGTTGACAGAATTAGAGGGAGAGAGAAAAAATTCCACAATCATAGTTGGAAACATTAGCTCTCTCTCAGCAGTTAATAAAACAAGATTAAAAAAAAAAAACAAGAACAGTAAGTTGAACAATATTATGAACTTCGATGCAAAGAACACTTCCTAACAACCGCCAAATACACATTCTTTTCAAGTGCACATGGTATATTCACATTATTTATCGATTGCTGCACAACTATAATTACCTCAAATTTAGCAGCTTAGAAGAACACATTATTTATGATTTCATAGTTTCTGCGGGTCACAGAGTCTGTGCATGGTTTAACTGGGTCGTCTGCTTCAAGGTCTTGAAAATCTGCAATCAGGCATTGGCCAGGGCTGTGGTTTCATCTGAGGCTTGTTTGGGGAAGCATACACTTCCAAGCTCATGTGGTTGTTGGCAGCATTCAATTCTTTCAGACTGCCAGACTGAGGGCTTCAGTTTTTTGCTGGCTGTCAGCCAGAGGCCATCCTAAGTTTCTTGTCACATGGCCTTCATATGACAGCTCACAGGATAGCAGCTTGCTTCTTCAAAGCTATCATAGGAGAGAAAGTCTCCTAGCAAGATGGGTTACGATCTTTTGTAATGTAACCACATACATTTTGTCACTTTTGATATAATTATTCATTAGACTACACAATCCTTCCCGCATTTACGAGGAGGGGACCACAAAAGGCATGAACATTAGGAGGTGGGGATAAAAGAAGCCACCCTAGAGTCTGTCTGCCATATTATGCTGGGCAATAAAACAGTAAATCAAACAAGTGCAAAATTTACATTATTTTCAAGGGCATATGGTACATTCACCAATATAGGCGATGTGTAAGACCACAGGACGAATCTCAAGAATTTAGAAAAGATTTAAATCATATAGAGATGTTCTCTGATAACAGTGGAATTAAGTTAAAAACCAATAACATCCCAAATATTTGGAAATAAAACAATACACTTTGTTTTGTTTATAAGTCAAAGAAGGAATCAAAAGATAAATTAGAAAACATTTTGAACTGAATGAAATTAAAATATAGCAACATCAAAATTTGTGAGATGCAGCTAAAGTATTAGAGGAAAATTTATAGTTTTAAAATGTTTAACTTAGAAAAGGAGTAAGATCTAAACTTAGTAAAGGAGTAAGATCTAAATGAATGGCTTGAGTTCTGAGATTAAGAAATCAGAAAAAAGAAGGGCAAATTAATTCCAAAGTAAGTAGAAGGAAGAAAATAATGATAAGGGCAGAAATTAGTGAAATAGAAAATGGACAATGATAGGAAAAAATCATTGAAATGAAAAGCTCATTCCTTGAAGGGATCAATAAAAATTTTAAACTTCAAGCTAGACCAATCAAGAGCAAAAAAGAGAGAAGGCACAAATTACCATAATGGAACAAAAGCAGAGGCATTGCTATAGACCCTATGGAAATGAAAAAGACAGAAAGGGAACACTGTGCACAACTTCATGCCAATAAAGAATCATGCACAACTTAAATGAAGTAGACAAAATCTTTGAAAGATAGAAATTACCAAAACTGATCACAGAAGAAATAGAAAACTTCAGTAGCCCTATATTGAACCATATATAGCAATATATGATCAGGTGGGATTTTTCCTATGAATATAAGGTTTGTTCAACATTTGAAAAAAGTCAACCACTGTAAATCATCACAGTAATATAGCACAGAAGGAAAAAAATGCATGATCATTCAATAGGTGTAGAAAGTACATTTGTCAACGTTCAACACCCTTTTGTGATAAAAACTCTCAACAAACTAATAATAAAATGCAGAATTAGTTTAACATATGAAAATTAATCAATGTAATATACAATATTAATAGAATAAAAGAAAAACATGATCATTTCAATAAAAACAACAAAAGCATCTGACAAAATTCAGTACCCAATCATGATACAAAGTCTTAGCAAACTAGGGATAGATGGGAGTTGTAGACATGATTAAGGTTTTCCGTGAGAAAGACAATAGCTAATATCATGCCCAGTGATGACAGTCTGAATGCTTAAACTTAAACTCAGGAAGTCTGAATGCTTAAACTTAAACTCAGGAATAAGAAGCTCACATTCAGTTCAACACTGTACTGGATGTCCTAGCCAAGTAATATGACTAGGAAAAGAAATAAAAATAATGCAGACTGAAAAGGAAGAAACTTTTTACTTGTAGACCGTCTGATCATGTACATAGAAAACCCTAAGGAATCTCAAAGAAGCTGCTAGAACTAAAATATAAGGCCACAAGATACAAAGCCAGTGTACCAAAATTAGTCATATTGTTATATCCTATCAATCAATTAACAATTGGAAAATGAATTTTTAAAATCTCTGTTTACAATAATATAAAAATTTAAAACTTAGAAGTAAATTTAACAAAAGATTTGCAAGCACTGTACACTGAAAACTATAAAACATTCCTGAGCAAAACTGAAGATCTAAATCGATGGATAAATATTTTCATATTCATGGATTGGCAGATTCATTATTGTTAGAGTTGTATTTCTCTCCAAATTGAATAGATTTGGCTCAATCCCAATCAAAATCCCTGCCATGTTTTTTTTTTTTGAGAAATGGATAAGCTGATTCCAGTATTGTTATGGAAAGTCAAAGGACATAGAATAGCCAAAACAATTTTGAAAAAGAAGAACATAGGTGGAGAACTTTTGCTACATAATTTCAAGACTTTTATACAGCTATAGGTAATCAAGACAAAGTAGCATTGGCATGAGAACAGATATATTGTTCAGTGGACTAGAATAAAGAGTGTAGAAGTACACACACACACCCACACACATACACATAGACATGTATATGGTCAGTTGCTTTAAGCATTAAGGTAATTCAACAGAAAGGATAGTCTTTTAAGTACATGATACTAGAACAACTGGTTATCTATATGGAACAAAATGAAGCTCTTTCCTTATCACACATAATATAGAAAATTAATAAGAGCTAAAATTAATAAACTTCTAGAAGAAGACATAGGAGAAAATATTTGCTCTACTGAGTTACACAAAGATTTCTTGAATGGAACTCAAAAAATATGAACCTAAAATTTAGAAAGAAAAATGTTGAAACAGACTTCATCAGAATTAAAAACTTTTGTTGTTTGAAAGACACAGTTAAGGAAGGGAAGAGGCAAGCCACAGATTGGGAGAAAATGTTTTCAAAACATATATCTGACAAAGGCCTTTAATTCACAGTATATAAAGACCTCTTACAACTCAATAATAATATGATAAAATGGCCAATTAAAAATAGGCAAAACTCTTGAACAGACATTGTCTGTGGACTGTCCAAGTGGAAGTGTCTAGCTGGGTGGCGAGATCAGGAATATATATTTATATTTATGTTTTATATTTATATTTGACAGGATGTAGTTAGTTGTTAAAACCATGGATGAGATTGTGAAGGAAATATGTAGAGAGAACAAAAGGGAGAACCAGAAGGGACTTGTGTCATGAAAGCTAAACGAGATGAGCTTCAAGGAGTAAACGGTCAGTATTATCAAACCTACAGAGGACCAGTAAAATAAGTGCCTAGAAAGTGTCTATTGTTTTAGCAAGATTGGTGACTTTTCAAGGAATGGATCTGAAGGAAAGAGGTGGAAACCAGATTATAGGGCTGTGAAGAGCACTGGGAGTTGAGGAAATGAAGAAAGAGAGGTCGTATGCCATCACGGTTAAGCGCAGGGCCTCTGGAACCAGGTGCTTGAGTTTCAGTTCTTGCTTTTCCGCTTCCTAGCTGTGTGATCTGGGATGAGTTGACTTACCTCTCTGTGTAAAAGAGAGATAATAATCATACCTACCTCATAGGTCGTTATAAGGATTCCAAAATTTATATATATAAACTGTTTAGAACAGTGCCTGGCACAGAGTAATTGCTATATAAATGTTAATTATTATTATTACAGATTATTCTCTTGGAAAGTTTGAGACAGAAAGAAAAGAAATCTAGTTTGCTTTGCTGGAGGCAGGAAGGAGAGTCAAGGAGTTGGGCGGGTTTAATAACATTTCTATGACTGGAAAAACCTAGGTCAAAGAAAAGCTGGAGATATAAAAGGGAGAAGTCAAAATAGATGACGTAAGGTTCCAGAGGAAGTGGGAGGAAACTGGACAAGGGCGATTGGGTGAAATACCAGCATCACTGAGGTTAGGGGTAAGATGGGCTCTGATAAATACCAGAATGTTGGGAGTATTACAATGACTTTGATTTTTGTCAATTAAAGTAAAAGGTAAGGTTGTATAAGGAAATGGGAGGAGGGAGTTTGTGGTGGAGAATGGTGGGTACTTGGGATCCCCAAGAGACATGGGAGAAATTTGACCATGGACAAGTAAAATGTCTAAAGTCTTTTGCTTTGCAAACCTAAATATCACAAGGTTTTCCTTCTCCATGTCTCTTTGTACAAGGGGTTACATGTCATATAATTATTTTGAACTGAAGCACTTTGCCTTTATTTTGTAAAAAGAGTTTATACCCGTGAGATAACTTGGAGCAACCTGAGGTCTTGCAAAGCTATTCTTGAGAATCATTGAATCAACCTTCTTAACCCAAAAGAGGAAGACATGTAATAAAGATAAAACAAAACTTCAAAAATCTTAAGAGGTTGGAAATCATTAAATTGTGATTAAAAGGTTTTCTTTCTAATTCTTTGTCTATTTCACTAACATCGTATTTCAGCTTTTTAACAAAATGCAAAGATTGCTGTAATTACTTACCCCTGCCTAAGGATCCCTTACTTTTAAGTGTAGGAAGTAATTGTGGAAATTGTTAACAAGGAAAATTCTGTGATTTTTACAGTTCGAGTAACCTGAGTTTGGGAATAAGCAACAATTAACTTTTTTTTTTTAAATTTTAACAGTGATCCTTATGTGAGAGTGACGTTATATGACCCAGTGAATGGAGTTTTTACAAGTGTGCAAACGAAAACCATTAAAAAGGTTAGACTTAGCAGTATTCAAATTTTTCAAAAATATACTTTGTTTTATTTTTATATGACAAAATATTAAACAGTTAGTTATAATATGTTTATTGTCTTTTAGACTTTGAATCCAAAATGGAATGAAGAAATATTATTCAGAGTAAGTATGCATTTTATTTCATTATAACAACAAAGATTTTTCTCAGTAGGTTAGAATGATAAGTTCTCACTTACAGTATTCTTAAATGTATCTTGTAAGAATTTGTAAAAATTTAAAAGACTTAAATCTAGGTATCCCCATTTTGACATGGCCCTGGAACCATTTATCTTATTATGAAAAACATATGTAAGGTAATGAAGAGGTAAAGGATAATTGTAAACCTGGAATTATCTTATTCTAATTTAATTCTGATTTAGAGAACAGTCTTATTCGAATTTTGCAGAGTTTGATTTTAAAGATGATGCAATATTTGTGTCTCTCCAGTCATTTGTTTATTTATTTATTTATTTTTGGCTGTGTTGGGTGTTTGTTGCTGCACACAGGCTTTCTCTGGTTGCGGTGAGCGGAGGCTACTCTTCGTTGCAGTGCACAGGCTTCTCATTGTGGTGGCTTCTCTTGTTGTGAAGCACGGGCTCTAGGCACGTGGGCTTCAGTAGTTATGGCATGCAGGCTCAGTAGTTGTGGTGCATGGGCTTAATTGCTCCACAGCACGTAGCACCTTCCCGGACCAGGGATCGAACCCACGTCCCCTGCATTGGCAGGCGTATTCTTAACCACTGCGCCACGAGGGAGGTCCCCAGTCTTTTGTTAAATATACTGATCCAGGCAAGAGATGATGAAGGCCTACCAACAAGTGGATACATTTCTTCTTATACACCCTCCAGTCACATTCCTGCCTTCCTCCTCACCCCACCTCACTATCCCATAAGAGCAAACTCCAGTCAGCACTTATTTCAGGTTTCAGGAGGGCCCTCAAACTGACAATGACATGTATATGGGAACAATGATTCATATAACTATGGATTTCTCATCAGAAACTGTGATGAAACAGGGTAATTAAGGTAGCAAAGAAAAAAGAATAGTCAACTCCAAATTCTATATCTAACAAAAATATCCTTCAGGAATGACAGTGTGATAAAGGTATTCTAAGCTGAGGAAAAATACGAGGATTATACTTGGAAAACTAAATGCTCTTCTCTCAGTAATTGGTAGGATAAGTAGACAAAAAATTCAGTAAAGATACGGAAGTCCTGAACAACATGATCAAATCACTTTTATTTAATTGACATTTATAGACTTTCCACCCAACAGCAGCAAAACACATGGTCTTTAAAATTGCACATGGAATATTTACTGAGTATGCTGGGCCAAAACCCAAACCTCAACAATATTAAAAGAATTTAAATCATGCAAAGTATGGTCTCTGATTATAATGGAATTAAAGTACAAATTAGTAACACAAAAATATCTGAAAAATCCCCAAATATTTGGAAGTTAAACAACACACTTCTAAGTAATCCATGAGTCAAATAAGAATTGTCAAGAGGGATTAGAAGATATTTTAATAGAATGAAATAAAAATACAGCATCAAATGGATAAAGAAGATGTTATATACATATACACAATGGACTACTACTCAGCCATAAAAGAGAATGAAATAATGCCATTTGCAGCAACATGGATGGACCTAGAAATTATCATACTAGGTGAAGTAAGTCAGAAAGAGAAAGACAAATACCATATGGTATCATTTATATGTGGAATCTAAAATATGACACAAACAAACTTATTTACAAAATAGAAACAGATTCAAAGACATACAAAACAAGCTTATGGTTACCAAAGGGGAAAGAGGGTGGAGAAGGGATAAATTAGGAGTTTGGGATTAGCAGATACAAACTACTATATATAAAACAGATAAAGAACAAGGTCCTACTATATAGCACAGGGAACTATGTTTAGTATCCTGTAATAAACCATAATGTAAAAGAATATGAAAAAGAAAAAAAATATATATATATATCTGAATCACCTTGCTGTACACCAGAAACTAACACAACATTGTAAATCAACTGTACTTCAGTAAAAAAAAAAAAAAATCAAAATTTGTAGGATGCAGCTAAAGCGATGCTTAGAGAAAAATATATAGCATTAAATTATATTAGAAAAGAAGAAAGGTCTTGAACCATTAATCTAAGGTTCCACCTGAAGAAACTAGAAAGTAGCATCATTACAGAACCAACAGACATTAAATGGAAAATAAGGGATATTATGAACAATTCTGTGCCCATAAATTCAATAACTTAGATAAAATGGATCAATTCCTTTAAAGACATACCCATCAAAACTTTAATAGGAAATAAATTACCTGAAAAGTTTATCTCTTAAAGAGATTGCATTTGAAGTTAAAAACCATCCAACAAAGAAGACTTTGAGCCCAGGTAGTTCCACTGGTTGAATTCTACCACGCATTTGATGAATAAATAATTCCAATTCTATGCAATGTCTTACTGAAACTAGAAGAGGAAGGAACATTTCCCAATTTATTCATGAGGCCAGCATTACTCTGATACCAAAACCAGACCAAAGACTTTATAAGAAAATTAAAACTGCAGACCATTAGCCCTCATGATCATAGCCATTCTGTGGTAAGTTTATTAAATTGGGTGCCTTCCATTCTGAAAGGGCCAGTAATTTTTCCTCAAATTACCTGTGGATGTGGATTTGCCTTTCCTGTCTGCAGAACCTCAGGCAGCACAATTATCTGGGGGCTTACAGAATTTGTGTTCATAGGGATGGAATCCATGCAACATTTCATCCTTCCAGGGGACCCAGTTCACAGAGAAGGAGGTGCAGGAATGGGCCCATGACCATGGGATCCATTGGTCACAGCGTTTACCACGCCATCCAGAAGCAGGCAGCCTCACAGAGCACTGGAATGGCCTACTGAAGGCACAACTGAAGCACCAATATGGAGGCAATACTCCGTAAAGATGGGGTACCAGTTTAATCATTTAAACCAAAGACCTAATATGAGGCTGTGTTCACAATGGAAAGAATACACGGTCCAGGAACAAAGGAATAGAAGTAGGAGGGTCCCCACTCACCATCATTTCCAAAGACCCACTGGAGGACTGTGTGCTTCCTGTCCCTAGAACTGTGGGCTCTGCTGAGTTAGAGGTCCAAGTCCCCAGAGGGAGCACTCTCTTTCTAGGGGACATATCAAGGGTTCCATTGAACCACAGTCTATACCTGCTGCCAGGGCACTTGGACTCCTTGTATCCAGGAACCAGCAGGTGATTGAGGCTATTATCTGGTTTCTGTAGGGACCAGACTGGAGAATTAAATGAGCATATTATAGGAACCACTCTTATATCCTTTAGGTCTTTAATGGTGGTACAAATCTATGACATTCCCACTATGTTGCAGTATTTTTGTTGTTTTTTAAACAGCTTTATTAAGATATAATTAACATAACATACAATTCACCCACTCAAAGTGTACAATTCAGTGGTTTTTAGTATATTCACAGGGTTGTTCAACCATCACCAAAATCAATTTTAGAACATTTTCATCACCCCCAAAATAAACCCCAGACCCACCATCTGTCACTTCTCATTTTCCCCCAGGATCTGCCCCTCTTCCCAGGCAACCTCCAAATCTACTTTCAGCCTCTTAAAGAGATTTGCCTATTTTGGACATTTCGTATAAATGATATCATATAATATGTGGCCCTTTGTATCTGGCTTCTTTCACTAAGTGTAATGTTTTCAAGGTTCAACCATGTTGTAGCATGTATCAGTACTTAATTTCTTTTTATTGCCAAATAATATTCCATTATATGGTTAACCACGCTATATTCATGCATCAGTTGGACATCTGAGTTGTTTCCACTTTTTAACTATTATGAATAATGGTGCTATGAACATTTGGATGCAAGTTTTTGTGTGGACATATATTTTCATTTGGGGAGTATATATACCTAGGAGTGGGATTGCTGCACTGAATGAGAAACTGCCAAAATGTTTTCCAAAGTGGCTTTACCGTTTGATATTCCCACCAACAGAGTATGAGAGTTCTCACTTCTCCACATCCTTGACAACACTTGTTATTATCTGACTTTTTATCACAGCCCTCCTAGTGGGTGTGAAATGGTATCTTATTGTGGTTTTGATCTGCATTTCCCTGATGGCTAATGATGTTGTGCATCTTTTCATGAGCTTATTTTCCAGTTGTATATTTTCTTTAGAGAAATGTCTAGTCAGATCCTTTGCCCATTTTATAATTGGGTTATTTGTCTTTTTGTTATTGAGTTGTCATAGTTCTTTATATTTCTAGATACAAGTCCCTTGTCAGATACATGATTTGCAAAAATTTTCTCTCATTCTGTGGGTTGTCTTTTGAATTTATTGATGGTATCCTTTGAAGCACAAAAGTTTTAAGTTTTGATGATGTTCAGTTTCTCTTTTCTTTTGTTCCTTGTGCTTTTGTTGTCATATCTAGTCAGTATTGTTTTAGATTTACTATCTTCACCAGAGGGAGGACAGTTTCAAAGGCTTCCACTTGGCCTTCTCACTATGATAGCTCCTATCCCACAAGCCACGGATTCAATGTGGTGGTGGTAGTGAGGAGATCCAACTTCCATTATATCAATCCCTATTGTACACTTGAAAACTAGGGAAATGACTACTGGGTGGATCCACAGAACTAGTGAACTCGGTATAAGCTGAACGTTAGACAGGACTCCATTTGTTTTCTGTTCTCTGTAAGTCCTTGCTTTAATATGGAAGACCTAATGACGCTTTGGGTTTCTGTTTCCAGCAGTCCTCAATATGTCTGATTATTCTTTCTCCCCAGTATACACTCACCCAAATAAGTGGCCATAGTCCTTTTGGGGGAGGAAGAGAGGAATCATTACAATATACATTTCCTACAGTGATGCAGAGTCCTTCCTCCTATGGACTAGGTTACTTCTTCAGTCAATGTACTGTGGATCTGAAAATTGGCTCAGGTTGGGGAACTGGATGAGGGATTGTGACTTTTCTTTTTTAATTGGGACAATTGTCCTTAGCCACTGCTTCTCCGTTCTTCCTTCTTATAATTGTAGATGTTAAGCAGCACTTTTGTTGATCACCTGCCTCTTTTGCCCCTTAGGGGCCCCATGCTCTATACCCTACAGGTCAAGTCAGCTTCAGTGCCCCTCTTACGTGGCTGGTCATTACAATAATTGTAGCCCCCTTGGTTCTAGCAGTGAAATGTCACTGGCCGGCCTCTTACTGGAGAAGGGGAGGCTCGTCCCCATGCATGGCTATTAAGGAGCCCAGCTCTTTGACCACCTCTCCCACCATCAGTCCTGGCATGCAGACGAGAGCCACTACTGCACTTCTGGGTGAAGCTGCTGCCCCTCTTACCAGCACACACCTGATGACTGTGGTTCCCTCCCCTCTCATGGAATACAAGCATCTGGTAGGTATTTTGGCCTCATATTTTATAAATATATATATATATTTTTTTCTTTTAATTCTAGCATTCCAACTTCCCTTGGCCTTTTTATTCCTTCCCCTACCATATGCCAGGGCAACTTCTAGGAGCCACTCTAGCAGGAACCTTGCCTCATCTCATGGGGTCCTTGACAGGATGTTCAATCCCTTGTCCTGAGAAGATGCCTCCATGTCAATGAATTCTTGCTTATGCTGTCTTATGTTTCTGCCCCTTTGATCAATCGTAGTCCCAGAGATATTCCTCTGGGTCGTGCCAGGACATGCTGTTTAATTCTTGAAGCTTCTTCCAAATGTAATCGCTTTCATTCTGTATCAGGCCCAGCTGGGATTTAACACTGATTATTATCTTGATAACCAGGGGAGAAGTGGGGGCAACTCCTGAGGAGAGAGTGTGGGGACCAGCTTCTGCAATGTCATCCTGCACGTGGGAAGTGCCAGCTCTTATTACAGAGGGATGAAATACCCTACTCTGCAAGCTCTGAGGGTTCAGGGACCTGCGGAACCAAAATCCTCAGGAGCGTCCACCCAGATCCTCCTGTCCTGCACATCAGGATCCCAGGTTTTCCCAGCCAGGGCCCTGACATTAACATAATAGACCCACAGTGACTGAGCATTTAAATGTCTCTGAGCTCTGCAAGCTCTGTCAACTCTGACACTGCTCCTTAGTTTTGTCCTCTTTTCCACTTCAGGAGGTGCAGGCCTCTTTATACATTACCAAAGAGACCCTCTGTCTCTCAGATTTAACCTTTTGCTTTTGTTAACTGCCCTTATTTTCTCATGGTCTCTCTGTAAGTCATCAGTAGTAAAAACTAGACAACTTCATTGTCCTTGTAGGTATTGTTCTTCCCTTCCCTTTCAAGTGCGTTATACATCAAACTGGCAAGGGTGTCTCCCTCCACCAGGACATTTGCCTAGGACACCCCTGGAGAAGTCTTTAGGAATTGGACCACCATCTTCTGCCAGTGACTATATATGTCCCACATTCTGCTAAGGATGGGGAGATCCTTGCCAGGCAAGGAATTGGACCACCATCTTCTGCCAGTGACTATATATGTCCTACATTCTA
Organism: Orcinus orca; assembly: GCF_937001465.1. Classification (NCBI taxonomy): domain Eukaryota; kingdom Metazoa; phylum Chordata; class Mammalia; order Artiodactyla; family Delphinidae; genus Orcinus; species Orcinus orca. The sequence goes on from NC_064560.1 coordinate 102,432,201, forward strand.
CTAAGGATAGGGAGATCCTTGCCAGCCAAGTGAGTGTGGGCTGGTCCTAACACCCCACTACTCATACCATCTGTGTTGGTTTGGGCTCTCTAAGAAACAGACATCAAGATGGAATTAGATATGCAGGAGGTTTATTGGGGAAGCACCTGTGAAGGTCAGACAGGGAAGACACACAGGTGGGAAGAGCCTTCTCCTCATGATGCAGGCTTAACACGTGCTCAAGGAGAGGGGCGAAAGGACTGGGTAGGAAGAGTCTCACACTGCAGCACAGTTCTGAGAACGTCTCGCCCAGACTGATGGAGAGTTTCCCAGCAAAGGTTGTCTGTTAGAGAAGTCCTGTGTTGGGCAAGAGTGCCCAGTCTTTGAGAGAAAGCAAAGAGAACCCAATGGGTAGATTCAAAGGTACATGGTTAGCTGTGGCTGCCAATCAGCTATGCAGGTTCTCTTGAAAGAGATCCGAAAGTGATTAAAGTGGCTCAGCTCTCTTATTATTGTGACATTTAAGGATGCGTATTGTAATCCTTAGAGCTGTCACTAAGAAATTAAAATGAAATATTATAGGTGAAGGTCCATTAAAGGAAATAAAATGGCATACCAAGAAACACTTGATTACTAATTTTTTTAAAAAGGTGAAAGGGAAGAAAAGAAGAATAAAAAAATAGAAAAGAAATAGATGATAACAAGCCGTAAAGCAAACCATCTCAATACTTACAAAAAAGTAATATTCAACCATATGCTGTTTACAGGAGACACATTTTCAGTATAGAGACACAAACAGGTTAAAAGTAAAAGTACAGGAAAAGGTATACCATCACTAAACAAAACAATACCCTGATATGGCTGTATTATTATTAAATGAAGTAGACTTCAGGATGAAGAGTATTACCAGAGAGATTTCATGATCATAAAAGCATTTATTCATCAAGAAGACATACAGTCCTATGAATACACCTGATAGAAGAACTTCAAAATTTTGAAGAAAAAATTGACAGAACTAACTAGAGAAATAAATCCAGAATAAAGATTTTGTCACGCCTCTGTCAATAATTGATAAAACAACTAGACCAAAAAACAAAAATCCAGTAAGTACATAAAAGATTTGAAGAACACTATCAATCAACTTAAACTGTTTGGCATGTATAAAACACTACATCTGATACAGCATACCTCAGAGATATTGTGGAGTCAGTTCCAGACCACCACAATAAAGTGAGTCACACAATTTTTTTGGTTTCCCAGTGCATATAAAAGTTATGTCTACACTATACTGTAGTCTGTTAAGTGTGTAATAGCATTATGTCTAAAAACACTATACATACCTTAATTTAAAAATAACTTTTTATTGCTAAAAAATGCTAACCATCATCTGAGCCTTCAGGGAGTCATAATCTTTTTGCAATAGTAACATCAGAGATCACTGATCACAGATACCATGACAATGGTATCATAATATAATAATAATGAGAAATTTTGAAATATTGCGAGAATTGTTAGTGACATAGCGACACAAAGTGAGCAAGTGCTGTTGGAAAAATGGCACCAGTAAACTCACTTGACACAGGTTTTCCACAAACCTTCAATTTGTAAAAAACGTAGTATCTGTGAAACACAATAAAACAAAGTATGCCTGTACCTGAAGAATATACGTTCTTTTTATATGCCCATGGAACATTCTCCAAGATGACCATATATTGGGCCATAAAACAAGTCTGAATGTGTTTAAAAGGCTTGAGATTCTATAGAATATATTCTCTGATTACAACCACCTTTAAATAGAATTCTGGAATGTATATCTGGGATATATATTATACATGTATATCTGGATATGTCAATATATCTCAAAAATCCATAAATATTTGGAAATTAAACGTATTTTAAATAAGCCACGATCAAAAAGAAAATCATAGGAAATTTAGAAATCATTTTAACTGATTGATAATTAAAGCATAACATATCAATATAGGATGAGCTAATTCAGTGCTTGGAAATTTACATCTTTATATGCTTATATACAAAAGAAAAAGGATTTAAAATCGATGATCTAAGTTTCTGCCTTAACCAAAAAATGAAAAGTAGAGGGAGGGCTTCCCTGGTGGCGCAGTGGTTGAGAGTCCGCCTGCCGATGCAGGGGACGCGGGTTCTTGCCCCGGTCCGGGAGGATCCCACATGCCGCGGGGCGGCTGGGCCTGTGAGCCATGGCCGCTGAGCCTGCGCGTCCGGAGCCTGCACTCTGCAACGAGAGAGGCCACAGCAGTGAGAGGCCCGCGTAACACCAAAAAAAAAAAAAAAAAAAAAGTAAAGGGAAGGAAATAAGAATGGAAGTCAATAAAATAGAAAATGGATAAAAAGTAGAGAAAGTAAATGAAACTAAAGGTGGTTCTTTGAAAAAATTAATAAAATTGCTATACCATAGCAAGCCCTAATAAGAGAGAAAGAAAACTCAGGGCTTCCCTGGTGGCGCAGTGGTTAAGAATCCTGCAGTCAATATAGGGGACATGGGTTCGAGCCCTGGTCCGGGAAGATCCCACATGCCGCGGAGCAACTAAGCCCGTGTGCCACAACTACTGAGACTGCACTCTAGAGTCCATAAGCCACAGATACTGAGCCCCCGTGCCACAACTGCTGAAGCCTGCATGCCTAGAGCCCGTGCTTTGCAGCGGGAGAGGCCGCCACAGTGAGGAGCCTGCACACTGCAACGAAGGAGTGGCCCCTGCTCGCTGCAGCTGGGGAGGGGGGGAGGCCCGCGCGCAGCGGCGGAGACCCAATGCACCCAAAAGTAAATACAGTAATTAATTAATTTAAAAAAGGAGGAAAAAATGGAGAAAGAAAACTCAAATGAACAATATCAGGGATGAAAGGAATATCAAAGTGTGGGTAGAAGTAGATAATATGGTTATCCATTAGAGGAATTAAAATTGTAATTAAATTTTTAAAAATTTTAATTAAAAATCTTCCCATTATTTTTTACCATCTTGATTTTTTCTTAGAATGGATACTTGAAAGTCAGTACTACTCTTGAGTTAGAGATGTTACTACAAAAATAAGAAAGAAGGCCATTTGTAGATGATAAACCTGGCTCGGTACTTTACTGCCTTTTACTCATTGTTTCTTTTACTATAATTTCACTGTTGCCAAATGTTCTAGCCAGTATTCCTCTATTCTGGGATCATAGGCCGTGCATTTATTTTAATCAGAAATTTGCAAATTTATTCCAAGGGTAACTAGATAAATTTTTGTGGATCAATGCTAATTCATCACAGCTAGATATAGAAAACACATGGCGATTTAATACTTGCTGTACAAAGGACATAATTATGTGCAGTCCTCTATTTTCTTCTTGTCATTTATATCATTATACATAGCACAAAATGTTTTCCATTGAATGTATTCACATAAAAATGTCTATTGAGATAACAGAGTACAGTAAAATGTTGATTATTGGGCATTCAGCCAAATGGAAATTGTGGCCAGAGGTTGAAGGGAGCCTTTATATCTTTGAGAAAACGTGAAGTTCAAAGAAAGTCTTTTGTGGAGAACTGTTACTGGTAGGTTAACAAATAGAGGAGACTCCAAATTGAAGTTAATGCTCAATAGAAAATTATAGTAAAATCTACACTTATAGTTGCTCATATGAGACCAAGGGAGGCAAGTTATCAGGAGGGAAAAATGTTTGACACATTAGGAGCAATGTACACATTGTATAATCTGTGCATCAGCATAGTGTATGAGCATCTGGAAAAAGACAGCCCCACTTCATTCCCTGTACACCCATGGTGCTCAGTTTATATCTTTAGTATTCATACTCATCATATTATATTTACAAAATGTGTATATGTTCATGAATATATTAGTATTATGTTACAGAAGCAACATAACTTGCACACCACAGATATTTTTAGAAAGAGAAATAAAAATCGGCCATAATTTAATCTCCATAATGCCACCACTGATTGTGTGATAGTCTGGTATTTTTTCCTATGTATTTTTATCCATGTATTTATACTCCTCCACCTCCGCACACACACAAAAAATTGGTGTGATATTTTTTCCCAGTCACTTTGCTAATGCTTATTAATGTGAGGCCACAGTCCCTACCCTCAGCGAAGCTTACTGTCTGCTGTGGACCCCTATAAACTAGTTTCTCAAAAGAATTACCAATGTGCTGAGACTTGTCAAGGGAAAACACTGGGTGCTATGGAGTGAGTATCAGGGGATATTAGAGACTTGAGGGGATTCTCTCAATGTAGGGTATTTAGGGAAGGCCCTTCTGAAGTGTATCATTTAGGATGCTTTCAGCTTCAAGTAATCCTAGCCTCTCTGGGATTCTCTTGCCTTTCTGTCCTTGGTCACAGGAAGCTTCCAGCAGTTCCTAATGACATAGCCTCCCATGATGATGTCCAGAGGTAGAAAAGGGAGAATGTTTTCTCACATGTCTCTTTTAAAAAGTGAAGAACCCTTTTCCAAAAGTTTCCCTAGGAGACTTTGATTCATGTCTCTTGGACCGGAATTATGTTGTGTGTGTATTTCTAACCCCGTCATTAGTAAAGAGAGTGGAATTACCGGGAGGTTTAGAGGAATCAGAAGTCAGCTCCTGGCGGGGGGTGGGGTCGGGGTAGGGAGTAGCTGCCTGTATCCCTGACACACATTATCATCCATTATTTGAATAAAATCAGAATTCTGTTAGCTAGGAAGAAGGCTGGGGTGCCCCATTAATAAAGCACTAAGTAAGGTATGGTGTAGCCATATAATGAAATCCTCATCAGCTGTTTAAAAAAAGAGACAGAGGTATATGTATTGATAGGATGTTAAGTTTCAAAATATATTAAATGAAGGAACAAAGGTGCAAAACATTGTATATATGATGCACCTTTTTGTGTAAAAACAGAACAGCTTTCTCACATGCTGGTATTTGCAAAAAATACTTATAGAAGGTCCAAGAAACTGTTCACAGTATTTTCTCTGAGGGTGGGGAAAGGGTGAGAGATTTATAATTCACTATACTGAATATCTTTTTTTTTTTACTGTTTGGGTTTTTTCCCCATGGCTGTGTATCTATAATTCATTTTTATATTTGTTGATTAGCAATAACTGTATAGAGAAACAAATTAGAAGAACATAAAATATGTAGATAAAAATGCAAAGATAGTTTCTATTTATATAACGCTTAAAGCTTGTAAAAATACTTATCTAGTTCATTTTACTTTTTACACAGTTTTTATTTTAAAATCTACTTACCACATATGTCCGCACAAAAACCTGTACATGAATACTCGTAGCATCATTATTAATTATAGTCAAAAAGTAGAAACAGGGCTTCCCTGGTGGTGCAGTGGTTGAGAGTACGCCTGCCAATGCAGGAGACACGGGTTCGTGCCCCAGTCTGGGAAGATTCCACATGCCACGGAGTGGCTGGGCCCGTGAGCGATGGCCGCTGAGCCTGCGCGTCCGGAGCCTGTGCTCCGTGACGGGAGAGGCCACAACAGTGAGAGGCCTATGTACCGCAAAAAAAAAAAAAAAAAGTAGAAACAACCCATAGGTCCATCAACAAATGAATGGATAAACAAACTGGGGTATATACATACAGTGGGATATTATTCAGTTATAGAAAGGAATGAAGTACTGATACATGCTACAACATGGGTGAACCTCGGACACATTATGCAAAGTAAAAGAAGCCAGTTACAAAAGACCACGTATTGTAAGATTCACCTCATGTTAAATGTCTGTAATAGGCAAATCTATAGAGACAGAAAATATTAGAGGTTGTCTGAGGCTGAGGAAGTTGGGAAATCAGGAGTGACTGCTCAAGGGCATGGGACTTCTTTTTGAGGTGATGAAAATGTTCCAGAATTGCGAGGGTGGTTGCATACTCTGTGAATATACTAAAAACCATTGAATGGTGCATTTTCAGTGGGTCAGGTACATGGTATATATATTACATCTTTATAAAGCTTTTTAAAAAGTATGACTGCGTTGTTTTTTTTTCCTGCAACCACCAGCATAATTTCCAGGAGCATTACTTCAGGTTCTTTATGAATACCAGAGAATAAATTGATATTTGTCAATAACTTTGTCCTTCTTTGAGAATTTGGTTACTCCTCTGGAAAGTGTTTTTTTCCTCTATTCTTTTATGCATTTATAGACTTAGACATTTTTCAAAAAACCTATCTCAGTATTTTTATTTTTGTTTCTTCTTACACCTTTCCTATAAATATGACCCTGTAAACTCTATTTTTATGACCATAGCTTTACTCCTATTTTTAATAAATTAAAAAACAATCATCTCATCAAAGAATTCACACATAGCTTTAAAATGAGATAGTATAAAGGGGCTTATAATGAAAAGCAATAGACTCTGGTGCCCCAACCTCTCCCCTCCTATTCCTGCTTCCCAGAAAGAACCCCTGTTTAACTGTTTCTGTTTGTCATGCTGGTCCTTATTCCCATCCTGCTGAATAGCTCACACATCCCTGTCCCAAACTGGCTTCCAGCTATGATAGATGAGTAGTAGATCGGCAACTTATGTGTTTGGCCAGTAGTTTGGCCCCTCATAGGAGTCTAGGTTGAAACTCATTTTTCCTCAGAAACTTGAAGACAGTGCTTTATCAACTTTGAGTATGGTATTGGTATTGAAAAGGCTGCTTCTTGTTCCTTTGGAGGTGATCCTTCTCTCGCTGTGAAAAATGTGGTGATTTATCTTTACCCTGGTGTTTTAAAATTTCACAGTATTATACCTTGTGTGTACAGTGTCATTGTATTGGGCCTTTGATAAGCATTTCAATTTAAAGACTACTGTTTCCCTTCAGCTCTGAAAATTTTTGTGTGAATAATTTCTTTAATAATTTCCTTCCCTCTGTTTGTATTATTGTTTGGTGATTCCAGCTAGTTGGGTGCAGGGTTACCTAGACTGATTCTTATCTTTCTCAGTCAGAATTCCTCATGTGAACCACAGAACACAGAAAATGATTTGAGTGATAGTTTCCTCACATATTCCAAGGATGGTCTTACTGAGTACCATCCTAGATATATGAGATAAATCAATAGATAACATACATTAAATGTCTTAGGACAGGAGTCAGTAAACTTTTTCATAAAGGGCCAGACAGTAAATATTTTAGGTGTCACACAGGCAGGAGACAAAAATTGAGGCTACTGTGTAGGTACTTATATAGCCGTTTAAAAGGTAACCATTTTAAAATGTAAAAAAAAATTATTATCTTATGGGCTGTTAAAAAAAAAAAAAAAAGCAAGCAAGTGCCTAGCTGGCTTTGGTCCATAAGCTGTAACCTCTGTTTTAGGACATTAGGGCTTAATTCTTTCACTGAATCTGTTCAGAAAATCCTCTTTTTTATTTTCTCTCATATTTTCCTTCAGCTTAGCTTTTTGCTCTACATTTTGGGATATTTCTGCAAATTTACCTAAAATTGCTTATATTTGAATTCAACAGTTATTTTTAGTTGCAACATCACTCCTTGCCTCTTTTTATAGTGCCCTATTTTAGCTTTATGGATGCAAGACTTTCCCAAATTTTTCTAAGGATATACCTTACAGTTTTTAAAGGTGTTTCTTAAGTATCTCTTTTCTTTGGGGACAGTTTTTCTGTTTCTACATCTGTGATCTCTGGTAATCATCTATTGCTTCTATATATGAAAAGCCTAAACATTCAACAATTACATGTTACATTTTTAGTTATTTATATTTTATATATTAAAACTGATGGTTGAAGAAGATGCAGTTGCTGCTGTTGAGAGAGCACGTGCTTGGGGAGCAGGTGTGCACAAAAATGCTGAAGGGATCCATGGGATGACAGGCTGAGCTCTAATAGCATTGGCTACAGAGCTCTAAAGCCTCATGATTAAAATGGGGGCAACAGCTCCAAAATCGATACAGCAAGGAGGATCAGAGAGTGAGACATGAGATGCTCTGTGGCTTTGTACAGACTGCTCTGGATGTCTATGGGAGGCAAGCCAAGCTGAACACTTCCCTGGAGCACTGCAACCTGGAGCTGTGAGAAACCCCTTGCTCTCAGCTGTGGAGTTGTGATGAGCTGTGCAACTGACAGGACCTTGTTGCTCCGGCCGGGTGTCAGGCCTGAGCCACTGAGGTGGGAGAGCCAACTTCAGGACATTGGACCACCAGAGACCTCCTGGCTCCACGTAATATCAATCAACGAGAGCTCTCCCAGAGCTCTCCATCTCAACGCTGAGACCCAGCTCCACTCAACAATGAGCAAGTTCCAGTGCTGGACGCCCCATGCCAAACAACGAGCAAGACAGGAACACAACCCCACACATTAGCAGAGAGGCTGCCTAAAATCATAATAAGTTCACAGACACCCCAAAACACACCACTGGATGTGGTCCTACCCACCAGAAAGACAAGATCCAGCCTCATTCACCAGAACACAGGCACTAGTCCCTCCACCAGGAAGCCTGCACAACACACTGAACCAAACTTACCCACTGGGGGCAGACATGAAAAGCAATGGGAACTATAAAGCTGCATCCTGTGAAAAGGAGACCCCAAACACAGTAAGTTAAGCAAAATGAGAAGACAGAGAAATACACAGCAGATGAAGGAGCAAGGTAAAAACCCACCAGACCAAACAAATGAAGAGGACGTAGGCAGTTTACCTGAAAAAGAGTTCAGAGTAATAATAGTAAAGATGATCCAAAATCTTGGAAATAGAATGGAGAAAATACAAGAAACTTTTAACAGGGACCTAGAAGAACTAAAGAGCAAACAAACAATGATGACCAATACAATAAATGAAATTAAGAATTCTCTAGAAGGAATCAATAGCAGAATAACTGAGGCAAAATAATGGATAAGTGACCTGGAAGATAAAATAGTGGAAGTAATGGCAGCAGAGTAGAAAAAAGAAAAAAGAATGAAAAGAATTGAGGACAGTCTCAGAGACCTCTGGGACAACATTAAACGCACCAATATTTGAAGTATGGGGTCCCAGAAGAAGAAGAGAAAAAGAAAGGAACTGAGAAAATATTTGAAGAGATTATAGTTGAAAACTTCCCAACTATGGAAAAGGAAATAGTCAATCAAGTACACGAAGCAAAGAGAGTCCCATACAGGATAAATCCAAGGAGAAACATGCCAAGACACATATTAATCAAACTATTAAAAATTAAATACAAAGAAAAATCATTAAAAGCAGCAAGGGAAAAGCAACAAATAACATACAAGGGAATCGCCATAAGGTTAACAGCTGATATTTCAGCAGAAACTCTGCAAGCCAGAAGGGACTGGCAGGACATATTTAAAGTGATGAAAGGGAAAAACCTACAACCAAGATTACTCTACCCAGCAAGAGTCTCATTTAGATTTGACAGAGAAATTAAAACCTTTACAGACAAGCAAAAGCTAAGAGAATTCAGCACCACCAAATTAGCTTTACAGCAAATGCTAAAGGAACTTCTCTAGGCAATAAACACAAGAGAAGGAAAAGACCTACAAAAACAAACCCAAAACAATTAAGAAAACAGTAATAACAACATACATATCAATAATTACCTTAAATGTAAATGGATTAAATGCTCCAACCAAAAAACATAGACTGGCTGAATGGATACAAAAACAAGACCCATATATATGCTGTCTACAAGAGACCCACTTCAGATTTAGGGACTGAAAAGTGAGACTGAAAGTGAGGGGATGGAAAAAGATATTCCATGCAAATGGAAATCAAAAGAAGGCTGGAGTAGCAATTCTCATATCAGACAAAATAGGCTTTGAAATAGACTTTAAAATAAAGACTATTACAAGAGACAAAGAAGAACATTACATAATGATCAAGGGATCAATCCAAGAAGAAGATACAACAATTGTAAATATTTATGCACCCAACAAAGGAGCACCTCAATACATAAGGCAAATGCTAACAACGATAAAAGGGGAAATTGACAGTAACATAATCATAGTATGGGACTTTAACACCGCACTTTCACGTACAGATGATCCAAAATGAAAATAAATAAGGGAACACAAGCTTTAAATGATACATTAAACAAGATGGACTTAATTGATGTTTGTAGGACATTCCATCCAAAAACAACAGAATACACTTTCTTCTCAAGTGCTTATGGAACATTCTCCATGATAGATCATATCTTGGGTCACAAATCAAGCCTTGGTAAATTTGAGAAATTTGAAATTGGATCAAGTTTCTTTTCCAACCACAACGCTATAAGACTAGATATCAATTACAGGAAAAAAAACTGTAAAATACACAAACACATTGGGGGCTAAACAATACACTACTAAATAACCAAGAGATCACTGAAGAAATCAAAGAGGAAATCAAAAAATACTTAGAAACAAATGACAGTGAAAACACAATGACCCAAAACCTATGGGGTGCAGCAAAGGCAGTTCTAAGAGGGAAGATTATAGCAATACAGTGCAACCTCAAGAAACAAGAAAAATCTCAAATAAACAATCTAAACTTACACCTAAAGCAATTAGACAAAGAAGAACCAAAATACCCCAAAGTTAGCAGAAGAAAAGAAATCATAAAAATCAGATCAGAAATAAATGAAAAAGAAATGAAGGAAATGATAGCAAAGATCTATAAAACTAAAAGTTGGTTCTTTGAGAAGATAAACGAAATTGATAAACCATTAGCTAGACTCATCAAGAAAAAAAGGGAAAAGACTCAAATCAATAGAATTAGAAATGAAAAGGAAGAAGTAACAACTGACACTGCAGAAATACAAAGGATCATGAGAGATTACTACAAGCAACTGTATGCCAATAAAATGAACAACCTGGAAGAAATGGACAAATTCTTAGAAAAGCACAACCTTCTGAGACTGAACCAGGAAGAAATAGAAAATATACACAGACCAATCACAAGCACTGAAATTGAAACTGTGATTTAAAATCTTCCAACAAACAAAAGCCCAGGACCAGATGGCTTCCCAGGCGAATTCTGTCAAACATTTAGAGAAGAGCTAACACCCATCCTACTCAAACTCTTCCAAAGTATAGCAGAGGGAGGAGCACTCCCAAACTCGTTCTACAAGACCACCATGACCCTGATACCAAAACCAGAAAAAGATGTCACAAAAAAACTACAGGCCAATATCACTGATGAACATAGATGCAAAAATCCTCAACAAAATACTAGCAAACAGAATTCAACAGCACATTAAAGGATCATACACCGTGATCAAGTGGGGTTTACCCCAGGAATGCAAGGATTCTTCAATGTATGCAAATCAATCAATGTGATACATCATATTAACAAGCTGAAGGATAAAAACCATATTATCATCTCAATAGATGCAGAAAAATCTTTCAACAAAATTCAACACCATTTATGATAAAAAAAAAAACCCAGCAGAAAGTAGACATAGAGGGAACTTACCTCAACATAATAAAGGCCATATTTGACAAACCCACAGCCAACATCATTCTCAATGGTGAAAAACTGAATCCATTTCCATTAAGATCAGGAACAAGACAAGGATGCCCACTCTCACCACTATTACTCAACATAGTTCTGGAAGTTTTAGCCACAGCAATCAGAGAAGAAAAAACAAAATAAATGGAATCCAAATCGGAAAAGAAGTAAAACTGTCACTGTTTGCAGGTGACATGATACTATACATAGAGAATCCTAAAGATGCCACCAGAAAACTACTAGAGCTAATCAATGAATTTGGTAAAGTAGCAGGATACAAAATTAATGCACAGAAATTTCTTGCATTCCTGTACACTAACAATGAAAAATATGGAAGAGAAATTAAGGAAACACTCCCATTTACCATTGCAACAAAAAGAATAAAATAGCTAGGAATAAACCTACCTAAGGAGACAAAAGACCTGTATGCAGAAAACTATAAGACACAGATGAAATAAATTAAAGGTGATACAAACAGATGGAGAGATATACCATGTTCTTGTATTGGAAAAATCAACATTGGGAAAATGGCTCTACTACCCAAAGCAATGTACAGATTCAGTGCAATCCCTATCAAGCTACCAATGGCATTTTTCACAGAACTGGAACAAAAAAATTCACAATCTGTATGGAAACACAGAAGACCCCGAATAGCTAAAGCAGTCTTGAGACAGAAAAACAGAGCTGGAGGAATCAAGCTCCCTGACTTCAGACTATACTACAAAGCTACAGTAATCAAGACAGTATGGTATTGGCACAAAAACAGAAATATCGATCAATGGAACAGGACAGAAAGCCCAAAGATAAACCCACAGACATATGGTCACCTTATCTTTGATAAAGAAGGCAAGAATATACAGTGGAGAAAAGACAGTCTTTTCAATAAGTGGTGCTGGGAAAACTGGACAGCTATGTGTAAAAGAATGAAATTAGAATACTCCCTAACACTGTATACAAAAGTAAACTCAAAATGGATTAAAGACCTAAATGCAATGCCAGACAGGATAAAACTCTTAGAGGAAAACATAGGCAGAACACTCTGTACATAAATCACAGCAAGATCCTTTTTGACCCACCTCCTAGAGAAATGGAAATAAAAACAAAAATAAACAGATGGGACCTATGAAACTTAAAAGCTTTTGCACAGCAAAGGTAGCCATAAACAAGATGAAAAAACAACCCTCAGAATGGGAGAAAGTATTTGCAAACGAAGCAACTGACAAAGGATTAACCTCCAAAATATACAAGCATCTCATGCAGCTCAATATCAAGAAAACAAACAACCCAATCCAAAAATGGGCAGAAGACCTAAATAGACATTTCTCCAAAGAAGATATACAGATTGCCAACAAATACATGAAAGGATGCCCAACATCACTAATCATTAGAGAAATGCAAATCAAAACTACAATGAGGTATCACCTCACACCATTCAGAATGGCCATCATCAAAAAATGTACAAACAATACATGCTGGAGAGGGTGTGGAGAAAAGGGAACCCTCTTGCACTGTTGGTAGGAATGTAAATTGATACAGCCACTAGGGAGAAGAGTATGGAGGTTCCTTAAAAAACTAAAAATAGAACTACCATATGACCCAGTAATCTCACTACTGGGCAGATACCCTGAGAAAACCATAATTCAAAAAGAATCATGTACCACTATGTTCACTGCAGCACTATTTACAATAGCCAGGACATGTAAGCAACCTAAGTGTCCATCAACAGATGAATGGATAAAGAAGATGTGGCACATATATACAATGGAATATTACTCAGCCATAAAATGAAATTGAGTTATTTGTAGTGAGGTGGATGGACCTAGAGTCTGTCAAACAGAGTGAAGTCAGAAAGAGAAAAACAAATACTGTATGCTAACACATATATATGGAATCTAAAAAAAGAAAAAAATGGTTCTGAAGAACCTAGGGGCAGGACAGGAATAAAGATGCAGACGTAGAGAATGGACTTGAGGACATGGGGAGGGGGAGGGTAAGCTGGGACGAAGTGAGAGAGTGGCATGGACATATATACACTACCAAATGTTAAATAGATAGCTAGTGGGAAGCAGCCACATAGGACAGGGAGATCAGCTCGGTGCTTTGTGACCACCTAGAGGGGTGGGATAGGGAGGGTGGGAGGGAGACGCAGAGGGAGGGGATATAGGGATACATGTGTACGTATAGCTGACTCACTTTGTTATAAAGCAGAAACTAACACACCATTGTAAAGCAATTATACTCCAATAAAGATGTTTAAAAAAAAAAAAAACAGCTGATGGTTGCATTATTGTTGAACCTCTACCTGAAATCAGACACAAAGAGAAACTCTTTAATAATGTGTGTGTGTCTGTGTGTGCATGTGTTTACTAGAGGTTTAGGTGCTATAGGAATATTCTCTCATTTGGGCCATTGACCTCTTTGCTTCAACATTCTGTTCTTTTAATAGTTTTCAGTTTCTTCAGAAGCCTGCTTTCATCCCCACTTCACCTCCCTACTAGGGAGGTATGGAAATTGCTTGCCTGCTGGTGGCCCTTGTATGTGCATATGATCTTTGCTGTGATGCTTTAATACCTTTTACAAACTCCTTTGCTATTATGAAAACAGGATCTCAGGAGGGAGAGGGTTAATATTTGTGTTCAGGCTGCCATTTTGAATTAGAATTCTCACCACATGTTTTAAATTGTATTCTTGCACTTAGGATGTGCCTTTGATATAACCCCCCTCAAAAAAGTAACCGAGTCTTTTATGGTGTTTTTATAATTCAGTAGAGAGCTATTACATATTATTAACTTCATAAATGGAAGAATGTAGTCAGTTTTTTTAATAACTGGAAACGGAGGAGGGGGAGTGACGGGAGGTAAGACTTCAGGGCGGAGTTGACGTTTGAGCTGAGGCTTGAACAAGGGGTAGATTTTGGACGTGTCGAGCTGAGAAGGTGTTGCACGTGGAGAGACCTTAGCATGTACAGAAGTACAGATCAGAAAGCGCAGTAAGCAGTGATTAGACTGTTTCTAGTGTGATTAGAGCATAGGGTGTATGTGTATTTGTGTTGGCAGGCGACAGTTACAGGACACAAGGCTGGAGAGGCAAATTGGACTCAGATCAGGAAGCATCATTCCATGCTCAGGCATTTGAATATTATTCTTTAGGCCACTGGGAACAGCTTTTGAGAAGGGCAGTAAAGACGGCCTAAGCTATCTTTTAGGTAGGTCACTCCAGTTGTAATAGAAAAGATAGATTTAAAAGGTAAGATAGTTGAGTTAGAGCATCCTGTTAGGAAGCTATTAATTATAGTCTGAACCAGGACGGCAGAGGCCTATTCAAGTCACATATATCTATTTTCTTAGCAATATTCATTGAACATCTACATTGTCTGCCAGGTATTTTGTTAGACATTGAGACTTTTTATTTTTTCCCTCAAAATATTTTTCATGTTCTTGTCTCCCTCCCTAGTCTCACTGGGACCATCACAGGCAAAGCTCTCATCACTTCATACCTGAGTTACTAGAGCCACAGTCTCTGTGGACTCCAGGGTCTCTCTCTAGTCCAATTTATTTTATGTATCACTGACAAAATAATATTTACATATGATCTACATCGTATCAGTTTTTCATTTAAAAGCTTAATTTTCTTCCATACCAATCAAGTCTTAATTCCTTTTCTGGATATCAGTGCCCTCAGTCTGGCTCTACACTGACTAACCAAATTTTTCTTACCACTTTCTAACACAAAAATGTTCTTATCAGTTGATCTCCTTACAGCATGCTCATTCTGCCCCCATGCCTTTCCTCCTGCTATCTCCTTGCTGTGAATATTATCTATATTTTCTTATTCAAATTCTTCCCATCTTTCAAGTCTTAGCTCAAGCGTCATCTCCTCCCCAAAATTTCCTCTATATCCTCCTAGAAGAGATTATTGTCTTAACACTGTTTCTTCTATCCCCGTGGCATATATAGCCCTTAATTGGGGCTTCTGTCCTCATAGTTGCCCCATGGTTACAATATGACTGTAGGGGTGCCAGCTGTCCTAACCAAGTTCCACACAGGAAAAAGAAGTACAAAGGGCAAAAGCGACATCTCTCCCAGCTGAGTCAGCCCCATTTAAAGAGCTCTCCCAGGAACTTCCCTGGTGGCGCAGTGGTTAAGAATCTGCCTGCCAGTGCAGGGGACACGGGTTTGAGCCGTGATCCGGGAAGATCCCACATGCCGCACAACAGCGAAGCCTGTGCACCACAATGTCTGAGCCTGTGCTCTAGAGCCCGCGAGCCACAACTACTGAGACCATGTGCCACAACTACTGAAGCCCACGCACCTAGAGCCCATGCTCTGCAACAAGAGAAGTCACCGCAATGAGAAGCCCGTGCACCGCAACGAAGAGTAGCCCCTGCTCGCTGCAACTAGAGAAAGCCTGTGTGCTGCAATAAAGCCATAACGCAGGCAATAATAAATAAACATTTTTTTAAAAAAGAAAAGCATACTCAGTCTTTAAATAAAGAAAGAAATAAAGAGCTCTTCCAGAAGTCCCACCCAGTGACCGCTGGTAGGTTGGCCTTTTTGGTCGCCCCCGGGTGCAAGGGAACTTTCTTTCTTTTTTTTTTTTTTGCGGTGCGCGGGCCTCTCACTGTTGTGGCCTCTCCCGTTGCGGAGCACAGGCTCCGGACGCGCAGGCTCAGCGGCCATGGCTCACAGGCCCAGCCACTCAGCGGCATGTGGGATCCTCCCGGACCGGGGCACGAACCCATGTCCCCTGCATCGGCAGGCAGACTCTCAACCACTGCGCCACCAGGGAAGCCCAAGGGAACTTTTTTTAGAGAGTCTTATTGAGAGTCTCAGTGTTGAACAAGTCCAGAGGGCACTGTTCATATAGAAAACAATACATAAAATAGAATGGAGTGTTCCATATTTTGATCTCGGTGATGGTGACACAGTAAACATGTATGAAAAGTCATCAAGCTGTATATTTAAGGTTAGTAAACTTTATACTTTACTGAATTTATGTTATACTTCAATTAAAAAAAATTAATGCCCCTATCCCCAAGAGTTGTGCAGTGTGGTGACCCTGGGCACTTGTTGCAGGTAAAATTAGGATTATGTTCTCAGAAGAACATAAGGGAGAGTGGACATTGGGTTAGGTATCTCTATATCTTTGTCACACATATAGGACTTTTTTCCGAAGGCTGTCGATACTTTTGACATGTAAACCAAAGTTTTAAAATATCTCAGTGTTTAATGTAATATATTTATCATAGAGAAGATATCAACTTAAATGTGAGAATGTTTCATACATCATCTTAACCTCTGGTATAACAAATTATTGAAGATTTTCTTTGTGTTTGATATTTAGTAGATATTAACTTGATATTGAAACATTTCAGCAAAGATAAAAGCATTAGCTTTGAAAAATAAATTACTGCATGTTAATTTTACTCGTGCTATAAGATATAAACAGTAAGTGAAAACTCAGTGTATACTTTTTGACTGCTTATGTACTTTACATAGTATAAACAAGATTGGTTTTATCAAGTCAGTACTAAAAGGATTCAGAACACTAGTCTCCATAAAATCAGCATCCACTTTGGGTATTTCTAACCTGATAAATAAAAAGTGAGTACATAAAATTGATAATAAGTTAAAATCTAATCTGTATTTTTAAGTGCTTGTAAATATGTAATTTTTTGAAATTTTATCTCACTTTCAGGAATTTCTTGGAGGTCTAGTGGTTAGGACTCCAGGCTCTCACTGTGGAGGGTGTGGGTTCTATCCCTGGTCGGGGAACTAAAATCCCATAAACTGTGTGGCCAAAAAAAAAAAAGAAATTTTATCTTACTTTCTTTTATTCTATTTTAGAAAAAATGGAAAAATAAGCAACCAAATCCACTTTGTCATTATGGAAAAATTACTAGAAAATGGGTGACTGGTCTGAGCTTTGTATATATTAAGTATCTTGTGTAATTTAAAATATATTTTAAGTAACAGGAATTAGGAAATGGTAACATTTTCAGACATTTATTTCTCAGTGTTTGTGGGTTGATGTTCACTTTTTTTTAATTAAAAGTATAGTTGATTTACAATGTTGTGTTAGTTTTTGGTATACAGCAAAGTACACACACACACACACACACACATATAATTTTTCAGATTCTTTTCCATTATAGGTTATTACAAGATATTGAATATAGTTCCGATGTTCACTTGTTTTTAAAGAAAGGTTGTTTTTTTCTTACTTAGGTTCACCCCCAGCAGCACCGGCTTCTTTTTGAAGTGTTTGATGAAAATCGATTGGTGAGTTCTATTGTACGAGTGTAAAATGTGAAGCAAGGGTATATTTCAGTAGAGCAGCAAGGAAAAGTGGGCTGGGGATCTGTGAGGTGAGGGATGCTTTTGGGATGATTATGGAGACTCTGGGCAAAATGGTGGACAGATAGAATTTTTTTTTCCCTCTTTCCTGGTGCTACTCTCTACCCTTCTATTCTCCCAGGCACCTCTTGGGATTGTCAGTTCTCAGCAGATTCACGGTCTTCCTCAAGGCCTGACATGGCAGGAGATGCAGGAAAGTCAGCCTCTTTGTCTGGCCTTCCCTCACACTCATCCTTGTACCCTGGTCGGTAGTCCCAGGCTCAGGAGCCTTCCCCTCCTCACTCCAGTGGATTTCTTGGGGTTACCTGTATCCAGTTATGACATCCCATCCTCTCCCTTATCCCCACTATTCTACAAAGGAAAGCTATCCTCTCTACACCGATGAAGTAAAGTCCTCTGAAGGATTGCCAGTCCTTAGAGGGACAAAAAGCAAATATAACCTGATTTTATTTTTATAAAAGGATAGTTCTGATTTCTGATTTCCTAAAGACTGTCTTGAAATCCTATCCTTTTCCTAATTTGTCTCTTTGGAACTTTATTTCAAACCTTCTTTTTAGCATCTTACGTTTACATTTTACACTGGTAAGATTTGAATATGAAGGTGTAAGAACAGTGTTATATATTCAAAGCTTATCAGTTACCAAACAGAAGCACCAAAAAAGAAATTAAACAGTTTTATTCATTTTGTAGCTAACATGGAAACTGGATTTTTTAAAGAATCTATTTTTAGTGTTGGACTATACAACACTTTGTTTTTTTCTGTCAAGAAGTGATAACTATACTAGTAACTGAAGATATTGCAGCTGAAATCATTAGTTAGTATCATAACAGGCAAAGGTACTTTTTTGCAGCCAAGGGAGACTTCAGCACTAACTGGCAATGTAATTTTGTAAGGCTGAATGACAGATGTTGATGATTTGCTTATCAGATTTGGTTAGTCACAGAGCTTTTTGTTTTCTGTTTGTATTTTTGCCTTTTTTTTTCTTTTAATAGAATAGGGAATGTCTTCTGTTTTTTTCCCTCTGTTGCTACAGATCTGTTTTCCTTCTAGATAGGACCAGGTGAAATTTAGTATTGGTGTTTTTTTAATCATGAAATAGACATACAAAAAATATGTTTAATATAAATCTTTATTTTAAATAATAAGATGAATATCTGTACACTTCTTACTCAACTTAAGAACTAGAATATTACCAAAATCTTCAAAACCCCTCATACTCCTCCCCAATAGCATCTCCTTTTCTTCCCCTGCAAGTAGTAGCCACTGTCCTGAATATTGTGTTTATCTTTCTTATTTAAAAATTTTTATCATGTATGTATGTATCCCTAAAAGCATAGTAGTTTCCTTTTTCATATTTTTGATTTTATTAGAGTAGTAGCACTCTGAATACTTTCCTCTGTGACATGCTCTTTGCTTAATGTTATATTTGTAAGGTTGATCTGTAGTAAGACATTTTACAGATGCATAGTTTTCCCTTCATCTGCAAATGCTGTAATACCATGATTTATGTATTTATCCTCCTTAATAGATATTAGTGTGGTTTCCAGGTTTTTGCTATAACCAATTGATAAACATTCTTGCTATGTTTCCTGATATACGTGTATGAGTGTATCTCTAAGGTTCATATTTTGGGGTTGAATTGCTGGGTCATGTGTTATTTTTCCTGTTGTTAGTGACACTGATATGAATTTCTTCCTGATTCTTGGGTACATAACTGGTGAACTATTTTATTTGAGTTATTTGCATATTGTCCACAAGGAGGACATGTTTATGCTTTCCACCCTGCTTATAGTTATCTGGTCTTTTTTGCTGATAATCTTATTATGGTACGACTCTTCATTGCCAAAACTGGTATCTATCATGCTCTGATTGGTGCATTAACACTCCTTGACCATTTGCCACGTGTAGAGTACTATACAGGGTGTCACGATAGGTCGAAAGAAAAAAAGCATTGCTTCTGATATTAACAATGGAATATTTCTAAAAAAAAAAAAATAATGCATGTAACAGGATATTATAGATCCCCATACCAAGGAGTCAGAAGTCCTTATAGTCTGGCTTGTGATTTGGTACATTAGCTTGTAACCCTAGACAGATTATTTAATCCTTCTGAAAATATTTTCTCATGTTTAAAAATTGGAATAACAGTATTTGCCTTACCTATCTGATAAATATATTATGAAAATAAAATGAGATAGTAGTTATCAAAGCACTCAGAAAATTTTTCATCATTAATACAGAGTGTTATTTAACGTTCATGGAATCATGCGTTTGTGGCTCTCTGATATCACATTTTGTGTGTTAACTACAGTATGCCATTTCAGACATCTACTGTGTTAGATACTCTGCTATGCATTAGAAATGTAGTTTTTCTTAAAAAGCTCACTTTACTAGCAAAAGGGAACAAGAAATAATTAGAACAGGGTGGTGCTCATCATTCTAATGCTCTGATTTGTTGTTAGTCCTAGCAGGTAATTGAAGTGTACAGATCACCTGAGACGTCATAGATACTATAGCCATTGAAGGAATAACAGGCTTGATTGTGTGCCAGTAAATTGGCCTATGCACTGTAAATGTCATTTTATCATTCTCCTGTAGCATTCACAACTAAATTAGAAGTGCATCCTTTTCCTAGCAGATTCTCTTTGGAAATGTACAGCGAAGAGCACAGGTGCACTTTTAAGGAAAAAGAATTTCTAGTCATCTGGAAAATATTTGCAATATAAGTGATATTTTTTCAGCCAGTTTTAAGAAGCTGGGGATTAAAACAGTCATAGTTTGGTTATGGTTGTGGTGATGTTGATGGTGATGGGACATTTGAGAGTGATGTGCCTTTAAATGAATTCTACCCACCAGTGCAAAAGTTAGTGCTTCTGTGTCACTACCTAAGAGCTATCTCTGCACGCATACAGCCTCTGAAGCTTTAGGAGATGCCTATATTCCATATTCCAGGCAGAGATGCTGTGCTTCTCAAGTTCAGTGGTTGTATTAGTCAGGGTTTTCCAGAGAAACAGAACCAATAGGGGACACACACACACACACACACACACACACACACACACACAGAATGAGACAGTGAGAGATAATGAGGTGGGAGGGATTGATTTACTTTAAGGAATTGCTTTACATGATAGTGGAAGCTGGCAAGTCTGAAATCTGTGAGGTGGTGCTGGCAGGTTGCAGATTCAGGTAAGAGTTAATGCATCTGAAATCTGCAGTGCTGGGCAGCAAGCTGGAAACTAAGGCAGGTTTCTGTGTTATAGTCTTGAGGCAGCATTGCTGCTTCCAGAAACCTGTCTTTGCTCTTAAGGCCTTTAACTGATTGAATGAGAGCCACCACATTATGGAGGGCATTCTGCTTTACTCAAAATCTACAGATTTAAATACTAATCACATATAAAAAATAGCTTCGTAGCAACATCTAGTTCAGTGTTTGACCCATCAGCTGGGCAAAATATCTTAGCCAAGTCAACACATGCAATTAACCATCACAGTGGATATTAGCCTTCAAAGTTCTAGTCAACAATTAGTATTATCCAGAGCCTGTCCATAGCATGTAGGTAATCACATTATTTTCTGTGAAGATAATCAATAACCAAATATCTCAGAATGTGAGGCCCTGAGCTTCAGTCTAATCCTAGGATATTATATGTTTCATTCTAAAATGTGAAATTCTATAGGATTTACATAGACTCCTTCCAGGTGAGGTCTGCCACTACTCTCCAGCTCTTCTCCCCTTGAAGTTAGGGTTGATGCTACTCTCTTGGCATCTGTTTGGCTGAAGGGCTACATTCTACCCCAGGTTCTCCAGGTTGTACACATAACTGCTCTAATACTGGTGCAGATCCTCTGCAGTCCCAGACCAGAGCCAGTAATGCAAACTGTTCAGCCTTCTGAGAATTTAAACTCAGACTAGAGTGCTAGGAAGTGCAATTGAGTTTCTTACTTTTCCTTGGCTGAAACCCTCTTTGCAAATGTTTCAAGCAACCTTCCTTCCTGTCCAGCTGGAGTACTTTTCGATATTTCTTTAGAAGTAGTAGCTGGATCCATCAAACCTCCTCCCTGGTGTTATTTAGTGCTTGCATTGTGCCCAGCATTAGCTCAAGAGGATCAGAAGAAATGTTTAGTTGCGGTCCTCACACTCTGGAAGCTTACAATCTAGTTAGGGGACATGAAACTGATGCTTATAGTGAAGCTTACCAAAGAGAAAACATTTATCTGGTTCATTTTATATTTAAAACCAAAGGAGGAGAGGAAAGACACAGAAGCAAGAAGAACTACAATCCTGAAGCCTGTGGAACAAAAACCACATTCACAGAAAGATAGACAAGATGAAAAGGCAGAGGGCTATATACCAGAAGAAGAAACAAGATAAAACCCCAGAAAAACAACTAAATGAAGTGGAGATAGGCAACCGTCCAGAAAAAGAATTCAGAATAATGATAGTGAAGATGATCCAGGACCTCGGAAAGAGAATGGAGGTGGAGATTGAGAAAATGCAAGAAATGTTTAACAAAGACCTAGAAGAATTAAAGAAAAAACAAACAGAGATGAACAATACAATAACTGAAATGAAAAATACACTAGAAGGAATCAATAGCAGAATAACTGAGGCAGAAGAATGGATAAGTGACCTGGAAGTCAGAATGGTGGAATTCACTGCTGCAAAACAGAATAAAGAAAAAAGAATGAAAAGAAATGAAGACAGCCTAAGAGACCTCTGGGACAACATTAAATGCAACAAGATTCGCATTATAGGGGTCCCAGAAGGAGAAGAGAGAGAGAAAGAACCAGAGAAAATATTTGCAGAGATTATAGTCGAAAACTTCCCTAACATGGGAAAGGAAATAGCCACCTAAGTCCAGGAAGCGCAGCGAGTCCCATACAGCATAAACCCAAGGAGAAACACACCGAGACACATAGTAATCAAATTGGCAAAAATTAAAGACAAAGAAAAATTACTGAAAGCAGCAAGGGAAAAATGACAAATAACATACAAGGGAACTCCCATAGGGTTAACAGCTGATTTCTCAGCAGAAACTCTACAAGCCAGAACGGAGTGGCATGATATACTTAAAGTGATGAAAGGGAAGAACCTACAACCAAGATTACTCTACCCAGCAAGGATCTCATTCAGATTCGATGGAGAAATCAAAAGCTTTACAGACAAGCAAAAGCTAAGAGAATTCAGCACCACAAAACCAGCTCTACAACAAATGCTAAAGGAACTTCTCAAAGTGGGAAACACAAGAGAAGAAAAGAACCTACAAAAACAAACCCAAAACAATTAAGAAAATAGTCATAGGAACATACCTATTGATAATTACCTTAAACATGAATGGATTAAATGCTCCAACCAAAAGACATAGGCTTACTGAATGGATACAAAAACAAGACCCGTCTATATGCTGTCTACAAGAGACCCACTTCAGACCTAGGGACACATACAGATTGAGAGTGACGGGATGGAAAAAGATATTCCATGCAAATGGAAATCAAAAGAAAGCTGGAGGAGCAATACTCATCTCAGATAAGATAGACTTGAAAATAAAGAATGTTACAAGAAACAAGGAAGGACAGTACATAATGATCAAGAGATCAATCCAAGAAGAAGATATAACAATTATAAATATATACGCACCCAACACAGGAGCACCTCAATACATAAGGCAACTGCTAACAGCTGTAAAAGAGGAAATCAACAGTAACACAATAATAGTGGGGGACTTTAACACCTCACTTACACCAATGGACAGATCATCCAAAATGAAAATAAATAAGGAAACAGAAGCTTTAAATGACACAATAGACCAGATAGATTTCATTGATATTTATAGGACATTCCATCCAAAAACAGCAGATTACACTTTCTTCTCAAGTGCGCATGGAACATTCTCCAGGGTAGATCACATTTTGGGTCTCAAATAAAGCCTCAAAAATTTAAGAAAATTGATATCATATCAAGCATCTTTTCTGACCACAACGCTAGGAGATTAGAAATGAATTGCAGGTGAAAAAACGTAAAAAACACAAACACATGGGGCCTAAACACTACTTTACTAAGTAACCAAGAGATCACTGAAGAAATCAAAGAGGAAATCAAAAAATACCTAGAGACAAATGACAATGAAAACACAACAATCCAAAACCTATGGGATGCAGCAAAAGCAGTTCTAAAAGGGAAGTTTATAGCTGTACAAGCCTACCTCAAGGAACAAGAAAAATCTCAAATAAACAATCTAACCTTACACCTAAAGGAACTAGAGAAAGAAGAACAAACAAAACCCAAAGTTAGCAGAAGGAAAGAAATCATAAAGATCAGAGCACAAAAAAATGAAATAGAAACAAAGAAAACAATAGCAAAGATCAATAAAACTAAAAGCTGGTTCTTTGAGAAGATAAACAAAATTGATAAACCATTAGCAAGACTCATCAAAAAAAGAGGGAGAGGACTCAAATCAATAAAATTAGAAGTGAAAAAGAAGTTACAACAGACACTGCAGAAATACAAAGCATCCTAAGAGACTATTACCAGCAATTCTATGCCAATAAAATGGACAACCTGGAAGAAATGGACAAATTCTCAAAAAGGTATAACCGTCCAAGACTGAACCAGGAAGAAATAGAAAATATGAACAGACCAATCACAAGTTACAAAATTGAAACCGTGATTAAAAATCTTCCAACAAACAAAAGTCCAGGACCAGATGGCTTCACAGGTAAATTCTATCAAACATTTAGAGAAGAGCTAACACCCATCCTTCTCAAACTCTTCCAAAATATTGTGGAGGAAGGAACACTCCCAAACTCATTCTATGAGGTCACCAACACCCTGATACCAAAACGAGACAAAGATACTACAAAAAAAGAAAATTACAGACCAATATCACTGATGAATATAGATACAAAAATGCTCAACAAAATACTAGCAAACAGAATCCAAGAACACATTAAAAGGATCATATACCATGATCAAGTGGAATTTATCCCAGGGATGCAAGGATTCTTCAATATACACAAATCAATCAATGTGATATACCATATTAACAAATTGAAGAATTAAAACCATATGATCATCTCAATAGATGCAGAAAAAACTTTTGACAAAATTCAACACCGATTTATGGTAAAAACTCTCCAGAAAGTGGGCATAGAGGGAACCTACCTCAACATAATAAAGGCCATATACAACAAACCCACAGCAAACATCATTCTCAATGGTGAAAACCTGAAAGCATTTCCTCTAAGATCAGGAACAAGACAAAGATGTCCACTCTCTCTGCTATTATTCAACATAGTTTTGAAAGTCCTAACCACAGCAATCAGAGAAGAAAAAGAAATAAAAGGAAACAAATTGGGAAAGAAGAAGTAAAACTGTCACTGTTTGCAGATGACACGATACTATACATAGAGAATCCTAAAGATGTCACCAGAAAACTACTAGAGCTAATCAATGAATTTGGTAAAGTAGCAGGATACAAAATAAATGCACAGAAATCTCTTGCATTCCTATACACTAATGATGAAAAATCTGAAAGAGAAATTAAGGAAACACTCCCATTTACCACTGCAACAAAAAGAATAAAATACCTAGGAATGAACCTTCCTAGGGAGACAAAATACCTGTATGCAGAAAACTATAAGACTCTGATGAAAGAAATTAAAGATGATACCAACAAATGGAGAGATATACCATGTTCTTGGATTGGAAGAATCAATATTGTGAAAATGACTATACTACCCAAAGCAATCTACAGATTCAATGCAATCCCTATCAAATTACCAATGACATTTCTTATTGAACTAGAACAAAAAATCTTAAAATTTGTATGGAGACACAAAAGACCCCGAATAGCCAAAGCAGTCTTGAGGGAAAAAAACCAAGCTGGAGGAATGAGACTCCCTGACTTCAGACTATACTACAGAGTTACAGTAATCAAGACAATATGGTACTGGCACAAAACCGGAAATAGATCAATGGAACAAGATAGAAAGCCCAGAGGTAAACCCACGCACCTATGTTCAACTAGTCTATGACAGAGGAGGCAAGGATATACAATGGAGAAAAGACAGTCTCTTCAACAAGTGGTGCTGGGAAAACTGGACAGCTACATGTAAAAGAATGAAATTAGAACACTCCCTAACACCATACATAAAAATAAACTCAAAATGGATTAGAGACCTAAATGTAAGACTGGACACCATAAAACTCTTAGAGGAAAACATAGGCAGAACACTCTCTGACATAAATCACAGCAAGATCTTTTTTGATCCACCTCCTAGAGTAATGGAAAGAAAAAGAAAAATTAACAAATGGGACCTAATGAAACCTCAAAGCTTTTGCACAGCAAAGGAAACCATAAACAAGACAAAAAGACAACCCTTAGAATGGGAGAAAATATTTGCAAATGAATCAACGGACAGAGGATTAATCTCCAAAATATATAAACAGCTCATGCAACTCAATATTAAAAAAACAAGCAACCCAATCCCAAGATGGGCAGAAGACATAAATAGACATTTCTCCAAAGAAGACTTACAGATGGCCAAGAAGCACATGAACAGCTGCTCAACATCACTAGTCATTAGAGAAATGCAAATCAAAACTCACACCAGTTAGAATGGGCATCATCAGAAAATTTACAAACAACAAATGCTGGAGGGGATGTGGAGAAAAGGGAACCCTCTTGCACTGTTGGTGGGAATTAAACTGATACAGTCACTATAGAGAACAGTATGGAGGTTCCTTAAAAAATTAAAAATAGAATTACCATATGATCCAGCAATCCCTTTACTGGGCATATACCCAGAGAAAACCACAATTCAAAAAGACACATGCACCCTAATGTTCATTGCAGCACTATTTACAATAGCCAGGTCATGGAAGCAAACTAAATGCCCATATACAGACGAATGGATAAAGAAGATATGGTACATATATACAATGGAATATGACTCAGCCTTAAAAGGGAACAAAACTGGGTCTTTTGTAGAGACGTGGATGGATCTCGAGACTGTCATACAGAGTGAAGTAAGGCAGAAAGAGAAAAACAAATATCGTATATTAACGCATATATGTGGAACCTATAAAAAGGGTACAGATGAACTGGTTTGCAGGGCAGAAATTGAGACACAGATGTAGAGGACAAACGTATGGATATCAAGGGGGGAAAGCGGTGGGGGGTGTGTGGGTGTGATGAATTGGGCGATTGGGATTGACATGTATACACTGATGTGTATAAAATTGATGACTAATAAGAACCTGCTGTATAAAAAAATAAATAAAATTAAAAATTAAAAAAAAACAACCAAAGGATATTTGCTTATTAACTGGAAGTTTTAGGCCACAGACATGAGCAGTTTAATCTCATTGATCAGCTTATTAGAAGTGATCCATTTTTTGAGTCATCAGATTCCTAACTTAATTAAAGAAGGAAAGCTGCTATAGTTATTTGAAGGTATAGTGAAAAGATTAGGACTCTTGCTTCTTAAAGAAACAAGATTATAAGGGAATATGTACTAAAGTCTATAAAATCATAGTGTAGATTATACAAAACCAAAATAGCATAATAATTTTATTACTAAGTTTATAATTGTACCCATTCTAAAACAGTACTATCTCATTCTAGTCAGAAATAGAATTTAGTAAATTCCATATTTCTATTTTGTCCTCTTAATTGATTAAAAACACTTTAGAAAATTGTGATTGAGAACAGATCTATCTTAAGTTTTCTTTTTTAAACAAACTGCAAGTAGATGTTTTACATATTTGCTTTTACTTAGAAAAAAACACTTAGAAAAATACAACTTGGGTGTAGTACCATGTGGTGTAAACAACTGAACTATTTTACTTTTTACTTTCCTATGAATGAGCCAGTATATATTTATTACTGGAGTTCCAGCTGTAAATTTCAGGTAAGGGGTTTAAATATACCCTAGAGTATTATTTAAAAATAAATTTGTTTCTTTCAAATAGAATACCAACCTTGGTCTATGACATTTAGGGGAGAAATTAAAATATTAAACTTCTGTTACCTAGTAAACTGAAAATAAAGTAAAAGTTAAATAAATACACAGCAGAAAAATACATATACAAAATCACAACATCTAAAAGGACAAACAGTCTCCTGTTCTCTCCTGCAGGAGCTTTATCAGCAGTGGGTAAGTAATTCCACCTCTAGGGCAGTCCTAGTACTCAAAAATGTAAACAAGTATGTACTTTGTTTATATCAAGAAATATGCAGCATGGTTTATACTTCTTCACAGATATTGAACAACTAAATGAATTGTTTCAGTGCACCAGTAGGGGACAGCAAAGAGCCCTTAGAGTTTTTCAGAACAGAATTGGCATTGAGATATGTTTATTTGATGTGTTAAATCCTTTTTAGACTTCTTTACCTACCACAACACTCTCTAAAGTGAATGAATTGCAGAGACAGTGGAATAAAATATCTTGTGTGCTCAAACTATATCGGGGGATAGTTTTTCTGTCTAATCTGCATATATTTTTAATGGAATGTTTGCTTAGGCTATTTCTTGGCAGAGTTTTAATAGTCAGAATATAAATGGCATCATTTAAAGACTGTACTGCTTGGCTGGAAAAGCCTTAAAATTACAGGAGAAAATGCTTGGTGACAGCTTCTCTCAAACTTTTTTTTCCTCAGACGTATGCTCAAGTTTTGCAGTAGTATTGCTAGGCTAATTTTGTATTTCGATCCTTCAGCTTTCACTATTTATAAGTACGTAGTGTTTTGGAAGCTAAAATATTTATCTATTTGATTTAATGCTAAAGTTTTAATTCACCTCAAAGTTTTGGTATTTCCAAATTTATACATGTTTGAATTTACTCATTTTAAAAATATTAACAGTCTATATTCCTTTCTATGTTTACTAAATTGACTAAATTGACTAGATTTCTATGTTTACTAAATTGACTGTTTGGAAATTCAATCCTTGATTTGATACTCAATTACATGGAGTTTCATTCCTACCAACTTCCTGTAATACTATCCCTATGGGTAAAAATATTAGTGGTCAAACTCTGCTGGAGAAAGCATAGGCACCGTGATTCACATAGTTAAATGTTCATTTAGTAGAGCTGGAGTGAAAAAATACTGTTTCAACTTGAAATGCTAGAAGATTGTTGTTCTTGTGTTACTCATTCATGCAAATTGGAGAAGGTATAATTGAAACAAGGTTGGCAGTGTTTGAGGCAGTGTGCTGCAGCTGAGCTCAGCTTAAAGGTCGCTGGAAATCAAGTGCTTTGTAAGTGAAGGCATTTTGACTACAGACGATTCAAGACATTTTGTAAACGTCAGTCTCGGGAATGGGCCGTCTTTTTCTTTCTGTGATATCTGGTCTCTAAGGTTTTACTTAGGATAAAGACTACGACTTCTGAGCTCTTTTAGGCACCACAAATGATTTTTTCTTTCGATGCAGTGCAGCTGCTTCTAGCCTGTCTACCGACAGAGATCTTTGTTATGACTTTCAGCCCTTAACATGTTTGGAAATGAGAACAAATGGCACAAAGCTTACGATTGCACTTTGCAGCCAGAAGAAGCAATACTTATCCTGTGTCAGAAACCTCTGGAGATGATTCGGATAGCAGTGTTCACATGTGCTTCACGAGACCAACACGGACTTCAACGTCTAACGTGGTTCAAATGAAGCTGACTCCCAGACAGACTACACTACCTCCGTTAATAAAGGAAAACGTTAAGTCTCGGGAAGGATCATCTGTTCCTTCACCTGAAAATGTTAATAAAAAGAGCAGCTGTCTGCAGATTTCACTACAGCCAACAAGGTACAGTGGATGTCTTCAGTCTGGCAATGTCTTAGCTGATGGTGATGATGCTTCATTTACTTGTGTCTTGAAGGATGGCAGTGCTGTGGTTGATAATGAACTGAATGCTGTGGATGATGGTAACCTCTTGAGCAGTCCTGCCATTTGCAGTGGTAGCCTTAGTCACTTCTCAGCCAGTGAGAATGGGTCTTATAGCAGCAACGGTAGTGATTATGGGTCATGCACAAGTATCACCAGTGGAGGTTCATACACCAACAGTATCATCAGTGATAGCAGTGGTTATACTTTTCCACCAAC
This sequence comes from Orcinus orca, assembly GCF_937001465.1. NCBI lineage: Eukaryota > Metazoa > Chordata > Mammalia > Artiodactyla > Delphinidae > Orcinus > Orcinus orca. Next base: position 102,462,077 of record NC_064560.1, read on the forward strand.
TGATGATACCTTTTTTGGTGGAAATTCATCTTCTGACAGCATCTCCAATAGAAGTTTGGCAAACAGGAATACTACTCCATGTGAAATTTTTTCGAGAAGTAGAAGTACAGTTCCCTTTGTCCAGCATGACCTGGATCGTGGACTAGAGATTATGAAATTGCCTGTGAGCAGGAACTTGAAAATTCCACTAAAACGTTGTTCATCCTTAGTCATTTTTCCTAGGAGTCCTTCAGATACCCCACCAACTTCTCTAACAAGTACAGGTACTCCTCCAAGCAAAGGATCCTATCAGACCTCACACCAGTTTATTATTTCTCCTAGTGAAATTGCCCACAATGAAGATGGCAGTAGTGCTAAGGGATTTCTTTCAACAGCTGTCAATGGACTTCGGTTATCTAAAACAATCTGTACTCCCAGAGAAGTAAGAGACATACGACCTCTTCACAGCTCATTACAAAAGAAAATTGTTATTGCAAATAATAGTCCAAATCAGACTGTCTGTGAAAAGTCATCTGAAGGATATTCTTGCGTTTCAGTGCATTTCACCCAACAAAAAGCAACTGCATTAGATTGTGAAACAGCAAATGGTGATTGTAGACCAGAGATGTCAGAAATTAAGCTTAATTCTGATTCAGAGTATATTAAGCTTATGCACAGGACATCTGCATGTTTACCATCTTCCCAAAATGTAGATTATCAAATAAATATCAATGGACAGTTGGAAAGACCACATTTACAGATAAACAAAAATCATGCTCTTTTACAAAGAAGTATTTCATTGGGAGGAACTTATCCAAATGTTTCCTGTTTATCCAGCCTTAAGCACAGTTGTTCTAAGGGGGGACCATCTCAGTTACTCATAAAGTTTGCATCTAGGAATGAAGGTAAAGTTGATAATTTAACAAGAGACAGCAACAGAGATTTCACAAATGAACTATCTAATTCTTTACAGCATTCTTGTAAGGTAAGTCTCCTTTGGTCTTGGTAAATGTTATTTTATACTAGAATGGCTCTATGAAATATTTGGTTAAAATTTATTATAACTTGGCAGCTTTATATATTTTCTTGGTCCTTAGCTAGCAAGCACTGTGTAGTCATGAACTTCATATTTGTAAATCTGAAAAAATGCCCAGTAGTTTTTCACTCCATTTGTTATTTTATCAATGTAGAAAATATGTATTTAAAAAAACTTTCCAAAGTGATTTAAGCCATAAAACATTTCTGTCACATAAAAACAAGCTAAAATAATAATTTATTTGATAACATTTTGCCTTCATATGTTTTCCCTCAAGTGGCATGGTATTTTAATGTCTAACTCCGTATTTTATTCCTACTTTCAAAAATGCTCATTTTGTATTCTCCCCTCCTTAAGCATTGTGAAAAAAAGGAAAATATAGAAAGCCACTCAAAGTATTAAACAGTAAAAAGTCTACATAAAAATGTGAAAATCTTCTTATAAGTGAACATAGAGAAAATGTTTCTTTAAAATACATATATTTATTTGATCATCGATAAAAACTGTTATGCTGAATGTTTAAAGAAGAGGAAAAATAAATGTTATCTGCATTTGTATATACCCTTAACCACAGGAATTTTGTTTCCACCCTATTTTTCTTTAGCTACCAGTTAAGTGTGCCTTCTAAAATGTAACTCACTCAACAATATTGAATTCTAAATTTTGTATTTTTAAATTTGGTTTCAATTGCTAGGTATTTTCCATAATTCTCTAATTACCCAATTAATTTGTTATTTTGGTAATTTTGCTTTATTATATTAGTAATTTAACTCTAGTGAATCTTAACCAAAACAGTTTTTTAATGTAATTTGGCCTTTCCAAAGTATTTTAAGTGTTTTGAACTTAAATAGATTTTTTAAATTTCTGTATTTGGAAGATCTTGCCAGATTTCTGCAAATGAAAAAAATGTTTCTGACTAAACCAATTTTAGATGACAGTACATAATAGTTTGGGGGAAAAAAACTTATCTGTTTATCTGTGTTTGTATAACAAAATCAATATTAAAGATTCTTTTAACACTTCTGGGCAAATAAAATATTAAGTAATTGCTAGTTTGTTTTCTCTCTTTTGAAGTCTGATAAATATAATTCTTGTTATCCAATGCCCAGATGTTAATATAAGCAGCTACTTTACTGAGGATGAATAAAGATCACATTTCAAATTCTGATGTATGTTTTAGAATTATTAATTCCATTTACAAAACTTTTAAAACACCAGCTGTTAGGAGATTATAATCCATTCAGTTGTCTTGTCTTCTAAAAAAAAGCAATTAAGTGATACTATGAAGAAATACATTAATAGTTCGCTAATTGTACGACATGTACCTTGTAAATTTATTTTACATTTAATGAAATAATTAACCTGAAAGGAAAAATTAACCTAGAAATATTTCTAGAAATATCCTTTAAATAGTTGATTTTGTGGTAATATTATAGTTTGTTGTTGTTGATGCTTTTGAAAAAATGGTATTTTTAATGTTTTTTTAAAAAGTGTGACTGCCTTTTGCGTGGCTAAAAGATACACTTTTATTGGCTTTATTTAAAATTAGGTAAGCTAACTTAAATATTTTTTTGTGACAGCCAAATGCCTAGCTTTCTGCAGATTCTATTTTTTTTGATAGATTATTGGATTATAAAATAGTTCGGAAGTGTGCCATTTGCTGGAGAGCTTTAAATTGTTCCTCCTTTTAATGTTTTTTAAACAGCTGTTTATACAAGAATTGTAAACAATATAGGACCATTACATTTAACACATACTGGATCTAAATTGATCTAATTGTTTACTGGTAAATCAAGGGCTTGTTTTAAGAGGAAAAATAATAATGTTGTTTTTTCTAAACATAGCAGTGACAACAATAATGGGGTTTTAGAAATAATCCTGTGTTTATCAATAATTATATATTAATCTAATTATAGTGGTATATTGTAACTCATTTATAAATAAACAGCTCCCAAAATATTTCCCATGACTCCAGTTAGTCTGGGTTAGTATTCTGATATGCTGAGTCTGGATTCACATTTAACAAGTTGATATTAGAGTAGCATTTAGTAATGTCAGCTATCTGTACCCAGCAGCCATGAAATTAAATCACTGCTTTGGTCAGGGACCCTGGTTTCTAAAGCACTGAGAGGTCTACAGATTCTTTTCTTCTGTGTTTAGCTACCAGTCTCTAGGAGAATAGTATCCAGTTTCTAGCTCTCTATAATCAACAGCTCATTACTGGCTAATTTTTTAAATTTAGTGAGAACTTTTACCTGTATCTGCGACTGGGGTTCTGTGTGTTGTTTACAACTGGGGATGAAGATGAGACTTTGTTTTCCACATAATAATGTTGATTTCACTTATTGCCATCAAAGAGCATAACAATAACTGGCATATATTTATTATATATATTTTTTGAGAGACAATGTTACTTTGGTAAAGGCTTTATAATGACTTTTGATCTGAAAGTAGATATTTGATATTTTAACATTGTGTGTATTGTCAGCTCGATCAAGAGATAGGTTAAGGAGCTAAGATGGTTTTTATACAGTTACAGAAATTACCATTCAGATTTCTAAAATCTGTGCAATAGTTAGTTTACTCTATTATTATTTTATTTTTCCCTATCTATTGTTTCTTTTAAATTTCATGTATTGTTAGGATGCTCAGAAATTTCATTGCCCTGTTATTTAAAATACCTTAGCATTTGCCTAAGCTTGTATATGTCTTCCATACTTCATGTATATGCATGCTTTTATCAGAAATTTTGACTTTACATCTTTCTTTTTATTATAAACGTTTTTGTTTATTTTCTGTTATTTAATCCTAGGTAGGTAAATTGCTTAAGCCTAGTGTAGAAGAACTTTAAAAAACTATGTTTCAATTCTTTCAAAGCCTTTAAAACTAATCTCAAGAACTTAGATTTCAATAATATATTTAGCTGTTCTTCCCAAAACAACTGTTTTAAATATTTACTATTTTTAGTGTTCCATTATTTTCTTAGTCCTTATTTTATTAACTTTAGCAGAATATTTAGAGACATTTGGTTAAATTTATTTTGAACACTTAATCTTTCCTATAAAAATCAATATAGTTTATAAGTATTAACCCTAAAACTGTAATGCAACAATGTTAATGACCAGTTTTAGAAACCTGGTGAGAGGTGTGTGCATGTATATGTACATTTCTTAGAACTGAAGAACTAAAATATTAATTTCAGGGTGGTTCCGGGAGGTGAATTGTTTGCTTCAGAAATACTTTGTATTTCTCTGTAGACGTGTCTTTAATTCATTCATCTGGCACATGTTTGAGTGCCTACTGTTTGCCAGTCACTGACTCAAGTTCTGGGAATAAAAGATACTGAAGCACAGTTTCTACTTGGGGGAACTCCCATCCTAGTTAGAGACACACTGGTAGATAAAAAAAATTCCAGTCTAAAGTGTGATGTACTAAAATAGAGCTGTATATGAGAAAGTGAGAAAGATGCAGTGTGACTCTAGCACAGGGAGTCCAGGGATGTGGGAGGAGATGATATGCTGGCAGTGGGTGGGAGTCCCATTGCATGGAGCACCTTATGCTGAAAGAAAGCAGTGTGTCTCCTGCTAACAGATAATAGTTAGGCAATGGAAGTCATTATTTGAGAGTATGACATGCTCACTTTTATGTTTTTAGATGATACTTTCTTATGACACCATGGATTATAAGTGAATTCAAGTTTTCCTAACTTGGATGGCCAGGTGAATAGTGACATCGTGAACTAAGATAGGGAATTCAGCAGAAGGGGCCAGATTGGGAGGGCAAAGAAAAAACCATGCGTCATTAAGTTTCTGTACCGAGAAGCTGCCCTGGTAGTACTGCTGTCAAGTAAGGTAGTTGGAGATACAGGCTCAGGACTCAGGAGAGAAGTGAGAGCTGGAAATGTAGCTTGGGAGTCATGAGTCTAGTCAAAGACTTAGGTAAGGATGAACCGAAAAAAGCATGAAAGTGAGATGGGAGGAGTGATAAATCAGAATTCTGGGGACTACCAACTTTGGAGAAACAGTGGAAGAGGAGATAAAAAGGAGTCCAAGAAAGAGCCACCGGAGGAGCAGAGAGGCCAGGAGAGCTTGGAGGCCTGAAAGCCAAGGGAAGGGAAAGTTCAAGGTGAGCAGCATACAGTGCCATGGAATTTAGGTATCCATTGAGTGTAAGAGGTCCTTGGTGACTTTAGTAAAAGTAGGCTCAGGGGCACAGTGTAAAAGCCTGGTTGAAGAAAGAATGAAACAGGTGAGGAAGCAAAAACAGCAGGCATAGCTTGTTTGCTCAATGTCATAAAAATAGTCATGAGTTAGTGTAGGCAAGGTATGTATTTAATGGCTATCATATAGAATACATGGTATTATGTGGTTATAATTGCGTAAGACAAACTGTCCACAAGGATATTGCAGCCTGTTCTCTAGGAGGAGAAAAGGTCTGTAGCTCTCTGTTCTTTCACCTTAGAAGTAAAGAATAAGTGAGCATCGGCAGTGAAAACTGAAATGGAGACTGAGCAGTATGAAATGAAGGGAACAAACAATTAGGAGTGAAAGCGTGAAACCACCTCTGAGTAGTCACAACTCTTGGCCAGCAGCATTATCCTAACGTTCTTCTCCCCCTCCCTACCACCCAAAATAAGACAAAACAAAAATAGAGCTTCCAGGTAGAAAACAGGTCAGGGTTTAAGGCCTCTTCCTAGAAACGACTTGGAGAAGAGGCACCTCTGTCTTGCTGTCACCGGCTTCTTCCAGCATAGGGAGCCCACCGTGTGCTACCTGTGGTGAGGCCTGGCCCTTCTAGATCCACTCTCCCTTTATGTTATGGGTGACAGGGAACAGGATGAACTAGGAGAAGCTAGGACCGGAGGCTGTATGGGCAGAAGGGGCTTGGCAGAGTTCCTGGGTGTGGCCAGCCAACGTGTTGAGGTCAGGAGGGTGGTTAGCAGGAGTGAATGAGTGCTGAGAAGGGCATCCGATGATCTTGCCAACAAATACACAAAATACCTGAAGTCTTGCTCAAGTGTGTGGTTCGGTATTCTTTGTTGGCCAAGTGGGAGACTGGAAGACTATGGTCAGGTGAAGACCAACATTTAGAGATAGCCTGTAAACAAGAGGTGAGCCGATGTGCCCTGGTTTAGTGAGATATCTGGGGGGAGACTCTCAACATAGCAGCAGTTGTCGGGAAGCAATTTTACCTTCGCTGAGATTTCACAAAACTTTTTAAATATAACTAGAGCAGATCTGAGAACTTGGAAGGGCAAGCAGCTAGCATGTTTATATACCTGGTAGCCCAATTCAGGGATGGGTCATAACAAAGAAGACCTTGACCAAGAGATCCCATGATGTTTCTAGTCAGGGTTCTAGGATATCTTGGCAGAGGGCTGTGGTGATCATGCCTTCTCTTGACTTAGATGTATTACATCTAAGATAAAAACCATAGCACTGTGAAACGTTTTGTGATGTACCTTAATAGACGAAATATTACCAAGCAAGAAGTTTACATCAAGGATATTGGTGGTACAATGGACAATGTCTTTATGTTCATCGAGTACGGAAACATTCTTAATGTTTACATTAAAACATTCTTAATTTTTATCTTTCATCCCTCTTACAAAAGCTGAGTATAACATTTTATGATATAGCTAAAATAATATTATCTAGAACTACTTCCTTTTTTTAATGAAATAGCTCTTTTTATTTATTTATTTTGGCTGTGTTGGGTCTTTGTTGCTGCGTGCGGGCTTTCTCTAGTTGTGGCGAGCTGGGGCTACTCTTCGTTGCGGTGCACAGGCCTCTCATTGCGGTGGCTTCTCTTGTTGCGGAGCATGGGCTCTAGGTGCGTGGGCTTCAGTAGTTGCAGCACGCGGGCTCAGTAGTTGCAGTACATGGGCCCTAGAGCACATGGGCTTCAGTAGTTGCAGCACACGGGCTCTAGGGCACGTGGGCTTCAGTAGTTGTGGTGCACAGGCCCAGTAGTTGTGGCTTGCGGGCTCTAGGTGCGCAAGCTTCAGTAGTTGTGGTGCACGGGCTTAGTTGCTCCATCGCATGTGGGATCTTCCTGGACCAGGGATTGAACCCATATCCCCTGCATTGGCAAGCGAATTCTTAACTACTGCGCCACCAGGGAAGTTCCTAGGACTACTTCCTTTTTTTTCCTCTTTCAAATATTTGTTGGTAAGCTGCCTTCTAATGCTTTAAGGATTGCAACTGGACAATGGCTTATTAAGTTGTCATTTGGACTACTGATTTTCAAATTTTCATGTGTGTGTACATCTCCTAGAGATCTTGTTAAAAGGCAGATTTTGGTTCAGTAGGTCTGGAGTGGGGCCTGAGGGTTCCGTATTTCTAACGTGCTCCCAGGTCATACCAATGCTGCTAATTCCTCAAACGCACTTTGAGAAGCAAGGCTTAAGACAATTTTTTAAAATGAGAACAGTAATACAGTTCATAGTTGAAGTATCCAGTGAGTCCCTCTTCCACTTTTACATAAAGAAGAACCATAGGTATGCTGTGGCCAGGGCTAAAATAATTTGCAAGGAGTTTTAAATCCTCTTGGACATTTAGACTAGTTATGGATTGAGACCATGTGATGCAGAAGAGATTGTTTGGACCAACAAACATTCAAGAGCAAGATTGTCTGCCTGTCTCACAAAAGAACTTTAGTATGACTCTTGCAGAATTGTGACTATTAAATCTTCTAGGATTACATTTTAGTTTCATTTAAGAAGTTAAAAATATTGGTCTATAAGGCATGCAGTTCTGCTTAAAGAAATCTCTTGAATTCATTATGGCTGTAATTCTGGTTTGTGTTGTTTTTGAAATTGTTGCCTACATTAACTTTTTCCCCTCTCAGCATGAGATTTGAAAAATATGCAATGGAAATGTATTTTTCTTAACTATTCTGGCTTACTCAAGCAATAGCTTCTACCTTCCTCTTTGTGAACACTTTCAATCTTTCCAATATACTTTCCTGTAGCAGTGCCAGTTTAGGGTACTATTGAGAATGTTTGAATCTTACATTGGCTCATGTAATGAAATGAAACACCGTCTATAATTAATGCTTACTTATGAGCTATCCTCTTGATAGATCTATAGGGAGAAAGTTTAAAAATCCTTTATGTGTAACTTTGTAATGCTACTTAAAAGTATATATCTATTCTCAAGCATAAATCACTATATGAAAATCTTAGGAACTGTTCTTCCGTAGGAGCAGTTGAAGACATTTTATCGGTAGCTGGGTTTTTGTGGTCTTCATGGCTGCTTGTGGCTTAGCCTAACTTCAGGGAGCCTAATAACACATTAAACATTTCAGGTAAGCAATGAGAAAAAGGAAGCATAGCAAGAAAAAAGTTAAAGATAGGGAGATAGATAGGCAGGCAGGCAGGCAGGCAAATGTATTGATAAATTTTCCAGAATTGATTGAATTCTAGAGAAGGGATTAGGCAAATGGGTAATCTTTTCTGGGCTCTAATTTACTAGAATGAAATTCCCTAAATCAGGGACTTTTTTGTCTTATTCACCGCTATATCCTCAGTACCTAGAACAGTGCTTAGCTCAAAATAGACACTCAGTAAGTATTTATTAAATTAATGACTGAAGCCAAGGGGACCCTTTGGAATGGGGTAGAGACAACTAGAATCTAAATGAGGGTGACCACACAGCCTTGCACAGATAACCAAACTAGGATATTTGAGGGATGACTGTAATGATGAGTGGAAGCTTCTTTTTTTTTTTTTTTTTTCAGATCCCGGCTAGCTTTTATTTTATTTTTATTTTTATTTTTTTAACATCTTTATTGGAGTGTAATTGCTTTACAATGGTGTGTTACTTTCTGCTTTATAACAAAGTGAATCAGTTATACATATACATATGTTCCCATATCTCTTCCCTCTTGCATCTTCCTCCCTCCCACCCTCCCTATCCCACCCCTCTAGGTGGTCACAAACCACCGAGCTGATCTCCCTGTGCTATGCGGCTGCTTCCCACTAGCTATCTATTTTACGTTTGGTAGTGTTTATATGTCCATGCCACTCTCTCACTTTGTCACAGCTTACCCTTCCCCCTCCCCATATCCTCAAGTCCATTCTCTAGTAGGCCTGTGTCTTTATTCCCATCTTACCCCTAGGTTCTTAATGACCTTTTTTTTTTTTCTTAGATTCCATATATATGTGTTAGCATACGGTATTTATTTTTCTCTTTCTGACTTACTTCACTCTGTATGACAGACTCTAGGTCCATCCACCTCACTACAAATAACTCAATTTCATTTCTTTTTATGGCTGAGTAATATTCCATTGTATGTATGTGCCACATTTTCTTTATCCATTCATCTGTTGATGGACACTTAGGTTGCTTCCACGTCCTGGCTATTGTAAATAGGGCTGCAATGAACGTATTGGTACATGACTCTTTTTGAATTATGGTTTTCTCAGGGTATATGCCCAGTAGTGGGATTGCTGGATCGCATGGTAGTTCTATTTTTAGTTTTCTAAGGAACCTCCATACTGTTCTCCATAGTGGCTGTATCAATTTACATTCCCACCAACAGTGCAAGAGAGTTCCCTTTTCTCCACACCCTCTCCAGCATTTATTGTTTCTAGATTTTTTGATGATGGCCATTCTGACCTGTGTGAGATGATATCTCACTGTAGTTTTGATTTGCATTTCTCTAATGATTAGTGATGTTGAGCATTCTTTCATGTGTTTGTTGGCAATCTGTATATCTTCTTTGGAGAAGTGTCTATTTAGGTCTTCTGCCCATTTTTGGATTGGGTTATTTGTTTTTTTGTTATTGAGCTGCATGAGCTGCTTGTAAATTTTGGAGATTAATCCTTTGTCAGTTGCTTCATTTGCAAATATTTTCTCCCATTCTGAGGGTTGTCTTTTGGTCTTGTTTATGGTTTCCTTTGCTGTGCAAAAGCTTTTAAGTTTCACTAGGTCCCATTTGTTTATTTTTGTTTTTATTTCCATTTCTGTAGGAGGTGGGTCAACAAGGATCTTGCTGTGATTTATGTCATGGAGTGTTCTGCCTATATTTTCCTCTAAGAGTTTGATAGTGTCTGGCCTTACATTTAGGTCTTTAATCCATTTTGAGTTTATTTTTGTGTTTAGGTGTTAGGGAGTGTTCTAATCTCATACTTTTACATGTACCTGTCCAGTTTTCCCAGCACCACTTATTGAAGAGGCTGTCTTTTCTCCACTGTATATTCTTGCCTCCTTTAGTGGAAGCTTCTTGATGCTTCATCCTCTGCTTGAAAGAGTGGCACCCTTTAATGAATACCTTGTCCCTGGGGTGGATGCCAATGGAATATTATGACTGTGACTCAAGGATTAGTTTCCACAGTGGAGTCTGATTCATAGCCTACATATTCCACTAACTAGTACCGTAGAAGTACGTGTCTGGGTAGAGGCTCAGATCAAGTTTTCTGAAAAGAAGATTGAATGGGCCAAAAGTTTTAAGGGTATTTAAACAAAGGCCATTTGACTGGCTTTAAGTTTATCATTGTTTAATAAAATGACTTCATTTCAGACTTGATGTAAGAGCTGGCTTCTCAGTGTTGTTCCCGGAATTTCAAGTAACTGTTTTAGCTAAGAATGACCTTTACCTTTTGTACCAAGACTGAAAGACTGAACCCTCTTAAGGAGTCACAGAGCTTAACGCAAACTCGAGTCATCTTCAAAGTAAATGAGTCTAACAAGTATTTATCAGAAATAGAATATGTGCCTGCTGCGAGTGGCAAATATTATTCCTGGCTTTGAAGAGTTTCTAATTTAGATAAGAAGACAGCATTATCCATTTAAAAAAAGAACCAGAGAACAGTAAAATAATATATAATAATGTCCGTATACCTACTTCAGGCAGGTGAGCGCCTAAACTCTGAGCTATGTGGTCGTCTCTATAATTTTTAACTAATTTAAATTTTTATCAAGATGACACATGTGCCTGTTTTAAAAATCAGGTGTTTTTTTCTTTGAAGATTTCCTTTCTGCCTTTTTCTCTGTGTTCTCTCTTCCCAGAATTCCTGTTAGCCAAAGTTTGCACCTCCCAGATTGATCTTATAATTTACTTTTCTCTCCTGTTTTCTGTTTCTTTGCCTCCTTATTCTACTTTCTGGAAGATTTCCCTCAGTTTTTTCTTCTCTTTAATTTTAAAATTGTGGTTATTTTAATTTCTCAAGTTCTAGTTTTTTGATGATTCCCTATTCTTATTCTTGTTTTATAAGTGTAATCGCTTATCTCTCTGAGAATATTTTACTTAAGGCTTTTTCTTTTAAGTTTTGTTATGGGTCCTACATTGTCTCTGGTTCCTGTGGGCCGTTTTGCTGTTGTTGTTGTTTGTTCCTCTTTGTTATTAGACATCGTCCTCCAGGTGGCTGGTGAACCTTGGCTGTCTATTCCTGTTTGAGAGTGAGTCACTATGAAGTTATCTGGAGGCTCTGTAATTCTGTGGGGCTTTTCAAATGGTACACTTCATTGTAGGGAGACTTCTAACTGTCAGTATCTGGAGGTCTTTTCTCAAAGGTCAGTTTGTTTCTCCAGAGAAGAAACTTGCAACGATTGCCCAGTTATGTTTTGTAGCCCTGGTTAGTGATAAACTAGAAATGGAGGTGATTTCTTTCATAGGTTCTGAAACTGAGTTAGTTCAAGGTAAACCATGCCTTAAAAGTGATATTTACTTATCAAATTCTTAAGGTACTGATTATAATTTAATTAATATAGTCAGTAAAGTGCCTGATTTTCATATCTGTTGTCTGAAATACATTGTGTATATTCTAGAAGTGAAGATGCTCGTAGAAAGACCAAATTTAAACATCCTTTATAAAAGAATCTGTAGTTTCCTTAACACATCTCCCAACCTTTTACATTCTTGGCAGTATATTTAAATGTAAATGTGTGTGCCTGTCCTCTGAGAAAGAGGATAGACCTGTTAAAACTGTGTTTGGGTACAGGAGAGAAGGAAGAGGAGACCAAAATGACCCCCTAATGGAGAAGAACATTGGGTGCTTACTGTCACACTAGAACCTGAAACCTCATCACTGATTGTTTTAACTTGGACAAAATCCTGATATATTCTTTTTTAAACTCTTAACCTGATATCTGTAAAAGTTTAAATCAGTCAGCATACGTTATATACCACATTTCAAAAAACTCTCTGAGATAGTGATTATCTCCACATTAGAAATAAGAGAACAAGCTCAGAAAAGTTAAAATGATGTAGTCAGGATCGCAAGTCTAGTAAATGTTATGTTACTTACTTACTTACTCAGCTCTGTTATGTACTCTAAAGCCCTTTTCTACATTTCTAACCAAGAGGAATTCATTTTTCACTACAATAGGGGGAATCTACAGGATAAATAAAGCTGCTTGGGGAAGGTTATTTTAGTAAAAATAGCATCATACAGAACAAAAAGAGAGTTGTCTAAAGGAAAGTTTCCACTTGGGCTGACTGCAATCTGATGACTAACTTTTACTCTCTGAAGAAGTCCTGATCAAGTCCTGTTTGCTTGCCATTGTTGAGTGAAAGTGAGGTTCAGGGATTATTTAAGCCTATTTCTAGAGAACCAGTTTATCTCTGAAACTTTTATATTTCTTCTTCTGACTTGTGACCCAACACTTATACTACTTTCTTCTTTCTGATTAATTTTATTGATCAAATATCACATACTGTGTGTTTCTACCTCCCGCAACTCTTTGAGTTTCACTATGTTCTTTTCCTTCAATAACTATTATAAACTACCTAAATCGATGGAAGCTGTGTCTTTTCTTCCCTAATATTTTAAAACTTTTTATTGTGGAAAATTTCAAACACACACAAAAGTAGAAAGAATAATGCAGTGATCCCCCCGTGTGAGCCCCTAGTGAATTCCCAATTTCAATAATTACCAACATTTTGTCCATCAGGTCATCCATCTTTTCCCATCCCTTTTTTTTTTAATTATTATTTTTTTTTTTTGGAGTATAGTTGATTTACACTTTTGTGTTAGTTTCTGCTGTACAGCAAAGTTAGTCAGTTAGACATACCCATATATCCACTCTTTTTTAGATTCTTTTCCCATGTAGGTCATTACAGCATATTGAATAGTTTCCTGTGCTATTCAGCAAGTTCTTATTAGTTATCTATTTTATATATAGTAGTGTGTAAGTGTGTATATGTCAATCCCAATCTCCCAATTTATTCCTCCCCCCGGTAACCACAAGTTTATTTTTAACATCTGTGACTCAATTTCTATTTTGTAAATAGGTTCCTTTGTACCATTTCTTTAGATTCCACATATAAGTGATATCATATGATATTTGTCTTTCTCTGTCTGACTTACTTAACTCAGTATGACAATCTCTGGGTCCATCCGTGTCACTGTAAATGGCATTATTTCGTTCTTTTTTATGGCTGAGTAATGTTCAGTAATCGTATATATGTACCACATATTCTTTATTCATTCCTCTGTTGATGGACATTTAGGTTGCTTCCACATCCTCTCCTCCTTTTTTTCTGTAAGTTTTTTAAAGTAAATCCCATACAGCATGGAATTTTACCCATAAATACTTCAGAGTGTATCTGTAATGGAGAAGGACCTTTTAAATATACCAAAGTACCATTCAATTATCACACTTAACAAAATTAACAATAGTTCTAAACTGTTTTGACTGGATCTCTTTCTAAGTCATCTAGGTCATTTTAGTGTTGACATAACTCAAGATGGATTCTTCTCCTTTAACACGTGTCTGTCTAATTCTTCATCTATGTTATGATCTTCATTTCACTTTGGGGCTGAGCATGCCAATTATTTAGCATAGGATTTTCTGTGTCTTTAATCAGACATTTTTTGATAATACATTTGTTATCGATGTAATTGAGGCTGTATTCTGGAACCTAAAAGTAAGGTTAGAGTTAGGACTTAGAATTGATCACCTAACTACACCTTACCTCCACCTTAATCGCCACAAGTCTTCAGTGAGCTGGGATACCTTATCTTCTTCATTCCCCAGTAGAGTGAAAATGTGCTCTATAGTGAATTAGCTGTATTAATTCCTCTTAAAGCTTCTCTGCGTCTTAATTTCATGTTTAGGGAACATGAAGTGTATGAAACTTGGTGAAGTTATTTTGAGGACTGGAAATTTGATATCTGTTTGGCTAATAGTTGGTGCTCAGTAAAAAGTGGCTATTATTATCTGCCTTATAATATTGTTGTGAGAGTTTATGAAGGTGTGCTGTACACTAAAAAGTGACACAGTGCATAACCTAATAATAATTGTTTTATATATGTACAATCTGAATCATATATAAATCTAAGAATCCAGGTTAACAGTTAAGTAATAGTAAATTCATGAAAAGAACATTTGAAAAAGTAATGCAGGGACTTCCCTGGTGGTCCACTGGCTAAGATTCAGCACTCCCAATGCAGGGGGCCCGGGTTCGATCCCGGGTCAGGGAACTAGATCCCACATGCCGCAACTAAAGATCCCACATGTGGCAACTAAGATCCCGTGTTCTGCAACTAAATACAGACTAGAAATCTAGGGAAGCACTTCTTCCTAAGACTCTGAATTAAAGATCATGATACATTTTTCAACTGAATATGGTTTTTCCAAAGCCGTATTAAAATGTAAAGCACAATTCTTTTCACTTATACTCAATTTCGATTATGTATATTCTTGGGGACAAAACTACATCAAGACTAAGATATTCAAAATAAAGACAGAAATAAATAAGAATTATACAGAAAATTAACAGGAGGAGACCATTAGAATCTGGAAAGTCCTCTAAGTGGGCCACAAGCCACTTATTATGCAATAATTGGTAGTTCTAAACAAGGTGACCCTATTTTTTTTAATCCCTCATTGAAAATATTGACTCATAAGAGATAGCCTTACTCATCTTATGTCACTGATAGAGTCAGCTTCTAGCCATAAGGTGATAGATTGTTGTTTTTTAAAACATCTTTATAGGAGTATAATTGCTTTATAATGTTGTGTTAGTTTCTGCTGTATAACAAAGAAAATAAGCTATATATTATATATACATATACATATATATATATATACATATATTCCCATATCCCCTCCCTCTTGCATCTCCCTCTCATCCTCCCTGTCCCACCCCTCGAGGTGGTCACAAAGCACCAAACTGATCTCCCTGGGCTATGTAGCTGCTTCCCACTAGCTATCTCTTTTACATTTGGTACTGTATATATGTCAGTGCTACTGTCTCACTTCGTCCAAGCTTACCCTTCCCCCTCCCCATGTCCTGAAGTCCATTCTCTATGTCTGCATCTTTATTCCTGACCTGCCCCTGATTCATCAGAACCATTTTTTTTTTTAGATTCCATATATATGTGTTAGCATACGGTATTTGTTTTTCTCCTTCTGACTTACTTCACTCTGTCTGACAGCCTCTAAGTCCATCCACCTCCCTACAGATAACTCAATTTCATTTCTTTTTATGGCCCAGTAATGTTCCATTGTATATATGTGCCACATCTTCTTTATCCATTCATCTGTCGATGGACACCTAGGTTGCTTCCATGTCCTGGCTATTGTAAATAGTGCTGCAATGAACATTGTGGTACATGGCTCTTTTTGAATTATGGATTTCTCAGGGTATATGCCCAGTAGTGGGACTGCAGGGTGATATGATTGTTCTAGTTTTAGTTTTTTAAGGAACCTCCAAAGTCTTCTCCATAGTGGCTGAATCAATTTACATTCCCAGCAACAGTGCAAGAGGGTTCCCTTTTCTCCACACTCTCTCCAGCATTTATTATTTGTAGATTTTTTGATGATGGCCATTATGAACGGTGTGAGGTGACATCTCATAGTTTTGATTTGCATTTCTCTAATGATTAGTGATGTTGAGCATCCTTTCATGTGTTTGTTGGCAATCTGTATATCTTCTTTGGAGAAATGTCTATTTAGGTCTTCTGCCCATTTTTGGATTGAGTTGTTTGTTTTTCTGATATTGAGCCGCATGAGCTGCTTGTATATTTTGGAGATTAATCCTTTGTCAGTTGCTTCGTTTGCAAATATTTTCTCCCATTTTGAGGGCTCTCTTTTCATCTTGTTTATGGTTACCTTTGCTATGAAAAAGCTTTTAAGTTTCATTAAGTCCCATTTGTTTATTTTTGTTTTTATTTCCATTTCTCTAGGAGGTGAGTCAAAAAGGATCTTGCTATGATTTATGTCACAGAGTGTTCTGCCTATGTTTTCCTCTAAGGGTTTGATAGTGTCTGGCTTTACATTTAGGTCTTTAATCCACAGTGAGTTTAATTTTGTGTATGGTGTTAGGAAGTGTTCTAATTTCATTCTTTTACATGTAGCTATCCAGTTTACCCAACACCACTTATTAAAGATGCTGTCTTTTCTCCATTGTATATTCTTGCCTCCTTTGTCAAAGATAAGGTGACCATTTGTCTGTGGGTTTATCTCTGGACTTTCTGTCCTGTTCCATTGATCAATATTTCTGTTTTTGTGACAGTACCATACTGTCTTGATTACTGTAGCTTTGTAGTATAGTCTGAAGTCAGGGAGCCTAATTCCTCCAGCTCCATTTATCTTTCTCAAGATTGCTTTGGCTATTCGGGGTCTTTGATATTTCCATACGGATTGTGAAATTTTTTTGTTCTAGTTCTGTGAAAAATGCCCTTGGTAGTTTGATAGGGATCACATTGAATCTGTAGATTGCTTTGGGTAGTATAGTCATTTTCATAATATTGACTCTTCCCATCCAAGAACATGGTATATCTCTCCATCTGTTTATGTCATCTTTAATTTCTTTCATCATTGTCTTACAGTTTTCTGCATACAGGTCTTTTGTTTCCTTAGGTAGGTTTGTTCCTAGCTATTTTATTCTTTCTGTTGCAATGGTAAATGGAAGTGTTTCCTTAATTTCTCTTTCAGATTTTTCATCATTAGTGTATAGGAATGCAAGAGATTTCTGTGCATTAATTTTGTGTCCTGCTACTTTACCAAATTCATTGATTACCTGTAGTAGTTTTGTGGTCGCATCTTTAGGCTTCTCTATGTATAGTATCATGTCACCTGCAAACAGTGACAGCTTTACTTCTTCTTTTCTGATTTGGATTCCTTTATTTCTTTTTCTTCTCTGATTGCTGTGGCTAAAAGTTCCAAAACTATGTTGAATAGTAGTGGTGAGAGTGGGCAACCTTGTCTTGTTCCTGATTTTAGAGGATATGGTTTCAGTTTTTCACCATTGAGAATGATGTTGGCTGTGGGTTTGTCATATATGACCTTTATTATATTGAGGTAAGTTCTGTCTATGCCTACTTTCTGGAGTTTTTATCATAAATCATTGTTGAATTTTGTTGAAAGCTTTTTCTGCATCTATTGAGATTATCATGGTTTCTATCCTTCAATTTGTTAATATGGTGTATCACATTGATTGATTTGTGTATATTGAAGAATCCTTGCATCCCTGGGATAAATCCCACTTGATCATGGTGTATGATCCTTTTAATGTGTTGTTGGATTCTGTTTGCTAGTATTTTGTTGAGAATTTTGGCATCTGTGTTCATCAGTGATATTGGCCTGTAATTTTCTTTTTTTGTGACATCTTTTTCTGGTTTTGGGATCAGGGTGATGGTAGCCTCATATAAAGAGCTTGGGAATGTTCCTCCCTCTGCTATATTTTGGAAGAGTTTGAGAAACATGGATGTTAGCTCTTCTCTAAATGTTTGATGGAATTCACCTGTGAAGCCATCTGGTTCTGGGCTTTTGTTTGTTGGAAGATTTTTAATCACAGTTTCAATTTCAGTGCATGTGACTGGTCTGTTTATATTTTGTGTTTTTTCCTGGCTCAGTCTCAGAAGGTTTTGCTTTTCTAATAATTTTTCCATTTCTTCCAGGTTGTCCATTTTATTGGCATATAGTTGCTTGCAGTAATCCCTTTTGATCCTTTCTATTTCTGCAATGTCAGTTGCTACTTCTCCTTTTTCATTCCTAATTCTGTTGATTTGAGTGTTCTCCCTTCTTTTCTTGATGAGTCTGGCTAGTGGTTTATCAATATTGTTTATCGTCTCAAACAACCAACTTTTAGTTTTATTGATCTTTGCTGTCATTTCCTTTATTTCTTTTTCACTTATTTCTGATCTGATCTTTATGATCTCTTTCCTTCTGCTAACTTTGGGGGGTTTTTTTGTTCTTTCTCTAATTGCTTTAGATGTAAGTTTAGGTTATTTTTTTTTTTTCTTTTTTGCGGTACGCGGGCCTCTCACTGTTGTGGCCTCTCCCATTGCTGAGCACAGGCTCCGGACGCGCAGGCTCAGAGGCCATGGCCCAAGGGCCCAACCGCTCCACGGCACATGGGATCTTCCCGGACCGGGGCACGAACCCGTGTCCCCTGCATTGGCACGCGAACTCTCAACCACTGTGCCACCAGGGAAGCCCAAGTTTAGGTTATTTATTTGAGATTTTTCTTGTTTCTTGAGGAAGTATTGTATTGCTATAAACTTCCCTCTTAGAACTGCTTTTGCTGCATCCCATAGGTTTTGGGTCATCGTGATTTCATTGTCATTTGTTTCTAAGTATTTTTTGATTTCCTCTTTGATTTCTTCAGTGATCTCTTGGTTATTTAGTAGTGTATTGTTTAGCCCTCAATGTGTTTGTATTTTTTACAGTTTTTTTCCTGTAATTGATATCTAGTCTCATAGCATTGTGGTCAGAAAAGTTACTTGATACAATTTCAATTTTCTTAAATTTTCCAAGGCTTCATTTGTGACCCAAGATGTGATCTATCCTGGAGATGTTCCATGAGCACTTGAGAAGAAAGTGTATTGTGTTGTTTTTGGATAGAATGTCCTATACCTATCAGTTAAGTCCATGTTGTTTAATGTGTCATTTAAAGCTTGTGTTTCCTTATTTATTTTTATTTCGGGTCATCTGTCCATTGGTGAAAGTGGGGTGTTAAAGTTTCCTACTATGATTGTGTTACTGTCAATTTCCCCTTTTATGGCTGTTAGCATTTGCCTTAAATATTGAGGTGCTCCTATGTTGGGTGCATAAATATTTACAACTGTTAATTTTTAAATTTTTTCTTGTATTTTGATTTTTTCTTGATTTTTTCTTTGTATTTAATTTAATGTAGTTAATGTAGTGTCCCTCTTTGTCTCTTGTAATAGTCTTTATTTTAAAGTCTATTCTGTCTGATATGAGAATTGTTACTTCCAGCTTTCTTTTGGTTTCCATTTGCATGGAATATCTTTTTCTGTCCCCTCTTTTTCAGTCTGTATGTGTCCCTAGGCCTGAAGTGGGTCTCTTATAGACAGTATATATACAGGTCTTGTTTTTGTATCCATTTAGCCAGTCTGTGTCTTTTTCTTGCAGGATTTAATTCATTTACATTTAAGGTAATTATCAATATGTATGTTTCTATTACAATTTTCTTATTTGTTTTGGGTTTGTTTTTGTAGGTCTTTTCATCTTCTTGTGTTTCCTACCTAGAGAAGTTCCTTTAGCATTTGTTGTAAGGATGCTTTGGTGGTGCTGAATTCTCTCTTTTTTTTTTTTTTTTTTTTAGTTATTTCTGAGATATACATTTTAAAGTAATAACTAGAATTATGACTTATAACATTATACCAGAACATATAAGATTTTTAGAAATTCCATGTGATGTCTGAAACATTTATATTAACATATTTCCATACAAATAACCGAAAGAAAGTTTAGTATTAGTTGTTTTTAGTTTCTTTGTTTGTTTGTTTATACTGCAGGTTCTTATTGATCATCAATTTTATACACATCAATGTATACATGTCAATTCCAATCACCCAATTCAGCACACCACCATCCCCACCCGACCGCGGTTTTCCCCCCTTGGCGTCCATACGTTTGTTTGTTCTCTACATCTGTGTCTCAACTTCTGCCCTGCAAACCAGTTCATCTGTACCATTTTCTGGGTTCGACATACATGCGTTAATATACGATATTTGTTTTTCTCTTTCTGACTTACTTCACACTGTATGACAGTCTCTAGATCCATCCACATCTCAACAAATGACTCAATTTCGTTCCTTTTTATGGCTGAGTAATATTCCATTGTATCTGTGTACCACAACTTCTTTATCCATTTGTCTGTAAATGGGCATTTAGGTTGCTTCCATGATTGGGCTATTGTAAATTGTGCTGCAATGAACATTGGGGTGCATGTGTCTTTTTCAATTATGGTTTTCTCTGGGTATATGCCCAGTAGTTGGATTGCTAGATCATATGGTAATTCTATTTTTATTTTTTTAAGGAACCTCCATACTGTTCTCCATAGTGGCTGTATCAATTTACATTCCCACCAACAGTGCAAGAGGGTTACCTTTTTTCTGCACCCTCTGTAGCATTTGTTGTTTGTAGATTTTCTGATGATGCCCATTCTAACTGGTGTGAGGTGATACCTCATTGTAGTTTTGATTTGCATTTCTCTAATAATTAGTGATGTTGAGCAGCTTTTCGTGTGCTTCTTGGCCATCTGTATGTCTTCTTTGGAGAAATCTCTATTTAGCTCTTCTGACCAATTTTGGATTGGGTTGTTTGTTTCTTTAATATTGAGCTGCATGAGCTGTTTACATGTTTTGGAGATTAATCCTTTGTCTGTTGATTCATTTGCAAATATTTTCTCCCATTCTGAGGGTTGTCTTTTCATCTTGTTTACGGTTCCCTTTGCTGTGCAAAAGATTTGAAGTTTCATTAGGTCCCATTTGTTTATTTTTTTTTTATTTCCATTACTCTAGGAGGTGGATCAAAAAAGATCTTGCTGCGATTTATGTCAAAGAGTGTTCTTCCTATGTTTTCCTCTAAGACTTTTATAGTGTCCGGTCTTACATTTAGGTCTCGAATCCATTTTGAGTTTATTTTTATGTATGGTGTTAGGAAGTTTTCTAATTTCATTCTTATACGTGTAGCTGTCCAGTTTTCCCAGCACCACTTATTGAAGACACTGTCTTTTCTTCATTTTATACCTTTCCCTCATTTGTCATAGATTAGTTGGCCATAGGTGCGCGGGTTTATTTCTGGGCTTTCTATCTTGTTCCATTGATCTATGTTTCTTTTTTTGTGCCAGTGCCATATTGTCTTGATTACTGTAGCTTTTTAGTATAGTCTGAAGTCAGGGAGTATGATTCCTCCAGTTCCATTTTTCTCCCTCACGATTGCTTTGGCTATTCGGGGTCTTTTGTGTCTCCATACAAATTTTAAGATATTTTGTTCTAGTTCCATAAAAAATGCCATTGGTAATTTGATACGGATTGCATTGAATCTGTAGATTGCTTTGGGTAGTATAGTCATTTTCACAGTATTGATTCTTCTAATCCAAGAACATGGTATATCTCTCCATCTGTTGCTATCATCATCAATTTCTTTCATCAGTGTCTTATAGTTTTCTGCATACAGGACTTTTGTCTCCCTAGGTAGGTTTATTCCTAGGTATTTTATTCTTTTTGTTGCAGTGGTAAATGGGAGTATTTCTATGACTTCTCTTTCACATTTTTCATCATTAGTGTATAGGAATGCAAGAGATTTCTGTGCATTAATTTTGTTTCCTGCTACTTTACCAGATTCATTGATTACCTGTAGTAGTTTGTGGTCGCATCTTTAGGCTTCTCTATGTATACTATCATGTCATCTGCAAACAGTGACAGCTTTACTTCTTCTTTTCTGATTTGGATTCCTTTATTTCGTTTTCTTCTCTGATTGCTGTGGCTGAAAGTTCCAAAACTATGTTGAATAGTAGTGGTGAGCGTGGGCAACCTTGTCTTGTTCCTGATTTTAGAGGATATGGTTTCAGTTTTTCACCATTGAGAATGATGTTGGCTGTGGGTTTGTCATATATGGCCTTTATTATGTTGAGGTAGGTTCCCTCTATGCCCACTTTCTGGAGTTTTTATCATAAATCGGTGTTGAATTTTGTCAAAAGCTTTTTCTGCATCTATTGAGATGATCGTATGGTTTTTCTCCTTCAGTTTGTTAATATGGTGTATCACATTGATTGATTTGCGTATATTGAAGAATCCTTGCATCCCTTGGATAAATCCCACTTGATCACAATGTATGATCCTTTTAATGTGTTCTTGGATTCTGTTTGATAGTATTTTGTTTAGCATTTTTGGATCTAATTCATCAGTGATATTGGTCTGTAATTTTCTTCTTTTGTAGTATCTTTGTCTCATTTTGGTATCAGGGTAATGGTGGCCTCATAGAATGAGTTTGGGAGTGTTCCTTCCTCTGCAGTTTTTTGGAAGAGTTTGAGAAGGATGGGTGTTAGCTCTTCTGTAAATGTTTGCTAGAATTCACCTGTGAAGCCATCTGGTCCTGGACTTTTGTTTGTTGGAAGATTTTTAATCAAAATTCCAATTTCATTACTTGTGATTGGTCTGTTCATATTTTCCGTTCCTTCCTGGTTCAGTCTTGGAAGGTTATACCTTTCTAAGAATTTGTCCTTTTTTCCAGGTTGTCCATTTTATTGGCATAGAGTTGCTTGTACTAATCTCTTAGGATGCTTTGTATTTCTACAGTGTCTGTTGTAAATTCTCCTTTTTCATTTCTAATTTTATTGATTTGAGTCCTCTGTCTCTTTTTCTTGATGAGTCTTGCTAATGGTTTATCAATTTTGTTTATCTTCTCAAAGAAGCAGCTTTTATTTTTATTGAACTTTGCTATTGTTTTCTTTGTTTCTATTCCATTTATTTCTGCTCCTGTCTTTATGATTTCATTCCTTCTTCTAACTTTGGGTTTTGTTTGCTCTTCTTTCTCTAGTTCCTTTAGTTGTAAGGTTAAATTGTTTACTTGAGTTTTTTTTTTTCTTGAGGCAGGCCTGTATAGCTATAAACTTCCCTCTTAAAACTGCTTTTGCTGCATCCCATAGGTTTTGGATCGTCATGTTTTCACTGTCATTTGTCTCTAGGTATTTTTTGATTTCCTCTTTGATTTCTTCAGTGATCTTTTGGTTACTTAGTAACGTATTGTTTAGCCTCCATGTGTTTGTGTTTTTTACGTTATTTTCCCTTAATTCATTTCTAATCTCCTAGTGTTGTGGTCAGAAAAGGTGCTTGATATGATTTCAATTTTCTTGAATTTACTGAGGTTTGATTTGTGACCCAAGATGTGATCTATCCTGGAGAATGTTCCATGCGCACTTGAGAAGAAAGTGTAATCTGCTGTTTTTGGATGGAATGTTCTATAAATATGTGTTATTTAAAGCTTCTGTTTCCTTATTTATTTTCATTTTGGATGATCTGTCCATTGGTGTAAGTGAGGTGTTAAAGTCCCCCACTATTATTGTGTTACTGTCGATTTCCTCTTTTACAGCTGTTAGCAGTTGCCTTATGTATTGAGGTGCTCCTGTGTTGGGTGCATATATATTTATAATTGTTATATCTTCTTCCTGGATTGATCCCTTGAATATTATGTAGTGTCCTTCTTTGTCTCTTTTAACATTCTTTGTTTTAAAGTCTATTTTGTCTGATACGAATATAGCTACTCCAGCTTTCTTTTGATTTCCATTTGCATGGAATATCTTTTTCCATCCCCTCACTTTCAGTCTGAATGTGTCCCTAGGTCTGAAGTGGGTCTCTTGTAGACAGCATATATATGGGTCTTGTTTTTGTATCCATTCAGCAAGCCTGTGTGTTTTGGTTGGAGCATTTAATCCATTCACGTTTAAGGTAATTATCGATATGTATGTTCCTATGACCATTTTCTTAATTGTTTTGGGTTTGTTTTTGTAGGTCCTTTTTTGTCTTGTGTTTCCCACTTAGAGAAGGTCCTTTAGCATTTGTTGTAGAGCTGTAGAGACCAACACTAGCAAGTACGTCTGGTTCAGTCTCCTCTGGGGTCACTGCTCCTTCCCCTGGGTCCCGATGTGCACACTACTTTGTGTGTTCCCTCCAAGAGTGGAGTCTCTGTTTCCCCAAGTCCTGTCAAAGTCCTGCAATCAATTCCCGCTAGACTTCAATGTCTGATTCTCTAGGAATTCCTCCTCCTGTTTCTGGACCCCCAGGTTGGGAAGCCTGACGTGGGGCTCACAACCTTCACTGCAGTGGGTGGACTTCTGTGGTATAAGTGTTTGCTAGTCTGTGAGTCACCCATCCACCAGTTATGGGATTTGATTTTACTGTGATTGTGCCCCTCTTACCATCTCATTGTAGCTTCTCCTTTTTCTTTGGATGTGGGGTATCTTTTTTGGTGAGTTCCAGTGTCTTCCTGTCGATGCTTGTTCAGCAGCTAGTTGTGATTCTGGTGTTCTTGCAAGAGGGAGTGACAGCACATCCTTCTACTCCACCATCTTGGTTCCTCCTGAATTCTCTTAACTTTTGCTTGTCTGTATATGTTTTAATTTCTCCATCAAATCTGAATGAGATCCTTGCTGGGTAGAGTAATCTTGGCTGTAGGCTTTTCCCTTTCATCACTTGAAATATATCCTGCCAGCCCCTTCTGGCTTGCAGAGTTTCTGCTGAAAGATCAGCTGTTAACCTTATGGGGATTCCCTTGTATGTTATTTGTTGCTTTTCCCTTGCTGCTTTTAATATTTTTTCTTTGTATTTAATTTTTAATAGTTTGATTAATATGTGTCTTGGCTTGTTTCTCCTTGGATTTAACCTGTATGGGACTCTCAGTGCTTCCTGGACTGGATTAATTATTTCCTTTCCCATGTTATGGAAATTATCAACTATAATCTCTTCAAATATTTTCACAGACCCTTTCTTGTTGTCTTCTTTTTCTGGGACCCCTATAATTCAATGTTGCTGTGTTTAATGTTGTCCCAGAGGTCTCTGAGACTGTCCTCAATTCTTTTCATTCTTTTTTCTTCATTCTGCTCTGTGGTAGCTATTTCCACTGTTTTACCTGCCAGGTTACTTATCCGTTCTTCTGCCTCAGTTATTCTGCTATTGATTCCTTCTAGAGAATTTTTAATTTCATTTATTGTGTTGCTCATTGTTTGTTTGTTCTTTAATTCTTCTAGGTCCTTGTTAAACTTTTGTTTTATTTTCTCTATTCTATTTCCAAGATTTTGGATCATCTTTACAATCATTACTCTGAATTCTTTTTCAGGTAGTCTGCCTCTTTCCTCTTCATTTGTTTGCTATGGTGGGTTTTTACCTTGCTCTTTCATCTCCTGCATATTTCTGTGTCTTCTCATTTTGCTTAACTTACTGTGTTCGGGGTTTCCTTTTCACAGGCTGCAGGTTTGTAGTTCCTGTTGTTTTTGGTGTCTGCCCCCACTCGGTAAGGTTGGTTCCATGGCTTTGGTAGGCTTCCTGGTGGAGGGGACTGGTGCCTGCGTTCTGGGGGCTGGGGTTGGATCTTGTCTTTCTGGTGGGCAGGGCTGCATCCAGTGGTGTGTTTTGGGGTGTCTGTGAACTTAGTATGATTTTAGGCAACCTCTCAGCTAATGGGTGGGCTTGTGTTCCTGTCTTACTAGTTGTTTGGCATGGGGCATCCAGCACTGGAGCTTGCTGGCCTTTGGGTGGAGCTGGGTCTTAGCTTTGAGATGGAGATCTCTGGGAGAGGTCTTGCTGATTGATATTACATGTGGCCGGGAGGTCTCTGGTGGTCCAACGTCCTGAAGTCGGCTCTCCCACATCAGTGGCTCAGGCCTGACACCCGGCCGGAGCACCAAGACCCTGTCAGCCACACGGCTCGGCCAGCCGTCCTGTCACAGAGTCGACTGAGGGCCGGGCCACCAGTCGGGGGACTTCTCTCCTCGGTCCTGGAGATGCCTGAGGGGTGGCCTCCTGTCAGGGGATTCCCTGTCAGGTACAATTGCCTGAGGGCAAGGCGTCGGATCTCAGTGATAGATTCTTTTTGTTCATTTAGACTAAACAATTCCAGACCTCTCAAAAGATGGTTTGTGTTTGTTTGTTTATTTTTTCAATAGACTTTATTTTTTAGAGCAGTTTTAGCTTCACAGCATTAGTGAGCAGAGGTACAGAGCTTTCCTATATACTCCCTACCCTGACCTATGCAGCCTCCTCCTTTATCTATATCCCCCACCAAAGTGGTACATTCGTTACAATTAATAAATCTACATTGACATATCATTATCATCCAGAGTCCATAGTTTACTTTAGGGTTCATTCTTGGTGGTATTCGTTCTGTAGGTTTGTACAATTTTATAATGTCATGTTTCCACAATTATAGTGTCATACAGAGTAGTTTCACTGCCCTAAAAGTCCTCTGTGCTTTGCATCTTCATCTGTCCATCCCGTAACCCCTGGCAACCATGATCTTTCTGCTATCCCCATAGTTTTGCCTTTTCCAGAATGTGTTGTAATTGAAATCATACAGTATGTAGCCTTTTCAGCTGGGCTTCTTTCACTTACTAATACTCATTTACGTTTCATCCATCTCTTTTCATAGCTTGATAACTAGTTCGTGGTTTTTGATAACTGGTTTTTTTTTGTAGTGCTAAATAATATTACATTGTCCAGATGTACCTTAGTTTATTTGTACATTCACTGAAGGACATCTTGGTTGTTTCCAAGTTTTGGCAGTTGTGAATGAAGCTGCTATAAATATCTGTGTGCAGGTTTTTGTGCAAACATAATTTTTCAGTTCCTTTGGGTAGATACCAAGGAGTGTGATTGCTGGATCATATGATAAGAGTAAGTTTAATTTTGTAAGAACCACCCAACTGTCTTCTGAAGTAGCTCTACAATTTTTCAATCCCACCATCAAAGAATGAGAGTTCCTATTGTTCCATATCCTTATCAGCATTTGGTGTTGTCAGTGTTCTGGATTTTGGCCATTCTTATATGTGTGCTATGGTATCTTGCTGTTGTTTTAATTTGCGGTTCCCTGATGACATATGATATGGAGTATCTTTTTTTTTTTTTTTTTTTTTGCGGTACGCGGGCCTCTCACTGTTGCGGCTTCTCCCATTGCGGAGCACAGGCTCCGGACGCGCAGGCTCAGCGGCCATGGCTTATGGGCCCAGCCACTCCACGGCATGTGGTATCTTCCCGGACCAGGGCACGAACCCATGTCCCCCGCATCGGCAGGCGGACTCCCAACCACTGTGCCACCAGGGAAGCCCTGGGGTATCTTTTCATATGCTTGTATGCCATCTGTATATCCTCTGTGGTGAGGTGTCAGCTAAGGTCTTTGGCCCATATTTTAATCGTGTTGTTTTCCTCTTGTTGAGTTTTCAGCATTCTTTGTATATTTTGGATAATAATCCTTTATCAAATGTGTCCTTTGCAAATATTTTCTCCCAGTCTGTGGCTTGTCTTTCATTCTCTTGACAGTGTCTTTCACAGAGTAGAAATTTTTTAATTTGATTAAAGTCCAGTTTATCAGTTATTTTTTTCATGGAACATGAAAGAAATATTATATTTGGTATTATATTTATCATAATATATTGGTATTATATTTAAAAAGTCATCGCCATACCCAAGTCCATCTAAATTTTCTCCTATGTTGTCTTATAGGATTTGCATAGTTCTACATTTTACATTTAGATCTGTGAACCATTTTGAGTTAATTTTTATGAGGGGTTTAAGGTCTGTGTCTAGATTCATTTTTTTGCTTGTGAATGTCCAGTTGTTTCAGCACCACTTGTTGAAGAGACTATCTTTTCTGCATTGTATTGACTTTGCTCCTTTGTCAAAAAACCCACATATTTATATGGGTCTATTTCCGGGCTCTCTATACTGTTCCACTCTTCTATTTGTCTATTCTTTCACCGTTAGCACACTGGAATATTGTAGTTGTACAGCGAGGTACTGTCCGTCCTCCAACTTCGTTCTTGTCCCTTAATATTTTGTTGGCTATTCTGGGTGATTTGTGTCTCCATATAGTAAGCTTTAGAATCAGTTTTCAACATCCACAAAATAACTTGCTGGGATTTTGACTGGGATTGCCGTGAATTTATAAATCAAATTTGGAAGAACTGATATATTGACGATATTGAGTCTTCCTGTCCATGAGCATAGAATATTTTTCCATCTATTTAGTTCTTCAAATTCATTCATCAGAGTTTTGTAGTTTTCCTCATATAGATCTTGTATGTATTTTATTTAAGTTATCTCTTAAGTACTTCATTTTGGGGAGTGCTATTCTAAATGGTATTGTGTTTTTTTATTTCAAATTCTACTTGTTCACTGGTATGTAGGAAAGCAATTGACTTTTCTATATTAACCTTTTATCCTTGCTATAATTGCTCATTAGTTCCAGGAGTTTTTTGGTCATTTTTTAAAATTGTCTACAAAGATTATCATGTCATCTGCAAATAAAGAGTTTTATTTCATCTTCCCCAACCTATATATCTTTTATTTCCTTTTCTTGTCTTATTATATAAACTAAGACTTCAGTACAGTGTTGAAAAGGAGTGGTGAAGAGGGATACCCTTTACTTGTTCCTGATCATAGTGGTAAAGCATCTAGTTTCTCACCAGTTAGTATGATGTTAGATGTAGGTTTTTTTGTAGATGTTCCTTATCAAGTTGAGAAAGTTCCCCTCTTTTCCTAGTTTTTATCATGAATTGGTGTTGGTTTTTGTTAAATGTTTTTCCTGCACCTAGATATGAACATGTGATTTTTCTTCTTTAACCTGTTGATATGATAGATCACATTAATTAATTTTGAATGTTGAAATAACTTGCAAACCTGAACTAAATCCCAGTTGGTTGTGGTGTATAATTCTTTTTATACATGGTTGGATTTAATTTGCTAATACTTTTTTGAGGATTTTTACATCTATGTTCATGAGAGATATTGGTCTGTGGTTTTCTTTTCTTATATAATGTCTTCATCTAGCTTTGGTATCAAGGTAATGCTGGCATCATAGACGAGTTAGGAAGTATTCCCTTACTTCTGTCTTCTGAAAGAGTTTGGTGTAATTGTCTTCTGAAAGAACTGTATAATTTCTTTTTTAAATGTTTTGTTGAATTCACCAGTATATCCATCCGGGCTTGGTGCTTTCTGTATTTTTAGGTTATCAATTACTGATTTAGTTTGTAGATATAGGCCTACTCAGATTGTCTATTAATAGTTGTTTTCAAATATCACAGTTTTTTACTGATAACATTGTTTTCATTTAAATAAGCTTATAATATTTGAAGACATTAAAATAAATCTTATTTTGTGAAAGTCACATTATAATTTGGTTTTTATTTTATTATTGATCTTTAGGAATCAAATAATCTCCTAACTGTTATCTGTATTTTTTAATGTTTTCAACAAAAGATTACTTTTAAAAAAGGAAACATATCCTAGTGTGCCCATTTATCCTTTTTTTAATTTATTTTTTTTGTTTTTGGTTTTCTTTGAATTTTTGAACTTTATTTTATTTATGTTTTTATACAGCAGGTTCTTATTAGTCATCCATTTTATACACATTGGTGTATATACATGTCAAACCCAATCTCGCAATTCATGAAACTACCACCCCCACCCACCGCTGCTTTCCCCCCTTGGAGCTCATACGTTTGTTCTCTACATCTGTCTCAATTTCTGCCCTGCAAACCGGTTCATCTGTACCATTTTTCTACATTCCAAATATATGCATTAATATACGATATTTGTTTTTCTCTTTCTGACTTACTTCACTCTGTATGACAGGCTCTAGATCCATCCACGTCTCAACAAATGACTCAATTTCATTCCTTTTTATGGCTGAGTAATATTCCATTGTATATATGTGCCACATCTTCTTTATCCATTTGTCTGTTGATGGGCATTTAGGTTGCTTTCATGTCCTGGCTATTGTAAATAGTGCTGCAGTGAACATTGGGGTGCATGTGTCTTTTTGAATTATGGTTTACTCTGAGTATATGCCCAACAGTGGGATTGCTGGGCCATATGGTAATACTATTTTTAGTTTTATAAGGAACCTCCATACTGTTCTCCATAGTGGCTGTATCAATTTACATTCCCACCAACAGTGTAAGAGGGTTCCCTTTTCTCCACACCCTCTGTAGCATTTGTTGTTTGTAGATTTTCTGATGATGCCCATTCTAACTGGTGTGAGGTGATACCTCATTGTAGTTTTGATTTGCATTTCCCTAATAATTAGTGATGTTGAGCAGCTGTTCATGTGCTTCTTGGCCATCTGTATGTCTTCTTTGGAGAAATGTCTATTTAAGTCTTCTGACCATTTTTTGATTGGATTGTTTTTTTCAATATTGAGCTGCATGAGCTGTTTATATATTTTGGAGATTAATCCTTTGTCCATTGATTCATTTGCAAACATTTTCTCCAATTCTGAGGGTCGTCTTTTCATCTTGTTTGTAGTTTTCTTTGCTTTGCAAAAGCTTTTAAATTTCATTAGGTCCCATTTGTTTATTTTTGTTTTTATTTCCATTACTCTAGGAGGTGGATCAAAAAAGATCTTGCTGTGATTTATGTCAAAGAGTGTTCTTCCTATGTTTTCCTCTAAGAGTTTTATAGTGTCCAGTCTTACATTTAGGTCTCTAATCCATTTTGAGTTTATTTTTATGTATGGTGTTAGGGAGTGTTCTAATTTCATTCTTTTACATGTAGCTGTCCAGTTTTCCCAGCACCACTTGTTGAAGAGACTGTCTTTTCTACGTTGTATATCATTGCCTCCTTTGTCATAGATTAGTTGACCATAAGTGCATGGATTTATCTCTGGGCTTTCTAACCTGTTCCATTGATCTATGTTTGTTTTTGTGCCAGTACCATATTGTCTTGATTACTGTAGCTTTGTAGTATAGTCTGAAGTCCAGGAGTCTGATTCCTCCAGCTCGGTTTTATTCCCTCAAGACTGCTTTGGCTATTCGGGATCTTTTGTGTCTCCATACAAATTTTAAGATATTTTGTTCTAGTTCCGTAAAAAATGCCATTGGTAATTTGATAGGGATTGCATTGAATCTGTAGATTGCTTTGGGTAGTACAGTCATTTTCACAATATTGATTCTTCCAATCCAAGAACATGGTATATCTCTCCATCTGTTGGTATCATCTTTAACTACTTTCATCAGTGTTTTATAGTTTTCTGCATACAGGTCTTCTGTCTCCCTAGGTAGGTTTATTCCTAGATATTTTATTCTTTTTGTTGCAGTGGTAAATGGGAGTGTTTCCTTAATTTCTCTTTCAGATTTTTAATCATTGTCTAGGAATACAAGAGATTTCTGTGCATTAATTTTGTATCCTGCAACTTTACCACATTCATTGATTAGCTCTAGTAGTTTTCTGTAGGCATATTTAGGATTCCCTATGTATAGTATCATGTCATCTGCAAACAGTGACAGTTTCACTTCTTCTTTTCCAATTTGTATTCCTTTTATTTCTTTTTCTTCTCTGACTGCTGAGGCTAGGACTTCCAAAACTATGTTGAATAATATTGGCAAGAGTAGACATACTTGTCTTGTTCCTGATCTTAGAGGAAATGCTTTCAGTTTTTCACCATTGAGAATGATGTTTGCTGTAGGTTGTCATATATGGCCTTTATTACGTTGAGGTAGGTTCCCCCATGCCCACTTTCTGGAGAGTTTTTATCATGAATGTGTTTCGAATTTTGTTGAAAGCTTTTTCTGCATCTATTGAGATGATCATATGGTTTTTATCCTTCAGTTTGTTAATATGGTGTATCACATTGATTTGCATATATTGAAGAATCCTTGCATCCCTTGGATAAATCCCACTTGATCACAATGTATGATCCTTTTAATGTGTTCTTGGATTCTGTTTGCTAGTATTTTGTTTAGCATTTTTGGATCTAATTCATCAGTGATACTTGTCTGTAATTTTCTTCTTTTGTAGTATCTTTGTCTCATTTTGGTATCAGGGTGATGGTGGCCTCATAGAATGAGTTTGGGAGTGTTCCTTCCTCTGCAGTTTTTTGGAAGAGTTTGAGAAGGATGGGTGTTAGCTCTTCTCTAAATATTTGATAGAATTCACCTGTGAAGCCATCTGGTCCTGGACTTTTGTTTGTTGGAAGATTTTTAATCAAAATTCCAATTTCATTACTTGTGATTGGTCTGTTCATATTTTCTGTTTCTTCCTGGTTCGGTCTTGGAAGATTATACCTTTCTAAGAATTTGTTCATTTCTTCCAGGTTGTCCATTTTATTGGCGTAGAGTTGTTTGTAGTAGTCTCTTAGGATGCTTTGTATTTCTGCGGTGTCTGTTGTAGCTTCTCCTTTTTCATTTCTAATTTTATTGACTTGAGTCCTCTGTCTCTTTTTCTTGATGAGTCTGGCTAATGGTTTATGTATTTTGTTTATCTTCTCAAAGAACTGGCTTTTAGTTTTATTGATCTTTGCTATTGTTTTCTTTGTTTCTATTTCATTTATTTCTGCTCTGATATTTATGATTTGTTTCCTTCTGCAATTTTTGGGGTTTGTTTGTTCTTCTTTCTCTAGTTCCTTTAGGTGTAAGGTTAGAGTGTTTATTTGAGATTTTTTTTTCTTGAGGCAGGCCTGTATAGCTATAAACTTCCCTCTTAGAACTGCTTTTGCTGCATCCCATAGGTTTTGGATCGTCATGTTTTCATTATCATTTGTCTCTAGGTATATTTTTATTTCCTCTTTAATTTCTTCAGTGATCTCTTGGTTACTTAGTAACGTATTGTTTAGCCTCCATGTGTTTGTGTTTTTTACGTTTTCTCCCATGTAATTGATTTCTAATCTCCTAGCGTTGTGGTCAGAAAAGATGCTTGATATGATTTCAGTTATCTTGAATTTACTGAGGTTTGATTTGTGACCCAAGATGTGATCTATCCTGGAGAATGTTCCATGCGCACTTGAGAAGAAAGTGTAATCTGTTTTTGGATGGAATGTCCTATAAGTATCAATGAAATCTATCTGGTCTATTGTGTTATTTAAAGCTTCTGTTTCCTTATTTATTTTCATTTTGGATGATCTGTCCATTGGTGTAAGTGAGGTGTTAAAGTCCCCCACTATTATTGTGTTACTGTCGATTTCCTCTTTTATAGCTGTTAGCAGTTGCCTTATGTATTGAGGTGCTCCTATGTTGGATGCATATATATTTATAATTTTTTGTCTTCTTCTTGGATTGATCCCTTGCTCATTATGTAGTATCCTGCCTTGTCTCTTGTAACATTCTTTATTTTAAAGTCCATTTTATCTGATACGAGTATAGCTACTCCAGCTTTCTTTTGGTTTCCGTTTTCATGGAATATCTTTTTCCATCCCCTCACTTTCAGTCTGAATGTGTCCCTAGGTCTGAAGTTGGTCTCTTGTAGACAGCATATATATGGGTCTTGTTTTTGTATCCATTCAGCAAGCCCGTGTCTTTTGGTTGGAGCATTTAATCCATTCACGTTTAAGGTCATTATCGATATGTATGTTCCTATGACTATTTTCTTAATTATTTTGGGTTTGTTTTTGTAGTTCTTTTTCTTCTCTTGTGTTTCCCACTTAGAGAAGGTCCTTTAGCATTTGTTGTAGAGCTGGTTTTGTGGTGCTGAATTCTCTTAGTTCTTGCTTGTCTGTAAAGCTTTTGATTTCTCCATCAAATATGAATGAGATCCTTGCTGGGTAGAGTAATCTTTCTTGTCGGTTCTTCCCTTTCATCACTTTAAGTATATCATGCCACTCCCTTCTGGCTTGTAGAGTTTCTTCTGAGAAATCAGCTGTTAACCTTATGGGAGTTCCCTTGTATGTTATTTGTCATTTTTCCCTTGATGTTGTCAATAATTTTTCTTTGTCTTTAATTTTTGCCAGTTTGATTACTATGTGTCTCGGCGTGTTTCTCCTTGGGTTTTTCCTGTATGGGAGTCACTGTGCTTCCTGGACTTGGTTGGCTATTTCCTTTCCCATGTTAAGGAAGTTTTCAACTGTAATCCCTTCAAATATTTTCTTGGTCCTTTCTCTCTCTCTTTTTCTGGGACCCCTATAATGCGAGTGTTGTTGCATTTAATGATGTCCCAGAGATCTCTTAGGCTGTCTTCATTTCTTTTCATTCTTTTTCCTTTATTCTGTTTTGCAGCAGTGAATTCCACCATTCTGTCTTCCAGGTCCCTTATCCATTCTTCTGCCTCAGTTATTCTGCTATTGATTCCTTCTAGTGTATTTTTCATTTCAGTTATCGTGTTGGTCGTCTCTGTTTGTTTGTTCTTTAATTCTTCTAGATCTTTGTTAAACATTTCTTGCATCTTCTCGTTCTTTGCCTCCATTCTTTTTCTGAGGTCTTGGATCATCTTCACTATCATTATTCTGAAGTCTTTTTCTGGTAGGTTGCTTATCTCCACTTCATTTAGTTATTTTTCTGGGTTTTATCTTGTTCCTTCATCTGGTACATAGTCCTCTGCCTTTTAATATTGCCTGTCTTTCTGTGAATGTGGTTTTTGTTCCACAGGCTGCAGGATTCCCATTTATCTTTATATTGAAATATTTGGTTGGCAGTTATCGATAAGGTAAAAGCTAAGTAACTCAGCTCTTGTAATTTCACATTTATCTTGTTACTCTCTTTAGGAAATTCATTAAAACTGAATTTTAAATGATTCATATAAGCAATTCAGTTTTGTCCATCTGGTGTCCATCTTATAGCTGTTCTTCCCTTTCGCTTAAACTAGTATGTATTTGACTCTTAGGATTACTGTTAACTTTCTAAAATTAATTTGGATATCATCCAGGATTGTCAGTTTAAAACTTTATCAGACAAGTGATAAAACTGCTGAAATATGTTATACTGATTGAAGCCAGTCAAATCTCTTTATTGAATACATATAACCTGAATCTTCCCAAGCTTCATCAGACAAAGGGTACCAGTGGAGACAAAATAATGTTTATAACCAAAGTTTCATGACTTACCCATTCTCTTCTGCCCAGAAAAGATCCCAGGCAGCTATGAAGTATTCTTCAATATGGCTGGAGTTTCCAAGAGATGGCTCCCACGCAGTCTTAAACAAATGCTTGCTAGTCCTGTCGTCATTGCTACTATATTTTCAGGGATTGTCACTTTGGGGTACTACTGCATCCCACTGGGCTGCAGTTTGTCCTTCTTTTCTTAGGGTGACTTCTTTCTCAGGAGCGTACTTAAAAAGCTTAACTCAACCTTTCCTTAGCTATGATGAACCAACCTAATTAAAAAAAAAAAAAGAGTCCTAATTCCAAATACAGTATGGTGGGGGAATCAGTCAACTCTGGGCATACTTATTAATTCCAGAGCAAAAACTAAAAATCAGTCATAAAACCAGAAAGTACTGTTTTACTGAAAATTTTTCTAGAACTTCACTGTTCAATACAGTAACTACATATAGCTCATGATATTTAAATTAATTTAAATGAAATCAGATTTAAAATTCTGAACCTCATTTGCACTAGACACATTTCAAGTATTCAATACCCACATGTAATCAATGACTACTGCATTAGACAGCATAGATATAGAATATTTCTCTTATTGCAGAAAATTCTGTTGGACAGGGTCCCTCTGGAACATTACATTTTGAGCAACAAGCCATTGATACCCCGATAACTTTGACAGTGCTCCAGTGTATTGAGGAAGGCGCCTAAAGCTACAGTGCTTCGTCGCTGATGTGGGTGGAGCAGAACCACATCCCAGTGGCCTTATTTTTCTGCACTGGTACCTGCCTGCTGTTTAAGCAAGAAAGATTTGTTTTGTTTGTTTGTTTGTTATAAATTTATTTATTTATTTATTTATATTTGGCTTCATTGGGTCTTCCTTGCTGCATGTGGGCTTTCTAGTTGCAGCGAGCGGGGGCTACTCTTCATTGCGGCGTGCACGCTTCTTGTTGCAGTGGCTTCTCTTGTTGTGGAGCACAGGCTCTAGGCGCATGGGCTTCAGTAGTTGTAGCACACGGGTTCACTAGTTGTCGCTCACGGGCTCTAGAGCGCAGGCTCAGTATTTGTGGTGCGCAGGCTTAGTTGCTCCATGGCATGTGAGATCTTCCCAGACTAGGGCTTGAACCCTTGTCTCCTGCATTGGCAGGCAGATTCTTAATCACTGCGTCACCAGGGAAGTCCCAAAAGATTTGGTTTTAAAGAACTCCATTGAGTTCTTATTTTCTTAAACAACAGTAACCCACATCCTTACCCCCTCCCCGTTTTCACTGATACATTATATTCTTCAATAAACATTATATGAGCTTTCAATTCTGGGAGAAACTTTAAAAACTATAGATCAGCTAAAGTTACACTTGATCAGATAATTAGTAATCAAATTATAAGAATAATCCGTTTCTACTTCTGAATTTAAAAAAAACTTAGAAAGGATTATTCATTTCAAAAAGTGAAAACTGTTAGAGAAAGCATTTCATCCTATCACTCTATAAGTAGTCTTGTACCAAGGTTTACCACCCCACCTCCCTAGAAAAAGAAGAGGAAAACCTTTTTGGGAGTTGTTTGATAATTAATTATTTTGTTTTTGTTGAGATGTATTCTTTGGCCAGTCCCTTCAGGTCTTGTCCAAATATGCTCATTTTACTGACAGTAAATCTTTGAAAGTATTTGCCAGTCACTGTGCATTGTTTGTGCTTAATACTATTCGTTGTTGATTAGGGAAAATGCTATTGAAACTCCAACGAGCAGATTTTGCTTTTTAAATATATTTGTTGTGAAATACAAAAGAATGGAAGACATCATCCCAACTTTTGGTAGGCCAGTCTTAGCAAGGCAGTCAAATAACGTATATATGTATATAATGGTTTGAACTTAAGGAGAGTTGAAATGATTGTAACTTCAAGGCTGTTTGCCCATGAATCAGGGGAGTCTGCAGGAGGATCACCTCATTGAAGTAGTCTGTAGACTGGGACTTCCCTGGTGGTCAGGTGGCTGAGACTCCATGCTCCCAGTGCAGAGGGCTGGGGTTCGATCCCTGGTCAGGGAAGTAGATCCCTCATGCTGCAACTAAGAGTTCGCATGCTGCAAAGATCCCACACGTGGCAACGAAGATCCCATGTGCCTCAAATAAGACCCAGAGCAGCCTAATTAATTAATTAATTAATTAAAAAGACAATAAAGCAGCTTATTTAAAAAAAAGACCTAATCTGTAGACCGAAAACTTTAAATTTTGAATTGTCAGCAATGTTCT
Organism: Orcinus orca; assembly: GCF_937001465.1. Classification (NCBI taxonomy): domain Eukaryota; kingdom Metazoa; phylum Chordata; class Mammalia; order Artiodactyla; family Delphinidae; genus Orcinus; species Orcinus orca. The sequence continues at coordinate 102,499,056 of NC_064560.1, forward strand.
CCAGACTCACTAAGTACTAGCTGGTGTTTAGTACACTGAAGAAAAATATTTAACATGAAGTTCAGTGGCTTATAAATTTCAGATTCAGTTACCTTGAAGGATGATTAAATTGGAAGCTGGAGCAGTTAACCTAACAATGAGCTAAATAATGACTTCTTAACCATGTACAAGGCATTGTAGGCCCTGCACCATATGGCAAAACTTAGGAATTATTTTAACCTTCCTTTTAAACATTGTTTAAACATTCTTAGATTATATTTAAACTACTAAGTGGGGTAGTTTTATCTGAATCTAAGTCTACGTAAGTTGTGGATTTCACCTCTCGTGGATGTATTTCTTTAATTTGAAGGTACTTGCCATTGGAGATCATGGTTGTACTCCTGTGGGACTTGAGTAATAGAGATTCAAGCCTAATATACTGTCTGTCAAACTTTACCAGCTGTGCATATTCCAAGTGGTGGATTCCATATGCCAAGGATGGGAGAGTAGCTTCTGGTCACTAGAGGGGAAAAAAGGTCAGTAACAGATGGGGAAGGCTGGGGACAAGTGTAGGGAAGAGGTTGCACCACCTCTTCATAAGGAAGACAACCTCTCACAACTGGAAGAAAACACAGTTTAGTCCCTGGGGCAGAAAAGTCAGTAGATGATCCAGGAACATAAGCCATAGTCAAAGCAGTGAGAAACATGGGCAGGGAATCAATAAACCAGACTAGAGCCCAGACATTACCAAGTTATCACATTGGTAGTTAAGTTCAAGTCCAGGTTGAAGAAGGTAGTCAGATTGCTGGAAGTGGAACAGGTCGTGTAACCCTTTTGATTATTTCTCCAACACTGTTCAATATACTGACCCTCTTGAACTGGGCAAGCAGAACTTGAGTCTATTTCCCAAACAAACAAGGGAAATCTGATACTATCTTACTTTGGTATTGTCACATTTCCTGTCGCATTGCTGATTTGGTTTAATAATGCTAGAACTATTACTGTTTTCTTCCTGGTAAGTTCTCTGCACATCATAGAGTACTTCCTTGGGTCTAAATAGTTTTGTTTTTGTTTTTAAATAGTTTTTTACAAAGGAGGAATTAATTGACATAAAGATGATATAATTTTCTAGTAAGTCTGGCCCATTTTCATTTTTAGAACTATCTAATAATTTAGAATTTATCTCTAAGTATTAAATACCTATAAAGGCAATGCACATTGGGATATAACAAAGAATAAAAGTTTTCCTTAATCCCTCTCCTATATACACATCCACAGAATTCTGTACTTTTCCTTTACAATTTTTACGCATGCTTTAATTATATGTGCATGTTTGTCAACGATGCAGGACTGTACACTCCATGACATCAGGAACATTCTCCGCGCTTAGTACAGAGCCTGGCTGTAGAAGCCAATCGCTAATATTTGTTGACCACAAGATGTGTGGTCTAGTTGGAGTAGAAGGGAGCTATAATACAGATGTTAAAAGATACAGAGTAGAATTACAGAGGAGGAGATTAGCAATTTAGTCTTATCAAGAAGATTTTTGGAATTGACATGTACACACTGCTATATTTAAAATATATAACCAACAAGGACCTACTGTACAGCACAGAACTCTGCTCAGTGTTCTGTAATAACCCAAATGGGAAAAGAATTTGAAAAAGAATAGATACGTGTATATGTACAACTGAATCACTCCGCTGTACACCTGAGACTAACACAACATTGTTAATCAACTATACTCCAATATAAAGTTTAAAAAAATTTTTTTTAAAATGGCATTGAACTGGGCCTCATCAGGAGATAGGATTTACACAAGCAGAGAGAGAAATTTTCCAGGAAGTCGAAGGGAGTTTGAGAGGGCAAAATACTGGATTTGTTCAGCCTGTACAGGCATGAAACTCTATTGAGAGTCTTGTATTAACATCAGTAGATAAGGCTGCAAGGTAGATTGGAAAGACAAAATAGAGGATCTAAGTCTGGGGCCGGCCTGGAATTCCTAATCCAGATGAGTGCTTGTGGCTGACCTCAGCACGGGGATGGCGTTACTTGAGGGAGTGCTAATCTGGAGGTCAGGAGGCTAAGGGTCCATCCAGTTTTGTCTGTGACATGAAAGATGCGGATGAGGATGAATGTGGGGGCAACTGTTCTTAATTCTGTCACATTCAAGTGATTGCAAGCTCAACCTTTTAAGGAAAGTGTCAGTGGTTTTATAATAAATGATCTTCATTAAAAAAAAAGTATAGGACCTAGAATCCCATGCTAAGGAGTTTATATTGTTTCCTCTGGACCGATTTTTTTTTTCTTTTTTTGGGGGGGGGCCTCACCTCACAGCATGTGGAACTTCCCCCACCAGGGATTGAACCCGTGCCCCCTGCAGTGGAAGTGCAGAGTCTTAACCACTGGACCGCCAGGGAAGTCCCTGGACCAATGTTTTTCAGCATGTTCCTCACTAGTTTGTAAGATACCTCATATAAAACCCACCCCATTGACTAATAAATTTGTATAATGCCACATGCTATATTTCTTGGGATGTCACAGTGCATACTAGTAAAGTTCCTAAAATCCTACAGGAAATGAACTTTTGAACTTTGTTTAACCAAATGCTTCCCAATTATGTGACCACCTTTGAACTCTTTTAGTATCCAGCAGATCCATTATTCCTCAGAACACACTTGGGAAATGATATTTATGTAATAGCAAGCCTTCAAAGATTTTGAAAGAGGATTCTCATAATTAGAAAAGATGTTTTTATTTGTACATATTAGCAGAAAAGAAATGCAAATACATAGACCCCTGACTCCTTTTGCTTCTTTTAGAGGGTTGCTGTTCTGTGTTATCTTTAAGTGCTATTTACATCGTGTGTTATCTTAAAATTACCAAATCTGTTTGGAAATAGGATAAAAACAGATAAATTTAGATGCCCTGCTCATTCATCTTCAGCTGTTATCAATCATTGTTTACTCGGCTTGGTTTTCTCCAGAAATTGAACTGAATAGAGATGTGGTTCTCTAGGTGTAACCATTGGATCAGCTGCCTGAGTATCACCTGGGGGTGGCGGGGAAGGGCAGTGATCTGGCTTTAAAAAGCCCTCCAGGTGATTCTGACACACGCTGAAGTTTGAAAACCACTCGAATGGACTAACTCAACCTGAAGCTTTCGAAACTCTAGGTCAGGTTGGGAGCAGAAGCAGCTCAGCTGCTTCCTCAACTGCCACAGCTTTCATTGATCCATTTTAAAGTGATAATGTTAGTTCACCTTCTCACATTTAACTTGTTTTTAAATTAAGTATCTGAGATTTACACAGCTCTGGTTTCTTAGCATTAGAGTCACTCTATCTTTCTCAACACTGGCAGCCATCTGCTAGTTTCTCACTTAGACTACAGGTACAGTTCTCCAGAGAATATTAGCTTCCGTCTTTTCAAAAGTTTGCCCTTTTTTCTTTCCCTGGTAGTTTGGCAGACATTCCTAGAAAGAAAAAAGTAGTATCATCATTTATTGGAGCTCAGAAGAGTGAATCTCTGTGTCTATTTTTAACCAAGAGTGAATATATTTTCTTTCTGAAAAGATCTTTATCCCTTTCATCAGTTGTCTAGCTGTGGGTATTTCCTAGTTATAACTTTATATATTTAGCCCTCTTATTATTTTCCTTTGTTTAGAAATGCAAATTCAAAACAATGGGAAAAATTGATGAGCCCCTCACTTTTTTTTGCAGGGGGAGGAAAATTGTAATAAATGCAAAACTTTCTTCTCTCCTTCCATAGTCCTCTAGTTTAGGGATGTACAGTATAAATTGCTTATAAAAGTCGGTTGGATATATTAAATTTGAATTTTGAAAATAATAAAATCCTATGCATGTTTGATATAACACAACCTGATTCCCATTACTCCTGCTTTAGATTCCTTCTCTTCTGTACCGTATTTTTAAAATGTTTTCTATTTGAAAATCCTCACAATAAAGTACAAACTACACTTTACAGGATGTAAAGATAGAGGAACATGTCAAGGTCAATCTTCAGCTTTCACGAGTGCGTGATGATTATAAAATAGAGACCTCCAAAGAAACTGAAATTCAGAGGAGGAGAATTCAAAGTGAAACTGATTTAGACAGTGATTTCTCCTGACTCCCTTCCTACCCCCATCTATTAGGTTAAAATCCCTTTAAAAATGTGAGTGTTGCTAAAGGCTGCAGAATTCATGTACGGAAATTTTCAAGCAGTATGAAGCTATTGTCGAAGAACAAGTACAGTTTGTGTGTTATAGTTAAATCTACCAGACAGGCTGGCAAGCAGAGCAAATCACGAGTTTGGGGCGGTGAGTGTTTGCTTTAAGCAAAGACATCCAGTCTCCATAGCACAGTGATTTTATAGCATAGATCAGAGTATACTGTTTTTATAGCTCACACCATTTTCCCCGCAACATACTAAAAAAGATTGAATCAATAAATCTTGAACTTCCAGAAAAATGTGTAAAATAAGCAGGTCACAGTATAGAGTGAGTCAGTATGTAAATAGGAAGGTAGAAGCTCTGTAAAAAGCTAAGGAAAAAGCAGTTTTACTTAGTAAGATTTGCATGTGTTAGAAAATAGTTAAGCTGAAGTTAGAGTCATTTTCATAATCCTTTTAATTATAATATTTAGGATGTGGTATAAATCCATGTAGTATGGATTTTGAGAGGAAAGATGTTCATTAAAAATAATAGTTTTTATAAAATTTTGAAAGCAGGAAATATATGGTTTCTTGTTTTTAAAAAAATACTATAAATGGGCCCATTCATAAAAGTTCTGCTTATTTTTCTCAGAGCTTCACGTGTTAATATCCTCTATGTCAAAATATTTACTTTTCATGTGTTTAAATCAAGACAACATTTATCCTCTTAACATAAATAGTAGAATGAGAGTTTAAATTCTGCCTATTTATACAAAGAGGTTTTTAGATAATTTCACTTTTAGTGTCTCAGCTTCAGAGATTTTAACTCTTATCTTTTATGATCTCTGAAATATCTCTTGCTCTGTTGACTTAATTTAAATAATATAATCAATCATGGCTTGGACTTTTTATAGCTATGAATTTATTGTTTCTTTTTAACTGCCTGCCCCAGTTAATTTTTTTTAGACTGTTAGTGATCTCTACAGAAGAATCATGACATTTGCACATAGAAAATTTGAAAGCAGCTGTGTGAAGACAGTAGTTATTGAGCAAGATATTCATTTCAATGCAAACTTCTTGATCTTGAATCTTTTATCTTGATCTTATCTTTGAAAACTTACATATGGTTTTCGGCTTACTCAGGACACTGTTTCCTTCTGTAACATACAGCAAGTCGTTGAGATCTGCTTCCATTTCAGATTAGTTCAGATTAGTTTAGTGTAGTATTTATTATTATACAAAATAAAAATTATCGGGTATATACGCAAAATGATAAATGCAACTTTATTCATTGAGGCATTGCTTGTAATGGGCAAAAGATTAGAAACAACCTAAATATCTGAACTAATTAAATTTCAGCATTCCATACAATGGCATATACTATATCCCCATCAAATAGGTAAAGCATCTCTTTGTGGACCGATATTGGACAAGGTCCTAGAGATATTTACAAGAAAAAAAGCAAGATGCATAAGAGTGTATAAAAGAAAACTCTGAATGGTTTCAGACACACCAAACACAAAAAAATAACAGCTATTGTCTCTTGGGAGGACAGAGTATACAGTTAGATAGATGGAGCCTAGGAATCTTTTTTCTTTTAATTTTGTATCCTGTGTATGTGTTACTAGTGTTTTTAAATTACCTTGAAAAATCATCTTGATTAGAAAAGTGCTGATAGCTAAGTCTGAAAACTGAAACTATGCTATATTTAATGTCCAGGTATAAAGTTCATTTTTACTGATTAGAATGTGTGATTGAAATGAAAAGTTGGATATTACAGCAGAAAATTTTGGCTCTGTCGTTTGGCTCTGGTTATGAGGAAGTGATTCTTCCTTTAATATTTTGCTCTATACAGTAGATTTACCCTGGGAAATTATCTGTAACTCAGATTTAGTGGAAACTTTTTTTAAAGCCAAGTATTCTTCAAAGCTATGACACTTTAACATACCTGTTCTTAAAATTCTGATTTTTCTGTAACATTGGGTTCTTTTATTTTATTTATTTTTTATAAATTTATTTATTTTTGGCTGCACTGGGTCTTCGTTGCTGCCCGTGGGCTTTCTTTACTTGCCGCGAGTGGGGGCTACTCTTTCTTGCGGTGCACGGGCTTCTCACTGCAGTGGCTTCTCTTGTTGAGGAGCACGGGCTCTAGGCTCCCGGGTTTCAGTAGTTGTGCCGCGCAGGCTCAGGAGTTGTGTCTCATGGGCTCTAGAGCGCAGGCTCAGTAGTTGTGGTGCACGGGCTTAGTTGCTCCGCACTTTGTGGGATCTTCCCGGACCAGGGCTCGAACCCGTGCCCCTGCATTAGCAGGCAGATTCTTAACCACTGAGCCACCAGGGAAGTCCAACATTGGGTTGTTTTGAAGCAGAACATTCAGTCACTATGCAGCCTTATCAAAGGTAATAACAGGTTGTCCTGCTAAACTTAGAGCCATGTATAGTTCTAATTGAAGTTTTGCAAAAACAGCAATTTGGATTTTTCTCTTTTAATATTCTAAAAATTGGTTTAAGAAACAGAAATTCGTATCTTTAGAATATTGCAAAAAGTACTATATAATGACTAAACTGTGCCCTAAATGGTCGTGTTTAAAATCACCTTCTGTTCTAAATTCTTTCTCAGATTTTCAGGCATTCTTCAATTACTTATATTTTACCAAATACAAATTTGCTTTATGAAGCTGTATGCAGTTCAAATATAGGAAATTAATTCTTACAAGGAAATGCCTGATGTTGAGTTTGGAATAATCGGTTGGCTAGGGAAACATTATTGAACATCACAGACTGACTTGCCTTCATTAGGGATGAATTTTAAACTATTACTTTTTCTTTGTAAATGGAAAAAAGAACCTCTAATTGTCCTCTATTTATAGTAACCATATGTCCCAGACTTTCCAGGGTAGTTCCCAGTTTTGTATTCTGCATCACCTCAGACCATGCATATAGATTTTTAGGTTGGAAAATTTGTTCATTCTTCTAATATGAGAAGTATAGTTCTTTGGGATCGTTTAATTTAAAGTAGTCGTTAAGAAGCTCATTTTAGATCACTTCTTTTAAAGAAGGAAGGTGTGTAACAAGAACTTTCTAAAATACATTTTTATATACCAGAATTACTTGAGACAAGGGAGGTTTCAGTATGTGGAATTTTTGCTCTATGCTCTTGTTCACACAGTGCAATCAATGAAAAAGGAATATGGGATAAGATGTTTTCTTTCTGCCCCACAGTGACCAGGCACTGCCTCTGTAATAGAGACTGAATCTCTAGGAAAGATTTGTAAGTTAAAAGGTTTTAAGAAATAAGGAGCACAATAAACACATGAAAAGATGCTCAGTATCATTGCCTCAGGGAAAGGCCAACAAAAGCATAATGAGATAATCACTTCACACCCACTAGGAGGGCTGTATAAAAAAGATAGGTAATAATAAGTGTTGGCAAGGATATAGAGAAACTAAAACCCTCTTACAGTGTTGGTGGGAATATAAAATGGTGCAGCCGCTTTGGAGAGTCTGCAGTCCCTTAAAAGATTAAACAGAAAAAAAAAAGAAAAAAAAAAAAAAGGTTAAACAGAGTTACCATATTGCCCAGAAATTCCACTCCTAAGTATATACCCAAGAGAGATGAGAACATGTGTCAGTACAAAAACTTGTACTCGAATGTTTATAGCAGCCTTATTTATAATTGCCAAAAAAATGGGAACAACCCAAATGTCAATCAACAGATAAATGGATAAATAATATGGTATATCCATATAACATAATATTCAGCAGTAAAAACAAGGAATAAAGTACTGATACTTGCTACAACATGAATGAACCTTGAAAATGTTTCTTATAAGTGAAAGAAGCTGGTCATAAAGGACCACATATTATATGACTTCATTTATGTGAAATGTCCAGAGTAAGTAAAGCAATAGAGATATAAAGTAGATTGGTGGTTGCCCAGGGCTAAGGAAAGAGGGGGGAAGTGAGGAGTGACTGCTGATAGATATGGATTTTCTTTTGGGGGTGTTGAAAATGTTCCAAAATTGATTGTACACTTTAAGTGGGTGAATTGTATAGTATGTGAATTATATCTGAGTAAAGCTGTTATTTTCAAAGTGGGGTGTCTTTTACTCACTGGTTGACACATTCTGTTTTCTACATTCTTTAGCAGTGGTTCTCAATGTTGCCACCCAGGGGAAATTTGGCAATGCCAGGAGATATTTTTCGTTGTTACAACTGGTGGAGGAGTCCTGCTGGCATCTAATGGGTAGAGGCCCAGGATGCTGCTGGACATCCTTCAGTGCATGGGCAGCCCCACAACAAAAAAATTACCCGGCTTATATTGTCAATAATGCCCAAGTTAAGAAACCCTGTTCTCTACTTGTGTTCCTCTAGTGATAATGGACCACAGCCATGTTTTTGAAGCACTGAAAAATCATGAATCATCAAACAGATAGATGTTCACTGAATTCCGTTTACTGAGGGCAAGGCTATTCAGTAAGACTAAACCCCTCAAAAGTGTTTTATTTCCTTATCTGGTTAAGTCTAAACCTAAGTTAATGAGATAATTCAGTTAACCAAAATAATTTATCCCTCTGTCATCTTGATTGAGATTTAACTGTATTTTGTTGTATTTTACTTTGTTATTTATCTTCTTAAAGATCAAATTTATGGAGTATAACATCTACTTGCCATAAAAACAGAAATAAACATGCCACAGCATAGCCTTGAGGATATAATTAAAGCTAACTTGTCCATTTCAAAAAATTACCATCAACTCATGTTCTGGAATAGGAATATGGCCCTAAACTAAGCTAATTTGCTAGGCTTCAGTCTGCAGCCATGCTCCTTTTATTGTATGTACCTGTTTGACCTGTCCAAAGACTGGTCCATGGGAAAAGGGAGCAGGGGTTTCATTATAAAATCTAGCATTTCAAATATAACAGCTAACATTTATTGAAAACTTATTGCTTGCTAGGTATTATGCAACGTACTTTATGTATATTATCTCATTTAATTCTCACAAAACCCTGTTAGCTGGCTATGATTATTCCTATTCCTGTGGAAGCATGCCTCTTATAACTCTCCATCCTCCTGCTCCAGTATGCACTGGTTGTTTTGTAGGTCTTACACTACTGTCATTCTGACAGTTCCCTTCCCCATAATTCTAGGGAATCCTCTTTTCTTCTCTCCTGTCTTGACTCCCCTGCATCTTCCCTTACCATGTTGTCCTCCCTCATTTTGGTGAAATATATCCTCCATTACCTTAGAAGAACACCAATGTCTTTATTCTGCCTTCATTATTGAAAAAGATATTTTGGCTGGATCTAGAATTCTATGTAGGATATATTTTTCTCTCACAATTTTGAAATCATTATTCTCTTGTCTTTCAGTTTGGGGTATGATCTGTTTTCTATCTCTCAGAGCTCTTAGAATTTCTTTATCTCTGGTGCTTCGAAATGTCACAGTATTGTGCCTTTCTGTGGGTCTTTTCTTCAGGTATTTTACCTAAAACTCAGTGAGGCCTTCCACTCTCAAAATTCATTTTCTTGAGTTTAGGGAAAGTTTCTTAAAATGCTTCTTTGATAATTCCTTCCCTTTTTGTTTTTCTTTCTGGAATGCCTACTGCTTAAATGTTGACTTTTAAAATTTATCCTGTAATTTCTTTATTTTGGGAATCCTACAGTCTTTTCTTTTGTCTTTTAGTTCTACTTTCTGAGAAATTTCTTTAACTCTATTTTCTAATTCTATCTTAAACTTTTCATTTCAGTTATATTTTTAATTCCCAAGAGTTCTTTCTTGTTCTTTAATTGCTTTTTTTATACCCTCCTATTCTGTTTGATAGATGTTTATCTCTTATCTCTGAGAATATTAATTACAGTTTTTCTCAAGTATTTCTCCTGCAGTCTGACTTGATTCTTATTCATCTGACTCCCTTCTTGCTGTTTGTTTTTTTGGATTAGGTCTCTGTTTCTCATGTTAAAGTCTTTACTCAAATACTTAATGGTCCTTAACTGTCCATAATGTATAAGATTCAGGGTTTATTGCCTGCTGATGTGATGCATTGAGAAGCGCACCAACATCACTTTTATAGTATTCTTGCAAAAAAATGCATAACCTAAATTCAGCCATGAAGAAATAATACACAAACCCAAACTGAGGGATATCCTATAATTAGCCAGTATGCTTTTAAAGTGTCAATATTATGAAAGACAAAGAGACTGAGGTACTTTCCAGATTCAAAGAAACTAAGGAGACATGACAATTAAACGCAGTGTATGATCCTAAAATGAACCCTGGACCAAAATTAGTAGGACAGTTGGTGAAATTTGAGTAAGGTCCGTAGATGAGTTAATGTTATTCCTGGTTTTTTATACAACTCAATAGCAAAAAAACCCAAACAATCCAGTTAAAAAATGGATAGAGGATATAAATAGACATTTTTCCAAAGAAGACATACAGATGGCCAACAGACACATGAAGTGATGTTCATTATGACTAATAAGGAAAATGCAAATCAAAAGCACAATGAGCTATCATATCACACCTGTCAGAATGGCTATTTTCAAAAAGTCAATAACAAGTGCTGGCAAGGATGTAGAGAAAAGGAACCCTTATTCACTATTGGTAGGAATCTAAGTTGGTGCAGCCACTATGGAAAACAGTATGGAGGTTCCTCAAAAAATTAAAAATAGAGCTACCATATGATCCAGCAATTCCACTTTGGGGTATTTATTAAAAGAAAACAAAAACACCAACTTGAAAAGATACATGCAGTCTCATGTTCATTGCAGCATTATTTACAATAGCCAAGCTATGGAAACAACCTACGTGTCCATCAATAGATGTATATGTATATATACACACACATACAATGGAATATTAACCATAAAAACAAGAATGAAGTCTTGCCATTTGCAACAACATGGATGGACCTTGAGGGCATTATGCTAAGTGAAATAAATCAAAGAAAGACAAATAATGTATGCTGTCACTTATATGTGGAATCTAAAAACAAAACAAACAAAAACCAAGCTCATACAGAACAGATTGGTGGTTGTCAGAGAGGCAGGGGATGAGGAGTGGGGTAAATGAGTGAAGGAGGTCAAAAGATACAAACTTACAGTTTTAAAATAAATAAGTCATGAGGACATAATTACAGCCTGGTGACTACAGCTAATAATACTGTATAACATACTTGAAAGTTGCTGAGAGAGTAAATCTTAAAAGTTCTCATCACAGGAAACAAAAATTCTGTAACCATGTAAGGTACCCAATGTTAACTAGTTTTATTATGGTAGTTATTTTGCAATATATCCAAATATTGAATCATTATGTTGTACATCTGAAACTAATGTAATGTTGTATGTCAATTATACCTCAATTTAAAAAAATTTAAGTATGTGGGTGGATGCATGCAGGAAAAAAATCTCAGAGAAGTTACTTAACTGTTAACTCTAGTGCCCTTCGGGAACTGTGATTGCAGGGTCAAGGTTTTCATAAGCTTACTTTAAATTGATAAAGATTATGGGTGACAGATATTTACTGTCTGTTACGTGTACAGGTTTTTTTTTTTTTATAAAGAACATCTTTTAATATTTGAAAATAATATGGAGATACAATGAAGAAAAATATTGAATGTAATGTAAATTTTCACCAAATTAACAACTTCACATCTAAGTAAAATAACAAAATGTTGTAGAAATTTATACTCGGTGGAGATTTTTTTAAATCTTAGACATTTTATATTAGAAAACATAATGATTATTATAAACCTCCAGTGAAACTGATGGGAATCCATGTTTCAGGATTCCCTTTTTATTAAAAAGAGAAAATCTCAAGCTTAATAATTTAATACAATTTTATAGATACACAATCACTTTTATAGTAGAATAAAAATACAAAGAAGGAAAACATATGAATAAAAATAATAATGAGCACTATAGCTTCCTATAATGCAACAAAGTGTGATAAATCTTTTTATCATCAAAATTTTATATATTGCTAACTGCTTTATAGCTAGTAAGAGATTACCATTATGAACAGTTATAAAATTTGTCACTTTGTAAGGCAGACAGTTCATTTTTACAGAAGCATCCATCAAATTTCTTGTTCTTCATAAAACTTTTTCCCTGCCTTATGAATATTTCAGTTTTCATGAATATTTATATACCAATTATAAATGTAAATGCTTTAGAAAGAGAATATTATATAAAATGACACCCTATTAAAATGTCATATTTCTTTAAGAGGTCTTAGCATGCAATACCAATAGCACAAATTGTTTATAAATTCACTGTCACTAATATGTCATCTATCATTTATTTGTATACTTGGCCATAGAGTCTATATATTTTCTCAGTCATGTACTATATATAGCATTATTTCTCTATTTGGAAATGTGGTTTTTTAAGCAAAAAATAATGTAACCACCTTTACACATACATATACTAAGATATCATTTATGTTGCCCCCAGGATTAAATAGAAATAGTTCAATCTGTTTTCCTGTGTTATTTTTTTTTTTAACATCTTTATTGGAGTATAATTGCTTTACAATGGTATGTTAGTTTCAGCTTCAGAACAAAATGAATCAGTTATATATATACATATATTCCCATATCTCCTCCCGCTTGCGTCTCCCTCCCTCCCACCCTCCCTATCCCACCCCTCCAGGCGGTCACAAAGCACCGAGCTGATCTCCCTGTGCTATGCGGCTGCTTCCACTAGCTATCTACCTTACGTTTGGTAGTGTATATATGTCCATGCCTCTTTATCGCTTTGTCACCGTTTACCCTTCCCCCTCCCCATAGCCTCAAGTCCATTCTCTAGTAAGTCTGTGTCTTTATTCCTGTTTCACACCTAGGTTTTTCATGACATTTTTTTTTCTTAAATTACATATATATGTGTTAGCATACGGTATTTGTCTCTCTCTTTCTGACTTACTTCACTCTGTATGACAGACTCTAGGTCTATCCACCTCATTACAAATAGCTCAATTTCATCTCTTTTTATGGCTGAGTAATATTCCATTGTATATATGTGCCACATCTTCTTTATCCATTCATCCGATGATGGACACTTAGGTTGTTTCCATCTCTGGGCTATTGTAAATAGAGCTGCAACGAACATTTTGGTACATGACTCTTTTTGAATTTTAGTTTTCTCAGGGTATATGCCCAGTAGTGGGATTGCTGGGTCATATGGTAGTTCTATTTGTAGCTTTTTAAGGAACCTCCATACTGTTCTCCACAGTGGCTGTATCAATTTACATTCCCACCAACAGTGTAAGAGGGTTCCCTTTTCTCCACACCCTCTCCAGCATTTATTGTTTCTAGATTTTTTGATGATGGCCATTCTGACTGGTGTGAGATGATACCTCATTGTAGTTTTGATTTGCATTTCTCTAATGATTAGTGATGTTGAGCATTCTTTCATGTGTTTGTTGGCACTCTGTATATCTTCTTTGGAGAAATGTCTATTTAGGTCTTCTGCCCATTTTTGGATTGGGTTGTTTGTTTTTTTGTTATTAAGCTGCATGAGCTGCTTATAAATTTTGGAGATTAATCCTTTGTCAGTTGCTTCATTTGCAAATATTTTCTCCCATTCCGAGGGTTGTCTTTTGGTCTTCTTTATGGTTTCCTTTGCTGCGCAAAAGCTTTTAAGTTTCATTAGGTCCCATTTGTTTACTTTTGTTTTTATTTCCATTTCTCTAGGAGGTGGGTCAAAAAGGACCTTGCTGTGATTTATGTCATAGAGTGTTCTGCCTATGTTTTCCTCTAAGAGTTGGATAGTTTCTGGCCTTACATTTAGGTCTTTAATCCATTTTGAGCTTATTTTTGTGTATGGTGTTAGGGAGTGATCTAATCTCATACTTTTAAATGTAGCTGTCCAGTTTTCCCAGCACCACTTACTGAAGAGGCTGTCCTTTCTCCACTGTACATTTCTGCCTCCTTTGTCAAAGATAAGGTGACCATATGTGCGTGGGTTTATCTCTGGGCTTTCTATCCTGTTCCATTGATCTATATTTCTGTTTTTGTGCCAGTACCATACTGTCTTGATTACTGTAGCTTTGTAGTATAGTCTGAAGTCAGGAAGCCTGATTCCTCCAGTTCCATTTTTCGTTATCAAGATTGCTTTGGCTATTCGGGGTCTTTTGTGTTTCCATACAAATTGTGAAATTTTTTTGTTCTAGTTCTGTGAAAAATGCCAGTGGTAGTTTCATAGGGATTGCATTGAATCTGTAGATTGCTTTGGGTAGTAGAGTCATTTTCACAATGTTGATTCTTCCAATCCAAGAACATGGTATATCTCTCCATCTATTTGTATCATCTTTAATTTCTTTCATCAGTGTCTTATAATTTTCTGCATACAGGTCTTTTGTCTCCTTAGGTAGGTTTATTCCTAGGTATTTTATTCTTTTTGTTGAAATGGTAAATGGGAGTGTTTTCTTGACTTCACTTTCAGATTTTTCATCCTTAGTGTATAGGAATGCCAGAGATTTCTGTGCATTAATTTTGTATCCTGCTACTTTGCCAAATTCATTGATTAGCTCTAGTAGTTTTCTGGTAGCATCTTTAGGATTCTCTATGTATAGTATCATGTCATCTGCAAACAGTGACAGCTTTACTTCTTCTTTTCCAATTTGGATTCCTTTTATTTCCTTTTCTTCTCTGATTGCTGTGGCTAAAACTTCCAAAACTATGTTGAATAAGAGTGGTGAGAGTGGGCAACCTTGTCTTGTTCCTGATCTTAGTCAAAATGCTTTCAGTTTTTCACCATTGAGGACGATGTTGGCTGTGGGTTTGTCATATATGGCCTTTATTATGTTGAGGAAAGTTCCCTCTATGCCTACTTTCTGCAGGGTTTTTATCATAAATGGGTGTTGAATTTTGTCAAAAGCTTTCTCTGCATCTATTGAGATGATCATATGGTTTTTCTCCTTCAATTTGTTAATATGGTGTATCACATTGATTGATTTGCGTATATTGAAGAATCCTTGCATGCCTGGAATAAACCCCACTTGATCATGGTGTATGATCCGTTTAATGTGCTGTTGGATTCTGTTTGCTAGTATTTTGTTGAGGATCTTTGCATCTATGTTCATCAGTGATATTGGCCTGTAGTTTTCTTTGTTTGTGACATCCTTGTCTGGTTTTGGTATCAGGGTGATGGTGGCCTCGTAGAATGAGTTCGGGAGTGTTCCTCCCTCTGCTATATTTTGGAAGAGTCTGAGAAGGATAGGTGATAGCTCTTCTCTAAATGTTTGATAGAATTCGCCTGTGAAGCCATCTGGTCCTGGGCTTTTGCTTGTTGGAAGATTTTTAATCACAGTTTCAATTTCAGTGCTTGTGATTGGTCTGTTCATATTTTCTATTTCTTCCTGATTCAGTCTTGGCAGGTTGTGCCTTTCTAAGAATTTGTCCATTTCTTCCAGGTTGTCCATTTTATTGGCATAGAGTTGCTTGTAGTAATCTCTCATGATCTTTTGAATTTCTGCAGTGTCAGTTGTTACTTCTCCTTTTTCATTTCTAATTCTATTGATTTGAGCCTTCTCCCTTTTTTTCTTGATGAGTCTGGCTAATGGTTTATCAATTTTATTTATCCTTTCAAAGAACCAGCTTTTAGTTTTATTGATCTTTGCTATCGTTTCCTTCATTTCTTTTTCATTTATTTCTGATCTGATTTTTATGATTTCTTTCCTCCTGCTAACTTTGGGGTTTTTTTGTTCTTCTTTCTCTAATTGCTTTAGGTGCAAGGTTAGGTTGTTTATTCGAGATGTTTCCTGTTTCTTAAGGTAAGATTGTATTGCTATAAACTTCCCTCTTAGAACTGCTTTTGCTGCATCCCATAGATTTTGAGTCGTCGTGTCTCCATTGTCATTTGTTTCTAGGTATTTTTTGATTTCCTCTTTGATTTCTTCAGTGATCAGTTCGTTATTAAGTAGTGTATTGTTTAGCCTCCATGTGTTTGTATTTTTTACAGATCTTCTCCTGTAATTGATATCGAGTCTCATAGCGTTGTGGTCAGAAAAGAACTGTGATTGCAGGGTCAAGGTTTTCATAAGCTTACTTTAAATTGATAAAGATTATGGGTGACAGATATTTACTATCTGTTACGTGTACAGGTTTTTTTTTTTAACAATTAAAAAAGCTTAAGAATAAAAGAATGAATAAATAAAAGTGTTAATATTTCCTCTAAAAATATTTCACCTAGTTTTGATCATTGTGCTATGGTTATGTAAGATGTTAACATTTGGGGAAGCTGGTGATTTTATTCTTTAAATATTTTTCTCTCTTCTCTCTCTCTTTCTTTTTTCTCTTCCTTCCCCTCCTATCTTTCTGGAACTTCACTTACACATATATTATACTGCTTGATATTTTACCACAAGTCCTCTTTATTTTTCATATTATACAAATTCTTTTGATATATCTTCAGGTTCACAGAACTTTTCTCTAGTTATTTTCAATCATACGTTAAGCGGATCCACTGATCTTTAATTCAGTTATTCTATTTTTCAGTTCTATATATATATCAAAATATACATTTAATTCCCTTTTATAGTTTCCAGTTCACTGCTGAGATTCCCCATCCATTCATTTATTATGACCTTATTTTCCATTTTATGTCCTTGAACATCTTTATAATAGCTACTTTCACTTTCCTGTCTGCTAATTCCAAGATCTGGCTTATCTTGTGGTCAGTTTCTATTAATTACCTTTTCCCTTGCTACTGGGTCACATTTTTCTATTTCTTTGCATGTTTAGTAATTTTTAATGTATATTGGACAGTGTGTGTGGCACGTGATGGATACAATGAGTTTTGTTATCTTTTCCTAAAGAGTGTTGATTTTTGTTCTAGCAGGTTATTAACTTAGCTGAACTCTAAATGCTAGCTCCCCTTAGGTGAACATCAACTGTGAAATCTATGCTGAGTCCTTTCAGCCTTCCAGCTGTTGCCTTTCACATATGCAGTTCAGGGATCAGCTAGGAATTTGGATAGAGTTTGTACGTAGATTTGAAGGGACTCTTGTGTCTTCTTCCTTTCAGGGGTTGTCCCCCTCACTTTCCAGTTAGACTGTTGACTTCAAAGTAAGTCTTTGGACTCCTCAAATGAGTAAGATTTCAGATTTCTCTTTGAGTTCCTATCATTCCACCATATGAACTGTGGAGTACTACCAGGTGAAAAGCCATATGAATAGGAATCCTACCTAGTACAGTTCATTCTTTCAAGGATTGACTTCCAGTTTCTGCTTACTTTTGGTCACTCTGTGGTGCTTTCAAATAGTTGTTTTGATATATTTTCAGAGTGTATAGTTATTATCTTCAGAAGGATCAATCTAATATACTCCATTCTGCCATTACCAGAAGTTGTAGCATATTACCTTTTATTTTCCATTGATTTTTTCATTGATACTTCATAGGGTTAAACAAAAAAAAAAAATTCGATGTATTTTTGTGAATGATGACAATAGCTCATCAAAGTTTTCCAAAAAGATCAAGCATATTACTAATGTCATTTTTTCTTCTTTCTTTTGTAGACAAGAGATGATTTCCTAGGTCAAGTGGATGTTCCTCTTTATCCATTACCGGTTAGTATAGATGTCCATGATTTTACTTTTTATGTTTATTCTTTTTATTTTAATAAATACTTACAGATACACAATAGAGTAAATGTAAACATTTGATTTGTGAAGTGTATACTGCTATTATTTCTTGAGCATATTGTTTTCTGAAAACTCATCTCAGTTTTCCATTTTATTTTCAAAATTCCCTTACGTGGGCTTCCCTGGTGGCGCAGTGGTTGAGTCCGCCTGACGATGCAGGGGACGCGAGTTCGTGCCCTGGTCCGGGAAGATCCCACATGCCGTGGAGCGGCTGGACCCGTGAGCCATGGCCGCTGATCCTGCCCGTCCGGAGCCTGTGCTCCGCAGTGGGAGGGGCCACAACAGTGAGAGGCCCGCGTACCGCAAAAAAAAAAAAAAAAAAAAAAAAATCCCGTACATGAACCCCAGTAAGAAATAGAGAGCCACTGAAGTTGGTTGACATCATGAAAGCATTGTTTGAGGAAGATCACTTTGGAAATATTCTATTGAATAACTAGAATGGGGAGAGCTTAGTCTCACAAAAAGAAACTAAGATCAACTACAACAATATGGGCATGAAACTGAACCTGGACCAAGCATATAGCAACAGAAGAAAACAGACAGATGCAGGGAACATTTCATAACATAACATTACTGGACCTGGTTTTTAACATGGAGCTCCAGTTGAAAAAAATAAAATTAAGCAAAAAGTAAAGATAATACAAGTTGAACTTGCGAGATAAGGGTAGTATCTCAAGTAGAAAACATAGGAGGAAAGCCATTTTTTTTGAGATATGATAAATTTATTTTTGGCCATATTGCATATCAGTAGTAAACAAGAAAAATGAAAGCTTAAAGTGGGCAGCTGACAGAGATATAAAAATAAGTTGTGTAGGGAAAAGGGTCTGGAAGGATTGAGAGCTATCATTGTTAAGGTAACCGCAGAATCTCTGAGAAGAATGGGCTGTCCAAACGAGAGGGATGAGAGCATTGAAGGCTAAAACATTGAACGTTCATCAGTGTGGGTCTGTCAAAGGAGAAAGAGAAGACAGGCCAGGAGAAATCGGAAAAGAACGAAGTAAAATGATGTCATGAGAATTTAAGAGTTTCAAGACTGAATGGGTAGTTAACAATGCAAAGTGCAGCAGAGAAGTCAAGGAGAATAAAAACAAAGGGCTGCTGAGCTTGATAAGAAAGAGAAGTAATACTTCTTTATCAGTCTTTTCAGATGTTTATTGTCTCTCTGTAGTCTTTAGACATTGCAAGCTTTTGATAATGAATTTAATCCAGTCTTATTTTCCAAGCTGCTTACTTTTTTGTTCTCCTAGAACTGTCTCTATGGTCTAACCACGCCAGCCTGCTGACATTGTACCTATTCCATATTTCTTTGGGGCGCAAGCATACTAACCATTCTCTACTGTTTTTCCACTTTTACCCTCCCTTTGTCTTCACGACACACCTGCTCAGCTAGTTTTATACTGAGTTGCGATGCCAGGTGCAATTCCTACAGTGCAGGAAAGTGAAAGTGCTGTCAAGTTACCAACTGTTACCGTTTAATAAGCTAAAGCTACTTTTTTCTCACCTCTAACTTCGATTATGCCTTAGGTCATAGTTAATGGATATTCTTGAAAAGTATGTATTTTTGGTGTTACAGATGTATCTTAAAAACCCACTGTTTTATTCTAGACAGAAAATCCAAGAATGGAGAGACCATATACATTTAAGGATTTTGTTCTTCACCCAAGAAGGTCAGTAAATATAAAATAATAACATGAACTCTTTTAAATCTCTTTATACCTTACAGTAGCCTCTTTGGAAATTCAGTTTCAACCTTTGTAAATAAGCTACATATAAATATTAGTTTTTAAAAGCTTTTTTGCTATTTCTGATTAAAAAGTCATATAGGCACAGTGCAAAAATTCTGAAAATACAAAAAAGTGATCATACCCCTTTGGGAAAGACTTGTCTCCCTTATATTTATCATACTATGAGAATGAAATTTGTCATTCGTTTATATGTATTTTATATCTTACAGTATATGTAATTTTGTCATACTGCGCTTTAAAAAATCACAAACATCAATTCATGTAAAAAAAAAACATCCAGGGAATTCCCTGGTGGTCCAGTGGCTGGGACTCAGCACTTTCACTGCCATGGCCCTGGTTCAGTCCCTGGTCCGGGAAGTAAGATCCTGCAAGGTGTATAGCACAGCAAAAAAAAAAATCCAACTTGATACACACAAAACCATTTTCAGGGATATATAACTACATTTAGCATACTTTCATTTAAAAAAAGATATTTCAGAAAACTCAAATATTTAGAGAAAATAACATGAGCAAAGACTATAATTTACAACCCAATAGCCTGTTCATAATTCCATTTTCCTAAACTGAATTACTTTATTTTTGTCAAAATTTTTAAGTTTAAGCTGTAAATAAAACTCCTTTTGATCTTCTGAACCACAGAATCAAGTAAAACCTAGTGAAGATGTGTATGTGGCTTTACTGTCAGAAAGGGCAGAGTAAAGCAGAGGAAGGAAATCTGTGAAAACAACATTATATGTTTTGTTTTTAAAACTAGAAAATGCAATTGAAAAATATAGTATGGGAACTTAGTAAAATTTTTGATTAAAATATTTTATATTTTTAATCAAAATTTTTAAGTATTCATTGTAATATAAATTATTAAAATAAAGGGGACAGTGCTTTCTGACTGTGTTCATATTTACCATCTATAAGAGAAACCACATATTTAATTTCTCTAGAAGTCTTGCAATATAAGTTTCTTTTCTTCCTTTAATTTTGGACTGACTGTGACATCTGTCTATCAAGAATAACTAAATATTTCTTCCTTCTCTTATTTGGTTGCTCTAGTAACCTGCTTTTCAATTTGTCAAATGCTTTCCGGTATCTTTATCTTCAAAACACATCTTCTGTCTGCACTGGGTATTACTGCAAGTGCAGAAAGAGCTTTATCCAACTACATTCTTAGATTTTTTTGAGCATCACTAAGCCCAAACCCACAGGCATATTATCTAGTTGGAAAAACATAATAAAACCTATCATTGTGGAGAAACTCTCCTATAAAATATTATCTGAGTAAGTTTTCTGTACCCATCTTTTATAACAAGTGAGAGTGTTCACACCCCCTTAACTATGGAGACAGGAGTCACGTTAGTGGCCTGGGAAAAAGCTTAAGGGAGGCATTGGCGGTGAGGTGGGGTAGGGGAGTATCTCTTGAAGACAGGATAAAAGATTAGGACTTTTATGTCATATTACATAACTGAAATCTATTTTAAAAAAAAACCCAAAAAACCTATACAGAAAGCTAGGACAAGCAAGGATTTCTTAAGTAAACAGTATGCTAGATTTGGTGGGGGCAATAGACAGAGTTAGGTCTTCAGTTAGAAGCTTAAGAAAGACAGGTTTTAAAATCCTTAAATGTTACTACACTGGGCAGCAGCCCTTAACTTAGACAATTCATTATTCAAAGAGGTGATACAAGATACAATATGAAAACAGGTGAGGTAAATTAACGTATGACAGATTCAAACAGCTGTCAAAGACACTAGGTTTCAGGCAGTTATCCATCCTTGCTCTCCACTTTTCTGTCATCTTATACAACATGGTTAGATTATTATCCCTAAAGCACATCTCTGAGGATGACTTTCCCTAGTCCCAAAATTCTATGCAAAATAAAATCTAAAAGTTCTCTTATTTCACATGGATCTCATCAGCTGGACCATTTCCACTCCCTTTATGTATCCTGTAATTCAGCCAACCTCAGCTACTGCCATTTCCTTAACTGTACCCCAGGTTTCCCATCTATTTCCTTGTTTTTGCTCTCTTCTCTACTCATATGCCTTTCCCTTCACTGCCATAGATCAAAATCCTCCCCAGTCTTCTAGCCCCAACTCAAATGCCAACTTCTCTTTCAAATTCTCTCTGATCTTTCACTTAAACTTCCATAGTTCCTTATTTATCTCATAACAATTATTTATTTATGGATGTTCCTTTTTCTCCACCATCTATTCCTTTTCTTAAATATCTTCTGCACTGGAACTTGTCTTTGAATCTCCTCTAGTAGCTAGTAGATGTTCAGTAAACTCTTATTAAATGAGTGCTTTTCTTCTTAGTATTAAAATTTTGTGAATTATTATTTTCTTTTCTACAGTCACAAATCAAGAGTTAAAGGTTATCTGAGATTAAAAATGACTTACTTACCTAAAACCAGTGGCTCAGAAGAAGATAACACAGAACAGGCTGAGGAATTAGAGGTGAGATTTTATAAATATTTGGTTAAACTAAAAAGAAAATATCTAATTTCTTATTTTACTATACTCCAAAGAAAAAATAACTATTCAAATGAAGTTAATGTGTGAAATAAAAATTACTTCCCTGGACATTTATTTTACCCAAGAATTTGTTAAACATTTCTTTCCGCTAAGGATATTTCTGTAGAATGAGTGGCCATTACTGATGGCATTCTTAAGGGTTAGGGAATAGAGGTTGTAATGTTTATAAATGAAAGCATTTGTTGTAATTAAGTCATTAACTGTTTCTAGTTTTTCAGAGTTTTCTAAAACGATGTCGTGTTCCCCCTCCATTAAAGTAAGAACACAATTTAGTATTTGTAAGTTAAATATGTGGAATATTTGAGGAGGCTCTACTAATTAGGAACTCTTCTATGAAATATAATTCCTGTTACTTTTCCTATCATGCTTGGGGTGGGAGTGGGCAAGAGGGCTCATAGAAAAGGAGGAGACTAAGAGAGAGAGAGGGAGGGAATATAAGTCATCTAATAAAAAGCCACATTTATGGGGGGCCAGAAGAATTTAACCATCTTCACGGATGACAGGATAAGAGGAAGTCCAGTCAAGGATTTGGGCAGAACCACCTGCCTTTGGGGTGCGTGAAGAAGAGGCAGAGAGTATGTACTTGGAATAGAATTTGGAGAGGGATTTGGAGCCTGGAGTCTTAGTTGCAAGCTCTGCTGCTTGTGAGTTGAGTGACCATGTGAGTGTCTGACCTTCTCTGGACCTCAGGTTCTTCCTTTACAGAGTGACAGGGTTGTACCAGACGACCTCTGAGGTTTCTTCAAGCACAAAAATTCATGATCTGAAAAGGGAACAAAAACATTTGCCCCTTGAGTTTCCCACTGAAGGAACCTTATCATCAAAAGATAGCACCTTATTCTACCACGTGGACTGAAATCACCCAGTGTGCTGGCCTCAGTCTGCTTTGGAGGGTTTTGTATGTGTGGCTTCCTCAACAGTCATGCCTCTTTGATCAAGGTCTGCTGAAGTCTCCAGAACTGTAAGGCTGAGGGACCCTTCCCCAGTGCTGGGCTCTGCATCACACACCCAAACGTCTTGAGAAAGAAAGTTCGAGGACAAGTAGTGCTTTTGCAACAAAGCTTTCTGGGAATTTTTTATATGCACTAATGAGACTTTACTTTGTTGGGGAATTCATAATAACAGAAAGAAAACTATTTTTCTTTAAATCATAGACTGTAGTTAGCCCTTACTCTGGCAATCAGAGAACTTGGTATCCTCTCTTAAGTCTAATTCCGTTATTTGATTACCTTGTTTTTCATTTTAGTTTTTCTCTGATTTGTCATATAACAGTCTTCTTTTTTTTAATTTAGAAATTTATTGAGTAGAATTTTCTGTACCTGGCATTTTGGTGCACAGGGAAACCTGAATAATGGAATTCTGTTTGAAATGAAGGATGTCTGCTGTAAAGAAAGAAAATTCTTTATTTAGTAACTTAAAAAATTTTTAACAGCATTTCATTATTTGGTAACCTGCTCCAAGTTTTGCCCACATGCACGTATCACAGGTACCTTATTCACAGTTCAGTTTCTGCGGGTAGAGCTGCTTCACTTCATTTTGTGGTCTCATGTCTCAAAGTTTGAATTCCCTCAGAATGCACCTTATAATTTCAGTAGATGTAAGCATGTAGGAGTTTATTTATGAAAGGCCCTAGGAATTCAAACACATGAATCTGTGCTTATTTATCTTCTGTGTAGCTAATGACCAGAGAAGTCTTGTCTTTGACATTTAGTTTGTGACTGAATATATAAAATCCTACCATTTAAAGAAAACAATTGTAATTTTCAGAAGAGGCTCACTCTTAGGCAGTGTATGCCCTAGTACAATAAAGTGTGGCTATAATAGATAATTGTGTAATATTTGATATTTGCACCCCTTGTAACTTTAGGTTTAGTTGTATGTATTTTACACAATTACCGTATAGTATAATGTTTGTTGTACCTCTAAATGCTTTCTTTCTGGACTTTGACTCTGTTAAACTGTGGGCAGTTGCATATTAGCTTTGAGGTTAGTAATAAAGTAACATACATTGATACTTAGAAAATTATTTTGTGAAGAGTATTAGCTGATACATGTTTAATAGGGAGGCATTCTCGACAGAAAATGAAAACTCATTCTTTCTAAACAATGTTCAAATGTGTAACTATACTTCCTCTTGGAACTGAAACGGGTTTTTTAAAAATAGGCCCTTACTTAGTTTTTATCCCCCTTCACAAGTTTACTTGGGTAACATAAATTCAATAAGTAGACCTTTAAGAGAGAAATCTTTGGGCTTCCCTGGTGGCACAGTGGTTGAGAGTCTGCCTGCCGATGCAGGGGACACGGGTTCGTGCCCCGGTCCGAGAAGATCCCACATGCCGTGGAGCGGCTGGGCCCATGAGCCATGGCCGCTGAGCCTGCGCGTCCGGAGACTGTGCTCCAACGCGAGAGGCCACAGTAGTGAGAGGCCCGCGTACAGCAAAAAAAAAAAGAGAGAAGTCTTTAAGAAGATTTTAAAGAAATATTTTTGGTACCATTTTCCAAGCTCTGAATATTTTCATAATCCTTCACAGCAGAAGTGAGAACCCTTTTATTAATAAATTTTATTAATCTGCAGAAAAATAATCAGTGACCATATTTTTTTAATTAGTCTTTTTTTCAAGAGAGTGAAATATAAAAGTTCAACTCCAAGTAAAATGTGATTTAATATGTGCAAGACAAATTTTTAGATATATAGATCCTATATCATGATCATTTAAAGGAAAGGAAAGGAGAGAGAGAAGGAAGGTAAACATTGATGGAGAGAAAAAGTAAGGGGTTAGAGGGAAGGGAGAGAGAATGGAGTTTGGGCAATAAAAAGAAGGAAAAGAAATTAACGAGATATCAGTTCCCATAGAAGATATAAAGAAGAAAATAGGCTAAGAAAGAAAAGGAGTCTGTTTTACTTCCCATCCAGATTCCTTTTCCCAGAATAATTCTGTCTGTCTTCCTCTCTCCTACACCTCACCTTCCTTTCTGCCTCAGTCTCTAACCTTCCCACTGGAGCTAGGCAGAAGAAACCAACCTTGCTGCAGAAACCCCTATCCTTTTCTCCCAGAAAACATTTCTTTTCTTCCCAGCTCTTCTCCTTGCCCCTTCCTCTTCAGAACCCACCTTCCAACATAGAAGAATTCTCTTCCATCTTCTAAGCCTTCAACTGACTGGCACACAACCGTCCTCCAGTGCTAGATCCCTAATGTCTAGAACAAAAGGCTCTCTACATATTAAGGAAATGATTTTTTTACCTATTATTATGGTACCAAATATGTTCCCCAGCTTGCCTTTTTTTTTTTAACTTCGATTTAGTAGTTTTTGCCATGTACAAATTTGGGGGGTTGTAATCAAATCACTCAATCTCTTTTATGCCTTCCAGGTTTGATGTCATACTCAATGGCTCCTCCACTCTTAGAATATATTTTTTTAATATCCCCAGGTTTGCTCTAATACATTTTGGTTTTACTTTTTAACATTTTAAATATTGCTTAATCTGTAACATTCTGGTTATAAGGTATGAGGTAGAAACCCAGATATTTTTTTTCTTTTTTTCTAAGTAATTTGCCTATCTTCTCACAAATTTGAAACGTCTTTATCGTATACTAAATTCCTATAAATTTGATTCTTTCTGAGTTTTCCAATTCTATTCATTATTGTGGTTTGTGGTATGTTTTATCTGATAAAGTTAATCTTCACTCTACTTTTTTGGAACTGTGCTGATTATTCTTGCTTGTTTTTATTTCTATTTGAACTTGAAAATTGCCTTGCCTTGTTATTTTCAAAAAAAATCCATAATGTAGTTCTAGTGGAATCTTGGCAACTTTATAAATTAACTTGGGGAGAATTGACACCTTTCTGAGATTAAATCTTCCTAGCCAAGATCACATTATGTCTCTTCATTCATTCAGGTCTTCTTTTGTGTCCCTTTAGGAGAATTTTTAAGTTTTCATCACTACTGTATTTGTGCTTCCTAACCATATTGATGTTTAGCAGAACCTTTTACTGACTGCCTTTTCTGTTATGAGGTTTCTTGTATAAAAGCATGTCACTAACCCTCGCTATCCTTTTCAAATAATTCCTTACTCTATAACTACCCTAGCTAAGGGTTTTTGTATGTTTGCCCCTTGCTAGTCTCAGAGGAAATTTCCAGTGCCTTCCTAGCATATAAATAAAACAAAACAAAACTTTCTTTCTTTGACTGTTTTATGACCTGACCAAAATGCCTTTCCATGGTCCAGAGGAGAAAGAGAAAAGTCAGGCCAGAGAATCATCATGTCTTTTCCATCACTCAATTATTTCTAAATCATTTGCCCTTCCCTATCATGCCTCTACATATTTGACCTTCATCCAGTGATTTTTTTTTTCAGGTTTCAGAGAGTTGTTTATTTCCACCATAAACAAGGTGCTTTCTCTGTGGGAGAGACAATGCCCAATAAGATATTATCCCTGTTTATAATTTAGAGAATAGAGTAAGGTTAAACTATGCTTTTCAATTTCTTAGTGCCTTCCAGTGCTGTTTGTTTATTTGAAAGTTTTCTGTGTCCTTTTTCTCCTATTAGACATGTTTTAAATTTTTTCCAAAAAAAATGTTTTTCAAGCAAAATTTAAATGTTATCATTTTGCAAAAAAAAAAATCTTCATTATTGTAAGATATTCCTATTATGGTCTTAAAAGTTGACAATGTGCTAATTCTGTCTTTGCATAGTTTCTGGAACTGGGTGTGCTAAATCTCTTTTAAAACTTCCTCTAGCATAATTTATAAGGTTAAAAAAATTAAGCACACACTTAATTGTTACCATTCTGTTTTTCAGCCTGGCTGGGTGGTTTTGGACCAACCAGATGCTGCTTGCCATTTGCAGCAGCAACAAGAACCTTCCCCTCTACCTCCAGGATGGGAAGAGAGGCAGGATATTCTTGGAAGGACCTACTATGTAAACCATGAATCTAGAAGAACACAGTGGAAAAGACCAACCCTTCAGTATGTGATGACTTTCATGTTTGTAATCTGAATACTTTTGGACCACTAGTTTTCATTTTGAAGTCATGACTCAAATGGATTCATAATAGTGTGGGGATCCAAAAACTGCAAGAATGCTAGGATTTTTATGGCCCAGGGCTTTAAAAATGCTATCATGGATGCTTCTTTTTTAAAATGATTTGATAGTATTAAAAAGTATTTGGGTCACAAATACCACCCTTCTAATTGCTTCTTTATTTTAATAAGTTGCCAATTATTTCTGTTTTTAATTGTAGCCACAAAAGAAACGTTTTTCTCTTGAGACTAGTTTAGAAAATCTTGGAGATTTTTTTGTAGTTTGTTACTAAAATATAATGAGATGTTAATTTCTACAGTACGGTATTTTTAAAGTGTAAATTATTTATAAAGTTGAAAGGACTCAATAATAAGGTCTTTTGTTAAACACCCATTTGCCAATCTGGTCAATGTATACATACTTTCCAATGTACCCAAATCAAGGACAGAATGGCCTTTGAGGTATTCTGATTTATGTTTCCTCAGTGACATTTTTCTTTTATTATCATCAGACTGTATGTTTGTAAATAACATTTATAAATTCTTCCATTATTCATGTTTATTATCAAATATCCTTCCACTTATCCTTCCTTATAACCTTATGAAGTCTTTCTTTAGTTTTCTTCTTTTTGACACAGACATAAAATTTTTCTTATTTGTCCCTTAATGTTCTAATTTTTGGCTTTGGTATTTTGTATCTGATATAGTCCAAGCACTTTCATAGATATTTTCCCTTCTCACATCCTTCCAAAGCAAATTAATGATCCAAGTTCTTCGTGTCACAGAGGCATTGATCTCTGTAGAATGGCGTACAGATTGCAAGACTGAAAGCACGATAAATTTCTGCAACATCCTCCTGTTGTATACCTCAGTATTATGGCAAGCCTGACTTGAGCAGAATCACATTTTTTTTCACTGTGGTTGATGTTGTTTCCAGCCAGCAAAAATCAACTATTTAGGAGGAAAAAAGTGTGAGGCATTCCCTTAGGACCACTATGTTTTCTCCAGCAACAGTGCAGTAAGAACTGGTCTTCTGACTATCCTGGGCTTATCTGTCATTAAATAAATGAACAATAATTTTGTTACTAAATATCTATATAAAATTCTAGATCTTATGGTCTGGCTATATTAAACACAGCTAGCTAGAACAGTATAACTCAGAAATGACTGGGGAGTGGGTGTTCAGTCTGATTAACCGTACCTTTCCTAGATTCAGACATGCCTTTACTACTGTCCTTTTTCAGAAGCGGTCCATTACTGTATATGATCAAAAGCAGATAGATACCATTTAATCTGTACTCTATCAAGTTTTTAATTATAGCGTCCTTACACTGTCTTTCCTTCTGCCCTCTGCGTTCCTACATGGGAAATCTACTCTTGGCTAAAGATCAGTTCTGGAAAATGTTACTGTCTGATTCCTGAAGATGTATATGTAACTCTTAAAGCTTCTGTTTTAGGAACTTTCTGGAGCTACTTTAGATTTTACTCTTGTAAGAACATGGTGAAGTCATAATATAATGAAATTATTTATGAAACTCTCAGGTATTCATTCATTCAACAAATACTTTTTGAGTGCCCATATATGGGAGACATTATCCTAGGCACAGGGATGAATGAAAATATTAGGAATTACACATTTTCACAAAAACTTTAACTCCATAAGGTACTCTTGCAGGTACCGTGGTGCCTAGGACTTAATCTATGCATTTTGAAGCAACCTTTGGCCCAGAACAATAAATTCTGATCTAATATAGGGTTTTTTTTTAATGAAAACAGAATTTTTGACTATCACTTTAACTCTCTTCAGACGTGGGTGATGGCTTTTACATTTCTAATACAGGGACAACCTAACAGATGCTGAGAATGGTAACATTCAACTGCAAGCCCAGCGTGCATTCACCACCAGGCGGCAGATATCTGAGGAAACAGAAAGTGTTTACAGCCGAGAGTCTTCCGAGGTAGAAATCATTTTCTCATTCTTGTTGATAGACATATGTTACAGCAGTAGATTAAGGTATGTGTGGCTTAAGCTTATTCTGTTCATTTTAGAACTGGGAAGTTATAAGAGAAGATGAAGCCACCATGTACAGCCATCAGGCCTTCCCCTCATCTCCACCATCAAATAACTTGGATGTCCAGACTAATCTTGCAGAAGAATTGAATGCCAGACTCACTGTTTATGGAAATTCAGCCACTGGCCAGCCAGTATCCAGCTCAGTAAGATGGTCTTAGATTTTGTTGGAGCTTCAGGATTTTGTATTATATATTATTCCATTCAGTGTCTAAAGACTGAATGTTATCTTTTTTCCTCCAGTTTTACTGAGATACAGTTGATATAACACATTGTATTAGTTTAAGATGTACACCATAATGATTTTATAAATATGTTGCAAAATTATAACCACAATAAGTTTAGTTACTATCCAACACTTAACAAGTTTTTTTTTTTTTTTCTTGTGATGAGAAAAAAATTGTCTTAAGTTACACGTAATAATGTGTTAGGGACTTTGGTACTTTACAGCACGGCCGTTTTCAAATATCCCCACTAATAGTATGAGGCAGAGTTATGGAAAATCCAAATGGTCATTGGAGTCTAAATGTCCATTACATAAATCAGTGCCCTCCAGCCAAAGGCTGCCAGGAACACACCTGTAATTGAACAAGTTGGGTTTATTACTCATTTCAGCACGGGGAAAACACACCACGAGTGTCTCAGTAGCAGTATGTTAGGAAAGACTTAAAGGATTTGGGCTCATGTTAGTCAATTTTGAGGAGGGTTTAAGGAAGCAGGACTTTGCTCTGCATTGGATGCTGTCAGGAAGCAGAGATTATTCTGTGATTGGGTATCTCAAATCTTATCTGTCACGAGACTAAAGCTATATTTAGCAAAAAAGCAGCAGTCACTTATATCTGCCAGGATAGAGAGATAATTGGTATTTTGTGGCTTGGACAGTGTTCACATGTTGCTGTGTTTAGGCATGATTACAAAGTAGTGTTGATTTTGTCTTGATGATGCCGATGAGTGCCAGGGTGGGTCCTGGGTGTTTAGGGTTACTTTTCTCCTTCTCAGTTATACCACACATGTCACCAACACACATGTGAATAAGAGCTGATGTACCTTGACTAAACAAGAAGATAGATGACCTTCTCACTCCAGCAACTGCTTGAAAAATTGCTGTCTGTGGGGTCCAGAAGCAAATACTCCAACATACACTGCCCTGATGAGGTCCTTGTGGCCAGCTCTCTAACCTTATCAAGGGAGACCTTTCAGTGGAAGACAAAGAGGCATCTGAGGATGCTGTGGTCATTTCCAGTTGGAATTCCTTGCTTTTCATTCAGTTAGTAAATATGGAGGGCTGACCGCATGCAGGTTATATGCTGGTTAAAGTGTCTTCAGCCTACAGCCCACCTATCTGTTTAAGTATTGCCTATGGCTGCCTTCACACTAGATCGTCATAGTTGAGTAGTTGTAGCAGAGACCGCTTGGCCCATAAAAAATATTTCCTATCTGGACCCTAACAGAAAAAGGTTGCTGACTTCTGTTCTAGCACCTCCCTTAAGACGCTTCAATGTAGACAGTTCTGTGTAAATGCCTGTGTGAATATCCAAGAGCAGGTCTGCCTGCCTGCTCCCTTCCCCTCCTTTCTTCCATCCGTCTATTCTATCTTCCATTCATTTCATTTTATTTTTTGGTCAGAGGAGTGGGAAAGGTCAAAGACTTCAAGGATAAGCTATATTGATTTGCTGGTGATAAATCCCATAAGGTCCTATTCCCTTTCTTCCTGTTATTATTATTTTTTTAATTATAAAACAGGGAGATCAGCTCGGTGCTTTATGACCACCTAGAGGGGTGGGATAGGGAGGGTAGGAGGGAGACTCAAGAGGGAGGAGATATGGGGATATGTGTATATGTATAGCTGATTCACTTTGTTATACAGCAGAAACTAACACACCACTGTAGAGCAGTTATACTCCGATAAAGATGGTAAAAAAAAAAAAAGTAAAAGGTGGCATCCATACAATGAAATACCATGCAGCCATTGAAAAGAATGAAGCATCTTTGAATGTATATGTTGTATGGAACAATCTCTAAGAGATATTGTTCAGTGGAAAACACCAAGGTACCGAACAGTGTTTTTGGTATGTTACCATTTATAAAATTATTTACATGACAGAGAATAAATATGTGTATCATATTTCTTGAAAACTAAACTAAACTTGGTAACATTGCTCGGCTCTGAAGAGAGGAACAGGGTAAACAGGGCATATCTCTTTTGTACCTTTTGAATTTCATACCATGTGCATATTAATTCAAAAAAAATTAATTTATTATTTTTAAAGTATTATATGGTCATGGTTAAAAATTGAAACAGTACTGAAGTCTATAAAGCAAAAATTGAATCTTCCATTTTACCTCTAGCATGTGCTCCCTCAATTGCCATTAATGGTTTGGCATATATAGTTTTAAACATTTTCTACATATTCATAAACATGCATGCACAGACATATTTGTATATCATTTTTTTAACCTGAGATCATCTTGTGCGCACTTTCTGGTAACTTACTTTCTTTGCATACTGTATCATAGACATTGGACCATTTCAGTAAATATAGGTGTGCTCTTTTTAAAACCAACAACAACAAAATAATCAAACATCATTCCCTCGTGCAAGTAACCCTTAAGCTATTTCTCCAGTCTCCTTTGATGGACTTGAGATTGTTTACAGTTCTTTGTTATTGTAAACAATCCTACAGAGGCTCCTCTGACTTAATTTATACATATATTATAAATTTTAATGTCACTAAGTAACAGAACTAAAATATTTCAGATGGCAACAACAGCGTGCATATAAAAGCACAAGGAAAGAAAAATTACGCGAGTTCCAGGAAACAAGTAATCTGGAGTGTCCAGAGGGTGGGTTGTGAGATTGGAGGGCTGCAGCCAGCAGGAAGAGCCGGGTCCGGAAGCTCACTAACCATTGTGCTCTGTGCTGTAGATTTTATCCTAGTGAATTTAAGTCATCGAAGGGCTCGGAGTGAGAGAATGATGTGATGAAATCTGCGCTGCAGAATGCTCTCTGGCTGCAGCACGGGGTATGGAGAGTAGATTTAAGCAAATAAGACTTGCAGCAAACACATCTGTTAGGATGTTGCCATAGTAATAGCCAAGGCGATAAAGGATGAAAACCTGAAGTTTAAAAAAAAAGTGTAAGGGAAATGTATTTGAGAGCTAGTAAAGAAATAGAATGCATAGGATCTGGTAACTGACCCCTCTGTAAGGGACAGGAGGGGGAGAAATTGGGGGCTGACCGATGTCTGCCTAGGGCAGCTGCTGGCCTCCCTTGCTGCCCACTGAGACGAGGAATACCTGCGAAGGAACAGGTTTGAGTGGGTGTGGACAGGGAAAAGCTGAATCCAGTTTTGGACACAATAAAGGGTTCTCTGTTAGACCTTCAAGAGAAAGTGCCAGGAGACAGTCTAGGACTCGAGGGACAAGTGTGAGCTGGAAGTTGGAAAGCATCGGTGGGGGCGGCGTGGTGTTGAGTGAGGCTGAGAGTGGGTGGGGTGGGTGTTCTTTCTTCTGCCCCATCATACCCACCCTGCTACCTTATCTGCCATTCAAAGACAAAGCAGAGACCTAAGGTTATTATCGTTCTTTTTTTTTTCTTTTATAAGAATCATTCCAGCAGAAGAGGCAGCTTACAAGCCTATACTTTTGAGGAACAGCCTACACTTCCTGTGGTGAGTTTTAGCCTCTCCTCTCAGTCCTCAATAAAAATATAAGACGCAGCAACTTTTTTTTTTTGGAATGCTGAACATGAACGTTTGATCCAGCACAGCATCTGGGCTCTGGGGGATGAGGTTGAGGGAGGGGAAATGGGATAGGTAGGCCCTTTAAAGACAAAACCTGGAGACCTGTCTCTCCCATCATGAGAAAGCCAAGTCCCCATGTGCTGGTGGGTAGCGTCTGGGCTTGGCAGGTGAAGCGCTGTGTGGGCTGGAGGTGTTGCGTACAGATCG
Source organism: Orcinus orca (assembly GCF_937001465.1). Taxonomy (NCBI): domain Eukaryota; kingdom Metazoa; phylum Chordata; class Mammalia; order Artiodactyla; family Delphinidae; genus Orcinus; species Orcinus orca. The sequence goes on from NC_064560.1 coordinate 102,532,146, forward strand.
AGACTGTGGTCTCCAGTGGCCTCTGCTCTGTGCCTGGCCCGTGGCATCTTGCAACTGTTTCCGCAAGAAGCTGCGTCAGGGGCCGGTCCCTCAGGCAGGTGTGCCCTGGTGTCGGCAGGCTTGGCGGCCAGGATGAACCTCATCAGCCCGCTGAGGAGCCGTCCGCTGCTTCCTCAGTAGCATCTCCCACCATGACCTGGACTGGAGCTTAGACCTAACAACGTCATGGCCTCCATCCTCTTTCTGACTCAAGCATATTGCTTTAAGTTTGTCTCTTCCTCAGATAGTCCCCGCTTGTTTTTCAAAGCAAATGTAAACACCCAGGCTCCTGGCCCTTTTAGCCTCCCGTCCCTCTTAGCCACCCACAGACCCCCCCCCCCCCGCCCCAGCCACCTTCCCTTCTGTCTGGGCTCTTTCTTCCAAATAGCCTGTTTCCATGTCCTAATTCTCTCCCCATTCTGGGTCTGTGAGTGTTCCAGTTCCCCACTTGGACTGGCCGCCTCACTTTTTTCCCACCAACCATTTGTGATTTTGAATGGCAGTCTGTATATTAATTTTGAAAAGTGGGGATTGTTTTTGCTTTCACGGGAGTTCCAGCAAAGGAATGCACAGGCCCAGAAGTCCTCGACCTAGGAGTGGCTCTTCTATCTAAAAAGGTGGCCCTGCATCAAGAGAGAGACATGGACCCTGTGCTGAGGAAGGAAGGGGTACCCACCTGTGCAGCTGGTCCAGTCACCATTGACCATCAGCAAGAGGGTGGATGCCACGGCAAGACTGCCCTCCCCAGCCTTCCTCTCACTTACTGCCCCGTGTCTGTCCACCTCCACTCGCCTGGAGCCACTTAAGGAGATCCCTGGTATTTCTCCCGCCTCACTTCATCATTTCCTCTATGCATTGAAACTGGTGAATTTCTGATTGACTGACAGGCACTCATCCGAGAAACTATTTTAAGTACACCAGATGAGCCATAGAATCTAGAGATGATTTCCATTTTATGTACTGGAAAAGCGATTTCCGTGCCTTTTTCTTCTCAATACATTGATTAGCGGTCTCTTTTGTTTGGTTGCATGTTTACAGCTTTCTTAAGGTATAATTTACATGCCCTAAAATCCACCCATTTTTAAGTACACAAATAAATGAGTTTTAGTAAATTTATGCAGTTGTGCAAATATCACCACAGTCAAGTTTGAGATGCTCCCATCGCCACAAAAAGTTTTCTTAATCCTAATACCTACTCTCAGCCCCAGGTGAACACTCATCTGCTTTTGTTGCTAGTTTTGCCTTATAAGTGGCACTATACAGCATGCCGTCTTACGTATCTGGCCTCTTTCACGTCATGTGATGTTTCTGAGGTTTATCCATGTTGTTACATGTCTCAGTAGCTCATGATATGGCATCGTGTAGATGTGTCTACTACATCCCATTTATCTACTCACCAGCTGTAGGACCTTTGTAAAGTTGGGCAAATTTGAATTCTATTATTTTGTAGACTCACAGCTCATCGTAACTGTCAGCAATGTACATCTAACCCCCGTACATCTAGGGAACAGTATATCTAGTGAACAGACTAGTGTGATAGTTTGTATATGTAGGACACATGAGGGAACCAGGCGAAACCTTGAAGAGTCTAATCTCTAAGACAAAACGGGTACTTCCCTGGCAGTCCAGTGGTTAAGACTCCGCATTTCCAATGCAGGGGGCGCAGATTTGATCCCTGGCCAGGGAGCTAAGACTCCCACCTGCCGCACGGCCAAAAAAATTTAAAAAATTAAAGCTCATGAAAAAAAAAAAAGACAAAAGGAAGGCCAGACCTGGACTATTTTAAGTAAACCTGGAAAACTAGACCTCTTTTGTTCATTAGTAATACACTACAATAATCAGCATGTCCCCAGCCCTCACAGAAAGAAAGCAGGGGTAACTTTGACTTGGCACTTATGGGTGATCATATCTGTAGTTTGACTACCTGGGTGCAAATCTCAGCTGCATACTAGCAATGTTATCTGGTAGGAAATTGCTTCCATTTTCTAAGCTTCAGTTTCATCCTTAAGTAAAATGCACCAGTAATCTTAATTATCTCATTAAGGTTTGTGTGGAGGTTAAATGGCATGATCTGTGTTAAAGCACTTAGTGTGTGGTTGTTATTACTCTCGTGATTTTTAGTGTTATCATTCTCATTATTATCTGTCCTACTGGAGTTTTTTTTTTTAAGTGAAATGCTGTACACTTTAAAATATGATTTAAAACATGATTCATTTTAAGGAGAGCTAGCAGGGGGACTTCCCTGGCGGTCCAGTGGTTAAGGCTATGCCTTCCAATGCAAGGGGTGCAGGCTCGATCTCTGGTCGGGGAGCTAAGATCCCACATGCCTCACAGCCAATATACCAAAACGTGAAACATAAGCAATATTGTAACAAATTCAATAAAGACTCTAAAAATGGTCCACATCGAAAAAAAAATCTTAAAAAAAAATAAAAATAAAGAGAGCTAGCAGTGAAAAAGGGATGTGGTCCTTTAAAAAAGGATTCTTTCTTATTAATATTTAATTCTTCTGTTATTCTTCACTTAGCTCTTGCCTACTTCATCTGGATTACCACCAGGTTGGGAAGAAAAACAAGATGAAAGAGGAAGATCATATTACGTGGATCATAATTGCAGAACTACTACCTGGATAAAGCCCACTGTACAGGTACCCTGCAATCTATCCATTAATGTGTTTTCTTACATAATTTGAAAGCTATGGAAGCTATTACGTCACTTTGTAGTATATGCTGGATGCTTCTAATTATTTTCTGATATTGGTGCTAATTGTCTGCCATTTCCGGCCGATCTCTAATATACATGAATCACCGCTTGTTATTATGTAAAACAAGTCCAATTGGGAATAGGAGGACAAAGTAAATGATCTGGTTCACTGGGTAATTGTGTAATTTGAATGGTTAAGATCATTATTTTGCTAAAAGATAATCTTGATGATTAGTATCTATCAAAGAACTTTGTCGTGATGACACTTTGTCCTTGGCAACAGTGAGCGCCTTTTGTGATACTTCCTTGCAAGCATTTAGGAAAATATTTTCTCTTATCACCATGTCTCTTATTGAGAAATTTTTTAAAACTGAAAAGTACAGAGAATAAGATCGTAAATACCGATTTTCTTAACACCCTGAATTTACCGCCATTAACAAATCACCATATATGTTTCTAGACATTTTCTTTTTTAAAATAAAATCTTACAGATAAAACTAAATTCCTTTTAGCCAAGCAGTTGACCCCACTACCCAGAGGGAACTACCATCGTGAGCTTGTTGGGGATTCTTCCTGCCTATTTTATGTACTTAATAGAGAGCTAAACAATGCAAAATGTTATTTATGTCCATGTGTCAAGTTTTGCAAAGATGTATTATATAATTCTAAATATTATTCTGCTCACCATTGTTTTAAAACCCTATCATGTTGTTTTATATATAAATCCAGTGTATTTCTTTTAACTACTGCCTTACATTTCATCACATGAATATATTACCTTTCAGGTATGCATTTCTGTAGTATATGTTTGTCATTCATTTTGTCTTCCCAGCATTTGAACCCACTTTGTGTGTATGGGAAATTCCCACTCTATATGAGTCTTCTGGGTGAGCAAAGACAACCTTCTCCACTTGGCACTGCAGCTTCCCTTGCAACTAGGGCTAACAGACTGACGGTTAACCAGCATTCTTACTGCTCAAGAATCAGCTGAGAAATTGTAAATTATTTTAAAAACAAACTTTGACAAAACACTGTATTGGAAAAATGAGCCTCCAATCTTTAGGCCTATTTATAATTGTGTGTGCTGTTTGCAGGTTAAGTTACCTTTTTAACCACAGCTATTTGTGTGTTCTCTATAAACACTGCAACACGATTAAATTAACGTTCTAGGCCACAGTGGAGACCAGTCAGCTACCATCAAGCCAGGGTTCTTCTGCAGGCCCTCACCCACAGGCCCCCACGAGTGACGCAGCACAGCAAGTGACCCAGCCATCTGAAGTGGAGCAAGGATTCCTTCCCAAAGGCTGGGAAGTCCGGCATGCACCAAACGGGAGGCCTTTCTTCATTGACCACAACACCAAAACCACCACCTGGGTAACTTTAGTGCTCTCCAGTTTAAATTTATAACAACAATAATAGTCTCTCATGTGTAGTTCTTGATAATCTTTAATTATACATTAATATACCCTACATTTCCTAGTCCTCATTTAGAGATAGGTTGAATTCTTAATAGGATTATTTCTATTCAATATGTTTATGCCTATTTTTAATATTTGGGGGGATTGTCATGGAGATACATTTACTTCCTGTTTGCAGTTTTGGGGGTTTTTGTTTGTTTGTCTTTGTGTGTGTGTGTTTTTTTGGTCACACTGTGCAGCTTGTGGGATCTTAGTTCCCCAACCAGGGATCGAACCCACGCCCCCCTGCAGTGGAAGTGTGGAGTCCTAACCACTGGACTGCCAGGGAATTACCATGTTTGCAGTTTTTAGCTCACTAGCCATGAATACTGAGGAAGATATTTAGTCATAATCCTTTCCCTTTATATGAGGCTTATAGTTCCAAAGTACTTTTGAATCCATATCTCATAGTACCCAAAAAAACTTATGAGACTAGGTAGAATAGGTATTTTTATGTTAAGATGAGGCTTAAAGTTGTTGAGCAGTTGGTTCACCAGTAATTGAAAAATTACTGAAAATCAGCTGCAGGTGAAGAGATTTTGATTAATAAATTTGTTTAAAACACCAATATACCTAAATAAAACTAAAATTATACAATAAATGATTTAAGAAAATAATATTAAAATTATACATCAATAAATTAAATTTTGTTTTCTTTCAACAATTTGAATTGCCTTTAATAACCTTTTTGCGCTTACCTTCCTATCTTTCATAAATATTAATAAATTAACACCTTAGCAGCTAGGTGCCTAAAAGCATGTTCAGGGCCTCAGAAATAACATGTGCTCCAGTTTTATGTCCCACTCTTACACCAGTTTTTATTTAGAGAAGAGCCCTAAGTAGTGACACAGTCCATAAAGAGTGGGCAAAATACTCCGAATGGTTTCTGTGAAAGAGGTAGTGAGTTAATACTGATCCTCCTCTGAGATCTGAGAACTGAATATTGTAGCCTGTGAGTGATAGATTTTAGATGAGAACCTATTATCTCATAGAGTAAGCAAAAGAAATAAAAGTGATATCCATTGATATTAGAAAACGTAGTAACAGATTGACTTTCATGATTTTAAAGTTTGTGTGTGTGTATTGTTTTCTTTATTTCCTCTACCAAAAAAGGAAGATCCAAGACTGAAAATTCCAGCTCATGTGAGAGGAAAGACATCACTTGATTCCTCCAATGACCTGGGGCCTTTACCTGTAAGTTTCTAGAACTGCTACCCATCTAACTTGGCTATCTCAAACATTTGTATTTTGGAATTCAGTAGTTCTTTAACAACTATAATTAATATTATTGTTGAAGTGTTGATGTCTTCTACTAAGAATGGAATATGCAACTTAAATCAACCATATAACCAAATCTATTTCTCTGCCCATACATCGAAAACCGTTTCCTAACATAACTGAAATATATTCTTCATTATAGCCAGGATGGGAAGAAAGAACTCACACCGATGGAAGAATCTTCTACATAAATCACAGTATGTGCAATGTGATTATTCTCATTACATTATCTTTTGCAGTATCGAATTTTGTACATGAGGATGGAGACCATCTTTTTTTCTCTCTTTCTTCAGATATAAAAAGAACGCAATGGGAAGATCCTCGGTTGCAGAATGTAGCCATAACTGGACCAGTAAGTCTCTTTGTATCAGGATCCTCTGATGGGGTTGTCCACTTACCTGTCTCTTCAAGGGTGTTTGATCAAGGACATAGCACTAAAGGTGTTGAGAGGAAAGCACATTTGCAGATCTCCCCTCTCCCCACCGCCCATACACCAGGTCTCAGTTATTTGAAAAGAGCATATAAAGTCGTTATCCTTACTCTGCGTGGCAGCCTTGTGAAACCAGTGAGCCAGATAGTCAAATACTGAGGCAGTGGTCTGCCGTGCTCAGGCTAGTACTTGTCTGAAGAAGAAGGCTGGCAATCCTCAGCAGATCAAAGGAGCCAAGAGCGTATCTGGTGAGGAAGCAGAGAGCACCGTATCAACTCAGGGTCATGACTTGAACTTTTTGGTTGAAATCGTTGTAAATACCGGTATATAAGACGTACTCACATTTAAGTACAATTATCACCATGTATGATGTTTACACTGCTCTTGAGTCAGATTAACGATAGGAAAATCATTTTCCTCTTTTATATAGCTTCTTTTTCCAACTTCAGTTTTTCAGATTTTAACTGTTTCCTAATTCACAAAAATAAGTAAAATTGAAGATACAGTTCTTGTAGATTACTCTTCTGATTCCATGTTTAGTCTTTTAAAGTAATGGATAAAAAAGGCAACTCCTCAGAGTTCAAGCAAAAAGTATATTTTTCAAATTACTCCTTTAATGAAGAAATCACTTTGAAAGCCTCTTTAGAAATGGAAATGTTCATTTCTAATATTTCTCTACTTGGAAGACATTTCCTGTTTCTGGCCTGTTGCATTTCAAGAGTATTGCATGATGAAAATTACAGCCATAGGAATTGCTGAATACAATTTTATCTTAAACAGAGAAATTAAAAATTTTTAAATTATATATATGGTTTTTCTTTGAATTAAACTTTTCAAATATTCTCTTTTAATGCCTTTAACTTATGTTCATCAAATACCCAGAGGGGAGTTTGTAAAATTGTTCCAGAATGAAACAACTTAAACCTTCTTTATTTTTCCAACATTTTCAACTCAAGGCAGTGCCCTACTCCAGGGATTACAAAAGAAAGTATGAGTTCTTCCGAAGAAAGTTGAAGAAGCAGGTTAGTGATACTTATAACGAGTTCTCAGGAATGATTGTCATATAGACTGAAAGCATGAGAAATGCATTTTAATAAGTAACAGAGAATTTATTCTATATATTAACAACTTTGAATAGTTTCTTTTAGGGAAAGGATGTGTATTTTTTGAGTACCTGTAATATATGATTAGAGACCACAGTTATTTTATGTCTTTATTTTTCAGTATACCTTGTAATATAGAAAAATAGTATTAGAAGTGTGCTTTTAAAGAGCTCTAACCTGGTTCCCTCGTGGGTTTGTGGGGTTTGGGTTTTGTAGAAACTAAGCAAGAATAACTCAGGAGATTATCCCCAGGCCTGGACTTAATTGTGTAGGAGGACTCTCTGGATTCCTTTTCTGCTTTGACTATTGTTTTCCAGTGTTAGTCATTCGTTATTTACAGCTTCAAATATAATATATCTCTGCATAATTTGACAGTACAGCTGTGGTTGGAGCAGTCCTCTTATTGCTTGTCTCCTTCTGCTTATCAGAAATGTTCACTACTCTTTTTTCCATCACCACAAATTCATTATGTTTGGAACTAAACTCATCTGCCCATCTATTTCATTTCTGTTGGTGATGACTATTTTTTTTTTTTTAGTAATTTTTAAAAATTGAAAGATTCTTTAAATTCCATAGTGCTTTAGTTTTCAAAGGTTTCACACACACGATTTCATGTAACTCTATAATAACCCTTCCCCCCCAAGTCTGTATTGCCCCTCCCCCCTTCCCTCTCCCCCTGGTAGCCACTAATTTGTTTTCTATATCTGTGAAGGTGATGACCATTTTTTAATGCCTTTCTAATTTGCTCGTGCTTTTCCCCTTGCCCTGCAGTTTAGGAGTACTGCCACTAGGTGGCTATATTGGGTTATACTTACTTGCCTTCCAAGCCAGAAGCCTGCTTTTCCAGATTCAAGATGGTGGGTCTGCTTCCACAGATTTTCTCATCCTAAATTTAACAAAAAAATGAAATATGATAGTTTTATAGTGCAAATATTTTATGCCTGAATAAAGCCCTAAAATGTCATCAATGTTTTAAACTCATTTTCAATAATAATTTTATGTTAAAATCACTCGAAATTTGTTTTCTACCTCTTAAAATTATTTGGGATTTTAAGTCTATTTTGAGTTACTTGTCTGGTAAATATTTTCATTCTTAATGACAGTGTATTGGTGGAATAGAAGCACTAGCTTCTCCATTTGCCAGTCTGAACACTTATAAGCATGTTACAGTATCTAATGGTTGATGAGGCAGCAGGTCACAGAACACAAAAACCATAATGAAAGCAGTAATATTTATTGAGCTTTCACTACATAACAGGCGTTTTTCTTAACAAGTTACGTGTATTATCTACGTGTAATCTCTACAATAACTCTATAAGGAAGGGACTGTTATTATCACATTTTAAATCTGAGGAAACTGAGGTTCAGAGAAATTAGGCAATGTGATCAAGTTCCATGGTTATTAGTGGCAAAGCCAGAAACAAACCAAGTGGTCTAGCGCCAGAGTCCATTCTCTTAAGCCACCTGACATATCAGATTGGTGATTAAGAGAAGAAATTACCCAGAATGCAACAAAGATACATAAAAAGATGAAAATTATGAAAGAAAGCTTAAGAAGCATGAAGCTGTTCCAGAAAGAGAGACTGGAGAGCCTGAGAAAAGAGGCTGAGAATCCGAATCCTCAGTTTAACAAAATTTCCCAAGCAGGATTTAAAAATTAAAATCCCTATCTGGACACATCACAGCAAAAGAGCAAGATGGAGATGAAAATATCTAAATCAGTGCTCCAGAGCTTTGAGCTGTCTTTAACCTTTTCTTCTGCCTAATCCTTAACATCTCATTAGTTAGGAATAAGGGTGGCTGATCATTACGGAGATCACTGCATGCCTGGTATCACGTCAGCGCAAGAAATGCGCTATCCTGATAAGTCCTGAAACAGCGCCCTGAGGGTCAGTATTATCGTCCCTGTTTTATAGGTGAGGAAATTAAGCCTTTGAAAAGATGTGTGAGGTGAAGCCGGGACTTGAACACAGTGTCCCCTGACTCTAGAACCCATGCATGGTCCACCACGCAGCTCAGAGGTGGAAATTTCTCCTTCAGCCCTCTCTTCGTTGCCACTGCTCACTCACATGGTCCACTCGTCTTCTCTCACACGGTCTGTTTCAGGGGTCTTTCACTGACCAGCACGTTTCTTGTCTCTCCTTAAAAACACCCTTTACACTCGACGCCATCAGCCTCTGAGAACCCACCAGTCCGATCCTGTGGCTTCCTGCTCAGCAGCTCTTCCTGGTCAGCCTTCGCGCTGTCTACACTGTGGCCTCACACTGCTTCTAAACCGTCTTGCTTTCTAATCCCTCCTCTCCCTCCCCTCCTCCTTCTGTACCATCCAGCTGTCAGATGGCTTAGACCCCTCCTGCATGCTGTTGCTCAGTCCCTGTCTCCCTTCCCCTCTTTTTTTTTTTTTTTTCAGTACGCGGGCCTCTCACCGCCGGGCCTCTCCTGTTGCGGAGCACAGGCTCAGCGGCCATGGCTCACGGGCCCAGCAACTCCACGGCATGTGGGATCTTCCCGGACCGGGGCACGAACCCGTGTCCCCTGCATCAGCAGGCGGACTCCCAACCACTGCACCACCAGGGAAGCCCTCTCCCTTCCCCTCTTGAAGCCTCCTTGATTGTCTCACTTGCAATTAATAGCTCAGTCTCTTTGCCCACAAGAACTTTGCGTCTATTTCTATTTTTAACAATTTTCCTACCTTTTAAATCTCAGAATTAGTAACATTTACATTTGTTTCTCACACACACACCAAATTATAAACTCCTTGAAAACGTGACCACATCTTATGCCATGTTTTTATTCCCTTTTCCTCCCATCTCTGCCCCCGCTGTGATACCTACCTAGCATGGACCTAGCCCAGAGCGGGCCTTCAGTAAATGCTTGCTGAGTTACCTGCACTGTTTGCCTAGTGCCTAAAATTCTAAAATTCCTTTTCTCCAATCTTACCACTTTTTAAAATTGCATAAGCAGCAGAGGAAACTGATTATGTTATGCTTATATTGCTTATATAAACTGCTTGTATTATTATGTTTCTATAGGACTTTCTACTTTTCTTAAATATGAGAGTGAAATTGATTTTTTTTCCCCTTAGAGCTAACCCTCTTTTTGAAGTGACAGAATATTTATAGTATGTTTCCTTTTCATGGTTTCCACTTGAACGTTGCACACAAAGCACTCAAGAATAAAATATTCAGATATATTTCTATGTAATTTACAAGGTCTGCCTAAAAGCATAGTTACGTACATTTGTCATATAAGCAAAGTATGGACAAAAGATGAGTGAGGCAACAGAGCTCATTCACTAAGAACAGAGAGTCAGGAGCTAAGACTTTCTTAACTTGTATCTTTAGTTTCTTCACCCATAAAATGAAGACAATAATAGTAGCTTCTTCATAGTGTTGTTATGAGGAGTAAGTGAGTTAACCCACTAAAATGCTGGGAACAGTATGGGCACAGTCTGTAAATGTTAGCACCTGTTAATGAGTGAAGCAGGCAGGCTCCAAGGAGGAAAAGTGGAGGGCAGGGAAGAACCCTGAGCCAACAGGCACACAAGTAGCAGGCAGTGGCTAGACTGACTGCAGGTCACAGAATGGTCTTCTTCATTGGATCTTAAGACGGAAAGAACTGTTCATGAAGTACCTTCACGTGAGCGTTATTACCACCATCAGTAGCTGCTTCTTCAGATGTGAAAATCAGAAGTCTATGTAATTAAGTGACTAGAGAAAATGCATGAGTGCTTTCATACTGTGGAGGAAATACAGACAATATACCTAGTCCTGTTTTCCCTGAAAAAGGATCTTGGGCACAGGGTAGAATACAATGAATTTTATAACGTTCATGAGAGAAATGTGTCGTCTTGTTGAATTGATTTAAACCATTAGTCTCTCTTCTCTGGGTTTTCAGAATGACATTCCAAACAAATTTGAAATGAAACTTCGCCGTGCAACTGTCCTTGAGGACTCTTACAGGAGAATTATGGGGGTCAAGAGAGCAGACTTCCTCAAGGCTAGACTGTGGATTGAGTTTGATGGCGAAAAGGGACTAGATTATGGAGGAGTCGCCAGAGAATGGTTCTTTCTGATTTCGAAGGAAATGTTTAACCCTTATTATGGGTTGTTTGAATATTCTGCTACGTAAGTACCTTTACAATGACTGTATACAGAAAGAAAATAACTGTTTTGAAAGTAACAGAGCGATGTGATGCAAGGAAAATGTACATCATAGTGTGTCAGAAAACGGAGACTGTAAGTAATGTTGTTTCAGAAATAACTTTTTAAAATTATGGTGAAATATACATAACATAAAATTTACCATTTTTATCATTTTAAGTACATAGTTCAGTGGCATTAAGTACAATACATTCATTGTTGTGTAACCATCACCACCATCCATCTGCAGTACTTTTTCATCATCCCAAACTGAAACTCCATACCCTTTAAACACTATCTCCCCCATTCCCTGGCATTAACCGTTCTACTTTCTGTCTCTCTGAATTTGACTATTCTCAGTACCTCATATAAGTAGAATCATACAGTATTTGTCTTTTTGTAACTGACTTCATTAGCATAATGTCTTCAAGGTTGTATCCATGTAGCAGCATGTGGTAGAATTTCCTTCTTTTTGAAGGCTATATAATACCCCGTTATGTGTATCTACCGCATTTTGTTTATCCATTTATCTTTCAATAACATTTTGGATTGTTTCCACCTTTTGATCCAAATGACTATTTTTAAAACCATTAAATCCAATGGTGTAATATGGTTCTAACAGAGGTAAACAACTCTGAAAAGAGGGAGATGATTTACAGTTATTTAGTCATATTAAAATTTTTGTATGAAATATAGAAAGGAACATTCAAATGTGGTTATCTTTACAGGGATAATTATACCCTACAGATAAATCCCAACTCTGGATTGTGTAATGAAGATCACCTCTCTTACTTCAAGTTTATTGGCCGGGTAGCTGGGATGGCAGTTTATCATGGCAAACTGTTGGATGGTTAGTATTAAGCCTAAAACTTTTTTTTTAATGTAATTATCTGATTTCTTTCACTTGGTAATCATTTTGAATATATTTGATTTTTTGCAAGGCTTTTTCATCCGCCCATTTTACAAGATGATGCTGCACAAGCCAATAACACTTCATGATATGGAATCGGTGGTATGTCTTTTTCACTTATAAAGTATGATAGAACAGGCAAATGAATATCTTACAGGCTTACCTTTTAATAATGAAAAAACTCAATAGATGTGCCAAAATACAAATGAACATTTTTCCCCAACATTTTATTATGAAAATTTTCTAACGCATAATGAAATTGAAAGTATTTTACAATGGCTATGTGCGTATCCACCACCCAGATTACACAATTGGCTTTTTATCTATACTCACTTGTCCACACCCCCATCCATCAATCCATCCTGGTTTTTTGATGCATTTCAAAGAAAGTTGCATATATCAGTAAACGTCTCTCTAAATACTTCAACATGTTATACATCAGTTTTATGCATTTCTTGCATCAGTATTTGAATTGTGATGAACGGCATATGTTTTCAAAATGGCAGTCCAAAAGCAAGGCCTTGAGATTAGGCTACTACAAAGAAACAGAAACCCGATAAAAAGGTGGGCTTGTAGGAGAGCACCGGAATCACAACTAACTGCTGAACAAGCATCGACAGGAAGACACTGGAACTCACCAAAAGAGATACCCCACATCCAAAGACAAAGGAGAAACCACAATGAGACAGTAGGAGGGGCGCAATCACAGTAAAATCAAATCCCATAACTGCTGGGTGGGTGACTCACAAACTGGAGAACACTTATACCACAGAAGTTAACCCACTGGTGTGAAGGTTCTGAGCCCCACGTCAGGCTTCCCACCCTGGGGGTCCGGCAAAGGGAAGAGGAATTCCTGGAGAATCACACTTTGAAGGCTAGTGGGATTTGATTGCAGGACTTTGACAGGACTGGGGTAAACAAAGACTCCACTCTTGGAGGGCACACACAAAGTAGTTTGTGCATCGGGACCCAGGGGAAGGAGCAGTGACCCCATAGGAGACTGAACCAGACCTACCTGCTAGTGTTGGAGGGTCTCCTGCAGAGGCGGGGGGTGGATGTGTCTCACCATGAGGACAAGGACACTGGCAGCAGAAGTTCTGGGAAGTACTCCTTGGCGTGAGCCCTCCCAGAGTCCACCATTAGCCCCACCAAAGAGCCCAGTAGTCTCCAGTGCTGGGTTGCCTCAGGCCAAACAACCAACAGGGAGGGAACCCAGCCCCAGCCATCAGCAGACAAGAAGATTAAAGTTCTGCTGAGCTCTGCCCACCAGAGCAACAGTCAGCTCTACCCACCACCAGTCCCTCCCATCAGAAAACTTGGAAAAGCCTCTTAGATAGCCTCATCCACCAGAGGGCAGACAAAAGAAGCAAGAAGAACTACAATCCTGCAGCCTGTGGAACAAAAACTACATTCACAGAAAGATAGACAAGATGAAAGGCAGAGGGCTATGTACAAGATAGAGGAACAAGATAAAACCCCAGATAAGCAACTAAATGAAGTGGAGATAGGAAACATTCCAGAAAAAGAATTCAGAATAATGATAGCGAAGATGATCCAGGACCTCGGAAAAAGAATGGAGGCAAAGAATGGGAAGGTGCAAGAAATGTTTAACAAACACCTAGAAAAATTAAAGAACAAACAAAACAGAGATGAACATACAATAACTGAAATGAAAAAAACACTAGAAGGAATCAATAGCACAATAACTGAGGGAGAAGAACAGATAAGTGACCTGGAAGACAGAATGTTGGAATTCAGTGCTGCAGAACAGAATAAAGAAAAAAGAATGAAAAGAAATGAAGACAGCCTAAGAGACATCTGAGACAACATTAAACACAACAACATTCTCATTACAGGGGTCCCAGAAGGAGAAGATAGAGAGAAAGGACCCGAGAAAATATTTGCAGAGATTATAGTGGAAAACTTCCCTAACATGGGAAAGGAAATAGCCACCCAAGTCCAGGAAGCACAGAGAGTCCCAGGAAGGATAAACCCAAAGAGAAACACGCTGAGACACATAGTAATCAAACTGGCAAAAATTAAAGACACAGAGAAAGTATTGAAATCAACAAGGGAAAAATGACAAATAACATACAAGGGAACTCCCATAAGGTTAACAGCTGATTTCTCAGCAGAAACTCTACAAGCCAGAAGGGAGTGGCATGATACACTTAAAGTGATGAAAGGAAAGAACCTACAACCAAGATTACTCTCCCTAGCAAGGATCTCAGTCAGATTCCACGGAGAAATCAAAAGCTTTACAGACAAGCAAAAGCTAAGAGAATTCAGCACTACCAAACCAGTTCTACAACAAATGCTAAAGGAACCTCTCTAAGTGGGAAACACAAGACAAAAAAGGACCTACAAAAACAAACCCGTAACAATTAAGAAAATGGTAATAGGAACATACATATCGATAATTACCTTAAACGTGAATGGATTAAATGCTCCAGCCAAAAGACACAGGCTCGCTGAATGGATACAAAAACAAGACCCATATATATGCTGTCTACAAGAGACCCACTTCAGACCTAGGGACACATTCAGACTGAAAGTGAGGGGATGGAAAAAAATATTCCATGCAAATGGAAATCAAAAGAAAGCTGGAGTAGCAATACTCATATCAGATAAAGTAGACTTTAAAACAAAGAATGTTACAAGAGACAAGGAAGGACACTACATAATGATCAAGGGATCAATCCAAGAATAAGATATAACAATTATAAATATATATGCACCCAAGACAAGAGCACCTCAATACATAAGGCAACTGCTAACAGCTATAAAAGAGGAAATCGACAGTAACACGATAATAGTGGGGGACTTTAACACCTCATTTACACCAATGGACAGATCATCCAAACAGAAAATTAATAAGGAAACACAAGCTTTAAATGACACAATAGACCAGATAGATTTAATTGATATTTATAGGACATACCTTCCAAAAAAAGCAGATTACACTTTCTTCTCAAGTGTGCATGGAACATTCTCCAGGATAGATCACACCTTGGATCACAAGTCAAGCCTCACTAAATTCAAAAAAATTGAAATCATATCAAGCATCTTTTCTGACCACAACGTTATCAGATTACAAATCAATTACAGGGGAAAAAAATGTAAAAAACACAAACACATGGAGCCTAAGCAGTGCATTACTAAATAACCAAGAGATCACTGAAGAAATCAAAGAGGAGATCAAAAAATACCTAGAAACAAATGACAACGAAAACATGACGATCCAAAACCTATGGGATGCATCAAAAGCAGTTCTAAAAGGGAAGTTTATAGCTATACAAGCCTACCTCAAGAAACAAGAAAAATCTCAAATAAACAATCTAACCTTACACCTAAAGGAACTAGAGAAAGAAGTACAAACAAACCCCAAAATTTGCAGAAGGAAACAAATCATAAAGAGCAGAGCAGAAATAAATGAAATAGAAACAAAGAAAACAATAGCAAAGATCAATAAAACTAAAAGCTGCTTCTTTGAGAAGATAAACAAAATACATAAACCATTACCCAGACTCATCAAGAAAAAGAGGGAGAGGACTCAAATCAATAAAATAACAAATGAAAAAGGAGAAGTTACAACAGACACTGCAGAAATACAAAGCATCCTAAGAGACTACTACAAACAACTCTACGCCAATAAAATGGACAACCTGGAAGAAATGGAAAAATTCTTAGAAAGGTATAACCTTCCAAGACTGAACCAGGAAGAAATAGAAAATATGAACAGACCAATCACAAGTAATAAAATTGAAACTGTGATTTAAAATCTTCCAACAAAAAAAGTTCAGGCCCATACAGCTTCACAGGTGAATTCTATCAAATATTTAGAGAAGAGCTAACACCCATCCTTCTCAAACTCTTCCAAAAAATTGCAGAGGAAGGAACACTCCCAAACCCATTCTATGAGGCCACCATCACCCTGATACCAAAACCAAAGATACTCAAAAAAAGAAAATTACAGACCAGTATCACTGATGAATATAGATGCAAAAATCCTCAACAAAATACTAGCAAACAGAATCCAACAACACATTAAAAGGATCATACACCATGATCAAGTGGGATTTATCCCAGGGATGCAAGGATTCTTCAGTATATGCAAATCAATCAATGTGATACACCATTTTAACAAATTGAAGGATAAAAACCATATGATCATCTCAGTAGATACAGAAAAAGCTTTTGACAAAATTCAACACTGATTTATGATAAAAACTCTCCACAAAGTGGGCATAGAGGGAACCTACCTCAACATAATAAAGGCCATATATGACAAACCTACAGCAAACATCATTCTCAATGGTGAAAAACTGAAAGCATTTCCTCTAAGATCAGAAACAAGACAAGGATGTCCACTCTTGCCTCTATTATTTGACATAGTTTTGGAAGGCCTAGCCACGGCAATCAGAGGAGAAAAAGAAATAAAAGGAATACAAATTGGAAAAGAAGAAGTGAAACTGTCACTGTTTGCAGATGACATGATACTATACATAGGGAATCCTAAAGAGGCCACCAGAAAACTACTAGAGGTAATCAATGAATTTGGTAAAATTGCAAGATACAAGATTAATGCACAGAAATCTCTTGCATTCCTATACACTAATCATGAAAATCTGAAAGAGAAATTAAGGAAACAGTCCCATTTACCACTGCAACAAAAAGAATAAAATACCTAGGAATAAACCTACCTAAGGGGACAAAAGACCTGTATGCAGAAAACTATAAGACACTGTTGAAAGAAATTAAAGATGATACGAACAGATGGAGAGATATACCATGTTTTTGGATTGGAAGAATTAATATTGTGAAAATGACTATACTACCCAAAGCAATCTACAGATTCAATGCAATCCCTATCAAATTACCAGTGGCATTTTTCACAGAACTAGAACAAAAAATCTTAAAATTTGTATGGAGATACAAAAGACCCCGAATAGCCAAAGCAGTGTTGAGGGAAAGAAACGGAGCTGGAGGAATCAGACTCCCGGACTTCAGACTATACTACAGAGCTGCAGTAATCAAGACAGTATGGTACTGGCACAAAAACAGAAATGTAGATCAATGGAACAGGATAGAAAGCCCAGAGATAAACCCAAGCAACTATGGTCAACCTATCTATGACAAAGGAGGAAAAGATATATAATGGAGAAAAGACAGTCTCTTCAATAAGTGGTGCTGGGAAAACTGGACAGCTACATGTAAAAGAATGAAATTAGAACACTCCCTAACACCATACACAAAAATAAACTCAAAATGGATTCGAGACCTAAACGTAAGACTGGACACTATTAAACTCTTAGAGAAAAACATATAAGAACGCTCTTTGACATAAATCACAGCAAGATCTTTTGTGATCCACCTCCTAGAGTAATGGAAATAAAAACAAAAATAAACAAATGGGACCTAATGAAACTTAAAAGCTTTTGCAAAGCAAAGGAAACTGCAAACAAGATGAAAAGACAACCCTCAGTATGGGAGAAAATATTTGCAAATGAATCAACAGACAAAGGATTAATCTCCAAAATATATAAACAGCTCATGCAGCTCAATATTAAAAAAACAAACAATCCAGTGAAAAATGGGCAGAAAACAAACAATCCAGTGAAAAATGGGCAGAAGACCTAAATAGACATTTCTCCATAGAAGACATATAGATGGCCAAGAAGCACATGAAAAGCTGCTCAACCTCTCTAATTATTAGAGAAATACAAATCAAAACTACAATGAGGTATCATCTCACACCAGTTAGAATGGGCATCATCAGAAAATATACAAACAACAAATGCTGGAGAGGGTGTGGAGAAAAGGGAACCCTCTTGCACTGTTGGTGGGAATGTAAATAGATACCGCCAGTATGGAGAACAGTATGGAGGTTCCTTAAAAAACTAAAAATAGAATTACCATATCACCCAGCAATCCCACTGCTGGGCATATACCCAGAGAAAACCATATTGCAAAAAGACACATGCACCCCAATGTTCATTGCAGTACAATTTACTGCATGGACATGAAAGCAACCTAAATGCCCATCTACAGATGAATGGATAAAGAAGATGTGGTACATATATACAATATACAATGGAATATTACTCATCCATAAAAGGGAACGAAATTGGATCATGTGTAGAGACATGGATGAATCTAGAGACTGTCATACAGAGTGAAGTAAGTCAGAAAGAGAAAAACAAATATCGTATATTAACGCATATATGTGGAACCTAGAAAAATGGTACAGATGAACCGGTTTGCAGGGCACAAATTGAGACACAGATGTAGAGAACAAACGTATGGACACCAAGGGGAGAAAGTGGCGGGGCGGGGGGTGGGGTGGGGCGGCGTGGTGGGATGAATTGGGAGATTGGGATTGACATGTATACACTGATGTGTATAAAATGGATAACTAATAAGAACCTGCTATATAAAAAAATAAATAAAATTAAATTTTTAAAAAAATGTATTATACTTATATTCCCTAGTGGATTAAAAAAAAAAAGCTCACCAAAGAAGGCTTATGCAAGGAATCAAGAAGTTGATGACTTATTTTGACCACCTGAAGTGGCAACCTGGGTCCATTAAAAAAAAAAGACACATGCACCCCAATGTTCATTGCAGCACTATTTACAATAGCCAGGTCATGGAAGCAACCTAAATGCCCATCTACAGATGAATGGATAAAGAAGATGTGGTACATATATACAATGGAATATTACTCAGCTATAAAAAGGAACGAAATTGGGTAATTTGTCGAGATGTGGATGGATCTCGAGACTGTCATACAGAGTGAAGTAAGGCAGAAAGAGAAAAACAAATGTATATTAACGCATATATATATGGAACCTAGAAAAAGTGGTACAGATGAACCATTTTTTGCAGGGCAGAAATTGAGACACAGGTGTAGAGAACAAACATATGGACACCAACGGGGCAAAGTGAGGGGTGGGTGGTGGTGTGATGAATTGAGAGATTGGGATTGACATATATACACTAATAGGTATAAAATGGATAACTAGTAAGAACCTGCTGTATAAAAAAATTAATAAAATATAAAAATTAATAAAAGAAACAGAAACCCAAGGATTAAATCCTTGACCATAACTTTGTAACCTACGCTGAATAGCATCACACAGTGTGTGAACACATGGATTCCGAGACCTCGTCTGTGTTACCAAGTCCCATTTTTGTGACACATTATTTGTGTGAACAGTATAATTCTTCATAAATCATAAAATTGCACAGTTACTGGCGTTGGTTCACTGAAGTTTTGTATTGAATTTGAGATTTTTCTTCAACTTGGGCCAGGTATAAATAACGGCCTCCTCAGAGCTGCTTAAACACTTCAAACACAGTCTCACAGGCCACGTGAAACAGGTGTTGAGTGCTCCTGAGTGTGCACGGCTGTCAGGATTCATGTCAAAACTGACCCTTCAACTGGATAATAAAATCTGTACCTCCACTACTTCCAAACAGAGTTAGACTTCGAAACTTTTAAGCAGGCACCAAGTTGTTGATATATGCACTTATACTTACTGGTCATTCATCTCTTTGTAACACTTGTGTGTGTGTGTAAAAGATGTCCAACTGACCTTTTCATCTTTTGTCCAATTATTCAGACCCTCAGCATACTTTCTCTGCAGGTTCAGGTATCTTCTTTCTATACACAAATTTTAAATATGCAATCTTTCCCATTTAGGATAGTGAGTATTACAATTCACTAAGATGGATTCTTGAAAACGATCCAACAGAACTGGACCTCAGGTTTGTCATAGATGAAGAACTTTTTGGACAGGTTTGTAAATTTTGATTAATTAAAATGGTACATAAATTGTGGAACTTTAGAACTTAAGTTTAATAACTTAAGTGAAATGTCATAACTTAAGTTTAGATGTTAAATAATGCATGTACTCAACATATTTCTGCACTCTATTTTTAAATTTATTTTCCAGTAACGAAAGCTGTCTCTCAGAAAGAATTTCTGCTTCTTTAACATTTGACTCATTCCATATTTATTTTAGTAAAACTAATATTTCAAGTTTTCTTAGCTTTTGAATGGATTTAATTTAAAACACCAGGTTTCTGGTATAACTATCATATTTATACTTAATTTTTTTCACTAAAATAACATATCAAGGTATCATGCTTAATTTTAGACCCATCAACATGAGTTGAAAATCGGCGGGTCAGAAATAGTCGTCACCAATAAGAACAAAAAGGAATATATTTAGTAAGTATTTTGTTGTAAGTATTTTACTCTATTTAGTAAATTATTGGAAATAATTTTATACTTCTTTCTGGGAAGACTCTTTGTACCTTCTTTCTCTTACCCCAGAGTCAGAGCCTCAATGTTCTTTTTCTCTTTTTGTAACCATGTCATATTACTCACTCATGTTCATGTTTTTGCCTTGGGCTTAGCTAGTCTTTATTTTTTGTTTCTAACCAGAATACATGTACCTTAACAGTTTTTCTTGTTTCCTGTGAAAACGATGAAATGTTTTGTTTGTTTTAGTCTTGTAATACAATGGCGATTTGTAAACCGAATCCAGAAGCAAATGGCTGCTTTTAAAGAGGTACTCATTTTGTTTCCTCTTCTATAACTTCAAAGTACAGTCCATAAGTTTTAAATATTGGGCCTTATCATGTCAGAGAAAAAGTAGTATATGACTTTTTAAAACCATTTTAAATTCATTTTCATACTGACAAAATATTAAATGAATAGATGTTGAGTTAAAATGCAATCATTCAAGAAATCCATGCAATAAACAGTCCTCCTTAACATGGATCCCCCTCAGCTTTCCCAGTCCCACTCCCCTCACCTTAAGTAACCTTGGGTGAACAAAGGAACAAGAGTGCTAGAGGGATGGTGGAATATACTATTTGTTTCTTTTCCTAAATGGGGTCACATCATACATGTTGGTTTGTGACTCACTTTCTTCGTTTATCAAATACTTATTGGCGGTCTTTACCTGTCAAGATATATAGCGACCTTTCTTTGTGGCTGCCTTTTATTCATACTCTAAATTCATAAGTGATTTAAACTTGCCAATTGATAGACATTTAGGTTGTTGTCAGGGCATTCATTTCCTAAGCTAACTAAAAGTCTTCTGTTAAATATTTATCACATACTTTTTCATTTATTCAACATTGAGCACTGACTGTGTCTGGTGCTATGCGAGAGGCAAAGAGACATAGGTCCTGCTGTCAAGGAGCAGAGACTCTAAAGGGGGAAATGGACAGAGGGAAGCCTGCAGTACTAGGTGAGCAGAGAAGAGAGGTAGAAACCAGAGCAGAGAGAGGTGGAGGTAGGGGAGGGGAGGGCTCGAGGGATCGGCCAGCCACAAAGGAAGGGGAAATGCAATTCTAAGCAGAGGGAGCGGCACCTGTGAAGTGTGGCAGTAAGACAGACTGGGCACACGTTAGAGAGAATACAAGCCATTGCTGTACTGGATAAGAGGATGCAAGAGGTGAAATTAAGCCTGGAGAGATGGGAAGAACCAGATGATGGGGGCCCTGTTTGTTCAGAGTTTTTCTGAAGTCCAGTGAGGGAAGAAGGTGGCATTAAAGCCTATTAACAATAGAACACCAGGATTCAATGTATTGATACATTTTGGTCAGATCATTCTGGAAGTGGTATGTAATGAGCTAGAGAGGGCAAGACGAGCCGCAGAGGCTAGTTGGAAAGTGCTGCAGTAATCCCGGGGAGAAATGGTAAGGACAGTGGGAAGAAAGCTTTGTGGGCACGTGAGTGGCTCTCAGGAAGGGAGATCTATAGCTTAGGGTGATTTAAAGGATAGAGATCTGGGGATCCTCTGCATGTGTGTAGTGGAGGTGTGGACTAGACAAGATGGAAAATTCAAAAGAACAGTAAGAACGGTGAGAGTGGATGGCCACACGTGGGGATGTGGGAACACCAACATTTAAGGAATGGACAGGAGAAACAGAGACATCAAAGGAAATCAGCAAAGGCAGACAGACATAGGAGGAAAACCATCAACAACAGCAGAGTTTCAAGAACAAAGGTGTTGTCAACAATAGCGTAGTGCAGAGAAGTCAAATAAGATAGGGAACTAAAAAGCATGTAGTAGATGTAGCTGCAGAGCTGTCTTTGAGTTTCTCCAGGACACCTTCAGGGAAGCATTGATGAAGAGGTCAGATTGCAGTGGTTGAGGGATAGATGGGGGTGAGCGAGGGGATTTGGAAATGCGTAGTAACACTGTCCAGAGTGTGGAGAGCAGAAAGAGGGGCTTGCTTTCTTGTTTTGTTTTTAAGGTAGATAAGGCTTGAACAAATTTAGATGCATCAAGAGTGAGCTAATAAAGGTTTAGTGATGACATCCTTGAGGAAGCAGATGAAGCACAGAGAGGAAGTGGTCCCTCTCTCCACAGCAGTGGGGAGGAGGCCCTCGTGGATGTTGGTGCTGGTTGGTATGTGGGGATGCAGAAGGTTGAGGGAATTCCATCCTGCAGAATTGCCTCTATTTTCTCTCTCAAGTAGAAATTGTCTGCTGTAAAGAAGGGGTGACATGGAGGAGGAGGAGGCTTAAAAATTGTGGGGAAGTTTTAAAATAGCCACTTTGAGGAATCAGTGAGAGAACAGACATGTATACTTTCTTGCCAACACTGAAATGTCAGTTAAGAGCCCATGAATGTATAGTGGAAGAAGACGAAGTATGGGATTGTCCATTGACCCCACTGACCCGGATTTTAAATATATTCTTTCTACTAGGGATTTTTTGAACTGATACCACAGGATCTCATCAAAATTTTTGATGAAAACGAACTAGAGGTAAGAAATACTGTTCATATCTTAAAACGGGACTTTTGTTCCCATTATTTTTCAAGTCTACAGTTTGACATTTCTTATTACGTAGCTTCTGATGTGTGGCTTGGGAGATGTCGATGTGAATGACTGGAGAGAACACACAAAGTACAAAAATGGCTACAGTGTAAATCATCAAGTCATCCAGTGGTTTTGGAAGGTAATGGAAAGCTTCTATTTTCATAAATTACTTTTCAGTAGATTCAGTCATATTTAACTATACTAGTGGATCACATAGGGATACGACAAAAAATATATATAGCCCTGCCAAAATTATCTTTGATGTTGTACTGTATACGTTTACCTTCTGGAATATGGTTCCAACCTCCATACATATTTTTAGATACGTAAAATGTGCAGCATGTAGTAAGCGGCAGTGACAGCTGAGATAAGCACTTGATTCCTTACTAAAGTTGGGACTCTTCAAGGGAACTTGTACTAACCTGCAGTGTATTCTCTGGGACTCCTGCATGGCTCCTTGGAATGTGATTTTCCATCTTATACAGAAATGTGTATGCTACTCAATACCAGTAAATAACAATTTTTTAAAAGCCGTGAGTCACATCTGAGAGGAAATGTTGTCACTTTATTAGGCTATAATCCCATTCTAAAGAGTTACCATGTAGCCTTGGAAATGAAGTTTCAAGAACTTCGTGAACCACCCATAAGCACAACTTGAACTAAAAGAAACGTGCAAATTTCATAAGTGATCATTAATGCTCTAACTAAATTCTGATAGCATATTTTTCAGGATAGTTTTGTTACCGTTTTTTCCCAGTGATGTTCCTAAGTGCTGCTTTTATCTTTTGCAGGCTGTTTTAATGATGGACTCAGAAAAAAGAATACGATTACTTCAGTTTGTCACTGGCACATCCCGTGTGCCTATGAATGGATTTGCTGAACTGTATGGTAAGGATTTCCATCGATCATTAAAAGATGGAGCTTATGGCAGTTGTCTTTTTCATGGCTGACTAGTCTTCAGGCTTCTATCATTTATACAAATATTTAGCTTAATTTTAAAAATTAAGATTTTAAAATGATTATAATTCGATACACTGAAGTAGGTCAAAATATATGTACACCTTCTAATCAGATAGCAAAGGAGAAAACTGCAAACATGAAATGACTCAAGTTACTTCCCGTTCTTGAATTTTAAATTTGATTCCCACCCTGCATTCCATTGCAGAAAAAGCATTGCCTGTAGTGTGATGGTTTAGGGCAGGCAGCGTGTAAAGTTCTACAGGGTGTTAATAAGTGTACAACAAAACACAGAGAGTATCGTAGTAAAGTACATTTGGGGGAAAGAACGGACTAAATGAAGTTAAATATTCTGTTTATTGGAATGACATTTACTTGCTTTGAAAGATACCAAGAAGAACAAATCTTTCAGAGAAAGTAGAGTCAAGATTGGAGCCCTACTGTCCCCTCCTTGGTCAACCTGGTTTCCTTGTTAAGCTTCATTTATATCTGTTTGCAGAACCTGTCAAGCAGCTGCCACTTCTCCACCTAGAGTAACCACTCCCAGTAGGAAGGCTGAGACAAGAGCTTTGCTGCTCACCAATGTGCTCATTGGAAAGACAAATCCAGTTAAGCAGGAAAAACACCCCTTCCATCTCTAAATCCAGTGCCCTCTTTTATGCAGCCCAGGCCTACAGCCGTCCACTGATATAATGAATTTTTTAGAATTTGGGGGAGATATCCCACACACAGGTCCAGAGTTATTAGTGTTAGACTATAAATTCAAATTCTTAAGGGTTTACAAAAGAAGTAGAAGTTGCTTCAGAATGTTAATATTGCAGTGCAGTATTATCTAGCCAATAAAAAGTATGTTACATTTTTTTAACATCTTTATTGGAGTATAATTCCTTTACAATGGTGTGTTAATTTCTGCTGTATCACAAAGTGAATCAGCTATACGTATACAGATATCCCCATATCCCCTCCCTTTTGTGTCTCCCTCCCACCCTCCCTATCCCACCCCTCTAGGTGGTCACAAAGCACTGAGCTGATCTCCCTGTGCTGTGCGGCTGCTTCCCACTACCTATCTATTTTACATTTGGTAGTGTATATATGTCCATGACACTCTCTCACTTCGTCCCAGCTTATCCTTCCCCTTCCCCGTGTCCTCAAGTCCATTCTCTACGTCTGCAGTTTTATTCCTGTCCTGCCCCTAGGTTCTTCAGAACCTTTTTTTTTTTTTAGATTCCATGTATATGTGTTAGCATACAGTATTTGTTTTCCTCTTTCTGACTTACTTCACTCTGTATGATAGACTCTAGGTCCATCCACCTCACTACAAATAAATCAATTTCATTTCTTTTTATAGCTGAGTAATATTCCATTGTATATATGTGCCACATCTTCTTTATCCATTCATCTGTTGATGGACACTTAGGTTGTTTCCGTGTCATGGCTATTGTAAATAGTGCTGCATTGAACATTGTGGTACATGACTCTTTTTTTTGTTTGTTTGTTTTTGCGGTACGCGGGCCCCTCACTGCTGTGGCCCCTCCCATTGCAGAGCACAGGCTCCGGATGTGCAGTTTCAGCGGCCATGGTCACGGTCCCAGCCGCTCCGCGGCATGTGGGAATCTTCCCGGACCGAGGCACAAACCCGTGTCCCCTGCATCGGCAGGCAGACTCTCAACCACTGCGCCACCAGGGAAGCCCATGACTCTTTTTGAATTATGGTTTTCTCAGGGTAAATGCCCAGTAGTGGGATTGCTGGGTCATATGGTAGTTCTATTTTTAGTTTTTTAAGGAACCTCCATACTGCTCTCCATAATGGCTGTATCAATTTACATTCCCACCAACAGTGCAAGGGGGTTCCCTTTTTTCCACACTCTCTCCAGCATTTATTGTCTGTAGACTTTTTGATGATGGCCATTCTGACCAGTGTGAGGTGATACCTCATTGTAGTTTTGATTTGCATTTCTCTAATGATTAGTGATGTTGAGCATCCTTTCATGTGTTTGTTGGCAATCTGTATATATTCTCTGGAGAAATGTCTATTTAGGTCTTCTGCCCATTTTTGGATTGGGTTGTTTGTTTTTTTGATATTGAGCTACATGAGCTGCTTGTATATTTTGGAGATTAATCCTTTGTCAGTTGCTTCGTTTGCAAATATTTTCTCCCATTCTGAGGCTTGTCTTTTCATCTTGTTTATGGTTTCCTTTGCTGTGCAAAAGCTTTTAAGTGTCATTAGGTCCCATTTGTTTATTTTTGTTTTTATTTCCCTTTCCCTAGGAGGTGGGTCAAAAAGCATCTTGCTGTGATTTATGTCATAGAGTGTTCTACCTATGTTTTCCTCTAAGAGTTTTATAGTGTCTAGCCTTAAATTTAGGTCTTTAATCCATTTTGAGTTTATTATTGTGTATAATGTTAGGGAGTGTTCTAATTTCATTCTTTTACATGTAGCTGTCCAGTTTTCCCAGCACCACTTATTGAAGAGGCTGTCTTTTCTCCATTGTATACTCTTGCCTCCTTTATGAAAGATAAGGTGACCATATGTGTGTGGGTTTATCTCTGGACTTTCTATCCTGTTCCATTGATCTATATTTCTGTTTTTGTGTCAGTACCATACGGTCTTGATTACTGTAGCTTTGTAGTATAGTCTGAAGTCAGGGAGCCTAATTCCTCCAGCTCTGTTTTCTTTTTCAGGATTGCTTTGGCTATTCCGGGTCTTTTGTGTTTCAATACAGATTGTGAAATTTTTTGTTCTAGTTCTCTGAAAAATGCCATTGGTAGTTTGATAGAGATTGCACTGAATCTGTACATTGCTTTGGATAGTAGAGTCATTTTCACAATGTTGACTCTTCCCATCCAAGAACATGGTATATCTCACCATCTCTTTTTATCATCTTTAATTTCTTTCATCAGTGTCTTATAGTTTTCTGCATACAGGTCTTTTGTCTCCTTAGGTAGGTTTATTCCTAGCTATTTTATTCTTTTTGTTGCAATGGTAAATGGGAGTGTTTTCTTAATTTCACTTTCAGATTTTTCATCATTAGTGTATAGGAATGCAAGAGATTTCTGTGCATTAATTTTGTATCCTGCAACTTTACCAAATTCATTGATTAGCTCTAGTAGTTTTCTGGTGGCATCTTTAGGATTCTCTATGTATAGTATCATGTCATCTGCAAATAGTGACAGTTTCACTTCTTCTTTTCCAATTTGTATTCCTTTTATTTCTTTTTTCCTCTTATTGCTGTGGCTAGGACTTCCAAAACTATGTCGAATAATAGTGGCAAGAGTGGACATCCTTGTCTTGTTCCTGATCTTAGAGGAAATGCTTTCAGTTTTTCACCATTTAGAATGATGTTTGCTGTAGGTTTGTCATATATGGCCTTTATTATGTTGAGGTAGGTTCCCTCTATGCCCACTTTATGGAGAGTTTTTATCATAAATCGGTGTTGAATTTTTCAAAAGCTTTCTCTGCATCTATTGAGATGATCATATTGTTTTTATCCTTCAATTTGTTATTATGATGTATCACACTGATTGATTTGCATATATGGAAAAGTCCTTGCATCCCTGGGATAAACCCCACTTGATCATGGTGTATTAACTTTTTTTTTTTTAACATCTTTATTGGGGTATAATTGCTTTACAATGGTGTGTTAGTTTCTGCTTTATAACAAAGTGAATCAGTTATACATATACATATGTTCCCATATCTCTTCCTGTATTAACTTTTAATGTGTTGTTGGATTCTGTTTGCTAGTATTTTGTTGAGGATTTTTGCATCTATATTCATCAGTGGTCTGTAATTTTCTTTTTTTTTGAGTATCTTTGTCTGGTTTTGGTGTCAGGGAGATGGTGGGCTCATAGAATGAGTTTGGGAGTGTTCCTTCCTCTGCAATTTTTTGTAAGAGTTCGAGAAGGATGGGTGTTAGCTCTTCTCTAAATGTTTTATTAGAATTCACCTGTGAAGCCCTCTGGTCCTGGGCTTTTGTTTGTTGGAAAATTTTTAATCACAGTTTCAATTTCAGTGCTTGTGATTGGTCTGTTTCTATTTCTTCCTGGTTCAGTCTCAAAAGGTTGTGCTTTTCTAAAAATTTGCCAATTTCTTCCAGGTTGTGCATTTTATTGGCATATACTTGCTTGTTGTAATCTCCCATGATCCTTTGTATTTCTGCAGTGTCAGTTGTTACTTCTTTTTCATTTCTAATTCTGTGTCAATTTTGTTTATCTTCTCAAAGAACCAGCTTTTAGTTTTATTGATCTTTGCTATTGTTTCCTTCATTTCTTTTTCATTTATTTCTGATCTGGTCTTTATGATTTCTTTCCTTCTGCTAACTTTGGGGGTTTTTTTGTTCTTCTTTCTCTAACTGCTTTAGGTGTAAGGTTAGGTTGTTTATTTGAGATTTTTCTTGTTTCTTGAGGTAGGATTGTATTGCTCTAAACTTCCCTCTTAGAACTGCTTTTGCTGCATCCCATAGGTTTTGGGTCGTCATGTTTTCATTGTCATTTGTTTATAGATTTTTTTTATTTCTTCAGTGATCTCTTGGTTATTTAGTAGAGTATTGATTAGTTTCCATGTATTTGTATTTTTTACCATTTTTTTCCTGTAATTGATATCTAGTCCTATAGTGTTGTGGTCGGAAAAGATACTTGATACAATTTCAATTTTCTTAAATTTACCAAGGCTTGATTTGTGACCCAAGATATGATCTATCCTGAAGAATATTCCATGAGTGCTTGAGAAGAAAGTGTATTCTGTTGTTTTGGAGTGGGATGTCCTATAAATATCAGTTAAGTCCATCTTGTTTAATGTGTCATTTGAAGCTTGTGTTTCCTTATTTATTTTCATTTTGGATCATCTGTCCATTGGTGAAAGTGGGGTGTTAAAGTCCCCTACTATTATTGTGTTACTGTCAGTTTCCCCTTTTATGGTTGTTAGCATTTGCCCTATGTATTGAGGTGCTCCTACGTTGGGTGCATAAATATTTACAATTGTTATATTATCTTCTTGGATTGATCCCTTGATCATTATGTAGTGTCCTTCTTTGTCTCTTGTAATAGTCTTTATTTTAAAGTCTATTCTGTCTGATATGAGAATTGCTACCTCAGCTTTCTTTTTATTTCCATTTGCATGGAATATCTTTTTTTCCATCCCCTCACTGTCAGTCTGTACGTGTCCATAGGTCTGAAGTGGGTCTTTTGTAGGCAGCATGTATACGGGTCTTGTTTTTGTATCCATTCAGCCAGTCTTTGTCTTTTGGTTGGAGCATTTAATCCATTTACATTTAAGGGAATTATTGATATGTATGTTCCTATTACCATTTTCTTAATTGTTTTGGGTTTGTTATTGTAGTCTTTTCCTTCTCTTGTGTTTCCTGCCTAGAGAAGTTCCTTTAGCATTTGTTGTAGTGCTGAATTCTCTTAGCTTTTGCTTGTCTGTAAAGGTTTTAATTTCTCTGTCGAATCTGAATGAGATCCTTGCTGGGTAGAGTAATCTTGGTTGTAGGCTTTTCCCTTTCATCACTTTAAATATGTCCTGCCACACCCTTCTGGCTTGCAGAGTTTCTGCTGAAGGATCAGCTGTTAACCTTATGGGGATTCCCCTGTATATTATTTGTTGCTTTTCCCTTGCTGCTTTTAACATGTTTTCTTTGTGTTTAAGTTTTAATAGTTTGATTAATATGTGTCTTGGCGTGTTTCTCCTTGGATTTACTTGTATGGGACTCTCTGCGCTTCCTGGACTTGACTATTTCCTTTCCCATATTAGCAATGTTTTCAACTATAATCTCTTCAAATACTTTCTCAGTCCCTTTCTTTTTCTCTTCTTCTTCTGTGACCCCTGTATTTCAAATGTTGGTGCATTTAATGTTGTCCCAGAGGTCTCTGAGACTGTCCTCAATTCTTTTCATTCTTTTTTCTTTATTCTGCTCTGTGGTAGTTATTTCCACTATTTTATCTTCCAGGTCACTTATCCTTTCTTCTACCTCAGTTATTCTGCTATTGATTCCTTCTAGAGAATTTTTCATTTCATTTATTGTGTTGTTCATAATTGTTTGTTTGCTCTTTATTTCTTCTAGGTCCTCGTTAAACGTTTCTTATATTTATTCTATTCCCAAGATTTTGGATCATCTTTACTTTCATTACTCTGAATTCTTTTTTGGGTAGATGCCTATTTCCTCTTCATTTGTTTGGTCTGTTAGGTTTTTACCTTGCTCCTTCATCTGCTGTGTATTTCTCTGTCTTCTCATTTTGCTTAACTTACTGTGTTTGGGGTTCACAGGCTGCAGGTTCATAGTTCCCGTTGTTTTTGGTGTCTGACATCAGTGGGTATGTTGGTTCAGTGGGTTGTGTAGGCTTCCTGGTGGAGGGGACTGGTGCCTGTGTTCTGATGGTTGAGGCTGGATCTTGTCTTTCTGGTGGGCAGGACCACATCCAGTGGTGTGTTTTGGGGTGTCTGTGAACTTATTATGATTTTAGGCAGCCTCTCTGGTAATGGGTGGGGTTGTGTTCCTGTCTTGCTAGTTGTTTGACATGGGGTGTCCAGCACTGTAGCTTGCTGGTTGTTCAGGGGAGCTGGGTCTTAGCGTTGAGATAGAGATCTCTGGGAGAGCTCTCGCCAACTGATATTATGAGGGGCTGGGAGGTCTCTTGTAGACCAATGTCCTGAACTCAGCTCTCCCACCTCAGAGGCTCAGGCCTGACACCTGGCCAGAGCACCAAGATCCTGGGTCATCCTGGAGAAGATGGACTGAAGCCAGGAGAAAGCTAGATGATGGGAGACCTGTCAGAAGGCTTGTTTGGTGAGGTCAGGCAAAGGATGGTGACATTCTGTACCCAGGCTTTACTCGCGAAGGGGAAAGGGGTGCCTCGGGAAGCCAAGTGCGAACTTCCACGCAGAAGTATGTTACATTGATATTGGTTGACTTACAGGAAGTTTTCCAGATGGATTGTTTAGGTGAGAGAATCAAGAGGAAAGGAAATATGATTCCATGCTATGGAAAACACAATGACAAAAGTACTGAAATTTTAACTGTATGGATAATTGTGATGGGTGATGTGTGAAAAGCAATGCTTTTTGAGAAAAGAGTAATATGGAAAATTTAGGTATTTTTAGTGCTGCTTCTGACAATTATCCTCACACACACATATTTGGATATGAGTCTAAGACATCAGAGAAGTATGGAAGGTGTCTCATCATGTTGTCAGCATTGATGACCTGGGAGGTTGGAGGAATTTGAGAATTGGAGAAGGAAGAGCTAAGCGAAAACTCCAAAGGAAAAAAAAGTTTCTAAGAATGTCCATAATGAGAGGAAAATGTAGCAGGTATAACATGATCCCATGCACATAAAATCCTATATAGATGCACATGCACAAAAAGATTCATGATAGGATGTTTACTCAGATTTAATGGTGGAATTTCAGGTTATTTTTGCATCTTTTCATTATATAATCTCACTGCAAAAAAAATAAAGCAATGGAGAAAAAATAATCAGAAAAAGCTGTTTTCAGTGGGACTCAAAAACACACATTTTCTGTGTACCTATGACAGAGGTGGTATATGGAAATGCAGGGCTAGGAAACAGCAAAAGCACCGTCAGACACACAACCCCCACCCCCTGCCCCAGGGCAGAGGGATACTGTGGTCCCAAATGCACTGATAGAAGAGACCTCATTTCATGGCTGGACAGTAAAGTCATCAGGCCCAGGACAACATTATTTCTTCTGAGTTTAAAGCAACTAGATGTCCTCTGTGTGTTTAAGTTCTACATTAGCAAAAGCGAGTTGTGAAATGCCCAGAAATTCCTGTAAGACAAATTGAAACCAAAGCCACTCTTCTTCTTGTAGGCTCAAATGGACCACAGTCATTTACAGTTGAGCAGTGGGGCACCCCTGAGAAGTTGCCAAGAGCTCATACATGGTAAGCAGTTTCTCTGACCCTAGAGAACAAGTCCTCAGGGACAAAAGGTCCTCTTACAGTCTGGGTACGGAAGGTCTAGTTCCCTCTGTGCTGTGTTGGTGGCAGATATGGAGGGGGAGGGGGGAGAGGAGAGGAGGAGGGCCGGGAATAGCCACACCAACCCAGGAACAGCTGTTTCTTTACTGGGCAGGCCTGAAGACCAGGCAGCTGAACACTGGAGAGACCCATCTAAACTTTTGACCCGGGGACATCCCTGGTGGTCCAGTGGTTAAGATTCGGTGCTTCCACTGTAGGGGGCACAGGTTCGATCCCTGGTCAGGGAACTAAGATCCCAGATGCCACACGGTACAGCCAAAAAAAAAGGTAAACTGTTGACCGTATCTTGCTTCCATCACATGAATGATGATCCATCCCAAGAAGGACTAGAACATTCCATTTTGAAGGTTCCAATGACAGGAGCCCAGACGTTTGGAGATCAGGGTGGAGGTGAGAGGTCACCACCAAGAATTCATGGGGAGAGTCCACACCTAGAGTCCAATCCTAAACATTCCTTCTCCCTGAGGAGAAAAGGTCTTTTCGTGTGGTTGAAACAGCACGCATAGCTGCACCATGAATAGTTTGCCCTGGGAACTCGCTTTGTCAGTGTCTGCAATAACCAGGCCCTCTCTGTTCTTTCAGCTTTAATCGCTTGGACTTGCCACCGTATGAGTCCTTTGAAGAATTATGGGATAAACTTCAGATGGCCATCGAGAACACTCAGGGTTTTGATGGCGTTGATTAGATTACAAGTAACCATCTATGGTGTTTTACTGCCGCTCTTTTATAAGCAAAATCTTGACTTAAAATTTTCCAGGGAACTACTAACCCTTGGCCATTGATGCTTCCCAGATATTGGAGAAAATCATGTCAAAGAATTAGAAGAAATAGTATGACAACTTTTCCATTATTTCATTCACTTATATAAGGTGTTGCTTTTACGCAGTTGTTTTGTTCTATCTTGAGTTCACCCTCTAGTATAAAAGTCCTGTGTGCCTGAAATCGTGAGTGTTGTCCTTGACATTTACCTCTTTTACAGTATTTGCCAGGCAGTTTCTTAAACTACTGAAATTATAACTGTGAAATATTTGTGATAAGTGTCATGTGTGAAAAGTTTGATGCTTTTTGAGAAAGAAACTGAAATTGGGGGGAAAAACTTTAATATTGAGTACACTACAATATAGTCAGTGCTGCCTGCAGCTAGCTATTATTTTGTAGACCTGCCTACTGCACATTACTGCCCAGATTTTTGGAAAAAATCTTAGAAAGTATGTTACCTATATTTTTAGTCACTTGCAAAAAGCTGTTTACTTCTTCATTTTAAAAAGCATTTGGCTTTTGTTAATATGCGGTTTTACTAAGCAAGGTGGTTCCTAAGACGTGAAGCAAATTCAAATTTGCGAAGGGTTAAGGTATTAACGCCTCCCTCTTGCCTGTATATCCTTATGGCTCATTGGTAGAGTCATCACTCTTTACTGTGTTAGTTTAGTTAAAAGAATTCCTTCTTCAAACTAAAGCTTGACAAAGCAGTATTCCTAAATAAGCCTTGAAGAACTAAGTTAAATGTATAATACTTGCCTTTACT
Source organism: Orcinus orca (assembly GCF_937001465.1). Lineage (NCBI taxonomy): Eukaryota > Metazoa > Chordata > Mammalia > Artiodactyla > Delphinidae > Orcinus > Orcinus orca. The sequence continues at coordinate 102,565,537 of NC_064560.1, forward strand.
AGTCATTCTTTACAGTTGCACAATTATGTAGTAAATATATGTTTACAGGGTTTATTATGTTTACAGATTAAGCTAATCTCTGCAGTTGCATTTTTATATTTTTAGTATTTCACTTTAATCAAAAAACCAAATAATTTGTTAAAAATAACCAAAGAATAGTTATAAGGCATAATTTGTATTAAATTACCACATTTCTTATGCTTTTTAAAAAACCTGTTTACTATGAAAATGTTTTGCTATAAATCCAAAACTCTTCAGGCAAAATGCTACAGATAGACTCTGACTTTAACCACACTGAAGTACATAAAAATCCTGTGCATGTATTCAGTGAAGGTTTACTGAATGCCTGCGATGTGCATAGCTCTGTCTAGGCCCTGGGGTGAGAGTCGTCAGCTTCAAAGAAATCTAGCTGAGTCCCCATCCTCAAGGAATTTGGAGATGTGTAAAGGAATTTTCAAACAATCAAAAGTCAGTCGGGGTGAGCAGAAGAAGGCAAAAGGGAAAGTGTTCCAGTGTCCCTGCAAAGATAAGTGTGCCAAGACTGTATTTATATATTTTATACCTACATTGGAATGATTATATAGAAAATGCTCTTGCAAACAGATAAAGCTATTTCTCAATATGGTATCTTCGTGATTTAGGGGTAATTGTAAATATATGTTATTAATCTTCTTAAATACATACATATATATATATATATATATGCATACTCTGAGAGTTGTAAAAAGTGCATCTGGCTCTTGGTTAAAGTTTGTTGGGGTCTAACACGATGGGTACCATTCAGCACCTGGTAGGGATGTCCCATGTGACAGGAGCAAAACCACTTTCCAAACAGCACATCAGCAGCTCAGCTTAGGGAGAGTAATTCACAGATCTATGTACCCTGTGTCTTATCTTCACCTTGCTAACTAGCATTCAGGGGAGACCACCAGGTGTAGCCCTAATTTTATCGCTTACCAAATGTTTAAACTGAAGCAGCATACTTCACCTCTCCGGGCTCCTGGTTCTTCACCTGTCAAAGGAAGATAATCATGCACACTCTCATTGTCATGTAAGATTATTGTAAATTCCAGAAAGATGCTTTGTAAAGCATCATACGATCAGAAGGTGCTTTGCGCTGACCATCAGATTTTGTCAAATCAGGTGTGAACACGAACTACACTCCCAAAGAAAAATCTCTTCATTTAAAAATAAAATGACTGCTGACAGACAAGGAAGTAGGAACATCTCTGATATTGAATATATACAGATATACATATGCATGTTTATCTGTACATGGATCTTACCATCAGAATTCATTTTCTCCACATGAGCAAAGTAATATTACTATGGGCCAATGCATTTTGGAATGTTCTCATTATGTAGAACTGAATGTGAAAACTATTTTTGTTAAAACAAGATTTTACCACATGATTGTTTAAATCTCGCTTCTGTGAAATACAGCAGATATCAGAGCTTGAGAAAATATAAAGCTTGCCTTTCGTCCGATTCATTCACGTGGATGATTCTGTGACTCAGCTAAAACAGGGTGTTAAAGAGACCAGACACTCCCACCAGCCCCCAGCCGCAGACCATCATCTCCCAGGCGTGCACTGATGGTCCAAAAGGAACCTGTATCGAGCCACACAGCCCCTCATCCCAGATAGCAAAGTTTCTCAAATGCATTCTACGGCTGGAAGTAAAATAGGGTCATTTATGAAAAGCAAGGACGTTGGGTTTTTTTTAGAGTTATAAGCACATAATTTTAGCCTATTATTTTCTCTGTAATCAAATTTTAACAGGCATAAAATTGTGCTACAAATGCATTTCATCCTAATTTAAATGGTTACTTCTTTTCAGTTTTTATTTATAATGCTGAAATTATTCCAGAGAATTATCAAGTTAAACAATTCGTTTGGATTATAAGCCACTTGACATTGTTTTTTAAAATCTTCTCATATGGGAAAAAGATATCAAGATTAATGTATCAAAAGTTATTGCATACGTTAAAATATAAAACCATTTTTTAAAATCTTGATGCCACAAATAAAGTTCTATTCTAGTAAAAACAGAAACTGTGATTCATTTTCAAATAGAAATGTTTCCAAGCCATTATCCTTAGCCAATAGCTCCTGATCTAGTTCTCTGCAGCAACGCATGGAATTCTCAAGACAACCTTGAATTGATAGCAGGTTACCTAGCATGATTATAAACTCTTAACCACAGAGAATCTCCATTTTACAAACAGGTCCTGTTCCCAAAATCTGGTGGTTAGTAAAATATACAGAAGGCAATATAATAATAAAGGTACAAATGGACTGGATTTCAGACTTGCTGTTGTTCATTCCAGAGACCAGCCATGGAACCTATTTATAACATTGTTTCTATGAGAAGAGGAATTCCAAGTGTTACTTCGGAAGTAAGTATCTTTTCATCCTTCCTCTGAACTCCTGGAAGTTTCCCAGTTAGAAGGGAATCCAACACCCTCACCCCCAGTCAGCCCTAGGAAGGTGCTGTTCCAGCCCTGTTTCTGCCAAAATCCAGACTAGTTGTAATCTATGGGGTCCAGACGCCTGCCTTCCCCGCTTCCACCCTTCCAGAGCTCACCAGCTCGGGCGGTAGCTAGCCGGCACCGTGCCTCCCCGTACAGGAAGTCCTTGCTTTGCTGTCCATCAGGGCAGGCACACTCCTTTTTATAAAGGATATTATACTAAGTGTTAGAATCGCAAGACCTCACTGTGAATAGTGGGCTTCAGTAGATTTGTGTGTATTTTTCTTGAGCGTTAAAGAATATCGCTAAATTAGCGGCCTGTTTCGGTTCTGCCAGTCTCTTCATCTGCAATCCATCCTATGCGGTCCCTCCATCCCACACCAGTGTTTCCTTTCTCATATACAAATCTGATCAGGTTACTCTGCCAGAAACGCTCTGAAAGCTCCCCAGAGCCAGAAGGAAGAAGCCCAAACCTGTTGGCATGAAATGCAGTCTGTCCCCAGCTTAATGCACGAGTTCCACCTTCTATCGTACCCCACTCAGGCACCCTGCCCTCCACCCAAACCATGCCTCCCTCCAGCCCTTAATCACTGAAAACTTCCCTGCACCTGCTTATGTCCACTTGCAGAATCACTCCTCCTCTTGGAGCAGTGGAAGGGTGCTGTGGCCTGGCAGTTGGTACCTAGCAGCATGAATGGGATCGTATATTGCTATGCTTTGGGTACATAATTCTCGCCTACAAACTTGGGCAGCTTGAAAACAGGGACTTCTTTGTATACATTTTTAATATGTTCATTCTCCAACACATAAATACAATGTGAGTATTGCTTGTGTATAGACCCAGTGCACATGTATTGAGCACCTACAGCATCCCTGGCCCTGTGCAGTGATACGCAGGAAGCTCTGTGTATAGGGGGATGATGGGAACTGTGAAAATACACATGCAGAGAAGGAGCTTGACTGAGATCCTGCGGAGCACCAGGGTCTGCAGTAAACACTGTACGTGGGTCCCATTTAATCTGCATAAAAACTCAGTGAGGCAGGTTTTATAGGCTCAAAAAGGACAAGTAATACACCTGAGGCCACACAGCATATAAACTCAGTGGATTATGAACCACAACAAAAAAAAAGAAAGCTGTAGAATCCAATCAGCAAATTACCAAGGTGTATTCGTTTTCTGTTGCTGCATAACCCATGACCACAAAGCTAGCAGCTCAAATCAACACCCATTGATCATCTCACAGTTCAGTCAGTCATTAAGTCCACATGGAATCTAAAATATGACACAAATGGGCTTATCTACGAAACAGACTCACAGACATAGAGAACAGACTTGTGGTTGCCAAGGGGTAGGTGGGGGAGGGAGGGATTGGGAGTTTGGGATTAGCAGATGCAGACTATCATGTATCGAATGGATAAAAAACAAGGTCCTACTGTATAGCACAGGGAACTATATTCAGTATGCTATGATGAATCATAATGGAAAAGAATATGAAAAAGTGTATATATATGTATAACTGAATCACTTTGCTGTTTAGCAGTAATTAACAGAACACTGTAAATCAACTATACTTGAATAAAATTAATTTAAAAATTAACAAAAAAGAAATCCACATGGGCTCAGCTGGCTTCTCTACTTAGGGCCTCACAGGCCAAAACCAAGGTGTCAACCAACCGAACTCTTAGCTGCTTCAGTGATTCTTCAGTTGTTGACAGAATCCAGTTCCTTGTGGCTAGAGTTCTGAGGTCCCCATTTTCTTGCTGGCTGTCATCTGGGGACCAGTCTAACCTTCTACAGGCCACATACATTTCTCATCACTTGGCTGTTCCATCTTCAAGCCAGCAATGGTGTGTGCAATCCTTTTCATGCTTAGAACCTCCCTGGTGCTTCCTTTTGCCGTCCTCTCTGCCACCAGGTGGAGAAAATTCTCACTTTCCAAGGCTCACTTGATTAGTCCCACCTCTATCATCTCCCCTCTTGAAGTCGACTGTGCTGTAGGCATAACACAGTCGTGGGGATCACGGATTGCAGGCATTTGGGCCTTGAGCTTTTGGACCATTTGTAGAAATTCCACCTCCCACACAACCTAAAAGTAAAGGGTGGCAAAGGGTTATGGAGATGTGGCTTGAAAAACACTTAAATGTATCTAATTTTATAGTTCGTGGTTCAGGGTTCCATTCTTTACCGATGAAAAGCCTGATAGATGAATGGTACTATCAGCCGGTGGATTCATCTTCAGCAGCTGTGAATTCACGAATCACTACTCAGGTTTGTGGTTTTCTCAGTGGCATCAAGGTTAAACTGGCCTGAAATTAGATTCGACTTATCCTTCGAAGCTTCCTTATTATATAAAAGAGAACTAGATCATCGCTGCTCTTTTGTTTGAAGGATTGGTATTCCTTCCCATGAAGTTATGTTCAGGATAATGATGTGAGTGCAAATCAAAACAGAGCCGAAAGCAAAGAAAGCCATTCACAGCCCAGAGTTGCTGATCATTTGCTGGCTCTCAGTCTCCAGAGAGAAGGGGAGGGGCGGGGAGGGCCTCTGGATGCCCTGAGCGGGCACGCAACTCTGGAGCAGAGGGTTCGCCTTGGGAAGGTAACCAGAGATTAAAGCCATAACTGTAGGCTGTTGAGGATGCTCAATTCATTGTTCAGATCCTGACTTAAGTTCTCTCATGAAAAATAATTACTATCAAGGCAAACCCCATACCTTCCTAAGAGTTGTTTTTGTTTAACATATTTTATAAATGAGAAACTCAAGCATATTCTCTCCAGTCAGTAAGAGGTAATGAGCACAGTGAGCTAAGGATAATCTGTTTAAACAAACAGGATTTTCATGGATGCTAGACTTGAAAACACGATCCAGATCAATGACATGGTTAATACTCAGTCACTGTGCATTAGCCCAGGGATAAACTTCCAGACTTGAAGACAATGAAATAGCTCCAATGGGATGACCAAATTCTCAATGATGAAGGAGGAGTAGCCAACTAGCTTTGCTTTGCTTTTTCAGTATTGCTATGTGTTGTAATGTTGTAACGCTTGTGGATAAATGTTGACGTTGTGTGGTTTTAAGCTACAAGGAATTCAGTAATGTTTTATCCTTGTCTACGTCTTCAAAAGAAGTGTGAGAAGGGAAAAAAGAAAGCTCTGTTAACTCAGTTACTACCAGAACTCTGAATATCTGTGGTTGCCCCTATGAGTCAATTTACATACTTTCCCTCATTGCCATCTGGGGACAATGTGGATAGGAATTTGGGCGTTATCATCAAAACATCTAATTACTCATTTAAGCATCGCTAGGGGTGGGAAAGAAGGAACACATAGCACATACTGCAAGCCTTTGGAAGGTATATTAAGACATTTAAGACTGAGCCAAGGTCTAGTCCAGCATTGTCCAATAGAAATATAATGCAGGTGACATGTAATTTTAAACTTTCTAGTGGCACATTTTAAAGAGTAAAAAGAGATAAATGAATTTAATAGTAATAATGTATCTAATGAAGTATATCTAAAATATTAACATTTCAACATGTAATTAATATAAAATTATTAATGATGTTTTTCATTATCTGATACTAAGTCTTCAATATGCAGTGTGTATTTTATGCTTCCAGCACCTCTCAGTTCAGAACGGCCACATTTCAAATAGCCACAGGGGGCTGGCGCTACATATTGGACAGCACTGGAATCAATGGGCCTGGGTCATGCTTAGACACCCCAAAAGGGAATGAAAAAGCAGCTCTCAGTGGCTAACCTGGGAAGGTGCAAAATTAGCTTGCTTCCTCCAGGCAACTCCAGAGCCTTGGAAGAAATTTCTCCAAGAGAGCCCAATGTCAAAAACGAAGCAACATTGCAGATAGCCGGTCTGTGGTGATCCCAGATTTGACTTTCAGGAGCTTAAGGTTGGCAGTCTGGTTGCAAGGGGAGCTATCTTTGCACTGTGAAGACACTGTCTCCACACGGATTCTGTTTGCTAGGGATGGCTTGGGAGAGATCTAATGCAGATTATGGGGAGATAAGCCAAATCCCCAAATCACACCTGCAACCTCCTCCTTAGAGCTGAGGTTGCCCCAGACAGTGATGCTGAAGGTGTCCCACGTTGAACGTCATATAATGCGGGCAGAAGCAAACGTGTGGGAATCGCTGGCAACCAGCATCCAGTGTGAAGCGCTGGATCTAGGACCTTGGAAGATCATCACAGAACAGGGCGAGGGGGATGGGGGATGGGGTGATTTATCAGAAACAGGAGGGTGGCGATGAGACTGGACAACTGGGAGGGTAAGGCCACCGCAGAGGAAGGAACTCCGCGGGGTCACAGGGGGTCACCTGGGGGAGAGCCTCTTTGACGTCGGGAGGAAGGCAGAGGCTGTGGGAGACACAGCTGTTTGTTTTTTCTACTGCAAGGAGAATAACAAAATGCGATCAGGAGAGCTAATAGACTACAGATGCAGGACTTCTGGCTGAGCGCTCAGACCTGCGAAAGGCTTTGAACTGGAACCAGCCCTCTCATTTTCAGCAGTGCGTGTGGCCCGTGAAAAAGAAAGAGTGAAGTAAAACAAGAGACCCACCAGAGATAATTATGAGTTACTCCCAGCCGGTGAAATAACAGAGGTTATGTTGGGCTGGGGGAAAAGTAGGGGTTTGATCATGAAAGGACTTATGTTCGATGCTAAGGAATCTGATCAACAGTGGGGAAGCTATTCAAGAGTTACATGCCAAAAAGTGCATGCTTTGGTATGAACTTTAGAAAGCTCGTTCTGCCTATTTAAGGGTAGCAGGTCTGGGGGCAGGTGCTAATGTGGAGAGTGTTCCAAGGACGAAGGTGAGAAATGGTAGCGTCTGAAGCCAGGGTTGAGATGTCATATGGAGAGAGTTGCAGCTTTTGGGCAGGGGGGATCAATAGGGGCGAAGACAGGAGTCTGGGCTGACACCTACCCCGACACCCAGATGGGGGCACCTGGATGGGTGCCGGTGTTGCCACCGCCGGAACAGAAAGGACTGTGAACTTTCCACGGGGTGACATCAGAGGGGAGGCTTCTGATAGGCAGCTGTGCATCTAAAGGTGGGTGAAGATTTGGAGGTTACCAGCAAATAGCTGTGAGCCCATGAGGCTATCGTATTACATGGGCCGCTAAATTATTAAACATCACTTCTGATAAGTTTATTTTATTATATTTTGTATTTAATAGAACAAGTGGTGATTGGGGGACGTTTATAAACAATACAATTGGTAGTGTGTTTCCAGCCAAAACCAAGCTTTTGGGTTTTTCTTTGCTCTTTATTAGGTATTCCAGGACGTGTACTTAAATGCCAACAGTTTTCTCTACTTGGCGCTGACCTTCCCACTTCCGCGCACATTGCGGGCACCTGAGCCTGATTTGCTGTGGCTGACCTGGGCTCCCAATTGTCCCCGAGCCAGGCCCCATTTCACTTTGCCCGCTTCCACCTGAGGCCCCGCCCAGTCATCTTCCCTGGAGCTCCCGCACCTGCGGGTATCATTGCTGATGGGAACAACCTGGGATCCCCCCGGGGGAAGCGTGGGCGGGAGAGAACCTGAAACAGGCCAGGCAGCCCTGAGGAGGGAGCAGCAGTGAGCGTGGTCTCCGAGACGTGGGGGAGGTGTCGGGGGAGAGGAAGGAAAGCCCGGAGGAGAGGAGGGACCCGTGAGCGGCCGTGTGGTGACAGCGGCGACCTGCAGAGGCCATGGCAGCTCCAGGACGGAGAGCAGGTAAGACAGCGGCCCTGGAGGGAGGAAGAAAGCCCTCCCCTCTCCCCTTGTGCCCCATGACGCAAGTGACGCTGAAGCACCCCAAATGAGTACACTCAGTTCCCTCTCGGGACTGGCCTTCCTTGCGGGAGGGGTGAGATTCAAGGGCAACTGGATGTGCCTCTGCCAGCCTCCCCACACCTATTTGCTGATGGCTGAAATTTTTTTTGTTTGTTTTGCGGTACGCGGGCCTCTCACTGCTGTGGCCTCTCCCGTTGCGGAGCACAGGCTCCGGACGCGCAGGCCCAGCGGGCATGGCTCACGGGCCTAGTCGCTCCGCGGCATGGGGGATCTTCCCGGGCCGGGGCCCGAATCCGTGTCCCCTGCATCGGCAGGCGGACTCTCAACCACTGCGCCACCAGGGAAGCCCAAATGTGTGTTTTTTTTGTTTTGTTTTGTTTTGTTTGCGGTACGCGGGCCTTTCACTGTTGTGGCCTCTCCCGTTGCGGAGCGCAGGCTCAGCGGCCATGGCTCACGGGCCCAGCCGCTCCGCCATGGCTCACGGGCCCAGCCGCTCCGCCATGGCTCACGGGCCCAGCCGCTCCGCGGCATGTGGGATCTTCCCGGACCGGGGCACGAGCCCGTGTCCCCTGCATCGGCAGGCGGACTCTCAACCACTGCACCACCAGGGAAGCCCCTGAAATTCTTTTAATAGCATATAAGACCTTTCACTTCCATACTTAAAAGACTGAATTCTAGTACAAAGGACAAATGTTTCCTGAACCCAAATGTGTTTGTAGTAGCAGTATAAGTGACTAAGGTAAGGTCTGTTCAGTGGGGATAGAGGTTAGGAAAAGGGACACCTCGCTTGGGGTGGAAAAGCCCTGAAACGCGAGGCTGGGGTCCGAAGAGGCCGATATTCACAGTCTGGCCGTGTCCTTCTGGGCTGTTGACCTGAAATCGATCTGAGTCCGGGAGAAAAGGCCCGGGTGGGCAGCCGCGTCGTCAGCCGCAGCAGGGCCACTGCTTGAATTATTTCCTCTGCCTGAGATCGCGCTCGGGACTTTTGTGTGGGAGAAGCATTTCACGAATCTCTACACCGCAGAATACTTGCAAGTATTGAGTTACTCAAACGATGCTTACTATTCATGGCCATGAACTCAGAGAACAATACTCACACCAAAGGGGACAGACCTAAATGTGGGGCTTTCTTTGATTATATTGGTTCCTAGTTAAATATAACAGATACTCCTTCTCCAGGGGTCTACAGAATCTTTTCCAGAGTGACAATAACTTTTTCCCTTTGACTCAACCTCTTCCTCCGTGTTCTCGGCGTCCCCTGCCAGCCATGAGGGGATGGCCTCATTCTGAAGTCTGTTTGCCAGGTTATGGGAGCTTGGAAGTCTTTTCAGCCGTGGAACACAGATCACTCACCCCTTTTTAAATGATCGAACATACATACAACCGTGGCTAGAATAGTGACTCGGCCACTAAGTGAATGGATATTATTTTTCATCCATGACAAACATGTCTGAAAGTTATCTGTTTGTTCCCTCACTCCCTAATTAGGACACTGAAAGTGCTCTAGGGAGTCCCTTCCTTTCAGACAGCACTTTTAATTCTCTTTAATGTATCTTCACATTCATTGTCTCCTTTTATTCAAGGCCAGTAAAGTAGGTAGGGCACATGTCATTGTTCTCACTTGACAGATCAGAAAGATACGACACAGCAAGGGTTTGCTTTGGTCACAGAGTAAATTAGGAGCAGACCTGGATCTGTGAAGTGAGGTCGGCTGCATTGGGTGGTCCCCTGACCCAGGCTTCGCACAACTTCAGACCCTTGTATCCAGGACTAATGAGCTCACCTGAATCTCACTAGGCCTGAGCATCAGGTGGGCTGAGTAGGGCATGTCAGACATCCAGCCGGCACCCTCCTCCCTCCAGATAGGATGGGGGTGGAGAAGCCAAATGCAGGCTGTCTGTCCCTGAGTCAGGGCCTAATGGGCAGGGAGAGCTTTGCCTTTTTTCAGAGAACCTTATCAGGTTCTTAAAGTGGGACTTGTAGTGAACAGCATTCTCAAAATAACAAGTGTCAGCCATGGACAAAATTTTCTAAATAGTAAAACATTACCACTGATTAGAAATCTAATGTATCAAGGCGCTTTGGGCTTAGAACACAACACTTCTCTCACAGAGGGGATTTGCTAACAATTCCCTGGCTACAGTGGCAGAGCCAGGGTCTCTGTTCTGTCCCTCTCAGACCTTTGTTCTGTGTCTTGATCAATTCTTCTGTCATTCTCTGTCCTCTGTGGGTATGTTTGTGCGTGAGGGTAGAAAGGGTGGATGGATATGTGTAAATTCTCTGCAGTCAATCCAGTGCCTGATTATTCTATTACGAGGGCTTTGCTGTCCTGCTTATAAATCCTTACACACTTTCTTTCTCTCCTCCACTCTGTTTGGAAAGTTTTTGTCTCAGATCATGGACTATTGGTTATATCAGCTCCCCTCCCCCTCTTCAAGAGGGAGATGCTGTTTATCTTTCCCAAGAAATTTTATGGTTTAGGTGGGAAAAATCTGGCTCCCTGCAGAGCCCTGAGAGGAAGATCCAAGAAAGAAAATAACCCTGTATTTCTGGCATTTCCTGGCTGCCCAGAGCTTCCCTCCACAGCTGACATGGATAAAATTTCATCAAGGGCGTTAGTCGATCAGGCTACAGGCTTTTATTATGTCACTTACTCTGAGAGTCATATTAGCATTTAAGATACTGGTCTTTTTTTCTGCGTAGAATGTGACATGTCTCTATTTTGCATGTTATCACATTCCTAAAACCTCAGTACAGCCCCTAAATTAATTGAAAAGTGACTTTAAAATATAATTTAACACTCGTGACAGATACAAAAGTATTCTTAAACAAACGGAAAGACATTTCCTGTTTTTGCATAGGACGACACAACATTATAAAGATGTCATTTTCCCTAAATTAATTGAAAAAGCTAATGCAATACCGACAAGTTGCAGTTTAGGCAAGTTGATAATGAAGTTCACATGGAAAAACAAATGCATAAATACCCAGGAAAACACTTGAAAAATAACAACTACTAGAGATGACTAGCCCTACCAAATATTAAAATATACTATAAATCCTGTGTAATAAAAGTGTAGTAGGGCCACATGAAGAGACACATTGACCAGTAAAATAGAATGCCCAGAAATAGACCAAGAAACATATGGAAAGTTAGACATTAAAGATGGCATCTCAAATCATAGGGCGAAGATGGACATTTTAATAAATGACACTTCTCAAAAGCCAAAATGGCCACCATGTAATGAATGGATAAACAAAATGTGGTATATTCATACAATGGAATACAACATGGATAAACCTTGAAGACATTATGCTAAGTGAAAGAAGGCAGTCACAAAAGACCATTATTATATGATTCCATTTATATGAAATGTCTACAGTAGGCAAATCCATAGGGACAGAAAGTTGGTTAGTGGATGCCTAGGGCTGGGGAGTGGGGAAGAATAAGAGTAGATACCAGGTTTCTTTTGGGGGTGATAAAAATATTCTAAACTTAGATCGTGTTGATGGTTACCGAAGTCTGTGAATATACTAAAACCAGTGAATTGTACACTTGCAAGGCGTGAATTTTATGGTGTATGAATTCTATCTCAATAAGGATGTTTGTAAAAGGGGCAAATGACCAAAAGTCCAATAGAAAAATGGGGGGAGATATTCTTCAAACATATGAAAAAAATGTTCAAATTCACTCAGGGGCAAATTAAGCAACACTGAGATACAGTTCTTATCTATCATATTGGCGAAAATTAAAAAGTATGGTGATCGCCTGGAGGGGTGGGATAGGGAGGGTGGGAGGGAGGGAGACGCAAGAGGGAAGAGATATGGGAACATATGTGTATGTATAACTGATTCACTTTGTTATAAAGCAGAAACTAACACACCATTGTAAAGCAATTATACCCCAATAAAGATTAAAAAAAAAAGTATGATGATCCATCAGGTAAACAGGCATTCTCACACATTGCTGGTGGAAATGCAAACTGCAAAGAGAGTTAGGAAATAACCTAACAAAACTACAAAAGCAGTTTGACCTAGCAACACCACTTTTAGGAATATATCCTGCAGATACGCTTCCAACAATGTGAGAATATATAAGCACAAGGTTACTCATTGCAGCATTGCTGGTAATTACAAATCTAAATGCTCATTCAAAGGAGATTGATTGAATAAGCTATGGTTCATCTAGAAAATGGAATACTAAGCACTCTATAAAATAATGAAGATCTCTATAAAATTGATATGACCTCCAGGCTACAGTGTTAAGTGAAAAAAATAACATGCAAAAGAGCATCTTAGTGTGTTATCCTACACGTGAGAAAAAAGAGTTATAGGGAAAATATACATGTATTCTTTCATACAAAATATGAGGAGAAACCAGAAACCAAGAGATAGATTACTATTATGAGTTGAATTGTGGTTCCCCCCCACACCATTACCCTCCACTCCTGAAGAGGTCTGTTGAAGTCCTAACCCCCAGCACCTCAGAATGTGATCTTATTTGGAAACAGGGTCATTGCAGCTGTAATTAGTTAGGATGAGGTCATGCTGGAGCAGGGTGAGCCCCTAATCCAGTGTGACTGGTGTCTTTCTAAGATGACGACCCTGTGAAGAGAGAGACAAAGGGAAAACACCATGTGAAGATGAAGGCATTGATAAGGGGGATGCATCTATGAGCTACGGAGCACCAAAGACTGCCAGCAAACCACCCGAAGCCAAGAAGCAGCAAGAAGTATTCAGAGGGAGCTCGGCCCTGCCAACATCTCCATTTTGGACTTGGAGCCTCCAGAACTGAAAAGATAACTTTCTATCGTATTAAGCACTCAGTTCGTGGCACTTTGCATGAAATACAGTTCCCTACAGAGTGTAGGTGGGAAATGAAAGAAGGGAAGAACTGGACTGGGGTCATGGGGATGTGAAGAGAGCGCACTTCTCTGAATAGACCTTTCTTTGAAGCTCTGACTCAGAACCGTAGTAATGTTTCACATACCACCCCAAAATAAACATTTAAAATCAACCAGAATGTGGGTGAACCCAATGTGGCATACAGGCAGTAAGAAATGAACCTGACTGAGGTGAAAATAACATAACTACATTGAGGGGAGTGAGGGAGAAAAGAAATAACCTAAAGAACTTTGCAGAACAATATTTTGGTTGAATACTATAAGGTTAAAGACAAACTATACACAAATTTTGTACTCCAGTTCCTGTACTTGTTTCTCACAGTGGTATGGGTTACCAATTCTGAAACGACTGTAGGTATATACCAGAATTGAACAAATAAGTAAATATATTATAGATATTGAAAGCCACATTTCTCAAGGTGAGAAGGAAGTTACCAAAAAAGGGAGAAGGCTAGAAGAGGCTCTATGGTGGTGGGTTAAATTTGGAGGAATTCTAATGAATCTTGGTTTATAATATATATAAAGATAGATGGATCCATCCTTCTCCAGTAAAAGGAACCAGGGCTCCTTAAAGAAAAAGTTGAATCCAGCGTTGGGGCAGGGAAAATACAAGATGAGCCTGGAACATCTTGTAGTTACAGAAAATAAGTTCTCAAAACCTGATAAAGGGACCTCAGAAGAACCCAGAAGCCAACCTGAAGGAGCTCTCAACAGTGAGAGTGGAAAAAATTGAGCAAGAAAATGATAGTATTGCATTATAACGCATAGAATAAAATAAATATCCATGAGTCTATACTGATAAAAATAACTGAGTAAAGTACAATGGTGGAGGGGGACAACTCTTCCTCACAAAAGAATTCCAGTGAATTAATGTGGGAAGACTGAGAAATTAAAAATCATGGTTAGGCAAACATCACAGTAATACTTGTTGCAGGCAAGACTCACACTAATGGATGCTGAAGTTTAAAGACAAACGGGATGTTGGCATAGTCTTAAAGTACCTCCCTGGAGAGAGCAGTTACCAAGGGGAAAATAGTAACTTTGGAGAAGCCTTGCAGACATCACCTTAACCAGGTGATCAAGGTTAACATCACCAGGGATAAGTCATGTTGATATCAGGTACCCCCAATTCGAGGCAGTGAGAAGGGCACAGTGTCACTCATGATCTTCTTGCCAAATGCATAGCTTCAATCTAATACGAATGAGAAAACATCAGGCAAACCCCAGCCAAACACTCTGCAAAATAACTCTTTAAAAGAGTCAAAGTCATGAAAGACCAGACAAGACTGAGGAACTGTCACAGATTGGCAGAGACCAAGGGTGCATGACTAATAAATGAATGATGGGGTCCTGGATGCGATCCTAGGACAGAAAAAGGACAAAAGTGGAAAAACTGGTGCAATTCAGATAGGGTCTATATTTTAGTTAATTGTATCATATCAATGTTAACTTGCTGGTTTTGATCATGTGCCGTGGTTATGTAAAATGGTAACATCTAAGGGAGGCTGTATTAAAAGTACATGAGAAATATTTGTACTATTTTCTACAACTTTTAAGTTTAAAATTATTTCTAAATATAAAGATAATAATGTAGTTTGAAATGTTCATCCTCAGTTCTACCCCAAAAGTTTTAGTTATTTCCCATGATCTGTGTAAACAACGTTTCTGCTTCTATTCCTTGATGTACCAGTTTTACACTTTACCTATTTCCTGCTATAACAGGTGATACAGCTCATTTATTCTATCTCCTACTGTTATAAACTCCCAGGACTGTTATATTCCAATTTTCAATTTCTCTGTTGACCCATTGCTGTGGTCTGAATGTGTGTCCCCCCAAAATTCACATGTTGGAATCCTAACCAAAGGCGATGGTATTAGTAGGTGGGGCCTTTGGGAGGTGATTAGGTCAAGAGAGTAGAGACCTCACGAATGGGATTTGCTCTTATGAAAACAGAGCTCCCTAGCCCTTTCTGCCAAGTGAGGATACAGGGAGAACTCTGAACCTGGAAGAGGGCTCTCACCAGACCAGGATGGCACCCTGATCTGAGACTGCCAGTCTCCAGAATGGTGAGCAATAAATTTCTGCTGTATATAAGCCACTCATTCTGTGGTGTTTTGTTATAGCAGCCGGACAGGCTAGGGCAGCCATACTTACAACTTTACATTAAAAAAATACCTTTTTCTCTTCCATCTTCTAGAGACAACACTTCTTGGCTTCCTATCAACACCCCTCCTTTTCCCTCCGGCTAGCTTCCTCTCTTTCTCCTAATCCAGTTCATCTAACTTTTAGTTTTGTATTTTGAAGATCCCTAATGGTTACATTCTGTTTTCAAACCATAGTTTAGTCTTCCTTGAGCTGCCTGTTGGTTAAGTCCAACAGCTGAAAATTAGTAAGCAACAGTTATATTATTATGACCAGGTAAATAGTGTTCATTGCTGAGTCACACAGTGTATGTATTATAATTGAAGTTCTTTTTGTGTAGCTTTCTGTTTCTCCTGGAATTTCTCAGTAGCTTTCTTTTTTGTTCCATCAGTTGTCTTTAGCATATTCCCAATTATTTCCAAGCTCTTCATCACTTAAGTATTAAGTGCCCATTTTCCCTGGAGACCTCTTTTTGGAGATTTCTGGCTTCCTGCTCAGGTTGGAAACGCTCAAGAAATCTCTTTAAATCCCTTGACGCCTCTCCTAGACTGGCTCCAGTATTTCCTAGCTCTTATTTTTAACCTCAGTTTACTCCCTCCTTTTTTGGGAGCATACCTTAAAGTAAATTCCTAAGAAAGAGATTGCATGAAATAAATTTCTTGAGTCCTTAAATGTCTGCAAACGCCTTGGCTTTACCCTCATGTTCAAAAAGTTCAAATGGTTTTATACACCCTTTGTTGGGTATATAAAAGTTGATCATCTTTTTCCCTCAGAATTTTAAGATCTTTGTTCTACTGTCTTCTTGCATCTACTGTTGATATTGTCATCTGATTCTTGTTCTTTTGTTGATGTTCTGTTTTATTCTCCCTTGAAGCACTTAGAATCTTCTTCATTCTCAGTATTGTGAACTTTCATGCTATATCTAGGTATGAATCTATTTTTTAAGTTTATTGTACCAGGCACTCAGTGGACTATTTTAATTACAATGTCACTCATTTACATTGTAACATCATTCAGGTTTAGACATTTCTCTTATATTCTTCCTTTCATAATTTCCTCTCCATGTTCTTGGTTTGCTCTTTCAGAAACTTAAGACAGCATTTGGATCTCCTTGATTGGTTGTCTTTTTCTCTCATTTTTAGTGTCTCTGTGGGATTTTTTGTTGCGGTTGGGGGGGGGCGTTTTCCATCTTATTGTCCTTGTGTCTTTGTGTGTTGTGTTTATTTTACTTTCTGGGAGAGTTCCTTGTCTTTATTTCCAAAATCTCTACTGAATATCTCTTTCCGCAATCATATTTTAATTTCCAAGACCTCTTTCTTATTTGTTCCTTTTAAAATAGCATCCTGTTCTTGCTTTAAAGGCATGGTATCTTCTCACATTCTTCTGAGGATATTTTTTTACAGATTTTTTTTTCAAGTTCTCTTCTGTTCCCCGGATTACCTTTGTTTCCTCTGGAGCCAATTTTTCTATTTGTTTGGCTCTTTCATTCATGTTGTAATTTGAACCAACTGTCTGGTGATCCTTGGATTTCTGTTCCTGTTTAAGAATGAGGGGTTAAGAAATTGTGTGAACGGGAGAGGCCTGTCAACCAGCAAGTGAGTGAGCAGGAAACTAGCTGTCCATTGTGCAGTCCCTAAATGCTAAATCCAGGCAACTCTAGAGCTGCTCAACTTCATTAGGAGAGAACTTCTCATTTTGAAGTTTTTAAATTTTTAAAAATAATGTTTTCCAAGGGAAGAGATTCCAGCTTCCCAGAGTTGTGTGTATGAGACAGGGGAAAGATGTTAGGGCTCAACTGGTCTGCTCACCTTCCTCCTTGCATGGTTTGGTGCAGCACAAGTCTCCGACCTGGGTTCAAGCCCTGGTCCACTTCCTGGGGAACCTTGTGTGAGTGACTGCAGCATCACAGAGCCCAGACTTCTTCCAACTGCAGGTCCCTCTAGGACATCACCCCCAATCCCAGCAAGGTCAGCTGGTAAGGGCAGTCCCCGAGACATGTTCTCTGTGTGGCCGTAAGCCCGTGGAGCCGGGCAAGCTCTATAAATAGCAGCGGTGATTACGGAGTAACACTCCTTTTAAATGCTTGGACTTTCCATTCAAAACAGTTCTGGCCCCGTGTTTAGTCTGTCTGGGGGGGCAGCTGTAAAGGCCACCTTGTTTCACAGCTAAGGAGAGGTTACAAGGCAATTAAAATATTTTTGTCTCTTCTCTCTTGTGATGATTATTCCCATGCGGTGGTGGCCACTAGAGTAGTTCCTGTCTCCATTGCCCACAGGGAAACTTGACAACAGAGGGGCAGCACAAGCCCTGGAGCTGGGCTCAAATTAGAGCTTCAGCGTGAACCCTGCCCTTGGTTTTCAGAGAGTTAGAAGTAAAAGTCACAAATCGTGGTGTCTCTAATTGCCATAGCCAGGCAACTGCCACTTACTTTAAAGGGGTGTTTTTCCCTTTTAGGAACAGGATTAGGTCCTTTAGGAACAGAGTAAATACTTCTTGTGCCAGAGTAATTAGACGCTCTAAACCCTCGATTCTTCAGTCTGATAAATGTAGTCATTGTACAAATAAATGTATGTTCGACACACATGGACATATTTAGGTAAAGACAACGTGCCACATCTCATAGCTCTGAATCATAACAAATAATAATTATCCTAGTCATAAAAATTATCATCATATGGAAAGAGTAGCTGTCATAATCTTAAAAGTGATCCTGACATAAGCAGCCTCTTCAGTGTTCAAAAATCGTCATTAGGGACTTCCCTGGTGGTGCAGTGGTTAAGACTCCGTGCTCCCAGTGCAGGGGGCCGGTTCAATCCCTGGTCAGGGAACTAGATCCCACATGCATGCCGCTACTAAGAGGTCACATGCCACAACTAAGGAGCCCATGTGCCACAACTAAGGAGCTGGTGAGCTGCAACTAAGACCCAGCGCAACCAAATAAATAATTTTTTTAAAGTGCACTGTTGGAACATTAAAAAAAAAATCATCATTAACCCCCTCAGAGCATCCACACAGGGCAGGCTAGACAGGTATCATTACCACCGCACGCCCCCCCATACAGATGGACACACAGAGGCCTATAGAAGTTCTGGCAGTAGTTAGTAGCCAACACTGTATTAGGCTCATCAGCCGTCAAACGCTCTGTGTGGTCCTTCCCCCTGGGGCTTGGTGGCCAGTGGACAACAGACCACATCACACACCTTCCAATGCTCTCTGCACCAAGTGATGGAGGCTGGTGTTTGGGGACGCTTGTTCCTGCACTGGCCTGAGGAATGGATGACAAAGGGGGAGGAGGAGAGAGAGGATTTGGAGTATTAAGGATTCTCCAACTCATCAGGAACAGATTCTGCAAAACCATTTCCTCCCTCCCTCCCTCCCTCCCTCCTCCAAAAGAGCAATTATGAAAAATATTTCCAGGAAGGAAAATATTAAAATGCAAATTAAATACAGTTGTGACTGTAAATCACTGAAGAAAAATGCCATCACTCTTTTTAGAGTCCAGTGTAGGAGCTGAGGACCATTGGTGGTGAGGCCAGTGGAGCTGACATCTGATAGGACAGGACCACAGAGATAATAGGGTCCAGATCCCTCATTTTACAAATGAGAACACTGAGGTGGAAACGGTTAGTGAATTTTCCCGATGATGGGAGATGGCATAGTACAGTAGCCAGCACAGAGCCAGGTACAAAGCACGTACTTATATCAATTAGGAAAGCGTTTGATTGCAAGCAACAGAGAGCTGGCTTTACAGGTTGGTTTTTCTCACATGAGTGCAGAGGTAGGAGTTCTGGGCCTGGCAGTTCCTGGGCCTAAACAAGAAAAATAAGCCTTGCTGTTCAGCAGCTGATCTGCCCAGAGGCAGGGTGGAGTTCTAGGGATGTAGTGTGACCAGAGAAGGGAAGCCTTGTTGAGAAACCATGAAAGAAACCAAGGTTATTTAACCTGAAAGGGAGGAACAGTGGAAACTTGAGAGAATAGGTCCTGTGTTGCCCAAGAGGTCAGAATTAGGACCAGTAGTGCAACTGTTAGATGACAAACAGGACTGAACAACAGGAATAATTTTAATGATAAGCACTTACTGAAAATTGGCCACCTCTTAAAATAGTTTCCTGGAGACATTCAAGCTGAATAAGGAATTGGAGCGGGGTGTGTGCGTGTGCGTGCACGTGTGTGTGTCGGGGGTGCTGAACAGTGAATATTGGGTGAGGGGAGAGAAGGAGAGTTACAGCACTGCATGGGGAGATGGTCTCCAAATTCCCTTTTGGAACAATTCATTTAGCAAGTATCTGTTGAATGTCTACTGTGTTCCACAGAGGAACCATATTTTCCAAATAAGAAGTTGGTCTGACATTTATGAAAAAGCTAACGGAGAGAACAGAGTATATGATGAGTGTTGCTTACTGAGTGACTTCTCAGGAACCACTTGCTTCCTGGAGATTCCAGGGCTCCCAGCACCCCCTCCCTCTCCAGGGAACTGGCCTGTTTCCATCCACGCTCTCAGGGCCGGTGAAAGGGCCAGATGCATAGTTCAGTAGCAGCATTTTTTCCAGATACGCTGGAGCCCGGGCTTACTCTCTGTCGCCTGTGATGTCCACGTGTCTGAAAGGCAGCTGGGAAGTATCAGGAAGGTAGCGGGGATCTGGGTCACTTATTCGCCATCCCGAGTCTTTCTTGCCCTCACTTTTCTTACCTGGAACATGGGAGAGAAGAGATCGTCTTCACAGACTTTTTATGGGGATGTCCTGTGCTTTGCATAGCGCTCAGCCCTTGTTAAGGATTCAACAGATGTGGTTCATTTCGTGTCTCAGCTCCGCCCCTGATTTTGTGAGGTCACTTTTGCAGACCTGGGTTTCCTCTCCTCTACAACAAGTTCAGGTTGGGCCGGAACAAGCCCTGTCATTCCTTCCAGCGTTGAACTTTCTGGTGTGCCCAAACAAAATGTCTGCTGCGCTTTCCCAGACTCGGCCTGGAGGGCGTCTCTGCCAGGAGGGGGCGCCACTCACTCATGTTTCCACCACAGGTGAGTCTGACCGTTTGGTTGGTAATCTCCACTCCGCTTTGAAAAAGGAGCCTGAGAAGGCGCTTGCATAGCAGCCGCCTCTACACTCACTTTTAAAACCACGGTGCTGATGGTGTGACTGGATCTCCCACTCTTCCGCTTGCTTCCAGCAAATCAAAATCATCTTCCTACGGCCAGTCCTCAGTATTTACAAAAGGGGTAAAGAGAGAAACGTGGCAGGGCCAACTTCCCCGCTGTGGCCTTTCCCCTTGCTCAAAGTCAAAACTGCAGGTCCCAGGGAGCATGTGCTGTGGAATTACACCCACAGTCAGCCATTTGCATGCTATTCCGGGGTCACAGATGACCACTGATGCTGGCAATTGCCTCACTGCCATGTAGGCGATCGCAGATACAACTTTGCAGCCTTCGATCTCCGGCAGTGGCTAGGCTGGAGAGGCCCAGAAAATGTGGTTTCCTAGTCACCTTGGGTTCCTGTGAGCAGGGTCAGCATTGTGGAGACTAAGCAGGTCAGGAAAAGAGCTGAAGGCCAATAGGGCCGAAGTCTTAAGTTTACCCAAGGTCCGTCCTGGGTTTGTTAAGTGAATTGAAGATGGAAATTCCCTAACTCTCTTCCACTCTTTGACTTTTCTCAAGAGTTAAACAGAAGAGGGAGGAAAGAAGGAAAGAGAAGGGGGGAAGGGGAGGGGGAGAGAAAAAGAAAGATTAATTATCATGAATAGTTAAATATTTATTTATTCATTTATTTTGGCTGTGCTGCGTCGCCATTGCAGCATGTGGGATCTTTTAGTTACAGCATGCAGACTCTCAGTTGTGGCAAGCATGCAGGATTTAGTTCCCCGACCAGGGATCAAAGCCGGGCCCCTGGCATAGGGAACACAGAGTCTTACCCACTGGACCACCAGGGAAGTCCCCGTAAATAGTTAATGTTCAAATAGATTATCCTCTTCATTGTAGCACTGTTTACAATAGCCAGGACATGGAAGCAACCTAAATGTCCATCAACAGAGGAACGGATAAAGAAGATGTGGTACATATATACAATGGAATATTACTCAGCCATAAAAAGGAAAGAAATTGGGTCATTTGTAGAGACATGGTTGGACCTAGAAACTGTCATACAGAGTACAGTAAGTCAGTGAAAAACAAATATTGTATATTAATGCATATATGTGGAATCTGAAAAAATTAGTATAGACAATCTTATTTACAAAGCAGAAGTAGAGACACAGACGTAGAGAACAAATGTATGGCTACCAAAGGGGGAACGTGGGGGTGGAATGAATTGGGAGATTGGGATTGACATGTATACACTATTGATAATATGTATAAAATAGATAACAAATGAGAACATACTGTATAGCACAGGGAACTCTACTTAATGCTCTGTGGTGACCTAAATGGGAAGGAAATCCAAGAAAGAGGGGATATATGTATACGTATAGCTGATTCACTTTGCTGTACAGTATAAACTAACACAATATTGTAAAGCAACTATACTCCAATAAAAATTTAAAAAAAAGATTATTCTGCCTTTTCTCTCAAGAAGTACATAATTTTAAGCTTTAGAAAGTAGAAGATATAAACATATCTGGTCTTTGCTTCGAGCTCACCCTGTCTCCCATACAGTTGTGAGCACTAAACAAGTACTTGGTTGGCAGGCTGGAATATTAATGGGCTAAATCAAATTATCATGTGGACTGGTTTTGACCTTGTGAATGTTAAGTTGTCAAAACTTTCTTCTCTGGGGTACCAGCCTCAGCTGAACATTTAGGATGCATCCATTTCAAAGAGGAAAAAATTACTTTCAGACCCTATGCAAGATTCTTTTGTCATTCAAAGAAGACACGATGATTCCTCATTTATGGCGAAGGAAGTGGTGTAGGCAGAACAAGTGTCTCTCTGTTCTTTTTTTTAAATTTAATTTAATTTTTATTTTACATTGGAATATAGTTGATTTACAATGTTGTGTTAGTTTTAAGTGTACAGCAAAGTGATTCAGTTTTACGTATATCCATTCTTTTTCAGATTCTTTTCTCATATAGGTTATTACAGAATATTGAATAGAGTTCCCTGTGCTATACAGTAGGTCCTTGTTGATTATCTATTTTATATATAGTAGTGTGTATATGTTAATTCCATACTCCTAATTTATCCCTCCCTCCCCCTTACTCCTTTGGTAACCATAAGTTTGTTTTCAAAGTCTATGAATCAGTTTCTGTTTTGTAAATAAGTGCATCGGGTCATTTTTTTTTTAGCATGCACATGTAAGTGATATATGATATTTGTCTGTCTCTGACTTACTTCACTTAGTATGATAATCTCTAGGTCCATCCATGTTGCTGCAAGTGGAATTATTTTATTCTTTTTTATGGCTGAGTAATATTCCACTGTATATATGTACCACATCTTCTTTACTCTTCTGTTGGACATTTAGGTTGCTTCCATGTCTTGGCTATTGTAAATAGTGCTGCAATGAACATTGGGGTGCATGTATCTTTTCAAATTATGGTTTTCTCTAGATATATGACCAGCAGTGGGACTGCTGGATCATATAGTAACTCTATTTTTAGTTTTTTAAGGAACCTCCGTACTGTTCTCCATAGTGGCTGTACCAATTTACATTCCCACCAACAGTGCAAGAGGGTTCTGTTTTCTCCACACCCTCTCCAGCATTTATTGTTTGCAGACTTTTTGATGATGGCCATTCTGACTGGTGTGAGGTGATACCTCATTGTAGTTTTGATTTGCATTTCTCTAATGATTAGTGATGTTGAGCATCTTTTCATGTGTTTGTTGGCAATCTGTATGTCTTCTTTGGAGAAATGTCTATTTAGGTCTTCTGCCCATTTTTTGATTGGGTTGTCTGTTTTTCTGATATTGAGTTGCATGAGCTGTTTGTATATTTTGGACATTAATCCTCTTCTATTAGAGCTAAACTGATTATTGTAGGTTGCTTGAGAAATCACATCACACATTGTCAAGTCTCAGGGATGGGGGTGTAGATCTTGTTAAGCAACTCATTTTTCTTCACTGTTAACCAACCAAGTGTTTTGTGTGTGTCTTTCAAATTTACATTAAAAAACCCATGTCCTGAAAGTCTTTCAAGGTTTGAGAGGCGGAATGGGATAGGGGATGTCATAACGCTGGTTCTGCAGTGTCCAGTGTCATGCAGACTTTGGTGGGGGCTTGTCTTTCACTGGACTGGGAAGACAGGGGTTGCTACATCCCCGAACATCCCCTTCTGCTCTTGCCCCCCCGTACCATCTGCAGAGTGGAGCAGGTGGCTTGTGGGTGAGAACATTATTCTGGTTTCATCTGTTGTTGCTTACGGAAAGAGAATTTCCCTGTTGAGGTTTTGGCTTTCTCCTGGCCTAATGAAAGAGTCCTACTCTAAGATCAGCGTCTCATGACACCACCAACAAATGAACTCTATTGTAGTGGCTTTTAAAAATGTCATCAATAGCATGGGGGCCCTTGCAAAAGGCAGTTTCTTTCTCTTGCTTAAAGTCACACTTCTGGTGTGCAAATGCCTTATGTGACAGTGTATAAAAAGTAGGGATTTTTCTATTTTGAGAAGAATACCCAGTCAGATTTCTGGCAAACTGAATGATGCTTTAGGTCCTATTTCCTTTTTTGAGACTTTCCCAGGGTGTCGAACAAGGATAAGGGGACCAACACTACAGGCTCTTGTGAGGGGTGGTGCTCTATTAGATTGCATTTGAGGTGAAAAGAAAACACACTGTGAGGGAGACATTTAACACATTATATAAATTCTCTCATTTAGTCCTCACTACAGCGTAGGAAGAAGGTTTTGCCATCCCATTTCCTAGATGAGGAAACAGGTTCAGAGAGAAAGAGTAATTTGTTCTGAGTCACGCTGCTTCTAGGTACTGAGAAGGGAGTTGAAATCTAGGTTTGTCTGATCAACCCCTGTGCCGTTTTGATACTCCATGTAAGTTGATTGCTATAGAAATGCAAAATGCTATTTGTCAATCATTTCTATGGTGCATATTATATGCTAAGCACTGTTTTGAGTTAGAGCCTGAACTGGGCTGGGTGGGGAGAGAGTGACTGCTGGAACCTAGAGGAGTAGGCTGGGGAAATGGGTGCCGGGGGTTTGCCAAAGGAAGCAACAGTAGCTCCAAGGATGATTCACTGTGGGGCCTGAGACAAAGAGGGAGCAGTCAGCCTTGGTATCAGGGTTGGATCTGCAGCAGCACATTATTATTTTTTATTTTTTTGCTGTACGCGGGCCTCTCACTGTTGTGGCCTCTCCTGTTGCGGAGCACAGGCTCCGGACGCACAGGCTCAGCGGCCATGGCTCACGGGCCCAGCTGCTCCGAGGCATGTGGGATCTTCCCGGACCAGGGCACGAACCCGTGTCCCCTGCATCGGCAGGTGGACTCTCAACCACTGTGCCACCAGGGAAGCCCATGCACCAGCACATTATTGCAGGTGGACTCAGAGTAGCCTGAAGTGGGGGAAGACGATCCCCCTTCCCCAGGCTATACTGTTCAAAACTTTGCAAAAAGTTCAAGAAAACATTGGCCCAGAGGACTATGAAACATTGTGGTGTAGACCAGCTGAAGTGAGTTTTAGGCCCAACTGAAAGTCGTCTTGGCCGCATTCCCTCAAAGCAGTGTAATTCTCTAGAGAGCCTGGCTTTTGCAGTTGGACCTGGCTTCGCATCTCTGTATCTACCTACTTGATATGTTACCTTGCACCTCAGTTTCCTCATCTCCAATAATGGCTGCCTTATAGGGTTATCGTAAGGATCCAGTGAGATCATTTACAAGATGTGCTTGACACCGTGCTGGCCTAGGTTCAGCATATTATACGTACCTCCTCTGGGATTTTGCCACCTCAGATATCCCCCTCCCCTGGCATTTCCAAAGTCCATCTCTATCTCCCCTCAGCCTGAGACCATATGCAGATCTCCTTCATCTTAATACCAACACAACAACAAAGCCAAACAAACTTTTTCTCCACTGCTCTGTGGTGCTACCCTCCTACTTCTCTTTGTGCAATTGACATATAACATCTTCCCAATCTTCTTGAAAGAGGACCCATAAGCTGCTAGTTCCAAAAAGCAGAGACATGACTGTTTTGCATATTCCTGAATCCCACTGTCTAATGTAGTACCTGGCATGTAGCTGGCACTCAGATATTTGCTAAACGAATGACTGAATGTCTCCATTTCTTCATTCTACATTCCCACCTTGTAACCTTGCAATCCAGCTGCTTCTCTCGCCACTCTTCTAAAACTTCTCTTTCCAAAATCACCTCTGACATGATTACCTAAATTGGGGCTTCTCTCTTCATCCTCTTCTCTCTGAGCTCTCCCTAGTCCATGTTAAGTCTTTAAAACAGATTCCACTTTGCAGCATAAAGCAAATGCAGAGGTACTCCAAAGAACACAGACAAGGCTAGGCTCTCCAGTTTCTTAGTTATCTACTTGGTTAGCAGTATCCTTTGAAGTCTTCCGAGGTCACCTCTCTTTGACGGGGGTGAGTGGCATAAGACAGTGAACATCCCAGAAGCCATCTTCCCCGATCTCAACAGCTGGAAGCAATCTCCCCCTCCTCTGATATGTGGTACTAAGCTTTATCTGTGCTTCTCTAATGGAACTCTTTCTATTTTGTTAGGGTTTATTATAAGCACACCTGTGTCACCTGCTCTGGCTACACCCTCTGAGGGCAGGAACTGGACTTTATCTCATCCTCCCATCTTGCTCAGCCTATAGCATCGGGTTATACAAATGGGCCAATGGAAAGAACTAATAGTGGGAAGAAGAGAAGGAGACCTTGAGAGACTACAGAGACACTGCTCATGGAGAGTTTTATAACAAACGTCTCGCTCATGTTAGACTGAGTAAAGCCCTGTTATGAACTGGCCCTGGCCTGGGTACAGTGGGAAGGATAAGATAGAGAATAACCCTGAGAGCAGAGACCTAGCTTACAATCTAATTGGAACAACAAGCTATACATGTGAAATGTTAAATAGCAATTCTAAAATGCAGGAAAAAATGCAATGAACAACATGTAAGGAACAAACATGTACTGAAATAATATTAAGTAGCAACTACATGCTAGCTGTGTGTTATAGGACTAAAAGGGGGCTGGGAGGAGAATCTCTGAATTGCAGTGATGAGGGGTAGTTTCTAGAAGAGGTTGGAATTATGCCGAACTCTTTTGACGACTCCATTCAATTTTCCACAATATGAGATAGGTATGTCCTAGCATTAATTCCAGTCTATGAGCTGTGGGTCTTTAAAGCCAGGTGTTTCCACTGTGGTAGAATGGTTAAGAGTGAGAGCTCTGGGTCAGCAAGACCTGTGTCTGGCTGGCTGGTGGCCCAGGAACACATGGTCTCTCTGATCTGGTAGGTGCCAGGTCTGGCGTAAGAGGAGTTCAGTCCAGTCTCTAGTATTTTTTTAAATGTCTAAATGTCATGGGGCTGTCTCCCCACAGAAATATTTCCAAAATGTAATCAGAATGAACGCTAATTGTAATAAAGTTAGAGCCACAGGTACGCTCAGGAGGAAGCAAGGGTGACCTTTCTGGGCTGCTCTTGGCCGATGTGAAACACTCACTGCCCGTTGAGGGTGGCGTTTCACGGCTGGCTGTCTCCACTCTTCCCTGGAGTCTCTACTCCCCCTGCTCCTGCGATGGTGCTGTGTCATCAGAAAAACAAACCCGCATGGTTATACTCATTTATAATCTGATTTGTTTGGGGTCTACTCTAGGCTTATCTGAGACGAAGTTCTCACACAGTCCGATAACTAGGTAACTTGACCTTTAATCTCACCATTTTCAAGTTAAGGGTACTTTATTCTACATTCCATCATTTGACCAGATATTGATCTAATTTTTCACAATAGGCTGTGTTCAATTATAGCCAAATAGGGCATCCTCAATTATATATATAAAAAACAATTCACACGGATTAAAATTTGGTCCATACCTGTGATTCAGGGTACACCAGGATGTCAGTGCAAACCTGTTGAATATGCTTCATATTGAGGATGTCACCACAGGGCTTCCCTGGTGGCGCAGTGGTTAAGAATCCGCCTGCCAATGCAGGGGACACGGGTTGGAGCCCTGGTCCGGGAAGATCCCTCATGCTGCAGAGCAACTAAGCCCATGCGCCGTAACTACTGAGCCTGTGCTCTAGAGCCCGCGTGCCACAACTACTGAAGCCCACGCGCCTAGAGCCCTTGCTTCACATCAAGAGAACCACTGCAATGAGAAGCCCACGCACTGCAGCGAAGACCCAACGCAGCCATAAATAAATAAATACATTTATAGAAAAAGAAAAGAATGTCACCATATGTCACAAGATCTTTAACTTGTCATATCACCTCTCCAGACCTGAGTTTTCTCTGTAAAATGAAGAGCTGGTGTCCATCCCCAAATACTAATTACTATTCATTCCGCCTCCAATTAGCGCCTTCCACTGCAGGCACACTGCTGTCGCTCCAGTCTTAACATCATCACCTCATACCTTCATGCTGTCACGTGTCTCTTCTCTGGCTTCCCAGACCCCAACCTCCCCAGCTCCTCCTCTGCCTGCCCCTCCCACCCCCAACTCACCCTGGAAATGACATTCAGACTTTTACAAGAACACAAGCTTCATGGGGCTCAGGGACCTCCTCTCTTTAGTTCACTGCTGTGTCCCCAGTGTCCAGAGCAATGCTTAGTGCCTAATGGGTACTTATGCTGGTCAGTTTTAGATATCCACGTGGCCAGGCTATAGTGTCCAGTTGCTAGCTCAAACACCAGTCTAGATATGGCTGTGAAGTTTTCTTTTTTAAGATGAAATTAATGTTTAAACCAGTAGACTCTGAGTAAAGCAAATTACCCTCCATAATACGGGTGGGCCTCATCGAATCAGTTTAAGGCCTTAAGAAAAAAGACTGAGTACCCCTGAAGAGGAAAAGAATTCTGCCTCCAGACTCAAGACTTCAACATCAACTCCTGTCAGAATTTCTAGCCTGCTGACCAGCTCTGCAAATTTCAGATTTAGCAGCCCCAGTTCCTTCAATCTCAGTCGATCTCTGTCTATCATTATCTACCTACCTACCTATCTGTACATACATACACATACACACATGCAAATCCTATTGGTTCTCTTTCTCTGGAGCACCTTATAAACTCCTCAGTAAAGATTTATCAAATCTTACAAATGCTTTTAACCTATATGATAAAACACTATGTTTCACGCTAAAAACAAAAACAAACAAAAAACCTCTCAGAATATGTTAGACTCCGGAGGCTTCCCTGGTGGCGAAGTGGTTAAGAATCCGCCTGTCATTGCAGGGGACACGGGTTCAAGCCCTGGTCCAGGAAGATCCCACATGCCGCAGAGCAACTAAGCCCATACACCACAACTACTGAAGCCCATGTGCCTAGAGCCCGTGCTCCACAGCAAGAGAAGCCACTGCAATGAGAAGCCCGCACACCGCAACAAGTTTTCAGATATATATTTTACTGAAAATTCAGGAAGTGATTTTAAAAAAAACTTAACTTTGTCTAACCCAAGGATTCCTTAAGCATTTAGACCATAGGACCCCTTCAACCTGTTAGGTGTTCTACCAGCCTGAGGGGCACTGGTTTCCATTGACTAGCTTCAAACCCTGATGTGGACAGCAAGGCCCTTCACCGTCAGGCTCCCAATAGCCTTTCTAACCTCTTTTTCTTTCTCACCATCATCTTTCTCTACTCTCTCTCCCCAAAATACCCCATATCATAACCTCAACAGACTGGATTTCCTTAATGTTAGTGGGCTATTGCCCACATCTAGACCTAATGCTTTTCCTTCTGCCTTGAATGCCTTTTCCTGGCCCTCCACCATCAGCTACTTCTACACTTATAGTTCAGTCTCTACCTATGGACACCTCTTCATCTCTTAAGGCCTAGATCAGATGTCTCTTTCTCCAGGAAGACTTCCTGGAGGATCCAGCCCAGCCCCTCCCCCAGAGTGAGCCCTCCATCCTGTGCTTGCGCAGCTAATAGACATTCCTCTGCTAGCACACTGGTCCAGCTGGATTGCAGCTATTTGCTTATACGCCTGTCTCCTTGACCAGTCTAAGAGATCACACAGGGCAGGAATGGGCTTATTCATCATGCTGATACCTGTGACTACAGTTTTGTTAAATTGAATGAATAACTGAATATACATTCCTTAGTTCAAAAACTTCCAAAGTTTTTCGAAGGCTCAGCAGAGCATTTAAACTTCCCTGACTGTTAAGACCCTCCATACACTAGCCCACCTATCCATCCAGCGTTCTTCCTCATGCTGCCCAGCCTGCAGTGTCTACTCCCACCCTCACCCCAAGGGTAATACCTGATCGCTCCTACAGCCATCCATTTGTTAGCACAATTTTCTGAGAGGAGAAGATGCTCCTGTCTTTTTTCATCTTTATCCAATCATAGGGTTGTTCATGGGGATGCTACTGAATAATAAAGGTGAATACTTTGCAGAAAGTATAAAAGGTCAGACCCTGTTAGGGAGCCCCATTGGGAAGGGGGCATCTGTGGACTGGGTCCCCTGTGTGACAAATTGCAGGATGGTCTGAGGGCCCGGGGAGAAAAGCCCTCTGTCACCCACCCCCGCCCTCTGGTTCTCCTGTAACTGCAGCCGGAGTCTGCAGATGCCTATCTGTATAGCCCCGGGCAGCTGTCTCTCATCCCACAGCCTGCTGAAGTTCTTCAGAGGCTCTTTTGTGTCAACAAGCTCCTTTCTAGAAGTTAAGAGGGTATATTAAGCCATTCGCCTTTTAAATCTTAATGCGAATTGTCATAAACTTTGCCTTTCTCTCAATAGTGAAGTCTGAGGGGAGGGGACTTCTGAAGGGGGCTACTCAGGCTATTTGCCATTCTGACTATGACACCCTGCTAAACAGAGGTGGGAACCAGCCTTTCCAAGCAGATGGGTATATTTTTACCTAAAATTTCCTTGCTGGTCTAGTAGTGCATACGCTGGAGCCCCTCAAGCCTTTGAACACACCCTTTATGGAGGAGCCCCCACTGCCTGCTAGAGAGTGATTGACAGTATAACCGGGGTGTGGGCTCTGCAGAGGGACTCCCAGGGTCCTAGTCCTGCCTCTGCCACCTACGAGCTCTGTGATCTCAGGCAAGTCACATAAGCTCAGTTTCCTTCTCTGGAAAATGGGGATTATAATAATGATGCTCGTTTCACAGAGTTGTGAGGTCTAGACAAGTCAATCAGAAGTGCTTAGCAGAGAGACTAGCCCTTGGTGGGCGTTATACTTGTTAGCGTGTATTCCCTGTGTCCTTCACTAAGGCACCAGATGCCTAGAAGACCCTCTGTGCACGTTAGCTGAAAAGGAGGGAAGCATTTTGGAACAATGGAAGGGGCACTTTGGAGAGATGTCCTGGGTGGGATCTGTTCATTTCTCCCTTCCCTCACGCTGGCTGAATACGTAGCACACAGGCCAGCCAGACAGACATCCTCCCAACCCCAGGGGCCCTCAGGTCTAGAGGAGACAAGTATACAGACAGATCACAGATCCGACTAAGCATAGCAAGGGGTTGAGATTAAAGTAGAAAAGGGCAAGTGGGAGGGAGCAGCTTCCCATAGGTTCCTCAGAAAGGAGGTGAATTCAAGGATGGGTACCAGTGGGATGCGGGATGTGGAAAAGCTGGTGGGAAGGAGAGGAGACACACATGTGGATGCCAGCACTGAGCTTTCACGCCTACGACTTTGGCTCCTGGGTGGGCACTCTCCTCTCCTGCCTGAGATCTGACAGCTGCTCCTTTCTTAGGAGCCCAAGGAGAAGGGGTCCCAGGCCCCCCAAAGCCCACTATCCTTCCTGCCCTGGGGAGCTGAGTTGAGGGTACTAAATCTCCCTCTTCCTCGGGGACAGCCATTCCCCCATGGCCCAGAGACCCAGCTCCAAGGACAGAGTCAGACCCACCTTCTTCCCCTGCTCCTCCTGTTTCCTCCCTGCAGCCGCTTTCCTGCTGCAACGGGAGAGGAAAGCCCTTCTTCTCTCCCTCCCTCCCTCCCTCCCTCCCTCCCTCCCTCCCTCCCTCCCTCCCTCCCTCCCTCCCTCACCTGCCTGGAGAGCTGGCGCCAGAAGGGAACCCACAGGGCCTGGAAAGGTTTTTCTGGGACAAAAGCACAAAGACACCAGGGAACGTACTTCTGACCATTAGGGGCCTCTGGCGGGGAGCCCTGTCTGCAACTCATCAAGCAGCCTTTTGTTACCTGCTGCTGGGGGATTATTGACCCAATTGGCTATTCTGAGAGGTCATGGTTTAACATTCCTACCTGGCCCGGGGGCTGTGCTTTTCTGAGTTTCATTCCTACACCCGACATGAGAGTTGCATGTGTGAATCCATTAGGGGACACTGTTTATTTCTTTGATTTATGTGGGGCCTTCACGTTAAAAAGCTAAATCCAGGCTTGCAAATCATGCCAGTAGGTCACTGTCACTGTCCTGACAACAAGGCCTATTGCTTTTGCCCTGAAAAGGAAGAAGAGTTTAGAGAGCAGGCCCATCCAATGGCTTCTGCTGACCAAACTGCTCCCTACCTACTCCATCCCCCCCAATTACTCACTGATGGGAATACTCACACGTCGGGTTTTGTACTGACTCTTGTAAGTGTATAGTTGCATGACTACTTGCATCCCTTCCAGAAGTAATCGCTCTCCACTCCCACCCCCACTACTGAATTACAGACAGCAAATAAACAAGATGCACTGGGGCTTCAGAGACATTCATCCTCTGGCGGAGGAGGAGGTGGCTGCTGTGAAGAACTGTGTGCACAGCCAGCGCAATATTTATTTCGTTGTTTATTGGGCTGCGTCGGGTCTTAGTTGCGGCATGCGGCATCTTTCATGGTGGCATGTGGGCTTCTCTCTAGCTGTGGTGCCTGGGCTCCAGAGGTGCGGGCTCCACAGCGTGCAGGCTTAGTTGCTCCGCAGCACGTGGGATCTTAGTTCCCCAGCCAGGGATCGAACCCCTGTCCCCTGCATTGGAAGGTGGATTCTTAACCACTGCACCACCAGGAAAGTCCCCACAGCCAGCTTAAAGAGGACAGGAACAGGAGTTCCCGGAGACATACTGACAATATCCATACAAGTCCCTGGAAAGAAATTCGATCAACTGTTCTCAGGTGGCAACTGTAAAATCAGAGAACCACTGCGTGTTAATAACCCTCAGTTCCCCATTTCTCTATTTGTTCACGTATTTTTTTTATATAAATTTATTTATTTTTGGCTGCGTTTGGTCTTCGTTTCTGTGCGTGGGCTTTCTCTAGTTGCGGCAAGCGGGGGACACTCTTCATCGCGGTGCGCGGGCCTCTCACTGTCGCCGCCTCTCTTGCTGCGGAGCACAGGCTCCAGACGCGCAGGCTCAGTAGTTGTGGCTCACGGGCCCAGTTGCTCCGCGGCATGTGGGATCTTCCCAGACCAGGGCTCGAACTCATGTCCCCTGCATTGGCAGGCAGATTCTCAACCACTGTGCCACCAGGGAACCCCCCACCTATTTTTAAACCAGTTTATCTTGGCATTGCTGCCTCCTAAAAGCCGGAGTTGAGCTAACCCCCCCTCCTCCCCAGCGATCCTGAGATGACAAGAACATGTGACCTCTGCAGAGCAGTCATATTTGGGGTTGTTTTTAAAGCAGGGGGATGGCCAGAAGGGTCCTTCCAGAGCAGGGGTGGGTAGGTGGTGTTGGGAACAAGCGTTGCAGACAGAGAAATCTGTTTATCTTCACACTCCAGAGAGGCAATCCCTCTTCCCGTGACAGCGGAGAGTACTGTAGCAAGCACATTCCAGGAGCGGAGAAGTGTGGACTCCCCGGCCAAGTGGCCTTCTCCTAATCAGCAGTGGGTCTCAATGAGATAAAATGGGGCGAGAGCAGCAGGAAGCCTGTTCCATCTTTCTCTCTAGGTCTTCAGAAGAAACTTTGATCAAAGGAGAAGTGGTATTTGTGAAGAGCCGAGAAAACTTGAAAGAAAATCGCAAGGGGCGTTGGATATTTGTTTATATTTGTCTGGGTTTCTGGGGCAGTCTGGCCTGCAGCTATGCAGCAGCTCTGCCCTGGCTTCATCTCTCCACCCCTCACCCCATCAATTCCCCCCGACAGAGAGCTTTTCTGAAAGGTAAAACATTTCTTACAATTCTGTCATTTTTCCAAGTACCTGATCCAGCCAAAATATTATAGGCTAAGAAGGAGCTGTGAGGGTTCAATTGGATTTTACAATTTTTATTATGTATAAGAGTAGAAACCCTCAGGAATGCTCTTATCTTTGTCTCCAAGGCCTCAGAAAGGAAGGCTTGTGGACACAGACTGGACAGAGAGAAACCAAATGCGTGTGTGTGTGTGTGTGTGTGTGTGTGTGTGTGTGTGTGTGTGTGTGCGTGCTGGGGGGGCATTTTTTCCGATCAAAGAGTTTCATTTGGTGTCCTTCTTTCTCTCCTCTTCCCTTCCCCTCCCCCCTTCATCTCAGATCAGTTTGAAAAGGACTCAGATCTCTTTTCCCACACACACGTACTGACCTGATAGTGGAGGAATGAGTGGGGGAGGGGTCTGTTCTGGTGTGGAGTGGAGCCAACTGAGCATCATCAGACTCTGTTGTAAAGACGATCCTGGGGCTTCCCTGGTGGTGCAGTGGTTAGGAATCCGCCTGCCAATGCAGGGGACATGGGTTCGAGCCCTGGTCGGGGAAGATCCCACATGCCACGAAGCAACTAAGCCCGTGCGCCACAACTACTGAGCCTGCGCTCTAGAGCCCGCGGGCCACAACTGCTGAAGCCCGCGCGCCTAGAGCCCGTGCTCCGCAACGGGAGAAGCCACCGCAGTGAGGAGCCCGCGCACCGCAGCGAGGAGTAGCCCCCGCTCGCCGCAACTAGAGAAAGACTGTGCAGCAACGAAGACCCAACACAGCCAAAAATAAAAAAGTAAATAAAATAAATAAATTTATAAAAAATAAAATGAAAAAGATGACCCTGGTAAAAGGAGACTGTGTATGATCGCTGGACAGCTTGGAGGTGCAAAAAGTAAAAACAAATGCCCCCAGACCAGACAGCAGTGTTGCTTTTGCTGCTTCGCCCAGGACTCCTGATACTTGCCATGGCCTGAGTGTTTATGTTCCAGGCATTGTGTTCAGTACTGTGCACGAAGTGGCTCATTTCATGCTACTGACAACACTCCGTAATAGATTCGACCCCTGACTTCCAGATGGGGAAACTGAGGTTAAGGGGCAGGAACTGGCCCAAGGCTGCCTGGCTGGCAGAGCCAGTGTTCACACCCAGGTCTGTCTCACTTCAAACCTTGGTCACTCTGCAATAAATGGTGCTGAATGGTGTTGCAGAGCATGGGCTCTAGACGCCCGGGCTTCAGTAGTTGTGGCACACGGGCTCTATAGAGCGCAGGCTCAGTAGTTGTGGCGCACGGGTTTAGTTGCCCCTCAGCATGTGGGATCTTCCCAGACCAGGGATCGAACCCGTGTCCCCTCTGCAAAATGTGTTGATGTGCTTCTGCCACCACCTAAAAAACTGGAATCATCTGTCACTTCTTCAATAAAGCCTGATTCACATCTGGGACAAATAAATTCTGGTAGTTTGGGGCTGACCTCGCCCTTGCAAAAGTGTCAGAAAAACCAGTGCACAGCAACCGCGTTGGCCGCGATGGCCCCGGCCGCCGAGGCCTCCGCCATTTTTGTCTTTCGCCACAGCCCTTGGTCAGTCTGCAATAAATGGTACTGAATGGTGATGTAGATATAAATCCAGGGCAGGGACTCCTCTGACAAGCGTTAGGCAATATACTGTCCACTACAATGCAATGAAATGAATAACATATGTTAGTAAACATGGAAGCCTTTGTGGGAGCAGAAGGACTATGGCTCGGCTGACAGATGGAGACGTTATTGTATTCCTCATGGACTGTGGCACATCTGGAAACAGAGGCCAGCCTTGAAATCAGATGTATTCCAGACATGTACAGGTCCCCCTGCCTCCCCCCTGGAAAAACCTTTGCTGGGCCCTGCTGTGCCCTCCAGCTACGAGCCTGTTCTCTCCTCCCTTGCCCTGCCAAACTTTCTGAATGAAAAATGGAGCCACTCAGCATCATGCTTCCTCATCCCCAGCCCCTGCACTCCAGCTTCCTCCCACTGCTCTCCTGAAACCTTGAAGAGGTCACCAGTGAACTACTCATTTCCAAATCCTACGACATTTGCAAATGCTCTGATGCTGTTTATCACGTTTTTTTCTCCCTTGATTCTGTGATTCTGTCCTGGGCGAATCCACTTCTGCCTTTGTCTCTTCTGTGATGTCAAAACACGGTCTTGGTGGACCAGGCTTTCTCCCTCTTCTCTTTTTTCTCCACCCTGTGCTCTCTTGGTGATGTCTCTGCTTCAGCTATCATCTGTGAAAAAGACATCCGAGGGGATTCTGTCGAAAAAGAACAGGATAGAACACTGGCCACTCCTCCCACACCGTCTGGGAGGTTTTCGGGAAGCCACATAATTACTTTCCTGTGCCTCACTTTCCTCATCAGTAAATTAAGGATGGCCATAGGTACAGCACAGGATCATCCTATATAAACTGTAAAGCACGGTGAAGATACTAATTATTGTGATTGTCATTATCTTTCTTTACTCACCTTCTGTTCTAAAAATAGCACTCAGCAGCTTTTCCCCAGAAGTTGGAGCAGGACTTCTCAACTCCCAAAACTGCCATTCCCATCCCAAGGTGCATAAATATGGTGAGATATTAAAATGTACCAAGTGACATTTAACTGTGCAGACCCGCCACGACAATTGTATGTCCTCCAGCTCGACTGAGCCCTGGCCACTTGCCAATAGCCCTCCCACAACTTCTGAAGCTCAATGCCCACACTGACTGCTGCTAACTTTCTCTCAGCTGAACTTTCCATTTTCTCTTCATCAACCCTCAGTTCACAGAGAAGATGAGAGCACCTCAGTCTTGGAATTAGACGTGGGTTTCAATTCTGACCGACTCTCGTAAGCTGAATGACCAGGGCAATGCATTTAGCTTCTCTGAGCCCCAGGCTGCTCGTTTATAAGGAGGAAACTGTAATTGGTTGAATGGTGTCCCCCCCCCCCCCCCCCCCCGCCCAAAGCAAATACGTGACTCAGAATGTAACCTGATAACTCAGGATATGACCTTATATGGAAATAGAGTACTTGCAAATGTAAGTAATTAGGATGCTGTCATACTAGAGTAGGAAGGACCCCTAATCCATTATTAGTGTCCTTATAAGAAGACGGCCATGTGAAGGCAGAGGGAAAACACCATGTGAAGGTGAAAGCAGAGACTGGTGTGATGCACCTACAAGCCAGGAGCACCAAAGACTGTCAGCAAACCACCAGAAGCCAGGAGAGAGACGTGGAACAGACTCTCCCTCAGAGCCGTTAGAAGGAACCAACCCTGCCAACACCTTGATTTCAGGTTTCTAGCCTCCAGAATTGTGAGGCAATGGATTTCTGTTGTTTGTGATACTTTGTTACAGCAACCCTGGGAAACTAATACAGGCACAATACTCATCAGGGAAGAGATAACAGATTAAAGTGTTAGGCTGCTAGTATGGGATCAGCCCTGCGCCACCCTTTTGGGCTCCATGCTGCCTGCCTTTGCAGTCAAACTCTATCTTCCCTGTGGTCCCAAAGGGAGGGCGATGTCTTTCCTCTGCTTGAACACATAATAACCACCACCCCAGCTCTAGCCCTGATTCTTTCTTTACGCCATAAAATCCCGCCAGCTGTGGATCTGCTTTCAGAAGCTGCCATGATGGCCAGAGCCATGCCCCAGCCCCAGGCATGTGCCCCTCCATGCCATCCCCCACCCCTTCTTACTTGACCCCCCTCCTTCCGCCTCCCATCCTACTGACTGACTTAACTTCAATCACACCCTCACGTTTCCACCAACGTGAAAAGAGAACAATCCCTGGAATTTACAGCCTCCTTCCAACAGTCACCCTATTTTCTCTTTCCATGACAACTGATTCTTCAGTTATATCATCCAAATCAGCAGTGGGTTTAAGATCAACTTCTTTGTTGGGTATACTTTTGTCCCCTCCAGCCTTTACCTCTCCAGCCTACAAAACACGGTAGACTGAGTTACTAAGAATGAGAGCAACATTTTTTTTTATTTTTAAAACAAAGACTCGTTTTCATTCTCCAACTTTTGGAGATTGGTCAGTAATAGCTCTTCTCTTACGCAACATTTGCCTACTCTAGAGGTTAATTTATTCTTTCCCCTTTCTGCGGGGACCTCTGGCTGTGAGGTAGATGCTGCTTATGATTCTGCATAGCTCACAAAGATTCCTCCTTCTCTGAGGAGTGGCCCCGCCCCACAGGGCGGGCCCCAGAGGCCACATCCATACCATGTGACCCAGTGACCTTGGCCGTAGCTGATTAATCCAGGGGTGCTCATCCCCCCTTGGGTCCCTCCCTAGAACCAGAGGTATGGAAGAGAGAGGCAAGGGATCCTTGGCCTTGTTGAGGCTAAGTCATGTCAGTAGCAGGACTCCACTGCACAAGCACCCAGAGATGTCCTGGATCCTTTCCTTGCTTTCATCTTAGTCTTTTTTTTTTTTCATTTTTTTATTGAAGTATGGTTGATTTACAATGGTCTGTTAATTTCTGCTGTGCAGCAAAGTGATTCAGTTATACAGTATATATATATACATTCTTTTTTAAAATATTCTTTTCCATTATGGTTTATCACAGGATATTGAATATAGTTTCCTGTGATATAGAGTAGAATCTTGTCATTTATCCATTCTATATATATTAGAGCTTACATCTGCTAACCCCAGACTCCCACGCCATCCCTCCCCCAACCCCCATCCCCTTGGCAACCACAAGTTTGTTCTCTATGTCTGTGAGTCTGTTTCGTATATAGGTTCATTTGTGTGGTACATATATACAATGGAATACTACTCAGCCATAAAAAAGAACGAAATAATGCCATTTGCAGCAACATGGATGCAACTAGAGATTATCATACCAAGTGAATGAGAAGTCAGAAAGAAAGGCAAATACCATATAATATCACTTACATGTGGAATCTAAAATATGACACAAATGAACCTATCATCCGATTCTTTCCTATTCCAAAATAGACCCCACGGAGACTTCCCGGTCTCCTGTCCCACGTGTAAGGAGTCCTCTTTCCCGTCCACACAAAAAAGAAGAGTGCTGAACAAACCGAAAATCCATAACTCTTCTTAAATCCGTCAGAGAACTGAGGTCACAGGGCAAACCCTTGCCCCCAAAGTTGAAGAGTTAGACAGGAGGATACATAGAAACACGAGTAATTGGAGTAGAAGCCCAGGAGCATAAGGTTCTGCAGGAACAACGGCCAGTTTCCTTTTACCCAGCACTGACGTCTGGCTTTCAGCAAAACAGACCCTCTCCATTCTCGTTCTTAGTTTAACATACACAGTGTTGGCTCCTGTTGTTCAGCGCCAATGAACACAGCCTAGACATTTCTACATTCTTTCACATGGACAGTAGCTACCAAGTGCCCACTAGGTGAAAAGTGGGTGCCAGCCTCGATGAGAAATGTGAAAACGGGGGAGTCCTCCTTTCCTGGGACTCACGACCAGTCGAAAGCAGATTTACAAAAATAATGTTCAATACACGTTTGGTTGAGATCTTCCGCTAAAGCAGAGGCATCAGCCAGTGCTATGGGAAATTCAGCTTGTGAGTGTTCAGGAAAGCTTCAGGAAAGCAAATGACAGTGAACTGGGTCTAAGAGGGTTTCAACAGACACAGATGGGGGTGGGGGGGTGGTCCTGTACATGGATGGAAATGAGAATGTGGAGAGTTTGGGACCAGAATGTGAAGGATAAAGAATGGGAAGGGACTGAAAGGGGTGGGGGATGGCCTGCCGTTGTGGGACCAGACTGTGATGAACATAATACATTTGACAGCTTGGTGTAAGATGAACTAGAAAGAAGAGAGACGGTTAGGGAGGTCACTGAAGCAGATCAAAGAAGTTCTTAAAACCCAGACTAGATGGAGGTAGCGGGAGGGAGGAGAGAGACACAAGCTGTATGGCAGGTAGGATGGGTGAGACTCACTAACTGGATGTAGGTACATTAAGGGGACAAAAGGAGACAGAGATGGAGTCTACCTCCACTGATCCGTTTCTTCACCCCTTACCCTGTCTAGACCTGGCGAGCTTCTGCGCTTTGCCGTCTCAGAGGGCCCCACCTCTTCTCTGAGCCACCATGGCTGGCCTGGCCTGTGTACAGGAAGATGTGGGTCCTGAGACCATCTTAGGGGGTGCATCCTTAGCAGAACCTCACCGGCACGGGTCAGCATCAAGGGCAAGGCATCTGTCACTGTTCCACCATTTACGTGCCTTGCATTTTAATCCTATCCCTATTAAGTCACAGATTTTCCAAACTGTAGGTGATCTTGCAGATCACAGCATCTAATGCTCTCATTCACATCTGAGGAGACTGGAGTGCAGAGGAGTTAAGAAGCCTGCCCAAGACTAGCAACTAACTGTTCTTAGGGTTGGGCAAGGAACCCCAAGCAGGTAACGTGACCGCTCTGGTTCTGAGCATCTTCATCTGTAAATGGAAATAAAAGTGGTGCTTATTTCACAGGGTTGTAGCTCGAATGAAATAAGACTGTAAAGGTAAAGTGCTGAGAGCAGTATCTGGAATATACAACAGATGTGGGCTATTACGATTGTTGGCTGCTCAGACATCATTATTGCTGTGTCACTTACAGCTTTGAACATATAAGTAATTCCCCCGTTCAGTCAGCACCTATTTACTGAGTATCCACCCTGTGCCAAGCACTATGCTAGGTGCTGAGGGTAGAGTCAGAGCCTGCCCTCAGCTATTGTACAGGTCACTGGTTGCTGGCACAAAGCAGGTCAGGAGAGAGAGCTCCAGGAGAAGAGTGCTGCAGACAGCAGGAAAGTTTTCAAGAGAAGGCATTTGATCTCCTTAAAGAATAAGTCTGCAGCCTGGGGAAGAGGAGGAAGAGAGCCTCACAGGCATTGCAGCCTCAGGGATATCCTGGCAGAGGCACAGAGCTGAGAAGCGAGGGAGGCAGTGGTAAGAAAGGAGGCTGCAGAGGGAGCCTGGGGCCACAATGTGGAAGGTTCTTATAGGTAAATTGCAAGCTTCCGGTCTATCCCTTGGGGTAGTTAGCCCAGTGCTTAATTCAAAAAATGACTTGATGGATTTCTCTTTCTCCCTTAGACACATATGGAGAAAATGGATTCATTCTCAGCTTCTGTTATCACCACTCTACCTTTTTGATTCCCAAATCTGCATTTCCACTTCTCTTTTCTCTACCAGGAGCCCCACATGGCCAGATGGCTTTGTAGTTGAAATGTTTAATATTCCTACACCCCACTATTTCCCATTACGCCCTTACTCTTCCCTTAATCAGGCAGCTAGACCAGAGGATATTCAGTGCCTTAGTCTGTGGAGGAAAAACTTTTGACACTTAAAAGTTCAGGCCTTGGACGGACCCTCAGAACACAGAAAACAACAACAGCAACAAAAGTCCTGATGCATGCACCAGAGCTGGCTTGGAAGAGAAACAGTGATAAAAATCATTAGCAGGAGTGGGAAGCAGCCGCATAGCCCAGGGAGATCAGCTCGGTGCTTTTGTGACCACCTAGAGGGGTGGGATAGGGAGGGTGGGAGGGAGACGCAAGAGGGAGGGGCTATGGGGATATATGTGTACATAGAGCTGATTCACTTTGTTATACAGCAGAAACTAACACACCATTGTAAAGCAATTATACTCCAATAAAGATGCTAAAATATAAATAAATAAATAAAGCTCAGGCTGCCATCTCTCCAAAAAAAATCATTAGCAAGTAGCTACCTGAGAAAGGAGGCCTGTGCCCTGCCTGCCTCTTCTAACTTGGCCTGGGGTGTGTCGGTGGGAAATGGGGAGGAAAAGCGCAGATGGGTTTGGGCAGGCTGAAAGCAGAGGACACCCATCCCCTTGTCCTTGGAAGACCCCAGATGCAGCACAGCTCAGAGTGTATATGGTTGTGTGAGTATCTGAGCAGCTGGCACCAGGGTGGTAGAACGAGTTCCCTTGAGCCTCAGAGGCAGAGAAGAGTCAGGAACAAGAGACAACTCAGCTCTGAGTTGTATAGAAGGGAGACTGAGTACAAGATGGCTGTGTATGAGCCCTCCAGGGCTTATACCCAGCCCTAAGGGAAAGTGGCAGAGTCCTCCTAAATTTCTGTCACCCTGAGGGAACAGGACTCATAGAAAAGTAAATTTACTTTTTTTTTTTTTTTTACACACCTGGGGTTTGGGGGATATCCCCAACACCCACCTAAAAAATTTAAATTTTAAACTCACTCTGTGTAATTTATTTCAATAAATGCTTCTTGGGCAGCCACTAATTGCAAGGCACCCAAAGGAGTCCAGTGGTGGGGGCAGACACCCAAACATGTGCAGACTCAAAGTACAAGCAACATACTGTGAGTGCACGGAGGAAACACTCCTGCGTTCTGGCTGGCGGGAGGGCAAAGCCTTGAGGAAGCGGCTGGCATTGGCCTGGGGCCTAGAGACGGGTAGGAAATTGATAGGGAAACAGCAGTGGTTTCCTACTGTTGAAGAAGTTGGCAGAGCTTAGAGCACAAGGCTGGAGTAAGGGTCCACAGGGGACAAATCCCCATTTAGGGATTTGGCATAATACTAAGCTTTTAACCTAAATTCTCTTCTTTATCCTTACAATAATCCTAAATATAAAAATTATTATCCCATATGGGAGTATTGTCTTCCCACTTCTACTCTAATCCTAATAGTGTCTAAATAACTAGGATTTTTTCCCAAGATGTTCTGTATCATCCAAGGGGTTTTTTTTTTGTCATGTACTTATTGTTTTCTTAATGAAAACAATTTTATTTCTTTTTTTTAACAAAAATAATTTTAAACCAAGCCTCTGAAGTGATCTTGTCTTTAAATTTTCTTCCTGATCTTCATCCAGCTATTATAATTTCATATTTCTTTTCCTCAATACAATTTCACACTAATATTTAATGGTTCAGGGACCAACTGACTCATTCCTACCTGTATGCCTCTCACCATTTGCTTCCTCCTCTAGGATTTCATTCAAGCTGTTTTCTCTTTCCTCCCCTGGAATATCCACCCTGACCTTGGTCACCCTAGCCACACCTGTGCATTAAATCATACCCATTCTTCAAGACCAGGCTAACACGCTGCCTCCTACATGAAGCCTTCAGGAAGTCTTCCCATCAGAATAACTCCCTTTCTCTTTGCTATCCCTGTGAGCATCGCTTCTGTGTCTTTATGTGGTTGTATTTAAGTTCTACATGCACATATTTTTCTTCCTCTTTCACTAGATTGTGGGCCCGTGTCTTATATTACTTGTGTGTCCTCTGCATCCCCGTTGTTCACATTACAGATTTTTAATCATATAAATAAATATTTTTTTGAATTGAATCAGAGAGAAACAAACCCAGGTTTCTCCATCAGGTGTTCCAGGCCTTCCCTTCCATATTCTGTTCCTCCAGCGTATACACTAGATTTTTGTGAGGCCGTGATCATTAACGCAATCATTTCCTCTTCCCCTGGTCATTTTCTCCAAAAACGGAGGCGGAAGGAACTAGATGAACATCTGGCAGCCAGAACTGCCCTAGTCCTGCTCGAGTCCTCAACAGGCAAACACCAGGGGGTGTGCGTGTGGGGTGAGGGGGAGGCTCTGGACTTCTAACCTTTGGAACCGCCTTCTCTGGGGGGACCCTGATGCTGGGGGCAACTGTGGTTTCAGGGAGCTGAGATCACTGCGACTGGAAGCCTGGAAAATACCCAAAAGTCGGACCTAAATTCCAGAAGATTTTTGAAAGAAAGGAAAAGAAGTGCAGAGGTAGAGAGGACTCATGGTGAGGTCTTGCCGATTTCCTTTTGAAATTGGTGGAGAGAGGTTAATGAGCAGGAAACGTCCCTGTGTCAGTTAAGTTATAGTGAGCAAGTCCATGAATTTCTCTTTGAAAGATGTCTGTCCAAATGTGCTTTAAAATGTTCACCAGGGGAAAAGACAAAGTTCTTTTAGTAAGAAATCGTTGTCCAAAGTACAACATAAGCAATGGACGAGTTAGATGCCAGAGAAACCAAATACAACTATATGCTGAGCGTATCTTGTGTGCAAAGTCTTAGAAGCTTATATTAAAGTCCTTAAGTAGTTTGGGGCTGAAGGCAAAAGGTTAGCACTTGGGAAATGTGCTCAAAATGTCTTACTCCACCTTCTAGAATACAAACAATTATACATAAAGAATAGTTTGCAAGATCAAGAGTAATCCAATGTCTTCATTCCTAGAGAGAGATTATGGAAAACAGAATGTGGCCTGTCTTTAATTTTTTATTTATCAGGAACAAAAAAAGCATAGGCATTTTAACTATCCAGACTAACAAAATAAAAGCAAGAATAACAAACAAAAAGCAAGAATATATCATGCAGGGACTTCCTTGGTGGTCCAGTGATTAAGAATTCATCTTGCAATGCAGGGAACGATCCCTTGTCGAGGAATTAAGATCCCACACACCACAACTACTGAGCCCATGAGCCTCAACTAGAGAGCCTGCGTGCTGCAAACTACAGAGCCCACGCTGTCTGGAGACCATGTGCCACAACTAGAGAGCATGGGTACCACAACTAATGAGCCTGCACGCTCTAGAGAGGAGCCCGCACACTGCAACAAAGAGCCCACGCGCTGCAATGAAAGATCCCACATGCCTCAACTAAGACCCGAAGCAGCCAAAAAATAAATATTAAAAAAAAAAGAATATATCTTACAGTCCAGCCTTCTCATATTGTTGATGAGAAAAAAATGAGTCCCCAAATGGTTGAATGACTTGCTCAAGACCATCAAAGACAGATTTAAACTCATCAACTCAGAGAAGCCAAAGGGAAATAATGCCAAGATATAAAATGATTTTTATATCAATAGCATGAGGGATGGGAGATCACCCCTGTCCAGTCTCCATGGCTTTGGCTACCCTGCTAAACGGGAAGAGATTTGAATGCCAGCATCTGGTTGTCCATGTGCCCCTAGGCTGGGGAGGTCAGCCAGTGAGTCAGTTTCCAAATCATGCTGGTTTTTAGAAAATGGCCAAGCAGGGAGAGACTAGAAAGAACGGAGGGAGGGACAGAAAGTTGAAGCCTTTTAAAAGCTCTCCACAAAAGGCAAAGAGTTCTCCTTGACCAATTCTGACCCCAACTGACCTCGTGACCTTGTTACCCAAGGTCAGCTTAACACTTTAGAAATGGTCCTGGCTGGCTCTGTAACCTCTGTCACTCACAACTAACAAATATGTCTTTACAGGGGTCACCTCTTGGCCAGAAACTGGCAGATTCTTTCCTTTCAATTCACATATTACCCCCAAAGTCTCTTTGGTTTCTATCAGGAAATTCAGGCTGTCTAATTTGAAACCTTTTTCACTAACACAGGATGCTGCAGTAATTGTCACTAACACAGAATTCTCTAGAGAGTCTACATTAATACACAGTTTGGAAAGTTGAGTACATTTCATAGCGATACTCAGAGAACAAACATAGTGTATGTCCCTATGTATGTTCATGCTGCTACTCAAGATGGAGAGAGCACT
This sequence comes from Orcinus orca, assembly GCF_937001465.1. NCBI lineage: Eukaryota > Metazoa > Chordata > Mammalia > Artiodactyla > Delphinidae > Orcinus > Orcinus orca. The sequence continues at coordinate 102,610,487 of NC_064560.1, forward strand.
GAAAACTTAAATTTTAGGGGTCCAAATAAATCTTGTCTTTGGAGGAATTGTCAACAGTCTCTCTGATGCACAGAGATGCTTAGAGAAAAAGAATGGGGGCCTAAGTAAACAATCATCAGTTATTCTCATCACATTATCACATGTTGAAAGATCAAGGACAACTTGTTTAGAGTGAGGGGTCTCCATGTGCAGTTAGACAGTTTAAAAGACTGCAGGTACTGTATGCAACACGGTTTCAGTTTTACTCAAGTTTCAATTTTATTCAAGGCAGGAGAGCAATCAAAAGTTATAACTAGTCCCCAGCCTTCAAGTTCCCTATAGTTACTGTAAAGATATCTTATTACTCAAGGGATTTACCATCGCAAGATTCTCTCTGGCTTGTCTTCCAATTCATGTAAGGTGCCTTCCAAATTCAGAAAGGGGCATGAGAACAGGAACATGGCCATCTCTAGAAGCTGGAAAGTGCAAGAAACGAGATTCTTGCTAGAGCCTCCAGAAAGGAAGGCAACCCAGCTGACACCCTGATGTTAGCCCAGGGAGACCTGTGTCACACTTCTGACCCACAGAGCTGTAAGATAATAAATCTGTTGTTTTAAGCCACTGTGTTTGTGGGAATTTGTTACAACAGCCATCCAAAAATAATACATTGACAAAAATCTAAGGATAAAAAACGTTTACGGTTATTCTCAGACACTAAATTGGGGGGGGGGGCGGGTAATTTGTTACGCACCAATAGATAACCAATACAGATGTTGATGCCTCAAAGTGGGCTGCTGACAAAATAAAAAACTTAAAATGTGAGAGAAATTTGGAGCCAGACAATGGGAAGAACCTTTAAGGACTTTAAGGAGAGCATTAGTAAAAGACTAAAGGGCTCTGAAGAGACTGTCTGTTGAAGCCTGGTGGCCTTTGAGAAAGCTGACACTGAGGTCTTACAGGCAAGTTGGGAAATTGTTATTAGAAACTGGAGGAAAGGTGATCCTTGTTATGCAGCGGCAGAAATTTTAGCGATGCTGTTGCCTGCGGTGACAGGAAAGTAATAAATGTATCTAAGGAACTAGGTGCTCTAGCTAAAGAGGTTTCCAGACTAAGGGTTGCAGGTGCCTCTGGTTTCCCTCTGCTACTTCAGGTAAAATGTGAGAGAAGAGAGAAGGCAAAGAAAGGACTGTTCAACAGAAAGATCCCAGGAATTATTGGGTTTGAAAATGCGCAGCCTTTCCAGATGACGGCACATGATACTAAAATTAAGAAAACGAGTTTCCAGAGGAAAATAAAATCCAAGGCATTTGCGGGAAAACATGGTATATACAAAGATGAAGTTCGCTGTAGAATCCTTTGTTAAGACCTCATAAAAATTCAGGATGGTGCCTCAGAGAACCTTTCAGTTTAAAAAAAATGGGCTCCTAAGAAACTTAAGGGTGCTGCCCTTTACCAATGGGATGAGACTTTGGGGGGCCTTAGATGGTGGTGAACATATTTTGCATGTGAGAGAGAAAGGAAACCCTGGAGGCCAGGAAGTCAGGCCATGGATAGCCACCTTGCAAGATGAACTCCCAATTATTCTTGTTTCTGTGTATTCAAGTCTTTGTGTAGTACCATCTTACAGTATGTCAGGGTTAGTCTACATGCCAAATGCAATATGGCAGAAGTAATGGTGTGTGACTTCTTTAGCTAGGTCATTAAAGACGTGGTCACTTTTGCCTTGTTCTCTTGGATCATTCTGTTGTTAAATCAGAAAGTAAATACGGAGCCTGTGCTCCGCAATGGGAGAGACAACAGCAGTGAGAGGCCCGCGTACTGCAAAAAAAAAAAAAGTAAATAAAACTAATAGACGTGAGGCAATTGTTATTTGATAAGCAGAAGGGAAAGAGATTGGATGGCACTAGGTACTGGCTGCAAAAGGAGCAAAGGAAAGAAAACAAAAATACATTTTAACTATGTAGCAATTTTTTTCCTGGTACTTAAAAATGTCCTAATAGTAGTAATAATGATAGCTAACATTTTTATAATAATGATAGCTAATATTTGTTGAGTGTTTATTATGTTCCAGGAATTGTACATATATTCTCTTACTAATCCTTGCAACCCTAAAAGATAAATACTACTACTATCCCTATTTTACTGACCAAGACAGCTCAGGTTCAGAAAGTTTAAGGAACATAACCATGTCACCCGGCAGGTAAGCATACTGCCCCTGATAACCACTTTTCCTGTTTGCAGATACCAAAACTTTTTCTCTGACCAGACCATGGTGTCTTGTTGACTTCTTACTCTCTGATAGCTTCCCGGGGTATTTGTTGGCTTTCTTTCTGAACTGGGCTATGGCAGAGACTATATGTTCATTAAAACCCATTTCATTTACTACTGGGAAACCATCTACACTACATCTTCCCACCCACCCCCAGTTAGAAAGATTTGGTCATGGGGTTGAGTTCTGGCCAATGGAAAAATGGGCTGCAATGATGTACCATACTTCCAAAACTGGCCCATAAATACCTTCTGCACAGTCCTCTACTCTCTCTCCTTCTCAGTCTGCTGTCCAGATGTAGAATCCTCAGCAGAGGATTGTGAAGCCCTATCTGATGGTGGATCCACAGGATGAAAGGATCCTGGGTCCCTGAATGACCACGTGGATCTTCATCCACTAACCAGGAATATTTACACTGGACATAGCTTAGCGTGAAATAAACTTTTATTGTGTTAAACTGTGGAGTTTTACAGCAGCTATTGTTCTTTATTATACATAAAACATGGGCCTACCAAAAAGGCATGCAGAAACAAAACTTGATCAATTCATATCATAAATTGCTCAGCACCTTCCTTATATGAAGCGCCTTCCTGTCTGGTAACAGTTGCTACAAATATCTAACAAATCATTTTAGAGTCAAATTCTTATAACCTAAGGTGACTGTTATATGCAACATCAATATCTAGAAGAGATGCATATAAGTATACCCTACAAATCAGTGAGTAACCCTATTTGTTAGGCCAGGTGGATTTGAAGCTTCCTGGTCATTATAGACATGGAATTGGATACCTGTGCGTTGATTCCAATAGTTCACAGGGAGGAAAGCTTGCATCAGATATTTTTCTGACTCTTTATAAGACAAGAATCCTCATTATATTCATTGAGAACAAAATCTGAGCTCTTTTGGAGTATTAAATGCTTGACTGAACGTGGAGCTCAGTTGCCCATTATGTATGCAAATATAATATGGTTAACATTTATTGAGCATTTATTTGCTGTGTGCCAGGCACTCTGCCAAGCTGTTTATATGTATTATCTCATTGAGTCTTTGTAACAACTCTGTGATACAGGTACTAATTATTATCTACCTATCACAAGCAGGGAAACTGTAGTTCAGGGGATTAAACAACTTGCTCAATATCTGAAGGAAAAAAATTTGAAATCAAGAGGTCAGATTCAAGATTAGAGAATTCACTCTTGATAACTACAATGACTATAAAAATAAAAATGAAAATTTGGAAAGAACTTCACGTATATAGTTAATTTCATTTCAAATCAGGTGAAGTTTGGTAGTTAACATGAACATTTTTTTTTTTTTGGCCAGTGTAGTCTAAGACTTGGATTTATGTTGAACTAAAATGAACAAACAAACACAAAAACAACCATTAGGCAAAAACAATTTAGTGAAAGAGACATAAGTCTAATAAAAGTTTGAATTTTTGTTTTGCTCTTATGAGTGTTCACATAATAACTTAGAAAATCATGGATGGTAGTCTTAAACCTAAGAGTGAGGCAAGAAATATATTTCTATTCTCAGAGTGGTTGGGAGACAAAAAGGTATTTATTTGGTGGTGAAATCAGAGACTGGAATCAAAAGTGGAGAATTCGTTGCTTAATCCTCTCTCAGCAAGTTGGGACCTTACAAACCCATGAAGTTAGACCTGTTTATCACCTTAGAACATAAAGTATAACATTTTGTTTTAATTTCTATGTCTTCTAAAACATTATCCTGTTTCCTCTCAAAGATTACTCATTCTTTGTCTTTTTTCTCTCTGGATTTTCCATTTCCACATCTAATTTATTTATCTTACTTTTTACATTCTTCAACAGACAGACATTTTTCATTAACCTGTTCTTTTAATTTATCTAGAGCAAAGAAAATGCTAAACTGATCCCTGATCGAAGAAAATCAGACTTCTACCCATCATTTCTTTAAGAAATAGGAAAAAGAAAATGTCCAATAAGTTTTTATTCACTGTTTTGTGATGAAAATTTTAAAAAGTACTACAGAATAGCTGGTAAATATTGTATGAGATCAAGTTTGTGAAAACATTTGGTAAACTATAGAAATTATATAAATGGAAGGCATTATTATATGGTATTTGCTTTACTTTTTAGAAAAAACACTTGAAATTTCTTTCATATTACAAAAATTTTAAGTTGAGATAAGTTAGTCAAAACTGAAAATAACTGTTCAAAACACAGTTTTCTCTCTAATTTTTTTAGTCACAATCAGAGAATCTTACAAGCTGATAAAAGTTAGTAAAATTCTTTTTTTCTCTTGAGAAATTTGCAACGCAGAAAGACCCCACTAGTTTTTGGAACGACAGATGAAAAATAACACACACCGAATGTAAACTGGTATAGCCACTATGGAAAACAGTATGGAGTTTCCTTAAAAAACTAAAAATAGAGTTATCATATGACCTAGAAATTCTACTCCTGAGTATATATTTGGAAAAGACAAAAACTCTAATTCAAAAAGATACATGCACCCCACTGTTCACAGCTGCACTATTTACAATAGCCAAGACATGGAAGTAACCTAAATGTCCATTGATAGGTGAATGGATAAAGAAGATGTGGTATATATAAACAATGGAATATTACTCAGCCATAAAAAAGAATGAGCTATTGCCATTTGCAGCAACATGATGGACCTAGAGATTATCATACTAAATGAAATAAACCAGTGAGAGAAAGACAAATATTATATGACATCACTTATTTGTGGAATCTGAAAAAATAATACAAATGAACTTATTTATAAAACAGAAGCAGACTCACAGACATAGAAAACAAACTTACAGTTACCAAAGGGGAAGGGGGGATAAATTAGGAGTATGGGATTAACAGATACACACTACTACATATAAAATAAACAACAAGGATTTACTGTATAGCACCAGGAACTAATTATATTCAATATCTTGTAATAACCTATAATGGAAGAGAATCTGAAAAAGAATATATATGTATATATATGTAACTGAATCACTTTGCTGTACACCTGAAACTAATACAATATTGTAAATCAACTATACTTCAATTAAAAAAAAATCCACACCAAGTCCCATGATGAAATTTCAGAGCATCTTGGATAAAGAGATAATCCTAAAAACACCCAGAGGGAAACATCAAGCCATATTCAAAGAATTAGGAATCACAATAATTTAAAGGACTCTTCGACACAAAATAATGCCAGAAGACAGTGACTGTCTTTAAAAATTTTGAAGAATGATGATTTTCAGTGGAGAATTCTGTATCTTGCCACCCTGTCAATCAAGCATGAGAGTGAAACAAAAGCATTTTCAGGTATTCAAGGACTCAAATAATACCTCCCAAGCACCCTTTCGTGGAGATCTACTACAGGATATACTTTAGCAAAATAAAGGAATAAGCAAGAAAGAAGACGTGGGATCCAGGAAACACAACTCCAACTCTGGAGAATTAGATAGGAAAGTCCCAGGACAAGAGCTATACAGCAGCTGATAGAGTCATCAGCCCAGACTGGGGGAGGGAGATGGCGGCTCTGATTGGGGGATGGGGAGGGGTACACAGAGCTGCTTGTTCTCATCATGAATCTTTATGTTCATGTGTTACTTTGATAACTTTTAACTTATATCCTGTCTTGGATTATCCTCTCTGCCACTTAAGCACATTCCTCCCCAGCCCAGTCCCCGCAGCACTGTTACAGCACATATCACAGAGCCTTATCAGCATTTGTTTATACGTCTGTCTCCACAGTTATGATGTGAGTTCAATGAGGGTTGGGGCTGTGTCATTTCATCTTGATTTTCTCAGCCTCCAACAGAGTGCCTGAGTATGTGTTTGCCCAATTAAACCAAATACTGATTAAGATAGTTGCCTGTAAGAAATTCCTCAAAAAGGGCATTTTATATTGACATGATAGGATTTCAAATCAGAGAAAAAAGTCTATTTCAAACAATTAACATTCTCCTGACATTAGTATTAAACTCTCAACAGATGAAATGATTATGTCTACAAAATGCACTAATTCATTCATCGAATAGATATTGTGTCCACTTTATGCCAGAAAATCTTCAGCTTGCTGTAAGCGAGAAAAAGTCCTCTAGTGGGAGAGAGAGGAAATAAATACAGCACGAGTAAATATATGCAATAATGCTGTGCTAGGAACAGAGAATGACAGTGGGGGAGAATGGGGTTTTCCCTTAGATGGGGTAGCCAGGGAAGTCCTCCTTTTTCCCCTGTTCTTCCTTCCTCTGCTTCCCTCCACCCTATTAGAAAATGGGGCAGCCTTAGAAAACACACAGTGAGATTTTAATCTGGACTCCCCTGAGCTGAGTCAGATTCTTCAAGTAGAGATGGACAAAAAGAGGGCAGCTCCTCTCTCCTTCCCTCCATTTAAGGTGATAAAACAAAACAACCTTTATGGGACTCAGAAAAGGATTTCTTGCACCCTCAAAGGCTGTGAAGAGGCCACTGCGAAATCTTTTAAAAATTTAACACTCCACTAGTACAAAAGCTTTGAACTGAAAGCAGGTAGCCAGGGTACCACTCCACATTAGCTGCTGCCATTCAGTGATAAATGGGATTTGACTGGTATAAATGGGAATATGATTGCTTAGCGGACATCAAGCCTAAGTGAAACTTTAGGAGTCAAGCTTTAAAATTAAAATCTCTTCTAATTCCTGAAACATTCATAATTAAGGGGGATCAATTTTTGTCAGTGCTTGTAGTAAGTCATACCTACCACTCCCAAAATATATAATCATACATATTCATTTTGGAAAATGAAAACATATCAGACTTTTCAGTCTTCGTTCACAGTATGTTATCACTAAAAATGCTACAAGAGGGCTTCCCTGGTGGCGCAGTGGTTGGGAGTCCGCCTGCCGATGCAGGGGACACGGGTTCGTGCCCCGGTCTGGGAAGATCCCACATGCCGCAGAGCGGCTGGGCCCGTGAGCCATGGCTGCTGAGCCTGCGCGTCGGAGCCTGTGCTCCACAACGGGAGAGGCCCCAACAGTGAGAGGCCCACATACCGCAAAAAAAAAAAATGCTACAAGAGAAAGTTGCTCTACATGACTAAGTTAATCTTTATTGGTAGACTATTTTAAAAATAATAAATATAAAGCAACTGCTAACCTGTTAAGTCATCAGTCATAGTTATTTTAATAAGAAGTTTGAACTTGCAGAATATAAATTTTCTGAAAAATGCTAGCCAAAGCAAACAAATTATAATCTTTTTGTATGGTTATATATGTTCCTGCATTTATCTACCTTTTCTTCTCTAACTCTTATAGACAAGAGGTCTAGAAAACACCTTGCAGGGATTCAAAAATGTTTAAAAATCTTATACTAACTTTAAAGATTCTACGTCTACAATTACAATTATGAAAACTATTCTCCCCAGTCACCTTCACATAGCACCTATCCCTTGCCAATGATAGCCATACAATCTGCAAACTAGAGAAATATATCTGCACCTTTGTTAGCTGAAAGAATGTGTGCTTAGTGTCAAGGGTCTACAGGTTTATGAGCTCCTAGATAGAGCTGGTGAACGATTTAGATACAGCCACACAGCAGACAGTAAACAGAAATTACTAAATACCACTAGTACTATTATTTATGGTAGATAGGAGAAGGAGTAACAGCAAACCAATATAGAGTGATGGGCTTGAAATTTCCCATTGATACAAAATGCGTTTTCAGTGTGACATTAAATACTTACCAATTGATAGAGGTCTTTGAGGGGGTGCTCAAGAAAATTTTGGGTTCATAAAGTGTAACTCATTAAATGATGGGCTAGAAGTTGACAGTATATCTCTCTCTTTATGTGGGTCATCAACATTTCCCCTGGCAGGGAGTAGACAGAGCTTGGTGTTTCTCGAAGCTTGAGGCTTGAAACACTGGCCAGGTGAGGTAGGGTGGGGTGGACACAATTCAGAAGCTTTTCATTGTGAACTACATTCCTTTCCCTACTTCCACATCAGCCCCACCACGAACATACCAGCCGCTGACTAGAGACTATCAGCACCATTCCACTTCTCAGGAGACAAAGTGAAAAGCAGTTTATTCCTCCCTTGGAAAATTTGGGGACCCCCTGGTCCACTGTGTGCAAAGCACTTTGCTAGGTGCTATGTAAAGGTGTTGAGGCATGGTGCACTATTTGAGGACAGTCATAAAAGATTTATGAATGTACTAAATAAAAGCTTAGCATGGGTGTGTCTAGAAATGGAGTGCTGAAGTCCCTTTAGACCCCTGGCGTGCCTCTAATGAAGCATGAAGGTGTTGGGGCCAATATCTTAGTACACAGTGTTCCTTCCCACCAGCACCACTTCTCTCTTTTTCTCATCCACCAAACAGAGCATGAGTAAGAACACGCACCTCTTTAGTGGTTTAGACCTGCAGCAGGCCTGGCTGGAAGATGTGGAATTTCTAAATCCCACAATTATGCTGTGAATTTATTCCCCAACTTTTACTTCTTTGGTCTAAACCTTTTTTTCACCTCTTCCTTTACAGATCTCACTTCACAGATCTTCACTACACTTCCCTTCAGTATCCTCAAACTTTTCATTTTCTGATTGTTTTTCTTTCTTCCCCTGAAGTTGTATCAAGCAGAGCTGGACATAGAACTCTTACATGAAGATAAGCTCCTTGCTGAAGAGGAGGGAATGATTAACTTTCAGGTGCCAGAAGTTATACTAGGCATCCCACTGCCATGTGTTCATGCACGTGCGTATTTTGCTTGTTATTTCTTAGACGCGTTGCAGTAAAACCCCTGAAATAAAAGTTCAGTTGACATTAAATCTTGTCTACTATAGATTTTTGAATATGATCAAAGACAAATATGAATCCAATGATAAAGCCACTCTTGGTATGGCTACGGAAACAGACACATACAAAGCAATAAAGCATGGATGAGACAAGCCCATCTTTGAATTTTGCATTGTCACTGACTTGTTGTGAGACCCTGAGTAAGTTTTTTAATCTCTCCAAGCCAAGTTTTTTAACCTCTGTAGAACGGATTAGCTATTGCTATGGCTGATATTACTTTGGCCTCCAGACATTTACCCTCTTGGTTATTCACTGCCTGCATTCTAGGTCTTGACTCTTAAAATGTGGAATTCAAAGATGATTATAATATGGTAGACCTAGTAGGACCAAAGTGACATATAATGAAACTAAACCTTCCTTGTCCTGGACAGTATGCATCTAGGAACACAACACAGGTTTGCATTAGCACGACTGCAAACACACACATCGTCGTCTCAGTTGTGATCAATATCTGCAGGTCATTTTCTCACAAACTCCAGATAAGTCAGTTTTCCCATGAGCAGCCCTGACTCCTGTCCATCAGGTGCAATTAAATTAACCAAAAAGTACGAGTTTATGTTTATCTCAGTTAAATTCCATGCTATTTGATAAACAAGGGAGATGTTTCTCGCCTATCACACAGTCCAGCTGTACCAGTTGTCTAAGGTTTACTGGTCCAAGTAAAACAGAAGAAAAAAGGTGGTCTCAGGTAGACTGCGATAGGTGAAGGGAGTGCGCCAGCAAGAACCAGTGAGTTGTGTTATTTCAGAGCTTAAGAAATATGGACAGAAATCTTGGCTAGTAAAAAGGACCTTGTTGGATCTGTCTGTAGTTCTAACCATCAACCTCCAGCTATTACTCCTCTCTCCCTTCTACTTTTCACAGGACACTCAGAGCTCTAAGAACAAGGACTCTGAGTCAAGTAGACTTGGAGGAGAATCATGCTTTTGTCATGTATCTGCTGTGTGAAGCCCACTAAGCTACTTAGCCTCTCTGAGCCTCTGCTCATCTGTAAAATGAGGACAGTAATATTATACCTAGCCTATCTGGTTGTGAGGATTGAGTGAGATAAAATTGCTATAGCACCTGGCACAGGGCACACAGAAGACAGTGCACCACAGGCCACTTGTCCAAAGGGCAGCTTTTTGGGAAATTATGGCCCCCTGGACAAAGTTCAAGCTCCTTAGCATGGCATGAGGCCTCTTTTGACGTGGTCCTGCTTCTTTTCCCTCCACTCTCCAATGTGGCCTGTACTCCAGCTGTACTGACCTAGAGCTACAGGTCAGTATCCTGAATATACCTTGATCTTTTGTACTTCAGTGCCATATTCATACCGTTCTATCTGGAAGGCTCGCCCCAACCCAGTCCAACTAGAAAACTTCCACTCACCCTCAAGATTCACTGCAGATATCAGCTCCACAGTCAAGCATGTATTAGGAGACAGTTCTTCATGGTTCTCTTGCATTTCTGCACATCTTGAAAGAGAGACACAAGCTGCACTTTGTGCTGGACTATCTCTTCAAGGATGTTTGTATAGCAAATAGCCATGGAAGACAGAGATAGTGTCTCCCTCTGGAGCAAAGGACAGGCATGCCTACTACCCATTATAAAAGGTTTGGGTTCCTAAAGCTTAGGGCTCCTCTCCTGTAATACAACCCACTGGGCAGGTGACATCTGGTCCTCTTTGTGCTGCTCTGTGGAATTTGAGGCTTAGGGAACTGATGCAAAATTGCTGGTATTCTGGCTACTGTTATTGCTATGTGTAATATACTGCTCTTCATCTCTGACACAGGAGTTTTGTGTCTTCCACCAGCATCCACGAAATGGTGGCAGGATAATTTGTTAGCTTGCAAGCAGGGTAAAATCTGAGACCCTTCATACTTCTTGGTAGCACGCTCCCTCCCTTCCCATTTCATTCCTCTGTAGGAGTGTGAATTGCTCCTTACATTCCATTCTCAAATTATAATGAACATTGCAGACTTATCACAAAATTCAGTATCTGCGTCATTTCCTGATAACTGTATCTGCAATATCTATCACTGTCTGTAACACACTGGATGCTCAGTACTTTGCTGAGTGAACGAATGTGGCTACCTCTCAGCAGTTCCTCAGGACTCTTCCCACTGTTGGTGTGTATCCAAGGGGTTGCCCAGTGCTCGTGGCCTCAGTTCTAAATGTCCTGTGTTCGCTTCTGCTACAAACACTTGACCACCTCCTTCTTCCTGCCGTGGAATGGCCCATTCAGTTCTGGTGGCTGATGAGTTACTTCTGGCTCCCCTTTCCCGACTCTCTTCAGTTTCCTTGTAAATTGTGTACTAGTAACAAATCCTCACTTGAAGAGTCCCCCAGGACCTCTCTTCTGAATTTCCACCTTCCAGAACAACTACCAGGACTGGAAAAAAATTCTATCATGCAACATATTAGTTATGCATCGTGTTACATGCAAATTAAGATAAATGTGTCCACTGCATTTTTTAACCAAGCCAATAGTAATAAATGTAGAATATATATGATCTATATATTCTTAGCAAACATGGGCTTCTGCTTTGTTGTTATCATCACTGCCTTTACTATACATTTACAACCTGCTTTTTAAAAACTGTGGTTAAGGGGCTTCCCTGGTGGCGCAGTGGTTGAGAGTCCGCCTGCCGATGCAGGGGACGCGGGTTCGTGCCCCGGTCTGGGAAGATCCCACATGCCGCGGAGCGGCTGGGCCCGTGAGCCATGGCCGCTGAGCCTGTGCGTCCGGAGCCTGTGCTCCGCAACGGGAGAGGCCACAACAGTGAGAGGCCCGCGTACCGCATAAAAAAAAAAAACTGTGGTTAAAAAAAAGAGAACACACAATGTGAATTTACTCGACAGTTTTAAGTGTGCAATACAGTATTAACTATATGCACATTATTGTACAACAGATTTCTAGAACTTTTTCACATTGTGTAACAAACTCCATAATCATGGAACCTCAACTCCCCATTTTCTCCTCCCTCCAGCCCCTGGCAACCACCATTCTATTTTCTGTTTCTATGAATTTGATTACCTTAGATACCTCATATTAGTGGAATCATGCATTATTTATCTTTTAGCAATTGACTTAACTTCACTTAGCATAACTCCCTCCAGGTTTATCCATGTTCTGGAATATGACAGGACTTCATTCTTTTTTTAGGGCTGAATAATATTTCATCATATGTGTTGTGATATATATATTTTTTTTTCCTTTATCCATTCATCCATTGATGAACATTTAGATTGCTTCCACATCTTGGCTATATGAATAATGTTGCAATGAACATGGGTGTGCAAATATCTCTTCAAGATCCTATTTTCAATTATTTTAGATGTATACCCAGAGTGGGATTGCTGGATCGTATTGTAGTTCTGTTTTAATTTTTTGAGGAACCGCCACACTGTTTTCCATAGCAGCCACACCATTTTTCAGTCCCATGAAGAGTTACCACCACTTTTAAAATAATCCATTTCAGAATGTTTCTGATGGCAAATATTAAGCTCATCAGTGAGTGATTTCTTTTCTTGTTTTAATTAATTATTTTATTTATTTTTGGCTGCATCAGGTCTTTGTTGCTGCGTGCGGGCTTTCTCTAGTTGTGGTGAGCAGGGGCTACTCTTTGTTGCGGTATGCGGGCTTCTCATTGCGGTGGTTTCTCTTGTTGTGGAGCACGGGCTCTAGGTGCGTGGACTTCAGTAGATGTGGCACACGGGCCTAGCTGCTCCACAGCATGTGGGATCTTCCTGGACCAGGGCTCGAACCCATGTCCCCTACATTGGCAGGTGGATTCTTAACCGCTGAGCCCACCACCAGGGAAGTCCCTAGTGAGTGATTTCTTAAATCACATGAAGATCATAGCATGTGATCCTCATCCAGGGCCTGGCCACCTAACCAACATAGTAGGAGCTCAACTCCAGAAAAATAAAATTGAACAACTCAGACTTTTGCTGCGTTTTCTCATTCTCTATGCTTCATAAGCATATACAAATGGTCCTATGATTCCATAGAACCAGATAATGTTTAGAGGCCAGAGGGCTGTAAGATCATTTTGTACAGCTCCATAATTTGGTGGGAGAAGTTATGTCATTTTTCCCTCCGAAGGCTAGGAGTCTTGAATTTATTTAGAGAAAACTGATTCCTTTTTTCTTCTTTTTTTAACCTACCATCATCAGATTTCAGTTCTCTTTTAACTATATAGGCTCTACCCTTTTTGGCTTGAACATAATTGTCCTTGTTTTAGAATATAGAATAGCCCTAAACAAAATAGGGCTTAGGTAGTTGTTTATATCAATGAGATTTTTTCCTTCAAGGGGGTAACTTTGGGAGCTTAAACACCTAGGCTTTTCTTACCTCTTTCAGGACCGGCTTAGGAACTATTCCAGTAAGTCATTATTGTCACCATCAGTGTAATCACCAAACAAATTAATCAGATTTGACTCTTAAAAACCTGAGTATTGCAAAATTAAACCCACTCTAAAAGGACACAGACAGATTTGGCACTAGTGGGAATATTTACTCACAAAATAATAATAGCAATTATTTATAGAGCTATGCACCAGGTACTTTCCATGCATTCTATCACAGTGCCCCATTGGTATTATACCTATTCCCATTAAACAGATGAGGTTTGAGAGCATAACTAACTTGTCTACATAAGACTGAAATTGGAACTCTAGTCTGTCAGACACTCAAAACTATGCTCTTGGGCTTCCCTGGTGGCGCAGTGGTTGAGAATCGGCCTGCCAATGCAGGGGACACGGGTTCGAGCCCTGGTCCGGGAAGATCCCTCGTGCCACGGAGCAACTAGGCCTGTGAGCCACAACTACTGAGCCTGCGCGTCTGGAGCTTGTGCTCTGCAACAAGAGAGGCCGCGACAGTGAGAGGCCTGCGCACCGCGATGAAGAGTGGCCCCCGCTTGCCGCAACTAGAGAAAGCCCTCACACAGAAACAAAGACCCAACACAGCAAAAATAAATAAATAAAAGAGACTTAAAAGATACAAGTTTAAAAAAAAACAAAAACAAAAAAAACTATGCTCTGTTACTTACTATACGCAAGGCACTGCAGTGGAATCTGGGGCATTGGAGAACTAGGTAACAAGTCCTTAGGTAGCTTATGCAGCCTACTACATGACATAAGGCAAGTATTATACATGAAAGAAAGTGTAACTGTCCAAGAAGACATGTACTGTGTTATTTAAAGAAGTATGCTATAAATTCTGAAGCCGACAGGAATAGTAGGGAAGGGAGGGAGGGATGGAGGGGGAGAGGAAGAGAGGAAGGATGGAAAGAAGGAAGGAAGGAGAAAGAAGGAAAAAAGGAAAGAAAAAAAGAAGTTTAAATTTAAAGACATAAAGGATTATACAGTAGAAAGGGCAACAAATCAGAAGCCATGGATTCTGGTTTCTAGTTACTACTTACTAATAAGTGACCTAGGGTATACTGTAAATTTTATATAATATGGTATAACTACATCATCAGGGGAAATTTATTGCTGCCCAACATGGGACAGTAAATATATCAGAAAAGTTTAATCTCATCACACTATATATATGTATCATATATATCATATATATTATTTTCACATTAGATGCAATACTATGTTCTTCCCCAATACAAGTCAAGGTCCAAAGCCATCTTAAAAGAATCAAAGGCTCCTATGATTAATTGAAATGTTAAAGAAAAGGCAAAGTGGCAGTTTAAAAGAAGTTCTTCCCTTGCTTTTTAGCTTATCTCTCCCCTCCCCCAGCCTTTATTCTTCTGATTTACTCAAAAAGGAGAGCATAAAAGCATCTTATTAGCAATTCTTATCCAGGAAATATAAGCACTTAGGATCAATTGAAAGGGAACTGGGAGAAGGGGGAGTTAAGAGGGAGAAGACTGTCATACAATAAAAAAAATCTAGTTTAGTAGGCACACAGTTAAGAATATCACTTTGTGTATATCTGATTTATCAGATGTTTAAAACATCCCTGCAAATGTTTTATTACCTCTAAACATTTCCCCTTTCCATGAACCTTTACTCTGCTGCTTAGAAATACTTGAAATTCATCTTAATTATAAGCCAGCTTTTGGAAGCAATAGAGCCCAGGGTATTACATGCAGTTAAGTTGAAATTGTTAAGTAGACTGATCCCTATTATAGTAAGCTTCCGGGGGAAGGTTACTCCCAGCAGATGTACTAAAACTGTTGATTCCTCCTCCTTTTTTTTTTTTTTTCTCATAAGGAGGATTTTTGGAACATGCTAAAGGCAGCGAGTGTGTTGATGTCCTAGTGACAAAAGCTAGATTTCTGTCAGCTGCTTTCATTAAGGTTAGCTTTTAGCCTGTGCCCTCATCATGGCCATAGATTTAGTTTTGGGTTAGGAAACGCTAATCCACATGTAAATGCTCTCCATGATCCACACATGTTTAGCAGTCTGATTACATTTTTAATGTACCTTTTAACTCCTCTTGTTATCCTTAATTAATTTTAAGAGATGTGAACAAATTCACATTTGTGTCTTTCCTAGTCAGTTTAACTTCTAACCAGGTAGTATCAACGCCTAGTCCCCTAGACCCAGCTCGGAGAATCTAGAAATCTCATCTGGCCTCAACTCTCAGCACAGGGCCTTTTATGTGCACAGCCCTCACGAATTAAAGAACTTTAGGTTGAGAAAGAGATAACAAAACGTCTCCCCAAACGGTAATTGTTCATTTCAGGGCACTCTTCAGAGATGTTTTTATTTAAGCCAGGGCTGCATCTCACGGGGGCAGGGAGGACAGAAACCGTCTCCAAATGTCGGGGCTTATCTCCCGGAGATGCCTCCAGTGTAGCTGACAAATCTCCGAAGTGGGAAATAGTTTTCCCTCCACAGGGCCTCGGCGTGTGAGCGAAGGAGGGGGATGGGCAGGGGCCATCAGGGGAGAAGTCTCCGGCCTTTTCACGTCTCTCAACACCATCCCTCCCTCACCCCGCCTCCTCCTTCCCCGAATCCTAAACAAGCCCGGGGGTGGAGGGGAGTGGTCTGGGGCGGGTGGTGGGGGGAAGAGGGGCCCGGGGGCAGGCCAGGCCGGGCCAGGAGGCTCGGCCTTTGTGGCTCTGTCCTCGACGGCGAGGGGGGGGCGGGGAGGAGAGCCAGAGGGGGTGGGGAAGCGGGCCGGAGACCCTCAGCCGGGGCTTGACCCCCAGGTGCATTGTCCGGCGGGCCCGCCCCCTCCCCCCGGGGCCGCGACCCGGCCGCCACTGGGCCCCCTCTCAGCGTCTCCCTCCGCGGCCGCGCCGACCTCGCGGTCCCCAGACCAGGGGCCAGATGTAGAAAGTAGTCCCGAGGCCGGCAGCGGCGGCGCTGTCCACTCCACCGCCCCCGCCCTCTCCAGCCGCCGCCTCACTCCGCCCCCGGGCCGGACGCTCGCGCCCCCCGCCTCCTGCGAGCGGGTGTCCGTGCGCCGGCCTTGCCGCGCCCGAAGAGACCAGCCGCCGGCCGCGCCGTGCCACGCCACGCCGGTGCCCGAGCGGGAAGCCCAGGCTGCGCGCGTCCAGCCGCTGCGCGGAGAGCGCCCGGAGGAGGGAGTCGGCAGGCGGACAGCGGCTGCGGGGCGGCCGGGGAGCATGCCCACCCAACCCTGCTGAATGGCGCCTTCCCTGCGACCCCTCGCCCGGCCGCGGCCGCCAGGGATGCTGCTCGGCGCGCTCCTGCTCCTGCCGGTCCTCGGCCCCGTTCCAGGTGGGCGCGCTTTCTTCTGTGCCGGTGGGGCGTGAGAGAGCGCGCGTGGGCAGGGGAAGGAGGCAACCGGGTGTGTTGTTGGGGGGGCGGCGGGTCCTTCGCGGGGGCGCTGACCCCCAGTCTCTGCCCCCTCCCAGCAGCTAGTCGGGAGCTGCCGCTGGAGCGCGAGGTACCGGCGGGCTCTGCGGGGGCGCGGGTGGCGGTGGGCGCCTCTCGCAGCGCCCGCCCCTCTCCGCTGCGCTCCCCCGGCCGCGCGCTGCGGGCCGGCGCCCGCCGTCCACTCTCGCCCCTTTCTCCTCGCGCCATTGTCCGCGCTCCGGCCGCGTACTCGCCTTCGGGGCCAGCCTGGGCTCCGCGCAGCCCGCCCTCCAGCCGGGGCCGCCGCGGCCGCACGTGGCTTTATTTATATTGTTTCCTTAGTGGCAGCCTCGCGGCGCAGGGGGCGCCGCGTTTCCGCGCGGCTTCCCCTGTTTGCAGTGGGGGCTTCCCCACGTTTTAGGGCGGGGGAGAGAATAGGTGAACTCAGCGCCGAGGTCAGACCCCTAAGTGCCCCCACTTTCCCGGATCCGGATCGAACGAGGAGGAGACGGGAGGGGTGGAATTGGAAAGAGAAGAGGAGTGGAAGTTTTGTGGCCCATTTGTGCCCCGGAGGGGAGGGAGAAGAGTTCCGAAGCTGAGAAGGAAGGTATCTAAGTAGGGTTTATTTCTAACAGCTAGGGATTTGAGGGCAGGGCCTGAGATATGTGCAAATCTGAAGATCCCTCCAAACTCCAGGCTAGCCTTGAGCAAACTTGGATGAACTAATTTTTCTCTTTTTGACGTGTTGCTTTATTCTTAAAGAGTTAAAAATTGTAAAGTGGATGCGGGGTGCGGGGTGCGCGGGGAGAAGAGGTGTTAAGAATTGGTTGTTTTATTTGTTTACAAGTTACAAACCCCAGACTTTCGTGGGTTTTTTTGTTTTGTTTGTTTGTTTCCTGGAGGAGTTAGTTTTCTATTAGCAAGAGAAAAGGATCAAAGTCAGATGTGACTCGGAAACACAATGGGCGCCTTCCGGAGTGGTCCTCGCTGCGCGGGGCTATTAGGGTCGCTCGTGTCGCCCTGGGCATCCATTAGGAGAAGTCGGCAGCCAGGGCGTGGGAGCGTGACTAGTGTGTGAGGTTTGGAGGACCTGCCTTGATGAGAAACAGAGATCAGTCCCGGGGATCATGAATTCAAGACAATCAGAAGGAAGATGAAATGCCCTCCGCCCCTAAACCCCTCATTACTCTACTCGGCCCCAATCAATATGCAAGACTTAAGCTAACCTTTGCGCTAAATGCAGGAGGTGACAGGGTATTAGTTGGTCATCGGATGCTTTTTCCTGATGGGGACCCGGGACGATGTGTATGCCTAGCATAAAGCCTTTACTCTGCTCTGATAAAAATGTGTATTGGTTGATTAAGCAATCTCCCATCCCTGTTAGACAGTAAGGACCAATTAGTCACACATTTTTTTCCAACAGTTGGTAGTTCTAAAAAAAATGAAATAGAAGTTTCCTAATCCGATCACCCACTGAGTACAAGCAGCAAGAGTTAGCAACTTTTCAAAGTCAAATGTTTGTCTTTTAAATACCTACCATACTCTGCAGAAATTAAGTAAATGGGTCTCTTTCAAGGAGCAGAGACGAGAGTCCTTGCTATAAAAGGGCAGATATAAAAGTGCAAACTTGTCATCTGTCACAAAAGATAAACGCACTTCCCAAAGGAGTAGGTACCAGGGGTTTCAAAAACTCTTCTTCAAGGGACAAGGAAATAAACTTGCTTGTTCACAGAGTCGGAATTTTGCTAATGATTTCTTGTAAAATTAGACTTTTACGACTTACTCTGTTCAAGATCTTTTTGACAAGCTTGTAAAAGTAAGCAAACAGCTTGTGCTCAAGAGTTTTCCTGATGATTTTGAAACTCTAGCAAGGTACTTGAGGACAGAATTCTTAAAAGGGGTAAAAGTTATTGAAATCTTCCCTATGCTTTTTAGTATAAGATGTTGTAAAAAGATTTCTCTGATTTGTTGAGGTTAGCTGAAACTTAAATTGGTTTATTAAGGTGTTTGTAAGTTAATTAATATGGTTTGTTAAACTTTGTCTCATTACACTCTGAATATGTGTTTTACAATTGTGTGTTAAGAAATGATTTTACACTTATAATTCTGGGTATGCCTTTCCCCCCTTTTCCTTGTAGGAGTATGGTGCTTTAGCGAACTGTTTTTTATCAAAGAGCCACAGGATATAACTGTCACAAGAAAGGACCCAGTCGTTTTAGATTGCCAGGCTCATGGAGAAGTTCCTATTAAGGTCACTTGGTTGAAAAATGGAGCAAAAGTGTCTGAAAATAAGCGGATCCAGGTTCTGTCCAATGGCTCTTTATACATCAGTGAGGTGGAAGGCAAGCGAGGAGAGCAGTCTGATGAAGGATTTTATCAGTGCTTGGCCATGAACAAACATGGAGCCATTCTTAGTCAAAAAGCTCATCTGACCTTATCAAGTAAGTGTTTAAGTTCTTGGTTGTTTGACGTTTTTCACGGCTACATTTTGATGACTTCTCAATTCATTAGCATGCTAACCTGAAAAATCACACAAACATTAAGAATTTTCCTGGAGACAGTAGTTGATGCTAACTAAGGCATGCAGAAAAATCTGAGGAAAAAAAATATCTAAATTCGAATGAGTTATTTAGAACAGAAGTCCCATTAGGTTTAGAACACCAAAACCTGTAGAGGTGGCTTTGTATAAATTTGTTTCAAACTGTGAAAAAAGTTGGATGAAAAGTTTGACCAACACAACAAAAGTTGTTCTAAAATCTCATTTTTGTAAATTAGTAATTAAATTTTGAAAATCACAAGCAACTTTTTCTGCTTCGTAGATGGCCCTTAAGTGCTAAATCTTTCGTATAGCCCAAGCTTCCATTTCTCTGACTGCTTTAAGATCACCCATGTTGCTTTTTAATTGAAAGAGAGGGCATTGGTCAGTAACTCTCAAGCCTTTGAAGTATTCCTAGGCTTTTCCTGCTGGGAGAGAAAGAGATTAAGGCCATTTCCATATTATGCCTAATGGACTTAAACCAGATCTGCCCACTTTTTTCCAGTTGTCATAAAGTTTGCTGTCTAATGATTTCCTTTGTATTAACAACCCAGTCAGATCAACCATTTGTCCAAGTGACCCACTGCTTAGTGGTTGCCCTGGTAACTGTTGAGTGTAAACACGGGCCTAGGATAGTTAGAGAACTCCTTGTTTTCACTGAGGCTTTCCACCTCTTCAGGTGATCAAATACCCCACACTCAAGATTACAAAAGACAATGTAAATCTTAAGACAAAACAAAACACAGCACAACTGTATTTTAAAAATAGTTTTACAGGCATCCTAGCTACAAGCTTTTGTTAATCCACAAAAGATAGATTTTGCACTATACCTACAAATTGATCATTTACGAGATGAACAATAGGAGGAGGGAGCTCTTGAGATAAAGTCATAATCTTTAAGAAATAGTTTCTTCAGGGTCTCCACAGTTGAAATTCAGCTATTGGTGGGGGTTTCCTAGGTGACTTTATTGTAACAGTCCATGGCCATATTCATGCCATCCTCATTTCAGTAATATACTTTATTTGTACAATAATAATTAATAGTGGAAAATAAATTGCAAGCAAATATATTTTTGCATTGAAAAATGTCAGAAAAGTAGAGGTTTCCAATTCTAGTCCCCCTCCCCCAGAATAGTATAAACCTGAGAGAGTGTCTGCTAAACTACTTTTTTTTTGCTGTGATCATTGACCAATAATCATCTTTTTGTGTTGTTGTTGAGTAGTGGTTTTTCAGTACAGTATTGTTTTCAGGATAGTGTGCTTTTTATGCTTATGTCCTGTTCATTTAATTTTTGTCTAATGTAAAATTGTTCTATAGAGTTGTAATTTTTCTACCTTTTTGGGTTTGTGGAATATTGTGTTTTCATATCCAGGAACTGTAACTTGTATTACCTTGCCAGAGAGGAGAGCGGCAGGATGGAAAGGTGGAGGGGGGCAGATGGGCTTTGAAAGATGAAGCATTTGTCATGACCACACGGTATTTCCAGGACCTCCTTAGAAGCCTGACAATTCTAAGGCACTCAGAAATACTTTGAAAATACACAGAGCTTTCAGTTTTCATAAATAAAGTCTGAACAGTATTAACATAGTAATAGTGAAACAATGTTAATATTGGCTTTTTGAGTAGCGTTAGATTTTGTATCTTTATAAAAATTATTAATGACAAATATTTTATTAGATGTGAATCATTTTGAAGGCTTTTGTGGTGAAGTATTCATATTTTAAGTATCAAAAACTTTCCAGTTAAACTATGTAGAACATTGCTTTGCTGTTAAATATCAACTGTAGTATGTTAGTTATAGGAACCACACTTTTCATATGCACACATTTTATTTAACTTGGAGGAGGTGCTTTGCTAGGAAATTGCATTCAGTATTGTAGATTTAAAATAAGAAATGCATAGTGGGTTTAGATTTTTCTTTAGAAATGAAATTTCTTAGAGATTTGAAATTCACCAAGTTAGTTCTGATATCTGAGAAGCAATGTCCAATGACATTGTCGTCTCAGATGACTTTATTCTGTGTTCAGGGTAAGATGTTATACGCATTAAACAGGAAGAGAATAGGCATTAAGTGGACATTCTGTTTTTGTGGGTTTTTTTTAAAAGGTAGTTCTCTCCTAGTTAGTGAAAGCAGCAGGGTGCAGGTATGTTCTTTTTATTTTCTGGTCAAGGATTTTGTCAGCAAACATATCTTTTAGTTCTGAAGTGTAATAAGTAGATCTGCACCTGGAAATCTAAAACTTTAATCTGTGCAAGTTTTAGATTTTTAACACAGGCAATCAAGTCTTGGTTTCTAAACTTAGGAACTAGAAGCTGAAAGTTGCACTCTAGGCAAGAATTCCATTATTCATGTGTAAATTAGGAATTCACAGGGTTAAAAGGTTAGAAACTGGCCAGGATGAGGTTTACCCTTGTGATAAAGAGCAGATGACCCTCATTCATTGGCCGAAGCTTTCATGTAGCTCTTCTGCAAAGTTAGTTATTGCCATGAATTGTTCTTGAGGAATGCAGAAATTCAAATGTGAACAGGCCTTTCCTTAAGTGTCACTATGGAGCCTTATCTCCCAGGCACATCAGAGCTGGCTGTGGGGACAAGGTTCCTCCCCAAAGGCCTGGAGGCTTTGCTTTCCTGTTGTTCATCCAAGCACAAAAGGATTTGTCTAACTTAGTTTTTCTAAGGCATCCCATTTTTAAAGGAAAGTATAGGGTTAAAGTAATATTTAGTTTTTTTAAAAAGTTAATCCTTTTTATTGATAGCCATTTTACATTTTCATGTAATGGAATAGAAAGGGGAGTAATGTGGGAGGCTCTTTTTCTAGTTGTATACAATAGTAAGAACAGAATATTAAACCATTTCCCATACATTTCAGTATTTTTAACTGAGAATCAAATTTTCACTTTCATAGGTGCTAAGTCTTCACTACATAAATAATCTAATTTAAATATTTTAGGAGTGAGAAGTAATCTATGACATCTTGACATTTCTTGCATTCTAATTGTTGAAGTAAGATAAATTTCATAGGAAAGCATTAGTGTGGTAAAACGGTCTCATATTTCAACAAGTTTAAATTAAGATGAGACATTTGAGGGAAGTAAAGGAGGAGGCAGGTTGTGTTGTGTGATGTGTAGAAGACTGGCCAGTAAGCTAGTGATTGAACAGGAAGCTGGTTGTTTATTTCCTTTCCATAAAAGGTGGAAATTGAAGTCTTAGGATAGAGGGAAAGGGAACATAAAGCTGGCTTATATTTGTTGGGTTTTTCAGGACTGTTTGCTTGGGTGCAAAATAATTTTTTAAATGAGCATTTGTAGCTGGAAGACCATAGGAATTATTATAACTTTATGATGGATTTTTTTCTCCGAAATTTTGAGATTAGTTTTAGCATCCATAAAATTGTTTTTTTGGGGGGGTGTCTATTTCTGTAATTTTATGTAGCAGTATTTGTTTCCTGTAAAAGGATGTAGGTTGTTTTCCATGAATAAAATGTTTATTACTTCAGTTTAAGTTGAGATGAAACTTGAGGTTTTTTGATGAGATTAATGAAAAACTGTTCTGTGAGTGTGGTTCCTAGCTTAAAGAGTAGTACATAAATTATAGCTCAAAGCTCATCTTGAAATGTGAAGTTAAAATATATTGAAAACATTTAGAGTCATGTTCGAAAGAAAAGAGGGTGGGTGGTATACTGAAAAGAGAAAGGTAAGAGCTATGAGACTATTAGCCTAGATTTTGAATTTTATTAATGATCCTGGACCCAAGATGGGCAAGAGTTTGCTTCATTGTCACTTTTTATTGAGATTTGTAGATGCTGTAAAGGACATTGTCTCTTACCTGTGTGCATGTTCACTTCAAATCAAGCTGTTAACAGTTCCTTGCCCTAACTTAAGAGTGCTAACACAAAAGTAAAAATTTTTTGATTTTGGAAAAATAAGACAGACAGAGATATTTAGAGAGACCAATCTGCCAACATTGTAGATAAGATTCAGATGGTGCTCTCTGGGTCTAAGAAAAATCATCTTTAAAGAGAAGGGGGTATGGTTCAAAAGTACATATTTAAATTAAAAATTTACTAGCTTAAAATTGCATAAGTTAAATCAGGGAAGTAAAAGCACATGTAGTTCTACAGGCTTATTTACAATGATACTTGGTTCTTAAAGTCTGTCTGCCTAAAAGGTTTATCAGGTACCTGGTGATCTCTGGGTAATGGAACCAGTTTTTCCCACTTTGCACTTGATTAGTGAGGATCATTTCTCATCTGCAGAAACCTGTAACGCTATCTCACTGTTTTTCAAAGTTGTTGGATTTTTTATTTTTCAATGAAGCAGGGTCCACTGAGGGGTAGAATTATAATTTGCTTTAAGATGTATAAATGTGTTTGTTTATTTTATTTTTGTCCAGCTTCTTAATGGAATTTTGAAAGGGCATTTGGTATGGCCCTCTTGTGTCAACTAGCTCTGATTATTCTAAAGAAAGGCCCTAACTCTCAGCACTTGTTTGCCCAGGCATTTGTTGTCATTGCTCCTGAATTTAACAGCTGGGCCTATTGATGAAGTCCAGAGCAGTTTAAAAGAATAGCAGAAAACAAATCTCTTAAGCAGGGTGTTAGGTTGAAGGAGTATTTCAATTCATAAATACATGCATTTGAGGTTACTTTTTTGAAAACCCTAATATTCTTGACTACAATTTTGAGAGATGATTTTTATTTCTCCTAGGCAGAGGTGCTCAGTTAGGGTTGATTACTTTCAGCTTTTAAACTGGCAATTACTATTTTTTTAATGGGGATTTTATTTTTCTTTAATTTTTAAATTTTTAATTTATTTTTGGCTGTGTTGGGTCTTTGTTGCTGCATGCGGGCTTTCTCTAGTTGCCGCGAGCAGGAGCTACTCTTCGTTGAGGTGCACGGGCTTCTCATTGCGGTGGCTTCTCTTGTTGTGGAGCACGGGCTCTAGGAGTGCCGGCTTCAGTAGCTGTGGATCACAGGCTCTAGAGCGCAGGCTCAGTAGTTGTGGCACACGGGCTTAGTTGCTCCGTGGCACATGGGATCTTCCCGGACCAGGGCTTAAACCCGTGTCCCCTGCATTGGCAGGCGGATTCTTACCCACTGCGCCACCAGGGAAGCCCGGCAATTACTATTAATATGAAAATAATAATGTTAAGTCAGGCATTTTGCTGAGGATTATAGTTGAATTTTAAAAACAGCACTGATTATTGATATGTTTTAAGAGAAATTCTAAAAGTTGTACCCCAAATAAAGTTTTTGTTGTCAGGGCTATTTTATTTTTTAATTTATTTTAAAAATATATTAATTTATTTCTTTGGTTGTGCCAGGTCTTAGTTGCAGCACGTGGGATCTCTTAGTCACGGCATGTGGGATCTTAGTTCCCTGACCAGGGATTGAACCTTGGCTCCCTGCATTGGGAGCACAGAGTCTTAATCGCCGGACCACCAGGGAAGTCCCAGTCAGGGCTGTTTTAGTACTTCTGAGAGTTTATAGTGTTCAGACTCTTTATTAAAACATTTTTAAAACTCTCATTTGGTAAAAAATCTTGGTAAATGAGAGGAAGAAGAAGATACGGTTGTAATCATTGAAGCAGTATTGGAAGTTGTCCTAACATGGTAATCTGCACAGAGCAAGTTCACAGTCAACAGTTGACAATGATGTACAAAAAAGGTAAAAATGTTCCAAATTACCTTCAGCAGCTATAATTCTGAAGCCAAGTGAACTGCTTTAGGGATATGTATTGCAGAGGATAAAGGTGTCATCCTCACAAAGGTCTCTGACACTAATCTGACAAATACTTTCCTGACTTTTACATTCCTTGGTTTTTTTCTTTTTTTAACCTCTGGTTCTCAGAAACTGCTTTTGATGAGCTTTAAAAGCCAAATTCTTATAGACTGAGCAGAAGGCATGAATTTAAAAGGTTTGGGAATTTTTTTTTTAAGTTTCTGGAGGGTTTGCCTTTTTCTTGTGTTCGTATATATATATTTTACAGCTTTAGTGTTTGTAGTGGCTAGATTAATCACGTAACTATTGGAGAATGCAATCACTGTTCAGGGTCCTGGTTTCAAACTTGTATCCTCATTGGATTTGTTGTTAGGGCTGATGGAAAGAAAATTTTCTTTAAAATTTTTGCTTTATGAAACTATAGTAAATCCCTGTTTAGAACAGTGTGACCATTTTTTTTAAATGATATTGCTTTATATAGACTACTTTCTCTAAATAAATCATATTCCTTTGGAATAATCCTCCAAAATGACCTTTTTATTGTTTTGTAGTCTTTTTAGTACTACTCAGAATGGATCTTCCACTCCACCAACATTTACCAAATAAGTAAATAAAAAAATAAATTTCTTTTTTTTTTTTTTCGGCTGTGGATTACATTTCTTAGGGTTTCTCAGCCTTGGGGCAATTGACATTTTGGACTAGGTAATTGTTCATTGCAGAGGCTGACTTTTGCAATGTAGCATGTGTAGCAGCATCTCTGGCCTCTATGCACCAGATGCCAATAGCACCCCTTCCTAGTTGTGGTGACCAAAGAATGTATTTTGGGAGGCAAAATCACCCCTGGTTGAGAACCACTGATGTTTCTGAGAGTAGTGCAAAACTTCTTTCCAAGTGTCACTAGGCTATTAGTATTTTAACTGTTTCTGCGTTAACCTGATATTCAACTTTTTTTGGTTTTAGCAGTGTTAAATTTATTGATTGGAGACGACTTACTATTTTTAGGTACTGTCAAGGAAGCTTGATAAAGAAATGTATTTGGATCGTTGTTTGTCTAATTTGGAGTGATGCCTTTCCATCCCTTTTCACACATAGTACATTGAAAACTGCTACTAAGAGTTTACCCTTCTGTAGGTTCATTCATTTTGATTTCAATATTTCAGATCTTTTTGGGGGGATATCTAGTCTAAGAGTAAATGCAAATTTCATTTAACTGTGTTTATGTAGCACCTTTTTTTTCTTGATGTGATGGACACCATAGTTGAAGAGATATGAGAAATCTCCATGTGTGGTTAATGTTAGAGAACATCTTTTGTGATGCTCTGCATGGTGAGAAGTAAAACTGTGTGAGATTAACAGCCCAGAGAATAACATTTGATGTGTAGTACGTTTTTCATTGGGTGAATGGTTAACCGAAATATTTTCAGCTAATTCAGTGGTACCATAGACTTATTTTGGGCAGAAGCAATTTCACTTCTGCAGATAATTATGTAAAGATGGTAGCATCTTGTGAGGGCATCAAGGGGCGACAGAAAGGAAAAGAATTAGACACTGAAGTATATTAACTAGTACATAGAAAGTCACAGGCAAATTGAGTGGTTATTATTGAAATATTTGTTTTAGATTACTTAGTAGTAGTGGGCAGGGACTTCATAGTTTTTATCTTTCCCAGGATATCACTCTATGTGTGTGCTTCCGTTTTGATTAAGCTGTTTATGCTAGTAAAAGTTATGATTGTTGCTACATGCAGTTAGTCACCCGTAGAGGCCAGTAGCCACCGGTGGCTCAAGTAGACAAGTTGAGATAGATGAAGGAGGAAGCAGAATATTTTAATGAGTGATTCTAGTGCTGAGCAAGTCTGGCTAAACGTTTTTGGCACCATGTGTTCTATGCCAAAAACGTTACTTGGAGTGGAACAAATCATCAGTTAGTTCAAAATAGAAGAGAAGAATGCACATTTTCATTATATTTGAGGAAAATAGTGTTTGAGTCAAAACAGAATTTTAATATTCCTGCGTGCTTATTTTCCTGTCCTTGTAGTCATTTCATAAAGAAATTATGAAGTTGACAATTTCCAACAGCTGGTAAATACTCTTCATGCTGCTAAATTTTTACTGAGTTGCTGGGAGGGGTGAGGTCGGAAAGCAGAAAGAATGACTAAAAGGCAGAAGAGCCAAGCATTAGTGCCTTCTCCATTGTTGGTGACTTATACGACTTTAGACAAATCACTTCATCATTCTCATCCTTGTCAGATCCTTGTCTTATCTGTAAAAATAGGTACCTGGGGGGAAAAAAGGGAGGGATGGATATTGAGCAACACAGTGCCCTTAGTTTTTTAATTCTGTTATTGTAATTCTAAGTAAATGGCCAATAAATTATATTTTTTGTAAGGCTGAGCCCAATCACATTGCAAGAGAACCATTTAAGTCATTGAGAAAAAATTTTTAAAAGCTAGTCAGTTATTTAACTTGGTACTTTTAAGGATTCATACTCTTGCAGTGGACCTTAGGAAGATCTGCTTTTGGAGATGGGGAGGCCTTAAACCAATACTGATAATTTGAACTAGTACTATTTTTAAGAGTCTAGAAAAATAAATTACTTTGTCTGGGATTGGACAATTCAGAATAGTTGTGCTGCTTTGAAGGTTGATGTAGTGTAGGAGAGTTATAACTTTACGAATACGTATCTGGTTCTGCTAATAATTAATAGTGTATTCTAATGTTTATTGACTCGGTGTTTAAAAAAATAGTGCTGGTTTCATCTTAAGAGAGTTTTGCTAATGTTATTAGTGTTTTAATAGAAATAGATTATACTGGCTTCCCCACTACGACCGCCAATTCCTGTTAAGAATGATAAGGTTTAATTTTTCCTCCAGCTTTCAAACTGAATTAGCTTGAGTCCCTCTGATTGGATTTAAAGTAATTTCGATTAAAGTACTGACCTCAAACTGGACACATAACAAGAAAAAAATGCTTTGATGTTGGTATTGCATTTTGGTATTTTTTTAAAAGGGAGTTCACAAATTTTCTTAAATAATTTTATCAGCTAAATGTGTTCACTGTTTTCTTAATAAAAAGAATTCACTTTTTGTATATTTAAGAAAGCCATATTTTCATGCTCTGACTTAGTAATACTTTTAACATAATTTTAACTGAGGGACCAACTTCAGTAAAGCAATAAGATTACCAAAAGTTTCACCGAAAGCAATATGAATGTTATCCCAGTGATGGAATATGATTTCTTCAAAGCCTATAAGTATCTTTACCTGGATGATTTACTGCATTTTTAGAAATCTGTGATAATTAATACTTGAAAGAAAGTACACAGACAGAAGAAACTTTGTGAAATTTAAGTTTAATTTTCAGTCTACCAGTTGTCAACTTGGAAGCTCTGATATGTAAGGAAAAAATTTTACTGCTTAGCACATGGTACAATGAGAAATTATAAGTGGATCCACAGTTGGTCAGTAGAAAGGTGATAATTTTCTTACCATACTAGAATCGACTCCACCATTCTTTTTATTTTTTTAATTGAGATATAGTTAATGTACAATATTATGTAACTTACAGGTGAACAACATAGTGATTCACAAATTTTAAAAGTTATACTCCATTTATAGTTATTATAAAATATTGCCTATATTCCCTGTGTTTACAATATATCCTTGTAGCTTATTTATTTTATACTTAGTAGTTTGTACCTCTTAATCCCTTACCCCTATTTTACCACTCCCTGCTTCCCTCTCCCCACTGGTAACCACTAGTTCTCTATACCTGTAACACTGTTTCTTTTTGTTATATTCACTAGTTTGTTGTAGTTTTTAGATTCCACAAATAAATGATGTCGTATAGTATTTATCTTTCTCTGACTTATTTCACTTAGCATAATCCATCCAAGTCCATCCATGTTGTTGCAAATGGCAAAATTTCATTCTTTTTTATGGATGAGTAGAATTGTACGTATATGTATACCACATATTCTTTATCCATTCATCTGTTGACAGACACTTAGGTTGCCTCCATATCTTGGCTATTGTAAATAATGCTGCTATGAATGTTAGGGTACATCATGTATCTTTTTGAATTAGTGTTTTGGTTTTTTTTGGGGGGGGGATATATATACCCAGGAGTAGAATTGCTGGGTCATATGGTTTTTAGTTTTTTGAGAAACCTCCATACTGTTTTCCGTAGTGGCTGCACCAATTTACATTCCCACCAGTAGTGTACAACAGTGCCCTTTTCTCCACATCATCACCAACATTGTTCTTTTTGTTCTTTTTGATGATAGCCATTCTGACAGGTGTGTGGTGATAGCTCATTGTGGTTTTAATTTGCATTTCTCTGATGATTAACAATATTGAGCATCTTTTCATGTGCCTGTTAGCCATCTGTATGTCTTCTTTGGAATAATGTCTATTCAGGTCTTTTGCCAATTTTTTAATCAGGTTGGTTTTTTTGATATTAAGTTGTATGAGCTGTTTATATATTTTGGATATTAACCCCTTATCAGTCATATCATTTGTAAATATTTTCTCCCATTCAGTAGGTTACCTTTTCATTTTGTTGATGGTTTCCTTTGCTGCTCAAAAGCTTTTAAGTTTAATTAGATCCCATTTGTTTATTTTTGCTTTTATTTCCTTTGCTTTAGGAGACAGATCCAAAAAACCACTGCTACAGTTTATGTCAGAGTGTTCTGCCTATGTTCTCCTCTAGGAGTTTTATGGTTTCCACTCTACCATTCTTTATCAGAACAGAAGGAAAGTGATTAATCAAAGTTTTTTCCTATTAGACAGCTTTCCAAAGGGGATGACATTTTTAGAAAATAAAAGACAAAGAAAATACATTATTATTTTCCACTGATCTCCAAACTTTTAAAGACTTGTTTAGATACTGGCTATGAACATTTTGAAGAGAGAACCTTAAGATCTGTAAAACTTATCCTATAGTCAGTAGGGAGTCCTTGCTTCCTAATTTGACTTGCAGTATCATTCTGCCTTTCTCTAACATGAGTAAAGAGCACAATTTGTAGTCTTAGAAATTTCTGTTTTGCAAATAATAAAGATGAAGCTGGAAGGAGTTAACTGCCTTATCCAAGGGCACAGCTGCTAGATCTGAGACCAGAGCTCAGGTTTGCTAATTCTTGTCATGAATTTGAAATGCTTAAATGAAGATTTTGTCCTGTTATTGTGTGGAAGTGTATCTTACTATATTCAAATATCTCTTCACATCCAGAATATAGAAAAGTGAATGGTAATGGGATTGACCCTGAGGTTAAAGATACTTCTTACATTTCTTTTTTTTTTTTTTTTTTTTTTTTTTTTTTTTGCGGTACGCGAGCCTCTCACTGTTGTGGCCTCTCCTGTTGCGGAGCACAGGCTCCGGACGCGCAGGCTCAGTGGCCATGGCTCACGGGCCCAGCCGCTCCGCGGCATGTGGGATCTTCCCGGACCAGGGCACGAACCCGTGTCCCCTGCATCAGCAGGCGGGCTCTCAACCACTGTGCCACCAGGGAAGCCCTACGTTTCTTAATATTTATGTTAAAAATATTTTATCATTGTGCAACTTACCCTTTACTGTACTTATATAAGGTTTTGATGTTGTTTTTGTTGATGTAATGAAAATCACTAATGTGTTTATATTTTTACTGGTC
Source organism: Orcinus orca (assembly GCF_937001465.1). Classification (NCBI taxonomy): domain Eukaryota; kingdom Metazoa; phylum Chordata; class Mammalia; order Artiodactyla; family Delphinidae; genus Orcinus; species Orcinus orca. The sequence continues at coordinate 102,641,227 of NC_064560.1, forward strand.
CTGTAACACTTCATGGAACTTCTTTTCTTGTGGATAACTTCAATGTGGGGAGATTGAGCTCTTTTCCCTTTAGAGGCTCAGTGTTTGTTGATACATCTGTCCAAATGGAAGTTTCATCTAAAGCAGTGATTTTCAGTGTGTCTTTGAAGAACCTCCGATGGAGTGAGACTCTTTTGTAATTAAAAGGTTGTTTTTTTTGTTTTAATGAAAACTACTATTTATTTATTTATTTGCTTGCTTGCTTGCCATGCCGCACAGCTTGCGGGATCTTAGTTCCCTGACCAGGGATCCAACTCAGGCCCTCAGCACTGAAAGGGCAGAGTTGTAACCACTGGGCCACCGGGAATTACCCAAAAGGTTGAGTTTTAAATAAATGGTTGAGCATGTGTCATTATTATCTTATGGGAAGAGGGGCATAGTGACAGCCTATATCTAGCTTGGAAATGGTTTTTATAATGACAGTTTTATTGAGATAGAATTCACATACCACAAAGTTCGCCCTCTCAAAGTGTACAAGTCAGTAGGTTTTGTGCATCTGTCACCACTGTCTAATTCTAGATTATATCCATCACCCCAGAAAGAAACCCCACACCTCCCAACTCTCCCCTCCCCTATTCCCTGGAACCACTAATCCAGTTTTTGTCTCTGTAGATTTGCCTTTTCTGGATATATTATAAAAATGGAATCATACAGTATGTGGACTTTTGTGTCTGGCTTCTTTCACTTAGCATAATATTTTCAAGGTTCCTCCATGTTTTAGCATGTGTCAGTACTTCATTCCTTTTTTGGGGCTGAATAAGGATCTGTTGTGTGATATACCATCTAGTCATCTGTTGATGGACACTTAACTTGGATTGTTTCCATCTTTAGGCTATTCTGAATAATTCTGCAATGAACATTGGCACATAAATATTTGTTTGAGTCCCTCTTTTCAGTTCTTTTGGGCATATACCTAGTAGTGGAATTGCTAGGTCATCTGATAATTCTACATTTAACCTTTTGAGGAGACACCAAACATCTTTTTATGTGCATATTGGCCATTTGTATATTTTCTTTGGAGAAATATCTATTCAAGTTTTTGGCCCATTTGAAAAAATTCGTTTGTTGAGTTGTAGGAGTTCTTTATGTATTCCGGACAGTAAACCCTTATAAATTATATGATTTACAAATATTTTCTCCAATTCTGTATTTTTTTCATTTCACTTTCTTGATAATATTCTTTGATGCACAAAAGTTTTTAATTTCGATGAGGTCCAGTTGATTTTTTCTATTGTTGCTTGTGCTTTTGGTGCTATATCTAAGAATCCATTACCACATCCAGCGGTAGGAGTCCAAACTCACACTTTTGCATATGGAAATCCAGTTGTCCTACCACCACTTGTTGAAGAGAATATTGATTCCCCATTGAATAAACTTGACATCCTTGTTGAAATCAATTTGCCATATGTACATAGGGTGTGTTTCTAAACTCTAAATTCTGTTCCATTGGCCTATATGCCTGTCTTTATGCCAGTACCATGCTATTTTGATTATTGTAGCTTTGTAGTAAGTTTTTAAATCAGGAAATGTAAGTCATCCAATCTTGTTCATCTTTCCTAAGACTGTTTTGGCTATTCATGGCTCTTTGCAATTCCATATGAATTTTAGGATTGGCTTTTCCATTTCTGTTGGGTTGGCCAAAAAGTTCCTTCTGTTTTTAAATAAAAATAAAAGACACATTTTTCATTTTCACCAAGAACTTTATTGAACAAAATATTCACTGTTTTGTTCCACTACCTTCTACCATTTTTCAGGCAACTTCATAATTCCGTCTTCCCAAAACTTTTAATCTTTTTTGAGCAAAGAACTGTTCCAGGTGCCTTTTACAGGGAATTGAAATTTTTTCCATTAACAGAATTTTGTAAAGACGAAAATAAATGGAAATCTGAAGGTGCAATGTCTGGTGAGTATGACAGATGAATCAGAACTTCCCAGCCAAGATGTAACAATTTTTGCCTGGTCATCAAAGAAACATGCAGTCTTGCATTATCCTGATGGAAAATTATACATTTTCTGTTGACTAACTCTGGACACTTTTTGTCGAATGCTGCTTTCAGTTGGTCTAATTGGAAGCAGTACTTGTTGGAATTAATCATTTGGTTTTCTGGAAGGAGCTCATCATAGAGGACTCCCTTCCAATCCCACCATATACACAACATCACCTTCTTTGGATGAAGACCGGCCTTTGTTGTAGTTGGTGGTGGTTCATTTCACTTGCCCCACGATTTCTTCCATTCCACATTATTGTACAGTATCCACTTTTCATTGCCTGTCACAATTTGTTTTAAAAACAATGTTTCCATTACGTTTAAGTAGAGAATCGCATATGGAAATAGTCAAGGTTTTTTTGCTTCACTTATGTGGAACCTAAACATTAAAGCAATTCACATAACCAAGCTGGTGCAGATGATTTTCAGCGCTTGATTTGGATATTTGAGTGTGTTGGCTATATTTTGCCTGGTATAATGTTGATTGTTCTCAATTAATGTCTCGATTTGATCTCTTATCAACTTCAGCTGGTCCACCCGACCAAAGAGCATTGTCCAGCGAGAAATCTCCAGCATGAAACTTCGCAAACCACTTTTGACATGTTCAGTCACAGCACCTTCTCCATACACTGCACAAATCTTTTTTTGCGTTTCAGTTGCATTTTTACCTTTCTTGAAATAATAAAGCATAATAGGCTGAAAATATTGGTTTTCTCTTCCATCTTTAATATTAAAATGGCTACACAAAAATTCACCAGTTTGGTAAGTCTTTTTTTTTTTTTTTTTTTGCGGTACACGGGCCTCTCACTGTTGTGGCCTCTTCCGTTGCGGAGCACAGGCTCCAGACGTGCAGGCTCAGCGGCCATGGCTCATGGGCCCAGCCGCTCCGCGGCATGTGGGATCTTCCCGGACCGGGGCACGAACCCGTGTCCCCTGCATCGGCAGGCGGACTCTCAACCACTGTGCCACCAGGGAAGCCCTGGTAAGTCTTTTTTTAAATGCAAGCTGATATGACAGCTGTCACATACAACCTAACAAAATTGTTTCAAATGAAGTTAAAGACAACTAAGTGCTACTAGAGCCATCTTTCGGAAAACAACCGAACAAACCTTTTGGCCATCCCAATACATAAATGAATATGGCGTGTTGATATGGATTGCATTAAATATGTAGATTGCTTTGGGTAGTATTGATATATTAACAATATGAAGTCTTCCAGTTCACGAACAGCATATCTTTCTGTTTATTTAGGTCTTTATTTTCTTTCAGCAATATTTCACAGTTCTCATTGTACAGATATTTCATCTTTTTGGTGAAATTTACTTGTCACTATTTTATTCGTCACTATTTTATTCTTTCAGATGCTTTTGTAAATAGAATAGTTTATTATGGGTGTATATACACACAATGGCTTTATGTGTATCATAAAGCCATTGTGTCAATCTTGTATCCTGAAATTCTTCTGAATTGATTTATTAGCTTTAGTAGCTTTCTTACAGATTCTTTGGAGTCATATATATATATACATGTATATATAAAATCATGTCATCTGTGAATGATATAGTTTTACTTATTTTTCTCCATTGGATGTCTTTTATATCTTTTTATTATTTAATTGCCCTGGCTAGAACTTCTATGTTGAATAACCTCTGTTTCCAGTTCTCAGAGCAGAAATATGGCTATTATTACTGCAAGGACTGCAGCATATGATGGGAAAATACTTATGTGTTGTACCTACAGGGTACCAACAAGGTTTACTTCAAGGAGTTTTGCAGAACTTGCAGAAGTCTTATAACCCTTACCAAGTGAAGAATATCACCTATCAAGTAAATCAGATGTTTGCATTTTGTGTCTGAATTCGGTGGCGGTAGAGAGTTTTAGTGTGTTTTCTTGAGTGTATTTTCTAAAAGAGGCTAGGTTCCCAATGACCTTAGGTTTTGATTGCTTTTTAGTAGGAGTTGTAGAAATAATACTCAACTAGGAAATGGGGCTTCAGTGAATGTTTCCTTCTGCCCTTGCAAATCTTGGTCTTATTAACCTCTTTTGAAACTTACCTCACGTGCATTATGAAAGAATATTTGCTTTACCTGCTATTCAGAGTCTACTGTAAATAAAAGAAGCAAACTGAAAAATAGACTACTTTTCTACCAAAAATGTGTGTGTGTGTGTGTGTGTATGTGTGTGTATGTGTATGTGTATGAGAAGCTTTCTGTCTTTCACCATTGAGTGTGATGTTAGCTGTGGGGTTTTCATAAATGCCCTTTATCATGTTGAGAAAGTTCCCTTCTACTCCTAGGTTTCTGAATGTTTATTCAAGAAAAGATGTTGGATTTTTTCACATGCCTTTTCTGTATCAGTTGAGATCATATAGGTTTTTTTCCTATGTTCTGTTAACGTTATATATTACATTGATTAATTTTCTTCTATTGAACCACTTTTGTGTTAAGATAAATCCTACTTGGTCAGTACAGTCCTTTTAATATGATGTTGAATTCAGTTTGCTAGTAGTTTGTTGAGATTCTGCATCTATATACATAAGGGTATTGGTCTGTAATTTTCTTTTCTTGTGATGTCTGCCTGGCTTTGGTATTAGAGTTGGCCTCATAGAATGAGTTATGAAGTATTCCTTTCTCTTCTGTTTTTTGGAAGAATTTGGGAAGGATTGGTGTTCATTTTAATTTAAATGTTTGGTAGAATTCACCAATGAAGCCATCTCGTCCTGGACTTTTATTTGTTGAGAGGTTTTTATTACTGATTCAGTCTCTTTGCTTAGTATAAGTCTGTTGTGATTTTCGATTTCTGAGTCATTTAGGTAATTTGTATGTTTTTGGAATTTATCCATTTCATCTAAGTTATCTAATTTGTTGGTGTACAATTATTTATAGTATTCTCTTATAATCTTTTTTAAAAAAATTTTTGTAAGGTCGATAATAATGCTCCTACTTTCATTTCTTATTTTAGTTATTTATGTCTTCTCTCCTTTTTTTTTCCTTTGTTAGTCTAACTAAATATTTGTCAATTCTGTTCATCTTTTCAAAGAACCAATTTTTGGCTTTGTTGATATTATGTGTGTGTGTGTGTGTGTGTGTGTGTGTGTGTGTGTGTGTGTGTATATGTTTTGCTATCCTGTGTTTCATTGATCTCTACTTCAATATTATTTTCCTCTTTATACTAGCTAGATTTAGTGTTTACTTTTTTTTCTATTTCCTCAAGGTATAGTTTAGGTTATTATTTTGAAAGCTTTCTTCTTTTTTAATGTACACATTTATAGGTGCATATCTCCCTCTGAGCACTGTCATAAATTTTGGTATGTTTTATTTTCATTTGTCTCAAAATACTTTCTAACTTTTATTTTGGTAATTTCTTCCTTGACCCATTGGTTAAGAATGTGTTGTTTAATTTCCACATATGTGTGTTTTCCAGTTTTCCTTCTGTGCTTTTACTTCTAGCTTCATTCCACTGTGATTGGAGAAAATATTTTGTATCAACTTAATACTTAAAAATGTATTGAGGGCTTCCCTGGTGGCGCAGTGGTTGAGAGTCCGCCTGCCGATGCAGGGGACATGGGTTCGTAACCCAGTCCGGGAAGATCCCACATGCCGCAGAGCAGCTGGGCCTGTGAGCCATGGCCGCTGAGCCTGCGTGTCTGGAGCCTGTGCTCCGCAACGGGAGAGGCCACAACAGTGAGAGGCCTGCGTACCACAAAAAAAAAAAAAGAGACTTGTTTTGTGGCCCAACATATAGCCTATCTTGGAGAATGTCCCATGTGTACTTGAGGAAAATGTATCTTCTACTCTTGTTGGCTAGAGTGTCTTTATATGTCTTATTAGGTCTAGTTGGTTTATAGTGTTCTTTAAATCCTCTATTTCCCTACAGATCTTCTGTCTGGATGTTCTGTCCATTATCGAATGTGTTGTATTGAAGCCTCTAAATGTTATTGTAGAACTCTCTATTTCTCCCTTCAATTCTGTCAGTGTTTGCCTCATATATTTTGGGATTTTGTTGTTCGGTGCACATATATTTATAATTGTTATTTTTCTTGATAAATTGACCTGTTTAGCTGCATATAATGTCCTCCCTTGTCTCTTGTAACAGTTTTTGACTTAAAGTCTATTTTGTCTGATACTAGCATAACCCCTCAGCTCTCTTTTAGTTACCATTTGCATGGAATACCTTTGACCATTTTTTCACTTTCAACCTGTTTGTTTCTTTGGTTGTAAAGTGATTCTCTTGAAGACAGCATATAGTTAATAAATCATTTTTTAATCCATTGCACCAACCTCTGCCTTTTGATGGAGAGTTTAATCCACTTATATTTAATGTAATTACTGATAAAGAAGGATTTCTGCCATTTGATTTTTTTTGTATGTCTTGCATGTTTTTTTGTCCCTCATTTTCTCCACTACTGTATTCTTTTGTGTTTAGTTGATTTTTTCATGGTGAACCATTTTGACTCCCTTCTCATTTCCCTTTGTGTATATTTTTTAGATAGTTCTTTGTGGTTACCATAGGGATTATATTTAACATTCTAAATTTATAACAATCTAGTTTGAATTGATACCATCCTAACTTTAGTAGCATGCAAAACTCTGCTTCTATGCAGCTCAGTCTCCTCTTTTATGTTATTGTGATACGTTACATCTTTCTATCGTATGTGCCCAGTAATATAGATTTATAATTATTCTTATGCTTTAGTCTTTTAAATTATGTAGGAAATAAAAAGTGGAGGTGCAAACCAAAAATATGTTAGTTCTGACTTTAATATTTTCCTATTTAGTTACATTTACTGGAGATCTTTATTTCTTCATATGCCTTTGAGTTACTGTCTAGTATCCTTTCTTTTCAACATGAAGGATTTCCTTTAGCATTTCTTGTAGGGCCAGTCTAGTAATGAGCTTCCTTAGTTTTCGTTTATCTAGAAATGTGTTAATTTCTGCCTCATTTCTGAAGGACAGTTTTATTGGATATACAATTCTTGGTTTATAGTTTTTTCTGTCACTTCATGTCATTCCACTGTCTTCTGGCCTCCATGGTCTCTGAGGAGAAACCAACTGTTAATTTTATTGAGGAATGATAAGTACATGACAAGTCTCTTCTCTCTTGCTGTTTTCAAGATTTTCTGTTTGCCTTTGTCTTACAACAGTTTGGTTATAAGTATATTTATGTGCATATCTCTCTTAATTCATCCTCTTGGAGTTCATAGAACTTGGGTTTTCATCAAACTTGGAAAGTTTTCAGCCATTATTTCCTCAAATATTCTTTGTACCCCATTCTCTCTTTCTTCTTCTTCTGGAACTCCCACAGTGCATATGATGATCTGTTCAGTGGTGTCCCTTAGGTTCTTTCACCCATCTTTGTTTTTGCAGATCATTATGTTCTTCCCTTATGGCTTTATTTTTGTCTTTTCTTTCATGTTTTTAAACATTCTAAATCGTTATCTTGCAGTTTTCTTCAACTTTACTGTTATCTCAAGTTCTCGAGGTGCCAACCTCCTTGTTTTCTACGTCTGGTGATTTTCCTTAGGGCAGATGGTTTCCTTATGTGACTTGTAATCTTTTATTATGAGCTCATCTTCACTAAGGCTTAATATATCCTATATTATGCAAGTGTTTTTTTCTGTTTGGTGCCCCACAGTTTCACTGGTCATGGACCAATTTGGGGACTAATTCTTGGCTGCTTTACATTATTTATATAACTTTATAATCTACACCAGTGTGTAGTAAAGGCCAGGGGTTTATGTTTGTCACGGGAAACACTTCTTCTCATCTAGAATAAACCCTCCTTGTTGCTAATCTTACTGGTGGGTGAGTTTTTCTACTGACTCTTTCTTCAGGTGCTTCTGGGATTTCAGCTTCAGGTCTCAGTTATTTATGTTGTGATGGAACAAAACCACTTTCTCTTCCTAGAAGCCTCCAGTGCCTGTAGCCACCTCTGGACCATCATGGCACCAGGCCAAAGTTTACTATTCTGTCCTTGCCCTTAAATTTTTGTTAGTGCTGGTGATGTTGTTTTGAATATGTTCTGTATAGCATTTCTACGTGGTTTTAGTGGGAGAGGGCATCTGTATTTACTCAGCCTACTGTTTTGTAGGAAATGAAAAGGATGGCATCTTGAAGAATCTCTTCCTACCTCAGAAACTACACGCCTGATCTTTGAGGACTTAGTTCCTAGCTTCTTAACTTCACATCTCTGCATAATCCTAACTCTCTTCGTTTTATTTCTCATCATCCCTCCCAGCTACATTTCTGTCTTTCCTTCCTTGTTGTTTCAGCCCAGTCCTAGTTAGTGGGATTTTTCAGTGACCCTGACTTATATTCCCTTCCACTGGCAGAGCACCCAGGAAAATGCTTTGCACATTGTAGACATTAAAGCACTTACTGGTTTGTTGAGAATTGTGTGTTTAGGCTTATTTCTGACTTGGCACTGTCATTCGTTGCTTCAACAAATAGTGATTGAAAGCCTACTCTGCTAGGTCCTGAGAATACCACAATTAATTAAAAAAAACAGTCCTTGACCTCAGTGATAGGTGAGTGGGAGCAAGGAATTCATAAATAATGGACATATATACACTACCTAATGTAAAATAGATAGCTAGTGGGAAGCAGCCCCATAGCACAGGGAGATCAGCTCAGTGCTTTGTGACCACCTAGAGGGGTGGGATAGGGAGGGTGGGAGGGAGACGCAAGAGGGAGGAGATATGGGGATATATGTATACGTATAGCTGATTCACTTTGTTATAAAGCACAAACTAACACACCATTGTAAAGCAATTATACTCCAAAAAAAAATAATAAAATAATAATATTTACAACAGTATTGTTGTGCAGTAGTAGAGTGTATTTTTGGTAGAGCTGCATATGTAATATTATTTTTTCCAACTTTATGTTGAAAAATTTTAAATCTATAGAAAAGTGGCAGGATAGTATAATGAACACCTGAATACGTTTCACTTAGATTCTTAGCTGTTCATTAAAATGTTGCCACATTTACTTCATCCTTCTCACTCTCTCTAAAAATGTAAGTTGCAGACATCATAACATTTCACCTCTAAATACTTCCCTGTGCATCTCCAAGTCTGGGGTGGGAGGTGGGAGGTACTTAGGGAGAGATACTTGTGGTAGTGATGCCTAAGCTAAATTTTAAAGGAAAACTAGATTTTCGTTAGATGAGGGAGGTGATTAGTCCAGTAAGGTACAATAGTAAGAAACAACATGCTATGTGTGGAATAATAAGCTTTTTGGTGTTGCTAGAGAATATATTTCAGGGAAGTGAGACCCAGAAATGGAGTTGGAGATGTGGGCAGGATCCACTCAAAGAAAGACTCATTATATACCAATGCCCTTTTAAGGAACCTGGAATTTAACCAGGTTCCTTAAAAGGAACCAGGTGAATGATGAAGAGCTGCAGGGGACTGGACTGGTCAGTTTGTGTTTTAGATTGATCACACTGGAGTCTTGAGGACAGAACTCAGGTGCACAGGGATGGAGGCTGTGCATGGTGAGTAGCATGGTGAGAGCTCCTAAGGGCCTGGACTGGAGCACCAGTAAGGGGGTGAAGGGAAGACAGATTTAGGTTATAATTAGGATTAAAAATTGGCGGTACTCGTTAGATGTGGGGAATAAGGGAAAGGGAGACGTTCAGGATAATGTTGATATTTCTAGTTTGGGTGACTTGGTGAATGGTGGTGTCACCAACTGAAATGGAACACAGGAGGAGGAGCTAATACAGGGAACAAGATGATGAGTTTTGCTTGGAATGTGTTCATTTTAGGAATCTGTGAGATACCTGTGTGGAGCTGTCTAGCAAGTGGTCCAACAGAGCAGTTGGGAGTCAAGAGAGGCCTGGCCTAAAACTAGTGAGTTGAGCATCACCAGGACTTAGGTGGAGTTTAAGTGATAGGTAATTTTGAGCAGGATGGGTGTGCAGTGCAAGGAGCATGGGCAACCAGCAGAGACAAAAACAGTCCTCAGGCAGGTAGGTGGAAAACCAGGAGAATACAGAAGCACAGAAGCCAAGGGAGAAGTTTCAAAGAGTTTATGAAGCAACATCAGATGCAACAAAGAGTTTCAATAAGACGAGACTTGAAAAGTACCCTTTGTTCCAGGCTATTAATAGGTCATTAAAGTCTTAGAGCAGTTTTGGAACAGTGAAAACAAGCACAGTTTTTTGGGGACACAGAATTTTTCCTAAACCTTATCAGTGGGATAATTTCTCATTGTTTTAATATTGTCCAACATTATTTTCAAATTATAAATAATACTTTTATGCTATGATTTAGCAAAATAGTACCATTTTATACTTTCCTGAAACTTTTATCAATGTCATGGTTATTATCAGAAAATTAAGTTATTTAACTAGTATAAATGGTTAGATTGCTATTGTATTTTATCTGAAATAACTATTACACATATACAGTTCTGCCTTGGGGAACATGCTCTTTAAAAATAATGATCAGTGAGTATATGAAACCGTTAATAGCAGTTCATCATTTGTTAAAGTTCTCTGTGACATCCATTAAATTGATGTTTGCTCAAAATATACACTTCTAAAATTTTAGCATACCAAGTCTTTAACTTGAGAAGGAAAGCTTGATTTTTAAACAAACTTCCCTGTTCTATATCTTCTGATATCAACTTTGCAGATAATGTTCATGTGGTATAACAAATGTAGCCAGTTCTCAGTAACCTGTAAATATTTGAAATATTTTAGAAAGCCAACCGAGACAAGGAAAGCAATCAATCCCACAATCCCTGTACTATTATGTACCCTGTACTATGGCTTTTCTAAACAATTCAGTTATTCATTTTTAATAAGCAGCCCAACTAAGATACTGGTTTGAAAGTGTGTATATTTATAAAACCAGTTACATATGTATAATATGTGTTTGAGAAACTATTAATGAAAAGTAATTTGAGTCTTAAAAGGCCTATCATTATAAACATGGTGTATCTGTAATATTTGAGAAGGCCAAATGAAAATGTTACATTAAAACTTGAAGAAATTTTTACAAGGAGTTTTTCTTTTAAGAAAAGGATTTCATGTTAACTTTAAAATGCTGGACACTTTACATATATGATAGTGAAAATTACAGTGATTTTTAAAAATACAAAACAGGGAAACAAAACTTTCATCTTAACGAAACAGCAGCATAGGTGTTAATAAGAGAAGGTCATTAGGCTCTTCAAACATATTGTGTCCCACTACGTAATAGTTCACTAGATTAAATGAAATTACTGATTTCTGCCTCATTACTGACATATATATATGAGCAGTTTCTTTGGCACCATAGCACAATGTCAAAGGTCTTTGGTCTTTTCTTTCTTTGGAAGAATAAAAGCTTTCAGATGGCAAATCCCAGAAACCTTCACTTTGTGGCCTCTCGCATAGAATTACTAGAGAGGCATGCTTGAAAGAAACGTCTCATAAATCAGCAGGAAAGAGCCTTTACCCTGTAAGTCTTCTTAAAATCATCGACTACTAGTAGAATTCCACTAGAGGATAATATTCTGCTTTACCCTAATTTTGATAGCTTTCAGTAGGAAACAGTTTGTTGTAACATGCCTCTTTGTGTCCTCTATTTTATGGGAAATATCATTTATATTTTTAGTTAAAGCATTCAGTTTGAAATGTTAGAATATTTCACCTGTGTTAAATATATACATTTTCTACTTTCCTGTAAAAACCAGGTCTCCATGACATCAGGATGGACCGGTAGAGTTAGGGATTTGGGAATTCCCTGGCGGTCCAGTGGTTAGGACTCAGTGCTTTCACTGCAGGGGGCCCAGGTTCAATCCCTGGTCGAGGAACTAAGATCCCACAAGCTGCGAGGCAGAGCCAAAAAAAAAAAAAAGTTAGGGATTTGGATGTTTCCATCACTTAATTGGGTCATGTAACTAAAGCCCTTGCATCAATGACTGGATTTTCCACCTTTCATCAAGATGTTTTGGTATCATGTAGCTAAAACCACAATTTTTACTGTAGCTGGCACACCACTGTGCGCATGAGGATGTTACGAGACATGAATCCTATTGGAGAATAAAAAACCCTTTCAGTTTCATAATGGCAGCTTGAGTTTTAGGGATTAGCAAGTTTTATAAATATACACAGGCATACCTTGGCGATATTGCAGGCTCATTTCCAGACCACTGCAACGAAGTGAATATCGGAATAAAGTGAATCACATTAATTTTTTGGTTTCCCAGTGCAAAGTTCTTCTTACACTGTACTGCAGTCTGTTAAGTGTGCAATAACATTGTGTCAAAAAAAAGTGTATATCATAATTAAATACCTTGCTGCTAAGGTATTGTTAGCTAAGAGTTCTTCATATCTTTGTATGTTTTGTCTTAATAGATACCAAAAAAAAAGAGAGAAAGGTGAAAGAAATGATTTTTTTCCCCTAGTGGTATGGTCATTTAGAAAAAAAAAAAAACTAGATTATACTCTTTTCTTCAAAAGTAGATCCTCTCAGCTCTTGACTTTAAGATGATTTCCATATTATGAAGATTTTGCAACACCCTATTGAAATGCTCTTGAAATTTCAAAACTTCTCCAGTGAATCCTTGCCTCCCATGCAACTAAGGGTTAAATACTAGTTTAGTCACATGGATTAAGGAGGTAGGAAAAGCTTATGTATTTGGCAAAGGAACTGTCATTCTTCAGCCCATGGGTTGTTTATTCTGAATAAAAGCTTGGTTTTGGCTAACAACAAATAGGGCTATTACGATTGATATAAAATTTTATTTGGAGAATCAGCTAATTGTCAGTCCAAATTCATTTACACATTGGTGGCAAATAATTTTTATTTTCAAGCAGAGTGCTATCTTCTAATTATATGATAGCTTTTGGGTATATCTGAAAAAGCAAGATAGTGTGAACAAGTGTTGAGCATTTTAATAGCCATGCACTTGCTGAATAATTTACCTATGCCTTCTTCTTCAACTTGTGCCAGTTGAGATAGAAATAAATTGCTCATCTAAATGTTTTATCACAAAGTTTCCCTCTTAGTTTTTCTCTCACTTGGAGTTAGTGTTAATTGATATACCAAGCCAACAGCAGTTAAATTGCTTTTTGAGTTTCTTTCACTGCCTTTTTGGTTTAAAGATGAGCACTTTTTGACCTTAAAAACGTTATTTTTCCAGTTTGAATCCCCAATACTCAAGAGTTTTTTGGATAATTCCAGAGGACCCTGATGTTGGAATCCCAAATCAAAGACATTTATCCCCCTTTCTAAAGAAAAAGGGATTAGGAACTTCCTGTGGCTTTTGTAAACACTAAAAGCATCCTTTAGGGCTTGGAGTTGCCCTAAGGTCACTTTTACAAATGCTTCAAATACTTGCAAGGCCCCAGGTCAGCGCTCAACTTCTTGCTCTTGCTTTCAGGGATAAGGGATAAAATTCCTAATAGTCTAATAGATTTGTGTATAGAATCAATGAATCAATCAGATTAAAAACATAGTTGGGATTATCTAAAGAGAGTGTTCTTATCCCTGAAGGCCAGTGGAAAATAGACTGAAAATTCAGGTTTATTTTCCTATGATTTTGCCACAGATATGGTGGAAACTAATTCATTAGACAGGAAACAAATGTGAAAGCTTTGGCACTGAGATCTTAGGATGAAAATATTTTGTTTTAATGCATAGCCTGTCATTGTAGCCTCAATTAAACGATAGATACATTACTTAAAAGTTCATTTTTACATAATGTAAATATATAAAGACAGCTGATATGTAATTAAATGTTTTTGGTGTTAGATAATATGAAAAATATTCTATTTGAATAAATAAAAAATAAATTATTAGATTAAAACTTACAATTGTATTCAGTGTTATCATTATAGTGTCTTGTCTGTGTATTATAAAGCTCTGCTCAGAAAAAGTTAAGGAACTCTCTAAATAGATTTTCCGCAGTAGTCTCCATTGTGGGGTTGTCATTTGAATTCATTAAACAGAGATTTTTTTTTTCCTTGGCTGCATCGCATGTCGCTTGCAGGATCTTAGTTCCCCCACCAGTGATTGAACCCTGGCCACAGCAATGAAAGCCCCGAGTCCTAACCACTGGACTGCCAGGAAACTCCCTAAGCACAGAGATTTTTAAAGATTGTTTCCAGGTTTAAACTTTAGCAACATCAAAAGATGTTTATATATTTCTTTAAGGGGCTGCTGCTCAATTTTGATGCATAAAAACATGTTTTAGATAGGAAAGAAAAAAATGTATATCATTTCTTAAAGCTATTTTGTGTAGCTTTATTTTTTAAGTGTAAGTGGTTAAGAGATTTGAATAGTTGCAGTCTGAACTAGATCATGACACCTGAAACAACTTAATATTTCAAAGCTTATATGATGCGTAAGCAGGGGAAATAGTCTTTATTTAGAAACTTTAAGCTTTTTTCTCTACATTAAAAAAAAAAGAAGAAGAGTAACTTTTTGTCATCATGGGGCAGTGAGCTCATGCTTTGGCATATTCTCTCTGCTCCATATACATAGCAATGATAGGTTAAATATAAGAATAGAAAATTGAAAGACATATCCTGGCTCAAAAACAAGAGAAACATCTACAGAGACCAAAACAGAAGAGAAGTGTAGAGGGTTATGTGGCCTGAAGTTTTAGGCTTGGCCTTAGTTCTGGATACAGAACGATTTAAAAATAATTTGCAAAAAACCTAAACTATGAAGAAAAAATTGATAAATTTTATTAAATTTTTAAAAATTTAAAATTTCTGAATTTTGAAAAGACAGTATAAACCAGGAGTAAAATGAGAAACCACAACCAAGATATGTGCAGTGAATCTAAATGACAAAGGATTTGTAACCAAAATATATGAATAACTCATATAAATCAATAAAAAAAGAGACAAACATCATAGTGGAAAAAATATGAACAGGAGGCAGTTCACAGATCGCTGATAAACATGAAACTATGCTTAGCTCACTTGAAATCGGGGAAATGAAAATAAGTTTTTAAACTATAATGTTTTATATCTAGATTAACAAAAATCAAAACACATGGTATTTCCAAATGATAGCAAAGTAAGCTGATGGTAATCTAAATTGGTAGAACTATTTTAGAGAACAATTTGGCAATATCTGGAAAATTTGCATATGTTATATGCCCTTTGAATCACCACTTTCATTTCCAGGTAAATATCATAGGAAAACTCTTGCCCGTGTAGGTAAGAAGACTTACATAAGAATGCTCCTTGAAGCATCCTTTGTAATAATAAAAAGTTGGAAATAACTTACATGTCCATCAATAAGAAAATGGTTAATAAATCGTAGCATACTATATACAGTGAAATAAATCTGTTAAAATGATTAATTATATATACATCTCAATATGGATAAATGGCAAAAAAAGTTGAGCATAGAAATGAATTACAGAATAGTGTATGATGCCTTTGTATACAGATTGAAAATATGCAGAACAGTACAAACTTTGTTTATGAATACACAGATATTTAGTGATAGTGTAAAATATCCGTGGACTAATAAACACTAAATTCATGTTAGTGGTTACTTCTGGGGAGGGAAGGAAGAAGATCAGAGAAAGGTATACAAGGGGCTTCAACCAAATCTGTAATGTTTTATATTCTTTAAGAAAATTCTGGAACAAATAAAGTTAATATTTGATAAAGCTTAGTGGAATGTATATCAGTGCTTGTTGTTTTATAAGCACTTATATTACTTTTTTTTTTTTTTTTTTGCGGTACGCGAGCCTCTCACTGTTGTGGCCTCTCCCGTTGTGGAACACAGGCTCCGGACGTGCAGGCTCAGCAGCCATGGCTCATGGGCCCAGCCGCTCCGCGGCATGTGGGATATTCCCGGACCGGGGCACAAACCCGTGTCCCCTGCATCGGCAGGCGGACTCTCAACCACTGTACCACCAGGGAAGCCCACATTACTCTTTTATATGTATGAAATATTTTGAATAAACAATCTTTAGATGAGTGGTTTTAAATACATTTCCTTGTTTTGTCAGAGATAAAGTGTCCTATTAGTGGCCATCTGAAATTAGATTATCTTTTTTTTTTTTAAAGGATCAGTCTTTTTAATATATTTATTTATTTGGCTGCATTGGGTCTTCGTTGCTGCACGCAGGCTTTTTCTAGTTGCGGCAAGCGGGGGCTAATCTTCATTGCGGTGCATAGGCCTCTCATTGCGGTAGCTTCTTGCTGCATAGCACTGGATGTAGGTGCTCGGGCTTCAGTAGTTGTGGCACACAGGCTCAGTAGTTGTGGCTCACAGGCTCTAGAGCACAGGCTCAGTAGTTGTGGCACATGGGCTTAGTTGCTCCGCAGTATGTGGGATCTTCCCGGACCAGGGCTCGAACCCATGTCTCCTGCATTGGCAGACGGATTCTTAACCACTGCGACACCAGGGAAGTCCTAGATTATCTTATATTGCTGTAAATATTTTGTTTGCTTAAGTTATTTGACAGCTTATCTTAAAATTTTATCTTTACTGTCTTTTTTACTATCTTCTAAGTCTTGAAAGTACCTTGAATTTGCTTTAAAATGTATGATATAAAAGGATACTAATAATCTGAAATAACATCTACTCTGATATATGTTGAAAAATTAAAGCCATAACTGTGCTTGGCACCAAATTGTCTTAAGTTGATTCAGCATGGCCTTTGAGTTATCAATCAGGTTGCCACACGTTTAATTCATTTTGGGAGGTAGCGCAAGTATAATAACCAGACCATGAACTATTATTTTGGTTGCCTTAATGATCAAATTGGATCAACAATTAGGGGTTGAATCAGCTACCTTTAAGTTGGCTATTATAATATCCAAAGAAAGCAAATCCACCTGAGGTTTGTGTATTTGGTTGAAACGTATAGCAAAGCTGCATTCTGGAAAATCTTTGCTGGTACAGAAAACAACCGCCTATCTCTGAAGACTAAAGCTATTATTTGAGACAGGGGTCTTTGTCTGTCTTTGACCAATGGTCAGTGAACTCTAACCAAGCATTTCATTTCACCTTCTTGACCATAGTGTGGGTTGCCAGTGATTGATTCATTAACTCTCTAGCGTTCACATTCTTATGTCAAAGACTTATCAGTATAGGGAAAAAAGGTTCGATGTGAGGTTATTCCTTTGATTTAAATGCCTAGGATGAGTTGTGTGATTAGAGGTTACTCTGAGGCCTGAGAATGCCTTCATTGCTCCATTTTAGTTTGACCCAATTCAAGTCTTATATCCAGAATTATCTACCTTTTTCTTAACAGTTTCATCTCACTGTGATCTCTCCCTTCTCTGAACCTCTGTCTGTGTAACATTCATCTGAGAGCTGTCATCTACTTTTTACGTATCACTTATATCTGCATTCATTAAGTGGATGTTTTTTTGTGTATATACACATAGATACATAGATAAACATATACATAGATATACACACAATTACTAAAATTATTTTTATAATATATATACACATGTATATATATGAATGATTATAGGCTGAAAGATGAAACAAGGAAACCAATTATGGCAGGTTTCCAGTAGCCAGCTCAGAGATGGATGCATGAGTAACCATGAGAGCGAAAAAGAAAGTTTATCAGTTAGATTCACTACATAACAAACTATTCCTAACATGATGGCTTAAAACTGTAAATACCTATTATTACCTACAAGTCTACCGATCAAGTGGATGGCTCTGCTGGCATGAGCCATGATTGGCTGATCTCAGCTGGGCTCACTCATGTGTTTACAATCAGCTGGCTGCTGGGAGGAGTGGTGCTGGTTTGTTCAGGATGATCTCAGCCTGTGTGGTTGCCTGTTGGTTGGAATGATGGGAGAGATAGGACCACATGTTTTTCATCACCCACCAAACTATCCTGAGTTTGTTCACATGTCTTGGCAAGTTCCAAGAGAGTGGGGGGAATCACAGAAAGCTTCTCAAGGCTCTGGCATGGAATTAGCATGCTGTTAACTTCTATTCCATTCTGCTGGCCAAAGCAGGTCTCAGGGGCAGCCCAGATTCTAGAGGCGGGAAAGGAGCTCTTTCTTTACAATGGAAAGAGCATGGATTTGGAAAACTGAAGAATTTCAGGTACTTTCACAATCAGTATACTATAGATGGAAGGGATGTAAGAGAAAGTGTGGGAAGGAAGATTTGTTGATCTCTACCCTTGAAGATGAAGATTTAGGGCTTTGTTTTTAGATGGTGACATCATTAAATCGGATTGGAAAGAAAGATGGGATTGGTAGCCAGAAAGAAAGTGTTAGGGGGTGGGGAGAGGTAGAAAGCGGAAAGAATAGGAAAGAATATGAATGAGTGAGAAAGAGAATGAATTTAGTCCTGTCATTCCAAGCTTTAGGTGTCTTTGGGACATCTCGATGGAGACATTTAGCCATATTGTTGGTAGAAGTGAAGATTTTCTAAGAGAAAAGTTGAAGTCCAGAAATACATAGGTTTAGCAGTCATTAACACATTAGGTGCCAGAGGTTGATGGGGTTGCTAAGGAAAAGAGTAGTGTACAAAGATAAAGATAAGAGAACTGAAGACACAGCCTTATGTTTAAGGAGTGGGTGAAAGAAGAAGAGTCATCAACGTGTGTAAGGAAGTAGGAAAGAAAATAGTGATGTGGATGTAAGACAAGGAGGGAGTCTGAAGGTGAGGGAATTCCACTGTTGTAGATGGTGTGGAGTCCGAATCAGCTGAGGGTTGAGAAGCCATTTGGTTCATCACTGATGGTCATGGTGGGGTTGAGCATTGAGTAGGAGATGTAGTGGTAGAGGCGTGAAGTGAGAAAAAGGCAAAAGGCTTGAGATGGAAGCAAGCCCAAGAGACCATCCGTATGGGATAGGAAAGACATGAGTATATTTGTAAGCTGATGGTACCTAGGGATGAGGAAGAGCTGGAAGACAGAAGTTGTAAACAAATCAGTATTATGGAGGAATGGGAAGGGATGGACAGACTGAAATCCTTTATGTAGAATATTTCATTGAATCCTCACCATGACTCTATGAAATAAATTTCTCACCCTTTGATTAAGAAACTAAGACATAAAGCCATTAAGTAATTTACAGAGTCACAGCTATTAATCAGTAGATTTAAATTCAGTTTCTTTCTGAGCTTCTGCTCTTTTTGTTTTGGTTTTGTTTTTGGTGTATTTATACATGTTTAAAAAAGCATATCTACTATATACCCTTTTAGAGGGGAAGCGGCAAGTCTACTGAGGGCAGGTATAAGGTTTCACTTTTTCTTCTATCTCCCACTGTGTCATAGATAAAATTTGAGGGTTTACTATATTTTTGATTGACAATTTTGATTAGATTAGATAATCCGTATGTTTAAATTGATCAGGAATTGAGTGAATGCATTGAAAGAGGTGTAACGTTTTAGCTTATAGGTCTTTAGAGAAGACCTTTACATCTGTTAAAAATAGAATGATTTAAGGACAAATTAAAAGTATTTAAACATCCTGTGGTAAATATCCTAGATCAAGAAAACATTAAATTCTAGATACTGTAATCACAACCTAAATTTTCAGAAAGAGAGGCCTTTAAAGTCAGAGCTCTAGATCCACATCCTCCAGAAAAAGACACAAACTGAATGAGTAATTTTAGTGGTTTGGAGTTAGCAAACATTGTTCCATGGGGGAAAATGTCCTACGAATAACAGTTTGCAAGTAGACCTGTTTAATTCAAGTAGTAGCTAATAAATTATACACGTATGATGAAAAATATAGAATAACATTGCTATGGTAAGTGTAATTAAGTAGATTATTAACATTAAAACTAATAAGAAATAGTGTTTGACCATTGAGAATGAAGAAACTGGTGGAAATGTTTATGATTTTGAATAGGGCTTTCTGGAACTTTAAAAGGCTTTTGAGTATGCGGACTGATTTCTGTTTTTATTTTTGACATTACAGAAATAATACACGCTTATCATAAATATTGAAATAATAGAGAAAATTTAAGTTCTTAGTTCCTCCAGAGGTAGTCATTGTTAATGGTTATGTAGATTCTTCTCTAAGATCCCATAAGCTGCGTGGTATGGCAAAAAAAAAAAAAAAAAAAATTTAGGACTTTTTTCTGTGTATTTACAAACATGTATGTATGTCCACACATGCAGGGGTTTTTTTTCCTTCAGTTTTTAAAAATTTTATTGAAATATGATTAATACAAAATAAGCTGTACATATTTAAAGTACACAATTTAGTGAATTTGACATCTCTGTGTACTGATGACAGCATCACCACAGTGAAGATAATGAATGTACTCGTCACTCCCAAAAGTTGCTTTGAACTTTTGTCATTCATGCCTCCCCCCATCTGCAGGCAACCACTGATCTGCTTTCTGTTACTATTCATTAGTTTGCCTCTTCTAGAATGTTACGTAAATAGAATCATGTAATATGTATCCTTCTGTTTGTCTGGATTCTGTCATTCAACATAAATATTTTGAGATTCATCCATGTTATGTGTATATCAATAGTTCATTTTTTGTTGAGTAGTATTCCATTGTATAATATACCACTGTTTCTTTATCCATTCACTTGTTAACGGACGTTTGGGCTGTTTTCCAACAGTTTGGGGCTGTTGTACATAAAGCTGCTATGAACAGTCATGTACAAATCTTTTTGTGGACGAGTTCATTTCTCCTGGTTAGATACCTAGGAGTGAAATGGCTGGGCTGTATTTTAGGTATATGTTTAACTTTTTAAGAAACTGCCAATGGTTGTAATCCCATTAAATGCGCATGAATTGTTCTTTAACTTTTTTTCCCACATAATACACAAACACTTTATTTTTGTTATTGGCCTCCTTGATACTGTTGAATCATTACCGTGTCCTTACATCCATAATTACAGCCATAAAGAAATTTGATTAAACTATCTTTAAGGTCTCTTAGAGCTTAAAAAATTTCTGTAATTCTGTTAACTACTCATTTTCCCAGATAACCAAGAATTTAAAAAAAAACTTATTTCATAGCCCCAGCAGTGATCACTTTGAAGTAATCCTGGCTAGGCATATTTACTAGTATAGTCAGCTCCAGTACTTTGTCACCAAATTAAAATGTACTAGAAGCTATTGTCATAATTGTTTAGCAGTGATTGGCAGAGCCATGATTTATCCCTCTGTTTTTAAATTTTGTTTCCCTTTATTTGCACCATTCATTCCTGATCTGTTCCTTCTCGTTGTCTTTTTACTTGTCTTATCGCTTGTCATGGAATATTTTCCCCTGTATTTTTTCCATTTTGTTCTTTCTCTTTGCCCTCTTTCTCACTAATTCTTTTGCCTCTGTTTTCTTTGCCGTCTTACTCCACCTTTCCATAGATATACACACAGACTCCTATCGGCAAGTTCATATTTGTGGGAAAGGAAACTTCTAAAGGGCCTCCTGGGCAGGAATAAAGACGCAGACGTAGAGAACGGACTTGACACAGTGGGGAGGGGAAGCTGGGACGAAGTGAGAGAGTGGCATAGACATATATACATATATACACTACCAAATGTAACATAGATAGCTAGTGGGAAGCTGCTGCATAGCACAGGGAGATCAGCTCGGTGCTTTGTGACCACCTAGAGGGGTGGGAAAGGGAGGGTGGGAGGGAGGCTCAAGAAGGAGGGGATATGGGGATATATGTATACATATAGCTGATTCACTTTGTTGTATAGCAGAAACTAACACAACATTATAAAGCAATTATACTCCAATGAAGACAAAAAAATAAAATTAAAAATAAAATTAAAAAAAATAAAGGGCTGCCTATCATGAAATAGAAGGGGTTGAAAAACACTGTCTTAGTGACCTCTGAGCACTGGTATATGTCCAAAAATCATTCAAATTACCTGATGCCACTGATGGTCATTTCTTTAAAAGAAACTCAGTGTTTCTATTAAGCCACGTGGAAAATTTGCATTAAGCTATGAATAGCACTCCACACCAAGTTGGGGGATCCAGCTTTACAATTGGCTCTGAATGTGGTTGTATTTATATCAGGGTCACGGTCCTATTGGGATATCAGTCTTGGACCAGAGGGCTGTGAGGACTGAATGTGGGTAGCAGTATCATAATTTTTCTGTCTCTCTAAAAGATGCATTGCATAGTCAGACACGTGTAACTACATTTTTCCTGTTGTTATTAAGAAAATCAGTTTTATTGTCTTTTTCAGCAGGGTCATGTTTAAGTACAAAATCTTCTCTGTGACATTCACTGTAAGCCATCAAAGAAGAAATCGGGCTCTCTGGCTCTCTCCACTGTCAATAACAGGCATTTAAAAGCAGATTTTTATCAGTTAACTTTGCTGGAATGAATGTGACACTTGACAACAGATGAGATATGAGCTGCAAGTTTCTTTGACCCCATTTCTATAAACTATGCATTGTTTTGAGTTGGCTTATTGAACATATTATAGGGGATTTCTATATGATTGTGGCCCAGAATTCTGTGCTTTTATTCTTCTTAGCTTAAGGTTGCATATAATTAACAAAAAAATATTCTGAAAGAATGTATGCTTTCTTCATTTAAAAAATGGTTTGTGAACAGCAAATACAGACTGTATCTCCCCTACCCAAATAATTCAAAGGCTGTTAACAGGCCAGATAAGAGTTTGAGTTAAAGAAACTGTTTAGGGAACATAGTTGCATAAACTTGATTTAAATCACTAGTTGGATATGGTTAGATATGGATATGGTGCTTTTGTCCTAAAGAAGGTGCATTCTTGGTGTTTGAGATAACGTTAAATGTTCCTTCTATCATTGGGAGCCTCTGTATAGTTAAGGAAGCACTTCTTAAAAAATTTCAGCTTTATTGAGGTATAATTGACATATAAATTGTAAGATATCTAAAGTGTATGTCATGGTGATTTGATGTACATTATGAAAGAACTCCCTTCATCTAGTTAATTAACACCTCTATCACCTCACATATTTATCTGTTGTGTGTGTGTGAGAACATTAAGTTCTCCCCCCTTAGCAAATTTCAGTTATACAATTTAGTGTTACTAACTAGAGCCACCATGTTCTAAATTAGATCCTCAGACCTTAATAATTGTAGAGCTGAAAGTTTGTGTTCTTTCACCAGCCTCTCCCTTATCTCCCTCACTCCCCAGCTCTTGGCAAACATAGAAGAAGAGAGTAGAAAAGTGGGAAGCATGTTTATGAAACAATCATTCTCAAACATCAGAATCCAATAGGAAGTACACCATAAAAAGACCACATTGCATTTTTGGCTACTCATAGTTAATTTCCCATATTGCTTTCAAATCCAATCGTGTATATCTTTTGCTTAGAATAATTCAGTGGCTTCTAATTGCCTTCAAAATGCAACCCAAATGCTTAGAGCCGTGCTTCTCAAATTTTAAAGTGCATGTAAGTCACCTGAGCATCTTTAAAAAATGCTGATTGGCATTTGGTAGGTCTGAAGTGGGGCTTCATATTCTGTATTTCAAACAAATTCTAAGGCTTTTCCAAGGACCACACTTTGAGTAGCAAAGCATTAGAGCATAAATTGGCAAGGTTCTTCATTATCTGGTCCCCCCCTGCTCGGCATCTACATCCTTTACTACTCTGTCGCTCCATATCTCCACCCTACCTCACCCTCTGACTCTT
This sequence comes from Orcinus orca, assembly GCF_937001465.1. Lineage (NCBI taxonomy): Eukaryota > Metazoa > Chordata > Mammalia > Artiodactyla > Delphinidae > Orcinus > Orcinus orca. The sequence continues at coordinate 102,664,811 of NC_064560.1, forward strand.
CTTCACGCCTTAAGTTCCTATCGCATGGAATTTCTGTTCTCTGAATGTGTTATGCGCTCTTGTTGCTCTGTGCCTTTGCGTACTCTCTACCCTACGCTGGGACTACTCTTGATAATCCCTTGCTGCTTACTAGGTCTTCAACCCTCAACCACACGTCACCTCCTCTTCAAAGCCTTCCCTGATTCTCAATCTTGATTTGATGGCTGGGGGATGTTAGAGCATCCTGTGGGTTGTACTTTTTTTTTTTTTTTTTTTGCGGTACGCGGGCCTCTCACTGTTGTGGCCTCTCCCGTTGCGGAGCACAGGCTCCGGACGTGCAGGCTCAACGGCCATGGCTCACGGGCCCAGCCTCTCCGCGGCATGTGGGATCTTCCCGGACCGGGGCACGAACCCGCGTCCCCTGCATCGGCAGGCGGACTCTCAACCACTGCGCCACCAGGGAAGCCCAGGGTTGTACTTTTATGGAGGGCTTTAACAGTGTAATGTTCTTAGATTCTGAGTGTTCTTTAAAGAATGGCAAATGGATTTACTTGGAATAGACAAGATAAGTCTGTATTGGAGAATAAAGTGGAAAGTAGGATAAATAATTGTACAATTAAATTGATGTTGCTGAAAAGTAAGTAGAGGGAGAAAGAATTGCTGACAGAAGATCCTAAAAGTCCTCACTGATGATTCTGAGAGTGATGTAATAGCCAATCAACTGAAAGGTTGGGGAAATATGTTTTTGCTGTTATTTCTTGGAAGTTTTAAAGGAGAACAAATTGGAGGAAGGGAAACTGCTTGTCTTCTGTGCATCAATGTCTGTTTCCTACTGGGGAATAGACTCACAAGGCCAGATTTGTGTTACTTCTCTGAAGTGCTATGGGGGACTCCTTGTGTGGACTCCTTATGTCTCTCGGGCTGCAGGCTGGGTGTAATTCAAATAAACAAAAAAAACAAAAAAACACCATTTTGACTCATGTCTCCACTATTTACTAATTCTGTGACCCTGAGCAAGTGGATTAACCTCTCAGAAGATATTTCTCTACTTGTGTGTAGAAGTAATATTACTTATCTGTTAAGGTTTTCCTGAATATTGAGTTGATGTATATAAAATGTATAGTAGATTAATTCTCTCTTCTCTCCCTTTTAGTACTGTGTGGTCAAGCCTAATAAAAAAGTGAGCTACTGTGTCATTAAAAGACTCCATTGTGGGGACTTCTCCGGTGGTCCGGTGGGTAAGACTCCATGCTCCCAATGCAGGGGACTGGGGTTCGATCCCTAGTCAGAGAACTAGGTCCCACATGCATGCTGCAACTAAGACCTGGCGCAGCCAAAATAAAAAAAAATAATAAAAAGAAAGACTCCATTTTGTTATACACAGGTAGCTTAGAACTCAAGGTTCATTTTATGAGTTCACTTTAACAAGATCATCTGATGTGTGTGTATACATTTTTTTCTGTTATCAGCTAAATAGGCTTCGTCTTCAACAGCTCTTAGAAAATGAAAGAGATACCCAGACATTTCACAGTGATTGATTCCCGGTTTATGAATTGAGTTTCATATGTAGACCATTTAATTAATCTAATAAATTATGATTATGTAAACTTTAATGAATTGTATTGTTAAACAGGCATTTACTAAATATCCACTGAGTGCCAGTTTATTATGTGAAAGAGAAAGGAAAACCAGGCCTTTTATAATCTGAGAAAGCAACATATAAAACAACAGTGGAAAAGAATATTGTAAGGTTTATCAGTAAATAATTTAATACACTGCAGTTCTTGAATTGTTGTAAATGTCCTTTTGATAATCACTTGGAAAAGCAAAACTAGCCCTAGTAGGAATATTTTTCCTTTAATTTTGGTGGATTTTGTGATTTTTTTCCCATTATAAATTTGTAAACAGATGAAGTTGCTAAGTGACATGAATTTTGTTACAAAACCTCACTCTTCTTAATGCTTTTTTGATCCTTCTGTTTCTCTGACTGAGGCAAAGTGTAAAATTGCATGGAATGTTCTTCCTGCACAGTTGAGCTATTAAGCAGAACTAATTCTTTATGGAATGACAACAAGGCATAAGAAAGGCATTTCTTGGATTAGGCAATATAAGGCAATCACTTGGCAAACGCTGAAGGGGAAGTGGTATCGGAGAAGACAAAGCAACAGCACTTTTTCTCTTCCCCTTGAATTCATACGAGCCACACAAGTTGAACGGCTTTGAAGCTGGTTAATGTGGCTTACTATGCATGTTTTTTCTGTACCATTTCCTGCTTGTTTTTGCCAGCAGAGGGGCCAAGAATAATCACTTGATAAATGCATTAGCATGTCTCATACACTTCTGTGACCACACACTGTTGCTGGGAAGACAGATAATTTGAGAAGAGGAAAATCCCAGTTGGGGATGTCTTTCAAAGTGAGATCAGACTTTACTCCCAAACTAACAGGATTCTGTCTAGATTATGAGAGTACCATATGGAGACTGATTATTTAAAAAAAAACTTTTTTTAACTCAAGATTAAGTAACAGTTGGGAAATGTGAAAGGCAAAGTGAATAGTGGTTTATTTTCATTTTATCAGTTCTAGAATGGAAGACAAGGAATGTTGGTAGTAATTTTATGATGGTTAAACAATTATAGAAAACTGATTTTCTTTCCTTGGATTTTTCCTGTCGACAGCATGCTCCTATTTATTTGCTTAGATGTGTGATTTTTCCTTCTTCCTAATCTCTTCGTTAAATTCCTACCAAGACAAACTCTTTCTCTTACAGCATCACATTTCCACATCTGCTTATGGTGTTCTTTATGATTCGGTCCTGAGAAGCCACCCTAATGGCCTGTTATTCTCTACTTACTGCTGATCTCTTTAGGGGGAAACACCATCAATTCAGCAGAACGTAAGTCCAGGTGCAGCTAAAGAGAACTGTGTATTAGCTGTAGGTGAAGATGCCAGAAGTGGTTGTGACTTCAACATTGAAAATCTTCATTCAAATAACTCTTTTCACCTTTGCTTTAGGAGAGTGGAAGTGCAAATGTGGCACAGATGCGTGTGCAGAACAACACACCTTTATTTTAACATGCAGTGGGACAGTTTAATACTGAAGGAGGTCTCAGATGTTCAGCTGTCTTGGTCAAACAAGAATTCCAAAACCCTGTAGCTAATCTAGAAAATCTGTTTCTCATGTGAGATACCTTGGATCAAACCAGTTGGTTCCAGGACCAAATTCTAAACAATTTCAAGCCTGGCCTGATGGCATCTGTGTCAGGTTGAATACTATGAGATTCTCCAAGATGGGCTCAGAATGCCAGGGGGCCTAGAGCTGACAAGTGTCTGCAGGATATGCTGGGTCATCAGCCTGTGAAAAAGGTCTGTGCAGGAGTTGCAGTCCTGCAATGTGCTGCTGACATCAAGAGGCAGGGAGCTGGGCTGGGATACTCGGAAAAGGCTGGTTGTTCAGGTGTATGCCTGTGTGTGTGTGTGTGTGTGTGTTGCCTTACTGACTCCCCACTCTTCTGGCCTCTCAGCAGAGGTGTGACTGCTCTCCCACCACTTCAGCAGGTGAAGGGATAGGAGGACTGTAGGTTCCTTATTCGTCCTGTTCCTCAGGAACATAGATTCATTTCTAGTTATTAGGATACATATTTTTCTATATACTTTTCATGTATAGTATTCTAAAGATAATGTAAACTTAGGTTCACCATGTTAGTCCTTCAGATTATTATTGTGTGCACATTATACTGAATGCACTCCAGATGAAGGGGGTGATGACCGAACTGAATGTATATGTACCCTAGGACATATTTTATTCGTGTGTTTCTCAGGGCCTTTTGTATCTATGGTGTTATGCCAGGAATATGAAGATGAAAAGACAGATTCTGCCTTGTGGTGGAAGCAGAAAGTAGAGCCTATAAAACAGTGAGACAAACAGGATACTCCAGGCTCCTGGGAGTGTATAAGAGTTCTGTAGTTTTATTTGGGAAAATCAGGTGCATCCTCACAGAAGAAGTGAAGATGGTCTGCAGGACTTGGCATTTAAAATTGATGTGTACTGTCAACTTGCTTAATTTATAATTCTTTATTAAGAGTGATGAGAAAATTAAAAGTCTCTGTTTTATAAGGAACATAGCCTTTTTGAAATTTATTTTTTAATTTACATACAGTGAAAATTATTTGGGTCCACAGTTCTATGAGTTTTAGCATATGCACAGTTGTGTAACCTTCACCAAGCTCAGGATACGGAATGGTTTCATTGCCCCAAACCTTCTCTCATGCTGCCTATGTCGTCATACCCTTCCCTCCTCCTGACTCCTAGAAGCCACTGTATTTTGCATTTTCCAGTACGTCATATAAATGAGATTATACATTATATTACCTTTCGGGTCTTGCTTCTTCCACTTAGCACAGTGCCTTGAGATTTAACTATTGAATATGTTGTTGAGTGTTTCAGTAGTTCTTTCCTTTTTATTGCTGAGTAGGGTTCCATAGTATAGATTTACTGCAGTTTATCCATTCACCAGTTGAAGTTGAAGGACATTTCGGTTATTTATGTTTGGGGCAATTATGTGAATGCACCTTTGATCAATTTTCTCGTACAGGTTTTTGCGTGAACATAAATTTTCATTTCTATTGAGTAAATATTTAAGGTAAGAATGCAGTAAGTGTGTATATAATTTTATAAGAAATTGCCAAGTTATTTGCCAAAGTGACTGTACCAATTTGCATTCCCATCGGCAGTGTTTGAGAGTTCCAGGTACCCCACATCCTCATCAGTTTATGGCTTGTCTTTTCATTCTCTTAGCAGTTTTTCTTTTCAAGAGCAGAAGTTTTTTTGTTTTGATGGAAGCCAATTTACAGTTTTTTTCCTTGACAGATTGTGTTTTTTATGTCCTATCTAAGAACTCTTTGCCTAACCCAGGTCACAAAGATTTTTCTATGTTTTCTTCTAAAGGTTTTATAGTTTTGTGTTTCACATTTAGTTCTGTGACCCATTTTGAGTTAATTTTTACATAAGGTATTAGGTGTAGGTCAAGGTGCTTTTAATGTTCCAGGCACTGTCCTAAGTGCTTTACACTCAATACCTGATGAATTCATAAAAACTCTTTTAAGAATCCTATTTGACATAACAGAATGTGTTTATGAAGAATAAGTAGGGAATTCCCTGGCAGTCCAGTGGTTAGGACTTAGCGCTTTCACTGACGTGGGCCCAGGTTCAATCCATGCTCAGAGAACAGGCTGCACGTGCAAGCTGCCTGGTGAGGCCAAAAAAAAAAAAACAAAGTAACTTGCTCTGGGTTATACAGTAAGGAGTGATACAGCCAAAATTACGTTAATCTTCTCAGGGAGATAAGAGGCAGAGTTTTTTTGATGTAATTAAGGGGTAGGTGGTGATGTGGTTCACTGAGTTTACTTAGGAAACCTTTATCAAGTGCCTGTTGTATACAGGCCACTGTTCTAGCAATATACAGACGAGTAAGACATGTCTCTAAACTCAGGTAATTTACAGTTTAGGTTAAAAGTGACTGGGGACTTGAATAAATTGGAAGGGTAGAGCATTTCTGAAACTAATTCTTTTTTTTTTTTTTGGCGGTACAAGGGCCTTTCACTGTTGTGGCCTCTCCCGTTGCGGAGCACAGGCTCCAGACGTGCAGGCTCAGCGGCCATGGCTTACGGGCCCAGCCGCCTCGCGGCATGTGGGCTCTTCCCGGACCGGGGCACGAACCCGCGTCCCCTGCATCGGCAGGCGGACTCTCAACCACTGCGCCACCAGGGAAGCCCCTGAAACCAATTCTTAATATGAGTTAAGAGAATTGTTGAACAGTACTGAGTGGCCCAGATGACAGTGGGGACTTGATGAGCTTTGTGTCATTCTTTCCAGACAAAGAAATTGCGTTTGGGGAGTGCCAAGTCTGGCATTTGCCAGGATAGGCTTGATAAAATATCAAAGAAGCAAAGAATTCTCAGGTGTTATTAAAGGTATCTTTCAATATGAATACAGTAGGAATAGACAGAAAAATAATCTAGTCTGTGGGAAGTTTGCATATAGCAGCTATTTCTGAAAGTCCCTGTTCCCAACTTTGTTACAGAGTTTCCAGCCTTCATTTTGTTTATATTTATTTGGAAACATTTTGATTTAAACATTTCCTTTGAAAAGCAAATGTATACCTCTTAGCACCTGGTTGTCAGAATTGCCATAGATTCAAGCAGGATACTAAATTCACCAGAAGTCAGATAATAAACCACTTATACAATAGCTGTTGCATACTCAGTATGGATTTTAAAAAACAGGTCGATATGCAAGATGTAATGATCGCATTACATTATTTTTATTAAACAGATGAATTGTTTTCTGTAAAATAACTTTTAAAAAGTTCAGATAGCTTCTTGCCTAGTCTTAAGGCTATAATAAGTTTTCAACTTCTGTTTGAAACTTGTACCTTCGTTGATTTTTATCTCAGTAAGTAAAGCATCAGGTACCCTGGTTTGATTAAATGCTGGATCAGGTCTCTTGTTTACTTCCTGTTAGTTGCAGGTCAGTCTTCAAGTTTGAAGACTCAAAGTGAATTGAACCTGATGAGGTAACAAGTTATAACTATGTTTTGATTAGTAAATCCTGGAGTAGACAAATGCATGATTTGAAAGACCAGTTTCATAGAAATAAACTTTAAGCTAATATACATAAAACTCCATAACTAACTCTGAAATTGTGGACATTTGAGTGTTTGAGATAGAAATCTCGTTTCCTTGATGAGCTATTTGTAGATTTCTCCAGAGCTACTGATTGGTGACTTAGAGCCATGGAAACAGCACAGAAGTATTGGAACATGACTACTGGCTACTTAGGACTCCCCCAGGAGGGGTGGGGTGGTAGCAACTGGTATAGTCCTTGACCAGCTGAGGCCTCCAGATCCCCTGGCTGATGTGCAGCGTTAAGACCACCAGTGTAAACCCTGCGTTCAGGTTCTCACCAACTGAAGTTTTTTCTGTTTAGTGAAAGAATATTTTAAATGTAATTTACAAAAGAGAATTATGTTTTCTTACATTAGGGAATAGTTTGTGAACTTATTTTAAATTACTGGAAGGCTTGTCATTTCAGATTGTGTATTCATAATTTTTAGTTGGTTTTAACATCAACATGTATCAAGTATTTTATTCATTGCAACTTGAAAGAAGCATGAATGGCGCATTAGTTTAATATTACAGTCATACATTTCCAAGGTGGAAACATTAATATGTTGGTTTCTGATCAAATAAAAGTTGGGAGAACATTTTCTTCTTAGCATTTTTTTTTCCTCTTAGCGTTTTGATCCTTTTTTTTTTCTGACTGTAAATCATAGAAGCAAATGATTAAGTAGACAGGTGAAGAGGTGGAAGTCACATATAAAATAGGCACTTACGTTTATTGTGTTTGCAAGGTTGTTTCTGAGGACGGGTGCATGTTTCTTGAGATCTTGTTTCTCGCCTATTTTATAGAGCTCTGGCCTCTTAACAGCACTGCTTTAATGACTTCTTGTGGGGCTCTTGGTTTATGTTAGCACTGACTGGGGAGGGAACAAAGAGGTCAGGTTTCACGAGAAGGCTGTAGACTTGTAAAATCATACCTAACTGGCAGAAATGAAGTCGACATCAAGGAGAAATCAAGATTTGCATAAGAATACAAGATGTTTTTCCTTGTAAATAAGTACGGAATGTTTTGATAATGCTGAAAATAGTTTGTCTAAAGTTTTAGGGGGGACTTAAGACTCATTGTAAAGGATGTATTCATTTACTCAGTTTAACACCACACTTAAAAAAATTAAAATAGAAAAACAAATACTTGCCGAGAAACAAAGTTTAAGACTGTCATGATATATCATATTTTCTGAAGTTTCTAAGTTTTGATGCAAATTTTTAAGTAATTAATTTTTTTATTGAAAAGTGGGTTTTATTCAGATGGTTTTTTTCTCATCATTTTTCACATTGAAGGCACTGACTGGGGAGGGAATCAAGTATCCATAGATCATGGGTGATAGCTACCCAAAGAATGATAAGCTCAAAGTACTAAAAAGGCAGATAAAAATTAAGGATGAAGGATTTTTTTTTTTTTGGCCTCGTTGCGCAGCATGTGGGATCTTAGTTCCCTGACCAGAAATCAAGCCTATGCCCCCTGCAATGGAAGCGTGGAGTCTTTACCACTGGACTGCCAGGGAAGTCCCAGGATGAGGGATTTTATCAGGTAGTGGAGCAATGGTAGAAAATTTATGCAGACTCTTCCTTCAGTCTATGCCCCGTAAGGCATATAAAATTTATTTTTAAATGTCATTAATTTTTCTTAATTATGTTGTTTTGTAGGAAAAAATATAAGTACAAAATACATAATTCCACAGCTAGAGATCCTCTTGTAATCTAGCCCCTTATTATTTCATCATTGAAGTAGGGGATTTTATCCTCTTCAAATAATTTATCTATTCACGTTAAAAGTGGGAAAATTATTTCTGTTTCTTTACATTTAAAAAAACTGTATTTATTTATTTAGGCTGCATTGGGTCTTAGTTGCGGCATGCAGGATCTCCGTTGCGTCTTGTGGGACCTTTCATCGCAGCACTTGGGCTTCTCTCTCGTTGTGGCACACGGGCTCCAGAGTACATGGGTTTTATAGCTGCGGTATGCAGGCTCTCTAGTTGCGGGGCACGGGCTTAGTTGCCCCGACCATGCATTGAACTGCGTCCCCTGCATTGGAAGGCAGATTGTTAACCACTGGACCACCAGGGAAGTCCCTGTTTCTCTACACTTTATGTACCTTTATGTAAAAGCTACATAGTCTGGCTTAGTAGAAAGAAAAGAAACTTTAAAATCTTAGAGTACCTCTACCTTTGTTAGGGTTTTAAAATTTATTTTTACTGTATAGTGGTCACTAACATCCTTTGTTTGACTTTCTTTAAGTTATCGTTCTGAAAGCAAAACCAGTGTATTCATAGCAAGATATCCTATAACTATTAACTACTTCTGGTACCACTGCTAGGAGTTTACTAGGTGCCAAGCAGTGCCTTAGTACCTGCTTATATTATTGTGTGTGTGTGTGTGTGTGTGTGTGTGTGTACACACATGTTTATGTATATATAATGTTATTCTTAAAATATTCTTATAAAGTATTATTATTATCCCCATTTTACTGGGGAATACTGAGGCATGGAGTTGGGTAACTTCTCAGGGGCACACAGCTCATGCATGCAAAGCTGTGATTCTAACCCAGATCTTTAGATTTTAATACCTGCACTCTTAACCTCAAGGCTATGCTGCTGCCCCACCTCCATAAATTATGCCCTGTATTGTACTGGACTTTTTCCTGATTTTCTTTAAACCAGCTAAGATTAAATTTTAGCATAGTTTTAATATCATTTACCTCAGTTTTCTAATGCCTTAATTTCTGTCATCAAGAAATGAAAATAAGTTAAGATTGGAAAAACAGTAAACACTTTCTCCTAATCTCATTGCAACAGAGCCTCAGAAGTAGGAAATCCTTTTCTCCACTAATTTTACATGTTATACATTGTTATTTTTATAGGCCACTATTATAAAAACTCATGCATATCTTTCTTTAAATCTTAACCACAGCCTAACATGTGAAACATTAGTTTAAAAATCAGGATGGGGGGCTTCCCTGGTGGTGCAGTGGTTGAGAGTCCACCTGCCGATGCAGGGGACACAGGTTTGTGTCCCGGTCCGGGAAGATCCCACATGCCGCGGAGCGGCTGGGCCCGTGAGCCATGGCCGCTGAGCCTGCGCGTCCGGAGCCTGTGCTCCACAATGGGAGAGGCCACAACAGTGAGAGGCCCGCGTACCACAAAAAAAAAAAAAAAAATCAGGATGGGAACTTTCCTGGTAGTCCAGTGGTAAGGAATCCACCTTCCAATGCAGGGGATGCGGGTTCAATCCCTGGTCAGGGAACTAAGATCACACATGCTGTGGGGCAACTAAGCCCACACGCCACAACTAAGCTCGTGCACCACAATTACTGAGCTCGTACGCCTCAACGAGAGAGCCCACACGCCACAAACTACAGAGCACACGTGCCCTGAAGCCCTCACGCCACAACTAGAGAGAGAAAACCTGCACGCCACAACTAGAAATAAGCCCGAGAGCTGCAACGAAGAGACCGTGTGCCACAACGAAAGGTCCCACATGCCTCAACAAAAGATCCTGTGTGCTGCAACTAAGACCCGATGCAGCCCAAAAAAATAATAAATATTTTTAAAAATTAAAAAAAAATAAAAATAAAAATCAGGATGAATAGATATTTGAAACTGTTGACATTATTAATCTCTGGCCTCATTTTATAGTTTCCCAGTCTTCCTTAGCATGGCCAGTTTCTTTTCGTTCTCATCAAATGAGGATCTGTGATGCAGATGCATCAGTCCATCCGATCTCTCTTCCTACATTCTCTGTTCAGGCACCATAGTATCCCCCAACCTTCCAGGTGTGTAGGCCGGAAACCTCAGAACCACTCGGGTCTTTCCTCCTGTTTCCCTTGAACACCTTGTGGCCACATCGTGTTGTTCAATGCACAGCATCTTTTGTATGTGCCCTGCCTTCCATTCCAGTCATCTCTGCCATCATTGAAACCCACAGCTGGTCTCTCCTCCTCTTTCTAATGGCCTTTTAACAGGTCTCCCTGCCTCTAAGCAGTATCTCTGTATAGGTATTTGACTGTTTGATGATCAAATGTACATGGGCTTAGAACTAGGAGAATAATAATAAAGGAATAGCTAATATTCCCATGAGGTAAACTAGTTTTTTTAAAATAGATTTAAAAGAAATGCTTGCTTCCTCCACGGGTTTGATCCCTGGTCAGGGAAGATCCCACATGCTGCGGAGCAACTAAGCTCATGTGCCACAGTTACTGAGCCTGCGCTTGAGAGCCCACGAGCCACAACTACTGAGCCCGCCTGCCACAACTACTGAAGCCCGTGCACCTAGAGCCCGTGCTCTGCAACAAGAGAAGCCACCGCAATGAGAAGCCCGTGCACCACAATGAAGAGTAGCCCCTGCTCGCCACAACTAGAGAAAGCCTGTGCGCAGCAATGAAGACCCAACGTTGTCAAAAATAAATAATAAATAAATAAAAGATCTAAAATACTTAAAAAGAAATACTTGATTCCTAAATAAATTTTAGACTGATTCAATTTACATGCATATATCTATATTTCCTATCTTTAACAGATTCCTAGAAATGGAAATAATAACTACTTGAGATGAGACCCATAGTTTCAAAATCCTAGTACACCAGAGTTTAAAGGTGTTATTTGTTTTGGAAATTTGGGAATTTAACACATATTCTTACCTAGCTAGAAAGCCAGTGCATATGAACCTCTATTTGAGCAGCAGAATTGCTTGGATGTAGAACCAGTAAGTTTTGCCTTCCACAGAAAGTTTGAGAATCTCAAGCTTTTACTGAGAGAATTCACATGGGATCTTTGGAGATTACCTGGATTCAGATCACACCCTCACCTCACTGGCTGCAGAACCTTAAGGAGGTTGCTAATCTCCTTGTGTCTCAGTTTCCTGAACTGACAACTAGGGTAATAATAGTTGTGAGGACTAAATAAACTAGAATATGTAATGTACTTAACTTGCTGCCTTGCAATAAAGTATATGTTAACCTATAGTTATTTCTGTCATCATTATAACCTCTGTTCTGTGCTTTCATAATATTCCATAATTTTCCTTCATAGCATTTATCACAGTTTGAAATTACTATATACTTGCATAGTCATTTAGTTAAATGCCTTTCTCCATTGCTAGACAAAGATCCCTGAGGGTAGAGCCTCTGTTAGTTTTGTTCATCATTGGATCCTTGACATCTTGAACATACTAGGCACTGAATAAACAATTGTTGCATGAATGAATTTAGAAGAGATTACTGTAGTCGAGAATTGTTCTAAAATAAGTGTGATTAAAATCCTTTTCTAGAATAGGGAGACAGTTAATCTGGCCCATTATTTTATGAATAATTGCTTGATTCAAAGCCTGTCAGCAAGGGTTAACTACACATTAAATGAATGGTTTGATTATAAAATAGTGAGATTGATATTAATATATGACTCATGGAGATTAACTTCTTTGTGTCAAAGTTACAATGTATACCTTTAATAGCATAAATACTCACTTTTTTATATAACTATTTTACACTGACTATTTAAATACTGTTGCATGCTTACCATATAAATAGTTTGGGAGTAATTGATGCCAGACTACTTCTTTCTTTGGTGAGGTGGGGTTGTTAAAAGCCTGCTGACAAATCTCATGTATTGAGAATGTACCCAGTGAAAAAGAGTTAAAAATACATCGTTAGTAGAAAGAAAGATATCAGTTCCTTTCGATGTAACAAAGATATATACGTACATTCAGTTTTGCTAGTAATTAGGCTAAGCAGTTTAAAGATTTAGAAGGAGGGTGACTAAGACAATGCTTTTGGACAGCATTTAAAATTGATTCACATTCTTTGTGAGATTGTGTTGTTCATGGTGGTTTTAGCAGTAATGGTTTGACTTACAAGAGCATTTGAATTGATAGATGGAGGCCACTTACGAGTCAAATGCAGCCCATATCAAACACTGTTGTATGTCTGGAGGATGTTTGTGAAAGGGGAAGAGGGAAAATGAGAGCAGGGAGACCAGACAAGAGACTGTTATAGTGATTCCATTGAGATATGTTGGGACAGGGATACAGGAATGGGTTTAATATATGTTTAGGAGTTAAAATCAGTGGAAAGTGGTGATTGATGGAAGAGAGTGCAGGGTGAGTCGCTGCACAGTGGTGTGACCGACTGAGGTAGAGATACAGGCTGGGAGGAAAGAAGATGATTTCATTTGGGACACGATGAGTTTGAAGTACGTTTTATAACTTCCAGGTGAAGAAGTCCAGTAGACAGTAGGAGCCATGGGTATGAAGCTCTGAGCGTGGTGATCTAAGCTGGAGATGTATTCTGGGGACTCCGAAGCAACAGGCGGATGTAGGTGAAAACTGAAAGTGGATGAGATCACCCAAGGAGAATATGGAGAGAGAAAAGAACAGAGAACTCTAGAAGGGAGGGCAGGAGGAGGAAGGAGAGCCTCAGAGGGAGTGAGAGAAATAGGAGTGCACAGTGTCATAGACACTGTTTCAATAAAATACTAGGGGGGAAGAAGGCAGATTAGATGTTTGAGGCATCGCATCAGAGAGAAAGAAGGGGAGACAGCTAGAATTGACTATTCTTTAGGGAAGTTTTGATGCCGTGGGGAAGAGAGAGAGTGGGTAGCTGCTCGAGGGGTTTGTGTTGTAAAGAGAGGCCTGGAGTTTTGTTCTCTTTGTGTTTTGAGTTTGGGAGAGAATCACTTTTTAAAAAAATATTCATTCATTCATTCATTCTGTTCTGGGTCTTAATTGCGGCACGCGGGATCCTCCCTGTGGCATGTGGGCTCTTAGTTGCAACACGCATGCGGGATCTAGTTCCCCACCAGGGATGGAACCTGGGACCCCTCTGCATTGGGAGCGCAGAGTCTTACCCACTGGACCACCAGGGAAGTCCTTAATCACTTTTATAAGCTGAAGGAAGGAGTCAGAAGAAGATTTTAAATATGCAGGAGAGAGAAATAAAAAACACAGATATATCAGGTTCCCAGAGGCGAGGGCAGAGGAAGCGTGTGGCACCCAGATGGAGGCGTTACAAAAGGAAAAAAGGAACTTATTTTTAAGGTTGAGACATGTTTGCCTCTTTCTCTTCAGTCTCAGAGGTACTGATGAAAATCCCAAGGAATATCTGGCTTGGTCTTCTCTGGGCAAAATCATTTTGCCAGCAGGTTGGTTCAGAAGAGACCAAGAAGTTAGACATGTTAAGTATAAAGGTGTTTTTGAGGATTAAAAAAAAATCTTTATACAGTACTTGCTTCATAACTTGCTGAAAACCAGAGTGGGATCAAGAAATAGTCTTACTTGATGGATGTATTAACTAACCTTATTGTGGTCATCATTTCCCAATATATACATGTATCAGACCTCAGAGTTACACAGTGTTGTACACCTTAAACTTACACAATGCTGTTTATCAATTATATCTCAATAAAGCTGGAAGGAGGGGGAAAGAAACTAGGTTAAAGATTGCCTAGGGCTGGGGTGGGGAGGGGTTGGGAAGATTAGGGAGTGATAACTGAAGGATATGGGATTTCTTTCTGAAGTGATGAAAATATTCTAGAATTGATTATGGGGGTGGTCACAAGCTCTGTGAATATACCAAAATCCATCGAATTGTATACTTTCAGTGGGTGAATTATGGAATGTAAATCACATGCAATGTGAATCATATCTCAGTAAAGTTGTTTCATACACACACACAAACACACACACACACCACCAAAAGTAAATAAATATCCTTGCTGTATTATAGGATACATCCATTTATGTTTTAGTTCTCAGACTTCTGTGACTCCAAAGTTCTAGCCCATTTGACCTAAAGTGCAAAATTAGTTTAGTTTTTGTAGTAAAAAACGCTTAGGGGTTTCATAGACTTATTTGTCTGGGAAAGAGAGGGAATTGCTCAAAGGTAGTGGTTCAGAGACATCATATTGTTTGGTTGATTAGATGAGATTCAGAGTGAAAACAACTCTCAAGTGCCTAAGTGGTTGGAGGGAAATTACTCAAGGTAACAGAGTGATTATATTGTTCTCAGTAATCACAACACTGATAAAAAGTTGTATAATATATAAAAAGCCCTCACTATGTTGGTTTATTTAATCTTTATAAAAATCCTTTAAGAGAGGAGGGACAGATATTTGTCTCTAAAAATAATACACTGAAATATGGGGGGCTGTTTAGAGTTATAGCAAACAAAATAATAAAAAGCATTATTTTCTTCTCATCCCAAGCCTTGGTATTTATACCTGGGAAACTCCCTACATTTCTGGTTACTTTGTTTAAAGACCTAATAGAATTGGAAAACAGTTTTTAAATTTCAGTTTAATTCAACAAGTATTGTTTTAGTGCCGAGTCTGTGCCATTCATTGACTTAAGGGATCCTGCAAAGAATATGGCCCACTACTCAGCCTCATTGAGCTCGGAGTGTAGAATGGGAGAAAGACTTGTGAATAAGTGACTATAATACTGTGGGATAAAAGTAGCAATAAAGGTCTTCATTTTACAGAAGTAGAGAAGAAGGTCAGGAACAGCTTCCCAAAGGTTCAGACAAGAGAACTAGGCTTTAAATGATGATAGGATTTCACCAGCTGGACAAAGAGACCTAGGATATTTGAAAGAGAGGGAAAGCTCATATAAATGCTCAGAAGTGTGAAATATGGTATATTCAGAGAATTAGAAATAGTTGTGTCTGTGGAACATAATTTCAAGTGGTTGAATACAAAGTGACAGAGTTTTGCAGGGACTAAATAATTCATCAGTAACACAAATCAAATTTGTATTTTATGACCATCACTCTGGAAGGTAACTCTGTTGTCAGGACAGATGTCACCTAAGACACTCCAGCAAGACTTCCAGGCAGTAGGTGATAAGGACCTGAATAAAAAAAGAGTACTATTAGGGATGGAGAGAAGTCAGATATGAGATGTATATTGATAGATAGAGATATGTCTCATATGTATGTGTATCAGATAAAACATACTGAATTAGGTGCTTGATTCATTGTAATGGGATAAAAGAAGAAGAAATTGTTCAAATAGATGGGGTTGGAGGAACTACTGCTTTATGAAGAAAAGTTAAACTATATTAGATATTTCAATCTGGGGAGGTAAATGCTGGGAAAGAGTAAGATAAAAATTCCCACTTTGAAGTCTGTAAATTGAATATAGATGGGATTATCAATGACAACTAAAGCTAAAGGTCACGTCCTCACACATGGAAAAAATAAATATGGAATCAAGAGCAATTAGTAATTCATAAAGCAGGCATTAAACTTTTCAAAACTTAGGTCTTAATTCCCCCGAAATATGAATATATTCGACAAAAGTTTAGTTAATTAAATGAAAGATAAGCTTACATTGTTATTTGTAAATAGATTAATATCCTAGAAAGTGATTACAGAAGCAATTAAAAAGAAAAACTGTATTGATTTTGAGAGTTTGGTGTTCTTGAATAGTGATTCTTAAACATTTTAGTCTCAGTCTTTTTTTTTGCGGTACGTGGGCCTCTCACTGTTGTGGCCTCTCCCGTTGCGGAGCACAGGCTCCGGACGCGCAGGCCCAGTGGCCATGGCTCACAGGCCCAGCCGCTCCGCGGCATGTGAGATCTTCCCGGACTGGGGCACGAACCCGTGTCCCCTGCGTCGGCAGGCGGACTCTCAACCACTGCGCCACCAGGGAAGCCCACTCTCACTCTTTATATGCTTAAAACTTCTTGAGACCTCAAAGAACTTTTATTTATATGGGTTATATCTATTGATACTTTATTATTAGAAATCGAAACTTAGAAATTTTAAAAATATTCATTAATTAATTTTGAAATTAAAGCATTGATCAGTTATATATTAACATACACATTTAATGAAAAATAACTATTTTCCAAAACATTTTAGTGAGAGGAGTGACATTGTTTTACATTTGCCCAAATCTCTTTAATTAGCTTAATAGAAGACAGCTGGATTCTCACACTGCATTAGGTCTGTTGCTTTGTCATCCATCATGTAGCTTCTGGAAACACTATATACTCAACAGAAATGAAAGTGAAAAAGGCAAAGGATGATTATCATAAAAATGCTTTTGACCTTGTGGGTCCACTGACAGCAGCAGTTTGAAAACCAGTGTTCTTAAAGAAGTAGGAATTTTCTGTTACCTACATAAATAAAGTATTAATTTACCCCCAGTCCACCCTTCTTGGAAGTTGATACTCCTAAGAATATTTTCACTTTTATTCACTGACTTTGTTCCATACCTCTAAAGGCCCATGATTCATTTACAGATTAATGAAGTCAAGTCCAAGGCAGAGTTTGTTAGTCTTCTGTGACCTTTTACCCTTCCCAGTCTAATGAAGCATAAGGCATCTAGCCCTTATTCCTTCTATTTTTCTTCAGAATTTCTCATTTTATTGGTAAATTGTAAAGGCATATATATTTTTTGAACTGGAGTTTGAGGATGGGGAGTAAGACTATCATTGGGGCCCTTTCTTTATATCCTGGAAGACTTAGTAGAGGGAAGGCAAGCTACACTATTACCTGGGGTCTGGACTCCATCAAAATGTGAAACCATGGACATGATGACCAGTTCCTAGAGGCTTGTCTAGAATACTAAAGAAGAATTATCTAGAAAATATCAACACTTAAGACTTATTTAAGTCTAAAGATAGTCTCTCGAGTCTGTGTACCTTTTTATTCATCAGACACATCATTTGTCTTCACTCTTTCCTCTCTCATTCTGCTCCAACAATACCAACCTCATTTGATTCCAGACATGGAGTGACATGTCTGTCTAATAAGAACCAAGTCTCAGTTTTCATTATACCTGTAGAATCTCTCCATTCTCACTGCCACCACCCAGTTCTTTCATTTTGATTTAAAGAGCCTGTTGGTCTTTTGATTTAAGGCTCTTTTTCTTCAATCCATCCTATCTAACAATACCTGATTAATTTTTCCCAGACACTACTGTTTTCATGACACTCCTTTGCTCAGAACTTTTCAGTGAGGCCTTAATTTGTACCATGATACAAATCTGTTTTATCTCTACTCTCCTTCCACTTTTCCATGAACCCTTTATCTGATTTATTATACAATAGTTAGTCCTGGCTGTTACTGTAGAATCTTGTGAACACAGGCTGCACATTTCTTACTTCTGTGCTTGCCTTCATGTTGCTCCTTTAACCTGGAATGTCCTTTTTTTCTCCTTCCATCTAAACCCAAAGGGTTCTTCAAACCTCAGTTCACAACCAATCCCTGTAAAAGATTTTTACCTGACTAATCTGTCTTTATTGATTTCCCTCTCCTCTGAAATACAATAGTGTTTGAGATTTGTACTACACAGCTTAGTATATCATTACATACCATTGGTAATTGCTTATTTTTGTTTCAGTTATATTAATTTTTTTCTGAAATAGATCTGAGTTTCTTGAGAATTTCATTTTGGGAAAGACCAAACTCCTTTAGCTGGACAACTGCCCAGTGGTATTTCTAAAATTATTCCTTAATTTCTCTTTGTGCTTGTTAAGTTGAGTTGGCCTTATGTCTGGGCAGGAGTTCAAGTTTGATAAATAATATCTAGCATAATGTTATTTCCAAGTATAATATGGTAGTGCAGGTACTTATTCTGAATTTGACGAACTTTATCTTATAGCTATTTCTGCATTTGAAGTTCAGCCAATTTCTACTGAGGTCCAAGAAGGTGGAGTTGCTAGATTTGCATGCAAGATTTCATCAAACCCTCCTGCAGTCATAACGTGGGAATTAAATCGGACAACTCTGCCTGTAACTACGGACAGGTAAATACAGCTTTTGTCTTTGAATATGATACAGGAATGACAAGGACTTCATCATAAAACTGTATATGGGGAAAGACCACTGTGGAGCTTATTTTCGTTTATGGTAACAACCAATTTCTTAAAGACATTTCAAACTTAGGCAAAGAATTAGATCATCAGTCTCTGGTACATGGGGCATAGTTCCTGGGTTTTTTGGTTCAGATCAGAATTCAGATACTCTACCTTAGTGCTCTGTTCCTTTCCTCAAACATCTTTTCCAATCATGGGACCACCTGAGTACCTGGATGGCAGCCCAAGGATTTAGGAAGCTGAATTACACTTTTAGTGCTGGGGATAGTAGTGCTGGTGTAAGGGTCTCCCATATACGCAGTGGTGCTTGCCCACTTCCATCTCTGCCTTCTGCTTACCAACCCCCTCTACACTACATACACACACACATACACACACACGTGCACACGCTCGTGCGCATATACACACCTAGTGCTCTGAAGGTGGTCGGAGTTTAGGGGTCAACTCGGCAGCAACTTCAAAAGTTTGATTCCAATCCTGATGAGTAGTAATATTCCTTAGGAGGCAAAAATCCCTTGCTGAAATGGTAGAACTAAGATGGACAAAGTTATTCAAAGAAGAGCTTAAAAATAAAACTTACATTCAGATATATCTTGGAGAGTACATAGATATTAATAGGCAAAAAATCAGGTATTTGAAAAATATCATACTAAACTCTAGACCACCAGTTAGCTATATGTAAGCTATAATGTCAAGTGAGATTCTGTGTAAAATTACACTGATAGATTTCACAAATCACATACAGCGGGGGTCCCCAACCCCCGGGCCATGGACCGTTACTTGCCCGTGGCCTGTTAGGAACCAGGCTGCACAGCAGGAGGTGAGCGGCAGGTGAGCAGCAAAGCTTCATCTGTATTTACAGCCTCTCCCCATGGCTCACATTACCGCCTGAGCTCCGTCTCCTGAGCAGCATTGAATTCCCATAGGAGCGCAAACCCTACTGTGAATTGCACATGCGAGGGATATAGGTTGGACGTTCCTTATGAGAATCTACTGCCTGATGATATGAGGTGGAGCTGAGGTGGTGATGCTGGCACTGGGGAGCACCTGCAAATACAGATTATCATTAGCAGAGAGGTTTGGCTCCACAGAGACCATAATAAATCAGTTGCCTGCAGACTCATATCAGAACCCTATCAGTGGTAAGTGACAATTAAGTTGCGTCTTACAGAGTAGACAGGACATAAGCAACACACTTCAGGTGTCACTGTCTCCCACCATCCCCAGATGGGTCCATCTAGTTGCAGGAAAACAAGCTCAGAACTCCCACTGATTTTGCATTATGGTGTGTTGTATAATTATTTAATTATATATTACAATGTAATAATAATAGAAATAAAGCACACAATAAATGTAATGTGCTCAAATTATCCCTGGGGGGACCGGGGAAAAATTTGTCTTCCACGAAACCCATCCTTGGTGCCAAAAAGGTTGAGGACTGCTGAGGTACAGCATAATTACTTATGTTTTAGAGAGTTGTAGTAACCCAAATGAAAACAATTGAATCAAGCTAATATTTTTTAAAGTCTTTAAAGTATTATTGCATCTGGCATTTTTAAAAGGTTGAGTATATGAATTCTTATCAGAGAATATATGTTAAGATAAAATATAAAATCTACTACAGAGAGTTTAATCATCTTTCCTCTCATGACAGGGTAACTGCATTACCAACAGGAGTATTGCAGATCTATGATGTTGACCAAAAGGATGCTGGAAATTACCGTTGTGTTGCTGCTACTGTAGCCCACAGACGTAAAAGTATGGAGGCCTTGCTCACAGTGATTCCAGGTACCACACATAAGTTGATTTTTCAGTTTTTAATGGGACCAGCTATTAATTTGCCTTCTCTGGCTATAATAGTATACCATAAAGTAGTACTTCAATTACATTTAAATTTTATTGTAATCTATTTGGAAAATGATCATTTTTATCTATTTAAGCAACCTTCTTCTCAAACTAACTTGTTTTATATGTCAATGTCAACATCTTTAAGAAAGATTGAATTTTTGTTTTGTAAATACTTCATTTTTGTTTTTAAAATATAAAATACAGAAAATCTCAAAAAAGAATAATAATCATCTATTTCCACTAAAATTGTCCATTGTCAATAAAAATACATTTGTTTCCAGTTTGGGTTTTTCTGTTTGTTGTTTTAAGAAAAATTATAATTTGCATTTGTAGAAATGATGCATGTTTTATTTTAAAGAGTAATGTCTGTAAAAGTAAAATAACTTTTTTTACATTAAACAGTGTAAAAAGTACAAAGATATATTTAAAAAATGTCCCTAGTTCCATATCCAGAGATTATCACTGTTAACATTAAGTGAACATAATTTCATATATTTTACCGTTCATAAATATAGTTAGAAGGGAAACTGGCTTGAGAGATGGTATGAAGAAAGAAATATTTATTTTATTAAAATGGAATTATACATAGATGCTAGTTTTTTATTTTTAAATAATTAAATTTACTTGAATGTAGTGGAAGAAAACCAGACCTAAAGACATTGTTGAACTTCACATGAGTGTTTACTCTTCACAAGAGATATTACTTCCTAAAGATCCTTTAAGACTAAAAATTTTTTCACAGAAACATTGAGACTTAAATTTTTAATGCCATGTTTTAATTTTAGGTGGTATCTATTAGCTTCTTGGTATGAAGCATAAAGACAAAAGCACTCTCACACTTCTTTGTTCTCCCCACTGTCACATAAATTCCTAACAAGATTAGTGAAGGCATTAAGTCAGTGTTTGAACCTCAATTAAAAGTGGATGATATGGAAACAACCTAAGTGTCCATCAACCAGTGAATGGATAAATAAAATGTGTCTTATCCATTGAATTAAGTATTAATCTATTATTATTATTCAATAAAAGAAATGAAGTACTGGTACATGCTACAGCTTAGATCAACCTTGAACATTATGTTAAGTGAAAAGCCAGTCCCAAAAGACCACATAATGTATGGTTCCTTTTTTCTGAAATGTCTGGATTAGGCAAATCCAGAGACACAAAGTAGTTGTCAGGCTATGGGGAGAGGAGACTGGGGAGTGATTGCTGATGGGATGGAGTTTCTTTTTGGGGTGATGAAAATGTTTTAAAATTGATTATGGTAATAGTTGTATAACTCTGAAAGTACTAAAAACCATTGAATTATATACTTCAAATGGGTGAGCTATATCTCAGTAAAGTTGTTTTTTAAAAAAGAAAAAAGTGAAAAACTTCAGAATAGGTATTTTAACTCATTTCATTCATTATATCTTATTTATAATTTTTTCTTATATCCTGCCTTTTCCATCTCAAAGGTAAGGAGTCTAAATCCTTCCACACACCAACCATTATAGCAGGTCCACAGAACATAACAACGTCTCTTCATCAGACTGTTGTTTTAGAATGTGCGGCCACAGGAAATCCCAAACCAATCATTTCTTGGAGCCGTCTTGGTAAGTCTTAGGAAAAAAAAAAAAGTCTTTTCCTTCAACTTTGTTCATACGGGTGAAACTGATAACATGTTTATTTTATATACAGCACACATGTTTGGCAATTATGTGGCTTTTAACTTTCTGGTATTTCAGTGTGTAGAGGAAAAGTTTTAGCATAGAAAATTTTAGACTTTTTATAATAATGATTGTTTGAATAGTGATCTTTTGACAAATTTTAGATCACATGTTACATTGTTTTAACTGAACTGTTCTCTTTGAAATAGATCACAAGTCCATTGATGTCTTCAATACTCGGGTACTTGGAAATGGTAATCTCATGATATCTGACATCAGGCTGCAACACGCTGGAGTATATGTTTGTCGGGCCACTACCCCGGGCACACGCAACTTTACAGTTGCCATGGCAACTTTAACTGTATTAGGTATGTTTTCTTTCCTTCCGCAATCAGGAGAATCTTACATCTTAACATTTGCTGTTTTATCTCGTAACTTACTTCCACTTTTCTTTCTTTTTTTTTTTCACTTTTCTTGAATTTTGTAGTGTTGATATAAAATTGTAAACCAGTGATGAATTTTAGGAGGAAATTAAAGCCCTACATTAAAATATAACTAGAATCACTCTGAAGTTACCATCCTGTTTACTTTTATAACATTATGGTCCTTCTTAGTTAATTTAAGCTTCCTTTTTAATTTCCTTCTCACCCACCTACAAATTCATATACCCATTGACCAGTCTAAGATTTTAATCTGTTGTCTCCATGCATTCACAAGTGGCTGTATATTGGGCTTGGTTAAGTTAGGATTATGGCACACATATTTTTAGTGTGTTTGTATAGATGGTGTCAATGGGGAAAGCCTGGGGAAAGTGGACATTAACTGAGCAATGCAGAGAAAAGACATCTGGAGAGATAGATAAATGTAGAGTGTAGACAGGAAGCTCAGAACGTTAAATATTTTCAGGGGTGGGACTTGCGTCACTTGCTGTACTCTTCCTTGACTCTATATCATTCCTGTTTGGACCACAAAAATATTTTCTTTTTTCTTTAAAAATAGCTCCTCCTTCATTTGTCGAATGGCCAGAAAGTTTAACGAGGCCTCGAGCTGGTACTGCTCGATTTGTATGTCAGGCAGAAGGAATCCCCTCACCCAAAATGTCATGGTTGAAAAACGGAAGGAAGATACATTCAAATGGTAGAATTAAAATGTACAACAGGTGGGCTAAGTCACTTTGCTACTATTTTAGATAAGATATAATGGCTTTAGAAATTCTTATGTGAAACGGTTATAGTTATAATATCAAATACCTAAATTATCCTGGTATTTTAAACTGAAGTAAAATCAATAAGAAATAAACTTGAGTGTAATATCAGCATGTCAAAAACCCTTTTGTATTTTATACGTGGATCGCGGAAGTGGTAGATTATAATGAAATGAATGTTGAAACAGTTCCCCAGACCTGGGTTCTGGTCCTGGTAAGCCACCAGCTAAGTTATTAGCAAGCATGTTAACCCTTTGGAGTCTCAGTTCCTTGTTCCATAAAGTGAGGAATTTAGAAGGAAATAATTAAGTCTCTGAGAGTTCCTCCACAGTTCAAACTTAATGATTTTAAGAACTCATTTTTATTAGTATAAATATGAATCTTGTATCACTCTTGTATGTTGAACAAAACTTTTGAACATTTTTGTTGACCTGAATTTTATGTAGCATTGCAATGTTACAGAAATTTAGATGCTACTACAGATTAATATACTTTCTTAATAAAAGCCAAATTTTAAAAAAGAGATTAAGCTGTCACCTAAAGCAAACAGGATTTGGATATCACAAGTACTTATTTATATAGACTCAGAAAATAAGAGTAATTTTAAGCAATTCATATAGATTTTTTTCATAGGGCTGGTCACACAGTTTTTTGTTCTTAATAACTTGTTTTTTAAAATTAAGAGTGCACTTAGTAATAGCTTAACTTTATGTCATCCTTAGAATTTTCATTGAAATAATTTTTTTCTTTCCTCAGTAAATTGGTAATTAACCAGATTATTCCTGAAGATGATGCTATTTATCAGTGCATGGCTGAGAACAGCCAAGGATCTATTTTATCTAGAGCCAGACTGACTGTAGTAATGTCAGAAGACAGACCCAGTGCTCCCTATAACGTGCATGCTGAAACCATGTCAAGTTCAGCCATCCTTTTAGCTTGGGAGAGGCCGCTTTATAATTCAGACAAAGTCATCGCTTATTCTGTGCACTACATGAAAGCAGAAGGTAAGCAATTTGAGTACTGTTTATTTTTATGTGCTATTTACTGTCAGGGATTTGTTTTCAATATAAATGATGTCTCACATAATCCACAAAATATTTTTGAAGTTCTATGGCATTTACCTCTTTTAATAAAGTAATTACTATATCACCTGTGTATAAATTTTTTTGTTAAATTTTGTATTGTTGTGTACTTTATGTATATAAGTATAGTTTAAGATTTTCTGTTTAGAAATAAGTACCAACTCTGCATGCTAAAAGTTACAGAGTGGTGTACTTAGGAATTTCGTTTCAGCCGAGATGTAAATTCCTTCCCTAAGACTTAAATATATCAATTTAAGTATGCAGTTACATAGGAACAATGGTGTAACTGCTTAATAAAATAATAAGGTGAACTGTAGTCACTATAGCATGTTATTTTTAAAGGGGAAAGTAAACATTTTCAGATTCCCCGTAATATGATTTTATATATTTTGATTATTTTTCTGAAATCTCATAGAACTCTCTAAAAACTGAGCAGGATACTCTTTATTGATATCTCATTTATTATGTAAAAGTAGATATCAAATCTTTCTTAAAATTTTTATTCAGTTCCATTTCTGGAATCTTTTTTATCCTCACATTTTCTTTTGGCAAAAATTTAGAGGAAAAACTAGTTATAAATCCTAGAGATTTCACTATTGATTTCTCATGGAAACAATGGCAGAGGTTTACAGATTTTAGTTATATACAAAACAGCCTACTTTTTATGTGATAGACATTCCAAACAAATTCAGATACCCAAAGAATGGTGATATAATAAAATTGTACAAACAGGTGGTTTGTTGTTGTTTGTTTTTTGTACTTTGAAGTAGTATTTTGAAAAGGAGTATTTTGAATTTAAATCAGGGGTCATGGTAGCAAGAAGAATGAAAGTCTGTTAACTGAGCATGTTGGAGTATGTTAATTCCCTTTTTAATGATTTAAGAAGGTAAAAGGAATGCTGGTTTTGGTGGAGACCACTCTTGTTCGCTATTATGGTTGTTTCATTAGAGCCCTCCACATGCGGCTCAGTGGTCTATTCAAAGGCAGAACAAGGCTTTTTAATTCGAACTCAAGGACCTTGTTTGGTAGGTCAGAAATCGTACTATGCAGTTCCTAATTAACGAACCATTAGCTAGTCTGTTGTGAAATGCCTGTAATCTTGTCTAATTAAAATGCTATCAAGTTAATTCAGAAATGTGGGAAAACTTAATAGTGGAATTTGCCTTCTGTTTTGTTTATAAATCCAGTGTGGAGAGAAGGGGCTCCTTCCTTAGAGAGTTTTGATTAAGTTGACGTGCATTTACTGTGAATTGTTCGCAAAGCACAGTAGCTGCCAGTGCTCTTGTTCCACTTTACAAGTTTACTCTGTAGGAATTAAATCCCACAAAGACAAATCCTCTTCTATACCTTGCTATGCATATTTTATTAAGAATTGCTGAGAATTTTTTTCCTCTCTAGGGGGGGAAAAAAACCCTCATTGTGGAACAAAACATTTTGAAGCACATTCTGTGCCTCCCAGTTCTTTTGCTTTCAATATAAGTAAAAAGAACAACTTGTGTCAGTCAAATTTAATAGAATCTCTAGGGGCAAAATGAGATCTTTTGCAGGACAACTTTTGGTTTGGTTTGTTTTTATAAAGAGTAGAGCCATTACATTCCCTACTGTCTCTCCATTTATGTTTAAAAGAAAAAGGAAACCATGAGTTTAAGCAAGTAAAATTTACACTGTTAATGAGCTACAGTATTCTGTAGCATTAAACTCTGTTGTGTTACTGCTGTACATTGTCTCTGCTCTGGGTTTTGACTAGATGTTAAATGATGTTTAGAGAAGATTAATTGTTTTCAGTTTGATTTATTCAGGAAAAATTCAAACTAGTAATTTGTAACAAGACATGGTTACTTTTAGAAAATAAAAACCTTCCTATTCACATGTTTTAAAGGGTATCCAAGGACCAGTGTTTCATAGTGGAAGAAAATGGTAATGGTCTTGTTAATTTTATTTTGAATATTCATAATTTTTAGACACTGATTCCTTAACCTAGGTTTAAACAATGAAGAGTATCAAGTAGTCATCGGAAATGACACAACTCATTATCTTATTGATGACTTGGAACCTGCCAGCAATTATACTTTCTACATTGTGGCTTATATGCCAATGGGAGCCAGCCAGATGTCCGACCACGTGACACAGAACACTTTAGAGGATGGTAAGAAAACGTGACTCTAGGTCATCTCAGCATGAACAGTAATATGCTTTATCATTTTCAATGAATATGTGTTCTAACTCAGAGAAAATATCCTGGTTTTGGTTTAAAAACAAAAACAAAAACAAATGTGATAACCAGCAGGCTAATTTACCATTTCAAATCTTACTCTCAGTTTTTGGCAGTAACATGGTGAAGAGCACTTTCATTTATAATTCGTAATACAAATTTTAATAACAAAATTGTCCTTCTGTTTCTTCAAG
This sequence comes from Orcinus orca, assembly GCF_937001465.1. Lineage (NCBI taxonomy): Eukaryota > Metazoa > Chordata > Mammalia > Artiodactyla > Delphinidae > Orcinus > Orcinus orca. The sequence continues at coordinate 102,691,473 of NC_064560.1, forward strand.
TTCCTGGTTTAAATTGTAAATGCGTTGCAGGGTTTTTGGTTTGCTTTCTTTTCTTTACTGAGGAGAACAAAATGTGAGATTCTCTAGGCGGGAAAAAATATAATGACAGTTACATATTGAGTGTATGTAATGACTGGAGGTCAGAGGCATTGGACTTCTGAAACTGGGAGTTTAAGAAGTTTAGTACTTGTCAGCTAAAAAAATTCTTATAAAATCAGATAGCAGTTAGTTTATTTTTAGATACATTGTGCTTATTCTGCACAAGTAGGAAAGTATTGCCTGTTCAGTTTGTTACCTGGGGTTGGAAATTGAGTTGCTGTCCTTCTGAGGGCAGGCCTCCATATACTCTTATAACGGTGGGAAATTCTATCCATTAAAATAGTGCTGGAGAACTGTTTCTCCTCCTCTGACTCTTCATCTCTCTCTTCAGGGCCTCTCCATGGCCCATTTTGGTACTCTGCAGTGTGAAAGGGGGATTGTTTAACATATACTTAATTATACTATTCTTCCTTTACACATGTTTTCGCATCCTCAGGAAATGGTCCACCTTTAGTTTTCAAAACATTTTTATATAAATGATTCTCACATCTTTTTCTTTGTCCATTTGGTCCCAGATCTATTATATCTCTATACTACTACTTGTGTAAATGTTTATAAATTCAGACTTTTACTAAATGAAAAAATTGTCATTGATCTGGATGATGAATTCCACATTTCAGTTTTCGTTTAAGAGTCTGTTCCATTTTAGAGTGAACCATGACCTCTCTGGTTACCTAATTACATTTAACAACTTCTGACATGCATATCTAAGGTGAAACACAGGCTGGTGTTTGTTGTAGTTGTTTTGGGTTTGTTTGGTATATGAGGTGTATTCCCCCATACCCTTCAAGAAAATGTGTCTTAGCATAGCAAGCTACTGGTTAAAGCTTGCCAATTCCAATTAAGCTGTGATCTCAAAGTTTTTCTCCTTTTAAACCTTTCCTTAATTCTGCAACTTTTTTGTTTAATTTTCATTTTGTTTTCTGGATAACATACGGACTTCTGACACTGCTTTTCAATTTTCTGCATCAGTATTCCCCCATTTCCTCAGCCTGTACTTCTCAGACTGAGATGTGTGGGTCTCCTAGTGTGCCCGTCAGATACAACTAACACTTTTGGAGTGTCTAACACTGCGTGTTCTAAAAACGTTCCCTCCATTTATATCCTTTAATCCCCACATAACCCTATGATAGAAGAACCATTGTTATGTAAGAGATAGTAGGGTGTTGGGGATAAGAATATAGGCTCTAGATCTACTTCTTCACTTACAAGCTGTGTGACCTTGGGTAAGTGATTTGACTTCTTTGTACCTCAGTGTCCTCAGCTATAAAGTAGAAATGATAATGGCACTTTCTTCATTGGGTCTTTGTGAGAATTCATGAGTTCATACACATAAAGGACTCAGAAATGCTTGATTGGTTTTCCCTTTCCTACCTATTATTTCATTCATTCAACAAATATTTATTGAGTACGTGCTGTGTGTTATTCAGTATTTAGTAGTGAATGAAAGAGATAAAAAATTGTCCCATACCTTGTGGAGCTTACTCTCTGTTGTGGGAGAAGGGACAGAGGAACAATAAATAAGATAAACAATCAATGATAGGCTCTGTTAGATAGTAATAAGTGTTGAGGAGAAGGGGAAAAAAGCAGAGAAAGGGGTAAGGCTTTAGACAGAGATACCTCATGTAATAGGTGACATTTGAAGACCTGAAGGAAATGAAAATGAGGGAGCTGGCTAGGCAAATGACTGGGGGACGTGAATTCTAGGAAAGGACATGGAAATTGCTAAGGGCCTGAAGCACAAGCACGGCTGGACTGGAGGGAACAAGCAGAAAGCAGTAGGAGATGAGGCACAGAATGAATGAGGAACCAACCATATAAGTAGGTAGGGCTGTGTATGAATCCATAATGAGGACTCTGGCTTTTACTGTGAGTGAAATGGGAGCTATTTTGAGCAGAAGAGAGACAAGATCTGACTTGCAATTTAACAGCAAATGTATTGGAGACTAGGTGGTGAAGAAGAGGGCAGAGGCAGGGAAATCTGTCAGGGGGCTGTTGCAACAAAACAGGCCAAGGGTGATGGTGCAGGGACCAAGGGGGTGGCCGTGTGAGTAGTAGAGTCATAGGATTGAACGTGGAGAGTGTATGGAGGAGTCAAGGGTGACTCCAAGGTTTTTGTCTTGAGCAGTTGGACAAATAATTGCCATTACTTGAGGTAGGAAAGCCTGTAGAAGAAGCTATTCTTTTCATCCCCATTTTGTATATGAAGAAACCTAGACACAGAGAAATTAATTTGGCCAAGATCACACACAGACAGTAGTAATTGATATAACAGGGATTCAGTTACACAGAGACTAACTCCAGAACCCATCTTAGCTCTTAATATTAGACTGCCTCCCAGTTTACCTGGCTCATTTTCCTGGACTGCCTGTTGTATTCGAATTATTTACAGGGAAAAAACATTGTTTTCATATTAAGCGCCATATATTATAATTAGGAATACAAAATTCACACTAATTTTTAAGATACAACTCTTACTAAACACTTAAAATTATTTGTCAGGTTATAACCCTGGTGTCCTAAGCTTCTCCATTCTTCTGTAATTCTCTCTTCCTTGTTTTAAGACATTTTGGTTAGGGTTACTGAGAAGTATTCTCATATTAAGTAAGCTCCTATTAATCCCAAAGAACATCAGAACAGTCACAACAACAGCAGTGAAAGCCTTGCTTTCTTTGGTTCTCTATATCGGATCCTCCCTCATTATTTTTTCCTTCCTCTTTCTGGTTTGTACTCTGCTTGACTGGAAACCTCAGCTAGGGCTGAAAGTATCTCTCTCTCCTTTATTATGTGATGTGTTGCTGTTAAGATACTTCAGTAAATACTGGTGTGCTAGTTGACAATTTTGATGCTAAATATTTATAAGCAACGTGTTTTCTTGTATGACTAGTTCCCCTGAGACCTCCTGAAATTAGTTTGACAAGTCGAAGTCCCACCGATATTCTCGTCTCATGGCTGCCAATCCCAGCCAAGTATCGGCGGGGCCAGGTGGTCCTCTACCGCCTGTCCTTCCGCCTGAGTACTGACAACTCCATCCAAGTTCTGGAGCTCCCAGGGACCACTCATGAGCACCTGTTAGAGGGCCTGAAACCTGATAGTGTCTACCTGGTGAGGATTACTGCTGCCACCAGAGTAGGGCTGGGAGAGTCTTCAGTATGGACCTCACACAGGACACCCAAAGCCACAAGCGTGAAAGGTAAATGTTGACTACTGAGGAAGAATAACACAGTATTTTTCTTTTTTTTCTTATCTAACTTATGTTTACATTTTAAAATTTTGTCTTATGAATTGAAGTATTCCATCGATCATGGGCTTAATTGAAAAAAATTTTAAAGTTTCTATTGAGTAGTTTTTTGCATGGAGCTCATTAGTGTGTAAAACTTTTGGTTACTCTATGTTTACTTAGCAGATCCTTCAAAGACAGATGGGTCCAAATCAAATTGAATTACCAGAAGTTATATATTAATAGAGACCTAATTAATATCATTGCCATATATATTTTTTTAAATTATCATTTTAATAGAAAAACCGTAATACTAGGAAGTTCCAGACCCGCCTCCTCTTTTACTAATGTGGAATGTAACGTGACTGGGCTTTTTCTTGTTAATTGATTAATAATAATGCCTGTTCTATCACAGGGGAATATTGGATGGTCAAAATTAGGAAACACATACTGCTTCTTTGAAAAAACTTAAAATACACATGTAATTTTGTTCTTATTTATATACCTTAGTTTTTTAGGTAGTATTTTATATTTTTAATTCTGTCTCAAAATTTAGTATCATTGTGGAATTTTTAATATTAAAGTATAATTGTTGGAATTGAATTTTTATGCAACTGTTGGTTTAAAACAGAGAGAGCTATATACTATTCTGTGTTTTCATGTGCATTACGAGTTTCTTATTCATCTGGTGAATTTTTCTAGCCCCTAAGTCTCCAGAGTTACATTTGGAGCCTCTGAATTGTACCACCATTTCTGTAAAGTGGCAACAAGATGCTGAGAACACAGCAACCATTCAGGGCTACAAGCTGTACTACAAAGAAGAAGGGCAGCAGGAGAATGGACCCATTTTCTTAGCTACCAATGACCTTCTCTATACTCTCAGTGGTTTAGGTGAGTGAACCTGTACTGTTTTTCCTTTTTTCCTTCCTCCCTGACCAATTGGGAAAAAAGTTATAGGATATAAGGCAGAAGTAATGACTCAATGGTAAAAAGAAAAGAATTGACCCTGCTACATCATTGTGCATATTCTACTGCTTAAGTCAGTGAATGGTCCTTGACTCACCATTGTGAGTGAATCGGTACAATGTCAGATAACCAGGTTATCTTTCTATCTTCTCCCCACCTTTGGGCATCGATTTTCTTTCTAAAGTTTACTTCTGGTGGCGTGAGATCCTGATCAATTCTTGTGACTGTGTGGTGGATGTAGAATAGAAATGTAAAATTAGGAATATCACCAAATGATCAGATAATACACAATAATTTAAGTTTAACTTAGAAATTGCCTGAGAGTGCCAGGTAGGTGTATTATTTTGCATGTGTGAAAGATATGTAAATTATGTACAAAATAATGCTCTTACATATGACCCATGTAACTGTAAATATTTATGTAGTTCTAACCCAGAAACACTGAAGAAAAAGCACTTAATTTTGTGTTTGGGTTCATCAGAGTTCTGAAAGACACTTTTATTCCCTATTCTTCCTCTCTTTGCACAGTGAAAGGATTTCATGATGAAAACATGTTTAGTAGAAAGTAAAGACACTTATAACTACAGTAAATGTGTGAGTATAAACGTACTCAAGGTGTAGAATGCACACTTAGCTATTTGTTGCTTGTGAGTAGATTTTTACCCGTAAGCACAAAGCAGCATCAACTAAATTCCTACTGGATTGTTATCACACCTTCTGCACATAATGGAAATTTACAAGCACTCTGGCTTTCCCTGTAACAGACTGCCCTTTGGAGTGCAGGAAGGGAAGAGGCACAGGGGTCCCACAGGGGACTGCTTCATTATTTTCCCCTGGCCTCACAGCACAAGCTGTGAGAACAGCATTAGACCCAAATCCCTGTGCAGTAAGAAGCAGTGGTGGGAATCTGTTTTCAGACCCAGGGACGCAGAGCCCCATCTTCCAGTTCTTTGCCGTAATTTTTCAGGTGCCGTTTTGCTCGTAATCTTGTTGTGTTGGATTTTAATTGAATCTGCATTAGGTTAAATAAGTTTCACAGTTGATCCCTGTCACACAGCTTTATAAAGGACGAGAAGTTACATATGTTCCAGGGTGACCTTCCTTAAGCCATTGATACTCAGATGACGTTAGCCCAACCTACTGTCAGCCATTCAGCAGCATTTATTTCTAGCCATGCCTTCTCAGGGTGCCCTCCCTTTCCACATGCATGTCATTTAGTCAAGAAAATTTTAGTCAGTATCAAGTTAAGAAACAGGATTTGAGACAATTTTTAATGAAAAATCAAACTCAGTACCTCCAATTTCTTCACTGATAAGGAAGTGTACGTACATTGAAGATAAAACAGTAGATTGTTAGACAAGTCTTATTGAACATATAGGTAGCTTATTCTAAACAGATGAATAATTTATTAGAAAAAAACAAAAGACTGCTGTGCTTGTGAAAAGTTTAGAGAAACATTTTATTAAAACTTAGCCAATTAAAAGCAATTCTTTAAAATTTTTCTACAGATGGCATATATATGAAGAAGATCCATTGATTTTTGTTGAAATTTTTTGTAATCTCTGAATCATGGCTTTCCGTCCTATATACCTTTATTTCTTCCTATGTTTTGAAAATAAATCGCATATATTTACTGCCTGTGTTTTTATGTCATAAAATCCTTTGCATATGCCATTTGCAAAGGATTTAAAATCATTTTATAGTGCATAAAAGTAGGAAATGATTTTGTTATACTCAATATACCCCATCTATTAAAATAGCCGCGTGTCTCCTGACTGGAGTCAGACTGGGTGGCTGGAGTAATTGCAGTACAGGGTTGCAGAGTACTCTCTCATAGCTGTAGGGCTTTCTTGTTAGATGGCCCGTTCCATACCCCTGGAGTTGCCGTGTCCAGGGCTGGATCAGCTGACTGGCAGGGATGCAGTTGTGTGGATTCAAGCACTGTGCAGCTGTTGACTAGATCACCTTTAAGATGCCTTCTAATCTTGAGAACCCTAAGGTCTCATCTTCCTTTTCTACAAAGTCACTCTTGGGGCCTACAAGCTAATGGGTTTAACCCACTAAGCAGGCAAGTGTTAACAGCTCTCACTCCTTTCCGTCTTACTTTTGGCTGTTGGGAGAGCAGTATGTTCTATTAACTGGACAACTGACCATCTGTGACCATTTTTAGCGAGAGCATCTGGCGGTAGCTGCCTGTTTAACAGAGTGTGATATGTCTAGAGGGCAGTAGGTTAAGGGAACCCTATCTGTGTCTTACATGGTGAATACTTGCTTTTACTGAGCTTTTGCACATTAAAGATACTCTAACCGGAACTAGATTTACTAAGTGGTCTTGGAAATGAAATTTAAATGCTTTTGTTTGCTGATTCAGTGTCAATTTGAGTAGGAAACTGATGTCTCAAAATTTCATTTTCATGCTAATCCCCTTTCTGATTGCCCTTTTTGTTTCCACTTCAGGTAATGAAGTTTTCAATAAAAAAGTATGTTTTGGGGACACATTCTCCTTAGTAATACATACAGTTCTTTGTTTCTGAAAGAAAGAAATAGGTGAATGAGTTCATATATTTCAATTCATTTAACAAGCATTTTAAATTCTTTTTAAAGTAAGGCATTATAGCACTGGATTAAAAAAATGTAACAGATGTGACCACTGCTAAAAACAAGGATTAAACCAAAAGATTAAGTTGAATCACTTGTCCAATTTTCTCCCAAATTTCTGATTAACTAAATTTAATTGTACTTAGTAATGAAAGTTATTTTAGAACATTTTACTGTAAACCCTCAAAGCTCAATTCCCTGAGATGTAGAATGTTTTGTTTTTTAAAGTGGCTAAAAAAGGCTCTTGTGTCTTTATTAGTATAATATAAATATTGGCAGAGCAGTGGAAGTCTTTTTGACGTTGTTAGTTTGTTTTAGTTTAATGATTTTAATATATACAGTTTGATTTTATTGGAAGTGGTTTACTTTGGGGGAGTTGGATAAAAAGCACTAGGCTTGTGATTTAATGTTTATTTGATTTGTTCTAAATTGTGGTTTGTGGTTTTCTTCAAGATTTTGCATCTTCGTAGTAATTATTTTCACTTAGTTTTTTTTCCTTGGCACTTTCAGTGTTTAGTTCAGTTTTAAATAGAATTTTTAAATGTTTCATTCATCACATAATAAACAGAAGCAAAATTAATAGCACACTTGTGTTCCCTGATAATAGACTGATTGAAATAATTTGTTCCTCCTTTTTTGGTCTGTTTATTTCAGAAATTGGCTTCAAATCCTGAAGTTAGAGTTTCTAATTGCAAGAGGACTGTTTTCATAAGCTGATTGTCAGAAACTGTTCTCAATTGTTTTGTCTGTGTAGAATAGAGTGAAAAGGGGGGGATTATTTAGATAGTGCTGTTGTTTAGCATTTAGGACACTGATGTTAGATAATCTTTAGCTTCTTTTTTGTCAAAGAATTTGTGCTATTAAATTTCACAGCGAGCATGATTAATGAGCATTTTATTTAGCACCAATTGTAAAGATCCAAAATATTTAAAATCACACCTTCAAAACTCAGATCGTTTTTTGAGAAATCTAAAGTTGTAACTCCCAGTTTCTGCTGGGAGTAGGAGTCTGAGGAAACAGTCCCTAGTTAATGATGTAATTTTAGAGTCCCTTAGCCAGCTTGTATAGAAGCATGGTAAAATCAAGTCAGATTTCTGGGTGTTATCTTTCACTATAGTAGAATAGGATTTGGTTGTGTGGCTACATATCTCAAGAGAGAAAACAACTAGCACTGGTGAGCCAAGTTGATATAGCTGGAGAAAGTTGTAAGCTTTCCTTTAGTCGAGGCAGAACAAGATTTTGTGGCATAAAGGAGACCACTTTGAGACCACTTCGAGCAGAGAGGGGTCATTGTGAACCTCACTATAATAGCGATTTTGTTTCGAAGAGAATTAGAATCACTCAGTTTACGAAATATGGAAGTCACGTTTTAAAGCAAGCCAAAGTCTTTTCAGAGACTGTCTTCCCTCACCCCTCTCACACAAGGAAGCCTTAGATAACACTCAGAATATCTTTGGAAACATGCTACAGGTGAAAATCCTTATAATGTGGTTGGTTTGCAAATTTCACATAAGACGGAGTAAAAAATACACTATATTTTATAACAAAATCTTCCTAATTGTGAATAATTTCAAGTGTATAGTTCCATACTGACTTAGCCTATAAATTCATTTCAGATAATCTGGTGCTTTGATATTGACTACCAGTTTAAATGTCATTATAGATGCCAGGAGTCTTCCATGCTGAAGTAATGTATAGTTGACAACATAAATATCATTAAGCATTCTGTCCAGATGAGCTTTGACTTCATAAAGCAGCATTGGTTTCTGTGAGATCACTTTGCATTTATTTGTTAACAGACCATTTTTAGGCTTGGTGTAAAAATTCCATTAACATTATTGCTGTCGTTTACCACAGGAAAGATCTTTGGGGACATAACCTCACATTTTTTGCCTCTCTTCAGTTCTTCCTGTGCTTTACCACAGTTAATTTTCACTTTTAGTAGAAATAGTTGCTCTGAACAGTATCTGATTGTATTCTTTCATTCTTTTCAAATAATTACAAAATAAGTTCATTTAACTGAAGTCAGTAGACTTCTTAAAGAAATGATTTTGGAAACCATCTACTATGTAGACCATAAAATTGACTGTGAGTACAAATTATAACATAACAAAGGGAACATTTAAAAAGTACTGTATTTCACTTCCTTCACTGTTAAATATCTTTTAAGTTATTATGTTGTGTTTAACCTTTTATCAAGACAAAACATGCTGAAACTTAAACACAGACTTTAGGGAACACTGAACTATTTATTCCTAATTTATCAAGAGAGTAAAAATTTTTGAAAATTCCCTTCTCTGCAATATCCAACAATGCCAAATATGATTGATATTCAAATCACATTTTAGAACCGTAATACTTAAAATTAAAAAAAAATACTTAAAAAACCAATACCTCAAAAGAAATGGAGCATCCACTTCTAAAAATCCCATTACTAAAAACGTACTGCTACATAAAGACAATAAAAAGATTTTCATTTGCCAATTTGCAACTACCTCTAGTTAAAAACAGAATGTTTGCAGGTTGATGAAACTGTAAGAACTATACAAAATTTACAGTTAATCATCTGTTTATCTTTCCTTAAATTCTTCTTCTAGGATGAAAGGTAATCTTCCATTTTAAAATATTTTTAATGCTCTCTGGACAAAATTGGAGACCTATCTTTTCTCTCTGGAAAAAATCTTGCTCAACTTTTAAGTCTTAACTCTTCTGGGAATCCTCTTGTGACCCCAAATGGTGTCAGTCATTCCCGTGGTGCGTCATCTACAGTGCTTTGTTATGGGAGGCACGTGGCACTGATAGTTAAAAGAAAAACATCAGTTGACTAAGCTTCATGTCTGCTGCCTAGGTTTAACTTACAAGCTCCACAGCTTATTAACAAATTAAATCCTCGTTTTTTGCCTAATCTTTTAAATAGGGATAATAATAATAGTTATTTTAGAATGTTAGGAAGATTTAATGACATAATACACATAAGGGTTAACATTGCATTGTAAATTGCATTGTAAGTCCTCAACAAATGTTAGCTGTTGTAGTTGTTTTTACAATAACATAGTTCTCTTCCCAGGGTAGAGTCTGAAAATCTGTATTTAAAAAAAATTTTTTCCCATATAACTTACCATGATCATTAGATATGGAAACCACTACTTCTTGAGCTTTAATATGTATATGAATTTACCCAGGGACCTTGTTAAAATTTAGTAGGTCTGGGTGAAGCCTGAAATTTTTGCATTTCTGCTCACTTTGAGAAACAAGGGTCTAGACCAGGGCCAGGCAAATTTTTTCTGTAATGAGTCAGATAGTAAATATTTTAGGCTTTGTGGGCTTTATGAACTGAATGTTTATGTTCCCACCAAATTCATATGGTGAAGCCCTAACCCCTAATGTGACTGTATTTGAAGATAGAGCCTTTGAGAAAGTGACAAATGTTAAATGAGGTCATAAGGGTGGGACCCTAATCCAATAGGGCTGGTGCCCTTAGAAGAAGAGGAAGAAATACCAGAGCTCTCTCCACCATATGAGGCAATGAGAAGGTGACTGTCTACAAGCCAGGAAGAGAGCTCTTACCAGAAACGGACTGCTACCAGACCTTGATCTTGGACTTCCCAGTCTCCAGAACTATGAGAAGTTAATTTCTGTTGTTTAAGCCATCCAGTCTATGGTGTTTTGTCATGGTAGCCTAAGCAGACTAATACAGTGGGCTATATGGTCTCTTCCACTGCCACTGTAGCACAGAGCAGCATAGAAAATTCATAAATGCATGGGTGTTGGTTATGTTCCAGTAAAAAGCCTTACTGTATTTATGGAGACTAAAATTTGAGTTTCATATAATTTGGACGTGTCACAAAATATTGCTTAAAATTTTTTCTGACCACTCAAAAATATAAAACCATTTTTAATTGGCAGGTAACCCAAAGACAGTAGACCATATCACTATGGTTTGCCAATTCCAGTTGTAGACTTTATAGTCCTTACTCTTTAAAGTGTGGTCCCAGGATCAGCAGCATAATCTGGAATTTTATTTAAATGCTGAGTTTCAGGCTCGCCCTGTCCCTTCCCCAGACCCACTGAATCAGAGTCTCCATTTTAATATAATTACTAGGTGGCTAGTATGCACATAAAAGTGGAAACACTGGTCTAGATGACCTAGTAATATTTTTCCTAAATAGCCAGTGTTAATTCTTTATAACTTAATAACTCTTAGCTCTAGTTTGTTATTCTTGTTGGAAATCTTTCAGAAATTTGTTATTGTGCCTTCTAGGTTCCTATATTTCTGACTCTCTTAATTGTCAAGCCAATTATAGTTTTTAATTATTGTTCCTACTAAACCTTTCTTTAGTCCATGTTTACTGCACTTCTTACTGCTTATCTTGCTTCTAGTCACACTTCCCCATACTTCTCAGCTTACACATGGAGAAAAACATGGCCTTTCATGAGTATCATCATTCAGTCAGTACATTTCTTCCCAAACATCCAAGGAGTGGATGAATCACAGGCTTTCAGGTATAATCTTCTCATTTGGGCCCTTCGTTTCTATATTTTGTTTGCCACTGATACTCATTCACAGATTCATTCTCAGGTATTTACCACACTCACTATGTGGTAGTCCCTACATTAGAACACAGCCATATTTAATGTAGGCATAATCATAGCATTTGGGGAACTTAGGAGGAAGAATGATAATTAAGTAAGCAATTAAAATAAGGTGTGATGAACTCCTTGACTGTAGATGTCAGATTGCTGTTACGGCACTTGGCAGGGGCCTCTGACCTATTTTAGGGCTAAAATGGGGATAGCTTTCAAGAAGAAATAACATTTATGTTGAGATCTAAAGGAAGATTAGTATTAGGCAGGCAAAGGGGCAGGGGCAGATACAGGTTATGTGGAGCCTGATAAAATAATATATAATAAAATAAATTAAAATAATATAAAAATACACTGTAGTACAGTGTCTTTAATAGACCCCATGCAGGTCAGGGGCTCTGAAAGTTAAGCTTCATAGCTTCAGGGTAAATCTGCCTTTACAAAGAGGGAATGGCAGAACCCAGGAAATACTCAGGGAATGCTGGAATTTATGTGGGATGGCCAGGAGGTGAGGGGGACCATGTTCTGGAGGAACTAAGTGTTTCTATGACCAGAGTGAAATTGGAGAGGCCTGCAAGAGGCCAACACCTGGTAAGGCACGTGAGGGAATTTGGGCTTTGTCCTAAGGCAGTGTGAAGCCATTAAATGATTTTAAGCAAGTCAGTGGCCTGATTAGATTTATGTTTAGAAATATCTTTCTGTTGCAGTGTGTAGAATATAATATAGAGAAATGAGACATAAAAGCAGCTCAGAACTGCTTCTTCCCTGAAAGAGGAGGTTTTGTGAACTTTCTTTTTACTTTCTGGTTCACACATGTTATAAAAGTCTATACTCTAAGTTTGCTGTAGTCCCTACTGTACATGGCAGTTTCCATGTACACAAATGGTATATTAAAATTCCTTTAGAAAAAAGCTTATTCTGTTGTTTTAAATCGCTTTATACTCAACTTTTGGGGATTATAATCATCGTATAATATAATATCCACCAGATCAGCAAATTTGGAAATTTCACTGTGCAGACCCTCTTCAAAAATCATTTACAAAGTGTTAGGTAATATTGATCCCATATCTGGAAAAAAAAAAAAACTACCATTTTAACATATAAGGGAAAGGTATTTGGACCTTTGGCTTATGCCTCCCTTTAAGCCAGTTCTATAACTGTATTAGTTAAAGTGTTTTAATTTATGTTTCTTTTGGGTTGAGTAAACTCTCAGGAGGCATCCAGTCATATATCTAATAACATATTCTATCCCCTGAGAAAACCTAATTACTCTTACTTTGGTCATCTCATTTTAGGTAACTGTGATAGTGCCAAGTTAATTAAATATTATGTTTTTAAATGATCAAAGAAATAAACATAGCCATGGATTCCATAAACCCATAACACAAACTGTTCTTTGAATCGACAGCATGAAGCCAGGAGCGTTTAATAGTCACTCGAAAGGAGAATATTTTTCAACCCACTCAGCTGCTATCATTGAGCTTTACAGTGGGCTCTAAGAGCTACAGTACTGTTTGTAAAGCCCTCATTAGCACTGTGTGAGTACAGTGTTTTATGGAACTCAATAGGTCTCAGATAAAGAGACTCCTATGCTTTCCTGGGGCTGGTCTCTTGGGCCCTACTAGAAGGCTTATAACACAGAAGCTCTTTGGCCTTGCAAATCAGTTGAACTCCATTTAGAAATGACTGATAATGGGCTGCAGTTACCGTTTAATTAATGTAAATTAATTACCAGCAAATTAATTGCAAAATCCAAACCATCCCCACAACATGCAGTTTTGACTTCTGTGATTTCTTCTCCTAACTCCTCATGAAGACATTGCCTAGAAGATAGCGCCAATTAGAAATGCAAAATTTCTAATTTTAGGGTTCATACAATACACATTTTTCTCAGAAGTTTCTATGTATGTGTTCCCCATTATTTTTAAAATTTAAAAATTAACGTATATTGATTGAATGCACATACTCACCAGGCCCTGGATTGGGCACAAGGAACCTGAATGTAAAATGGCATGCTTGCCTCCGAAGTGTTTAAGTTCAGCCTGGAGGACCTATCAGCGTTCATAGGAAAATGTGCTGATAGACAAAATTGAGGTATAGTCAGACTACTCTGAAAGCACAGAGGATAAATGACTAATTTTACTGTATGCTAAAAAATTGCCCAGTAGAGAAATGGAGGAAAATCATTCCAATTATAGGAGCTTAAAATGTACAGAAACAAAAAGATTAAAAGAGGTAGCCTCATTGGTTTGCTATGGCTGAAACATGGGTTGCATGGGTAGGAGTTACGGAAGCTAAAACCATAGAGTTAACTAGGTCCCATGTTTTAAGGACCCTGTGTACCTTGATAAATTAGTTAGTCTTTGTCTTATCTTGTTAGTAGTGCAGAGCCAGCAAGTTTTTAAATGAGAAAATGACATGGCTTGTTTAGACAGATAACTGGTAATTGTATTGTAGAGGATAGGTTTAGAGAATGCAGTGAGCATGAGCCAGGGAGAGAGGGGGCTGCTGAAGACAGGAAATCAGTAAAATGGTTGTTGAAATAATCTAAAATAATAAGTATAAGCTAAGACAGTAGTTCATTGGAGAGAAGGCAGGTATGAAGTTTTTCACACTTAGAACTTGACTGATTACATGTGGGCCTAATAGGAGACCTTCATATGTAGGGATTATGCCTAAGGGGTCTATGAAAAGATGCTCAACATCATTAGCCATTACCAAAATGCAAATTAAAAAATTTTAACTACAGTAAGATGCCACTACATATCTATTGGAATGACTAAAATTTTTTTAAATGTCAAAACTGCCAATAACAAGTGCTGACATGGGTACAGAACACCTGGAACTCTTATGCATTATTGTAGAAATGCAAAATGGTACAGCCACTCTAGAAGACGGTTCAGTGCTGTCTTATGAAGTTAAACATGCCTGTGCCATGTGACCCAGCAATCTCATCCTATGTGTTTACTGTAGAAAAATGAAAACTGATGTTCGCACAAAAACCTATACATAAAATGTATAGCTCAATTCACAGTCCCCCGCAGGCTGGAAACAACAGTTGTCCTTCAGTGGGTGAGTGGATAAACAAACTGTGATGTACCCATACCATTGAATTACTCCTCAGCAATAAAAAGCAATGAACTATATGGCTACTTGCGATAGTTTGTTGATGAATATTGGCATTATGCTGAGTGAAAGAGGCTGGTCTCAAAAGGTTACATTCTGTATGACTCCATTTATGTGACATTCCTTTTTTTTAAAAAAAATATTTATTTGGCTGTGTCAGGTCTTAGTTACTGCATGTGAGATCTTCGATCTTCGTGGTGGTATGTGGGATCTTTAGTTGTGGCGTGTGGGATCTTTTTTTTAGTTGCGGCCTGTGGGATCTTTTAGTTGTGGCATTTGAACTCTTAGTTGAGGCATGTGGGATCTAGTTCCCTGACCAGGGATCAAACCCTGGTCCCCTGCACTGGGAGCGTGGAGTCTTACCCACTGGACCACCAGAGAAGTCCCCATTTATGTGACATTCTTGAGAAGTCAAAACTATAGGGATGGAGAACAGATGAATGATTGCCATAGATTGGGGTGGGAGTAGGATTTACCTACAAAGGGGCAGCACCAGCAGTTTCTTTATATGATGGAATTGTTCTGTTTCCTGATTGTGGTGGTGGTTACACAAATCTGTGCATGTATTAAATAGAACCATACATCCCCAAAATGTCAGTTTTAAAATTTAAAATAGAAGACTGAGGGTTTTGAGATAAGATGGCCAGGCTTTGAATTCTAGCTCTCCACACACTTGATCTTGGTCAAGTTACTGCACCTCCACGAACCTCAATTTGCACAATGTCCAGGATGTTGAGAATTAAGTGTGCTAGTACATGCGGAACCCTCAACAAGGTGCACTGGTACATAGTAAGTGCTCAGTAACTATTAGCTGTTTGTAAATATGATTAGGTAAGGAAGAAGTTGGACCAGTTCTCGAGCTCTGGGTGGACGATACTTTAATTGGAGTAGAGCTTTAGGAGTTAAGACCAGGTTTGGAAAAGTGGGAGATATTAAGTTCAGTTTTGACCATGTTGAGTTGGAAAGGTTGGTGTTCTGGTGGAGATGTCTCTAGCAGCTTAATATATGGGTTCGATTTCAGAAGATCTGAGATGGTGAATCATTGGTGTTGTCACTTTCAGTGCTATCTTATTTTTTTTAATCATCTTCATAGACCTTAGGAAACTGAAATTCTTTCCATATTCTTTCCATATAGATGAGGTCATATTTATATTCTTAATTTGGTGCAATTCTAAACATTTATCAGTTTCTTTTACTTGCTGCAAAAGATAGAGGAATTTTGATTAAGAAAGAAGCCAAAGGGATTAGACAAACCATTGCTGCTATATTATGGGAGAAATATAGTTGGCAAATTCCAGATTGTATCTTGCAGCAGATCACAGAAGATATTTTGCCCTCTTCAGTATATGAAAGCCTTTTTGTAGCTTTTTTTTTGTAACTCAGTTGAATGTAATAGCAGTACTGTTAAAATTGCATTTCTGCCACTTAAATTCAGAGGATTGCAAAGAGCATTAAAATGACAGTGTCTCCTGAAAGAATAAATGCCTTTTACTCTGTGCTGTATATTGTACTGTATCAGAATTGTATCAGTGGCACGCTATGGGATGTTACACTCAACAGTTTTACTTCCTACTTTAAAAAGATTGTTTTTTTTTAAAAAAAAAGATTGTTTTGGTGAGAGAGAAGAAAGGCAACAATAAATGCCTATGTTTTCTTAAATATGTTTATCCATCTTTAAAAAGATATTAAGGTTCAACTTTCCATATCAAAGCCACAAAAATAATTGGGAAAAGAATTTCGATAGTTTTTCCTGGACTTTTATATTCTTAGTCTTGAACAGTCATTACCTTTCAAAATGCTCTAAACATGAAAAGCTCTGAAAAACATTTGTTAGTAAATGAGGTATAATTTGTGAACAAAAAAGCCTACTCTTTTTTTTTTTTAAAGGATAAAGCAAAGTTGTTTTTTTTTTTCAAGAATGAAATTGATGCATTTGCCTAAATGGTCATCACTTTTGTAGGTTTGAAGTTATATTACTGCTTTAGCAGCTGTGTGGCAAGTTTTCTAGCAGACAGTGGTGGTGGGGAGGGAAACTCGGTTGCATCTAGTTTCCCTTTGTAAAGTGCCTGAAAAGTTGATATTTAGTAGTTTTCTTGAGAAAGCAGTTCATCTATAGAAGAGGAATTCTTTTAGTACCTAAATTAGCTTGCTGTGTTTCATATGCATATGTTTTGTTTTCTTAAAAAAAAAAGGAGAAAGAAAGAAAAGAATAAAGAAAATCATCTACTCTAAAACTACATAGCACAGATAACCCTTTGACCTTTGTTGCTGGGGTAAAGATTTACAGTACTTGTGGAGCCTCGCTTCTCATGCCTGACTGAAAAGAACCCTAAATAAAGTAAGGCCCCTGTGGAGATGGGGAAAATAAGCAGGATAAGGAAGTTCCATTATTTCAAGTGGCAGTGTTTTTTTTTACCAGTCTATAAAGTGAAATACCAATTGTGATGTATTTCCACTTTTGAGTCTGAGGTCACTTAAGTTTGGGGTCTGATGTTAGAGTAGTTAAGAGTTGGGGATGCCGGAGGCAAAGTGTCCTTCACTGCTTCCTTCACTCTCATCAAATATCCCTTCCTGCTGTCTCCCTCAAAGCAAATTTCCACTTGAAATATCTTTTCTTTAGGGAAAGCAAAACAACAGAAAACTTACAAAAAAACCCCAGAAACAGGCGCTATTGAAATATGAGTGAGAATGGGAATTGCCAATTGTTTCTCTCTTTGTGTGTTAAGTAGTCAAATTTTTCTTCAGATAGCAAATATAAAAAGTATATGAGAACAAAATTAGTCCTGCTGTTTGTCTCCAGGGAAAGTATTTTTTAAAATTTATTTCATTCAAGTATAGTTGATATACAATGTGTTAATTTCTGCTGTACAGCAAAGTGATTCAGTTATACATATGTGTACATTCTTTTTCATATTCTTTTCCATTATGATTTATCATAGGATATTGAATATAGTTCCCTGTGCTATAGAGTAGGACCTTGTTGTTTATCCATCCTGTATATAATAGTTTGCATCTGCTAATCCCAAACTCCCAATCCATCCCTACCCCACAGAAGAATTTTTAACTTCATTCCAAATGACACCAAATTAAGATCTTTGAAGAAACTTTAATAATTTACTGTCTAATGATGTTCATATCTATTTAATAATTATTTAACTAATACTTTAATACTGAATCTTTAACCTTATGTATCTAGCTCCTAAAATATCCCAGTAGTCTCTAGAGCACTTTGTATTTACATTTTGAAGTTTATTTATTAAATTTATCTTCTGTTATATTTTCTGCTTCCTTTCTACATGTGCGAATAAAACCTCATTAAAATGGTAACAAATAAAAGCCATGTTTCTTTGGTATTAGGAAGATGCTCATAGTTATTGATCAGCTCTTGATTGTTTTATAGGCCAGAACTTTTCCAGTGGTAATTTTATAAATGAAGGAAAAATTTCAATAAGCTTTGCCTTCTTATTTAAAAATAAGAATCTGTAAGCATGGTAAAATGCTTGACATGAATTGCGAACAACAGTTTTCCTTACAGAAGGGAAAACTCTTGTTTTAGGAAATTAAATCAGTACTATCCATTAATCATACTGCATGTCAACCCTCAGACCACTCTGGAAGTTTCTGGTGAATGTAAAGAATCTTTAGATGTGTGAGGTCTTTAAAGATCTAAGTTAAAGGAGAGGAGGTTTTTTAAATACCACATTAGCACATGAAAGAAACTTCAGGGTGGATAGAAAAAAAACATTTGCTGCATAGCAGTAATTATACTTGGGGGTTTTGTTTTGTTTCTGTTTTAACCTTGTTCTTAAAAAAAACTTAGTTAATGCAAATGAAATGTTAAGCTTTGTACGAATTATACACACCATGAGGTGGAGGGGAGCAAGCTACAAGACAGGCATTACTGGAGGAAAGTATTTTTTATCTTCGCCTTTAAAAATATTTTTGTATGTTTATTTCACAATGTACGTAATAGGACAGTCACACGTGTATATATGTTATGAGTATGCTTGCTCGAAAAAAGTTACTAATGGAGGGTAAAATGAAAAAAATTTAGAGACCACTATTCTAAAATAGATGATTGGTTATTTCTAACTAACTACCACAGTTATGAAACGTTACCGTCTAGAGGATGAAACAGACATTAATCAAATCACCATATAAATTGTAATTGACAGCTTTTGTAAGTGCTGCGATGGAAAAGCATAGGGAGTGATAAGTTAAAGAGGACACCATATAGTTTGCAAGTGGGCATTGGGTTAGTGAATTGAGATCTAATACTGATACTGATGGTGAATTGAGATCTAAAAGATAATAGAAGTTAACTAGGTGAAGGACGTTAATGGAATAATGAAAGACTTAAAGGAGGCATGATGTAAACATAGTCATAGACTAATCATAAAAACAGGCTAAATACTGGTATATTTTCCTATCTAAACAACTTGATTTATCAGTTCATTTGGATAAGCTGCTGTGATAACATAATCCTGACAGAGTTTATTGAAATTGTACATTTCTCTTCCATTTTGAGATGTTTGAACTCTTCAAAGACTTTGCATAACATCCCAGAACGTAGGCTGTCCTATGTAAGTGGAGGCTTCTTGAATTGGCCAAGATAGGTGACTCCACTGACACTTACTTTATCATAGAAACTAGAGCAGTTGCTTCAGCTGAAGGTAAAAATGGCATCTTAGCTTTCTCAGCATGCCAGGATGTTAACAATAACTTAGGAAACCTGTGCAGACGGTAGGCACCACATTGTGCCTGATTATCACAGTTTATACATCTTCCCTGGTAGATTTTGTAAATATATCTAGCTAGTCATTATTTCAAATTTATATACCTCCTGCTTCCTTCTAAGAAAGATTTGGAGTAACTCAATACAGAAACACAAAATTCAACAAAATAAAGAAATAGGTGATATAAGGCCCAGTGTTAGTAAGTGTTTGGGATTAAAGAACACTCATATTAATAGTGGGAGTGTAAATTGATACACAGCTTTTCTAGGGATAATTAGGCAACACCAACAGGGGGTGGAATAATATACACTCTTTTACCCAGCAACTCTATTAATAGAACCTGCCATAAGAAAGTATTATGAACACGCACAAACACTTAACCACAAGGATGCTCACTGTAGTGTATGGGGTCATTTATAATTGTGAAAAGCTGGAGAAAACCTAAATATTCAGCTACAGAGGTTTAATAAAGTAAACTTGGTACATCCATACAATTTGAATAAATGTAGACGTTAGAAGGAATGTTTTAGAATATTTAATAATAGGAATAGTTGTCCATAGGATATTAACTGAAAAAAAAACAGTTATGAAATATAAAATATACTGAGTATGGGTGCATATGGATAGGAAAGGGAATGAAAAAACATACAAACTAATGTTCACAGTGCTTATCTCTGGGTGCCAGTCTTAAGGATATTTTTATTTCTTTTGGCCTGAGTTACATAAATTTTCTGTAACAAACATGTATTTGATCATAATGAGAGAAAACAGTAAAGTATATTTTAATTGACTATACTTAGATGAAAAAATTGGAGCAAAGACAAATCAAGATTGAAAGAGTCAGTGAAACCAGGATAACGACTTCTTTGTTGCATGCTGTAAGATCCTGTACAGTTGCTAGAAATGCCTATGAATTTAGCTACGAGCTTCCTTGCAGCCAAAGCAAACCACAAACACTGGTAGCTGGGGGGAACAGGATATTTTAATTATTAGAAGATTTTAATATACTAACTAAATTCCCAAAATACAGTACCTCCGAAAAAACCATATGCTCACATTGTTGGAGAGTCTCTGTGAATCTGTATTGAAAACTATATTATGCTTGACAATGACTTAAGCTAATAAGGGAAGAAGATTCCTGTAGTTTCTAGGATCATTTAACAAGTTACAGTGTTTTGGATGACCTAGAAATACTAATGGAGGAAACAATGAAAATAAATATTTTGAACTTTCACATTTCTCCATCTGGATGACCAAGTATGATGATTTTTAGTGTGGTTTCCCTTTCTTGAATACACTCCCACTCTTTTCATAAAATGGCCTTTTGTCTCAGAAGAAAAATCAGGGCAGATGGGCCTTAATTCTGACCCTACAAAACTATAGAAACTATATTTGAAACACTCTTTTTAAAAGGCCCTTTTTTCTATGCGTATATCCACTCAGAAATTACAGTGATTGTTTTAATCATATTAATTCTTTGTCCCATGTTAACTGAATTGCACACTTTATGGCCCTGATTTCTTGGTTTACTCTATTCCTAGGCTGTGTATATTACAAATTGGCATTCCAGTGTGAGTCATTGAGAATTAAGAAAACAAATATGCATTTGCATTATTTACGTACAGAGTCCCAGATATTTCTAGAAATCTTATAAGAACCCTAAAAACAAGTTGGTACTTTTCATTGTCTTGTCAGGCAAGAGTTTAATACATTCATATGGATAAATATAGATAAATACAGAGATAAAATTGGCCACTAAGAAAACACTATTCTGGAGTTAGGAAAGCTTTTGAAACTATGATAGTTGCTCTTCAACAAGAAATATAACAAATTTGCAGTTACAAAAAATGTGTATTTTAAGTTATATTTCCCTTAATAAAAAAACTCTATATTAAAGTCATAATCTAACCTGTGTAATATTCTTGCCAAAAACATTTAGTCTGGATCTGACAATGAGGAAACAATTAGATAAATCCAGATGTGAGATAGTCTATAAAACATCTGGACTGGATTCTTTACAGATGTCATTGTCATTGTCACAAAAGATAAGAAAAGGACAGGGAACAATTCTAGATGAAGAAGCAGTGTGTGACCCTCAGTTGGATTCAGGAATTTGGGTGGGGGTGGGGAATATAAAGGACATTATCGATGGGAAATTTAAAAATAGACTATGTATCAGATAAAATTGTGTCATTGTTAAGTTTATTGGGTGTAATAATGGTACTGTGGTTATATATGTTTCACCTTGTTCTCAGGGGAAACATGTCCACGTATTTAGGTGTGAAGTGTATGATAATTCAACAAAAGAAAGAGTGGTGTGTATATGTACACTTGAGCACATGCACATACAGATAAGAGAATAGGAAATAAGGAAAATATATCAAAATGTTTAAAAAATAAAAGGTTAAAAATGCTCTGTGCTGTGTGTTTAGTTTCTCCAAGTTAGGAATGGTTTTACAATGATTATGCACGTGGTTAAAACGACAGCACTTCTGAAATAACGATTGATTATATAAAACAATTTTCTAGAGATGTGTGGGATATTTAAGTTATATCAATTGGCATACATTGTAATATAATTTTACCTACTGAGAAAAAAAATACAGAAAATCAGTTTCTTATTCATACTATCCAGTAACCCTTCCAATTAAAGGTCACTTGAGGAACTAAAAACAAATTATTTCCTTAAACAACTGAATATTTCTTCTGTCCTTGGAATGTTTATAAACTGGTGTTTATAAAAATATATTTCTTTCTTTTGGCTGCACCGCATGGATTGCAGGATCTTAGTTCCCCAACCAGGGATTGAACCCAGGCCACGGCAGTGAAAGTGCCGAGTTCTAACCCCTGGACCGCCAGGGAATTCCCTTATAATAATATATTTCAGATTGAATATAAGAAAACTTAGGTCTTCTGTTGAATATTTTATTTCTCAGGAAATGTTTTTAGTTTAACTTCATATGCTCAAATTGCTTCAGATTCTCTATCATATGTGTTGAAAACTATTTAAAGATATACTGAATAACTTCCAAGCACCCCCAAACATCTTCAGTGTCTTTCAGTACCTGAAAGATTTAAGGTTTATAGAGAATTTGAGTGGACTGTTTATAGCCAATTAACATGGTAATGACCTGCACCTGCTTGTATCAAACTCCCAGAAGTCTCTTATCTGCTAACATTAAAATCAATTTTGAAGTGGTACCTTCAGCAAAGTTTAAGTAAATTGCTGCAATATAGTGCTTCTTGTGAGTTCTAAAGGAGGCATAAATAAGTAACGCAATCATGTTTTATCACTATGATTGATGAAGCTGATATTTTACCAGCTTGCATTTCCTACTTGAGAAGAAATTTAAGACTGGCTTCAAGCTGTCTACCTGCTTCTCTCCCATCTTGTAAGCATGCTTTTAACTGCCGAGGGCTGAGATTTGGAGGAATGGTTATCAGACCACAGATGTTTTTGCCATGAAACGGTGCACCTCCAGCCAAGTCACTGTGGTTCAGGAGATGATAGATGGTATTTTCATGTTGCCTCACAGAAAGGTCAAAATGGCATGGCGAGCCCATGACAGTGAAAGGGAGAAATGTTAGTCCTGGAAGGAAATTTATTTCATGGCTTCAGGGGAAGTTTGGTTGTCATGAATAGGCTCTCTCTGTCAGTCTACAAAAATATTGTTTGTAAGGCAATGATGTATGTCAAACAGACAGTGTCTGTGTGTTGGCAGACAGAGCAGCTAGTTAAACAAATGCTAAGCCAAGTATAGTAGCGCAAGTCAAGTACTTTGGATGCTTTTAGAGTAAGAATTGCTCTTGATAGAAATATCAACATAATCGAAGGAACTTATTTCACTTTCTTACGTAACGACTTTAAGTAAACTTCCTTTGTAAATTTTACAGCCTTTTAAAATGCACCCCCCATTCTAACACTTTTTCTGTGTTAAAAATTCTTATAATCAGCAATCACTCTATTTTATTCACTTTTAAATTATTTAGGAACATATATGTGGACCAGCCTTATTAGTACGCTTCACATAAAGCTGTTATCAATTTTGAGACAGTTAAGTCCCTGCTTTTTTGGAGTCTTCGTTCTTTTTCTCTTCCCCAACCCACAGGAACTATCAACTATGGGCATAATTCCATTGATGGTGTGGTAGGAGAGACTCAGTGGCATTGTTCACTCATCTTACAAAATTAGACCATGGAAGTGCCTTTCTTCCATGGGGATTCCCAAAGGGAAAGGAATGCCATAAGAAAAGAGCATAAAAGATCAAAAACTGTGTTTCTTGGAGCCTCCATTATCACTTTCAGATTTGTTTTTCAGTGTTTGGATGAAAATCAGATTCATTCATGGCAACGTTCAAGTAGAAATCTTCAACTCCAAATATTTCTTATCCAGACAACCCAAAGTGTAATACATTTGTCAAAAATAAAAAATAGATTTTTTTAAAAGTCTTGAAAGCCTAATAGATGTAGAAAATGAAATCACATGATCAAAAAAGAAATAACGTGATCACAGTATTCGTGAACACAATATAATTGGGAAAGCCTTATGCTTCTGGATTTTACAAAACAATCCCAGTCTTTTGGGGAAGGTTTTTAAATTAGAGATAACCAATAGGATGTACTTATTTTGGTAGGAAACTAATCTCAAATGTCACATACAAAGAACTTTCTTCCAAATTATCCTAAACTCAGTAGGAGAGGGGATGTTTTTACTGGGAGTGAGAGGTGTTATTTGTCTTAGGGCCCTTCAGGGGTGCAGGACAAAAGGGACTGAGTCTTTTCAGGTTTAGACAAATACTCTACCATCAGCTTCCATAGAGAGCTGTTCTACAGAACAGAGAGGGAAAGCTGGGAGAGTGGGGGATTGCCCATTCCATCTGCCATTCTGTCTGTTTTACACTCAGATAAATATTCTGGATTACCACAGAATACATTTATAACATTTTGGCATGGTGATCATTAAAAAAAATACTTTCTTTAAATTTTTAATGCAAAGTGAATTATGTTTATGATTAACAATCCCTTGCAGAAGTTCAGTTCATGAACAAAAGGAGAATGCATTTTTAATCTAGACTTAAAGTAAAATTTACACTCTTTTAGCTAAAAAACCTCTTTGTAAATCAGCATACTAGCGCATTTATGTAAGGCATTATTTCAACCATCATGAACTTTTTCCATTCTAACATAAGTCTGATAATACAAGACAAAGAAATCCCTCTTAGAAGAGACTTGGTCTCCTAATGGCATCATGGTTTAGAGAGAAGAGATACACTAGTCTTACAGCATTTCAATAACTTGAAGCCAGATCACATCATTCAAATGTGATTTGTGTTTTTGTTACTGTGCTTACACATAGCATTTTAAAGTAGAGCATTTCACTCAGCTTTCCTTTCCCACGCATCCCCCTTAGCATTTTTCCTGCTCCTCTGCTGCTGGACCAGACTTGGTCTGGCCCCAGATTCTATGTCAGAGGCCATGACCCAGGTGTCATAGTGGTCCATACTGCTGGCCTCTTCTCTGAATAATTATATGGGGTATTGTATTGGAAGGACAGGCTTGGGGGCAGTGCAGTCACCCTGGCTAGCCAGACCAAGGAACTCTCCCGTCAAACTGCAGGGAAACAATGGGCTGAAAAGGCTCACACAAAACCTTGTAGCACAAAAGATTAAATTAAAAAAGGACATTTAGGGCTTCCCTGGTGACGCAGTGGTTGAGAATCTGCCTGCCAATGCAGGGGACACGGGTTTGAGCCCTGGCCCGGGAAGATCCCACATGCCACGGAGCAAATGGGACCGTGAGCCACAACTACTGAGCCTGCGTGTCTGGAGCCTGTGCTCCACAACAAGAGAGGCCACGATAGTGAGAGGCCCACGCACCGCAATGAGGAGTGGCCCCCGCTTGCCACAAGTAGAGAAAGCCCTTGCACAGAAACGAAGACCCAACACAGCCATAAATAAATATACATTAAAAAAAAATGGACATTTGGCCAGACACTAGGTTTCATCCCACAGAATGTCACCTTTCTCACTTTTTCTGAGCATTTCCTTCTTTAACAATGTTCAGACTTCATATGTTGACCTTATAGCAGCAGATTTTCAGATTGCTGCTTTTAGATTACCTTTGCATATATATTCTAATTTACTTGATTATTTTTAATGCTTTGAGGCTGTCTTAATTGTGACACTTTGTTGCTAATATAAGCAAAGCTTTTCTTTAGCAGTGGTTTAAGTAAGTAATTTAAAGTAGTACGTAGTGGGTTTTTTGTTTGGCAGTGGCGCAGCATGTGGGATCTTAGTTCCCCTACCAGGGATCGAACCCGTGCCCCCTGCAGTGCAAGTGTGGAGCCCTAACCACTGGGCCACGAGAGAATTCCCACCTAGTGATTTTTAAAGTAATGCTTTTTGTTCTCTTAAGATGTTTTATTAAGCTACTCTAGCATGTTTCACGTCTGTAAATTGAGCAAGTGGCAGGGGACTGTCCCAAAGTAGATGTGATTATTTTACCTTCTTTTGGTCCTAGGAGGATTATTTTTCCCATCACCTGAGAAGTTTCCATAACAAGATGGGCAATAAAACTCATTAAGTCTTTATGAGATTTGAATGTTAGAAATTATGTCAGAGGTGGACTCACTGCTGTGAGGTAAAAGTTTTTTCATGGTCCTGATCTCAGGTTTTCTCTTACTTTTATCTACCCCTGATCTGTCCACTTTGGCCTGGCTCTTTTCAAGCCTTCTGGAGCCTCACCAACAAGCAGCAGCCAAAAGAAACAAAGGCTTGGTTTTCATGACCCCAGTGTTATTATTGGTCCACAGCTAAACACTTTGTAAATAAATAATAATTTTCTATTGTGCATTCTTCAGGAAGCCAAGCTTGTAGAAATGTCAGTAGTATAGCAAAGAATCCATAAAGTTTGAATTGATGTCCGTCTGTTTTACCATCTGAGTTCATCTCCAATCAGAAAACACTTGGTCTTTATAGTGTTTGGGTGAAGGTATGGTGTGGGAACTTCCTACGAAGTGAGCCTTTTAGTTTTTACCTTTTGTATCTTAAATAAAGATGTGTAAGGATGGGACAATGATTAAAATCCAAAAGGATTGGAACTCTTAAATGTTTTCTCCTTGAAGTAAATTTTATTCCTTAATGGTTAAATCTCTGATTATTCTGCTTTTGTTCTACTGTGTAACAGATTACTTTGAATGTACATTAGTATCACCCACTTACTCAGGGCCTACTTCAGAGATAACCTAAATCCGGAAACAGGCCAAAAAACAGGGTTTAAGTCATAAAGCCATGCAGTAGGAGAGGATGACATTCTTTAGAATGTGTTCTCTTAATTTTACACATGTTCTCACATGTTTTGCTCTCTGACTTCTAAAACATCAGTGATTATAGGGTCCCTGGCTTTATCACATAGGCCCAGAAGCACAGAATTGAAGCTGAAGGACAACAAAAACAAGTTTTAAAAAACCTAGCTACCCTATGTTGTAGAAGATATAATAAGTGAACTTACAGCCCAACTTATTTCTAGCATACTAAAGAATCAAAGAGATTTGAAATAGATTTTTGGGTATTTTATATAGAAAAATGGTTAATTTTTAAAGGAAAGCTAGTTTACTTATATAGAAGTATCTTTATAAAATTAAAATAATATTTTATAGAGTTGTAAGGATTATTTAAGATAATGCATATAAGTACATTTTAGTTTGTTGGCATATAAAAGATAATACATTTTCCCAACAATTCTTTACCATTTTATTATTACTGCAGCTGCACAACCAAAAGCAAGTCTCCATGCTTTTCTGTGCCTCAATTTCCCCATTTATAAGATGTGGAAAAATAATACCTAATCTTCCCTCCTTCCCTAAGAACTAAAGATGCTAATTTGAGATAAGATGTGCCTTCTATTTACAGTTAAAGTTTCCTAATGTGCTTCATTTTGACCCTGCTAAATATAGCTGAAGGGGAGAAGAAATCTTTATTAAAAATCTAAGTAGGGCTTCCCTGGTGGCGCAGTGGTTGAGAGTCCGCCTGCCAATGCAGGGGACGCGGGTTCGTGCCCCGGTCCGGGAGGATCCCACATGCCGCAGAGCGGCTGGGCCCGTGAGCCATGGCCGCTGAGCCTGCACGTCCGGAGCCTGTGCTCCGCAACGGGAGAGGCCACAACAGTGAGAGGCCCGCGTACAGCAAAAAAAAAAAAATCTAAGTAATCGGGGCTTCCCTAGTGGCACAGTGGTTGGGAGTCCGCCTGCCAATGCAGGGGACACGGGTTCGAGCCCTGGTCTGGGAAGATCCCACATGCTGCGGGGCAACTGGGCCTGTGAGCCACAACTACTGTGCCTGCGCATCTGGAGCCTGTGCTCCGCAACAGGAGAGGCCGTGACATCACGTGAGAGCCCTGCGCACCACGATGAAGAGTGGCCCCCGCTTGCCGCAACTAGAGAAAGCCCTTGCACAGAAACGAAGACCCAACACAGCCCAAAATAAATAAGTAAAAGTAAATTTAAAAAAAAATTATCTCCATAGAAAAATCTAAGTAATCAAGGTGCTTCCCTGGTAGTCCAGTGTTTAAGACCCACGCTCCCAATGCAGGGGGGCTGGGTTCAATTCCTGGTCGGGGAACTAAGATCCCACATACCACAACTAAGCACGGGTGCTGCAACTAGAGAAGCCTGCGTGCCATGACGAAGACCCTGCACAGCCGAAATAAGGAAATTAATCAATTAATTTTAAAAAAAGATAATACGTTTTCCCAACAATTCTTTACCATTTTATTATTACCACAGCAATTCATATTTATTGTAGAACAGGTAGAAATATAGGAACCAAAGTAGCTAAAAATTTGACCGTATAGAGCTAGATATCACTGTTAACATTTTGGTACATAAGGTGATGCATTTTCATTTCCCTTTATAGCTCTTCCTCCGATGTCCCACCACTTCCTTGCTCCTTAACTCCATGTTTTCTGCTACCCCTAACCTCACCCCTTCCTGATGAATTTATTCTGTTAAAGGACCTAGATAACCAGATGTTATTCTTACCCTTGGTGACTTCTCTGCAGCTTTGTATATTGTCAGCCGACCTTCTCTTGGTTTCCACGGTATTTTACCTTCCCTGTTCTCCTCATGACTCTTTAAGACCACTTCTCTTCTTGCCCCCAGGTTTCTAGTCCTTGCTGTCTTTCCTCTCCCGTGGCACCCCATCCTCCATTTAAACGACTGTTGAATGTAGTTCTCCATCCTAACTGCTGGCTCCAGCTGACACTTTTAGTCGCCCGCTGGTCAGCTCCACTTGAATGCTCCTTTGGCATCTCTGATTTGGCATGTCAATGCCTCCACCAAGCATATCCTCTTCCATTTCTGTCGGTCAAGCCAGGCTGGAACTTGGGAGCTTTCTTACTCTTTCTTCTCGTTAATCCCTTGCTTATACTCTTCCCATGACCTCAATCTCCTCTTCCCCACGCTTACTAGGCCAGATTCTGTTCAGATGCGCTTCTTGCATGAAGTCCTCCCCACCACCCAGACTACTAGTAACCATTCCCTCTTTTGAATTCCCCTAGAGTTTCAACAGATCTCTTTGTAGCAGTCACTCCTGTGTTGCATGGTGCTTTTTTGTACCTTTGTCTTAGCTCCCCTAGTACACTATTACATAAACAAATTTGAGAGCAACTGATATATTTCAATTTCCTAATTTTAAAGATGAGGAAACTGAATTCCAGGAGACCACCTTTGCAGCCACACAGCTATGAAATCCAAGATTAAAATCCAAATCCCCCAATTTTCAAACCAGCCCCCTCCTCTACACTTATTTATTCAGCACTAAAAAGCACCTACTCGGGACTTCCCTGTCAGTCCAGCAATTAAGACTCCACGCTTCCAATACAGGGGACATGGGTTTGATCCCTGGACAGGGAACTAAGATTCTACATGCTGTGCAGTGCGGCCAAAAAGCAAAACAAAACAAAAAAGCAATAAAAAATAAAAAGCATCTACTCAGTGCCAGACATTCTTCTAAGCATTATATATATAAACTAATTTAATCCCCATTTTATAGAAGAGGAAACTCAATGCAAACCCAAGTAGTCTGGTGCCAGGGTCTATCCTTTCACCATTGTACCATCCTGCCCTTCTTCATGAGAGGGAGGAGGGATTAGGAGTTAGGGGATGTTTCTAATAATTATATTATTACTACTGATATTTCTATCTCTACATTATTTTTATTGGTAGGTTATTATTATTATTGATGTTATTATCATACACTGGCACTACTTTAAGCACTTTATGGGAATCAGTTTATATCATCCTCCCATCACCTCAAGAGATAGATGCTTTATCATCATCATACCCATCTTACAGGTGATTTTAGCCAAGGTAAAGAAGAGAAAATAACTTCCCAAGTTAACACAGTATTGACCAAGCTAGAATTGGAATCCAAGGAGTCTGGGTCTGACATCTCAGCCCTTAACCCTCATGCTAAACCGTCTCTTAGGTTCTTAGTAGTGCTGAGTCATTGGGAAAGTTATCTTCTGTTTGTTTCAGCATCCTCCTCTGTTATGGGACAGGTGACAAAAACAGTACCTTACTCACAGGGTTTTTAAAGTTCATGTGAAATATTTCTATGTATGACAAATGCTGATCCAAGGCAGCCCCTTCTCCCTTTTACAGCTTTGCATCTCATGAAATCTTTAATTGGTGAAACTAAAGCAGTCACCCAAGTTCATGCATACCTGTTTTGAATTGCTCATTCATCAGTTTCAGCTGATATCTGAATAAGCTCTCACCTCAGTAGCTAGATGAGTCATCACTCTCCTTACAGGCTCACAGGTGCCATCTAGTGATAGAGAAGAGAAATGCAAGTTAGTCAGGTAAAACCCTGGAAGAAGGCATGGGTTTTTTTTGTTGTTTTGTGGTGTTTGGAAACACGTTGCAGTGAAAAATCGGTATATTGTACCAAAAATTTTAGTAGGTTACTTAAGATTTTGCATAAAGATACAGTTAATTCACTGCTGTTAAATCCTATGCTTTTAGAATGGAATTAAGGCAGGTTCTTGATCAGTTTTAACCTGTGTGCATCTTTAAAAGACCTTGGCATTACAGGGAGTCTCATTTTATTGATCTTTGTTCTTCTTGTTCTGAGTTGTTGTCACTGAAGGTAATAAACACCTAATTGTTAAAAATGGATATAATTAACAAATTAATTTGTTGTGTCCATCTGCTTGCTGTTTCTAATGCTAGTCCTCAAACTTTTCCATATTTTGTTTTTGTGAAACCATCTACTGTTCTTCCATTAGGAAAGAAACCTACTAAGTTGCTTTCCAAAGCATTTATCGTCATCAGGTTGTTTCTTTGTTAGCAGATGATAGCTTTTTCCATTAATATGGAAGACATGGGTGAAGGTGGACTTGACACTGAGAGGATTATACTCCATGTGACATGGTTGCCAAAACAGCAAGTATTCTTCAGGGCATAAACACAAAACACAGCTCCTTCAATCATGTATACAACTCAGACACACACTTGAGAGCTTTTGCCACATTCCCTATGAACCAGGGAATGTTAATGAGGATAGAGAGTAGTTAGAGCTCAGCTTCAGTGTATGCTAATTGCAAATTTGCTGATATTCTGGATTCTAGACCTTGCTTGTATGAGCGAACAGCCTTCATACTCATTTGCCTTCACAAAGACGATTCCCAGACTTAAGTGCAGCGTAGTTTTGGCAGTGCCTTTTCTGTTCTCCCAGGCAACTTTACTCACATAACAAAAACAACAGTAATGTTGTGTTTACTAATTATAGGAGCTACCGTACAAAGTCCTTAATAGGCATGATTTCATTTAATACTGTTTAAATCCCTATAAGGCTCCATGTGTTTGTATTTTTCACAGGTCTTTTCCTGTAATTGATATCTAGTCTTATAGCATTGTGGTCGGAAAAGATACTTGATACAATTTTAATTTTCTTAAATTTACCAAGGCTTGATTTGTGACCCAGGATATGATCTATCCTGGAGAATGTTCCATGAGCACTTGAGAAAAATGCGTATTCTGTTGTTTTTGGATGGAATGTCCTATAAATATCAATTAAGTGCATCTTTTTTTTTTACATCTTTATTGGAGTATAATTGCTTTACAATGCTGTGTTAGTTTCTGCTTTATAACAAAGTGAATCAGTTATGCATATACATATGTTCCCATATCTCCTCCCTCTTGCGTCTCCCTCACTCCCACCCTCCCTATCCCACCCATCCAGGTGGTCACAAAGCAACGAGCTGATCTCCCTGTGCTATGCAGCTGCTTCCCACTAGCTATCTACCTTACATTTGGTAGTGTATATATGCCCATGCCTCTCTCTCACTTTGTCACAGCTTACCCTTCCCCCTTCCCATATCCTCAAGTCCATGCTCTAGTAGGTCTGTGTCTTTATTCCCGTCTTACCCCTAGGTTCTTCATGACATTTTTTTTTTTTACATCTTTATTGGAGTATAATTGCTTTACAATGGTGTGCTAGTTTCTGCTTTATAACAAAGTGAATCAGTTATACATATACATATGTTTCCATATCTCCTCCCTCTTGCATCTCCCTCACTCCCACCCTCCCTATCCCACCCCTCTGGGTGGTCACAAAGCACCGAGCTGATCTCCCTGTGCTATGCGGCTGCTTCCCACTAGCTATCTGTTTTACGTGTGGTAGTGTATATATGTCCATGCCACTCTTTCACTTTGTCACAGCTTATGCTTCCCCCTCCCCATATCCTCAAGTCCATTCTCTAGTAGGTCTGTGTCTGTATTCCTGTCTTACCCCTAGGTTCTTCATGACATTTTCTTTTTCTTAAATTCCATATTGATGTGTTAGCATACGGTATTTGTCTTTCTCTTTCTGACTTACTTCACTCTGTATGACAGACTCTAGGTCCATCCACCTCATTACAAATAACTCAATTTCGTTTCTTTTTATGGCTGAGTAATATTCCATTGTATATATATGCCACATCTTCTTTATCCATTCATCTGATGATGGACACTTAGGTTGTTTCCATCTCCTGGCTATTGTAAATAGAGCTGCAATGAACATTTTGGTACATGACTCTTTTTGAATTATGGTTTTCTCAGGGTATATGCCCAGTAGTGGGATTGCTGGGTCATATGGTAGTTGTATTTGTAGTTTTTTAAGGAACCTCCATACTGTTCTTCATAGTGGCTGTACCAATTCACATTCCCACCAGCAGTGCAAGAGTGTTCCCTTTTCTCCACACCCTCTCCAGCATTTATTGTTTGTAGACTTTTTGATGATGGCCATTCTGACCAGTGTGAGGGGCTACCTCATTGTAGTTTTGATTTGCATTTCTCTAATGATTAATGCTGTTGAGCATTCTTTTATGTGTTTGTTGGCAATCTGTATGTCTTCTTTGGAGAAATGTCTATTTAGGTCTTCTGCCCATTTTTGGATTGGGCTGTTTGTTTTTTTGTTATTGAGCTGCAAGAACTGCTTGCAAATTTTGGAGATTAATCCTTTGTCTGTTGCTTCATTTGCAAATATTTTCTCCCATTCTGAGTGTTGTCTTTTGGTCTTGTTTATGGTTTCCTTTGCTGTGCAAAAGCTTTTAAGTTTCATTAGGTCCCATTTCTTTATTTTTGTTTTTATTTCCCTTTCTCTAGGAGGTGGGTCAAAAAGGATCTTGCTGTGATTTATGTCATAGAGTGTTCTGCCTATGTTTTCCTCTTAAGAGTTTGATAGTTTCTGGCCTTACATTTAGGTCTTTAATCCATTTTGAGCTTATTTTTGTGTATGGTGTTAAGGAGTGATCTAATCTCATACTTTTACATGTACCTATCCAGTTTTCCCAGCACCACTTATTGAAGAGGCTGTCCTTGCTCCACTGTACATTCCTGCCTCCTTTATCAAAGATAAGGTGACCACATGTGCGTGGGTTTATCTCTGGGCTTTCTATCCTGTTCCATTGATCTGTCTTTCTGTTTTTGTGCCAGTACCATACTGTCTTGATTACTGTAGCTTTGTAGTATAGTCTGAAGTCAGGGAGCCTGATTCCTCCAGCTCTGTTTTTAGTTCTCAAGATTGCATTGGGTAATCGGCGTATTTTGTGTTTCCATTCAAATTGTGAAATTTTTTGTTCTAGTTCTGTGAAAAATGCCAGTGGTAGTTTGATAGGGATTGCATTGAATCTGTAGATTGCTTTGGGTAGTAGAGTCATTTTCACAATGTTGATTCTTCCAATCCAAGAACATGGTATATCTCTCCATCTATTTGTATCATCTTTAATTTCTTTCATCAGTGTCTTATAATTTTCTGCATACAGGTCTTTTGTCTCCTTAGGTAGGTTTATTCCTATGTATTTTATTCTTTTTGTTGCAGTGGTAAATGGGAGTGTTTTCTTGATTTCACTTTCAGATTTTTCATCATTAGTGTATAGGAATGCCAGAGATTTCTGTGCATTAATTTTGTATCCTGCTACTTTACCAAATTCATTGACTAGCTCTAGTAGTTTTCTGGTAGCATCTTTAGGATTCTCTATGTATAGTATCATGTCATCTGCAAACAGTGACAGCTTTACTTCTTCTTTTCCGATTTGGATTCCTTTTATTTCCTTTTCTTCTCTGATAGCTGTGGCTAAAACTTCCAAAACTTGTGTGAATGAGAGTGGTGAGAGTGGGCAACCTTGTCTTGTTCCTGATCTTAGTGGAAATGCTTTCAGTTTTTCACCATTGAGGACGATGTTGGCTGTGGGCTTGTCATATATGGCCTTTATTATGTAGAGGAAAGTGCCCTCTATGCCTACTTTCTGCAGGGTTTTTATCATAAATGGGTGTTGAATTTTGTTTAAAGCTTTCTCTACATCTATTGAGATGATCATATGGTTTTTCTCCTTCAGTTTGTTAATATGGTGTATCACGTTGATTGATTTGCCTATATTGAAGAGTCCTTGCATTCCTGGAATAAACCCCACTTGATCATGGTGTATGATCCTTTTAATGTGCTGTTGGATTCTGTTTGCTAGTACGTTGTTGAGGATTTTTGCATCTGTGTTCATCAGCGATATTGGCCTGTAGTTTTCTTTCTTTGTGACATCCTTGTCTGGTTTTGGTATCAGGGTGATAGTGGCCTTGTAGAATGAGTTTGGGAGTGTTCCTCCCTCTGCTATATTTTGGAAGAGTTTGAGAAGGATAGGTGTTAGCTCTTCTCTAAATGTTTGATAGAATTTGCCTGTGGAGCCATCTGGTCCTGGGCTTTTGTTTGTTGGAAGATTTTTAATCACAGTTTCAATTTCAGTGCTTGTGATTGGTCTGTTCATATTTTCTATTTCTACCTGATTCAGTCTTGGCAGGTTGTGCATTTCTAAGAATTTTTCCATTTCTTCCAGGTTGTCCATTTTATTGGCATATAGTTGCTTGCAGTAACATCTCATGATCTTTTTATTTCTGCAGTGTCAGTTGTTACTTCTCCTTTTTCATTTCTAATTCTATTGATTTGAGTCTTCTCCCTTTTTTTCTTGATGAGTCTGGCTAATGGTTTATCAATTTTGTTTATCTTCTCAAAGAACCAGGTTTTAGTTTTATTGATCTTTGCTATCATTTCCTTCATTTCTTTTTCATTTATTTCTGATCTGATCTTTATGATTTCCTTCCTTCTGCTAACTTTGGGGTATTTTGGTTCTTCTTTGTCTAATTGCTTTAGGTGTAAGTTTAGGTTGTTTATTTGAGATTTTTCTTGTTTCTTGAGGTTGTATTGTATTGCTATAATCTTCCCTCTTAGAACTGCCTTTGCTGCACCCCATAGGTTTTGTGTCGTTGTGTTTTCACTGTCATTTCTTTCTAGGTATTTTTTGATTTCCTCTTTGATTTCTTCAGTGATCACTTCGTTATTAAGTAGTGTATTGTTTAGCCTCCATGTGTTTGTATTTTTTACAGATCTTTTCCTGTAATTGATATCTAGTCTCATAGTGCTGTGGTCAGAAAAGATATTTGATACAATTTCAATTTTCTTAAATTTACCAAGGCTTGATTTGTGAACCAGGATATGATCTATCCTGGAGAATGTTCCATGAGCACTTGAGAACAATTTGTATTCTGTTATTTTTGGATGGAATATCCTATAAATAGCAATTAAGTCCATCTTGTTTAATGTATCATTTAAAGCTTGTGTTTCCTTATTTATTTTCATTTTGGATGATCTGTCCATTGGTGAAAGTGGGGTGTTAAAGTCCCCTACTATGAATGTTTTACTGTCGATTTCCCCTTTTATGGCTGTTAGTATTTGCCTTATGTATTGAGGTGCTCGTATGTTGGGTGCATAAATGTTTACAATTGTTATATGTTCTTCTTGGATCGATCCCTTGATCATTATGTAGTGTCATTCTTTGTCTCTTCTAATAGTCTTTATTTTAAAGTCTATTTTGTCTGATATGAGAATTGCTACTCCAGCTTTCTTTTGGTTTCCATTTGCATGGAATATCTTTTTCCATCCCCTTACTTTCAGTCTGTAGGTGTCTGTAGGTCTGAAGTGGATCTCTTGTAGACAGCATATATATGGGTCTTGTTTTTGTATCCATTCAGCCAGTCTGTGTCTTTTGGTGGGAGCATTTAATCCATTTACATTTAAGGTAATTATCAATATGTATCTTCCTATTCCCATTTTCTTAATTGTTTTGGGTTTGTTATTGTAGGTCTTTTCCTTCTCTTGTGTTTCTTGCCTAGAGAAGTTCCTTTAGCATTTGTTGTAAAGCTGGTTTGGTGGTGCTAAATTGTCTCAGCTTTTTTTTTTTTTGTGGTACGTGGGCCGCTCACTGCCATGGACTCTCCCGCCGTGGAGCACAGGCTCCGGACATGCAGGCCCAGAGGCCATGGCCCACGGGCCCAGCCGCTCCACGGCATGTGGGATCCCCCCGGACCGGGGCACGAACCCGCGTCCCCTGCATCGGCAGGCAGACTCCCAACCACTGCGCCACCAGGGAGGCCCCTGTCTCAGCTTTTGCTTGTCTGTAAAGGTTTTAATTTCTCCATCAAATCTGAATGAGATCCTTGCTGGACAGAGTAATCTTGGTTGTAAGTTTTTCTCCTTCATCACTTTAAATATGTCCTGCCAGTCCCTTCTGGCTTGCAGAGTTTCTGCTGAAAGATCAGCTGTTAACCTTATGGGGATTCCCTTCTGTGTTATTTGTTGTTTTTCCCTTGCTGCTTTTAATATGTTTTCTTTGTATTTAATTTTTGACAGTTTGATTAATATGTGTCTTGGCGTGTTTCTCCTTGGATTTATCATGTTTGGGACTCGCTGTGCTTCCTGGACTTGATTAACTATTTCCTTTCCCATATTAGGGAAGTTTTCAACTATAGTCTCTTCAAATATTTTCTCAGTCCCTTTCTTTTTCTCTTCTTCTTTGGGACCCCTATAATTCAAATGTTTGTGCATTTAATGTTGTCCCAGAGGTCTCTGAGACTGTCCTCAGTTCTTTTCATTCTTTTTTCTTTATTCTGCTCTGTAGTAGTTATTTCTACTATTTTATCTTCCAGGTCACTTATCTATTCTTCTGCCTCAGTTATTCTGCTATTGATCCTTTGTAGAGAATTTTTAATTTCATTTATTGTGTTGTTCATCGTTGCTTGTTTCCTCTTTAGTTCTTCTAGGTCCTTGTTAAATGTTTCTTGCATTTTCTCTATTCTATTTCCAAGATTTTGGATCATCTTTACTTTCATTATTCTGAATTCTTTCTCAGGTAGACTGCCTATTTCCTCTTCATTTGTTAGGTCTGGTGGGTTTTTACCTTGCTCCTTCATCTGCTGTGTATTTTTCTGTCTTCTCATTTTACTTATCTTACTGTGTTTGGGGTCTCCTTTTCACAGGCTGCAGGTTCGTAGTTCCCGTTGTTTTTAGCGTCTGTTCCCAGTGGCTAAGGTTGGTTCAGTGGGTTGTGTAGGCTTCCTGGTGGAGGGGACTAGTGCCTGTGTTCTGTTGGATGAGGCTGGATCTTGTCTTTCTGGTGGGATTACATCTGTATTTTCCTAATGAAAATAACTGAGGCTTAGAAAACTAAGAAACTTACCCAAGGCTACACAGTTGGTAAACAATGCATACAAAGTATTCATTTCCCAGTCTGTCCCCTTTGTTAGATTGAAATTAAAAGCAAGAGTTATAGCTTTCTAATGCTTGAGTCTTCCATACAGTGCCTGACTTTTAGTAGGTACTTGATAAATGTGTATTTGATACCTGTGAAGTCTTTCTTGGCCAACCAGACTTCTGGTTCTGATTCCTTCTTATGTGAAACAAACTCAAGTAGAAGAACTGTAGTGAGAATGAAACAGAAGGGGAAGAAGGTGAGGCAGGTCCTAGAGCCAGTGGAGAAAGGTAAAGGGTATAGCCATAGTAGTGTTTCAGGAGGGAGAGCTTCATTTTCGGCCACAGGTTGACTACCTAATAAAGAAAGATAGGTTAATTTGGCTGAGACCTCGATCACATTAACTTAAACTGACACTCCAGAGTTACGTATCAAAAGATTTAGTCAGATACGTGTTAAATTGATTTGGGCTTTCTTTCCTGCCCCTTCATCTTTATATATTGCTAAATCTTTAAGCAAGTTTAACCATAAACCAAATGCTACCTATCACCCTCGAGACCATTAAGAAATTAGCCCTCATAGCAATCAGAGAAGAAAAAGAAATAAAAAGAATCCAAATTGGAAAAGAAGTAAAACTGTCACTGTTTGCAGTTGACATGGTACTATACATAGAGAATCCTAAAGATGCTACCAGAAAACTATTAGAGCTAGTCAATGAATTTGGTAAAGTAGCAGGATACAAAATTAATGCACAGAAATCTCTGGCATTCCTATACACTGATGATGAAAACTCTGAAAGAGAAGTTAAGGAAACACTCCCATTTACCACTGCAACAAAAAGAAAAAAATACCTAGGAATAAATCTACCTAAGGAGACAAAAGACCTGTATGCAGAAAACTATAGGACACTGATGAAAGAAATTAAAGATGATACAAACAGATGGAGAGATATACCATGTTCTTGGATTGGAAGAATCAACATTGTGAAAATGACTCTACTACCCAAAGCAATCTACAGATTCAATGCAATCCCTATCAAACTACTACTGGCATTTTTCACAGAACTAGAACAAAAAACTGCATGATCTGTATGGAAACACAAAAGACGCCAAATAGCCAAAGCAATCTTGAGAACTAAAAACGGAGCTGGAGGAATCAGGCTCCCTGACTTCAGACTATACTACAAAGCTACAATAATCAAGACAGTATGGTATTGGCACAAAAACAGAACTATAGATCAAGGGAACAGGATAGAAAGCCCAGAGATAAACCCACGCACATGTGGTCACCTTATCTTTGATAAAGGAGGCAAGAATATACAATGGAGAAAGGACAGCCTCTTCAATAAATGGTGCTGGGAAAACTGTATAGCTACATTTAAAAGAATGAAATTACAACACTCCCTAACACCATATACAAAAATAAACTTAAAATGGATTAAAGACCTAAATGTAAGGCCAGACACTATAAAACTCTTAAAGGAAAACATAGGCAGAACACTCCATGACATAAATCACAGCAAGATCCTTTTTGACCCACCTCCTAGAGAAAGGGAAATAAAAACAAAAATAAACAAATGGGACCTAATGAAACTTCAAAGCTTTTGTACAGCAAAGGAAACCATAAGTAAGACGAAAAGACAGCCCTCAGAATGGGAGAAAATGTTTGCAAACGAAGCAACTGACAAAGGATTAATCTCCAAAATATACAAGCAGCTCATGCAGCTCAATATCAAAAAAAGAAACAACCCAGTCCAAAAATGGGCAGAACACCTAAATAGACATTTCTACAAAGAAGATATACAGATTGCCAACAAACACAAGAAAGGATGCTCAACCTCACTAATCATTAGAGAAATGCAAATCAAAACCACAATGAGGTATCACCTCACACTGGTCAGAATGGCCATCATCAAAAAATCTACAAACAATAAATGCTGGAGAGGGTTGTAGTGAAAAGGGAACCCTTGTGCACTGTTGGAGGGAATGTAAATTGATACAGCCACTATGGAGAACAGTATGGAAGTTCCTTAAAAAACTAAGAATAGGGCTTCCCTGGTGGCATAGTGGTTGAGAAGTCCGCCTGCCGATGCAGGAGACGCGGGTTCATGTCCCGGTCCGGGAAGATCCCACATGCTGCGGAGCAGCTGGGCCCGTGA
The DNA here is from genome assembly GCF_937001465.1 of Orcinus orca. Classification (NCBI taxonomy): domain Eukaryota; kingdom Metazoa; phylum Chordata; class Mammalia; order Artiodactyla; family Delphinidae; genus Orcinus; species Orcinus orca. The sequence goes on from NC_064560.1 coordinate 102,731,017, forward strand.
GCCATGGCCGCTGAGCCTGCGCATCCGGAGCCTGTGCTCCGCAACAGGAGAGGCCACAACAGTGAGAGGCCCACGTACCGCAAAAAATAATAATAATAATAAAAATTAAAAATAAAAATTGGCCCTGTTGAGGAGTGGTTTTTATGCTCCTTGTCTTGAGTTTTGAAGGAACTGGGACCAGCTCTTTCCCCTCTCTCTCATTCTCCTTCCCTCACTGGGTTTTGAGGAGGCTTGCACTGTCCTTTGTGGCTGCTCTTCCTGACTCTGCTGGTTTCCCCCTAAACCACATAGACTAAGTCAGCTGAGTCTTGTATAACCAAGCACCACATACGTGGCAGTGCTTGACTCAAGAAAGGCTGTAACAGGCCCTGGGAACTGGCTCCCTGTGGCATTTCACAGCGTTGATCCTGAGTGTCTGCTTTGTCCCTTACGCATCAGAGGGTCTTTGCAGAACTATAGAGTTTTAAGACTTGTGCTACTTTGCTGTGGTACATTATTTGTGCATTTAACTGTACTTAACATATTGGTTCTAAAGTTTATTTTTTTACTCTGTATCCTTAATTTTGTTAATTGTGCAGCTGTTCTCTGTTTTCTTTTTTAGTTGCTAACTTATATTGTCTGGTAATGCTCATCTTAACATTATGTGAAGGCTCTGGTCCTTGGGTCCCCTCTTAAATTTACAAAAGTAGATGAAATTGAATTTCTAGCAAATTGATGAACAATAATGAGCCAGGTTTTTCTGGGGTCTCTGGATTTGCAAACCAAAATAATACAGTGACTAGAATTTGAAGTTGGACTCATTTTTAAAGCCTAAGAGAGAGGAGTACATGGCAAACGCAGGTGACCCACAGCTCAGCTTGGCCCCCAACCTGGCACTTTTTTTTTTTTAAGCGTGACGAAATGTTTATTATAAGTTCAAGCATGAATTGACACCAGAGAGTCCATACGAAAGGGAATCAATGTAACATGTAGGATAGAGGACTTGTTCAGACTTCACAACTCACTAGACGTAAGAATATATACATCTTTGATGAAGCCACAAGAATGTAATGTGTGTATAAAGGCTTTTATCCGTAGTGGCACTTCTTATTGTTTTAAATAGATTCTTTATAGAGCATGAAGAGTAGATCACATGTGAACAAAGGTGAATGGATTTTTCCCTTTCCTTTACATTATTTTTCCTACCAGTATGTCCTATAATTTTATTTTTTTTCTACTGAAATAACTTCCAGTTATCCTGGTTCATGTTTTACTTTTTTTGTGTGGATAGAAAGGAATCTCGTGTACCCAGTGTACTCTATTTGCCTGCCTGATGGTTTGCCTCTTCCTGACCTCACATAAACTAGCAGGGGGAAGGAGCCCAGCATTGGAGACTGTTGCTCTGGCTACGTGGATGATTTCCAGGTGGGCGTCAGAAGAGCTGCCTCTTCTTGTGTTGGGCTTGCTGGCGTCTGTGCTGAGTGGGTGATAGCCAGGTGCTGGCCATGTTGAGGAACCAACTCTGTTCTCTCATCTTCTTAGGACATGTAAGCTGCTTCTGACTGATCAACAACAACAACAAAAAGGTTAATTCTGGATTTAAAATTTAGTGTAAGCAGCTCATTTTTTTAAAGAGGAAGAAGGGAAAAACGAATGAATTTTAGGGCTAAAAATAACCATTCCAGAGAAGTATTTATGAAGTATTGATTGATTGTTTGCACAGTGGAAAAAAGATTAATCTCTCCACCTCTAATGATAACCCTCATCAAAATCAGCTTTCTACGAGAGTTTGCTGTATCTGTGTCTGGTTCCCTGAGAATGTGAGTTACTTTGGGCAAATTCTGTTTCATTCTTCCTTTTCTGTATCTCCTAATTCCTGGTGTAACACCTCATCACACTCAGGAGGCTTTCCTAAAAGTACTCTTCTAATTGAATAGAGACAGAATAAAGAAATATGTCTGAAGAACTTCTGCAGAGATCCAGTTGAATTTCATTTATACCCATTCAGAAGGAGTATTTGAAATACGGAACTCAGGATTCAGTTGACTAATGAGTTCAGCAATAAGAGGAAAGAAAGAAGAAAACAGATTCAAATGAAGTAGCTATTGTTCTGAACAGAAACCTTTTGAATCTTAGAATTGCAGTGTTGAATGTTAGAAATCGTTTCAGTGATGAAATTCAAATGTGGTTATGTGTTCCTGATAATTACTTTATAAATTGAAAATATTTCTATGTTAAAATTCATTATAAGGAGACATACTTGCTGTGACAAAGGCACATGTATTTGTGTAAATTTAAAGGCCCTGTACTTTGTCAGAGAAATAGCCACAAGTTCCCGGTTCAGCTTTGTATGCCATTGGACATGCTACTAACACCTTTTTACCACAGTTTATCAAATGGGAATAACATATATCTTACAGGGTTTTGTGATGCTCAAATAAGATAATGTATCTAAAAAACATTTTCTATAAGACGGTCAAATGTTGTTAGTCTTTCCATCTTTCTATCTAGAAAATACAGAAATGTTCTAAGTTGTATAAATTTTTCTTCTTGTGTAATTTTGTCAAAACAGATAGAAATAAAAATTTTATATTTTAGGACATCCTTTTAATGCATTTTAATATTAAATATTAAAATACATCAGTTTCAGAAATATTTATACAAATTCTTAAATTACATTAGAGAATTTAATAAACTTTACATCTTGTTTTTGGATATTAAATGTTTGAATTCAATCTAGAATTATTATATTGTTGTAAGGGTTTTTTTTCACATTTAATATATCTATTAAGGATGATTGCTTTCCTTTGTGAAATTCCCTTGGATTTATTTATGTGTTTGTTTTTTTATTATTTAGAGAAGTATAATATAGAAACGCATTAAAATTAGAAATAGACTTAGCGTATGATCCAGCAATCCCACTTCTGAGTATATCTCAAAAGGAAATGAGATCAGTACATCAGAGAGCTATCTGCACCTCCATAGTCATTGCATTATTCACAGTAGACAAGGTGTGAAAACAACCTAAATGCCTGTTAACAGGTGAATGGATAAAGAAAATGGGGCATATATATAATGGAATGTTATTCAACTTTTAAAAAGAGGGAAATCCTGCCATTTGCACAACATAAATGAACCTAGAGGACATTATGCCAAGTGAGATAAGCCAGAAAGACAAATACTACATGATCTCATTTATATATGGAATCTAAAATAGTTAAACTCATAGAAGCAGAAAGTAGAATGGTGGTTGCCAGGAGTGGGGGAAATGGGGAGATGGGTACAAAGTTTCAGTTATGCAAGGTGAGTAAGTTCTGGAGATCTGATGTACAGCATGACTATAGTTATCAAAGCTGTATTGTATACTTGAAATTTACTAAGTGTGTAGATCTTAAATGTTTTCACCACACATATACACACACACAAATGGTAACTAGTGAAGTGATGGGTCTTCTGATTCACTTGATTGTAGTGATCATTTCACAGTGTATGCCTATACCAAACATCAAGTTATATACCTTAAATATATACAAGCTTTATTTGTCAACCATACCTTAATGAAGCTGTGGGGAGAAAAAAGGAATACATTGTTTCTGAATAGTTTTATTTTTGCCCTAAGCAAGTATTACTTTATAGTTAAATGTTATCATAAACACTTACATTTAAATGTATTTATATCATTAAACTTCTTGAATATCTTCTAAAGTATATTATTTAAAATTGTAACCACTTAATTCCTCAAAAACCTGAAAAAAATTTTTGTTTTAATATGTATGGGATGGACTTTAGTTTCTGTATTGTGTTAGTTAATGAACACCAGTAGAGGGAGCTCCACCTCATCTTTCTTGATAAATTTAGCTCTCAACTGAAAATGTATGTTTGTGGAAAAGGGCACGCGGTGAAATAAACTTAAATAATACGTGGTTATAAACATTTTCAAAGGTACTAAAGAATGACAACTGTAATTCTTCTTACCTTTTAGGGGGAAAACAATCTCAGTTTGATTTCCATGCTTTTAAGTTAACTACCCTCAAATAACTAAACAGAAAACTTCTATGTAGCATAACCACTTGTAAGGAATCCATCAGGCAGCCCAAGCCTTTTAAAATCAAGAATCTATGTCTGGTCAGTTGAGGAAGAGGAGGAAGAACAGTGGTGGTAATGTTATTGTTTGAAATAAGGTTAAATAAAATAAAATTTTATCAATTGGTAGATAGTCACAATAGCAATGTCACAATAAGGCGAACTGCTGAGTCACTGTGTAGAACAAGGAGAGAGAAAATTTTCATTTTACTTAGAGCTCTTATGCATTCAGAAGGTTTTTAAACCAAAATCTAGAAAGGCTGTAGAACCTTTGTTCCTATCTAGAGGGCTGGGCCTAATTATTACCTGTTGGTTTCTTTATAGACCCGAGAAGAAAATATCATGTGAGATTGCTGGCTTACAACAACATAGAAGATGGCTACCAGGCAGATCAAACAGTCAGTACTCCAGGATGCGTGTGTAAGTAAGAGTTACAGTAGTTTGTTTCACAGTGTTCGACTCATCCTCTTTTTTCCTCTACTTCCTTCTTTAAATTTAAGTCTCATCACTACTTGGATACCTTGGTGGTTTTATTACTTTCATATCCTCCAGGATACCTAACGTAGTATCTTGAACAAGTACGTACTCAGTAAATATTTAAGTGAGATGTATTTAATTAGAAGAACCTATTTTAGTTTTGCAAGGAAGAGACCATTAGAAATTTAACTGTGGGGACTCCCCTGGTGGCGCAGTGGTTAAGAATCTGCCTGCCAATGCAGGGGACAGAGGTTTGAGCCCTGGTATGGGCAGATCCCACGTGCCATGGAGCATCCAAGCCCATGCACCACAACTACTGAGCCTGTGCTCTAGAGCTCACGAGCCACAGCTACTCAGCCTGCGTGCCACAACTACTGAAGCCCACGCACCTAGAGCCCATGCTCTGCAACAAGAAAAGCCACCACAATGAGAAGCCCGTGCACCGCAACAAAGAGTAGCCCCCGCTTGCCGCAACTAGAGAAAGCCCACATGCAGCAGTGAAGACCCAACGCAGCAAAAATAAACTAATTAATTAAATAAAATTTTTTTAAAAAAGAAATTTAACTGGGAAAATAACCCTGAATACCTACAGATACTAAGTTTTCTTTTATCTCCTTTAACCTTGAGGCTAATTATTTCATTCCAGTTGCTATTCAGTTTTATTGCTGCTGAGAGCTGTTTGGTTTTATTGCTACTAAAGAGGATGTCAGTCTAGTTTTAAGTCTACTGCTGGCTTTCTGAATGTCTTCGGCTGGTAGCTTGACTTCTCTGTGCTTCTGTCTTACATTCTAAGTATTGATAATATTTGATTCCTTATCTAACTTACGGAAGAGTCACTCAGGTTTGAATGATACATCTCTAGACCACTATGAACCTCTGGTGGAAGAAAGACCTAAAGGGTGGGGTGTTATGATTTTACCATTTTACCACTTTCTACATTAAATGTTACGCCATGTGGTAAATTAACATTGTCTTTTTCAATAGCTGTTCGTGATCGCATGGTTCCTCCTCCACCACCACCCCACCATCTCTATGCGAAGGCTAACACCTCATCTTCCATCTTCCTGCACTGGAGGAGGCCTGCGTTCACCACTGCACAAATAATTAACTACACCATCCGCTGTAACCCTGTTGGCCTGCAGAATGCTTCTTTGGTTTTATACCTTCAAACGTATGTAGCTTCTATTAATGGTTGTTTTCTTTGCTCTCCTCCCCACTCACACTTCCTTCTTTACTATCTTGGGCCAACTTGGGCTTCAGCTGTAAGCATTTGTCTCAGAACTTATCTTACTTATGTCAGGGCAGGGGATTTTGCATCTTTACCATAATCAGTTCTGAAAACCGCATTTATTTTGAAATTTAATTTTCATAAATGATTTTTTTGTTGTTGTTTCCCCAGCCTCGTGCAACAAGATTAGACAAGAAACTATCAATATGATGACTTTCAAGTAGCTAAACTTAGCATATTTAAAGAAGGAAACAAGTCAATTTTCATGCTGGCATCAAAAAATAAAGCTAGTTATTCTGTTTGCTAGGTTATAGTTAGAAAGATGCCCATCATTATACTTTAAAAGAGTGATTTGACTTAACAGTATTTCAGAAGAAATCCCTTTGATTTGGGACATTTCTATACTGTTAATTTCCTAGTTTCCTCTCAGAGAGGCAGTTTTTAGGCTTATTTCTATAATATCCAATGTAGCATTTTAATAATCAAATTAGATTGCTTTTTAATCTAAAAATTTTTTTTAAAGGAAATGAGGGAGGTAATAAATAACAGTAACCTGTATTGATTGGAAATACTGGCAATCTTTTAGAAACAATGTGCTACCAGCATTAACTACTTTATTACTCATTATAGATCAGAAACTCACATGTTGGTTCAAGGTCTAGAACCAAACACCAAATATGAATTTGCTGTTCGACTGCATGTGGATCAACTTTCCAGTCCCTGGAGCCCCGTTGTCTACCACTCTACACTTCCAGAAGGTAAAGAAAGCAGCTCCCCTGTGGGTTTTATCTGGGTTTTATCTATGTATTATACACACACACACACACACACACACACACACACACACACACACACACACACACACACACACACACACAGACATCACTTTGAAGAAGATACTACCCTGATTGCCACCTACCAGTCTACGTGTATGTATTTATTTTGTTTCTTAACTTTTGAAGTTTCTTTTCCTTTATTACAGTAAAAATATTTTTCCTCTCAATGTATTGCATAAGCAAGTGGGCTTAAATTTAGGGTCTCTTTAGGGGGTGCTACATTTTCTAAGAACAGGTGTGCTGTGCAAGGCTGCACCCAAGTAATTTAAAATGGAAGAAAGTGGGTAACATATTTAATGACGTTAGGAGCCCACATTAGAATCTAACGTGAGCAGTAGCTTGATTCTGTGCATGGTGCAGTATAGATGATACCGGATTGAGCACCAATTCTGTAGCTTACCAATGGCAGTTGCTAAAATATTCCATGTCTCTAAACCTGCATTTCCTTTCTTTAAAAACTAATTTTTATTGGAGTATAGTTGCTTTACAGTGTTGTTAGTTTCTGCTGTACAGCAAAGTGAATCAGCTGTATGTATACGTATATCCCCTCTTTCTTGGATTTCCTTCCCATTTAGGTCACCACAGAGCATTGAGTAGAGTTCCCTGTGCTATACAGTAGGTTCTCATTAGTTATCTACTCTATACATAGTATCAATAGTGTATGTATGTTGGTCCCCATCTCCTAATTCATCCAACTCCCCCCCACTCCTGGTATCCATACATTTGTTCTCTACATCTGTGTCTCTATTTCTGCTTTGCAAGTAAGTTCATCTGTATCATTTTTTTAGATTCAATATATAAGTGATATTTGTTTTTCTCTTTCTGACTTACTTCACTCTGTATGACAGTCTCTAGGTCCATCCACATCTTTGCAAATGGCACAATTTCATTCCTTTAAATAGCTGAGTAATATTCCATTGTGTATATATACCACATCTTCTTTATCCATTCCTCTGTTGATGGACATTTAGGTTGCTTCCATGTCCTGGCTATTGTAAACAATGCTGCAGTGAACATTGTGGTGCATGTATCTGTTTGAGTTATGGTTTTCTCCAGGTATATGCCCAGGAGTGGGATTGCTGGGTCATATGGTAGTTCTATTTTTAGTTTTTTAAGGAACCTCCATACTGTTCTCCATAGTGGCTATGTCAATTTACATTCCCACCAACAGTGTAAGAGGGTTCCCTTTTCTCCACACCCTCTCCAGCATTTATTGTTTGTAGATTTTTTGAATATGGCCATTCTGACCAGTTTGAGGTGATAACCTCATTGTAGTTTTGATTCGCACTTCTCTAATAATTAGCAATGTTGAGCATTTTTTCATGTGCCTCTTGGCCATCCATATGTCTTCTTTGGAGGAATGTGTATTTAGTTCTTCTGCCCATTTTTTGATTGGGTTGTGTTTTTTTTTGTTTTTGTTTTTTTGATATTGAGCTGCATGAGCTGTTTGTATACTTTGGATATTAATCCCTTGTCAGCAAATATCTTCTCCCATTCTGAGGGTTGTCTTTTCATCTTGTTTATGGTTTCCTGTGCTGTGCAAAAGCTTTTAAGTTTAATTAGGTCCCATTTGTTTATTTTTGTTTTCATTTTCATTACTCTAGGAGATGGGTCAAAAAAGATCTTGCTGCAATTTATGTCAAAGAGTGTTCTGCCTATGTTATCCTCTAAGAGTTTGATAGTGTATGGCCTTACATTTAGGTCTTTAATCCATTTTGAGTTTATTTTTGTGTTTAGGTGTTAGGGAGTGTTCTAATTTCATTCTTTTATATGTAGCTGTCCAGTTTTCCCAGCTCCACTTCTTAAAGAGACTGTTCTCCATTGTATATTCTTGCCTCCTTTGTCATAGATTAGGTGAACATAGGTGTGTGGGTTTATCTCTGGGCTTTCTATCTTGTTCCATTGATTTATATTTCCATTTTTATGCCAGTACCATGCTGTCTTAATTACTGTAGCTTTGTAGTATAGTCTGAAGTCAGGGAACCTGATTCCTCCAGCTCCATTTTTCTTTCTCAAGATCAGTTTGGCTATTTGGGGTCTTTTGTGTTTCCATACAAATTGTAAAATTTTTTGTTGTAATTCTGTGAAATATGCCATTGGTAATTTGATAGGGATTGCATTGAATCTGTGGATTGCTTTGGGTAGTATAGTCATTTTCACAGTATTAATTCTTCCAATCCAAGAACACGGTATATCTCTCCATGCATTTCCTTCTCTCTAGAATGATGGTGAAGGTGTAGATTGCAGCTCTATTTTAATGATGCTGAGAGAAAACAAAGGATACTTATTTAAGTGAGCATTGGGCTGTTTTGCTATGGTTTTGGCAATATTCCATATGTGAGGTAGTGCCCAAAACCAGCTCTTCACACCTTTAGCTCATATTGAACATGGGCTCCACTAAAATCCCAGGACTTCACTACCTTTCGTAAATATAAGGTATTAGTCTAAGGTAGATATAAGGTAAAGGTAGATAAGATATAAGGTAAAGGTAGATAAGATATAAGGTAAGGTAGGTATAAGGTAAAGTCTGTTCTATAAACTCACTGATTCACAACGGTTTGGTGAGTAACTGAATGTTTCAGTCTCAGGAGTATTTTTTGAGTGGCTTCCTAGATCAGATTAAATATACATTCTATGCATTTTAGTAAGAAATGTAGTTTAGCTTCAGTACCTAATAGAGTAATGCACAGGTGCCCTGGTGGAACTGTAAACCTTTCTAGTTGTCCATGTGGCAAAACAATGTAAAGAGCCCTAAAAATGCTGACAACCTTTGACTTAGTAGTTCCTCATCTAGGAATCTACCACCTCCTTTATATATTTTAAATGTTTTAAACATTATAAAAATGAAATGAGTTTTCAGATAAAGAAGAGAAAAATCGTATTTTGATATTGTCACTAATGAGCTGTAAAAGCTGTGATTTTGAGATGTTTTTATAGTAGTTTCTAGTTTTTTAAACTCTTATCTGTGCCTGTCCAGGTATTTGAGTACTTAATGACCATTTTCTCCTAATAATACAATATTTTCTACATGTGTGCACAGCACCAGCAGGCCCACCAGTTGGAGTGAAAGTGACATTGATAGAGGATGACACTGCCCTGGTTTCTTGGAAACCTCCTGATGGCCCAGAGACGGTTGTGACGCGCTACACTATCTTGTATGCATCCAGGAAGGCCTGGATTGCAGGAGAGTGGCAGGTCCTACACCGAGAAGGTATATATGATCATAATTTACCGAAGGGCATGAAAAGTAAGGTTATTAATGATAAGGAAACAAAGGGAAAGAGGGATCTAGAGTTTGTTTTGAATTTATGTTTATGAAGTAACAAATGATTAAGAATTTTAGTTTTGTTCAAAGGACATTGGGAAGCCATCAACATACTTTAAGCATGAGCCTGATTTCACACTTCAGAAAAATCACTCTGAGTATTGTGAATAGAAGAGGTTTGGTAGAGGAGGAGTAGGGGTAAGAATAATGCAAGGAGACTAGGAAGTAATTGTTGCAGTCCAGGAAAGAGAATGATAAGCCCGGGTTAGGGTGGCAAGGAGTGAGATGTAAAGAAGAGGGTGGTTGAAAGACAGTAAGGAGGTAAAATTAACAGAACTTGGTCACTAAGGGAGGGAGGGAGAAGGTAAGGAAGTGAGAATTGTTATAGATAATTACTAGATTTCCAGCGGTTGTGTATCTTGCACTGGAGTAGCAAACACTGGAGAAAGACCTGGTTTAATGGAGAAGACCTTTGTACAGCTACTAAAACGGTCCACATTCAAATAAATTGACCCATATGAATACTAGGGTCCACTTAAGTACAGGGAAAAGCTGCTTAGGGCTTAGGAACACTGAATTTAAATTGTTTAATACCAATTTTATTTTGGCTGAGAAAAACTGTATTCTAGAATTTAACATTCTTACTTCATGCTGTTATAATATGCCCTTTTTAAATTTTGGAATCTTTCATTTGGACAGGTCTCATATGCCAGTGTTTGGATGGACCATCACATAAACAGTATAATTTCATGATTTTGATACTTCTTTTAACTTCTTATTGAATTATAGTTGATTTTGATACTTTTTAAATTCAGACATACATGCTAAGAACTGTTTTCCAGGCAATTAAAAGCTTAAGAAGGATTTTGAGAAGGAAATTTGTTTTCCAGCTACATATTCTAAACACTTTACAGTGCCAGGCACTTCCACATACATTTTACCTTTTAAGGGGAATATTCACCCAATTAAGAGAATACACTTTAAGGTCACTTATGTGGATGTAATCAATATAACACTTTTGTAGTTGTAAAATAAACAAATGGTAACAGAAGCTGGAGTTTTTATAGTTGCATATTCATATTTTTCATTAAGCGGGTGCCCCACTAAGTAATGATTTCCTAGTCGCTGAACAGCCTGGAAAGTAATAATAAGTACCTCCCAGCAATACAATTTTGTGTTTTATCCATTATCTACTGCTCCCTAACAAACCACTCTAAAACGCAGCCATTTTATTTTCTCACACTCTCTGAGTCAGCAGTTTGGAGTGGGATCAGCTGGGCAGTTCTTCTTTTGGTGTCTCCTGAGGTCACTCATGGGGCTCTGATCATCTCAGGGTTTCAACAGGGTGTGGGTGGCATAAAAACAGTGGGAGAATTCCAAAATCCGGGAGAGAGGAAAGAAGCCCCACATACAAAGCTTTGCAGACCTCTGCCTGATTCACATTTGCTAACATCCCACTGGCAAAACGAATTATGTAGGCAAGCCCAGACTTAGTGTGGGAAGAGACTGCCCACAGGTATGGAGAGATGGAAGCGTAATTTATGCAGGGCTATTCATCTTACAGTCTGCCACAATATTCTTAAAATATATAATTCAGTTTTCATTAATTAATTCCAAAATGATTCATTGACACAACATTTGACCAAGTGACTAACCTGATTTAATGAGTGTTATATAAGTACTTATAAAAGAATTTTGATCTCATGAGCACATACTTCCTTTGGCTCTTCATTTGTACCTGCCTAAAAAGAAACAGTATTTAGTTTTGGTTCTTTTTAATGCATTCATTTGTCAGTTTCAGACAAGGCCCAGAAAACAACATTTTTGCCTCATTGATGGCCCAATAGCAAAATGAATTGTAATTAGTTTTTACTTCTGTATAAGCCTTCCTAACTATATAATAAAGCATAGGGGGAAAATTCTATTTTTGCCATTATGCTGCTTGTGTAAATTTAAGAAACATTATCAGTGAAAAGCTTTTGTCTCTTGTTAAATGTAGGGAACCTTTTTCATAGCTAATGCTAGTAATTCATAGAGAACAAAATAAACAATATAAGTAAAAAGCAATTGAGTTTACTTTTTTCAGAGAGAAAAATGTAAAGAGTTTGAGGGGGCTTCCCTGGTGGTGCAGTGGTTAGGAGTCCCCCTGCCAATGCAGGGGACGTGGGTTCGAGCCCTGGTCCGGGAGGATCCCACATGCCACAGAGCATCTAAGCCCGTGCGCCACAACTACTGAGCCTGAGCTCTAGAGCCCACGAGCCACATCTACTGAGCCCCTGTGCTGCAACTACTGAAGCCCACATGCCTAGAGCCCATGCTCTGCAACAAGAGAAACCACCGCAGTAAGAAGCCCGTACACCACAATTAAGAGTAGCCCCCGCTCACTGCAACTAGAGAAAGCCCACACGCAGCAAAGAAGACCCAACACAGCCAAAAAAATAAATAAATAAAATAAATAAATTTTAAAAAAAATAGGGGAAAGAATAAAGTGATGGAGGTAGCGGGGTAAGTTCTTTTGAAAGAAATGACATCTGAGCAGAGACATATGGATATCTGGGGGAAGTGCAAAGGCCCTGAGACAGAAGTGCGCTTGGCATTTTAGAGGAACAACAAGATGGCCAGGGTGGCTAGACAGAGTGAGGGGAAATGGGAAATGAGGTGGGGAGGTTGCCAAGGGAAGATCTGGTAGGCCAGACTTCCTGGACCACGGATTTTTTTCTAAGAGGGATGGAAGACATTGATCTGATTTACATTTTGAAAGGATTACTTTGGCAACCCCCTAACAGCCTACCTGAAAAATTGACTATAAGGAAGTAAGAGCAGAAATTGGGAAACCACTTACTTTTTTAGTTCTTCTTTTTCTTAAAGTATATTTTATTTTATTATTTATTTTTGGCCACGCCATGGGGCATGTGGGATCTTAGTTCCCCGACCAAGGATCGAACCCATGCCCCTCACATTGAGAGCATGGAGTCTTAACCACTGGACCTCCAGGGAAGTCCCTGGGAAACCATTTAATTCTCAGGTGTCTGTGTGAGAGCTAATGGCAGTTTGGACAGGGATAATAACAAGGAAGGTAATAAGAAGCTATGAGAACATAATTTGAAGGAATAGTCTACTCGATTTGCCACAGATTGATGTGGGGTATAAGAAAAAAAAGAAACAAAATTGGTGGGGGAAATCAAAAGTTTGATTTTGAACATGTTACATTTGAGATGCCTCTTGGATGTCCAAGTAGAGAGGTTGAATAAGCGGTGGGAGGGTTAAGTTCATGGGAGAGGTATGGACTAGTGGTATAACTTAGAAGTCATCAGTATGTAGATGAAGTTAAGACTGGAATTGAAAAAACAAAATCACTTAGTATGGACAGAAGAGAGAAAGGTATGAGACTGCATACTGGGACTTTTCTCCAACCGTAAAATCTTACGCTTTGCTTTTTTAAAAATAAATTTATTTATTTAATTTTTGCCTGCGTTGGGTCTTCGTTGCTGCACGTGGGCTTTCTCTAGTTGTGATGAGCGGGGGCTACTCTTAATTGTGGTGTACGGGCTTCTCACTGCGGTGCTTTCTCTTGTTGCAGACAGTGGGCTCTAGGCATGCAGGCTTCAGTAGTTGTGGCACATGGGCTCAGTAGTTGTGGCCCACGGGCTCTAGAGCTCAGGCTCAGTAGTTGTGGCTCACTGGCTTAGTTGCTCCACAGCATGTGGCATCTTCCCGGACCAGGGCTTGAACCCGTGTCCCCTGCATTGATGGGCGGATTCTTAACCACTGCGCCACCAGGGAAGCCCCCAGAGTCTAATATATTCTGAGAGGTTTTTTGTTTGTTTTTCTTTTTAGCATGAAACAGTGTTTTATTTTATAGGTTAAAAGCATTTGTGGGCTTCCCTGGTGGCGCAGTGGTTGGGAGTCCGCCTGCCAATGCAGGGGACGCGGGTTCGTGCCCCGGTCTGGGAGGATCCCGCATGCTGTGGAGCGGCTGGGCCCGTGAGCCATGGCCGCTGGGCCTGCGCGTCCGGAGCCTGTGCTCCGCAACGGGAGAGGCCACAGCAGTGAGAAGCCCGCGAACCGGAAAAAAAAAAAAAAAGCATTTGTAAGATTTGATAAATCTTTACTGAGTACTTTATAAGTCAAGGTGCTCCAGAGAAAGAGAACCAGTAGTATTTGCATGTGTGTGTGTGTATGTATGTACAGATAGGTAGGTAGGTAGATAGAGTGGGAGAGAGAGAGATTGAGATTGAAGGAACTGGGGCTGCTAAATCTGAAATTTGCAGAGCTGGTCAGCAGGCTAGAAATTCTGACAGGAGTTGATGTTGAAGTCTTGAGTCTGGAGGCAGAATTCTTTCCTTTTCGGGGGTACTCAGTGTTTTTTCTTAAGGCTTTAAACTGATTCGATGAGGCCCACCTGTATTATGGAGGGTAATTTGCTTTACTCAGTCTACTGGTTTAAACATTAATTTCATCTTAAAAAAGAAAACTTCACAGCCATATCTAGACTGGTGTTTGAGCTAGCAACTGGACACTATAGCCTGGCCACGTTGATATATAAAACTGACCAGCATAAGTACCCATTAGGCACTACGCATTGCTCTGGACACTGGGGACACAGCAGTGAACTAAAGAGAGGAGGTCCCTGAGCCCCATGAAGCTTGTGTTCTTGTAAAAGTCTGAATGTCATTTCCAGGGTGAGTTGGGGGTGGGAGGGGCAGGCAGAGGAGGAGCTGGGGAGGTTGGGGTCTGGGAAGCCAGAGAAGAGACACGTGACAGCATGAAGGTATGAGGTGATGATGTTAAGACTGGAGTGACAGCAGTGTGCCTGCAGTGGAAGGCGCTAATTGGAGGCGGAATGAATAGTAATTAGTATTTGGGGATGGACACCAGCTCTTCATTTTGCAGAGAAGAAAACTCAGGTCTGGAGAGGTGATATGACAAGTTAAAGATCTTGTGACATATGGTGACATTCTTTTCTTTTTCTATAAATGTGTTTATTTATTTATGGCTGCGTTGGGTCTTCGCTGCAGTGCGTGGGCTTCTCATTGCGGTGGCTTCTCTTGATGTGAAGCACGGGCTCTAGGCACGTGGGCTTCAGTAGTTGTGGCACGCAGGCTCAGTAGTTGTGGCTTGCGGGCTCTAGAGCACAGGCTTAGTAGTTGTGGCACACGGGCTTAGTTGCTCCGTGCATGTGGGATCTTCCCGGACCAGGGCTCGAACCTGTGTCCCCTGCATTGGCAGGTGGATTGTTAACCACTGTGCCACCCGGGAAGCCCTGCTTTTATATTTTAAATGAACATTCCTTTGGTAACAAATGGCTCATATTTTAGTATTAGTTCAGTTGGTATTTACTGAGAATTATCTTGTGCAAAGCATTATGCTAGCCACCTTCAGCTGTTCACATGTGAAAAAAAATTTCTGTCCTCCAGAAAGGGAAGAGAGGAGATCAGAGGTGAGGAGGAAGACTTACTTTCATTGAGTATATACACTTGTGTCAGACACTTGTCCATGGTAGTTCATTTAATCCATATAATAATTATATGAGGTGGGAATTATTGCCCCCACGAGGAAAGTAAAGTTCAGTGACATGCCCCAAGTTGCAAATTACTTAATTGGTAACATGCCAGGACTTGATCAACATTGATCCAACGCTGAGCCTGTTAACACTGTCCGGTTTGTGAAACTCCTAGTCTAGCTAGAAGTTCAGACGTGTGTAAAAGGCTGTAGACTGAAACAATCACACCAACTGGAATTTAGACCATTTGCTGAGAGAATATAGGGACAGTCAAATCACTTTAATATTTGGGAACTGGTTTAACTGCTCGTATGGGAACCTGAATGTTATAGTTTCCTTTTTTTGTCTGAAGGAAGACTTCCTGTGGGAGAAAGGGGAGTGTGCATACACACATATACACACACAGCTCATCCATTTGTAATGTTTAAATTAAGCGAAAGAATTTTAATTTCACTAGTGATTGACTTTGCCAAACACTTTCTAAAATTAAATGTAAAGTATTCTATGATAAAATGGAGACTCAATTTATTTATATGTTGGTAAACAAATTGAAATGTTCTTCCATCTAGCTAATGGTAACATGTCACAATATGTTGTTGCTTTTTAATTCACCTGCCTAAGAGCAAGTGGCAGTGGAAAGACACTCTTCCTGGTTCTAAATAGGGGTCAGTGTGTTTATTCAACAGTTGTGTATTCAAGTAGCTCACACTCTTTCTAGGCCAGGTTGAAACCGGAGCACATGAAAGCAAACTGTGTTCAGCTCCTCGCACTGCCACTGGGTCCAGCTCCCTCCCACCATGTGACCTGCAGAGGTAGCCTCTGAGTCATGGCCTCAGCTCTAAGATCACCCTGCATTTCGCTTGCATAATGAAATATATTGTAGCAAGTGCACTAGTGTAGCCAGCTCTGAGCTGGCGGTGACAGCTACCAGCTGTTGTAAGCTCTCTAAAACTATTTATTGTAAGGGTGCCCTGCATCAGGAAAAAATGAGAAGAAATTACCCCAGGGAAGCTAGGTTTCCCTGTGAATATCCACCCATAAATGCAGTGCAAGAACAACTTCCTAGCTGAATTTCTTTTATACCTGGTTTCTTAACATTAAGACTAATTCCTAGGGTGGGATTCCCTTTGTAAGAAAAATACTTCAGTGCCGTGGCAGGACAAGAGCAGAAAGACACCTCAAGAAATAGCAGTGCCCAAATAGGAATCCTTCTTGGCAGTCATGCCATCAGAGAAGATACCTTTCAATACCAAATATATATAAATTCAAATGATGATTCATTTTGGAGAGAAGTAGATGCTAGCCAGGTTGCTGGTGATAATTTTGATAGTTAATCTGGGGTCTTAGCCTTCAACACCGTGAGGTTCCTACATAACTTTGGCATCTTCTTGCCTGTTTATATTCAGGAAATCTTAGATAATGATTAGGAGGGTGAAAAATATATTCATACTTTCAAAAATAATTGTTTCTAATTTAAGAAATAAGAACAAAATCATTTATCACAATTACTGTAAGTGGTTTAAACATTTCTAAAAGAAAAAAAAAAAAGATACTCATTGGAGTTCCCTGGCAGTCCAGTGGTTAGGACTCAGCGCTTTCACTGCAGTGGTCATGGGTTCAGTCCCTGGTCAGGGAAGTAAGATCCCGCAAGCGGTGAGGCATGGCCAAAAAAAAAAGAGTCTCACGTTGGATTTTTTTTTTTTTTTTTTTTTTTTTTTTTGTGGTACGCGGGCTTCTCACTGTTGTGGCCTCTCCCGTTGCGGAGCACAGGCTCCGGACACACAGGCTCAGCGGCCATGGCTCATGGGCCCAGCCGCTCCGCGGCATGTGGGATCTTTGCAGACCCGGGCACGAACCCGTGTCCCCTGCATCGGCAGGCGGACTCTCAACCACTGCACCACCAGGGAAGCCCTCATATTGGATTTTTTAAATCTACTTGTAATTGTTGAATCTGAGTTCATTGTGTTATTTTGTCTTTACCTATGTTTGAAATATTCCATAATAAAATGTTTTTAATGCTATTTGTATCCATACCTATGTAAAGAGTAAAAAATTACATATATGTTTATATATATATTTTTGGTTAAAAAAGTGTGTATTTATATATATATATGTATATACATATATGTATCCAAACAAAAATACATGTTGATTTTACGAGCTACTCTTAAAACAAAATTACAGAGAAGGATTATATAGGGGCAGTGTGCATGGCACAATGTTAAATGAAAACTCTAGGATATAAAAATGCACGTAGTAAATATGTACTCACACATGTACAGTACACACACGTACACACACACAAATACACAAAAATGTTAACAATGGGAGATTGTCATTTTATTTATTTTACAGATGTTTTCTAATAAATGTGTTATTTTTATAATCAGAAAAATATTTTAAAAATAAAGGACCATGTTTGTGTGATTAAAAGAATAAATAAAAGACAGTTTACTTAATTTGTAATTGATATATTTATAGGGGCAATAACCATGGCTTTGCTAGAAAACCTTGTGGCAGGAAATATATACATTGTCAAGATATCTGCATCCAATGAGGTAGGAGAAGGACCCTTTTCAAATTCTGTGGAGCTGGCCGTACTTCCAAAGGAAACTCCTGAATCAAATCAGAGGCCCAAGCGTTTAGATTCTGCTGATGTCAAAGGTTTGTATACTGCCATAATCATTGATTTTCCTTAAGAAACGAAAACACACATTGTTTTCCAGCTCCCCTCTGCTTTATTTCTGCTCCTCCCGTGACCATATCCCTAAACCCATACTCGGCTCCTTGAATTCTTGCTGGCAAGGTTCTGATGTTGTGGAGCTGCATGGCTCTCCCTGCACTCCTAGAAGGAGAAAACACTTCCCTCAGAACTAACTGTGGTTTTCAGACCACTGTGTCCCAGTTACTTCTCCTCCCAGCTGTGCATCCACCAAGACAGATGAGCCACGCCACCCCTGAGCTGATGGGAGCAGGCGTCTGGGGGTTTGTGGAAATAAATGGCAGTGATGGTTGTGGTGTTCAAGCTAAGAAGAGCATGGTTTTCATTAAGAGTTTTCCCCACCAAAACAACAAACAAAAACAAAAACCCCATCCTCTCCAGAGTGAAAGTTATTTCTCTCCAGAAAGCAATTGGAAAAAATACCTTTAAAGAGCCATTCTCACTCCACTCAGGGTATCGTCCTATTGTTCTGAAGGACGCCGGGGCCCCCTGTGACCCAGGACTAGACACGTCCTTTTTCCCCTCTCTGGGGGAGGGGGCCTGGGTGGCGATGCAGGGTGTGGCAGGAACAGCTTCAGATTGAGGAGGTGCCAGCTGAATTCAGGGCGGGATTTAAAGGCTCTTAGTTCCTCAGAGGATAGTCATTCAGTATTGTGGGATGGACACTTTGGGAAGGAGAGAGAGAAACAAAGAGAAGGGCAGGGCAGTCAGATTTAAGCACAGGAAGGAGGTAGCCACAGTAGCTGCCGTATCATCAGGGGAAGCGGAGAGCAAGGCTCGTATTCGCTTCTCAGATACCTTGCTAGTCAAAGTGCCTAGAGACCAGCTGCACAAATGGCACCTGGGAGCTTGTCAGACATGCAGAATTGTGCGTGGGCTCTACCCCAGACCTCGTGAATCAGCATCTGTCTGCATTTTAACATATCCCCTAGTAACTCTTATGCACATTAAAGTTTGAGAAGCACTGCTGTGTAAATGAAAATGCATAAATGGAAAACTAGTCTTCAGTATACAGATCTGCTTTTAAGGTAATATGACATGAAAGCTACCCTTTGGTCTGTCAGTGAACATCTATGCCTTGTGCCTTTTAGTGTTATAAATTATGAACTGATGTTCATGTTTGATATAATAATACCTAGAACTCATATTTAGAATCTTCAATATGAGAAGATAAGCCAATTTTAAGGTCACTGATAAAAGAGTAATATGTCTTCTTTGCTTAGACACAGATACTGTCAAAAGTTTTCCTATGAGAGGAAGACACATTGTTGAAAAGCTAATATCTGAGAATTATGATAAATGGAATCATTTACTTTTCTGATTGACTCTGAGTACATGTGTTTCCCCTTCCAGTTTATTCAGGCTATTACCATCTGGACCAAAAATCAATGACCGGCATTGCTGTAGGTGTTGGCATAGCCTTGACCTGCATCCTCATCTGTGTTCTCATCTTGATATACCGAAGTAAAGCCAGGTGTGTTTCCATTGCTAGAGATGTTGATGTGGTTAAAAAACATTTAAATTACAGTAACCACAGAAACAAATTGAAATCAAGTGCCTTTTAGAGTAACTTGGATTTTCCACTTTAAAATGAATGTATTATTACTTGGGTTCTTACAGCTATAGAGATGTGCTCACTTTGGCAAATTATTCTCTCACCATTTGAAAAAAATTACTGTACCAACAAAATACTCTTCAATGAGGACCTAGTTTTCTCATTTCCTTGGTATTTTGAGAAACACAAAGTATATCCTTTGGATTTTTAAAGAAAATAACCCACTTAATATGATGTATCTGCTGATTGAGGGATTCCTTACTTCCTGGAATATTTTCATATTTAAGTAGCCTGAAATGTCTGAGTCACTTGAGAGCTCTACCCTCACCACCATAGGTCATATGTTTGGGATTCTCCAGACATGGATTAAAACAAATGTAATAACTAGGGATTAGTTCTCTATAAACTCTTGTCAGGCAATTTTATCAGTGCTTTTGACTTCAGCTAAATTCTCAGCATTCAGTGAACCTCTCTGTTTCTAACCTTTTATATTTTGGCTTTTGCTTTCATTTATTAAGGTTCTTTATTTAAAAAAATCAAAGTCAAATACACATCATTTTTAGGTAACCTCCATCACTAGACTCTCTGCATTATCATAGGTTTTTCAGAGTTTATTCTATATGTTTTTGGTACTTGTGCATAGAAACACACTCAGAAAACATGTTAATGAAAGAATTTTAAAGTTTTTTGTATATGGAACTGGCTTAATTTTACTGTCCAAGTTTCTCACTTCAAGAATTTTTTAATGAAATCTTTATGTACATTGTTTTAGTGATGCCTAAATCTTGCATAAGTGCTACTGTAAATTTGTCATCATTAATTGTTACGTTAGTGTGACAATCTGCAGACCTGAAGGAGAGCATGTAAATTTTTTAAACTACAGTTTCTGCATATATTATAAATAAGCGACAATAATAAATAATAGTACTTTATAAATATTAAGGTTTTTACTAAGTGTAAAGAGTAATTTTATATAAACAGACATTGGGACAAAAAAAACAAGCCTTCTCACATCATAAAAGTTTGCAGCAGTGAGTTGGAGTTATAATCTAATAGTTTCTAAAGATATTTAAGAAACAAGCATTAAGGAACTCCATTGTTTGCAAAGTTGTGAACTTCCCAGATTTCACCAAATTTGGTACATTTACTTCTCTCTTCTTGTGGACTTAGAAAATTTCCTTTTCTTGCAATATTTCAGGAAATCAACTGCCTCCAAGACAGCACAGAATGGGACTCAACAATTATCTCATACCAGTGCCTCCCTAGCCAATGGAAATGAAGTAGGAAAGAACCTGGAAGGAGCTCTAGAAAATGAAGAGTCCTTAATGCCAATGATCATGCCGAACAGCTTCATCGATGCCAAGGTACTCTGAGCTGAGCGACTGTTGTGCTACATAGTCCTTCCTACCATTCATCTTATCTTTATGCGTAAAATCTTTTTACCAAAAAATTGTATGTTGAGTGTATTGTGTCCATACTTCACATAATGAAATGTGAAACCGTTTCACCCAGATCCTTCCTTGCATACAATATTTGGGGAGAAGATAGGGATAGATAAAAGAATAAAAGATGAAGATAAAGAAAATATGAGAAAGTAGCATAAATTCAATTAGTTCGGATTATGTGGAGCTGAGATGTCTTAAATAAGGACATCAAGGTCATCAGTCCATATTTACTACAATTTGGATTGTTGTGTGTATACTGGATGGACGATTTTTTATTAATCCATTCTCAACTTAGTTTATTTGATTTTAGAACTAAATGGAGCATCAGCACATCCCAGGTGTGAATGAAAATTTTTTAAATATAGAGTATATAAATAGATGTCTCAAAATCCTACCCTGTACGGCCTTAGGAAGTTGGATATAGTAAAGAGATGTCATTGGAGGATAATACTTCATGTCCTTTCCACTATGTGTAATAATAGTACAGCAATAAGCATTATGAACACCAACTGAAAATTATTTTTAGTCACTTGCAGCATTAGATATCGTGCATTATTATAATAGCCCTCATAACGAATGTGCTGTAAATTAAGTATCTGCAAACTATAGCCCAGCCCAGGCCAGCCTGCAGTCTGTTTTTGTATGGTCATCTCTGAGCTAAGTATGTTTTTCACATTTTTAAAGGGTAGTTTGGGGGGAACAAAAAAGGAGGAAGAGGAGAAAATGCAACAGAGGGCATGTGTGGTCTGCAAAGCCTAAGACATTTACTATCTGCCCCTTTACAGGAAAAGTTTGCCAAATCCTGCTATAAATTCTTCTTCCCCAACCTTTCCCTAAAATTTAGAATACCAAAAATATTTAAAAATTTCAGGCAATTTTGATGTTAAATTTTATATAATTATATTTAGCAGATGCAATTTACGTGTATCTAGCACAGTGCTATATACTATATATATTATGGGTAAATAATAGTACATTGATTTTTGCTACTCCTGTTGTCTTTTTGTTTGCAACTTAATTTAGCTTTTATTTTCTGATACAAATGTAAGCCATTTAATTTATTTCAAATTAATCTAGAACATTAGAACCTAAAACTTTTAAATAAGCACAGAAAGTACCAAAATACACTGTCATTCTGTTATTACTAACTTGGAACTAGACATGAGAAAGGATTGAAGAGAAGTGAAGTGGGGAGGAAGACATGGGAAGAGAGAGGGAGAATCTAAAATGAAAGGACACAGAGCAGAGTGGGGGCCTGAATTGAAGCAGAGAAGCCAGTTTGGAGGCCAGGTCTCTGAATTCCCTTGGGTTAGCCTAAGAGCTGATCCCCCGTCTATTGCCATTTTGTTGAGCATATGTGGGCCCATTTTTCTCTTCCTAAATCCTTTTTAAATTTTTCAACCATGTGAAAAGGTTGAAAAAATTTAATAAATGCACAAATAATTGTCAGTATCTTTTCATACTTTTGTATCTCTCTCTATATATTTTTGTTTCCTCTGTCATTTGAAAATATGTTTTGGAATCCTTACACTTCACCCCAAATACTTCAGCATATATATCTGTCTTAGGAATAAACCTATTATATCTTTTTGATCACAAACAAGTACCTTGTATTTGTTGTGTGCTGCTGGTGTAAAAGAAGAAATAATAATGTCTGTGATCATTTTTTTCTTTTAACATTTAAAAATTTTGTGTACTACTTGTAATAAACTGAAATCTATAATATGTGCATTTTCCCCTTTTATATCTCCAGGGAGGAACTGACCTGATAATTAATAGCTATGGTCCTATAATTAAAAACAACACTAAGAAAAAATGGCTTTTTTTCCAAGATTCTAAGAAGATAAAAGCTGAGCAGGTAACTCACCCATTAAATGGAAAAAATCTTTTGCTGCCCCTGGTATATGAGATGGTAATTTTAAAAAGAGGAAAATGTAAGTGAGTTTTTTTTTAACTTCTTTGTTCTTTCTAGCCGTGATTTTATTAATTAGGGGCATGACTCTATGGAAAGCCATGGGGATTGATGACCGAAGTGACAATTGGAATAGTAATCAGAGCTGTGGTTTTCAGTGGGAGTTGAGGGGCAATGGAGAAAGGGATGGGGCAGGAGCCTTCATCAAAATCACTGAAGAAGCCTTTCGACATTTCACTTGCCCCAGTAATTCTGATGTGTTCCCACTCCTCGGAGAACCACTGACCTAGACAGTTCCTTCATGATGGTCTTTTACCCATGTACTCGATCAGTTTGCTAGCTCAGCACACACACAATGTGCAAAACCAGATTTGTTATTTTTTAAGAGCACTCTGTTATCACTGATGGTGTTTTATGTATTTTTACCCAGCCTCAAAGAAGATTTACTCAAGCGGTCTGCTTTTACCAGCCAGGCACTACCGTATTAATCAGTGACGAGGACTCCCCCAGCTCCGCAGGTCATACAGCCAGCTTCCCAAGACCCTTTGGTGTTGCAACTGATACTGAGCATTCAGCGAATAGTGAAGGCAGCCACGAAACTGGGGATTCTGGAAGGTTCTCCCATGAGTCCAATGATGAAATACACCTGTCCTCAGTTATAAGTACCACACCCCTGACCCCCAGTTCCTTCACTGGCACTGATTCGAGTGGGGATCCCTCGATGAGAAAGTGTGAAGAACATGCAGTGCCATCAGATGCTGAGCAGATTTCCTCTTCAGTTCCTCAGCCACCATCTGCCATGCTCTGCTTTGATAAAAAGGATTTTCCAATCTAGATAGCCACGTCCAGGTATTCTCACCTTTAAGTCTTTTCGAAGGACAGTGAACAGGGAGCCAAAGCCTTTTGTGAAAATCATGATATCTTATTGGGTATTTCACCTTTTTTGAATGTGTTTTTTTTTTTTTTATCTTTAAGCTCACGTATTTTGAATGTTTCAGTGTCAGCAATGTGAAAAGACAGTCAAGATATTTGACTGGATTATGAAATATATCACTGGAGCAAAGGGAAGACTTTTGAAAGCCCCTTTGCTGACTATCTACCTCAGTTTGCCACATGGCAAACTCAGAAGACAACTTTGTTACCTCATTTGTTGTGATAGTTTCTCAGCTACATAACCGATGATACTTCCTAGTAGCGTTTTGTTTTCATTGCTGTATGTGTAATGTGTGTGATCAAAGGAGTCATATAGGTAGATGAGTAAGAATGTTTATCTGAAGCTCTGATTTAAGAAACAACAGCAACAAACTATGACCTCTGTATGGTTTGGATAATTTAACACCTCCAACTGTGAGGACTGAAACCGCAGAGAAGAGAAAAGTGGGACTGTTGACTTTACTGAATGACCAAAACAAAAAAGCATATCTCTTTTGAGAATAGAACTGTTCAGTAGCATACAGGGACTCCTATTGCTTCTAGAGCCTTTATGTTGTGGGCATTAGAGTCTTGAGTGCTTTATCTGCTGTATCCCAAGTCTCAGCCTGCCTAGAAGCCGTGCCTTTTCTACCTGCTCCTTTGCCTGACAGTTGGCCAAAGGCTGCACTGTCTAGTTTGCAAAGCATCCTCAACCTTTCCAGAATTAGTTGCAAAACTCCTTGCAGGAAATAGACTTCCAAAGAGAACAGGTTAGGGTTGGTGTTTTGTGTTGTTTTTTTTTTTATCCCAGCTTGGCTTAAAGGGGTAAAGAAGTTTCATTAAATATTAATAATGAAGATAAATGCAGCAGTAGACAGTAAAATGAACTTGAGGTTATCACGGTAACAGTGCCTTCCATTATATATTATGAAGTTCTTTGCCTTATACCTTTTTAATATTCATGAAGTTGTTCAGGATAAGAGTACAGAAAGTTGCCTTAAGAGTTTCTTGGATTTTATCAGTAACTCTTTTGATGTACAGTATTTTATCAAAGCATTTTGGTTTGTTTTTATGCAGGTTTTGTTTAGGGATAAGTATTCAGATCTCTACCAACTTGGTTGTATTTTCTTGAATTCTTAAGAGAATTTGGTACTCTGTTTAATCTTCCTTCAGTGTCAATGCTGTGAATGAGGAATGCTAACTCCAGGAGTGAGTTAATCCTCTTGCTGGTTTGAAATCAGTAAACTGTTTACTTAGCCACATAGAATAGGCCTTCTTTCAGTAATGAGACAGTTACCTGTTAGGTGCCCAGCAGTGAGAGACAATAAAGAATTAAATACATGGTGTAGAGAAGGGACCCCCTTTTCCTTTTAAAAATATTTCTTCAAATTATCTGGAAATGACTTTTGAGCCGCTTTTTAAAAGGAATCTTAATGGGTATCCCCCTTGAAACCTTTTATTTGTGGAAGTGGGGGGTCATGTTAAATGGTGTTCTAAAGTCAAAAAAATGTTACTGGATGACAGTCCCACCTCTATCATCTTCTACCCCAGTGTCTGATGACACAACCTTTTTTGGTTGTTTTTTAATCTGTAGTTTTGTACCAAATTGGATGTGTTCAGAAGTAGACCAACATTAATTGCTAGCATGCACTTCTGAACCAAATTCACAGTCCCCCATTTAGTTATCTAAGTATGGGCTTGATGGCAAAACAAAAAAGCAGAGCTTTAGGTGAACAATCTGAGGCCAGGAAAAATGCTGCTCCTGCCTTTATAGCTCCTGTTTATACTACCTCCTTTTAAACTTATTCTAGTGTTATTTTTTTTTTCCTGTACTCAGGGAACGTTTTGTTACTTTTGAGCTGCCTCATGGAAGCATGGGCAAATTGACAGGGTATGGCGTTTTGGGGTTCATAAGTAGAATTATGTGAGGCCAACTTTTATCAATATCTAAAACTAAGGACTACAGTGAGTTCATTTTATGTTTTTAAACTTTCGTTACAAGGCAAACAGAATCTAAAGTTGAAACGTCATCCATCATGTCTAGGACTCTATTAATTTGAATCATTTTAAAAGCCTAAAATGATGATCTGAAGTCCTTAAGGAAAGTATTTTGTTTGTTTTGTTTTTGATGAATAGGCCCATAGTTATTGTAGATCTTTAGGCTATAACTGTTTGCTAATTATTTACCAGTACATTTTTCACTCTTTCACCTTTTCATTTTGTTCTTATATAAGATTTTTTTCATAATAATCCTATTACCAAAGAATTTTCAGTAGGAAGTGAAAATTTGACTATGATTTCCCCCAAAATTTAATTAACTAGAAACATCTATAGGTATGACGCTTATACAAGTAGTTACTAACCCAGAATAATAGGGTTTATCTTGATTGTTGTAGTTAATTAGACTAGTAATTTTAACTACCTTATTGTTACCAGAGCATTTAAAATAATTTCTTTACCAGCAGATAGTTCCAAAGAATTTCAAGTGTAATTTTTTTTTCTTCAGCAAGTAAATCTTCAGCTCTACAGTATTAAAGTATTTTGAAATTGTTGAAACTACTTGTTGTAGAGAAAAAAAAGTCTTTTCACCAAAGAGAAATATTTTGGTCTCATTGAATAAGGTATTTAGTGAACACCAAAGACTTCTTTTTACTTGGCCAAAGCTAGCTTCTTTGAAGTCTTAAGTATGAAATTGTAACTAAAATGTGAAGGTTCTCTTTCATCTCTCATAGTGGTGTTACTTCATGGTATTTTCACTCTGAAGGGGCTAATATGCAAATAGTAACTATTTTCTTTTCCAAAGACTTATTTGCTGTAAGTACTAATACATGCATGTCATTTTTATGCCAAATATTACAAGATACTGCTCATCAGTATTTTCATACCAAAGATCATGCAAATATATAGATTAGCCTGTAAGTAAGTAAAGATGAGCAGATTTGAAATAAATTTATTTAGAGGCTGATAGGGAATCTAGCTTTAGTAGCGAAAGATATCAAAGGGCTAAGTTTACATAATTAAAAGCAATACAATTATATTGGTATTTATCAGTGTTTTAATTCACGTACTTTTTATCAACAAATTTTTAGAAAACCAAAGATATTTAAGGTTATGTTCACATATAGGCAGATTTAGTTGTACATTAAACCATTGTTTCTTGTTTTTATGTCAACCAAACTTGTCTCTCCAGAACCCTGTCTGTATACAAATAGCATACATAGGGACGTCCCATTAAATCTGCTGATTCAGCCACAGGATGTTTTTGCCAAATGATGTGATACTTTCCTAAGCACCTTGAGTGTGAGATGTCAACAGAAATATCAGCAGGCTTTTCCACTGCAGAGCATTCTGGCAACCCCTGAATCAGTCTGTGCTGTCTTCCTTCTGCCTAAAGTATTATGTGGTTAACTCTGAAGGCTTGAGGCAGTCCCTTAATAATAGGGATGTTCTCATCTCTGGGGAGCAATGGGATATAACAGGGAAAAGAATCATATCACTGTTTTAAGTGGCTGTTCTTTGCTCTTTAAAGTTGTCCATAAATTGAAATATTTTAATTGCATCAAGGGAACAAAAATCTTTTTCATGAAATCTGGAGTTTTATATTTTGATTAGCCTAAAAGTAAGGACACAGCTTTATCCACTAAGTGGCTTTAAAAAATCAGTTTTGGCACCCCAGGGAAATTAGATCCTCAGTGAAATGCTTTTCATTTGCTTTTGTTTCAAACAAGCGCAGTGCCAACGCTGGGAACAATGACAGTGATTTGCATTGGTGTGTCTTGGCTTCATTAAGGACATATGCCAGAAACTTGCTCATGTTGACAACTCAGGGTCATTGTTCAAGTCGATGAAGACACCTTTGGAAACAATTGAGTGTCACAAAAAAAAGATGATTTGAAAGGTTTTTTTTTTTAAACCCTAGAATATCCAGATGTGGTTCCATCTCAGCAGTGGCTGTAGTGATTCACACATACTCTTCTGTTTCATTGAATATAAATGTTTAATACTGAATGTAAAAAAAGAAAAAATGTGCCAATACATCGAAAGAGGCATGATTTAAGACTAAACATGTATTTTGTAGACTTTGTTCCTGACAATTTGGCACATGGGTCTCTGGTAAAATTGCTTTGGTTTAATAGTCATAATTTCTGTGGGCTGTGAGCACAGAGCACAGGGTTCTGGAGATCACCATACACAACCAGTTGTCTAATTGTAAATTTTATTGATGTTTAGAAGAACACATACCTAGAATTCTGTGTGAAGTTGATTTATGCTCAGGACATAAGATCACAGGCTAATGCAATGTGTATGTTTGCAGGCTTTAATCCCCTCAGGCGGTTTCCCTTGGTAAGCCTTTGAAGGTGTTTAAGATTAACATGACAGCCTTGCATTTTTACCAGGCAGATACTGTATTATTTTCTTATTGCTGCTGAAATGAGTTACCACGAAGTTGGCCTTGAAGCAACACAAATTTATTATCTTACAGTTCTGTAGGTCAGAAGTCTGACACAGTCTCAATGGGATAAAATCAAGGTTTGTTTCCTTATCTTTTCTGGATTTTAGAAACTGTAGACCCCACCCCCTATTCTCTCTGACCCCACTTGCATTATCATATCTCTTTTTCTGACCCCAATGGGGAAACATTCTCCAGTGTTAAGGACTCATGTGATTAGTTGGGGCCCATCTGGATGATCCAGGGTACTCTCCCCATCTGAAAATTCTTAACTTAATCACCTCTGCAAAGTCCCTTTTGCCCTGTATGGTAACATATTCAGAGTCCAGGGATTTGGGCGTGGACTTCCGTAGATGGCCGTTCTCTTACGTACAACAGATATATTATTTATGTAGAATTCTGATCTCCATAAAATGTCTATAGCATTACAGAGATTGGAAGTGTGAAGCCATGTGCCCTTTAGTGATCTTCAAAATGTCAAAGTATGAAAACCTTGGCTTATCGCCTATTGAATGTTTACATTAAACTTTCTCTCTAAATCACTTGCAAAAACAGTTCAGCTTTAAACTTTTTGAATATGTGCTTTGTAAGTTAACATCTCAGCTCTATGTGTTTAACAGAAAGTTTCCTAATATTTGACTCTAACTTTATGGAATTTCATCAGATATTTTTGAAAACTGTTCATATTATAGTTGAGCTTTCTCCTTTTCTCTTAAGTGATTACGTCGGTGGGGTAGGGTTGGGGGAAAGACCTCAAACGTAGGAACTCAGATTAGATGAGCAGGACCATGCTCAAGTTCATTCTTCATTTTCTTTTAAAAGCATTTTGCAACATTCACCCTTTCTGACTTTTAAATTGGGTTTATTTCTTCAGCTTCACCAGCCACTGTTTGGTTTTCAGTTTGATAGCCTCTTGATTTTCCATCAGCCTTAGCAAGAACCTCCACTTATACTTAGCAGCATGTACAACTCCTAGGAAATTTTGTCTTTGTTTTCTTTGATTTCAATTGTCCCTTTTCCTAGAAAGCTTTAGATCCCACAGCTCTAGTTTGTTCTGATTCCTGGATCATGTCAAGTCAAGCCTTCTTTCAGATTTGAAGGATAATTTATAATTATACCCTAAGTTTCAGCATTTCTTCAATGAACGAAACAAAGCTATCTCCATCATGGGGTGGAGACCGTGATGATATTCTGAGTAAGGTTAAGAGTGCTGGTCATTTTTCATCCACTTCTGACTCTACTCCTTAGGAAGGGATAAGGCCATTTACTGAGCGTATGCGATGTGCCAAGCACATCTTCATCCCTGCACACTGCTACATTCTGCAAGGCAAGTATTATTCCCATTTCAGAGATCAGGAAACAGGTTTAAAATGTCTAACTTGCCAACGATCACAGCTAGTAAGTGGCTTAGCCAAGATACAAACCCAAGTTGGTCCAACTTCAGGGTTTATAGGATTTCTACTATGATAACATCATCTCAGCTAAGACATGATATTTAATTACCTAGGCTCATAGTGCCTTCCACTGTGTCAACACAACCTGTTCACACAGTCATAGCCAATCAACAGAGAGAAGTCTGTCTTAGTTACGTTCATTTATTCAAGGAGGAATTTAGGAGGCTGGGCTATAACTCACTCTTTGTCATCTCGTAAACTCCCTTTTTTCCTCGTTTAAAACCTTCTATTTCTCTTAGCCGAAACTGTGTCTGAAAGCTGATGCTTGTGCCTAGAGTTGCAGTAAACAAGGTAGGCATGGTTTCTGTAGTCCTTATCTGTTCAAGCATTTCCTTATTAGACTAGGTGTTCAGAATTTAATTTTATCTTTCGTAATTTTTCTGTAGTCCCCATATCTAAATAGAAATTTATTAACTAGAAAAAGCCAGGTGTGTAAGCAGTCATCCTTTCTTGCTAGATCTGAAGAGCATATTTGTTATTTGAATTCAACCTAATTAATTTAGGAGAGAGCAAAGTTGAGGAGAATCATATAGTAGGACAAGTATAAGGTTAGTCTTTGGCACATCTAAATTCTAGTTTTTGACCATTTTGCGAATTGTTTGGTAGGAAAGTTCTTAACCTATTTTTGTTCCTTTTCTTAACATGAAGTAAGGATACTTTGTTGTGCAGAATGAAGCAGTAGTACTTTGAAAACTTAAAAGTGTAGATAATTATAATCCAAAAGTAATTTCTATAAGGCTGTGAAACATATCTTAACAGATTTTTTTGTTTTACAGGGCAGCCTTTCCAATTACAATTTTGCCTGTGCTAAAATGAAAAATGTTTGCTTTCCTGTATACGCACCAAAAAAACAGAATAAAGTGGTGGATAAAAGATGTAGACTGGGATTTAAACACTCATCTTTAATGTAGGTAAATCTGTGAGATGAATAGGGGAATTTACAGTGCTTTTGAGAGTACTAAACATGAAATGATCTTACCCTAATTTAAATCTTTCATTTTTTGATATCTTGGCTTTTAAAGATCTCTCTCTTAAGGAGAGAGTCAAATATCCCCAGAGGGGTAGATGGGTAAGACAGAAGTGCATTTTTAGGATTCTTCTCTAACAGATCTACTTTTTCAAGATTATGGAGCATTTCTAAATTTATTTAAACTATTTGGAATAAATTTTAGGGTAACACCTACTGGCACCTAATTCTAGTTTACTCAAGTCAACCTTTAAGGCTATTGACAAGAAATATACGATTATCATCTTTTTTTAGAGAAAGGAAATACTTTACCTAACTTTTTCTTGAACCAGCCAATATCACTCTTAGTATAATCCATGAGATTCTGAACACCTTTCTTGATTTACTCAGGTTTATATCTTGTAAGTAGTTCATGGTATGTAGACACAGTCCTAACTTACACACTTCATCTTTAAAAATGTATGTTACAGAAGTTTCTTTTTCTACAGAACTGTCTTTTAAAGTAACAAAAATACTTAAAATTTTTACCTAAAACATTTTTCTCCCTATTACCACATTCTTCATTCTGTTTGCAAATGAAAATGATTACCGATGATTAGCAACATGAGCCTGTTACAGAAATTTGCAAAGCCTGAATACACACACGTTGCCTTAGCCTATCAGTAGACTGGAGGACATATATTAAGTAAGTTTGTCTGTCTGTTGCTGTTGTTGGACAAAATTTTATGTCTGTGTATGTGCGATTTTTTTTTCTATTTTCTTTGAAGATGTGAATTAAATGAAAGTGTGGGAGCCAGTTACATTGTTTCATATTATGGGTGTTCTGGATCCTTTCACTCTGTATACAATTTTCTTGTAAGGGCAGCATTTGCAGACCAGCTAATGGACTCTAGAGCTGAGCTATTTTAATTTTATACTTGACTCAGGGGATCAGCTCTGTGAACTCCATTGCATGAAGAAAGCAAATGTTTACCTTGATTTTGAATGTACCTTTTTAATGTCTTCTTAAAACATATTTTGTTTAATAATGTGGGTTTGTCTTCCTTTTCTAGCATCATAGTAAGCATTGCCTAGTACTTTCCCCCTCCCCAGGATAGTTTATATACTATCCTACAGGTCATGCCAAAAATGAATAAAAGTTTAAATGCCAAAATGTTTATAAAACTGCTGTCTAAATACTGATTGATTGCACAGTTTAAATAAAAGTTTTCCTTAGTTAAAAAAAGAAATAAAAATGTTTTCTTTTACTCTTCACTTTTGGGTGATAGAAAATGAAAACTTTGAGTTTATAGAATGATGGCTTTCATATCCTGGGATGGGATGATCATAGAGTCTACTCCAAGCAGTAGGAATAGAGCCTATTTAACGCATCTAAGAATTGTTTTCATCTGGCATTTACTGAATAGCAACAAGGAAATAACAATTTTCCCATTCCAGTAGATGATTGCTCACCTCAGGAACTAAATAGCCTAAAAGCTATGGGTCATCCAGATAGACACATTTCTAATTCAGGTTAAATTTTTGGTTTTTTAATATTATAAAAAATGGTTAAGAAATATTGAAAACACTTCCACTTAAAAAATCTAGAAATAACAGGTAAAATATGACCCAAACAAGCTTTGTAAGATAGCTGAATTCTTATTTTTTAAAAACTCCCAATTTGGGAGGGGAACTGAAAAACAGAACAGGAACTTCTTGAAAGGATATTGTGCTGACTGTGGAGGACATGAAAGAAAGAATTGAAACATTAGAGAACAATAAACTATATATTTTAAAAAAAGAACAAGTACATTAAAAAAAAGAAATGAATGGAATTCCCAGAAATTTAAAAAAAATGTCACTGAATTTTTGAAAATCTGTTAAATAGCATATCAAATACACTGAAAGAATATTCTAAAACTGGAAGATAGATGTGAGGAAATTATCCAGGATGCAGCACAATAGATAAACAGAAAATATAAAAGAGATAAACAGAAGATTCAACATACATCTGACAGTCATTCTAAAATGAAGGGGAATGAAGGCTACACAATTTTCAAAAATAATATGACTAATTTATGAAATCCTCAGATTCAGGAAGTATAAACCTCAGTCTAAAAATATAAAAATAAATCCAGGGCTTCCCTGGTGGCGCAGAGGTTGAGAGTCCGCCTGCCGATGCAGCAGACGCGGGTTCATGCCCCGGTCTGGGACAATTCCACATGCCACGGAGTGGCTGAGCCCATGAGCCATGGCCGCTGAGCCTGTGCGTCCGAAGCCTGTGCTCCGCAACAGGAGAGGCCACAACAGTGAGAGGCCCGCGTACCGCAAAAAAAAAAAAAAAAAACAAAACAAATCCAAACCAAGATGTCTTAGTGAACTTCAGAACATCAAGGCCAAAGATAAGAACTTAAGGCAGTTATAGGGGAAAAAATGATAAATAGATTGCACTAAGAAGATTTCTCAATAAAAGAAGCAAGAAGATGGTGGGATAATATCTTCAAAACATCACAAAGAAAAATAACTGCAGTGTGGAGTTCTGTAACCAGATAAATTATAATTTAAATGTTAAGGTTAAGTAAACACAATTCTAGATACAGATATGAGTGAATTTACCACACACACACTCTTGCTAAATAAACAATAAAGGATATACTTTAGGAAGAAGGAAATATAATACACAAGGAAGATATGAGAAGAAGCAACAATGAGCGGGAAATACAAATCAAAAAGACAGTGAGATACCACTCCATATCCACTAGGATGACTATAATCAAAAAGACAGATCATAAGTGTTGACAAGAATGTGGAGAAATTAGAACCCTCATAGATTGCTGGTGGGAATGTAAAATGCTGTAGCCACTGTGGAAAATAGTTTAGCAGTTCCTCAAAAAGTAACATAGTGTTACCATTTGACACAGCAATCTCATTCCTTAGATATATACCCAAGAGAAATAAAACATGTTCATATAAAAATTTGTACAGGCATATTTATAGCAGCATTATTTATAATAGCCCCAAAGTGGAAACAACCCAAATATCCACCAACTGATGATTGGATAAATGGAATGTGGTATATTAACTTAATGGAATGTTATTCAGCAATATAAAGGAATTAAGTACTGATATATGCTACAACAAGGGTGAATTTTTTTTTTAATGCTAAGTGAATGAAAGCAGTCAAAAACCCCAACATACTGTATAATTCTATTTGTATGAAATGTTCAGAACAGGCAAATCTATAGAGACAGAAAGTAGATCAGTGGTTGCATAGGACTGGAAGGTTGTAGTGAATGGGAAATGACCACTGGTTGATATGAGATTTCTTTTGGAGAGATGAAAATGTTCTGAAATTGATTGTGATAATGGTTGGACAATTCTGTGGATATACTAAAAAAAAGAGCCTGTGCTCTGCAACGGGAGAGGCCACAACAGTGAGAGGCCCGCGTACCGCAAAAAAAAAAAAAAAAAAAAATCCATGATGAGCAAAGAGAGAAATGTGGGTAAATCAACACTGACTAACTAGTTTTATATTAAAACAAGGTAAAACTAAAATACTAGACAACAATGAGCCATAAAACTAGAAGAAAAATGAACAGAGCCAAAGTATTCTACCATTCATTTTAAAAATAACTATGTTAAAATTTAAGATTAAGTGCTAAAATAATAGAAATAGAATGTATCATTTCTAAGTCTGCTAATTTAGGTGGAAAAGGAAATGAAGAATACATGATCAATTTAAGAGAAGGCAGTGAAGCAGACGGGAAAAAAGCAAAAGATAATGCTGAGAAAAAGAACAGAGTAATATGGTAGGAAAAATACAATTATACCTGTAGTTACAAAAAAAAAAAAGTAAACTACTCCTACTTTAAAAATTGGATAAAAAAAATCTTCCTATATGTTGTTGCCACTTAAAACTTAATGACCCCAGTCTCCCAAGGCAATAGAAATAAAAGCAAAAATAAACAAATGGAACCTAATTAAACTTAAAAGCTTTTGCACAGCAAAGAAGACCATAAACAAAACGAAAAGACAACCTATGGACTGGGAGAAAATATTTGCAAATGATAACAACCTGTTAAGCCTTAATTTCCAAAATATACAAACAGCTCAGCATTACTCGAAAGACGTATACAAATGGCTAACAAGCACATGAAAAGATGCTCAACATCCTTAGTCACTGGAGAAATGCAAATCAAACCACCATGAAATACCACTTCACATCTACTAGGATGGCTATAATAAAAACAACAAAATTGTAAAGGAAAATAAATATTGGCAAGGATGTGGAGAAACTGGAACCTCACACATTGCTAGTAGGAATACAGAATGGTGCAGCCATTGTGGAAAACAGTTTGGATTCCTCAAAAAGCTAAATGTAGAATTACCATATGGGCCAACATTCCACTTCTAGGTACATAGCCAAAAACATGAAAACAAAGACTGAAACAGATACTTGTACACCAGTGTTATTTGCAGCTTTATTCACAATAACCTAAAGTTAGAAACAACCCATGTGTCCATCAACAGATGAATGGGTAAACAAAATGTAGTGTGTCCATAAAATGGAATATTATTCAGCCATAAAATAGAAATGAAGTTCTGATACATATTGCAACATTGATGAACCTTGAAAGCATTACTGCTCCCCCATGAGCTAGTTTAGTAGGTAGAACTGCAAAAGAAGAAACAAAACTATCATTACATGCATATGGTGTGATTGTCTGCATAGGAAATCCAAGAAAAATCTATAGACAAACTATTGGTCCAAACAGAAGATTTAAGCAAGCTTGTTGGGTATAGGATCAAAATACAAAGTACAATAGAGTTCCTATTTATTGGTAACAAACACCTACAATGTGTAATTTTAAAGGTATAATTTACCAAATCAACAATAACTAACGATTAAAAATATATCATACCAAACGTGTAAGACTTTTACAGAGAAAATTATAAAGCTCTATTGAAGGACATATTTGAAGAACTATTTAAAGAAGGAGAGAGCCCATGTTTATGGATAGGAACATTCACTATCTTGAAAATGTCAAAACCCCCAAATCTATATATTTAAGGCAATTCAAATGAAAATCCTAATAGGATTTCTCACAGAAATTTCCATATGAAAAAGATAATTTTGGATGCCTACCTAATCTAAATGAACAAAACACAAATAAATGAACAAAACATTAAAGACCTGATTGCAAAAAGCCCAGTAGAATTCTATATAGCACTTACTACTATTCTAAGCACTTTATGTACATTAACTCATTTAATCTTCACAACAACCCCATGAAGTAGATGCTATTATTGTACCTATTTTGCAGATGAGGGCACTGAGGCACAGACAGGTCAAGGAACTTTGCCAAGATTATACAACTAATAAATGTAGAAGCAGGATTTGAAGTCAGGCAGCCTGGATCCAGGTGTCTGAGTACTTAACCAGTATACGTACTGATTCTCTTTTACATGTATTTACACATATATTCAGATCAATATAAACTAAACAAAATTGATAATTAGGAAAATAGCCTTTTGTTCTATTAGATCCTCCCTGACTTCCTCCAATCCTCACCGTTCTCTTTCTCACCCTTCTTCACTTCCAGTTCCCTCCAGCTCAGCCTTATAAGAGCTATCTACTAATCTCTGTGTAAGGTATAAACCAATTGTAAAGCCTTTAGAGCTAGGTAATATACATTTTAATAGATAACTCTTTAAAACCAGAGCAATTTTACAATCCAAAAGCATGGTGAAGAGACATCAAATAATAGTGGAGCAACAAGTGGTGGTGAGGTTGACATTTGAGGGAAAGAGAGCCTGACTAAAATTCATTCAAATGAATGACCGTGTACTCTCAAACTGTGCATGTATACATGAGTGCACATGCTTATAATGTGTATGCATTGTTAATATAATTTTGAATTTAGAAATGAAAGCTGTGCTTCCACATTTTGCTTATTTTGTAACAAAAGCTATAATAAAAATGGGAACTCCGGG
Organism: Orcinus orca; assembly: GCF_937001465.1. Classification (NCBI taxonomy): domain Eukaryota; kingdom Metazoa; phylum Chordata; class Mammalia; order Artiodactyla; family Delphinidae; genus Orcinus; species Orcinus orca. The sequence goes on from NC_064560.1 coordinate 102,767,778, forward strand.
AACCAGGGTTCTCATTTTAGGAAAAGAAGGATACAAGAAGGGAAACAGTAAAGGCAAAGAAGAACCATGTGAAATTGGTTTGGAATTATAGGTATTCATATGTATTGATATGAATTCATGGTTTAATATATTTAGATGCACCATATGAAACTGCATTTTTCCCCAAAAAAGAGTCTAGAAGCAGTGACAGTTTAGTGGCAAAGAGCACACCAAGCACTCAGAGTTTGTTTTCTAAATACCATTTCCCACTAGAAGGAATGAGGGCTCCTTGTGGGAAATTGTGTATCCTAGGGCTGGAGCAGAGACGGTATTCGATCCTGGAACACCTTGTTGCATCAGAAAGTAAGTAATAGCTCAAGAAATTATGGGATATGTTCAAAAGATTACAGGAGTCACCCAAAGGGGCTCCTACTAGCCAAATCTGGAACAAATTGAGTATTAAGATGAATAATGAATTACTATTATAACCCTTTGAATAAATGTATTCTGATAGGAAAGAAGAAAGAAAGGAGGTGAGGGAAGGAGGGAAAAAAGGAGAAAGGCAAGCTCTTTCTTACACTAGAATGCCAAGTAAGAAATGTAGCAGAATGGCAGAGTTAGAAATGACCATTTTGCAGCTATGATAGTAATAACTGATTCAGATAGGAATCACCAACTAATGCAAAAACTAGTAGATGAAAGTTTAATGAGGAAAGGGATATTTATATAGTCTCAAATTATTTTCCCAGAGAGTACTCACTAACTTTACAGTGATATCTTTATAGTATAGAAATCTGTTGGACACCATTTTAACCAAGTGATCAAAGTTAACATCACCAATAATAAATTGATATCATGTGCCTCCTGGTGTGATACACTGAGTAGGACACAGACTCACTTATCCATTATTTCTGCCAGGAATGCAATAATCAGTCTAATCCTGGAAAAAAAAATCAGACAAGTCCAAACTGAGCATCATTACACAAAAACAACTGTTCTCTAAAAACATCAACATCATGAAAGACAAGGGAAGACTGAGGAACTATTCCACACTGAGGAAGACCAAAAGGACATGATAGTTATATGCAATCTGGATCTTTGATCAGAGGGAAAAAACTGATATAAAGGATATTATTGGGAATATTGGTGAAATTTGAATATGGACAGTAGGACTTCCCTAGTGGTGCAGGGTTAAGAAATTGCCTGCCAATGCCAGGGACACTGGTTCAAGCCCTGGTCTGGGAAGATTCCACATGCCGTGGAGCAACTAAGCCCGCGCACCACAACTACTGAGCCTGCGCTCTAGAGCCCGCGAGCCACAACTACTGAAGCCCGTACTTAGAGCCCGTGCTCTGCAGCAAGAGAAGCCACCGCAGTGAGAAGCCCACGCACCGCAACATAGAAGCCCACACGCAGCAACAAAGATCCAATGCAGCCAAAAATAATAAATGAATAAAGTTAAATATGGATGGTATGTTAGATAATAGTATTTTATCAGTGATAAATTTCCTTAATTTGATCATAATTTTCTGATTATGTAAGAGACTACCTCATTATTAGGGAATATATTCTGAAGTATGGGGTAGAGGGGTATGATGGTTCAGAAGATGATTCAGAAAGTAATAATAGCAACAATAATAATGTGTGAGGGTAGAGATAGAAAAAAGAAAGAAAGCAAATAAGCAAGTGAGGCAAAATGTTACTTTATTTGGGTAAAGGATATATATGAGAGTTCTTTTTATTATTCTTGTACCTCTTCTGTAATTTTGAAAATAATTTAAAATTTAAAGATTTCAGAAGTGAATGTTCTGATATATTCATACAATGGAATATTATTCAGCTATAAAAAGAATTGAAACACTGATACATATAGAGGATGATGGACCTTGAAAACATTATGGAAAGTGAAAGAAGCCGGTCACAAAAGGCCATATATTGTATGATTACATTGACATGAAATGTTCAGAGTAGGTAAATTCATAGAGACAGAGAGTAGATTAGGGGACTTTCCTGATGGTCCAGTGGTTAAGAATCTGCCTTCCAGGGCTTCCCTGGTGGTGCAATGGTTAAGAATCCGCCTGCCAATGCAAGGGACATGGGTTCGAGCCCTGGTCTGGGAAGATCCCACATGCCGTAGAGCAATTAAGCCCGTGCACCACAACTACTGAGCCTGCGCTCTAGAGCCCGTGAGCCACAACTACTGAAGCCCACGGGCTTAGAACCCATGCTCACAACAAGAGAAGCCACCGCAATGAGAAGCCCGCACACCACGAGGAAGACCCAACACAGCCAAAAATAAATAAATTTATAAGAAAAGAAAGAATCCGCCTTCCAATGCAGGGGACGCGGGTTCGATCCCTGGTTGGGGAACTAAGATCCCACGTGCCGCGGGGCAACTAAGCCTGTGTGCCACAACTACAGAGCCAGAGTGCTCTGGAGCCCACACACCACAACTAGAGAGAAGCCTGTGCACCGCAACCAAGAGTCAAAGCACCGCCACGAAAGATCCTGCATGCCTCAACTAAGACCTGATGCAGCCAAAAATAAATAAATATTAAAAAAAAAATTACTAGTGGCCAGGGGCTAAGAGGGGTCAGGTGGGTGGAGGGGTGCAATAGGGACCAGCACAAGGTTTCTTTTTGGGGTGATGAAAATGTTCAGATTTAGATAGTGGTGATGGCTGCACAACTCTGTGAATATGCTAATACACACTAAAAAGTGAATATACGATACACCGAATTGCACATATTTAAGTGGTGAGTTTTATATATAAATTATATCTTCATTAAAAATTCTGGATACAAAAAAAGGGGGGGACTCAAAGAAATGTTACTGTGCAAAGTTGTCATTATCTTGCCTCCCCTTTTCCAATCTTTCCCTCCCAACACACATACAAACTAAAAAGGCTTAAAATTGGCACATTTTCTGTCGTTTAAAAGAGATTTCATAAAATTGTTTTATATTTACAGTTTGTTGTTTTAACACCCAGATTTGTCATGTTTCTTAGGTAGTCCTGCCTTGCTGTGTTTCATTCAGAAATAAGCACATATCTTGCTCATTCCCACATGCTCTTAAAAAATTTCTCAAGCACCCACAGTGTTGCAGTCTGCCTATATTGGCAGTATTTATATCCTGGAAAAAAAATCTGCCTCTTTTCCCATTGCTGTAAGAAACAGAGCAAAACAAGGCAAAACTCCCACATTACTTTGCCATATTGGTTTATCAGCTGTCACATAAGAAGTATGTGACTCACTATGTCTTTAGAGTCGAAGATCAAACACAGGTGCCCCACTGGAGGCACCTCACTTAACCATGTTTTAACCACACTGCCCCAGGAAACAATGAGGACCTTCCTTGATGATTATGTTAAACTCAAGTCTTGTGCTTATTTGCAAAGGGTATGTCAAGTTCATATGACAAACAATAATCATGATGAAGAGCTACATAGACACTTGTCCCCTTTCTTGTCTTGCAAGCCTCCTTAATATTTTATAAGAATTACAAATGCTCTATCAATCATTTCCTTTGTTATTTTTCAATAACAATTATCAAGTAGGAATACTTCGAAATATGTCTTAGTCTGAAATAATATACTTCAGAATGTATTAGTCTAAACTTTGTATGACTGAAATTTTTTTCGGCTGTAAGAATCTATTACTTAGTTGACCACCTTGAACATGAGTAGTTAATATATCTTTTTCCCCCCCAGCTTTAGAGTAGTTACTATATCTTAAATAATCGATAGACAAAATTATAGAATGTTAAGACTTTGACACTGAATTCTTAGCAAGTATATAATTCACTCATTCATTCCAAAAAATGTTTATTGAGCACCTAATATGTGCCAGCAAAAATCAACACAACGCTTGCTCTCATGAATTTTAAAGTCTGGAGGTAAAGACAAAATGTAATCAGATAGTCACAGAAATTAATATGTAGTTTCAAACTGAGAGAAGTGATGAAGCAAACAACATGAAAAAAGAGAATCTGACGTAGACTAGAGAGAGCCTTCCCTGATGAGAGAAATACTTGAGTTGAGAATGAAAGATTAGAGTTTGAGTTAATTAGAGTAAGAGTAGGGAAAAGAGCATTCCTGCAAGAGGAAACAGCATTTGCAAAGCCCTTGTGGCAGGTGAATGTTGGAGGAAACATTTTTTCCCATTTATTAAAGTCTTTATTGCATTTGTTACAATATTGCTTCTGTTTTATGTTTTGGTTTTTTGGCCACGAGGAATGTGGGATCTTAGCTCTGACCAGGGATCAAACCCACACCCCTTGCATTGGAAGGCGAAGTCTTAACCACTGGACTGCCAGGGAAGTCCCTGGAGGAAACTTAAAAGGCCCGTGAGCATAAAGAGCAAGGGCAGTGGCACAGGATGAGGTTGGAGAAATCAGTGGAAATCATTGTATAAGCCTTATAGTCTGTGTTTAGGAAAAAAAAAATTTAGCCTTAATTATAATAGCAGTGGGAAGCCATTGAGGAGTTTTATGTAAAGTGATGACAGGATGAGATTTGTGTTTTAAAAAGAGCACTCTACATTCTGGAAAATAGTTTGGCATTTCCTTCAAACTAAAAATGGACTTACCGTATAACCCAGCAATTGCATTCTTGGGCATTTTTCCCAGAAAAAATGAAGAGTTATTTTCACACAGCAACTTGTACATGAATGTTCATAATGGCTTTATTCATAATAGCCAAAAAGTAGAAACTACCCATGTAGTACTTCAGCGGGTGAATGGTTTAACAAACTGTGGTACATCCATACCATGGAACACTACTAAGTAGTTAAAAAGGAGCAAAATATTGACACACACCATAACTTGGATGAAATTCAAGGGCTCCTGGATGTGGCTGACCAATGTATAGAGGTTGCTAAACTGACCATGGTTTCAATTATATCATGAAAGCATTCAAACCAATGTTGCAAATTTTCCAAATATCTAGAATTGGGTTTTACTTTTATTCAACTTGAAACAAATCTATGATTTTAAGTTTGAAAATAGAGTTTATAGCAATATTTTTTTTTCTGAAAAAACGTTTGCATGTTAATCTAAACCAACTTATATTAGCATCTTTATGTTTAAAAGCTCCACTATGCTACCTTGCACAATATAAACAGGTAAAATTTGAGATGTAAAATATTAAAAGCAAAGACTATAAAATACTTCAAAATATAAGCAAACAAGGTTGAGTAGACTCCAGGCCAAGGATGGTGATGATAGAAATGAGTATTTCTTTCTGCAGCATGTGAAACTGTTGATCTTTTCTCCCTTTTCTTGATTGCCCTAACACTCCTGGTTTTTGTTTTTGTTTTGTTTTGTTTTTTTTCATTCCTTCTCATTTTCCTTTACAAGCTCCTCTATTTCAGTCCACCCTTTAAAATGTCAGTGTTTCCCTGGATTCTGTTCTTGGCTCTCATTTCTCATTGGTGTTGGGTGAGTTTATCCAGACTTAGGTAATGTCTCCTTTATTTGTATCTGCAGCCTAGGCCTGCCTCCTGAGCTCCAAAGTCCTTTACATGATCCAGTTTCTAGTCTGGGGTCAGCAGATGACAGCCTATGGGTCAAATTCAACACAGTTTTTGTAAATGAAGTCTCGTTGTAACGCAGCCACACCCACTTGTTCACATACGGTTCTTTCCTACTATAATGGCAGAGTTAAGTAGTTGTGACAAAGAATGCATGGCCTACCAAATCCATATTTATTATCTAGCCCTCCACAGAAAAAGTTTACTGACCCCTGCTCTAGACTAAGCTGTGCATTCTACTGTGGTTTAGGCATGACTGAGCATGTACTACTTTTTTCTTTTTTTTTTGGCTGTGTTGGGTCTTTGTTGCTGCGCGCGGGCTTTCTCTAGTTGCGGCGAGCGAGGACTACTCTTTGTTGTGGTGTGTGGGCTTCTCGTTGCGGTGGCTTCTCGTTGCAGAGCACGGGCTCTAGGTGCACGGGCTTCAGTAGTTGTGTCAGGCAGGCTCAGTAGTTGTGGCACACGGGCTTATTGCTCTGCAGCATGTGGGATCTTCCCCGACCAGGGATCGAACCCGTGTCCCCTGCATTGGCAGGTGGATTCTTAACCACTGCACCACCAGGGAAGTCCGAGCATGTACTTTTAAGTAGAGGGGTAGGCCCTTTACTTGCATCTCTCCGTATGAGAGAACCATACTCATAACTGGAACTCATATCCAAGACCCACGGATAAAGAGTACAACAGCAAAGTGAAGGGATATTTTTGTTAGGAATTGTCATACTGGGAACATAAGGAGGATAACGCACGATGCTCTTTGCTGTAGAATCACCTAGAGAGCATTTAAAGACAGATTGCTAGACCTCATTCCCAGAGATTCTGATTCAGTACAACCGGGGAGGGCCTTGGGAATCTGAAATTTTAGAATGCTTTCCAGGTAATGCTGATATGTAGCAAATAGTCAGGATTTGGAAGTCCAAATGATCTAAAAATCCATGGCCAAGTAAGATGGTCTTTTTATTCTTGATGAATCATTAAAAAGAGGCCAATTTGTTTCTCTTCAATTTATATATTATTTATGAGTCTCTAGCTTTAGGGAATATAATAAAGAATTCAAAATCTCTTAGCAATGATTTTTCTCAACGACTTTTCTTGCACTAAGGATCATGTAATAAAACTCTACGCTTCCATACTGCCTGATATTTTTCAAAGTGGTTTCACATCTTCTCTCAGTGACCCTGTGAGGTAAAGTGAGGATCCAATACTTAGCATTCGCTTGAGTTTATCACACTTACCAAAACCCTGTCAATCCGTTGACCAAGGGCCACTTCCAGTTCTGTTATTCATGCATTCATTCAACAACAAAATTTTTTTTGAACACTTGCCAGTCATTGTTAGGTACAAAGAATTGTGGACTGGATAAAATTCCTGCCCGCATGGAGCTTACATTCTAGTTGTGGGACGGGGAGGGGGGAGGGGGGGAGCTCTCCTTATACGTGCCTTCTGTAAAAATTTCCCTAACCTGTCCTAGTCTGAATCTTCAAATTACGAATTTCCCCCAAAACTTATTAAATGAGAAAGGATAACACTTGTCCCATGGTCACACCATATCTTGTCATTTAAAGCTGATTCCTCTGCTGTGGTGCCGGTCTGTCACGTAGCCCTTAAGGCTGTAACACTGGCTTCATGTTTACATCTGTTCTGACATTATATGTGCAAGTGAATGAGTTCTATGGGTCTTGTCTCTGAAAGGAAGAGACTCCTATTTGTAGTTAGTTCTAAGCCCTCATATGATTAATGAGTGCTTCTCAGTGATTCTGGATCAAAATAATCAGTCTCACCTGATTGAAGATTAGAGTCTGCACCTACAGATTCTCTTTAGTAGGATAACTGGAAACCTAACAAACAGGGAGAACAGTTTCGTGAAAGTAAGCCAAAGAATGTCAGAGATAGTAGAGACCTCAGGGATGTAGCCACACTGCCTTTTCAAGATCTGAAATCTGAGACTCAGAGAGGTTACCTAAGTTGCCTCAGGTCACACAGCCTAAACGATGGATGTGGAATCAGTAACCAAATACAATCTACAATCACATGGGGGCGAGGAGATCCTTCTCCTAAAATTTAACGTCTACATCAAGTCCCGGCGCCTCACCGCTTCCACCCATCCCCCTTTCTTGTATTAATTACGCATCGCTCTTTTTTGAAGAATCGGGTCGTTAAAACTTGCAGCTGGGGCATTCCACAAACAGGTGTCCAGATCACTGACACATAGTCGGGGAATCTGGGTCTCCACCTGCCCGCCTGCCCGCCGAGAACTCTCCAGCTCCCGCGTACAAAGTTTGCTCGGCTCATACATTCCTCTTTCAGATCCCTGGCCGCGAGGCCAAGATGCCTGCTGCGGCCTCCGAAGAAGTTCGGAGATGCAGTTTCCTCGCAGAAGCCGGGCCGGGGTGCGTCGGCCGCCGAGCTGAGCGTCCTCTGGCTCGGTGGCGGCGGGGGAGCGCCGGGCGCCTGTAGGCGCGGGGCTGGGCGGGGCGGCCCCTCGGCGCGCGCTGCCCGCCCCGGCTCCCAGGGCCGCGGGCCCGCTAGCCCCGCGTGGAGCGAGAGGCGCGCGCGGGCCGTGGGGGCTGGGCCGAGGCGGAGCGCAAGGCGGCGGCGGCGGCGGCAGGAGGCACCGCGGGACGAGGCAGCGGCCCCCGCCCCCCAAAGTCCGTCCCCGCGCGGGGCTGGGGAGCTCGGGGCGGGGAAGCCGCGGGGCCGCGCCACGTCCCTCGCCCGCCCCAGAGCGGGTTTTGCAGGCGGCTCTAAGCTGGGGGCTTTTGTGTCTGCGACTCGGGAGCGGCGAGAGCGCAGACCTCATCCTCAGAGGGCGCTGTGAGTGCGCCGCCAGGGCCGGGCCGCCCGCCTCCCGCCTCCCCTGTCAGCGGCTCCTGAGGCGGCGGTGGCGGCGGCGGCGGCGGCGAAGAAGAAGGAGTGGGAGGAGGCGGCGGCGGCGGCGGCGCACTCGTCCTCCGCACACGCCGGCCCCGGGCGGGGGGCCGCCCCCAGGCCGCTCTCCCGCCGCCGCCGCTGAGCCCGGGTGGCCCCAGCACGCTGCCCGGCCGCCCCGAGGCCTCGTCCTCCTCCCAAACTTTGCAAAGTCGGCCCGCGTCCCCACCGCCCTCGGCCGCGCCTCACCTCGGAGGCTCGCCTCGCAGCCGCAGCGGCCCCGCGAGGAGGAGGAGGAGCCGCCGCCGCAGCATCAAAGAGACCGAATTCCCGCGGCCTGGGGGGGAGTCATGCTTTGCGGTCTGTAATGTCAGCAGAACAGGAGAAGGATCCCATTTCGCTGAAGAGAGTTCGAGGTAACCGAGAAGGGCGCCGGGTTGAAGGGAGCGGGGGGAGCGGGGCGCGCGGGGGCCGTGTGCCCGCCGGCCGGGAGGCAACGGGGCTCTGTCCGGGCCTAACTCCGCGCAGCCCGCGTCCCGCCTGCGCCCCGGGGCTCGGGCTGCGGTCGGAGGCGCGCGGCCGCCGCGTCCCCTGTGCCGAGCCCTGGCCGCCCCGACTTTGTGTTAGGAGGCAGTTGAAGCCGCACTCAGCATCCCTTCATACCCCGCTCCTCGCCCACCTTACCTCGTTGGCCAGACACAGCACAATAGGCAGCTCAGAGGGTGAGAAAGAAACACCCCCTGGCAGAGACCACGAACGATGCCCTCCACCCCCCCCCAAAAAGTAAGTTGGACCGCACTGGAGTTGACGCTCTTGCAGAAGGTGTGCCGGGCCTCCGTGTCTCTCCCAGCCCCCCTTCCCATTCTCCAAAAGACAACAAACATACAGCTTTATTTTCCTTAGGCTTAAGAGGAGAACCTGTATTCATTCAAAAGGCTTTTCTCTATTGGCTTATGGATAAGAATCAAATCGCCCCAAATCAGTTTTATACACGGCTGGCTTGCTTCTTCCTTGCACACTAGTTAGGAATTTTCCTGCTGCCTTACTATCTAAGAAGTATCAGAGGGAACGATGTGCCAGACAAAAGATAACGCATGTAAGTTCACAGACACCCAAGTGCCGTCTGGAAATTTGGGGAGTATCCTCCAGCTCTTATTTCCAGCTTTCAATAGGGTTCAGGACGAAAGTCCCAAAGTTGAAGTAATACTGTTTGTTCAGTAAGCAAATATTTATTGAACATCTACTGTGTGCCCGGCACTGTTTTTGGCACTGGAATACCGCGGTGAACAAAGCAAAAAGACCATCTGCACCCAGGAGGAATGCACACTCTTGTAGGGTAAACAAATGATGAACAAATAAAAGGTATAGGATGCCAAATGGTAAGTGGTATGGAGAAAATCAAAGCAGGGAGAGTGGTTAGAAAATATGTATGGGGGTGGAGAGGTAGCAATTATGTATAAGAGGGCTCAGCTGGAAGATGATGTTTGAGCAAAGACCCAAAGGAAGTGACAGAGCAGAGCCATATGGATATGTGTGGGAATAGCAGTGTTGGCAAAAGGAACAGCAAGTGCAAAGGCCCTGGGTCTGGAATTTGCCTAGTGTGTTCAAGCAACTGCAAAGAAGCTATTGTGAGTGAGCAAAGGGAGAGTAGTGTGAGCTGAGCTGAAGTATGGGGTGAATGTGTATTGGCCTTGTGAGCCATTTAAAAGATTTGGGCTTGTACTCTGAGATAGCGCCTGGATGATTTTGTGTAGAAGAGTGAGTGATCTGCCTTATGTTTTTTTGTTGTTTTTTTTTGCGGTGCGCTGGCCTCTCACTGTTGTGGCCTCTCCCGTTGCGGAGCACAGGCTCCGGACGCGCAGGCTCAGCGGCCATGGCTCACAGGCCCAGCCGCTCCGTGGCATGTGGGATCTTCCCGGACCGGGGCACGAACCCGTGTCCCCTGCATCGGCAGGCGGACTCTCAACCACTGCGCCACTGGGGAAGCCCTGCCTTATGTTTTTAACTGGCTGCTCTGCGGAGAATAGACTGTAGAGAACAAGGGCTAAAGCAGGGAGGCTAGTTAGGAAGTTATTGAAATAATCCTTTCATCCAAACAGGATAAAGTGCTTTATAAATCAGTAAGTAGTAAGGTAAATTTCCAATTGACTTAAGTGATGTAGAGATCAAGGACCACAGCCATTCATCTATGTTTTTGTTCCTTGTGACTAGAGATTAAACCTATAGAACTGGCTTGTGACACAGTGACAATGTGATATCCAAATAACATCACTTGAGTATTTAGTTAGAGATTGATTTTCTTAGCCATTTAAGCAAAAACATAATTTAGAGCAGGATATTGTTTTTACAGGCTTAATAGCACAATCTTTCATTTGGTGAAGGTTTTCTATTTCAACTTTCTTTTCTCTTTGTTGTTATGAATTGCCAAAGCCTTTAAGGAATAGACCTTTCTGAGATAGTTATTTCTTTGATATGTTTGCCATGTTATTTTGCCTACTATTAAAAATTACTTTGGGGTTGAAGGAAAAGAAAGCTTTATCAAGTTTATACCTTTGAACTCAATTATCAGTCTTAATCAAATGTAATTTTAAATAAAATTGATGGGTATTTTATTGTGCATCAAGACTACAGATCTGTCTTTGTTTTATTACAACTGCTGGTTTTAAGTTTGATGCCCTAGTTGTTGGAAGTTGACTTAGGTGTCAGCTCAAGAATATTCTGAGAGTCAAGTACCAAAATAAAAGACAAAGCACTTTTTAAAATAAAAAGCCAATATGAAGAGGGGTTTTTATTATGTCATTTTGTACTAATTAGAACATTAATTTTTAAAACATTTTAAAATTATTTTATAATCCATAAAAGGTACCAGATTATCTACATGAGCTCTTCCGAAGCACAATTCTGCTGAACTTCACTGCCCTGGAGCTTCTAGTTATAATTTATATCATCAGACTGCACGTAGAATGTGGTGTTTGCAGAGCATAATCTCTTGAACAGTGCTTCTCAAACTGTTTCTTATCCAATGATATATATATAATCAGACTTTTTAATGGTTATGTATTTATTTCATGGGTATTATCAAAAATATAAGCTATCAAACCTTTTGCTTAGGATAAGACTAAGATGTAGATAAATAGACATATCTTTATATATAGAGAAAGACCTATATATTTTTTTAAATTTAAAGGAATTACTAGAAAATAATATTATAGACATAACTCAGATATGGCAGAATTATGACAATGTGAATGACTAAGGACTTCGTAGACCAAAAGCATCGTAATCCCCTAGGATGCTTATTCAAAATGTAGCTTCCTGGACACACAGAATCAGAATTTCTGAGAGATTTCTCTGCATCTTTAACAAGCTCCCCCGGTGTTCCTTATGTACACTAAAGTTTGAGAACTGCTGCTGGTAGACCTAGATTGTGAAGGTAAGTGGACTAGAGGAAGCTGATCGGTGGTTTTCCAAACTTGTCCTGATAGTTTATTTATTAATTTTAATTTTACTTTTTAAAATATTTATTTATTTGGTTGCGCTGGGTCTTAGTTGCGGCACGCAGGCTCCTAAGTTGTGGCTCGCCAGCTCCTCAGCTGTGGCATGTGAACTCTTAGTTGCGGCATGCATGTGGGATCTAGTTCCCTGACCAGGGATCGAACCCGAGCCCCCTGCATTGGGAGCCTGGAGTCTTACCACTGTACCACCAGGGAAGTCCCTGTCCTGATATTTTAATATTAGATTCACAATTGCTATTTAATGGCAAAGTATCTTACTCCTGTTTCCTACCAGTTCTTACCACTCCCCAAACCCTCAGCCCTGGGTTGTAAGACAGATCCATGAGGATAGGTGCAATATCTTGATTATCCTTCTGTTTCTTTCCTAATTGCCTTGCTCACAGTAAATACCAAATGGACGAATGAGTGAATACTTGAAGGAACTGATTCGTATCGTTATGCTGCTTTCGGATTGTCTGTAGCCCCTCCCACCACTTTTACTTGCCCTTTTTCCTTATTCTAACCAACACTCCCATTATCCAGTATTTTTAGAACTCTTAGGTGTTGATCTGATGACGCTATTCATTCGTTTATTCAACAAATATTTGTTGGGCAGTTATAGTGCCAGACAGTGAGAATACATTGATTAAGAAGACATAATACCTGTCTTCAAGAACTTTTAGTGTAGTCTGGGATACTGACAAATAAGTAATCAATTACAAACAGCATGATAAATGCTGTGATAATCTACAGGAAATAAAGGAACGTATATAACCTATCTTTAAGGGAGTCAAGGAAGGCCTCCTGGAGGAGAGTTCTACGAAGTGGTGGGTGTTCCTTTGTTTTAAATGATGTAGAAAGAGCAGCAAGGAGGATGAGGGATGAGAAAAAGGTCTAGGAAGTTAGTGGTGATTTTGAGAAGGCATTTTTGGGAGAAAACTACATTTCAAAGTAGTGAATATTAAGTGGTGACGATATAATTTAAAAGAAGCTTGGTGATAGAAGGAAAGACATAGCCAATAACTTGGAAAGAGAGTCAAGAGGAAGTTTGTATGGGTTCTCTTTATTTTTTCTCCCTTGAAAAATGACAGACATATTAGTAGACAAACAAAAGAACCTGATTTAGAAGGAGAGGGGAGAAACTGAAAAAGCAACAGAAAGAGAGGATAATTCATTAATAAAGCATTCAGTATGTGTTTTTTAATATCTGCCATGTGCTAGGTATTCGCTGTTGTGGAAGCTGGGCATTAGACAGACAAGACTCCTCATAAATCAGGTTTCTGCATATGAGAGAAGGAATAGCAACAAGGATGCAAATGAAGAGTTAGTCTTGGGGAAAAAAAGAGAAAATGAAGGAAGAAAAACAAATTTAGAGATGAATAAGGAAGTTGAAGCATTCATTTCAGATGAAATGCTTTTTTTTTTTAAACATACATGCCACATTTATTGTTTCAAATACAGTTATGTCTGATTTATTACTGATTTTGCCTGAAGAAGTTAAGATAGCAGACTTAATGACTCATATCAGAACTATGGTGAACACTATATAGTATCAAGATAACTCCATCTAGACTATGAACAAATGATAGTTCTTTAGTAAAAGTAGAAATTTCTCTAGTCATGAGGCAAAAGTGATTAAGTAGCTATCTGCTTTTAAAAGACTGTGCACCCTCAGATGAAACACTTTTAACCAGAGTTAGAAATGACATTGGAGAGGTAAGCATGTATTTTAGAATGGCATAGTAACACAAAAATGTCACAGAAGTGCTAAAAGTAGACTGTACTAAAAAATATAGACCATCTTGATCAGAGAAGTGTATGGAAGATTTGGATTAAGATTGAAGAGGAAGCATAATTTACAGTCACAGAATTGAGGGAAAGAACTGATGAGAGAAAGTCTGCAGGAAAGGATTGGGGGTTTTTGTTGTTTTGTTTTTTAATTGGCATATGTAAGGGCTAGGCAGAGTGTCAGGGAAACGAGTTTGGTTTTCAACACATTGAATGAATATCCCCCTGGGATGTTGCAGTGTGTGCAACAGATACACATGGTTTGGACTGAGGCGGGTGGTCTGAGCCAGAAATAGAGATCTGGAAGTTATCAGTAAACATGTGAATACTAATTGATGCCTTGGGAGTAGATGAGCTCACCCAAGAGAGTGAAGAGTGAGAAGAGAAAAGCATTGAGAAACGCAACTTTAGGAACACTAACATTTAGGAGATAAAAGGGGAAAGAGGACCCTGAAAAACAGAATGCGAAGGAGTAGCCAGAGAGGTAGAGGAGAAAACTGTAAGAGAATGGTGTCAGATATATAACAGGAAGAATAAATTTATGAGGGGGAGATAAATGGATTTTGTTGTTAACAAGTAGAATGAAAGGTGTCTATCTGTGAGAACTCCAGCCTGTTCTTTCTCCCATATTCCCTAACCTGATGAAGATCATTTATCTAGTGATCCAAACCCATGCCCCACTGCAACTCAGCACTGTCCCAGATTATCTGTCTCCTTAGTATGTTTTGAACCCATCATCTCCTCAGTCTTTCCACAACCACTTCTTTAGTTCAGGTTTTGATTATCTCTTTGCTTATTATAATAACCCTATCACTGGTTTCAGTGGCCTCCCGTTTTGACTTTCTTAACCCATTTTGCACATTGTTACTTACTGCTGGTGGTAAGTAACTACCATCTATTGAGTACTTACCAAGCAGTTTGCTAAGTAATTTAAATGGATCATCTTGCTTAATCCTCTCAATAACCCTATAAGCTGGCTGATATCATCATTCTAGGTTTGTAATTGAGGAATTGATATTCAGAGAGGTTAAGTAATATGTGGTTAAGTAACATATTCAAGTTTACCCAGCTAGTAAGTGGCAAAGCTAGAACTTAAATTCTAGGGCCCCAAATCTTAGCCGGTATGTTCCATTGCTATAATTCTTCCCAAACACAATTTAGTCATGTTACTCTTTTTTGTAAAATTCTTCATTGGTTCCCCATTGCATTTAGGATAAAAATCCAATCTTCTTATATTAGCCCAATCCAACCTTCTTATATTTTTATTTGGCCCAGGCCTACCACTTAGTCCTCCATCCTTCCTATTCCATGAAATGCTTACCCTTGTCTCCCATGCTCCAGTTCTGAAATAGTCACATTTCCTCTCTAGATGTTGTCATGATCTCTCATGTCTTTAAATTTTTCTTTGCACATTCTGTTCCTTCTGCTAGGCATGCCCTCTTTTTTCCCGACTTTGGTAAGATACTCATCCTCAAAGCTTCAGCTCCACCAATACTGCCCATTATTCGAGGTATTGACATTATTGTGTAGAGTCAGCTTCACACTTGGATGCCATCCACCCACCCTTCTAAGCTTTACCTTTGTGAGCAGCCTTAAACCTCATGTACCTCAGGAATGCAAAGATCATTAGTTTGGGGCGAACAGCTGGCACAAGAACCACAAATATATGAAACTTTAAATCACTGATGTTGAGGGCTTTCTGAATTTAGTATTTATTACATACCCAGATTGATCTAGGTTTGGGGCATCACATAGCAGACACTTTCTGCCTTGCATTCTAAAAGGAAATAATGTCTTTTTCACTTCAATCATATAAGACCATTTTGCCAAATGCTTAATGGAATTCATACAATACTATATTCACATTTTTTTTTTATTTTTTAATTTTTTTTTGCGGTACGTGGGCCTCTCACTGCTATGGCCTCTCCCGCCGCGGAGCACAGGCTCCGGACGCGCAGGCCCAGCGGCCATGGCTCACGGGCCCAGCCGCTCCGCGGTATGTGGGATCTTCCTGGACCGGGGCACGAACCCGCGTCCCCTTCGTCAGCAGGTGGACTCTCAACCACTGCGCCACCAGGGAAGCCCTATGTTCACATATTAATTCACAATATTTCCATTCCATGGTAGAGACCAGTATTACAGAAGTATGTGTTTCAGGTGAAGATAAAGCTGTTAGCTAAGATGTTCACATCCATAGTAAATGGTAGAGTAAACTGACATTATATCCCAGACTTCTCTGCTGTTGTGAAAAACCGATACTTGAGTGTCCAATGATTGTGCTGACACTGCTGGCTATTAGATATTTTGAGAGGATGATAAATACTATAGAAGCCGAAATGAAGTGCACTAGTGGTATAGTTTAGTCTAAAGGAAAGCAAAATGCAAACTAATAATTGAGTACCCATTGTGTGCCAGGCAATGTGTTAGGCACTGTCTTAGTCCGTTTGAGCTGCTGTAACAATACCGTAGACTGGGTGGCTTGTAAACAACAAACATTTTATTTCTTACAATTCTGGAGGCTAGAAAGTCCAAGATCAAGGTGCCAGCAGATTTGGTGTCTGATGAAGACCCACTTCGTGGTTCATAGACAACAATCCTTCTCACTCTGTCCTAACGTGCGGAAGGGGCTAGGGAACTCTCCCAGGTCTGTTATATAAGGGCACTAACTCTCCCAGATCTGTTTTATAAGGGCAGAGCCCGCATGACCTAATCTCCTATCAAAGGCCCCATCTCCTAATACCATCATAATGAGGATTAGGATTTCAACATACGAATTTTGGGGGAAAACAAACCTGGGTTGAGTCATTTAATGAGCCTAGAATACATCCTTATACCACATACACATATTAAAATAACACTTATTTGGAATAATAATGAAGCAAGTCTCTTTAAAGGGAAATGTTGATTATAAAATATTTTAAAATAATGTAGTCACATTACTTATGAGGACAGTCACTGTCACAAACCAAACCATTATTGTGAATAAAGTGAGTTTAACAAAGGAAAAATTTAAATATATTAAAGGCACACTGCTATCTAGTGTACAGAATAATGCCTTCACTCCCTTTTAAGGACATGGGGCCAGAATAGATTGAGTCTTTAATAGGAAGAATAAAGAAGTTGTAACTAGACCTAAAAAAAAAAAAAATGCATAAAAGGCCTAAAGTAAATAATCCGCTCTTTACAAAATAAAAAGTACTTACAAATAAAAGAATGATTTTATACTTACAAACAGATTTCATATGAAAAGATCATTGATTTGTAGCGTCTTTAGATGGGGAAGAAATTGTATCATTTAGTAGGTTGGACTCTCCTCTAAGACTACAAGTAGAGAAACAACTTAAGCTTCCAGCTCTAAATAAAGGTTAAAGGGTGAAAGGAGAGGTAAAACTATTTTTGTGCTTAATTGAGATTGATTGGCATAATGAAAAGTGATAATATATAGATAAAATTCCTTAACTTAAGATGAGAGAGGTTTCTTTTTCTATTGTTGGTATCACCCTTTCCCACTTCTCTTCCGCCTTGTGCATTCGGAGGGCTCTGGGAAGGTAGGAGTGAAGAGATGAGTTGAAGAAATTCAATTATTAACAGAAGGATCAGAGTAGCCACTGTTACAACAAGATTTGGAAGTTCCCGTTTTCTTGGTTCTGTGCTTCACAACTCTCAACTTCTGGCTGAATGTTCATGGTTTACCTTGCAGAGTCAGCTGCAGCAGATATGTAGAGCAGATAGAGAGACGCTTTGGTACCAAAAGTTATTAAGGTAACCTAAATAACTAGCTTTATGACCACTACTTTCCCCTCCCCTTGCACTTCGTTTTTAAAGAGTAATAATTAGGGCTTCCCTGGTGGCGCAGTGGTTGGGCGTCCGCTTGCTGATGCAGGGGACACGGGTTCGTGCCCCGGTCCGGGAAAATCCCACATGCCGCGGAGCGGCTGGGCCCGTGAGCCATGGCCGCTGAGCCTGCGCGTCCGGAGCCTGTGCCCCGCAACGGGAGAGGCCACAACAGTGAGAGGCCCGCGTACCGCAAAAAAAAAAAAAAAAAAAAGAGTAATAATTACAGAAATTCTTGGTAGCTTATATTCTGATTAGCCCCAATGACCATGAATCTGATCTAACAGTACTTATTAACATCATGGAGATGACAGAACCACCAGTGTTACATATAGCAGTGGGAGGGACCTGGGTAAGGCCAAGAGTCAGAGCCATTGGAAATGTTACATAGTTAACTTTTTAGATGAACAATAAGTGAGGCAACTGAGACCAGTGGGAACTTGAAGATTGTTTTATGGAGGGAAATATTAGACTCTTAAATAAAAAACTAATACTATAAAACTCAATTTTCAAAAAAGAATTTTAGGTGGTTTTGCTTACAGATTACTTGAAAATAATGAATTTATTTAACTGATTCCAAATGTCAGAGTTTTGCCTTACAGTAAATACAGGAATTATCATTAAAGTTTTAGAAAATGAACAGAGATGGTAGATACTAACCATTAAGAGTACGTTTTGTCCATCTTTAACTTACAGCATTTTAATAGTAAAATTATAATTATTCAGTAGTCTTAATAATGCTGTGAATGGTAATTTATATATTCTAGATTAGAGACTAATTTGTTAATAACTTTTTATTTTTTAAGAATTACCTTTTTCTGTTGATACTTTTGTTATAATGAAATACCCATAAAAAATGTTAGGAAGGACAGGACTTTGATGTTTGGACCTTTTGTTTATTTATATAGCCACTTTATTATTTGACCTCAAGTCCATTACTAATTCTTTTCCACAGAATTTCTGGGTATTCAGATTCAAGAACAACACATTTCTCTGTTCAGTATGTTAGTATATACTGTTAAGGAAAACTGCATACAAATTGTTAATATGAACTCATTAGTTCAGTGTATATAGGCTACTGAAAGTTATACATTGGTTAAGTAGTTTAGCCATTCCTGAACCATATGATTTTGAATGAATGACCTTGAGGAGTGCACTGGATCTCTCTCTTAGTTCTTTACTTACCATCTATTCAAATGGGATTACCATGTCAAATTAAAATTAAAAGATAGGAGTCCCTTTATCATTTTTTTATTAAAGATTTTTTTTAATGGTCACAACTATAATTTAATGAATGTTTATATTTTTCCCTGTTCATACTTTTTTAAAAAATTAAAGTTTAGTTTATGTACAATATTATATTAGTTTCAGGTGTACAACATAGTGATTCAGTGTTTTTTATTGATTATATTAAGATAGGAGTTCCTTTAGTTTGAACCAGAAGTTTCCATTTTTGCCTTTTGTGGGCCACTGAGGAAGACAGTATATGTATAAGATCTTAGGGAGGCAAACTACTATATTAGAAGCAGATAAACCTAGTTTTATCCAAGCAACAAAACAAAAATAAGTAATTCGAACTTCATCAAAATTAAAAACTTATGTGTTTTACATCTGATGATTCTAGTATCCTTAATATATACATAAAGAATTCTTAAAACTTAAAAGACAAACACTCTAACTAAAAAATAGGCAGAGAACTTGAATAGGCATTTCTTCAAAGAAGATAAAGAAATGGTCAATAAATACATGTAAAGATGCTCAACATCATTAGTAATTTTGGAAATGCAAATTAAAAGCACAAGGAGATACCACTTCATACTCACTAGAGTCACTATATTAAAAAAAAAACCTATAAATCTTAGGGAGAATGTGAAGAAATTAGAACTGTCAGACTTTAGAGGTGGGAACATAAAATGGTACAGCCACTGTGGAAAACGGTTGGGCAGTTCCTCAAAATGTTAATCATAGGGATACTATGTGACCCAGCAATTCCACTCCTAGGTGTATACCCAAGAGAATTGAAAACATACATTCATTTAAAAACATATGCGTAAATGCATTATTCATAGTCCCTCCAAAATAGAAACAACCCAAATGTTCACCAGCTGATGACTGGATAAACATAATGTGGAATATTGTTCAGCCATAAAAAAGAATGAAATACTAATATATAAAATTACATGGTTGAACGTCAGAAATGTTATGCTAGGTGAAAGAAGCCAAACTCAAAGCCACACATTAGGTGCTTCCCTAGTGGCACAGTGGTTGAGAGTCCGCCTGCCGATTCAGGGGACACGGGTTCGTGCCCTGGTCTGGGAAGATCCCACATGTCCGGGAAGATCCCACATGCTGCGGAGCGGCTGGGCCCGTGAGCCATGGCCACTGAGCCTGCGGGTCCGGAGCCTGTGCTCCTTAACGGGAGAGACCACAACAGTGAGAGGCCCGCGTACCGCAAAAAAAAAAAAAAAAAAAGCCACACATTATATGGCTAACAGGTATGGGGTTTCTTTTTGGGGTGCTGATAATGTTCTGGAATTAAATAGTGGTGATGGTTACACAGCCTGGTGAATATGCCCAAAACCCACTGAATTGTACACCTAAAAGCAAAAGAAAAACAAATACTAGTTTTAGATTTCAGAGCTGCTTTTTTACCAGGGGTATGATCCGTACCTTTACAATTCCATTTCTTTTTCTTTCTTTTTTTAAAATGGGGATGATTTTCCTCATAGGTTTGTTATGAAGATTAAGTGAAAGAACATAGATACAGATATAAACTTCTAAGATGGTAGAACAAAGCTACCGTACAGATTCTCTTCTAAATTTCAAGTGAAATGAACCAAAACAGTTTTAAAAAACAGCAAAAATGTCAGCGATAGCAGCAAACAAGGGAAGTGGCATTGCCCGGTAACATAAATCTGGAACAGGGTGAAATCTGGATCACTGTTTTAGGCTTCTAAAACAATCCCTGCCCCTTGGAAGCTGCTGGTGATTTACAAAATTTTGAGAATTACTAATAACCTCAAGTCTGGAGAAAAGCAAATTAAATGAGTAGTCTTGTCTTCTCACTCCTTTGAGTAAGAAAAAAATGAGTGAAACGGGAAGTTTTTGTTGTTGTTTTTAAAGGACTCTCTGACAGAAAAGAAGCCTTCAGGGATACAAATTGAATCAGAGGACTCAACGGAATCCTCCCATGTGAATGGGTTACTGCACCCCCCTACTAGGTAGATGTGCATTTAACAAAATCTTAGAATTAAGAGCCTGGATGTTTCAAGGAAGCACAACAGGTTAATCTTACTAACATAGGCAAGCATTATAAAGAGAATATTAGCAAATCCAGTCACATAAATATAACATTCATATAAAAATTAGTAAGTTGGGTTTACTAACATAGGAATGTCAGGCTGGGTTCAACATTAAAATAAGGTAAAGGGGACTTCCCTGGTGGCACAGTCGTTAGGAATCCACCTGCCAATGCAAGGGATATGGGTTCGAGCCCTAGTCCAGGAAGATCCCACATGCCGCGGAGCAACTAGGACTGAGTGCCACAATTACTGAAGCCTGCATGCTCTAGGGCCCACGAGCTACAACTACTGAGTCCACGTGCCACAACTACTGAAGCCCGTGCGCCTAGAGCTGGTGCTCCACGAGAGAAGCCACTGCAATGAGAAGCCCACGCACCACAACAGAGTAGCCCCCACTCGCCACAACTAGAGAAGACCCAACACAGCCAAAAATAAATAAATAAATAAATTTATAAATAAATTTATAAAAATAAATAATGTAAAGGAAAAACATCATATGATTATCTCAATAGATGCAAGCCATCTAAGCCAGGCAAACAATCTTAGATAAGAATAAAAGGGAGTCAAAGTTATGCACATTAAATCAGAGCTTAAAAGGTCTGGGCAAAGTTACAAGATAAAAATAAAAGCATGATAATTATGTAAACATACTGTAGCAAACTAGTGAACTGACACAAAGAATAAGAAGAGAAAGAGCATGCAGAAGATGAAGAACCCATAACCTACAGGACAGAAGGAAATAACTCTCATGTACTTCAAGTTGTAGAACTTAAATAAAATAAGAGCTCAAAGACAAGATAATATTAAAACACAGAAGAAGGGTAAATTGCAGACCTAAGGAAATAAATTGACTAAAACAACATATATAGAGAACAAATTAGAAACAGAATAAAGATAGTTAACAATTAAGTTACATAATAGAAAAACTTCAGATAATCAGATTAAGTGCAGATGAAAAAGACTAGTCAGATGAGCTAATAGGTATGGAGCTAAAATATCTCCCCAGCATAATGATAATTAGTACCCCTGAAATAGAGCACTGAACAAATAGAGTGGGAAAAAAAGTATTCAAAGATATGAGAAAAGAAAATTTACCTGAAATGAAGAATCTAGAGATAGAAAATACCCTGCTAAATTTAGGGAGGGAAAAAGAAGAATAAGATGTGATACTATACTATCCTCAACTTTCAAAGCAGGAAGTCACTTGACACCATCTAAAGATTGAAAAAAGAAAAACCATAATTTCTCCAACTTAATGTTTTTCTTGTTGTCTTTTCTTAGCCTTAGAGAATTATTTTCAAAAATTTCTCTTTTGGTGAAGAAACATTTAGCGTATTCTTCAGTTTAATTTATTTCTTTTTCCTTTATTAAATTCTAATAAAGTTAAAATTTAATGCTTTTATTTAAAAAATAATAGCCCATTTTTGTAAAGGTATTACTATCACAAATTTATACACAGGAGGAAAAGTAGGTAGGTAGATAGTAAGCTAAATCTCTGGAATGATGTTAACGTAGGAGTAATACTATTTTCAGCCTGGGAGGTGTTAGAAATATGTATCAGTCAGAGTCCAGCCAGGAGACAGAAACCAGACTAGCTATTTTAAAATTTATTTATTTATTTGTCCTTGGCTGTGTTGGGTCCTCGTTGCGGTGCACGGGCCTGTCACTGCGGTGGCCTCTCCCGTTGTGGAGCACGGGCTCCAGGCGGGTGCGCTTCAGTAGTTGCGGCAGGCAGGCTCAGCATTTGTGGCTCATGGGCTCTAGAGCGCAGGCTCAGTAGTTGTGGTGCACGGGCTCAGCTGCTCCGCAGCATGCGGGATCCTCCCGGACCAGGGCTTGAACTTGTGTCCCCCGTGCCGGCAGGCGGACTCCCAACCACCGCACCACCAGGGAAGCCCCAGACTAGTTATTTTTAATGGAAAGAATTTGATATAAAGTATTGTTAACAGATATTAAACTGGCAAAATAGGATACTAAAGTTTTTACAGAGGTAACAACTGTGGGAAGCAGCTACCATTCTTAAGGCTGAAGGACATAGGAAAGAGGTTGGAATTATTAAAATATATAAACTCACAAGAGGGTCCCTGTGGAGTTTAAACTCAGGTCTCTGAGAAGGGGGTGCTGCTTAGGCTGGTACGAATGCCTGTGGGGTTAGAGGATGGGCCCTATGGGCCTGGGACTCAGACACCAGGTGCTGATGTCTCTGAGGAGGGCACAACCAGGCTATCTGGGATAATATGTGAGCTAAATAAAAACAGTGTTATTTTGTTCTAGATGGCTAGCCAGAACAGGGAGTACCTTTCCACTTATTAGAAGTCTTCCTCTTTGTCCCTCAATAGGGCTTTTAAAAAGTTTTTGTTCATACTGATCTTGTGCACTTCTTAAATTTATTGCTAGCCATTTTAGTTTAGTTTTGTTCCTGTTAATGAAAGCTTATCTTCTACTTTATCTTTTAACTGGTTATAGTTTATAATATGAAAGCTTTTGATGTTTAGATATTAATTTAACATCCAGAATCCTTACTAAAATTTTGTTATTGTTGTCATAGTTTTTTACCTCCACAATATTTAAACCTCTTCTAAATAGCTCTTACAGAAATCTGCTTTGCATTTTTATGTGTGGAACTATCGCCAGCATGCTGATTTCTCTTTATTGCCAAGTACCATTACTTTTCCTGAACTACTATTGTAAAGATATCATTACTGGTCTCCCTGCTTCTACCCCATTCCCATCACCAATTTATTCTCAGCACAATTGCTAATGTAATCTTTTAAAAACATAAATCGTGTTACTTTCCTGCCCAAAATCCTTAAATGATCATCCACTGTTCTTAAAATAAAATCCAAATTCCTTACCATAAACTATAAGGCTCTATGTCTCAGTTGGCTCGCGCTGCCGTAACAAAATGCCATAGACTGGGTGGCTTAAACAACAGAAATTTATTTTCTCTCAGTCTGGCGCTAGGAAGTCCAAGATCAAGGTGCCAGCTAGTTTGTCAGCTCCTGGTGAGGGCTGTCTTCCTGGCTTGTAGATAGACGCCCATCTTCTTACTTTGTCCTCATATGGCCTTTCCCACTGTTTGCATGTGGGAGGAAGGAGGGTGGAAGGGAGGAAGGGGGTGTGGAGAGAGAGAGTTCACTTTCTCTTCTTAGAAGGCCACTAATCCCATTACCCTCATGACCTAATGTAACCCTAATTACCTCCAACAGCCCCCACCTTCAAATACTATCACATTAGGGGGCAGAGTTTCAACATATGAATTGTGCGGGGACACGAGCATTTAGTTCATGACACTCTAAAATGATCTGGTCCCTGCCTGTCTCTTCAGCCTCTTCTAAAGGTGCTCTCCAGAGTTCCGTAACACACTGGCCTCTTTTAAATGTCTCAGACAGGATGACACATTCAAGCTCCTTTCTATTTATTCTCTCTGCCTAGAGGCTTTTCGTTCTGCTCTTCATATGAGAGATTTCTTATCATCTTTTAGGACTCAGTTTAAATATCTCTTTCTCGGAATCCACATGTATGAGCAAGTCTCCTATAATTCTCTGTCAACTCATTGGATTTATTTATTTATTAATCTATTACAAATATGTATTATAGTTTACTACAAATGTGTATCTATATATATGTGTACATAATTTTATTCTGTCTGCTTTTGTATATGTTCAGAATTCTCTGTAATAAAAAGTGTGTTTTTTTAATGGAAGAAAATCCCATGTTTTTTTGAACTTCTTAGATTCACAGTCAAGCTTTTGCTTTTGCTTGATCATATTGAGAAAATCATACTCACATACATTGTTGTATTTTGACAATACCTTTCAGAATTAAGAGTCACATACCTCTGATGCCATAATTCCAGTCCTAGGAATCACTTTTACATGAGTGTAAAGACATTGATACGTGGATTTTCATTGCAGAACAGCAAAGGTTTGAAAACAATCAAAATATCCATCAATAGGGAGGGGACTAGTTTAATGAATTATGGTATAATCATACTGTGAACTACTCAGTTATTAGAGAATGGAGCAGTTCTATATGTAATGACATGGAATGATTTCCAAGTAAGAAAGCAAGGTACAGACCATTGTTCCATACTAAGCATGCCATTGTTTGTGTACTCCCCAGAGATATACTGGAATTTATCTAGATTATCTTTGGAAAGATAGATCAGAAACTAGCAACAGTGTTTGCTTCAGGGATAGGAAACCAGATGACTGAAGGTTTGAGGGTGGGATGGAGAATTACTTTTTCACTGAAAGAATAATAAAAAATGCTATGGGGTAGAGGTGAATGACTGATTCTGGCTGAGATTATGGGGAAGACTTTTTGGAGAACAAAGATAATAAGAGCTTAGTATTGTTTTATCTAATAAAAATAGAAAACATATTAACAGGTAGCTATAATACATATTGCTATGAGAGATATAAATTTCACTTATAAGTAGAAATACTATCTGGATTTATTTATTTATTTATTTTTAGGTGGTGATAGTGGACTGGATGGGTTAGGAGGACCAGGTGTACAACTAGGAAGCCCAGATAAGAAAAAGCGCAAGACAAATACCCAGGTAAATTGGCATTTTCTTTAATAACAGTTTTTCTTCACTGATATGATCAGGCTATGAGGTAAATTTAACTTTCGTCGTGGGTTTTGTTTCCTATCCTAATTCAGAACCTAGTAGTGACTTCTGCAGTGATTTGTTTTTTGGGTTTTTTTTTGCTTTGCAGCTAGCGGCTATTATTGGACTGTAAGCCTAGAGTGAATATTGCAGGAAGGAAGTGTAGGCAGATAAATTAAAATGCTTACTCTTAAAGCTAATTTAAAAGGAATAGATGCCTGTACTTTTATGAAAAGATTTAAAAATATATGGACACAAGTTTAACTTGGAGTAATGTTCAACTATTATAATAAATCAGTAGTATGTACATATAATGAAGCAATCATGATGGAAGCATCTTTTGTCTGAAACATTTGGTTGTAATAAACAGTTATAAATACAGACTTTCTTGGTTTTATCCTTTGTAAATTTGAAGCACTGTTTTTATTATAAAGACTGCAAGTAACTATGAAATGTGTACAGATTACCTGTTTCCATTTTGGCCACACTGTTAAGCTTGCAGTTGTGACTAAAACTGGCAGTTTATTTTTCCAGTCTGAGGCCTAGGCCTTAGTGCTTTGGGAATACTTTAATAGCTAACTCTCTGAAGTTAAGCTAGGGAAAGAAATTTAGATCCTGTTTACTGTTATTTCATTTTATAGCTGTTTGGAGGTATAAAGGTATTTTCAGTTAAAATTTTAAGTGAAAGATTCTAGAGTTACAGGCAAACATATTCAATGAAAATTACGGTAATGAAGCTTCTTTTGAAGGCTGAGTACTTCTAGAGTTTGTAACAATTGATTTGAGCTCAAAAAAGTACACCTTATTTCCTTTCCTAAATGAAAGAAACCTACACAGTTTTATCATTAAATATAAATAGAAACATTATTTGGAATTGAAAGGTCAGGTGAAGAATTAAATTTTTGTAACACTTGAAAAGAAATTTAAAACTAAGTTCATAAATGTTAACATTTATGACTTCTTTGATCCAAAACATGTATTTTACATTCTCATTTCAGGGGCCTTCTTTTCCTCCATTGTCTGAGTATGCTCCACCACCAAATCCAAACTCTGACCATCTAGTGGCTGCTAATCCATTTGATGACAACTACAATACTATTTCCTATAAACCACTACCTTCGTCAAATCCATATCTTG
Organism: Orcinus orca; assembly: GCF_937001465.1. Classification (NCBI taxonomy): domain Eukaryota; kingdom Metazoa; phylum Chordata; class Mammalia; order Artiodactyla; family Delphinidae; genus Orcinus; species Orcinus orca. Next base: position 102,794,323 of record NC_064560.1, read on the forward strand.
GCCCTGGCTATCCTGGCTTTGGAGGCTACAGCACATTCAGAATGCCACCTCACGTTCCTCCAAGAATGTCTTCCCCATACTGTGGTCCTTACTCACTCAGGAATCAGCCACACCCATTTCCTCAGAATCCTTTGGGCATGGGTTTTAATCGACCTCATGCTTTTAATTTTGGGCCACATGATAATTCGAGTTTTGGAAACCCATCTTATAATAATGCACTAAGTCAGAATGTTAACATGCCTAATCAACATTTTAGACAAAATCCTGCTGAAAACTTCAATCAGATTCCTCCACAGAATGCTAGCCAAATATCTAACCCTGACTTGGCATCTAACTTTGTCCCTGGAAATAATTCAAATTTTAGTTCTCCATTAGAATCTAATCATTCTTTTATTCCTCCCCCAAACACTTTTGGTCAAGCAAAAGCACCACCCCCAAAACAAGACTTTAGTCAAGGAGCAACCAAAAACACTAATCAAAATTCCTCTGCTCATCCACCTCACTTAAATATGGATGACACAGTGAATCAGAGTAATATTGAATTAAAAAATGTTAATCGAAACAATGTCGTAAATCAAGAGAATAGCCGTTCGAGTAGCACTGAAGCTACAAACAACAGCCATGCCAACGGGACACAGAATAATCCACGACAACCTAGAGGTGCCGCAGATACATGCACCACTGAGAAAAGCAATAAATCCTCTCTCCACCCAAGCCGTCATGGGCATTCTTCTTCTGACCCAGTATATCCTTGTGGAATTTGTACAAATGAAGTGAATGATGATCAGGATGCCATCTTATGTGAAGCCTCTTGTCAGAAATGGTTTCATCGTATCTGCACTGGAATGACTGAAACAGCTTATGGCCTCCTAACAGCAGAAGCATCAGCAGTATGGGGCTGTGATACCTGTATGGCTGACAAAGATGTCCAGTTAATGCGCACTAGAGAAACTTTTGGTCCCCCTGCAGTGGGCAGTGATGCTTAATCACAGGCATTAACTACAGTGGTTTTTTTCTCCTGTGTATTACAGAGGTTCAGTGACACAGGATTTTAATGTTTTACATTATTTTTTTAAATGCACACACAGAAAAGTTATTTACCTTTTAGTTTTTATTAATAACCACTTCATTGCTAGTGCAAACTTTGTATTGTTTTTGTTTGCTATCTTAAATAAGAATAATGTATATGGGGCGCATTAGAAAGTAATATACAAGTAAATTTTAGTTTGTAATCATGAACATAAAAGCCTCTTGAAGCTTCAAGATAATATATAGCAAATGTAGGCAAGTTTTGACTTTTAAAAGTTAGAATCATTGAAAAATGTATCAGTTGACCCTTGAACAACAGAGGTTTGAACTGCCTGGGCCCACTGATTTTCAATAAACACATACTATAGTACTACATGATCCACGGTTGATTAAGTTCCAGGATGCGGAACCACAGTTTTGGGGGGCTGACTATAAAGTTGTATTCAGATTTTTGACTGTTAGGGGGTCGGCACCCCTAGCCCCCGCGTTGTTCAAGGGTCAAGTGTATTCCAGTGCTGAACTTTGGCAATATCAAATTAAATATTTAGTTCAAAAAAATATTTGAGGATCCATTTAACATGTTTTCAGAAAGAATATATGTAGCTAAAACATGGAAGAAAGCATACATTTCAATGAGTGTTTTAAAAAATAATAGAGTATGACACCAGATTCGTCCCATATTAGGGTCCTTGAAATTAGTGACCTTCATATTATCAACTCAGTCTTTCCAGGATGTCTGTTTGTACAGATATGAGACAGATGTTAGCATATAGTAGATGTTCAATAAGTATTTGTTGATTAACTTGTGGATTGTACCACATGAAATTGCTAACATTAGATCAGTTGAAAATTGACTACAATTAGTAGAGTTGTCATAAAGGATTTTTTAGTTGTGCTATTTAGAAATATAACAGTACTATGCTCTTCACTCTTCAATTTGATTATTGAGTTGTTTTGTTATTGTTTTCCAGAGAAATAAATAATACAGTATCCTCAGAAGAATTGTGAATACTTTTCTTAATATCATTTCAAACCAGGGACATATTGCAAATGAGATAGGTAGAAACATCAATTTGGCCTTAGAGGGCTCTACTGGCCAAAGAGTGGTGGGTTGAAAAATCTTGTTCTGGGGATCTGAAAATTAAAAATGAGCCTCAGGGGAGTTCAAAATCCATTTTAAGCAAAGATCAATTAAGAGCCAAGATGAGAGCTTACTCACAGTTTGAGGCCCTGCAGCAGACAGGAGTTTCCGCTGTGACTGGGGAAAGAGTAAAAATGGACCTGAGAGTATTCTCTTGAGAGATGATTAAGAATGGAGACAGTTGGAGGTGCACTAATTAAGATTTGAAACAACAGAAGCCTGTTTTTGGAGTGGATCATAACCTGTGACCCAAAAAAAGGATTCTATATGACAATTGATAATAATTTATACAATGGTTGGATGTTGGTAAATCTCCCAAACTTGAACCATCGTTGTGACCAAAAAAGTTCTGAAGACTACGTGGTGACCTGCAAAAGGGATACTTTAAACCTTGGTGAAATGACAGCAGCAGCAATATTGCCAAGAAATTTAAATTATGCATGAAAATTTTGATTATAGTCCTTCGGTTAATAAACATGAACCCACACTTTTACATGACAGCACTGGTGTCACATGTCACAAGCCACTAAAGCAAAGTTAATTGAATTATTCAATTCTGTTGTTTACAGAGTAGTCACCAGAACTTTATCCAGTGAACTGGTATAGTTTTCATCATTTGGAGATTTTTCTAAGAAACTTCATATTCTCCAATTGAAAAACAGTAATTGGAGGGTTTGAACAGTTTATACAGCCTAGCAAATGATGAATTTTATAAAAATGAAATATTTAATGTCCTATTAGAAGAAAACTTAATGCTTGTGATGTGTATTTCGTTTGAATAAAACTTATTTTTTTAAGTAGTGTTTTAATTTTGACCTACAGAAACAGCAATTTCATATGGTACAAGGCAATATAAGGTTTTCTCCATTTACCTTTGACTAGTTAGAGATGAGTACAAGATATTTTAAATATAGTTGTAATATAAATGTCTTTATAGTTTTAGGAAATGAAATGATATAAACTCTAATACTAGGTACTCCTTTGTGTGAAAACTTTACCAGTTGAAGCAGGTAAAAATGCAGTAGTTTGGGCTGACTCTTGACATTTGGTACGTTCAGTAGCATACTCGAAGATCACATTTTGCTTACATTGTAGTTTTTGTTAAAGATACATAATTTTCTAAATGTTTAAGGACTTAATTATGTTGTTTTTGAAATCCTAGTGACTGCAGATTTTTAAGATATGATGCACTGTATGTTATATGCCTAGTTCTAGCATCAGATCATGGTTGTTTTTTTTTAATGACTGAATACAGTTAGGTAGATGCTGAGTAGAACCTTCCAATGTCTTCAGGAGTTAACACTTTACACAGTAGTACTCAAGTTGTGCTCATTGCTAAAACTGATTATGCAGTTTCTAAAGCCCTCTATTGCTTACACTTTTATTAGTAGTTTTGTGAAAATGAAATAACCTCTCCCAAGTTAGTCTAAAAATACTTGATTTATAATGTGATTCTTTTATTTTCCATTTCCAACTAGTTGTTTTTAAAAACTTACAAACAAGTGAATTTTTATTCTTGTATTTAGGTCTTAAGAGCACCTTACTTAAATACGAATCTGTTAAATTTACAGAAGAAAAACCCGTGGTTGATTTTAACAGTGAATCATAGGCAAACTACACTCATAGCTGTTGAATGTTTTCATGTATTTGAATTAATTTTCTTACTAGTTCCACATTTGTCTCTACATAACACTGTCAGAAGTTATCTAGAGGCTTTTTGGTAGGGAAAGTGATGAACTATAAGAATGGCCAGATATTAATTTGCCTAATGTGACTCAAAGAAGGCTATGATACAAATCAATATGGCTTTCTTAAGACAAGTGATGAGCTGTCCTAAACATTTAAAAAATACTCAGTGAGGGAAATAACTGCACACAGGTGGCATAATCTTCCAGTAGCATCGCACCTTTTTTGGTGTAATCCTTTTCCATCACTGAAAGGCCTCATCTCACATGCACACATACACGCAAAGACACACGTACATGCAATTGAGCAGGAAATCTTGGGGTTTCTCCTACATTCTCAAGTTTTGCCAGAGTTCAACCTGGCTATCAGCAGCTAGGCTCTCTCACCAAGGCTAGGTTACTAGAAAGTTTTAAAGTGTCAGTTCCTTTCTCAGAACTTGCTTTGTTCATTTCACTAGAGAATTCCTGATCCACTTGCTTCTAGATGCTACTGAACTCCCTAATGCAGGACAGCTTAGCTTACTATAGAAAAATAAATTATTTTTCAGGTAGAGTGCTTGGAATTAGATTTGTGATCCATGTTTTCCTTTTGTGTGAAATACTTTAGCATACTGCTATTATGATTCTTGTTATCCAGACTAGAAGATTATGTACATAAAACTGAAGATTTTCTTGTACTAGTGCTTATTCTTCATAGATGAACACAATATAAAGAAATCCAGTTTGTGTGTGTGTGTGTGTGTGTGTGTGTGTGTATGTGTGTGTGTGTGTGTTTAGACTCCCAACTCTGCCTAGTGGTAGGAAAAAAACTTCAATAATAGGTTACCCTGAACTCTGCTGACTTTAATCATCCAGATAAAATATCAGGAGTTTTCTTCTAATATTCTTTTACATTTGTCTTGAACAAACTGAGTGCTAGTACTTATTGTCCAACATACTATGGTAATTGTTTGTAATAGTAAAATATATATGTAAGCAATGATTTTTAAAGGGAGCTCGAGAGTTTTTGGATTTCTTTTTTGCAGTGTATAAAGGTTTCATATGCATGAACATTTGTGCTATTTAAGATTTTTTTAATTAAAAAAAAGTTTAAAAGCATCCAGATTCCCAAAGTTCATTTGTAAATAGTGGTTTAGAACTCTGTATAAGATGATTAGATTCTTAGGGAAGCTCATAAAGGCTTATTTACACCATCATGTAGTTAACAATGTTGTATCATACTGAGTGCTCAGTCCTCTTTAGGGAATCAGTCAATGTAGGAAGGAGAAAGAAGCAGAGGTCGTTCCTTTTTTCTGATTCGGTTCAGGAAGGTTGAGTTGTTTGGTGTGTTTCCCAGTTGCCCTCTTCCCATCCTAAACTCTCAAGTGGAATGCTATATAAACCAACTTGCCTTGTGCCTTCCTGGATGCTCTGTACTTCAAAATTTCATATCTTTCCTCTAATCAAAATTCTCATTTCTTTGTTGGCTGTGGTTGGCTAGATTTTAAGGGGACAGTCTGTTGCAGCAAGATTTGAACAAAGATAATGAAGTGGGATTAAATTTCTCTTTTTTTAAAGACTTTATTCAGAATGAATCTTTAATATCTTTGATTTCATACAATATGACCACATTTAGGCACCATGGAAAGCAGTATTTTTATCAAATTGATACGTTCTTGAGAGTACTTCCCAATCTCCTTTAGGTTGTGGAGACTTTTCACAATTTCTTTTCCTCTACTTCTGAACTCAGAGATTTTCTTCTCATTTCCAAATTTTATCAACTTCCCCCTTTTCTCTATTCCATTTATCTGATAAAGCAGTATAGAAGTTATATCTGTAATTTTCCAACTCTTGGTACAGTGATAGGCTTAGAGGCATCCCTGGAGTAAAGGGACTAGGGATGGGATTAGTATCTCCCAAGACAAGGGGTCTAGGGCAAATAAAGGGAAGAAAGTTTTCATTGAAGACTTTTAATGAAACCCAATGGATAAGCTTCGCCTTTGTCATATTTTGTCGAAACACATTACTTGTAATTATATTAAAACTTATTCTAAATACCTGTACTTCTCTTGTTCTGTAGGTGATGTAGATGATGTTGCTTGTTAGTTAAAATATCTTTTATAAAAGAAAGTCCTGCTTCTTATCATGATGTATGTGACTTAAATGACTGTTTCATATTAAAACTATTTCTTCCTTATGTACTGCTTACATATACCTCTTTTTGGGATATTAGTTCAGTACTTTTATACAAATCTGAGTGTGTTCCACATTGGTGACATGTATTTTTGCAGTAAATTTTTGTTTTGTTCTTAGAGCATGTTTAAAGTAATACATGCGCTAGTGCTGTGATCTGTGGCAAAATTACTGTAATTCAAATTGGAAAATAAAATGTTTCCAGACTTTGTCCAACATTTATTCCTATGACAAAGGAAATTACTATGTAATACTAATTATTTCATATGCTGGTATGTTTAAGCTACTCTATGAAGTATGTGAGACATCAATATTTATGGGTTAGTAGATGGCCTGATGTCTTTGAAATGGGAGAGAGGGGTAAAATTTGGTGTTGGCAATTCATAGCACTCATAATACAATAAATACTTCTTAAAAATTTGATCTTCCTCTTACAGTTATAATTTACTAAGGAATTATCTTAATTTGACAGTGCATATTCAATTTTTTTAGCCCATACCATTAAAATTATATATTAGACTTTGAACTTATTCTGATGTCTTCCAACCAAAAAAGATATCATTCACTCCACCGTAACCAAAATAAGTAGTAATATTAATCTTCATTTATTAATAAACTATTAAAATACCATAAAACTCCTCTAATTTACTTACAATTTATAACCATTGATACAAGACTTGAATGTTTACTTTCTACTATCTGATGAAAAGATTTGTTAATAAAAGTCATAATCAAGATTTTAAAGAAAAATGTTTAATCTTGGGAAAATTTTAAGCTTCTTAGAGACACTTATTTCAGAATACTAGTTTAAAAGCATTCTTTTGTCATTAAACCTTAAGTACCCAAAAGAATCGTAATAGATAATACTTGGAAATTTGTATATTTGAAATTACGTGCTTAACAGAAAAAAAAAGAATGCTTGTGAGTGCTTAAACTGCATATCTTTTAAAATATTCAAATTTTTAGACTTTTATCAATTTAACCTGAATTAACAAGGTTTTACTATATCAGTGATGTATATTACAAGATTAATGTCTACCAATGTTATTCTAATGATCTCTCTATACAGCATCATTTTTGGCATGGTTGTTGTGGTATATTTTGTACATTTGATTGTTAGCTGTTGATAGAATTGACATAGCAATAAATCTGATTCAGTTCTTAAATTTTAAAAAATGCCAGATACAATACTGTGTCATAATCCCATTATACTTTATTTGAATGCCCAATGTTTTCATGGGTTTCTTTTTTTGTATTAAAAATTTAGTTTTACATGTTAGGGATTTTTTTTTTCTGGTATTTTCATATACAATCTTTTAGAACTGGGTCTGTTTCTATTTGAATCATAGAAGTTGAAAGAAGTATTCGTATTAAATGATTCATGAATTGCTTTGTGGAAAAATCTGAATAAAGTATGAAATGACTAGGTTACCCCCAAATTGTTTATGTTCTTTATGTGGTTAATGTACAGGTTACAGTTTTCAGGGAAATAAAATTGGCTTGGTAACTGATTGGATATAGTAGATAATGGATAGTTTAACTGTCTAAGGGCTTCCAAATATTAAACCAAATAATTCTCAATTCTGAATACTTTTTAATAATTACTATAAATAATGGTAAGCCAATTCTCATTTTTCTTTTTAAGATATTTAACTCTTATAATTTCTTCCTTCTTATCCTTTTTCTTTCTTCCTTAAACACCGTGCTAGAATTTAAAATTGGATGAGTTTAACTTATCTCCACATTTTAGTTTTTTATTCTGTAGGTAAATAGTAAGACGGGTAGAGGTTCTATCAAACAGTCCATGTTATTGTTGGCCATTCTTTTCAGGGATCATGCTAAATGTCATTTGTGCATTGTATAAAGAATGTTATCAGTATATAGACCTACTATTAGTAGAAATTATGTATGGCAGGCTTTCTTGAATAATATGTATTGTAAGTTTGTTTCCTATTAGTGTTATGCTTCAGATTCTTTTAAATAAAGCTAGTTTTTAAAGAGAAAAATAACTGTTTTTTAAATGCTTGACTTTTATCAAGACAAGTAGGCGTTGAACAGTCTTGGCTTTGGGTAGGAGATGTCCTAGGAAACATTAAGCAGGGCAGTAGCGTACAATTTACCAGGAATTTACTTTTGTTGTTGTTGTTTATTTATTTATTTATTTATTTTTGGCTGTGTTGGGTCTTCATTTCTGTGCGAGGGCTTTCTCTAGTTGTGGCAAGCGGGGGCCACTCTTCATCGCGGTGCGCGGGCCTCTCACTGTCGCGGCCTCTCTTGCTGCGGAGCACAGGCTCCAGACGCGCAGGCTCAGTAGTTGTGGCTCACGGGCCCAGCCGCTCTGCGGCATGTGGGATCTTCCCAGACCAGGGCTCGAACCCGTGTCCCCTGCATCGGCAGGCGGACTCTCAACCACTGCGCCACCAGGGAAGCCCAAACCAATATTTTTGGACAGGCTTTGCTGTATACAACTTGTTTTTCCTGTGAAGTTTATACATAACACTGAGCCCTGAGTTTCCTTAAGAAAATGTGAACATATCTCTATTTTGATTTTTACAAATTAGGACTCCAGTTTTGTTAATAGAAAATTAATTGGAGAGGAGTGCTACAATCTCAGCAGCTTAGTGATCCCTGAAGTAGAGACACCGCTGTAGCAATATTAAGAACAAACTTGCCTGAATGATAAAATTAGTTTTACAAAAGACATCCAAAGTTTGCTTGAAGCAACCATCAGGTGCCTTGAGTAAAAAGAGAATGCATAAAATGTGAATGTATCAGTTGATGCAACTTGGTATTAGAGGTAATAAAAGTGACAAAAATACAAGATAAAATTTGAATGCACAAAAGATTTATTTACATGTGTGGAAGGGAAAAAAAACAGGAAAAGTGTATCTTACCTGTTGTAGGAAAGAGAAAAGATGTACAGAGACTTCTGATCAAATAACATGAATTGATGCTCTAAGGTATCCCTTTGTTTCAAACATATAGCAATAATAAATATAAAAAGATACAATTGGGTTCAAAACCAACATAAATACATCCCAGGACAAGAAATAAAGAAAAAAGCATAAATGATGCTGAAGCAGCATCCTGCCTGACTCTGAGTCCAAAGCAGAAATTTGCAGTCAAAAATTCTAACCTGGCAGGGTAATGAGGTCTAAAGTGCTACTACATTTCAAAACTTAAGAGATGCAATAACACAATACTTAATGGGAAATGTATAGCTTTAGATAATTTTTAAGCCCAAAATATAATGCTAAGTGTTGATCTCAAGAGGATAAGAGAAGAATAAAAAATCCTAAGGAAAGTAGAAGGAAGGAAACAATAAAGAAAATAATAGGAAATAAAATAGAAAACAAACATTAGAGAGGAATAATAGGGCCACAAATAGGCGATTTTTATCTTTAAAAGATAAAAGATTTTATTTTATTGGGTTGGCCAAAAAGTTCGTTCAGGTTTTACCATAAGATGTTATGGAAAAACCGAAATGAACTTTTTAGCCAACCCATATTTTAAAAGATTAATAATATTGATGAGCCTCTGGTGAAACTGATTTAAAAAGAAATGGCCGACAGAAATAACAGGAATGTAAAAAGGGCAAAAAACATAGCACTGCTTTAAGCCTGGAGGGAGCTGGGATTCCTCTGCACTGCTGCCCCACATGTGAAAAAGGTTAAAAAGCAAACCTAGCTCCAACCGATACCTGGGACTCCAGCTTATAGGCCTAACTTGGCAGAAGTGCACAGTTTTGTAATTTGCTCAGTTGATAACTGGTGTACAGTATCACCAAATAATTCGAAACTAAATTAGCATATAACACTTGGCTGAATTGGAGTCCCTAGGACACAAGTTAGAGGCAACTTAAAACTGCTAGAAAGGAAAGGATGAACCTAGAGGAAAGAAACAAAAATCTAAAAAAACCCACTCTAAATCAAAATTTCAAAACATGAAAAAAACTAATGATAAAAACAGCCAACCAACATCTTTTAAAATTTTGATCCACTCAAGATGAAAATGACAGCATAGCCTGAAAAAGGCTTTAAAGAGAAGTACCATTCAGGATCCTGAAAGGTAAACTAAAGAATTAAAATTACAAAACCCAGTATGTAGATATTCATTCATTCAACATTTACTGAGTGTTATTTATATGTCAGGCACTGTTGTAAATGCTAAGAATATAGTGGTAAATCAAACAGACAAAAATCACTACACTCATGAAGTTTTTATTCTGTAGAGACAGAAAATAAGTAAACTAAAAGTGTATTAGAGAATAAGTGCTAAGAAGAATAAAAAAGGGAATGGGATAGGAAATGCTGAGCCTGGTAGGGTGAGAGGTGCTAGATCAAATAGTGAGAGTATGTTTCATTTTGTAAGAAACTGCCAAACTGTCCTTCAAGTGGCCGTACCATTTTGCATTCCCACCAGCAATGAATGAGTTCCTCCACATCCTCACCAGCATTTGGCGTTGTCACTGTTCTGGATTTTGGCCATTCTAATATGTGTGTAGTAGTGGCATCTCATTGTTTTAGTTTGTATTTCCCTGATGACATATGATGTGGAGCATCTTATCATATGCTTATTTATATCAACTGTGTATCTTCTTTGGTGAGCTGTCTGTCAAGGTTTGGCTCATTTTTTAATCAGGTTGTTTTCTAATTGTTTCCATTTTAAGAGTTTATGTATTTTGGATAACAGTCCTTTATCATATGTATCTTTTGCAAATATTTTCTCCCATTCTGTGTCTTGTCTTTTCATTCTCTTGATAGTGTCACCCACAGAGCAGAAAAATTTTATTTTAATCAAGTCCAGCTTATCAATTATTTCTTTCATGAACCATGCCTTTGGTGTTGTACCTAAAAATTTATCACCAAATTCAAGGTCATCTAGATTTTCTCCCATGTTATCTTCTAGGAGTTTTATAATTTTGCATTTTACATTTAGGTCTGTGATCCATTTTGAAATCACTTTGTGAAGGTTATAACCGCTATGCCTAGATTCACTTTTTTGTATGCGGATGTCCAGTTGTTCCATTTGTTGAAAAGACTGTCCTTTCTCCATCACACTGCTTTTGCTTCTTTGTCAAAGATCAGTTGACTGTATTCCTGTGGGTATATTTCTGGGTTTTCCATTCTGTTCCACTGATGTATTTGTCTATCCTTTCACCAATACCACACTGCCTTGATTATTGTTCTTCAAACTTGATCTATAAATTTAATGCAATCGCAATCAAAATCCTAGGAAGTTATTTTGTGGATATTGACAAATTGATTTTACAGTTTATATGGAGAGGCAAAATACCCAGAATAGTCAACACATTACTGAAGGAGAACAAAGTTAAAGGACTGACACTACCCAACCTCAAGACTTGGCACAAGGTTGGCTAAGTCTTCTTGGAGATTTCTAGGGTGGTAGTATGTCTGGATTTATAGAATGAGTTAGGAAATATAGTCTCTGCCTCTATCTTCTGAAAGAACTGTAGAGAATTGGTATAATTTCTTCCTTAATGTTTGGTAGAATTCACTAGTGACCCCATCTGGGCCTGGAACGATCTGTTCTGGAAAGTTATGGATTATTGACTCAATTTCTTTAATAGATATAGGCCTATTCAGATTGTCTATTTCTTCTTGTGTGAGTTTTGGCAGCTCATGTCCTTCAGGGAATTGGCCCATTTCTTGTAGATCATCAAATTTTGTAGGCATAGAGTTGTTCATAGTATTCCTTTATTATCCTTTCTATATCCATGTTGTCTGCAGTGATATCCCCTCTTTCATTTCTCATATTAGTTATCTGTGTCCTCTCCCTTTTCTTCCTTAGGTAACCTGGCTAAGGGCTTGTTGATTTTATTTTCAAAGGTTTGTTTTATTGATTTTTTTAGAATTTCATTGATTTATGCTCTAATTTTTAATTATTTCATTTTTTAATGCTACTTTGGATTTAATTTGCTTTTCTTTTTCTAGCTGCCTAAGGTAGAAGCTTAGTTGATTGATTTTTAAATCTTTCTCTAATATATGCATTTAATGCTGTAAATTTCTCTCTAGTCAGTTAAACTCTGATAAAACCCTAGCAGGTTAGTCTCTGGTTAAATAGTTTCTCCCGAGGTCAGATCTTGCTGAGAACAAATGCTCTGGCATATTTCAAAATGGTTCCTTTTCCCTTCCCCCTGCTGGGAGCATGAGAATATTTTTGTGCAGTATTCACTGTGAGAACCTGGTAGAACTTCAGGAAGTAAAACTCACAAAAGGGTTGGGGGCTCCCTGATGACTGGGGTCCCTCTGGAGTTTTTCTCTCTCAGACTTGCCCACAGTGGGCCTCCAGCAATTTGTCAACTACATTCAGGTTTTCCTACCTCGGCACTAGTTCCCACGGAGGTTTCTGCTCTGATTGGTTGTGATTCTCTATAGATACAATCTTTCCCATCAGGGGCGCAGGGGTTTGCCCTGTGACCTCACTTTTCTTGTGGAGCTAAGAAGATTGTTCATTTTTCATTTTTTTCAGCTTTTTACTTGTTGGGATGGAGTAGTGACTTCCAAGCTCTGTACATGCCAGATCAGAAACTAGAAGCACTTAAAAATTTTTTTAAAAACTGATACGCTAAAACAAGTCTAATAGGAAAAATCATTGAGATCTATACTTTGTAAATGTCAATCTAAGATATTTGGGCCAAAATAAAAGGAAAAGTATAAATGGATAGTTCACACTGTCCACATGAGCTCTACCTATATATTCTTGTCTAGCCGTAAATCACATTGTGTTTTTCTAAAGCGCAAATTTAAAATAGTAAAATAGCGAATGCATTTAAAACCTAGTACCTAGATTTTGCTCTTGAAAGCTATCCCCCGTTAAAAAGAACTAATGGTTCTTGGAGAACGACTGATTCCGTTTCCCAGAGGAGAAAAAAAAAAGGAAAAGAATTCAAACTGGGTCTAAATCATTTTTGTTCCAAGAATAAAGGATTTTGAAAAGGCTTAAAAAAGTTCTGGGGTGGTGTTAAAAAAGTCATAAATCAGCCTTTCCCAATGGCCAAATTTGACAGTTTGACCATCAAAAAATAAACAAATTTTAGTTAATTCATTTTAGGTGAAGAATAATAAATCAGATTTAATTTTTGCTTCATAATGTACATTTTCACTCCCTAAGAGCCTCACAATACATAAGGAGAAAATAAGGACCCTTCTCTATTATAGAGCTTGTTTTTAAAAATTTTACTTTAATTTTGTAATATTTGTTACATAAAAAATGATACAGATATTTGTACATTATGAATCAAAAGATGAATAAGGCAAATCCATCACCAAAATTAGAGAGAGAAAAAAAATGGCAATTTCTTTGATGGTCTCTGATGGCATGCTTTGTTGTAATGAACAAAATCAAACAAAAAATAATTTGGGGTGTTCTCTCGATTTTCCTAGGGAACCAGCCAATAGGACCTGGACCTCCTGTCTTCCAGTGGGAGGGGCTGCATCTGACGCAGCTTGCCAGGGTACTAGTAATTTTTTTCTTCCAACTAAATCTTTGCATGTGAATCAAGGTCTCCAGATACTGGGTAGCTGGCTTTCACAGATAAGTCTTATAGTTTACACCTAAACCAAGATTGCCTGGGTCCCAATAACTTCCCTCCCGAAAAGGTTCCTTTCATGTTTGCCCTATAAGAAGGGAGAACAGCAAGGGGATGGAATTCCTCTCCTGTAATGCAGAGCTACACTGCAGATGGAGCATAGTGCTTTGGCCCCAGTGTGTTTCTCCTTGGGATGATGGGAGAATGGGGAAACCTGTGGTTTTTCTTGGCTTTGTTTCTCCTTTCCTCCATTAAAACCTATCTCTTAACCTAGTGGGTCACAGACTTTGGTATGTATCAGCATTACCTGGTGGGCTTGTTAAAACACAGATTGCTGGGCCACAGTTCCAGATTATCTGGTCCAGCAGGTCTGGAGTGGGGTCTGGGAATTTGCATTTCTAGCAAGTCCCCAGATGATGCTGATATTGTTGTCAGGGGACCACACTTTGAGAAACTTTGTCTTAATTCATGCAGTGTGTCTATGTAGAAATCAGCTTTTCTGGCTACCACAAAGGGTGTCATTTGCAAGACTTTCACCTAGGAGTTAACCATTATCCTTTCTTACACCTTAACTTTCCTTTATAGTTGTACCACATATGTATAGATAGGAATCCTTAACCAACAGATTTGGTTTTCATTATTTTCAAGTTTTATACAAATGGCATTGTTCCTTAAGGGTTTTATAAGACTTGCTTTTTTCCACTCATCCATCCAGTGTAAAGTAAAATTAATTCATTTTTACTGTTGTATGATATTCTTTTGTATGAATATACCTATTGATAGATATTTGGCTTGTTTTTAGGTTTTTGCTAGAAGCTGCTATGAACAGTTACTTCTTTACCCAATCATAGAGTTACGCTCTCTTTAAGAAAGGACCCAATCTAGAGGAAACCCTCCCTCCCTTAGATCTTCCCTCCAGTTCTGACACCCCCTTACTGAGAATCAATGTGGTGTGCACTCAATGACTAAATAAACTCAACTTGTTCAACTACAGGTGCCCCTGTGGTCTTTGACTGAAGGGCATTGAAAAAATATATATCTTGCCATTCTTTATTGTGCCTTTTGGTGAGCACCAGTTCTTAATTTTAGTTTGTTTTCAATCTTTTTCCTTTAAGGTAAGTGCTTTTGATGTCATACTTAAGAAATGCTTTCTTACTCCAAGATCATACAAACACACACACGTATTTGTGTATGTGTATATATAAAATACATATATGTTTTAAGCTTGTATGTCTTTAGTTCATCTGAAATTCATTTTTGTGTGTGACACCATATGCATGTAGAGAGCCAATCCCATTTTTTCCCATATGGTGACCATTTCTCCTAGCACCCAATGTATTGAATAGTCATTCCTTTCTTTGCTTTTCCCCACTTATGTGCACAGTCACTTTTGCCATATATCAAATTTCCATCTACACTCCAGTTAGATTAAGATTTTTTGTTTTTTAAATCTAATAGGAAACACAGATTAAGACTTTTAAGACTGAATTAGTTTCAAGGCTTGTTAAACACTTTTTAGGTAAGTACCTGTCTTGAAACAATGTATAAAGATTAATGGTGTTTTAAATTGGTATCAGCTGATGTAATGATTCAGCAATAAAACTGATCAAGTTTTTTTTTAAAAAAGACATAACTCACTCAGAGTGTAAAAAGTTTCATAAGACTGGTAGTCAGGGGAACAATTTCACTACAGAGGTTTGTATGTGCTTAACAAAGTGATTGCTAACGAATTTTCCTGAAACTCCCAAACAGAACAAAGTATCCTTTTTATTTTCTATACATATATCACTTGTGTTTTTATATAGTGGCAGAATCTACACTTTAACATTTTATATAATAGGAATGCATAAACTCTGTCTTTTGAAGACACAGGAGAGTTTGAAACAAAATGGTAAAAGTAGGAATTGAACACAAGGGGGAGAAATGCCCAAAGCAACATAAAAAAGAATCTATAGGATTGTTAGTTTTCTCCGATTAGGAGGACAAGGGAAAAGAAGTCTAACATGGCCCCAGTATTCAAAGTTACCGATCCTTGAGATGATGAACAGCTGACAAAATTAGGTAAGATAGTGAGGGGTGCTCTGTTTGGGGGGTAAAAGATGATTTTTTTTCCTCCCAAGTCTGCTGCTCCTTAGCTTTCCTCAAGGACTTTTTCAGGAGCTTTTAAATTTGTATTAATGACTTCCAAAAGTAAAATGTTAAAAATCCCCATTCCTAAGTGGCAAATAGTTTGTAGATGCTTAATTTTCATGTCCTTTTTTTTTTTTAACATCAAATTCCAGTAATTTATAAACTGTGTCTCCAGAAAGCATCCCAAGGAAAGAACATTGGAATGGGAGTTAGGGGGTCAGGATCTTAATCACAGTTCAGCCGCTAATCCATGTGGCAATGGGGTTGGGTATATGGATCTCAGATTCCTTAAATACTGCATGTGGGAATACTACATGATCTTTAAGTTTCCTCTCAGCGCTAAAGTTACAAATCTCCTTAAACAACGGTTAAAACATATCCGTGTCAATTCAACTTATCCTACAGTTGAGTTGCAGCCAAGCATTCGCCAGGTGAGTCATACGGTCGTTTCTCCCCAGTTCTCAAACCAAGGAAAGAACCCTACCTACATGCTTGTGACGGGCTTACGGCTGATAGGATTTTAAGGACTACACTAGTACAGGCAAGCTCCTAGGCCAGAAGGTCAGTATGAGCTGGAAATTTCCAAAACAGGAGCACCAAATGGTGCTAACTTCTACAGCCCCGTCAGAACAAACAAAAGGCCAGGGCTGCAATGGCGCGTGAACGTCGCACCTGCTTCTCGCGGGTTACGCTTTCCCACATCCTTTTCTACATTTTCAAGCGTGAAGCTCTTTTCTTGCTTAAGCGGAAGTGGGTCTGCTACTTCGCAGATTTGCTTGGACTGCGGGTGAGAGATAAGACCTCAGGTAACGGTAACGATCCCGCCAGGGGCGCCCAGGCAGTTGCGACGGGAGTCCGCAGGTCGACCGCAGTGGCGCGCCCGGGGCACGCTGGGAACGGGGGAGGGTGGTGCCGCGGCCCGGCCTGACCCGGAAGGGCTGGCCTGTGGTAACCCCGGCTTCCCTAGCAACCGAGCGGGCGCGCGTCCTCCCCAGCCTCTCCGGAAGCCTCCCGGGATGCCCCTGCAGGTTAGCGACTACAGCTGGCAGCAGACGATGACTGCGGTCTTCATCTCTGTGCCCCTCAGAGGCGTCACCGTCAGGGACGCGGACGTGTTCTGCACGGAAAACTATCTGAAGGTAGGAAAGCGAGTCGTGCCTGCCGGCAGGGTGGGGGAGCCGGGGGTGTGGTCCGAAGCGGCTGCAAGGGCGCGGCTGTGGACCTGCAACAGGCGCGTCCTTGCAGATAAGCATCCTAAAATTTTAGTCCTATTAAAAATAAAACAAAGCAAAACAAACAAAACAAAATACGAATCCCACACAGGTGACACCTCGTCTGTAGACAGATGTCACCAGGTCAGAGATTATTTTATCCAGGATTTCCTCATATGCCGTGCTTTTATTGTGACCTGGAATATATTTATAGAAGGAATTTAAGAAAATGATTTAGGCTTATTTCTTATCCCTTATTTCTTAACGGGTGTGTCTTTCATTTGTGTAACTAAATGGACTTCCGTTTTCCCCCTTTTGAATAGGTGAACTGTCCTCCATTTTTATTTGAGGTGTTTCTCTATGCTCCCATAGACGATGAGAGCAGCAAAGCCAAGATTGGAAATGACACTATTGTTTTCACTTTACACAAAAAAGAAGCGGCCATGTGGGAGACCCTTTCTCTGTCAAGTGGTAAGTTCTTTACTAAAAGACGTTCAGCTGGTTGTGCTTTTTATACTTTATACCATTTAAAATTTTCTCTTTTGAAATTTATGTTGCTATTCTAGGAAAACGAAATAGACACATAGCATGATTTAAAAGAGTTAGTGCTTCAGCTGCCTCTTAAAATAAATCACCTAATTCCTGAGTAATCGAATTACTCAAAAATTAGAGTCCGTTAATACTAGCTTTTAAAGGATGTGGGCTCCTATCTTCAGGGGATAAGGCCTCCCAATATGGCCTTTATTTAGCACTCATTTTGTATTAGGCATTAGTTCATCTGTTAATCCTCACAACAATCTATCACTTAGGTACCCCCCCTTTTTTTTTAAGGTGAGGCTACTGAGACACAGAAGGGTTGAGTAATTGCCAAAGGTCACACAACTAGTAAGTGACAGACAAGAAGTGGAGTCTTAGGGCTTCTCTGGTGGCGCAGTGGTTGAGAGTCCGCCTGCTGATGCAGGGGACACGGGTTTGTGCCCTGGTCCAGGAAGATCCCACATGCTGCGGAGTGGCTAGGCCCGTGAGCCATGGCCGCTGAGCCTGCGCGTCCAGAGCCTGTGCTCCGCAACAGGAGAGCCCACAACAGTGAGAGGCCAGCATAACACACACACAAAAAAAAAAGTGGAGTCTTAGCAGTTTGACTCTAGAGCAGTGTTTCCGCTACGGAACTTTTACAGAATACAGATGTCTGAATCTCACCCTAGACCAATCAAATCAGTTTCTGGGAGTGAGACTGGGACCTAGGTACTGGTAGTTTTTAAAACGCTTTTTGGGAATTATAATGTACAGTCCAAGTTGAGATCCCCCATTCTCTGTACTCTTAATCAGTATTCTTCTGCCAAGATCAGCTTTGTGGGTCAGTAATTGCCCTATACTGCTTTAGCTCTGTTATCTTCCTCCCTGATCTAGTTGTCATGTTTTCTTGTGTTTTCTATCTACTGCCTGAAATTTCTCTTAGGTCTTTGGCATTAAGTCTTGAGTTAGGACTATTGAGAAATGGGGAAATGGCAGCCATTCTTTATGTTAATGTTTTCTTGGTATCTTGCTGTGGAATTTAATTTTTTAATCCCTAGGACCAGGTGGAATTTTTCTCTAAAATGTGGTATTCAGCTCAGAAAATACTGGTTAAGGTAGGTTACCATAGCCAGCTTACTTTAGTTCTTTATTGAGCCCCAGAATAACTGAGGAGTTTTTAAAAACCAGATACCTGCTCTCCTACCCCTGCCTTCCTTTTTGATTCAAGTCTGAGATAGGGCCTGGGAATATGTCATGAAACACACCCAGGGTGTTCTGACTTCGTACCTAAGATTAAATGTAAATACTTTGATTTATTTCAGCTGTTGTTGATAATCTTAATTTTGAAGTTAGATGGGACCAGAACCATCATCTATTATAATGGCTTCTTTTAAAATAAACAGATTGGGGGTTGAGAACTCCCCAGGTGATTATGATGCCTGGCCAGGTTTGAGAACCACTGACTTAAGTGTGTGTGTGTGTGTGTGTGTGTGTGTGTGTGTGTGTGTCTGTCTGTCTGTCTTGATTTCCCCAGGTAACGTTTTGTCCACCAACTTTTTAAGCTATAAAGAAGAGTCATATCCATAAACCTGTTCCTTTCCCCTGTTTCTGACATGAAACACTTTCTTCTATGTCAAATTCCCTTCTTAAACTGGTTGGCCACTTTATTCAGGAGTGGGAAGGGAATTTTCTAATCATAACTTTCCTCTCTAATTTAGATAGCTGCTTTCATTGCACAGGTGCTTGAGTCTTCTCTTTCATGGTTATATGGTCAACTATTCCAAATTTTGACCATTTAAACTAAGGGTTGGCAAACTTTTTCTGTAAAGGACCAGATAATATTTTGGATTTTGTGGGTTATGTAGTCTGTGTCACAATTACTCAACTCTGTTATTGCAGAACAAAAGAAGCCATAGACAATATGTATTTATTGATGCTGAAATTTCAATTTATTCTAATTTGTGTATGTCATAAAGTATTACTATTCTTTTGATTTTTTTCAACTATTTAAAACTGTAACAATTATTCTTAGCTTATGTGCTGAAAGAAATCAGGGAGCAGGTTGGGTTTGACCGTAATTTGCCAGTTAGACTAATCAAAACAGTCTTAAAACTGACTTATATAACAAGTAATGAACATCGATTTTACTTCAGAAACCAGGTTTGAGATTCTTTTAGAAGTCAAACTCAGTTTCAGATGCAATTCAGTGAAATTGTTTAACAATCTGTTTTTCACATGCAGTATTGTGGAGCTCCAGTCTATACTCCAAGCCTGCCTCCCTGATTATTCAAAACATACTTGCTCCATTTTTTTCTGAAGTTCCTTCTTGATCCATTTTTCGTTTCTTTTAGATATGGAGCATTTCACTTGGAAATTGATTTTCTTTTAATTACTTCTGCCCCTGAAACTGGTCCAACTGTCTGCCACTCTGTTACTAAACAGGTGGTTTGGGGAGAGACTTCTGAAGTAATTTCAGTCCTAATTCCCAGCCAAGATCTTGGATGGGTAAAAATTCCATACTCTTTACTTACTTTTAACTGAAATTAATATTCCCTTCAACTATGAATGTAGATGACAAACAACAGTAGTGTCAATAAAAATCACAAATATGTTCATATCACAGGTACCTCTATCTTTTATATACACTACTTTGAAATTATAGTATTTATTAGACATTTTGCTATGTATTATTTAATGCATTAATAAAGAAGCACATACTTGTATATCACAAATTTATTTTTTAATATTTTGTGTTTTAATGTAACTAGTTTTCTTTGTGTATTTTTTCATATATTTTAAAACGCTATGAAGCTGTGTATAAAACTTTACTAGTTATCCCTCCACTCCTGCCATTCTTTTTTTTTTAATCAGAAACAGTGAATATATATATATATTTTTTAACATCTTTATTGGAGTATAATTGCTTTACAATGGTGTGTTAGTTTCTACTGTATAACAAAGTGAATCAGCTATACACATACATATGTTCCCATATCTCTTCCCTCTTGTGTCTCCCTCCCTCCCACCCTCTCTATCCCACCCCTCTAGGTGGTCACAAAGCACTGAGCCGATCTCCCTGTGCCATGCGGCTGCTTCCCACTAGCTATCTATTTTACGTTTGGTAGTGTATATATGTCCATGCCACTATCTCACTTTGTCACAGCTTACCCTTCCCCCTCCCCATATCCTCAAGTCCATTCTCTAGTAGGTTTGTGTCTTTATTCCCATCTTGCCCCTAGGTTCTTCATGACCTTTTTTTTTTTTCTTAAATTCCATATATATGTGTTAGCATACGGTATTTGTTTTTCTGTTTCTGACTTGCTTCACTCTGTATGACAGAGTCTGGGTCCATCCACCTCACTACAAATAACTCAATTTCGTTTCTTTTTATGGCTGAGTAATATTCCATTGTATATATGTGCCACATCTTCTTTATCCATTCATCTGTTGATGAACACTTAGGTTGCTTCCATGTCCTGGGTACTGTAAATAGAGCTGCAGTGAACATTTTGCTACATGTCTCTTTTTTTTTTAACATCTTTATTGAGGTATAATTGCTTTACAATGGTGTGTTAGTTTCTGCTTTATAACAAAGTGAATCAGTTATACATATACATATGTTCCCATATCTCTTCCCTCTTGCATCTCCCTCCCTCCCACCCTCCCTATCCCACCCCTCCAGGCGGTCACAAAGCACCGAGCTGATATCCCTGTGCTATGCGGCTGCTTCCCACTAGCTATCTATCTTACGTTTGTTAGTGTATATATGTCCATACCTCTCTCTCGCTTTGTCACAGCTCACCCTTCCCCCTCCCCATATCCTCAAGTCCGTTCTCCAGTAGGTCTGTGTCTTTATTCCTGTCTTACCCCTAGGTTCTTCATGACATTTTTTTTCTTAAATTCCATATATATGTGTTAGCATACAGTATTTATCTTTCTCTTTCTGACTGACTTCATTCTGTATGACAGACTCTAGGTCTATCCACCTCATAACAAATTGGTACATGTCTCTTTTTGAATTAAGGTTTTCTCAGGGTATATGCCCAGTAGTGGGATTGCTGGGTCATATGGTAGTTCTATTTGTAGTTTTTTAAGGAACCTCCATAGTGGCTGTATCAATTTGCATTCCCACCAACAGTGCAAGAGTGTTCCCTTTTCTCCACACCCTCTCCAGCGTTTATTGTTTATAGAGTTTTTGATGATGGCCATTCTGACCAGTGTGAGGGGCTACCTCATTGTAGTTTTGATTTGCATTTCTCTAATGATTAATGATGTTGAGCATTCTTTCATGTGTTCCTTGGCAATCTGTATGTCTTCTTTGGAGAAATGTCTGTTTACGTCTCCTGCACATTTTTGGATTGGGTTATTTATTTTTTTGATATTGAGCTGCATGACCTGCTTGTAAATTTTGGAGATTAATCCTTTGTCAGTTGCTTCATTTGCAAATATTTTCTCCCATTCTGAGGGTTGTCTTTTGGTGTTGTTTATGGTTTCCTTTGCTGTGCAAAAGCTTTTAAGTTTCATTAGGTCCCATTTCTTTATTTTTGTTTTTATTTCCCTTTCTCTAGGAGGTGGGTCAAAAAGGATCTTGCTGTGATTTATGTCATAGAGTGTTTTGCCTATGTTTTCCTCTAAGAGTTTGATAGTGTCTGGCCTTACATTTAGGTCTTTAATCCGTTTTGAGTTTATTTTTGTGTATGGTGTTAGGGAGTGTTCTAATTTCATACTTTTACATGTACCTGTCCAGTTTTCCCAGCACCACTTATTGAAGAGGCTGCCTTTTCTCCACTGTATATTCTTGCCTCCTTTATCAAAGATAAGGTGACCATATGTGCATGGGTTTATCTCTGGGCTTTCTATCCTGTTCCACTGATCTATATTTCTGTTTTTTTTGCCACTACCATACTGTCTTGATTACTGTAGCTTTGTAGTATAGTCTGAAGTCAGGGAACCTGATTCCTCCAGCTCCATTTTTCGTTCTCAAGATTGCTTTGGCTATTCGGGGTCTTTTGTGTTTCCATACAAATTGTGAAATTTTTTGTTCTAGTTCTGTGAAAAATGCCAGTGGTAGTTTGATAGGGATTGCATTAAATCTGTAGATTGCTTTGGGTAGTAGAGTCATTTTCCCAATGTTGATTCTTCCAATCCAAGAACATGGTATATCTCTCCATCTATTTGTATCATCTTTAATTTCTTTCATCAGTGTCTTATAATTTTCTGCATGCAGGTCTTTTGTCTCCTTAGGTAGGTTTATTCCTAGATATTTTATTCTTTTTGTTGCAATGGTAAATGGGAGTGTTTTCTTGATTTCACTTTCAGATTTTTCATCATTAGTGTATAGGAATGCCATAGATTTCTGTGCATTAATTTTGTATCCTGCTACTTTACCAAATTCATTGATTAGCTCTAGTAGTTTTCTGGTAGCATCTTTAGGATTCTCTATTTATAGTATCATGTCATCTGCAAACAGTGACAGCACTACTTCTTCTTTTCCAGTTTGGATTCCTTTTATTTCTTTTTCTTCTCTGATTGCTGTGGCTAAAACTTCCAAAACTATGTTGAATAAGAGTGGTGAGAATGGGCAACCTTGTCTTGTTCCTTATCTTAGTGGAAATGCTTTCAGCTTTTCACCATTGAGGATGTTGTTGGCTGTGGGTTTGTCTTATATGGCCTTTATTATGTAGAGGAAAGTTCCCTCTATGCCTACTTTCTGCAGGGTTTTTATCATAAATGGGTGTTGAATTTTGTCGAAAGCTTTCTCTGCATCGATTCAGATGATCATATGGTTTTTCTCCTTCAGTTTGTTAATATGGGGTATCACATTGATTGATTTGTGTATTTTGAAGAATCCTTGCATTCCTGGAATAAACCCCACTTGATCATGGTGTATGATCCTTTTAATGTGCTGTTGGATTCTCTTTGCTAGTATTTTGTTGAGGATTTTTACATCTATGTTCATCAGTGATATTGGCCTGTAGTTTTCTTTTTTTGTGACATCTTTGTCTGGTTTTGGTATCACACTCCTGCCCTTCTTATCACTCCCCTACTTCACACTCTCCTACCAAGTTTCCTCTCCCCTCCTGTTTTTTTCTTCTTCAAAGTCTAGATCCCTTCCTTATCCTTCTTCCCCTAAGATAATTTACCCCCTAATGGATCACAGCCTGCAGTTCCTAAAATACTGAGTGACTGAATAAAAAATAATTGTGAATGGTAAAGTCTGTATGTAACATGTCATGTTACTTTGCAATTTTTACTAAGGCTGGCTCTGTACTCTTCATATATATCACTATAAATCACCATTTGTATTTTTGAAGGTGATTGATTACATCAGATGGTCTCAACCCATCTTCTCTTCTAGTAGACCCCCCAGAGATGATTTATTGTGATCAGGTTTATGAGCAAATAGCTCTAGTTTCTCAACAGAGAGAAAGGAGAATAAATGTGTTCTCTTTCCTCCCATCTTGTCCCCTCCGGCTCCCTTTCCCTCTCCCCCTCATTCCACAGTCCTCTCTCCCCCTCTTGTAACCCTCTCCTCCTCTCCCTCCCCTCTCTCCATCCTCATTCCCTCTGTTATTTCCCCTCTCCATTGTTCCTCTTCTCTCTTATTCATATCCTCCCTCTCTGTGTCTCTCTCTCTCTCTCTCTCTCTCTCTCGCTCTCGCTCTCGCTCTCGCTCTCGCTCTCGCTCTGTTTGTGTATCTCTCTCAGTGCACAAAGGCATGCATTCTTTTTCTAAATTTTATTTGTGTATTTATTTTTGGCTGCATTGGGTCTTCATCACTGTACGTGGGCTTTCTCTAGTTGTGGGGAGCGGGGGCTGCTCTTTGTTGTGCACAGGCTTCTCATTGTGGTGGCTTCTCTTGTTGCTCTTGGAGCACGGGCTCTAGGTGCGGGCTTCAGTAGTTGTGGCACATGGGCTCAGTAGTTCTGGCTCTTAGGCTCTAGAGCACAGGCTCAGTAGTTGTGGTGCACGGGCTTAGTTGCTCCCCGGCATGTGGGATCTTCCCAGACCAGGGCTCACACACATGTCCCCTGCATTGGCAGGCGGATTAACCACTGCGCCACCAGGGAAGTCCCAAGGCATGCATTCTTTACTAATGCATTACTATTACAGTTACTTGCTTACCTTTTAGTATTACCTTCTTGACCAGTTTAATATTGGGATATGTTTTCACTTCTCCATGTGAGGTTGGGTCCAAAAACATCTTATCCCAGATCAGTATGTAAGCAGTTTCTCCTTAGTAAAACAAATTCATCATGATCCTAATTTATTGATATTCCTTATGTTTTAGTTGACAAAGAGATGATGCAAAGAATAAGGGAGAAATCTATCCTACAAGCACAAGAAAGCGCAAAAGAAGCTATGGAAGCAAAAGCTTCGGCAAGGCGGGAAGATCAAAAATATACACTAAATGTCATGATGAAGGTAAGTTGAAGATTCATTGGAAAGTCCTTTAATTAAAGATATAGTAATTGCAATGATAATTTGTTGCAACCACTGTATTTCCTCACCATTTTGTTCATACTTTGGTTACAGGCCTTGCTGTGTTATGTAGGCTATCTACTATTGATGTGTATTTCTGAAAATCTGTATGAAAGTTGAGAGTATAAGGTTGAACAATAGGTTTACTTGTTTGAGGGAAAATGCTCTATTTCCAAGGGAATAAAACAGTTATAAGGTTTTATGCTGTAAGTGTTTTACTTCTTTTTTAATCTTGGAATTATTGGACATGATTATTTAAAACAAGAAAAGCATAGATTTAACACTAAATATTGACCAATTAATATTTTTTAACTGTTGAGCCTTTCAAGTTAAATCTTTAATCAGCAATATATTTTTTGAGATATAATTCACATACCATACAGTTCACCCATTA
Source organism: Orcinus orca (assembly GCF_937001465.1). Classification (NCBI taxonomy): domain Eukaryota; kingdom Metazoa; phylum Chordata; class Mammalia; order Artiodactyla; family Delphinidae; genus Orcinus; species Orcinus orca. Next base: position 102,819,636 of record NC_064560.1, read on the forward strand.
CAGGCTTACAATTCAATGGTTTTTAGTATATTTAGAGTTGTAAAACCATCACCACAATCAATTTTAGAACATTTTCATCACCCCAAAAAGAAACCCTGCACCCATTAGCAGTCATTCCCCATTCCTCTGAACCCCTAGCCCTAGACAACCAACAATCTACTTTCTACCTCTATAGGTTTACCTATTCTGACTAATTTTTACAAATAATTTCCCATCTCAAATTCTCATTTTTGACATTTTGAAATGATTAAGGAATCTATAAGAAGCATTATGTCATCAAGAGTCCTATGGACTCAAGACTGTTCTTTTGCATTTGGATCACTAGTATTGTTTTTATAATCAACAGTTCATAATTCCAAAGATTTCTCTGCTTCTTTTATCATTTTTACTTGACATTTAAATGTCACCAATGGTTAATATACTTTTTTTTTTACTTAATAATTGAACACGTGGTCATCCGTCCAAAGATTCCTGCTTTCTGTATACTTGATGAGTTCCACCTTTTCTTGATCATGTTATCAATACTGTCAAACTTTGGATCTTACAATTTTCCTGAATTTTAAAAAATAAAAGCAAAATACTATAAAATTTGTGGCAACAAATAAGTATTTACTGAACTAATAAAATAGTTAAACAATGGCACACACACTGCTGCATTGGTAAACATAACAAAGCTGAACAATTGATTGGCAGGCAGTACCACAATGCTATACCTTGAAGTTATTCGTCTACTGACATATGAAAGCCTGACTTTGGTAGTATTGGAAAGGTGCTTTAGGGGCATTAGTGTATAAAGAATGAAGCTATAGATCACATTGAAGTGATAGAACCTATGAAAGTCTATACCGTATACTACCAACTATTCATTTTGTCTGTCTCTTTCCCTGAGCAGTGTTGAGAGTTGACACTACATTTTCTTTCATCCTTATCATAGCAGTTGCCAAATAAATAGTAGGTGCTCAAACAGTTGAATGAATTAATGTGAATATATTGTTTGAGTACCCTGTAACCATAGTACAGTTCTATTCTGGTAGATAGATGTAGCTATGTTTACTCTGTCCAATATTAGACACCATTCAGAAAAGAGCAAAAAAGAACTTTGATGTTCCATTAAGAGCAAATGAAGAGATATGATGACAAAAGGCAACTCCTTATTAGCTTAAACCATAAATTAGCTTAAAACTTGAATTACATATACCACAGAATAATGGGGGTTTTTTAGTAGTAACCTTTTCTTTTAAAAATTAATTAATTAATTAATTTATTTTTGGCTGTGTTGGGTCTTCATTGCTGTGCGCGGGCTTCTCCCTAGTTGCAGCGAGTGGGGGCTACCCTTTGTTGCAGTGTGCAGGCTTCTCACTGTGGTGGCTTCTCTTGTTGCGGAGCACAGGCTCCAGGTGCATGGGCTCAGTAGTTGTGGCTCATGGGCTCTAGAGCACAGGCTCAGTAGTTGTGGCTCATGGGCTTAGTTGCTCTGCGGCATGTGGGATCTTTCTGGACCAGGGCTCGAACCCGTGTCCCCTACATTGGCGGGCGGATTCTTAACCACTGCGCCACCAGGGAAGCCCTAATAGTAACCTTTTAAAAATAATTAGCAGGGCTAGTGCTAAGACTCACTGTGTCAGTTTGCTATGCTGTATAGTATAAGTCTGCTTGGGCTACCATAACAAAATACCAAAAAGTGGTTGACTTGAACAACACACATTTATTTTCTCACAGGTCTAGAGCCTAGAAGTCTCAGATCAAGGTCCATTGGGGTTGGTTTCTGGCTTGCAGATAGCTGAGAGAGAGAAAAAAATCTCTCGTGTCTCTTCTTATTAAGAAACTAATCGTATTGTATCAGGGCCCCACCCTTATGACCTCATTTAACCTTAATTACTCCTCAGCAGCCCATTTCCAAATGGGAGTTAAAGCTTCAACATATCTGGGGGAACACAAACATCTAGTCAATAACACTGTATAAAAACTATCCAGAATTTAGTAGCTTAAAACATTTGTTTTCTCACGATTCTATATGTTGGTCAGGCTGTTCCTGTGGTCTGAGGTTGGCTTGATTGTGGCTGGAAGTTCTAGGATGGCCTCACTCACATGTTTAGAGCCTTGCCAGGGAAAGCTGAGCCCCTCTCCATGTGGTATGTCATTCTCCAAGAGGCTAGCACAGGCTTCTTTACTTCATAGTTAGTGTTCCTGGTGGCAAGAACGGGAAAGCCCTAATGCACAAGTGCTTTTAAAACCTCTGAAGTGGGAAAGCCCTAATGCACAAGCCCTTTTAAAGGCTCTGCTTTGTCACATTTGCCAATGTCCCATTAGCCAAATGTCCCATATATCCAAGCCCAGATTAAGGGTTAGAGAAATAGACTGCACCTTTTCTAGGAAAGAAAGATTAAGTCACATCGCAAAGGGGCATGCATATAGTTATGGGAGGAACTTGTGGTCATTTTACAACTTAGTTGGAATTGAAAATGTTAGGATTTAAACAATAAAGATAATTTGATTGATCCAGCAGGAAAAGTTCCGCGATAGAGCAGTAAATCCAAGCTCTGACTCCATCTCTCTGCAGCATCCTTAGCACTGCTTTTTCTTTGTGTCTGCTTCATCCTTAGGCTGACAGGGAGATGATCCACATCTTCACATAAGCAGGGGCCAGCAGGAGACAGGCTGTCTATTCTGTTGGCTCCCTTTCAAGCCCCATAAAACAATTGCTTTAGGTATTGTAGAATGATATTTCAAATGGTAATCACTTTTACACATGTTCAAATAAATCTTTACTTCAAGTCTGTTGCTTCAAACTTGGTTTGCTGCATCCACTTCTCATTATCTTTGCTGCTGATCTGTCATTCATTTAGCAGACATTTATTGAATACTGTGAAAGGTACTGAGACAGAGTTGAACAAATCAGTCTTCACTTTCTGTTTACTCATAGTATAGAGAGGGTGACAGACAAGAACAAACAAAGATTACACCATAGTATGCATAAGAAGTCATGGGCAGATACAGAGAAAACACTGGCAAAAGGTTGGTGTTTCAGTCTGAGAGGCTGGTCAGGAAATACGAAGCAATGTTGTTTGTGCTGAATACTGGAGAATAAGCCACAGTTAACTGGGGATAAATGGGAAAATGACGTTACAGTTAGTTTGGATAAGTGCCTGACAGAGTTTGGCACAACAAGGAACATTTGTTGATCAGAAGTAAAATCTTGATATTTAGAAAAATCTCCTGAAGGGAACTCTTTAGGAATTTTCAGCAAGAAACCCAAAATAATTGGGTTTGTGTTTTGGAAAGCTCATTCTGGGGAGTGAGTTTGAGAGGTTGCAGGGTGGAGGCAGAGCTTTTGTATTCTTAAGACGGAAGGATTTTGAACATATTTATACGTTGAAGAAAGAAGCCAGTAAAGAGTGAGAGATTGATAATACAACTAAGAGAGAGGATTGATGATGAAGCAGTTTTTTTTTTGTGGTGGGATGAAGGTTGGAACAGGTGAAAAAATTAAATCTTAGGTAATAGGGGATATTTTATCTTTTGACCCTAAAGGGCAGGAGTAAAGAATAACTAAGCATTTGGAAAATTCTTAGAGACACAGATAGTTAAAGTAACCCTTTTTTTCCTTGGTGAAGGTAGCAAGGTCATCTACCCAGACTGTGAAGAATTGAGGTGGGGTAGGAGTGATTAATGAAAGGTTGGAATATTCATGGCAGACCAATCTGAAACATGCTTTTTTCCCCCTCTTTATTTTGGACTGCTATTGCCTACTTTTCCTGTTTTCTTCACTCTTTTGTTTTATAGGTTGCTTTCTTCTATTTTGAATTTTTTGGTTTTATTTTGTTTTATTTTCTACTTTAGGGGACCCCATTTCCCACTAATTTTTAAACTAAACAGGTCAGATTTGAAGTGCTTTCTTCTGATATTGTTTTCTTAAAGTTGAAACTCGGAAACTTTAACTGTAAAACAACTTTGCCTGATCATGCAGATGAGGTATGAGTTGCTTTCTAGAGTTGTCTAGATTATACTATAGGGCCTTTAAAAAGCCCTTATCAGTGAAACCACATGCCCTGTTTATTAGAAGCATGTATAACTAAGGGATAGAAAGGCCACAAGTAACTAGTTGCTCATTTTTTATTCTATGCAATTGTAAATGTGATTGTTTTGTTTATTTATTTATTTATTTGGCCACATGGCTTATGGGATCTTAGCTCCCTGGCCAGGGATTGACCAGGGTCACAGGAGTGAAAGTCCGGAATCCTAACCACTAGGCCCCCAGGGAACTCCTGTAAATGTGATTGTTTTTTAAATTTCTCTTTCTGATAGTTCATTGTTAATGTGTACAAATGCAACAGATTTCTGTATGTTAAATTTATATTATCAAACTTTACTGAATTCATGTATTCTAATAGTTTTTTGCTGGCATCTTTAGGATCTTCAATAGATAGTATCATGCCATCTGCAAACACTAACGGTTTTACTTCTTCCTTTCCAGTGTGGCTTCATTTTATTTCTTTTTCTTGTCTGGTTGCTATGGCTAGGAATTTCCATACTATGCTGTATAAAAGTGGCAAGAGTGGGCATCCTTGTCTTGTCCTGATCTTAGAGGAAATGGTTTCAGCTTTTTACCATTGAGAATGATGTTGTCTCTAGGTTTGTCATATATGGCCTTTATTATGTTAAGGTATGTTTGCTCCATACCCACTTTGTGGACAGTTTTTTATTTTTTTACATCTTTATTGGAGTATAATTGCTTTACAATGTTGTGTAGTTTCTGCTGTATAACAAAGTGAATCAGCTATACATATACATATAGCCCCATATCCCCTCCCTCTTGCGTCTCCCTCCCACCCTCCCATAAAGCACTGAGCTGATCTCCCTGTGCTATGAGGCTGCTTCCCACTAGCTATCTGTTTTACATTTGTTAGTGTATATGTGTAAATGCCACTCTCTCACTTCATCCTAGCTTACCCTTCCCCCTCCCGTGTCCTCAAGTCCATTCTCTACGTCTGCATCTTTATTCCTGCCTGCCCCTAGGTTCTTCAGAACCTTCTATTTTTTTTTTTTTAGATTCCATATATATGTGTTAGCATATGGTATTTGTTTTTCTCTTTCTGACTTACTTCACTCTATAGAACAGACTCTAGGTCCATCCATCTCATTACACATAACTAAATTTCATTTCTTTTTGGGGCTGAATAATATTCCATTGCGTATATGTGCCACATCTTCTTTATCCATTCATCTGTTGACGGACACTTAGGCTGCCTCCATGTCCTGGCTATTGTAAATAGTGCTGCAATGAACATTGTGGTACGTGACTCTCTTTTTTTTTTTTTTATTGCGGTACGTGAGCCTCTCACTGAAGTGGGTCAAAAAAGATCTTGCTGTGATTTATGTCTTAGAGTGTTCTTCCTGTGTTTTACTGTAAGAGTTTTATAGTGTCTGGCCTTACATTTAGGTCTTTAATCCATTTTGAGTTTACTTTTGTGTATGGTATTAGGGAGTGTTCTAATTTCACTCTTTTACATGTAGCTGCCAGTTTTCTCACCACCACTTATTTAAGAGGCTGTCTTTCCTGCACTGTATATTCTTACCTCTTTATCAAAGATAGGGTGACCATATGTTCGTGGGTTTATCTCTGGGTTTTCTATCCTCTTCCATTGATCTATATATCTGTTTTTGTGCCAGTACCATACTGTCTTGATTACTGTAGCTTTGTAGTATAGTCTGAAGTCAGGGAGCCTGATTCCTCCAGCTCCGTTTTTCTTTCTCAAGATTGCTTTGGCTATTCGGAGTCTTTTGTGTTTCCAAACAAATTGTGAAATTTTTTGTTCTACTTCTGTGAAAAATGCCATTGCTACTTTGATCGGGATTGTATTGAATATGTAGATTGCTTTGGGTAGTAGAGTCATTTTCCCAACGTTGATTCTTCCAATCCAAGGACATGGTATATCTCTCCATCTATTTGTATCATCTTTAATTTATTTCATTAGTGTCTTATAATATTCTGCATACAGGTCTTTTGTCTCCTTAGGTAGGTTTATTCCTAGGTATTTTATCCTTTTTGTTGCAGCGGTAAATGGGAGTGTTTCCTTAATTTCTCTTTCAGATTTTTCATCATTAGTGTATAGGAATACAAGAGATTTCTGTGCGTTAATTTTGTATCCTGCTACTTTACCAAATTCATTGATGAGCTCTAGTAGTTTTCTGGTAGCATCTTTAGGATTCTTTATATATAGTATCATGTCATCTGCAAACAGTGACAGTTTTACTTCTTCTTTTCCGATTTGTATTTCTTTTCCTTCTCTGATTGCTGTGGCTAAAACGTCCAAAACTGTGTTGAATAATAGTGGTGAGAATGGGCAACCTTGTCTTGTTCCTGATGTTAGAGGAAATGGTTTCAGTTTTTCACCATTGAGAATGATGTTGGCTCTGGGTTTGTCATACATGACCTTTATTATGTTGAGGTAAGTTCCCTCTATGCCTACTTTCTGGAGGGTTTTTATCATAACTGGGTGTTGAATTTTGTTGAAAGCTTTTTCTGCATCTATTGAGGTGATCATATGGTTTTTATCCAATTTGTTAATATGGTGTATCACATTGATTGATTTTCGTATATTGAAGAATCCTTGCATTCCTGGGATAAACACCACTTGATCATGGTTTATGATCCTTTTCATGTGCTGTTGGATTCTGTCTGCTAGTATTTTGTTGAGGATTTTTGCATCTATGCTCATCAGTGATGTTGGCCTGTAGTTTTTGTTTTTTGTGACATCTTTGGTTTTGGTATCAGGGTAATGGTGGCATTGTAGAATGAGCTTGGGAGTGTTCCTCCCTCTGCTATATTTTGGAAGAGTTTGAGGATAGGTGTTAGCTCTTCTCTAAATGTTTGATAGAATTCACCTGTGAAGCCATCTGGTCCTGGCCTTTTGTTTGTTGGAAGAGTTTTAATCACAGTTTCAATTTCAGTGCTTGTGATTGGTCTGTTTTTATTTTCTATTTCTTCCTGGTTCAGTCTCAGAAGGTTGTGCTTTTCTAAGAATTTGTCCATTTCTTCCAGGTTGTCCATTTTATTGGCATATAGTTGCTTGTAGTAATCTTTTATGATCCTTTGTCTTTCTGGAGTGTCAGTTGTTAATTCTCCTTTTTCATTTCTAATTCTATTGATTTGAGTCTTCTCCCTTTTTTTCTTGATGAGTCTGGCTAATGGTTTATCAGTTTTGTTTATCTTCTCAAAGAACCAGCTTTTAGTTTTATTGATCTTTACTGTTGTTTGCTTCATTTCTTTTTCATTTATTTCTAATCTGATCTTTATGATTTCTTAACTTCTGCTAACTTTCGTTTTGTTTTTTGTTCTTCTTTCTCTAATTGCTTTAGGTGTAAGATTAGCTTGTTTATGTGAGATTTTTCTTGTTTCTTGACGTAGGATTGTACTGGTATAAACTTTCCTCTTAGAACTAACTACTTTTGCTGCATCCCATAGGTTTTGGGTCATTGTGTTTTCACTGTCATTTGTTTCTAGGTATTTTTTGATTTCCTCTGCGATTTCTTCAGTGATCTCATGGTTATTTAGTAGTGTATTTTTAGCCTCCATGTGTTTGTAATTTTTACAGTTTTTTTTACTGTAATTGGTATCTAGTATCATAGCATTGTGGTCAGAAAAGATACTTCATATGATTTCAATTTTCTTAAATTCACCAAGGCTTGATTTGTGACCCAAGATATGTTCTATCCTGGAGAATGTTCCATAAGCACTTGAGAAGAAAGTGTATTCTGTTGTTTTTGGATGGAATGTCTTATACCTATCAGTTAAGTCCATCTTGTTTAATGTGTTATTTTAAGCTTGTGTTTCCTTATTTATTTTCATTTTGGATCATCTGTCCATTGCTGAAAGTGGGGTTTTAAAGTCCCCTACTATGATTGTGTTACTATCGATTTCCCCTTTTATGGCTGTTATCATTTGCCTTACGTTTTGAGGTGCTCCTATGTTGGATGCATAAATATTTCCAATTGTTATATCTTCTTCTTGGATTGATCCCTTGATCATTATGTAGTGTCCTTCTTTGTCTCTTGTAATAGGTTTTATTTTAAAGTCTCTTTTGTCTGATATGAGAATTGCGACTCCAGCTTTCTTTTGATTTCCATTTGCATGGAATATCTTTTTCCATTCCCTCACTTTCAGTCTGTATGTGTCCCTAGGTCTGAAGTGGGTCTCTTGTAGATAGCATATGTACGGGTCTTGTTTTTGTATCCATTCAGCCAGTCTGTGTCTTTTGGTTGGAGCATTTAATCCATTTACATTTAAGGTAATTATCGATATATATGTTCCTGTTACCAGTTTCTTAATTGTTTTGGGTTTGTTATTGTAGGTATTTTCCTTCTCTTGTGTTTCTTGCCTAGAGGAGTTCCTTTAGCATTTTTTTTTTTTTTTTTTTTTGTGGTATGCAGGCCTCTCACTGCTGTGGCCTCTCCCGCTGCGGAGCACAGGCTTCAGACGCGCAGGCTCAGTGGCCATGGCTCATGGGCCCAGCCGCTCCGTGGCATGTGGGATCTTCCCGGACCGGGGCACGAACCCGTGTCCCCTGCATTGGCAGGTGGACTCTCAACCACTGCGCCACCAGGGAAGCCCTAGCATTTTTTTTTTTTTTTAAACTGGTTTGGTGGTGCTGAATTCTCTTAGCTTTTGCTTGTCAGTAAAGGTTTTAATTTTTCCGTTGATTCTGAATGAGATCCTTGCTGGGTAGAGTAATCTTGGTTACAGGTTTTTCCCTTTCATTACTTTAAATATGTTCTGTCACTCCCTTCCGGCTTGCAGAGTTTCTGCTGAAAGATCAGCCGTTAAGCTTATGGGGATTCCCTTGTATGTTACTTGTTGCTTTTCCCTTGCTGCTTTTAGTATTTTTTCTTTGTATTTAATTTTTGATAGTTTGATTAATATGTCTTGGTTTGTTTCTCTTTGGATTTATCCTGTAGTGGACTCTCCGTGCTTCCCGGACTTGATTATTTCCTTTCCCATATTAGGGAAGTTTTCTACTATAATCTCTTCAGATATTTTCTCAGAGTCTTTCTTTCTCTCTTCTTCTTCTGGGACCTGTATAATTCGAATATTGGTGTGTTTAATATTGTCCCAGAGGTCTCTGAGAACGTCCTCAATTCTTTTCATTCTTTTTTCTTTATTGTGCTCTGCAGCAGTTATTTCCACTATTTTATCTTCCACGTCACTTATTCGTTCTTCTGCCTCTGTTATTCTGCTATTGATCCCTTCTAGAGAATTTTTAATTTCATTTATTTTGTTGTTCATCATTGTTTGTTTGCTGTTTAGTTCTTCTGGGTCCTTGTTAAACGTTTCTTGTATTTTCTCCATTCTATTTCCAAGAGTTTGGATCATCTTTACTTTCATTACTCTGAATTCTTTTTCAGGTAGACTGCCTGTTTCCTCTTCATTTGTTTGGTCTGGTGGGTTTTTGTTTTGCTCCTTCATCTGCTGTATATTTCTCTGTCTTCTCATTTTGTTTAATGTACTGTGTTTGGGGTCTCCTTTTCGCAGGCTGCATGTTCGTAGTTCCTGTTGTTTTTGGTGTCTGCCCCCAGTGGATAAGGTTGGTTCAGTGGGTTGTGTAGGCTTCTTGGTGGAGGGGACTGTTGCCTGTGTTCTGGTGGATGTAGCTGGATCGTGTCTTTCTGGTGGGCAGGACCGCGTCTGGTGGGCAGGACCGCGTCTGGTGGTGTTTTGGGGTGTCTGTAAACTTACTATGATCTTAGGCAGCCTCTCTGCTAATGGGTGGGGTTGTGTTCCTGTCTTGCTAGTTGTTTGGCATGGGGTGTCCAGCACTGGAGCTTGCTTGCTTGGCGTTGAGAAGGAGATCTTTGAGAGAGCTCTCGCCGATTGATATTACCTGGGCCCGGGAGGTCTCTGGTGGTCCAGTGTCCTGAACGCAGCTCTCCCACCTCAGAGACTCAGGCCTGACACCTGGCTGGAGCACCAAGTCCCTGTCAGCCACAGAGCTGAGAAGAAAAGGGAGAAAATAAAAGAAAGAAACAAAAAATAAAGTTATTAAAATAAAAAATTAAAAAATTATTAAAATACAAAAATTTAAAAAGTAATAAAAAAAGTGAGCAACCAAACCAGTAAACAAATCCAGCAATGATAACAAGCCCTAAAAAACTATACTAAGATAAACATAACAGTCAGAAACTAGTCAGTTGCATACAGCAAACCCCAAGTCTACAGTTGCTCCCAAAGTCCACAGCCTCAATTTTGGAATGATTTGTTGTCTATTCAGGTATTCCACAGAAGCAGGGTACATCAAGTTGATTGTGGAGATTTAATCCGCTGCTCCTGAGGCTGCTGGGAGAGATTTCCCTCTCTCTTCTTTGTTCGCACAGCTCCCAGGGTTCAGCTTTGGATTTGGACCCGCCTCTGCATGTAGGTCACCCTCTGGCATCTGTTCTTTGCCTAGACAGGAGGGGGTTAAAGGAGCACCTGATTAGGGGGCTCTGGCTCACTCAGGCCAGGGGGAGGGAGGGGTATGGAATGCGGGGCGAGCCTGCAGTGGCAGAGGCCGGCGTGACGTTGCAGCAGCCTGAGGCGCGCCGTGTGTTCTCCCGGGGAAGTTGTCCCTGGATCACGGGACCCTGACAGTGGTGGGCTGCACAGCCTCCTGGGAGCGGAAGTGTGGATAGTGACCTGTGCTTGCACACAGGCTTCTTGGTGGCTGCAGCAGCAGCCTTAGTGTTTCATGCCCATCTCTGGGGTCCATGCTGATAGCTGCAGCTTGCGCCCATCTCTGAAGCTCATTTAGGCGGTATTCTGAATCTCCTCTCCTCATGCACCCCGAAATAACGGTCTCTTGACTCTTAGGCAGTTCCAGACTTTTTCCCAGACTCCCTCCCGGCTAGCTGTGGCGCACTAGCCCTCTTCAGGCTGTTTTCACTCAGCCAACCCCAGTCGTCTCCCTGGGGTCTGACCTCTGAAGCCCAAGCCTCAGCTCCCACCCCCCACCCCCACCCTGACGGGTGAGCAGACAACGTTCTCAGGCTGGTGAGTGCTGTTTGGCCTGATCCTCTGTGCGGGAATCTCTCCGCTTTGCCCTGCGCACCCCGTTGCTGTGCTCTCCTCCGTGGCTCTGAAGGTTCCCCCCTCTGCCACTCACAGTCTCTGCCCGTGAAGGGGCTTCTAGTGTGTGGGAACCTTTCCTTCTTGACAGCTCCCTCCCACTGGTGCAGGTCCCATCCCTATTCTTTAGTCTCTGTTTATTCTTTTTTCTTTTGCCCTACCCAGGCACGTGGGGAGTTTCTTGCGTTTGGGGAAGTCTGAGATCTTTTGCCAGCGTTCAGTAAGTGTTCTGTAGGAGTTGTTCCACATGTAGATGTATTTTTGGGGAAGAAGGTGATCTCCATGTCTTATTCCTCTGCCATCTTGAAGGTCCTCCCCTGTGGACAGTTTTTATCATAAACGGATGTTGAATTTTGTTGAAAGCTGTCTGTGCATCTGTTGAGATGATCTTATAATTTTTATTATTCAGTTTGTTAATATGGTGTGTCACATTGATTGATTTGTGGATATCCTGGCATCCCTGGGATGAATCCCACTTGATCATGGTGTTTGATCCCTTTAATGTATTGTTGGATTCAGCTAGCTAATATTTTGTTGAGGATTTTTCCATTTGTGTTCATCAGTGATACTGGCCTATAATTTTCTTTTTTTGTGGTGTCTTTGTCTGGTTTTGGTATCAGGGTGATGCTGGCCTCATATAATGACTTCAGATGCATTCCTCCCTCTTCAGTTTTTTGGATTAGTTTGAGAAGGGTAGATGTTAACTTTTCTTTAAATGTTTGGTAAAATTCACCTGTGATACTGTCTGGTCCTGTACTTTTGTTTACTGGGAGTTTTTAAAATTAATAATCAATTTCAATATGAACCGAATTGGTCTGTTCATATTTGTATTCCTTCTTGATTCAGTCTTGGGAGATTTTACGTTTCTAAGAATTTATCCATTTCCTTTAGGTTGCCCATTTTATTGACGCATAACTGTAGTAGTCTCTTATGATGCTTTTCTGTGGTGTCAGTTTTAACTTATCTGTTTTCATTTGTGAGTTTATTTATTTGGACCCTCTCTTTTCTTGATCTGTCTGGCTAAATGTTTATCAATTTTATCTTTTGAAAGATTCAGCTCTTAGTGTCATGGATCTTTTCTGTTGTTGTCTGTCTCTTTCATTTATTTCTGCTCTGATCTTTATTATTTCTTTCTTTCTACTTTGGATTTTATTTGTTCTTCTTTTTCTAGTTCTTCAGTTGTAAGATTAGGTTGTTTACTTCAGATTTTTCTTGTTTTGTGACGTAGGCTTGTATCGCTGTAAACTTCCCTGTTTGAACTGCTTTTGCTGCATGCCGTAGATTTCGGATCATTGTGTTTCTGTTTTCATTTGTCTCCAGGTATTTTTTGATTTCCGCTTTGATTTCTTCAGTGACCCATTGTTTGTTCAGTAGCATATTGTTAGCCTCCATATGTTTGTGTTTCTTGCAGTTTATTTTTTATAGTTGACTGCTAGCTTCATAGTGTTGTGGTCAGAAAACATGATTGATATGATTTCAGTCTTCTTAAATTTATTCAGACCTGTTTTGTAGTCTAGCATATGATGTTTCCTGGAAAATGTTCCATGTGTACTTGAAATGTTTATTCTGCTGTTTTTAGATGAAATGTTCTATGTATAAATATATATCTATTAAGTTCATCTGATCTAATGTGTTATTTAAGGCCAGTGTTTCCTTATTGATTTTTTTTTTGTCTGAATGATCTATTGATTTAAGTGGGGTGTTGAAATATGCTACTTTTACTGTGTTAATGTCAGTTTTTCCCTTTATGTTTGTTCATATTTGCTTTATGTATTTAGGTGCTCCTATGTTGAGTGAACATATATTTACAATGGTTATATCTTCTTGTTGGATTGATTCCTTTATCATTATGTAAAGTTCTTCTTCATCTCTTGTTACAGTCTTTGTTTTAAAGTCTATTTTGTCTAAGTATTGGTACCCCAGCTTTCTTTCCATTTCTCTTTGCATGAAATACCCTTTTCCATTCCCTCACTTTCAGTCTGTTTTTAGATATGAAGTGAATCTCTTGTTGGCACCATATAGATGGGTCTTGTTTTTGTACATATTCAGCCACTCTGTGTCCTTTGATTGGTGCATTTAGTTCATATACATCTAAAGTTATTATTGATAGGTATGTACTTATTGCCATTTTGTTAATAATTTTGGGGCTGTTTTTGTAGTTCTTTTTTAAAATTTATTTATTTTTGGCTGCGTTAGGTGTTCATTGCTGTGTGGACTTTCTCTAGTTTCAGCGAGTGGGGACTACTCTTCATTGCGGTGCACGGACTTCTCATTGTGGTGGCTTCTCTTGTTGTGGAGCATGGGCTCTAGGCGCACAGGCTTCAGTAGTTGTGGCAGGCGGGCTCAGTAATTGTGGCTCGCGGGCTCTAGAGTGCAGGCTCAGTAGTTGTGGCACACGGGCTTAATTACTCTGCAGCATGTGGGATCTTCCCAGACCAGGAGTCAAACACGTCCCCTGCATTGGCAGGCGGATTCTTAACCACTGTGCCTCCAGGGAAGTCCCTGTAGTTATTTTTTGTTCCTTTCTTATTCATTTGCTCTCTTCCCTTGTGATTTGATGTCTTTCTTTAGTGTTATGTTTGGATTCCTTTCCCTTTTCTGTGTTTCTATTATAGATTTTTGGTTTGTGGTTATGATGAGATTATATATAGTAACCTGTATATGTATGTGATTGTTTTTAGCTCTCCCTCCCCCCACGTTTAATGCTTTTGACATTATCTTTTACATCTTTTTGTTCTGTGTATCCTGTAACTGTCTATTGTGGATATAGGTGATTTTACTACTTTTGTCTTTTAACCTTCCTACCGGCTTTATAAGTGGTTGATCTACTACCTTTACTGTATATTTGCCTTTACCAGGGAGGTTTTTTTTCTTTCATAAATTTCATATTTCTAGTTCTGGTCTTTTCTTTTTTGCTTAGAGAAGTCCCTTTAACATTTCTTGTAAAGCCAGATTAGTGGTGCTGAACTCTTTGCTTTTGCTTGTGTGTAAAACTCTGTATCTCTGTTTCAAATCTGAATGATAGCCTTACCATGTATTCTTGGTTGAAGGTTTTTCCCTTTCATCACTTTAAATATATCGTGCCACTCCCTTCTGGCCTGCAAAGTTTCTGCTGAAAAGTCATCTAACAGTCTTATGGGAGCTCCCTTGTATGTAGCTAGTTGCTTTTCCCTTGATGCTTTTAAGATTCTCTCTTTATCTTTATTTTTTGCCATTTAATTACAGTGTGGCTTGGCGTGGACCTCGTCAGATTGATGTTATTTAGGACTCTGTGCTCCATAGACCTGGATGTCTGTTTCCTTTCCCAGGATAGGGAAATTTTCAACTCTTATCACTTCAGATAAGTACTCTGCCCCCTTCTCTCTCTCTTCTCCATCTGGGACCTCTATAAGGCGATTGTTTGTATGCTTGTTGTTCTAGAGGTGTTTAAGACTGTCCTCATTTTATTTTTAATTCTTTTTTCTGTTCAGCTTCGGTGATTTCTACTACTTTGTCTTCCAGTTCGGTGATCCATTCCTCTGTATCATATAATCTACTGTTGATTCCTTCTAGTGTATTTTTTATTTCAGTTATTGTACGCATCAGCTCTGTTTGGTTCTTCTTTATATTTTCTAGCTCTTTGTTAAACTTCTCACTATGGTCATTCATTCTTCTCCTAAGTTCATTAAGCATCTTTATGATCATTACCTTAAATCCTTTATTGGGTAGATTGTTTGTCTTCACTTTGTATAGTTCTACTTCTGGAGTTTTATCTTGTTCCTTTGTTTGGAACATGTCCTTTGTTGCCGCATTTTGCCTAATTCTTTGTGTTTACAGTAGGTTCCCTACACACAAACAAGTTCCATTCCAAGAGCGTGTTCATAAGTCCAATTTTTTCGTAAGACCAGCAAAGTTAGCCTAGGTACCCAACTAACATAATCAGCTATATAGTACTGTAATGTAATAGGTTTATAATACTTTTCACACACATAATACATAAAAAACAAAAAAGAAAAATAAAGAAAACATTTTTAATCTCACAATACAGTACCTTGAAAAGTACAGCAGTACAGTACAACAGCTGGCATACAGGGGCTGGCATCAAGTGAACAGGCAAGAAGAGTTACTGACTGGAGGAGGGAGAGGAGGTGGGAGATGATGGAGCTAAAGGATCGTCAGCAATAGGAGACAGAGGGCAAGCTGCAATTTCACTCATGCCTGACATTGATGGCACAGGTTCTGGTTCTTTGCTGGATTCAGTTCTATCTACCCTCTTGAAAAAACGATCCAGTGATGTCTGGGTAGTAGCTCTTTTTTTTCTCGTCATAGATGACATGGTGGCACTGGATTGCATTCTGAATGGCTGCTGCAACCTTTGTGTACTGTTCTACATTTGGGTCCTGTGCCTCAAAAACTAACAGTGCCTCCTCAAATAAAGAAAATCCCCTTGCCAATTCTTGCATCGTGAATCTCTTCAGTTCTTCAGTTACTTCTTCTTCCTCTTGTCTCTCTTTGTACTTTCTCTGGGCCACTGCTTTCTTGTCATCACCGCTGCTTTTACGCTTGCTTTTGGACATCCTGGGCTTGAAATAAAGATACTGTACAGTAAAGTACACAAAAACACAACCACTGTAGCGGATGCATGTGCGTGGCAACGTACGCCCGGCATGTGAACTAACTCACGTGATTGTATGTGCGAATGCACATTCACATCTTTTTTTTGTTTTGTTTTGTTTTTTTGTTTTCACATCTTTGAAAGTTCTCAACTTGAAGGTTCGTATGTAGGGGACTTATTAAGTAGGTCATTTATATTTCCCAATCATGAAGAAGTCGGCTTGTGTAAAAGATGTCCTGGGACTTCCCTGGTGGTCCAGTGGTTAAGACTCTGTGTTCCCAATGCACAGGGCCTGGGTTTGATCCCTGGTCAGGTAACCAAATCCCACATGCTGCAAGTAAAGATCCTGCACGCTGCAACAAATATGCAACACATGGCAATGAAGATTCCCACCTGTCACAACTAAGACCTGATGCAGCCAAATTAATTAATTAATTAATTAATATTAAAGATAAAATAAAAGACATCCTATGGGGCTCAGCAACATACTCCCCTTGTGTCACCGTAGCTATATGATCTAGGGGTGCCCCCTATGTGCCTTCTGTTGTGGCAGGGCCAATTACTGTGGGCATGCTGGTAGAGAGCGCTGGCCCCTGTGCCTGTTGGCTGCTAGGCCCTTCCTCAAGAGGCAGCAATCAGCTGATTATGGGCAGAGCTGGGTCTTGGCATGGTTGGATGCATGGCTTGGGCTGTCCCGGGATTTGTGCCAACCTGAGTGGGGCCAGGTCCCAGCAAGGCTGTCTGTGGGCAGGGCGTCCTGGAGCAGCTGGCTGCAGAGCCTGGGTGTCTCAGGATTGGTGCTGCCTGCTGGAAGGTGGGGGTGAATCCTGGGGGATCCTGGGTCTTGTGTCAGCCCACTGGTGGGTGGGGCCAGATCCTAAGGTGGCTGGCTGGGAGGCTATGGAGCCAAGGCTGGTGACCGCCCACTAGTGGGGAAAGCTAGGTCTCCTCTGCAGTTGGCTGCTTTACCTTAGGTGTCCTGGTACTGGTACTGATAGACTGGTGGACAGGTAAGCCTCCTGCAATAATAAACTAGAGGGAGGACTCCAAAATGTTACCAGCACCAGTGTTCTCATGGTAGAACAAGCTCCCCAGAGTGGCTGCTGCCCATGTCTTTATCTCCAGGAGGAGTCCAAGTTGCTTCCTGGCTCTCTGGAAGGCTTTCCAGTATCAGCAAGTGGGTCTGACCTAAGCTCTTTTCACATTATTGCCTCTGCTAGGTCTTGGAGTGTGTGAAATTTTGCATACTCCCTTTAAGAGTAGAGTCTGTTTCCTACAGCTCTCCAGCTCTCCTGCACAAAATCCTCACTGGCCTTCAAAGCATCATGTTCTGGGGGCTTATCTTTGTGGTACAGGACCTTTGGGCTAGGGAACCCGATGTGAATTCGGACCCTTCTCTCTTTGGGAAGAACATTTGCAACTGTGTTTATCCTCGTGTTTGTGGGTTGCCTGCTGGAAGTGTGGGTCTTGACCATAGGTCTCTACCCCTTCTACCTGTCTCATGGTTCCTTCTATATATTTTTAGTTGTAGAAAATCTTTTCTGTTAGTCTTTAGGTCCTTTCTCATCAATTGCTCTGTAAATAGTTGTAATTTTGGTATGTTTATTGAAGGAGGTGAACTCAGGGTCTTCTTCAAACTGCTGCCATGGTAACTTTTTATTTTTAAGCTATTTTTTTCCAGTTTTTGAGGTATAATTGACAAATAAAATTGTAGTATATTTAAAGTGTACAATGTGAAGATTTCATACACGTTTATATAGTGGAAGGAATCCCATAGTCAAGTTCATTAACACATCTGTCACGTAACATAGCTACCCTTTTTTAATCTTTTTTTTTAATGTGAATCTTTAAGATCTACCCTCTTAGCAACTTTCAATTATGTAGTACAGTTTATCAAGTATAGTTACCATGCTATACATTATATCCTCAGCACTTGTTCATCTTATAGCTGAAAGTTTGTACCCTTTTACCAATATGTTCCCATTTCCCCCACTCCCCCAGCCCCTGGTACCACCATTCAACTTTCTGTGATTCTGACTTTTTCTTTTAAGATTCCACATATGTATGATTCAGCATTTCCTTCTTTTTTAAGGCTGAATAATATTCCATTGTGTGTGTTTGTGTACATATATATACACATACACATAAAAAAAAAAGTGTACAATTCTTTGGCTTTTAGTTTATTCACAGGTTATACAACCATCATGACTATCTAATTCTGGAATATTTTCATCACCTCCAAAAGGTACCCCATACCTATTTGCAGTCACTCCCCACTCTTCCCTCCCCTTAGTCCCTTAAAATTCGTAATCTACTTTCTGTCTCTATGAATTTGCCTATTCTGGACATTTCACATACAATATACGGCCTTTGGTGTCTGCTGTCTTTCACTTAGTATAATGTTTGTAGGATTTATCCATGTTGTAACATATCTGAGACCTTCATTCGTTTTTATGGCCTAACAATATTCTATTGCATGCGTATACCACAATTTGTTTATCCATTCATCATTTGGTGGCAATTTAGGTTCTTTTCATCTTTTGGCTATTGTGAATAGTGCTACTGTTAACATTCACTTGCAAGTATTTGTTTGAGTACCTGTTTTCAATTCTTTTGTGAATAAACCTAGGAATAGAATTGCTGGGTCATTTGTAATTGTATGTTTAATTTTTGGAGGAACCACCAAATAATTTTTCATAATGGGTGCACCTTTTACATTCCTTCCAGCAATATATGATGATTCCAATTTCTTAAACCCTTGTCAACACTTGTTATTTTCCATTTTGTTGATTATAGTCATCCTATTGGGTGTGAATTGGTATCTCAATGTGGTTTTGATTTGCATTTCCCTGACACTAGTGATGTTGAGCATCTTTTCATGTGTGTCTTGGCCATTTGTTTATCTTATTTGGAGAAATGTCTATTCAAGTCCTTTGCCCATTTTTAAATTGGGATATTTGTCTTTTTGTTGTTGAGTTGTAAGAGTTCTTTATATATTCCAGATACTAGACCCTTATTAGGTAAATGACTTTCAAATATTTTCTCCTACTTTGTAGATTATATGTTCACTTTGATAGTGTCCATTGGTACACAAAAGTTTTAAATTTGCACAGAGTCCAATTTGTTTATTTTTTTCTTTTGTTGCTGGTGCTTTTGGTGTCAGTCATATCTAAAAATCTGTTGACAAATCCAAGGTCATGAAGATTTACCCTATGTGTTCTTCTAAGAGTTTTATGGTTTTACTTATATTTAGGTTGTTGATCCATTTTTAGCTAACTTTTGTATATGATGTGCAGTATGGGTCCTGCCTCATTCTTTGGCATGTGGATATTCATTTGTTCCAGCACCATTTATTAAAAAGCCTTATCAAAAATCAGTCAGCTTGGGCTTCCCTGGTGGCACAGTGGTTGAGAGTCCGCCTGCCGATGCAGGGGACGCGGGTTCGTGCCCCAGTCCGGGAGGATCCCACGTGCCGCGGAGCAGCTGGGCCCGTGAGCCATGGCCGCTGAGCCTGCGTGTCTGGAGCCTGTGCTCCGCAATGGGAGAGGCCGCAACAGTGAGAGGCCTGCGTGCCACCAAAAAAAAAAAAAAACATCAGTCAGCTCATAGATGTATGAGTTTATTTCTGGACTGTCAATTTTATTGCATTGGTCTATATGTCTGTCCTTATGTCAGTACCACACTTTCTTGATTACTGTAGCTTTGTAATGTTTTTTTTTTTTCGGTACCTGGGCCTCTCACTGTTGTGGCCTCTCCTGTTGCGGAGCACAGGCTCCGGACGCACAGGCTCAGTGGCCATGGCTCACGGGCCCAGCCACTCCGCGGCATGTGGGATCTTCCCAGACTGGGGCACGAACCCGCGTCCCCTGCATCGGCAGGTGGACTCTCAACCATTGCGCCACCAGGGAAGCCCCTGTAATGTATTTTGAAATTAGGAAGTATGATCCTTCCAACTTTGTTTTTTTCAAGATTATTTTGGTTATTCTGGGTCCCTTGTAGTTACATTTGAATTTAAAGATTGGCTTTTCCATTTCAGTTAATATGGTAGTATATCCATGTGTTTTCTGGTGATTTGAAAAAGGTCATTACATAAAATCTTATTTTTATAATTAAAAAAGTATAGAAAATGAATGGGGGTTAAGATCACTAGTATTTTTTTCTTTTGGTTTTTTTTAAAATTTTTTATGTTTTCCCAACAATAAACATGTTTTCCTCAATAACAAACCATTTATTTTTGTAAAAGGAACAGTGCTTATCTTCCTATGATTATTTTTTAGACTTTTAATTTCTTTTTGTTCTAACAGGAATTACTAAAATCCTATGTACATCTACCAAATTTCCAAACATATGAGAAATTAACTTTAGCCATTAGCATGGTATCATGAGAAAAGGCAGTATCTTTGACACTTTCTTATATTTACACTTTGTCAAGTCTACTGACCTACTTACGTTTTGTGTAAATATAACCCAAATTCACAGCATCTGTGCAGAAATAAACTTTCAACAATCATATATATCCACTTTTTTGTTGACTATAAGCTCTTTCATCTTTTCCAGAGGTGTGGTTAAAATCTTTTTTTTATTTCCTATGTCCCTGGCCTCACAGAGCTCAGAGAAAGTCTATGGGCAGTTTCTCAGAGCTCTTACAACTTGAGTGCAAGACAGTCAGTCTTCTTCCACTACTTTCCCTAGGTCCCTGAATCTAGACCCTAATCAGCTTCTTGGGAAGTCACTGAAGGTTTATAAGTAGATAATTTTAGGGCAATATATATATTTTTAATTCTCTATATATGGAAGTAAGTGGCCCACACTTCATGGAGTTAAGCTTGAGTACCAGTTGAGTTGTTCAAGTGGCTAGTATATGTATTATGGAAATAGTGTTATGGAAAAGAGATGGATAGTATAGGGTCACACATTTATAATACTGATTAGGTTTTTGTTAGCCTTGGAAAGAACAGAGTGTGGGAGAAGAAATACTTTTTTTTCAGAGAGAAGTTGAGAGATTTAAGTTGTTGATGGTTCCTTGTCATCTCAACAGCAAGGTGTTTTGAGATGGAAGTAGCTGAGTTCAATTGGACACCTCCAAAAAGGAAATTGTTTGCAAAAGTCTGTTATCAGAGGTGAATAAGATTACTATTGAACAACAAGGATAAGGTGAAGAGTAGGGTACAAGAGTATGATATTAATTCATTTCCATTAGTCAAAATCTGGTTTAAAAAACTAACAGTTTTTCTTCTGTTCCTCAGTTCTGTCAGATTTGTTCCTTGAATTTGAAGACTAGTTTAATAGAAGCATTTTAACATATATGACATTAAATATGTCAGTACTATGTCTCTGTGTAGTAAACCCAGGTACTGACTTAAGAAAGATTTCTTCATCAATAAGCCAAAGCTGAATCTTTGAAAGATACCAACAAATCATGACAGGATTGTGAAATCATATAGTGTAAGACCAAAGAATTTTCTATCGAGTAATAACTTTTGTTCAAGGACAGATAGAGCTAACTACTATAGTAAGAGTTTGCTCTTATCCTTGTCTACACCTGGAGTTTCCAAGACACTTACAAATTCTTATGCTTTATATGAAAGTCCAGATTTCAATTTAGTTAGGTTATTATTCTGCCTTTCAGTTTACTTATGTCCAAATTTGCTGGAGAGTTTAACAAGTTCCTCTCAGTTATTCATAAGTTTGATTTTTTACTTTGTGAATTAATTAGCCATTGGCTCTCCTTATAACTCTCAACGATATCTTTGGGCCACCTTTCACCTATTTGAAAATCTGCCAAAGGGAAAAGAAAATGTCCTAGTCTGCTTGGGCTGACATAACAAACAAGCAAAAAACACAGACTGTGAGGCTTAAGTAACAGAAATTTATTTTCTCACAGTTCTGGAAGCTGGGAAGTCCAGTATCTAGGTTCAGGCCAATTCATTTTCTGGTGAGGCTTCTCTTTCTGGCGTGCAGCTGGCTGCGTCCTTGCTGTGTCTTCACATGGTGGACAGAGAGAGAGAGAAAACACTCTGGTGTCACTTCTTAAAAGGACAATAATCCTATTGTATCAGGGCCCCACCCTTATGACCTCATTTGACATTAATTACCTCCATGTAAGCCTTATCTCCAATATTGTCACATTGAGTGTTAGGACTTCAACATTACAAATTTTGGGGGACATGATTCAGTTCGTAGGGAGAAGAGAAGGGAACTGAAATGAAAATCAATTTTGTTACATTTTAGCTTTGAACACATACCTATATTATTTTAACTGGATTATCATTTCCACAGAATATAAACAACTAAATAATTAAATTTCAGAAGTTAACAGCTTTCCAAGAGAAATTTTAACACTGTATTTATTAAACTTCAGTCTGAATTAATACTTGAATTTTCTTAGCTTAAGGGAGCTCATTGTTAGAATGATATATAGCTCCATGTGGAAGATGTTGACTGAAAAGATAAAACGTAACTCTCAATTTTTAGGCTGTGTGTTATTCAGGGACCTCACTGAGGACTGTAGCCCTGGAAACAGCCTCTCAGATAGCTCTGAGGAACTGTCCCAGAGAGGTAAAGAATGAGCCAGGATATATAGGGGGTTTTGCTGAAAAAATGAACAAACAAAAAACATGTAGTTGAACATCAAAAGATTACTGCTAGGCACAAGAAAGAGACATCTCAAGTTAATGATTTTAGTGCTTTTCTATGTATGGGAAGATGCTAGAGTCTGGGCTCATTGAAATTATTCCTTTGAAATGCTTAACTGTCTAGGGCCAGTATCCTGTTTTTCTCCATCCTAATTTCCCCTCAGGGTGCACCATTGGGGCATCTACAGTGGCTGATGGCTTGATGGTGGACAACATTGTTTACCAGAATGACAGGCAACATTCTTTGTTTACAGAGATAAAACTTTTTTTTTTGGCTGCTCTGCACAGCATGTGGGATCCTAGTTCCCCGCCCAGGGATCGAACCTGCACCCCCTGCATTAGAAGCCTGGAGTCTTAACCACTGGACTGCCAAGGAAGTCCCCACAGAGATAAAACTTTAAGATATTCTTAGGGGGCATTTTGCACAGTGTCTTCTTTTCCCATTAGAGCCCTTCACATATTAAACAGTTATTTAAAATTCCATGCCTAATAATTCTTACATCTGTGTTGTGTCTGAGTCTGGTTCTGATGATTGCTTTGTCTCTTTACAATGTGTTTTATCTTGCCTTTGGCATGCCTTGCAATTTTTTGTTGAACACTAGGCATATTGTATCAGGTAATAGAAACTAAGGTTAATATGCTTTTAGTGAGTAGATTTATTTACTCTGACTGGGTTTTGGGTTGTGTTTAATGTTAGCAATGTTAGCTGTACATAACAGGTACCAGAGGCTTCAGATTCCTCTAGTGTTTTTTTGGTTTTTTGGTTTTTTTTTTTTCCCCTTCTCTTTTGAAGTTGGGATTTTTGGCTTTTCTGTCTACTCATCCTCAGAGAGAGCCTTTGTCATAAGCTCTTTCTTCTGTAATCCACTGTCATTATCCTGGAACCCTTTTGGTGTGGTAATAAATTGTAAGGGAGTGGAAACAATCTATAATCTTGCCATTAAGTCTCAGTCTTTTCATGGGCCTGTATTTTGGGCCTGTGATCTTCACAAGTGTTCCTCCAGTGATACAGCTTTTCTCCCTTGGCTCTTATTCCCTTCTCCAGCTGCAGTGTTCCCCGTGTATTTTCCTGAAACCCTGACAGTTCCCCAGCGGGAAGGGAATTCCTTTAGCTCTGACAAGGTCCTTTCTCCTGGAGAGTAGATCTTTGTTATGGAGAATACTCTGAGTATTTCTGTATTTCACAATGATTATTTTTCCCCCCTTCCTGCCAGAGTTCTTATTCATGGTGACCTAGTGGGGTTTCTGATGGTAAAGCTCACAAAAATACGGGTTCACCCTCCAAGATTGTGGCTCCCGAGAGTTTCTCACTGTCATGCTGGGCCACACTCAGACTCCAACATTTTGTCAAAATTACCGTTTAAGTGTTCCTACCAGTTTGCAGCTCTAGTTGCTTCTGCAATAGGCAAGCAGATCTTTTTGTCTTTCTGGATACACTTATCTCTGTGTTTCAGGGTAGCAGTTTGCCCTGTGACTCACTTCTCTGATGGGTCCAAGAAAATTTGGTTTTCAGTGTGTCTATCTTTTTTTTTATAAGGATAGGATTGACAACTTCTTAACATGTCAGAGCTGAAACTGGAGCTCCCTTGTTGACCTTTTAGCTACTTACATGTGTATGTGTATGTATGTGTGTGTGTATATATATATAATCTAATATAAATAAAAGTAATTTTTATAATATGTATATATTTTTTAGGTTGTGAAAGTTTTTAATTGTTGCCACATGCACCTTTAACTTATCACAGTCTATAATCTACTTTAGGTTAACACTGACTCAATTCCAGTAAAATATAGCAACTTTGCTTTTTACAATTCCATTTTTCTCTCCTTATTTTTGGGCTATTGCCATTCATGAATAGGTATACGTACATGGATATTATAAACTAAACAATATGTGTTGGGACTTCCCTGGTAGTGCAGTGGTTAAGAATCGCCTGCCAATGCAGGGGACACGGGTTTGATCCCTAGTCCAGCAAGATCCCACATGCCATGCAGTAACTAAGCTCGTGCACCACAACTACTGAGCCTGCGTGCTGCAACTGCCAAAGCCCATGTGCCTAGAGCCCATGCTCCACAACAAGAGAAGCCACCACAATGAGAAGCCCGCGCACTGCCCCCGCTTGCTGCCACTGGAGAAAGCCCGTGTGCAGCAACGAAGACCCAACACGGCTAAAAAATAAATAAATAAATTTATTTAAAAAAAAAAAGTATTGCTTTTTTTCAAAACCCCAAGTTTTTAAATAAAGAGAAGAAAAGCAATAAAATATTTATTGTCTTTTTAAATTTATTTTTAATTGGATAAAACATAACATAAAATTTACCATTTTAACCATTTAGAAGTGTATAGTTCAGTGGTATTAAGTACATTCACATTACTGTGCAACCATCATCACCATCCATTTCCAGAACTTTTTCATCTTCTCAGACTGAAACTCTGTATCCGTTAAATAATAACGTCCCATTCCACATTTCTCTAAGCCCCTAGCAACCAGCATTTTACTGTTTCTATGAATTTGACTCCTCTAGGTATCTCATATAAGTGGAATCATACCATATTTGTCCATTTGTGCCTGGCTTATTTCACTTAGCATAATGTCTTCAAGGTTCATCCACTTTTTAGTATGTGTCAGAATTTTCTTCCTTTTTAAGGCTGAATAATGTTCTATTATTATGTATATACCACATTTTGTTTATCCATTTGTACTGTCTTTTTTTTTTAAGATTTTTTGATATGGACCATTTTTTTTAAGTCTTTATTGAATTTGTTACAATATTGCTTCTGTTTTATGTTTTGGTTTTTTGACTCCAAGGCATGTGAGATCTTAGCTCTCCGACCAGGGATCGAACCCACACGCCCTGCATTGGAAGGCGAAGTCTTAACCACTGGACCCCCAGGGAAGTCCCTGTGTTGTCTCTTATACTTACCTATATATTTACCATTTCCCATATTCTTGATTCCCACTTACAGATCAGAGTTAGTGTTTAGTGCCATTTCCTTTCTGCCTGAAGATTTTCTTTGGTATATCTTGTTGGACAGGTCTGTGGGCAATAGTTTGTCTCAGTTTTCATTTATCTTGGAATGTGCTTATTTCATCTTCATTTATGAAGAATGTTTTTGCTGGATCTAGAACTGGTAGTTTTAGTTTCTTTCTGTCAGTGCTTTGAACGTGTCATTTCACTACCTTCTGTCCTGTGTTGTTTCTAATGATGAATCAGCCTTTAATTGTATTATTGTTCCCCTATCCATGATGAGTCCCTTTTTTCTTGCTGCTTTCAAGATTTCCCTGTTTTTGTTTGGCTTTTGTATTTACTTAGCAGTTTGACTAAGTTGTATCTAGGTGTATCTCTTTGTATTTATTTTACTTTGGTTTGAAATTCTCTGAGGTATGTAATGTTTTCATCAAATTTGATAAGTCTTTAGTAATTATTTCTTGATATATTTTTGGTTGAAAACTAGACATTTTAGTTAGTAGATTATAGTAATTCTGAGTTCTGTTTTAATTAATTGTTTATTTTTTAGTAACTTGCCTGGGCTTTAACTGTGGGATCAGTGTAGACTCCCTTGTGGTATACAACTGCTGATGTCTCTGCTGAGTTTTTTAATTCTTGTTTTTTGGACTGGCTTCCTTAAGGGTCTTCCCTGTGTCTGCGTAACTCACTTGTTAGCTAATGATTTGGGCAGAGGTAGTAAATACCTTTAGCCTGAAAGGCTTCCACCCCGTTGCTGATTGGTCTGTGTGTGGGTTTGGAAGTACATTCACAGTTAGAGCAAGTTCTCAAGTATCCCTTGGCTTTGTTTTATGCCAGGCTTCCTTAGGTCTCCCCCAGAAATGCATAGCTTGCTGTTTAACCAGGGGTGTATGGTGAGCTTATTACAGACCTTCCATGGCTCTCTGATTTACATGATCTTTCTCTTAATTTTCTGACTACTCAGGCACTTACCCTGACTAGGACCTCAACCTCAGACCTTAACTGTAAATTTTCCCTCTTCATTCCCACCAAGTTTACCACTTTTCTCCACCAAAGCCACAGATTTTCACTGCCCCACCCTGAAATGAGTCCACCGTTTTTGCTAACAAAGCTGCTGGGTTCTTTTTCCTAGTTTCATGTTGGTAAAAATGTCAGTCTTGTCATCCTGGCTGGAGGTGGGTGGTTGGGAGTAACCTTAAGCAGGTCAGAGCCTCCCACTGTTCTTACCTATAACTTTAGCAGTTCTTCTAGAATAAACACTTATCAGTTTGCAGGCTGCCTTTGGTTAATTCCCACTGCCCTGAATTGGTTGTTTTTGATAAATTTGTCTAGATTTATACTTGATCTTTATGGATGAGAATTGCCAACCTCTTCACAGCTCCATAAAACCTGCACATTTTCTTCTGTGGATGAATTTCACAGTTAATTATCAAGCTCCCTAAGAGTTCTTCTGGTATTTTGATTAGATTTACACTGACTTATAAACTAATTTGCAGAATATCAGAATATTGAGATTTTCTTCCAGGAACGTGGCATTTATCTCCATTTATTCAGACTTACATTTTATATCCCTCAGCAAAATTATTTAGCTTACATATAGGGCTGGCTCATATTTTGTGAAGCTTACTTGTAGCATTTTAAAAGCTTTTCTGGCAGTTACTAATGAAATGACTTTTTCCATTGTATTTTCTAATTGTTTATTGCCAGATTGTAGGAAAGTTAGTTTTAAGAGTTTGTATAAGTTGACCTTGTATGTGATTGCCTTGCTGAACTCTCCTTTTCATTCTAATAGTTTGTCAGTTTATATGTTTGTGTTCTTTTAGGTAGTCTACCATATTATTTGCAAATAATGATGGTTCTATCTTTGCATAATCTATATTTGTATTTCTTAAAGTTTTTTCATTTAAAAAAATTATTTATTTAAAAAATTCTGTTGTGTAGGTTATGCCTGCTAGGAAAATAGTAAAGCAGTAGGCATATTGGCCTTAGGGACTTTACTAGAAATATTTTTAATGCTTCACCATGAAGCATAATATTGTGTAGGTCCTTTTATTGATCTAAAAATTTTTTTCTTAGTATCAAGGGTATTTTGACATGTAGTGAGATCATATTATTTTTCTCTTTTGATTTCCTAATATCATAGATAAGAAATACATCATTGATCAAGATGTATTATAATTTTAATATTTTCCTTGATTGAGTTTTCTAGTATTTTATTTATTATTTTTACACGTAATAAATGAGATTGGCTTAAAAAGAACAATGCCTGATAAACCAGAGATTCATTCCAAATTAAAATAATTATAGATTTCCCTTTCTTCAGGAATTTCGTTTAGGAGCTGCTCATTATTCTCCCGTTACTTATATTTGCTGTCTGTATTAAACTAATATCCCATACTATATGGCGTCCTTTGAGCAGTACAAAGCAGTTAAAATCCAGTTCCTTCAGTGCGGTGATTGTTTTTCTAGCTTTCTGAGTTACTACACATTCCTCCTTTAAGTGGTATATTCCCCTTATTATGTTTTTTAAAAAATAAGACCTTCAAGGATTGTTTAACATTTGTCTGTCTCTGTTTCTCTTTGCTGTATGTCGTCTGCCTTTATCATAATCATAAGGTATTACCTTCTTCATGTTTTTCTGTTCATTCTAGTTCCTTCTGTCACCTGCTCTTTGAAGCCTTTTTAAATCCTTCTTCTTCCTCATTAATCCCTGAGGACTATTTTTGTGTTTCTAATATAGCCTATTATAAATTGCATATACATATATCTTTATATGCACACATGCGTGCGTGCACACACACGTATTTTCCTTAACTACATCTTGGCATAATAGAAGAACTTTCTTGTTACTTTTGGTTATAAGAACAGTCTTGTTTTTGGTAAGTAAGACTCAGTCTTATGCATTTTAAAAAACTTTTCAAAATTCATTCTGCATAACAGGGATCATGAGGGGTGAAGGTGTTCTGACTCTTCACATACTTTTTCCTCCTTCCGTGTGTTGGGGAACAGAGGAAGGAGGGAAAAAAGGCAAACATATTACTAAACTGGGGGAAGTTGTCATCTTCTTCTTTTAGGTTGTGGCTGCCTCTAGCTAACACTGACTGTTCATCATGGCCTATTATCAGGCATTTAAATGCTGGTTCATTGCCGCGTACAGATTCTTTCTGGCCCAACCTGTTGGCAGCTCAATGCGGCTCTCTGAATTTAGGACATATAGTAATTAGCATCTTTTGTGCTTAGTTTAGGCCTTAGGTGCAATTCTGGGATTATAAGAAACTCCTGTTAGTAATCTGTGAAATTTATTTTAAAATAAATGTTTCATGGTATAATAGGAAAATAAACAGTCTCCAGAAGAGGGTATTAACTCATGCAAATATTACAGAGTACCTCTTCAGTGCACGGTTTTCATACCTATAATGTTAATTCTATATCCTAAAATAATTCAGCCTCTAGGAAATTTTTTCCCAGCATGTCATTCTAGAGCTGTGTCAGATGTCCTATTTAAAAATAAATTAATTTAAATTTACATTAATGAAACGTAAATAAAATTACCAATTCAGTTCCTCAGTCACACTAGCCCCATTTTAAGTCCTTCATTAGCCATATGTGACTAGTGGCTAATGTACTGGATAGTACAGAACATTACTACCATTCAAAAAAGTTCTGTTAGACACTGCTTCTCTAGAGGATAGAGGTGAGAAATTTTTGTTACCATAGGAAGGTTGGGTACATGGAGTCGACCATATATACTAACCAGTTACTCTGTTTCACAGGGACTTTTTTTTCTTGCCCATGTGAGGGAAGTTTGTGAAAGGGAGAAAAATTGGCGCACAACTGAGCAATGTATTGCTTTCAGATTCATCTGATATTTAGCTTTTCGTGTGGAAATGTCAAATAACTGCTATTGCAAACATAGTTGACAGCAGGATTCAAAGTTCAAACATTTCCACCCACCAGAGACGAACTCCCTAGTTCCTCCTTCCTATTCCCTTCTTATTATTCCCTCATTCCTCAGGTGAAGGTCGGCACAACTTCAGTCCTAAGACAAGGTAAGACTGGCATTGGTAGAAAGGTGAATGTTTGCATATGTTTATTTGTGTGTGTGTAAAGATTTGGGGACAAGTGACTTAACTTTCAGAGTAATAAATTCTTCCTTTTTTTTTTTTATTAACCAAACCCTTAGATATCATCTAATTGAATGCCTGTCCACATTTTACATGCAAGTAAACTGAGGCTAGAGAAGGTGACTGCCCAAGAACATATCAATAGTTAATGGTAAATCTGGAACTAAGACCTTTGTTCATTGACACCATATCATTGAGCATTCTGCTAAATCATTTACCGTTCCCATTTTAATTCTTTATTCACTGCTAACTATTGCTGCAGATTTAATGACAAGTGTTTAAAGGTAAAAATAACTAATTATTATAATGAATTTCTTATTTTTAAAATATTGCTTTTTGTATGTTTTAAAGGATTTGGTAATTTTAATTTTTTCAGATTGAAGAAGAAGAGAGGAAAAGAATAGAAGATATGAAAGAAAATGAACGGATAAAAGCAACTAAAGAATTGGAAACCTGGAAAGAACATCAAAGAAAAGCTGAAGAACATAAAATAATTCAGAGAGAAGAAAAATTATATCAACAAGAAAAGCAAATTGAAGAAGAGAGAAAAAAATTAAAACATAAAGGTCTTACTAGGAATTCAGTATCTAGAAATCTTGCCACAAAAGGTACAATGATTACTTAATATTTTCTGGGAAAGTGAGTCCTGTTAGTGAAGTATATATGTCAGAGTGTGTGTGTGTGTGTGTGTGTGTGTGTGTGTGTGTGTATGTGAATGAATCTATCCACAGTATTAGGTCATTATTTTGGTATATGAATTACTGCAATACAAAGACTAAGGTGAAAGACTTATTCCTTCTTCTAGGAAGTAGTGAAGTTTTCATAATAAAATGAGCAAAGATTCAATATCGCTTTTACTCATGTGCTTCCTTTAGAAATTTATGCAGATGTTGTTAAATATGTGTTTAACTCAGGTGCAGGAAGACTTGGAGTGAATTAGCAGTACCAGGAGCATTCATTTATTTCTTTAGAGATAAGAAAATAGGAATTTCATTAAAAAACCTTTTCGTCACATAACTCAGGAAAATAAATACTGTTAAGCAAACTTCACAGTAAGCAGACAAGAACTCTTCTGGCCTTTGATTCTAGTGTATTCAAAAATAGGTGAGAGGGCAATTTTCTTTATTGAAAGCTAAGAGTTTGTTTTTATCTGATTTTAGAATATTAAACTTTGTTTTGGGTTTATTTATGTTTAGTAAATGGAACGTTTTGTAGTTAAATCACTTACATAATAGTGACAATTAACATTTCTTGGGTGATTACTATATTCCAGGTAATTTTATTGATTGTATCACTCAATTCTCACAACAGCACTTTGGGGTAAGTGCTGTTATTCTTATTTTAAAGGAAATAGGTGTTTTGAAAGGATAAACAACTACCCAGTAAGCAAACCTATAGGATTTGAACCCGGATCTGATTCTGAAACCTATGTTCTTTTCAAAGGCTACATGTCTTTACTACTTTAACGGTGAGGTTTAGCATGTTAAGTCATTTAGAGTAAATATTAAGCAGTAGCTTTATTAAATTTATATGTTTTGTGGTTTAATATTGACATGCAAGTTAACTACTACACTATCTCCTTCTTTAATGCCATTTCAACAAAATATTGATACAACTGGAGTATTTGAAAGCATTTCCTTCCTAATTTCAATTACTTCTAAACAAATAGGATGTTTTAAAACACTGGTGGAACCCAAACAAACTTTTGTATATAAGAGATATCCTGAAGATGTTTTAAAAAAATTCATCCAAGGATACAAGGGAAATTAAACATGGTGGAGGAAAAAAAATGTATAAATCAGCTTTTTTTGGATTTTTTACTCTAGAAGTCCTTTTTTTCCTTATTTCAGTAGTATCATTATGGATGACTGGTAGCATTCTTTAGTAGGCTTTGGTTACTTTCTTCCGTCTCATCCATGCATTTAACAAATATTCATTTACTCAGTGTCTCCTCTGTACTAGGAGTTATAGAATATACAAATATGACTTAACGTGTGGCCAGTGCCTAAGGAACATAAAATGTTGTAGATACAAATAACTTCAGTTAGCTGGGATTTGTGAGTAACGGCTTAAAAAATTGACAAATGTCTCATTGGCCAGTAAAGTTAGACCTCTTAAAGAGGAAAATTTGGCTGCTCCTAAAAAGTCTAATGCTACTGTTTTAATGCCACCTTTCACTAAAAATGCTCATTTGATAACATTTT
Source organism: Orcinus orca (assembly GCF_937001465.1). NCBI lineage: Eukaryota > Metazoa > Chordata > Mammalia > Artiodactyla > Delphinidae > Orcinus > Orcinus orca. Next base: position 102,851,261 of record NC_064560.1, read on the forward strand.
TAACTATAGAAAGAATATTGTATTATTTGCCCCAGAAACGTTCTTGAGACAAGCTACTTTTATAGTATACTGAATACAAATGGTGTGGCGGGTGCTGTGGATTGCCTACTCAATATATACTCTCCTTTTCCTTTTTTACCAATAGAATCATGATTTGGGGGTGGGGGACAGAAGAAATGTGTCCAGCTTAAAAACTTACCTCTTGGAAGTTTGAGTATTGATTGGATATTTGAAGAAATTAAGGAATAATTACATTTTTTTTCTTTAGATGTGATAATGGTATTTTCTTTAGATGTGATAATTTATAAAGTCCTCATCTTGTAGAGATGCCTACTGAAATATTTATAGGTAAATATAATGTCTGAGATTTGCTTCAAAATAATATGGTATGTGAAAGTGGATAGAGGTAAAGATGAAATGGTGTTGACCATGAGTTGATAATTGAAGTCACGTCATGAATGCATGATTGTGATTATTCTATCCTGTCTACTTTTGTACATATTTGAAATTTTTTATTATAAAATGAAAAAGTAAGGAACAAAGCACAGTGATTCATTTTTACAAACAAAGTAATTTAAAATTAGTTTAAAAAAAAAAGGGAAAACAAAATTTACTTCCTCAGACTCTCTTGTAACTGTATGTAGCCAAGTGGCACAGTTCTGGCTCTTGAAATGCAAGAAGAAATCTACTAAGGATTTATAGAAAAGTATTACTTTTCTGAGATAAGTGTCCCCAGTTCCTTTCTGCTTGCTCCCCCTTTCCTTTTTCTACCTAAGATGAAGATCTTTGCCAAGAAGTGCATTAACACTTCTTGAGATCATGAAGAGGCATGCCATACATTAAGAATGATAGAACAGGGAAGAAGAAAGAGCCTGGGACATTAATGACATTGGAAAGCTGATAAATCGTGCTGAACTATCTTTCTTCAAGCTTGTTAAGTGAGAAAAATAAACCCATGTTTGGTTAAACCACTGTAGTCATGTTTTTTTTTCACACAGCCTAGAGAATTTTTGACTTCTGGAAATGGGTAATGGAAGGGAAGGTTGATTTAGCATTTGAAAATCATTCAGTATAATTATACTAACAGAACAAAGGACAAATGTGATTATTTCAATATTGCAAAGAGGCATTTGACAAAATCCAACACCCATTTATAATAAAAAATTGGACTAGAAAGAAACTTTCTCAACCTGATAAGAGCCTTCTACACAAAAATCTATAGCAAACATCATATTTACTGATGAATTAATGTGTACTTTGTCCCTTAGGTTGAAGAGCAAGGCAAGCATGTCTGTTTTCACTACCTCATTCAACATTATACTAGAGGTCCTAACTGCTGCATTAAGACAAGAAGAAGAAATAAAAGCCATGAAGATTAGACAGGAAGAAGTAAAACTGTCTATTTGTAGATGACATGATTGTCTATGTAGAAATCCCTAAGGAATCTACAGATAACTGCTAGACATAATAAGTGAATTTAGCAACGTCTCAAGATATAAGATAGCAAAAATCACTTATGATTTTATTTATCAACAGCAAATAATTGGAAAATTAAACTTTAAACAATTTATAATAACACTAAGACACAAAATGTTTAGGAATAAATTTAATAAAAGAAGTGTAAGATCTCATCACTGAAAACTATAAAAAATTACTGAGATATTTTTAAAGGCCTAAACAAATGGAGAGATGTAGCATGTTCATGAATAGGAAAACTCAATATTGTTAAGATGCCACTTCTCCTTAAATTGATGTATAGATTTAATGCAATTCCAACAGAAATACCAGTAAGCTTTTTATAGAAATCGACAAGCTGATTCTAAAATTTATATTAGAATGCAAATGACCTAGACTAGCTAAAGAAATTTTTAAAAATAAGAACAAAGATGTTGGACTTATACTACCTTTATACTACCTGATTTGAGGACTTAACATCAAGCTACAGTAATCAAGATAGTGTGGAACTGGTGAAAGGATGAACAGAAAGGTCAAAAGAATGGAGTACAGTGAGTAGAAATAGATCCTTACCTGTATGGTCCGATGCTTTTCATCAAAAGCAGAACAGTTCAATGGGGAAAGGAAAGTCTGGAACAATTGGGTATCTGTGGAAACAAATGAACATTGATTCTTGCCTCACCGTGTACGTAATATATACACAGAAGACAAACTACCCAATAAACAATTAGACAAAAGATTTGAATGAACTTTTCACAAAAGAAGACATATGAATGGTCAATATGCACATGAAATGATGTTCAACATCATTAGTAAGGAAATGCAAATTAAACCACAGTGAAATATAGTACATATCCACTAAGATAGCTAATATTAAATATTAGAGAGTCCATCAGTACAAAGTGTTATTGAGGATGTGCTACAATTGGACCTTGTACAATGATGGTCAAAATATAAAATGGTACAACCACTTTGGAAGAGTGTCAACTGTCATATAACCTGTCATATAACTCAACCATTTTAGCCCTAGGTATTTACACAAGAGAAATGTGTCTACCTAAAAACTTGTATTCAAATGTTTACAGCAGCTTTATTTACAATAGTGAACAACTGGAAACAATGTCCATCAACAGGTGAATGGATAAACAAATTATGAAATACATTCATAAAATGGAATATTACTCTTCAATAAAAAGGAGACAACTGGGACTTCCCTGGTGGCCCAGTGGTTAAGAATCTGCCTGCCAATGCAGGGGACACGGGTTCAATACCTGGCCTGGGAAGATCCCACATGCTGCAGAGCAACTCAGCCTGTGCACCACAACTACTGAGCCTGCGCACCTAGAGCCTGTGCTCTGCAACAAAAGCCACTGCAATGAGAAGCCCACGCACCACAATGAAGAGTAACCGCTGCTCGCCACAACTAGAGAAAGCCCATGCACAGCAATGAAGACCCAATGCAGTCAAAAATAAACAAATAAATTTATTTTTTAAAAAAGAGACAACTACTGATACACATGACATGAATGAATCACAAAATTATTCTGAAAAAAGCAAGACACTAGTCCATAGTGTGTGAAATTCTAGAAAATACTAATTTATAATGACTGAGAGCACATCAGTGGTTGCCTGGGGCCAGGAGTGAAGGGAAAGGATGAACTTCACAGGGTTATAGGGGACTCCTAAAGGTGATAGAAATTTTCTGTGTTGATGGTGATTTCAGGAGCATGTACATCTGTCAGAACTCATTTAATATACTTTAAAATGAGTATAGTTATTGTATGTGAATTCTTTCTCAATAAAATTGAAAAAATAATGTTTATTGATTTTAGGCAGGAAAGCATCAAAGTGTGCACGATTTCCTCAAGTTCTTACTATTCCACAGAGTTATGCTTAGGGCCAGGCATAGTGAGGCCATTCCCCCAAAAGGCTCCAATTGAGGGTCCCTGCTCTTGTACTGTTGTCTATATTTATAAGGTATGAGGAAAGGGGAATCAATGAGCATTAATTAGTTACATGACTATGGGGGCTTTCTTGTCTTGTCAGAAACAGCTTTGTTCAAAAGGGGAAGCCGGAACTTCCCTGGCGGTCCAGTGGTTAAGACTTTGCCTTCCAATGCAGGGCATGCAGGTTCGATCCTTGGTCGGGGAGCTAAGATCCCACATGCCTCGAGGCCAAAAAATCAAAACATAAAACAGAAGCAATGTTGTAACAAACTCAATAAAGACTTCAAAAATGTTCCACATAAAAATAAAAAAATCCAAAAGGGGAAGCCTCTTGAGGTCAGTTACTGGTATCTGTTGAACTAGTTTTGATTTGCTGAGCTATCTATTTGCTAAGCTACTAAAAGCATTGTAGTGGGAGAGATGAGGCTTCAGGGCAGGTGGATTTGTCCCTTTTCAACTTGGTAGAACTAGGTACGTCTAAAGGTAGGGGCAAATGTAGGTCTGGAAAAAAATAGGATTGGTTAAAAGTGCATAGGACTTTGATTACCAGCTCTCCTCCCGTACTACAGCAGATAACTGGAGGTTTACTTTCTGCACAATTGAGGACTGAATGAGATTCTGCTCTGAAAATACAGAGATTGAGTGAAAGTCTGCATTGTAAAAATCTAAATACTGATTCAAGAGATCCCCTCCAGCTCTATTCTCTTCCCCATATGCATGCAGGAGCCCAGTGCACCTGTTATGTAGACTGGAGAATTCCTCTACAGGGAAGCTAACTAGTATAGGATGAAAAAACTCTGGCATTTATAATGGCCCCACTAGTTCACCACGCTGAAGCTCACTAGTCAACAATCTTTAGATTCACGTACACAAAACTTCCAGTCAGAATATTTGTACTTCATCTTTAATATGAACAGACAGCCAAGAACCAAACAGAAAAATGCAAATTGGAACAACCAAGTAATGCAGGGAATAGAAGAAAACTTAAAAAGAAGTATAATTAGGTGGGGCTAATGGCAGATTCTGGGAGGGCTCACACTGAGTACTTCCCAGAAATTCTGCCAGTGTCCTTGTCCCCACGGTGAGCCACAGCCACCCCCCCCCTCTGCAGAAGACCCTCCAACACTAGCAGGATGGACACCAACCTCCAAACTTCATTCATATGTTGAACCTGAAGACAGTTGACACACCAAGAGAATCTGACAGAACGTCCTCACATGAGGGACTCCTGGTGAAATCAGTTTGTGGAAACAGTCACAGTGCATCAAGAAACCTTTACTATTCACAGAAAGATAGACGAGATGAAAAGGCAGAGGGATATGTACCAGATGAAGGAACAAGATAAAACTCCAGAAAAACTACTAAATGAAGTGGAGACAGGCAACCTTCCAGAAAAATAATTCAGAATAATGGAAGTGAAGATGATCCAGGACCTCGGAAAAAGAATGGAGGCAAAGATCGAGAAAATGCAAGAAATGTTTAACAAAGACCTAGAAGAACTAAAGAACAAACAAACAGAGATGAACAATACAATAACTGAAATGAAAACTACACTAGAAGGAATCAATAGCAGAATAACTGAGGCAGAAGAACGGATAAGTGACCTGGAAGACAGAATGGTGGAATTCAGTGCTGCAGAGCAGAATAAAGAAAAAAGAATGAAAAGAAATGAAGACAGCCTAAGAGACCTCTGGGAAAACATTAAACGCAACAACATTCGCATTATAGGGGTCCCAGAAGGAGAAGATAGAGAGAAAGGACCCGAGAAAATATTTGAAGAGATTATAGTCGAAAACTTCCCTAACATGGGAAAGGAAATAGCCACCCAAGTCCAGGAAGCACAGCGAGTCCCATACAGGATAAACCCAAGGAGAAACACGCTGAGACACATAATAATCAAATTGGCAAAAATTAAAGACAAAGAAAAATTATTGAAATCAGCAAGGGAAAAATGACAAATAACATACAAGGGAACTCCCATAAGGTTAACAGCTGATTTCTCAGCAGAAACTCTACAAGCCAGAAGGGAGTGGCATGATCTACTTAAAGTGATGAAAGGGAAGAACGTACAACCAAGATTACTCTACCTGGCAAGGTTCTCATTCAGATTCAATGGAGAAATCAAAAGCTTAACAAGCAAAAGCTAAGAGAATTCAGCACCACCAAACCAGCTCTACAACAAATGCTAAAGGAACTTCTCTCTAACTGGGAAGCACAAGAGAAGAAAAGGACCTACAGAAACAAACCCAAAACAATTAAGAAAATGGTCAGAAGAACATACATATCGATAATTACCTTAAACCTGAATGGATTAAATGCTCCCACCAATAGAACACAGGCTTGCTGAATGGATACAAAAACAAGACCCATATATATGCTGTCTACAAGAGACCCACTTCAGACCTAGAGACACATACAGACTGAAAGTGAAGGGATGGAAAAAGATATTCCATGCAAATGGAAATCAAAAGAAAGCTAGAGTAACAATACCCATATCCGATAAAGTAGACTTTAAACTAAAGACTGTTACAAGAGACAAGGAAGGACACTACATAATGATCAACAGATCAATCCAAGAAGAAGATACAACAATTATAAATATATATGCACCCAACACAGGAGCACCTCAATACATAAGGCAACTGCTAACAGCTGTAAAAGAAGAAATCGACAGTAACACAATAATAGTGGGGGACTTTAACACCTCACTTACACCAATGGACAGATCATCCAAAATGAAAATAAATAAGGAAACAGAAGCTTTAAATAACACAATAGACCAGATAGATTTAATTGGTATTTATAGGACATTCCATCCAAAAACAGCAGATTACACTTCCTTTTCAAGTGCTCACGGAATATTCTCCAGGATAGATCACATCTTGGGTCACAAATCAAGCCTCAGTAAATTTAAGAAAATTGAAATCATATCAAACATCTTTTCTGACCACAATGCTATGAGATTAGAATTGAATTACGGGGGAAAAACGTAAAACACACAAACACATGAGGGCTAAACACTATGTTAGTAAATAACCAAGAGATCACTGAAGAAATCAAAAAATACCTAGAGACAAATGACAATAAAAACATGACGATCCAAAACCTATGGGATGCAGCAAAAGCAGTTCTAAGAGGGAGGTTTATAGCTATACAAGCCTACCTCAAGAAACAAGAAAAATCTCAAATAAAGCATCTAACCTTACACCTAAAGGAACTAAGGAAAGAAGAACAAACAAACCCCAAAGTTAGCAGAAGGAAAGAAATCATAAAGATCAGAGCAGAAATAAATGAAATAGAAACAAAGAAAACAATAGCAAAGATCAATAAAACTAAAAGCTGGTTCTTTGAGAAGATAAACATTAGCTAGACTCATCAAGAAAAAGAGGGAGAGGACTCAAATCAATAAAATTAGAAATGAAAAAGAAGTTACAACAGACACTGCAGAAATACAAAACATCCTAAGAGACTACAACAGGCAACTCTATGCCAATGAAATGGACAACCTGGAAGAAATGGACAAATTCTTAGAAAGGTATAACCTTCCAAGACTGAACCAGGAAGAAACAGAAAATATGAACAGACCAATCACAAGTAATGAAATTGAAAATGTGATGAAAAATCTTCCAACAAACAAAAGTCCAGAACCAGATGGTTTCACAGGTGAATTCTATCAAACATTTAGAGACGAGCTAACACCCATCCTTCTCAAACTCTTCCAAAAAATTGCAGAGGAAGGAACACTCCCAAACTCATTCTATGAGGCCACCATCACCCTGATACCAAAACCAGACAAAGATACTACAAAAAAAGAAAATTACAGGCCAATATCACTGATGAATATAGATGCGAAGATCCTCAACAAAATACTAGCAAACAGAATCCAAAAACACATTAAAACGATCATATACCATGATCAAGTGGGATTTATCCCAGGGATGCAAGGATTCTTCAATATACATAAATCAATCAGTGTGATAAACCATATTGACAAATTGAAGAATAAAAACCATATGATCATCTCAATAGACACAGAAAAAGCTTTTGACAAAATTCAACACCCATTTATGATAAAAACTCTCCAGAAAGTGGGCATAGAGGGAACCTACCTCAATATAATAAAGGCCATATATGAGAAACCCACAGCAAACGTCATTCTCAATGGTGAAAAACTGAAAGCATTTCCTCTAAGATCAGGAACAAGAAAAGGATGTCCACTCCCACCACTGTTATTCAACACAGTTTTGGAAGTCCTAGCCATGGCAATCAGAGAAGAAGAAGACATAAAAGGAATACAAATTGGAAAAGAAAAAGTAAAACTGTCACTGTTTGCAGATGACATGATACTATAAATAGAGAATCCTAAAGATGCTACCAGAAAACTACTAGAGCTAATCAATGAATTTGGTAAAGTTGCAGGATACAAAATTAATGCACAGAAATCTCTTGCATTCCTATACACTAATGATGAAAGATCTGAAAGGGAAACTAAGGAAGCACTCCCATTTACCACTGCTACAAGAAGAATAAAATACCTAGGAATAAACCTACCTAGGGAGACAAAAGACCTGTATACAGAAAACTATAAGACACAGATGAAAGAAATTAAAGATGATACCAACAGATGGAGAGATATACCATGTTCTTGGATTCGAAGAATCAATATTGTGAAAATGACTCTACTACCCAAAGCAATCTACAGATTCAATGCAATCCCTGTCAAATTACCAATGGCATTTTTTACGGAACTAGAACAAAGTAATCTTTAAATTTGTATGGAGCCACAAAAGACCCCGAATAGCCAAAGCAGTCTTGAGGGAAAAAAATGGAGCTGGAGGAATCAGACTCCTTGACTTCAGGCTATACTACAAAGCTACAGTAATCAAGACAATATGGTACTGGCACAAAAACAGAAACATAGATCAGTGTAACAATATAGAAAGTCCAGAGATAAACCCATGCATCTATAGTCAACTAATGTATGACAAAGGAGGCAAGGATATACAATGGAGAAAAGACAGTCTCTTCAATAAGTGGTGCTGGGAAAACTGAACAGCTACATGTAAAAGAATGAAATTAGAACACTCCCTAACACCATAATGAAAAATAAACTCAAAATGGGTTTGAGACCTAAATGTAAGACCGGACACTATAAAACTCTTAGAGGAAAACATAGGAAGAACACTCTTAGACATAAATCACAGCAAGATCTTTTTTGATCCATCTCCTAGAGTAATGGAAATAAAAACAAAAATAAACAAATAGGACCTAATGAAACTTAAAAGCTTTTGCACAACAAAGGAACCCATAAACAAGACCAAAAGACAACCTGCAGAATGGGAGAAAATATTTGCAAACGAATCAACGGACAAAGGATTAATCTCCAAAATATATAAACAGCTCATGCAGCTCAATATTAAAGAAACAAACAACCCAATCCAAAAATGGGCAGAAGACCTAAATAGACATTTCTCCAAAGAAGACATATTGATGTCCAAGAAGCACATGAAAAGCTGCTGAACATAACTAATTATTAGAGAAATGCAAATCAAAACTGCAATGTGGTATCATCTCACACCAGTTAGAATGGGCATCATCAGAAAATCTACAAACAACAATGCTGGAAAGGGTGTGGAGAAAAGGGAACCCTCTTGCACTGTTGATGGGAATGTAAATTGATACAGCCACTATGGAGAACAGTATGGAGGTTCCTTAAAAAACTAAAAATAGAATTACCATATGATCCAGCAATCCCACTACTGGGCATTTACCCAGAGAAATCCATAATTCAAAAAGACACATGCACCCCAATGTTCATTGCAGCACTGTTTACAATAGCCAGGTCATGGAAGCAACCTAAATGCCCATCGACAGATGAATGGATAAAGAAGTTGTGGTCCGTATATACAATGTAATATTACAGCCATAAAAAGGAATGAAATTGGGTCATTTGTTGAGACATGGATGGATCTAGAGACTGTCATACAGAGTGAAGTAAGTCAGAAAGAGAAAAATATTGTATATTAATGCATGTATGTTGAACCTAGAAAAATGGTTCAGATGAACCAGTTTGCAGGGCAGAAGTTGAGACACAGATGTAGAGACCAAGCTTATGGACACCAAGGGGGGAAAGCTATGGGGGCATGGCGATGGTGGAGTGATGAACTGGGCGATTAGAATTGACATGTGTACACTGATGTGTATAAAATTGATGACTAATATGAACCTGCTGTATAAAAAAATAAAATTCAAAAATTAAAAGAAAATAAAGAACTATAATTAATGTCCTCAGAGAGATGAGAACATATTTTAATCCTTGAACAACAAGCGGCTGTAATAAAGAATTTTTCCTAACAACAGTTTGGAAATTAAAATGTAATTTAAAAAATTAAAAATTAAATCAAATAGTTGGAATATTGTTAATTTTTTTCCAGAAAATAGAATAAGATGACAAAGAGATTTTATTATTTTATTTTATATTATTTATTTATTTTTGGCTGTGTTGGGTCTTTGTTGCTGCCCGCCAGCTTTCTCTAGTTGTGGCGAGCAGGGGCTACTCTTCGTTGCGGTGCACAGGCTTCTCTTTGCGGTGGCTTTTCTTGTTGCGGAGCATGGGCTCTAGGCACATGGGCTTCACTAGTTGCAGCACGTGGTCTCAGTAGTTGTGGCTCACAGGCTCTAGAGCACAGGCTCAGTAGTTGTGGCGCACGGGCTTAGTTGCTTCGTGGCATGTGGGATCTTCCTGGACCAGGGATCGAACCCGTGTGCCTTGCATTGGCAGGCGGATTCTTAACCACTGCGCCACCAGAGAAGCCCCAACAAAGAGATTTTAAAATAGAAAAGATAAAACAACTAGAGTATCCATTCAGGTTGTACAACATTCACATAATAGGAGTATTAGGAAGAGGGAAGAGAGAAACAGAGGAAAAGTAATAATTTATTAAAAATTCTTTTTTTATTGAGATTTAATTGACATTGTGTTTCATGTGTACAATATAATGATTTGATATGTGTGTATATTATGAAGTGATCATCACAGTAAATCTAGCAAATATGTCCAGCACCATACATAGTTACAATTTTTTTTCTTAAGATGAGAACTTTTAAGATTTACTCTCTTAACAACTTTCAAATACGCTATACAGCATTATTAGCGACAGTCACCAGGCTGTACATTTCATTCACAGGGCTTATGTATTGTATGAGTAGAAGTCCATAACTTTTGACCATCATCACCCATTTTGTCCACGTCCCACCCCCCACCTCTGACAACCACCAATCTGTTCTCTGTATCTATGAGTCTGTTTTTTTGTTTTAGGTTCCACATATAAGAAATAATTTTAAAAAACATTTTTTTTTAGTGAGGGGTGGTGGGAGAGATAAATCAGGAGTTTGGGATTCACATATACACACTACTGTATGTAAAATAGATAAACAAGGACCTGCTGTATAGCACAGGGAACTATATTCAATGTCTTGTAGTAATCTATAATGGAAAGGAATCTGAGAAAGAAATGTATATATATATATGTATATATATATTTGTTGTTGTTGTTCCTAATACTATTTTATTTTTCCTTGATCAACTATTGCAGCATTTTGCAAATTTTGTTTGTCTGTTCAGAAAAGCAATTTTTGGTTTTGTTGATCTTTTATTGTTTCTTTGTTTTCTATTCCATTAATTCCTGTGTTTATTTTTATTTGGCTTCTTCTAGTTTCTTTGGGTTTTCTCTGTTCTTTATACAATTTGTCTGCATTAATTTTTGAATCTTTTAACACATGCATATGAAGTTATAATTTTTTCTCTTAAATGCTGCATTAATACATTCACCAAGTCTTGAAATCTTGTGTTTTCATTGCCATTTAGTTGCAAATATTTGTAACCCATCATGATTTTTTTTGTCCTTGAATTATTAAGGAGATTTAAAAAAAAATTTCCAAATGTATAAAAGAGGAATGACAGTTGTTCTCATATTTTATATTATGTGGGTCATTGTGTTATATACAAATGTGTTTATAAATCATTTGTAGTTTGCTAGTGTGTATTTTTGTTTATTGTGAGTCTTTCTTTTGATATGGGCTACTTAGGTTTATTATTATAAATAAAATATATCCTGGGACCTTCCTGGTGGCACAGTGGTTAAGAATCCACCTGCCAATTCAGGGAACCCAGGTTTGAGTCCTGGTCTGGGAAGAAGCCACATGCCATGGAGCAACTAAGCTCACACTCCACAACTACTGAGCCTGCGTGCCACAATTACTGAAGCCCATGCACCTAGAGCCCATGCTCCTCAACAAGAGAAGCCACTGCAGTGAGAAGCCTGTGCACTGCAATGAAGAGCAGCCCCCGCTTTCCGCAACTAGAGAAAGCCTGCACACAGCAATGAAGACCCAATGCAGCCAAAAATAAATAAATTAACTAATTAAAAAATAAAATAAAATACATCCAAACATCTTAGAATTTCCTTCTGCCCTCTTACTTTGTGATTTATATTTACCAGACTTCCTTTTTTGTTCTTTTTTCTATTTTTCTGCCTTGGATTAAATAATTTTTCTTAATGATGTCCTTTCCTTTGTACTAATTTGAAAAGTATACATTCTATTTTTGTTCTCTGAATGATCAATATTAAATTTTTTATAACTGTTTTGATACATAGATATAATTACAATTCTATTTTTAATGTGCATACTAAACAAAATTTAATCTCTACCATTACTTGTAAATATTAGAAGGAAATTTAATACATGAACTTCAGTCGTACCCATCCTCTATGTTACTGTCTAAAGATTTCATTCCACTTTTTTGGCGGGAGGGACTCAACTGATCTCACCTTATTTTTAAACCTCTATATTTAGTCGTTAGTGTGGCTTTACCACATATACTCATTACTATTTCTGTTGACCCATATTTACTGCTTTTTAATTATCTTTGCTTCTTGCATCTAAGTTCTTTCTGGATCCAATTACCTTTCCTTTAAGTAAATCCTTTAGTAGTTTTTAAATTTTTTTTAACATCTTTACTGGAGTATAATTGCTTTGCAGTGGTGTGTTAGTTTCTGCTTTATAACAAAGTGAATCAGTTATACATATGCATATATCCCCATATCTCCTCCCTCTTGCACCTCCCTCCCACCCTCCCTATCCCACCCCTCTAGGTGGTCACTGAGCTGAGCTGATCTCCCTGTGCTATGCGGCTGCTTCCCACTAGCTGTCTATTTTACATTTGATAGTATAAGTCCATGCCACTCTCTCACTTCGTCCCAGCTTACCCTTCCCCCTCTCCGTGTCCTCAAGTCCATTCTCTACGTCTGCGTCTTTATACCTGTCTAGTATTTCTTTAATAAAGATCTGAATGTTAAGTTCAGTTATTTTTATTTTGTTATTGTTATTCAGTGATGTTTTAGATGGTTGTAGAATTCAAGATTGACAGTTATTTTCCATCAGTAACTTGAAGGTATGTCTATTGTCTTCTGACTTTTAATATTGCTGCTGGGAAGTCTGCTCTTGATTTAATATTGATCCTTTATAAGGTAAATCCATCCTTTGTCTCTGGTTGCTTTAAAATTCTTCACTTTGGTATATGTTGATTTTATTACTCTAAGTGCAGTTTTATATTTATTCATCTCATAATATCAGAAGTTGGAGTATAATTTCACTCAAAGAACGTATGTCTTACCTCAGTTCTGGGAAGTTATAAGCTATTGTTTTCAAATAGCAAATTGTTTTCAAATTGCCTTTATCTTCCTTGGCTGCGTTCTGCATAATATCCTCAGATCTGTCTTCTAGTTTGCAAATTTTCTTCAAATATGCCTAATGTGCTGTTAAACTTGTCCTAGAAGTTTTCAATTTCAGGGATAATATTTTTCATTTTGCAAGTTCTGTTTGCTTCTTTCATACCTGTTTGTTCTTTTTTCATTACCTTAGTTTTTCATTATGTATTTTAGCCTATCTTAGCTCTTTAAGTAAGCATGTTTTAAATTATTATAGTCTCTTTCAGATTGTTCTGGTATTTCAGATTCTTAATAGGCCAGTCCTCCTGTTTGTTGTGTCTGCTGACTGTTCTCCATACTGTAAGGAAGAAACATACATTGTATCCGCATGTGATTTGTAGTTTTTGTTTGTGTGCTCATCTTCAGCACGGATTATTTTTATGTGTGCATATGAGGAAATTTCATGTGTACTGGTTTGCAGAAGTAGAATTACTCGGAAGGGATACCTGAAGTTTAGGTTTCTCACGAGAGACGTTTTTTCTTCTCTTATCCAGAGCCCCAGGAGTAGACATGCTTCACTTTCTTGGAGTTGTGGACAGAGATTTTATGTGTCCATTTCACTGAGAGTGTAGCTCTTCTCAGGCTGTAATTGCATTCTCAGCTTTCACCTCTGTACCTATATCAGCATTAAATTTCCAATCTTTATCCTTTATATTTAGTCTCTAATATATATATGTATAATATATAATATATTCATATATATAAAATTTCAGATACAGATATGGATATCTAGATAGATATATAGATATATACCTTCATAGGTATACCTATATAGATATCTATATCTATATCTGAAATCTTTCCAAATAGCTTTTTGTCAGCTTTTGAGATTACCCTGGCTATAAATTGCTGATAAGGCTTTTCTTTTGCATAGGTTTTGAACTGAACTATGTACTTGAAACTTTTATTTGTTATATTTTTATCAAGCATTTTATGTGTTCATAGCATTTTGTCTGCTTGTAAAATTGCTTGTTAAAGTTTGTAAAAACTTTAACCTATGCTGCTGAAAACAGAAAGCTAATTTCTTTTTATGTTTTTCTGTTTGTCTTATTTTACTGTAAGAGTTTGAAAGCTAGATATCCTATTTTTAATGTAACTCATGGTCACCATAATGATTTCCATAAGCATTTTCAAATGTTTATTCATTTACTTTTGTTTAACAAAATTAATAGCAAAGTAATTTTTAAATTTCTCATTATGGAAGAATAGTGCTTATTCCCTCCATGTTGTGTATCCTAGTAATCATTAGTATAAAATGTGAACTTATATACTTCATTTTTACTTTTTATTCTGTTTTCCTTCTGTTGTAGTAACATTAAAAAATCTTACAACATTTTTTCATGTGTTTTAGAAAACCCATCCTTTTTCATTTTTACCCTCAGGTTTCCCACTCCTGAGTTCTTAATTTTATTTGTCCATGTTCTGGAACATTTCTTTGAGTAATTCAGAAAACATGGCTAGATGGTATATTTACTTAGTTCTTACATATCTAGGAATGTCTCTTGGCTTCACAAGTGAACAACAGTTTACCAGGCTATAAAATTCTTAGGACATTGTGTTAGGTAGGTTCAAGCCAACTGCTGAAATAAAGAGGTCCAAAGTTACAGATCAAATAAGATAGAAATTGAATTCTCTGTAATCTAAGACTTACTATGTAACAGCAATCAATCTAGGCCTGATAGATGGCTTTGTTCCACGGGGCCATCTAAGCTGGTGGGGCCACATATATCATCACATCATTTGGCTTCCATTTCTGTGTCCAAGGTGGATGCTGCAGTTGGCATTGTTTTTTAGCCAGTGGGAAGGGGAAAGAGGAAGTCCATTGCAAGTAGATTTACATGTAAGATAATGATCCATAAGTTTTATACAGCACTTATATTCATATTCTGTTGTCTCAGGTTTGGCACATAACTACACCACTCTTAAGGGAGGCTGAACTTTGTTGAAGTTACTTTCTTTGTTTGAGTCCTTATTCTTTCTTTCTTGCTCCCCTCCTCCCTCCCTTTGAAATGTTAATTCATGCCATTTTCAATTTTTCTTTAAAATGGAAGTTTTATTTTTTAAAAATTTTCTCTTTTTTTCAGACACTTTAAAAAATATAAATTTATTTATTTTTGACTGAGTTGGGTCTTTGTTGCTGTGTGCAGGCTTTCTCTAGTTGCGGCAAGTGGGGCTTACTCTTCATTGTGGCTCACAGGCTCTAGGCGCATCGGCTTCAGTAGTTGTGGCACATGGGCTTAGTTGCTCTGCAGCATGTGGGATCTTCCCAGACCAGGGCTTGAACTCGTGTCTCCTGCATTGGCAGGCAGATTTTTAACCACTGCATCACTTCCAGTTCCCTAAATTGGAAGTTTTATATCTTAATTTTATGTATTCATTTTATATCAAGGATATTAACTCTCTGTCATGTTTCTGGAAAATCTTTTTTTAAACAATTTTGATATTTGCCTTTTAAATCTGTATATCATGTTTTTAGTACTTTTCCTTTTTAGTACCTTTCCTTCCCTTTATTCATATAGTTTATATTCTAACATATAGATTAATTTCTTCTCTTATATTGACTTAATAATTATTACATCTAACTACCTTTATACAAATGTATGGCCTTTCATTACAACTCTTTGCCTGTTCCCATTAGCTGTCTTTAATAGCTGAAAAACTTTTATATCATCACCAGGGAGCTTATAGAAGATACTGATATCAGAGCTTAAGGAAAATGATGGCTTTGCCTAGGTGCCCTCCTCTAGAGTTGATGTAGATTAAGTTGCCTAGAGTGGCTTCCTCTATAGTGAATGTAAGTTAGACACTGTGGTTTAACAAAGAGAACCCCAGAAAAGTAGCTGAGGTCATTGAAAGAACAGATAATTAGCTGCCATAATTTCAATGAGGGATTTTACATGCCTTATTGTAGAAAATATGTTTGGATTATTTGTATAGGATTTTAGAAGTAGCTTTAATGTGTAATTACCTTAAAAGTCAGTTTGTTAACTAGGAAATGAGAGATAAATAACTTAGTTGCTAATATTGTTTTTGAAGGGAGAAATTCAGAAATTATATTTTTTGAGAAGTTAAAGGAAGACAGTATTCCTGCTCCTCGCTCTGTCGGCAATATTAAAATCAACTTTACCCCTCGAGTATTCCCAACTGCTCTCCGGGAATCACAGGTAGCAGCAGAAGAGGAGGTTGGTATACTTGCTGTTAGTTACAGTGACCACAATGAAAATATTTTTTATTCCATATATTGAAACTGTTACTGGGTCTGAATTTTTAAACTATTCATTAGGCTAAAGATATTACTTCATGAAAAAATTTAATATTTCCTTTTGAGAAAAATATATTTTACAGGATTTTTATTTCTTTTTTGGCTCCAGAATGCTGATGAGAAAACACTGGTTTAATATCCAGTGTTTTTGCTTATCCCAGGAGATAAAATGTTGCATGTGCATTTATTTTATCAAATACATCATTTTCCATAATAGATTTGTAAACTTTGGGTCAGTGTATGTCACGGTAAGAAAAGATTTGTAAATTTATTATTTTATTACAATTAATTATTAATATCAAGTATTTCTAATGTGACATTTGGCATTAATATCTTTCATTCATTTATAAATTCCTGAGCTCTGGGATTTTGAATATTGTATATTTAGTTGTGTAAGCACTAAGAACTGCTTTTTTTTTTTTTTTTACTGTAAGGTGTGAACTGATACCTCAATTGAAAAGTTGTGGAAATAATTGACTCTCCTTAAGATATAATGACACTTAATAAATATTAATTTTTTTCTTATTATTAACAGCATATTTCTATATTTTATTATTTATAAAAGTATCTCTGTAACTATAAAATTATAATTTTAAAAATCATTTATATATTTTTATAATGTAAAATATATATATATACATTATAAACAAGAAAAATAAAACAATATTCACGTGAACTCCCAGAAATTTGGATGAAATTTGGACTAGAAATTTTTATACATTTGATCTTAATCAGCTAGTGAAGTTTAAAAAAAAGCTTAAAGATGTATAAAAACTAGAAGTGTAAAATCACCACCACCAATTATTTTATCAGTCTGCTCAGACTGCTATAACAAAGTGGACCCATAGACTGGGTGGCTTAAAGAACAGGCAATTACTTCTCACAGTTCTGGAGGCTGGGAAGTCCAAGGTCAGGACGCTGGGGTGGGGTGGGGTGCCAGCATGCCCTCTGGTCTCTTCCTCTTCTTATAAGGACACTAATCTTACGATGGGAATCTCATCCTCATAACCTCATCCAAGCGTAATTATCGCCCAAAGGCCCCATCTCCAAATACCATCACATTGGTGATTAGGGCTTCAACATACGAATTTTGGAGGACACAAACATTCAGTCCATAACAAATAGTATTTCCATCTTGTATAGGAAGATGGAAAATCTAAAAGTAACTTTTAATAAAACAAGACTTTTGTGTCCTTCATTAAACTTCATTCTCATTTCAGTGGCTACATAAACAAGCAGAGGCACGAAGAGCAATGAATACTGACATTCCTGAACTTTGTGATTTAAAAGAAGAGGAAAAGAACCCAGAATGGTTGAAGGACAAAGGAAAGTAAGTTGTTTGAACTCTGCCCATGAGATTGATAATAAATTTGTGTAGATATTAATACATATTTTCTAGTTATCTTGACATGTGTGTGTGTGAGTTTGGGGGAGAAATAATGCAAATATGCCAATTCTGTAGGTAGTGCTTCCATATTTAAAAAGTCAGATCTTATAACAAATAAGACTCTCATTTTTATTGCTTTTGTATTTATATGTCATGGAAATGAAAAATATCACGTCTTTTGGATTGCTTATCAAAATCCCTTTTTAAATCACTTAACATTTAACATAAGTCCTTCATACTACTTCCCTTAAAATCATGGTTCTTTGGGGACTTCCCTGATGGCACAGTGGTTGGGAGTCCGCCTGCCAGTGCAGGGGACATGGGTTCGAGTCCTGGTCCAGGGGGATCCCACATGCCGCGGAGCAACTAAGCTCGTGCGCCACGGCTGCTGAGCCTGTGCTCTAGGGCCCATGAGCCACGGCTGCTGAAGCCCGTGTGCCACAACTGCTGAGACCCCAGTGCCTGGAGCCCGTGCTCCGCAACAAGAGAAGCCACAGCAATGAGGAGTCTGCACAACGCAACGAAGAGTGGCCCCCGCTCCCCACAACTAGGGAGGGGCCTGTGTGCAGAAACAAAGACCCAACACAGCCAAAAATAAATAATAAATAAATTTATTAGAAAAAAAATCATGGTTCTTTAAAACTAGAGCTACTTTGGTTAGTCATATCCATCTTTAAAAGATTATCAAATTATCCTATAAATTACCAATTTATATACAGACAGTCCTTTTATTTATTTATATGTGGCTCTATGTGTAAACTTTTAGACAGTTAACAACAATGAATTCTGCTATATTCTGTGGTAATTCGAGTTCATATTTTGAGGCAATTTTGTAGATATTATTTATCTCATTTTATACACTTTTGTATTATTTTCCTATTGCTGCCATAGCAAACTACCACAAACTTAGTGGCTTAAAACAATACAAATTTATTATCTTATACTTCTGGAGGTCAGAAGTCTAAAATGGATTTTTCTGGGCTAAAATTAAGATATCAGTTGCAATGCTTCTGGAGGCTGTAAGGGAGAATCTATTTTCTTGGGTTTTCCAGCTTTGAGACTGCCCACATTCCTTGGCTTATGGCCCCCAACCAGCAGTTGCGTCACTCTGAACTTTGCTTCCATAGTCATCTCTCCTTGTCTGACTCTGGCTCTCCTGCCTCCCTCTTTCTTTTATAAGTGCCGTTGTGATTACATTAGTCCCACTTGTATAATCCAGGATAATCTCCTACTGCAAGATCCTTAACTTAATCACATCTACAAGCTTCTTTCTAACTAGCCATTTTAGTTAATATATTCACAGGTTTTGGGGATTAGGATGTGGACATCTTTGGTGGGGAGATTTAGCTGTCTAACCACAAAATCTGTGTTTTTCTTTTCTCATCTTCTCTCTGTTCATCCTTGGTCTTTTCTCGTATCTGATAACAACACCAGAGATTAATTTGTGGAGTTGAGCTGGAGTTAACAATTTTTCTGAAGTTCAGAAGCCTGGGGCTGACAAGTTTGTTCCTCTTACTCCCAACAAAAATCCCCTCTCCTTCTTCTCCATCTATTAAACCATTAAATAAATATCTGTTGATTACTTGCGGTTTGTCAGACTGTAGGCTAGGCTCTGAGCTACAGAGATCAGTAGAGAAGAGGGACATATACAAGTACTTATAACACTGTGTGGGAAGTACAATACATAGAAAGAACAAGGTAAAATGAGAGTACAGAAGAGGGGCACCTAACCTTAAAGGAAGAAAGGTAGTTTCAGGAAGAGCTTCCTAAAGAATATAGCACCTGAGCTCCTCTTAATGATAAGTAGGAGTTTCAGGAGGAAGGACAGAAAGGCAATAGCAGAGGAGACAGTATGAGCGAAAGCTCAGAGACAAGAATACTGTGATATATATGTCAGGAACTGGGTAGTTTATTGCTTGCTAAAACATAAATTTGGTGCTAGGAATAATGCCAAATGAACCTAGAAAAATAGGCAGTGGCCTTGTGTTATTCTTACATTTTATTCTGTAAGGTGGGGAAAAATGTGTTGCAGAAACTATGGCAGAGGTCTTGAACCATTATGACATTGTTATAGGGTGAAGAGGAGAGCAGTGTGAGAAATATTCAGGAGGTAAAATAGGGAGGACTTCTTGAGTGATTGTTGGGGGGTGAGAGAAGAGTAGTTGTGGGCGACTTTGGGTTTCTAGTTTCAATGATTGATTATATGATGCTACCAACTGAATTAGAGAACTCTAGAAGAGGGCCATTTAGGAGGGAATGTAGGTAAGTTCAGTTTTGAATATGTTGAGTTTGAGCTGCCTCTTGGTCAGTCTGGCTGACAGTGTCCAGCAAGTTTGAAACTCAGGGGAGAGGCCAACAGTGTATTATGGATTTGGAGGTTATCAGCATTTACGTAGCAGTTGATTTACAAGAGTAGGTGAGATATCTGAAAAGAGCACGTAGACCAGAGGAGTAGTGGCCTAAGGATAAAACCCTGTGACCTACCAACATTTGAAGACCTGGTAAAATAAAGGAGTACACAAAAATACTCCCAGAAGCCAATGGAATAGAAACTTTCAGAGTTTTTGTTTTGTTTTGTTCTTCTTTAAGAATAGAAAAGGTTTGAATAGATGTGCAGATGAGACAGAGGAGGTGGCTGACCTGTCCTCGAGTTTCTCCTCGAGGAGAAAATTGGGTCAAGGCCAAAGGTAGATGGCTTATCCCGATTTTGTTTTTGTTTTTCCTCTTGTTAAAAGTTGCATTCATTTTTACACTTTATGATAAAGATACATCTTTTGAAAAAAATTTACACTGCACATCAATTCAAAGTCCCTCTTGGTTTTTTTGTTTTTTGTTTTTTTTTTAACATCTTTATTATAAGTGCTTTACAATGGTGTGTTAGTGTCTGGTTTATAACAAAGTGAATCAGTTATACATATACATATGTTCCCATATCTCTTCCCTCTGGCATCCCCCTCCCTCCCACCCTCCTATCCCACCCCTCTAGGTGGTAACAAAGCTCCGAGCTAACCTCCCCGTGCTATGCGGCTGCTTCCCACTAGGTATCTACTTTATGTTTGGAAGTGTATATATGTCCATGCCACTCTCTCACTTTGTCACAGCTTACCCTTCCTCCTCCCCATATCATCAAGTCCATTCTCTAGTAGGTCTGTGTCTTTATTCCTGTCTTGCTACTAGGTTCTTCGTGACCTTTTTTTTTTTTCTTAGATTCCATATATATGTGTTAGCATACGGTATTTGTCTTTCTCTTTCTCACTTACTTCACTCTGTATGACAGACTCTAGCTCTATCCACCTCACTACAAATAACTCAATTTCGTTTCTTTGTATGGCTGAGTAATATTCCATTGTATATATGTGCCACATCTTCTTTATCCATTCATCTGTTGAATGGACACTTAGGTTGCTTCCATGTCCTGGCTATTGTAAATAGAGCTGCAATGAACATTTTGGTACTTGACTCTTTTTGAATTATGGTTTTCTCAGGGTATATGCCCAGTAGTGGGAGTGCTGGGTCATATGGTAGTTCTATTTTTAGTTTTTTAAGGAACCTCCATACTGTTCTCCATAATGGCTGTATCAATTTACATTCCCATCAACAGTGCAAGAGGGTTCCCTTTTCTCCACACCCTCTCCAGCATTTATTGTTTCTAGATTTTTTGATGGTGGCCATTCTGACTGGTGTGAGATGATATCTCATTGTAGTTTTGTTTTGTTTTTTTTTTTGCGGTACGCGGGCCTCTCATTGCTGTGGCCTCTCCCGTTGCGGAGCACAGGCTCCGGACGTGCAGGCTCAGTGGCCATGGCTCACGGGCCCAGCCCTCCACAGCATGTGGGATCTTCCTGGACCGGGGCACGAACCCCGGAAGGATTGGGGTGGGAGTTGGAGTCAGTTATGGCAGAACAGGAATAAGAAAGTGCAAAGGAATAGAGGGGGATGAGAGTAGCAAAGACCAGCAAATACGAACTTTCATGTGAGGACAAAGAAGAAGCATGCTTTTAGATCAGCCCAAAGATAGCAGGTTGATGGAGATGGTTAGAAAGTCCTTTGGCATAAGATGTTTTTGGTGCTGGGACTGGCTAAACATCTTAGACAGTGTTTGATCTGGTCTTATTTTTGATATAGTAATGCTGTGATTTCGATTTAAGTGTGGAAAGAGCAGATAAGATCATTGAGCTGAGGTTGGCATTTGACAAGTACAGCAAAAGACTCGTGTGTGTGTGTGTGTGTGTGTGTGTGTGTGTGTGTGTGACTGCTGGCGAAAGCAATGAATTGCCAGCAACCTCGTGCAAAAGTGTACTTGGTTGCAGTCAGGTGTGACTGGTAGATTGTAATCACTTCAGTCTGTTGTTTTTTGTACCTTTTTGCCTCACTGCCTCCAATTAGGTAGAATAAGAAAGAGAAGCAAAATAGGAGAAGAAAAGAGTTAAAAATGAGGAGAGATGGAAGAAAACTTAGTAACTAGTGACACCCAGGGAAACAAAGTACAGTTAATCATAGTGCCAAGTACAAACAGATAAAAGGAAAGGTACTAATTATTAGAGAGAAATGTATCCTCTCTGGAAATGTAATGCAGTACAAAAGACAGAAACAGACATAATAGAACCCATTCAGAAGCAGTGTTGAATTTAAGCCAAAAGATAAAATACTTTCATCTCCAGAGGCTTTGTTTCATGCTAGCCTTCTATATTTACACAGGCAAAAACAATCCAACTGTCCTTTATTGTTTTTAAACCCGTGGGTAGAAGTGGACAAGACTTCCAAAAGAGCAATAGTTTGAGAAAACTGTTTATGGGATTGTATCTACTCAAAAGAGACTCTTAGAAAAAGCCATAGAATGTTTTCGTTTTTTTAACCTAGCATTCTATTGCCAAGTCTTAGTTTTAAATGCCAAATCTACCTTTCAGGAAAATTTATAAGCTTAGGTAATTTTATTTGCTCATGAGAACATTTTACCGTTGGCAGTTAACATTGTACCAGATAGCTTTTTACTGAGAACATCTCACATAAAACAGAGTTTCTGTGCTCTAATTTATATATTCGCATGGTGTGTTGTTATTTAACAGCCTTACATGACTCAGAATCTGTAAATAATAGCTACCCTTCCAGTCACTTATAATCATATAAGGTTAGATGAATCGTTGTTCTGTCCCACTGATGTTACTTTGTGCTTGAGTTTTAGCATGCGTTTTTTTGGATACTCTCTTAACCCCAGTCTGAAAGTTCCTTCTTCCCCCACATTAGGACCACTTGAATGCCATCTGCATACCTCACTCTCTACAGCAAATTGTAATGTTAGATAGGAGGAAATTAAGGATATATAATTCTACAATCTAGCACCCAGCATCATATTACTGTTGTTACGTAAAATTACCTACATTAGTTCTAGTGTCTGAATTTTCTTTTTTTTTTTCTTGGCCTAAGTGTCAGATTTTATAGCCTGCCCAATACTCCAGTCCTTTTAAGACTGAGGCTCTGCTTTGCTTTTACTTATTCTCTTTCCACCCAAGTTAATTCTCTTCTGAACCCCAGATTTGTGTGTGGGAGCCTGCTGTTTGATGACCGACTAACCTAGTACCAACTTGTGCCAGTCTGAATTTCTGTTTGCTTGCTGTTTGTGAATTTTCTGTAGCTGGATTCTATCTGCCTGTCTGGATGTCCTTTTACTTCACGTTGGACTTTTTGTTACTGATTGTTAACCACCTGTTACCATCTTCTCCCAACACAGCATACAGTTCTACTTGCCAGATTGAATTTCTTTCTAGCACTTTGGTTTGGATCCATGCCCTGGCAAGGACTGTGAAGAGTTAGCCTACCACAGTTTCATAGGTGCTGACAGAAGTAAGGAGACTCATGAGTCAAAGAGAAAGGACTTTACTATTCAAGTCACATCAAACAGCATGACCTTCATGTTGGTTCCCTCTGCCCCTAAAGTCCCATGGGGCCAATGCAGAGGGGGACCCAGGTGGATGCTGTACACACAGTAGGTTTGGTACCATAGCTGAGAAGACCAAGCTTAAGGAACACAGTTTTTTATAGAGGATTATTAGCAAACCTGTCCAATTTTTGCCTCACAAGGTGATGATATCTTTATTATACTGAGCAGTGAACAAATCTATTCTTTGCCCCAGAGACACTATCTCTATCTTCCAAGGCTGTGCACTATACAAACATCTTTGAAAAGATAGTCCCAAACAGAAGCTGTCAGTGCATCTGACATATGACACGCAGGGTGAAAGATCCATGGAGAATTGTCTCCCAGTATCCTCTTGTACTTGCCTACTTTCAGAACAGATCTGCCAAATCTGCCTTGCTCTGCTGCATTTTTTACAACTTTATTTGTTTATGGAGATAAGACAGTTTTCTTATGCTGCTACCTTTTGCCTGACTTAAAGAAGTTTAGAAGCCATATTCTAAGATGACTTCTTTGACATAATTATAATTTTGTTTGTTGATTGTATGTATTTTACAGCCCATAATATTCTGTTGCAGTACAGTCCCTATTATGGCCTAACTTGTCATTTTATTTTGTATGCAGTATCCTTTTCCTCCTTCCATCCTGAGTGCTAAATTGTACTGGTTGATGTTCCTTCACTAAGGTGCACTAATACTCAGTTTTAGAAGCTCTTGAGATACCAAAAATGTTTTCTACCCACATAAGATGCTGAAAGAAACCAGGACCTTAAAAGTCTTTTGAGGGGTAGGTGGCTGTTAGAGTCCTTATTACCCACAAAACAGAGCTGTTGTGTCTTGTATTGGAATATGTGTTACTCTCTGCCTCCATTGCTGTTTCTAAGCCCCACTGCTTTTTTTTTTTTAAAATAAGCAAACATTGTTATAGTTTAACTGGCAGATTTTTTCTTACTATATATAAAATGACGGTGTGACATATAATCTGTAACATCTCAGTATAAAAAGAACAGTACTACCAACGTACAAATTCTACATCTTGCTTCCTTTAGTCATTTCTTTTTTTTTAAATTAATTTTTATTGAAGTATAGTTGCTTTACAATGTTGTGTTAGTTTCTACTGTACAGCAAAGTGAATCAGCCATACATATACATATATCCCCTCTTTTTTGGATTTCCTTCCCATTTAGGTCACCACAGTGCATTAAGTAGAGTTCCCTGTGCTATACAGTATGTTCTCATTTGTTATCTATTTTATACCTAGTATCAATGTAAGCCCCACTGCTTTTGACTTCCCTTAACTCTTTTCTGCCCCTTTCTTTACTTCCCTCCACATTGCTTCTTTCTTATCACTCCTGCTTCTTGTAGCTTCTCCTGTGCTGAACTGTTGCTCAAAATGTTTGGCCCTTTTGGCCATTGCCAATCAGAATGTTTCTTTCTTTACAAAGTCAAGCCAATCAATCGTCATAAAAATGACAGGAGTGTTTGCAATTGTCCATGTCTCTTTTGTTCTTTCTGTACAGTCAGTACCATAAGGACTCAATATGTTTTGAATGAGTACTTTTGCATAATTCTTTTCATTGGCATTGCTTTATTTGGAGCCATCAGGCGAGACTTACTGGTTATTAGCTTCTCTGTTTAAATTTGGTGTTCAAAGGCTACTGCCCTTAAGACAGGTTTAATTTTTTTTCCCTTTCCTTTTGAAATTCAGCTATTTCTGAGTTCAGAACCATTCTGAAAGCCATAAAGCAAATTATGCTTTATTGGATGTTTGTACTGGTATTGAACTTTAAAGAATATAATGTTCATTTGGATTTATATTTTAATATATATGTAAACATTAAAAATGTTTAATACTTCATATTTCTTGCTATTATGCCTCCTACAGTGGCTCTTATTTTTTTAAATTTTTATTGGCGTATAGTTGATTTATAATGTTGTGTTAGTTTCAGGTGTACAGCAAAGTGAATCTGTTATACATATATATATATATGCACTCTTTTTTAGATTCTTTTCCCATATAGATCATTACAGAGTGTTGAGTAGAGTTCCCTGTGTTATACAGTAGGACCTTATTAGTTATCTGTTTTATATATAGTAGTGTGTATATGTCAATCCCAATCTCCCAGTTTATCCCTCTCCCCACTTTTCCCTCCTACATGCTACACTGGTTTGTTTCCTACATGCTACACTGGTTCTTTTAATACTGCTCATTGTAAGCTGTTCTTCCCTTAGAATCTGGGAGAATTTTTCTGTTAAAACTGTTACATTATAAAACTGTAAACTTATATTAAAGATGAAAAATGGAGCTCCAAATAAATGTATTAATATAAGGTTTATATAGATATAGACCAATGGAATAGATAGCCCAGAAACAACCTTCACATATGAAAATCATATGGTCAAATGATTTTCAACAAGGGTGCTAAGAATATTTAATGGAGAAAGGATGTTGTTTTTCAACAAATGGTGTTGGGAAAACTGGATATCCAGTTTTCATTTCATTTTCAGCCTTTATTCCAAAGAATGAATTTGAACCCTTACCTAACACCATATACAAAAATTAACTCAAAATGGATCAAACACCTAAACATAAGAGCTAAAACTATAAAACTCTTAGGGGAAAACATAGGATTCTTCATGACATTAGATTTGGCCATATTTCTTGGATGTAACATCAAAAGCACAGGCAACAAAAGAAAAAATGGTTATTTTGGAATGCGTCAAAATTAAAACCTTTTGTGCATCAAAGACACTGTCAAAAGAGTGAAAAGACAACCCATGGAATAGAGAAAATATTTGCAAATCATATATCTGAAAAGGGTTAATATCAGAATATATATAAAGAACTTCTACAACTCAACAGCAAAAAATAAACAGCCTGATTAAAAAATGTGCAAAGGACTTAAATAGACCTTTCTTCAAAGATATGCACATGGCTAATAAGCACGTGGAAAGATGTCGAACATCACTAATCATTCAGAAAATGCAAATGAAAAGCACAATGAGATAATACTTCACACACAGAAGGATGGCTATTATTAAAAAAACAAACAAACAACAACAAAAAAACAGAAAATAACAAGTGTTGGTGAGGTTGTAGAAAAATTGGAACCCTTGAACACTGTTGGTGGGAATGTAAAATGGTGGTGCACAGTAGAGAAAACAGTATGGAGGCTCCTCAAAAAGTTAAAAATAGGCTTACCATATGAGGGAATTCCCTGGCAGTCCAGTGGTTAGGATTCCATGCTTCCATTGCAGGGGGCACGGGTTCGAACCCTGGTTAGGGAACTAAGATCCTGCATGCTGTGCAGCATGACCAAAATAAAAAGAATTCCCATATGATCCAGCAGTTCTGTCTAGATATACACACAAAAGTATTGAAAGCAGGGACACAAACAGATATTTGTATACCATGTTTATAGCAGCATTATTCACAATAGCCAAAAGGTGAAAGCAACCCAAGGGTCTATTGATGGATAAATGAATAAACAAATGTGATATATCCATACAGGAGACTATTATTCAACCTTAGAAAGGAAGAAAATATTGTCACGTGCTACAACATGATGAACCTTGAAGACATTATGCTAAGTAAAATAAGCTAGGCACAAAAGGACAAATATTGTCCTTATATGACTCCACTTATATGAGGTACCTAGAGTAGTCAAACTCACAGAGACAGAAAAAGAATGGTGGTTGTTGAAGGTAGGAGGGAATGGGGAGTTATTGTTCAATAGGTGTAGAGTTTCATTTTGGGAAGATGAAAAAGTTCTAGATATGGATGGTGCTGATGGTTGTACAAAAGTGTGTAAAGTGTGTATGCATTTAATGCCACTAAGCTGTACACTTAAAAATGGTTAAAGTGGTAAATTTTAAAATTAAATTAATTTAAAAAGAAGGTTTGTAGTAGACACAATAGGTTATCTAGCCAACATTTATCATCTCCTTTTATCCTTGTTGGCGGAGTCCCTATTTTGTTTAGGTGTGTAGACCTTGCCTATGTGACTTAGGGTGGGGACCCTGTCCCAAGTTCAGCTATAAATTCTGATTGACTGCAACAAATCAGGATTACTTTCATTACACTGTTGGTGTGTGTGTGTGTTTTATGTATATGTGCAGTAATGTGTATTATAATATTGTTTATAAAAGCTAAGTATCGGGAAACAAAACACCTAAGTGTCTCTCAGTAGGAGGAGACTGGTTTTAGAAATCCTTGCACAAATGAGAGAGTGGTCTGTAAAAATCTCTGTAAAAATAGTATATCTCTATATTTATTAACATGGACAGATGGTCATATTGTTGAATTTTTTTAAATGTTCCCAAACAGCAGTATATAGCATTGAGGAATGAAAGTGGAGAGAGAGAGAGAGAGAATGGGTAGAAGGATTGAGAACAGGAGAAACTGGTGGGTTTTTTTAAGGCAAAATATTTTTTAAGGGTAGATATTTTTGGTCAGTGAGATGGGAAAGGAAGTGAACTGGGAGATTTCTGGGCAAGGTTTTCTTGCTCTCAAGGAGCATATACCAGAAAATACTGTCCCATTTTCTTCTAATGAATATTGTGCCTGAATATGGCACCTTGAACTATGCATGAGGAAAACCAGCTCCAGGATGAAGTAGCTGCTGAGTCCAGTAGGGTGGAGAAATGGAAGGAACCTGAGGCCTTGATAAGATCCTTGTTCCGCTGATCATATTGGGCATGGAGCCTTTCCCTCTGAACTTGTTTAATGTGAGGTGATCTGTTTCCTTCCTTGTTTAAACCAGTTTGAGTTGAGCTTCTGTTCCTTGCAGTCAGAAACATCCTAGCTGAAATGAGACATTTCAGAAAGGTAAACTGTTCCCACAGAATTAGCTTTTCTAGTTTGAGGAAGTTATTTTAAACTTGAGTCAGGCTTAGGTTAAATGTCACAGTGGTGTCATTTTACCTTTTATTCATGATTTGCTGTCTCCTTTTATGGGTCTACTTTTGAAGTCATCGTGTTTATTATTCTAGAATTGTAAAGTGTAGAGTACAATCGACTGGAAATGAATACAATGTACAAAGTGTTGTTTTTATGGCACTTTTATATTTGGCAAAGTATTTTCTATTTTCCTTGGTTTATGCATTTTTCGAAATACCAGGAACTGTACATGAAAAACAAACAAGACGCTTTATGTTTTAAATACATCCTTTAATTATGTACATCTCTTTATTTGAAGAGAATTTTGGAAGGTTTGAACTGAAAGAGTGTATTTATTAGGATGCTTTTGTTTTGCAAGTAACTGAGAAACCCAATTTAAACTGACTTAATGTTTAAAGGAATTTATTGGCTTATATAACTAAAAAGCTAAAGGTGTGTTACATTTCGGGTAAAGCTTGATCCAACAGCTTAACTGCCTTTTTATCCTTTTCATAATTCAATAGTATCAACTTTATTCTAGTGCTAGCTCCTCCCACAGTATGAAAAATGGTCAGCAACAATTTGGGCTTACATGCTTTCTTCATTTGTGTCCAGCAGGGGGAGTTTTCCCAATTTTTCGTTCTCCAACTTTGGTAATAAAATCACAGGCTTCATTCTCAATAGACCAGTTTAGGTCATAAATCCATCCCTTTGTCAATCATTGTAGCAGGTGGATGGAAATATGCCTGTTGGCTTAAGCTGTTGATTGGCTACCCTTGGAGGTGGAGGTGAGGTCAGTCCCGTTCAGATTACATGCTGATGTATGGAGGATAGGTGGGCTTAGTGCCACCCGCAATGTCCATTTTACAAGGAATGGAAAGAAAGGAAGCCATCCATCCCCTGTGCCAAATATCATTAGATATTATTTCTGTGTTTCTCTTTTAGTGTTACATTGTTTTTCTTTTATGTTTTCGTCTCATTAGCAAATTGTTTGCAACAGAAAACTATTTGGCAGCTATTAATGCGTACAACTTAGCCATAAGACTAAATAATAAGATTCCACTACTGTATTTGAATCGGGCTGCTTGCCATCTAAAACTGAAAAACTTACACAAGGCCATAGAAGATTCTTCTAAGGTATGTGTATCTATTTATTTATATATGGTGCTTTAAAATTGTTATGCTCCTATTTATTGGTTTAAATGATGTCCTTATCTTTTGTCAGTTAAATTTGAATAAGTGAGTTGCAAGGATTTTAAGAATCTTGCTTTTTACATCTTTTTACTGAAAAAAAAAATTCTTTTTTTTTATTTTGTCCATGCCACGTGGCTTGCAGGATCTTAGTTCCCCAACTAGGGATCGAACCTGTGTCCCCTGCATTGGAAGCACAGAGTCCTAACCAATGGACCCCCAGGGAATTCCCCCCCAAAAGAATTTTTTTTTAATGGACAAGGAACTAGTGTTTCTTGAGACTTCAAATTAGATTAGAGATCCCCTATCAATTGCCCTGATGTATCAGTTGAAGTTCAGAAGGAAATTAGTAAATGGTTGTCAGTTTGTGCTCACCTTTTTTCTTATTAAAGTTTTGCAGACTTGATGCGAGATAGA
This sequence comes from Orcinus orca, assembly GCF_937001465.1. Lineage (NCBI taxonomy): Eukaryota > Metazoa > Chordata > Mammalia > Artiodactyla > Delphinidae > Orcinus > Orcinus orca. The sequence goes on from NC_064560.1 coordinate 102,881,481, forward strand.
AGAACACTTGGTGTCACTACCGCTTGCACAGTAAAAGGATATCTCCATGATTATTTTCCATTTTCAGAGTAACTTAGTATATTCTAATTTCCATTATGAATATCATGTCATTATCTTAAACTTCTAGTTTTTTCTGTTCCCCCCCATATCAAAGTAACTTGTTTTAAGGGAAATCACATGCAAAATCTCTTATGTGTCTCCTTGAGATTGAGGATATGGAGGAAACAATCACGTCCTCGTATATTTTTTTTTTTTTTGCGGTACGTGGGCCTCTCACTGTTGTGGCCTCTCCTGCTGCAGAGCACAGACTCTGGACGGGCAGGCCCAGCGGCCATGGCTCACAGGCCCAGCCGCTTCGCGGCATGTGGGATCTTCCCAGACCGGGGCACGAACCCGTGTCCCCTGCATCGGCAGGCGGACTCTCAACCACTGTGCCACCAGGGAAGCCCTAGTCCTCATATTTTGATCTCATTAAGCTATTGAAGATGTGACAATATTTTTGTGATCCAGTTTTCCTTTTAGTAGCATAATTTCGGGCACAAACAAATATTTATTGAATGAATGAATAAACGGAATCACCAAATTTAAATATAAAAGCATTATATATAGTATATATAATACTATAATTAATAGCATTAATTAAATTAATGCTATTTAATCATCCCTGCTAGTAAAGGTAAAGCTGTAGAGGTTTCAAATGATAAACTAAATCATAAGTTTGGGGGCAAGGGTATGAATCTCATATAGGAACAATTGAACAAGTCCTAAAATTGTTCAACATAAATGTATGTATTTGATAAATTCCTGTCCTAGTTAAGCCAAAAATTTAGGTGGGTGAGGGCTTGAGGCTTGTTTTAAAGTTGAGTTTTATCATGTTTTTGCTCAAGTTTAAATTAGGAAATTATATTTTTCCCTATTTTTTTTTTCTTTTTGTAAGGCACTAGAATTATTGACACCACCTGTTGCAGACAATGCTAATGCAAGAATGAAGGCACACATACGACGTGGAACAGCATTCTGTCAACTAGAATTGTATGTAGAAGGTAAGAAATGACAGAAACGTTTTAAGTTCCAAGTTATACTCTAAAAAAAATGTCATTGCCATTATTCAAGATGACTCCATTATTTTATACTTTTAGCATTTAATTTATTCTTTGCAATTTCTGAGAAAACAAAAGATGATTTGAAATATTTTAAAAAATCATTGTTGTAGAAGGGAATTAACACAAGATATAAACATCTCCCTAGGTCTAGGGAGATGCTGTAGTATCAGACAAGTTTTTTTGTGGAAAGATGTGTGATAAATGAGTCACTTAAGATATAATGGAAATTTTAAAATGAGCTTCTTTGGTCAGACACACAGACACTACATACATACATACATATATACATACATTCATAAGCTCAGAAATAACTGATCAACCACAATGTATGATCAATTGCTTATTTTTGTGAGACCGTACTAAGGTTTGTAATTCAGTCTCATGTGTATGGAAGCCATATTTATTTAATTTTTATTTTTTTTTATTGTTTTTCATTTTTAATGTAATTAAGGACTATTTGCAGTTACTCATATTGCCCCCGAGTTTTATCTTCAGTGCTCTTCTTCCCATACTTCCCTACCCAGATTCCCGTTCAGTTTCCCTTTATTCAAGGCCTAAAGGCCTATTCCTGACGATGTCTTGCCAGGGAATTGGCTTTAACTTATAAAGTTTTATTATTTCTGACTTGTTTGTAAGCTTGTTTCTGCCATTTTTAGGTTTTTCCAACCAAAGCATCCAAATTAGGTTTATATGCCTATCCTTTTTTTTAAGAGTCTTATTCAGCTTCATGAGGATAAAAATGATCAAGACAGGAATGAAACACTGTAAGCATTCTTTAGGAATTGCAGCATCCTAGACTTTTTTGAGCTAAAAGGACCCTCCCTTCATTTTAAAGATGAGAAAATGGAGACTTAGAGACATTAAGTGATTTGCCTGAAGTGGCATGGCAAATCAATAGCACCTGGAAGTCAAGTTTCCTTAGAAATTCTTCTCACTGATATTTTTGTTAAAGATTTAGATCCAGTTATATATTTTTAACAACCAGTCCACAATGCTTTCCTTTTTAACCAATTTTCCTCAAAGAAATTTTGTAGATAGGATAATTAGAAAAAAAAAGAGAGCACAAACTATACTCTATAAATTATATAAAGTATGGATTGAGTCTACCAAAATTATTTTTTAAAATCTAGAATTTTGAAAGAAGACATTCATTACTTTCTCATGGAGGTGATAAAAATGTCCTTTTGATATATGAGTTTTGAGTCTATTCATGCTTTAATGAATTTAAGCTGTTAGCTTATTTGTATTTCAGTTTAAAAAAACTGCTTCTTACTGAATCTTGAATGAAATCATAATTATTTCTGAAATTACTGAAAAATTTCTTCAGTCTCTTAGAGACCATGTATGTGAAAATGGGAATCTGACTAAAACCCGTTGCTTGTGCTGAACCATGGATTTAATGATTCTTTTTATTTTTTAAAAATATTGTTTAGATAACACAAGTATTTATAAAATATTTTATTCATCATCATTGCTATATAAATATAGGCCTACAGGATTATGAAGCTGCCCTTAAGATTGATCCATCCAACAAAATTGTGCAAAATGATGCTGAGAAGATTCGGAATATAATTCAAGGAACAGAACTAAAATCTTAATGACTACTAGAAGCAACTAGGTATTGTACTAGGTATTGTTCTAAGTTTTACAAAAATAACTGGCGGCATTAGGAATCTGTGCATATTATGGCTGATTATACAGAATCACTTTCTCTTTAGTTCTGTACAGGGCAGAATATTATAAATCTGTAGAAAATGAAATGTTTGATTTCAGTGGTTTTTGAATAAGTAAGTCAAAGTAAGAATAATCTATTTTAATTATTTGTTTCATATTACAACATAATTGTATTTTTTTGTTACTGAATTCAGCTTGCCCTTATAACTAACAAAATATTTGTTGGTGTGATTACCAGGATGCTTACTGATTCATTTTTAACAAGGAGAAGTTTAAAATAAAAGATTGTATTTATAAAGTATTTTTGTTTGTATTATATACTACTCTATTTAATTGTCTGAATGATTGGGCTTGGTATAATCAATACTGATGTTTTGACTTAGTTTCCAAATGCACAGGACCTTCTTTTAAAAAAATACTGCTCCGCTACCTGTTGTTTGAGGTTAGATCAGTTTACCCTAGTAAAACAACTGTTTGGGAAACCTTATCTTCAACTTTAGTTGTGGGAAGTGTTTGCCAAAGTGTCGATCATATTTCATAACACTATCTGGTGATGATAAATTTTCTAGTGAGATTTTTTCTAGTACCTTCAAGTACATCAGGAAAAAAACAAAAGAAGGCAGCAGGGACTTCCTTGGTGGCCCAGTGGTTAAGAATCCGCCTGCCAATGCAGGGCACATGGGTTCGAGCCCTGGTCCGGGAAGATCCCACATGTCACAGAGCAACTAAGCCCACGCACCACAACCACTGAGCTTGCACTCTAGAGCCCGAGAGCCACAACTACTGAGCCTGCGTGCCACACCTACTGAACCCTGTGCGCCTAGAGTCTATGATCCGCAACGAGAGAAGCCACCGCAATGAGAAGCCCACACACCGCAACGAAGAGTAGCCCTTGCTCGCTGCAGCTAGAGAAAGCCCGTTCACAGCAACAGAGTCCTAACACAGCCAAAAATAAATAAATAAATTTATTTAAAAAAAAAAAAAGGAAGCAAAGGTGAAAATGTTAACTTCGAGTATTATGATACTGACACTGGATTGCTCCACCACTTGTGTTGTATCTCTGTGATGATGCAAGCATTAAGCAAAACCAGTACAGCTTCCCTTTTGCATCCAATAGTTGTCACATTTCTCTGTGATTATATGTAGAGGATTTTAGGAAAACAAAACAAAATTTTTCGGAGTAAGTTTTATAATATTTGTTCATCAGGTGTCATTCAAGTGGATCATAAAACAGCCTCTTTCTTAAAAAATGCAGTACTTTTTTGAATATGTAAGAGTATCCTAGTTCAGCAACCTTGAAATTTTTACTTCTATAAAGCAACTCTTGATAAATGCTATAGCAGTTCTGCCCAGTTATCAGACCTTCTGGTGAGACAGGATTGCTTTTTTCTTATAATCAACCCTTGTTTGGTTTTTTTGTTTTAATTAATTAATTAATTTATGGCTGTGTTGGGTCTTTGTTGCTGCAGTGAGCAGGGGCTACTCTTTGTTGTGGTGCATGGGCTTTTCATCGTGGTAGCCTCTCCTTTGCCAAGCACGGGTTCTAGGCACACGGGCTTCTGTAGTTGTGGCACTCGGGCTTAGTACTTGTGGCTCACAGGCTCTAGAACACAGGCTCAGTATTTGTGGTGCACGGGCTTAGTTGCTCCACGGCATGTGGGATCTTCCCGGAACAGGGCTCAAACGCATGTCCCCTGCGTTGGCAGGCGGACTCTCAACCACTGTGCCACCAGGGGAGTTCCCCTGGTTTGCTTTTATTTTTAAAAATAAATGTAACCAAAATAGAGGTGGTTCTTCTGTTTGACACATACCAGTTTGACATTCAAAATACTTTAACCAAACTAGTCTTTCCTCATGCTCTTCCTGTTGCAGGAAAAATGGGGCACACGAGTATGGTCATGTCCCAGGTCATGGGTGAGTCCCTGGGACAGGCCGTCAAGTGAGGGTCCTTGGCTTCACGCAGGAAAGAATTCAAGAGCGAGCCATAGTAAAGCAAAAGCAGGTTTGTTTAGAGAGATACACATTCCATAGTCAGAATGTGGTCCGTCTCAAAAGGCAAGAGTGGTGCTGAGGTGTGGGGGGGATTGTTTTTTACGGCTGGGTAATTTCATAGGTGGGAGGATTATTCCTACTATCTTGGACAAGGGGCAGGGATTTCCACAGCCCACTTTTTGGCCTTTTATGGTCAGCCTTGGAGCTGTCATGGTGCCTGTGGATGTATCATTTAGCTAATGTATTGATATTACAATGAGCGTGTACTGAGGCGCAAGGGCTACTGGAAGTTGAATCTTCTGCCATCTTGGACCTAGTTGGTTCTAACTAGTTTTTTTTCTGCATCCTCAATGGCTGTGTCATTCTTTTAAAGGTTGTGCCCTGCCCCCTTCCCTCCTGTCTCATTCCTATTACTATCTCAATCAGAAAACAAAAACTGGCCCCAATAGCTACCATAAGAGCAAAAGAATCTATTTTTGGAGGAGGTAGAAGAAGGGAGTCTTAAGTAGTTATTTATTCTTTTTGACTCTATCCTCTAAGTCTTGGTTTAAAAGCAACAGACACTCATTTGTATTCATTTGACCTTTTTTTTGAGCAATCTTCTATTAAGGGACTTCTGTCTTAGACTGAAGTAGTGATAGAGTTAAAATATAGATATAGACATTCCCATTTCATTTATGATAAAAACATGTTTCCCAAATAATAGTGTGATCATTAAAGCCTATGAATAAAATTATTAAAAGAAAAAATTGTCATGGTAGTCCTTTGACATGACCAAGCCAAAGAAGGAAGGATTTATTACTTGCAGCAAGTAAGGAAAACACTGGGGATCTTTCCTGAGGCAGTGTCTCCCAGAACAGCAAACTTGGGGAAGTTTTAAGCTAAGGGTCCATGCATATTCATGAAGGAGCTTGAGCAGAGAATTCTGCATGGAATTGGGCAAAGGTCAACAGAGTTCCAAGCTTTAGTTGATTGAAGTCATGAAGGTCAGAAAAGGTCAACATCATCATCCCTTAGCTTCCAGTAGATAATGGTGGTTGAGCCCTGGAGGGGGGTTAAATTCTTCAAAACAGCTCAAGAAAGTGCTTCAGGCTAATCTTTACCATTGAAACAGATCTGGGAAGTCTTTCTTATCTGATTTGTTGTCTTTGTTGTTGTTCCTTCTCTTGCCTGATAAGAGTACTTTGTTCTTTTGTTCCCTTAAGATTATTATTACTGAGGGCAAGCATTGTGGCCAGGCTTAGATCACAAAATGGCTTAGGCCTAAAATGGCTTCTCTTATGTGAGGAAAACCATGCCTGGATCTCTTTCTCTGAGGACCCCCTACCATAACTGCTTATTACATAAATACACAGTGTACACATTAATTAAAGAAAACTTTTCCGCTAAGTTGGTAATAAATATCAAAGCTATATCACAATTTTGCATGCAAAGGAAAAACTGCTAGTTAGTCCATTTTGCAATTGATCCTTTATAGAAATAGGAAATGTTAAAAAACAGAGTTCAAAGTCTGAAGACCTAATTGGCCTTATTCAGTGATTCATAATTTAAGCAGTATCATATCTAGGAACTAGAAGCGCCCTCTGAAGGGTTGTACAAAAGGGAAGGTTTTTATAGAAAGAAGGGTGGGGCACAAGGGAGCTATTGATGAAAAAAAATAATGGATTATTTTTAGGCTAAGACATCTTTTTGCTGGGAAAGGTTTTGTCAGGCAGATTGCTTCTTCTTCCTTTAGGGGGTTGGCGGGAGTTGGAGAGGGCCCAAGTGACAGATTACCTCTTGGTGCTGACCAGCAAATTCCAAACTGATTGATTAAGATTACATTTCTGGGAAAGGTCAAAACTGCAGTTAGGTTAGGTATTAAATCATGGGCTTTTAACACAAGTGCTGCCATTTTGGGCCTGTGATTTTTCTCTTTAACAGAAATAATAGGAAATAGGAATAGGAAATAATTAGATTATTGTTAGACTAGATTTTTATTTTAGTTATTTATTATTTAAAATATTTATTTATTTATTTATGGCTGCATTGGGTCTTTGTTGCTGCGCGTGGGCTTTTCTCTAGTTGCGGTGAGCAGGGGCTACTCTTCGTTGCAGTGCGCAGTTTTCTCATTGCGGTGGCTTCTCTTGTTGTGGAGCATGGGCTCTAGGCGCACAGGCTTCAGTAGTTGTGGTGCGCAGGCTCAGTAGTTGTGGTGCTCAGGCTTAGTTGCTCCACAGCATGTGGAATCTTCCCAGACCAGGGCTCGAACCCACGTCCCCTGCATTGGCAGGCGGATTCTTAACCACTGCACCACCAGGGAAGTCCTAGACTAGATTTTTAAAAAGAGTATTTCCTTACATGCCACTTGCCTCTTGACTGACAATCGCGTGAGAGTCAGCTAGGGTGGGTAAGTAACTAGTTTCACAAAATGTGTCTCTATCTCATTAAACGTGCTTAAGCATTTTGTCAGGGATGCTCATTTCCTCCTTTCTTTCCAGAAAGAGAACTACATCAAGCAAAAAAAGGTTTGTCCCAGACCAGGTTTGGGATAACTTTTCTTTTACACATTTTAGCTCTTTACTGACAGAGGTAAAAGTATTACTCCTAATAGATAAATGCTGTCTAATAGTTAAATGGAAAGTAAACACATGTATTTAAGTAAACATATCCTGTTCCAGTTTCCTAGTATCACAAAATACTAGAGCTGGACAGTAGTTACAGCAGTAAAAACAAGTATTACAGGAACTATTACAATAGGAGAAAAGAGCACTCAGTATAGAACTGGGTTCAATTCCTACTACAGAATGGACAGGTGATGATTTATAGCCAAGGAGCAATAGTGGGGTCGGGGGGAAGTGGGGAAGGGGGTGGCTTGTCAGTGGATAGAAAATTACTGAGAGGAAACATCAGGGGTAGGGAGATTCTGGCTAAACTAACCTAACAGGATTCCTGCTGAAGGCAGGCCATTTTGATCAGATATCACCTGGGAGAAAGTGAGAGATGAGGAATTTGGTTAGATATTGAAGGTGATCAGATGTTGATGGTGGGATTGTGGTTAAACCGATTTAACAAGATTTTTTTTTTTTTTTTACATCTTATTCTCTTCAACTAATCAACATGACCACCGGTGACACAACACTGTTATTGACACACAACACTCAAAAGTGGGGCCTCTTTTCACTCCAGGGGGACAAGTCAGGTGAGTGGGGCTTCCCTCATGGGGGCAAAGGAGTCGGGGCTGCTCACCTGAGGGGCAGGTGTCATGGAACCCACCTCTTGGTTGTGATGGTTTCGAGTTTCCCCACCATTCATGCCCATGCTCCCTTCTGACCTCCATATCCATAGCAGTTTCAAGTTTCAGCCTAAGCTCAGATCAGTTTCTACTCTCCCCTTTGCTTTCACCAGTGACCCTGTGACCCTGTGTTGAGCTCCTCCAGGAGGGCACTTCTTAAGAGTCAGGCTTGCGAGGAGTTGAAGGAGAGGGTTTAACAAGAGTTTTGTTACAACTAGGCTCTTAAGGACAAGGCCCAAGTGTTACCCAAAAACTGGGTTCACCTCTTGGTGATGTCGAGCCAAAAGACGCAACCAAGGGAAAGAGCGAAAGAAGGACCCATTTATTATTTGCATTAAGTAGGGAGAACACGGGCGATCTTTCCCAAAGGAGTGTATCCTTGAACAGCAAAATTAGGGAAGTTTTAAGCTAAGGGTACACGTATATTCATGAAGGGGCTTGGCTGGTGTATGCATATTTATGAAGGAGCTTGAGCAGAGAATTCTGCATAGAATTGGGGCAAAGGTCGACAGAGTTCCAAGCTTGATTGAAGCTATGAGGGTCAGAAAAGGTCAACATCCCTTAGCTTCCAGTAGATCTGGTGTTTGAGCCCTGGAGGGGGTTTAAATTCTGCAGAACAGCTCAAAAAAGTGCTTCAGGCTAATCTTTACCATTGAAATGAACTGAGTCTTTATTATCTGATTTGTTATCTTTGCTATTCTTCCTTCTCTTGCCTGATAAGAGTTCTTTGTTCTTTTATTCCCTTAAGATCATTATTACTGAGACCTATTCAAAGGCAAGCATTGTGGCCAGGCTTAGATCACAAAATGGCTTAGGCCTAAAATGGCTTCTCTTATGTCAAGAAGCTATATCTAGTTCTTTCTCCAGGGAACCCCTACCCCATCTGCTTACACAAGGATGAGGCCTAGTTGAAAAAGTGGCTCAGAGGAGCATGTTTAGAGTTTGGTCAAGGAGAGACCACTTGCCATTGGCAAGCCGGGTTCTTTCCAACAAACCTCATCTATGTGGAGAATAAAAAAGCAAAGGACTTTTGCACATACCATCTGGGGAAAAGGTTGGTATATGATCTCCCAAGAAGCCTGATAACAAGGGTGTGTTTCATTACCTTATTGAATTGATCTGGCTCAGTCTCACTCTCAAAGACCCAAGAGCACCCTCAAGAGCTGGCCCATCTTTAAGGATCAGAGTCACATTAACCAAGCTCAGGAGACAAATAAAACAGATTGCCTACTTATTATTAATTCATAATCAGAAATTGACTGAGGATGTTCATTGTCACGGTAGGTTAAATGAAAATTCATTTCTCTTTATAAGCAGATTTGATATGGTAAATCAAAATAAAGTTGCTTGGCAAACAGGGACTCAGAACACGGATGATTAGTTTAATGAATGGAATGTTTCATGGCATCATGTATGCAATTCTACATAACAGGCTTCCTTTTTCCTACAAAGTTTAGGATAATTCCCTTTGTTTACAAGCCTTAAGAGATACTTCACTGTAACTAACTCTGGTGTACTAACAATAAAACCAGGTTAATTCTTCAGGTCATGACAAGGTTACCAGCATCTTCTCTTTGAAGTGTGATTTGCCCTTCTTTTTTTTTTTTTTTTCTCTGAAAGAACATTAATTGAGTAATTTATTTAGTTGATGTTGTGATTTGCCCTTCTAAAATGTTTTAAAAGCATATGACTCTAAGACCATCTTTCTCTTAAGATACTCTCTTCAAGGATCTACTTTTGACAGTACTTAGAACATACTTCATTTTAGCCTTTTTATGACCTAAATGAACATGGTTTTTGTTTAATAAACGAACTGCTTAGTATAGTACCTAGAACATAATAAACTCAGAATAATTTTGAGCTATTATAGATAGTAAAAACCAACCAACATTATTTGGTCAAATATATTAATTAGATTATTGATGGGGTAAATTATATTTATGATAGTCTTTTAGATTATAGCTAAAAGAGGAAAAAGACCTAAACAAATTGGTAAAATATTCCTTTGGGAAGGTAAGCCTTCAGTTTCATTTGAAGCTGAGAGTTCATGCTGTATTTCAAGAAATGATCAGTCAATAAATGGAGGTAAAACTTCAAATATTCTGATAATTGTGGAAAGGAAGGAAAGTTTGCCTAAAGTATGTGAGTTTTCAAATTAATTTGCTTTAAGTATCTTCCAGGAAAATTGATTGTTCAAACTGTTATCTGAAATGGAGTCTTTCTTTTTGGAAAAATTACAGAGTAAGTTTATTTTTTATACTTTAGGATAGCATATTCCAAATATACTACTTTATTTAGTGTATCTCACAAAATAGTTAAATTAATACTTTACAGTCCATACGCTAATGCTTTTTTTTTTATTGTTCTTACGTATCCTAGTTCTAAATATACTATAAATTGGTGAATAATTCTGTGTTCATCCTATCTGTGCCTTTGATTTTATACACTTTAGCTTTTTTAGTCCATACTAAAGAAACATTACTGTGTAGTCATCTTTAGCGACATTTTCTCTATGGAACTGATTACTGTGGGTGAGAGGTTCTCCAAATGTGGTTCCATCAAAATACAAACATGCTATATTATGATCCTGTCTTTAAAAAGTAACCTTTGCCCCCATATCTGTTTCCAGCTATCACCCCATTTCTCTGTTCAGTATACAGCAAAACTAATAAAATGTAGTTTTTACTTCTTGCAGCCTTTTTTTTATATATACACATAAAGAACTGCTTTTATTGAAAACAATACAACATGAATCATGTTCAGCATTAAAAATGTTTCCACTAATGGAACATTTGAAATTAACATTGCATTAGAGGGGAGGGATAAATCAGGAGCTTGGGATGAACATACACACACTACTCTATAAAGATAGATAACCAACAAGGACATATTGTACAGCGCAGAGAACTCAATATTCTGTGATAACCTATAAGAGAAAAGAATCTAAAAAAGAATGAATATATGTATGTGCATAACTGAATCACTTTGCTGTACAACTGAAACCAACACAACACTGTAAATCAACCATACACCAATAAAATTAAGATTAAAAAAAAAAAACACTGCGTTAGAAAATTACAGAATATGGTCACCATGCCTATGAAAACTACAGTCAATTTGTCAACAAAACAGTTAAGCTTTGTTCACTGTTCTTCTCCCCCATATGTTTGTGGTTATTAAGACCATTTACGTTAAAAATGGATCAAGGTTTAGTGTCGGTTCTATAGATATGATGAGTATTTTATCCCAGGTTTCCTGGGACACCCCTGGTTGCAAATGACTGTATCCTGGTTTGGGGATGGGAGGATGTGGTCCACACTGTTGGCTTTGTGTGGTGAGGGTCTCCTGATCAAGGTGTGAAGGGGTTAGAATGGATCATTTGGATAACATCTGAGACAGCAACAGAACAAAAGGGTACAAGAACGAGAAAGCTGTTTGAGCGAAACTGGCGGCCCTTGAAGAAGCAGGCAAAGGTGTCAGGCAAGCATGAGGCCAGGATGTGTCTGGGCGAAACAACTTGAGGGTAGATCAGGCAACCGTCTTGGAAGAGGAAGTTGGTTTTCTTGACTCAGCAGCTTAGTCACCTTCCGGCATCATCAGTGTCAAATACTCTTTAGCCTTCAGGGCCTGGCCACGGGCTTCTGAGGTGGTTTCATCACCTTGGAAGGTGGGGATTTTAGAAGGGTGGGCCTACGGGTTCATTTGTGGGAGAAACCTTCATTCCTTCTTCACATGAATCCATTCAAGGGCTTCCTCTGTGCCTGGCAGCCTGTGAGAAACTGGGCAGGACCCAGAAATGGCCAAAACCCAAATCTTTGCCTTTGAGGAGTTTTCAGTCCAGTGTGGGGGACAGGCCAATAGAGTAGTAAATTATAATCCCACTGTATCAAGGATTCCTATCTAGATAGAACCAAACACTGAGGGTCATAGAGAGGAGAGAGCCACTAACCACGGGATAGCTGGTGTGACTCAGGCCGGCCATCGGGTAGTGGGCCTCACGCAGTCCTTTCTAAGTCTTTTTCCCCCTCAGTGGGTGAGTACAGGGAATAACAAGAATTGTTCCTCCTGGGGCTGTATAAGTGCTTCTGAGAAGCCCCCTTATCCTTCCAGGCTCCTGTTGATCCTTTTCCTATTTTCTTCCCTTTAAGGACCTGTCAGAGTCCAGGCAGGAAACAGAGAGTACACTCAGCTGCGGTGTTTAAAAGGCTTTTTAGTGAAGTGACTATTTACAGAGGTTTGGGTAGCTTCCCAGAAGTAGTAAGAGATGTTGTGCCCCCAGCAGCTGCCCACAAAGGGAAGCCTCTCGCCCACCTGCCCTGCAAAGACAGGGGAAGAGGTGGTGGTGGCGGCATCCAGGTGAAAGCCAGCATCCTGGGAGACGGGCTGCTGGACAGGAGCTGCTTGCCCACAGGGCACCATGCCAGGCATTGAGGAATTAAGGATCAACCAGTCAGACTTGGCCCTCACCTTTATGGAGCTTATGGTCAAAGCAGACTGTCCTGCAGGCCCCAGGGCTCTGGTGATTTCTGATCTCTCTCCCTCATTCCTTATTGGCCACGCCCTCTTCTTACCCCATGTGCTCTAGGGCCTAGGGGATACCAGCTGCAGGGCCAGGTGGTATACATATAGACATATATAAATATTTACATGCTAATAACATGCAAATAAAATATTTACATAAATAAAATTTATGTACCATAAATACATAAATGTTATACATATATGGACATAAGTATTTACATATAAATATGTACACATATTTTACATTTACATATTTACACATATGTATATTTATATGTCTCTTATACACACATGCATAACATAAACATATAAACATTTATGTTCTATAACATTTATATATAAATATGTATACATATTTATACATATGTCTTTTGGTCTGTTTTTCCCTACTAGAATTTATTAGAATCTAGTCTCCATGAAGGCAAGCTCTTAGTGCCTAGAATAGTCCCTGGACTTTGATAGGCACTGAATGACTACATAATTGCATTCCAGACAATATGCTTGATTCCAAGATACTCATCCTTCCTAAGAATTTTAGCAAGAACAACAAAACAAAAGGCCTAACCACCTGTCATAGTAAGGAACTTTAGGTTAACCTCTAGATTCTACATATTAAAAAGTTGACTTCACTTTCTACAAATCAAGCACCTACAGTGAAGGGGGAAAAGGGTTTGTATACTTTATGCAGAGAAAAATCTGGTAAACTCAAATTCTGTTGCATCATTTACCTGGAAATCTTGTGCAGTGCCTTGATTTTTGATGTTTTAGAGGAAGTGAACAAAACTAATTTTTTTTCTTTCTTGTGCCAAATATCATATTTTGGGATATTTGAAAGAATTTCATGAGGCTGCAGAGTTTGAGCTGTTTCCTCACATCAAGCCATTTTTGTAAATAGAAGATTCAACTTTTCTGGTCCCCTAGTGACTCACAAGATTATTTTTTCTAATTGATGTTAATATCCTGAACCTGAAACCAACAGGGAAAAATAAGAACAGTGATTTTTTTTTTTTCCAGTAAAGGTACTCAGATCCAACTGAACAGGAGGTTTCAACAGATGGCAGCTGAAATAAATCTCTCTATATAGTGGAATTACAGAGTTTAAAGAATTGTATAGCCCATAATCTACCACTGCTCATGCTCTATGTTAAAGATGTAGCAAAGTAATTACATTTGGGGAATTCCCTGGTGGTCCGGTGGTTAGGACTCCTCGCTTTCACCGCCTGGGTTCAGTCCCTGGCCGGGGAACTAAGATCCCTCAAGCTGCATGATGAGGCCAAAAAAAAAAAAAGTAATTGCACTTGTAAAAACGTGCAACATTGTCTCACATTTTCATTCTTGTATAAGTAAGGTTTCTTCTGCCTGGATGGACCTTTCCTTTGATTTGGCTTTACCTTCTCCAGAATGTTTCTTCTGATCTTGGTCTCAATTTAAGCAATTCTCTGTGTCTGAAAGACCTTTTTCATAGTTTACATTACATAAATTATCATGTATTATTAATTTGCTACTCTCATTCCCCCCAAATATTGTTTATTGAAACAATAAAAGACACTTTTCTATTTCTGTGTTCCATTTTCATTGTATAGCACCTGCCATAAGTAGGTGTTCAATAAATATTTGCTAAATGAATGAATAACAAGTCCTCTCTTCCACCAGTTTAGCAGTGTGAACTAACGTTCCCCAGGTTCTAAGCTATTAGTTGAAATAACAGAAAAGTAGGAAATTACTCATCAGAATCTTCCTTAATTCAGTTTTCAAAATTACAGTTCCTGTGTTCCTTTGTCTTGATAAATATACTCAGTAGACAGTTGAGATCCTGAAAGCCTTTTGAAGCTTTTGGACTACATGAACTAAATAAAGTTAGGTATAATAAAATGCTTTCTACCTTTTATTCTATTTTGAACACATTTTTATTTAAGAAGTCACTGTCATTCAGTTATCAGTTGAAATGCTTTATTTCTTAAAGGTATTTTTAAAAAAATAATTCAAATCTTTTTATATTTCAAATTAGCTATCCTAGCCTTAGATTTAAAACTCATTTTTCCCAAGTATATTTTCTCTTTATTTAAGAGTAATATATTTTCATAGAGTGTGTTGAAAATTCGTAAAATCAAGGGTTCTTGTTCTGTCAGGTGCAGTGTTTAGAGTGTTATTTTGATAAAATCCAGTAGCTCTGATATTGCTTGAAAATACTTGGTCCTTTGGAGTATAATAGCAGGGGAAAAACTGTGGCATGGTTAAAAATTCACCATAATTACTTGAATTGGTTTTATACATAATCATTTTAGGTTTTGATAGTGAGGTAGCTGTATGGAGTGTCTTTGGGTCCAACATACATGAAAACACAGGATTGCCAGGGTTCACACAAGGAGGCAGTTGTTCAGGTTTCATTTCTGTTTCTGAATTTGAAGCTGAAGTAATTTTCTTATCCTAAAAGATAAATGCATAAAATAATTCTCAATTATAAAGTTCTGAAAAAAACAGAATTATTTAAACTTAGCCCTAAGCCTTTCTTACCCCACTACTCACAAAAAGTGACTCGAAAAAGATCAAAGACAAATGTAAGATCTGATACCGTAAAACTCCTAGAAGAAAACACAGGGAAAAAGCTCCTTGGAGTTGGTCTTGGTAATTTTTTGGATATGACAACAAAAGTACAAGCAATAAAAGCAAAAATCAGTAAGTGTGACTACATCAAACAAAAAAGCTTCTGTGCAGCACAAGAACAGCAGAAGGAAGAGACAGCCTTGGAATGGGAGAAAATATTTGCAAACCATACATCAGATAAGGGGTTAATTTCCAAAATATCTTTAGAACTCATACAATTCAATAGCAAAAAACCAAACAATATAATTAAATAATGGGCAGAGGATCTGAACAGACATTTTTCCCGAAGAAGACATACAGATGGCCAACAGGTACATGAAAAGATGTTCAACATCCTTAATCATCAGAGAAATGCAAATCTAAACCACAATGAGATATCAATCCACACCTGAAGAATGGCTATTATAAAGTTAAGAGAGAATAAGAGTTGGCGAGGATGTGGAGAGAAGGGGACCCTCGTGCACTGTTGGTGGGAATGTAAATTGGTGCAGCCACTGTGGAAAACAGTATGGAGGTTCCTCAAAAAACTAAAAATACGGGACGTCCCTGGTGGCGCAGTGGTTAAGAATCCGTCTGCCACTGCAGGGGACGTGGGTTCGAGCCCTGGTCTGGGAAGATTGCACATGCCGCGGAGCAACGAAGCCCGTGCACCACAACTACTGAGCCTGAGCTCTAGAGCCTGCGAGCCACAACTACTGAACCCATGTGCCACAACTACTGAAGCGTGAGCACCTACAGCCTGTGCTCCACCACAAGAGAAGCCACCGCAAAGAGAAGCCTGCACACCACAACTAGAGAAAGCCCGCGCGCAGCAACGAAGACCCAACACAGCCAAAAATAAATAAAATAAATAAATTAAAAAACAACCAGAAAAACTAAAAATAGAACTATCATATGATCCAGGAATTCCACTTCTGGGTATATATCTGAAGGAAATGAAATCACATCTTGAAGAGATATCTGTACTCCCATGTTCACTGCAGCATTCACAATAGCTAAGACATGGAAACAACCTAAGTATTCATCAACAGATGAATGGATGAAATTTTGGTACATACACACACACACACAACGAAATATTATCAGCCATAAAAAAGGAAGGGATCCTGCCATTTGCAGCAACATGGATGGACCTTGAGAGCATTATGCTAAGTAAAGTTAAGTCAGAGAAAGACAAATACAGTATGATCTCACATATATGTGGAATCTGAAAAAAAAAAAAAAAGTCAAACTCAGAGCAGAATGGTGGTTGCCAGGGGCTGGGGATGGGGGAAATAGATGTTGGTCAAAGGGTACAAACTTCCAGTTATAAGAAGAGTAAGTTCTAGGGATCTAACGTACAGTATGGTGACTACAGTTAACAATACTGTATTATATAATTGAAAGTTGCTAAAAGAGTAGATGTTCTCACCATACCCACACACAAAAATTTGTAATTATGTGAGGTGATGGACATATTAACTAATCTTACTGTTAATCATTTCACAGTATATATGTATATGAAAGCATCATGTTGTACCTTAAACTTACACAATATTATATGTCAATTATACCTCAATAAAGCTGGAAAAACAATAGAGAAGAAAACAAAAACTTAGCCCCATCTACTCTCCTTTTGGGAGTCATTTTCTCTGGAGGACATTGAAGAGTACCCATTCAATTATATATATCTGTACAGAGCAAACTTGTCAAAAGTATGTACAAGGTAGCTTTTTAAAATCCTGTACTAGAACTATGAGAATTTATAAAAACGTGTAACTTATAGAGTAAGACTGCAATAGGTCATAGTTCGAAGAGGACGTACAGCTTAATTTCAGAGTGAAAAGGGAACAAGATAAACATTCAGGGATCTTAACCTTGTGGGGGATAGCCATTAAGCAAATAATTATACAACTGACTAATTGTGGTAAGTGCTATGAAGAAAAAAAATTCAGGATATTTATGAAGACATATAGGGGGTTCTAACCTAGTGTGAGGGCCTAGGAAGGCCATTCTGGTGACGTGTCGCTGAATCTTAAGACTGGAAGGCAAGCAAAGGAAAAGATAGAGGAGGGCACAAAGAAAAAGCATGGCCAAAGTGGAGTAAGTTAGAGTGAAAATGGCTGCAGATGAGAATAGAGGGGCAGGAGCCAGATCCTGAAGGGTCTGGTTGGCTATGTGAAAAGTTTAGATCTTTATGGTAAAAGCAATGGAAAGCTATTGAAGCGTTTTAAGGAGAAGCATGTTATGATGTAATATGCTTTTTAGTAAGATTACTTTGGCTGCCGTCAGAGACTTGAATGGATGTGGAGAGGAGCTTCAGTGTTCCATGTGACTGACGATGATGATTTATAGAAGAATGGTGGTATAGAGAGACTAGTAAATAAATTTGAGACACATTTTGGAAGTAGAATTCATTGGACCTGGTGATTGATTGGATGTGGATAGTGAGGAAGAGGGACAGATCAAGAAAGACTCCCACATTTCTGGACAAACATTTGGGTAGATGGTGGTGCCATTTACTACAATTTAATATGTAATTAACATATATAATAAATTTAATAAATATTTAAAATATACATAACTTAGCTATTTGGGGAGGGAGGGAGCAAGATATTACAAAGAATGGGTACAAAAGTGCATATTGCTTTCTAGCAATGCATATAACATGCTTATCCTTAGTAAAGTCAAGTCTATAAAAAACATCAAGCTTCAATAATGAAGGTGAAAGAATTCAAATGGAACACACTATATGCACCTTGTTTATCACTCATTCAACAAATACTGAGTACCCACTGTGTACCAGGCATTGTTAGATGATGGAAAAATAGTGATCAACAATCTAAAGTTCCTAGAACTTACATTTTATTACCTAGAAGACAAGCACATAGGAAACCAGCTCAATAATGTTGGGAAACTGGTTATTTAAAAAAAATGTAGGTCTTCACCTTCAAATATTAGGTGTCACCAGTTCTGGGTTCTGATGTTGCCAGTGATAATAGCTGCGTGACTTTGATAAAATTATTTTGCAAGGATTCAAATTCCTTGTCTATAAATATAAAACAAAGGAGATGGATTAGTTTTTTTTCTTTTTCTAATCTGAGGTTATAAGGGCTCTCCAAATGTAGCAATAGGAAAGTGATTTTCAGTTATTTGAAAAACATGAAGGAAGTGTATATTTACTTGTGATAAGGCTCTTAAAAATGATTGTGGTGTCCATGTAGGCAAAAAATTTTGGTAGTTAAAAAACCCTCCAAATTTGGCAACTTCTGGAATACTTAAGATCTAAGTCCTTCCAGATCAGAAATTATATTATTATATCTAACCTCATAGAGATTGGCAGGGTTCTGTAACTCTGACTTTTTAAGGTTGCATTAAATAGAAGGTTGTTTATATGCATTAAAATTCTTTTGCTTTGAAGACTCTATAGTAGATGCTTGTGATTCATGAGGCTGAGACCCTTTAAGAATTCTAAATCCTTAAAACTAGCAAGCATATAATCTCAGTTTCTCCAACTCTAAAAATGGAGGAAAGAATATTGACCAAGTTGCTGTGTCACGCTTAAGTTAGGATCAAATCTGGGTCAGATTAGTTCGGTTCCTCTTAGACTAACTCAGCTCCCTCTGAATTCTTGGGTTATTCTACTTAATGTCTCTGCAAAGTTAAGTTCCCCACTGTCAGGAACCTATTTGTTTTGAAATCTTGAGTTCAAACCTGCAAATGTGAAGTATTTACTCCACTTTCTTTTCTTTTGTTCAGATTTGAAGAAGTATAATAGAGTGTTGGAGGAGTAGCACAGGCAAGAACTTTGTGGCCTAGATTCCAAGCCTTTATCATCACTGCACCTTTGTTTTTATATTGTCTGTAAAACTGGGAAAAAAGGGGGAAAAAAAAAACAACCTGCCATAGTTCCTGTGGTTGTGGAAATGAAAGAAAATCGGATGTAAATGATACGCTGCTATATAAATGGAACCAATTTTTAACATTTTCTTTTTTGCAGGTATACTTCAATGCATATGCATGATCTTCCAGAATTCAGTTCTGAAATTTACAGGTTAAGAAAACTTTACAGTAGTGTGCTACCATTTACTAACATTCATTATCTTGTAGGAAGAGATACAAAGCTGGAAGTAGAACTCATCAGTTCTTGCTGTTTATTCTTTTTTGACACTGCTTATTGTTTTAAATATCAAGAGCACAGACATTGGAGAATAGTAAGTCACCAGAATCCTACGGTATCACAACAGGTCAGCTTTTCTCAAAATGTCTAGGTTCTCTCAGCACATGGAAGGCTTCTTAGGTGGAAGGTGCTGCCCTGTGACTTGTGAGAAAAAGTACCAACCCTAATTTACTTTATGGACACCAGTCAGGTTGCCCAGGGCAACCTCAGTCCCAGAGGTTGTGACTTTCAAATCACCTTCTGCAACTGGCTCTAAAATTCTGATCAACTTTGAATCAAAATGGAATACAGAAAACAGAATCTAGTGAAAATAGAAGACAAATTTTGTTGGCATAATCTGTACCACACAATCTGTAAAAGTTAGTGTCTACCGAAATCTTTTAGACCTCCAGGACAATTCACAAATGTTTACGGACTTGGAAACAAAATACCCCTTGCTTTTACTTTATATCCTAGGCCCTCACTGCAACTTTCTTATTTGGGTTTCGACCTCTTCAAATCTGGTATTCTTAAAATGTAGAGTTCAAGACAGATACAATCAAAAACAAAACAGCCTAATATAAAGAATAATAAAAAGATTACTTTAAATTCTCTGCTAGGTTATATATTGGGTCAGCAACTGTTACTGAAGAAGGTTAATGAAAATTATAAATGAATCTTTTAAAATCGATTAAGTCTAAAATTAGACTGTGCAAGTGCCTTGAAAATCTACAAATAGATGGTATTAGCTTCCTTACTAATTTAATTTTCAGGCTCTCCTAGAATTAGAGAAAACCAGGCCACTTTGACTTTTCCAAGTCTTTTGTTATAAACACACACACATTTTTATAAAGATAAATAACAAGCTACTGAAATAATAAAAATGCCCATTATAGAAGCTGTAATTATAAAATTAAAAAAAAATTTTTTTTTTTGGTTTTGTGTCACAGTTGATGTTAACTACAGTAACAACAAATGCAAAAAAAACCCTGTAAGTCTAATTTTGAGGCACCCTTTTGTTTCCCCTCAGGCCCACCATCCTCCTTGTTCATGTTTTTCTTAATTTATCTTTTTCTGGCCACAATTAGGTGACAGAGAATTAAACCTTAACTTTCTACTGTTTCCATCAACAGTGAGTATAAATGCACCATATACTTTTTTCCCCTCATATCCTTTTTTGAACAAGACACAATGTAAACAGATGTCAAATTAACAAGGTACGTTTTTCTTGTTCAAAACCATCACGGCATTTTGCAATGGGGCATGAGTTGCATACCATCCCCAATCATCTTTATACCTTCAGAGGCAATTCTGGCTTAATGCAATGCATGTTACATCTGTGTAGCCCAGCGGTTGCCTACAACGGTGGGGTTTTTTTGGAGGGTGGGGGTGGGTGGGAGTGTGGGGTGCCCAAGTTTATAGTAAAGAGTACCGACAGTCAAAAACATCCAGCCCTCTGCCCAAACCCACCCAGTCGCCCTCGGTCATTCTCGATATCTTCTTTATTTTTTTCGGCAAACGCAGTCTTTTCCTGCAGCGGATGGCAAGGCCAGCAAGCGCCGACTTTTACTACACCCAATTAAAGCAGCAAAGAGAAGGCGAACCGTCGGCTGGATGGATACGTGTAAACTAATCGACCTAATCCCGGGAGCCGTCCTCCAGGGTGGAATCCTTCGGAGAGGCTGTAGCAGGCCGTCTCCACAGTAACCGGCCGCGGCGCCTCTGCAGTGCCGGGGCCCGGATGTTGTGAGGATCACGGCCGCGGGGCCCAGCTTCCGGCAGCCTGCCGGCGGCGGACTGCGCTCCTCTTCGGGAGTCGTAGTTCTTCCCTCCGCCGCCGTCCGGTATAAGGCGCGGGCGGGACTACGAGTCCCGGCATGCGCCGCGGCGCCCCACCGCCCTCCGCCTTTCGGCTGCGGTCGCCTGCGGGCAGGTTGTTGTTTTTATGAGAGGCGTCACTGCTCTCGGAGCTGTGACCGCCGCCGCCGCGACAGCTAACGCCGTCGGGCGGAGGTGGCGCTGCTCCTTCAGGTACGGCCCTGGGCGAGTTTGGACCCCAGGAGGGGAGTCCGGGCCGACTGTCGGGGTCCTGGCTTAGCCGCCTGGCGGAGGCGGTCGCGGGGTTTCCGCTGAAGGGGGGCTTGACCCTAGGCGCTCGGTGTTTGCGGCCGCCTGGGTGGCCTCCTCGGAAGGCGAGTCTGCATCCCCCGTGGCGGAGCCGGTCCGGTGGTCCTGCAGCCTCGGTTCCCTGCGTTGCAGACGCGAGCGGTGTGCCGGGAGTGTGGGGGAGCCGACAGCCCAGGGGACGCACCCGCCTTCCTCCGCTGGGCTGGCTTAAGGCTCTCCTCGGTCCTGATTGATGAGAATCCATATGGTAAGATGTTATGTGCGTCACTCCGCCGGGTTTTCAGCCGGCCGGTCTTTTTTGGTGACGTTTGAGCCCCGTGATGACAGGAAGAGAAAGATTAAATAATGTGTTTGAGATTTCTGCTTGTGAGCCTGGCTGATAATGATCAAATCTCCCTGTCTATCCTGTTCCGCCTCCACCGGTCCCCTTCCTAATCGATAAGCCCTCCGTAGCAGCAGGTCACACCGTGCCTTGTACGCGTTACTGTTTATCTTTATTTAACGAATCAACTTTTTGCCTTTGGGAGCGCCAATTTTAACGAACTCAGCCAATTAGGTACTTTGTTGAGTGGGTGAAATTTGCACTCAGTGTGGCTTTATTAAAAAATGGAATGGAGCCTTCTTGTAGCTAGAATAGGTAATTATTTTAGTACTGCGAATTTTAGGAGGTTTGCCTCCTCAAATAAGGTCACATCTACTGGACGGTACTTGAAATGTCATTATTAGCGCATCGTATCTTTGGCTTAACGTTTGAATCTTATTAGGCCCCACCTTTCTCAGGGGGGTATTTATCACACCTTGGACGCTAGTGTGAATGGTTTACTATAATTCCCTGAGCTATGGTCATAAAGGGGAAGGGAAGGGAGAAAGTGAGGGTATTATTTTAATAAATAATTTTTAATCCTTTACCCAACCTAAGGATGGGATTCTAATTAAAGAAGCTATTAAAAATCGCTCTCAAATAATATTTGAGGGTGTGGGAAATACTAGTTTTTAAATGAAAGTAGGTTAGAAAGTAGTGTAATACTAATTTTCTTAACTAAACCATAGGACTAGAAGTGATTCGATGTCTATTAGAAACAAGACTCAAAGGAGTGTAATAGTTATAAAGTGATTAGATGGTGAAACTACAAATTATTTTTTTCTTTATACTTTTTGGTATTTTCCAAATTTTCTATAGGAAAAAACCTTAATTTAAAGAAAAGGACACAGGTGCAGCAATTCCAGTTATACAGACTCTTTAAACATTAATTTTAAAAAGCAAATAACTAAAAACAACATAGGCAGAGCCCCTGTTACTGCATCCACGGACTCTGTGAATAACAAGTTTAAATGTATGTAAGTTAGTTGTTGAGAAGTGACAAGAAATGCATTGGTTGGACTGGAAAGGAAACAAAAAAATATGACAGTAATTCTTAGCATTTGTACATCTCGTCTTATTTTGATCTGTTTTCTTTTCATTTTATACAGTAAAATCAAGACAAGATTGCTTACTTTTCTTCAATTAAGGGAGTGCAATCTTGATTATTACTGTAACTCAAGGTGACAAAGCATGGGCATATTAATCTGAAAAGATCTGGGATGTAGCAGGATTTTTCATTTATTATTTGTAAACATTTGCCAGTGGAAATAAAGAAGTTAAACATTATTATAAAATGGGGGCTTTAAGCTTGTTTTCATCAAGTCATTTCAAGTATCAATACTATGTTTTATATGCCTGATATTTTGGATTATGTTTTTGTTTCATTTTCTATTATGGATATGTTGGATATGGTTGAGTAAGTAGCATATTTAGCCCACATTTTGTTTTCTGTCATAAAGAAAGGGCCACATTGTTCTTCGATAGGAATAGTCCATGTATTTTTGCAGTTACCAGTCTTGAGAAAATGGGGTTTACCTCAATTCCAAGTGTCCATTAACTCAATAGAATAGCCATTCTGAAGCTTTGTTTTTATTTTTTTGCTTTTTTGTTTTTTAAGCTGTAGAAGTCATACTTTGTTTTCTTAGGTTCTTTTCTTTGGAGCATTGCTTCTCTCCCCAGATTTCAGTTTCTTTTCAATATTTTCTATTGTTTTATTTTGTGTATTTTGTGCCCTTTGTTGGCTCAATATCTCACTAAAAATTTGGGTTCATTTACAGGGCATAAGAAACATTCATAATTACTTAACATGTTTGATTTACTAACTGGTTCCACAGTATTGTGTAGGTTGTGTAATTGTATTTTATCTAAGTTAAATATTTAAAAAATTAGGTGAGTTTGAACTGAGAGCTTAGAAGTAGTAGTTTCTGACATGTAAAGAATATGGACACAGTGCAAGGCCTGTTAAGCCCAGGGTATTTTAAAACAGAAAATGCAGACTCATCTAACAATGCAGAACTACTAGAGGCTGAATTGCTTTTGTGTTTGAGTGGTTAAGATGAGGAAGTTGCCATATTGTAGGCGATAACTTACATTTTCAAGAATTTTCTTCCTGGGAGTTGTGCAGTTTTTGTTTTGTTTTTAAATTTATTTGTAAAAATTTGTTAAACAGTTTTTAAAGGTTACTTTCCATTTACAATTATTACAAAATATTGGCTCTGTTTTCCATGTTGTACGATACATTCTCGAGCCTATCTTACACCCAGTAGTTTGTACCTCCCACTCCCCTACCCTGTATCGCCCCCCCCAACCACTAGTTGGTTCTCTATATCTGTAAGTCTGCTTCTTTTTTTGTTATATTCACTAGTTTGTTGTATTGTTTATGTTCCACATATAAGTGATATCTTACCATGTTTGTCTGGTAGTTCTGCAGTTTTGACTAAATTAAAATAGTTAAAAAAAATGAGTTGGTTTAAAAGGTCATGTTCGATGTATTGCACTAGATAAACTTGAAAATAAATATCTCAGTTTGAGTTCTAAGGTGAAATTTAACTCTGTAATATGGGGAGGATTGCAACTAACTGATAGATTGAGAGGATTTTTTTTCCAAGGGGTGTTTAAGGTGTGGAAACCTGCTTAAGGGCTTATAGAGTTTTCTGGAGGAAGTATTAGCAAGGAAGTATTAGTATTAGCAGTAAGTCAGAAATCTAATTTTTCTTCAGTATTTGTCCATAAAGCAGTTTCCTAAAACCTTATTTCTGGTTCATGTTGCCAGCATGATGAAATGTGAAAAAAGAATTGGATTGGGAGTCAGGACGTTTAATGATGTTGACAAATAATTTAACTTATGAGCTTCTATTGTTTCCATTTGTACATAATAAGTAACAGCCATTGCCATACTTCATGGGGTATGTGTGAAGATCAAATCAGATATAAAAAGTCGTATCACTTTGTAAGTGGCAGAGTGATCTACCCATGCAAAGTATTATTGGCCTGCGTAAGTAACATTTACATAAAGCATATTATACATTTGAAGTGTGATGACTTAATGTGATATATATACTTTTGGACTGAGAAGTTTGATGGAAAAAAGTCATATGGGATCTTCATTTGATTTTTTTGATAGTGCTTTTTGCCTTTTACTAGGTTGAAGGGAACCTGGCCCCTTTCCTGACTGTGACTTTGTACTCTACTGCATTAAAGGTTTGGAAATTGCAGTGTGCTTTTATGGTTCAGCCTTTAATTTTGGTTTTGATTTGTTTTAATTGCACATCTAAAGTATAAAGAAGATCTTCAGTGTAACTTAACAGTAGGAAGTGGATGTTGTTTTTAATGTTCTAAAACAGTCCTTTAAGTCGATTTCATGAACAGTGAGTCTACACAGAATGTCAAATTCCAGGTCCTTCCAGAGATACATTACATGTGTAAGCATTTGTCTTTCAGGCAAAGAGATAGTTTAGAGCTTAGACACTCCTTCTGGGGAAGTCAACCCTATCTGTATTACATACAACATCTGCCCCTTGAGATTAACTTCAAGTTGGGTTGACATATAGAACATTCAAGTAAAAAAGTCTTTTAGAAACTTACAAATCAATTCTGCGGACTTTATGAGAGCAAATATAAGCGAAAGTGAAAGGCAAAGAAACATATAATATATCATGGGTTGGTAATGACTGCTTCTATATTTGATTAGTTGATAACTCAAATAACATCTTTACTAACATTTTATCTAATATTACTACTAGAAAGTAACAATGGGTGTGTACTTGTCTATTATGTACTTAAAAAAATGGAAAACAGAATAAAAATATATAAAATCCCTTTGTTTTCCATCTCTCTGGCTTTTTTCCCAAATGAAAAGTAGAAGAGAGTTGTAAAAAAAAAAAAATTAGGACAGATTATCCTTTTGTGGAAAGTATGTTTAAGATAAAAAATATAGATATATGATGAATACATATATTTTAACAAGTAAAATTATTAAAAAATTTTTTTGAGAGTAGAAAAAACAACATCAAGCTAGATCCCATTAGTTTTACTTATCTCTGAAAGGGGAAGAGGAGCCAACAGGGCCTGGCAGTGCCCAAGTGAGGGTCGTATGGCGCCTAGTCAAGCTTCTAGATTTACTACTGGCTCTTTCAGGCTTTTCCAAAATTAAGATGTAACAATCCTGGAAAGTCAGGATTCTTTTCAGAATGGGAACACCTGGTGAAAAGGTATTTCCATACTAACAGATATCTTAATTTCCCCCCAGCATTTTGAATTCATATGGTTTACTGCTTTGTTTCAAACTTTTAATCAAAGGTGTAGCTTCTTTTAGATGGAGGCAAAAAGGGATACTTTTATCTTCAAATATGGCAGTAGTTGCTTTTGTTTCCCAATATGAAGGATGTTACATCATAAAAGAAATCTTGTGAAGAAATTGTGTATTGACTCACTTCTTGCAGAATTTGTTTTCTAAACCAAAAAGTTAATTTACTGTATGTAACAGTATTGCTGCCTCTTTCTGGTCATGGATAAAGTGAAATTACTACTATTGGAGATTTTTTTCCAGATACCTATCTTTAGCGATATCGGTGTTTAAATGAAATTCCACTCCATTAAAACTAGGAAAGCCTGTTTGCTATGGACAGGTTATCTTTGAATCCACTTAGAAGATGCATATAACCAAGGGGCAGGACAGCCATTGGACCCACATCTTGATGCCGTAATTACTACACTGTGGACTCTTCAAATCCCTGGGTTATGCTCTCTCTTCTCTAGCATCAGTTTTCTCCAGTAAACTTCTGATACCTCAGATATAAACGTTTTAATATGATTCCCTTTAGTCCTTTAATTTATTCTGAAGAGACTGGTCATCCAGAAGATGATTGGATTTTTGTCAGTCATTCATTTACTTAATATTGGGTTTGTCTTTTCATTTAAAAAAATGTATATTTTTTTCCTGCGGATTATGAAGGTAATAAATAGCTCACTGAAATTTAGCAGACATAATACGTGTAATTTTAGTTTTTTTAGATTTGAAAGATACTCTTTAAAATTAGACTAATGCATATAAATTAATATCAATAGGGTTTATTATACATATCATTTTCTGACTTGCTTTTTTCACAGAATATATTATTGATGTCTTTCCATGTCAGGACATGTTGATCTATTTTAAATTTTTAATGGCTGCATTAATAATAGATATTATACATTTTAATTTTAATAAACTCACTCTTGATAGACTTTTCACTTTCTAATTTTGTACTATAAAAATTCAACCATTCTTACACACATGTATATGTATTTTCATATTCATGTGAGTATTTCTACCAGATAAATTCCTAGAAATGAGGTGGATAGGAAATGAAATAGAGATGATAGGTCACAGGGTATCTGCCTGTAAAATTTTGTTATTACAAAATTACTCAAATGATAATAACTATGCATTTTTACTGTTTACAGTACCTGTTTTTCTGTATCTGACCTATTAACCTGTTTAATCTTTGTTGATCGTTTAGGCATTAAAATAATCTTGCTACTCTTTGTGTATCTTTCGTAGTAAGGTTGAGCATTTTTTTCCTTATAAGCCATTTTAATATCTTCTATAAATTGCTTACTCATATTCCTTGATAAATTTTCTATTCAGTTTTTTAACCTTTTTCTTACTCATTTATTGGTGTACTTTAAATGTTTTGAAAACTGTTATATATGTCACAGGTATTCTCAGTATATCATTCTTATTTTTATGACTTTTGGCAAACAAGTTTATGATTTTTATATAATAAAAAGCTTTTCCTCTACAATTTCTAGGTTTTGTGTAAAGCTTAGTAAAAAGGTCATCTTTACCCCAGGATTGTAAAACTTTTCTGTTTTGTTTGAGTCTTTTTGTGTGTGTGGTTTTATTTTATATGTTTAAATCTCTGGGCTGTATTTTTACCAGGTGGTCTTAAGGTTTTATGAAGCCTTATCTTAATAATGCCGAACTTTCACAAGGCAAACATGAGAGATGACATCAATCTGAAAGTCTTTTGCAACACCACATTTATGACGTTTAATGGAGAGTATAATTCCTGAGTGATGCAATTTGTCAAAAAACTGATTTTTTCCCCCTTTGGGAGGTAGGAGGGGAAGAACAATGAAATTTACTGTCTTTTTAAATTCAGAAGCGTTTTATGTGAAAATGGCTCTTATCTTTCGCATCTCTTTCATTCTCTACCTTTCACACCAACCATAGAAAGGCTCTGCTGTTTTGAGCATCCAGAATGGCAGCCAGCACTTTAGTTCCATATTCAGAATTACCTGTCAGATCATTTGTCTCTTGATGCTGTTTGGAAGCAATTTAGTTTGGCCTGGGCTTCGTGAAAATATGTTGCAGGATTTATCTGCTATAACAGTTAAAAAGCCATACAAAAACTTACTCTTTTTCAAATAAAGAGTTTACCTGACCATTCTAGCCAATAAGCCTTGGAATCAACTTCCCTAAGGCAGTCTTTTTTTTTTCCCCCACAGCACAGAGGCCTAGTGGGTACTAGGCACTCCTAGGCTAGGCTTATTTATTGCCAGAGTTTGGGGACTGAAATAAGGTTGACATTGTAGATGAAAAAAAAAGTATAAGCTGAGCCTTCACTTAAGATGAGACTATTTGGAAAAAAGAAAGCAACACAGTGAAAGGTTCTTCCCCCACCACAATGAACAGGATTGAAGACCCTTTAATTCCGCAAAGAGATACAGTTCTCACCATTTACTCCAGAAGTGTTTGTCACAGTACTTTTTAAAATGTAAATTTGTGCCAAATTACCATAAAGCATAGTGACAGTAACAGTTTTAGATCCTTACTTAGACAGAAAATCTTAGAATTTCTTAAGCTTTTCTGTTTCAACCCCTTCATTGTGGTGCTTAGTGATTTTAGTGGCCCTAGCTCCCTTTTGAAAATAGGCAGGAATAAAAAAATTCATAATTGTGGTACATTTAAAAGAGGCAAGCTTAAGGGGTGGGGCTAGACCTGAAATTAGACCTGTAGCTCATTACTATTTCTGATCCTTCAATTCCTGATCTGAGTAAAAATGCTTGTGTGTCCTTTTCTATAGATAAAATAGAATATTAAGCGATTAAAGATGAGAGATTATTATGTATGTATTGTATGACTTCTGACTAGTAGAGAGCAGTTAAAATTTTTGTGCAGTTATAGAGACATTGAAAATTAAATTGAAACTTCTTATCAAA
The DNA here is from genome assembly GCF_937001465.1 of Orcinus orca. Lineage (NCBI taxonomy): Eukaryota > Metazoa > Chordata > Mammalia > Artiodactyla > Delphinidae > Orcinus > Orcinus orca. The sequence continues at coordinate 102,910,481 of NC_064560.1, forward strand.
AGCTTTGAACTTAACACTAACTAGTAAAGTAACTCATGCATAAAAGTAATAGAGGCTGCTCTTAGGCAAGCTATGCTAAGAAGTACAGAACTTATGCTGAGAAATAAGAAATAAATGCGATACATTCAGGGGAAGGAGAGATCAGTGTGTCAGAAACATGAAGGAAAACTTCATGGAGGAGACTGAGCCTTAAAGATGGAAATCAGAAGAAAGGAAAGGAGGAAAGCATTCCAGGAAGTGTGACTTGAGTAAGTGAAGACATGGAGGTAGGGCTGTGCTCCTCTACTTGTAGCAAGTAGATTACTTTGATCAGATGAAATAGCCCTGGAGGAGAGAACTAATCGATTGCAAGCTAGGCTAGAGCCAGGTAGTGGAAGCATTTGGATGTCCCCTTAAGAAGTTTGACTTTATTGTACAGAATACTTATTCTCAAGGTCATGGGGAGACTTTTGCACAGGAAGTTTAAAAAAAAATTTCTAGCGTTTGGAATAAGTACTGCATGTAACCTGCAGTCAGTTTCACTGTTGCCTGTATGTAAGTGTTCAGGGTGGTTGTGTGTGTTTAGGGAGGGACCAAGCGAAGAGTTGCAAAATAGCACTGTAAAAAGTGGTGAGTACCATTGTAATTAAAACAGCCTTGTTTTGGTGCTGGAATATAGATCATTGGAACAGAATGGAGACTACAGAAACTGATTCATAAATGTATGGGACTTTATGTGACAGAGAGTGGCATTTTAAATCATAGAAAAAATATGGAATATTTAATAATTGACATAATTTCTACCTCACACTAAAAGGGAGAATACCCAGATTCACACATTAAATAGCTAAATGTAAAAGCCAAAACTGAAAAAGTATTAGTAGAAAATATAGGAGAACTATTTACAATCTTGAGAGTAGGGAAGACTTTCTAAAGCAAGGTGTAAAATATAGGCTATAAAAAATACCTTATTCTCCATCCTCAACATTTGACTGCATAAAATTTAAAGACATCTATGATAGAAGATATTTTTTTAAATTGAATCATGCTAGAAAAAAATATTTGCAGTAGGTTTAGCAGTGAATTCATTCATGACCCAATTTATGAAGAACTTCTGAAAATCAACAGAGATAGCCCAATAGGAAAGTGAACATGTGAACATTAGATAATTCATGGGAAATGAAATAAGGATAGCCAATAAACATAGGAAAAGATGCACAACCCCACTGAGTCATCTGGGAAATGCAAATTGAAATAGGAGATTTACTTTTTTTTGCTCATGACATGATCAGAAATTAAAGATGGTTGTTACATTTTTGGTGAGGTTGTGGAGAAATCGGTACCTTCTTGTGTTGGTGGGAGGTCTTCCCTAACAACCTTATTTAAAATTCTGATCCCTACCCCCTACTCCCTGCATTCAGTTTTCCCCCTTTTTGCTTTATTTTTCTCCACAGTACTTGCCACCAACTAACTTAACTACATCTTCTGCTTGTTTATTTCTGTGGGGTTGTTATTGGACAAAAAATAGAATATAAGAGACATTTAAAAAGTTTTTATTAGTTGGGATCTTGGGTCCTCTTTCCTTTATCCAACAGTCTGGTTTAAAGCAGGCATTTCATATCCTCTTGGGGAGATGAAAGTTGCAGAACCTCTGAAAAGCATGATAGAAGTAGGTTCTTGAAAGCTGTCTAGACTGACTGACTCATCTTTGATCACATTTACAGTACAGCAGCACTTTTGGGACCTTTGGTCACAGCCCATTGGTTGGCTTACCTCGGAATTGTAGACGTGTGGGAGAATAATGCCCCCATTCTTCTCCATCGTGTCTAATTCTAGAAGATACAGTAATGGAAACCGTACCTTTTCCATAGTAAAATGTAGCTACTCAGGAATGATGAGGGGCACCATCATATCAGCTAATATTCACTCCAGTTGTATTTTATGAGGTAAAATTAATATTGTTGCTCTGTTATTAGTTTTGACAGCTGCCACCTAAAGTGTAATTTTAAATTACATCTTTGGTCTGTATCTCTCCCCTAAATTCAGTCTCCAGCTGCCTACTTGACGTTTCAACTTGGACGTGATAATAGCTGTCTCAAATTTAATATGTCCCCGATGAGTTTACCAATTTTCCTTTCATAACCTGCTGCTTTTGAAGTCTTCCAGTCTTAATGGCCTTTCCATTCTTGTATTTACTTAGGACGGGGGTCATCCCTCATACCTTGTATTCAGTACGTCAGGAAGCCCAGTTGGTTATACCTTCAAAATATAGGTATAATTTGCCCACTTCTTACTGTCTTTGCTACCACCCTGGTCCAAAGCACCATCATCTCACGTGGATCACTGTGGTAGCTTTGCAAATGGTCTTCCTGCTTCTGCCTTTGCCCCCTCACAGTGCTGTCTCAATAGGGCAGCCAGTGTGATCCTCAATTATTCCTTTCCTCAAAATACTTCTATGACTTTTAGTTTCACTCAGTAAAAAGTCTTAGGATCTGTAAGGCCCTACATCATTTGTCTCCCACTCCATTATCTCTCTGTCCTCATCTCTTTCCACTTTCCCGGTAGCCCACTTCTCTCCAACCACACAGGCCTCCTTGCTGTTTCTCATAGATATGGGCTTGGTTCCAACTTTGTACCTACTGTTCCTTTGGTCTGAAACACTCTTTACCCAGTTAACTGCACGATGATTCACTCACTCATTCAAGTCTTTGCTCAAATATACCTTCTTAAGGAAGCTTTCGCTGATCATCCTTTTTGAAATTAAGCCTCTCCAACCCAGCATTTTCTATTCTCTTTTCCCATGCTTTCTCTGTAGTAGGAAATATACCATCAAATACACTGTGTATTCTACCAGGTATTTGATGGTATTCAAATACCAGGTAATGTTGTTTATTGGATGACTCCAGTGTGAAAGGAAAATTGAGATGATTTTTTTTTCCTTTGGCCACACCATGTGGCATGTGGGATCTTAGTTTCCCAACCAGGGATTGAACCCATGCCCCCTACATGGAAGCATGGAGTCTTAACCACTGGACCGCCAGGGAAGTCCCAGAAAATTGAGATGAATTTAATTCAGACTATTGCAATAGGAATATCTCAATGAACCGAGGAGTTTTATAGAGGCAAGTAAACAAGGGACTCAGAATGGGTGGAAGTGAGTCTTACCTGGGATTTTTTGAGGGCAGGTTGGTCCTTTGCAGTTAGCTCTCAGTCAGAACACAAAACAGGATGGGGAAATTTCTCAACCTTCCTTGCTTTCCTGGAGCACAGGGCTCAAATGAAGTTCAACCTAGTCAATTACTGATAGAATTTAAGCTCCAGGAAGGCAAGACTCTTACTTGTTTTGTACATTGGTATATTTTCAATATCCTGCATGTGCTAAGAACTCAATAAATATTGAATGAACAGATGGATAAAGGAGTAAATTAAAAATGGTACTAACTGTAGGCCCATCTGCTGGAGAGTTTGATTATACTAGTGTAGTATAATCCTTCTACCTTAAGTAACTTCATAAATGAGATACGAACATCCATGTAATAAATTTACATCCTAATATGACTAACGTGCTATATTCTATGTGGAAAACCGTATGTTTATAATGCTTAGTGTCAAATTCTCTTCCATAGAGTTCTATGAATAAAATCTTACATGTTGTGAAGAAATGTTCCATAGGATTTCTTATGAAGTGAGAATCAATTTAAGTGATTTGTCTCTGTTCTAGAGGCTATTATTATAGGATTTTGGAGTTTATCTTGAAGGCACTGGAGACCAATTTTAAGTGATTGATTAAGTGATCAGATTTATGTGTTAGGATAAACAGAGTAGGGACAGCATTGGGAAGGAGTGACTGGAGGGGAATTTGAAACTGCAGGCAGAGATCTCTTAGAGAGCCGTCACTGTAATACAAGTGGGAAATGATGAAGTTGGGATAGGAAGTGAAAAAGGATTTAGACCTGATTGGATTTTTGGGTCAAGGCAATTCTAGTTATCCCAAATGTAGTTATCCTAAATCTAGGATTTTTGACCTGATGTTTGGTGGCTTTTTCTTGCAGCCAGATTATTTTTGGCTAATGCTGTTCTCTGAGATGATAGAAACAGGAAGAGGAGCAGGAAGATAATCTTAGTTTTGTAGATGCTTTATTTGAAAGGCCTGAGAAACCTACTAGTGATCATCCAAAAAGCAATGGGGAAATATATGACCTGAGATTGGGGTAAAGAAGCTACCCTGAGGAATAAAACGAAGCCTGAGTCTAGAAAAGGGCTTCAAGTTTATCATCTTCATAAAGTACCCTTAGCTTTATAACTTTGTATGATTTTTTATGCCTTTGTAACTTTCCCATAAACTGTTTATTTCTAAGTTATTATTAGTAAAGCCCTCAAAATGGAACAGGTTTTTGCATTTACCTTTGGTCAAAATAATGGGGAGAGGAACTTCATGGATTCCTCCAGAATTTTGAGTTCCTTGAGGAACAGTTTAGAAGTGTGTCAGTAACTGCATCATCACCCAGAAATGTTTACCTTTTTTCTTTATTGAGTGCTTAATATGTGTTACTGGTCAAGTAAACAAGCAATTACAGCGTAGTATTGTATTTTAAGTAGTAGATTAGGGAATATACTAGTCTTTGGGGATGGGGTCAGGGAATGGTTCACGAAGTGATGCATTAGCTGAGATAGAAGAGTGGGCACAGGAGTTTGGGTAGAAGTAAGGAGGTGAGGAACTGAGATCAGAATATGCAAAGCCCCTGAATTAAGAGAAAGCTAAGCTTTTTAGCAGAATTGAAAAGGTGGAGGGGAGAGGGAGGGGATGGAGGGAGAGAGGATGAGATGCTAGAGACAAAACACTTGATATTTAAGGCCTGTGGGCATTATCCTGAAGACAGTATGAAAATCTTAACATTTTTAAGGAATGACAAAATATTACCATTTTAAGAAGATAACTGGCTGTAGTGGGGAAGTTCAAATACAGAGGCAGCTTTCAGAGTCAATGTGTCTAGGATGGGGCTCAGAAATTTACTTTTTAAAATTTTGATTTAATTTCAGTGCACCCAACTTTTTTTTTGCGGTACGTGGGCCTCTCACTGTTGTGGCCTCTCCCGTTGCGGAGCACAGGCTCCGGACGCGCAGGCTCAGTGGCCATGGCTCACGGGCCCAGCCGCTCCGTGGCATGTGGGATCTTGCCGGACCGGGGCACGAACCCGTGTCCCCCTGCATCGGCAGGCGGACCCTCAACCACTGCGCCAGCAGGGAAGCCCTCACCCAACTTTTTGAAAACACCTGAATTAAGAGGGTTCTTTAGTAGGGCTGTGAATTTTGCTTACCAAACTCTTACTGTGGTGTTACGGCCAGTAGGGGAATCTTTTCCTCATTTGGGCTAGATGTGAAGCCTGTTCTTCCTCCAGGGCAAGTAAACAAAGAAACTGGGATCAGATTAAAATGGGCTCCTTGATTTGAGAAATTCAAATATGATAAAGTCCCAGTTTAGCAATGTATGTAACTTTCTTTTGAAATCTTGTTTTTGCTTATCCCCAGAGCAATTAGAGTTCTTGATTGGAAAACAAAAGCTGGGGACTATCTATGTAGAACTGTTTAAATGGAAATTTCCTAGATAAGAGCAGGAGATATATACACATTAAATATCCCTGATCAGGTCTTGTATCCCAGGAGTTTTGGAAGGTTATGTAAGTCTGGGGGTGAGATGGAGCAGCAGTGAGAATGTGGGCTGCTAGAGGAGGTTAGGAACTGGGGGTTTGCAAAGGGAAGAGGAGCTTTCACATGGTGAAGAATGATTGCTTTTTTTTAGGCCAATTTTCCTTTTTTTAAAAAAAATGTTATTTATTTATTTTTGACTGCGTTGGGTCTTGTTGCTGTGCGCAGGCCTTCTCTGGTTGCAGCGAGTGGGGGCTACTCTTCATTGCGGTGTGTGGGCTTCTCACTGTGGTGGCTTCTCTTGTTGCAGAGCACGGGCTCTAGGCTCACAGGGCTCAGTAGCTGTGGCTCGCGGGCTCTAGAGTGCAGGCTCAGTAGTCGTGGTGCACAGGCTTAGTTGCTCCGCAGCATGTGGGATCTTCCTGGACCGGGGCTGGAACCCGTGTAGCCTGCACTGGCAGGCGGATTCTTAACCACTGTGCCACCAGGGAAGTCCTAGGCCAATTTTCTTAATCGTAAAGCCCTACCTACTTGTTCCATATAGAATGGTTTTTCCAAATACCAAGTCACTTAAACCAAAATATACTACACTTTCTCTTTTCTTTGTTATTCTTCTTGGTTATTCAGTCCTTTAAAAATCTTTCGTGTCTGTCTTCCTAAATCTCTCCTAACCCCTCCCCATCCTATTTATCCTCTCCCCCTCATCAATACTGGTGAAATTTAGGTGCTCATCTTTTTCATGGAATATTGCATTGATTCTTTGTATCCCACAGGTCTAGGGCCCTTTAGTTGTTTCCCCATTTTAATATGTGCCCTTTGAAAGATTCTGATTTTCAGATGTCTTCTTTTAATACTTCACTCATGCTAAATTAATTGAATTTCTTAGAAGTGTCATATTCTTTAACTTTTTCTGCCTTTATTTTTGTAGTGCTTTTCACATTATCTCTTGGGAAATCCTTCCAGTGTCGTCATATTTTCTCTTTTGGCAATAAGGAACCAGAACTTAATTTTTTTGTGATAGCTCTCAATTTTAAAATTTTGGCAACTAATTCAGTTAAAAAACATGCTGTCCAGCATGTCAAAAACATTACAACCTCATTTATAAAGCCTGCTTTGACCATTTTCCTTTCTTCCTGCAAAGTTAACTGCTCAGTCTTTGTGCAGTCTAATATGTTAACCCACAACTTTGGAATTGTTATAAAATAATTCAAATACAAATAGTAACATCAGAGTTTTTAACTCATGAAAACTGGTTCAATGAGAAATTGGGCTTTATGTAGTCAGTTTAATAAGGAATGGTGAAATAAAATTGCTATAAAATTGGTTAATATACTATAGGGAGGGTATTTAAGCCTAGCCTTTGGGATAGTATTCTCTACTGGACAGAAAAAAGTGCATTTCATTGTAATAGTTTTTGTTTTGTTCTGTTTTGTTTTTACAAATTTACCTTTAAATTTAGAAACTGCCTGGGCCCTAATTAGTTGTAAATGGGAAATCAAACAATCAGATGACCTCAGGTGAAGTTATTGTAAAATGTTCTGTCTCGAGTGACATTAAAAGTCACACAGTCGTCTTTAGGTCTTATTTTAGATTTTGAATAATTTGTCTGAAAACATGCTTATTTTATACTATCAGTGACCAGCCACCTCTCTGTATCTTCTCTTTTTAAAATATTAATTTACGAGAGTTTCCAGAATCACTAATAGACGGTCCACATCTATATTTTTTGCCCTGTTTTCATTTGTGCACTGGTTCCATATTAAATTGTCTGCAGTAGAGTTCTGTTAGAACACTAACCATCAACTTGGATATAATGGGTTCTCAGTATATGTGCAATAATAGAAGCATTTATAAGACATATGTATAGAACAAAGTCAGCAAGATACCATTTACTTTAATGAGCTTAATTTTTTTTTTTTTCTGGCATGCGGGCCTCTCACTGTTGTGGCCTCTCCCGTTGCGGAGCACAGGCTCAGCGGCCATGGCTTACGGGCGCAGCCGCTCCGCGGTATGTGGGATTTTCCCGGACCGGGGCACGAACCCATGTTCCCTGCATCGGCAGGCAGACTCTCAACCACTGTGCCACCAGGGAAGCCCAATGAGCTTAATTTTGAAGTTTAAATAGGAGTTTCAGATAGAAAGGGTAGAACAAACCGGATAGAGTGACCAATGTGTGCTGGTTTAGGACTTGAGTCTATCTAGGTTATTGCCAATGGCCACAAGTTTCTAACCAACTTCTGGTCTTTTTCTTCCCCTGTTTTAATGTAACTGAAGTGTTACCAACATGGTTATTTTCCTAAAAACCATTTGATCACATTCCTTCCCTGCTTGAAAATATTAATTGCTTCATGTTGACAACAGTAGATTTCATTTTGCCGGGCCTTGGAACTCTTCTCTTTCCCCCACCTGGTTTCTTCAGCCATGATTTTCACACCGTACTGTTCATTGAAAACATAGGCTTTTGCTCTGGCTGACTGTTCCCCATTTGTCGTTCCCTCAGCAGTTGACTTCCTCAGAGTCAGATTGTTTTCATTTACCTTTGTTTCTGCCTGGCCAAATCCTACATTTTCTTTCAGATCCAGCTTGCCTCTTCATTCCACAGTACGACCGTCTACACTGTTTTGGCTCAGGAGGATCTCCTTGTCATAAAGTTTGGTTGTATTTGTTCATATAGATATGCAAGCATATCCTGTCTGGTAAATCTATGGGTGGGTTGTCTCAGTTTCACCTGGAAGGCAGTAAGCGCCACTTTTTGTACTTGGGTCACATATAGTACTTCCTATAGAATTTTTAAAAATGTGTCCCACATATCAATATGTTTTTGTATTTGTAGACCTGAAAAATGTCTGAAAATTCCAGTGACAGTGATTCATCTTGTGGTTGGACTGTCATCAATCATGAGGTATGCTACTGAATACTTTTTATAAGGCAGTTTGTAATATTACAGTGTTAACAGTGATGTAAACTGGGTTCTTTGAAGGCCATTAGTTTTTTACATTTAAACATAAGGTTCCATTGTCTATAGCTTTTTCCACCTGCATTTCACTTCACTGCTGAAAACTCTTCACGAGCCAGCATGTTATTGGACAGTGCTTTCCTCAGCTTTGAGACATTAGGCAGGTATTTACTGAGGGCTTATTATTGGTCAGGTCCTGTGCTTTACTTATGTTCTCATAATTTTAAACAACCCTCTGTGGTACAGATTGTTTTCATTCTCATTTCATAGTTGAGAGGACCAAAGCTTACGGACATTCAGTAATTTGGCCAAGATTATGTAACTAGAAAACATCAGAGCCTGCGTTTAAACAGACCAAGGAGCATGGAGAACATGTGTTCCACCCATGTTATGTTATGTTACGTTACGTTATATTATCATTTCAGAACTTGATGGAAAAAGGACTATGGCTAGAACTCTTAAAAAATGAATTTGATTATAGAAATGTGATGTTACATAACTAGTACATAATAAACAGTAATTTATTTTCTCACACTGGTAATATATGTTAATTACAGAAAAATCATAAAATAGTGATGTATAGAAGCAGTAAGATAAAAACTATACCTATTTAAAGTGTTAATGGATTTATCTATAATTTTCCTGTTTTTTAGACTCAAGCCTCACTTATTTTCCTTCATCAATAAAAATTTTAAACGCTATTTTTTATGATTCCTTTGATAATTTAATATTTAGACAATTGGTTAGTCATGACTTCTAGAAAACAACATTAACCAAAGTTTCTGCAAGAAAGTTTTAAAATTTATTAGCAGCTGTACCAGTTGAAATGAATGTGGTTTCTTTTTCTTCTTTCTTCTTTTTTTTAATAAGTGACTTTTCTATTTTTAACCTGTTTTCTCCAAAGCTTAGATCAACTCTCATAGTAACAATTTCTCCTTCAAGGATAATTAACAGTGTAGAAGTAAGGCAGCTGTGGGAGTCTGTAGTGTGAAGCAAGTTAGCAGAATTTTCTGGCATTTAGCCAAGTGTGTCATTTGGGCATTCTGTATTAGAAATACCTTGTCACGGAGTTGATCATATTTGTACCTTTATCCTTCTTCTTCCATATCTTGTTATCAGGTTCTAATCTTTCTTGCTAATGTCTCTTACATGTATTTCCTTTTCCTTTACCATTGCTACCATTCTGATTTAGGCCAGATCTGGTCTCCCCAGTGACTCACAATTCAACCCGAACCTTGTGTCTGTTACTACCATTCTCCTGCCACTTTAGGCAATCCCAAAATCTTATACTCAGAATTCTCTTTAGGACTGAACTCAAGCCCACTGCTTTAATGACGTCTCTTAGTTTTTGCTGTTGTGAGTCATGTATATCAGGAGAACTCAGACCTTTGATTTCATGGATTACTAAATTATAGGAAAATTGAGGGAGGGGCCTGGAGAGAGACAGAATCATTAGTGGATAACTTATTTTGCTAATTAACATGAGAAAAAAACCCTGTTAAGATCCACTTTTATTAAAGAAAAGACAGTCTGACATCAAAGTAAGAAGGAAAACCTTGGAAGAATAAAAGAGTCTGAAATTTTATAAGGAAAGTTTACTCCATTAATCTAATAGGTTAATTTTAATCCTTGCCCTTAAACCTTTTTAGTCATATGTTGCAATAATAAGTAGTTATTTGCTTGTGGCTGTTTCTCTGAATAGGCTATAAATCTGAATTTTAGATTTTAGTTTTTCATACCCTGTGACACTAGCAAAATGTCTTGCCTAGAGTAGTTCTATAAGTGTTGAGTAGAAGCAAATTAATAGAAATAGCTAAATTTAGAAACTTATCCTCTGGGATTCAGATTTATTGCTTGGGCTTATAGCATAGTTAGAATGTTGGACTTTTAGACTGACTTATTGTTTTTAAGATTTTAAAAAATTTATTTATTTTTGGCTGTGTTGGGTCTTTCGTTGCTGTGAGTGGGGGCTACTCTTCATTGTGGTGTGCGGCTTCTCATTGTGGTGGCTTCTCTTGTTGCAGAGCATGGGTTCTAGGCACGCAGGCTTCAGTAGTTGTGGCATGTGGGCTCAGTAGTTGTGGCATATGGGCTTAGGTGCTCCATGGCATGTTGGATCTTTCCGGACCAGGGCTCGAACTCATGTCCCCTGCATTGGCAGGTGGATTCTTAACCACTGTACCACAAGGGAAGTCCCAGGACTGACTTCTTTTAAAATCTAAACCTATGGCTCCCCTGCTGTAGGTTTTATGGACTAAATTGAACAAAAGGAATAGATACTGGACTTCCCTGGTGGTGCAGTTGTTAAGAATCTGCCTGCCAATGCAGGGGACATGGGTTCGATTTCTGGTCCAGGAAGATCCCACATGCCGTGGAGCAACTAAGCCCGTGCACCACAACTACTGAGCCTGTGTGCCACAACTACTGAAGCCTGTGCCCCTAGAACCCATGCTCTGCAACAAGAGAAGCTGCCGCAATGAGAAGCCCATGCGCCGCAACGAAGAGTAGCCCCCGCTCGCCACAACTAGAGAAAGCCCACACGCAGCAATGAGACCCAACGCGACCAAAAATTTAAATTAAAAAAGAAAAAGGAATAGATACTGTTCCCTTTGGAGTATAGCAGCATCTGTGACTTTTAAAAATGGAAGCATCTACATGTAGTCACATCCAGCTTTGGGCAGCTGATGGACCAATAACTGATTAACACTTTTTATCTAGGGGTCTGATACAGAGATGATAAATTCTGAACATGGTGTAGCCAGTGACAGCTGTGAGCTCACCCCAGAATGTTCATCTTTATCACAAGAGGAGCTACAAGTATTGCAGTTAGAGCAGGGAGGTAAGTTTAAAAAAGTCTGATTTTTCTTTTTTTTTTTAATAGGATATGTGAGCAACATTATGAATCTTGCCTTCTTTCTAGGTGGGCAGCCTTTCTGGCTAGTCTAAATCATCAAGTCACACTGAAAGACTAGAATTTTCGTGTGGATTAGGTGGGCAGGCCTAAAGAACCCAGTGGCACCAAATTGCCCAGGGGGTTTGTTTGTTTGTAGCTATAGTACATACTTGGGCCTCCATATGACTCTTTGATACTGCTAGTGTAAACAGTGGCTAAATATTATTAACCTTGATTAAGACTAGTGATATACAAAATTATTTATTCACACAAAGGATTTACTAAATTCTTCTCCAGTTACCACACTTCAGAGTACCTTTGGTTATAGGTGGTAAATGGCATTTAATTACTGTATTGCATTAATGTTATATATTCTTCTGTGGGATTTGATGCCCATATTAATTATATAGAGGATTAAGAAACCCAAATAATTAATACATCTTCATATTTAAAAATTACTTCTTAAATTTTCTTTTAAAAATTGCATTAAAACGTAACAGAACATTTCTCCGTCAGGAGAATAAAGTGCATGTGTCAAGGCCAGAAATATAAAAGATTATACCTGTTAATCTTGTTTTCAGCTTAAGTGTTGATTGCTATTCTCATTTGAACAGTGATTCTCATCTTTCATGGGTCAGAGATCTCTTTGAGAATCTGAAAGCTGTGGATGGTCTCTCCCAAGAAATGCATATATTTAGATATTTAAAAAAAAATTTCCATACTTCCTCAGGCGTCCTTGGACCCTAGTCCACCTTCGTTGAGGAGTCTTATCTCCAAATTAATATTCTGTTAGGAGCTATATAACACACACAAGTGATGTTTGGGTTTTTTTCCCTTTGTTATTTTGGAGGGGTTAAAATAGAAAAACAAATGATGAGCAAAAAAATTCAAAGCCATCTATAATTCTTTTTATCTGGAGGTAACATTATACCAACAATGCATATACTTTGCTATGCATAAAACCTGATGCTTATTGTATACTGTTTTAATATTTTTAGCTTCTATTAACATTTTATAGCCTTTTTCATTAAAAATATGACATAAAATCTAATTTGTGTATTGTTTTTGAGAGTTTCTTATAAAATATATATGCAGCTGCTATGGTGACATTATCTTGTTTTTCTGTGTTCTTTTGAGGCCTTGTTTTTTATAGGCCATTTTTTATTGTAAAGATTTGTAATTTGAAGCCATAGTTTTGATTCTTGTGTTACTAGGCGTTGACAGTCATTAGAATAGTGGTACGTTTAAGAATTATGAATAAACTAAGAATTCAGGAAACGTGCCGTCAATTATCTGAGAATCAGTTTTCCATATTAACAGGTTTTTACAAACACCTTGGCTTAAATACTTTGGAATTGTAATGTAGAGATTGTTTATTTAGGGATTATGGTTTTTAGTAGATTTTTAAATGAGTTCAGTTCAGTACCTAAAATTATCCCCTGACAATTTCAAATAGTTAATATTTGAAATACAGAGATCTTTTTAGTAACAATAGAGTGACTGTTATAATTACATGTGGCATTTCCTTAAATCCACTTTAAAAATTAGGAATAGATTTTATCTGCCTATATTATATAATATATGCAGACAAAAAAAAAGGTCGATGAAGTGTAATTAAATTGATCTTTGCTTTATGTCAGAGAGCAGCCAGAATGGCACAGTGTTAATGGGAGGAGCTACTTATCCAGCTTTGGAGGAAATGAAGTCAGCACTCGAGGTAACCTTGTGTTTTACTATGTGGATATATGATAAACAGTATTTATTAGAGAATACTAATTAAAGCTTCCATTTCTATTTGTGTGTTCTGTTCCTATTTGAATTATAAATATCTTTTGTTGAAAAATTTGGGATTCTGCAGGTTGGTCAGTTTTAAGATTAAAGTTAGCTTCCATATAACTCCTAATTAAGTGAGCTATCTTTTAATTTAGAAAAGCGATTTCTTGGTAATGTGTTAAAGATCTATTCATTTCACCTCTAATATTTTCTTTAGAAATATGTTGCTTTCTTGAATTATATTGAGAAATTAAGGGTTCATATCTAAAATGAAGGTTAGTTTTGAAATTTGAGAACAAACTTTGTCCTTTGGCATTTTACTTGACTTCCAGATAAAACTAGATAGCTGGATGATCTTTACATTACGTAGCTTTTGAAGTTTATCAGGAAAATTTAATCAGTCTTTTATGGGCTCCCTGACCACAGAGTTATGCCCAAATAAACCCGTAGAACTGGTGAGAAACAAATCCTCTCCTTTTTGTGGACATTGGGTTGGAAAGGTGGGTTTGTTTCTCAGCTTCTGCAGCCCACGAATGAATGGTAGACAGCAGTTTGATTTAATTCTGAAAGAGAGAGTTGCCAACAGGTTTGATGGTATTTTCAGACTGAAAGATAAGCCTACTATTTGTTTTTGTTTTTGGGCTTGCCACACGGCTTGTGAGATCCTAGTTCCCTGACCAGGCATTGAACCCGGGCCCCTGGCAGTGGAAGTGCAGAGTCCTAACCACTGGACCGCCAGGGAATTCCCTAGGATGAACCTACTATTGCGTAATCCTTTCCTGTTGGGCAGGACTTATTTTAAACCCAATCACCATACTACTTAAGTCCATTATATACTTTGAACTGCCTAGAAAATATAAGGCCCATAAATAATTGTTGAATTTGTCTCTAAAATTATGATTCTTCAGGGAGAGGAAGAAAAGTTACCTGATGACAATCTCTATTTTGGAACTGTCAGTGATGATTCTGATATTGTTACACTTGAGCCACCTAAGTTAGAAGAAACTGGGAGTCAAGAAGAAGCAATAATTGTTAAAGAAGCACAGAGTCCGGAAGACTTCAACATGGGCTCTTCCTCTAGCAGCCAGTATACGTTTTGTCAGCCAGAAACTGGTAAGAACTACATAACGGATACGCTGATAGGAGACTTAGGACTCTTGTGACCACATTTTATATAATGGCTTGATTTCTGACCCTGAATTTCAAGTTTTGAATATGTTTGGGTAAAACTCATGAAAATTTTTTATAAAATCTACTGTTATATCTAGTGTTTTCCTAGATCTAGGGCCTAGAGCACGGTAGTCCAATAAATACCATCTTTTATCATTGAAAGAAGAGAAAAAATAGCTTCAAGGAGATTTGTTAATGTCTCAAACACTCCAAAATGCATTTGACAGTTTTTAGGTCTTTAGGAGTGGGAGATTGAGCCATTATACTTAAAAAAGTAGGACAATGTTAGTAAGATTTTTAGTTACAGTGGTACAAATTTTATATTATAGAAATAGTGAAAGAAACTTTATTGAAGCCTTCCAGATCCATTTAATTATTAGTCAGTCAACAAACATTTATTGTGTGCTACCATGTGCCAAACAGGGTTTAAGGAACTGGCAAAACAGCAGCATCCTAAAGCCCCTGAACTTTGGATCTTTCACTTTAGATTGAGTTATGAAAATGTACCTATTGTAAATCACATTCTTAATGCAGTGAATGCCTATTGTTCAGACAGAATCATTTGGAGGTAAAATGTGAGTTACTGAGCTAATTCCCTCTACAATTCTTTGGCACAGTTTTAGGGACATATATAACATCTTTCAGGGTAATATAAATATTTAGACACAAAGTTACAGAAAATCTAAGAAAGAGATCTATAATTAACCCACGGTGTTTTTTTGTTGTTTTTTTTTTGCGGTACGTGGGCTTCTCACTGACGCAGCCTCTCCCGTTGCGGAGCGCAGGCTCAGCGGCGTGGCTCACGGGCCCAGCCGCTCCGCGGCATGTAGGATCCTCCCGGACCGGGGCACGAACCCGTGTCCCCTGCATCAGCAGGCGGACTCTCAACCACTGTGCCACCAGGGAAGCCCAACGCACGGTTTTTAACCCCCAATTATAACTTAGGGTGAATTATGTGAGAGATACCTGGGACATTGCTAGTGATAATAAGAGTTTCCAAATTTGATGCAAAAACAGGAACGTGTAGGGCTTCCCTGGTGGTGCAGTGGTTGAGTGTCCGCCTGCCGATGCAGGGGATGCGGGTTCGTGATCCGGTCCAGGAGGATCCCACATGCCGCGGAGCGGCTGGGCCCGTGAGCCAGGCTGCTGAGCCTGCGCGTCCAGAGCCCGTGCTCCGCAACGGGAGAGGCCACAACAGTGAGAGGCCCGCGTAACTGCAAAAAAACACAAAAAAAGACAGGAACGTGTAGTATTTATTTCAGATCATTTTCTTAGATTTTACCATTCTTTGTTTAATTTGCCAGAATCAGACAGTGGAATTTTTCTTATTCTAATTTAAGCTAGTAAAATTCAAGTAGAGGTTAAACCAGAAGCTGGTTTAATTTAAAAATATTTGTGGGCCAGAATGTATAGTCAGATTGAAGCCAGGAGCATTGCAGAAGAGTCAAAGCAGACATTTAAGAAACGATGCCACACACTGTTGATTTTTTTTCCAGGAACTTCAGTACTTCAGATCACATTAATCTAGTTTTTAATTTCCTTTCTGAACTTGGACTTCTTGGGAATTTTACAGATTCAGTTAAGCAGAGTATTTTTTTAGGTGTATTTTAATCCATTGCTGTCCCTCCCAAGGGAATTAATTATTTCAATAAAGAAAATGTTAAAAAATAATCAAAAATGATTTTGGACTATGTTGAAAATAGTATGTATACATCAAGTATCAAGAGTTTTTGTTCTCTTCCCTTAGCCTGTATTTTTCTTCATTGGTTAATTTCCTGCTACCTATTGCTTTTTTTTTTTTTCCTTTCCCTTTCTTCTCCATCTTTATAGGATTTCAACTTCATTTTTTTCTTTTTATAAATTAGATTCTATGGCAATAATCTTTTTGTTGATTTAAGAACATTTCCCACTCCCTCCATATGACCCTCTGCTCCCCTAAGGAACCAGAATTGGTAGCTGTAGAAAAGTTTGTATTGTGTGTATATATATATATATTTTTTGTATGTATGTTTTTTAAAAAGGCATGATTATTAGATTTCGATGGAGCACAAGTGATAATGTTAAGTGATAATTAAAACGAGTGTTTTTCAATTCTCTTTTTCCTTTTTATTCTTTATAATAAAGCTTTATACATCTTTTTTCCTGTTTATTCACAAAAGAAAGGTGGTGGGAGAAGCTGTGGAAGATTCCTGAATGCATAAGGGGATGGGATGATCAGCTGAAACACCATGTTCCTAGTCAACTCGCTTTCCAAGGTGGTGTGACTAAATCTGATCAGCTTTTCTAGAGCTGAGTGTGCCTAGTCACATTTACAATTTACTTAGTGCTTTGAAGATATCTGTTGTAATCTGTGATACTCTGAACAGGTGTTCAAAATTGATCTTGTAATAAAGCTGGCTAAGCTTATTGCATGCCTTTGCATTGCTTGCATCTTGGACTGTGTGCCAAATTATGCTTTAAAAGAAGTTTAAAAATCAAAATATTTCAGCTATCATACTTATGGGTTAAAAAAGATGGAAGCATTAGATAAGGATGCGAATTTGTTCATGTGGGTTAGGCTGGTTTGTTTACTTAGACTGTATAATGAAGGCAGTAAGTTAATGTAGAATTGAAAATTTAAGAAATTTTGACAAATGGTTTGTTTTTATATTTACCCATCTTAATAATGTCAGAAAGTCTGACTTAAGTACTCCAACCATGATCATGAATGCCTTTGTATTATGTAATGCTTTGTTTAAGTCTTCCTTTCTTTCTCTTTTTCCAAGAAATGTAACCTCACAGCTGAGGCGACGACATCTTGGAAAAACTAGTGATCAAGAATAACCAGATAAACATGATGGGCATAAGGGTTATGACCAAAAGATCTCTCAGTGGCATCTATTATCACTAAATATTAGGAATATTCATTCATTCAGTAGTGCCTTCTGTCTTTGTGTTTTTTGTTGTAAGTGTGAAAGTTATAAATTCTCTATGATACATCTTTTAGAAGTACTGTCTAACCTAAGTCACCAGCTTTGCTGTGGCATGGATACCCTGTCTTCTGAAGAACCGTTCTGCTTTTTCGAAGCATGAATGTTTGTTGTTTTGGAGCTCTTTGTATCAAATTCATGTTCACATTTTATCCTTACTTTTAGTGCTTTTTTTTTTTCTTCTCTCTGGCCTATGGAAATTATTACTGAGTCATCTAATCTTCTGTGTCAGCATATAGTTTATTGATATATGGAACAATGTTAAGAAATTATACACTTGAAAAAGCTGAAGATGTTTTTTTCCAATGAATATGCTTCTAGTCCTTGAGATTTCTTGTGGAATTTTTTTTCCAATTTGTTGTTCTTTATTATTCTTTTCATAAAGGAGCAGCACAAGACTAGTCCTTAATATCGGAGATAGCTGTTGTGTCACTTCCTCATGCTGACATATTTACTAGAGGGTAAAATTAATAACCTTCTAGTAAGAGTGGCAGTCGAAGGGAAGGGCTCATCTGACTTCTGGAAACCTGTGTTAAACTATAGTGCTTTGAATCTTGATTTTGGGCTCATAGGATGGAAACAAAACTAGGGACTAGTACACTCAAGGAAACTTTTGGTAGTTGTTGTCTTTTTTAAGTCTCAGGAACTGCTTATATACTTCCCTCTGTTCCTTAAACAGCTGAGCTTAAATTACCTCTATTTGAAATTAAATGAAGAGATAGAGGGTTTTTTTTCCCCTTCTAGAAATAGTATTTGTTTGTGGCTCTAATAGCAGTGAAATTTAATAGGCTATGAGAATGATTGTTCTAATGGTGTAAACTATAAGGGAAGTTAAAAAAAAGAAAACAACCAAAACCAGACCCTCAAAGGCACAGAGTATAGTTAACAGTTTCTTATGTATCACAGTTGAAATCTTTGGCTTTATGTTGATAAACTTGAAAACTTGAGTTTTTGTTTCTATTCTGTTGTTTTTGTTCTTGGCTGTTGTATGTAAAAAGGCATGTAGGGATGGCATTCTAAATCATATTTACTGGGAAGGCTTTTCTAAAATATTTAATATTTATCTACATTTTTCTTTTTAAAATAGTATTTTCATCTCAGCCTAGCGATGACGAATCCAGTAGTGATGAAACCAGTCATCAGCCCAGTCCGGCCTTTAGACGACGCCGTGCTAGGAAGAAGACTGTTTCTAGTTCAGAATCTGAAGAAAGGTTACTTGCTGAACAAGAAACTGAACCTTCTAAGGAGCCGTGTAAACGTCAGTTCAATAGTGGTCTCAATAAATGCGTTATCCTTGCTTTGGTGATTGCAATCAGCATGGGATTTGGACATTTCTACGGTAAGTATTTGAAAATTTGTTATATATAAACGGGTGGTAAAGAGTAAGGAATTCTGGGATCCTTTTTCAGTGTCTTCCTTAAAATATATGTCCTTGGAAAGCTTGTACGTGTTTGAGCCTTGGTTTGCTCATGTGGAAACTGGGGATAGTGTTGCTTCACAAAGCTGTTTGCACTGAAATGAGGTAGTATTTAAGAAATGTAAGGATTGCTCATATATATATTTATTTAAAGAAAATATTGGAAGATTAAAAATCTGAAATGCTCATTACAGGGCAAATCGTTTTAATTTAGAATCACAGTTAAACTAGTTTTAACTGTGACTTTATTAGGAGGATTATTTAAATTCCACTTAAATAGTTACATATGAAATGTCACAATAATAGGTGCTCATTATTTCTACTTTTAGGTTTCATGAAAGCACTATATTTTGTGACCGTTGTTGTTACTTCCATGATTCACATGACTTAAGAATTCATTTGTTTTATACTTTGCTCACTATTATCCTTGTTAGTGTTTATTTACATTGATTAATAATTTTCTTAATGCAAAGCCTTTAAAAGTATCCTGGGTGAAAAGAGGAAGGAATTCCATGTGGTGTTACTTTTCTTTTGGGAGCCTAACCATTCAATCTTATTTAAGGTATATATTTGTACAAAGATAAGGCTGAGAACTGAATATTCATTCTTTTTGCTTTATTAGAATTTTGAAAAAGATACTTTAAACAAATGTCTTAGATCTTGTCAACTTCACAAATTTCAGTTTGCCTTGTATTAACTACTTTTAGGATTTTTGCCTACATAATCCACAGTTTAGCTTTCTGAGTAAATCTGGTTTTGCTAGTTCCTTCCAACAATGTGTTCCTTAAGATTGAAGAATTATATGTTCCCTTTGTTGATTTGTGGAAAAGATATTATTCAATATAGTGTAATGTTAGAAGAAACTTAGTGAAGACAATCCTGTTTAAAGTCAGAGTCAGTAAAATGTGTTTCTTCTTGTATTTAACTTTATATTAATAAAAATAAGTATTTAGACTCCTGGTGGATGTCTGCTTGAATTTAATACTGGGATCTTGTAATTTGTATCCTCCCTTGAAGTTCGTTGTAATGAGATTTGACTTGAAATACATACTTGTTTATTATCTAGCTGGAGCAAATATATGAATATGTTTTTTTGAGCTTGGTTTTTTCCCCTTGCAGGTAAACATGGAGGTAACAAAGGAGAAGGTCTTACTTTAATCTTCTTTTCTTACTAAAAAAAAAATTGGACAGTGATTTAATGTTAATCCACATTGCATTAAAACTCTACAAATTGCATGACCTTTAAGTATTTTGTAGAAAGCTCAATTTAGGAGTGTTTTCAAAGTTGAGAAATTATTGCCCTGTTATTTAAGAATTTTGTTTACTTGTAAAATTTACTTTATTAATTGTATTTAATAAATATTTTCCTGTAGTATTTCAAATTAGCTTTTCAGAATAGGAACAACCTTCATAATAATAGGTCCATATAATAATATGATTGGCTCAGGGAACATAAAAAAACTTAACCTGAATGATAGCTTTTCAAGGTCACTTTTAAAGGACATCACATTTTTTTTTCTTAATTGTGGCACCGATCTCAATACTTTAAGAGCTCTTTTGAGTTGATTTTAGAGCCAGCTTGAATTTCTCAGGCACTGTGAAGTCAGTCGTTGCACTCCATAATCAGTCATTTGCTTTATAATCATTTAACAAGAACTACTAAGTTAATCACTCAGAACATTCACCAACCTTGGTGATATAAATTTGGAGTGTCAGATCTATCTTGGAAGGAAGAGAGAACTAGAAGGACTGAGGATAGTAAAAGAATGTACTATAGGTATTTGGCACTGCTTCAGGTCCTGAAAGTGCTTACAAAAATTTTTTAAAAAATTCTTGATGAAGCACCTGTTTTATTCTTTCTTTTACCTGTAGACTATCCATGTTCCAAATCAACAGCAGAGTTCAATTGATTGGTTTCCTCATGGAGTTGCTTTAAGTATAGGCTGTCCTGCTTTTCAGCAGACATTTCAGTATAACAGTATAACTAGGTGCTAAGTTATGAAGCACAGACAAGAATCATAGCTCAAACTATGACACTGAGTCACCCTAGAGATGGTAGGATTTAAGTTGGGTCTGGACTTACACTATGTGGAAGGAAAGTAGAACATTCTAGCAGTGGAGAACCTGATAATCTGAAAGTAAACTTGCTACGTTTGGGAGCACTGAAAAGACTGGTAGGATTATAGCAGAATAGATATTTAGAGATAATGGAAAATAGGTTGGAATATGTGGGATGCTATTATATTGTAAAACATCTTGGAATCCGAGTAGGAGAGTTTGATTTATAGAGTGAACTGAGAGCAGTAATTTTAGAGGAAAAGTGCAGGAAGATAAATAGTGTGGGAAAAATTAGAACAGTTAACTAGAAGGTTTTGTAATTCAGGTATTCAGTGATCAGGACCTTGACAGTTCTCGTGATGGTGGGGATGGAGAGAAGGCTGGTGAAATAACGGACACTGAAGTAACAATGGAAAACAGAACTTTGAGCCTGGATGCTTGAGATATTGGTGGTTTACTTTTTAAATTCCAAGAAGTGTGTTAGCTGCTTTACTTTTGGCATTGGGGGAGTTAGAGGGGAAGAGTTTTGCTAGTTGAGAAAGTTAATAGACGGTGAGCACAGTTCGGTTTGTTTTTACCCAACTTTATTTTAGAATAAATTAGGGCAGGTGCTGAAGTTCAGTTTTTTGTTTTTTAAATGAAGACACCCCCAAAATTGTGCCTAGCAGGCAGCTGGATATATTGGCTGCAAGCTCTGGTGAGATTGAGACTCTTTACCTGTAGAAGAGAAGTCTTACAGCAGTGGTAGCAAAAACTGACAGTGGGTTAATGTGATTAAGGTAGGCAGATTTGTGGATATAACCAGAAGGCCTTAAACCCTGGGTTGTAACACTTCATAGTTAGGCAGCTGAAGATGTAGAGGGGGAAAAAAATACCTAATTGTTTGTGAGATTGATTGACAGAGGACACATTGATAGTCATCAAACATATGCTATGTAATGGTACTGCAAACTCAGATCTCAACACATTAGTTTTAAGTTATTTCCCAGTGGCCAAAGGAATTCATTCTGTTAGCAGTTTGAAAAAAAGAAGTTTTCAGTTGCCTTGGGAACTATAGATAAATTTATTTCAATATTTCAAAAAATCTGAGATTCTTTTGAGTAATATTGAAACAAATTTGCCATGCAAATTTGTGATTTTTTTTTTTTTGATAAGTGAATTCTAACAGGATATCATAGCTGTTAACTGGTAACAGTTGTCTGTAACTTGGCAGAAGTTTTCTCTTTAGTGGTTTTCAAGATGTACTGAAGAAATGAGTTAATTTTTCAGAAATCAATTAACTATTAATTATTATATTCTTTTTTTAATTCAAACAGAAAGTCACAAAAATTATAATCATCCTCATCAGTTCACTCAGTCCCATATTATATTCTTTTTTTTTTTTTTTTAAACTACTGCTATGTTTTTAAATTTATTTATTATTTTATTTATTTATTTTCGGCTGCGTTGGGTCTTCGTTGCTGTGCACAGGCTTTCTCTAGTTGCGGTGCGCGGGCTTCTCATTGCAGTGGCTTCTCTTTTTGTGGAGTGCGGGCTGCTGTAGTTGTGGCACGTGGGCTCAGTAGTTGCGGCGCACGGGCTTAGTTGCTCCGCGGCATGTGGGATCTTCCCGGTCCAGGGCTCGAACCCGTGTCCGCTGCATTGGCAGGCGGATTCTTAACCACTGTGCCACCAGGGAAGCCCCCATATTATATTCTTTCATTACAAAATTCTGTGATGTCTTTTACATAATGGTATGCCACTCAGTAGATGTAATATTATGGTTGCCAAATGCATTTTGCCTTCTTTTTGATTTAGTGTTGTTGTTTTTCTCGTGCATGAAGCATGTAGCAGCACGTGAACAGCATGTCTTGGCAAATTAACATTTTGATTTTTAGGATGAAAATATAGCATCCTGGTTGATTTACGATTTCTTTATTACTGGGATAGGGATGGTGATACTCCAGTACAGACCTAACTAATGCAGAGTTCTTAAAAGATCTGGCTTTGAGAATGGTGGGTAATTATAGTTACCCAATTAGTTTTCTTGCTATTCTTTTTGGGCTTGTGCTATATCATTTAGGCAAAATACAGTGAGAAAAGCTAGACATCTTCATTTTTCCTTAGTTACTTATAACCTGTGAATAGACTCCATGGTTTGTTCCTTTCTCTGTTGAAGTGGGGAATGCAACACTTTATGTACCTCAGCCCTTAAACACAACAGTAAGACAGAAACTTTACATAAATTTTTTTGTTTGGCAAGGTAATATGGTCTGGCTTGTTTTAATCAAAAGGATAGTGAACTGCTTAAATATCCCTGGTGTATGCTAAATAAAGTAAAAAATATATTAACCTACTTGGCCTGATTTATAAATTAACATCCATGTACCACCATTTGATGAATGACACTGTAAGATTTTACTTATTCCTTCTTTGTTTATATAATCAGAATTTTTATAGAACTGTGAAATGCTGGTATTTTGAAGAAAATGATCCTGTCTGGATTAAGCAGTTAAATATATGCAAAGTAAATGTTTTATTGTATGTTTAAAAATATTGGTAATCATGACATTTATGTTATATATCCCTAATAAAAATTTTTATTTTTAGGCACAATTCAGATTCAGAAGCGTCAACAGTTAGTCAGAAAGATACATAAAGATGAATTGAATGATATGAAGGATTATCTTTCCCAGTGTCAACAGGAACAAGGGTCCTTTATAGATTATAAGGTATGTGCTAGAAATAAAATTTTAAAATTCTGTTAGCCAATAATTATGCTATTCAGATACAACTACAGTGCAGATTAGTAAATCAGTAATAGTATTGGTAATTATTGATTGAGTACTTACTGTGTCCTGGGCACTGTTGTACCTCACATACAGTATTTCTCTTATTTCTCACCACATCCCACTGAATTAAGCAAGTATTAATTTCATTTTATAGTTGGGAAAGAGGCTCAAAAAAGTTAAGTAACTTTCCCAAGTCTAGCAGCCAGCAGAGCTGAATTTAATTCTGTTTATCTGACTCCAAAGATGTTATTCCTAATCACTATATTATAGTTAACATTATTTTAATTGATATTATCTATGAAACATTATTATTATTAACGTTATTTTCATAGAGCCAAGCAAAACATTTTCATTCAGTGAGAGAGAGAGAGAGGAGAGTTTGTAGCTTCTCTAAGGAGCCACCCTTGATCAAGGGAAATAATCAGCCAGTCCTTTTTCTCTGGTTTCATGTCAGTTACGAAGAAAGAGAAAGCATGTTACACTTTCATACCTGAAATTCACCTGGCTCCAACAGGACTGTGCTGTCTATTCTGGGTTTATGAGGATTAGCAAAATACCTGGTCTCCTCTCTAGTTCTTGCCTAAGAAGGGTGTAGGGATTACAGATAAACTCAGGGTAGAAAGGTAAACTATTCCTTTTTCCTTCCATTTCCCTAAATTTCCTTCACAGTTTATTTATATATTCTTTATAGGGTTATGATTGTATTTCTTTGGAAGGCAGAATCCCACTTAACATCTGAAATATATCTTTCAGGGAGGGACTACTGAAGTTAATTGTAAATAGTTTAGTTTTCCCTGCCTTGAGCAGAGGATGTTATAAAAAAGAGCAGCTATTTCCTTCTTACCATCATGGTTTATGGTTCTATAGAATGATGTTGGCTGTAAGGAGACTCGCCCTGCCTAGATGTTTGCTGAGTCAGTTCTTGCATACCTTTTGTCTCCAGCTGTTAAATGTAGTTTGGATTTTGAAGATCATCATGGAAGACCTGTCCAGCATCTGCTTAGTCACTTGATTCAAGATTTTAGAGTTTACTAGATACAGAATATTGTACCCTCCGGTCATTCTGTGGTGCTCCCCGTGCTTGTGCATTTAAAGATAATGTTACATTAGTCTGTTCTACTCCATAGTTCACTTAAAAAAAAATTGAAGTGTAGTTGATTTACAGTATTAGTATCAGGTGTACAGCATAGTAATTCATGCTAATTCATAGTAATTCATAGATTATACTCCATTAAAAGTTATTACAAGATAATGGCTGTAATTCCCTGTGCTATAGGATATATCCTTGTTGCTTATCTACTTTATACATAGTGGTAGTTTGTATCTCTTAATCCCGTATCCCTAATGTGCCCCTCCCCCTTCCCTCTCTTCACTGGTAACCACTAGTTTGTTTTCTATATCTGTTTCTGTCTTGCTACATGCATTTGTTTATTATTTTTTAGATTCCACAATAAGTGATATCATACAGTATTTGTTTTTCTCTGACTTACTTCAGTAAGCATAATATTCTCCAAAGTCCATTTCTGTTGGGTAGATGAAACTTGTTTTCTCTCACTCAGGGAGAGCAGATGAAATGACTGTAAGGAAATTTTAAATTTTAATTTGTTCTTTGAAGATTAATGAGCCAGACAGTGAAATATCCATTTCAGATATTTATTTTTCAAGTGGAAAAATATCCTCATTCAAAGGATTTTTTTTTTTTTTGGTCTCTGTAATTCAGATATTTTTCTGGTCTGATTCAAAGGGAATAGTCATAATATTTGTAGTAAATTAAGCAAAGTTATATCGTTTTGCTGATTTATGAAGATATTTTAACTGACTAGATAGTGCTCTAACAATTAACTGACTGGATAGTGCTATAACCATTAACCTGTTTAAGCATATTGTTTAATTTCTTGCTGTTGTGATGAAAGTTTGTTACTAATACATGTATTGAAAGAAAGATCATTCAAGGCTACCTAGCACTGCAGCAGAATTCTCTAAACCTGACTGGACATAATTTCTCAGCAAGAATGTTGACTTCAGAGTTGCATTGCTAATCTGGTTACAGTCTCTTCAGAAAATTAATTGAAATTGGAGAAATTAGTTGTAAATGTCACCAAGATTCAGTGTGTTCTCTAAAGTATGGGAGAACTTGTATAACTTATGTGAACTTAGAGATGTTAATTTGCGTACGACCAAGATCTTTCAAATAGGACTAAGATTATTGAAATTTTTTTCCTTCAAAGAGTGCAGTGAGTATAAACAGAACTTTCTGAAGCCTGAAGTCATCTCTAGCTGTAATTTTACTTTTTATAAGAGATAATCGCCCTCACCCAAGGATCAGAGAACCTTTAGTCCTTCCTACATTCTCTCTAGGAGCTTTCTCAGGAGAGATTGGAGTCCTGTAGTCAAAAGATAGAAGGCTGTCTTCCTCCAGTGTGCTATGTTTTTCTTTTGATGAAGCTCTTTGCTGTGCATTTTCCTGCATATGAACCTTGTATTTTCCAGTTTTCATATATTGAAAAAACTACATAAAGGATAGTCTCTGCAGAAATAGACACTAAACATTTATGGGGTATTTGTTGTATCTTAAAGATTTAAATTCAGCCTTTAAAGCTCTTGATATTTTTCTTTCTTATCTTTCAAAAAAATTTAGTCATTGAAGGAAAACCTTGCACCGTGTTGGACCCATACTGAAGCAGAGAAAACGTCCTTTGAAACTCAGAAAAGGAACCTTGATACAGAAAATCAGTATCTAAGAATATCTCTGGAGAAGGAAGAAAAAGCCTTATCTTCATTACAGGAAGAGTTAAGGAAACTAAGAGAACAGATTAGGATATTGGAAGATAAAGGGACAAGTGCTGAATTAGTTACAGAAAATCAGAAACTTAAGCAGCATTTGGAAGAAGAAAAGCTGAAAACACAAAGCTTCCTTAATCAAAAGGAGACTCTGTTGGCAGAAGCAAAGATGCTAAGGAGGGAACTGGAAAGAGAACAACTAATAACCATGGCTTTAAGGGTGGAACTCCAGCAGCTAAGCTCTAGTCAGTCATATAGCAACCCAGACTCTCCCAGTGTAGTGACTGAAAAAAAGGAAATAGAAGTGTTACGGGAAAGACTCACTGAGCTGGAGCGCAAGCTAAACTTTGAACAGCAGCGTTCTGACTTGTGGGAAAGACTGTATGTTGAAGCAAAAGATCAAAATGGAAAACAAGAAACTGATGGAAAAAAGAAAGGGAACAGAGGAAACCACAGAGCTAAAAATAAGTCAAAGGAAACATTTTTGGGTTCTGTTAAGGAAACATTTGATGCTATGAAGAATTCTACCAAGGAGTTTGTGAGGCATCATAAAGAAAAAATTAAACAGGCTAAAGAAGCTGTAAAAGAAAATCTGAAAAAATTCTCAGATTCAGTTAAATCCACTTTCAGACATTTCAAAGATACCACCAAGAATATCTTTGATGAAAAAGGCAATAAAAGATTTGGTGCTACAAAAGAAGCAGCAGCCAAAAAACCAACAACAGTTTTTAGTGAATATTTATATCCACAGTATAAGGCACGTACACAAAACCAGAATAGTAGAGGCCCTACTACGCAAAGAGAGAGAAGGAAAGAAAAGCCTCATTTTGAAGAATTTGGAAAAAATGCAAATTCACAGAAATGCAGTGCTGAGCATGACTGTGGTGAAAATTATAATTCTTTCAGAAAGGCTTGTTCTGGTGTATTTGAATGTGCTCAACAGGAATCCATTAATCTTTTTAATGTTAAAATGTTGAATCCTGTAAGGATAGATGAATTTAGACAGTTAATTGAAAGGTATTTATTAGAAAAACTGGATAGTTTTCATCATTGGAAAGAACTTGATCACTTCATCAATAATTTTTTCCTAAATGGTATCTTTATACATGATCAGAAGCTCTTCACTGACTTTGTTAATGATGTTAAAGATTATCTTAAAGACATGAAGGAATATCAAGTAGATAATGATGGAGTATTTGAGAAGTTGGATGGATATATATATAGACACTTCTTTGGTCACACCTTTTCCCCTCCATATGGACCCAGGTCGGTTTACATAGCACCATGTTATTATTACAATAGTTTTTAACATTTATATTGGATAGCATTTGTATCATTTGATAAATTTCTTAGAATGTTACTACAGTTGACCTGTAAACAATGTGGGGGTTAATCTGCATATGACCTGTAGTCGGACCCTCTGTATCTGCAATTCCTCTGCATCTGTGGATTCAACCAACCACAGACCATGTAGTACTGAAGTATTTACTATTGAAGGATATCCATGTGTAAGTAGACCCACGCAGTTCAAACCCACGTTGTTCAAGGGTCAGCTGTATGTGTAAAAGTACTTCTTGTAAACAAAAGTACTATTTGTAAAAGTACTTTATTGCCTAAGAATTTAGGATAAATTAAATTGAAAGATAAAATTTTAAGTTAAAATCTATTACAAACTGAAAATTTCATATAATCAATTTGACTTGAGCGAATTGTTTAATTTCTATCTTAAAAATCAGTTAAGGATATATAATCCTATTTTAGCCTATTTTGTTTCTTTTCATTATACTTTATGAAAAGATAATCATTTTAAGTGAAATTATTTTCCTTTAATTTTTTATTTACTCACTTTGGGAAGCTAGGAGGAAAAATACAGATTTCACTTTGAAATCAGAATAACGATTCAGTGTCCCACTTACTTTCATTTATCTATTCCATTTACCAACTAAATTATGATATCTAATACATTTATTACAGAATTATTGTTGGTAAAGGTAGAGGTATGATCAAAGTGGCAAACTTAGCAAGCCAAAAGTTCTAATGTCTGTGCTTTATATATAATCTCTAAAAGTAATATTGTATCCATTTCATATCAGCTTTCTATTCTGTAACATGAAACTAACCTAATCTTCTTAGCTTTATTTTTTTACCTTTTAGAAAGGGAACTAACTTTGAGATAGTTTTATATATATATCTTTTTGAGTAAATGTAATGTGTCTATAAAATAATGAGACTGATTTTGGTGTCTTTAGTCATTAAATACATATCTAGTGCAAAGTACTGTGAGGCTGCCCTGAGGAAACAAATGAAAAATTCTTGCTGTCAAAGAGCTCACAAGCTTTTGGAGAATTAGGTCAGTACAAGGAATGCAGTGGAGGTATGGAGGCATATGTATATGGTGGCCTCAGTCTGGAGATGTTTGGGAAGGCTTCATAAGTGAGATGGCCTTTGAACTGAACTTTTTAACAAACTTTTGAAGGAGAAGTGAGAACTTGCCAAGCAGATAGGGTGGGACATTCCACTCAAAGGGAACTTCATTTGCACAGATTTGTAGATATGAAGACATGCTACTTTAAGGAGGCAAGGTAATGCTGGGGTGTGAACAGAAGAAAAGATTCAGAGCATGAAGAACCTTCACTTTATGCTGAAGGACTTGCTTTATTGCATTTTGGGTCACGGGCAGTAGCCTGAAGGGTTTGTTGGAAAGGGTGAAGCTAACTGCTAGAAAGCGGTCTTTTGAAACAGTATAGACATGAGCTGATGGGTATCTGAACTAGGGCAGCAGCTGGAGTAGAAAGGAGGAGGCAGATTTGAACAATATATAGTAAGTAAAATTGGTGGTATTTCTTGTGAAAGGGAAGTAGAAAGTAACAATGATTTCCAGATTTCTGGGTTGGGTCACTAGTTAGATAGTGACATCAGCTACACTAAGGAATACCATAAGGTTTTGCATAAGGGGAATTGGAAATGAGAATTGTGTTTGGAGGGTACCTGTTGACATACAAGTAGAGAATTAGTTGGCTGTTGGTTATATGACTGTCTCTAGCCCAGACTCCGTGCGTGTGTAGACAGTCTAGGCTGGACGTATTTATCAGACTCCTGGGGAACACCAACATCCAAGGGGTTGTAGAGAAAGAAGGCTGAGAATGAATGGCCAGAGAGTGGCATCATGAAAATCCAAAGATCTTCTCAAGTAAAAGGAATATTGCAGTGTTAAATGCTTAAACAAAACAAAACAAAAAAACGGAAAAGACTGGATTTCTTGGCTGGGAATTGGATGGCCGTGGATGGCATTGTGGAGTGTTTCAGTGAAGTAGTGACAGAAGCCTGATTATAGAGATGGAGAACTGTTCATGTAGACATTGTTTATAAGCCTTAGCTTAGAGAGAGAGACTCTGTAAGAGATGTATATGTATTCATGAATGAAGCCACTGGGGGGGGGATTAATTTTTATAGGAAAGGAGGAAAAATAATGGAAACACATCTCATTATTTTATTGTCACATTTCTACTTATCTATTGAGTGTTTTCCCTCTTTGCCAGCACAGTTTGTCTATTTTTTCTTTCTATAGGATAAAAGTATAAACTCACTGAATCTTTTTCGTATGGTTATAGTAGGATTATACTTCAGATTAATTTAACATCCTTTTTCAGTGTTCAGATAATAGATTAATGGAGAAAAACTTTAAAATTGTTTCTTGTTTAAATAAATTTAACTCTAACATGGATGAAAAATGTGTTTACTGCTTTCAGTCGACCAGATAAAAAGCAACGTATGGTAAATATTGAAAGCTCCAGGCATCGAAAACAAGAGCAGAAGCACCCTCAGCCACAACCTTATAAAAGGGAAGGTAAATGGCATAAATATGCTCGCACTAATGGAAGACACATGGCAAACCTTGAAATAGAATTGGGGCAATTACCTTTTGATCCTAAATATTGACCATCATGATTAAGTTAAATTAGAAAACTGTAACAGAAACTTGGATGCTTTCTATACTGTTTGGTGTTGAAACTAAGATGAAATTATCAAGATAACAGTGTCTTTTTATCATTTCTAAGTATCAGTTTGATGATTTTATATTATTACTCAGAAGCATCAAGCAAAAGCTTACTAACTTGCATTTTCCTGTAGTTTAGCTTTGCTGAATTTTTTTTGGCACTGGAAATGTTCAACTGTAGATTTATATTAAGGAAGCCAGGCATGCAACAGATTTTGTGCATGAAATGAGACTTCCTTTTAGTGTATGAGCTTAAAGCAAGCTCAAATCATACATGACAAAGTGTAATTAACACTGATATTTGTGTTAAATTTCCAGTAGAGCTTGAAAAAAGTACATTGTGATGGAATTTCATCTCTAACATTTTATCATCTTACACTTCTTGTCTTTTTGTGGGTTCAAGAGCCCATTGACTTGTGAAGAATTTGCTGCCTTATGAGCTTGCTGACTTGTTCTCTTGTGAAATTTCTTGCACATATGAATATTGTGGAAGAAACAATAAAACTACACCATGAGGAAGACTAAAGGTCTTTATTTAAAATCTGGCATTTGCATTAATAATATATGATTTTATATTTTGTGATATTTTTCATATATTTCCTCAGTAGTGATATTTGGTAAAGCAGTTCATAGTGGTTTTTTGCTAGTTCCATGAATTTTACCCAGTATTTACTAGCATATTTAAGCAGCATCTGGATATTTCTGCTCAGCAATGTCTATTTCTCTGAGAAAGATCTAAACAAAGTCAGAATTTCATGTTCATGTTTGGTTGAGTTTCCCTTTTAACTTCCGTTCATAGACGTATATGTGACTTCCAGTTCGACGCTCCGGAAAGTGAGTGTGGAAGAAAACAGCAGTTCTCTCATACTTGTTTGAAATTAGGAAAGGATTTATTTCCTAGAAGTAAATAAATGTTTAAGTAAATAAAGGCTGCATTTTGCTGAGTACTGTTTCAAGAATTTAAGAATGACCTATTTGTTCTTCTGAAACCCTTTTCTTAATAAAACAATGCAATTTCTTAATAAAATAATTAACTCATGGTAAGTAACATATATTCCTTGGTAGTTATAGAACTAGGGCTGATTTGGACTAGGGAAAAGACCAGTTATAAAATATGGGTTGAAAGGGACCATAAAAAAAGTGATGTTGTCTATTTACCTGAGTGTTTGCTAAACCTGAGGTGAAATAAAAATACTGAGTTATACCTTTTTTCATGTTCCCTTACCTCCTCCAAGATGCTGAAGATGATCAAGTGAGTAGGCAGCGTTGAATCATTTTGAAACTCTCTATACAACCACTTTAAGGGATTTAGATAAAATATATCTGCTTCAACAAGATAATCACTTTTTCCAGTCAGGTCTGGGGGACACTGGAGAAATCTCATTGGAAGTGGGTGATGGACATGGCTATAAAAAGAAAGTTACCATTATAGTTACAAGAAGTAAAAAAAAAATTTTTTTCGTGAAAGTTTTCAAATTACTCTTAAGATACGCTCACATAACAAAATGTGAAATCTGAATCTAAACTAGGTTCCAGTTAAGGTGAGGAGGCACACCTTTAATGCAGTTTTCTCAAAAATGGAGAATATGATTCTCACACTGTGTACCTGTGCAGTAACTTCAAGTCCAAACTAAAGAGCAAAACTCCATTTCAGGGCAGAAAGTAGGTCAGCAGCCTGTGGGACTCAGTAGTCTATAACATTAGTATGCTGTTCCAGGGATGCATGGGGCCTTTGGGACCGGGTATGTTGCTTGTTAATAAGAGTAATATCTGGCAAAGTAGAAAACTGATCATGAACCAGAAAGGATTCTTTTCCTCTTTCTGCTTTGAATCCTTACATGACAAGTTTTTCCTTTTTTTTTCTTAAATATTTATATAAGTAAGATTTAGTAATAGAGAGCAACATGGGTTCACTGATCAAAATTCAAATAAGTAATGGTTTTACTGTGGCATAGAAAGACTAGAGTGTATGTAAAAAAGATGGACTGATGAATCATAACAACTTAAGCCAGTTACTTGGGCCATGCAAAAAGCCATGTTTACAACTTTGCCTCAGGAAAATTAATATAGGGACTTCCCTGGTGGCGCAGTGGTTAGGAATCCACCTGCCAGTGGGACACGGGTTTGATCCCTGGTCCATGAAGATCCCACACGCCACGGAGCAACTAAGCCTGTGTGCCACAACTACCGAGCCTGTGCTCTAGAGCCCATGAGCCACAACTACTGAGCCTGCGTGCCACGACTACTGAAACCCGCGTGCCTAGAGCCTGTGCTCCGCGACGAGAAGCCACCACAATGAGAAGCCCGCACACCGCAACGAAGAGTAGCCCCTACTCTCCACAACTAGAGAAAGCCTGCACGTGGCAACGAAGACCCAACACAGCCAAAAATAAATAAATTTATAAAAAGAAAAATTAATAAGTGATAAAAGTTTATTTTTATCTATGAAATGCATACAAAATAAATTTACACAAGACCTTAATACTTCATGACTGGGACTTCCCTGGTGGCTCAGTGGTTAAGAATCCACCTGCCAATGCAGGGGACACGGGTTCGAGCCCTGGTCCAGGAAGATCCCCCATGCCATGGAGCAACTAAGCCCGCGCTCCACAATTACTGAGCCTGCGCTCTAGAGCCCCTGCACCACAACTACTGAGCCTGCGTGCCACAACTACTGCGCCTGTGTGCTGCCACTGCTGAAGCCCACATGCCTAGAGCCTGTACTCCGCAACAAGAAAAGCCACTGCAATGAGAAGCCAGCTCGTCACAACTAGAGAAAGCCCACATGCAGCAACAAAGACCCAACAATGCCTAAATAAATAAAGTTATTTCAAATACTTCATGACTTTTATAATTTTGAAGATGAAGGTTTTGCTTCAAGGGGAAAGCAGAAACTGAGAAAAAGCTGCCAGCCTTATATTCCAAAGTAGGTATCAGACTTTTTTTTCTTTTTTTTGTGTGCTCCATTTTGCAAGTTGAAAAAATGTAAGAGAAGAACTAGGTGAACTATACAAAGCCTAAGATATCAACCACTACAACCATGTATGGGAGAGCATCTTGGTGCCTCTAGAATTCCTGTTCTCTTCAGTGTTAACTCTACTGAGAGCATGGATGGAGAGTGAATCTCCCTCTCGCAGCTCTAGTCTTTTTTATATAGTATAGGATCCTCAAGTTAAAGGGATACTTGGGGTCTTAAATCCATCTAACCTGTGGCTTTTGGTAGACATTTCCAAATTGCATATTAATGATTGGCATTAATGATTCAGTTAAGTACAGTATTCCAAAAGTGTTAAATTACCTTAAAATGACATCAAGTTTGATATTAAGTTGACTGTGCACATGGAAAAATAACTTCACATTGTTTAAAGCCAGATAGGTAAAGAATTTTCTAAAGGAAAGCTGTTTGGTTTGTCCTTTTACCCTTATTGGGCAATTGGTGAAGTAATAACAGCTTCCTGAAATACAAGCATAGGGTCAATGATGTCTTTTTTTTTTTTTTTTGCGGTACGCGGGCCTCTCACTGCTGTGGCCTCTCCCGTTGCGGAGCACAGGCTCCGGAGGCGCAGGCTCAGCGGCCATGGCTCACGGGCCCAGCCGCTCCGCGGCATGTGGGATCTTCCCAGACCGGGGCACGAACCCATGTCCCCTGCATCGGCAGGCGGACTCTCAACCACTGCGCCACCAGGGAAGCCCAGTGATGTCTTTTTAAACGTCCTGCATAATTAAAGGCAGTTTCAGTGTTACTTCCCAGACACACTTAATCCAAGCATTAGGATATCATCTAATTGAATTCCCTAATTTTTACAGGCAAGACAGCTGATATCCAAAGAGACTAAAAATACTGGTTTAAGACCAGGGCAACAGTACAACAGTAAATCTGGACTTGAATCCAGTGTTTTGAGATTATTTCAAAATTATGTAAATAATAAGATGTACGATAGGTTTGTACGGATCAATGATAAGTGAATTTCTTTACTAAGAGTACCATCAAATAAGCCTATATGGTATTTTAAACTACCTTTAAATAGTATAAAATATCATATAGGCTTTTGATCAGATTATTTAAATGTAAGTTGTTTTGAAAAAAGAATATTAAAGTTTATTTAAAAGTTGTATATGATTTTCATTGACATAAATAGCAGTTTCAAATTTCTTATAATCATTTGATCAATTAATTTAAATCCAGGAATCCAAAAGGAGTTTTAAAGTAGTTTTCGTAATAATAGCATATAGTGAACAAATTTTATTACCTATAATAAGGAGTAGAGTGACAAGGCATCATCATAAGTACTGAAGCTGAAGATATATTTGTATTGTTGTAACAGAGTTCTTGAATATTAGTCATGACATCAAGAGTACCTCGTTGATGAACTAAACCAGTATAGAGGGCAAAGAACATATTTGATAGAAACAGGAAACTTAGAGCTGGTTTCTTCCACAATTTCAGGTTGTTTAGGGAGTATCCTATATAAAGATAGACACACTGAATTGTAACACTGGTAATGTTTTGTTTTATAGCTAAGCAAATATTAACTGCAAATTATATTGGTAATCTTTCATGGAAGTGTAGTATAAGCTGTAATGCTGTCATGGACAAACAAGAAATCAGCAATACGTCATCTTTGTAATTTCTCTGACCATTCACTGTCACTATCCATTATCATCCATGCCTTGACCTTTTTCTAGAAAAAGGAATTGAGGTATAGCAGAAAGATTATGGCTAGAGAGTCTAACAGAAACAGATTTGAATTCTAGCTCTGGAATTAGTTTCCCTATCTTCCCTAACAGTACCTTTTTCAAGTATTAGAAAAAAATGTTATGTCCAGTGCCTGTCCTGGTACATAGTTGCTAAACAAACAGGACTTGTATTTATTCCATTTACCTATCACTTTAATCTCCAAGCACTAGCAATGGATGTGTACATACAGGTCTCAGTAATTCTGGAGGAAGTATAACAGAATATCCTCTTAGAAAAATACACCACTAAGCTCCTGGGAGATTTTCAGTGGTCAGTTTATGAGTGGTGGCATGGATCTCTTTCTGGAAGAGAACGATTTATGTTTTATTATTATTTTTTTCTTTCATTATAGTGTTGGACAATTTGGAGATGCTAAACAATTTTTCTTTTTTAATTTGTAAAAGTAGTTCTTGTATGTGGCAAAACAAAAAAACCACTTTGCTAAGGAAATCTATATTTTCATTTTCCATAGTGAGAAGTCAGATAATGCCAAAAACAGTAACCTTTAAGAGCATTATTAGCATTTTATTTAGAGAGGGAGACAAATAACAAAACAACCACCTAAAAGAGTGTAAGTGATTGCCTCTGGGTATGGTAATGGGAGGGAGGGCAGGGGAACCACCGTTCTTTAAAAATCCTTATCTGACTTTTGAAACAGTACCTGTGCAGTTTTGCTAAAAAGATAAGCATATGGAAAAACAAAGTGGCCTAATCAGAGACCAGCAAGTCTGCACTGGCCACTGTAGTAAAAACAGATTAAGCAGAAACCCAACCCAAGATCCTGCCACTTAAAGACTTACTCTTTTGGAATGGGAATGAGAATTCAGACAACTCAGTCTTTAAAACACTCTGTAAAGACAGAGCAGAGAAGTGGAATGCTGGAAAAACCAGATTATAAAAATGGAATGAAACCAAGTTCGTAAATTAACCAAACCAAACATGTGCACAGAAATATTTGTCCTCCAGTAGTCTGGCAATGCTTACCTGGGTGAAAAGCAAACAATTATAACTCTAACTCAAGTTATTGTAAAAAAAAAAAAAAAAGTTTAAATCTGAATAGTGATTTGTGAACATATTTGCTCTGCTAAATGGTCCCACTGTTCTTAAAACTTGCCAAATAGCTCTTAGATGCTTATATTTTTATTTGTGCCTGCATTTGTATATGAAGTAAGACTATAAATAGGACAATAACTTTGGTTTCAGAACTTTAGATGTTTCAAATACATAGATGTGTATGTTTGTGTCTAAATTGAAGAGACTACATCTGAGATCTGCAGGAGATCACTTATACTTGGTCAAAGAAGGCTGCTTAACTCGATGGGTTGTTCGGAGGTTTTTTTTTTTTTTAAGTAAAAAGTTTGGTACCATTAACTTCCCAGTTTTTCTGAGCCTCCAGGCCCAGTTGATTACTCATTTCTTCCCTCCTTAGTCCAGTGATTTTTTTAGTGATTATTATTTGAAGGAAGCCAACACTCATTCTGAATTAAACTTGAAGTTAATAAAGTTTTAATTCGTAAATTTTCCAAACCAACCAATGAAAAAATTCATATTTTCCAGAGCCGAGTAATATAAGACTTTTTAGCAGCCATAAGTAAAAAACTTACTGAAAAAAACCTAGTGGAAAAATGGAGAAAAGATTAAAAACTAAGTCAGAGGTGTGAATCACTTTAAAAATTGCATATGCATTAGAGTGAGTCTTGAAGGGATAGATGTGTGTAAAGCATTAAAAACTAGTTTCAATGTACATTTTTCATTTGTGGAATGTAGAACTTTGTAGTTTAACCATAAATTTAAATTAGCTATTCTAAAATAGACATGTTGTATTACTTTTTAGTGAAAGATTTCTGACAGCCAGAAACACCACCACCAAAAGGTGTTATGGATACTGGATCCTTATGTTTTTATCTCACAGGACACAGGAAAAAGGATATTTAGGCTGCAAAAAGGGAATGCTGCAGTAATATACTCAATTTGTAATTAAGGAGCAATTCTTATTTAGCCTAGTAGAAAATAAATAATATTTTAGAGTTTAATAAGCATTGATTGTCTTTTAACTGTTTCTTTATAATTGATTTTTTTCTCTATTATATGAAAATACTTACCACAGAACACCATACAAAATGGTAAAACTGGATAGATAAATCTGAATTCTTTGTGGCTCAACATGCTATAGTAAAAAAAGATATTCAAAGAAAATATTATTTTTTTATATTAAATGATGGTTTGAGAAGTTAATGTATTTAAAAAGAATATAATTAACCTGATCTGTTTTTGTAATTACTGAGACTGAATTTCACGCTTTAGGAATCAGTCTCATTCTTCTTTAGTTATAAGGTGATGATGATGTGTTAAAAGTAATCCTAACATTTGATGTCAATGCGATATTCTGAAGTACAACTGCATTCTAAAAAAAGGATTTCTATTACCAATCCAAGTAAGTTATTTTACTCAAATTTCAAATAAAGGCGCATACATTTTCAAAATATTTCTCTGGTCCTTCAATACTTAAAATTTTGGCAGTTTCTGTTTTTTAAAAGCAAATACAATTTGTTCAACCTCTTTAAAAATTGAATGTATCCATCCATATTAAGCAAACTGTATCAGAAGTATTCAGTCTGTCTGAGTACCAGCATAATTATTACATTTTCCATCTGCTAAATAATCCCCACTAACAAATCATAAGAATTAATGCACCTACAAAAGATAAACAGTTTACCTTTTAAATAATTTAGTTAACTTCTTGGTAACATTTAAGTAGTGAACTATTTGAATAAATAAAATCTTACCTATAAACTAGCAGTGTCCACAGCACAGTCACCAAAAATATCCTGTACCTCTTTGGGGCTAGAAGGCAGCCATGAATAAAGAAGGGTAAGTGAGTACCCAGGACAGCTGGAAATCCTTGACTGAAGTACCAGTGCCATGGATGAGAACCATAAAATGATCCCACATTCTGCAGCACGTTAAATTTCAAAAAATTATATTGAACCAGAGTCCACTGGCATCATCGAAGGAAAAAGAAATAGAAATGTGTTAGTGCCAAGTATGAATCTTTGGCATTAGGGAATTTGGCTGAATCATGAAATTAAATCAGAGTGAAGTCTAAACACCAGACTGTAGTTTACATTAATAATTTTGAATATGAACTAATTTTAAAAAAATAAATTTATTATTTTTGGCTGTGTTGGGTCTTCGTTGCTACTCTACGTTGCTCTGCATGGGTGGCTTCACACTGCAGTGCCTTCTCGTTGCGGAGCATGGGCTCTAGGCACACGGGCTTCAGTAGTTGTGGCATGCTGCCTCAGTAGTTGTGGAGCCCAGGCTTAGTTGCTCCGTGGCATGTGGGATCTTCCTGGACCACAGCTTGAACCCGTGTCCCCTGCATTGGCAGGTGGATTCTTAACCACTGCACCACCAGGGAAGCCTGAACTCAGTCTTCTTTATATATTCTTTTCCATTATGATTTATCATAGGATACTGAATATCGTTCCCTGTGCTATACAATAGAACCTTGTTGTTTACCTATTATCTATATAATAGTTTGCATCTGCTAATCCCAAACTGCCAATCCTTCCCTCCCTATTGGCAACCATAAGTCTGTCCTCTGTGAGTCTGTTTCTGTTTTGTAGATAAGCTCATTTGTGCCATACTTTAGATTCCACATATAAGTAATACCATATGGTATTTGTCTTTCTCTTCCTGACTTACTTCACTTGGTATGATAATCTCTAGTTCCATCCATGTTGCTGCAAATGGCATTATTTCGTTCCTTTTTATGGCTGAGTAGTATTCCATTGTGTGTGTGTGTGTGTGTGTGTACACATACCACATCTTTATCCATTTATCGGCAATGGACATTTAGGTTGTTTCCATGTTTTGTGAATAGTACTGCTGTGAACATAAGGGTGCCTGTATCTTTTTGGATTAGAGTTTTGTCTGGATATATGCCCAGGAGTGGGACCGCTGGATCATATGGTAATTCTATTTTCAGTTTTCTGAGGAAACTCCATACTGTTTTCCACAGTGGCTGTACCAACTTACATTCCCACCAACAGTGTAGGAGAGTTCCCTTTTCTCCACACCCTCTCCAGCATGTATTGTTTGTGGACTTTCTGATGATGGCCATTCTGACTGGTGTGAGGTGATACCTCATTGAAGTTTTGATTTGCATTTCTCTAATAATAAGCAATGTTGAGCATCCTTTCATGTGCCTGTTGGCCATGGCTTCTTTAGAGAAATGTCTATTTAGGTCTTCTGCCCATATTTCAATTGGGTTGTGTGTTTTGTTGTTGTTGAGTTGTATGAGCTGTTTGTATATTTTGGAAATTAAGCCCTTGTCAGTCTCATTGTTTGTAAATATTTTTTCCCATTCTGTAGGTTGTCTTTTCATTTTGTTTATGGTTCCTTTGCTGTGCAGAAACTTTTAAGTTTGATTAGGTCCCATTTGTTTATTTTTGCTTTTATTTCTGTTGCCTTGGGAGGCTGACCTAAGAAAACATTGGTATGATTTATGTCAGAGAATGCTTTGCCTATGTTCTCTTCTAGGAGTTTTGTGGTGTCATGTCTTATATTTAAGTCTTTAAGCCATTTTGAGTTTATTTTTGTGCATAATGTGAGGGTATGTTCTAAATTCATTGATTTACATGCAGCTGTCCAACTTTCCCAGCACCACTTGCTGAAGAGCCTTTTTCCCATTGCATATTCTTGCCTCCTTTGTCAAAGATTAATTGACTGTAGGTGTGTGGGTTTATTTTTGGGCTCTCTGTTCTGGTCCATTGATCCATATATCTGTATTTGTGCCAATACCACACTGTTTTGATTACTGTAGCTTTGTAGTATTGTCTGAAGTCTGGGAGGGTTATGCCTCCTGCTTTGTTCTTAAGGATTGCTTTGGCAATATTGGGTCTTTTATGGTTCCCTATAAATTTTAGGGTTATTTCTTCTAGTTCTGTGAAAAATGTCATGGGTAATTTGATAGGGATCACATTAAATCTGTAGACTGCTTTAGGTAGTATGGCCATTTTAACAATATTAATTCTTCCAATCCAAGAGCATAGGGTATCTTTCCATTTCTTTGAATCGTCTTCGGTTTCCTTCATTAATGTTTTATAATTCTCAGTGTATAATTCTTTCACCTCCTTGGTCAGGTTTATTCCTAAGTGTTTTATTTTGGGGGGTGCAATTTTGAAAGATTTTTTTTTTAAATTTATTTTGGCTGTTTTGGGTCTTCGTTGCTGCATGCGGGCTTTCTGTATTTGTGGCAAGCAGTGGCTACTCTTCATTGTGGTACGCAGGCTTCTCATTGTGGTGGCTTCTCTTGTCGCGGAGCACGGGCTCTAGGCACACGGGGTCAGTAGTTGTGGCTCGTGGGCTCTAGAGCGCAGGCTCAGTAGTTGTGGTGCATGGGCTTAGTTGCTTCTCGGCGTGTGGGATCTTCCCAGAGCAGGGCTTGAACCCATCTCCCCTGCATTGGCAGGCAGATTCTTAACCACTGCGCCACCAGGGAAGTCCCAGATATTGTTTTTTGACATTCCCTTTCTGATATTTCATTGTTAGTGTAAAGAAATGCAACTGATTTCTGTATGTTGATCTTGTATCCTGCTACCTGCTGAAT
Source organism: Orcinus orca (assembly GCF_937001465.1). NCBI lineage: Eukaryota > Metazoa > Chordata > Mammalia > Artiodactyla > Delphinidae > Orcinus > Orcinus orca. The sequence continues at coordinate 102,951,243 of NC_064560.1, forward strand.
TCGTTTATCAGTTCTAGTAGTTTTTAGGTTTTTCCATATATAGTATCATGTCATCTGCATATAATGACAATTTTACCTCTTCCCTTCCAATTTGGATACCTTTTATTTCTTTTTCTTGTCTGATTGCTCTGGGTAGGACTTCCAATACTGTGTTGAATAGAAGAGGTGAGAGTAGGCATCCTTGTCTTGTTCCACATTTTAGTGGGAAGGCTTTCAGCTTTTCACCATTGAGTATTATATTGGCTGTGGGTTTGTCAAATAGCTTTTATTATGTTGAGATATGTTTCTTCTATACCCACTTCGGTAAGAGTTTTTTATCATCAGAGGATGTTGAATTTTGTCAAATGCTTTTTCTGCATCTATTAGGATGATCATGTGGTTTCTGTCTTTTTGTTTATGTGGTGTATCACATTGATTTGCATATGTTGAACCATCCTTGTGAACTTGGGATGAATCCCACTTGGTTGTGGTATGATCTTTTTTATGTGTTGTTGGATTTGGTTTGCTAATATTTTGTTGAGAATTTTTGCATCTATATTCATCAAAAATATTGCCCTGTAATTTTCTTTTTTGCTGGTGTCTTTGTCTGGTTTTGGTATCAGGGTGATGATGTCGTCATAGACTATCTTTGGGAGTGTTCCCTCTTCTTCAGTTTTTTGGAAGAGTTTGAGAAGGATCAGTATAAGCTCTTCTTTGTATGTTTGGTAGAATTTGCCTGTGAAGCCATCTGGTCCTGGACTTTTGTTTGTAGGAAGTTTTAAAATTACAGATTGTTTCACCTCTAGTGATTGGTCTGTCCAAATTATTTCTTCTTCTTTTTAAAAAATTTTTATTGGAGTATAGTTGCTTTACAAGGTTGTGTTAGTTTCTACTGTACAGCAAAGTGAATCAGCTATACATATACATATATCCTCTTTTTTGGATTTCCTTCCCATTTAGGTCACCACAGAGCCAGCACTGAGTAGAGTTCCCCGTGCTATACAATAGGTCTGTTTCTTCTTGATTCATTTTTGGTGGGCTGAATGTTTCTAGAAATTTGTCCATTTCTTCTAGGTTGTCAAATTTTGTTGGCATATAATTGTTCATAGTATTCCCTTATAGTTTTTTGTATTTCTGTGGTATCGGTTGTTATGTCTCCCCTTTCATTTCTTATTCTGTTTATTTGGGTTCTCTCTCTTTTCTTCTTGGTGAGCCTGGCCAGAGGTTTGTCAATCTTGTTTACCCTTTCAAAGAACCAGCTCTTGGTTTTATTGATTTTTTTCTATTTTTTAAATCTCTATTTTATTTATTTTCTCTCTAATCTTTATTATTTCCTTCCTTCTGCTGACTTTAGGTTTTGTTTGTTCTTCTTTTTCTAATTCTTTTAAGTGGTAAGGTTAAGTTGTTTATTTGAGATTTTTCTTGTTTTTTGAGGAAGGGCTGTATCTTGATGAACTTCCATCTAAGAACTGTTTCTGCTGCATCCCATAGATTTTGTATAGTTGTGTTTTCATTGTCATTTGTAATAACAATGAAATCATTCTTTATTAATTTTTTTATGTTCTAAGTACTAATGTGTTTTTTGTTAATTTGTGAAACACTGGGTTCTTGAGATTCAAGCAAGTATGAATAAATGTTATGACAGTGTTAAGTTTTACATACAACTGGATGTAAAGAGAATCCTTAAAAATAATTTTTATGAGTATATGTGTTTGGTACCCATATTAAAATTTTTACTGTTCTACCTTATGGCATCAGATATTACCTATTAAGATAAAGCTTTGAAAACATTGCAGTTTGAATTATAGCATAAAGTAGGTAATGACAGCAGCAGCTAACATTAAGTGCTCACTTGTGCCATGCAGTGTTGTAAGTGTTTTACATGTATTATTTCATTTAATCTTCCAACTGTAAGAGACAGGTATCACAATTATTTCCAGATAAGGAAACTGGCAAGAAAGATACACAACTTGTCCAAGGTCTTACAGCTAATAATGAGGGCACTAGGCCTCAGACAGTGGCATCTGATTCCAGAACCCATGAGTGACTTAAAAACAGGGAACTTAAAAACAACCAAAGGCATTACCAATAGTCATAAGATTAAAATGCCAAATCAGATGCTTAAAGAATATTCTGGTTAATTTGAATTCTGAATAATTGAGGTCAATTAAAATCATTTAAAAATTAACCTTTATTGTTACAAACCTGACAGAAATGTTCAGACCTGACAAAAATGCCTGAAAATGGATTCTTGAACTTCAATTAGGAATATACAATTCTGTTATATAGAAAGCACAGCAAAGTTAACTAAAGGCATATGCTAGTAGTTTTTTTCTAATATATCCCATATCATTAAAAAAATGATTTGCTTATGCTCCCAGATATTCATGGATTAAAAAGTAAGGTTGAGTTTTTAGTGTTATAAATGATTACATTAAAATAGTTTTTTTTTAATAAAAAAAAACATAATTTTACTTACTTGACCAAAAAAAATACGATCAATTATCAGAGAGAAACTCAAAGTGACAAATCTGAAAAACAAAATAAAAGGGTGATTAACATTCTGAACTTGCTGAAAATCCAACAGTGGCATATGGCTTTGCAAAGTGCCCTGCACCAAAAGCCAGTTTAAAAATGCTTTAAAAGTTTTACCAACTGAATATCGTTTTGAAAGATCTTTCATTGAGAGAAGCTATATTTAAGCAAACTTTTTAAAAGTAACAAACTCTGTATTATCTATTGCTGCATGACAAATTACCCCAAAATGTGCTAACCAAAAACTATGAACATTTATTATCTCAGTTTCTGTGGGTCCAGAATCCAGGCGCAGCTTAACTGGGTGTCTCTGACTCAAGGTCTCATAACTTGTCAGGATATTGACTGGGGCTGTAATTTCATCTGCAGGCTCTCATGATTTTTCCCTATAGCACTTATTGTCATTTGAGAAACATGTTAATCATATGTTTCTAGCTGTCTCCCCCCCACACTAGAATGTATACTTCATGAAGGAATGGACTTTGTTTTGTTAAATTGCTGTATCTCCAGCATCTGGAACGACACCTAGCACATACTAGGATTAAATAAATATTTGCTGAATGAATGCATTACTTCCAAAACAATGCTAATAAATCTGAGAAATGACAACACTGGCAACTTAGCCACCGGATGATTTTGTCCTTTTTTAATAGCTACCAAAAATAACCTGTACAGTATATTAAAAAGATCACTGTTTTAAGAGTCAAAATGCATTCATCCCTTCAATAAATAATTATTTTGGATATTCCACTAGATACCTGGGATAATTCTGATCCTAGGAGCTCAAAATGTAGTTAAGAGGACCTGGGTTTCAATCCCATTTCCATCAGAGCAATCAACCCAGTGACACTGGCTATAATTCATTTTTAATTTCACCAAGCCCTCCATTTTCTGTATCACAAAGTAAAAACACCTACATTGCCTAGATCCAAGAATTGTGAAAATCAGGTAATATGTGAACACATATATTATAAAGCCCCATACAAATGTAAAGGAGTCAAGTATCTCTAAAAAAAAAAATTTGAAAAATGTTTAAGAAATAAAGCATAGGAAAGTTCTAATTTAGAAAAATTGCCAAGATCCTCACTTAAGCAAATTAAAATACTTCAGAATCACAAATAAAAATATAACATGTAAAATTGGAAATACTATGTTTCCTCGGTCTGACAATTCTCATTGACGTTAGAAGATGTAACTGACTAAAAGATGTAAAATCTTGTTTATAATTTATAGGTGTTTAAAATTAATATATGGATTGTAGCCATACTTACCCTACAGGTAAAAACTGATGTAGAATAAGATCAAGCTTTTTCTGTTCTTGCCAGAAATGTCTGAACAGCAAAGGTATCCACAGAATAACAGCTGTGGGACGAATTATAAAGGCAAGTGCCACCAGGGATGAGTACTTGACACTGTAAGCAAGGAAAAGGTATTGTCAAGACAACTAGGAAATGAGTTCAGAAGTTATCTATTTACGCTGTGGTATAACATTTTTTTTAAAACAATGAGAGCATTTTCCTTTTGGTATAAATAGCTATGTGAACTTGGGGAAGTTACTTAAACTTCTGGCTCTTAATTTTTCTCATCCATAAAGAGAGGTAATATGTAAGGTCTTTTCCAGCTTTAATATTCTAGTATTTTCAAGTAAGAAGTTATTCTGTGTCCTAATGTTTATCTTGTTTACTGAAAGGTATACCATCTTTTAACCGTACAACTCTGCCAGTCGCTTTCCTGGTGGAAAAATGATCAAGTCTCTCCTAAAGAGATAAAAGAGATAAAAGACAGTCCCCATTTTATAAGGAAAATCTGGGCACATGTGGTTTTGTTTTGAATGTAAGCTGGTAATTTTGTCCAACTGAAAGATGTGTATATACACCTGATTTTTTTTAAAAAAATCTTACTTATAAAACCCTATATGATCATGGATAGAAATGTGGGTTTTTACTATTAGGACTTCTCTCAATAAAGGGTTGAAGGCGAGCACCTGATAATTTAATCATGAGGACTACAGACAGTGGTAAAATAAAACAACTTTATGGTACCATTACATACCTATTAACTAATAAGTAACTATAAAGAAATTTCCAATGTTGGTGAAGATGTAAGAGCAGGGATTTCAAGTTCAAATGCTTACAGAGACCAGATAAGTAATAAAAATTGTGTGATATTGGCTGCATGGGGGCTCTGATATCATCATGAAGGAATCCTGGCCCAAAATGTTAACAGGCCTTACATTTTTTTTCAAGAGGAACTAGAAATCCAGATTTTAGGTAAGATCTCCCAATTTAAAAACTTTGCCAAGTAGTTAAAAAACAAACACTGTGTAGGTGAAATAAAACATTTGTGGCTTGGTCTGACTTGCAGACAGCCTAATTGCAAATTCTGCCATAGTGAAACTACCTAGGGGATGCCCAGATATATCTAGGCCTACCTAACCTCACTCCAAATTTTCAGACATGGATTTCTTACTCCTTTCTGAATATTTCTACATAAATTTCTTACTGGCATTCAAAATCAAACTGTATGAAATAAGCTCCACACCTTTCCCTCAAACCTATTTAGTGTCTAATGTTTAAGTTAATGGTATCACTCAGTTTCTCAGTCTTAAAATTTGGAGTCACCTTAAATAGAAACTTTTCATCCCACACATCCACTGTGTTTCCTCCCCATTCTCATTGCCATCATTTTACATCAAGTCCTCTCACTATTCTAGAATCTTTTCACAGTTGTGTCACTTGTTTGGAATCTTTTCATAGTCTTTTTTAATTTCCCAGAAATATTACTTAATATCATTGTCAATCATCAGTACTTACTGAACACTTACTTTGTAATAGGCCATGTGCCATACGCTATATACTGTCCATAGAGTCTCATTTAATTCTTGAGAGCTGTTGTAATATTCTCATTTGATAGAAATCAGTGTTTAGATATCCTCATCTATAGGTAACTTAAGTGAATGCCTATTCTTGCAGTCGAGAGTCTAATGCAGAAATGATCTTATTTGATTTGATCCTCCCAAAAACCTTACATATAAGGGAGAATGGATACTAGATTCCCAAATTTTCTTAACTAGATTCCCAAATTTTCTGGCTTATTCCCTTTCGGTATATCCTAAATACTGCTACTATGAGAGAATTATTTCTAAATCAGATTATGTCATGCTTCTCAAAAGCCACCAGTGGTAAGCTGCTACCTATAAAGTCCAAATTCTGGAGAAAGGCAAAGTTCCATTCTAGCCTCATCCCTCATTCTTCTCTTCTCCCACACATCCTACCACACATTAGCTCCTCTGGAGAACCTGCCCAGAATACAATGAAGCCCTTTTATAGCTCTGTGCCTTTTCTCATGTTCCCTTTGCTTGGTATTTTATACCAATTTATATAAACCCAACCAGGTCCATATGTTTTCTATTTGCCCATCCAGATCTGCTCTCTACTCTTCACCTGCTCAATATGCAGGGAGGCTGACCTTTATGGACTATATCAATGGGCTATCTTGCTTTTTGGCTTCTCATTAGTATTGGTTAACAGCAGGGCAGAAGAGTCAGGGTGTTTTATTCACCCTGCTCTTTCCTTGCTATGGTTAAAGGCTGGCTGTGCCCCTCTCCTGTTGGGGTCCTCTCAAAGTTACAGCTCTCTATGGATTTCAGTAACTTTCCTCTCCTTGCTCCTTGGGGCCAAAGGGTAATTGAAAGTTCCTGTTGTGACTAGCCCTTGGGTACTATGGTATCCCCTTATTAGCTTTTCCAAACATTGTTTACACCTTTGTAAACAGTCCTTTTATTAAACTCTCCTTAATTATCTGGTTTGAGTATATCTCTTTCCTGCTATAATAAATACATCAACTGTGAATCTGTGGTTCTAATAGCCTTCATGAGCATTAGGGGGTCCACTGGACATTGCAATATATTGATAATTTAAGATTTTTCAAAAGCATGCTTTAGAGTTTTGTACGTAATTATAACAGTACTGTTACTCACCTGTTCATAAACTTTGAACCTTCCAGAGGATAGTAGAAAAGAGCAGTTATAGTGAGAACAGTTTCCATGGTGTTTGTAAGAGTTCTGGTACAGCAATACCACGTGAACCAAGAGCATAACTGGCAAAAAAACTAAGAACAATTATAAGCAAACGTATATGGAGTGGGAAATGGAAAAGCTTAGTATTCTAAGGAAAATAGCAAGCAAGTCTAAATAATGTTAAAAGTGGGCATGTCCAAATATTGTTTTTAAGAAGTTATATCAAGCACAACTATGATACCAGGTCTGTATTTGTTAAAGTTAAGTTTATACTTTCAGGTACATTTTTGTGGCATTGCATTTGATTTAAATCTCACTTCACACTAATAAAAGACATAAAACACAGATTCTTTGATGGTAGAGTTCAGAGAAGAATGAAATTCATAACTAGAGTCTCACAATCAGCATTCCTCCAATTGTCTTATATTACTGACAAGTATTTTGACTGATTTTTATTGACCTTGCTTGGAATGTTGTCCTGTTTCTTGGTGGAAAATTTAAGACAACGTAAGAGAGAAAAAATCATGACTATCAGGAAACATCATTAAATTTTAATTTGGAAATGGACTAAATTAATAAACCACTTTTTGGTAGAACATGCAAACAGAAGCATCATTCAGTCTACAAAACAAATGCCTTAAAAGAAACTTATTAGTTGTTGCAAGGGTATTAAACATCGTACCAGCTTCCTATCTCTTCAAATACAGACTTTAAAATATGTTCCCAATTTTTGTGCAGTTAAAGGCTCTTCCTGAGCTAGAAGATCCTAGTGCTGCTACTTTGGAGGAAGGATTTCAAAGGCATTATGCCTTTGCCATTTTAGGTTCAGCCTTCGACAGTGTGTATTAAGCACAAATTAAAGAGATTGACTTAATCCTTGAATCAATTATCAAGGACTCAGTCGCTAAAGCAATCTGTCTTTTTAATGCAAATCAACACACTACCTGCAGAAATATGTCCTATTAATAATAAATTGTTTATATTAATTAACAATATTTCAGAAATGTGTTGGTACATTGGTTACTTGGAATTTGGAACATATTTGCTAACAGAAATATAAAAAAGGCAGTAAGATTTCTAAGTTGGCTCATATAAGCTTACTTACGGTTTAAATGGGAAAATCCATTCAAGATTTGAATGGGAGTTTGAGAATCTATCTCCCCACTGTGAAATGAGCCAAATGACAAAAGACAGTCTTCTATACCACATTCTCTTACAAAGTCCAGCTATTTCTACCATTCTAGCCAGAAGAGAAAGAGTGCATCAGTGAAAAGATATGTCTCAGGTAGCTGGAGGAAGAGTGAACAAGGGTTGTAAACAGCTGAGGTGATCTGTGAGGTAGGCAGTGGTTTAGAACTATTCCTACTGAATATTATGGAAAGTGAGGCAAGGACTCAGTTCTGAGTCATGGTGCTTCCCAAGGCTGGGTCCTAGGGTTTAGCCTCTCATAGTGTTGGAGGGTATCAGTGGCTTCTGCCACCTAGGGCTCATTCAGAAGGAAAGAGATAGCATGTCCACTTGCATTTTACTGTTCTTAATTATGGAAGTACCCCTATAAAGTTGTACAAATTACCTTCTGAAACTGTTTTGGGAATCAATCATATTGACTGACCTGTTCCATGTGCTTCATGCTTGTAGGAATGAAGTAACTGACATACAGTTTCTAAAGTGTTTAGGACTTACCACCCATCTTGCCACTTGCTGATTTTCTAGTTGCTTCATTAATGAGTAAAGCTTCAAGTCTGCTATAGCAGACAGAAGTGCTTGGGCAAGTCTAGGAATCCAAATCTTCATTAGTTAAAAAAAAAAAAAAGATATTAAAAACATCTGTTGGTTCATACTTTAAAATCATAAGAAATCAACAAGCTGACCCAACTACCAAAAGGTAGTTTTCTCATTCTCATTCTCTCTGTAATATATATATATTACAACACTACTAATTTTAAATAGCCAGCAGACCATTTCATTGTGTGAAGGTTCTATTTTAGAAGCACATATAGTTCTTTTCAGTAGCATAACAGTAGGTAATTTTTTATGAAACATTTACCCTACTGTATGCCAAGTATGATACTAAGTACTTTATGTATATCAGCTGATTCAGTGCTTCTAACAGGTACTGTTTTATAAATGAGAAAACTGAGGCATAGAGAGGTTAATTTCCCCAAGGCTGCAGAGCTAGTTAGTGTGGAGGTCAAGATTCAAACCCAAGTCAGCCTGACTCCAAAGCTCTTAGCTACTAAGTTACATTGCTCCCCTATCCTACGACATAGATAATAAAATAATGTTACTTTTTTTTTAAAGCTTTAAGTAATCTATAATTACAGAAACATGTAACATGGTATCCAGTCAGATGACACTAAAGAATAAATTTAAGAGTAAAAAGAAAGAGTAAATGTATTATAACTTAATTACAGTTAATGATTCTAATGTTATACATTAGCATCTTTGAGTTTTAAAATGTGTCACAGTTATTAACAAAGTAACACTTGCTGGTAGATCACAGCTTAATTTTAGTTTGCTCAAAAGATGTGTTTCTAAAAATTTATATGTAAATCTGTATTTTTGTTGGATCAAACTTCACTAATTTTACATTATAATTAGAGCCGCTTTACTTTCAGTTGTCAGTGGCTTCTAACACTTTAGCTTTACATCCTTTATCAATAATCTGTAAATAAATGTTTAAATCTTAGAGTTAAAGGTACATTGTACTTCATAATTCCACATAAACTGTGCACTGTAAAATACAGTAAAAGGCACCTCTGTACTCACCTTCTGTTTGCCCTGCATAAGAATCTGTAAGCTTCCTCCTCACCTCCCAGGTATGAAAGTACTTCATGTAAAAAGTTAATTTTGCTACAGACTTAATAGGAGCTGAGTGTTGAGGTAGCCACTAAAAGACTAAAAGGATTCTTGTGCACTGAGAGAAGTATAGTATTTATGAAGTTAATGGTCTCACTATATTCTGAGCTAGTTACCCTAGCTTTCAATATTGTGTTCAGTTTCGAGACCCACATATTAAGATGGACATTAATAAATTACAAGATGTTTAGAGGACATTATCTGATTATGAGGTTTAGAACTGGAGATTATTTATCCTGGATAAATAAAACTTTTTTGAAGGGTTGTCATGTAGAAATCTTGAATTTAAGAGAAGGTAGATTTTAGCTCAACACAAAAATAAGTGGAGTTGTAAATTCCCAGTTATTAGCAGTCTCTCCAGACTTTTAAGATATCATTTTCCAGGTTATAAGGACCTGACCAGAATTAAACAGTTACACATGGCTTCTGGAAAATAACAACTAGGGCAGTGGGGTAAAGAGGAGCAGGAACATGCCAGGGGTAAACCCTGAAGGTGAGGCCTGTGTTGGCGGCTTACCTTTCTACACTCCTGCTCTTTAAGATCCTCCTCCCTTAAGCTCTAGGAGCCACATGCCCTTGTGCCATCTCCTGACTGTTCAAAGCCCCCACTGTGGTACTCCCACAGGTCTCCCTTCTTATCCCTCTTTCTTCTCACATATTCTAAGCCAGCGCTGTCCAGTAGAAATGCAATGTGAGCCACATACCAAATTTTAAATTTTATAGTAGTCAAAAAGTAAAAAAAAAAAAAAAAATCTCTAACAGGTAAAATTAATCTTAGTGCTTTTGTTTAACTCATTATATCTAAACTATCATTTCAACATTTAATCTATATAAAAGTTACAGAAATAGTTCACATTCTTATTTTGTATTAGTTCTTTGATGTCTGGTATGTATTTTACACTAATAGCACTTCTCAGTTTGGACTAGCTGCATTTCAAGTCTTCAGTAGCCACAGGTGGCTAGTGGTTACCATATTGGACAGCAGAGCTTTAAGCCATCCCTAGTTCTTTTCACACACCTTACGCAGTTTAGAGAGAAGCTATCTGGAAAGAACACTAGGCTGTAAATAAGTAGACCTAGGATCTAGTTTTAGCTTTTAACATGCTGTGACTTTGGTCTATTTTCTTCATCCCTTCTCTGACCCTTCTAGTTTCAAAATTGTACAATCTATATTTTAAAATAATCAATATGAGAGTATGAATGACTGATAGCATCATAATGGTTCTCTATCTGCTGAAGTTCCAGGTAGGATAGAGGTTTTTTCAGGGGTGGAGGGGTATTGGGAGTGGGGTAGGATGGGGACGAGAGGAGGTTTCCTTTAAATCACAAAATGGCCAGGTGGGTCAGCTACACGTTGAGGGCAGTGGATAGATCGTGGAGGAATAGGAAGTTTTTCAATCTTGAAGACTCCTTCATTCATAATATAACCTACTTTCTGGGATGTTATATATATTTGCCCTGTTTCAAGTCTTTATGAATATCCTTCTTGATCTAGAAGCTAGTGGGTAGCCCTGAGAGAAGGAAAGAGAATTCATAGTTCCTAACTTCTACATGTGTTAATGGGAGAAACCCTGCTACTGCTCTCAATTTTCCTTCCCTGTGATATTCCCAAATGAAGCATCAATTTTACTGATATGGTCCTGTTTCTCGATAATGGGTAATCAAATATCGTTGCAAAGGGGAGGGTACAATACAGCCTAAGAAAACCAAACCAAAACAAAACCCAAAACTCCAGAACCTCAGTGTCTTTCCAGGCTTCAAAAAACCCTTCAGGATTTAGACTGCCTTTGGAATTCTGGGCCACTTCCCTAACAGAAAATGGGGAAGGCCCAAACTTCTGAGTCCAACTTGATGATAGCTTAAAGATATTGAGAATGAGGTTAGAAAAACTTTTGCACCATTAGTTCTTTTGTATCCTCTCCTGGTGACTGACCCCCAAAGTTCATGATCTAGGGATTACAACCCTGCTCACTATTGATGGCTAATTACTACATAGCACAATGATTGTATATATCACTATATTTTTGTCAAATTAATTTTCCTAATTTGTAATTTCAACACTAAATCCTGAGTGGGTTTACATGTATTTAGTCTTCATAGGCTCATATAACATGATCTTCTGCTCACAAGTTAAAAAAAGCAAGATACAACACTGCTCTTAAGTGATCGTTTTATGACGGAAATTTACTTCTAAAGTACGAATAATATATAATGTAGTCATTCTGAGAATCTGTATATCTTAACAGGATTGCTCACAGCAGAACACTTTCGTGCTCAGTCTTATGTTTTAGCACATATTGAACAGTTTACACATCACAGTATGTCTTTGAACCCTGGGCTTCCCAGATGCGGTCTGAGTTTAGCAACAGTAGTCTTTTAAAAACAAACTTCATGATACCAATATTATCATTTAGTTAATATACATTAACCTTAAAGGGATGGAATAAATCTGTTAATGACTATTTTGATTACTTTTATTTAAACTTACCAGCAACTGAACACTATCTTTCCCCAAAAGGTGCAGAATCTTGTATATGCTCGCAAAGATTAAGGGGTAAGTGTAACCCCTCAATCTTTCTCTCCATTCCCAAGTCAAATAACCATAATTAGTAATATTAAGGACTAATGTTAAATAGCACTGAAACAAAACCTCTTTTCAGTTCTATATATAAAACACTTTTATTTTTTGGCAAAGAAGCTTAAAAAAATAGTATTTTACACTGGATATCTGAAGTAAAAATGCGGTTGGCCAACTAAACTGTTAACTTCTTCATAGCAGGAATGCATTTTTTAACTTCATCTATATCCTCCACATTACTGAACCCTTTAGGAATATATGCTAAAGGCTGAGTCAGGTACACTAACATCAAAGAAAGATATAGAAGAAATATTAGCATAAAATAATGGCACACTTTTATAAGTTAAAATTATTTGGAGAAAATATGGAAAATTTATTGAAAATATGTCATGGAGCTGACACAATTCCTAAGATGAATACACATTTCTAGTCCAGAAAAGAAACTACAAAGGATATTTGAAAACCATGTGATGTGCAACTTCAAGAGACTGCCAATATTCATCTGGAACAAAACTTGTTTGGACTAAAAAGCAGTTACATATTCGTAATGCTATGGTAAACAAGACCAGATAAATGTTTTCACCAAGAAGATCTGAAAAAAAACAACAAAAAATGAACAAACAGGTAATTGTAGCACAAAAGTCAGGCAAATTTCAGTTGGGGAACTAAAATCTGCTGCTCTGGTTGGCCCCTTGCTCAGGTTCCGTTAAAGCAGTGGTGAACTCTGGCCCCTCCACACTACTCTCAAAGCAGACCTGGGTGGAAAGTTAGACAAAGGCCAGAGCCTCACCAATCTTTCTGGCAACTTATTAATATAAAGAGAATATTAAGATACATTTTGAAAAAGATTGGGTTAACTAAGGCCTTAGGCTAATTAGGTTATCCTATATGTATATCTAATGAAAGAAACCAGCTAACAAATTACTAACATAGGAAGGGACACTTTGTATAATGTGCATATACTAGCATATAAAATGGTCCTCTATGCATTTTAAAATAGTCCTTACTGATGCTTTCTATATGCTAGGCACTGAGTTCGTTCCTTTACATGCGCTATCTCATTTAGTCCTCAATGCTATGGGGAAAATATCATTAGCCCTATTTTATATATGAGGAAACTGAGGCTCAGAAGTTAAACTGCCTTCTCCCAAGTCAAACGGTTGTAAATAAACAGGATTCAAAACCGGGTCTGTATGTTGACTCCAAAGCCCTGCTCTTAATCACAAATGGACTGCCTGTAGACAATATTTTTTTTAATGTGAATTTAGTTGCCAACATTTAAAAATCAGGTTTTATATTAACATCTGTATTGCAGCATATCAAAACTCTAAGATCTGGCAACACAGAGCTCAACTGGGAACAACTGGCTGGTACTGAAATATAGGGTGCTTTGACTTCTTATGTATATAATATTTAGCCTTGCCTGTCCGGCCTCCTGAGGACTTGAGTTTGCAACCTGCCTGTGATCCACTGTGAGTCTTTGCTAACATTCCGGGTTCCTGCCACTCTCCTTCCTTCTTCTCCAGGAACACATTTTAAATGTTTCTCAGACAACTGGTACGTTCAACACCACATACATGCCCCTTCTGAACTTTCATCTTTCAGAAACAAACCTCCCGACTGCACTGTATCTGCTGTCCGAAAACCTTGTTCTTTCCTTTCCTTCTCTCTAGTCCGTAGACTCAGGCATAAGAAACTGTACTCAGAAGTGGCCCTTGAACAACCGCCCTTGGCACATAAAAGGCGCACAATAAATAATGAATGAGGAGCCCATCTTTATAGTAAATACCCCTCCGACAGATCAAAATCCCACTTGCTGGGATGATTTTTCTCCTGTCAACATTACATCAGGACCAAAGAAAAGGCGGAGGGGGCAGTGAAGAAAAAGCAGTGCGGCGGGGGGTCAGACCTGGTCCCACTCCAGGAATCAGCCCCTCCGTAGCTACGAAACCTCGGGAACACTGGGCCAGGGTGACGACCCCCTCTCTGAAAAGGGTATGGCCACATCATGCGTACTCATTTCACACGGCTGCGGGGAGGACGGCACAAAATAATGCAGAATACACTGCCGCGAAACGACAGGGATCGAGGATCCCTTCTCGAAAGCAAAGTGATTTATTGCCCCCGCCCCCCCCACCCCAGCAGATGGAGCCCTCGCTCAGTGTCGGCGATTTCCCGCCACCGCCACTCCGCTCGTCTTCCACACCCACTCACTCACCTCCGCCGTGCCCAGTGCTCTTCTGCTGGCTGAGGTACAAGGTGGACTTTCTCGTTCTCAACTTCATCTTCTCGTGGGAGCGGTTCTGGAGACCACGGAAAAAGAGGCTGCCGCCGCCGCCCTCTCGCTCCATCCTGCATCTGCTTCTAGGTTTGCTGGGGACAGCCAGCCGTCACCGTCCCCAGCCCTGGGTAGCTGAAGCAGCGCGCTCTTCCGCCCACTAAGTTTGGCCTTTGCGAGCGGCCGTCTCTGGCAGGCGCGGAGGTAGCCGGGAAAGGCTAACTTGGTTACGCCCACGCCCGCGGCTGGTTTCTGCTGCGCGTCCCTGTGGCGCAGTGCTGCATGTTCAGGCAACGCTTCTGCGCTTCGCCACGGGCTAGTCCCTGCTTTCCAGCCTACGTTTCTTTCTCGAGGGATTGTTGCCCTCCTTTGGCTTCGTGGTCTCTGCGGCTGGCGGTCCGGAAACTGCAGAAAGGAGCCGGATCTCGCCTCTGCGGCGGCAGGCGGGAGGCGGCGCGGAGCCTGAGCAGAACTCTCAGAGGTCTCTGAGTGGTAATGATAATAGTAGTCTTCATTACAAACGGAAGTGTTAGTGTAACATTGTACTCTTTGGGTGATCTCACAATAAGTATTTGTTGAACGACGTAGGCAGGGTAGGGGTAATTTAGCCTGTGGGAAATGAGGCCCCCAAACGTTAAAGGACTTGGTCAGGGTTACTTAGCGAGCTAGTGGCAGAAAGGGAACCTTGCCGTGTTTGTGTGGTTTAATTGTCTGTTTTCCAAGGAGCTGACTTGCAAATGTTTCCTTTTCTTATACCTAGCGGTCATTGAACCAAACCAAGCTTGGTGAAGTTGTCATTTATCCAGTTAGCTGTAGAGTCCAAGAGAAAACAGTCTCCCCCCCACCCCGATTAGTTTAAATGACAATTTTAGCAATATATTAAGAGCAAGCTACTAATTATTAAGCTCCTATTGATTTTTGTGACCTTGGGAGCTGGTTTAGGAGGCTGTGAAATATTGTTGTAATAAAGAAAACGTGTAAATTCTTCGCTCTGCTTTTCTCGTTCATAAACATCTGCTTAGGGTCTCCTGCAACTGTAGGACTTCTCACAGACTATAGACTATAGCAAGGAGTATAATTTTCTGAGAAGTTCTAGAGCCTTAACTCCTCAATTGTTAAAAGTAAAACCAGCCAAATCCTCATTATATTTTTGTCAAAAATAGATGGCAAATGACTTAGAGGTGATGTCAATATGTACCTACTACAGCATCAAAAGGAACTAGAAAATCTTTTAGCTTGTTTTTAAAAATTGTTTTTAATCATACATATTGCCAAAAAACATAAAATAGTAAAGAAAGGCTAATAATGAAAAGTAAGAAATCCCTTTCTCCTACTTCCAGATGGGATTGGCGATCACTTTCAACTTTTTTGGGGGGGCTGTTTCTTTCAGTAGGTTTGGTATGCCTTTAAAGGCATAAAGAGTATGCTTCTCCCCTCTCTCACACTATTGCCATTTAAAAAATCATCCATTAAAACCACTGAAGACTCCCGACGAGCCCCGCGGTACTGCACCACCACTCCCGACGGGCCCAGCGGCGCTGGACTACCACTGCCAATGGACCACGCCGCTCAGGACTAGAAAGACGCTGGTGGCGGCAGCCGCGGAAAGGAACAAGGAACCCATCCTGCGCATGCTGCGGCTGTGTGCGGTGGCCGCCTGCTCGAGCTGGCCTCGGGCTCTGGCCAGCACACGGCCCACTTCGGGCGAGCCTTCCCCATGCCGAATGGCAGCCGAACCACGTGGATCAGAGCTGCCTGGACAGCATCCTGGCCACCACTCAGGCCCAGGGACTATCCAACGTGAAGGCCCCGCTGTACCTCGACGTGAGGTGAGATTGGGAGCAGTGGGGCGGGATCCTGCCGCAATCTCTGGATCTGCTACTCTGCATCGACATGAGCCACATCAGCCCCCTGAGCTGCACCGAGGGGCTCTTCAGAGCAGCAGGACACCTGCTCAAATGCAAGGCGCTCCTCATCACCTATGGGCCCTGTGCCATCAACGGGAAGATTTCTCCCCAGAGTAACGTGGACTTTGACCTGACCCTCCGATGCAGGAACCCAGAGTGGGGGCTGTGGGATACAGCCCTTCTGGAGGACCTGGGCCAGGCCAGTGGGCTGCTCCTGGAGAGGATGGTGGACATACCAGCCAACAAGTGCCTAATTTTCCGGAAAGAGTAACCCCCTTCTCCGCCATGCCTGTGTCCCTGGGACAAACCCAGACCACCAGCGCCTGCCACCCTGGGCCAGACTATGGGAACTAGCCCTCCCCACACTGGGGATTCTTAGCCAGTGGCCACAGGGCTGCTGAGATCCTGGGAATAAAGTGTTTCCTGCTGTCCAAAGAAACAAAAACAAAAAACCCCCAAACCACTGAAAACGTTCTATAATAGGATTTAGCTTTATTTTACCCCATCCCCTAACCGTCATTTCTCATATTCCCTATGTATCTGGATTCCTATTTTAGTTACATCAATAAGCATATTTACATATTATGACAAAAATACTGTTCATGCAGGAGCAAAGTTGTGACATGAAGTCTTTATAAAGGATATTGTGCTAAGTTACTGCTTTGCTTCCCATTTTCTTTGTATACAGATCTGAAGAGATATCCTGGAAACCACCCTTGCACTGTGCGGTGTTTGTTGAAAACATGTTTGGAAGATTGACTTTTCCACAACTGCTTTTTGCTACCATCCTTGGAATTGCTGGAGGAATATATATTTATCAACCAGTATTTGAACAGTATTCCAGAGATCAGAAGGAATTAAAAGAAAAGTTGAAATTGGTACAAGACTCAGAAGAGAAGAAAAGTTAATACTACATGGAGTCGAACTGTAATTGCTTAAAGTTCCATTGAAATTATACATTGACTATAAATAATCTAGTAAAAAGTTATCAAATATATTTTAATTGTAAATAAATCATAGATAATGATTTTAAATTAGTTTTAAAACTAGCACTGTCAATTTTAATGTTTCCTGTATTCTTATTTGCCATTTTATGTCTTTTCACCAGGACAGATTAGTACTTTCCTTTTAAGCAAAAATGAATGTCTTAAGGAATATTTTATTTCCTAGTTGAAGCTTCTTTTTTCTGGGAATGTGGCCTATACATTGGCAGTCTAGACTGTATAAACTAGCTGGGAATGTTGTTTACAGTTGTGTTTGTAGATTAAATTAACCAAGTTAACTTCAGGCAGGATGCCCCTCAGTTAGCCTACAATTAGCCTGCTTTAATATACTTTAGAAGTCTTTTAATCCCAGCCCTTTCTCATCCCAGGCAGAATGGCGGAGTAAATTGAGAATTGGGGTGGCTCAGATCAAATGGAGGTTTTTGAGAAGGTAGGTGGTGTCACATAGGGTGGCAAACAAGCCACAGCTCTGTTTACTTAACCCACCAAGCAAATTTGCATTATAATGGTGGTCAGGGAGGAGTTAATTTATTATGAAGCTATTCACATAGTTAAAGGGTTTTTTGGAAATCACTAAGAACTGATATTTAACAACGAAAGCTTAAATGTAATCACATATGTATAAAATGCTTTAAATCAACTCATTTCTTATGATTGATTTTTTTGAAAAGTAAATTCATTGTAACTTAATCTAAACTATGTTGAGACCAGCATAGGTAATTTAAAAAAAAAATGTGAATAAGAAATTACAGAGTAGTACATGTTCACCTCATTAAAAAAACCCAAACAATACAGAATGAACAAAGTGAAAATTACGGTTTTTTAGTATACATTGATTTAATTAGCACCTTTAATAGTTTGAGCTTTTGAGACTGTTTTTCTTCTATGCACACTGAAAAATATATGTAAATTTATAACACATACCAAGTATCTACTGTGTGACAGGCTTGGCTTGTCTGTCGGTAGACTGGGGTTCTGTTCTGTGTGTCTTCTCATTGTGGGCCCCAGGCTCAAGGAGTAGCCCCTGTCTAGGATATGACAGAGTTTAGGATTAAGAGAGAGAGAGACTGAAAGGAAACATGAATTGTAAATGTCTGCTCAGCTGTGGCAAATGTCTCTTCAGAGTCTGCTGGTTTAGAGCATGTCACACCCAAAGGTGAGGCCAGGGAAAAAGACTCTTCCCACAGGATACACAGTCAAGTATTTCTGCCTGTGACCATAGGCAAGTATATATATAATCCTGTTATCCAAGGAATGATAATCCTATTTAACATCATGCGAAATTGAACTGCTTTTGATCTTCCTTTTGAGAAGGATTGCTTTGTCAGTTCGGTAGTCACATAACAAGTGCCAGGGAATGAGTTGTTTTTTGTTTTTTGTTTTTTCCAGTAAAGGTACTGCAGCCATTCAAATCAAAGCCACAGTGAGATGCCGCTTCACATACAGTAGGATGACTACAGTCAAAAAGGGCAAATAATGAGTGTTGACAAGGATGTGGAGAAGTTGAAACCCTCGTATATTGCTGGTGAGGATATAAAACAGTGCAGCTGCTGTGAAACAGTTTGGAAGTTCCTCAAAAAGATAAACATAGTGATACCATATATGACGCAGCAATTCTGCTTTTAGACATATGTCCCAGAGTAGTGAAAACATATGTCTACACAAAAATTTTGTAAATGAATGCTCATAGAATCATTATTATAATAGCCAAAAAGTGAAAATAACCCAAATGTCTCAACCAGTGAATGGATAAACATGTTGTGGTATATCCACACAATGGAATATTACTCAGCTATAACAAGGAATGAAATACTGATATGTGCTGCAACATTAATAAACTTTGAAACATGAAGGAAGCTGAGCACAAGAGGCCATATATTGTATGATTCTATATGACGTGTCCAGAATAGGCAAATGTGTAGAAACAAAGTGTGTTAGTAGTTCCCAGGGACTAAGGGGAAGAAGAGATAGGGAGTGACTGCTAATGGATATAGGGTTACTTTTTAGGTTGATGAAAATATTTTGGAACTAGATGGTGGTGATCAATGACAGCTTTGTGAATATATTAAAAACCACTGGGCTTCCCTGGTGGCGCAGTGGTTGAGAGTCCGCCTGCCAATGCAGGGGACACGGGTTCGTGCCCTGGTCCGGGAAGATCCCACATGCCACGGAGCGGCTGGGCCCGTGAGCCGTGGCCGCTGAGCCTGTGCGTCTGGAGCCTGTGCTCCACAATGGAACAGAGGCCACAACAGTGAGAGGCCCATGTACCGCAAAAAACAAAAACAAAAAGAAACAAAAACCACTGAATTGTACACTTTAAAGCTTTATTGTGTGGGATTATATCTCAACAAAACTGTCAGAGAAGAAAAAAACCCACTGCATCCAGAATAGCAGCTGCAGTTGAGGTAGTCCATAGTTTCCTGCCATAATCCATCTAGCATGTGTGTGTGGTGTAGAATATACATAACATAAAGTTTACTGTTTTTACCATTTTTAAGTGTACATTTCAGTGGCATGAAATATATTGACATTGTTGTGTGACCACCATCACCATCCATCCCGAGAATTTTTTCTGTTTAGTTTTTGCAGGGCACAGAGAGGTGAATTGAATGGTGTTATAGAGAGAACCCCCCCCCACCTATACTTCATATCTTTGAAGGTGGCATTAACGTCTGCAATTTTTTGCCTGAATTGCTTCTAATTTACTATTGGAGCCAGGGAAAGCAGATTTAGGGGCTTTCAGTTGGTCCTTTCTACAATAACGATGTGGTATGGACTGAATGCTTTTCCCCATTCATATGTTGAAGCCCTGATCCCCAATGTGAGGGTATTTGGAGGTAGGGCCTTTGGGTGGTAATTAGGTCATGAGGGTGGAGCCCTTATCAATGGGATTAGTTCCCTTATAAGAAAAGAGAGATGCTGTTTCTCTCTCTTGCCCATGTGAGGATACAGCAAGAAGGTGGCTGTCTGCAAATCAGGAAGAAGGCCTCATCATACACTGAATCTGCCAGCACCTTGATCTTGGACACCATAGCCTTCAGAACTGTAAGAAAAAAAAATACCTGTTTTTTTAAACCACTCATTTAATGATGTTTTTTTTTAATAGCAGTCTGAGCAGACTAAGGCAGGGGCTCTTCCTTTAAGGTCAGTGTGAGGTTTCTGCCAGCTACTGAGTATATGTATGTATCCTATGGAATGTATCCTATGGAATGACAGAGTGGGTCCTGTAAAACAAATTTGGGCCAAACCTGCACATATCTTATCACCCTCACAAGCCCCCACTCTAAACTGAGGGACTGTGGTAGCATTTAGAGCTTCCTTGTACCAGTTTCAACTCAGATCTTGCAGTCATCAAAGTCTGAATTCCTCTTTCCCCAATGCACATTTATCCTGGTTGAAGGCCTTGGTCTCTTGGTAGGAGCAGAGGAAAGTTTATGATGTAATTCTTGTGGCATTGGTATAATTCTTGTGGTATTCACCTTCCTCAGGTGAATACATCTTCAGTCATTGACTCTAAGTCTGTGAAATGACTTAAACCAGGAAACTGGTGAAAGACCATGATTGCCATTGTGGAGACTGACAGCCTTCTGCTCACTAGTTCTTGATTTTCTTTAAAAAATATTTGAGTCAAGAAACACCCCTTCTCTCCTGAAAACAAAAACACCCCATCTATCTTTTCCTTCAGAACACCATGACCTATAAGCCACCATCACAGATCTCTGTGGGTCAAGACACCCTGGTTGCACCCCAGCCTGGCTTCCCATTATAGTACTTATGGCCTGCCATCTGTTCTTTGCCATTTGGGCATTCTTTTGTTTCTAATTGATACTCAGGAGTCCTGTTGCAGCAGCATCTTCTGTCAGTCTCAGCTCATAAAGGACATCCACCGTTGTGCTTTTCAGAGATGTCAGTGGCCTCCTCACCAGTGCCTCAGTGAAAGGAGTATCATCAGGGCCTTCCCAGGTAACATAATCAGGTGGTGGTTCTGCAGTCTCATCACAAATCCATTCTAACTCCAAGATCAGGAGGGCAAGATAGGGAGAATAAGAGAATTAAAGGGGGAAAGCCTAAACAATGGTAGATTTTCAAGGGGGCCACTAAACTTGATCCTATGGGATTTCCTGAAGAGAATTCTAAAAGCTTTTTAGGTATTATTTTGAAATAATTTCAGACTTAAATAAAAAGTGCAAAAATAGTACAAAGAATTTTCATATACCTGTTATCCAGATTCCACACATGTTAACGTTTAACCGCAGTTGCTTTAATCTCTATATATGTGTGTGTATGTCGATGCACACACACACATTGTTTTTCTAAACCCTTTGAGAACAATAAGTTGCCCATGTGATTCCCTTTTACCCCTAAGTATTTCAGTGTGCAATTCCTAAAAACAAGGATATTCTCATTTATAAATATAATAATCAAAATCAGGAAGTTAAGGTTGATAGGATATTATTATCTCATCTCAGATTTTATCCAAATTCTACCAAGTCCCATTAATGTCCTTTAGAGCAAGACAAAATTTTTTTTCTGGTCTGGGAACTAATTCACGATTACATATGAGTTTAGTTGTCATGATTCTTTGGTTTCATTTATTCTCATTCCTTAGTCACTGCCTTTCATGATCTTGAAATTTTTAAAGAATACTGGTCTGTTTGTAAAATTTCCCTTAATTTGGGTTTGTTTAATGCTTCCTCATGATTAGAGAGATTCAGGTTATACCTTTTTGGTAGGAATACTGCAGAAATGATCTGTCAGTATGATTCACAGATTCCTATTTTGTTCAGTGAGTTACAGTCTATTACTGTCACCAGTGCTAGCCACATGATTTGTGGGGCTTAGTGCAGAATGAAGATGCACAGCCCTGGGTGAGGATGAGAAAGTCAGTCTCCTCTTCTCATGGACCCACCACTCCAACCCATGGTGAATGTGCACCCCCCAGGGATTGTAGCCTCCATGATGGGGTGCTCTTGATTCCTGGGTGGTGGTGGCAGGAGCCCCCTGCTGAGTGGCACATAGAATGTACTGTGGTGCTACCAGGTAGTGATACCTGCCTTCTTGCCCGCCCCATGGTGCCATGGGGCATGGACTCAACCCTGATCCCTTCTGCTCTCACATCCACGCTCCTGGCCAGGTGGAAGGTGATGGCGGAATGTGAGCCTCCCCCAGCCAAGGTGACTTAGTCACTGCCCTGGAGTAAGGTAGTGAATGCAAGGCTGGGTAGGGCCCAGGGGACCAGGGGGTGAGGAGTGGGCAGTGGCAGGAGTCAGAGCCATGTGTCTGCAGAGGCTTCAAGCCTCCAGCATCCTCCATTGTGCCATCAGATTTCACTTATAAAACACGAATTCAAAGGTAAAATTATTAAGAATTTTAAGACAGTGACTGCAGAGCATTAAAATTCTGAGTGCAGGGCCCTGTGTCAAGTTCTAGTTCCATGCCCATGAAGACAACCCTGACAATCACTACACGTTAAAATTGTCCCAGATTTGGCTGGTTGGAGTCCTTTCAAGCTGGCTCCTGTATTCTTTTTTAATGTTTATTTCAAATATAAAATGTAATGTTTAAGCATTTTCTGAAAATAATTTTGTAGTTTAACAAGTGTAAAATAAGACTTCTTAAAAAAGTTTACAACTAGGTATAAAATAAGAATATACTTTGACATTCACAGTGGACATTTTTGAAAGGTAAGTTTTGTTAATGTAGCTTATAAACAAAAATATATTGACAGTCCTAGTTAAAATAAGCAAGCTCTTAGCTGAGGAATAATCCTCCCCCAGATGGGTCTGTGTCCTTTTGATATGTCCTTGTTATTCTCTGAGCACTTCTTTACTTTCTGGCTCATCCTTTTCTTAGACGAAGCTTTGACTCTAGGAGTTTGGTTCTTTTTTAAAAATTGAAACAAAATTCACATAACACATTTTAAAGCATACAATTCTGTGGCATTTAGTACATTCACAATGTTGTGAAACTATCACTTCTGTCGAGTTCCAGGACATTTTCATCACCCCAAAAGGATGATGTACAGTAAACAGTCATTCTCTATTCCTCTTCCCTGCAGCCCTGGCAACCAGTCTGCTTTCTGTCTCTATGGATTTACCTTTTCTGGATGTTTCATTTAAATAGAATCATACAGTATGTGACCTTCTGTGACTGGCTTCTTTTACTTTGTATACTTTCAAGTTTCATTCATGTTGTAACATGTATTAGTGCCCCACTCCTTTTTGTGGCCAAGTAATATTCCATTGTATGGATATACCACAATTTCTTTATCCATTCATCCATTGATGGATGTTTAGATTGTTTTCACCTTTTGGAACCTTTTGGAGTAGTGCTGCTATGAACATTTGTGTACAAGTATTTGTTTGAATACCTGTTTTCAATAATTTTGGCCTATTTCTAGGAATAAACTTGTTGGGACATATGACAATTCTCTGTTTAACTTTTTGAAGAACTGCCAAACTGTTTCCCAAAGTGACTACATCATTTTACATTCCCTCCAGCAATGTATAAAGGTTCCAGTTTCTCTGTATCTTACTAACACTTGTTATTTGTCTTTTCTTTTTTCTTTTAAAGTTATGAAGTGGTATCTCATTATGGTTTTGATTTGTGTTTCCCTAATGACTAATGCCATTGAACATATTTTCATGTGGTTGTTGGCCACTTTTGTATCCTCTTTGGAGAGATGTCTGTTTTAGTCCTTTGCCTGCTTTTTAATTGGATTGTCTTTTTGTGGTTGAGTTGTAAGAGCTCTTTATATATTCTGATACTATATTCTTATCAGATATATGGTTTGCAAATATTTTCTCCCATTCTGTGGATTGTGTTTTCACTCTCTTGAGAGTATCCTTTGATGTGAACAAATTTTAAATTTTGATTGTCTAATACAGTTTTCTTTTGTTGCTTCTGCTTATGCTATCACATGTAAGAAACCATTGCCAGATCCAAGGTCATGAAGATTTCTGCCTATGTTTTCTTCTATGAGTTTTATTTATAGTTTTAGTTCTTATGATTTAGGTCTGATCTATTTTGAGTTAATTTTTATATATAGTGTAAGGAAAGGGTCCAACTTCACTCTTTTATATGTGAATGTCTATTCTCCCAGCACCATTTGTTGAAGAGACTGTTCTTTCCCCATCAAATGGTCTTGGTACTCTTTTTGAAAATCAATTGGCTATAGATTTATGGGCTTATTTCTGGACCCTCAAGTCCATTCCACTCATCTATATCTCTGTCTTTATGCTAATACCACACTGTTTTGATTACTGCAGTTTTGTATTAAGTTTTGAAATCAGGAAGTGTGAATTAACTTTATGCTTTTTTTTTTTTTTGCGGTACGCGGGCCTCTCACTGTTGTGGCCTCTCCCGCCATGGAGCACAGGCTCCAGACGCACAGGCCCAGCGGCCATGGCTCATGGGCCCAGCCGCTCTGCGGCATGTGGGATCCCCCCGGACCAGGGCACGAACCCGCGTCCCGTGCATCGGCAGGCGGACTCTCAACCACTGCACCACAAAGGAAGCCCTATCTTTATTCTTTTTCAGGATTTTTTTGGGGGCTATTTGGAGTCCTTTGCAATTTCATGTGAATTTTAGCATCAGCTTTTCCTTTTCTGCAAAAATAGTGTTGAATTCGATAGGGATTGCATTGAATCTAGGGATTGCTTTGGGGAGCATTGCCATCTTTACAGTATTATGTCTTCCAATCCAAAAACATGGTATATCTTTTCATTTATTTAAGTCCTCTTTAATTTCTTGCAGTAGTGTTCTGTAGTTTTTAGTGTATAAATCCTGCATCTCCTAAGTATTTTATTCTTTTTGTTGCTATTATAAATGGGATTTTTTTAAAAAAGTTCCTTTTTTGATTGTTCATTCCCAGTGTATAGAAATACAACTGATTTTTGTGTATTGATCTTGCACCCTGCATCTTTGCATATTTCATTTATTAGCGCTAATAGTTTTTTAGTAGATTCTTTAGGATTTTATATATAAAAGATCATGTCTTTGGTTCCTTTTATTGGAAAAGGGTATTTAGAAATCAAGATCTGAGTGCTAAGTGTGTTCATAGCTACTATGATATACTTGCTTCTAGGACCTCTTAGCAGACGGAGCTGGAAAATATATACTTAATACATATCTATACATAACTCTATTTCTCCATACTAAAAATCATGAGTTTGTACTGATACCTCCCATTTCAATCCTATTAATGTAACTGGAGCTGGGACTCTGCATGTTTCAAGCAGCAGCCTGCAGTGTCAGAGAAGCTCCAGAGCTGGAAGCAAGAGGTGTACTGTGACCAGTTCTGTGGCTGGAGTAAGAAGTGTTGTGGGGAGGATTTTGAACTGGTGCACAAGATGGGTTTAATATACTTAGTTTCTGTAATAACTTTCTCTCTTTGTTTTCCTCTGGACACACTTTTCTCAAATTCCTTTTTGGATTTCCTCTGCCAATGCGTTAAATACTGAGTGATCCTCTGGGTTCTGCACCAAGCCCCCTCTTTGCCCTCTCAGCACATTTTCTAGACTAGCTCATTGCCTCTCATGTCTTTGAGTCCCCTTGGTAATAGCTCCAGTTCACGTCTTCTGTGCTTCAGACCAACTTATTCAACTACATACTAAACAGTTTCACTTGGATGTTCTGCTGGTGCTGGTATGTCAGAGTTGAAATGTCCTAAACTTGTTTATTATTGCCTATTTCACTCTCCTTCCCTGTTGCTTTCTTCCTTTTGCTCAAGGGTTCCTAGTTGCCCAAACCAGAAATCTGGGCGTCTCCATGGATTCCTCCCTCTTCTTCACCCCCTACAACAAAGTCTTCCTCTTTTTAAATTAATTAATTAATTAATTTTTATTTTTGGCTGTGCTGGGTCTTCGTTGCTGCACATGGGCTTTCTCTAGTTGCGGCGAGCGGGGGGCTACTATTCATTGCGGTGCATGGGCTTCTCACTGCGGTGGCTTCTCTTGCAGCAGAGCACAGGGTCTAGGCGCGCAGGCTTCAGTAGTTGTGGCGCATGGACTTAGTTGCTCCGCGGCATGTGGGATCTTCCTGGACCAGAGATTGAACCCGTGTCCCCTGCGTTGGCAGGTGGATTCTTAACCACTGCGCCACCAGGGAAGTCCCTAACAAAGTCTTCTTGATTCACTCTCTTAAGTATCTCAAATCTGTCCATTCATCTTCATCCTCAGAGCCACTGCCTTAAACCAGATATCCCTCACTTGGACTTCAGAATGCTAATTGGCCTTCCCAGCCCATTCTTCGCCTTATAGCCATTTAGAAAATGGGTTCAGGGCTTCCCTGGTGGCACAGTGGTTGAGAGTCCACCTGCCGATGCAGGCGACACGGGTTCGTGCCCCGGTTTGGGAAGATCCCACATGCCGCGGAGCGGCTGGGCCTGTGAGCCATGGCCGCTGAGCCTGCACGTCCGGAGCCTGTGCTCCACAACGGGAGAGGCCACAACAGTGAGAGGCCCACATACCGCAAAAAAAAAAAAAGAAAATGGGTTCTAAGTTCTGGTCCTGGCTTTGCCACTTATTAGGTATATGAACTTAGGTTGCTTAATCCCTTTAAGGCTCATTTTCCTCATCTGTAATATGGGGACAAGAATAGTGCTTATTTTATAGGGCAATTGTGAGACGTAAATGAGGTGATATATGTAAAGTTCTTAGCATATTGGCTGATTCAGAGTAAATGGTCAATAAATGTTAGCTAATATAAGCATTCCAGGGTTCTTCATATTCCAGCCTCTGCTCATTTCTGCAGTTTCTTTGATTGCTTCCTTCCACTCAGTTTTTCAGCTTTTCCGAACTTCTTTCAGTTGCTCCAATATCTCATTCTCTCTTTTTGCCTCCAGACCATTCCTCTGCTCTCTTTCCTAAAATTCTCTCCTCTGTCACTTTCCCCTCTTATTCATCCTTCTGAATCTATACATCACTATCTCTGGGAAGTCTTGACTTGGTGTCACTTACCTGTGTTCCATTTACACTCTTTAACTTCCCTTATCAAGGATCGTATCTCACTGCACTGGAGTTAACTTGGTTTCTCTGAGGGCAGGATCCCTGAGGGCAGGGACCAATTTACCTCATTCATTATTGCCTCTCCAGTACCTAACACAGTGCTTGACTCACTGAATGAAATGAATGAATGGGTGACGACGAATGGGCCACAGTATCGCTATTTTCTGATCTCCTGCCTGGTAAACTCCTGGTGACAGCCCTGCCTGGCTGCAGGAGTGGGGAGGGCTGAAGGGGGAGCTCTCCTTATATGAGCCATTAGCGGTTGCTGCATTGTTGGCCCCCCAGATCTTAGCTGATCAGTGACTCCTAAGACTTCCTCTACACATGAATATCGGGCTACTTTTCCTGTCCTAACCTCCATCAACAACAGTTTGATGGCCTTTCTCTTCCCTGGAAAACATCCCTTGAAAGCATCACCCTATGGTGAAATCTGTTATCCCTAACTTTGAGATCACTGTGTTGTATTTAGAACTATTAAATTGAATGTATATTCAATATTTGGCAATTTCATATAGTTCATCCTATATGTGAATCTGAGAAGCTAATTGTACTGTAGTGCAAACTGTGAGTAGTTATAGACTGAAAGAATGATGGAGTTGGGCAGGTTGCCCTGAGACAGCTGGAATTTGTGGTGCAAGAAGAATCAGTGAGATAGAACAGATAGTAAGAGACAGTAGACTAGGGCTTCCAGTCATTTTCTTTTGCTTAGAAGTAGAATTATTTGGTTCAGAAGTGCTTTGCCGGAAAGCCCACGGGGCAGGCCCCAAAGCCACTGTTCAGACCCCCAGGGCACTGGAGGAGAATTCGGCTGCCTCTCAGTGGGAACCTGGTGGCCCCAACCTGCCTCACAGCCACAGGTCCAAGCGGCCCACACAAAACCGTCGGCACTGAGAGAAGGGAGCCGCTGGGGGGCAGCAAAGGCTCGCAGATTTCTCCGTACAGGGGCTATTCTTTCAAGTACTGTACTTTTTTTTTTTTTTTTAACGAATTGCTCTAATACTTGGAAATTTAACTGAGAGCGATTTTATAATCTGAACTAGACTGTACGAGTAGAGACCCCGTTTGTCATTTCCTTCCAGAAATATATTTTTTTCCTGCCAGAATTCTACTACTCTCCCCCCGCCCCCCCTTCCCCCGGTCATTTTCAAGAATCCCAGAGCTTTTTCTCACTCCAGGAGGGCCATGTCCAGGCCCCCTGAGTGAGGAGCTGGCGGGGCGGGATGGACGGTGGCAGAGCCGGATGCCCAGCGCGGATCCGGTCCCTGGGGAGCCGGACCAAGGGGGCACTGTGAGCTGGAGCGCCCCCGGGCCTCAGGAACCGCGGGCAGGGCTGACTTTGCAGCCGCTCAGCACCTCTGGCTACAAGGTGGACACACCGACCTGATGCCCTGGAAAACACCTTTAGAAAATGGCTTTTAGGGGAGCAGATTTGGCGAGAGGCACCAAACTACCTTGCAGTGCCCGATCCCGTGGCAGTTTGTAAGTGTCACCACTGTGTCTCAGAACGAAAACAACCCCCTAAGGTTTCGCGCCTTCCGGGAAGCGGCAGTGGAGACCCAACTTGGATTAAAAAGAGGCGAGTGGGGCCTTTGCGTGGCAGGTGCAGCGGGGCTGGGGGCGGCGCGCGGGGAGGGCGCCCGCAAAGCGCTCTCGCAGAGTTGGGCGGAGGTGCTCGCCGAGGTGACAGGAGGAAGCGGGAGGTGGAGGGTGGAGAGGAGGTCCCGCCCCCACCTCGCTCTCCTTTACGGGAAGTGATGTGGGGCCCGACGGAAAATACCCGCCGAGGACCCAAAAAAGGCCGTCAGCGGGTGGACGCGGCGCGCGCAGAAGGAGCGGCGTGGGGACCGCGGGCGAAACAGGTGAGGCGGCTGGCGCGGGCGGGGGAGGCGCGCTTAGGCCCGGGGCTCCTGGAGGCTCCAGTCACCCCGCGGGGCTGAGCGACGGAGAGGGCGAGCGCAGGGTCTGGCCCTGGGTCGGGGGGTGGAGCTGCAGCTCCTTCTCTCCCCGCCTGTGGGCGGCTGAGCCCACCAGAAAAGCTGCTTTGCTTCTCCCAGGCCCTCAGCACAGACCCCACGATGACAGTGACGGGGGTGAGGGTCAGCTTGGGCGAGGTGCTGATTAGGTGGAGTCCCAGGTTGGGACGGGGCTGAGGTCACCTCCGGGCGGCATCCAGGTGCGAGGCTTCCCATCTCGGGGTGGGAGGAAGGAAACTTCTCTGGCAGGAGAGGAGGAAGGTCCCAGACCTCCTGCACGCCCCCCCTCCGCCCCCCAGCCCCCCGCCGTTCTTTCCTCCCTCCCTTTGTTGTCGGTTGAATGATTTAACATCTTGACACCTTTGCTGGTGAGGGTCTGGACGGGCAAACTGCACGGGTGGGAGAGGGTTCTCTCTTTCCCTGCCAATCAGACAGAAAACCCTACCAGGCAGCCAGGCTCTCGGGTCTTGACTGGTGGTAGGGCTGGTGTGATGACTCGTTCGGTAACTATTGCCAAAGCTTTTGTCTCTGTCCCAGTAGATCACCGATTAAGCAAAGTCAGGCCTGAAGTGAAGGAAAGCTTGTGAGCCCTTGACTTCACCTTCCCAGCATTTCGGCTCCTGCGGGCCACATGACTTCCTAATCTCCTGCCAGGGGGTCCTCTTTCTTACCTCTATGGGCTAACAGCTATTTTTTCCTACTGGAAGGATTATCACTTTTGGGTCAGCTCATCATTCAGATGTTGAGAAGGGGAGTAGTGTTATGCTGTATAAATTTTCTATAATTATTGGTGATATAACTTGTTGGTGCTTCACTGTTCTTGTTCCATTTATTTATTTATCTTAACCTTCTTAGAAACTTGCTTTAGGGGGAAAACACAGTCTGGAAAACAGAATTTCTGCAGATGGTTACAAATGAAGAAAGGTTAATGTAGTGCTGGAAAGACTTGACTGACCATCATTCTTTTCTATATTTTATGTTAGTTTTCATTCCTACTTTCTTCCTTTCCTTTATTCTTTCTTCCTTACTCCCTCACTTCCTTAATTTCCATGGCCTGCCTTGATTTTTAACTTTGATGAAGTACAATTAATTTATTTTTTCTTCTGTTGCTCTGCTTTTGGTGTCACATCTAAAAAAGCATTGCTAAATCCAAAGCCATGAAGATTTATGCCTATGTTTTCTTCTAAGAGTTGTATAGTTCTAGCTCTTACATTTCCATCTTTGACTCACTTTAAGTTAATTTTTGTATATGGTGTGTGGTAGGGGGTCTAACTTAATTTTTTTGCATATGGACATCCAGTTCTCCCAGCACCATTTGTTGAAAAGATTATTTTTTCCCCTTTGAATGCTGTTGGTGCCTGTGTTGAAAATAAATTGACTGTAAGTGTGAGGGTTTATTTCTAGACTCTCGGTTCTACTCCACTGATCTGTATGTCTATCCTTATGCTAGTATCATACTCGCCTCTTTATTAGCTATGTACGTGGTGAGTTTTGAGATCGGGAAGTGTGAGTCCTCCCACTTTGCTTTTCTTTTTTGAGACTGTTCTGGCTATTCTGGGTTCCCTGAATTTCCATATGAAATTTAAGATCAGCTTCTCAATTTCTGTTGCCTTGGTTTTAAAAGAGATCTAAGGGTCTTGAAGTGGGCAACAGTCTCTAGGAAACAGACTCTTGATTTTCCTCTTCCAAACCCGCTTTCGCTTAGTCTCACCTGTCTCCGTTAATGGCAACTTCACTCTTCCAGGTGCTCAGGCTAAACACCCCAGGGTCACCCCGATTCTTTTCTTTCTCTCACACTCCGCATCTAGTCCCTCAGCAGATCTCATTGGTTCTATTTTGAGTCTATACCTAGGATAGGAAATTTCCACAGTTTCCCCTGCTTCCACCAAGTCCCTTTCACTTCTGTCGCCTGGATTACTCAAAAGCCTCCTACAGGGCCACTCTGCTTCCACCCTCACCACTCTACAGTCTGTTCTCAACGCAGCAGCCAGAGTCAATTATGTCTCTCACTCCGGTGCTCAAAGCTCTCCAGTGGCTTTTTATCTCAGAAGGAAACCAAAGTCCTTACTGTGGCCTGCAGTCCCCTTACATGGTGTGGGGGGCTTCATCTTCTATCACTCCCCTCTTTTCACACTCTGCTTCAGCCACGCCTCAGGACCTTTGTATTTGCTGTTTCCTCTGCCTGGAATGTTCTTCCTTCAGATGTCTGCACAGCTTACTCACTCATTTCTTTCAAGTCAAAAGTCATTTCTTTAGAGATGCCTTCTTGTACCATCCCATCTAAAATAGCATCCTTCACCCCCCACCCCCGCCCTGCCCCATCATTTTCTTCCCCTTTCCCTTGCCTTATTTTTCTTTAGAGTATTTATAGCACTTACTGTCATCACACACACACACACACACACACACACATGTTGTACACAACATCTATCTCCCATTGGTGGAATACAGGCTCCATGAAGGTCAGGAATTTGTCTTGTTCACTATGGTGGGCATAGCGCCTAGAATGGTTTCTGGCACATATTAAGCCCTAAAAAATCATGTTGAGTGAATGAAAAGGGAATGAGAGGCTGAGAAATGGGGATCACTCTGCTATTTCTTTCTCACTCTTCTTCCCACTTTATCTGAGAAGCAATGTCCATAGCTATACCACAACTCCTAAACCTCTCCTCTTTTATTCTCCTATTTTCCTCAAGATAATGGCCTTACCCTCCTTGGAAAGGGAAAGGTCAAACAAGCAGAAAGGTGAGGACTTTGGGTCCTTCCCACCGTGGCAGTGGGGAGCCCTCTTCTCTGGGTGGGGGCATTCAGCATCTGTGTCCAGTGATTCGGTCTCTTGTGCTGATCTAGGGAGAGAGTGAAATCCCTTGGAAATTTGAGAAAATGGAATTTCATTTCCTAATGAATATTTTGCAGTACAGTGAATTTAATCTTTTTCTGACTTCTAACTGAAATTGCCAGTTCTGAGACTCATTTTGGCCTTTAATGACGTGATGACTTTAGACTGTCAGCTGATTATGTGTACGTGGCCTTAGACAAAAAAAGAAGTGTTCAATAAACTCTTGCTGAATGTACCCATAAGTTAATGAATAAACTTGGATTTGTTTTCCTCATTAGAAACCTCTAGTCCATATATTTAATTTTTCTTAGTGTATAGATATAAGTATCTGGTCTCAGTCCACCTCATCCTGCTGCTCCTGATAGAGCAATACTGGCAACAGTTGAGAGGGGTTTCCTGCGGACCTCTCTCAGTGAGAATTGAATTAACTGGCCCAGACAGCACAGTAATCAATCTTCTGTGTTATTTTGAAAACCGAACTAGCCTTCCATCGTTACTTAAACTTATCTTGGAATGTGCCCTGTCTATATCTTCACTACAAACTATGAAAAAGGATTATTTTTACGTACATGGAATATATATATATATATATATTTTCTCTCTAATAAATAATGATAGGCTTGATACCACCTGAAAAACCAAACAGGGCTCACATATTTAAAGTGAGTCCGTAATTAACTGGATGGGTGGGAGAATCCCTCTCACAATGTATATGTATATCAAATCACCATGATATACACTTTAAACATCTTACAATTTTATATGTCAATTATGCCTCAATAAAGCTGGCTCACAATAAAAAAAAAAAAAAATGTGATGCCCTAGGCAGCAAGATTGTCTTGCCATTGTTAGAACAAGATTGCCTTCTGAAGAGAGGAATTTTTCCCTTTCACTGCCTTCGCTTTTTATACTGTGTGCAGGTTTTGCTTGGATCATATTTATTCCTTTGCCTCTTGGTCAGGAAGTTCCAGTTTATGGTCTGGTTTCCCTTAAGCTGATTATCTTGGGAGCAGACGTGAGCACTGAGTTGGAGGAAGAGATAAAGGGCTTGTAATTAACTTTATGTCCAGAGGGTGAGAGGTGTGGAGCTGTGAGCATCCAGCTGGTTTTGGCCTCCTGTCTGGTTGTGCAGTACACCACATTGTTTTTCTTGTATGATTGAGGTCTACTAACACTCATATTTCACTCACTGTTAAAGAAAACTTGATGCCTCACTTACTCAAAAGAAATGTTGAAAGTTATTCTTCCTTGCCTGTTTTTGTTTTGTTTTTTGCCTCTGTGTATGTTACCCATGAGAAGGCCTCCCATTTGGTGCCTCAGCCACACTTGGCACCACCCACAAATATGAAATCAGACTTTTGAGTTTTGAAATTGAACTTTTAACGTGGGGTCAGAGGTAGGGTGCCAGATTTAGCAAATTGGAAAAAAAAAAAGAAATTTGCATTTTGGATGACCAACAACTAATATTTTACTATAAGTATGTCCCATGCAATATTTGGGATGTACTTATGCTAAAAAAATTAGTTGTTTATTTATTTATTTATTTATTTATTTTTGGCTGAGTTGGGTCTTCGTTTCTGTGCATGGGCTTTCTCTAGTTGCGGCGAGCGGGGGCCACTCTTCATCGCGGTGCATGGGCCTCTCACTATCACGGCCTCTTGTTGCGGAGCACAGGCTCCAGACGCGCAGGCTCAGTAGTTGTGGCTCACGGGCTCAGTTGCTCCATGGCATGTGGGATCTTCCCAGACCAGGGCTCGAACCCATGTCCCCTGCATTGGCAGGCCGATTCTCAACCACTGCGCCACCAGGGAAGCCCTAGTTGTTTTTATGAAAGGCAAAATCAACTGGTGTCTTGAATCTAATGTGGTAACCCTGGTTTGGTAAACCTAGGTTTATGCCCAGGGAATGCATTGATCATGATAATGTCCAAAGAATGCCTGAGCTATGGCTCACTTTGGTGATTGCACATGTGTCCATCTTAAGGAAGGAGGGGGCTTGTAAACTCAAGGAGTATTAGAACTAGAAGGAAGTAGAAGATTATCTTACTCTAGTGTTTGGTAGTTAAGGAAATTTTTATCCAGAGATGTTAAGTCATTTTCTAAGGTCACACAGTTAGTAGCAGAGCCAGAACCAGAACTCTGGGTCCAGTGGTTGGTCTGCTACATAATGTCTTCCCTTAAGAGATCATGTGTAAGTTGCTTATGTTTTCGTGCTGACCTTTAATCACTTCTTTTGCCACCCTCCCATGATCGCTCCATTCTCCTGCTGTCCTTCCAGTCCCTAGATCCGTTATGTGGCAGGCAAAGCCATCCTCATTGATACCCTTGTCTTTTCTCTGAGAACCATAGGACTGTTTAGAGCCACCATAGGTTGTATTTCTGTGGTGATGCCAGAAAGCCAGAAAGCCTGTCTTTCCATGTGTTTTTATTCCTTTTAAGGTCTGGTTAATATTTTTGTTACCTTTGAGTGTTCATTGTAAGATGCTTTGATTTAGGAGGACTTGCTGAGAACAATTCCACAGCCACCAAGTACTGTCTCACTGTAAGTCACTTGCTTTGTGTGGCCTATTCCTTTGATACTCCGTATCCTTTTGTATTTTGGTAGAATAAATATGGAAGCTACATGGTAAGGACAAATGCAGTAGATAGGTATATGTGACTTCCTGTTTAGAGATGTGTCCTTTTAAAACACTGGGTAATTTTCTTACTGTTTAAAAGTTATTTGTACTTATTTGAGAAAGCAGTCTTGAAAACGAATATGCTTCCTCTGACTCTCACGAGAATACCATATTTCAGAGCCACTAATCCTGTTTTTTCATAGCTTTGTTGATTAATTCATATAAAGCCTTACCAGCTGCCAGGTCAAAGCATAACAATAAAATCGGTTGCCAAGAGACTGAAAAATCTGTTCGTTCTTAACTAACTGCTGCTCATCTATCTTGCTCTGATCCCACCTCATGGGCAGCTGGTCAAGCCTTATCTGAGTATGGCTGGTTACTTATCTCCTGTATATGTGTATCATTGGCAACAAAGACAGGGTCTCAGTCAGCTAATAAAACTTATGGTAAGGTATTGTTTAAATTCTTGCTGTACTAATACGGGAAGGAAGGAATGAGACATACACCTGAGAATTTTAAAATATAATCCATGGTTGTGGTCGGGCTTTCTTTGTTTCCTGCAGTGTGTGAATCATTTTCATAATGAATCTCACCACTGCAAGGGAGCAACCCCAGGCATGAGTAAAAAGGTCTAGCAGCCCTTGAAAAGATAAGGTATCGTCCTTCTAGTCAGATACTGGAGACCACATGTGGCCAAACAAGCTGCTGGCTGTTCCAGGCTGGGCTTCCTTCATCAGAGACAAGGTCAGTTCTCCATTGCCCCCACTCTGCTTAGGCACAGAGGGCCGTGAAGTGGGTTGTGGTACTTCCTCAGGGAGTGACTCATCCCTGTGTTCCACAGCTCCTGCTGGAACGTGGAAGAACCAACACAGGCAGGAATTAGTGGATTCGTTTTTAGCTTCTAACACTGCCAATAATTAACTAAGTGATATTACACCAGCGTTCTCAATTGGGCTGGTTCCGACTCGCTCCTCCCGCAGAGGGCACTGGGCAATGTCTAGAGACACGTCTGGTTGTCACACCTGGGGAGCTATTGCTGGCATTTAGAGACCAGGGGCGCCTCTAAACATCCCACAATGTACAGGACAGCCCCTCATGGCAAAGGGTCAGTCCTGCCCACCATGTCAGTAGGGCCAAGGCTGAGAAACCCTGCGTTAGACACATCGTTGAACCTCTCTGGTGTGCGGTTTCCTGAGTTCCACATTCTCTCCATCATGTAAAGTTAACTAAGCCTAACTCCACCACTCTTGCCTTTCTAACCTCTCCCTCACCCCAATTCTAAGTCATTAAATGTGAAGTAGGACCCAGGCATCTATATGTGTACATAGTTTTTAATCCCCACCAGGGATGCTGGTGGGCAGTTGGGACTGAGAACCCTGCCCTCAGGGATCATGGAGTGAGGTCCTCACCAAGGTGCCAGGTGGACCATTTGAGGGGAGTGGATGGTGTGGGGAGAGCCTGCCAGTAGGAAGGGAGAGCCGGGTGGCAGGGCCTGGCTGCCGTGTGACTCAGCGCAGGTGGAAGGCTGCCAGAAGGGCCGCAGGGAGTGCTGTGACTGAAGGCTTGGTTCCTGAATTCCTTAGAGACAGGGCCCTCAGCCCCTCGGCCTGACGAGCTGTCAGCTTCCTGGGAGTGTCTGCTCCACAGATTCCCAGCTGGCCACTGTACCCTTGTGCCAGAGGTGCCACAGACCTCAGAGTTTCCCAAGGAAATAGTAGGACTGGCCAGTTTCTTCATTAACACCCCATTTCCTGCTTAGCTAGAGCCTCTCTGAGAGATTAAAAGTCAACAGCAAAAACCCCAACCCTGAGTCAGCAGCCCATTTTGCCACCCAGATAAGGTGGCAACAACCTCACTTGTGACACGGCATCGTGTAATTTAAGGGCTGGTAGGCACCTTAGAAACAAGGGGGCCCAGCCTCCCCTCCACCTCAGAGGTTCAGAGCGGTCCCCAAGGTCACATGACAAATTGATGGCAGAGACGGTTCTAGAAGACAGGTCTGCTGGTTCTTTCTATGCCCCTGTGCAAATGTTTCTTAATTGTAACCAGCAGTGTCTCTTCCTTGAACTCTTCTGAAATATCACAGGAATTGAAGCAAGTATATTAATGATTTTCCCCTATGTTAAAGCAGTCCAGAAATATCTGTCTGCTATGGCTGTGTGCCAGCTGCCAGTTAAAGGCCACCATCATTTTTTTGCCTGTACTATTGCTTTTCTTCTTCTTCTTCTTCTTTTTTTTTTTTTTGGCCACACCACGCAACATGTAGGATCTTAGTTCCCCGGCCCGGGGTCAAACCTGCACCCCCTGCTGTGGAAGCATGGAGTCTTAACCACTGGACCACCAGGGGAGTCCCTGCTGCTTTTCTGGTCCCGTTCTGTGCCACCCATAACCCATTCCTCACACAAAGCCAGGGATCTTTAAAAAATGTAAATCAGATCATATCCTTCTTCTGTTTAAAATTCCTCAGTCGGGGCTTCCCTGGTGGTGCAGTGGTTGAGAGTCTGCCTGCCGATGCAGGGGACACGGGTTTGTGTCCCGGTCCGGGAGGATCCCACATGCTGTGGAGCGGCTGGGCCCGTGAGCTATGGCCGCTGAGCCTGTGTGTCCGGAGCCTGTGCTCCACAGCAGCGGGAAAGGCCACAACAGTGAGAGGCCCGCGTACCGCAAAAAAAAAAAAAAATTCCTCAGTCACTTCCCATTGCAGTTGGTGTAAAATCCAAATGTTCTAACTGGTCTGGAAGAGTCTCCGTGATCTGAGCCCTGTTGACCTCCTTGACCTCAGTTCACCCCTGTGCCTCCATCTTTCAGCCTTATCTACTTCCTTTCTGTTCCTTAAAAATGCCAAGTTCTTTCCTTCCTCAGAGCCTTTATACTTGCCTATAATTCTTTTCTCTAGATCCTCACCTGGCTGGTCCCTTGCAGCAGAGTAATCCCTGATCACTCTGTTGAAAGTAGTCTCTAGTCAGTCTCTACCCTATTATTACACTATTGTCTTCACAGGACTTAGTACTCTTTGAAATTATTTTATCTCTATCTTCACTTATTACTGTCTGTGTCTTCCTACTGAATTGTTCTGTCTATGAAAGCAGGGACTGTTTCTGTTTTGTGAACTCTCTATGCTTAGCACCTAGAATAATGCCTGGCACATGGTAGATGCTAAGGTAATAAATGAATGATAGAGTAACTAGGGAGTTGGTGTTAGAGAAGATTGCCTGACAGATTGTCCTATGTAATTCCTATTTTTTTCCTACATTGAGCTTTATTTATTTATTTTTTAAACTTGTTTCTTTTTTTAAAATTAATTAATTAATTGTTGACTGCGTTGGGTCTTCGTTGCTTTGTGCGGGCTTTCTCTAGTTGTGGCGAGTGGGGACTACTCTTCCTTGCAGTGCGTGGGCTTCTCATTGTGGTGGCTTCTCTTGCTGCATAGTACGGGCTCTAGGCGCGCAGGCTTCAGTAGTTGCGGCACATGGGCTCTAGAGCGCAGGCTCAGTAGTTGTGGTGCACGGGCTTAGTTGCTCCGCAGCATGTGGGATCTTCCTGGACCAGGGCTCAAACCCGTGTCCCCTCATTGGCAGGAGGACTCAACAACTGCTCCACCAGGGAAGTCCTGGACTTTATTTTTTGAACTAACTGGAATGCCAGTTTGATACATGAGAAAAGTGCAACTGTTAAGCAGACGAGATTCCTTTCTTTGAAGATGAATGTACTCACTTCCTCTGGTAAAAACTCTGTGGGAAGCAAGTATAAAAGGACAAGGGTACTTGGTAAGCACAGACTCAGACACAGGGACTTAGAAATCAAACAGGTCCAAGAGCTTTAGTGCTGGATGGGGCCTGTAAGATCACCATGGGAATGGTTCCTCAAAACTGGCTGCCCATGAAAATCACACAGGGAACTTTCATTTAAAACATACTCATGCAGGGACTTTCTTGGCGGTCCAGTGGCTAAGACTCTGCGCTCCCAATGCAGGGGACCTGGGTTTGATCCCTGGTCAGGGAACTAGATCCCACATGCCGCAACTAAAGATCCTGCACGCGGCAACAAAGATTCCCGTGTGCCACAACTAAGACCCGGTGCAGCCAAATAAATATTAAAAAAAAACACAAAACCTAAAAAAACATACACATGCAAAACCACACGTTTTTCAGTCTCTCCTTTGGAGATTTTAATTTGCTATTCTTGGCATTAAGGCTGGGGAATCCATGTTTTATCAAAAATGCTGCTGTAGTGATGGATGGTGCACAGCCAGGTTTGGGAACCAGTGACTGAGCCCACTTCTGTTCCCAGGTGAATACACTGAGAGGTTCAAAGAGATCCCCTGTCTCACTCAGGGGCACCCACCTGGGGAGCTGGGAGATGGCACTCAAATCTCCCAGCTTTCTCTTCACCTTTCGAAAAATGTAGTGAGAAAGAGTCTCAGGGACAGAGGTGGCACAGCCTTGGAAGTTGTGGGTTTATTACTTTTTTCTTTGTTGACATGTAACTAACCAGTCTGGTGTCAACCAGGAAATGCATGTAGCATCGTTTTCCTTTTTGATTACAAACTGTCAGAACAATCTGATTTTAGTGGAGCCATGATCAAAGTGTGGTTCTGGGACCAGCAACACCGGCACCATCTGGGAACTTGTTAGAAATGCAGATTCTCAGCCCCGGCCCAGAACTACTGATTCTGGAACTCTGGAGATGGCCCAGCAGTCTGTATTTTCAAGCCATCCAGATAATTCTGATGCCCACTGAAGCTTGAGAACCACCATCACAGGTACTTTTTACAACCCAACCATTGGTTAAAGAAGCTGGCCTCGGCCTTTCAGTTGGTGACGCATTAACATGCAGGACTTACGCTAGCCATCTGCTTTCCTTGGTGAAGTTTGTTCAAAATAGGGACTTTTGTTATAAATCTTCATTAGACTGCTACACAAGAAAGGGGGGGGATGGGTTAATACTTGTTGAACACCTGCTGCATGTGAGGCTCTGTGCTGGAAGCTATTACCTGTTGTCTCATTTAATTCTCACAACCATCCTGCTAGGTAGGTATTATTATCCCTATTTTACAGATTTGGAGTCTTGAGGTTGGTGGAGGTTAAACGTGGTCTTTCCTCTGGGTTATTTGCCCAGAGATGGTTGTGCGTTTTGCTGTCTGTGGTCTCCACTCAGACCTCCTTATGCACAATCAGGAGTCCTCTGGGAATCTTGTTATAAATGCACATTCCCTAGCCATCCTCTCAGAGATCCTCATTCAGGGGCCTGGGTGGATTTTCTTCAGGTGCTCCAGGTGATTCTGCTGCCAGTGGGCATCAGACCATACTTGGAGAAGTTCTCTCCTGGATCCAATCACTCTTGCTTCAGTAGTTGGACCAGATGTCTCTCAAGGCTCCTTGGAGGTTCTGTGGTTCGCCAGTGTTTTGCTCACAGGCCTTGGGCACTGGGTGGGGGCACTGGCAGAAGAAGTATGAGCATGGGAGGTGGGAGCTTGGGAGCCTGGACAGAGAAGTCTCTTACATGCCTGGTTGTTCATGCTCTCTGCTGCCTCTTAGAGTGCCCAGGCCATGTCTTGGCTTTGAGTAACTTGTGATCCTTTCAGTTATCTACCCCAAATCGTGCAACTTTTCTTATAGCAACTTCGCCCTTGTGTTGGTGGACTGCCCTGATGTGAGCAATTTCCTTTGGCTTTTGAGGTCAGAATGGCATTTCATCTGTTTGTCGATAAGATCCCTTATTTTTCAGGCATAGAATAGACATATTTAGTGAATGAATTGTTAATCCATTAGGAGACAATGATTTGGTGCCATTATGAAGGAAAAAAGTGAGATGCAAATTAAAAAAGAATTTCATCATGTCTGATGTCCTTCTTTGCGAGTTGGAATGCTGATTTCTGTCCAGAAGTTTAGAAGCAACTACTAACATAAGTACTAACATAAGTACCCCAGGGCTTCTGTAGTAGAAAAGATGCATGCAGAAGTCAACTTTGTTGAAATATTACATTTCTTTAACAAGTCTTAGTCCCTGAAACAAATTGTGTAGGAAAAGGGTGGAAGGAAATTCATGAAAGCAAACATTTCAGCTTCCTGGGATCCACTGTATATAAGGTTAATTATTTTTCCAGTAAGAAAATAACCAAGGTACAGGTTAAGTTTCTAAGGATAATTTATTTTGCCACTGATATCAGAGTTGGTAGTAACAATAGGTAACTGAGTCCAGTAGCTAGAGCTATCATTTATTGAGAGCTTACTATGTGTCAGGAATTATATGAACATTCTCTCACTTAATCCTCAATAGACTTTCAAAGTAAATATTATCCTTCATTTTACAGCTGATGAAACAGGCTCAGAAGGATTAAGTAATTTAACCAGTGCTGGGACTGGGGTTTCCAGGTATGCAGGACTTTCGGTGCTAAAACGCAGTCCCAGGTAAACTGGGATGGTTGGTTTCCCTGAGTGTCACCCAGCTCACTGACCTACAGTTGATAGTAGAAAGTAAGCCCAAAGGGTTCTGAATTGTCAGATAGATGATTCGTATATGGAAACGTGCAGATTTGCCCCACAGAGAGACCATCAGAACATTTTGTGGTGCCCATTTTTCTCCATTTTATACATAATTCTAATCTTGGTTATTTGGTTTCCATGTGCCTTGTCAATTAGAAGCTGCACATTGGCGGGGGAAGGGGTGACCCTAGAAAGGCACACTGACTATTGTGGTGAGGGACAGCTGGCTAACTGACAGAGAAGGTGAGGACAGGGAGAATGAAATGTAAACTAATAAAAGACAAAATCAATACAGTGTCAGGAAGCTTTTATTATAGGGGCAAACATACCTTAATAAGAATAGCTACTTTTGAACATTTACTATGTGCCAAACACTGTTTTAAGCACTTTATAGGTATTACATAATTCAATTTTTACAAAATAATCCTGTTATTATCCTGGTTCCACAGATGAGGAAACTGAGGCACAGAGAGGTTAAGTAACTTGCTGAAGGTCACACAGCCAGTGAG
The DNA here is from genome assembly GCF_937001465.1 of Orcinus orca. Lineage (NCBI taxonomy): Eukaryota > Metazoa > Chordata > Mammalia > Artiodactyla > Delphinidae > Orcinus > Orcinus orca. The sequence continues at coordinate 102,992,831 of NC_064560.1, forward strand.
TGGTAAAGCTGAGATTCAGAGCCAGGCAGACTGTCTCCAGGGCCCAGATCCTCAGCATCCTGTTTCCGTGTAGGCCCTAGATCCTGAGGATGTAGCACACGTCAGAGGTGTTTATTGTGATGGCCTGACTCATCCAAGAAAAAATAATTTAAGCTTGGGCATTACATTTCATTTTGTATTAATTAATTTTAAAGATTTTATCAGGGCATAGTTCTACAAGGCCTGTTAAGAGAAGCCATCCGAGCCCCCGCCCCCAGTTCATTTCCTGCTCCCCAGAGTCAACTGCTTTCAGTTCTTGCAATGAATTGACTCTTGCTGGTTGTTATATCCCCTGTCTCTAAATGACGTACTTATATTTCTATGGCCGGTTTTTCAGTTTGAGGCATTATCTGTTGATGCTTTACTATGGAAGAAGAGAATTTTAGCTTGTTTTTCCACCTATACCCCTACCACACACGTGTACCATTTCCATCTCCTCCTTCTCCCAACAGGTACAACAGAGTTTTAGCTAGATTGACATGTCATGAGCTCCTTTGTATCTTTCAGCGTCCCTCCTGGGTTGGGCAGATTCTCCCGAGAAGACCATTTGAACCCACCTGCCTGTGGAGTATGCCTGCCTTCTGGAAGTCCAGTGTGTAGGTGAGGGTGGAGGTGTCTTCATACTTAGCAACTTCTCAGTGCCTCCCCCTGCCTCCACTGAAGTTGGTATGACTCAGAGACCCTCTGAGAGTCTGGTACTCGGAGTTTTACTCTCTCCAGAGAATAAACCTTCGACTACTGCCAGAGCTGGAGGAGTCACAAGGCTGGCAAGGGTGGGGCTTGGGGGTGTAAACAGACTTCCACCATTTTCAGCCCCACTTTACCCTCTCCTCTCTCTCAGAGGTGTTTGGGGCCCCAACTGCCTAAGCCTTTCTGGAGATTCTGTGATGAGTTGCTTGTTGGCTTTCTCTAACGGCAAGTAAAGAGTTTGCTTTCCTGGGTCTGCTAATCGATTACCTCTTGTTCATCTATTAGATACTTTCTAGCTTCCAACATTTTCTTCCTGTTGTTTCCACTTACGTTCTCTTTGTTTTTGTAAGTTTATGTCAATAAGCAATAAAATTCTCTTCCTTGTTATACTAGTGAGATTTGGGGAGGGAATAGAACTAAATGTATTTAGTGTTCCATCTGTATCCTGAAGCCTGAAAGACATTTGAGAAAGCTTTCAATGCAAAGTGGTCTAAAAAAAGGTTGTGTTGCTCTAAGACTTATAGTTCTATGAAAAATGGGGTCGTTGAAGTTTTACTTGCTACTGAAAGTGTCGTTCTAGGACTAAGAGCATCATTGTTACCTGGGTATCACCTGGGTGCTCCTTAGAAATGCAGAATCCTGGGCCCTACCCAGACCTATTGAATCAGAATTAGCATTTTAACAAAATCCTAAGATTCCTAAGAACCCTGAAGGCTGAGAAGTGCTAATATGAAACTTTACTCAGCTTCTACTGTAATTTAGAATAAGCTAACTGTAATGAATTTTAATCTGGGATTTAAACATTTTGGTACATTCCCTTAATAAATTATTCTCCACATTCTAGAGGTTGCTGTGAGAAAAGAGGAGTATATAAGTTTTCCTTTATAAACCACATAAACCGAAAATTCCGTGTCATTTACCAGATGATGTCAGACTGGTTATGTTCAGTCTTTTTCAGTTGCTCACATTTCAGGTTGGTGATGGGATTGTGTAGATTGTATCGGTGGAGTCTTCAGTCACACTTTGAGTGGTCAAAGTGAGCGGGTGGCTTCCCCTAGAGGCAAAGGATAGAGTGATTCGTTTTACTCCCAGCATCTATCCCAGTGACAGGCTTGTCTTCAGCTAGTGATTTGTGGGACGGGTGAGTCAGATAAGACACAATTCCTGTCTTCAAGATATTCAGGGACTTCCCTGGCGGCCCAGTGGTTAAGACTCCGTGCTTCCACTGCAGGGGAGCACGGGTTTGATCCCTGGTTGGGGAACTAAGACCCCACAGGCTGCGCAGCACGGCCAAGGAAAAAAAAAAAAAAAGATATTCACCAACCAGCAAGAAATAAATTGGATAATTACCATCCAGGGTTAACCTGTTCTAGGAAGAGTGAGCACAGAGAAGGGGCATCTAATGCAGCATTACTGGCAGAAGAAGGAGCCGAAGGACTAAGTCTCTGGGTGGGTTTAGAGCAGGTGCCCTCTGGGGAGTGTATCAGAATCACCTGGAGGGCTTGTTGGCCGCCCCCATCCTTAGAATTTCTGATCCCATAGGCCTGGGGTGGACCCTTGAATGTGCATTTCTAACAGTTTCCCAGATGCTGCTGATGACTGCCCTCCCACTTTGAAAATCACTGGTTTAGAGAATTACAACTAGTTGTGGTGGCTGGAGTCAGGAGGCAGGGATGACAAAGAAGGCAGAGGCCTAAGGAGTGGGGATGCCACTGCGGAGGTGGTGGGGAGCCGTTGGCTGGCTTTACAGAGGACGGCGATGGACAGCCACTTACCTTTTGGAAAGATCACTTTGGCTGAGGCGTGGAGGATGGGTCCGTGGGGGGGCCCAGTTGGGGGCCAGAAAACCGAACGTGTGGTTGATTGTAGCCATCCAATGAGAAATGATAAACACTTGGAATAAAGGCAAGAGGAGGGAGGAGCCCTAGAACTTGGTGGCTAATGGAAGTGGGAGGAGCCACTGAGGGCCAGTCAGATGTATGGCTGGGTGTGTGTTCGGACTGTTACTCAAGACACAGGAGGAGAGGAGGGTCTGAAGCAGGGTCTGGAGAGGAGAGCACAGGAGGTAAGTGGAGGGCAGGACATGTTGAATTTAAGATGCCGGCAAGATATCTGGGTAGACCGCGCGGTAGAGAGTTTCCCTCGTGAGTCTGGAGGCTGGAGTGAGAGGTGTGGGAAGTCCCGTCACTTCTGCCACTTAACACTGATCTCCCGTGGTGTTTGTTTGGATCAGGCCTTGTATTTGTAAAGAAACAGTATTAATATAAACCTTCAGGGCCTTGAGAACGCAATCCCTTTAAAGATGTCTTTTCAAGAAACATCTAATTTTTTGATGGGGGGAAAAGAAAAAGTTGAAGTGTGAGTCTTCTAACGTTGGAAGGCGGTTAATACAGCCACCTTCTGTCTGAGAGACCAGGAGGTTGGGTTTTAGTAAAAACTTGAAAGGGGCAAAGTCACTTGACTGGTTTGCAGGCCATATGACGAACAGCTGAGACTAATTAGCTGGATTGTGGGTTTTTACAGAGATGCCTGATTTTGAAAGTTGATGGAGCAAATTGCTTTTCAAAAGACTCTTTTGAAAAACTTTTACAAGTAGGCGATTCTGACTTTCACATCTTTGTATTAGACAAAAAGTAACTTTTTAGAAGAGGACATGTGATTCCAAGTTCTCTGTTGAAGTATTGGGAACGCCAGTCTCTACAGTTTTAGGAAAATTAACCAGCGATTTATACTTTATCAAGGTATGCTTTTGCTTTTTTTGGTGGTGGGGAGGGAGGTAGAGTTCTGCCATGCCAATTTTCAAGTACTTAAAACACATGCAATTTAACATAAAATGCCACTGCACATGTTAATTTTTTTTTTTAAACAAAGACTTCAAGACATCTGCTAAATTTCTTGGGTTTAGTTTGAAAAGTGCATTTTCGGTTACCGGAGAGTGAGTATGAATACTGACTGCATTCTTCCTTTCTTTTCTGTACTTTAACAAAGTAACAGATGCTATTATTCTCAGATAATATGTTGAATAAGAGAGCCGATTATGGAATTGAATTGCTCTAAGAGTCTCGCTCATCCTCTGAGCATTTTATCCACAACAGTTCAAGCTTATTGGGATTTTGTTTTCAATATTGTTAGTAGCTCTAGTGGAGGATTATATAAGCGTGTGTTTTAGTATAAGGTGTATTTCTTCTGTCAGTTAAATTTGCCTTCAAATTATTAATTTTGTGATGTTTGGAAACAGCATTGTGAGGAAAGGTCCATCTATTTTAGAGGTGCTTAGTGATAGTACGCAGGAATGAAAGATCTGGGTGATGAGTATGATGGGGTATCTTATTAGACAATTCTCCCTACTTTTAGATATGTACCAGTTTGCTGGGACTGCCATAACCAAGTGTCACAGACTGTGTAGCTTAAATAACAGAAATTTCTTGTCTCAGTCCTGGAGCCTAGAAGTCTGAGATCAAGGTGTTGGCAGGGCTGGCTCCTTCTGGGGGCTCTGAAGGAAGGGTCTGTTCCAGGCCTCTCTCCTTGGCTTGTATATGGCTGTCTTCTCCCTCTGTCTCTTCTTGTCATCTTTCTTTTCTGTGTGTCTCTGTTCAGAAATCTTATTATAGGGACACCAGTCACACTGGATTAGGGCCCACCCTAATGACCTCTTTTTCATTTGATACCCTCTCTAAGGACCCTCTTCCAAATCAGGTCATGTTATGAAGTACTACGAGTTAGGACTTCAACATATGAATTTTGGGGGAACACAATTCAACTCATAACAGATAAATCTGAAAGATTTCATTACATCACACTTTGCCTCCACGTGCATGCAATAGGTATTTATTAAGCCAAGTGCCTAGACTGTGTTGGGTGTTGAGTGTGTGAAGATAAATAAGACAAGGTCTCTGCCCACTAACATTGGTTTAATCATATGTATGGATCTAACTTCGTGAGTGTGCGTTCACTTATCTCTTCCATTGAGTCGGGGCCACTCTCACTGTTGGGTGTCCCCGGAGACACAATCAGCGTCTTGGCACAAGGGCACCTGGAAGGGCTCCCTTGCTCCGGAACACCCTCAGGATAGGTGGGGAGAGTAGAAGGACCCTTAACATTCATCTAGTCTGACCTCCTCATTTCACAAATGAAGAAACTGAGGCTTCAAAGTGCTCAAGTCATTTGGCTCATGAGTGTCAGAGCCAAGGCAGCGTCCTGACTTCCACCCCAGTACATCATTTTGTTTTCTTGGTCACAGTTCATGCTTTCATCTAGGAGTGAACCCAAAGTCTCATCAGAAATCAGATGAGAGGGGGACTTCCCTGGTGGTCCAGTGATTAGGGCTCTGCACTTCCACTGCAGGGGACCATCCCTGTTTGGGGAACTTAGATCCTGCATGCTACGTGGTGTGGCAAAAAAAAAAAAAAAAAATCCCATGAGAAAGAGACTTGATAAAAAGCCGACATTCTCTGTTGAGATTCTTCTAAGTACCAAAAAAAAAAAAGTTTTGGGGAGGAGTGTTTATTCATGAGGGCATTTCATCCATAGAATGTCCATTTTGTGGTTAATACATCCCAAAGGAGTTGCTCCCACCTTGGTTAGTTTCTCTGTCTCTTTCCGCTTTCCCTTTATTCTTTCCAGGCACAGTGTTCAGTGACCCAGCAGCCATTAGAGTACAAACAACATTTTTTCTTCTTTCTTGCTGCTGCTGCCGCCCACAAGACAGGAACTGTGGTAGAAAGAGAATGCTGATGCAACCTTACCGGCCAGCAGGATAGCGCCATGGGAACCAGGACCTGCGCCTGTTTGGCAGGGCTGGGAGCCCAGGGCTGCCTCTGCCACTGTTTCAGCATCTGCCCTTTCCAGTCCCTCAGTACCTGAGTGCTCACGGAGGACATGCTCCCCACTTCCCTCTGTTTCTCTTCTCTCTTTTGCTGTCATTCCCTTCTTCCTCCCTAGGAACCTGGTTGATTTATAGCTTGAGCCAGGGTGCAGCATATGTGATAGCTGATGAGTCATGGAACAGGCCCATTAAAAACAAAAGCTGATTTTTGCAGAAGCCATCGTTCTCTGGGGCTGTCTTTGCAAGAGGACACCTTCCTGCTTTCTCCGGCGCTCCCGGTGTTGCTGTGGCGTGGCCGGGGCCCTGCCCTCTTGGCAGAGCAGAGGCTGGGTTCGGTGGGGGTTGGAGGGTAGGGAGGTGATGAGATGAGGGCGCTGCGTGAGAGGTGAGCTCGCATTGCTGCTGCTTCTCTGGAGGCAGGAGCCACTTTGCTCAAACACAGATGCAAATCATCCAAGAGCTGAGAGCATCGATTTTGTTGGGCTTCTCTTCTCCCTGATGTCGTCTGTAAAGGGGTCCTTTATTGTAAGTGCTGGATTTATCACTCAGCAAATATTGAATGGATCCTCTGCTTTCACAAGAAGGAGAGAGGCCAGACGGCTTTAAGCTGGCACCTCTGTGCGGTGGTGACTGACCCAGCCTATGGACTGTCGTTTGAAAAATGTCCTTCCTAGTGTCCTTGGATCTCTCTGGCTGAGCCTTAACATTTTGGCTCTTCACTCTAAAAGGCCATCTTATCTCTCCCATTTTCTCAGTAAATCAACTGTGTTGATGGCTTTAAAATCCGTCGTGTTAACCCTTGTTTTTCTTTTGAGCCCTGTTTCTGTTTTCCACATGCCAATTAAACACAACTCCCTGGATGTCCCTGAGACATGAGGGACATTTAATTGGTCTTGTCCCATACAGTATAACGTAGTAGTTGAGAGTGTGTCTGGGTTCAAATCTTGGCTTTGCCTTTTATTGGCTGTGTGACCTTGGAGAACTTACTTAGCCTTTCTATGCATGAGTTTTTTCTCATCTGTAAATTAGAGAATTCATAGGGTTGTGAAGCTCTAATGAGTTAATATTTTAAAGGGCTTAGTAGTTAGTGAGTGTTACTTGTAATCATCTCAAACCAGCTTTTCCTCTCTTAGTTAATGATAATACCTTTCATTCAGTTTTGGTTATCTTTAACTCCTATACCAGTCAGTTAAGAAATTATACTGATTTTCTGCCTCCTAAATCTATCTTGAATTATTCCCTTCTTCTTCATCCCACTGTCACCAACACATGTCACTCACTGTCTCTCCTCATAGCTTCCTGGTCCTCTGTGTATTCCCAGTCTCCATGTGGCTGCCAGAAAGATCTTTCTAAGACAGAGACCTTGTGTTCCTCCTCTTCGTAAAAGCCTGTAGTGGCTTTCCATTGCCCAGAGGACAACACAAGACTTCCTAGTGCCGTATAAGAGTCCTTTCAGGCCCAGGTCCCAACTCTCTCCCATCTTTTCAGCCTGTTGGGACACCTCCTGTCGCCTCCCCGTGCAGCCCTATAGCGGCATGCATCTGCTGAGGTCCCCTAAGTGCATCGTAGCCTTTTCCCTCTTAGACCTTTGCAAGTGCAAATGCTCTTTCCCAACTCCCACCCTCCCATTCAGTCACCCCAGCACCTGCTCCCTTCTCATGGCTCTAAACCTGGCCTGTGTTTTGTATTTCGAATGTCAGACAGCCCTTACCTAATTCCATCAAAACTCGGTTACACCTTTCGGATTGGCATCTGTGATCATTTTGGTTGATGGTTTCCATGATCTTTAAAGGATAATGCTTATTTGACATATGAGGTGAAGTCCTTTACCACATCATATGTGAACTGTGTAATTTTTGTTCATTCACATTTGTCACTTGCGTCTCTGTGTGCTGATGTAAGTCCTTGGCTCAGGTGACCCTCTATGAGGCGGCATAGTGGGCTCCCCTCCCCTCTGGCCCCCTCTGCCCCAGACCTCCTGGCTGCCCAGCGTTGTGTGCATATTTCTGTAACATTCTTGTTCCACTGCATTTTCATTGTTCATTTCCATGTACAGCGCTTCTATTAGACCGTTGCTTTTCTAGTGCCTTGTTCTAGGTGCTTAACATAGTGATGAGCGCAGGGCCTGTTCTCAGTGCTAACTTATTACAGGCATGATGTTTGAACTGATCTGCTCATCAGCCACGACCTGAATTTCTATCATTCATACCAGGCTCTCCCTCCTCAGTGTCTTCAGGCTTTGCTGGTATATCTTTGGCTCATTGGTGTAGGACAGTCCACTTGTCAAATTTTATTTAAAATTATTAAAACCTTTTGGATTGATATTTATATATCATTTTGCATTTAGTTCTGGTTATATTTAAGGACATTTGGTGTATGTATATTTCTTGGGAAATACTTCCGTATCTGTCACAGCCATTCTCCACATCATCCTATCCTTTATAATTTTTCTGATTTTGCATTTGCCTTTTTTGTTTTTTTGGTGGTGCCTCATGGCATGCGGGATCTTAGTTCCCTGACCAGGGATCAAACCCGCGCTTCCTGTAGTGGAAGCACGGAGTCTTAACCACTGGACCATCAGGGAAGTCCCTGCATTTGTTTGAGCCAAGTTTTCCTTTATTTATTTATTTATATAAATTTCTTGAGCCAAGTTTTCCTTTATTTGTTTATTTATATAAATTTCTTGAGCCAAGTTTTCCTTTATTTATTTATTTATATAAATTTACTTATTTATTTTCCGCTGCGTCGGGTCTTCGTTGCTGCCCGCTGGCTTTCTCTAGTTGCGGCAAGCGGGGGCTACTCTTTGTTGCGGTGCACGGGCTTCTTGTTGCGGTGGCTTCTCTTGTTGCGGAGCATGGGGTCCAGGCGCAAGGGCTTCAGTAATTGTGGCACGTGGGCTCAGTAGTTATGGCTTGCGGGCTCTAGAGCACAAGCTCAGTAGTTGTGGTGCACAGGCTTAGTTGCTCCACAGCACGTGGGATCTTCCCGGACCAGGGATTGACCTGTGTCCCCTGCTATGGCAGGCGGATTCTTAACCACTCTGCCACCTGGGAAGTCCCCCCAATTTTTCCGTTAAAGCCACTTAAAAGTGTGTTAAAAAAAAATAGATTGCCATCTAGTCTAGTTTTTATAGTTCTGAAAAGTGTTTAAAAAGTAAAAGTGATTGTTTATAGAAATCACAGAATGAAGATAGACTGTTTTTTGTTTTGTTTTGTTTTTGTTTTTATGGTGTTAGAAAACTTACTGCTGGCAATGGCCCTGGGGCTCCTTGGAGTCAGGTGCGAAATTACAATTCTATATAGTTTTGTGATGTTTAGTTTACTTTTCTTAGGATGAAAGACTCTAGAAGTTTGTTTGAGAGCTACTTGCTGATTTCTATTTAACTGCCCTTTTTCATCTAACATCCCTGGTAAAATAGGTGTATTTCATGGAGTTAAATACAGACTTTAGTATAATTGTATAGGCCAATTGAAAAACAAAAAAAAAACTTGGCAGTTTTTTCAAAAGTGCATCCTAAATAATTAGCCAGAGTTTAGAAATGTACCTTCAACTTCTTTAATTTTAAAATGAAGATGTCACCTTTTTAAAAATTTTTTTATTTTTTAAATTTATTTTGGCTGTGCTGGGTCTTTGTTGCTGCGTGGGTTTTCTCTAGTTGCGGTGAACAGGGGTTACTCTTCGTTGCGGTGCATGGGCTTCTCATTGCGGTGGCTTCTCTTGTTGCGGAGCACGGGCTCTAGGTGCGCGGGCTTCAGTAGTTGTGGCACGTGGGCTCAGTAGTTGTGGTGCATGGGCTTAGTTGCTTTGCGGCACGTGGGATCTTCCCGGACCAGTGCTTGAACCCGTGTCCCCTGCATTGGCAGGTGGATTCTTATCCACTGCACCACCAGGAAAGTCCAAGATGTCACCTTTTTTTTTTTTTTAAATTTTTAAATTTTTTGCGGTACGTGGGCCTCTCACTGTTGTGGCCTCTCCCGTTGCGGAGCACAGGCTCCAGATGTGCAGGCTCCGGACGCGCAGGCTTAGCGGCCATGGCTCACGGGCCTAGCCGCTCCACAGCATGTGGGATCTTCCCGGACTGGGGCACGAACCCGTGTCCCCAGCATCGGCAGGCAGACTCCCAAGCACTGCGCCACCAGGGAAGACCCAAGATGTCACCTTTTAAAAAGTGATAAGATCACATTTAAAAAAAAATTTTATTGGATTATAGTTGATTTACAATGTTGTATTAGTTTCAGGTGTACAGCAAAGTGATTCAGTTATACACATATTCATTCTTTTTCAGATTATTTTCTCATATAGGTTTTCATAGAATACTGAGTAGAGTTCTCTGTGCTATACAGTAGGTCCTTGTTGGTTGTCTATCTCATATATAGTAGTGTGTGTATGTTAATCCCAAGCTCCTGATTTATCCCCCACCTTTCCGCTTTGTTAACCATAAGTTTGTTTTCGATATCTGTAAGTCTGTTTCTGTTTTGTAAATAAGTTCATTTGTATCATTTTTAAAAATTAGATTCCACATATGAGTGTTATCATATATTTGTCTTTGAATTACTCCTCTTAGTATAATAATCTCTAGGTCCATCCATGTTGCTGCAAATGGCATTATTTTGTTCTTTTTTAATGGCTGAGTAATATTCCATTGTATATGTGTACCACATCTTCTTTATCCATTCCTCTGTCGATGGATATTTAGGTTGCTTCCACATCCTGGCTATTGTAAATAGTGCTTCTATGAACATTGGGATGCCTGTATCTTTTCGAATTATGGTTTTCTCTGGATGTATGCCCAGGAGGGGGATTATTGTATCATATGGTAGTTCTATTTTTAGTTTTTTTGTTTTTTGTTTTTGTGGTACGCGGGCCTCTCACTGTTGTGGCCTCTCCCGTTGCGGAGCACAGGCTCCGGACACGCAGGCTCAGCAGCCATGGCTCACGAGCCCAGCTGCTCTGCGGCATGTGGGATCTTCCCAGACTGGGGCACGAACCCATGTCCTCTGCATCGGCAGGTGGACTCTCAACCACTGCGCCACCAGGGAAGCTGCTACTTTTAGTTTTTTAAGGAACCTCCATGCTGTTCTCTGTAGTGGTTGTACCAGTTGACATTCCCACCAACAGTGTAGGAGGGTTCCTTTTTCTCCACACCCTCTCCAGCATTTATTGTTTGTAGACTTTTTGATGATGGCCATTCTGACTGGTGTGAGGTGATAACCTCATTGTAGTTTTGATTTGCATTTCTCTGATAATTAGTGATGTTGAGCATCTTTTTATGTGCTTTTTAGCCATCTATATGAAAAGCGCATTTTTTGACTAGTAGAGGGAGATGGCAGATTGGGTGGGATCTAGTGCATAACAAGAGAGGTATAGTAAGGCAAGAAAGATGAGGAACCTGTTTCCTACTCACTGTCACAGTCTTTTCTCCAAGTATCTGGGGAATACATTGACTTTTTTTTTTAAACCGTAGCCTTCAGGGTGAGTCACACAGCTGTGTGTGTGTATGGGCAGTGGGGTGGGATGAGGGGAGAGTATGCATGAGGGTCTTTGGATCTTTCAGCTTTTCTGTTCTCTCCTGTTCTACACTGTTGGGCTGTAGAATGCTTTCCCCCCAGGGAATCCCAGCTTTAATGTACTATTTAGGGCAAATTACTTAGAGAACTTCTCCATCTCCAGACACCAAACCCTTTGTACACTTCCTCTCAGAACCTACCTCACCTGTATCTAGGTTAGGTGTTAATCTCATGTGCTCCTTCCATTATGCCAGCCATAGGTACTAACCACACTTGGAGTCTTGCTTCCGTGGTCAGTGTTCTCCGTTAGATGGTAAATTTGGCGGGGGGGCAGGTGCTGTATCTGTCTTATTTGCATTTCTATCACCTTGCACAGTGTTTGCCTGTGGTGGGCACTCAGCTATTAAATGAATGAACAAAACAAACAGATAATAACCCCTCATTAAAACAGAACCTGTCCAATCTTTTCTAGAGGTATAACCTCCCTTGAGGCAGCATTCCACAAATCAGATTTGTTCATCCTGTTTTAAGCAAAAGGAAATAACTATATTTTCCCCTCTATCCTCAGATTGTACAAATTAGATGATCATTGTGGCTGGTCTGGTTTAGGTTCGGAACCAAGGTTTTGAGGCATGGGCTGGCCCCTTTGGCTGGTAGTGTTGAATTGCAAAATATATATAAGCGTCACTTTTTATCTCTCTTAAGATGCTTATCATTTTTGAAATCTGTCACCCTCATTGCTAGGTTTTATAATGGGGGGAGCGCTTGAACCCCAGTACTTAAAGTCCAACATAGTACTGAAAAGAAATTCAAAAGACAACTAATGATTTTCTGATATTTCTCTAGGGAGTAAAAGACTATTTCAGTTGAAAACTTTCTGTGATAATTACTTCTGTCTCTAACTGACTGCCTCTTGAGTAACGTTTTTCTTTTGGCTCCAAGCTAGAGCAACCTATGTACACGTGATGTGTTACATTTGAAGATTGGTTTTGAGTAAATCCTCTCAATTATGTGATACTTATTAGGTATTTCATTTTTTTATTCATTCAAATGTTTATTAATGATTCTGAGAACTATAGCCTCCTCTCCTCAGGGATGGACATGGAAGAAACAGTGACTTTGAAAGAGAAGTCTTGGGTAGAGAGTATAGGTAAAGAGGAGAAGTCAGGAAAGTTAGAGAAAAAACTAGAAGAAAGGAAAAATAAAGATCAAAGGCAAAATAGTGCTCGCTTTGGCAGCACATATAGTAAAATTGGAACAATACAGAGAAGATTAGCATGGCCCCGGTGCAAGGATGACACGCAAATTCGTGAAGTGTTCCATATTTTTTTGTTATAAAGCAGAAACTAGCACACCATTGTAAAGCAATTATACTCCAATAAAGATGTAAAAAAAAAAGGCAGAATAATTATAAAAACTTGTAAATTAACAGATGGAAGGAGAAAAAAACCCCACATAATTTTCCCAATAGATTTAGGAACGAAATTTGATAAAATTGATATGCACTCATAATACTCATTCTTAGAAAACTAGTAATAGATGGTGCACTTCCTTAACCTGATAAGAGTGTGTACCAGAAACCTATAGCAAATGTTATTCATCACAGTGAAACGTTAGAATCAAGACAAGATTTTTATTCAGTACTTTTGGAGGTCCTAACTGGTACAGTAAGACAAGGAATATAAATAAAAGATATAAAGATTAGAAAAGAAATATATAGAATGTGTATATATATATGTGTGTGTGTGTATATATATACTACATATATATTATATATATTTAAAAGATGTCACTTATAATAGTCACAAAAATATAAAGTACCAGTAAATCTAAAAATGTACAAGGTCTTTATGAAGAGAATTTACTTTGACAACATTTTTAAAGGCGTTAAAGAAGACATAAATAAAGGTAGAGATTATACATTACATGGATAGATTCAATATCATGAATATGTCAGTCTTCTCAATTTGATCTATAGATTTAATGTACTCCAAATCAAAATTTCCTTATGGTTTTTGAGGAACTTAGATGGAAGTGTGAAAGGTCAAGGATGTCCACAGTGAGGTAGAGGGGCCTGGTCCTTCCAGATATAAACAATAAATATAAAGCTGTATTATAAAGCCATAGTAGTAGTTAAGACCATATGACATTGGCCCAGGGATAATGAAAATGACCAAAGGAACACAAGAGAGAGCCATGAAACAGATCTAATCAGATATGGTGACTCACTAGGGAAAGCATAATTTTTCTCAATAAATGGTACTATGATAATTAGGTGTCCTTCTGGGGAAACTAATGAAATTGGATTCCTACATACACCTTAAAAATTCCCACTGGATTGAAGACTTAATGTGAAAGGCAAAATCTTTTAGAAAATAATGTAGAAGAATATCTTTATTACTTTAGGTAAAGAAGGATTTCTTTCATGATATGAAAAGAACTATCTATAAAAGTTTGATAGATATGACTACTGGAAGATTGAGCCATTAAAAAAGTGAAAAGACAAACAACTAGGTCCTACTGTGTAGCACAGGGAACTATATTCAATATCCTGAGATAAACCATAATGGAAAAGAATATAAAAAAGACTCTTTCGCGCTCTCTCTCTCTCTCTCTCTCTCTACATAAACTGAGTCACTTTGCTGTACAGCAGAAATTAACACAAGATTGCAAATCCAACTATACTTCAATTAAGAAAAAAAAAAGTGAAAAGACAAACCACAAACAGGAAGAAGATATTTGCAACCTCTGTAACTGACAAAGGACCAGTCGCCAGAATATATGAAGAACTCCTTCATAAGACAGGAAAAGACAACCCAACAGAAGAAAAGAAAAAGACAACCCAATAGAAGAAAAAGACATAAGAATGTCTTTAAGAAAAAGTCCATAAGAAAAAGACAACCCAATAGAAGAAAAAGGGAAAGGACATGACTATGCTCTTCCACAAGAAGAAATCAAATGGCCAACAAATTAAAAAAAAAAAAAAATTGAATGGCTCAACCACATTAGCAATAAAAGAAATGCTAATTTAGATTACAGTGTGTTACCATTTTGAGAAGTCTGACAATAAAATGTTGGTGAAGATGTGAAGTTGGGAGAGTACAGCAATTATGCCGGACAACAATTTGGCATTGTCTTGTACTGAATATTATTGAACGCACACATACCTATGCCCCAGGAATGTCACTCTTTGGTATCTACCCTTCTCCCCTGGTATGTTCTGAATTGGTTCAGATGTGTTGAGACAGTAAACGCTTCTTCTCTCAGGGTTGTTGGGCAGGGCCTGGCATTGCTGGAATGCCCAGATCTGTGGCCTTCGATTATGAGCATTTGACCCAGTTCGTCAAACAAATAGCATGAAAAAGGTTGCCAAACAATTTCCTGGAGAAGCTCTTGCTGGCATGCATCAGGAGACGGTGCACGTGCATATTTATAGAAGTGTTGTTTTATTTTAAATGAGAACAAAAACATGGGGGACATGGTCTAGTTAGCTAATTCTCTTTTGAAAACCCACAGCCATTAAGTAATTAGAAAAGGGTTTGGGCTTGTCATTTCTTAATATCAGCGGTAAAAGTGGTAATTATTTCAAGCCGAGTGAGAGAGGCAGAGAATGAGGCTGAAGGAAAATGATATACCCCTGGCCATTATGTATTTTTATTAACATGTAGTCAGATGGGTGGGATATAGGGTGATGTTTTGAATCTGAATTGGTGCCCTAATAAAGGCTCCCCAAAGGAGAGAACAGTCTAGAGGCAAGGAGATATCCAGCTGTCCTCCTTGACATTTCCCTTTTACTTACTGTCAGATACTAGAGGCATGATGTCTGCACATGAAGTTTCATCACAACAGCAGGGACTTCCCATCATGTCCCATATAATTTAGTTTGAGTGAGAACACCCTGCTGTGATCCTTGGTCTTGTGTGTGTTCCCTCTTCTGTGGTTTGTACAGTCACGGCCTTCTTTTTGGACCTTTCACTGTTGGCCCCTCTGCCTCTGTCCCAAGGACAGAGATAAATGTGGGACCATAGTGAAAGGGGATGGTTTTCAAGCACTTCTCTGTCATGTGGCTTTATTGACCCCTAACTCTCAGTCTGTCCCAATCCAATCTCATCATCTTTTCCCTCCAAAAATCTGGTGGCCACCCACAAGAAACTTCTGCCCACTTCAGCTCTCTCTCTTCCCAAACTTCAAATATCCTGTTTCTGTCAGCAGCCCCATTTTGCTGTCTTGGTCACCCCGTTTCATTCTTGGTAGTACCTTCTCTTTGCTGCTTCCTCCTCTACCCAGTGAGGCACTGCATTTTATTATTATTATTATTTTTTATACTATAACCATTTTATTTACCATCAAGAATCCACAAAATCAATGCAGATGTCTCTTGGATCTTTTCCATCTCATGCTCATGTCTAGGCTCTCGTCTTTAAGGAGTGAGAGGTGACACGAGGGACAGCTGCCACCATGACCCATTTAAACGTCTCATGGCTAAACTCTTCAAATGTAGAATGTTTGTGTAGGGAAGAGACCATTGAGTTCAGCCCTCTTATTTCATATTTGAGGAAACAAGGCCTGGAGAAGGGGTGGTGACCCATCCTGGATCACACACAGATGGTAACAGAGCTGAAACGAGTACCCAGCACACCGACGGGTTCGTTGTCCAGCCTTCTTCAGCTTGCCACATTGCCTCATAAGCATTCCTTTGAATTTATAGCCAGTTTTATAGTTATTTGTGGATTTGTCTTATGTTTCTCTGACTGTAAATTTTGAGGGAAAGAACTATATCGTATTTACATTCGTAGCCTTTGAAGTAGTTAACAGGGCTTCTCAATACTTGTTAAATTGCAGTCAAAACATGTTCTTGCACCAAACATTCCATCTTTCCTACTCACCACCACTGAGCTAAATCCCTTCCGGCTTTGAAGGTGTTCAGCTAAGGCCCTGGTTTCTGCTTGAAGCCTTGATCAGATTGTGCCCTGTTTCTGACCTCTTGGGGTCTTTAATCCTCCCAGTGATCTTGCTAGATAAACACTCCCATATTGAGGAAACAGGCTGGGAGAGGTTACGTGACTTGCCCAAGATCACACAGCTAGGAAGTACGTTGCAGAATCCAGGTGTTCTGACATCAAGCCCATTTCACTTTTTTTTTTTTTTTGTGGTACGCGGGCCTCTCACTGTCATGGCCTCTCCTGTTGCGGAGCACAGGCTCTGGACGCGCAGGCTCAGCGGCCATGGCTCACGGGCCCAGCCGCTCCGCGGCATGTGGGATCCTCCCAGACCGGGGCATGAACCCACGTCCCCTGCATCGGCAGGTGGACTCTCAACCACTGCGCCACCAGGGGAGCCCCCCATTTCACTTTTGATATCCTGGGCTGGGTGACATTTTGCTTCCTGATTATCTTGTCTTATTTGTCCTTTGTTGGAAGTGAGTTCATTTTATTTGCTCATCCCAATTACCAAGTTCTTGAGGGTTCTCATATTTCTCTTGTGCCATTTGTAGTTGCCAACACAGTACTGGGCACATAGAAACTGCTTATCAAATACTGTTGAGTTGAATGCAAGTATAATTTAATTTACCAAAAAAGAACAGCTAGGGACTTCCCTGGTGGCTCAGTGGTCAAGAATCCGCCTGCCAATGCAGGGGACACAGGTTCGAACCCTGGTCCGGGAAGATCCCATATGCTGCAGAGCAACTAAGCCCGTGCGCCACAGCTACTGAGCCTGCGCTCTGGAACCCGCGAGCCACAACTACTGAGCCCTCGTGCCACAACTACTGAAGCCCGTGAGCCTATTGCCCGTGCTCTGCAACAAAGAGAGAACACTGCAATGAGGAACCCACATACTGCAACGGAGAGTAGCCCCTGCTCGCCAAAACTAGAGAAAGCCTGCGCGCAGCAACGAAGACCCAACACAGCCATAAATAAATAAATAAATAAATAAATAAATAAACTTATTAAAAAAAAAGAGCCGCTATCAGTGGAGCTCCAAGACACCTTATGAGTCATTCCTGAATGAAATCAGCAGGGAACAGAGGGAAACAGAGGAAGGAAAAGGCTGTCAGAGAAAACCAGATGGTAGACACAATTAGCAATTGAGTGACAGCTGGCCTGTTTTAAGTCCAGCGGTGAGGTGTGGAGGGGAAGCGACACACAAGAAGAACAGTCCCGGCAATACGCAAGTTTACTGGGGAGCTGAGGAATAGGAGAGGAGTACTCAGAAGTAGTGTAATACCCGTCCAAGTTAACCAAGATAAAGCACTCATACATATTGAGAAAACATTGGTTAAAGGAATATCCAGAGCATGATGTGGCCTAGGAGGACTGGTTTCCAGGCTGAGAGTGGAATGGGTAGAGAAACTTTTGGCTTAGTTCGTGATCATACTGTTAATTACTGAGACTGTGAGAAGAGGAACATAAGTAGGTGAGGATGTTGCCATTGAAACAACTTCCCTTCCCCTTTCTCTACTACGGCGATCAGTAAGGTCTCAGTCCTGAGCCCTGATGGTCAGAAGTGAAGGGAACTCAAATGATTGCACGTGTCCTCTGTGCACAGAGGTGTGTTGTGATGGCCAACTCCATGGCTTTTCCGATACTGCTTCATTTCACTTTCTTCTCTGTGTACTTGCCCTATAAATTAGTGAGGTGCTTTAGAAATTCCAGTACTTTGGTAACTAAACTATATTCCCTATTCTGCCTTTTTCCCAAAATGGTCATGAAAATCCACTGACAGACCTCATGCCCCAGATTTTGGTTTGGAAAATCACACTGCATCTCCTGAGTAAATAAACATTTTGCATCTTAACAAAATGTAAAACCTCTTGCAGTAGAATGTATGTGGTAAATGTCCAGTTTCCTAATAGAAGCTTGTTCTCTTGCTGATTCATAGTTTCCTTGCTAACACAGAATCTTTATTTTGTGTTATATAAATCCATTTCTCACGCATTCCCCCCCCAAAAAAAAAAGAAAATAGGAGCTTGGTTCCCATAGGTGTCCTTATCCCAGGCTTGGCTGATGACAAAGACAGGTACGGCTTTGGGAACCAAGTTCTAACGTGGATGCTTGACTTTTCCATTTGCCCAGGGCAGCTGGAGGAAACTTAGTGAAGGAACCTGTTTGGGTTGATTAGGGAGCCTTTGAAATTGGATAGGTTAAGCAGGGGAGAGCAAGTAGATGGAATAAATTGCCCTGACTTAGAAAGGAAGAATCTCTCTGGCTTTTGATAAAGTAACAACTACCTGGGTCTTTTCTAGGTGTTGTTCCTACTGGCTCTGATGAGCAACTGGTCTTCCCAGTCTGTATGGCTAGCTGTCCTCCTGAATTCCTCAAATCCACAAGCCATCTCTCCCCTTTTTGATCTGCTCCTTACTTTTTTGGTGTTTGACTTTGATGTGACTTTGTCCACCTGTCTGGGACCTCCATTTGAATCTCCCCCTTCTGGCCTGAAGTTGGTTCTATGCCATCTTCCTATGAGGCTGCCTGCTCTGGTAGGGAACACTAGGGATTGCTCTGTTCCCGTCTTCCCCATGCCCTTTCCTCCTTCCCTGGAACTTTCTAATGGTTCTAAGTAGCAGTCCTTTTTTTTTTTTTTAAATTAAATTAATTCATTTATTTATTGGCTGCTTTGGGTCTTCATTGCTGCGTGTGGGCTTTCTCTAGTTGCGGTGAGCGGGGGCTACTCTTTGTTGTGGTGCGCGGGTTTCTCATTGCGGTGGCTTCTACCGTCGTGGAGCATGGGCTCTAGGCACACGGGCTTTAGTAGTTGCAGCACGCAGGCTCAGGAGTTGTGGGTTGCGGGCTCTAGAGCACAGGCTTAGTGGTTGTGGCGCAAGGGCTTAGTTGCTTCGCGGCATGTGGGACCTTCCTGGACCAGGACCTGCATTGGCAGGTGGATTCTTAACCACTGCGCCACCAGGGAAGTCCCAGTAGCAGTCCTTTCATATGAAACATTCCTCATGACATAGCCATTAGCTGGAACAAGGGGTTCTATGGAGAAAATACAATACTAGCAATTTCTTTTGAATTTATAGAAAAAAGTCAAGTTAGTGGAGAAAATTTTAAGTTTTTCTCCCATCAGTATTTTTTAAAATTTATGCTGCTTTGTGTTATCCTGTGCTGTACTTTTGTACAAAGTGGCTTCTGACATAGCACAAAATAATATATTCTCAGTTATTTTAAGTTTGCTATATCAACATTTCATTGTGGTCTTCAAAGCATATCTTGACTTTTGAGGGTTCCACCCAAGCATAGGTTGTCGAGTCCATTGAGACTGACATGGCTATGCTTTCTAATGCCCTTTGGGAAAAGATCACCAGTGTAGCTGGTTATAAACATCCTCCCAATAGTTCCCTTTTCCAAGAACCCTGGTTTTCTGTCCCAAGGGGGATGCTGCCCCTTGCTTCACTTCTAGCCAGTTTGATCTAGATTTTCCCTGGACTATTCAGCCTTAGATCCACAGCTCTTCTTCCCCTTTGATTGACCCAGTGATCATTGTCCTTTCCTACAGACTTATTCTGTGAAGCTCCAGGTAGCCCTTCTTGGAATTCTTACCAGGGTCACCCAATACATTCCAGATTTTCAATCCCAGATAAGAAGAGTCCTAAGGTTGTGGTAAGGGGATGAGATTTGAGAGATGGCATTTTTAGGAGATGCTGAATAAAAAAGTGTAGCATACCTTGTAATGAGGTGTCAGTTTGAGGTGTTTAGGCAGGCAGGAAGTGTTGGGTACAAAGCTGAAGGTAAACAAGATGATTCAGAGCCATTGAGGTCGAGCTTTCCACGTTGATTTTCCACATGTGTACAATGGAGCACTTGTTAGGACTTTGTTGGGTCCACAGGCCTTGGAGGTGGGGTCTTACCTTCACTTCTTTTACCAGAATGGTTCTACTTTCACCTGTTTTATATGTTAAAGTACCAGGTAAGATTTCATTTGAAGAACCTTGCTAAAGAAAGTTTGCAACCAGCTGGACCACAGCAGTTTTCTGAGGGAGCGAAAGATTTGCTGCAGTGATACTATGTAGCTTTTCTGAGACGCTATTCAAGAGTATTCAGCTGGCTGTGAAAACACTGATCTGCTATGAACAAGAAGTAACCCAAGCTTAGCGTAGCTCTAAGTCAGAGAAGAAGCTCCCCAAACATAAAATCATGTCTGCAGTGCTCTATAATAGAATGTTAGGATGCAGCATACTGTGTTCATTCCTTATTGCTCAGTTGTCCTGAGTAAAAGCCAGCATGTGCTGAACAGATGTGCCTGAGCCTTTCTGTCATTTACTGAGTGTGGCTCACATATGCTTCCTTAAATATTCTCACAAGAGTGGACATGTGAATCCACTCCAAACTTTTTTTAAAAAGGAAAGAGAATGACAAAAGCCTAGTGCAAATTATAGCCTTCTCAATTAATGACAGATTTATAAGAATTCCAAATAATACGTATGCACTAAAGGCAGAAGCAAATAACTTCGCCAGGCAGTAAGTGAACAATTTGGAGGTCTCTAAATGTGGTATATAACTCGTTTGGCTGTAACTTTTTATTCCAGTTTAAAAAAATAACAATAAAGAGAAAAAGGACATTTGAATAAAAGTTTATAGACTCCTGAAGAACCTCAATGGGTCCCAGAGCTCCACAGACTTGAGGCCTCTCTAATAAGAACTGCAGTGCCTTATTCTTTTATGATTTGCTATATTCATCTCGTTTAAGACATTGTCTTGTGCTTATTTTCTAAAAATAAATACGATCCAGTTTTTTCTCGGAACCTAACAGGTGAAGTAGGAAAACATAAACAAGGATATATCAGATTGAAAAATACAACTAACTAGCTTGAACTAGTACATACGTAATTCTGCATACAACAAACAGGGAATACAGATCCTTTTTACGCAACCAGGGGACATTCGTAAAACTTAACAAATCCCCCCAAATGTGATATTAGGCAGCATTTACTGATTCAAAGGTAAGAAAATTAGAAAAAACAACAACAATCGCAAAAAAGCCAACTGTGATCTGACAGGCTGATTTAGAAATAGGCTGGATGGCTGCAAGTACCTCAGTCCTCTTTTGCATAAGTAAACCCAAGGCACGCCCTAGTCTATAAAAAGCTGTTGATAGAAATGCAAACAGTCCCTGCTAAGACTGCCTACTGCATAGGTGGAACGGGGCAAGAATCAATAAGAAGTATATCAGATTGGACCTGCACCACAGGTGAGTTTCTCTTCTTTCCTTTTGATTCAGCTATTAAAGAATATGATATTTAGGGAGCAGTTAAACATGTATTGTAAGTATATTAAATGGAGAGAGTGGACCTGATCGAGGACGAGGAAGACCTATAGCTGGCTCTTTAGAGCTTATTGACACCAAACGAGAGAGGCTAAGAATCCTAGTACTGTTGTTTTGTGGTGCTAAAACATCAGGAAATAGTTTGATATTTCTGAGCCTATTTTACTGTTTTTAAAAGAACTAAGTTAACACATGGTGGAATATTTACAGACACTAGTTTTTTTAAAATAAATTTATTTCTTTTTTATCTATTTTTGTCTGTGTTGGGTCTTCGTTGCTGTGTGCGGGTTTTCTCTAGTTGCAGCGAGCGGGGGCTACTCTTCATTGCGGTGCGCGTGCTTCTCATTGCGGTGGCTTCTCTTGTTGAAGAGCACAGGCTCTAGGCACGCGGGCTTCAGTAGTTGTGGCGTGCAGGCTCAGTAGTTGTGGCTTGCGGGCTCTAGAGCACAGGCTCGGTAGTTGTGGTGCACGGGCTTAGTTGCTTCGCAGCATGTGGGATCTTCACAGACCAGGGCTCGAACCCGTGTCCCCTGCATTGGCAGGTGGATTCCTAACCACTACACCACCAGGGAAGTCCTCAGACACTAGTTTTTTAAACTCATGATTAACTTGTGTCAGTATGCTGCCTTTTCATTAGTATATGGTAAACCCCAAACTGGCACAGTGGAGAAGCACTTGGGTTTCTGAAATGGCTCTGTTCCCAGACTTAGCTGGGGGAAGTCTTTCCTTATTGGAAAAGCAGAAGTCCCTGAAGACAGAGTAGCAAATGAGCTTATGGAGGAGAGTCCAGTACCTTGAAATTGATATAGCAGCTCACTGTTACAAGGAAAGCACCAGTATTCATGGACTGGTGTTGTTGGTGTGAGGTCAGTTTTTGCACACACAAACTGGAGTTTGGGAAGAGTACGTGGAGATGAGGGACAAGAAAGAGTAGAGAGGCTCAGGGTAATGGATAGAAGTGGGACTGTTAGAACCCAACATGGGGGTGTTGTAGGGTGGATAGGAGACTATGGAAAAGAAAAGCAGCTGTGCATGGGACTTCCCTGGTGGTGCAGTGGTTAAGAATCTGCCTGCCAATGCAAGGGACAAGGGTTCGAGCCCTGGTCCGGGAAGATCCCACGTGCCGCGGAGCAACTAAGCCCACGCGCCACAACTACTGAGCCTGCGCTCTAGAGCCTTCATGCCACAGCTACTGAAGCCCGCGAGCCACAACTATTGAAGCCCGCGTGCCTAGAGCCCGTGCTTTGCATCAAGAGAAGCCACCACAATGAGAAGCCCGCGCACTGCAACGAAGAGTAGCCCCCCGCCCGCTGCAACTAGAGAAAGCCCGTGTGCAGCAACAAAGACCCAACACAGCCAAAAATAAAAACAAACAAATAAATAAATTTATATTAAAAAAAAAGAAAGAAAGCAGCTGTGAAGATGGACTCCTGTGTGCTTTTGTAAGCCAGACTGCACCTGAGAAGCATATCCCTGGGGGTGGAGAACGGCTGTGCCCTGGTGTGGTCAGCATGGGTGAGGCTGTGGTGTAGGCAGGACGAGGGAGAGGTGAAGCCCTGTCTGGTGCATCTTAGTGGCCTTTGTAAGTATCTGTGTGCCAAACTGATGCTTCATCTTAGCCTTCAGAGTAGGGTGTGTGGGATAGGAGCCCTCACCATTCACAGTTTCTGCAAGTATACAGTTACGGTATCTCATCACAGAAAAGGTGAGGTATGGTCTATGCCCTTTGTTTAAGAAGTCAGGGAAATGGTTACAGTACACTGTAGAAGTCACCCTAAAAAAACAACAGTGAAAATAATATCCTGGTATGCAAATGATTGGGTCTGGAAAGGCAGGGTGGTGGTATATTCTGGACACAGTGTCTCTACGGGGTGAATAAATATAGACCACTCATTTTAGTTTTTAAAAAAGGCAATGGTAAAGGAATCCCTCTCCTCCCCAGCTACTGCCAACTCAGGGACATTAATCTAATTGTTTTTATTATTTGGACAGTCATCCTCAACAGGTCTTGATTCTTCTAATTCACAATTGTTTTTCCATCCTAAAATTTTTCTTGGAATGAAAGAAGCATCATTGCTCCATCACAAAGTGAAGTGATTCTTTTCTTGATTTGGTGCATTTCCTCTGGCAAATCAACATCTTTCCTGTGTTTCAGCACATGAAAAACTTTGAGGCAGGTGAGATGCAAGAGGGCAGCTAGGTTGTGTTGGTCGGAGGCCTTACAACCCTCGCATATTCCGGGAGGACCAGGCTTGGCAAGAATCCCTGACTCCATTTCTAGGTCATAAATGGAAAGGTGTTCCGTGTTTTGCAACCTTGGAAATGTACTTTTTTTTTTCTTTTTGAATTTTACTTTATTTTTTTACACAGCAGGCTCTTATTAGTCATCCATTTTATACACATCAGTGTATACATGTCAATCCCAATCTCCCAATTCATGGAAATGCACTTTTCAATTTCAAGTCCTTTGAGTGCTACTTGGTTTGTAATCCTTCCAGTCCTGGCTGCGGTAGCAGCACAGTCACTCCTAATATTTCCACCTTTGAGTCTTGGGCCCAGGAGTTTGGCATCACTCTGACATAACCAAAGGCTCTTCACTTCTACCTCTTCAGAACTTAATAGCAGAATTCCCTCTATGAATCAGTTGGTCTTGCAGCTACCTTCCAGGTAGCTTAGGTCACTCCTCCTGTTCCATTTTCGGAAAATATTTTTACTCCATTCTTTAGGAGATTTATTAGGTTCAGTGTCCCTCTTAAGGAATAGTGGAAAAAGCACCAGTCTTAATGCCATAAGGTCAGTGTTCAAACCTTAATCTCTCGTAGTCATAAGAACAGCTACGATATATTGATCTCCATCATGCATTTTGCTACTCACTTTACACCAGTAGGTGGTGGTCCCCTGTTTGAATTGAGGAGACCCTGACTCCAACGCCTATGTCTTACTGTTTTCTATGTGCTCACAAAAAGCAACCACTGAGTGGGAGTAGACTTTACACGTGGACTTCTTGGAGAATTCCAAGAATTCTCCAAGAACTTCCTGCTTTACGGAGTCATTAGGAAGCACGTTTAGCCATGGGTGGGACCTTCCATTGCAGGGACATGTGGTTGTGGCCATTATGGGGCTACTTTCACCTTATTTGAGATAGTGCTCGGCAAACCAAACAGCCACTCCTATTGGCACTGTATTGTCTATATTTTACAAAGGACAGTTTCTGAGGTACGCCTTTATTCCTATTACCCTGTGTCTATAAAATAAGATGTACTTGTCACAAACTGTAAGTAAATAACACCCAGTAGTTACTTTCCATAAATTTCTGTAAACAGTTATATTCTGATCGTAAAAGAGGCGTGGGCAGCAAATAATGCCTTTTGAGTAAATGAATCGATGATCTCCACATCTTACAAAAACAAAGAAGCCAGTATCTCATTTGAGTCGCTGACAGTGGTCTTCCAGAAGAACATTTTCTACTTTCAAGAATCATTCCAGTGCCCACTTCTTTCTTAATGTGCAGTTGCTTGTATTATTTGACTACTGGCTTATGTTAGTCACCTACTGAGGTGATGGTAACATTTCAGAAATAGTAGGTCAACTCCTGGATTGAGACTGCTTATTTTTTCTTTTTTAATACTCATAAGGAATTGCAAATGGCTGAAGGATGCTTTTACAAATGATATATTTGGATGTCCTGGTAGTATTTGGGAATGTATATTTAATTCAGTAGTGTTTGTAGATGATTTTATTTTTTCTCTGAATAACTTACTATGTTGGAATATCATCGAATGCTATAATTTAGTCTTTTCACTTTGTGTAATTGGGGAAAATGGAATATTCCTGTGTAAGAGGCACATTTATAAATATTAAGCCAAATTGTATGTAAATTTAGATTGTCAGTTTTTAGCTATGTACCTCTCTTCTCAGTGTTAAGGGTGGATCTATTATATTACTATGAAACAGATTCCAATTTCTGTCTATTCTTCAATGCCATTACATTTCTACTTACTTCTCTCTACCTAAGATCTTTGCACAAACAAGATAAGCTCTTTGTTTATAATTTCATCTATTCTACTGTCAACCTATTCAGGAGGGCAGAAACCTATCTACTCACACTAGATCAGAAATTGAGAAGAGGAAGGTCACGTGCACAGAGGGCAGAGGCTATCTCCTCTTGTGGAAATGGGGAGCCCCACTCTTGGGCAGTACACATCTTGCTTTTGCAGTGAAAGTAAATATATGTCACTTCAGGGTTTAGCAATTGCAGTGATCTAAGATAGTTGTAGCCAGAGCTCATCTGGTAAACACAAGTTGCCCCTACTCATATCTTGGTACATTATAAAATGCTGCTTTTTTTTTTTTTTTTTTGGTTTTTCCTCATGGCTTGTGAGATCTTAGTTCCCCGACCAGGGATCGAACCCAGGCCCCCTGCAATGGAAGCATGAGGAGACTTAATCACTGGACCACCGGGGAATTCCCCATTATAAAATGCTTTTATAATGAACACTCTAGTTCTGAAATTGCCAAAAATCACCCAGTTAAAACTCACTGTTGGGCTTCCCTGTGGCGCAGTGGTTGAGAGTCCACCTGCCGATGCAGGGGATGCGGGTTTGTGCCCCCGCTCTGGGAAGATCCCACATGCCGCGGAGCGGCTGGGCCCGTGAGCCATGGCCGCTGAGCCTGCGCGTCCGGAGCCTGTGCTTCGCGACGGGAGAGGCAACAGTGAGAGGCCTGCGTACCGCAAAAAAAAAACCCCAACTCATTGTTAGATTGGAATGCCAAGGTAGCTTTTGTGATAGAGACCTCTTAAATGATTGCACCTAAATTGACTTTCTTTCTCTATTTTTTCTAAAGGTTCAGGTACTGGTTACATTAAGAATAAGTTATAAAATTACATGCCTTGCCTAATAAGAACTTGATGAGGCTATATGTTAGTAATAGTATTGCTAAAAAGAAGTTTCTGTTGTTGAACACTTAACACAAACCAAGCAATGTGCTAAAACTTTCTGTGGATTATGTCACTTCATCCTTAAAGTAACCCAGTTAGGTTAGTAATGTTATCTCCACTTTGTAGTTGAAAGAGAGGAGACTTAGTGTGAAGAACTTGGACCAAGTCACACCAAGAAGAGTCCAGAATTTGAACCCAAGCCTACGTGCCACCACATTAAGAAAACAACGTTCTCTTTATGCCTTACCCAGACATTAAGTTGCACTTAAGGATGATAAAATAGAACCATGTCTACTACCATTCATGACACATAGTAGTTGTTCAGGTAATATTATCCCTCCCTGCTTTTTTACTCTCTGTATTAAATGTGGTTGATAGAGGGAAAATTGGGCTTTTAAAAACTGACTTATCTGGAGTAGATTTTGAATGATTCTGCCTAGTGATTGGGGATCGTAAGGTTGGAATCTTTGACTGAATTTAATAGGAAGTTTCATGGAGAATTTGGGCTATAGTGTGTGTGTGTGTGTGTGTGTGTGTGAGAGAGAGAGAGAGAGAGAGAGAGAGAGTGAGCTTTCCCCTTTGCACTTAACTAAAATCAATTTCTTCTACCTTATTTCCTGAAAAGCAATTAAAATATATTTTATTTTTTAAATAAGGAAGATCATTGACTTTCTCTCACCAGGCAATTATCACCACATGGTACATGTTGAGGAAGTAGGTGTTCCTTGCTTTCTGTTGTTAATCTGTTGAGAGTGAGGGTGTAGATCACTTTGAAAAAATATTTGTGTAAGGAGGAGAGATAGATATGAGATGAATAAGAAAATCTTTTGCCTGTCTCAAATTGAGGGCATTCTTGACTTTTTAGAAGACATTTCCTTGAGGTATTTAGTTGCTACTTCCTCCAGGAGGTACAGTGTTTAAAGAAGTGACCTTAGGTTCAAGTGCTCTCCATAGATTCTTTTTTTTTCTTTTTTTGATAAAATTTATTTTATTTTATTTTTTACATTTTTTTGGAGTATAGTTGATTTACAATGTTGTATTAGTTTCAGGTGTATAGCAAAGTGAATCAGTTATATACATACATATATCCACTCTTTTTTTTTTTTTTAAGATTCTTTTCCCATATAGGCCATTACATCTCCATAGAGTCTTTTTGTTTTTAATCTTATTTTTCGATTAGGGATTCAGTTCTTTCTTCATTTCTAAGAAAGAATATTGCCTTCGTATTGACCCTTCAGAGCTAGACTGCTTGATGATGCTAATAGCAGTTAATACTTATACAGGACTTACTGTGTGCCAGGCACTGTTCTAAACTAAACTTTATATGTATACTCAATCCTCACAACAGCCCTCTGAGATAGGTTTACTGTTGTGCTCCATCGAATCTACAATGTGTTGATGCTGCATTCTTGATTTTGCTTAGACGTTGCTAATGAAAGGTTTCACACAACTGTATTTCCAGTGCCACCTTATTTCATAACAATTGTAGGATGTCATGGGTGGTAAGACTGTGAAATATAAGATGCACCCCACTTTTAAAGAAGTTAAGAAAGCAGATACTTGATAGTATTAATAAAATAGGTTATCATTCCCATTGTTAAGATGGGGATCCCGAGGCAAAAGACATTACATTTTCTAAAGTGACATGACTGGATTCATATCCAGATGATTCAACTCTAGAGTCCTTGCTCTTAACTTCCACTTTTTTTATGCCTCTCAACAATTCATTGGAATTGAGCGCATGTTAATATGTGGAGAGACTGCCCAAGACCCACTTCCTCATCCTTTCATTGTGGCATTCATGATAGACTGGCACCGAGATTCCTCGGAGGGAGAAGGTGTGTGTGATGTATGTATCACCTGCCTTTAGGGCTGTGATGAGGGCTGTTACACTAATGCAGGTAAAGTGCCTGACATGTGGGCATCTTACTTATTTTTAGCAAGAGCAGTGCAGTTGGGAGGCCTTGATGAACTAGCTTCCCAAGCATCAATAGGCTGGACTGCTTGCTGGAAATTGTGTGCACAAAATGTTGTTTGGGTGCCCCAAATTCTGCACTGTGTATTTTTACTGTTTCCCTGTCTGCTCTAAAATGCCAACATAAAAATAATTTGTTATTTCCATAATTGGGGAGTGGAGTATTTTTTTTTCTGAAGAACAGGTTCCAGAAACACCACTCAGGACTTGAGTAACAAAAATAAAAAGCAAAAATAATTTTAATTTTTTTTAATTAAAATTTTTTTTAAATGTTTATACTCTTTTTAAAAAAATTGTTTTTTCTTTTTTTAAAACTAAATTTATTTTTATTTTTGGCTGCGTTGGGTCTTCATTGCTGTGCGCGGGCTTTCTCTGGTTGTGGCAAGTGGGGGCTACTCTTTGTTGTGGTGCGTGAGCTTCTTACTGCAGTGGCTTCTCTGGTTGTGGAGCATGGGCTCTAGGCACCTGGGCTTCAATAGTTGTGGCACGTGAGCTCTAGAATGCAGGCTCAGTAGTTGTGGCACACGGGCTTAGTTGCTCTGCAGCATGTGGGATCTTCCAGGACCAGGGCTCGAACCCGTGTCCCCTGCATTGGCAGGCGATTCTTAACCACTGTGCCACCAGGGAAGCCCTGATTTTCTTTTTTTTAATGTGGATCATTTTTAAAGTCTTTATTGAATTTTTTACAATATTGCTTCTGTTTTATGTTTTGGTTTTTTGGCCCGGAGGCATGTGGGATCTAAGTTCCCTGACCAGGGATCAAACCCTCACGCCCTGCATTGGAAGACGAAGTCTCAACCACTGGACTGCCAGGGAAGTCCCCAAAATAATTTTTAATAATATGAAGATGGTTCTACGTGAAGACCTACCAGAAGCTGAAACTTAACATTTAGTTGTCTTTACCTCGTGGTGGTAAGCGGTGGCAAGACAACCACATATAGGACTGCAGCATGGTTTGGGATTGTAGTCTGCTATGGACTAGAATTATTTTCTCCTGAAAGATGGAATGATTCCGTTAACTCTAGGCTTTGACTAACTGACTGTAAGCTCAGATAAGGAACCTGTCACCACCAATACCCTGAAAAATCTCTGTCAACAATTTGAAGACCTGCCTGTTCCCTGAATACTTTTATTTCCTAGCAGCTTCCTTACTCTTTAGAATTCTGGTCTCTGTTAACCCAGACCAGCCTGGTCATTGTGACCAACTTAGGGCAAACTGTAAATAGCATCCCAATTTGCTAAAGGTTCCCCCCAGCTGAAATCTCTGTTTTATTGTTGGATTACAGATCAGTGTTTTGCTGCCAGGTCCCTGAGATAAGGCAGGAGGTGAGTTCTCAACCAAGGAAGCCTGTGTCACTCATCATACCTTTCCCTGTTGTTTATCGTATTCTCCTCTGCCAGTATCCCTTCTCCCAGCCTGTTTTCTGTACTCTAACACGTACAAACTGTTCAAGTGTAGAAAGAGACTGTACTGTGATGGAGATAAATATTTGAGTACAGATTGTCTACAGCTGGGGTAATTATAAGGAAAATTTTAAGTTTGTTGATTTGGTATAAGTTTAAAAGCACCAAACCATTGCTTTTGGTGCTTCTGAGTATCATTTTACATTTTTGGTCTTGAACTGTTTGAACATCTTATCAGTCAACTTGGACTGTTTTGAGCCAGTTTTTACCTTCAACTACAAGCAGTTTGATAAAATTAGAGCAACTGTGACCCAGTTGGAGATAGATTTAATTGGTCAGCACTAGCTTGATTCAGTAAAATATGCTCTGAACCAATCAAACCTTAGGTGAGCCAGTCAGAACCTACTTGTCCAGGTCAGAGCTTATTTGAGCTAGCTAAAACCAGTGTGAAGCAGTTTGAGCTCTTAAAACCAGACCTAAATGATTTTGGTTAGATACATGTGTTTTTTTTTTTTTTAACATCTTTATTGGGGTATAACTGCTTTACAATGGTGTGTTAGTTTCTGCTTTATAACAAAGTGAATCAGTTATACATATACATATGTTCCCATATCTCTTCCCTCTTGCGTCTCCCTCCCTCCCACCCTCCGTATCCCACCCCTTCAGGCGGTCACAAAGCACCGAGCTGATATCCTGTGCTATGCGGCTGCTTCCCACTGGCTATCTACCTTATGTTTAGTAGTGTATATATGTCCATGCCTCTCTCTCGCTTTGTCACAGCTCACCCTTCCCCCTCCCCATATCCTCAAGTCCGTTCTCCAGTAGGTCTGTGTCTTTATTCCTGTCTTACCCCTAGGTTCTTCATAACATTTTTTTTTTCTTAAATTCCATATATATGTGTTAGCATACGGTATTTGTCTTTCTCTTTCTGACTTACTTCACTCTGTATGACAGACTCTAGGTCTATCCACCTCATTACACATAGCTCAATTTCGTTTCTTTTTATGGCTGAGTAATACATATGGTTTTAACTAAGTGGCTTTAGATCAATCAGAAATGGTTTTGTAGGTAGAATGTCTCTGAACTTAACTCTTTCACTCTGAACCAGAATGAACCTTTGAGATCCTTTTAAACAAGTATGAATTTTTTAGTATGGATCAGAGTGTTTTATACAATTTAAACCCGTTCTTAAGCTGGTCATAACTCTTTTGAAATTGACATATCTACTTAAAATTAATTGAAAATGGTTTGAACCAGCCAAAAAAGAAGGTGACGTTTGCTGACTCCGTAAACTACTCTGAGCCAGTCAGCAATCTTTTGTGCCAGAAATACATGTTTTGAGCTGCCCAGAGGCAATTTCAGAAATTGTTCTAGGTCTTCAGAGCCTGTCTGATGTGTCCAGAATGGGGAGAAGAGAGTGAGCCAACATTTGCTGCGTACCCAGCTTATGCCAAGCATTGTGCTGGGCACTCCACAAAGAGTATCTCATTCAATCCTTAGAACAATGGTGGGAAGTAGTGTACATTTTCTTTTTCATGGAATGGAAACCTGAAAATCCAAGACTGAAAAACATCTGAGTAGCCAGTATGTGGGAGATATGGAATCCAATCCAGCTCTGCTTGACTTCAGAAGTCACATGTTTCCTGTTAGGCTACCTTGTATGATATCCTACCTGGTCACTTTTAAATCGAACATCCATTTGTAAAAACTTGAGTAATGGCCACAAAGCTTGAGGTAGAATGGACATTGGACTTGAAGTTAGGAGACACATGTTCTAGACTGTGCAAATGAGTTAAACTCTCTGGGTTCTGTTTCATTCTTTAGCAAACTGAACCCAGAAAATGGAAGGTCTGAGCATTTATTTTCAGATCAGCAAGGCAGATAATTGTCTAAAGGTGCAGTCTGAAGAGTATAAAATATGATTAATTTCAATGGTGGTGTCTATACCTTCAGTTGTGGTATGTTGTTAACACTTCCTTTATGATGGTTTGGTTTGGGAACAAACTGTTATATATTGCTGTCATCACGAATAGAAGACAAAACCCATGAAGATCATTTGTAGACTTACCTGTGTAATTCTTCTCCCATGATAACTAAACATATTAAATTTTGGTGCAGCAGAGATAGGTTCATCAGTCTTTGAATTCCATTGAAGTAGGTTTAGAGAATTCTAGAAGAGTATGCCATTGGTGACAACATTTTCTCCTGTACCTGAAATGATACAGAAACTAGTTATAAAAATGACCAACTTTTTTCAAAATAAAAGTAAAGAGGAGGGCTTCCCTGGTGGCGCAGTGGTTGAGAGTCCGCCTGCCGATGCAGGGGACACGAGTTCGTGCCCCGGTCTGGGAAGATCCCACATGCCGCGGAGCGGCTGGGCCCGTGAGCCATGGCCGCTGAGCCTGCGCGTCTGGAGCCTGTGCTCCGCAACAGGAGAGGCCACAACAGTGAGAGGTCCGTGTACCGCAAAAAAAAAAAAAAAGTAAAGAGGAAATAAGGTAGCCACAGCGACTTCTTGCGTCATTCTCCTTGCAGAATTTGGAGTTGCTTTCTGCTTCCTCATTTATTTGGACGGGAGCCCCCCCCCCCCAAATGATTCAATGTTATCTGGACCTACTTTTCAATTCTTAGCTCTTATTTATGAATAACTTGGAGCCGAGTGAGATGCTGTGATAAAACATACTAGAATCTTTATTTGTATCCAAGTGGTCATCTTCTGGAGAGGCATTCTGTTACACACCATTAATGCTGGCAACCTGTACCTGTGCGTACAGAAGCTATAACATAGGAAAGCCATCATCTGTACAGTGTCACGCCTTATAGTGTGCAAATAGAATGCCAAATGTTTGTAGAGGCTTTGCCCTTGTCAACTGACCAGCCATATCTGAATGTGAGGCCACAGTTCTGCACTAAGGGACTCTGTGGAAGTCACTGAAGCAGCTCTTGGGGATCAGAATTCAGGATTTTTGAACATAAGGTGGGTCACCAAATTGAGGATAGGGTGGGGGAGGCAACCTTGAAAATCAATAAATGTCCTTGCCTGAGCTTTTATGAATTTTATGGATCTATAGAAATAATCCTATAGGAAGCGTTGAGAATTGTGGTAAAGTTTCTGGGCAGGAGATGGCTGGGTGAAAAGGGGACAATGAGAGGAAAATCAGCAGCATCTAATGTAGGGCATATGATGTGTATGTGAATGGGTGAATATGTATGTTGAATGGGCAGGTAGAGTTGTCAGTGGTAACGGAATAGCTGATTGTTTTTCTGATTTTCAGGAGGGTTTATCGGTATTAGAAATGGGAGGATAAAAAGAAGTAAGTCTTCCCTGGAGACAGACTATATTTCTAGTCAGACTGATATTTTGAATAGTTTGAATCTATTTAGAGGATAAAAACAATCTTGAAAAGTGCTGATTGCAAAGGATAGAAAGTAACCTTGGTTAGGTCTTGCTGTAAAACCAAGAATATTTCTTCTCAAAGGTAGACTTCTGGCAAATATTGAAGAGCTGAATTGGAAGCATTTCCTGTAGAATACCAAGGCAAATGTAGATAAATGAGCCCTTCATGGTGGAACTCAGTTCTCAAGTGAGCAGTGATATTCTAGAAAGATCTGATTTAATATGTAGTAACAATAATTTGTAAGGAAGCTGCAAACCAAGTTTTACTTGTGAACTTAACATTATCTTTGAAGGAATGATAATCACATGTGAAAATGAAGAGGATAAATGAAATTGCCTCAACGTCCAAGTAAAAAAAGAAAAGCCAAGGATGCAGCACTAGGAGACTTTGAAAAAGGAGGGGCAGTTGGAACCACTTGCAGTCTAAGAATTTTTGTTATTCCTGTACTATTCTCCTTCCTCCTTTCTTTCTTTGTTTTGTCAACCCTTGTTCTACACGGTCTGCGTATAAGCCTTAGTGACCATTATCTTCTTGATTTTCATTCTCACTTGGAATTTTTGTCTTAACAGTACTATAATATGCACGATAAATTTAACCTAAACTATTAGTTATTTACAAATTCAGTAGCAGCTCATCTAGCAAATGATTAAGTCCTTGGGATAGTGAATCATGTCTAATCCTCTCTTCACAGAACCCTTAGGCAGATAGGTGTTACGTAGAAGTACTTGATGAACTGGATATTAAAGGAAGTCATTTAATTCATGGAAGATTCTAATATTTTCTAATCGGTTTTTGGTAAATATACATTTGTTTGTATTTTTCAGGTGAACCACTGAGTTCTTCATTATGTCTGATGGAGACTATGATTACCTCATCAAGTTTTTAGCTCTGGGAGACTCTGGAGTAGGGAAGACCAGTGTACTTTACCAGTACACAGATGGTAAATTTAACTCCAAATTTATCACGACAGTCGGCATTGATTTCAGGGAAAAGAGAGTGGTAAGTTCTGTATCCTTCTATATAAAATCATAATCTGAGTCAACATTTGCCTGTCTGTTTTGTTTACTTTGTAGGAATTAGGAGGACAAAGGTTGGAATCTAAAATTAAAGGGTACATATGAGAGTGTATTATGTTCAGTCTGGGCAATGTGATTAAAGGCTGTAACTGAGGACACTTCATATAAAACCAAGCAGATAAAATAAAAGTGAAGATTTAAAAAAATTTCCTTGATACTCTTTTGGCTGGTATGTTCCTTCTGATTTCCACAAAGTTATTTGTGGAATTTGCTTCGTACCTTTGTTATGAAGCTTGCAATCTTCCCTGCTCCTCATACCCCTGTTTTGTGGGCTATTTCTTCCATTTTTGATATCATTTTTTTTTTTTTTTTTGCGGTACGCGGGCCTCTCACTGTTGTGGCCTCTCTCATTGCGGAGCACAGGCTCCGGACGCGCAGGCTCAGCGGCCATGGCTCACGGGCCCAGCCGCTCCGCAGCATGTGGGATCTTCCCGGACCGGGGCACAAACCCATGTCCCCTGCCTCAGCAGGCGGACTCTCAACCACTGCGCCACCAGGGAAGCCCTGATATCATTTTTAATGGATTTCCTCTTAATTAAGGCCTCAGCTATCGCATGTGGAACACTAAGTGGCAGAACTCATTGATCCCACCAGGAGTGTGAGGTTCGAGTAGGGATGGGAATGGCGGTAGGGCATATGAATCTGGGAGGTAACCAAGGGAACAGCAAGGTTCTGCAGAATAAGGGAAGAGGATATTTTAAAATATTTTTATTTATATTTCAGAGGACAGCAAGACAAGTTATTGTGGGGTAGGGAGGAAGGCAGGAGGTTAGTATGTACAGGAACTACATTTCTTACTGAAAAAGCAGCTGTTCCCATGAAGCAGGTCAACAAGTAGTCAGGAGATTAATGACAAAAACCCTGCAGTGGAGAGTATTCTACCTGGGAAAAATGAATGGTCTCTGGCTTCTAGGACAGAAATATTCATTCCCTCTGATCCACCCTAAGCCTTCCACTACCAGAGAGTCTGTTTCTTTTTCTTTCTTTTTTTTAAATTATTTTAAAATTGAGGTATAGTTGCTGTACAATATTGTATAAGTTTCAGGTGTACAATATAGTGATTCACAATTTTTAAAGGTTATATTCCATTTATAGTTATTATAAAATATTGGCTATATTCCCTGTGTTGTACAATATATCCTTATAGCTTATTTATTTTATATATAGTAGTTTGTACCTCTCAATTCCCTACCCCATCTTGCCCCTCCCCTATATGCTTGTGATTATATTTATTAACTAATCCCCATTTTATAACTTTGTTTTTAAAAAATAACTTTATTGAGATATAATTTATATAAAATTCACCCATTTAACATGTACAATTCAGTGGTATTTTAGTATATTCACAGTTGTGCAACTGTCACCACTACCAAATTTTAGAACATTTCATCACCCCAAAAGAAACCTCATATCCTTTAGCATTTTTCCATTTTCCCTCCCCCAGCCACTAATCTACTCTCTGGATTTGCTCGTTTGGATTTATCATGTAAATGGAATCATACAATATGTGGCCTTTTGCGTCTGGCTTCTTTTACTTAGTGTAATGTTTTCTGCATAATGTTGTATCATGTATCAGAACTTCATTCCTTTTTATGATCAAATAGTATTCCATTGTATTGGTATACCACATTTTGTTTATCCATTCATCCATTGGTGGACATTTCAGTTGTTTCACTTTTTAGCTGTTATGAACCATACTTCTATTAATATTCATATACATTTTTTGGGTGAACTTATGTTTTCAATATACTTATATAGGCTTGGAGCGGATTTGACTGGCTATATGATAACTCTCTGTTTAACTTTGAGGGACTTCCACATTTTTCGGAAGATGCTGCCCCATTTTACGTCCTCACCAACCATGTATGAGGGTTCCAATTTCTCTATATCTTCACCAGCTCTTCTTGTTGTCTATTTGATTGTAGCCATTCTAGTGGGTGTGAAGTGGTACCTCATTGCAAGTTTGACTTTAATTTCCCTGATGATGAATGTTGTGGAACAATCACCTTTTCATATGCTTATCGGCCATTTGTTTATCATCTTTGGAGAAATGTCTGTTCAGATCCTTTGCCTATTTTGAAATTGGTTGTTTTTTTGTTGTTAAGTTTTAAGAGGTTTTTTTTTTGTGTGTATTCTGGATAAATGTTCTTATCAGATATATGATATGCAAATAGTTTTAGCTTTTACATTTAGATCTGTGATCCATTTTGAGTTAATTTTGGGGTATAGGGTGAATAGGGGTCCAACTTCATTCTTCTGCATGTGTATGTCTAATTGTCCCAGCACCATTTGTTGAAAAGACTATTCTTTCCCCTGTTGAATGTTCTTGACACTCTTGTTGAAAATCAGTTGACCATAAATGTAAGGGTTTATTTTTGGACTCTCAATTCTATTCCATTTATCTATATGTCTATCCTTATGCCACTATCTTGATTACTGTAGCTTTGTTGTAAGTTTTGAAATTGGGAAGCACGAGTCCTCCCACTTTGTCTTTTTTCACGATTGTTTTGGGTTCCTTGCAATTTCATATGAATCTTAGGGACAGCTTGTTAATTTCTACAAAGAAGCCGGCTGAGATTCTGATAGGGTTTGCATTGACTCTGTAGAATAATTTGGTGAGTATTGGTATCTTAAGACTATTAAGTCTTCCGATTTGTGAACGTGGAATGTTTTCCTATTTAGATCTTCTTTAATTTCTTTCAACAATATTTTATAGCTTTCAGAATATGTTTTATACTTTTTAATTAAATTTATTCTTAAGTATCTTAATCTTTTTATGCTATTATAAATTAAATTGTTTTCTTAATTTTATTTTTGAATTGTTTCTTGCCAGTGTATAAAAATACAATTTATTTTGTAAGTTGAGCTTGTATATTGGAACCTTACTGAACTTGTTTATTAGTTTTAATATAACCTGTACATGTGTGTGTAGGGGGTGTATGTATCTGTGTGTGTATTTATTCCTTAGGATTTCCTATATACAAGATAGGAAATAGATGTTCAGAATTCCCATCTTCTGTTATACTTCTTCCTTTCCAACTTGGGTATGTTTTGTTTCTTTTTCTTGCCTAATCGCCCTGATGAGAACCTCCAGTAAAAAGTTGAATAGAAGTGTTCAGAGAGAATATCTTTGTCTTGTCTTTTAGGGAGAAAGCATTCAGTCACCATTAAGTGTAATATAAGCTGTGCATTTTTCATAGATGCTGTTCTTCAGGTCAAGGATGTTTCCTTCTATTCCTAATTTGTTGAGCATTTTTATCATGAAAGGTGTTGGACTTTTTCAAATGCTTTTTCTGCATCTTTTGAAATAGTCGTGTGGTTTTAGTCCTTTATTCCATAACAGTTCTATTCCATTACAAATCAATATTGGTTGATTTTTGTATGTTAAACCAATCTTCTTGTTCTCGTGATAACTTCTACTCAGTCATGGTATATAATCCTTTATATATTTTTCTGGATTCTTTTTGCTAGTATTTTGGTGTCTGTATTCAGAGAGGATATTGGTCTGTAGTTTTTCTCCCCCTCGTATCTTTGATTTTGGTGTCAGGATAATATAGGCCTCATAAAATGAGGTGGGAAGTATTTCCTTCTTTTCTATATTTTAGAAGAGTTTGAGAAGGATTGGTGTTAATTTTTCTGTAAACATTTGATCAGATTCATCAGTGAAGGCATTTGGGCCTGGCCTTTTCTTTGTGGGAAGTTATTTTTATTATGAATTCAGTCTTCTTATTGGTTATATATTTCTTTAGATTTTCTATTTTTTCTTGAGTTAGTTTCAATTGTTTGGGTGTAGGAATTTCTCCATTTCTTCTAAGCTATCTAATATTTTGGCATACAATTGTTCATACTATTCCTTTATAATCTTTTTACATATGTAAGGTTGGTAGTGTTGTCCTTTCTTTCATTTCTGATTTTAAGAATTTGAGTCTTCTATTTTTATCCTTGATTAGTCTAACTAAAGGTTTATCAATTTTCTTGATTTTTTTTCAAAGAAAAGTTCATTTATTTCTACTCTAATCTTTATTATTTCTTTCCTTCTGCTTGCTTTGGAATTAGTTTACTCTTATTTTTCTAGTTTTTTGAGGTTGAAGTTTAAGTTATTGATTTGAGATCTTTGTTGTTTTTTAATATAGGTGTTTACTGCTAAAAATTTCCCTCTGAGCACTGCTTTAAGTTCACTTGATATTTTTTGTATGTTGTGCTTTTCATTCATCTAAAAGTATTTTCTAGTTTCCCTTGTGTTTCTTCTTTGACCCATTGGTTATTTAAGACTGTACTGTTTAATTTCCACATATTCATGAATTTTCCAAATTTCTTTCTGTTAATGATTTCTAATTTTACCACATTGTGGTTAGAGAACATACTTTGTATGACTTCAGTTTTTTAAATTTATTGAGGCTTGTTTGATGACCTAACATATGGTCTGTCCTTGAGAATGTTTCATGCGAACCTGAGAAGAATGTGTATTTTGCAGTTGTTGGGTGAAATCTTCTGTAGATGTCTATTGTGTCTAATTGGCTTACAGTGTTCTGCAGGTCTTCTGTTTCGTTGTTCATCTGCCTGCTTGTTTTATCCTTTTTTTTTTTTTTTTTTTTTTTTGCGGTACGCGAGCCTCTCACTGCTGTGGCCTCTCCCGTTGCGGAGCACAGGCTCCGGACGCGCAGGCTCAGCGGCCATGGCTCATGGGCCCAGCCGCTCCACAGCATGTGGGATCTTCCCGGATCGGGGCACGAACCTGTGTCCCCTGCATCGGCAGGCGGACTCTCAACCACTGTGCCACCAGGGAAGCCCCTGTTTTATCCATTATTGAAAGTAGTATTGAAGTCTCTAAATATTATTGTCAAATTGTTCATTTCTCTTTTTATCCCTATGTATCCTTAATAAATCAGCCCTTTTATCATTATAAAATATCCTTCTTTGTCTCTAATAACTCTTTTTGTCTTCAAGTCTATTTTTTCTCATATTAGTATAGCCACTCCAGCTCTCTCTTTGTTATTGTTTGCATGGTATATATTTTTTTCATCCTTTTCCCTACACCTTTTTGAATTTAAAGTGTGTCTTTTGTAGATAGCATATAGTTGGATCATGTTTTTAAATCCATTCTACCAACCCCTGCCTTTCACTTGGAGTCTTTAATACATTTATATTCAATATAATTACTGATAAAGTAGGATTTATATCTGCCATTTTGCTACTTGTTTTCTGTGTATCTTATCTTTTTTCTGTTGTTTCGTTATTTCTTTGCAACTGTGTTACATAGATATTTTCTAGTATACTATTTAAATTCCCTTCTCATTTTTTACTATATATTTTTTGAATTATCTTCTTAATAGTTCCCCTAGGGATTACAGTTGTCATCTTAATTTTTAACAATCTAGTTTGGATTAATACCAATTTAATTTCAATGCCATACTCTGCTCTTATGTGGCTCCATTTCCTACCCCTTACTTTGCACTGTTATTGTCATACAAATTGCATCTTTATACACTGTGTGCCCATCAGCACAGGTTTATGATTATTAATTTATGCAATTGTATTTTAATCAGATGGAAGGAAAGAGTTGCAAAAAAACATTTATACTGTCTTTTATATTGACCCACGTAGTTATCTTTACTGGTGCTCTTTATTTCTTTGTATGGATTCGAATTACTGGCTAGGGTCCTTTCATCTCAGCCTGAAGCTCTGTCTTTATTATTTCTTGCAGGGCAGTTCTGCTAGCAATGAATTTTCTGTTTTTGTTTATCTGAGGTTGTCTTAATTTCTCTTTTAATTTTAAAGAATAGCTTTGCTGGATATAGGATTCTTGGTTGACAGTCTTTTTTCTTTCAACACTTTTTGTCATCCTACTGCCTTTTGGCCTTCATTTTTTTTGATGATAAATCAGCTCTTAGTCTTATTGGGATCCCTTGCATGTGCTGAATCACTTTTCTCTTGCTGCTTTTAAAATTCTGTCTTTTGATTTTGACAGTTTGGTGGTGATATGTCTAGTCAGTATCAGCAAGCTTATCCTTCTTGGAGTTTACTGAGTTTCTTGAATGTGGAGATGAATGTTTTTCATCAGATTTGGAAAATTTTTGGCTATTATTTCCTCAAATAATTTTTCTGCCTCTTTCTATCTCTCCTTTTTTTAAATTTTTTTACGGGATTGCTAGTATGCATATATTGGTATGTTTCATGGTGTTCCATAGGTCTCCAAGACTCTCTTCACTTTTTTAAAAAAAAATTAGTTAATTTATTTTTGGCCGTGTTGGGTCTTTGTTGCTGTGCGTAGGCTTTCTTTAGTTGCGGCAAGCAGGGGCTACTCTTCGTTGCCGTGCGCAGGCTTCTCATTGCGGTGGCTTCTCTTGCTGCCGAGCACGGGCTCTAGACGCATGGGCTTCAGTAGCTGTGGCACACGGGCTCAGCAGTGTGGCTCGTGGGCTTCAGAGTACAGGCTCAGCAGTTGTGGCACGCAGGCCCAGCTGCTCCACAGCATGTGAGATTCTCCTGGATCAGGGCTCGAACCCACATCCCCTGCACTGGCAGGTGGATTCCCAACCACTGTGCCACCAGGGAGTTCCCTCTCTTCACTTTTATTCATTCCTTTTTTTTTTCTTTCGTGAGTAGACTAGGTGATCTCAATTGGGCTATCTTTAGATTCAGTGATTATTTCTTCTGCCAGTTCAAATCTCCTCTTGAGCCCCTCTAGTGAATATTGCACTTCAGTTATAATTTTTAACTCCAGAATGTCTGTTTACTACTTTTTATAATATCTATCTCTTTATTGACATTCTCTATTCAGTGAGGCATTATTCTCATACCTTCCTTTGATTCCTTAGACATGATTTCCTTTAGTTCTTTGAACATATTTATAATAGCTGATTTAAAGTCTTGTAAGTTCAACATCTGGGCTTCCTTAGGAATGGTTTCTTTTGGTTGCTTTATCTGTGTGTGTGTTCCTATTTCTTTGTGTGTCTTATAAATTTTGTTGAGAGCTGAACATTTACATTGATAGAATGTAGCAACTCTGGAAATCAGATTCCTCCCCATTCCCAAGGGTTTCTTGTTTTTCCCGTTTATTTTTGTCGTCACTGTTTGTTTAGTGATGTTCTTGGGCTAGTTCTGTGAAGTCTGTATTTCTTGTTACGTGCAGCTACTGAAGTCTCTGCTTAGTTAACTTAGTGGTCAGCTAATGAGTGGACAGAAAGTTTCTTAAATTCTTGAGCCAGTATATCTCTCAGCTTTCTCTGAGGGACTCTGTGTGTGTGTGCTGGGATGTTTGCTTAATGCTCCTGCAGGCAGTTTACAACTCTGCCTTAGCCTTCACTTCTGCTTGAGAAGAGTCTCAAGGTCAGCCAAAGGTGAGAGATTAGGGCATTTTTAGGTCTTTGCTGGACATATGTACAACCATGCACATGAGCCTGGCCTAGTAGGTTCCAAGGAATATTGTGAAACTTTTCAAATCTCTCTGTGGACATCTCATATCTTTTCTTTAAGATTTGGGGTTAGATTAGGTCCAACTGGTCTTGCTGCCTTTGGTAGCTGTGATGTTAAATAATTGCTGCTGATTGCTTTCAATAAATGGTCTAAGGATAGGGTTTTCTCATAGAGCAAGTTAAGTCAGATAAAATAAAGACAAGACTTGGGAATGGAGCTTTACAGGCAGATTTCAGACACTGCTCTGGGGATGAGACTTTTGGGGAACTCCAAACCTGTTCTGCCTCTCCTTCCTACAGTGGTTGCTGCACTGATGGTTTTCACAGCTACTGTAGTTGTGCATCTGTTGGTTTTCAAGGCTACAGTGGAGCTGGGGAGGGGGAATGGGAATAGGACAAGTTAAAAAGGCACAAAATTTACAATTTTTACTGATATTCAGCTGTTTTTCTTGAATAGGTGCTCCTTGGAATGTTGCAAGCTTTTGTTAATTTTAAGGGTTTGGAAAAAGTTGATTTTGACTATTTTTGCCAGTGTTTTTATTGCTTTGATGGAGGAAGAGATTTTCAGAGGCCCTTCCTATAAAATTGTTTTGAGAGTACTTTTTAAACATAGGATGGGGAGAAGGTAATATTTCCTGAAACTAGTGACCTGAGGGGACTTTGAGGAAAGGTGAGCTGATTATTATTTTTTAATACAAATTATGTATTACTTGTATATTTTGTAATATATTTATAAAGATATATAATGTACATACATCATTTAATACAAATTATTGTGTTACCCAAAGACGATTATTTGGAATAAAATACAAATAAGATTGTATTCCAGATGGGATTTCCTTTAGAAGTTTAGATGCTTAGGGGAGTTGTACTGAATAGGAAAGTGAGAAGAAGTTCTCTCAGAAGTTCTCTTTTTCTCTTTCATTTTTCCATTTTAGGTGTACAGAGCCAATGGACCAGATGGAGCCATTGGCAGAGGCCAGAGAATCCACCTGCAGTTATGGGACACAGCAGGGCAGGAGAGGTATGAGATCTTCACTTACGTGCTCCTTACTGGAGGAAAGGGGAAAAACAGCTGTGCTCTTCACACAGTGACCTGAGCAGGAAAAGGCCAGCTGATTAGTTGATTTGCACCTGGATAAGACATGCTGCCAAATTAGCAGGAAATGTATCAGTCTGAGCTGATAATGGTGGCTTTATTTCATACAAGGTCAAAGGAAAAATGGATCCTTTTCAAAATGGACCCTTTTACTTATGGACTTTTTTCTTTTTCTCCCACCCTTTTTTTAGATCTGTATACTTTTCTCCATTTGCTTTTGCTGTTTACTCAACCACAAAGAAAGCTGTAGAATTGTATGCGTTATTCTTACCTGATTGTTGAAACCTAGTAGAAAATCTCATTGGAATTAATTTATATGGTCAGAGGTTGCATGACAAAAA
This sequence comes from Orcinus orca, assembly GCF_937001465.1. Taxonomy (NCBI): domain Eukaryota; kingdom Metazoa; phylum Chordata; class Mammalia; order Artiodactyla; family Delphinidae; genus Orcinus; species Orcinus orca. The sequence continues at coordinate 103,035,802 of NC_064560.1, forward strand.
TGTCACATGAAATCTTCATATGAAGTTTTTAAAAATTGTAGTATAGTTGATTTACGGTGTTGTGTTAATTTCTGCTGTATGGTAAAGTGATTCAGTTATACAAATATATACATTCTCTTTTATGTTCTTTTCCATTATGGTTTATCACAGGATATTGAATATAGTTCTCTGTGCTATATAATAGAACCTTGTTGTTTATAATAGTTTGCATCTGCTAATCCCAAACTCCCAATTCATCCCTTCCCCACCCCTCTCCCCGCTTGGCAACCACAAGTCTGTTTGAAGTTGCTTTTAGTTAGCTATAGCCATGTTATCTCTCACAATTTCCTTGAAGGATTTTGTTTGTTTAACTTTTTATCATGGGAAACTCCGAGTATATGCAGAAGTAGAGAGGAGAGTACAGTGAACTCAGGTACTAAGTCCCTGGTTTCAACAGCCATCAAGTTGTGGCCCATCGTATTTCACGTATATTCCTCACCTTTTCCCACCACCCCCACCGCCCAATTATTTTGAAGCAAATCCCAAATAGCAAATTATTTCATTCGTAACTATTTTGGTACGTATCTCTGAAAGATAAGTACTCTTTTTGTAAGAACATGGATTAGAAATAATTGAGAAAACTTAAAAGAGCAGATTAGATGACAGATTCGTACCAGTATTTTCTTCCCTGGAGCCTTTGCCTGTCAGTTGCAGGCTTTGCATAAAAGCAGAATAAGAGAAAACCTGCTACTAGAGCGGGAGAGAGAGGGGAGAGAGCAGGATAAATCCTTGGTGGCGAGAGTACCAAGAAAGGGGAGACTGAGGCGATACTATCCCCACCTTAAAGCCAAAGAAATGGTTCTCAGAGATAAGAGATTTCTTTAGAGACTGAACACTAAAAGGTCATGGAACACATTGTGATGTTCAATCAAGTCAAGCTTTCACAGGACAAAGAAGACAAACACAGCAAGCACCGTTGCTTTTGGCCTGTTTAACTCTTAACTGTACAATAAATTCTGGGCTGAGACCAAGGAATCACGAGCTAGTTCTTGTCATCCCTGTCCAGCAGGCTGGGTTTTTAAATCACACGGCCTATTAACACATAAACTTTTATCAGTCAGATAAATAACTGTAATGTACATGTTTGGAATAGCATCATCTAACTTATTTAAAATTTTTTAAAAGTTTACACAGATGGTCTTTATTTTAAAAGAAAATTGCACGTTTAACTTTGGATAATTGTTGGCATTTTCGAAAGTCTAGATTTGTTTTCACATATTCTTTCTTGCTCTAGATAACTACTTACTATATTTTGTATGCTATCCAATATCATTGATTATGTACATAATTTTACACTGTTGAAATTATCTATTAATGTAATACAGTAAATCTTGCACAAATAAGATGTATGCATGTATAATGTGCATATATAATGTGAAGTTACTAGAAACAGCGGCATGTTATTAAACATCTAACTTGTTTTTGATGAACTGTTGTAAGAGGCTGAGGGCACTGCTGGTGGCTTTATCTCTCAAGAGTGGGGCCATGGTTTAGGTGACCAATCTGCTTTATGTTCCCAGGTTCCGCAGCTTGACAACCGCATTCTTCAGAGATGCTATGGGGTTTCTTCTGCTTTTTGATCTGACAAATGAGCAAAGTTTCCTCAGTGTCAGAAACTGGATAAGTAAGTGTTAATAGTCTCCCTGCCTCTTGCTTCCCACTCCCTGCAATACAATCCCTTTTATATTCTTCTTCTTTTGTAAGTTGTTCTGTAAGAGCTCCCAGTGCTGTTTAAGATGCTGTTTAAAGGAGCAAGGCTCTTAGTTTAGGGGTGAAGATAACTGAAATACTCTGCTTTCCCTAGTCATGCTCACTTTCATTTGTTGAGTGCATCCTGCACTCTAGATACAAGGAGTGCTTTCTATGTAATCTCTTCATCAGTCTTTTCCACAAAGGGGACTCTCATCTGCATTTTATAGATGAGGAAATAGAAGCCTAGAGAAGTGCTATCAGGTATTTTACCATCCCAGGGTTTAAAACGTATATTACATTGACCCTTTTGAAAGCTTAATGGACCCTACCCCTGGCTCCATGCCTCTTCTGTATTTTGAGGCCCTTTCTACTTTTAGGGCCAGAGCATTTACCAGGAGGATCCCGTCATAGAAACCTCTAGAACTGCATTGGCCAGAGTGGTCCCCAGCAAAATATATATGAACCTGCATTTTGGCTCTTTGGAGACAGCCTAATCTCTTACATGATTGGTTATAGTAGCCATTTAAAATACTGCTACTTGACCAAATGTATCATTTTCTTGCCTTGCAAATGTACATTTTCCTCTGTTGGTTGTATTAGTGTTACCTTAGAGAATCTCTTGAGAGGGCTGTGATGTTAAATTCTTAACATCCAAATCTTTAAAGTGAAAACACTTATTTCGAAACACCCACTACTTAAGAATTTGGAGTTTTTGTATTATGAAAGGGTAATGGGCTGTGGTTTTTATAGTAGAAAACCTTATTTTAAAAAATGAGGGACCTCCCTGGTGGTGCAGTGGTTAAGAATCCGCCTGCCAATGCAGGTGACACAGGTTCACGCCCTGGTCCAGGAAGATCCCACATGCCGCGGAGCACCTAAGCCCTTGCACCGCAACTACTGAGCCCACATGCCACACTACTGAAGCCCGTGAGCCTAGAGCCCATGTTCCACAACAAAAGAAGCCACCGCAATGAGAAGCCTGTGCACCACAACGAAGAGTAACCCCCGCTCGCCGCAACTAGAGAAAGCCCGCGCGCAGCAACGAAGACCAAGCACAGCCAAAAATAAATAATTTTTAAAAATAAAAAAAAGAGTTTTTAAATAAGTAATTTATTAGTGCCTTGTGGTTTTCAAAGCATTTTCACATAGTTTGTGTCTGATCCCCACGTGCCGCCTGTGAGCAGATGCAGGGAGGTGGTGTGTCCTAATTTTAGGATGAAGATGCTGAGCCTCACAGAGTAACAGACTTGTCCAATGACATGGAGCTTATGGCTTTTGATTCAGTGGCCTTTTTTCCCCCTTGATTCAGTGGCCCTTTATGTTCTTTCTCAACTAAGTTGATCACTAAGAGTTGAAGAGCTATTTAATACTTTAAATATAGGTTCCCCAATTTAGTCATGTTTACTGGGCTTCACTTCGTTAAATGCCTGCCTGAGTCACACACCCTTACAATTGAAGGGTGGTGGCTATTTCTAATCTCTTATCCTCATTCCTTGCTCATCATTCTCGCCTCTGCATCATCGGAACAAATTCTGGGGCTTTCTTAAGTCAAGCACTTTAAAAGGATTGTTGTTAGAGATGGGCTCATAGAATCTTAGCATCGAAAGAGCATCAACCCACCTATTTTTCACTGGCAGAAACTGAAACCCTGGACAAGATAAATCTTGTCCATTTGGGCTTTATGGCTAGTTAGATGAAGAACAAAATCATGTGAAATTATGTGTATGTATGTATTATTTTATATTTTCCTTATAGTGTAAAAGAATTCTTTTTGCCCAGTTAGGTAAAGAAAACATGCATATTGGAGATTTCGCATCTTCAATGGAAAGTATTCTCCTCCCTCCAGCCCCGTTTTTAAAAAAATGGTATAAGGTTCAGTGTCAGAGGTGGTAATAGCAAATCTTAATTAGGAATAAAAATTTGTTAATTATCTATACATTTTATTTTTCCTCTTCCTGTTAGTATTTTGACTATTACAGGGATCATTCATTTCTTCTTTTTTTTGGTCAAATTAAAAAAAAAAAATATATATATATATATACACACTAATGGTGATAGAAGAACAGAGGCAGTGTTGCATTGAGCAGGTAGCTGAGTCCTGGGCACTGAAGGCCCAGGGGGAGAAAGCAAGTCTGCCCCCTCCCTTTGCTTCTCTAGAGCTGCATTGCAGTCCCTTCTCCCTTGACCCAAGATCTGTCCATGCCATCTTGGGCAAGGGGTAAGAGTCCCAAGGTGATCCCTGCTGAGTTTAGGAGACTGAATAGAGAGCTGTGTCCTCTGGGCCTGAATTTGAAATCTGAGAGCAATCAGATAGTTTTTATCACTCACCTGTCTTTCTGGAGCTTGTAGGAGGAGCCAGTCATGCCCACAGGCAGCGTGTTTTGTGGGGAAACTCTAAAGCAGCCTATATTTCTAAACTTTTCTTCTGTAGCCTCACATAAATGGGACAAGAGCCCAGCAGGTATATTTTTAACGTATTTTTGCCTTTATATTTTTATTCCTGTTATTCCCTCTGTCTGAAAAGCCCTCCTCACACCCACTCCCATTTCCTTAAAAAGTTGAGTTTTACTTTTTCTTTAAAATATAGCAAAATATGGCCTCCATGAAATTTTCTGTGATAACTTTGTTGGATTTAATTTTTTCTCTCCTCTTAACTCCTGTTACCTTTTGTACTACTTACAGGGTCCGTATCACATACCACCTCTAGTTGTAGTTATTTATGTATGTGCTTTTTTCCTTGGTGAGATTTTTTTAAAAGAATTAATCAATTTACTTAAAAATTTTTTTTTATTTGGCTGTGCCAGGTCTTAGTTGAGGCATGTAGGATCTTTAGTTGCAGCACGCGAACTCTTAGTTGCGGCATGTGGGATCTATTTTCCCTGACCAGGGATCGAACCCGGGCCCATTGCATTGGGAGCACAGAGTCTTTAGCCACTGGACCACCAGGGACGTCCCTAATTTACCTTTTTTTCTTTTGTGGCTGTGTTGTGTCCTCATTACTGCGCACGGGCTTTCTCTAGTTGCGGTGAGTGGGGGCTACTCTTCGTTGCAGTGCATGGGCTTCTCATTGCGGTGGCTTCTCTTGTTGCGGAGCACAGGCTCTAGGCACACAGGCTTCAGTAGTTGCAGCACGTGGGCCCCAGTACACGGGCTTCAGTAGTTACAGTGCCTGGGCTCAGTAGTTGTGGCACGTGGGCTCAGTAGTTGTGGCTCATGGGCTCTAGAGTGCAGGCGCAGTAGTTGTGGCACACAGGCTTAGTTGCTCCACAGCATGTGGGATCTTACTGGACCAGGGATCGAACCCACGGTAAGTAATTCACAGATTTTGTAGAAAAGTTGGGAAAAAAGAAAAATTATCAGTTATCGTACTTCCCAGACTCCTCAAAGTAAATACTATTAAACATTACTACTGGTACTACACAGCAGCTCTAAATTCTTTATTATATTAACTTAATGATTGTCAAGTGCAAGCATGCATCTAGATCCCCCCAGAGGGCTTGTTAAAACACAGATTCCAGGCCTGAAACCCAGCCTTCCTGATTCAGTAGATCTGGGGTGGTACCTGAGAATTTGCATTTCTAACAAGTTCCCAGGTGATGGTTAGGCTGCTGGTCCATGGACCTTACCTGAAGAGTTGCTGAATTAACTCATTTAATCCTCACCTAAACCCTATGAAGTAAGTACCGTCATTATCACCATTTACAGATGGGGAAACTGAGGCACAGAGTGGCCACATAACTTCCTCAAGGCCACACAGCTAGTAAATGGCAGAGCCAGGATTCAACCTTAGACACCCTGAGTCCTGAGTTCATGCTCATAACCATGATACTGAATAGACATGGTGTTAACAGAGCACAGAGTCTCTCTGGAGACCAGAAAGGTTTCACAGTAGAGGTAACTGAGAGGCAAGTCTTAAAGGAAGGGTTGGGATTCCCTGAAGGAAGGTTGTATTTGGGTATTCAAGGGTGTGGGGACAGCATGTGTAACAGCCTGGAGGAAAGAAAGGTCTCGGCTGTTGTTGGAAATGGTACACAGTTTGGTCTTGCCTGTATGGGTCTTGTTTCCCCTAACTGTCCCTTGAGGGCAAAGGTCAGTGCCCTGAATTCTACACCAAGTATCAGGCCTCCCTTATTGCTCAGTAAATACTTGCCGATTTGACTTTCTCCTGATAAGATATAGCGAACATGACTTTATAATGAGGAACTAAAATGTCAACACTTTTCTGGTTAACCATGATAAAGAATAAATTAAGCCACACATTTCTGACGATATCTTATTGTGCAAGTTTAGGTTGCTTTCATTTCATTGTGGAGTGTGATGAGGAAGAAATAAGACTTTATTTTCCTTCTTTGGGAGATTAAGCTCTTTAGCTTAGTTGGATTTCCCTTGATTTAACTGCTATTAAAAATTATTGCCTATTTACAGATTTTCAGGTGAAAAGAAATAGCAGCTATGGAGTAAGAATTGTAGTCTCCTGCTTCTTGGTTCTGGTGACAGAATCATTTACTACTTATTCTGGGTTTTCTATCTTCATTTGATCCTATATTTTGTTTGTTTTAGATAAATTGATTCTGCCTTAGGATAATAGGAAAATGTGAAAAACATTTCAGATGGAAATAGGTTAGTTTATAGAAAGACAATTTGTTTTAAAATGTCATTGCTATGGAGAGAAAATATATGAAAAACAGAGCTTTAAGATTAGCCATAAGCACTAGTAAATCCTCCAAGTGTTTTTTTTTTTCAAGTGGCCTTCATAAGAAAGACAGCTATGTTGTATGTGTATGCGTGTGTGTGTGTGTGTGTGTGTGTGTGTGTGTGTGTGTGTACATAACTTTTGGAGAGAGAACAAATTCTCCCATTCCTCTCCGATATAAATAAGCTGGGGTATGTGCATAAGGGTAGGATTAGTTTTACATCTCTGCCCCATCCATTTAGTTTTATAGCTTAGGGTCTTGGTGCTTTGAAAGAATTATATCAGTTCCTTATATCTGTATATCCATTTACAGTTTCAAAACACTTTTGCATGTATTCTCCACTGATCATAGACTTACATTACTTACCTATAATAAATTTTCTTATATTAATAGGTCAGCTACAAATGCATGCATATTGTGAAAACCCAGATATAGTGTTATGTGGAAATAAGAGTGATCTGGAAGACCAAAGAGTAGTAAAAGAGGAAGAAGCCAGAGGACTTGCAGAGAAGTATGGGTGAGTATTTTTGTGGAGGAATCTACAGGGCAAGTTTCCAATGCAAACATTTGCATATGAATGGATAACAAAAAGGGCAAAAGCAAAAAATTGAAACACTCAGATGTAGCCCTTGGGGGGAGGTGTCAAATACCTACTTTGCTTATTAATATTATATGATATGGGAACCATAGCAACAGCAGTGGGCGAGGGCCCTCATTCAGTGCTTCAGTACCGTTTTTCTCAGTCTCTTGGTGTTTGAAGAAAGACAGCTTTGAGGTCAAATGCCCTAACTATGTAAGGCCTCCTTTCCAAGATGCAGGTAAGAGACACCCAGGATAAGGAAATTCTCTATATTCAGCGAGGAAATTTCAAAGCCAGTTCCTATGCTGCTGTAGAGAGCTCCCGCAGACAAGAAGGCCTTATTGGCTTTGGAATACCTGTGCTGGGAGAGGACTGTGAAGATCCCCTTTGGTTTAAGCTGTGTTTTTGTGCTGGAGAATCAACTAAATACTGTCTTCCTCCTTTAGCTCAGGGAATAGGTTCGTAGTAGCAGCAGCATTAACTGGACATGAGAGAAGGGGTCAGCTGCTGCTAATTAAGGTGTCTGGGGCACGTCTACAAAACAATTTGTGCTTTACTTTCTTTCTGCCTCTAATATAATACGAATGCAAATGTGTATGTATTAATTACCCTTAATATAAGTGGGAGGCAGCAAGTAGGGTAGAGAAGGGGGGGGGAGAGAGAGAGAGAGAGAGAGAGATGGTGTGGGGTGTCAGTAGGCTGTGTGTAGGGGCGTTACCACGCTGGCGGCCTCTGTTAGGCAGGCCCGAGGAGGCCCTTTCCCTTTTCTTTGTGTGACCCCTGCTTTGTTCTTCCTTGGGCTGATTGAGTTCGGAAAGCACTCAACAATGGGGTTCAAACCGGGGGTGGGGGGGAGTGGAAGGCCCGGTGGGAAGGAGCCAGAGTTTGGAGAGCTTTGAACACCAGGTAAGAAGAGTGGACTTGATGTCCCGGGACACAGGAAGTTGCCGAAAGCCTTCAAACGTGGAGGGCTGTTATGAGTACTTTCCCAGGTCAGTCTGGGGATGACGAGTGGGGTGAAGTGGAGAGCTGTCGGGCAGCCTTTGTAAAGTGTTGCTTTGTGTCTGACTCTGGAGCCCACAGGGCAGGCAGTCAGAGGGGAAGATGGATTTGAAGTGGCGGAGAGCCAGAACCAGCTGGGACCCGTAATGATGGACTGACACTTGTATCAGTTCTTATGGCTTCTGACCTGGATGGTGTGGGTGTCCTACAGAAGCCAAGACCCTTTGCCACAGAGCTAAACACACACACACACCTGGCCCAGGAGTTGGAGAAGCTGAAGGAGGATCTAGGGGAAGGTGGAAAGGGGGCAGGTCTGGTCACTGGTCTGTGCCAACGAGATGAGCTAGTGGAGAAGCGTCGATGTATGAGCAGAATGGCTGCTCCTTCACTTCCGCCCTCTGCATCCCCCCCGCTGCATCTCTCTGTGGTCCACCCTGACTGGGAAGGGAATTCTGGGAAGTGTTGTTCAATCTAGCCAAGCTGACAGATTGCAAAGCCACCACAGGTAGGGAGTGGGGGCCGGGCACTGGTATCTTTTAAAAGCTCTCCATGTGATTTTTGTGAGCAGAGGTTGAGAACCTCTGACGGAGGTGATTCTGAAATGGAGGCTGACAGAGCCCTGCAGGCGATTCTGATCCCCTGATATGTCCCCTCCTCTCATGAGAGGCACTTTGTGTAAAGTCGTGGAAGGAAAGAGGGAGGGATCAAATATCATGGAGGATTCTGAAGTGTTGAAGCTGGGCGCTGTGTTGCAAGGGGGTGAGGAGGAAGTAAGTGATGAAGCAACGGAAACTGTGGACCATGCTTTTGAGAAGTGTGTTTGCAAAGACCAAAAAAAAAAAAAAAAAATAGGGCAGCTAGGGGAGTTAGCTGGATCAAAGAAGCACATTGTCAAGCTTTGTGGGGGAGTCTGGATTGATTTCTTACCCCTCTGGCCTTCTTCAGCCCTTTGCTTGTTTCCTCTGGGCAGGTTCTTAGGATCCCATCTCCTGCCTGGTATGAAAGAGCCTGGCATTGCTTTCTGACTATATGGGGGCTCTGGGGATAACAGGGATTGTCTTCCCTCTGTGCCCAGGTTGGAAGATCTGGGGAGTATTTCATAAGAGGGACTCAATGTAAAGTTTCTGAGCTGAGTTAAAATAAGGAGAGGAGAGATTAGCAGATAGGATAATCGAAATTATTGAAGAATGGACAGGGGTGGAAACGGACATCCCTCAGGATTTAGGAAGCATAAAATAGAGTTCTGTAGGCTGTTTGGCAGAGGAAGGTGTAAAGGGGAAATTTGGTTCACATGCGCTTCACAAATTTGAACATATAAGTTTAATGATTATTTTCACAGAAATCTTTTTTTCATTTTTAATAATCGTAATATTTTCATTGGTTGCACATGCACTAGAGGACTATGTTGGTTAGTCCATCTATGTGCTAACACTCAGAAAACAGTAGTTTACGGCATATCTTCATATCTTTTGTATGTTGTCTGATAAATTTGCATTTTTTGTTACTATCGTATTGCCTTCTCTCCTCAGTTCATAAAAATGGGTCATTGGTTCACAGGTGGTTCTCTGAAATATACATGCATTTGGAGAGTGAAAGACTATGTCTCAGAAAAACTTTGCAAACCTAATAAAAACATGTTACAGTGCAAATATGGAACATAAATCTGTGTCTGCTGGGACAAGTAAATCTGAGAATGAGGGCTTCATGCAGCAGCCCAAAATAGAAAGGGTGAATTGGATGCATGATGATGAATATTCAAAAAATTAGTTTTAGTAGACTAAGAATCCCTTCACCCCTAGTTACTTTTTTTTTTTTTTTTTTTTTTTTTTTTTGCTATAAAACGTGGTTAAATTGTAATGTGAAGCTCTTAGGTCACTTCCTAACACAACAAAGCGATGTGCCCCGTAAAGCAGTCGAGTTTTTTAGAACAACTACAAAATAATGCTTTCTAGTATGTAATATTGAATAATATTGTCAATGAAATCGGAGAAGAGAGCAAAACAGAGGGTTATTCAAATTTGTAGTTCTGCCAGTCAAAACTATTATAGTTCACACTGTTGCTGAAATGCTTTTAAAAATAGCTACAAAGTCAGTGACAAATATATTAAAAGAGAAAGCAGAATGCAACATTGACAACATTCATCTTTTAGATGATACCGTTGAATCTCAGACTTTAGTGTGCTCCAGCTTCACCTGAACGCTGTCCCACTGAGTTTCTCATTTAGTACGTCTGGGATGAAGCCCCACATTTTACATTTCTAGCTGATTCCTAGGTGCTGCTGCTGTTAGTGATTGAGGATAACACTTTGAGACCCACCTGTGTAGATGTCAAGTTACTATGAGCTGTGCATGCTGGCAGATATTTTCCTTGACAGCAGAGGTGGACAAAATCATTATGCACAGAATATGAAGCAGGTGTGTACTTGTGCCATGCTTGGAGAAGGGAAATGTGCTCAAGGACTTAACATCGGAAAATCCATGCTAAATCCAGGAGGATTTTTTCTCTTGCACAGTTAATGACATCAGCTTTGATACAGACTGGGCAGGGACACTGGGATTGGTACCAAAGGAGCACCAGCCACAACTGGGTGGGAAAGGACTTTATTGTGAGTGAAAATGGTTGCATCTAAGCATCCTTCTACCCTCTTTATTCACAGAAGATAGTTGGTGGTCAATATAAGCCTTTTGTTTTTGATTCAGGGTCGAGGGAAATAGAGAACATTATGAATATGATGAAAGTATGATAATTGAAAGTATGTATTTCACATGTGCTGTGCAAAGAGTCAGCAAATTTTTAAAAAATGAGATATAATTGATATATAACATTGTATTAGTTTTAGGTATACAACTTAATGATTTGATTTATGTATATATTGTGATATGATCACCACAGTAAGTTTAGTTAACATCCATCACCACATGTAGTTACAATTTTATTTTCCTTTTTTTTTTTTTCTGGCCACACCTGGTAGCGTGTGGGACCTTAGTTCCCAGACCAGGGGTGGAACCCGTGCCCCCTGCAGTGGAAGTGCAGAGTCTTAACCACAGGACCACCAGGAAAGTCCCATGTAGTTACAGTTTTTTTTTCTTGTGATGAGAGCTTTTAAGATCTATTCTTAGGGGCAGCAAATATAAGACAACTTTGTTCCCCCACTGGAGACTGCTGGCTAGTGATGAGAAGGGTGCTCAAGAGTTTCTTGAATGAAAGATGTGTTAAAAACATTGATTTACAACATTAGTAATATGAGTACAGACCATTTCTGGGATTTCAAGTGGCTTAGCTCAGCATACTGCTGTCAGTGTCTTATCTAGTCTGAACTAGATGAAATGTATGAATAGCTTGATCTCTAATAGTTTTTTATTCTTTGAAAATTTGTGGACATCTGACCCTTATTCAAGAAATAAATTAATGCCCTATCATTGGGCACATTTTAAAACCACACACATAAGCTGCAACTAAACAGATAAGGCTGATTTCCAGAGCCCCAAAGACTCAGTAGAGGACCTGAATTTCATTTGGGCACAGTCTCCCAGGCTGAAACAGTTTATACCCTCACTGTTTCCTGTAAATGCTTGTTCGTTTACCAGCCAACAGGCCATGAAGAGCAGTGAGACTTGCTTCTTACCTTAGTGAAAAATATCTTCATAATTTCTGGATCCACACGTGAGCCAAATATCTAGAACCATTGGACAGAATCACCAAATACACTTGCTTTCATTCCTGGGATCTAAGATCTTCTAGTGTTGTAGAAATAAGTCATGGAAAAGAAAACATCTAAAAATGTGGGTCCTAACCTATGACATGAGCTGGATATAGGTGTCTCGGTGAAAAGCTGCAAATGATAAGGCCCACCCTAATTTTCGTTTTGCGCATTATTTTTTAATTTAGAAATTTGTGATTTATCAATTTATTAAAAGCACATCAAAATTTGTATTCTGCATGTGTTCCAAAAGGTCATTAAGTGCTCGTTTACAGATTGATATCAATTAGCTGCACATGATTTTTTTCAAATGTTTGGTGGTACTGCTCCCTAGTCATGCTGCTCTAGCACCACCATGTGGCGAGAAGGAACAACACACCTGTCTCCATGCTTAAAAGGGGGACAATTGATCCTCTTGAATTTAAGCTAAGATTACTAAATTTTTGCCTAGAAAGTTTTAGGAAAAGCAGAATATTATTTTTAGAGGAGAAGAGAACCCCATTAGATGAACACTGATTGAGCACTTGCGGATGCTAGGCTTGTGTTAAGCCCTTTACGTATATTATCTTATTGCATCCTTATCAAGACCCCATGAAGCACTGTTAACACCTCTTTACAGACGCGGAGAACTGTTCAGTTAAAGTAGCCCGAATGCCTTCTAAAAGTGAGCATCAGGAAGATATGGACATAAAAATATGACTGACTCCATCCACTAGACTTCCTATGCCCTTAGGACAAGCTGAGCAAGTCCAATTTTCAAATGTGAGCACAAGGCACATTTCTGTGTCTGGGGCATCATTTTATGCTGGAACAGAAGTCTTAATTCAGGGTCTTTGATGTGCATCTCATCTAGTTTGCTTTTTGTCTGGCAGCTCAAAGAACTGAGAGTAGAGAGGAGTGATCTCTAGCACTCATTTATTCCTATAGAAACAAAAACCGTGTTGCCCCAATTGCTCAGAAGACTCTGAATAATTAGTCAAAAGATTTTAAGGCTGTTAACCTGACTCCTGGTCACATCACGTGAAGATTCACAAATGGCCAGTAAATATATTTTTAGTTTGTTACTAGAATTTGAATTATAACTCTAAACTATATCTCATTAATACTGTACCTATTTTAATATGAGTGACTTAAAAATGTACACCTTCACTCATATACCCTGAAATTATACCAATTAAATATTTGCTGAAGTTAGTAAATAGAGAATAGCTCATAGTTCTGCTAGAGGCACCAGTCATTTATACTTCAGTATTGATCAGTAAAGTAAGATCCATTTTCTCTCAGCATTTAGTGATGATCACTTGGGGGCAGTAAGGAACCTCTTATGGTTTGACAGGGACTGGAGGGAGACAAATGCTTTGAAGCATGAAACATTTTGGCTAGGACAGATCTGAGTGAACCATCTCTGACGTAGGGAAGCATGGTTCAGTTTACCAGAATTTAGGGCAGGATTGTATATCAGCTACATTGTGGATTAAATCAGTGCTTATGGGCTAGTCTGGAAATTTAATGTTTATAATCTTGCTGAGGTCTCTTGGAGCTATGATTTTCCATGATTCAGTGACATTGTTTCTATGTGTCCTAAGATTTAAACAACAAAATTAAAAACAAACTTTTGTAACCTAACCCATTACTGCGTTGGAAATAAGGAATGTTTGTCAATGACACATTTGTCAAAAATTACGCATTTCTAAGTGCTTGAAATGTTAACTCATTTAATCCTTAATAGGAAGATACTGATATTATCTAGTTTTATGGATAAGGCAACTGAGGCACAGATGTTAATAGCTTGCCAGGGCTACACAGTCGGTAAGGAGTCGTACTAGGATTTGAATCCCGGCAGGCAGGCTCCAGAGGTTATGGCTCTTAACTATTCTCCAAACTGTCTGTAACTTCCATGCATAGGTTTTATTATTTTTGTTTTTGTTTTGTTTTTTTGTGTTTTTTTTGCGGTACGCGGGCCTCTCACTGTTGTGGCCCCTCCCGTTGCGGAGCACAGGCTCTGGATGCGCAGGCTCAGCGGCCTTGGCTCACGGGCCCAGCCGCTCTGCGGCATGTGGGACATTCCCGGACCGGGGCACGAACCCGTGTCCCCTGCATCGGCAGGCGGACTCTCAACCACTGCGCCACCAGGGAAGCCCGGTTTTATTATTTTTTAAAAAGTATTTTCAACTGTTCTTTCTCATTTATGCCTTAAAAATTATTGTGAGGTAATTACCAGGAGCTGAGATGGAAGAAACTATGGAAAATAGAAATAGCTTAATGGAGATCCTGTTGGGGAATTCATTGAGGCTGAGGACTCTATAGCTGGAAGGATATTCTTAATTGACTTTGAGGAAATTTTAAAAGTAAGATGTACACTATTATGACTAGTATTTACAAGAAAGTTTACTGCTCAACTACTTTTTTATTTTTGTATTTCCAATTTCAGCCCATTATTCTCTGAGGGAGAGATGAGTTTTTCAGTTGCTTTTCCATTAAACAATAGCTTTCTGAATGGTGATAGAATGATCAAGCCTTCTCCTTAAGTATAAGAAATGTTCTGCAGATATTAAATGATTCTTCATGTGTATAATTGAGAAAGAGCACGATGGAGAAAACCTAAGTATTTAAATTTTGAGAATTCTTAATCTAAAATGCAGCTCATGTAAAAATGGCAGCATTACAAAGTGTCCCCAGGACTTAGCTCAATCACATAGGTACTTGATAAATAAGTATTTATTCAGTCCCCACAAAGAATGTCTTCTTCAAACTTGGTAAAGAAATACTGCATGTAACCAGGGGGATGGGAAAGATGTATTACCTTCATTTTGTGGCTAAGGCACCAGATGAAGAGGTAGGGAAAAAAAACTGACAGTAACCAAAGAGATACCCAGGCAAGAGGTTTAAAAACTACTGAGATGATGTAATTTGCCCAGTGGACCCTTCTCTGATTAAGATATTTTAGAGCCAGCATATGAAGGGCTATGAACATGGTCATGGTAGAATCAGTGGAGCAACCATGTCCTTCAGAACTCACAGATAGGTAGATAAATCCTCAAATGAAGTGATGGTTCCTCAACCGGCTTTTAAGAGCTATACTCAAACAGGAGAGGATTGTAGAGTCCAGTTGCAAGGCCTGCTACCTCCCATAGGAAGCGAGCAGATAATAAGGCAACATCTTGAGGAAATCATAATGGACAAATAGCCTTCCATCCCTACACATGTGCCCCTAATGTGCTTCTTGGTGACACAGGAAGCAGAACAGTTGTGAAAAGATCTGTAAAAGTAGTAAGAAGGTTAAAACAAATCTGGAAACGCTCTCCTGTGGAAGCTGCTCCTAGCCAGGAAATGAAAGAATAACCAAAGTTGTAATCAGAGTCATTGATGTAGTGTTAACATGCTATGAGAAGACAGGAAAACAAAGACATTCTTCAGGAAAAGTATTGTAATAGAGTTGGATGTTAAAGTCTCTATAAATGTAAGGAGTATTTTACTGAATTCAATTGCAGGGCTCCCAGAGGTGCTAAAACAACTTTCTTTTGTAGATTTTACATCTAAGAGCATTTTTGGTCAGATTCCTTACTAAGTGGTGGGAATGAAATCAACAGTTTGAAGAAAATACAATTTTATCACTATTTTCATGACTTTATTAAGAAGGAGGAAGAACTTGGCAGGTGATTGATTAATCCCCTTGCAAAGACTGACTCTAAGTATGAAAGGTGACCACCATGACAAGACTGACGTCTTAAGAATATGTGAAAAGTAGCCTTACAGTTTTGAAATGATGCTTTGTGAGTTACTAAAAAATTACACCTAACCTCGGGTCCTGGGATAACAAAACAAACATGCTTAAGATCGATAATACCTGAGGAACTCTGAAGTGCTGTGGAATTCAGAATGTCTTCAAGTGTGTGGTCCAGGAATACAGCCTGGAGCTGACAAGTGGCAAAGCCTTTGACAAATACAGCCAGGGACCTCTGAAGTCTCTCTTATATCAGCTTTTTTTTTCCCCCCCTGTATGTATCAAGTGAAACAGAGTTTTCTGTTTTGGAAATCCTCATGCAAGTATGCATATTTGGAACCAGTGGAGCCTATAGTTTAAGTTGGTTACACTAGAATCAAACCGCTGTGGATTAAAATCCTGGCTTCGCTACTTTCTAGCATAATGAAATTGGGCACGTTGCTTTATCTTTCTGAGCTGCAGTTTAATCATCTGTTTAATGGGAGTAAACACTTCCAGAAGTTTTACGTCTGTTAGGAATTCAGTGTCAATTATTTTTTCACTTTTTAATGTGGCCTGTGTGGCAAAATGCTTTTGTTGTCTTGTATATTTGTATTCTTCCAATTTTTTAAGTTGAATTATCAAGAGCAAAAAGGTCACTGTCCTTTCCCTCCACATGTTGTTACCCGAGTTGTCACTGTCTTCCAGAATCCCCTACTTTGAAACTAGCGCTGCCAATGGGACAAACATAAACCAAGCGATTGAGATGCTCCTGGACCTGATAATGAAGCGAATGGAACGGTGTGTGGACAAGTCCTGGATTCCCGAAGGCGTGGTGCGATCCAACGGTCACACCTCTGCAGATCAGTTGAATGAAGAAAAGGAAAAGGGGTCATGTGGCTGTTGAAGAGTCCAGCGAGCTGCACAGTAGTTCAGGTGGCCCATGTCTGTGACCTTCTCTACGGTGATACACGCACGGCACAGGGAGAAATTAACGGGCATTGTGTACAAACTGCTTCTCACCATCCCAGTTAGACCTATCAGTAGAGCATCCAGTTTTAAAATTACTTTGCTGCAGCTTTGTAAATATTTCTTTAAGATTCAGCCTGAGAGTTAGGAGAAATATTTCACATAGCCCAAAGTGCCTTATAAAACCTTAGCCCATGGCAGTAGATCATTTAAGTAGTCAGGATTTTGTAGCCACAGAACAGTGCATTTATTATGTAGAATGACTGAAGATACTGTCACCTGCCTTACCATAGATAGGCCTGGAGTCTCACATTCAAGATCTTAGACGTAATATCAGTGTTTAATCCAAATTTGAAGATCCTTACTTGCACCCAAGGGACCTTCTAAAATGCCATCTAAACCATTTGAATGTTAAATAAGAATATACACAAATGATGCTTCAATGTCTTTGAGTATTAATTTATGTAACCATTCTGTTTAAAATGAAATAGGGCAAATTATTGCCCATATCTACAGACCTTGGATAAACTGGATCAAGAAATTGTATGCTCATTGTGACTGTTGCTGGTGGGAAAGGGCTTGGGGGTGAGGCCTGGGGGGGCTTAATGTTGTATAAGCAGCTGAAGGGGGACTTCTGGCTCCCTGCTAGATTCCCGTTGCTCTGAAGGGTTGATTGAAGGGCCAGGGAGCTAGATTTTTATGGCTTTCATTCACTGTGATCTGTGCATTTATACGTGGCCTATGTGCTGACCCCATCTGAACATAGCTGGTGCTTATGCCGAAGTTAGTTGTGATAAGTAAACATTTAGCTTCTTTTTCTTCATATTTATAATGTTGGTCTGGCATCCTCAGGCTGCAGTTTCAATTAGCTTGTGAACGACTCATCTTGTTTTCACCCTCAGTCTCTATATTGTTGATCTTTGCAACTTGTTTTGTTTTTACATTGGTGGAATTGAAGGAATTATCTTACAATTACATAAAATATCTGTTTACTATTTGGTGGAAGATGGATGTTTGTGTTTAAGCAGTTACATTTGTACTCTAGCTCAGCATAAGAAAAGTGGAGGGTTCTGTAGCCTGTAGTTTTCCTTGAGATCACGGGCATTTACTGTACTTGTTGGGTCTTTCCAAGGTCATGTACTCTTCCACATTGCCAAAGTGTCTTTTTAGCAAATTAAAGGCGGTTTCAAAATATGCTTCATGGCAGTTGCTTACAAAAATCAAAGGGGAAAATTCTTATTTATTAAAGTAGTTTAAGTAAAGTAGATTAAAATTTCCCAAGAGCTTAATGGCTATTTAGGAAGAAACACCCACCACTCATTATAATTTAAATAAAGAATAAAAATGAATGTATTTTGTGGTGGCAAATGTTTGGCATAACAGTAATTAGAAAAATACACCTATGATAGAAAGTAATTACCTTTATGATGATTTTCAAACGGCTTTTTGTTGAGCATCTGTCCTAGTTTTTTTTTTTGCCATTGCCCTCCCACCATCCCCTTAAGAAACTTAGCTGTGTTTACTAAGATCTTGTATATTTCTATCCGTGAAATGAGGACCTTTTTAAATACTAAGGATTCATTGAGTCCTATGCATTTGAATTGTGTATCCTGGTGAGAAAAAGATCCAGACATTTCAAGGGCAGGGTCATCCTCACAGGCAGTGCCTTCTAAAGTTGCCATAAGGCTTACGTGGAGTAAATGATAATTTTATAGCTACACATCAGGGAACATTTTATATGATTCATTTGTATAGTTAAAAGGAAGACAATATCAGTATGTTCCAACCTATTTAGGAACCAACTGAGAAGTTAGCTACAGATTCCATCGGCCTTAAACATAATACACAATTAAACATATACATGATATTGGCACATGCAAGAGCCATCTTTAATTATTGATGTAAATAACCTGTATTCTCTTTGGAAAGCATTTGTTTAAATTTATATTGAAGTACCAATATAAATTTTTGTGTGCGTCCATGTATTTTCCTATTGACAGGCTTCTGTAAAAGTGAAGTGTATCTTCAGTGAACTGTGTGCCAATTAAGCTTATAATAAAAAAGTGGTTTAATCTGTCAGGTTTGGATGTGAACATAACTTCATTTCCCATCACGATAAAGTTTCAACCAGAAGTCATAATGCTACAGGAAACCACATTCAGAGACACAAATTCCATGAGGTGCGTGATGAGGGACCAGCCAAGACAACATATTCTGGAGCAGATAATTCAAATATGTTATCCTCGAACATTTATGGAGCATCTGCAGTGCAGGAAATGTTGTACTAGCTGTCCTCAGGTGAACAAAGCAAGGATGGTAAGGGCGTGAACTAAGACTGGGACTGAGAGATGGGTGCAAGAGGCATTGGGAGTGGTGTGGTACTTGACTGGATGAGGAGGGAATATGTGGGGAAATGGACACTCTTACCTTATTTCCTACCACCACTGTTCACCCCACTTACTCCTCCACAGGCATACGGGCCTCCCTGGAGCGGCCAAGTATGTTCCTGCCTCAGGAATATTTGCTGTTCCCTCTACCTGGAACGCTAGTCTTCCATATATCTGCATGGCTCCCTCTCCCATCCGTTAAGACAGTTCAAATGTCACGTTGTCCAAAAGGACTTTACTGATCACCTTATAAAATAGCAGTCGGGCTTCCCTGGTGGCGCAGTGGTTGAGAGTCCGCCTGCCGATGCAGGGGACAAGGGTTCGTGCCCCGGTCCGGGAAGATCCCACGTGCCGCGGAGCGGCTAGGCCCTTGAGCCATGGCCGCTGAGCCTGCGCGTCCGGAGCCTATGCTCCGCAACGGGAGAGGCCGCAACAGCGAGAGGCCCGCGTACCGCAATAAAATAAAATAAAATATCAGTCACTCCCCCTCATGGCCCCAACCAGATTGTCACCTGCTGCCTTGTTATCCTGCTCTGTTTTTGTACATGTCACTTATTACCACTCAATATATTTGTATGTTTGTCTCCATCCACTAAGATATAAGCTCCATGAGGACAGGGACTTGGGAAGTTTTCTTCAAAATTGTGTTGCCACTACCTGGAAAAGGCCTGGTATACAGTAGGTACTCAAATGGTTATTGGTGGACTGAATAAAGGACTTAAGATGCAGCAGGGTCAAGTGAAAGAGTTTTCAAAACAGGAGTCACTATTAATGTTCAAAGACAGGAATAGAATTTGAAAGTAACCACTTCAAAAATGTTTAGAAATGCTCTCATATAATAAATCCATATTGGTTTATTATGAGAAATTAGGAAATCTGAGAAGTATATTCTGGTGTTTTGAAGTTGATGTCAAGATAGCTAATAATCTATTGAAGAAATGTTCAATGAGGACTTTTTGGCCGCTCCACGTTGCATGCAGGATCTCAGTTTCCTGACCAGGGATCGGAACGCGTGCTCCCACAGTGGAAACACAGAGTCCTAACCACTGTACCGCCAGGGAATTCCCAATAAGGAGTTGTTTTTTGTTTTTTGTTTTTTTTTAAATGTTCTTACTCAACCCTCTGATCCGAGCCTTCTCTTTATTTATTATTATTATTATTTTTTGCGGTACATGGGCCTCTCACTGTTGTGGCCTCTCCCGTTGCGGAGCACAGGCTCCGGACGCGCAGGCTCAGCGGCCATGGCTCACGGGCCCAGCCGCTCCGCGGCACGTGGGATCCTCCCGGACCGGGGCACGAACCCGCGCCCCCCGCATCGGCAGGCGGACTCTCAACCACTGCGCCACCAGGGAAGCCCCAGTTTTTTTTTTTTTTTTTTTTTAATTGAACTGTTGTTGATTTACAATATGTGTTAGCAAAGTAATTCTTTGCTAACATTATGCATACATTATATATGTATATGTATAATATACATATGTATATTCTTTTTCAGATTCTCTTCCATTAGAGGTTATTACAAGATATTGAATATAGTTCCCCGTGCTATATAGTCGGTCGTCGTTGTTTATTTTATATATAGTAGTGTGTATCTGTTAATCACATACTCCTAATTTATTCCTCCTCCCTCCTTTCCCCTTTGGTAACCATAAGTTTGTTTTCTATGTCTGTGAGTCTGTTTCTGTTTTACAAATAAGTTCACTTGTGTTATTGTTTAGATTCCATATTTAAGTCATATAGTATTTGTCTGCCTGGCTTACTTCCCTTAGTATGATAATCTCTAGGTCCATCCATGTTGCCGCAAATGGCATTATTTCTTTCTTTTTTATGGCTGAGTAATATTCTATCGTATATACATTACCACATCTTCTTTATCCATTTATCTGTCAGTGGAGACTTAGGTTGCTTCCATGTCTTGGCTACTGTAAATAGTGCTGCAATGAACAGTGGAGTGCAAGTATCTTTTCGAATTAGAGTTTTTGTCTTTTCTGGATATATGCCCAGGAGTGGGATTGCTGGGTCATATGGTAGCTCTATTTTTAGTTTTTAAGGAACCTCCATACTGTTCTCCATAGTGGCTGCACTAATTTACATTCCCACCAACAGTGTAGGAGGGTTCTTTTTTTCTCCACACCCTCTCCAGCATTTGTTATTTGTAGACTTTTTGATGATGGCCATTCTGACTGGTGTGAGGTGATAACTCATTGTAGTTCTGATTTTCACTTCTCTAATAATTAGTGATGTTGAGCATCTTTTATGTGCCTGTTGGCTATCTATATGTCTTCTTTAGATAAATGTCTCTTCTGATCTTCTGCCCATTTTTTTTTTTTTTTTTTTTTTTGCGATATGCAGGCCTCTCACTGTTGTGGCCTCTCCCGTTGCAGAGCACAGGCTCCAGACGCGCAGGCTCAGCGGCCATGGCTCACGGGCCTAGCCGCCCCGTGGCATGTGGGATCTTCCCGGACCGGGGCACGAACCCGTGTCCCCTGCATCGGCAGGCGGACTCTTAAACACTGCGCCACCAGGGAAGCCCCTGCCCATTTTTGAATTGGGTTGTTTGGGTTTTTTGATATTGAGTTGTAGGAGCTGTCTGTATATTTTAGAAATTAATCCCTTGTTGGTCACATCATTTACAAATATTTTCTCCCATTCTGTAGATTGTCTTTTCATTTTGTTTATGGTTCCCTTTGCTGTGCAAAAGCCTGTAAGTTTGATTAGGTCCCATTTGTTTATTTTTGCACACTAAAGAATGTTTTGCTTGGCTTTTTATAAGCTGGAAAACTCTATATGGTATTTCCAGGTCTTCTATTTTTGGCAATATGGGTGAGTATAGAACTGGAAAACTCTCCCAATATAAAACACTTGATAATGCTGGATAAATTATAATGAACATTTTTTTTAATGAACTCTTGATCTCTTAAGAAAGTAAGGGAAATACCCTGAGACCATCCCTCTTTTTCCACAAAACAGACAACAGCAGCAACATCAGCAACAACAATGGCAGCAACAGAGGGAACTTACAACAAACTGATACTGAGTGTAGTTTGCTTTTGGTTTGGTTTTTTCCAGCATCAGTAATCTAGGTGCTTGGTTTTAATGGCTACATGCCATCATGGGAGAAAGCTTTGGATCTGTTGGAGGTAGGATACTGGGGTGGAGGGCCCCTACCTCCAAACACACACAAAGCCAGGGCCTGGTCTATGTCTTAATCTTCCCTGAGCATTTATAACCATAAGTATGCTTTTACACAGGTTTGAGGTTCAAGTTTACATTAGCCCCCTTTTCTGGGAATGTCTAAGCCAAAAAATGAACATAAACTAACATAAAGTGATTTGTGGTTGGTAATACCTCTGGATTTCTTGGGAGAAGCAAAGTAAAATCTCTTCAGAGAAAACATTTTCACCCAGAACTTACAGGATTTTTACAGAAAACACCCTGCTAAGAGTGAGCTCACTATTTAAAATGAAAACCCATTCCTTCCTCACCCCCTTCAGCCCCAAACATGAGCAAGGGCCAGTGAACCAAAATCCAGCAGATAATATAGTTATCAGATGGAGACCATAAAGTAAAGATGTTTAAAATGCTTACAAACATAAAAGGAATGGAAACATCTGGGAAAAGAAGACTTTATTAAAGATACAAGACTGGTTTGAATTTTAGAAAAAGACTTCCATATATGGAAAAATGTAGCTATTGATGTTCAAAATGGAATGGTCAGAAGTTAAATGGCAAGTTTGACAGATGAAGAGAAAATTGGTGAACTAGAAGATAGACTGGAGGAAATTATACAGAATTCAGCAGACAGGGATAAGGTATGAGGGAGGTTAAGAGAGATAGAGGAAAGATTAAGGCTCCAACTTATGTCTAATAGGAATTCTAGAAGGAGAAATGGGAGGACATAGAGAAAGAGGAAATATATGAAAAGAAAATAGCTGAGAAATTTTCAGTAATGGTGACAGACATACACCTTCAGATTCAGGAATCATTAAGTCTCAAGCAAGCTAAACAAAAAGAAATAGTATTTCCAAGATTTCAGTTCAGTCTGTTGGACGTGAAATACATGTTTGTTGTTGTTGTTAACCCCTTCCTCTGTATTCCATTATAATAATTGGAAAGAAAAACATTTTCTAAGACTGGCTACTCACCTATTCAACCTAGAGCAAAGCACTGAGTATGCTCATAGGCTGAAGGGAACAGAGTCTCAAATGAAGCCTTAAGGTGTGGGATTAAGAACACAGATAAGGGATAGGGCCCCTGACACTGAAGGTAAGAAGTGAAGCTGGGTTATCATGTTGGTGAGAAAGGCAGGAAATTTCTTGTTGAAGTAAAGGGATAAAACTGAGAGAGTTGGGAAGGAACTGTGTAAAGAGCTTGGGAAGACTGATGAGGCTCTTCTATAATTATTGAGGGGGATGAGAGAGGGAGAAGATCAAACAAAAGTAAAATAATTTTCAGTATCTTGGTTGCCAATGAAGTGTTGGGAAAATGTTTATTACTGAAATTTCTGATGTGTGCCTTTGTTATTAACATTGTTCTGGAATTGCATGTCAAGTGATTAGCAAAGAAAAATAAATGCAAGTATCAGATAAAAAGGAAACACATGTATTCACAGATTATAACTAGACAAACTGATTCTAAAGTTAAAGAAAAAACTTTAAGGAATAGCTAGAGAAACAAGGAATAAGAAGGCCAAGGAAGGAAGAGGAGGACTGCTAGTAAACCCAGTTATTTAAAAAATTACAATAATTTAAACATTTTGGAACTGTCACATAAATAGATAAATCAGTTGAACAAAGTAGATAAACCCATGGAGAAGTGATATTTTGAATTAGTGGAGGAAGCAATGCCCTTATTCAACCTGTGGTACTGGGGGGAAAAATGCACTGGAATCCTATGTTATTATTTATACTTAAGCAAATTCCAGATTAGCTGAAAATTCAAATGTGGAAAATGATACTATAAAAATAATAGAGAAAAATATTTGAAAAACAATTTTGAAGAGGGAAATGCAGTTTCAAGCAAAACACCAAATCCAAAACCACAGAAGAAAAGATTAATTTGGATACATACAAATAAGACATTTCTGCACAGAGAAATGCTATAAGCAAAATTTAAAATATTGATAAATTGGGAAACAATTTCTGAAAGTTAGAGCAAAGCTCTAAATTTCTTAATGTGTAAAATGCTGTTAAAAATCAACAACACAGTAGAAAACTGTGTGAAGGACATAAACAGGCAATTCACAGAAAAAAATAGATGTCAAACATTTGTAAAGATTCCTAACTCCACTCATAATCAAATAAATGCCAGTTAAAATAATAATAAAAAAATTTTTAATCTCAGACTGGCAAAGATCACCTTCGACAAAGACGTCGTGAAGTAGGCATCTTATTTGTTCTTGTTGAGTGTTAATTGGTAAAACCTTTTGGAAGGCATTTAGTATTATCTACCAAATTTTAAGTGTTATAGGCCCAGCAACTCTATACCAATAAACTCTTCTGAAAAAAAAAAAATTAGTAAGGATGCTTATTATCTCCCAAAGATAGGAGACAAGATACGAAACAAATTTCCAAACACAGGCGACCAATTAAGATGATACCCTCCTACAACTGCGCTTATGTAACTATGGAAGACAATGTGAAGTATTCACTGATAATAAAATGTGTATTGGATGCCTAATTACGTGCCAGGAACTGTTCTAGGTACTGGGAGTATAGCTGTAAACAAAACGACAAAAATCCTTGCCTTCATGGAGCTCACATCCCATTGAGGGGAGGCAGATAACAGCAAGATGCAGAAAAGGGTGAACAGGATGCTCATCAGTGTTATCAAGAAGAGGGAGTGGAGACACGTACACACAAATGTTTGTCTATGCACAGAAAACCTCTGGCAGGTAATAAAAGGAAGTGACTGCTACTGGAGAGGAGGACTGGAGGTCTGGGGAGAGAACTTAAGTTTACTGTGAAGAAAAAAAAATTTTTTTAACCACATATGTATATTAATTAAAAAGCGCGGAGGTGGGGGAGTAAAGGTGGAGACCACCACTACAAGTCTTTAAAACACTGCCGGTTAAGTCCTCCGAACCTGAGGCTCAGCTGCTTCGGTTGCAGCGCGTGGCATCAGGTTCCCGCCGCGGACATCAGGCAAGTCGGCTTGGGAATGGAATCATGGGCGGGGCTCGGGCCGCAGAGAAATGAGTTCCTGGAGACGAGCCACGTGTGGAGAGCCGTCTTGGGAAAAGCACAAACCAGAAACAAGATATACAAGACGTGAGTAAATGCTGACGTTGTACGACACGGTGGGGAGGAAAACTAGAGGCTCGGACAGCCAGTTCAGAAGCCTGCGTAGAAACGCGCACTTCACCAGCGGGCGGCCGCACTCTGGGCCTGCGCCAAACGGCTGCGCTTTTGCCGGCGTGCCCGCGGGGTGGCGCTGTCACGTCCGGCCAGCTTTCCAGGGGCCCCCAAGAGCGAAGGAACACCGCCTTTTCCGGGTGGAGAACCGGAAAGAGAATCACTTCCCGTGGCGGGGCTACGTCACTTCCTCTTAAGCGCGGCGTCTGGCCGGGGCGTCAGCACGAGCGGCGTCAGCACGAGCGGCGTCCGCACGAGCGTTCAACATGCGGATTGAGAAGTGTTATTTCTGTTCCGGGCCGATTTACCCAGGCCACGGCATGATGTTCGTTCGCAACGATTGCAAGGTGAGACGGCCGGGAGTAGCGCGCGCTCCGCTGCGCTCCCGCCGGGCTGAAGCCGCGCCCGCTCGGCGCGGGGTTCCTCTGCCCCTGCGTGGGGTTTGGTCTAGGATTTCGGCTCGTGGGGCTGGTTTTGCTAGCGGCTCCGACCTCCCTCTTGGGGAAGGTTCTCCTGCCGGCGTCGCGACCGGAGCTGGTCACTAGACCGCCGTTGGGCGAGGCTGACTGCCATGAGGTTGAGGAGCGATTCCAGCCAGCGCCCACGGGGAAGCTGGGAGTCTGTTTGCCCATGCACATGGGCCACGTTCTTCAGTTCGGTAAACTTTGTTGAACGCATGCCGGGTTAAGCATCATTGCTGAGGTCCGCGTCTGTACAGATGAATAAGACTTGGGGTCGGCCATAGTCTGTAGAGGTTGATAGAAATGTTGCATATGGCTTAATAATAGAGTTATGTATTATGAAGCTGTTGGAGGTGTTTTGGAGAGGGCCGTCTGTAGAAAGGCACAGAAAGGAAGTGACGTTTATCCTGGATCTTGCATTTTGCTTAAGAACGTGAGGAGAAGGCAATCTAGGTGGAAGGAAAACGAACAGTTTGAGCAAAGGCACAGAGGGGAGCAGCTACTTCTCTGTTTAGGGAAGTGACGGATTGCAGATGGTAATAGAGGCTTGGGGTAGGGCTATAATGAAGTACGGTTTTCACTGAATGTGTATCACTTTTTCATCATCATGAAGTCGAAAGATCATAAGTTGGGGACCGTCTGTATAAGGCCTCTGTGAAAGACTTTATGAGTGATACATGAATTTGCCTTTCATACCGGAATGGATCTCATTCCTCTGTTTAACACATTGTTTCTCAAAATTAGACCTCTATTGTATTTGCTTCTGAATCACTGGACACTTGTAGAAAATACTGATTCCTGGTTTCCACCAGATCTATTGAATTGGAATCTCTGGGGAGAGAGGAAGAGGAGCTAGAAATCTATATTCATTGAGGTGATTTTGACATGCTAAAGAACTACAGTTCTTGTTTCATCACCTTATGTCTGTATTCTACATGAAAAATATTGACCTCACTAAATTAGGAGTAAGGGGTCTTGCCAAAAGTGTGGGACCAAAGCGATGTTTGAAAACTTGAAAGAGCATGTAAAAGATTTTTTTTTTTTTTTTTTTCCCGGTACGCGGGCCTCTCACTGTTGTGGCCTCTCCCGTTGCGGAGCACAGGCTCCGGACGCGCAGGCCCAGCGGCCATGGCTCACGGGCCCAGCCGCTCCGTGGCACGTGGGATCTTCCCGGACCGGGGCACGAACCCGTGTCCCCTGCATCGGCAGGCGGACTCTCAACCACTGCGCCACCAGGGAAGCCCTCATGTCTCTTTTTGAATTATGGTTTTCTCAGGGTATATGCCCAGTAGTGGGATTGCTGGGTCATATGGTAGTTCTATTTTTAGTTTTTTAAGGAACCTCAATAGTGTTCTCCCTAGTGGTTGTATCAATTTACATTCCCACCAACAGTGCAGGAGGGTTCCCTTTTCACCACACCCTTTCCAGCATTTATTGTTTCTAGATATTTTGCTAATGGCCATGCTGACCAGTGTGAGGTAATACCTCATTGTAGTTTTGATTTGCATTTCTCTAGTAATTAGTGATGTTGAGCATCTTTTCATGTGCATCTTGGTCATCTGTATGTATGTCTTCCTTGGTGAAGTGTCTATTTAGGTCTTCCACGCATTATTATTTTTTTTTTTTTTCCGGTACGCAGGCCTCTCACAGTTGTGGCTTTTCCCGTTGCGGAGAACAGGCTCCGGACGCGCAGGCTTAGCGGCCATGGCTCACGGGCCTAGCCGCTCCGTGGCATGTGGGATCTTCCCGGACCGGGGCACAAGCCCGTGTCCCCTGCATCGGCAGGCGGACTCTCAATCACTGCGCCACCAGGGAAGCCCAAAAGATTTTTAATTCCTGCTCTCAGGAACATGACAAAGAATTTATAGCAATGAATGAAATGATTGTCAGGTTGGGGTGTAATTCACCTTGGGCATTATGGCTTTGTGGATGATTTGGTCATCATGACTATGATTTTTGTCCATCAGTGTTTGTCAGCTGGGTATGGGAATTAGAAAGGATGATGGGAGCTATCTAG
This sequence comes from Orcinus orca, assembly GCF_937001465.1. Classification (NCBI taxonomy): domain Eukaryota; kingdom Metazoa; phylum Chordata; class Mammalia; order Artiodactyla; family Delphinidae; genus Orcinus; species Orcinus orca. Next base: position 103,063,397 of record NC_064560.1, read on the forward strand.
AGTTGTATGTTGATCTGGCAGACACAGTGGAAGTTCAAGTTGATGAGCAAGTCTATATTGCTAGCAAGGATAGTGTTGAATTAGCTGGGAGCTAGCTTGCTGTAGGGAAGACCAGTGTATCCAGAACAGAGTTGATTGGGGAAATAAGAAGTAGAGGCCCTGAAGCACTAATGAAGAACAGGTGCCTCATTTTTTCTTTGTTGATGATTCCGAAATCTTTATCTCCTTAGTTTCAGGTGTGAATTTTCCGCTTGACAGGGAAATCCTGTTTGTACCTAACAGTGAGCCTACTGAGAGTGTTCCTTATTACCTCAAATCTTTTTGCTCTCTGAATTAATACTGTCATCCACCTAGACAGTTCTGCTAGAAACTGAGAGTCATCTTTGAATCTTTCACCGTTTATATCTAGCTATAGGTTCTATCCATTCTGCCTTTGCAAGGGAGAGTGGTGTCTCAGCTTTCTTTCTGCCCACCTGCCCTGGGTCCAGATTAGGCACTTGTCGCTTTTGTAGCCTCCTAACTAGTCTTTCTGCATTTATGCTCTTAGCTTTTGGGTCCATCTTTCATAGAAACCTCCCCTCTTATGCTTCTCAGGTAGTTTCTTAAGAGTAGAATTAGTGTATTACTGCTCCATATTTTCATAGTTTGCAAACAGGAAAAATATACATACTCTTAAGGTGTGCTTAATAAATGTTTGTTGAATTAGTGGCATAAGAACTTGAAGATGTGGCATAAGAACTTGAAGATGTGGCATAAGAACTTGAAGGTGTTGGAAGAACTTTGAGGCTCAGATGGATCATTTGTGTGCATGTTGAAGACTGAGGATGATGCCAGAGGACTAGGTTAAAAGGAAAATTTGAGTCTTATGAAACTTTGTCTCACACATAATCGTTTACCACCTACCCCACCATAGATTTAACCACTTCCTTAATGTGTACTTGCATATTACTTTATACTTGATTATTGTGTATAGTTATATCCCATTGTTTATATCCTAGTCGGTTCTTTATCTCTCTTGTTTGCAAAATGAGATTTTACCACGTTGCTAGACTAAGCTTCTCAACGTAGGGCGTCATGTTTTAATTATTCTTGTATCTAGTACAACATCCAGCACATAGTAGCTGCTCCTTATTTGGGGATTGAATCCCTATCCCATCTCAGTGACTCCAGTCTCTTCAGATAATTCATTGTGCTTTTCAGGTGACGTCTGTTAGATATGGAGTTCAAGTAGACTTGCCTGTAACTTCCCATTGGCTCTCTTTGGAACCGAGGAGACCTGGGACAAGTTCAGGTCTCTCATTAGGTATATTTCAGAAGTGGGGATTTGTTTAGGAGTTATCTAGTAGGTATTAAACATTGAAGGCTTTTACTTAAAAAAGGTAATAGTACTTTGGCTGAAAATACTCAAAGAAATTTTACCAATAATGATTTTATAGTGAGTTATTCCAGAAGACTACAATATTCTATTTTCTAGTTGGTTTGAAATTAATTCAAGAATGTAGACATGCTTTTACTCGAGTCTCGCAGGAGAGGGCTCTCCATGAGGTCAGGGCTTAGATCAGATTGATCTGGTATTGACCATTTCTAAGAAAACTATGTCCTAGTGTGTTTAGTGACCTATTTGAAGGTCTCCATAGAACAAAGTGTATATAAAATGAAAAGTATTTTGGTTTGTGATATATGCGTATGTGTGTGTGTGTGTGAGTGTGTGTATGTTAGCTTGAAATGGTGATATCTTATTTTGACCTTTTTTTTTTTAATGGGTCACATTTTCTAGGTATGATAATTCAACTTAATTTTCTTTGCCAAGATCTACAAACTCAATTACTTTTTCTCTTCAGATTTCCTCTAGTAATACACACAAATTTCAATGTGTTCTAAGACAAAGTAACAAAATGATGCATTTTAGACTTATAAAATGAGTCCCAATAAGCCATTTCAGGAGCATGTTGAATGATCATTAAATTGTAAACACTATTAAAGGATCACATCTTTTGGGATGAAAGTGAAGAATTAAAGTAGTGAAGAATCTTCCTAGTAGATCTCTGAATAAATACTTTAGAAAACAAATCTATAGTCAGTTTTAGTTGCTTTTTTGAAATTATTTTGTGCAACGGTGGAAAGAACCAAAGGAAGTTTCAGAATGGTTGTTTGAAACTTTTAACCCCCTCCCCCCATTGAGGTATTTAGAAAGTGAATTTTGAGAATTATTCTGAATTGCAAAGGGATTTAAATAAATGACTTTCCCTAAAACTGTTCCCTTCATTCAAGATCATTTGTAAGGTTTTACTATTATTCTATAAAAATGGTCGGGTTTTTTTGTTTTTTTTTTTTGCGGTACGCGGGCCTCTCACTGTTGTGGCCTCTCCCGTTGCGGAGCACAGGCTCCGGACGCGCAGGCTCAGCGGCCATGGCTCACTGGCCCAGCTGCTCCGCGGCATGTGGGATCTTCCCGGACTGGGGCACGAACCCGTGTCCCCTGCATCGGCAGGTGGACTCTCAACCACTGTGCCACCAGGGAAGCCCTACAAATTTCCTTTTTAGCACTGCTTTCCCTGCATCCCTTAAGTATTGGTAGGCTTTGTTATCATTTTCATTCATGTCAAAATATTTTCTAATTTCCCTTGTGATTTCTTCTTTGCACCCTTGATTGTTTGAGTGCATTGTTTAATTTCCACGTATTTGTGAATTTTCCAGATTTTTTTCTGTGATTGATTTCAGTTTCATTCTGTTGTGGTCAGAGAACATACTTTGTATTATTTTAGTCTTTTCAGATTTATTGAGACTTGTTTTGTGTTCTAAAATTGTGGTCTGTCTTGGAGAATGTTGCATGTGCAGTTGGGAAGAATGTATATTCTACTGTTGAGTGGAGAGTTCTACTGATGTCTATTATGTCTGGTTGTTCTATAGCATTGTTCAAGTCCTCTGTTTCCTTATTGATCTTCTTTTTGTTCTGACCGTTATTGAAAGTGGGGTATTTGAAGTTTCCAATTGTTACTGTTGAACTATTTCTTCCTTCAATTCTGTTGGTGTTTTTTTTTCTTTTGGTGCATATATATATATATATATATTTTATTGAAGTGTAGTTGATTTACAATGTTGTGGTAGTTTCTGGTGTACAGCACAGTGATTCAGTTATATATTATACATATATATTACATATTTTTTTCATATTCTTTTCCATTATGATTTATTACAGGATATTGAATATAGTTCCCTGTGCTATGCAATAGGACCTTGTTGTTTATTCATTCTGTTGGGTTGGCCAATAAGTTCGTTTGGTTAATGAATACATTTAATAAAGTTCTTGCTGAAAATGAAAAATGTGTGTTTTATTTTTACTTAAAACCGAATGACCTTTGTGGCCAATTCAGTGTATATAATAGTTTGCATCTGCTAGTCCCAAACTCTCAATCCAACCCTCTCCCACCCCCACTCCCCCTTCGCAACCACAGGTCTGTTCTCTATGCATGTGAGTCTTTTTCTGTTTCATAGATAAGTTCATTTGTGTCATATTTTAGATTCCACACATAAGTGATATCCTATGGTATTTGTCCTTTTCTTTCTGACTTACTTCACTTAGTAGGATTCTCTCTAGGTCCATCCATGTAACTGCAAATGGCATTATTTCATTCTTTTTTTATATTCCATTGTGTATATATGTGTGTGTGTATACATATATATGATATATATATATATATCATATATATATGTCTCTCACATCTTCTTTATCCATTCTTCTATCTATGGACATTTAGGTTGTTTCCATGTCTTAGCTATTGTGAACAGTGCTGCTATGAACATAGGAGTGCATCTATCTTTTTGAATTATAGTTTTGTCCGGATATTTGCCCAGGAGTAGCATTGCTGGATCATATGGCAACTCTGCTTTTAGTTTTTTGAGGAACCTCCATACTGTTCTCCAGTGGCTGCACCAATTTACTTTCACACCAACAGTGTAGGAAGGTTTCCTTTCTCCACACCCTCTCCAGCATTTGTTATCTGTAGACTTTTTTTTTTTTTTTTTTTGCGGTACACAGGCGTCTCACTGTTGTGGCCTCTCCCGTTGCGGAGCACAGGCTCCGGACGCGCAGGCTCAGCGGCCATGGCTCACGGGCCTAGCCGCTCCGCGGCATGTGGGATCTTCCCGGACTGGGGCACGAACCCGTGTCCCCTTCATCGGCAGGCGGACTCTCAACCACTGCGCCACCAGGGAAGCCCATCTGTAGCCTTCTTTAATGATGGCCATTCTGACTGGTGTGACGTGGTACCTCACTGTAGTTTTGATTTGCATTTCTCTAATAATTAGCCATGTTGAGCATCTTTTCATGTTCCTGTTGGCCATCTGTATGTCATCTTTGGAGAAATGTCTGTTTAGATCTTCTGCCCATTTTTTGATTGGGTTGTTTGTTTTTTTGTTATTGAGTTGTATGAGCTATTGGTATATTTTGGAAATTAAGCCCTTGTTGGTCACATCAGTTGCAAATATTTTCTCCCAGTCTGTATGTTGTCTTTTCATTTTGCTTATGGTTTCCTTTGCTGTGCAAAAGCTTGTAAGTTTGATTAGGTCCCATTTGTTTATTTTTGCTTTTATTTCTATTGCCTTGGTAGACTGACCTAATAAAACATTGGTACGATTTATGTCAGAAATTTTTGCCTGTGTTCTCTTCTAGGAGTTTTATGGTGTCATGTCTTATGTTTAAGTCTTTAAGCCATTTTGAGTTTATTTTTGTGTACGGTGTGAGGGTGTGTTGTAACTTCATTGATTTACATGCAGGTGCATATATATATATATATTTTTTAAACATCTTTATTGGGGTATAATTGCTTTACAATGGTGTGTTAGTTTCTGCTTTATAACAAAGTGAATCAGTTATACATATACATATGTTCCCATATGTCTTCCCTCTTGCGTCTCCCTCCCTCCCACCCTCCCTATCCCACCCCTCCAGGCTGTCACAAAGCACCGAGCCAATATCACTGTGCCATGCGGATGCTTCCCACTAGCTATCTACCTTACTACGTTTGTTAGTGTGTATATGTCCATGACTCTCTCTCGCCCTGTCACAGCTCACCCTTCCCCCTCCCCATAACCTCAAGTCTGTTCTTTAGTAGGTCTGCGTCTTTATTCCTGCCTTACCCCTAGGATCTTCATGACATTTTTTTTCTTAAATTACATATATATGTGTTAGCATACGGTATTTGTCTTTTTCTTTCTGACTTACTTCACTCTGTATAACAGACTCTAGGTCTATCCACCTCATTACAAATAGCTCAATTTCGTTTCTTTTTATGGCTGAGTAATATTCCATTGTATATATGTGCCACATCTTCTTTATCCATTCATCCGATGATGGGCACTTAGGTTGTTTCCATCTCCGGGCTATTGTAAATAGAGCTGCAATGAACACTTTGGTACATGACTCTTTTTGAATTTTGGTTTTCTCAGGGTATATGCCCAGTAGTGGGATTGCTGGGTCATATGGTAGTTCTATTTGTAGTTTTTTAAGGAACCTCCATACTGCTCTCCATAGTGGCTGTACCAATTCACATCCCCACCAGCAGTGCAAGAGTGTTCCCTTTTCTCCACACCCTCTCCAGCATTTATCGTTTCTAGATTTTTTGATGATGGCCATTCTGACTGGTGTGAGATGATATCTCATTGTAGTTTTGATTTGCATTTCTCTAATGATTAATGATGTTGAGCATTCTTTCATGTGTTTGTTGGCAGTCTGTATATCTTCTTTGGAGAAATGTCTATTTAGGTCTTCTGCCCATTTTTGGATTGGGTTGTTTGGTTTTTGTTACTGAGCTGCATGAGCTGCTTGTAAATTTTGGAGATTAATCCTTTGTCGGTTGCTTCATTTGCAAATATTTTCTCCCATTCTGAGGGTTGTCTTTTGGTCTTGTTTATGGTTTCCTTTGCTGTGTAAAAGCTTTGAAGTTTCATTAGGTCCCATTTGTTTATTTTAGGTTTTATTTCCCTTTCTCTAGGAGGTGGGTCAAAAAGGATCTTGCTGTGATTTATGTCATAGAGTGTTCTGCCTATGTTTTCCTCTAAGCGTTTGATAGTTTCTGGCCTTACATTTAGGTCTTTAATCCATTTTGAGCTTATTTTTGTGTATGGTGTTAGGGAGTGATCTAATCTCATACTTTTCCATGTACCTGTCCAGTTTTCCCAGCACCACTTATTGAAGAGGCTGTCCTTTCTCCACTGTACCTTCCTGCCACCTTTATCAAAGATAAGGTGTCCATATGTGCATGGGTTTATCTCTGGGCTTTCTATCCTGTTCCATTGATCTGTCTTTCTGTTTTTGTGCCAGTACCATACTGTCTTGATGACTGTAGCTTTGTAGTATAGTCTGAAGTCAGGGAGCCTGATTCCCCCAGCTCCTTTTTTCGTTCTCAAGATTGCTTTGGCTATTCGGGGTCTTTTGTGTTTCCATACAAATTGCGAAATTTTTTGTTCTAGTTCTGTGAAAAATGCCAGTGGTAGTTTGATAGGGATTGCATTGAATCTGTAGATTGCTTTGGGTAGTAGAGTCATTTTCACAATGTTGATTCTTCCAATCCAAGAACATGGTATATCTCTCCATCTACTTGTATCATCTTTAATTTCTTTCATCAGTGTCTTATAATTTTCTGCATACAGGTCTTTTGTCTCCTTAGGTAGGTTTATTCCTAGATATTTTATTCTTTTTGTTGCAGTGGTAAATGGGAGTGTTTTCTTGATTTCACTTTCAGATTTTTCATCATTAGTATATAGGAATGCCAGAGATTTCTGTGCATTAATTTTGTATCCTGCTACTTTACCAAATTCATTGATTAGCTCTAGTAGTTTTCTGGTAGCATCTTTAGGATTCTCTATGTATAGGATCATGTCATCTGCAAACAGTGACGGCTTACTACTACTTTTCCGATTTGGATTCCTTTTATTTCCTTTTCTTCTCTGATTGCTGTGGCTAAAACTTCCAAAACTATGTTGAATAAGAGTGATGAGAGTGGGCAGCCTTGCCTTGTTCCTGATCTTAGTGGAAATGCTTTCAGTTTTTCACCATTGAGGATGATGTTTGCTGGGGGCTTGTCATATATGGCCTTTATTATGTTGAGGAAAGTTCCCTCTATGCCTACTTTCTGCAGGGTTTTTATCTTAAATGGGTGTTGAATTTTGTCAAAAGCTTTCTCTGCATCTATTGAGATGATCATATGGTTTTTCTCCTTCAATTTGTTAACATGGTTTATCACACTGACAGATTTGCGTATATTGAAGAATCCTTGCATTCCTGGAATAAACCCCACTTGATCATGGTGTATGATCCTTTTAATGTGTTGTTGGATTCTGTTTGCTAGTATTTTGTTGAGGATTTTTGCATCTATGTTCATCAGTGATATTGGCCTGTAGTTTTCTTTCTTTGTGACATCCTTGTCTGGTTTTGGTATCAAGGTGATGGTGGCCTCGTAGAAGGAATTTGGGAGTGTTCCTCCCTCTGCTCTATTTTGGAAGAGTTTGAGAAGGATAGGTGTTAGCTCTTCTCTAAATGTTTGAAAGAATTCGCCTGTGAAGCCATCTGGTCCTGGGCTTTTGCTTGTTGGAAGATTTTTAATCACAGTTTCAATTTCAGTGCTTGTGATTGGTCTGTTCATATTTTCTATTTCTTCCTGATTCAGTCTTGGCAGGTTGTGCATTTCCAAGAATTTATCCGTTTCTTCCAGATTGTCCATTTTATTGGCATAGAGTTGCTTGTAGTAATCTCTCATGATATTTTTTATTTCTGCAGTGTCAGTTGTTACCTCTCCTTTTTCATTTCTAATTCTATTGATTTGAGTCTTCTCCCTTTTTTTCTTGATGAGTCTGGCTAGTGGTTTATCAATTTTGTTTATCTTCTCAAAGAACCAGCTTTTAGTTTTATTGATCTTTGCTATTGTTTCCTTCATTTCTTTTTCATTTATTTCTGATCTGATTTTTATGATTTCTTTCCTTCTGCTAGCTTTGGGGTTTTTTTGTTCTTCTTTCTCTAATTGCTTGAGGTGCAAGGTTAGGTTGTTTATTCTAGATGTTTCCTGCTTCTTAAGGTGGGCTTGTATTGCTATAAACTTCCCCCTTAGAACTGCTTTTGCTGCATCCCATAGGTTTTGGGTCGTTGTGTCTCCATTGTCATTTGTTTCTAGGTATTTTTTTATTTCCTCTTTGATTTCTTCAGTGATCACTTCATTATTAAGTAGTGTATTGTTTAGCCTCCATGTGTTTGTATTTTTTACAGATCTTTTCCTGTAATTGATATCTAGTCTCATGGCGTTGTGGTCAGAAAAGATACTTGATACAATTTCAGTTTTCTTAAATTTACCAAGGCTTGATTTGTGACCCAAGATATGATCTATCCTGGAGAATGTTCCATGAGCACTTGAGAAAAATGTGTATTCTGTTGTTTTTGGATGGAGTGTCCTATAAATATCAATTAAGTCCATCTTGTTTAATGTATCATTTAAAGCTTGTGTTTCCTTATTTATTTTCATTTTGGATGATCTGTCCATGGGTGAAAGTGGGGTGTTTAAGTCCCCTACTATGAATGTGTTACTGTCGATTTCCCCTTTTATGGCTGTTAGTATTTGCCTTATGTATTGAGGTGCTCCTATGTTGGGTGCATAAATACTTAAAATTGTTATATCTTCTTCTTGGATCAATCCCTTGATCATTATGTAGTGTCCTTCTTTGTCTCTTTTAATAGTCCTTATTTTAAAGTCTATTTTGTCTGATATGAGAATTACTATTCCAGCTTTCTTTTGGTTTCCATTTGCATGAAATACCTTTTTCCATCCCCTTACTTTCAGTCTGTATGTGTCTCTAGGTCTGAAGTGGGTCTCTTGTAGACAGCATATATAAGGGTCTTGTTTTTGTATCCATTCAGCCAATCTGTGTCTTTTGGTGGGAGCATTTAGTCCATTTACATTTAAGGTAATTATCGATATGTATGTTCCTATTCCCATTTTCTAAATTGTTTTGGGTTCGTTATTATAAGTCTTTTCCTTCTCTTGTGTTTCTTGCCTAGAGAAGATCCTTTAGCATTTGTTGTAAAGCTGGTTTGGTGGTGCTGAACTCTCTCAGCTTTTGCTTGTCTGTAAAGGTTTTAATTTCTCCATCAAATCTGAATGAGATCCTTGCTGGGTAGAGTAGTCTTGGCTGCAGGTTTTTCTCCTTCATCACTTTCAGTATGTCCTGCCACTCCCTTCTGGCTTGTAGGGTTTCTGCTGAGAGATCAGCTGTTAACCTTATGGGGATTCCCTTATGTGTTATTTGTTGTTTTTCCCTTGCTGCTTTTAATATACTTTCTTTGTATTTAATTTTTGACAGTTTGATTAATATGTGTCTTGGCGTATTTCTCCTTGGATTTATCCTGTATGGGACTCTCTGTGCTTCCTGGACTTGATTAACTATTTCCTTTCCCATATTAGGGAAGTTTTCAACTATAATCTCTTCAAATATTTTCTCAGTCCCTTTCTTTTTCTCTTCTTCTTCTGGAACCCCTATAATTCGAATGTTGGTGCGTTTAATGTTGTCCCAGACGTCTCTGAGACTGTCCTCAGTTCTTTTCATTCTGATTTCTTTATTCTGCTCTGCAGTAGTTATTTCCACTATTTTATCTTCCAGGTCACTTATCCGTTCTTCTGCCTCAGTTATTCTGCTATTGATCCCATCTAGAGTACTTTTAATTTCATTTATTGTGTTGTTCATCGTTGCTTGTTTCATCTTTATTTCTTCTAGGTCCTTGTTAACTGTTTCTTGCATTTTGTCCATTCTATTTCCAAGATTTCGGATCATCCTTACTATCATTATTCTGAATTCTTTTTCAGGTAGACTGGCTATTTCCTCTTCATTTGTTAGGTCTGGTGCATTTTTATCTTGCTCCTTTATCTGCTGTGTGTTTTTCTGTCTTCTCATTTTGCTTATCTTACTGTGTTTGGGGTCTCCTTTTTGCAGACTGCAGGTTCGTAGTTCCCGCTGTTTTTGATGTCTGTCTCCAGTGGCTAAGGTTGGTTCAGTGGTTTGTGTAGGCTTCCTGGTGGAGGGGACTAGTGCCTGTGTTGTGGTGGATGAGGCTGGATCTTGTCTCTCTAGTGGGCAGGTTCACGTCTGGTGGTGTGTTTTGGGGTGTCTGTCGCCTTATTATGATTTTAGGCAGCCTCTCTGCTAATGGGTGGGGTTGTGTTCCTGTTTTGCTAGTTGTTTGGCATAGTGTGTCCAGCACTGTAGCTTGCTGGTCATTGAGTGAAGCTGGGTCTTGGTGTTGAGATGGAGATCTCTGGGAGATTTTCACCATTTGATATTATGTGGAGCTGGGAGGTCTCTTGTTGACCAGTGTCCTGAAGTTGGCTCTCCCACGTCAGAGGCAGAGCCCTGACTCCTGGCTGGAGCACCAATAGCCTTTCAGCCACACGGCTCAGAATAAAAGGGAGAAAAAGTAGAGGGAATTAGTAGAAGTATGAGGAAAGAAAGAAGGAAAGGAGGGAAGGAAGGAAGGAAGGAAGAAAGAAAGAAAGAAGCAAAGAAGGAAAGAAGGCAAGAAGGAAAGAAAGGAGGGAGGGAGGAAGGAAGGAAGGGAAAGAAGGAAAAAAGACAGAAAGAAGATACAGTAAAAATAAAGTATAATAAAGTTATTGAATTAAAAAATTCTTATTTAGAAAAAAAAAGGGACAGATAGAACCTTAGGACAAATGTTGGAAGCAAAGCTATACAGACAAAATCTAACACAGAAGCATACACATACACCCTCACTAAAAGAGGTAAAGGGGGAAAAATCATAAATCTTGCTCTCAGAGACCACCTCCTCAATTTGGGATGATTCGTTGTCTAAAGGAGGGAAGGAAGGAAGGAAAGAAAGAACGAACGAAGGTAAAGTATAATAACGTTATTAAAATTAAAATTATTAAGAAAAAAATTTTTTAAAAAACCATGGACGGATAGAACCCTAGGACAAATGGTGGAAGCAAGACTATACAGACAAGATCTCACACAGAAGCATACACATACACATTCACAAAAAGAGGAAAAAGGAAAAAAATCATAGATCTTGCTCCTAAAGTCCACTTCCTTAATTTGGGATGATTGGTTGTCTATTCAGGTATTCCACAGATGCAGGGTACATCAAGTTGATTGTGGAGCTTTAATCCGCAGCTTCTGAGGCTGCTGGAAGAGATTTCCCTTTCTCTTCTTTGTTCTCACAGCTCACAGGGGCTCAGCTTTGGATTTGGCCCTGCCTCTGTGTGTAGGTCGCTGGAGGGCGTCTGTTTTTTGCTCATACAGGACGGGGTTAAAGGAGACGCTGATTCGGGGGCTCTGGCGCACTCAGGCCGGCGGGGAGGGAGGGGCACGGAGTGCGGGGCGGGCCTGCGGCGCCAAAGGCCGGCGTGACTTTGCACCAGCCTGAGGCCCACCGTGCGTTCTCCCAGGGAAGTTGTCCCTGGATCCCGGGAACCTGGCAGTGGCGGGCTGCACAGGCTCCGCGGAGGAGGGGTGTGGAGAGTGACCTGTGCTCGCACACAGGCCCCTTGGTGGCGGCAGCAGCAGCCTTAGCGTCTCCCGCCCGCCTCTGGGGTCCGCGCTTTTAGCCGCGGCTCGCGCCCGTCTCTGGGGTTTGCGCTTTTAGCCGCGGCTCGCGCCCGTCCCTGGAGTTCCTTTAAGCAGCGTTCTTAAACCCCTCTCCTCACGCACCAGGAAACAAAGAGGGAAGAAAAAGTCTCTTGCCTCTTCGGCAGGTGCAGACTTTTCCCCGGACTCCCTCCCGGCTAGCCGTGGTGCACTAACCCCTTCAGGCTGTGTTCAAGCTGCCGAGCCTCAGAGCCTCAGCTCGCAGCCCCGCCCGCCCTGGCGGTTGAGCAGACAAACCTCTCGGGCTGGTGAGTGCCGGTCGGCACCGATCCTCTGTGCGGGGAATCTCCCCGCTTTGCCCTCCGCACCCGTTGCTGTGCACTCCTCCGCGGCTCCCAAGCTCCCCCCTCCGCCTCCCGCAGTCTCCGCCCGCGAAGGGGCTTCCTAGTGTGTGGAAACTTCCTCCTTCACAGCTCCCTCCCACTGGTGCAGGTGCCGTCCCTATTCTTTTGTCTGTTTTTTCTTTTTTTTTTTCTTTTGCCCTACCCAGGTACGTGGGGAGTTTCTTGCCTTTTGGGAGGTCTGAGGTCTTCTGCCAGCCTTCAGTAGGTGTTCTGTAGGAGTTTTTCCACGTGTAGATGTATTTCTGATGTATCTGTGGGGAGGAAGGTCATCTCCGCATCTTACTCTTCCGCCATCTTCCTGAAGTCCAGCCATATATGTTTTAAGTTATATATTCATGTTGGATTGACCCTTTTATCATTTTATGGTGTCCTTTTTTGTCTTTTGTAACAATTTTTCTTAAGACTTATTTTGCCTGATATAAACAGTATAACTACTGTTATGCTGTCCTGTAGACAGCATATAGATGGATCTTTTTTTTAAAAAAATATTTATTTATTTTTGGCTGCGTTGGGTCTTTGTTGGTGCATGCGGGCTTTCTCTGGTTGCAGGGAGCAGGGGCTATTCTTTGTTGCAGTAAGTGGGCTTCTCATTGCGGTGGCTTCTCTTGTTGCAGAGCACGGACTGTAGGCTCATGGGCTTCAGTAGCTGTGGCTTGTGAGCTCTAGAGCGCAGGCTCGGTAATTGTGGTGCACAGGCTTAGTTGCTCCGTGGCATGTGGGATCTTCCCGGACCAGGGCTTGAACCTGTGTCCCCTGCATTGGCAGGCGGATTCTTAACCACTGCACCACCAGGGAAGTCCCAGGATGGATCATTTTTAAAATTCATCCTGCCAATTTCTGCCTTTTCATTGGAGAAGTTGATTTATTTACGTTTAAAGTAATTACCAGTAAGGAAGGACTTCTGCCATTTTTGATATTTGTTTTCTATGTCATGTCTTTTTTGTTCCTCAATTCTTATTACTGTCTTACTTTATGACTGCTTTTTCTATAGTGTAGTGTTGCGATTCCCTTCTTGTTTCTTTGTATATTTTTAGTTTTAGTAACTTTCTTAATGGTTACTCTGGTGACTACAATTAATCTTAATTTCCAGTGATGTAGATTTATAATTATTGTTTTATACAATTGTCTTTTAAATTAAATCTTATGAAAAAAGAGGAGTCACTAACTAGAAATTCATTAATACTGACCTTTATACTCACCTATTTAGTTACCTTTACTGGTGTTCTTTATTTCTTCTTGTGGATTCAAGTTACTGCCCATTGTCCTTTCATTTCGGCCTGAAGGACTCCCTTTAGCATTTCTTGTAGGGCACTGGCAACAAACTCTAAATTTGTTTTTATTGAGGTGAGATTTATATAACATAAAATTTACCATCTTATTTTTATTAAGTTATAAGTGACGTACAACATTAGTTCCATGTGTACAACATAATGATTTGATATTTATATATATTGTGCAATGGTCACCACAGTAAGTCTAGTTAACATTTGTCACCATTACCTTGTTACAGAATTTATTTTACTGTGATGAGAACTGTTAAAATCTACTCTCTTAGCAACTTTCAAATATGCAATACAGTCTATTAACTGTAGTCATCATGCTGTATATTACATCCCCATGACTTATTTTTTTTATAACTGGAAGTTTGTATCTTCTGACTCCCTTCACCCATTTTGCCCACCTCTCCCGCTTCCCTCAGTCTCTAACAACCACCAATTTATTCTCTGTATCTGTGAGCTTTGTGTTTTTGTTTTTTTAGATCCCACATGTAAGTGATATCATACATACGGTATTTGTCTTCCTCTGTCTGCTTATTTTACCTAGCATAATGCCCTCAAGATACATCCATGTTGTTGTAAACAGCAAGATTTCCTTCCTTTTTTCTTTGGCTGTGCCACGTGGCTTGTGGGATCTTAGTTCCCCAACCAGGGATCGAACCTGGGCCCCCTGCCATGGAAGCACCCAGTCCTAACCACTGGACCACCAGGGAATTCCCAAGATTTCCTTCTTTTTTATGGTTGAATAATGTTCCATTATATATATATGTCATATTTACAGTGGCATGAATAGTATTTTATTGTATATATACACCACATTTTCTTTGTCCATTTATCTCTAGATGCACACTTAGGTTGTTTCCATATCTTGGCTATTGTAAGTAATGCTGCAATGAACATAGACATGCATATATCTTTTCAAATTAGTATTCCTGTGTTCTTTGGGTAAATACCCAGAAGTGGAATAGCTGGATCATATAGTAGTCCTGTTCTTTTTCTGAAGCATTTCCATAATGTTTTCCATAGTGACTGCAGCACTTTACAATCCCACCAACAATTACAAGTGTTCCCTTTTCTCCACATCCTCTCCAACACTTGTTACTTCTTGTCTTTTTGAAAATAGCCATTCTAACTGTGGTTTTGATTTTCATTTCTCTGATTAGTGATGTTGAGCATCTTTTTATGTACCTGTTGGCCATCTGTCTTTTTTAGGAAAGTGTCTATTCAGGTCTTCTGCCCATTTTTTAATTGTATTGTTTGTTTGTTTGCTATTGAATAGTATGAGTTCTTTACGTATTTTGGATATTAACCCTTTATCAGATATATAATTTGCAAATATTTTATCCCATTCAGTAGGTTGCCTTTTCATTTTTTTTGTTGTTTGTTTTTGTTTTTGTTTTGCGGTCCTCTCACTGTTGTGGCCTCTCCCGCTGCGAAGCACAGGCTCCGGACGCGCAGGCTCAGCGGCCATGGCTCACGGGCCCAGCAGATCCGCGGCATGTGGGATCTTCCCGGACCGGGGCATGAACCCGTGTCCCCTGCATCGGCAGGCGGACTCTCAACCACTGCGCCACCAGGGAAGCCCCAATGGTCGTTTTTAACCATATTTTTGGGGCCCTCAATCTTTAGTTGTGATGCTGTTTTAGTCAAAAAATAGTTCAATTTCCATTTTATGTGATATGTCTCACACATTTCTAAATGGTGTTTTGAGTAAGTAGAAGCAGTTGTGAGAACGATTGTTGCTTCTCAGACTTTATAGTATATTTTGTTTGGTAGGATAACATCCTATGGTATAAAATTTTTTAATATTGACTTTTCACTATTTAACACTTTTCTTGTAGGTGTTCAGATTCTGTAAATCCAAGTGTCATAAAAACTTTAAAAAGAAGCGCAATCCTCGCAAGGTCAGGTGGACCAAAGCATTCCGGAAAGCAGCTGGTAAAGAGCTCACAGTGGTGAGTACGGTTAGCTATCAGTATAGTTTTTACAGTTTTCAAAATTTTAACTTCTGGGTGGGAGATGTGATTTCATTAACTCTAACAAGGCTTCCTATAGAATGGTTAATGAGTGACTTATTTGCATCTGGTAATCTCATTCTCACATGATCCTCAGAACCATAAATCTGTAGAATTCTGAAAAGGAAAAAAAATCCTAATCTAGTTTGTAAAAGTGATTTTTCTTATTCTCGAAAAAGTATTTTTAGCTCTTGCAACAAGGGGAGAATTATTTAAATGGATTGAAGTTGGAAATTGCTACTTAAGGATTTTGAAAGGAGGTTAAGAGATTAAAGGGTTCTTGACTAGCAGTGAGGACTCAGATGAGGTTTGTAGTAGACTCATTTATCAGTTTCTTGATTTCTTTAGCAGGACTGTGTGTCTGAGAGCAGAGAGCTTAGTTCATAATGGCAGTGTAAGGAGGAATAGTGAGGAATCAGGGGTGAGGGAGTTCCATGGGGCAAGCCCCCACCATCATATTGCTGTTAATTGAGTTGGTGTAAGGACCTGGTGAAGCTTATCTGCACTCGATCCTTAAAAAGGGAGGAGGGGAAGCTGCTGCACAGGCTACCTTTGAGGGAGGGAGAGCTTTCAACTGTCCCCTTCCGCCGGACTTCCTCTTCCCCCAAACCCATGACTCTTTCCCACCTCGCCACTCCTTAAAGACAGTATCTAAGTAGTTGCTGTGAGGCCCTTTGCTGTCTTTCTCGACACCTGAGGTTCTTCAGTGAACATAAAGAATATTTTTTGACAACACATAAGGCCAAATCATAATTGTCACAAAAGT
Organism: Orcinus orca; assembly: GCF_937001465.1. NCBI lineage: Eukaryota > Metazoa > Chordata > Mammalia > Artiodactyla > Delphinidae > Orcinus > Orcinus orca. The sequence continues at coordinate 103,079,442 of NC_064560.1, forward strand.
AATTTTCACTGTGGACGAATAGATATGTTGCATCTCAAATACAGGTGGCAACTGTATGAGTGAAGAAAGGATGCCGGGTCATAGTCATTTGCTGGTGACCACTTACGTTATCATGGCTGAGGTTACTGTGATCTGAACAGAGGCATGTGTATATAAATGAAATAGCCACGTGCAGAGTTAATGCTGTTCCATATGCCAGAGTCTGATAGCTTTGAAAACTAAGAAATATCTGTAGTTTTTCCAAAATTATTTTGCATGTTTTGAGATAAATAGGATTGTTAATTGTCAAAATATCAACTACATTTGGAGGGGACTAAAGAATTTCAGGCTGAAGCTTACATCATGCAGAGTCGTACCACATTATTTGAAGATGTGGTTTCAACTCTGTGCTGTAACACAAAGGTTTATAGGTATTGAAATATATAAACATGCTAGGTATTTTTGTTGAACCATATGCAGTTCTCAGTGTTTGACTTTTTGATCTATGGGAAAAGGAAATTTCATATGGTTCAAACTAATATAAAGTTTTCTGTCTGTGAGTCTCATCTAGGAATAGGAAATAAGGGAAGCTTTTTTAGTTCGTTTATAATCCCCATGATTGTTATAGGCCCCTATGAGGGATGGTGGTGATCCTCTCCCCTCCCCTCCCTTTGAGAATCACTCATACATAGACGTTTTCAATAGGGCTGTCTTGTACATCGTGGTATTTAAAGGCGAAAAAGGTTGAAAACTTGTATCTTCTGGGATCACCCCGGGGGAAATCTTAATATGTGCCCATAGCTTGAAACACTTAGAACTTTTGTGAAAAGGAGAAAAAGTTTTAAGAAATGCTTCCTTTCTACCTCTCTTAAAACCGTATTTCTCCTCTTCTTACAGGATAATTCATTTGAATTTGAAAAACGTAGAAATGAACCTGTCAGATACCAGCGAGAGCTGTGGAATAAAACCAGTAAGTCACAAGGACTACCGGGGATTTTCAGGAGACACTGGTTTGGGATATTACCATAACTTTAATATCAGTTGGTTGTTTAAATATTAGATTTCTTTTCATCAGTTAGCTTTTATACTTTTATCCTTATTTTAATGGCTCTGTTGTATTTGTGGGTTTTTTTAATAAGCTATCCCAAATCCTTTTCAGAATTGCCTGATGTATCCATTATAAAAATGACATAATTATTAAATTTGATATTATTTGAAGTGCCTACACAGAAATATAAAAACATTCAAATATCTGGGGAAAAAAATAGAGATGTAGATGTAGAATACTTTTGGGGGGTGAGTGTGGCATAGTTAAAATATACAAAAAACCTAAGACACTTTACAAGTTTAGATAATTTGGTTTAGGGATATAAGTATTGTTTTCTGTATACCTAATAAAACTTAGTGATTCTGTAAAGTTAAAAAGTACAGCATGTAAGGTGATAATTACAAGTTTTCTAAGAGAACTTCTAAGTGCTCGACTTGGGTAAAAATGAAGCTATAGGCTACTGAAACTAAAAGTAATGTTTAATTCTTATCTACCTACCTACCTACCTCTCTGTTTTGTTTACTTATTTAAGTAAGCAGAGGGTTTAATTTAAAAAATTCTCATGTAGTAAAACGTAGTTCCTTAAGCTAGCTTGTAGATTCCACTATGTCTCTATGTGTGTTTGAGGCCCTTGGCCCTGCCTTTTCTCCTTCCCCCATGCCTGCTTATGCAGCCTTTAGCCATTTCTAGTCTTGGGTGTGGAGGTGATGTAGTTTGTTAACTAGAAGTCTCTAAGACTTAGAATTCTACCAACTTTATTGGTCTCTAATGGATTATTGGCAGGGCATACTTTTCAATACCTTTTCACCAGTTAGTCACAAGACTTCAGAGGAAGAGTTGGAAAGTTATGGGCCTTTGTAGTAGCATTTGACACCCTCTAAAGCCTTGTTTATTTTCCTGAACTGTGTGGAAAAATCAGAGTCCCAATGGGGACTTGCCTCAGTATTCTGCCCCTTGGTGTGCTTGTTTGGTTTATCTTTTTAAAAAATAAGGTCTTTCCCTTCTGTTTTGTAATTAGCAGAGGAGTTAATTTCTGATTAGCAGTTGGTTTTATTGGGTTTATTTAGTAAGGAAATAACACTGATTCAAACGCAAGGATTTCTGAAGATTAATAGGATTTTTTAAATTGAAGAGATTAATAGGATTTTTTAAATTGAGATTATAATTGACATATTAGTTTCAGGTGCACAGCACAATGATTTGATATTTGTATATATGGTGAAATGATCACCAAAATAAGTCTGGTTAATATCTACACCATACATAGCTAATTTTCATAGGATTATTAAATTGATTCCTAAAGGTACTCTTGGCAGGGACATTATTGGAAGATCCTAAAGCGTTTCTGGACCCCACTGAGTTTTATTTCACTTTGGCCTTTGTTTTCTTTTTTGTTACTACTTGAAGATAGCAGCTCCAGACCATTTTTATCTATAACTACTTCTATTTGATGGGTATTCAGCTTGATATGGAAACTGAGGTACATATTTTAGTCCTCTGTGGATCTTCAGTTACTAAGATCCTCTGTGCTGGTATCATGATGTTTATGTTGTTCCTGAGAAATACTGTGTGTTCTCTAAGATGTTGTCTCCTTTACCAATAACCACTGACTCTAGCATACAAAGATGAACAGGGCATACACAGTCCCTGATCTCTCAGTGCATTTTACTGAGTACTCTATTTTATTGTTTCTGTTAGACAGTAATTGGTTTAGGTATTATCACAGAGTCTCATTCATTTGCCCCACTCAGATCCACAGACTACACTTTAAGAATCTGGACTGGGAATTGTGCTATTTAGTATGGTAGCCACTAGCCCCAGGGGCTACTGAGCAATTAAAATGTGACTAGCCTGAATTGAGATGTTCTGTAAATATAAAACACATGCTGGATTTTGAATACTTAGTATGAAAACAAGCATAAAATATCTCAGTAATAATTTTTTACATTAATTACATGTTGAAATGACAGTATTTTGGCTATGTTGGGTTAAACAAAATCTATCTTAAATTTAATTTCAAACTGTTCCTTTTTACTTTTTTAAAAAAAGTGGCTACTAGAAAATTTTAAATTACATGTGATTTATCTTACATTGGACAGTGCTGATATAGATTCTAGAGTAGTTGGACTCAACTCCCTTATAGCCAAGGCTCCTCTACACATTTTCTGAAACAGTTGGATTTTAGTGGTTAAGAACGTGGCAGATTGGTTCATTCTACCAGTATTCATCATGTGCAGATCATATCCTAGGCACTTGAAGAAAAAGTGGCTTTTATGACAAGGTAGAGTCTAATTATGGAGATGACAAGCTAAGAATGGGATTAATTGCCATTAATCCGAGTTCTCTGTAGAATAAAATTTGAAAAGCGTTGGACTGGTTTCAAGTACAAGAAAAATTTAGTAGTAAAGGCTTTTGCAAAATAAAAGAGAAATGATACGTGGGAAAGAGTGAACAGTGATATCAGCCAAGGGTGCATACCTTTGTCAGCTATTTTAGTAGGAATTGTTTTTGAGGTGAGTTTTTTGTTGAGTTTAATCCACTTCTAAGCCACAGTAAAGTAGTGATTGTTAAAGCTCCTGTTGGTTATAATCATCCTGCTTGAATGAATGTACATAAATTTGTTAACATTTATGAATTTTTTTTGTAGTTGATGCAATGAAGAGAGTTGAAGAGATCAAACAGAAACGCCAGGCTACATTTATAATGAACAGGTATGAATATTTAAAATATATTTTCATGTAACTTCAAACTTTCAAAAACTGGCAAGATAGTATAAAGAAGTCTTGTATATTCTGTTAGCATTTTGCCAAATTTACTTTAACTCTGTGCGTAGTAAGTTGAAGACATGATACCTTTTCCTCCTAAGTATGCCCCTCTCTCTCTCTCTCTCTATATATATATCCTAAAAATAGTATGTTCTTTTTCTCTGGGATTTTAAAATTGAGGTATAATTGACACACAACATTAGTTTCAGGTGTACAGCATAAGAACATGCTCTTAATAACCACAGTATAGTTAAATCAGAAATTAACACTGCTAAAATACTATAGACCTTACTAGATTTACCTGTTGTTCCAATAATGTCCTTCATAGCAGAAAATCCTGGATCATACATTATATTTAGTGGTCATATCTCCTCAAGCTCCTTTAATCCAAACAGTTTCTCACCTTTGTCTTAGATGACATTGGCCTGTTTGAAGAGTACAGGTCAGTCATTTCATAGAATGTTCCCCGGTTTTTGTTTGTTTTCTTCGTGATTAGATTCAGGTCCCTTTGGCCAGAACATCATAGAAGTGTGTCCCCCTTAAGCACCCCAGCAGAGGCACCTGTTGTCCCTTACTGGTGATGTTAACTTTCACTGCTTGGTTAAAGTAGTGTCTGCCAGTTTTCTCCACTGGAAAGTTACTGGTTTTTCCCCCTTTTTAATCAGTACATATCTTGAGGGAGACACATTGAGACTCGGCAAAGAGCCTGTTACTCCTCAAACTGATACGTACTGGTTTTCGCATCCATTAGAGTTCTGCCTGAATCTGTTACTACTGTGATTGTTGCCAAACGGTGGTTTTTCTGATTTCATCATTTCTTCTCCGTTTATTCGTTGACCTTCTTCTTATCTAAGAAAGAGCATTTTCCTTTTTCCCCAGTTCCAAAATTTATTCTTTTATTCACATCATATCTGTGTGTATTCATTAATTCTTACTGTATTCAATGAGTTATAATTCTTTGTCATTATTTTGATGTTCTAAGTGCCCCAAGTTGGCCAGTGAGAATTCCTTCAGGCAGGCTGTGTGTCAGTTTGACAGTTCCTCACCATTCTGTGAGTCCTTTCTTGCTTTTTGCTTTATGGCTAATGAGATTTTCCCTGCCCCAGCTTGGAATTGGCCATTTCTTTAGAAGGGGCATTGCTTTTGATCTAGTCACCATAAAAGTCATAGAAAAGCATGTGTCAACAGCTTTCTGGCTTAAAAAAAATTTTTTTTTTAAAGCATTACAAAAGACCCAAATGCTTGAGAACTAGTCTTGAGAACTAGTCTGTTAGCTTTTTTTGTTGAATGTCTTGTTTTGTGCTCTTGTAATTACTGAATGATTTAAAAAATTAGGTAACACAGAGACTACAAATCTTTCTCCTCAAATAGAGAACACAGACACTTTAATAATTAGAGATTCTTACTCTGTGTAATCTCTGAGACTTGTTAATTCTTTGTTTCAATCACATCCCTTCATTCACTGAGCAAATATCTTTTCAACCCCTGTTTTATTCCTGACTAGGTGCTAAGAATACAGTGAATGAACAAATTGGGAGTGCAGGAATCATGTTTAAGCTAATTAGGAACAAGAAATGAATTGTGTTCCCATTGCTCATTTGTGTGGCTAACTTAATACAATTTTTACAAATTAGGAATTAATGTCTTTTAAAGAGATTTTAGTAACTGAAATTTTGGCCTTTGTCCTAGGTTGAAGAAAAATAAGGAACTACAGAAAGTTCAGGACATTAAAGAAGTGAAGCAAAACATCCATCTTATCCGGGCCCCTCTTGCAGGTAAGTACTGCACTGTGCAGGAGTTCTGTGCCTTAAGTAGAGAAATGAAATATCTGGATTGTTGTGGTCCATGTAATTGGGTACCAACCAACTTTTTAAGGTTGAATCTTTTCATGTAAATGTTCTCCCTCATTTATGATATGACTGTTTATAAAAATAATTTAGTCAGTGTGTTTCCCAGTTCCAGTCAATTTATTGCGTATGGTGTTTCTTTTCTCCCTTCATAAAATCCTAGCTTCCACAAAATCCAAGTTAATCAAAACGATTTGAGTAATAATTTAATAGATGATTTTGCCTCATACCTGTTTTGATTAAAGGATAATGTTTTATATTAGTAGCTCTCAAACTTCATTTGGTGTGGGAGTTACTTGGGGGACTTAGTATGTAAACATAGAGGTCTAAGCCCTTTGAGTTTGGACCTCTGTTCTTTACTAGCTCTCCAGGTGAGTCTGATACTTCAGTTTGAGAACTACAGTTTTGTATTAAAAACCCTCCTTGTGCTTATGTAACTTACAGTTAGGCACTCACTTGAGCAGTTGCTTGTGTGCGTAATTTCTTTTGTGAGATGCTAGGAAACCACTCTTTTTACTCAGCTGGTGCCAAGTACAATCTGTTAAAAGGAGAGAAATTTTGGTGAGATATAGCTATGCCTAAACCTTAGTAAAGTCAAATCCTATAACCACATATTGGGTAGATTTATGCAAAAGTCCTAGCTAGGTTGTTTTTGTACCAAATTTTAAAAAAAAGACAAAATCCTGGAGCATTGTTCACATATAGATGATATGGACTGACAGACACCCAAAAAACAATAGGAATGAACCATTGTTACCTAAGTTTTTAGGTAACCCTCTTTGAGGTAGGTATTACAGTGTTAAGAGCAGAGACCCTGGTTCAAGGTGGCCAGGGTTCACATCCCAGCTCTTTGTCAAGAGTTTAATTTCTTTCTTTCCCTTTTTTTTTTTTTTTTTAAGGCAAAGAAAAGCAGCTGGAAGACAGAATGGTGCAGAAATTACAACAGGATGTGGACATGGAAGATGTTTCTTAGAACTCTTACTGTCTGTAACCATTTCTATAAGTGCATCTGGAAATCTCCTTTGGAGACACAGAACTTCTAAATTATTGGGGTTTTTTTCATATAAGGTCACTCATATGAAAGGGGATTAAAGTACTTCCTTCCTACATTGGTCTCTACAGAACAGCAGATGTGGATGCTTGATTGCATCTCAACGGTAAGCCTTCACTGAGAGAGACACTTTTATAAGTCATGAAAATTGTTTGTAAATACAGAAGTGAATTGTGGACATAAAATGGTCATGCCATTTGGTTAATGGCACTAGGCAGCATTTATGTAACAATTAATGACAAATTCATGATGAGTTATATATAAAATAAAATTTTCATTGCTGTAAAATATTCCTTTCCTAGAAGGGATACAGCAAGGAACTAACAATCTGTATGATAATTAGCCTCTAGTAATTTCTTTTGATTTTAGTACTTCTGGTTTTGGTTTATTAGCTTCTTAGAAGAACATAATGGTCTAATATATTGAAGCCTAATTATGTTGGACCGTTTTGATCTGGTTTTAACTATTGTGATTGATAGGCATTTGTGGATGTTGGGGGTGAGTTGAATAGTCTGTTCCTGAAATGGCACTATGTAATTTCTACTTTGGAGAATACTCACTTCTAAGTTGAGATTCCTAGTAGAATAAGATTTTTCTAGGCGTCCAGTACCTATTAAAATTTTTTGTGTGGTTTTCTTTTTAAAAACTCCTTAATTGTTTGTGGACAATTGGACGTATGGGTAACACATTATAGATTATTTGCACATAAAATTGTTTCTGAAGTAAGTGCCTACGTATTTATTATTTAAAAGTACTAAACAAAAGGTATGAAGTTTGCTCACACATACTAAGAAGTAGGAGATACATTTAGAGAGAAATGTATACTTTATACTTCATGTTTTCTTATTTTTACATTACTTATGAGTAAGTATGTTTAGAGTATTAGGTAACTCAGTTCTTTTTTAGGACAAAATTTAGAATAAGTTCCAAGTTTTAAGGTTATATAATTATATAGTTATGGCTAAATTTTTATTTTAGTATTAGATAGTAAAAAAGTGGACTGATCACTGGACCACGTGTTAGAAGACCTGAATCCAGCTTTGTTCTTATTGATAAAATAAAGCTCATTTGTAAGCAACATTATTGATGCAACATTTAGGGGAAATATGTATGTAAAGACATTTGTAAAATTACTTGAAGTTTTCATTGCATTCTATATTCATGTTTGTTTTAATATAAACTTGTTTAAAATTACATAGTAAAACTTAGTTTCTTAGTAAGTTTGTTTTACTGAATTTTAAGAAACAAATTTCCTACTGTGCTAGTAAGGGAGCAGCTTAGCTATTGCTTTGAGATCATTAATTGGGGAAATTGAGCTGAAACAGAGCTGACATTGTGTCTCAGGTTTAACATTCAGGCAGTTCTCTTAGCTGTCAGGATTTCATATTATTGTGAGACGCCAGATAAGTATTTGGGTGCAAATGCCATGATTTTATCCACCCACAGCTTTTTAAGCTTGGTTGGACCACTGAGGATGAGTTGTCCCTTTAAAGTTTGCCTGAGAGTGGCGAGGTTCAATGGTTTTAGGCTACTATTGTTTTAGCTTGTCTGGTTGAGACCTCTGCTGGGCAGTTAGCATAAACACAAAAGCGTAAATTTGTCCAAACACTCACTACACAGAATATATTCTCTCATTGTTTAAGAACAGCATAGGGCTGGAAGTCATAGAATTTTTTTTAACATGTACCTCTTAAAAAACCTTGTAAGATTGCAGAAAAAAAATTCACATGAAAAAAAAATCTCATTTCTTAAAAATGGAAACCCTAGGAAGATGTTTACCCTGTAGAAGAAAGTTTGAGAAGGACTAGCCTATTATCTCATGAAGAAGACAGCATTTTTCTAATTTTATAAATGGCCAAATCTCAGGTATAAAATCTTGCCCCTTAATCACACGGAACAGAAGATGGAAGAGGCAGGGATTTGTGTTCTTACCAGTCTGTTTCCAGCATTGCCCTGCGTTCATATGGAAGGGATTGATCTAGAGGCTCTCAGATCCCATCTTCACAGGTGTTAGCTGCAACACTCACTTGACTATACTTTGGTTTCTTCATCTGAAAAAAAAAAAATGGAGACAATAATATGACTAACCTCAGGAGTTTTATGAGGATCTAATTAGTTAATACATGTAAAATAGTCATTTCAACTCCACCACTATAGTAAGGTACTGTTAAAATGTTAGCTATCGGGGCTTCCCTGGTGGCGCAGTGGTTGAGAGTCCGCCTGCCGATGCAGGGGACGCAGGTTCGTCCCCTGGACCGGGAAGATCCCACATGCCGTGGAGCGGCTGGCCCATGAGCCATGGCCGCTGAGCCTGTGCATCTGGAGTCTGTGCTCCGCAACAGGAGAGGACACGACAGTGAGAGGCCCGCATACCAGAAAAAAAAAAAAAAAAGTGTTAGCTATTAACAAACTCAGTAACAGCAAAGGACTTTGACTTGGAAGAAAGATGGAAGGTCTTAGGGTTGGGGCTAGCTGTGCTAAATTGAGTGCAGTGTACTTAGTCTACAAAGTGATATGTATGGTTTAAAATGTTAATTTTAGCCTTTATGTCAGCTGGCAAGTTCAGTTATTAAAAGCATCTCATTCCACAAAGATTCTCTGCTGTGAAGATTGGAAGGGGGAAATACATTTCTGGTTCATCAGCATTAGTTTAAAAAATGAATCATCGCCCATAGTTTTAATGGCTAATTTACATGATATAAGGAAAGTTATTTTTTCCCTCTGTCCTTTAGCTCACATTTTAAATGGAGATCTGGAAAAAGACATCAGACTTTAATCACTCAGTATAAATTCCAATATTGAATGAACACTACACCTTGTAAAACTTAACTTAGCAGCCTGCTGAATTGAGAGTGTTGAAAAACGAAGGGGAAAAATATATAAAAAATCAGTTTCAAAGGCTATAGGAAGAATTTTCTAAGGTGTCTATTCTTTACTGATACATAGCAGAATGGAAAAGTTAACCCACATGGTTTACCCTGCATGTGTTTACACTGAGTGTATCCATCAGCCTCGTGTTGATTGGAATCGTTTTTGTCTGTTGAATTTCTTTTTAAAGGAGAAGTGACCTTTTTCTTATCTTTTCTGACATTCTGGATGTAACAATCTTTAGTTTCTGGTGCCATGGGGTGAGTCTCTAACTTAAGCTCTCCTGCTTGAACACTCTCCCTAGGTTTTTTTTTTTTTTTTTTAATCTGCCTCCTTAATTAATTTATTTTTGGCTGTGTTGGGTCTTAGTTTCTGTGTGAGGGCTTTCTCTAGTTGTGGCAAGCAGGGGCACTCTTCATCGCAGTGCACGGGCCTCTCACTATCGCAGCTTCTCTTGTTGCAGAGCACAGGCTCCAGACGCGCAGGCTCAGTAGTTGTGGCTCACGGGCCTAGTTGCTCCGCGGCATGTGGTATCTTCCCAGACCAGGGCTTGAACCCATGTCCCCTGCATTAGCAGGCAGATTCTCAACCACTGTGCCACCAGGGAAGCCCCCCCCCCCCCCCCAGGTTTTGTATCTTAATTCAAGCTATCATGCAGAGGTTGGAGGTGATGTTTCTACCAACATAGTAGAAACACTCACTACAGTTACCTGAACTGATTCTCTAGGCTCCCATCGATTCTGTGTCTTTGCTTTGATCCCGACAATAAATTCCTTTTGCCAGTGTTTGTAACCAAAAATTTTGATTGATAGACATCCCCATCCTCTCCAGCAAGTCCAGGCAACCCATTTCTATCATAATCTATTAAGATTGCAGGGACTGTTTCATATCCCAGACACATATTATGTACCTGGTGCATGGAAGGTGCTCAATAAATGCGACTAAATGTAGCCATTTGCTAGGTTTACTCCTGCTTATCTTTAAGATAGCCAGTAACTTGGAAGATATAAAGAATCAATTAGCAGCAGAGAGATACTACATTAGGAAAGGAAGCAGCCTGTCTGTGACTTTAACATTAATTGTATCTGCACTGTTGGGAAGACTTGCTGAAGAACAGTGCTTACCTCGGGTTGCAAAAAACTGATTTTGCTGCTTAGGTCTAACCGTCTAGTCGTGGTACACCAACCTCCACTTCTGGGTCTGGCTGGAGCATTCACAAGTCAAGAAATCCCAGGAAGAACTGAGCGTGAGCCATGGTTTGGGCAGGTTTCTTAATGTTTTGTCTGGAACGTGCTTTGCTGGTGGAAGTAGAACTTTACTTCAGGAGCCACAGAGTCTAAAATAGAAAGAAGGACAATTGGGAAGAATCTGTTAAAAGAGTACTGCTTCCCTAAAGGGATGTTAACCAACCAAAAAAATACAGGAGACTGGTCCGTTAGCATTTTGAGGAACTCTTTGTTTTGAGAATGCCAGATTTTAAATACTTCATTTGTTTAATATATTCCAATAAAGTGTATATATGTTTGGTTTGGCACCAAGCCTTGGACTCTTAAGAGGAACACCAATGAACAGTATGCCATTCTAGTCAGTGAGTTACCTCACACTGTTTTCCAGTGTCCATTTGATGATGTTGTTACATATTAACTCTTCTGATATAGAATGATGTAGGCAGTGAGCAAGTAAAGGCAGTCCAGCTGATTAAAAGGACTCCCCATTCCAAAGCAAATGATATTACCTGCTTATACTGTGTTAAACTACATTGTTGTCCACTGAGTTTCTCTTCAGTACTCTGATTCTTCATGCTGCCGAAACACCAGAGCTAGTAGCTTTTTGACTTTGCAGAGACAGTTTCCCCATTTCTAGAAGATAATATACAATGGAAATAAAAGTTCTGTAGGGAAAAATATCTAGGTCCTAACCTCTCAGTTCCTTTGATCACACGTTTGCCAAGAGGTATTACCACTTTATCCCAGAGTTGTGAGAACTCAGTGATACAGGAAATATTACAGCCAGGTACACTGAATATATTATCTCATAATATTCACAACCCTTTAAGTTAGTCCTACAGTTTGCAGATAAGGAACATTAGAATATGAAAATAGCTTCATCCATATGCTTGTCACTAACAAGTAGCAGAGCTTAAATTCAAGCTCTGACAATCACTAGCTGAAATCCTAAACAGCATCTAGCATGTTGGTGCTCAATATACATGTGTTTATTCATTCAAGGAAAAAAATCTAGCAGTAAAAAAGTATCCAGGAGAAAAGGATAGATTTCATGGAGTAGTTTAACCTATGACTCTAGAATGAACACTTTTTCTTACCAGTTCTTCCAGGACTGACAGGTGATCACCTATCCCAGGTTGAGTATAATTCAGACAGCAAGTTTAGGGAAATTAAGTTTTTTTGAAATTTACTTCAAAAATTAGTACAGCAGTACAAGTAATTACAGTATAATTATTGGAGCAAGTGTTCATTTAGCACTACAATGCATGCTAATCTTGTTATCCAAAGAAGATTTTGAAATTCAACACCTGATTCAATTGAGCAACTTCAGTATTAATTTTAAATGTTTATTTTGTGTCTGCTATGTGTGAGGCATGGCTTGCCTCACTTAGCAAGTTAATTCATGTTATACTTGAGAAATTTGAATTATTGCAAAGTGCATTCCTCTAGTTATAGTTCATTTTATAGGACTTTAATTCTAATAGCTGTTGCTCTTGGGCCAATTCTTAAATTCTCTAAGACTGTCAGGATTACTGACAATAGAGTTACGTCTTTGTCCCAGGGGCTGAAAGTCCTGATGCTGACAAGCTTCAGGTTTCATCTAAGGTGAGAGGTGGGATTTGAAGATGCCCAGTGTACTATTTGATTCTTCTTTGTAATAACTGATGTGGAAAAGAATCTAAAATCATGTTCTTGCAATGCATAAGCACGCATGATAATATTTTATTCCCACTGTTAGTTAAGTGGAACCTCAGAAATAATGTGGGCCCTACTAAGCAACTGTATTTCTTTTTCTTGATGCTAAGTCCCCACTGGAGATTAGGGATCCAGGAAGATTTGATCAAAACAGTTGAGGATTAGCTACAATAGCACTCAGAGTGGGGGCCTCAAGCCTGATGGCACAAGAGAATCATCTGGGGCAATTTACAATTATCAGTGCCAGGTCCCTGCCCCAGAACGATTAAATGAGAATCTGGGATTGAGGCCCAGGCATTGGTATTTTTAAAAAGTTATCAGGCATTAGGGTCAAGAAAGATGGTGACAAAAGAGGTACCTGAACTCTTCTCCCATGGACACGCAGAGCAATCAACTCTGAAAGAAATTTAGAAACTAGCTGAATGACTCGTATACACTGGTGAATGAACAAAACCCACACTGAAATGGACAGGGAAGGCTGAGACACACTCACCATAAACCCCACCCCCAGCACAACACCATACATTTAGGTAGAAACTCCCAACTTCCAGCTTCTCCCTGAGGATTAAAGGGTTTGAACCTCCCATCTGGTGTCCCAACTTTAAAGATGCTCACCTGAGGAGTGGGTCCTCCAAAACACCTAGCTCTGAAAGCCAATCAGGCTTGCACCCACAAGACTATAGCAAACAAAGGAGCAGTTGTTAGTGGGTGTGTGAGCACTTGCTGTGGCTATATCCCCTGGGCTCTGTGTGGCAGAAGCAGGTAAAAATCACCAGTTTCCCAATCTTTCTCTGAAAGGAGTGTATGTGCATACTTTGAAAGCTGCTGCCTCAGGGTCAGGCTTCTACTTTAGGACACATCTAGGCACTAGCTGTGTTTCCTGGAGACAGGAACCTGTCGGACACCTCCTCTGCTATAGCCTCTCCCTATAGCCCCTCAAACTTGCCACTGTCACCATGCAAGGAGCTTATATGCATATCTGTGCCCAGTTTTTGCACTGCTGCCTGTGGGATGGGCCCTTAGATTGCCTGGCTCTGATAGCTAACAGGGCTTGCATTCATGAGTCCTACAGGATAGTAACAAAGAAGCAGTTCTTAATGGGCACAGAAGCACCCCTTGACCCTGCATCTATATATGCAGGCCTAGAGCAGAGGGAGCAGGCAAAAATTCTTATCTCCCAGTTTCTCCCTAGAAGGGGCTTAACTAAAAACTTTCCCAGCTGCTGCCTAAGGGTCTGCCTTCTAATCAGTGTGTGTCTAGGTTCCAGCTGAGATCCTCCACTTTAGGACATTGACAGATCTTGGTACACCCTCAAGTACTGGGAGCCATTCAGAACAAAGAAGGCAGCTTGGAAGATCACAGAGGTTTGAGAGAACCAGGAGCTGGGGCCAGGCTGATAGATGAGGTTTATCTCCTACACAAGACCATTCTGTCAAGACTGGGAAAGGTGGCTGTTTTATCAGAAATCAACATAAAGAATCAAGAAAAATGAAGAAATAGAGGAGTATGTTCTGAACAAAAGAAGATAATCTCTAGAAAAAGATCTTAATGAAATGGAGAAAAGTAAAGTACCTGATGGAATTCAAAATAACAGTCATAAAGATGCTAACTGAGGTCAGACAGCAATGCACAACAAAATGATAATTTCAAAAATGGGAGAGAAAATGCAGAAAAGCACAAAACAAATCACAGAGCTGAAAAATATAAATTGAACTAAGAAATTCAATAGAGGGATTCAAGAGCAGATTAGAGCAAGTGGAAGAAAGGATCAGTGAACTTAAAGACAGGGCAATGGAATTCATCCAGGGAAGCAAAACCCAAAAAGTATGAAGAAGGTGAAAATATCATAAGGGTCTTATGGGATACCAACCATCATAGCACAATTATATGCATTAAAGGGGTCCTAAAAGGAGGAGAGAGAGAGAGAGAGAAAGCTTATTTTTAAAAATATTGGCTGATAACTTCCCTGATCTGGGGAAGGGAACAGACTTACAGATCTATGAATGCCAGAGTGTTCCAAATAAAGAGGATTCGGAGAGAGCCATTTAAGGCATATTATAATTAAACTGCCAAAGGATAAAAAAAGGAAAGAATCTTAAAAGCAGCAAGAGAAAAGCAACTTGTTTCGTGCAACAAGTTGTGTATGTACCCCCATAAGACCATCAGTGGATTTTTTAGCAGGGACTTTGCAGGACAGAAGTGGGTGGCAGAATATTTTCAAAGTAGAAGAAAGAAAAAAAGGAAGGAAAGAAGGAAGAAAGAAGGAAAGAAAGAAGGAGAGGAAGAAAATGTTGCCAATGGAGAATATTCTGGCAAAAATATCCTTCAGATTTGGAGAGAGAGTTTTCCAGACAAACAAAAGCTAAAGGAGTTTATCACCACTGGACTGGCCTTACAAGACATATTGAAGTGTTCTTCAAGCTGGAATTAAGTGATCCTAATTAGTAACGAGAAACGTAAGAAGGCATAAAACTCACTGGTAAAAGTAACTATATAGTTCAACTCAGAATACTGTAAAGTTATAACATTGATGGGTAAGTCACTTATAATTCTACTATAAGGATTAAAAGACCAAAGTATTAATAATAACCTCAATAATTTGTTAATGGTTACACAACATAAGACAAATTGTGACAAAAATGTGGGTGGGGAGTGTAAAAATGTAGAGCTTCAAAGTTATGTTAT
Source organism: Orcinus orca (assembly GCF_937001465.1). Lineage (NCBI taxonomy): Eukaryota > Metazoa > Chordata > Mammalia > Artiodactyla > Delphinidae > Orcinus > Orcinus orca. Next base: position 103,094,606 of record NC_064560.1, read on the forward strand.
CAGCTTAAAATACTTATATTTTATGTAAGCATCATGGTAACCACAAAGCAAAAACCTATAGTAGATGCACAGAAGATAAAGAGAAATGACTTTAAGAATACCAGTACAGAAGGTCATTAAATCGCAAAGGAAGAAACCAAGAGAGGATCAAAAGAAAAAGCAGTTACAAAACAACCAGAAAAACAACAAAATAGCAATATCAAGTCCATTTCTAACAATCGTTACATGACAAAGTAGCTGAATGGATAAAACAAACAAAACCAAAACAAAAGATGAAAAAGTCCAAGACCCACCTATATGCTGCCTACAAGAAACTCACTTCAGGGAATTCCCTGGTGGTCCAGTGATTAGGATGCCATGCTCTCACTGCTGAGGGCATGGATTCACTCTCTGGTCAGGGAACTAACACCTCACAAGCTGTGCAGCACAGCCCAAACAAACAAAACAAAACACACACAAAAACAACAAAAAACAAACAAAACCTCACTTCAGCTTTAAGGATACACATAGACTGAAAGTGAAAGGATTAGAAAAGATATTCCAAACAAATGGAAATCAAAAGAAGGCAAGGTAGCTAAATTTACATTAGACAAAACAGACTTTAAGTCAAAGACTAACAGGAAACAAAGAAGGTCATCATATAATGATAGAGGGTTCAATTTATCAGTAGAACAAAACATCAGTAAATATTTATGCAGCTAACAAAGGAGCACCTAAATATATAAATTCAGTGTTAACATACATGAAGAGTAATATATAAGCAGCACAATAATAGCAGGGGAGTTCAATATCCCACTTTCATTAAAGGATACATCATCCAGACAGAAAATCCATAAAGAAATACTGCACTTTAAACCACACATTAGTCAGATATATCTAATAGACATTTATAGAGCATTCCATCAAACAGCAGCAGAATACACATTCTTTTCAAGTGCACGTGAAATATTCTCCAGGATAGATTATGTTAGGCCACAAAGCAAGCCTCAATAAATTTAAGATTGAAATCATGTAAATAAACACTGACAACGAAAGATCAGAAAGAGAAATTAAGGAAACAATCCCATTTCCCATCACATCAAAAAGAAAGAAATACCTAGGTATAAACCTACCTAAGGAGGCAAAAGACCTGTAGGAGCGCACATGGGCAGCAGCAGGCACTAATTGCTGCCTCTGCTATCCCAGGAGTGCATGGCCTGTCGCCGCCACTAAGAGACACAGGAGCAGGCGCCAAGCACTGCTCCTGCTGTCCTGGGAGCGCGTGGGCCGCTGCCATGGCTGGGAGACCTGTGAGTGGGTGCCAGTCGCTGCCCCTGCCGTACTGGGAGAGCGCACAGGCCGCCGCACCTGCACACCATCTATCAAGGAGATAATGGCCAGCACACACTGAGGAAAGAGGCAGCAAGCATCCACACTAAAAGCAGCCCCTTGATTCTGGACAAGATGGGAGAGTAGAAGGACTTCAGCTCACCTTTCCTTATGAAAACACCAAAATCACAGCTCATTGCTGAACAACCATCAACAAAAAAGACTGGAACCTACCAAAAAAGATATTTTACATCCAAAGACGAAGAAGAAGTCACGATGAGACAGTAGGGGGCGCTTTTGCAATATAATCAAATCCTATACCTGCCGAGTGGGCAACCCACAAACTGGAAAATAATTATATTGTAGATGTTCTCCCACAGCAGTGAGTGTTCTGAGCCCCATGTAAGGCTCCCCAGCCTGAGGATCTGGCACTGGGAGGAGGAACCCTGAGAGCATTTGGCTTTGTAGTCCAGTGGGGCTTGAATGCAGGAGGTCCACAGGACTGGGGGAAACAGAGACTCCACTCTCAGAGGGCACACACAAGATTTCATGTGCACTGGGACACAGCACAAAACAGTGACTACATAGGAGCCTCTGCCAGACATAACTGTGTGTCTTGCAGGGTCTCCTGGGGAGACGGGGATTGGCTGTGGCTCACTGTGGGGGGAAGGACACTGGTGGCTTGGCCCCAGGGAATATCATCATGAGCTCTCCTGGAGGTCACCATTTTGGCACTGAGACCTGGCCCAAGTCAGTAGTCTGCAGACTCCACTGCTGGGACGCCTGAGCCCAAACAGCAAGGAGTGGGGGCACACAGCCCCACCCATCATCATACAGGCTGCCTAAAGATGTACTTCGCTAACAGCCACCTCTAAACACATCACTTGACATAGCCCTGTCCATCAGAGGGACAAGACCCAGATCCACCCACCAGTGGGCAAGCACACCAGTCCCTCCCACCAGTAAGCTTACACAAGCCCCTGGACCAACCTTACCCACCAGGGGGCAGACAGCAGAAGCAAGAGAAACTACGATCCTGCAGCCTGTGGAAAGGAGATCACAAACACAGAAAGTTAGATAAAATGAGATGGCAGAGAAACATGTTCCAGATGAAGGAACAAGGTAAAAACCCAGAAGAACAATTAAGTGAAGTGGTGACAATCTACTTGAAAAAGAATTCAGACTAATGAGAGTAAAGATATCTAAGATCTCAGAAAAAGAATGGAGTCACAGACTGAGAAGGTAAGAAATGTTTAACAAAGAGCTAGAGGAACAAACAGAGAGGAACAATACAATAACTGATATGAAAAATACACTAGAAGGAATCAAGAGCAGAATAAATGAGGCAGAAGAACAAATAAATGAGCTGGAAGAGAGTGGTGGAAATCACTGCTGCAGAACAGAATAAAGAAAAAAGAATGGAAAGAAATGAGGACAGTCTCAGAGACCTCTGGGACAACACTGAATGCACCAATGCATTCTAGGGGTCCCAGAAGGAGAAGAGAGGGAGAAAGGGCCCGAGAAAATATTTGAAGATTATAGCCAAAAACATCCCTAACATGGGAAAGGAAACACTCGCTCAAGTCCAGGAAGTGCAGAGAGTCCTATACAGCATAAATCCAAGGAGGAACATGCCGAGACACATATTAATCAAACTCACAAAAACTAAACACAAAGAGAAAATATTAAAAGCAACAAGGGAAAAGCAACAAATAACATACAAGGGAATCCCCATAAGGTTATCAGCTGATTTTTCAGCAGAGACTCTGCAGGCCAGAGGGGAGTGGCATGATATAGATAGATAGATATAGATACATATTGATACTTATTTTTGGCACATAACATTTTATTGAGTCAGTTTGTTATTTACATACTCATAAGGGATTTTAAAAAGACATTAAATGGAAGATGTTCTCAACAGACAGAAATAAGATATTCAAATCTATTGTTCCAGTTTATAGCTCACATATAAATAATGGAATAAACATGATCTGAAAATAGTTGCACAGTGCGTGCTTCAAAGCCAGCCAATGAAAAGCAACATCTCCCTTTTTCTATGGCTGAAGGCACTCCAAAGACATTACCTTTTCTTTTTTTCTTTTTTAAGGAGATTGACCTCTCAGTTACACTGGTGTTTAGCACCATTGCTGGGTCTCCCAGGTCCGCAGCTTAACTTTTATTTGCAGAATACCACTGTGGTTCAAGACATGGCATTCCAGTGGGCTTACTACTCCCAGCAGCACAGGACTGCAGAAAGTGCCTTCACTCTCAGAGTGAAATTACAGCTTCCCATGCTCGAGCTCTGAGCACAGCCTCATAAAGTCAATCCCTATCATACTGCAAGGGTGGGCATGAGAAATCTCACTTTTCAAGGGCTTAGAGGGCAGGAAGGGTTTGGGACTCCATGCATGCCTTTCTGTGCTTTTTAGAGGTTCACACACCATATGCACCTGGCCTGTGTCTGGAAAGGGTTGTGGCAGAGCCCAAGCCCAGCCCTGAGCCCAGAAGAAGAACAAAGGGGACTTGCCCGCCTTTGCTCCTGGGGGCAGCACGTGCCCAGTTGCCAGCCCCACCCCTCTTTGGCAGTGCACCCTTCCCCCACTACACAGCCCCCATGGCTGGGCGAAACAGTGGCCACGCCACAAAATGGCAGCTGCGTCACAAGATGACAGCTGGGCCAGGCCCCAAGCGGGCACTGGAGGGGAAATTAAAGGTGCTGCAGAGAAATTACAGGTGCCATGGATCCCATCCCTAGTGCAGCAATGCAAGCCTGAGCTTCCTCTTGATGGTGGTCAGGGGCCCCAGCCCTCCTTGGACACAGGCACGCCTCCATGGCCACGTGGAAACACCCTGGCCTTCCCATACCACCCACCCAGCAGCACCATCCTCTGCCCTCTCAAGTCCAAAAGACTTGGCAACTTTGTACCTGGGCTGCCTTTTCCCTTCCAAACAGCCCCCTCTTCAGGAGGCTCTTACTTAAGGGCATACAAACTGGAAAGAACTGAGCATGGCACACCTGCTGGGTGACACTTGTCTGCCAAGGACACCCTTTTGGTTGGACGTGGGGAGGGAGCACCCCTTTCCTAGGGTCTCCACACTTGTAGCTCAACTCCAGGCCACCAAAGTAAAGATAGAAAAGGGGAATCAAAGAGTCCCCTGATGAGGAGAAATTAAGGAAAAGGCGCCAAAGTCCCATAGCAGGCCTTCAGCAGCCATGTTGAACTCCAACGCACTGAGTCCACACCCAAGAGAGCAGTGAAGAGCCACCAGTGGCCCACTGCATGCAGGCACTTTAGAGCGTGGATGTCAGCTTTCACTCCACCACGCAAACATCCAGTGAGTGTCTTAGGATTTTCATCGTTCCCTCCTGCTCTCTCCCTTCTCCCTGTGGTGAGGGGTATCAGGGTGGGCACAGGCAGAAGGAGCAGCTGCTGTCATCCCCATGCTTTTTCCTCAGGCATGAGGGTCTTGGTGGGCTTGGGCTTTGCTTTGGTCATGGCTTGATGGATGGAGGCAGGGCAGTGGCAGTGTGCTTTGGACTTTTTGCTTTTCCTTCTCTCAAATGCTTGCTTCCCTGCACTCTCCATCCCCCAGCTTCCCTTGAGCTCTGACTTTCCAGAAACTTCTCAGGGAAACTTAGCAAAAATCTGCAGGCTCTGACACCACCTCTCTCCTGGAGCATGCACAATGCACTCACACGATATATTTAAAGTGATGAAAGGGAAGAACCTACAACCAAGAACACTCTACCCAGCAAGGCTCTCGGTCAGATTTGACTGAGGAATCAAAAGATTTACAGACAAGCAAAAGCTAATAGAATTCAGCACCACAAAACCAGCTTTAAAACAAATGCTAAAGCAACTTCTCTAGGCAGAACAGAAAAAGCCACAAGTAGAAAAAAGAAAATTACAAATGGGAAAGGTCACTGGTAAAGGCAAACATAAAGTTAGGAAATTATCCACACACAAATATGATATCAAAACCAGGAATCATGAGAAGAGAGTACAAATGCAGGATACTGGAAATGCATTTGAAATTAAGAGACCAGCAATTTAAAACAATCTTGTTTATATATAGACTGCTATATCAAAACCTCATGGGAACTGCAAACCAAAAATATGTAATAGATACACACACACAAGAAAAAGCAATCCAAACCCAACACCAAAGATGGTCATCAAATCACAAGAGAAGCTGAAAGGAAGAAAAAATACCCACAAAAACAAACCCCAAACAATTAAAAAAATAGAAATAGAACTTACATGTTGATAATTACCTTAAATGTAAATAGATTAAATGCTCCAACCAAAAGACATAAACTGGCTGAATGAATACAAAAATAAGACCCATATATATGCTGTCTACAAAAGACCCACTTCAGATCTAGGGACACATACAGACTGAAAGTGAGGGGATGGAAAAAGGTATTCCATGCAAATGGAAATCCAAAGAAAACTGGAATAGCAATACTCAGACAAAATAGACTTAGAAATAAATACTGTTACAAGAGACAAGGAAGGACACTACATAATGATCAAAGGGTAAATCCAACAAGACATAATAATTATAAACATATATACACCCAACATAGGAGCACCTCAATATATAAGGCAAATGCTAACAGCCCTAAAAGGGGACATCAACAGTATCACAATAATAGTGGGGGAATTTTACACCCCACTTACATCAATGGACAGATCATCCAGGAAGAAATTCAATAAGGAAACACAGTCCTTAAATGACACATTAGATCAGATGGACTTAATTGATATTTACAGAACATTCCATCCAAAAGCAGTAGAATACACATTCTTCTCAAGTGCACATGGAACATTCTCCAGGATTGATCATATGGTGGGCCACAAAGCAAACCTCAGTAAATTTAAGAAAACCGAAATCATATCAAGGGTCTTTTCCAACCACAGTGTTATGAGATTAGAAATCAACTACAAGAAAAAAAAAAACCCTAAAAAACACAAACATGTGGATACTAAAAAATATGCTACTAAACAAGCAATGGATCACAAGGAAATCAAAGAAGAAATAAAAAAATACCTGGAGACAAATGACAATGAAAACATGACAATCCAAAACCTATGGGGTGCAACAAAAGCAGTTCTAAGAGGGAAGTTTATATCAATACAATCTTACATCAGGAAACAAGAAAAATCTCAAATAAACAACCTAAACTTACACCTAAAGCAATTTGAGAAAGAAGAACGAACAAAACCCAAAGTTAGTAGAAAGAAAACATAAAGATGAGAGCAGAAATACATGAAATAGAGATGAAGAAAATAATAGAAAAGATCAATGAAACTAAAAGCTGGTTCTTTGAGAACATAAACAAAATTGATAAACCTTTAGCCAGACTCATCAAGAATAAAAGGGAGAGGGCCCAAATCAATAAAATTAGGAATAAAAAAGGAGAAGTTACAACACAACAGAAAATACACAGGATCATGAGAGACTACTACAAGCAACTATATGCCAACAAAATGGAATACCTAGAAGAAATGGGCAAATTTTTAGAAATGTACAATCTTCCAAGACTGAACCAGGAGGAAATAGAAAATATGAACAGGCCAATCACAAGTACTGAAATTGAAACTGTGATTTTAAAACTCCCAACAAACAAAAGTCCAGGACCAGATAGCTTCACAGGTGAATTCTATCAAACATTTAGAGAAGAGTTAACACCTATCCTTCTCAAACTATTCCAAAAATTGCAGAGGGAGGAACACTCCCAAACTCATTCTACTGAGGCCACCATCACCCTGATACCAAAAGGAGACAAAAATACTACAGAAAAAGAAAATTACAGGCTAGGACTTCCCTGGTGGCGCAGTGGTTAAGAATCTGCCTGCCAATGCAGGGGACATGGTTTCGAGCCCTGGTCCAGGAAGATCCCACGTGCCGCAGAGCAACTAAGCCCGTTCACCACAACTACTGAAGCCCATGCACCTAGAGCCTGTGCTGTGCAACAAGAGAAGCCACTGCAATGAGAAGCCCACTCACCGTGACGAAGAGTAGCCCCTGCTTGCTGCAACTAGAGAAAGCCCGCGTGCAACAAAGAAGACCCAATGCAGCCAAAAATAAATAATAAATAAGAAAATTACAGGCTAATATCAGTGATGAACATAGATGCAAAAATCCTCAACAAAATACTAGCAAACCGAAACCAACAACACATTAAAAGGATCATAAACCAACATCAAGTGGGATTTATCCCAGGGATGCAAAGATTCTTCAATATCTGTAAATCAGTCAGTGTTGTACACAACAAATTGAAGAATAAAAGCCATATGATCATCTCAATAGTTGCAGAAAAAGCTTTTGACAAAATTCAACACATATTTATGATAAAAGCTCTCTAGAAAGTGGGCATAGACAGAACCTACCTCAAGATAATAAAGGCCATATATGACAAACACCACAGCAAACATCATTCTTAATGGTGAAAAACTGAAAGCATTTCCTCTAAGATCAGGAACGAGACAAGGCTGTCCATTCTCGCCACTTTTATTCAACATAATTTTGGAAGTCTTAGCCATGGCAATCAAAGAAGAAAACGAAATAAAAAGAATCCAAATTGGAAAAGAAGTAAAATTGTCACTGTTTGCAGATGACATGATACTATCCATAGAAAATCCTAAACATGCTATTAAAAAACTACTAGAGCTCATCAATGAATTCAGTAAGGTTTCAGACTACAAAATTAATACACAGAAACCTCTTGCATTCCTATACAATCACAGTGGAAGTTCAGAAAGAGAAATTAAGGAAACAATCCCATTCACCATTGCATCAAAAAGAATAAAATACCTGGGAGTTATTTTACCTAACCTACCTAACAAGGCAAGAGGAAACTATAAGACATTGATGAAAGAAATCAAAGACAACACAAACAAATGGAAAGATATACCATGATATCAGATTGGAAGAATGAATATTGTCAAAATGACTGTACTACCCAAGGCAATCTACAGATCCAATGCAATCCCTATCAAATTACCAATGGCAGACTGAGCTGGAGGAATCAAACATCCTGATTTCAGTCTATGCTACAAAGCTACAGTAAACAAAACAGTATAGTACTGGCACAAAACAGAAATATAGATCAATGGAACAGGATAGAAAGCCCAGAGATGAACCCACACACCTTTGCTCAATTAATCTATGACAAAGGAGGCAAGAATATACAATGGAGAAAAGACAGTCTTTTTAATAAGTGGTGCTGTGAAAACTGGACAGCTACATGTAAAAGAATGAAATGAGAACATTCCCTAACACCATATACAAAAAAACTCAAAATGGATTAAAGACCTCTTAGAGGAAAACATAGGCAGAGCACCCTGACATAAATCGAAGCAAGATCTTCTTTGATCCACCACCTAGAGTAATGAAAATCAAAACAAAAACAAACAAATGGGAACTAATTAAACCTAAAGGCTTTTGCATAGCAAAGGAAACCACAAACAAAGTGAAAACACAGTCCACAGAATGGGGGAAAATATTTGCAAACTAAGCCGCCAACAATGGATTAATCTCCAAAATATCCAAACAGCTCATGCAGCCCTATTTATATAAAAAAATTAAAAATAAAAAAATGGGCAGAAGATCTAAATAGACATTCCTCCAAACAAGACATACAGATGGCTAAAAAGCACATGAAAAGCTGCTCAGCACTGCTAATTATTAGAGAAATTCAAAAACTACAATGAGGTATCACCTCACACTGGTCAGAATGGATATCATCAAAAAGTTCAAAAACAATAAATGCTGGAAACATGGATGGTCCTCAAGATTGTCATACTGAGTGAAGTAAGTCAGACAGAGAAAGTGAAATATGATATCACTATATGTGGAATCAAAAAAATGATACAAACGAACTTATTTACAACAGTTACTGGGGGGAAGGGTGGGGGGAAGTGATAGTTAGGGAATTTGGGATTGACATGTATACACTTATATTTAAAATGGATAACAAAAAAGGACCTACTATATAGCACAGGGAACTCTGCTCAATATAATGTAACAACCCAAATGGGAAAAGACTTTGAAAAAGAATAGATACATGTATATATGTAACTGAATCACTTTGCTATACACCTGAAACTAACACAACATTGTTAATCAACTATATTCCAATACATACAAAAAAACAACAATAAATGCTGGAGAGGGTGTGGAGAAAAGGGAAACCTCCTACACTGTTGGTGGGAATGTAAATTGGTACAATCACTATGGAGAACAGTATGGAGGTTCCTTAAAAAACTAAAGCAATCCTGGGCATATATCCAGAGAAAACCATAATTTGAAAGGATACATGCACCCTAATGTTCACTGCAGCACTATTTACAATAGCCAAGACATGGAAGCAACCTAAATGTCCACTGACAGAGGAATGGATAAAGAAGATGAGGTACATATATACAATGGAATATTACTCAGCCATAAAAAAGAGTGAAATAATGCCATTTGCAGCAAACATGGTTGGACTTAGAGATTATTATACTAAGGGAAGTAAGTCAGAGAAAGACAAATATCATATGATATCACTTATATATGGAATCTAAAAAAAATGATACAAATGAACTTATTTACAAAACAGAAACAGACTCACAGACATGGAAAACAAACTTATGGTTACCAAAGGGGAAACATGGGGTGGGGGGACAGATAAATTAGGAGATTGGGATTAACATACACACACTACCATAGATAAAATAGGCAATCAATAAGGACCTACTTTATAGCACAGGGAACTCTAATCAATATTCTGGAATAACCTATATGGGAAAGAATCTGAAAAAAGTATATATGTATATGTATAACTGAATCACTTAGCTGTACACCCGAAAGTAACACACAATGTAAACCAACTACAGTCCAATATAAAATAAAAATTAAATTAGAAAAAGAAATCATATCAAGCTTCCTTTCCATTCACAATGGTATGAAATTAGGAATCAATTACAAGAATCTAGACAAAAAAAACCCCACAAATATAAAGAAATTAAACAACATGCTCCAGAACAAATGGGTCAAAGAAAACAAAGGGAAATATGAAAAATATTTTGAGACAAGTGAAAATGGAAAGACAACATACCAAAACTTATGAGATGCAGCAAAAGCAGTTCAAAGAGTAAAGTTTATACAGTTTACCCTTGAACAACACATGTTTGAATGGCATGGGTCCACTTAATACATACAATTTTTTTCCAAAATTGTTGGCTCTCTGTATCCATGGGGTCCACATTTGTGGACTCAACTAACTGTGGATTGAGTACTATGTTTACAACCCACAGTTGGTTGAATCCTTGGATGCAGAATATGCAGATACAGAGGGCTGACCATGGGACTTGGGCATCTGCTCATTTTGTTATCCTCAGTCTTGGAGCCAATATCCCACTGATACTGAGGGATGACTATAGTATTAAATGCCTGCATTAAGAGAAAGCAAGATCTCAAACAACCCAATCTTACACGTAAAGGAATTAGAAAAAGGATAAACTAAGCCAAAAGTTAGAAGGAAGAAATAAAGCTCAGAGTGGAAATAAATAAATTACAGATTAAAAAGACAATAGAAAAGATCAATGAAACTAAGACCTGGTTTTTAAAAAGATAAACAAAATAGACAAACCTTTAAATAGACTGACTAAGAAAAGATGGGATTTAAAATTATAATTGCAAGAGGAGACAAGACAACTGATACGACAAACACAAAGAATCATAAGGCAGCGAAAGCAAAAATCAACAAGTAGGTTTACATCAAACTAAAAAGCTTCTGCACAGCAAAGAAAACCATCAATAAAATGAAAAGGCAACCTACCAAATGGCAGAAAATATTTTCACATCATATGTGCAATAAGGGGTTAACATCCAAAGTATATAAAGAACTCATACAACTCAGTAGAAAAAACCTAAATAATCATATTAAAAATGTGCAGAGGATCTGACTAGACATTTCTTTAAAGATAACATACAAATGCACAACGGGTACATGAAAAGGTGCTCATTACTACTCATCCTGGAAATGCAAATCAAAATCACAATGAGATATCACTTCACACCTGTTAAAACGGCTACTATCAAAAAGACAAGAGATACGGGGCTTCCCTGGTGGTGCAGTGGTTGAGAGTCTGCCTGCTGATGCAGGGGACGTGGGTTCGTGCCCCAGTCTGGGAGGATCCCACATGATGCTGGTCTCACCTCCTCTCACGAGCACATCAGAACTACAACTGCATATAGAGCAACTCTCACTGAAATTGACCAAGGAGCTAGCAGAACAGTTCTACAAGCAAGGCTGTGAAGAAAGATCCACATGTACTCGGGTAGGAAGGGAGGAAATGCAAAATAGGTGGGACTGGTACCCCTAGTGGGGGACAAAGAAGAACAGAGGGCTATCACAGGCTCAGGGATCCTCCCTGGGGAGTGAGGGGTTTGAGCCACGTATTAGGCACCCCAGCCCTGGGATACGACACTGGGAAGATGAGCCCCTTTGCTGTTTTGAAAATCAGTGTGGCTTACTGGAAGAGTGTATGAAACTGAGACTCTGATCTTGAAAAGCACATGCCTTAATTTCCTTACTCCTAGTCATAGCATGAAGCGATCAGACTGAAAACTGCCTGGGGCTCTGGTAGGCTTGCCAAGACTGCCCCAGCACACCCCCACCCAGCCCATACCAGGCACTTGCTCCAGCCCCTCTTGCGATGGTGCTGCTCTCCACTAGGGTGGAGGCTGCTGTTGCCAAAAGAGTGAGCACACCTAGAGGGAATGGAGCCAGCTTGGACACAGCTCTGTCTCTGGCAGCAGTGGATACAGCCATTTCCAGCTTGCACATTCTGCCCATGTTGAGGAGTAAAACTAGCTCCAGGGTGGAGACCAACGTTGCCAACAGGAGTGAAACAAGCTCAGTAGTGTGGCACCAACCCCTCCGTTCCTGACCCACCCTCTAACAAAGGTGTGAACATGGGGGAAAAGTGAAACCAGCACAGAAGTACAACCCCATGCCCTCAGGCCCCAGTCACATCCCAAATCAAGGCAGAGCTTGTCATCATTCCTGAAAGAAACCCAACTTCCTCATGGGTCCTGCTCCAGCCACTTGGCCCCCGACCCTGACCCTGATAGGATGGTGATGGCCATCGAGCATAGGAGAAACCTCAGCTTGCACCTGGCTCTGGTGTTAGCCAATCCAACTCCAGCCCCCACCTCCCACAAAAGTAGTGGCTGCCAGCACATCCTGGGGTGAAAGATGCAGCTCATGCTCATTTCAGATCTAGCTCTCTCACCAAGCCACTGGGCAAAGGCAGATGGCATACACAAGCTCTCACAGAAGGACATGCCTTCAAGACCAGGAGAAGTAACCCTTTCACATAATTTCATAGAGATAAAGTTAAACAAAATGAAAAGACAGAGGAGTATGTTTCAAATGAAAGAACAAAGAAATAACCTTTAAAAAAACCTAAGAAAACAGATAAATAATTTACCTGATAGCATTCTCATTACTATTGCTTTGAACTCTAACTGACCTGGGGAAAGAACAGATGAACACATGATAATTTTAACAAACAACTAGAAAATATAAAAAAGAACCACTCGGAGCTGAAGAATACAGTAACTGAAATGAAAAACACACTAGAGGGAATTAAAAGATTAGGTGATACAGAAGAGCACATAAGCAATCTGGAAGATTAAATAATGGAAATCACCCAATCAGCACAGTAAAAAGAAACAAATTTTAAAAAATGAGAACAGTTTAAGGGACCTCTGGGACAACATAAAACATACTAACCTGCATGTTATAGGGGTCCCAGAAGGAGAAGGAGAGGAAAAGGTGTAGAATATTATTTGATGAAATTATGGCCGAAAGCTTCCTAAACATGGAGAAGGAAACAATCCAAGAACAGGAAGCACAGAGTTCCAAACAAGATGAATCCAAAGAGATTCACATCAAGATATATCATAATTAAATGTCAAAAGTTAAAGAGAGAATTCTAAATCCAGTAAGAGAAAAACAGAGTAACATTCAAAGGAACCCCCATGAGGCTATCAGCTGAATTTTTAAGAGAACTTTGCAAGCCAGAAGGGATAGGCATGGTATATTTAAAGTGCTGAAAGGAAAAAAACCTATAACCTTGGATACTGTAGCCAGCAAGCCTATCATTCAGAATTGAAGGAGAAGCAAAGAGCTTATAAGACAAACAAAAACTAAAAGAATTCATCACCACTAAACAGACTTTACAAGAAGTGTTAAAGGGTCTTCTTTAAGTGAAAAAGAAAAGGCTACAATAAGAAATTATAGGAAGGGAAAAATCAGACTGTTTAAGGCAAATATATACAGTGGCAGTGGATCAACCATTTAAATAAGATAGTATGATGGTTAAAAGACAAAAATTGTAAAATCAACTATAGCTAAAATAAAGGTAACAGATACACATGAAGATGTAAAATACGATATAAAAAATATAAAACGTGGGGTGGGGAGCAAAAAATGTAGAGCTTTTAGAATGTGTTTAACCTTTTAAATGGCTATTAGTTTAAAGCCAGTTGATATAGTACTGGTCAATGTATATGAACTCCATGGTAACCACAAATCAAAAATCTACAATGATTTGGTAAAGTAGCAGGATACAAAATTAATGCACAGAAATCTCTGGCATTCCTATACGCTAATGATGAAAAATCTGAACGTGAAGTCAAGAGAACACTCCCGTTTACCACTGCAACAAAAAGAATAAAATATCTAGGAATAAACCTACCTAAGGAGACAAAAGACCTGTATGCAGAAAGTTATAAGACACTGATGAAAGAAATTATAGATGATGCAAATAGATGGAGAGATATACCATGTTCTTGGATTGGAAGAATCAACATTGTGAAAATGACTCTACTACCCAAAGCAATCTACAGAGTCAATGCAATCCCTATCAAACTACCGCTGGCATTTTTCACAGAACTAGAACAAAAAATTTCACAATTTGTATCGAAACACAAAAGACCCCGAATAGCCAAAGCAATCTTGAGAACGAAAAATGGAGCTGGAGGAATCAGGCTCCCTGACTTCAGACTATACTACAAAGCTACAGTAATCAAAACAGTATGGTACTGGCACAAAAACAGGAAGATAGATCAATGGAACAGGATAGAAAGCCCAGAGATAAACCCATGCACATATGGTCACCTTATCTTTGATAAAGGAGGCAGGAATACACAGTGGAGAAAGGATAGCGTCTTCAATAAGTGGTGCTGGGAAAACTGGACAGGTACATGGAAAAGTATGAGATTAGATCACTCCCTAACACCATACACAAAAATAAGCTCAAAATGGATTAAAGACCTAAATGTAAGGCCAGAAACTATCAAACTCTTAGAGGAAAACATAGGCAGAACACTCTATGACATAAATCACAGCAAGATCCTTTTTGACCCACCTCCTAGAGTAATGGAAATAAAAACAAAAATAAACAAATGGGACCTAATGAAACTTCAAAGCTTTTACACAGCAAAGGAAACCATAAACAAAACCAAAAGACAACCCTCAGAATAAGAGAAAATATTTGCAAATGAAGCAACTGACAAAGTATTAATCTCCAAAATTTATAAGCAGCTCATGCAGCTTAATAACAAAAAAACAAACAACTCAATTCAAAAATGGGCAGAAGACCTAAATAGACATTTCTCCAAAGAAGATATACAGACTGCCAACAAACACATGAAAGAATGCTCAACATCACTAATCATTACAGAAATGCAAATCAAAACTACAATGAGATACCATCTCACACCGGTCAGAATGGCCATCATCAAAAAATCTAGAAACAATAAATGCTGGAGAGGGTGTGGAGAAAAGGGAACCCTCTTGCACTGCTGGTGGGGATGTGAATTGGTACAGCCACTATGGAGAGCAGTATGGAGGTTCCTTAAAAAACTACAAATAGAACTACCATATGACCCAGCAATCCCACTACTGGGCATATACCCTGAGAAAACCATAATTCAAAAAGAGTCATGTACCAAAATGTTCATTGCAGCTCTATCTACAATAGCCAGGAGATGGAAACAACCTAAGTGTCCATCATCGGATGAAGGGATAAAGAAGATGTGGCACTTATATACAATGGAATATTACTCAGCCATAAAAAGAAACGAAATCGAGCTATTTGTAATGAGGTGGATAGACCTAGAGTCTGTCATACAGAGTGAAGTAAGTCAGAAAGAGAGAGACAAATACCATATGCTAACACATATATATGGAATTTAAGAAAAAAAAATGTCATGAAGAACCTAGGGGTAAGACAGAAATAAAGACAGAGACCTACTAGAGAATGGACTTGAGTATATGGGGAGGGGGAAGGGTAAGCTGTGACAAAGCGAGAGAGAGCCATGGACATATATACACTACCAAACGTAAAGTAGGTAGCTAGTGGGAAGCATATGCATAGCACAGGGAGATCAGCTCAGTGCTTTGTGACCGCCTGCGGGGGTGGGATAGGGAGGGTGGGAGGGAGGGAGACACAAGCGGGAAGAGATATGGGAACATATGTATATATATAAAACTGATTCATTTTGTTGTAAAGCAGAAACTAACACACCATTGTAAAGCAGTTATACTCCAATAAAGATGTTTAAAAAAATCTACAATGGCTATACAAAAAACTATAAAGAAAGGAAACAAACATATCACTAAAGAAAATCATCAAGCCACAAGGGAAGAGACTAAAAGAAGAAGAACAGAGAAGAACTAGAAAAACAACCAAAAAGCAAATAACAAAATGGCAATAAGTACCTACCTATCAACAATCTCTTAAATGTCAATGGACTGAATACTCCAATCAACAGACATAGGGTGGACCCATCAGATCAAGATGGCAGAGTAGAAGGACCCAGAGCTCACCTTTCCCACAAATACATCAAAAATACATCTACATGTGGAACAATTCTCACAGAATACCTACTGAAAGCTGGCAGAAGATCTCATACAACCAAAGCTTCAATAAAGATCCCCATGTAACTGGGTAGGACAAAATGAAAGAGGAAAGGTTCCCTCACCATGGGGACTTCCTTCACCAGCTGGGAGGTACGCCAGGACAGATAGGGAGTTTCAGAGGCTCTAGAAGAGAGTGTAGGAGCTGCCGTGTGGGAAAATAAGGTAGAGAGAGACCAACATAGACCGTCCTGGCCACCTCACTGCACTTCCCAGCCCAAGATGTGTGCCTGCTGTTGTACTCAGTGGCTGGGTGCTGAAACTTGGGCTACCCTGGACAGCCCTGGGGAGAGGATTAGGTCTGAATGCACAGAGACAGGCCAAAGAGCCTGAAGTGTGGTCCACAGCTGGTGGGATGGAGTATAGGTCCACCATAGGAGCCTCATTGTCAGCGTGTGAAGACAGAGGTGTGGGGCTGCCCCAGCAGTCTCATTGGCAGTGCACTCACAGCAGGGCATGGCTCTAGCTACTGCAGACATTGGGAGTGTGCAATCACCAGCAGGGTTTGGGAGCATGCATGCACCACTGGAGGGTCATCCAAGACAATCAATGGTGCTTCTGCAGTGGAGACGTGTCCACTGCCAGCAGCAGTGGGCTTTGTGGGTGCACACACACAAGTGGAGGTGGGGCTGAAATCTAATCCAATTACTGGGGCTCCCACAGGAGGTGTGGGAGCATAGCTTTGGCACATTTTTTTGCCAGTGGCGTTGTGAGTGCAGTGCCTGAGGGATGTCCAAGCTGATTACCAGTGCTCTCACAGTGGAGGTGGGTCCCAAGGCAGCACCAGCAACAGTATACTTTGTTGGCATGCATGCCAGGTGTCAGGTGGCATCAGAGTTGCATGTCCTGGTTGATAGCTCCTGGAGAGGAATACAATGACTCCTTTCCCAGTGGGAGCACTCCACTCCTGCCTAACTCACATTATAGCTTGGAATTGGATCTGGGGGCTTCTACTCCAACAATTGGGGAGCAGACCCCATGAAACACACCCCATATTAAGGGAACAAGGGCCAACACACCCTGAGGAAATATGTGGCGGGCATCTATAAGAAAAACAGCCCTCATACCAAAAATATTGTCTTGTGCAGCCTACACAGGGAGGCTCCCACATAAAACAGATCTTCAAGACCACAGTAGATAACTGTTTCTCCTTAATTCATAGAGTCAGAGAAATAAGTAAAGTGAAAAAGCAGAGGTGCTACTCCCAACTAACAAGAGAAACTCCCTGAACAATGAAACAGACCTCTCCAGTCTACCAGACCCCAAGTTCAAAACTGAGGTCATAAAAATACTAAAGAAATTAAGAAAGATTATTGATAGAAATGCAGATGACTGTAACAAGGAACTAGAAACTGTAAAGAGGAGCCAATCAAAATTACACAACTCAATTGCTGAGATAAAAACCAAGCTAAAGGCAATGAGTAGCAGACTAAACAAGGCAGAAGAATGAACAAGTGATCTGTAAGTCATCCAGTCAGAACATCAGAGAGAAAGACAATCAGAAAAAAAATAATGAACGCAACATATGAGATGTATAGGATAACATAAAGCATGCTAATCTCCATGTAATAGGGATCCCAGAAGGAGAAGAGAAAAGGGGATCAAAAATGTATTTGAAGAAATTATGGCTGAAAACTCCCCAAACCTAAACAAGGAAACATACCCAGGTACAGGAAGCACAGAGGGTTCCAAACAAGATGAATCCCAAAAGACCTATAACAAGACATATCGATGAAAATGGCAAAAGTTAAAGATAAAGAGAAGATTCTAAAGGCATCAAGAGAAGAAGAAACAGTCACTTACAAGGGAACCCCCATAAGCTGATTTCTCTACAGAAACTTTGCAGGCCAGAAGGGAGAGGCAAAATATATCCAAAGTCCTAAAAGACCACCTAAAAAGAAAATTACAGGCCAATATCTTTGATGAATACAGATGCAAAAATTCTTAACAAAATATTAGCAAACCAAATCCAACAACACCTAAAAAAGATCATACACCATGACCGAGTGGCATTCATCCCAAGTTCACAAGGATGGTTCAACATACACCAATCAATAAATGTGATACACCACATCAACAAAAAAAGACAAAAACCACATGATCATCTCAATAGATGCAGAAAAAGCATTTGACAAAATTTAACATCCATTCATGATAAAAACCTTCACCAAAGTAGATATAGAGGGAACATATCTTAACATAATAAGAGCTATTTATGACAAACCCACAGCCAATATAACACTCAATGGTGAAAAGCTGAAAGCCTTCCTCCTAAATTCTGGAACAAGACAAGGATGCCCACTCTCACAACTTCTATTCAACATAGTATTGGAAGTCCTAGGCACAGCAGTCAGACAAGAAAAAGAAATAAAATGTATCCAAACTGGAAGGGAAGAGGTAAAACTGTCATTATATGCAGATAATAGGATACTATATATAGAAAACCCCAAAGAATCCACACAAAAACTACTAGAACTGATAAATGAACTCAGCAAGGTAGCAGGATACAAGATTAACATACAGAAATCAGTTGCATTTCTTTACACTAACAATGAAATATTAGAAAGGGAATGTAAAAAAATATTTAACTTGCACCAAAAAAACCAAAACAAAACTTAGGAATAAACCTGACCAAGGAGGTGAAAGACTTATATGCTGAGAAGTATAAAACATTAAAAAGGAAATTAAAGATGATTCAAAGAAATGGAAAGATATCCCATGCTCTTGGACTGGAAGAATTAATATTGCCATTAGTATGCTATTTAGCCATACTACCTAAAGCAATACACAAATTTAATGTGATCCCTATCAAATTACCCATGACATTTTTCACAGAAGTAGAACAAATAATTCTAAAATTTATATGGACCCATAAAAGACCCAGAATTGCCAAAGCAATCCTGAGGAAAAAGAACAAAGCAGAAGGCATAACTCTCCCAGACTTCAGACAATACTACAAAGCTATAGTAATCAAAACAGCATGGTATTGGCACAGAAACAGACATATGGATCAATGGAACAGAATAGAGAGCCCAAAACTAAACCCACACATCTATGGTCTATTAATCTTCAACAAAGGATGTAAGAATATAAAATGGGGAAAAGTCTCTTCAGTAAGTGGTGCTGGAAAGTTAGCTGCATGTAAATCAATGAATTTAGAACACACCCTCAAACTACACACAAAAATAAACTCAAAATGGCTTAAAGACTTAAATATAAGACATGACACCATAAAACTCCTAGAAGAGAACATAGGCAAAACATTCTCTGACATAAATCATACCAATGTTTTCTTAGGTCAGCCTCCCGAGGCAATAGAAATAAAAGCAAAAATAAACAGATGGGACATAATCAAACTTAAAAAGCTTTTGCACAGCAAAGGAACCATAAACAAAATAAAAAGACAACCTATGGAATGGGAGAAAATATTTACAAACAATGAGACCAAAAAGGGCTTAGTTTCCAAAATATACAAACAGCTCATACAACTCAACCACAACAGAAACAAACAACCCAATTGAAAAATGGGCAGAAGACCTAAATAGACATTTCTCTAAAGAAGCTATGGCCAACAGGCACATGAAGGGATGCTCAACATTGCTAATTATTAGAGAAAGGTAAATCAGAACTTCAATAAGGTACCACCTCACACTAGTCAGAATGGCCATCATTAAAAAGTCTACAAATAACAAATGTTGGAGAGGGTGTGGAGAAAAGTGAACCCTCCTACACTGTTGGTGGGAAAGCAAGCAGGTGCAGCCACTATGGGAATTAGTGTGAAAGTACCTCAGAAAACTAAAAATAGAATTACCATATGATCCAGCAATCCCATTCCTGGGCATATACCTGGACAAAGATATAAATCAAAAAGATACATGCACCTCTATGTTCATAGCAGCACTATTCACAATAGCCAAAATATGGAAACAACCTAAATGTCCATCAACAGACGAATGGATAAAGAAGATGTGGTGTATACACAAACACACACACAACGGAATACTACTCAGCCACAAAAAAACCCAAAATAATGCCATTTGTAGCAACATGGATGCAACTACAGATTATCACATTAAGTGAAGTCAAGAAAGAGAAACCCAAATACCATATGATATCACTTATATGTGGAATCTAAAGTATGGCACAAATGAACCTATCTACAAAACAGAAACAGACTCACAGACAGAGAACAGCATAGTGGTTACCAAGGGGGAGGGATGGATTGGGAGTTTGGGATTAGCAGATGTAAACTATTAAATATAGGATGGACAAGCAACAGGGTCCCACTGTATAGCATAGAGAACTTATATTCAATATCCTGTGATGAACCATAATGGAAAAGAATATTAAAAAAAGAATGATTATATGTGTATAACTGAGTCACTCTGCAGTACAGCAGAGATTGGCACAGCATTGTAAATCAACTATACGTCAATAAAAAAAAAAAGAAACAGAAAAGAATGACACAGCCGTTGAAGATATGACATAAACCGGTTACCAACTATGCCCAAGATGGCAGAAGATTCAACTTCTGGTAGACCTTGAGCCTCATTATATGCTCATTATAAACTTTAACATGCTAAATGACAACTACAGATACCATGACAGTTCCCAGGCTGACCAAAAAAGGCCAAAAGGTGGGTGGTGGCCCAACTCCTGGAAGTCCCTGACTCTTCTCCAAAATAGTTGGAATAATCCTCCTACTCTTTAGTGCATGAAATTAGCCAGCACATAAAAACTAACCACCCCCTTAGCCTGGGGCCACTTTCACCTTCTGAGACAACCATATTCTACCTATGGAACGTATATCTCTCTCAGTATACCTGTTTTCACTTAAAAAACGAAGTCTACAAATAATAAATCCTGGAGAGGGTGTAGAGAAAAGGGAACCCTCCTACACTGTTGGTGGGAGTGTAAATTGTTGCAGCCACTATGGAAAACTGTATGGAGGTTACTCAGAAAACTGAAAATAGAATTACCATATGATCCAGCAATCCCACTCCTGGGCATATATCTAGACAAAACTCTAATCTGAAAAGATATATGCACCCCTATGTTCATAGCAGCACTATTCACAATAGCCGAGACATGGTAACAACCTAAATGCCCATCCAAAGATGAATGGATATAGAGGATGTGGTAATAAATATACAGTAGAGTACTACTCAGCCATAAAAAAACACCAAAATAATGCCATTTGCAGCAACATGGATGCAACTAGAGATTATCATACTAAGTGAAGTAAGTCAGAAAGAAAAAGATAAATGTCATAGGATATCACTTATATGTGGAATCTAAAATATGGCACAAATGAACCCACCTACAAAACAGAAACAAGATCACAGACATAGAGAACAGACTTGTAGTTCCCAAGGGGAAGGGGGAGTAGAGGAGGGATACATTGGGAGTTTAGGGTTAGTAGATACAAATGATTACATATAGAATGCATGGGCAACAAAGTCTTATTTTATAGCACAGGCAACTGTATTCAATGTCCTGGAATAAACCATAATGGAAAAGAATATAAAAAAAGAATGTGTATATATATATATGTATAACTGAGTCACTTTGCTGTACAGCAGAAATTAACACAACATTGTAAATCAACTATACTTCAACTACAAAAAAATACAAAAACCAAAGTCCTGAAACAGAAAAACCTGCAACCTAGGATACTCAATCCAGCAATATTATCATTTAGAATAGAGGGAGAGATAAAGAATTTCTCAGACAAGCAAAAACTAAAAGAAATACTGAAAAGTCTTCTCTAAATAAAAAAGAAGAATCTACAGTAAAGGGAAAATCACAATAGGAAAGGCCATATATAAATATGGCCTTTCCTATTGTGATTTTATATATATATAAAGTAGATAAATAAGCCCATATATTGATTAAAAAAACAAAAAAACTCTGTGAAAGCGATTATAACTACAATGAACAGCAAAGGATAAACATGAGAATGTAAAATAGGACATCAAAATCACAAAATGTTGGGGGAGTAAGAAAGTGTAGATTTTTTAAGACTCTGTTTGACCTTACATGGCTACAAGTCAACAGCAAGCAGATATAGTTATGGGTTAACATACTTGAAAATCAGGGTGATTACAAATCAAAAACATACAATAGATTCAGAAAACCTAAAAAGCATAATACAAGAGAAAACCATCAAACAACAAAAGGGAAAACAAAAAGAAGAAGAAGGGAACAAAAACGAAATACAAAATCAACTGGAAAACAAGGTTTAAAATTGCAATAAATACATACCTATCAATAGTTACTTTAAATGTCAATGAAGTAACTGCTCCAATCAAAAGATGTAGAGTGGCACACTGGATAAGAAAACAAGAACCTACAATAGGCTGCCAACAAGAGACCTACTTTAGGGCAAAGTATGCACACAGACTGAAAGTGAGGGGATGGAAAAAAATATTTCACGCAAATGGAAATGACCAGAAAGTGTGGGTAGCAATAGTCATATCAGACACAATAGACTTTAAAACAAAGGCCATAAAGACAGACAAAGAAGGACACTATATAATGATAAAAGGATCAATACAAGAAGAGAATATTATACTCATTAACTTATATGCAAACAATACTGGAGCATCTAAATACATAAAATACTAACAGACATAATTGGAGAAATTGATGAGAATACAATAATAGTAGGAGACTTTAACTCCCATTGACATCAATTGACAGATCTAGACAGAAAAATCAGTAAGGCAACAGAGATTCCAAATGACAAAATAGAACTGTTATCTACAGGACATTACATGGCCCCCCTCCAAAAAAAAGCTCAAACAGAATACACATTCCTCTCAAGTGCATTCATTTCAAGGAACATTCTCTAGGATAGACTGCATACTAGGACAGAAAATAAGTCTCAACAAATTTGAGAAGATAGAAATTATTTCAAGTATCTTTTCTGACCCAAACAGCATGAAACTAGAAATCAACCACAGAAAGAGAAATGAGAAAAAAAATGATTACATGGAGACTAAACAACATACTCCTCAAAAAGCTAATGGGTCAATGATGAAATCAAAGAGGAAATTAAAAAACTACCTTGAGACAAAGGACAATGAAAACACAACCATACAAAATCTATGGTATGCAGCAAAAGCAGTCCTAAGAGCAAAGTTCATAGCAATACAGGTCTTCCTCAAAAAAGAAAAAGCCCAAATAAATAACCTAGCCTACCAACTTAAAGAATTAGAAAAAGAAGAAGAAACAAAACCTAAAGTCAGCAGAAGGAAGGAAATAAAGATCAGACAGGACATAAATAAAATTGAGATAAAAATCAATAGAAAAAATTAATAAAACCAAAGTTTTTTTTTTTTTTTTTTTTTTTTTTTTTGCGGTACACGGGCCTCTCACTGTTGTGGCCTCTCCCGTTGCAGAGCACAGGCTCCGGATGCGCAGGCTCAGCAGCCATGACTCACGGGCCCAGCCGCTCTGCGGCATGTGGGATCCTCTCTGACTGGGGCACAACCCGTGTCCCTTGCATCGACAGGCAGACTCTCACAACCACTGCGCCACCAGGGAAGCCCCCAAAGTTGTTTTTGAAAGGATTTACAAAATCTAGAAACCTCTGGCCGGGCTCACCAAAAAGAAAAGAGAGAGGACCCAAATAAACGAAATAAGGAATGAAAGGGGAGAAATAACTGATAATGCAGAAATACAAAAAATCATAAGAAAATACTATGAACACTTATATGCCAACAAAATGGATAACCTAGATATGGACAAGTTTCTAGAAACATATAGCCTGCCAAAACTGAATCAAGAAGAAACATAAAATTTGAACAGACTGTTCACTAGAGGTGGTCTAGATTCTGTAATAAAAAAAAAAAGTCCCTGCAAACAAAGTTCAGGACCAGATGGCTTCACTGGGGAATTCTACCAAACATAGAGAGAACTTATACTTATCCTTCTCAAACTCTTCCAAAAGATTGAAGAGGGGCTTCCCTGGTGGCGCAGTGGTTGAGAGTCCGCCTGCCGATGCAGGGGACGTGGGTTCGTGCCCCGGTCTGGGAGGATCCCACATGCCGCGGAGTGGCTGGGCCCGTGAGCCATGGCCGCTGAGCCTGCGCGTCTGGAGCCTGTGCTCCACAACGGGAGAGGTCACAGCAGTGAGAGGCCCGTGTAATGAAAAAAAAAAAAAAAAAAAAAAAGATTGAAGAGGAGGGAACACTCCCAAAGTCACTCTATGAAGCCACAATCACCCTGATAACGAAACCAAAGGCAGAATCAGAAAAGAAAATTACAGGCCAATATCTATGATGAATATAGATGCAAAAATCCTTAAGAAAATATTAGCAAACAAATTCAATAACACATAAAAAGGATCATACACCACGATCAAGTTGGATTTATTTCAGGGTCAGAAGGATGGTTTAACATACACAAATCAATCAGTGTGATACACCACATCAACAAAGGTAAAGACAAAAGCCACATGATCATCTCAATAGATGCAGAAAAAGCATTTGATAAAATTCACCACCATTCATGATAAAAAATCTTCACCAAGGTGGGTATACAGAGAACATATCGCAACATAATAAAAGCCATTTATGACAAACCCACAGCCAACATAATACTCAATGGTGGAAAGCTGAAAGCCTTCCAGCTCAATTGTGGAACCAGACAAGGATGCCCGCTCTCACCACTTCTATTCAACATAGTATTGGAAGTCCTAGATACAGCAATCAGACAAGAAAAAGAAGTAAAATGTACCCAAACTGGAAGAGAAGAGGTAAAATTGTCATTATATGCAGATAATAGGATACTATATATAGAAAACCCCAAAGAATCCACACAAAAACTATTAGAACTGATAAATGAACCCAGCAAGGTAGCAGGATACAAGATTAACATACAGAAATCAGTTGCATTTCTTTACACTAAGGTATCAGAAAGAGAAAGTAAATATTAATCCTGTTGGGCTTCCCTGGTGGTGCAGTGGTTAAGAGTCCGCCTGCTGATGCAGGGGACACAGGTTTGTGCCCCGGTCCAGGAAGATCCCACATGCCGCGGAGCGGCTGGGCCTGTGAGCCATGGCCGCTGAGCCTGCGCGTCTGGAGTCTGTGCTCCGCAATGGGAGAGGCCACAACAGTGAGAGGCCCGTGTACCGCAAAAAAAAAAAAAAAAATCAATCCTGTTTAAAATCGCATCAAAAAAAAAATACCTAGGAATAAACCTAACCAAGGAGGTCAAAGACTTTTATGCTGAGAACTATAAAACACTGATAAAGGAAATTAAAGATGATTCAAAGAAATGGAAAGATATCCCAATTCTCTTGGATTGGAAGCATTAATATTGTTAAAATGACCATACTACCCAAAGTGTTATGCAAATTTAATGCAATCCCTATCAAATTACCTATGACATTTTTCACAGAACTAGAACAAATAATTCTAAAATTTATATGGAACCACAAATGACCCAGAATTGCCCAAGCAATCCTCAGGAAAAACAACAAAGCAGAAGGCATAACCCTGTCAGACTTCAGACAATACTAAAAAGCTATAGTAATCAAACCAGTCTAGTATTAGCACAAAAACAGACATATAGATCAATGGAACAGAATAGAGAGCCCAGAAATAAGCCCACACACTTACCATCAACTAATCTTCAACAAAGGAGGCAAGAATATGCAATGAAGAAAAGACAGTATTTTTTAAATTAAAAAAATTTTTAGGGCTTCCCTGGTGGTGCAGTGGTTGAAAGTCCGCCTGCCGAAGCAGGGGACATGGGTTCGTGCCCCGGTCCAGGAAGATCCCACATGCCGCGGAGTGGCTGGGCCCGTGAGCCATGGCTGCTGAGCCTGTGCATCCGAAGCCTGTGCTCCACAACGGGAGAGGCCACAACAGTGAGAGGCCTGCATACTGCCAAAAAAAAAAAAAAAAAAAATTGTATACAGCAGGTTTTTATTAGTTATCTATTTTATATATATTAGTGTATATATATCAATTCCAATCTCCCAATTCATCCCCACCACCACCCACCCTCCTGCTTTCCCTCCTTGGTCTCCATACTTTTGTTCTCGAGAAAAGACAGTATCTTTATCAAGTGGTGTTGGGAAAGCTGGATAGCTGCATGTAAATCAATTAAGTTAGAACACTCCCTCACACCATACACAAAAATAAACTCAAAATGGCTCAAAGACTTAAAGACATGACACCATAAAACGCCTAGAAGGGAACACAGGTGAAACATTCTCTGACATAAATTGTAGCAATATTTTCTTAGGTCAGTCTCCCAAAGAAATAGAAATAAAACCAAAAATAAACAAACGGGACTTAAACTTAAAATATTTTTCACAGCAAGGGAAACCATAAACAAAACAAAAAGACCACCTATGGAATGGGACAAAATATTTGCAAACAATGCAACTGACAAAGGCTTAATTTCCAAAATATATAAACAGCTCCTACAACTCAATATCAAAAAAACAAACCACCAAATCAAAAAATGGTTGGATGATCTTAATAGACATTTCTCTAAAGAAGCATGGCCAACAGGAACATGAAGAGATGCTCAGCATCACTAATTATTAGAGAAAGGCAAATCAAAAATATAATGAGGTATCACCTCATACCAGTCAGAGTGGCCATCATCAGAAAGTCTACAAATAACAAATGCTGGAGAGGGTGTGGAGAAAAGGGACCCCTCCTACACTGTTGTTGGGAATGTAAATTAATGCAGCCACTATGAAGAAAAATGGAGGTACTTCAGAAAACTAAAAATAGTTTTACCATATGATCCAGCAATCCCATTTCTGGGCATATATTTGGAAAAGATGAAAACTCTAACTCAAGAGGATACATGCACCGCACTCTTCATAGCAGCACTATTTACAGTAGCCAGGACACGGAAGCAACTTAAATGTCCATTGACAAATGAGTGGATAGAGAAGACGTGGTACATATATACAATGGAATATTACTCAGCCACAAAAATGAATAAAATAATGCCATTTGTAGCAACATGGATGGACATAGAGATTATCATATTAAGTGAGTCAGACAGAGAAAGACAAGTATCATATGGTATCACTTATATGTGGAATCTAAAATAAATAGTACAAATGAACTTATTTACAAAACAGAAACAGACTCACAGACATGGAAAACACACTTATGGTTACAAAAGGGGAAAGGGGAAAAGGGGGGAGAGATAAATTAGGAGTATGGGATTAACAGATATACACTACTATATATAAAATAGATAACAAGGAAGTACTGTATAGTACCAGGAACTATATTCAATATTTTGTAATAACCAATAATGAAAAAGAATCTGAAAAAGGATGTGTGTGTGTGTATATGTATGTATATATGGAACTGAATTACTTTGCTGTACACCTGAAACTAACACAATATTGTAAATAAACTATACTTCACTTAAAAAAAGATATAGCTTGGGTAATTGAGAAAAAAAGAAAAAACAAGATCCATCCTTATGCTGCCTACAATAGACTCACTTCAGAGGTAAAGACACACAAACTTAAAGTGAGGTGATGGAAAAAGGTATTCTGGGCATACTGAAATGACAAGAAAGCTGGGGTATCAATATTCATGTCAGTCAAAGTAGACTTTAAAACAAAGTCTATAACATAAGACAAAGAGATAAATTATATAATGATAAAAGATCAATACATGAAATGGCTATAACGTTCCTATACATATGCACATAATATAAGCACACCTAAGTACATAAAGCAAATATTAACAGACATAAAGGGAGAAACTGACAATAAAAAAAATAGCAGGGGGCTTCCCTGGTGGCACAGTGGTTGAGAATCTGTCTGCCAATGCAGGGGACATGGGTTCAAGCCCTGGTCTGGGAGGATCCAACATGCCACGGAGCAACTAGGCCCGTGAGCCACAGCTACTGAGCCTGCTCATCTGGAGCCTGTGCTCCGCAACAAGAGAGGCCACGACAGTGAGAGGCCTGTGCACCGCGAAGAAGAGTGGCCCCCGTTTACCACAACTGGAGAAAGCCCTCGCACAGAAATGAAGACCCAACACACCCAAAAAATATAATAATAATAATAAAAAAACCAGCAGGGAGTTTTAACACCCCAGTTACATCAACGGACAGATCATCCAGAGAGAAAATCAAAAAGGAAACACTGGCCTCATATGATACATTTGACCAGATGGACTTAGTAGATACCTACTGGACAGTCCATCCAGAAACAGCAGAATACACATTCTTTTCAAGTGCACATGGAAAGTTCTCCAGGATAGATCACATGCTAGGCCACAAAGCAAGTCTCAAAATTTAAAAGGATAGAAATTATAGCAAGCAAGTTTTCTGACCACAGTGGTATGAAACTAGTAGTCAATTGCAGGAAGAAAAATAGGAAAAACACAAACACTTGAAGACTGAACATCATGCTACTAAAAAAACAATAAATCATTGAAGAAATTAAGGAGGAAATCAGAAAATACCTTGAAACACATGAAAATAAAAACACAACTTTCCAAACTCTATGGGATGCAACAGAAGCAGTTCTAAGAAGGAAGTTTATAGTGATGCAGGCCTGCCACAAGAAACAAGAAAAATCTCAAACAATCAACCTAACCTACCACCTAAGGAATTAGAGAAACAAGAACAAAGCCCAAAGTCACCAGGAGGGACATATTAAAGGTCAGAGAGGAATTAAATCAAATAGAGACCAGAAAAACAACGAGAACAAGAATAAAAACAATAGAAAAGATCAAAAACACCAAGAGCTATTTTTTAAAAAAAGGTAAACAAAATTGATAAACCTTTAGCCATGTTCATAACAAAAGAAGATCCAAATAAACAAAATATAAAAGAGGAGAAATTACAACTCATACCACAGAGATACAAAAAATTTCGAAGAAAGCACTATGAACTGTTATATGCCAAAAAATTGGACAAACTAGAAGAAATGGATAAGTTCCCAGAAAGATACAATCTTTCAAAACTGAATCAGGAAGAAGTGGATAACATTAACAGGCCAACTACCAGTAATGAATTGAATTTGTAATAAAAAAATTCCCCAAAAGCATTCAGGACTGGGTGGCTTCACAGGTGAATTCTATCAAACATATAAAGAAGAGGTACTACTTAACCTTTTCAAAATATTCCAAAAAATTGAAGAGAGGGGAACACTCTCAAATTAATTCTATGAGGCCACCATTAGCCTGACACCCAAACCAGACCAAGACAGTACAAAGAAACTTACAAGCCAGTATCTGATGAATACATAGATGCAAAAATCCTTAACAAAATATTAGCAAACCAAATTCAACAATACATAAAAAGGCTCATACATCATGATTAATTGGGATTTATTTGAGGGTTGCAAGGATGATTCAATATCCAAATAAATCAATATGATACACCACATTAACAAAACAAAGGATCAAAATCACATGATCATCTCAATAGATGCAGAAAGCACTTGACAGAATTTACCACCCATTCATGATAAAAACTCTCAATTAAAGGGAGTGTAGAGGGAACATATCTCAACATAATAAAGGCCATCTATGACAAACCCACAGCTAACATTGTACTCAATGGTGAAAAACTGAAAAATTTTCCTTTAACATCAGAAACAAGGATGTCCACTCTTGCCTTTTCTATTCACATAGTATTGGCCACAGCAATCAGATGAGAAAAAGAAACTGAAGGCATTCAGATTGGAAGGGAAAAAACAAAACTGCCACAATTTGCAGACATGACACTATATGCATAAAACCCTAAAGTCTCCACTAAAAAAATATTAGAATAAATGAATTCAGTGGAGTTGTAGGACATAAGATTAATACACAGTAATCTGTTCTTTTCTCTACACTAATAATTAACTATGAGAAAGAGAAAGCAAGAAAACAATCCTGTTTAAAATTGCATCAAAAATAATAAAATGACTTGGAATAAACTTAACCACAGAGATTAAGACCTTTACTTTGAAAGCTATAAAACATTGATGGAGGAAATTGAAGATGATACAAAGTAATGAAAAAATATCACGTGTTCAGGGATTGGAAGAATTAATATTGTTCAAGTGTCCATATGACCCAAGGCAATCTACAGATTTAACACAATCCCTATCAAAATACTCATGACATTTTTCACAGAACTAGAACAAATAAGCCTAAAATTCCTATTTATCTACAAAATACCCTAAATAGCCAAAACAATCTTAAGA
The DNA here is from genome assembly GCF_937001465.1 of Orcinus orca. Classification (NCBI taxonomy): domain Eukaryota; kingdom Metazoa; phylum Chordata; class Mammalia; order Artiodactyla; family Delphinidae; genus Orcinus; species Orcinus orca. Next base: position 103,125,097 of record NC_064560.1, read on the forward strand.
AAAAAGAACAAAGCTGGAGTTATCATGTGCCCTGATTTCAAACTACACTACAAAGCTACAGTAATCAAAACATTATGGTACTGGCTCAGAAACAGACACATAGATCAATGGAACAGAGAGATCAGAACTAAACCCACACATATATGGTAAATTAAACTACAACAAAAAGGAAAATATATACAATGGGGAAAATACAGTCTCTCTTCAATAAATGGTGCTGGGAAAATTGGACAGCCACACATAAATGAATAAAATTAGAAAAATTTCCCACACCATGTACAAAAATAAACCCAAAATTGTAAAGACCTAAATATAAGACCAGGAATCATAAAAATCCTGGAAGGAAGCATAGGTAGTACACTCTGACATAATTCTTAGTAGAATTTTTTTGATCTGTCTCTTCAGGCAAGGGAAACAAAAGCAAAAATAAACAAATTAGATCTAGTTAAACTTAAAAGCTTTTTCTCAGCAAAGAAAACCATGAACAAAATGAAAAAACAACCTACTGAATGAGAGAAGATATTTTCAAATGATATAACTGATAAGGGGTTTACATCCAAAATATATTTAGAATCTCATACAATTCACTATCAAAAAACAACCTGATTTTAAAAAATGGGTGAAGACCTGAATAGATATCTTTCCAAAGATGTACAGATGGCCAAGAGGCACATGAAAAGATGCTCAACATCACTAATTAGGGAAATGCAAATCAAAACCACAACGAGATATCACCTCATACCTGTCAGAAAAGGCTAAAATCAACAAGACCACAAATAACAAATTTTGGCAAGGATGTGGAGAAAAGGGAACATTCATTCACTGTTGGTGGGAATATAAATTGGTATAGCCACTATGGAAAACAGTATGGAGGTTCCTCAAAATATTAAGCATAGAACTACCATATGATCTAACCATTCCACTCTGGGTATATATCTGAAGAATAAAAACACACTAATTTAAAAGGATATATGCACCCCCCCCATGTTCATAGCAGCACTGTTTATAATAGCCAAGATACAGAAACAACCTAAGTGTCCATCGACAGATGACTGGGTAAAGAAGATGTGATATTATACATATATAACATATATACAATATATATAACATATATACTATATATAACATATATACAATATATTATACATATAACATATATACAATATATTATACATATATAATATATAATACTCCATTGGAATATTAGTCATAAAAAGGAATGAAGATTTTCCACTTGCAACAATATGGATGGATCTGGATGTTATCACTAGTGAAGTAAGTCAGACAGAGAAAAATAAATACTGTATGTTTTTACTTATATGTGGAATCTAAAAAACAAAAAAATGAAGGTCACAAAACATAGATACAAAGAACAAATGAGTGTTTATCAGAGGGCAGAGGGGTGGGGAGAGCAGCAAGACGGGAAGGGGATTGAGAGGTACAAAATACTACATATAAAATAAGATATAAGGAAGTAATATACAGCACAGGGAATATAACCAATATTTTATGACAACTTTAAATGGAATATAATCTATAAAAATATCTAATCACTATGTTATACACCTGAATTAATATAACATTAGTTATATTATAAATAAAGTATAAATAAATTATACTTCAATAAAAAACAAATAAAAGAGATAATACATAAATTCTGGTTTGGTTGTGGAGAAAATCCAACATTTGTACTGTTGGTTGTAATTAAAAAATTAAAAATAGAACTACTACATGACCCAGCAATCCCACTTCTTGGTATATATCAAAAGGGAACAAAACCATTATGGCAAAGAGGTATCTGTATACTTCCATGTTCGTTGCACATTATTTACAATAACCAAGACATAGAAGCAATCTAAGTCTGCTGACCATAAATGTGTAAAGAAAATGTCAATACACACACACAATGAGGAATATTATTCAGCCATAAAAAGAAGGAAATCTTTCCTTTAGTGATAATTTGCATGGACCTTGGGGGCATTATGCTGAATGAAATAAGCCAAATACACAAATACTGCATGGTATCACTTATATGTAGAATTGAAAAAAGAGGTGAAACTCATAGAAACAGAGTATGAAAGTGATTGCTGGGGGCAGCGGAATAGAGGAAATAGGGAGGCTGGTAGAAGGGGACAAACTTTCCGCTATAAGAGGATCTAATGTAAAACATGGTGACTATAGTGTCTTAACACTGCATTGTGTCATTGAAATTTGCTAAGGGTAAAACTGAAGTGTCTCAGGCACACACACAAACGGTAAATATGTGAGGCAATGGATGTGTTAATTAACTTGATTGAGGAATCCCTTCATAATGTATGTTTATGTAGATTAAATCATCAGGTTGTATACTTCAAATATATTACAATTTTATTTGTCAATTTTAACTAAGGAAAGCTGAAAAATGCTATCAGATGATCCTGATGTGTTCCCAAGGTTGAGGACTAACATCAATAACATCTAGAATTTCTTAGTTTAGGCAATTAAGGCAAAGTTGTTTTCAAATAGTGCCTTTTCAAGAGGAATTTTACCTAACACTCTAATTTGTTTCATCATGTTATCAAGTGGCTTTCCAAAATAATGGAAACATTTTTAGCATGATGTGTGTATAATTTCAACGCAGTTATGTAATTTTCCAAGTACCTCATGACTCCACTATGGTAATTAACTGGATAGTTGTGGCTCGCAGGCTCTAGAGAGCAGGCTCAGTAGTTGTGGCGCGTGAGCTTAGTTGCTCCGCGGCATGTGGGATCTTCCCGGACCAAGGCTCGAACCCATGTCCCCTGCATTGGCAGGTGGATTCTTAACCACTGCACCACTAGGGAAGCCCTTTAATTCTTACAATTATGAATGGCCTGGCTAGGACTCCTTGAATCCTACATGAGGCTCTCATCATAGTCTTTATCTTCCACTTGTGTTTCTTCCACGAAGTAGCTTATCACAAAAAATAAAACTTACCTTTAAAGAGAGGTTAAGAGAATGTATGAGGGGAACAAGTTGGGCGTTTTGTTTAAGAGAGATGTATTGTACCATCTGTAGGTGGACGGAGCCAAAGGATGGAACATTACTTGAAGCATTTTTCTCATACCCTTGTTATAATCAAATTTGTATTTTCTCAATCACTTTGGGGTTCGGGGTCCACTAATTAGATATAAACAGGTACAAAATGTTAGCCCAGATGAACTATTCAAACTCATTTTGGAATGTTTCCATCACAAAACATCAATGTTTAGTCAAAATGGCATCTTCCAAATTTCTTAGTCTTGATTTACAATAGTATTCAAAGACACCAGTTTCTCTCTTTATTTTCTTCTCAGTAAGGAAGCTGTAAAGTCATGAGGCAATGAATAGGTATTATCTTCGAAAGAAACAACAGAGCTAGGGAGACTCACTAAATAATTCATCATTTCCCTACCTCCACCAAACTCTCTTCATTCCAACTGCAAACTTGAAACTGAAGTGTTCAGGTCTTGGACTTTTAATCTGCCTCTTAATACACTTCCTTCTTCTCTGAAGTCAAAGTACATTTATAACCTATTTATTACTTCAGAATCAACCTTAAACGTACTCTTTTTGGATAAGCTTCAAAATTAGCAGTTTGCAAGGAGTTTGAAATTTTAACTGCCATCTTTCACGTATCCATTCATCTATTTAATGGATACTGAGCTGCAACTATGTGCCAGGCACAGCTCTAGACAATGTGTGGATATTGTAGCATATAGAAAATAGAGAAATAAATCCCTGAACTCACGGTGCAGTGTGGGAGAGAATGTCCCAGGTAAAGGCTGACACCAATCTCAAACAGAATATAATGCAAGGGTATCTCAAAAGTTTTAAAATAAGAGGACATTAAAAAACAAACAAACAAAAAAAACCAAACCAAAAAAAACCCCCCCATCTTGACCCAGAAATCTTAAGAAATATAATCTAAGAAATAATTTGGTGCCAGCATATGTATGTACAAAGATCTTCATCATATTTTAGCACAACACTGAAAACAAGGACTGGTTAAATAAATTAAGGACGGGTTAAAGAAATTAAGGACAGTTTACTAAATTATAGCGCATCATGTAGTAGAATATTCTGAAGCCATTAAAAAAGATGCCACAGAAATGTTTCTTATTACACAGAAAGATGCTTATAATATATTGTTAAGTGAAAGTTGAGGGTTTCAGAAACAGACTCACAATTACAAAGAACACACTAGTGGGGAGAGGGAAAGGGGGAGGTGCAAGATAGGGGTAAGGGTATAAGAACTACAGACTACTATGTATAAATTAAATAAGCAACAAGGATCTATTGTATAGCACAGGGAGATACAGCCATTATTTTGTAATAACTTTGAATGGAGTATAATCTATAAAAGTATTGAATCACTGTGTTGTACACCTGAAACCAATAAAAGATTGTAAATCAACTATACTTCAATAAAAAAACTGGGGGGCTTTTGAAATTGTATGATGTGACTCCACTTAAACAGTAGTTTTCAGCTGGATACTATTTTGCCTTTCAGGGGACATGTATCAATGTTTAGAGACATTTTTGGCTGCTACACTGAGGTGATGCATCTCGTGACTAGAGGTCAGGGATAAGACAGTCCCCCACAACAAAGAAATATTTGGTCCAACATGTCAGTAGTGCTGAAGTTGAGAAACCCTGCTCTTAAATAATTACATACAACATTGAAAGGAAACACACATTTTGGATAAGTAGGGTCATGGATGTTTTTTCATGTTATTTTTCTTTGTGTGTTTATCTGCATTTTGTTTTAAATGAGCAAGTATTGACTTTGTAATTAGAAACAAAAAGAAACTATTATAAATGTGGTGCTAAATCTTGGACTCATTATCTCAGCCCAGGAATTTTTTTTTATTAAAAAGTTCAGGCATTTCTGTCTTTTTCTACTGCTCTTCTGGCCTGTACACACCTGATTGCTGGTATCTGTGATGCCTCCATTTCTCTGATGGACATGGTTTACTCCTATAACATGGGTTGAGGGACTTGCCTGCTTAGTAATGAGCTATATCCACCAAGGAAGTCATCTGTTCATGCTTAGAATATCATGTTCTTAGACATCCATGAGTTCTATTCTGAGGAAGTCAGAGGACTGTTTCATCCCTCATCACCAAAGTGCACAGTGAATGCTTCAACTGCTGAGAACTCTACTTTGGCAGGTCCAATCCAGGCTTATCTCCCGGAAAGCTGGGGTCTAGTTAAGTCTTTTTTGGTTGAAATATTGTAGCTACCATTTTTTAAGCCACCATGGGCTTAAAAAGATTAGCCATAAAATACCTTTAATGAGTCCCCAGATTTTATCTGCAGGGAATCCAGGGCCAGTGGCATTATGCTGGTTTGTAGAAGTCTACTGTGGTCTCTGCAGAAATTCTCAGGTGACCACCTGGGATTTTTATTACTTTACATGTGCATGTTTTATTCATCAGAGAATTAACTGTCTCCATTCTTTGATTAAAAGTCACATTACCTTGAGCTTCTCTGTATCCCAGTATCTGTCTCCACTTGTTAAATCCCAACTTTGCTTCAAGACCCATCTCAAATATCTGCTCTTACATAAAGCTTTTCATGACCACTGCTATTGGAAATATTTTCTCCATCCAGTTTACCCTAACTATGTATTGTTATGACTTTTTTTGGGTATTTATCTCATGTAGTATTATAGACAGTAATAATCTTACTAAAAACAATCTTCTTGAAAGGCAGGGTCTACTTTATTTCCTTTCTTATATACACCAAAGCACATAATAGATACCTGTTAAATATTTGTTGAATGGAAGATGATCACAGTGTCCACAGAATGTTTCAGTGCCAGACCCTTTGCAAAAATGTGTTATAGTTGCTGTTCCCCTAGATGAATCTCATCTCTACTATGGTAACAAGTTTAGTTTAAGAGGTCTTTTTTTTTTTTTTTTTTTTTTTGCGGTACGCGGGCCTCTCACTGTTGTGGCCTCTCCCGTTGCGGAGCACAGCCTCCGGACGCACAGGCTCAGCGGCCATGGCTCCCGGGCCCAGCCGCCCCGCGGCATGTGGGATCTTCCCAGACCAGGGCGCGAACCCGTGTCCCCTGCATCGGCAGGCAGACTCTCAACCACTGCACCACCAGGGAAGCCCTAAGAGGTCTTTCTGAGTAATCTGTTTGATTTTGAGGAGAAGTATTGAGAGAAATTACAGAACTACCATGAAGTGCTGGTGCCCAGCTAGAGAGTTTATTGGTCCTAAAACATTCATCCATCCATTCAACAAATACATAATGAACACCTACTATGTACCAAGCACTGTTCTGACCACTGGAGATACAGAAGTGAATAAAACAAAGTAGAAAAAAAGTCACATTACCTTGGTAGGACAAACATCGTTGAGTGGGCAAGGCTGATCACATGTTTTCTCTTTCATTGGACTCCTCATTTTTCTAACTAGAGACTGCATATCCTGTGCTAGGAGAGCTTCTTCAAATTAATTTACTGTCATTCTTGTAACATACCCGTTTATTGGGGTCCACGAATGTGTGTACTCCATTTGATCTCATCAAATGTTTTCCCTGAAATAAAGTGTACAATTATCTCATTAGTGAATGGTTTGTTTCTGTAGGTAAGCACCAGTTTATGATGATTCCATCCACACTTGCATCACATTAATTTATTTCCCATCAGTGTTTAAACTGAACTAGGATCAGGCTGAACAAAACACACAGTTTTGCATAATTATAGTAGAGCAAATGGAAACAGTCATAGGATTTTAGCGTTAGAAACCTTACTGTAGAAGCACAGATGGATTAGGAGATGTTGATAAAAAATATGTCCAGGAATAAATCCTCTATAAGCACTATATTAAATTCCCAATGCCTGCATGATAATTAACTTTGCATTAATTAAAGTTTTCTTCTGCTGTCTACAGCTCTGAGTAGAAATCCTGCAGATTGAACAAACTGTCAAGGCACATCTTGTCATGTTCCATTAAGTGAAATCATTAGATAGTTCAGAAAGGCATTTCTTTCCCGACTTGCCTAGGTGGTAAGTTCAGTATTTATAGCTGTTCCTCTCATCTTCTCTAACCTTTTCTAAGCCAGTGTTGTGGAAGTATGGGTTTGCCTTGTGGGAAGATGCGCTACCTTAGAAAACGGATTTGAGATGGAAGCTTGTCGAGAAAGTCTCTAGATTAAGAATTGCATTTGCTGGTTTTATTTCCTCAAAACTACTAAGAGGCTGAACAAAGTGTTCTTCAGTCAAGGGACTTCCTGAGCTGTAGTCATTTGTTAACTGCCTAAGTCTTTGTCTTAAATATTTTCTCCGCCTCCTCAATAAATCATTCCAAATACTGTTGAAGTCTTACTTTGCACACTGTCACCCAATTTCCCTCCTTCCATCACCAGAGAACCACTCTTTGAAAGTGGATGTATATCTTTCCAGGCACGTCTTCATAACTGCATGTCATTAGGCTATATTCACAAACAATGTATTACAGAATTTTACATGTATATAAACTTTAAAAATTGATCTCATACTGAAGGTATCCTATAATACATTTTATCATTAATCTTTTTTAAGTTATAACTGTGTCATGCACACATGTAGATCTAGTTTGTTCATTTAAATGATGTGTTATATTCCATCATGGGAATATATGGGAATATACCACAATTTGTTATGCATTGCCCTAGTGAGGGAAATTTAAACAAATGCTTAATTTTTCACTATTGTAAACAATCAATTAGTGAAGATCCTTTTATCTACCGTTTTGCTGAGATTTTAATTTGAGAACATCTGACTATAAAGCCTGTGCTCTCCCCACCATATCAAATTGACTCTCGAGTGATATCCTTCTATTACAGTTCACTTAGATTTGGTAGAACCCGTTAGTTAAGTATTAAAACTTGGTAATGCCATTTTATCTCCAGATGGGAACCACTTTACTAATTTAATCAGACATGAAGAACAGATTTAATGTCTAAGGCTAAGACGTAGAATACTGAAGTCACTAGCCACATGTGGTTACCTGAGCAGTTGAAATGTGGCTAGTGCAAATTCAGATGTCCTCCAAGTGTAAAATATGTACCAGATTTTGATGAAAAACAGAATGTAAAATCTCATTAACACATTTTTGGTATTGTAATGATAATATTTTAGATATATTACGTTAAACGAAATATTTTATTAAAATTAATTTCATCTATTCTCTTTGTTAATATGGCCTCTAGAAAATTTAGTTACAGATGTGGCGATCGGAGAGTGCTCACAAGGGATTAGACTGAAATGATGGAGTCTGTACTTCTGGGCGCCAGATGGGGGCAGCAGAGAGTTGCGAGAATCAGGATTCCAAGTAGGGTAACACCAGGCAAACGTGCTGTGCTAATAAGCTGAGATGCTCAGAAAGGCAGAATGTCAGTGAAGGGGTTAAATAGGGCTACAGTCAGTATAGATCCAGGGATTAGATCCTGGATTCCGATTGGGAGGGATTGAAGCCAGGGCCATCTACAGGAGAGAGTCCTGCTTAAAAAAAATGAAAGTTCTGATACAGCACGGCTTTGAAGTCACACGATGCTGTTTGAACCCTCACTCTGAACTCAGGCAAATTATTTGACCTCTGTAAGACTCAGTTTTCACATACGTAAATTGAGGATGATAGTATTTATTTTTTCAGTTGATGCATATTAAGAGCTTGTCACATATACTGAATGTTTGCTATTATATTTTGAGTCATTGGGAAAGCATCAGAAGTGGTCTGCTCCCTTCTGAAGTAGTAGATACAGGCTACAGTTCTTACCATGCACAGGTTTAACGTGACCCATACAAAGCTTAACGTGACGTTCTCTCAGCTGAGAAGTGATACATTGGAGTTCTTACTATCTTATCTCCTGCCAAGCTAGAGCCTTAAATTTATTTCCTTTCCTGGCTCTAAGTTGGGGTAATGAATGCATTTGTTCGTCACAGAAGTTTCCAAGTCTTGTGTTAAGTAAGCATTAGGGATGCAGAACTTAGCCAACTGTGGTTAAAATGTTTACAGTTAAGTCAAAGGGATAGAAGGTTTGTCACCTACCGATGATACAATGTGATGGGAGTCAAAGTTGAGTTATGAGAAAATTATGAATTCCATGGGGAGGATGCAGAGGGCTTCAGTGATGATGCTGAAAAGTAGAGGACATTATTGAGGTGCCTGTCATTCTGTCCTGTTTCCCCAATCTCCTGAGGTCCAATGTCCTTCATCTCTCCCAGTGATCTCCATCACCTACCAGCAAAGTGTCACCCTAGAGTGCATCACCAACAGAAACTGCCCCATTTTCTAAGATCTGAGCTCTGATTTTCCAGTAGTGCCCAACCTCCTGTCTCACCCTCCTAACTCCGTTCATAGGTGGTCTCTAAAGTGGGATGTGACCATTCAGGGACTTTGTAAGATAATTCAAAGGGGTTCAGAAAGAAAACATTAAATCTTTTATTTATATTTAGCTTTTAATCATCCTTTTATGACGTATATATTTTGTGTATTCTTTAATTACACAGTATGTTAGTACAGCAATGCAAGTATGTAACAAACACATGCATATATGTGTATTTTGAGAGTCAGCACCAATTTTTAGTGCTGAGGTACATGTGATCGCAGAACTCTGCAGCCAACTGCCTTAATGTATTATTCAGAAGTTGTGGTTTCTAGTGGACGAAAGCCAACTCCTACTAGCTTATGGAGAGAGGGTACTTCCTGAAAAGATCACCTATGTCGCTAGCCTAGGTATGTGAGGTCTAGGTCACAACGATATTGTCAGCGAGCCCTCACTCTGCCTTCTCAGCTCTTTGTATTGGGCAAGATGGCAAATGGAGTCCTGAACTCATACTTTGCCAACTTAACACCCAGGGGCAAAAGACTCTTTGGCGGTAGCAGAAAAGTCCCAGGGGAGACTGACTGATCTGGTTGGATTCCATGTCCATATCTGAACCAATCACTCAGTCCAGGGAATGGAATATTCTGGCCACCTGGATTAGATCAGGTTCTTGGGGAAAGGGGGTGATATGGATAAATCCTATGGGAACCATATGGCAAAGGTGTCCCCTAGGAAAGAGGAAGGGAACACAGGGAAGCGAGCACACAGGACACATAGCAGCCTAGGTGAGTGTGGGACTTACTACCCCAGGACAAACAGGTCAGGATAGGAAAGGTCCCATCCAAAGATGTTACGATCCATAATCCATTGAGTAACTTTTCCTAAACTTTAAGTGGGCATGAGAAACAGAAGTAAGCTGCTGCGCTTATTCACAGGCCAAGGAAAGTTTTAGGTTAAATGTGCAAAAAGGAACACTACCGAGTTTAGGTGAACATGATCTCTGATATCCCCAAATGAAAGAGGCTGAGATGTAATTTCTGTTCTTCTGAGACAGGAGATAGATGGGCCCCAGGCTGAGCAGCTGGAGCTCGTCCCCTGTGGACACATACTCCATAATAGCAGGATAATAGGAGAGTCCGAGCCCTGCCCAGATAAATAGAGACCCCATATTTCTCATTCTCAAAGTCAAGGACACCTTCTGGACTATGCATGCACAGAAAAGGCTCCTTGAAGCTCAAAAGGTAGGGGGCGCCACCCCATAGTAGGTCATGTCAACCTACCCATAGGCCTCTTCGCTGGAATCTGTCTTGGCTAAGAGATGCACACACACGTGGGAGGACCCCAAGATATACCAAATATGGACTCAGAACCAGGCAAAGCCAGATGATTGGCCAAAGGAAACCCGGAAATAATGCCCCATGTAAGTGATTTAACGTACCATGAGGGCGTGACTCTGAGTCCACCTGTCTTTCCACACATACTCTTTTTCCTCCTAATAAACACTTAACTTGTTTCACTACTTCCGTCTTTGTGGGAATTCATTTCCGCAAAGCCAAAGGGCCAGGGCCTTGTCACTGACCACTGGTCTAGTGGCTAGGATTCAGCGCTCTCACTGCCGCAGCCCGACCTCAGTATGTGGCCGGAAACCGAAATCCTGCTTCAAGCTGCTGCAGGCCGAGACCACCTGAGATCACTTCCAGTGTACTTTCTCTGAGTGTATCCTGTGTTGTACATCAAGTTAGAGGCTTTGGGGTCAGAGTGGCCTTCCTTTTCATCTTGACTCTGCCACACGCTAGCTGTGCATACGCGGTCCAGTTTCCCAGAACCTCCGAATCGCACTTCTATCATCTGTACCTCCCTGGCAGAGCTGTGGCGAAGATGAAATGAGACTACCTAGCACAGTTCCTAGTGCTTGATAAATAGGAACTATTATGGTGATGCTGCTGATGCTTTTGTTTTCCTTTTCAACCAGTTTGGCCAAATTCCTATGGTGAAGGATGCAGGGCTGATTCATCTTTGGAAACCCCACCGAGTCCCCAGAGAGCCTGGCGTAGTAAATGTTAAGTAAATACTTGAATGACCAGTGAGGGAGTGACTGTAGCCTATTCTGTTTCCAATCATTCCCAAGGGGCTCTATTGTGAAATGCTGCTCAGACTTCCAGCTCTGCCAAAGGACAAATTATTCTTTGACCAAGAAAATTACTTCTTAGTACTTTCCCTCCAGCCTCCTGAAATGTGGGCCAATATTACGGCAGGGAAACCTTTCAGCGTACTGAGACTCCTGCATTGGCCTTGTGAGCAAGTATTAGAATTTTTCATGGCTTATTCTATTGCTTTGTACAATATTTTGATCTATATTCCCACACTGACCACGCAAGACCTGAATGAGCTGTTCTCATTAACCTCAGCAAAGACCCTTCCCCGCTATGGACGGGACTAAAAGGCTGGCATGGCTTGGGATGGTCTGGGCTGCTTGAAGACCTAACTTGGGAACAAAGTTTATGAGTTTTCTCGGGCCAGCTTTGGACTACTGTGACTCTCAGTGTGGAGGAAGTTGCCATGGAAAATAGTTATTTAAAAAGACAGGCTGTTCTTTTGGGAAGTAGTGATCAAGAGAAAGGGGTGTACCTTTGCCTACATGCTGCTGCAGAAATCATTTTTGACAGCTTTTATCTGCCCAAGAACCTGGTAGACTGGAGCTTTTTCCAACAGTGGAAAAAAGGGGTAACTTTCCCAAAATGCTATCAGAAATTCCAGCCTCAGAAAGTTATTATGGAGTCACCCAGGCTCTCATCTCAAACCCCAAATTGCATGCTTACTGAAGACAGAGCAATGATACTGGAAGGGCTGGCGAACTGCCCAGAGAACACTCCTGTCACCTTGGTTTTGAGAGTAAGACAGACAGAAGAAGTTGGTGATTTCAGGGCTAATTACCGACTTCAACCAAAGTCATTCTGGACTTTTTTGTTTAAAGATCAGAAAGATTCTACTTGGAACAAGGAAGCTCCTTGATCTAGTCCTTAGAGATGTAGTCCATCAGTCCAGGCACTGAGCAAAGAATGGAAAAGACCGAATTGAAACCATGAAGCTGATGGGCAGTATTCAAAAGTACAATTCAGGAGTGATGTCATAAAAATGGTGGCATAGGAGGCCCCAGCCTTTGTTCCCCAACAAAGATTAACAGTTAGACAGCCATCCATGAACAAAAAGAGCTCTGAGAGAGCTCTGGAATCCACTTAAACTTTAGCAACGCAGTTGAACAAAACCCCTGAGAATAACAGCTCAAAAAGGGAAAGAAGACAGCTTCATCATTTGTGTGCCTCATCCCATCCCCAAGCTGGAACTGCTCAGCATCAAAAGTGAACTTCCCAGGTAGGGAGGGCTCCCATCCCTTCGAAGAGTTGCAGGGGTGAGCTACCAGTTTCCCCAGCCTTTCAGGGCACTGCGTGAATGTCCTCCACCAGTTTCACCCCACTCCAACTGGCAAAGCTGAGGCATACAGAGATGGCTAGGAACAAAGAAGAGAAGAGGGGCTACTAGGAGCAACCACACAGCAGGAGTGATCATGTCTCCCAGTGACCTGATCTGCAGACAGACCTGGCAGCTCTCCCCACTAAAGAAACCAAGGGCCAGCAGAGCTGCCTAGGACCCCCTGCAGATTTCACCAGCTTTTGCCCTACAGGTATTCACACATTCACTGATGCCAGCTGCCTGAGTCCTTGTCTATTCCCAACCCCTCCCCCCAGGCCCCTCTGGAGCCCAGGACCTGTATTGGCAGCCAGCCCAGGCCGGTGCAGCTATACAAGTGCAAGACATCAGCCTAGATTCCTGCAGCTGATCCCCCCTGCTGTGTGTATACTCAGGGAGAGCCCCTTCAGTAGTGTGCTGGCCTCACACGCATCACTGGGCTTCAATGTAGTGCATGGGCCCAAGGGGACACTGTCCAGCCATGGGAGATAGTCCTACCTCCCACACGCCCCCAAAAAAGTCACAATACACTTGCGGGCCTGGAGAAGCCCTTTTCTTCTGTCACTCGCTTGCACTGTACTCACCTGCAGCTATAGCCCTTCCAGCTGTGCACCTGCCTAGCCTCGGCCTGACCCCCATAGCTGGCCACCACTGCTGTGCACCAGCAGTGAGATGCCGCAGCCAAAGCATGCGTAACGATAGCCAGGGCACCTGCACCTGCCAGCATGCCCATAGTCGGCTGCAGCTTCTTCTGTCTGCTCTGGCCCCCACCACTACATGTGTATGTCTGTGACCAGCCCCTGGCACGACACAGGCACTTGCAGCTGGCCCCTGCAGCTGAGGGTATGCATACCACCAGCTCCAGCTACCTCTGCTGCCTGTCCTGGTCCTTAGCTCCTGGACTTGGAGGCACTGCTTAGGACCCTGATAGCTATTGTAGCCACTGTGGACACCCACAATGCTCACCAAACTGTGTGGCTGCTGGTGCTCTGGACCCCAGGAGGCTGAGTAGAAGATTTATCACAGTCCCCTGGACCCAGTGCTGCTATACCCCTCCCCTAACACGTGGTACCCTGCACACTGCTCCTGGGGTCACTACATGCTCCAGCATGTCCCTACCTGCAGGTAAAAGTCTTCCCTTACCAAAGTTAGTCCATAAAGTCTGCAAGAGGTGACTGCTTCTTCAAATGTGCATACACCTATACAAGGCTACAGGGATCACAAAGAACCAGAAATAGGACTCCACCAAAAGATTACAGTAAACCTCCAGAGCTGACCCCCAGCCCCCAAAGGGAGATCCAGCAATTTCCTAATAAAAAATCCAAAATAATTGTTCTAAAGATGCTCAGAGAGCTACAGGAGAACACAAGTAATTTAAGGGTATTAGGAAAACAGTACAAGAACAAAATGAGAAGTTCAACAAAGAGAAAACATAAAAAAAGAAACAAATAGAAATTTTGGAGCTGAAAAATGACTGAACTGAAAAATCAATAGAAAGCTTCAACATTAGACTTGACAAAGCAGGAAAGAATAATTGAGCTTGAAGATAGATCAATTGAAAATATCCAATCAAAGGAGCAAAAGGAAAAAACAAACAGTAAAAAGGACTGGATCAAAACGGCAGTGTAGGAGGATCCTGAACTCACCTGCTGCCATGGACACACCACACCTACAGCTATGTAGAGAATAGTTCCCTACCTATGAAAGAAATCCAAAAAGTAACTGAACAACTCCTACACGTCAGGTGAGTAAGAAAAAAAACTCACATCAAAATGGGTAGGAGAGACTGACACAATCTTGCCATGAATCCCACCCGTCACAGTGACTCACAATAAGGAGGGAACTCACAACTCTGAGATTCTCTCTGAGGAGTGAAGGGTTTGAAATTGCCACCCCAACTTTTAAGACCTGCAGCTGAGAGATTGGGCCCCCGAACATCTAGTTTTGAAAGTCAACAGGGCTTGTATGCACAAAAGCCACAAGACTAAGAACTGGTCTTAAAGGCTTGGGCAGGGCACTCCCAAAGCCCCAAGTGCCAAGCGCATACCTCCCCTAACTCTGCTGCTGGATCCTCGTGTGTGCTCCTGAATGCCTCTGTGAGAGCAAGCTCCAGTAGGGAGGGAGAATGCTTAGGAAACAGGTCATGGATGGTTGGCAGAGGAGAAGCCAAAAATGAGCTATAGGGCTTCCCTGGTGGTGCAGTGGTTGAGACTCCGCCTGCCGATGCAGGGGACACGGCTTCGTGCCCCAGTCCGGGAAGATCCCACGTACCGCGGAGCGGCTGGGCCCGTGAGCCACGGCCGCTGAGCCTGCGCGTCCGGAGCCTGTGCCCCGCAACGGAAGAGGTCACAACAGTGAGAGGCCCGCGTACCGCAGACACACACACAAAAAGCGCTATAGCACCACCTTGTGGAATACAAAAGACAAGTTTCAAATGGCCAGCCTGGTGAATATTAAGAACCAAAGAAAGTATAAAAGCTTAGTTAATGTGTCTGCTACTTCGAAGGTAAAAGAAGTGAGTAACTGCAAACAATATGAAAAATCAAGGAAACATATTATCACAAAAAGAAATACAGTATCACAAAAAGAAAATAGTAATTCTTCTGTAACCATACTCAAAGGCATGGGATATTGCGGTCTAAATGAATTCAAAATAGCTGTTGTGAAAAAATTCAACAAGTTACAAGAAAATTCAGGAAGGCCGTTCAATGAAATAATGAATAAAATTAATGGAAAGGAGTTCTTTACTAAAGAGAATGAAAATATAAAAAACAACCAAGTGAATTCTGGAGCTGAAAAATTCAACGAATGAGATTAACAGTGCAATACAGAGCATCTGTAGCAGGGCAGAGCAGATGACAGAAAGCAGTAGTAACTCGGAGTGTAGGAATATAAAAATAGTTCCCTCTCATCTTCTAACTTTACTAAGATTTAAAAAGAGTGAAGAAGGCCTACATGAGCTATCAATTTCCATCAGAAGGGCAAACATTTGAATAACTGGAGTCTGGAAGAGAAGAAAAGAGAAGGAGAAGGGGGCAGAGAGTTTAAAGAAATAATAGTGAGAACTTGCCAAACCTGAGGAAGGAGATGGACATACAAGTCATGAAAAAGAAAACTATCCCATTCACATTAGCATCAAAACCAATAAAATACCTAAGAACAAATTTATTCAAGGAAGTGAAAGATCTGTACAGTGAAAACTACAAGACTTTGCTGAAAGAAATAAAAGATACAAACAAATGAAGGGACATCCCATGTTCATGGATTGTAAGAGTTAATACTGTTAACATGTCCATGCTACCCAAAACCATCTGTAGATTCAACACAATCCCTATCATAATTACAACGACATTTTTCACAGAAATAGTAAACGTTTTAAAATTTGTATGGAGCCACAAAAGATGCCAAACGGCCAAAGCAATCCTGAGAAAGAACCAGAGGCATCACACTTCCTGACTTCAAACTACACTACAAAGCTACAGGAATTAAAGTATGGGGTTGGCATAGACACATAGACCAATGGAAGAGAATAGAGCGCCTAGAATTAACCACCCAGCCCGATAAATATTTGATAAGGGAGCAAGGAACACCCAGTGCAGGGAGGATAGTCTTCAACAAATGGTGTTGGAAAACTAGATAACCAAATGCAGAAAAATGAAATCAGACCTTATCTTACATCACACAAAATTTACTTGAGAGAAATGGTTGAAGGGGATCAAAAGGTAAAAATGAACACCACCCTCTGAACACCTCCCTACATGAGTCATCTGTGGGCTGCTTATTTTGTTTCCCAGAGCTTAATGCCAAAGCTGCATTCCTTTCCCCCCACCCTCCTTTTCTCCTTCCCTTACCGTATCAATAGTTAAACTACTTGGGAACACAATGGATAAGGAAGGAAGGGAAGGTAGGGGGAGTGATATTCTATCATCAAGGAAGCTGCAAAAAAGATATACTGTGGTCAAAGAAGGAGAAGACAACAAGAGTAAAGATAGACACACATTCTGTTCCAGTTTTATTTCCTTTCCTTATCCCTAAAACGATTCTAACAGAAATTGGGCTCTGTCTTTTCCCTTTCTCAACTCCTATCCTGGCAAAGACTGTAAGATTATCTTGCTGGTACAGCTCCTCAGGTTAGGTAAAGATCCAGGGAAAGCAACAAGATTCCAGCATTCCATTTCTGACCTTAGTCTTGATGCAGAACTACCTCTTTCACGTGTGTGCTATTTGGTAATTGTGAGATTTGTTACAGTATGGAAAAAAGAAAAAATTAACTTGAAATGGATCAAAGCATTAAACTTAAGACCTGAAACCATAAAACTCCTAGAAAAAACAGGGAAGGAGCTCCTCAATACCAGTCTTGGTAAAGACTGTTTGGATATGACACTAAAAGCACAAACAGCAGAAGAAAAAGTGAAAGTATGTCAAACTTAAACACTTCTGCACAGCAAAATAAACAATTGTCAAAATTAAAAGGCAACCTACCAAACTGGAGAGAATTTTTGCAAATCATGTATTGGATAAGGGGTTAACATCCAAAATTTGTAAAGAACTTATACAACTGAATAGCAAAAATCCAATCCATGAAAGAATGGGCAGAGAAACTGAATAGACATTTTTCCAAAGATGGTATACAGATGACCAACCGGTACATGAAAAGATGCTCAACATCACTAATCATCAGGGAAATGCAAATCAAAACCACAGTGAGCTATCACCTTACATCTGTCAGAATGGCTATTATCCATAGACAAGAAATAAGTGTCGGCAAGGATGTGGAGAAAAGGGAACCTTTGTGCACAGTTGGTGGGAATGTAAATTGGTGCAGCCACTGTAGAAAACGGTATGGAGTTTCCTCAAAAAATTAAAAATAGAACTATTATATGATCCAGCAGCTTCACTTCTGGGTGTATATCAAAAGGAAATGAAATCATTAGGTTAAAAAGATATCTACACTTCCCTGTCCATTCTAGCATTATTGACAATAGCCAAGATATGGAAAAACCTGTCCATCAGTGGATGAATAAATGAAGATGTGATACATACATACACACATACAAACATAATAGAATGTACTTCAGCCATTAGAAAGAAGGAAATCCTGCCGTATGTGACAACATGGATGGAACTTGAGGGCATTATGCTAAATTAAATGTCAGACATAGAAAGATAAATACTGTATGACATCACTTACGTGTGGAATTTAAAAGTCCAAGCTCAGAGAAACAGAATGATAGTTACCTGGGGCTGGGGAAAATGGGAAGCTGTTGGTCAGAGAGTACCAACTTCCAGTTATAAGATGAGTATGTTCTGCGGAATCTCACATACAGCATGATGATCCTAGTTAATCATTTTATATTGTATACTTGAAAGTTGCTAAGAGAATAACCTTAAATATTCTAACAATAAATAAATGATTACATGATGCTATGGTGGTAATCATTTGGCTAAACATAAACATAACAAATTGACATGTTGTACATTTTAGACTTGCACAATATTATGTCAGTTATATCTCGATAAAGCTGGGAACCCTCCTCCACCAAACCCAAAGAAAAAAAGTACAATTCAAATCATGTTTTGTTCAATGGGTGGGGGATGGAAAGATTCTACTGGAAATATTAGACATTCCTTAGGTCTGAATTGCAGGATAGGAATTATGTTTGAATTTGGCAACTTATATTTGCTCCATTGCTGGGGAAGAGAATAAATAATAGGGCTTGCATGTATTGGGCAGAAAATAAGGGCTGGAAGCTCCTGATCCCAGCTGAGGAATGGTAGGCAGTGGTGGCCATGACTTAGGGCTTTAAGTACAGTGGAAAGGCTGCACCATCTCTCTGGCTGATCTTACCATGCCAATTTGGACACATGTGGAAGACAATACAAGTGGAGCTCTGAGGCTGCTGAGGCTACTGTTAACCATGGGCTCAGTCTACCAGTTGGGACAATCTGTGTCCAAGGCAGTGATGAAAGCTGGACAGACAATATTCTTACCAGTAAGAGAAGCTAAGGAGGTTAGGATCGATTCTGGTCAAGGTCTACTAATGGAAGTAAAAAAGGAATGGCTGGGCTTCCCTGGTGGTGCAGTGGTTGAGAGTCTGCCTGCCAATGCAGGGGACACGGGTTCATGCCCCGGTCCGGGAGGATCCCACGTGCTGCGGAGCAGCTGGGCCCATGAGCCATGGCCGCTGAGCCTGCGCGTCCGGACATGGCTTACTTTTCTTCTGTCCTCTTTTTTCCCCCATCTCTACTTTTAGTTCTATCAGGGAAAGGCAGTGGCCTTTCATACATGGGTTAAAATTACTCAGATATTGATTTGTACAGAAAAACTATGTGAAAGAAAATAGTGAAATAAACCTATTTATAAGGATGATTTGGGATATTTCCCATCAATGAAGTATCAGGAAACAACTTCAGATTATATGCATAGAAATGGGGCAAGTATGATTTAGGTTATGGAAATCTTTGGAAGTAAGTGTCTCTCCACTACCATGAGATTTCACTCAGAGATGATAATCTGGTATTTGTACAGAGCTCTAAACTTTTCATAGCATTTTCATACACTTCTTTCACTTGAGGTGCATGACGATCCTGTATGGTTTGTAGAACACGTATTACTCCTCTGTGACAGATAACTGAGACTCACAAAGGCCCAACAGACTAGCTCAGGATCACATATCCAGTTAAAGGCAGAGCTATGCCTAGAAGGGGACTCTCAATACTGTTTGCTCTGTTTTCTCTAGTTCTGTTTTAGCACGACCTGCAAATGACATGTTATGCTTTGACCTGGACCAGTTTTTGGATGACTCAGACGTTCAGAAAATGTGCTGGATCTTCCTTGGTGGGTGATTCCAGCATATTATGGTGTTAGAGGAACAGCTAGGGGCTAACAGTGGGAGCAGAGTGGCTGCTGCTTCTTTCTTAGGGGAAGAACGGGACAGTTTAAACTGACTTGAAGGTGAAAACTGCCTCTTGAAAAATCTTTGTTTTGTAAAAAGAGACCATTTGGTTGCAGCCTTGTGCAGGGATAATTATGGCTTGAATCAGCTGAACTTTTGGTGGATACATTTATTTCCACAAAATTATACTTGGAGAGTTTTAAATGACCACAGTTTCTCAAAATATCAGCAAGTAGAAAATGAACAAATCAAATCCCAATTAATTTTCTGGATCTAATATTGCAATGATGGTTTTTAGTCAAATAAAAATATATTTACTCAGAACATAGGGCTTCCCTGGTGGCGCAGTGGTTGAAGAGTCCGCCTGCCGATGCAGGGGACGTGGGTTCATGCCCCGGTCCGGGAAGATCCCACATGCCACGGAGCGGCTGGGCCTGTGAGCCATGGCCGCTGAGCCTGCGCGTCCGGAGCCTGTGCTCCACAACGGGAGAGGCCACAACAGTGAGAGGACCACGTACCGCAAAAAGAAAAAAATATATATATTATATATAATATATATAATATAATAAATATATAATATATATATAACAATTATATATGTAATATATATAATATATATATTATATATATTTACTCAGAACATAAGTACACATGAGAATGGGCAAAGACAGCTATATTAGAATTAATTTTTTATGTTTCCTTTACTGTTATTTATTTTCTGCATCAAAAGATATTCACTAGGTACTCTTTCCTGCGAAAGTAGGTAGGGCAAGTATCCCTGTTTTTCAGAGGGCACTTATTTTGTTTTCCATTTTTAAGGCTACCTTAGTGTTGAAAATTCATGTCTTCAGCTAGGGGCCAAATTTGCCATAAGGGCAATCAATGTTTCACATCCAAGAAGGGACATTTATTTATAGTGATCACTGCCATGGGCCTTGGGGAAGTGTTTTAAGATAAAATATTCATGACTCTGTCCTTTTCCTCAAGACCAAGAGCTGGTTCTCATTAGCTAATCCTCCAACAACACAGGCAAGGGACTGGACCCTCACTGCCTCAGTCATTTGATCTGAACTAGGTTTCAGATTTTCTCACCTGCTCATGACTTTATGGAGAAGCTTGAAAGACTTCTCTTACTTGGCTTGATTCGCAGAGTGGTCTGGACTCTGCTTATGAGTTGACCTGGTGGGGACATTGGTCACAAGGATCTGAAGTATTCCTCTGGATCAACTGAATTATACATGGTATATACTGAGAGTGGCAGAAAGCATCTTAACCGGGAAACAGGTAGCAGGAAAAAAAAAAAGGTTAAAGAAATGAAGTAAGCACAGTGATTTGTCAATGTTGAGACTGATTCTTACAGGTCAGAATTTCAACATGGCACTATTGACATTTTGGGCTAAATAGTTCTTTGTTGGGGGGATACCCTGTGCATTGTAGGATGTTTAGCAGCAACCCTGGCCTGTACCCATATGTGCCAGTAGTACTCCTCCCCACTTGTGGCATCGAAAAACGTCCCCAGACATGGCCAAACATCCCCTAGAGGGTAAAATTGCTCCCTATCGAGAACCACTGTTATAGGCTAACATAGCTGTAGTTGACGACTAGTAGGTTGTGATATAATCAGCCTTAGGTTTGCTCTTTAGATGCTTCTGGGAGCATGACCGAGTTGAAGGAGCATGGGCTTTGCAGTCAATCAAACCTGAGCTTAGATCCCAGTTCTGTCACTTACTTGTCATGTGACACTGGGTAATTTAATCTCAGACTCTTCACCTGTAGTGGTAACAGTGCCTATCTCCCTGGGCCATGTGACAGATACTCTCAGCATTGTGCCAGGAACAGTCAGGGCTCACTAGATGTTAGTCTCCATTCTTCCCCCCTTTCTTCTTTTCCCTTCTCCCAAGGTGGGCTGTGAAAGCAGGGAAACCAAGGGACTGAGGAAGTGGAAGTTCTGGTCCATATTCTATGCCCTTACCTAGTATCAGACTTCTTGTGAGCTCCATAAACTTTAAGAAGGTGAACATTCGAGGTTTAGCCATAAGGAACACCTAAAAGCTTTGCAACTGGAGATGTCTAGGAATATGTATGTGTTTATACATATATACAACACACTGCTCAAGTCATTTGCTGTGTGCCTTTGGGCCACATCTCCACTGGCATCCTGAAAAGTGATCCACTTTGGGAAACTGAGGCAACAAAAGATATATCCTCTGACCATTCTACAGATCTGTGGAGTGACTGGGCTGATGGTCACACTTCCTTATGGACCTGACCCTACAATCCTGAAAACTTATCAGCTCTGACCACTACTGCCAACCTATAGCAAGCATACAACTCTAACTCTGGACCCTGCCCACCAGTGTGGACATAGTGCTTTTGCTGCACAACACAGGTGGGAGGATCTGAGCTGTGGATGGCTGAAGGAAAGGCAGCTTGTTAGACACGGCACAGGGAGGGGAGAGGCTGTCAGCATGAGAAGTGTGGGAAAAGGAACATCACGACACTGCCTCAAACGACACAGCACTGAAGGGCTTGCTGGGAAGCTCCACAAATAGAACCACACTGCATATGGGAACCAGAGATAGGATCAGGAGACATCAGGTGGGGAGACAGTGGACTGTGTACCAGTCTGCTTGCCTTCTCAGCAGTTTTTGCTGCTTCATAGCAGTCTGCAAATCACTGCCCATTTCCTCAGTTTCTACCTCTATAAAGCTTACTCTGCCTGCTTCTAAGGATGTTGTTAACATCAAACGAGGCAACACACATAAACGCACAATTGAAGCCCTGAGCATGGCAGGTGTTACTTTTCTATATGAGGTCCAAAACAGTCAAGAAACAGCACCTGTTGCCAGTATCACAGTAATGGTGACTAATGTAGTAAACATGTGCCAGGAGATTTACATGAATCATTGGTATCTCTACAACTCTGTGAATTTGATATTTTTATTCCCATTTCACCAGTAAAGTGATTTGTTCGAGGAACTCAGTCCTGCCTATTTCCAGAGACTGTACTCTTCTCACTGCCTTACGTGCCTCCCCTAAAGTCTTCGTACATTCATAGGCTGTCAGTACGGTGAGACTGAAGTATGACTCTTATTTTTTTTATTTTTATTTTTTTGTGGTACGCGGGCCTCTCACCGCCGTGGCCTCTCCCGTTGCGGAGCACAGGCTCCGGATGCGCAGGCTCAGCGGCCATGGCTCACAGGCCCAGCCGCACCGCGGCAGGTGGGATCTTCCCGGACCGGGGCATGAACCCGTGTCCCCTGCATCGGCAGGCGGACTCTCAACCACTGAGCCACCAGGGAAGCCCTGACTCTTATTTTTAAGCTTTCCTTTCTTCATAACTACTCAGTCCAGTAATTTGCCACCTTAGAAATGTACACAAGCTTTGATCTAGTAAAGCTGTTATAAAAGCTTCAGTCTGGAGACTGGCCTTCCCATTTTCCTGAGTATGTGAGTTCTAGCCGAGCAGGATTCCGGCAACCTTGCCATGGCCCTGGGAGCAGCTTAGAAAGCCACCTGTGCAGAGAGCCCCCATTACACACTGAAAACCACAGCAGTTGTAACAAAGCTAAGAATTAAGGATAGTGGGAGGATGAGGTCTTTTTTTTTTTTTTTTTTTTGTGCGGTACGCGGGCCTCTCACTGTTGTGGCCTCTGCCGCTGCGGAGCACAGGCTCCGGACGCGCAGACTCAGCGGCCATGGCTCACGGGCCCAGCCGCTCCGCGGCATGGGGGATCCTCCCAGACCGGGGCACAAACCCGCGTCCTCTGCCTCGGCAGGCGGACTCCCAACCACTGCGTCACCAGGGAAGCCCGGATGAGGTCTTTAATCTCTGTATTATCGTTCTATCATTACTATAGCAAATCACCACAAATTTAGCCACTTAATCAATACAAACATATTATTTTACAGTTCTGTAAGTCAGAAGTCTGACGTGAGTCTCACTAGACTAAGGTCAAGGTATCAGCAGCGCTACATTCCTTTCTAGAGGCTCTAGAGAAAAGTCTGTTTTCTTACTTTTTTCAGCTTCTAGAGACGGTCCTCCATCTTCAAAGCTAACAGCTCTCCGACTGGCTTTCCACCATCACGCCTCTCTCTGACTGACGCAGGCAGCAAAGGCGTTCTCCTTATAAGGGTTCAGGTGATTAGATTGGTTCCACCTGGGTAATTCATTCTCCCCTCCCCTTCTCAAAGTCCTTAACCTTAATCATATTTGCAAAGTCCCCGTTGCCACATAAGGTAGCATACTCACAAATTCTGAGGATTAAGATGTGGACATCTTCGGGGTATTATTTTGCCTACCACAGTCCCCATTCAGATTACAAGTACAAGAGGCATAAACAGGTTTGGGAACAAACACAACTGACTCTTAGTAAACATACAGCTAACTTATTAGTGGAAGCAGCAGTGTGTGGGTGTACTAGGGAGTGGCTGACTAGCCCACAAAATGTGACTTTTCAGTATGCAGTCATCTCTGTTTTATAGACAGAGCTGGTTAACATGGTGAAATGTTAAATGGGCGTCAATTAATAAAATGTCTACTGCCATTTGTTCGGCAGGGCAGGTTTGGGAAGCTGAGTTTGATAGTGTTGTCAGGAGCTTGAGTGCTGGTGTTTTAGCCTCGAGGGAAAAAACAATTAAAAACTATCCCTTGAGGCCACATAGGAGTGAAGTGAGAGCACCTGCTGGCCTTCAGGGCTGGGCATCTATTGATTTTGAGGCGAGAAGCTGGGTGGTTGTTGAAAGCGAATGATAATGGGCTAAAGAGGAACAGGAATAAACAGATCTTTACAAATTTGAACTTGGCTCAATAATTCTTCTCTATGAAGATGTCTTTTTCCCTGTCCTCAGCCAGAGGTTTTAACATTTTGAGTTCCAAATTCTCCATGTATACGTCTCACTTGCAGCTCTCATAACATGGAGTTATAATTACTTAGTTTTATGCTCAGACTGGGTGCCTCTTGAGGACAGACCCTGTATCTGATTTACTGTTGCATACCATGATCTGGTTCAGCGTCTGTTACAGACTGAGGGAGCGAGGGCGTGCAAAATCTAGAGGATTTACACCCATGGTTAGCGGTCGGCGTCATACATAGTCTTCCAAAGAAGTAAAGGGTCCCACTTAATGCCTCATGAGAGGCTAGAAATGGTGCTTGGCAATGGAGGTTTAAATTAGGATCAGCTTTTGGGACTTCCTGGTGGTCCAGTGGTTAAGACTCCACATTTCCACTGCGGGGGGCATGGGTTCAATCCCTTGTGGGGCGAACCAAGATGCCGCGTGGAGCAGCCAGAAAAAAAAAAAAGAGAAAAAAATTAGGATCAGCTTTTATTGTTGGCGGGGAAAGGGCTGTCTTCCAGATCATTCTGTGGGGGATTCTAGGGTTCTGTTGTGCTGGCTGGTTTTCATTATGTCTTTGACTCGTTTAAAAGCACATTCAAGTTGACTAGTGCAGCAGAAACTGATAGAGCTAATTGCCCTGGAGGCGGCCAGCAAGATTACCGTGTGATGATGCAGTTGTGTAATCCTTCTAGGCATAGGATTGCTAGTCGTGGTGATTTGCAATGATCACGTAAGGCAGTGAAACACCTAATGCCCCCTTTCTCTTCAAATGTGTTTAATGAAGTAGACATGGCATCATATTAGTAGAATTAAACAGGGCTGCTTTAAAATGTGTGTTTACTGTTTTTGGTTCAGTTATTTCAGGGTCTGTTCCTGCCAAATTATTTTGCCAATGGTGCAAACCAGCTCAGACTATTGTTCATAGAGCTGGGATGGTCTACAGTTGTGGTGTATGGATGGTAACCTTGTCACAATTGCAGGTTTGATACTAGATTTCATTTCTTCTACCACTTTAAATTTAGAAGTGGTCTAAACTCATTGTGGAAGTCCTTTGGAAATAGTCCAAATATGTTTTGTGTGGTCAGGAGGAGTGGTCTCTGCTGAATGGTACAGAAATTGGTGGAAAGTACCATGTAGTTTTATCACAATTCTTGGTCTGCTTGCTCTTGTCCTCAATTCATTTGAATATTTCTCTCAGACTGGTTGATGCTACTTCATCTATTTCATCTTGGCCTGTGGTGTTTGATTTGTATACCTTCTCAGAATAGTTTGGCCTCATGGTAGTTCTGAGTCAAATGCAGCAGGAAAGGATGAAAAATAGCTTTACTTTTGCAACTTACTTTCTTAATCAACATTTATGAGTAAAAAACTAGAAGAAACCATGAGTGGCTCCCTGAAGTTTGTCCTGAGGCTGAATCTATTAATCCTTTGGAGAGAGACAAATCTGAGAATTACCTGCAGCAGCAAAATCCTACAAAAGGTGAGGCAGTTGTTATGTGTATTGGTCAAGGTTCTCCAGAGAAACAGAACCAATAGGATGAATTGAGATATTTACACATTTATACATTTATCTATCTATCTAATCTATAAAGAGGTTTATTGTAAGGAATTGGCTCATGCAGTTATAGAGGCTGAGAAGTCCCTAGATCTTCCGTTGGCAAACTGGAGACACCGGAGATGCTGTGCAGTTCCAGTCCCAAAGATGGCAGGCTCGACATGAAACACCAGCCTGAGCCTGAAGTTTGGAAAAGACCAATGTCCCAGATCATTAAATCAGGAGGGAGGAGTTCCTGCTTATTCAAAATTTTTTTGTTTTATCCGGTCTTCATTTGATTGGATGAGGGCCCACCCACATTAGAGAGGGCAATTTGCTTAACAAAAAATTATGAGAGATGCGAAGAAACAGTGTGACCTGTCCACAGAGAAAAAGGTAGGCAATAGAAACTGTCTGTGGGAGGGCTCAGACGTCAGATTTAATAGACAAAGACTTCAAATCAGGCATTATAAATACGTTCAAAGAACTAAAGGAAATCATGCATATAGGAGTAAAGAAAAGCATGAAGACAGTTTCGTCAAATAGAGAATATCAATAAAAAGATATGAACTATAACAAAGAATCAGGACTTCCCAGGCAGTCCCAGGCAGTTAAGACTCTGTGCTCCCAATGCAGGGGAAGATCCTGCATGCCCCACGGTGCAGCCAAAATAAAAAGAATCAAATTGAAATTCTGGAGTTGAAAGCACAACAACTGAAATGAAAAATTCACCGGAAGCGCTTGACAGTAGTTTTGAACTGGAAGAAGAAAGAATCATCACACTTAAAGATAGCTCGATAGAGATTATATAATATGAAGAACAGAGAGAAAAAAGAATAAGGAAAAATGAAGAGAGCCTCAGAAAAATCTGGGAAAACACGAAGCACACTTACATATGTGTAATGAGAGTACCAGAAGGATAGGATAGAGAGAAAGGAGCAGAAAATATTTTCAAAGAAATAATGGCTGAAAAATTCCCAAATTTGATGAAAATGATTAACCTACATTTCCAAGGAGCTCAACAAATTCCAAGTGGGATAAACTCGAAGACTCACACCCAGACACATCATTGCAGAAATGATGAAATCCAGACAAAGAGAAAAATCTTGAAACCATCAAGAGAAAAATAACTTATGTATGAGGGAACACCAATAAGATTTGAAGTACATGAATCATAGACTTACAGGGCTGCAGCCTCAGAAAAGAACTTTCACATATGGTGAATCATGCGTCAATACTTTCTAATGTGTGCATTGCAGACATCACGGTCCTCTTTCTCTTTGTACCTAGCTTCAGCCTCATATTCCTCGCAAACAGCCATCCATGCACCCAGTGAGAGTCAACTACTTCATGCATACGAGATGAAATACAATATTTATCATCCCAGCCTCATTTCGCAGACGAGGAAAATCAAGGGCTAGAAGTAACACAGAGTTAGAGGCAGATGCAGAAATAGCTCCCGAGACTCCTGACAGCTGGTCCATGGTACCATTCTGCAGTTGTTCAGATCTACCAGCATCACAGGTCCTTTTAAATTTCTATCTGCAGCATCACAGGTTCTTTTAAATTTCTATCTGGGGAGCTTTTAAATAACCAACCAAGCTTGTTTGTTCTATTCCATATGAGCAGAGAGCTCTAGGACTGGAGCATTCACGCTTGAAAAGGAGTGATTAATCAGCACCGAGAGAGGTTGTTATATACAGTATATTAAAAAAACCTCTCTCTCATATTTCAGGTTTCCCTGGGATTCCCCTGGGGTTCAGAGCTATGTCCCTGAAGTTCTCCTTTTAGTCTCCCCACTCCCCACCCCCGGCAGGCACAGGGGACATCCTGCTGGCGAGGCTGTGCATTACTGGTACCCCAGAGGCAGTTCTAAATGTCCATAGTTAAAGCCTCCCACCTGTCTCAAGTTTTGATCTTCAAAACTGAGAACTGGCAGACCAACACGTGCATCAGGTTAGCAGAAATTGACAACTGAATGTACCTCATGCCTTAGAATTTTATTTATTTAGTTAGATTTTCTTCTCTCTCTCCTCTCTTAGTTTGAAGAATCAGCTCTGAGAGCCCGGCGGGCTTGATAAATCAGCTACATAACAGTCTCCTGCCCCTGCCCGAACTGATTGGGAGATATCAGTGGTTGAGTTAGTGTGAATCACAGCTTCCAAAGAGAATCCAACGAAGTCTCTTTCCACTGTCCCAACTTACCCATTTCTCACGCAGTTCTCTACCCTATGCAAGTCCATCCTACATCCCGGAAATTTCCCTCATGTCACAGGTCTACCTGCTGTGCAGGGTTGATGTTGGCATTCCAGAAGGCTAGGATTGCAACTGTTTTCCTCTTGTTTATTGTCACGAATGTCAGGTGATGTCACCACTGCCTTCTACTCTTCAACCTCCTACTCATCTGACTGATTTTGCTGAGAGACCAACTTCTACTGAGAACTGATAGATAATAACTGTCTCTAAGGATTGCCTAGAATTACTTTATAAATACTTCAGGGCTACATTTTATTTATTATTTTAGCTAAATCCACTCAGATTGTTCCTACAAACACAGCTGTGTGATATTTGATAAATGGAAATGTAAAAATCTGTCTCATCTATTTGGTTTCTTTTAGATGCTATTCCTGCTTCTTTTCAGATGACAGTCCTTTCAGCTGGGAGCGACTTGCAATATTGATCCTAGGAAGGCGGCCAGCCACCAGTGGCTTCAGACTGAACCCACGCCTCTTTGCATTGAGATCTGGTTGTCTCTTCCCAAAGCCCTGCTGTATTAGTCACTGGAGGGTGTTTATGTTTTTCCAGCTTCCCTTGAGTGGTGTAGCCAACTGCCATGCAGCTTCTGTGTACCTTTGCTATGGTGTAATTGCAAAACTATTGTTTCACTCAGTGCATCACTCTGGATTGCCTTTACCTTTTGTTATACTTATAAATAAAAACATATATTATTTATTACAATTCAGGGAATGGTTCTTTGCTGGGTCTCTGTTTGGGGCAGTTGTGGAAATGTAGTGTAGGAGCAAGTGTTTGCTTTGTAAGAAATCTCTGAGAGTGTTTTCTGAGTTAAGTTAAATCCTGGGCCACCGAGTCTCTTCTGAAGTTAGGGGAGTGTTTCAGGATTTAGTGAGGCCTTGGTGAATGCTGAAGGATATTAACTCCACCCAGACTGTAGTCTAGTTTCAGCATTTCCGTGATGAATCTCTGGACCAACCTAGATGACAAACTCAGAATCTTTTCGGGTTAACACAAGACAACAACAACAAACATCTTCCTGATTGTATAAAATAATCAACAATTGAGGTAAAAAATTTCATAGGAAAAGTGGAGGAGGTGATTTGTGTCACATATCTCATCATACCCACTTAAAAAAAATCCCCTTTGGACCTATTTGTTCTCTTCCAAGCCCTTTCTTGGTTGCTTTGCCTTCAAGGGTTTGCTTCTTTTTTCCTTTTCTGAGCAGCATTTGGCCTCTTCTCCTGAGATCATTGGTTGATGTTGCCCAATCCCCTTATTGTTAGTCTGGCCACTAGAGTTAGGCCACTAATACTAAATGTTATCCTTTCCACGCAGGTTGTCTATTCAGCCCAACTCATCAGTACCTTGAGACGGAGGAAGAAGTCCTCCTTACACCAGCCCTTTCTTTAACATTTCTCGAACTGAAAATCTTGCTTTACCTGTTAGTGTGTCAGAGTAGTCCCTAGACCTAGTACTGTCATTGGCTTACTCTTCCAGTTTCCTAAAATGCCTTCTCTTTCTTATATAATCTTCCGCAAATGCCCTGGGACCTGGATTAGAAGAGTATGAGTGATGCCGATAGGGAAATCATTTTAAAATATTCCTCCTCCCTGACAGTTAACCAGAAGCTATGAACTAAGTTCGAACCACTTGGACTTGGGTTGAGAACTCACAGGATGTGTGATGAGAACCAAGCTGCCTTGACAAAATCAGAACATCTGGTTGTTTGGACACCCCGCATCTTCCGTACTCAGCTAGAAGTGCTTTTGATCACTCTTGTCTTTTTGTGAGGTGGAGATGCTTCTGTAAGCAACTGTTGCCACCGTCATTGCTGTACAACATCAAAATGGGCCAGAAAATTTGCTGACATGTCTGTGTGGGTGAAAACAGATGCGACTACCAGCTTCTTAGAACATCTGCAGGGAGAGGCATCTCCATTAAACACTTTAATGTTCAAGTCAAATTTAGAAGCTAAAACCTCTATGATCCAGGGTTTAAAATTAAGCAGCTGGTGGTTCACAGTTAGCATGTCAGAGACCCAAGGAACTTATTCAGTGAAGACTGGAGGACTAGAAGCTCACACCTGAGTTTGCCTAATGATACTGATGATGAGTGTCTTAATCTTAATGAAGATGAGATATGACATATAGCTACAGGAATATGGCTTTGAAAAAAATCTTATAATTATTTAAAGAAGAGGGGCTACTTAAAAATTAAAAAAAAATTTAATATAATTTTTAAAGGTTACTTTCCATTACCAGTTATTACAAAATATTGGCTCTATTCCCCATGATGTAAAATACATCCCTGAGCCTGTCTTACACCCAGTAGTTGGTACCTCCTACCCCCCTACTCTTATACTGCTCCTCTCCCAGCCTGGCACCCACTAGTTTGTTCTCTATATCTGTGAGTTGGCTTCTTTTTTGTTATATTCATCAGTTTGTTGTATTTTTTAGATTCCGCATATAAGTGATATCATACAGTATTTGTCTTTCCCTGTCTGATGTATTTCACTTAGCATAATGGAAGAGGGGCTACTTTTTAAGGGTCCTTAACAAAATAGGTTTAAAGATAGTATTTTTCTTGTGTAAACATATTTCATTTCTATACATTAAAGTATAAGATTGAGCCATGTGATATTGCAGTAATTGCACAGTTTCTGACTTACAAAAATGGAAATTCCATGTATTTCCTAAAAGCCTTCTGGTAGCTCTGAAGGGTTAGGAGGATGTTATGAATGCTCTCTGTGCTGAAGTCACTGAGCCTCTCCTGACTTGGTATGGAAAACACTGAGTATCTCATCCCCAAATACCAGTTGCTGCCATGAACTAATCTTGCTGCAGTACAGTAGTTGAAACACAGTAAAAACAAGAATAACAACAACATGCATATGCGTATATTTTTCAACAAGAAGTACTAGACACGCTTCTAAGTGCCTTACCTTTATAAATTTACATTTAGACCAAACAACAACCCTATGGGGATAATTATGTGATTCTCTTTTTTACGGAAGAGGACACTGGGGTGCATAGAGGATAAGTAATTTGCCTAACATTCCATAGCTAGTGCATGAGGCAGTCAGGATTTGAACCTACCGGTGTGTCTCTAGAGCCTGAGCCATCCCACACTGTAGTATATGGTAGTAAGCTACACTCTTCATTGAAATAGTCTAGGAAACAGCACATGGGGACCTGACTAAGGCAACAGCAGTTGGGACAGAGATGAGGGGATTGATATGACAGGTATTAATAGAATTGACAGGATTTGGTGCTAGACCATGAATTCGGTCTTGTACATGTGTTGGGTTTGAGTTATCGGGGGAACATGAGGGTTGAGATTTCCTAGCAGGCAGTTGAGTAGATAGATCTAAGCTCAAGGGAGAGGATAGGGCTTAACAGGACTATTAAGATAGTCATCAGCATATAGGTAGGAGATGAAATTGTGAGCATGAATATAATCACCCAGAGAGAGTGAGCAGCGTGAGGGAAGATTTCCAGTGTCTGCCTTAGATTGGGCTCCCCAGGAGCAGTCCTAGACATGGAGATTTGTGTAAAAGTGACTTAATAGGCAAGACAAGTAGGGAAATAGGGAAGTGGGTCAGGAAAAGGAAGGAAGTCAAGCAATGGATGCAATATTAAACTTCCACGGAGGATGACTTTGCTTTAAACCCAAGGGGAGCTCTGGTGACAGCGTAGTTCTCACTTGAGAGATGTCCTGATTTGGGGCCAAGAGAGATGGAATATGTATACTCCTCACCTGTCAGCACTGGCCAGTGGCTGCTTTTGGTGATGTGAATTCCCAAGCACTTCCAGGTCTAAGTGCAGACAAGCAAAGTGGACTCTAGCACTCTCGGGCAGCGCTCCATCAGAAAGAAGTGGGAGCAGACTGTTGGGAGTGTATTAAAATTGCAAAAGGAATCTGTTGGATCACTGACACTGTCAGCCAAATGACAGAATCCCAGGACGTGTCAACATACCAGGGCCATCCAAGACAGAGGAGTTGAGTCAGCAAATGAAACTGACAAGTAGCAGTCAGGGAGATGAAAGGAGAAAGCTGTGATAGAGGAGTCAAAGAAAAAGAGTTTCAAGGAGAGTGAAGTGGCTGATGAGTCACGTGCAGCAGAGAGGCCCAGACTTCAAGCAAAATCAGGGGAATGGACGTTGGATTTGACAATGGAGGTCACCAGTGATCTTTGCTAGGCAACATGGGAGTGTTGGGGATGCAGTGTTGGAAGCCTTCGGTGGTGAGTGAATTGGCATAAGAAAGTAGAGGTAATTTAATTCTCTTGAGAAAGTTGGCAGTGGTGGAGGAGAGCTATAGGAGGGTAGGTTTAGAGAGTTACACAGCTGAAGGAGAGTTTTGAAAAAACTCTTGAAGGGGTTAAGGAGGAGAAGGAAAATGGAAAGTAGAAGATTATAAAGTTAGGTTGCAATCTTAGAGATAAGATATGGGAAGAAAGAAAACTCTTCCACTGGTAGTGGAGGGAAGCATGGTGAACTGAGTTCAGATACTGATACATACACTGGTGTGGGGACAAGAAGATGGTGGAGTTCATGTCTCATGTTTCAATCTGGGTTCAATTCTCCTTTCCTTCTGGGTCTTCTCTGTGTCTTCTGCTATCTTTTAAGTTACAGTTGTTGGAGCTTTGTTTTTCATATTATTGTTTTTTATTGTACATGAGTTGGCTTATGATTCAGGAAGCAGAGTGTTTCCAAAATTTTATTTTATATAATGATCTGTTGGTAAAAGTTCAATAAATATCAAAGGAGTAGAGTGTTGTAACACCCAGTTGTTATTAGTGGGGTTCATTATATAATGCAAGATTGTTTTTACTTAAAACAGTTTTTTTCCCCTGAAGATTCTAATTTTCATTTGACTTGTAATGATTTTCATACATACATGAAAATAAATGACAATCCACAATATTATTTTGATATAAATTTTAATTTTGGATTCTGGCTGTTTGAAAATGTCATAAGCCAATGAAACCAGTAGCCTGTGAATTTTGTAGGTTAGTCAGTATGTAACTGGTAAGTTGAGCTAGCATGATGCATGGGATGTGGCCTGTGATTGAGACACACCTTTATTTTTGTCTCCCATCTTCCTCACGAAATTTATTGAGGGAGAGTAATCTGCGCCTGCCATTGGATGAAAATTCTGGCCAACCCATGACCCTTCTGGTTACTCTTAGGTAATAACACGGTCATAGTCACTTTAAGTTGCAAACATAATCTCAGTTCAGCAGTTGGATTGCCTAATGCTAGGGAGTAAATAAACTCTGACAGTTTAAAACATAAAGTAATTTCACCTAGTAACATTAAATTCTTATTATGACATTTTCTCCCCCCTGCCCCCCATGCTAGCTGTTTGCAGGGGGAAAGGGGGACACGGTTCTTCATTTTTCACAAAAGTGAACGATGTTTATTCAGCCTTGTGGGTAGCGGCCTTTGGCTTCCAAGACTCACTAAAAATGTTCCTTTTTTGGAGAAATCTATTTCTTGCTCCTAGAGAGGTGAAATAGTATAGTCTGGTTAAGAATATGGAATTTTGCATTAGATTTGGGATGACGCTTCTAACTTGGGGAAGTTTCCCTCCTCTAAACTTCAGTTCCTCAACTGTTAAATAGACATACCTCATAGAGTTGTTGTGAAGATTAAATAAGTTCAGGAGTGAGAAGAGCCCAGTAGAATGTCTGGCAGGTATTATTCACTCCATTAGTGTTTGCTATATGGCCACTCTCCGGGTTTCAAGCCCACATCCCTTCCTGATTGGGGTAGGTATTTCTAGGGCTCTTCCGTGTCTGGTGCTTCTTTACTTCTGGGTCCACAGCATCATTAGTCTGGGAAGATGATTCCCCTCAGGCCTAAATTGGGGCAGGTGGCTAGAAGCAGATCCTGTCAGAGCCCCTCCGTATCCCACTGGCATCTCTCATTTCTGCGCGCTCCCACCCAGCCTCCAAGCACCAACCCCATGACTCTGCCCGAAGGCTTCCTCTGGCAGCTGCAGCCTCCTGTGCGTGGGGCACACCATTTATGGACGGAATTATGTCCTCAACCAATGAATAGCTCAGCTCCTTTGCCCCTTGGGTGGGATAATTCTAAGGCACATGTTCTATACTGTTTCTTAAACTTTTCTGGTGGGATTGAGCTCCATGACCCATAGTGGTAAACTGCTTGACAACACGTTCTGTATTGGCTCCCTTCCCTTCCCTGTTGCAGGTGGGGCTTATTAGCATGCACGGTGTTTATTGAGGAGTTCTTTCAGGATCAGCACCTGTGGGAGGGAGGAGACGGAAGCAGAGTAACAGAAGAAGAAGCTGGACCACAACACAGTCCAAACAGAAGCCTCGGCCGACCCCTTAGGGAACTCTGGAGCTGGAGGGGTCCTGCAGAGTTGTCTCCAGTTGGGGTGAGTAGGTTGGATGTTTATAACCTCACAGTGATTAGTCAATGGGTGTGGGCTGTGCCTAGAAGGAGGCCTGACCTCGGGAGAGGCAGTTGTCTTCAGCCAACATGATCTCCAAAGAGGGCCGATAACTGAGGCTCTGCTGTAACACACACAGCCTTCCTACTTGGAGGATCTGGGCGATGCATCAGAGCCCACCAGACCTAGGCTTCCCACTGCTTGCCAGTGTTTTCTGAGATAATCTCCTAAATAAACCCCTTGCGCTTGAATCCTTGTCCCAGTGCCTGCTTCTGGGCGGACTCAAGGCAAGATAGGGCTTTCACAACACTATCTGGAGGGCTTGCTATGTGTCCACTGTGGCTGCCAGGCGTAGAGAACTGGGATGCGACTCCTGCCCAGGGAATCAGAAAAGAGAGACTGCTTCGCTGAGGGGGGCAGCAAAGAGGTTACTGCGTAGGGATTAACCTACACCTCAGTGTTTGTTGGGGCAAAGGAGAGTGACTGTGAGTGTCTCCCATGGAGTAGAGATGGGCCTTGGGTGAGAGAGAGCCTGTGTGGGCTTGGCTAGGTCCTGGTGAGCTAGTAAAGGGACTCCTGTAGCAAGAAGCTGGCAGTGGACACCAGATTCCTGGGGGCTGTGAAAGGAGGCACGTGTGCCTACTCAGTGTAATTAAACCAAGAAGATTAAAAAAAAAAAGCGACAAATCCAACTCCTTCTACCTACATGAATTATAGAAAACCTAATTTATTTGCTCTATGAAGTAACAGTGTCCAGGGGTTTCTCTGGATTGCTAATCTTTTCACATTCACTGCTCCAGCTAATTGCATTCTGGCAGCCAATCCAGAGAACTCTTTATGTGGAGGACTAACTATTCCATTTCAGGGTTATGCTTCCTGATTTTACATTCCCTTTTACTGAACCCACCATAGAGAATAATAGGATAATCAGGGCTTCCCTGGTGGCGCAGTGGTTGGGAGTCCGCCTGCTGATGCAGGGGACACGGGTTTGTGCCCCGGTCCGGGAAGATCCCACATGCCGCGGAGCGGCTGGGCCCGTGAGCCATGGCCGCTGAGCCTGCGCGTCCGGAGCCTGTGCTCCGCAACAGGAGAGGCCACAGCAGTGAGAGGCCCGCGTACCGCAAAACAAACAAACAAACAAAAACAAAACAAACAAACAAAAAATAGAATAATCAAAGTTGTGCTACCTTTGGTCGTGATTATACTAGTATTATCCTCAATCAGGGCATCACAAAAGTCCCTAATACTGATTTATGTTTTCCAGGGTAGATGTCACCAAGCAACAAATTTTATAACAGTCCAATAATTCTAATTATATGGTCAAGTATTTGGCATCCTATTGTTTTCCTATGTTGGTCAGAACAGGTTAATTGGAGCCCCAAGGTGTTCCGTCCTTATGCATTATAAGTATTCAATCTGGTTGGTATTCCTCTTGACTAACAGTATAAATATGTCAATTTGGAACACACTGAAAACCAAATTCAGCAATGCTGCAGGAGAAAAGATTTATTTTTTAAATTAAAACTTGATTCCACACCTCTCCAACTTTGGTATTAATATTATACCTGATTTTCAGAGATTTTGATTTCCATGGACAGTTATATTAATCCCCAGGTACATCAGAAATATTGAAAGATTTGAAAGCATCAACTTACTCCCAATTTGCCTTATATATATATTTTTTTTTCATTTTAACATCTTTATTGGAGTATAATTGCTTTACAATGGTATATTAGTTTCAGCTTCACAACAAAATGAATCAGTTATATATATACATATGTTCCCATATCTCTTCCCGCTTCCGTCTCCCTCCCTCCCACCCTCCCTATCCCACCCCTCCAGGCGGTCACAAAGCACCGAGCTGATCTCCCTGTGCTATGCGGCTGCTTCCCACTAGCTATCTACCTTACGTTTGGTAGTGTATATATGTCCATGCCTCTTTATTGCTTTGTCACCGTTTACCCTTCCCCCTCCCCATAGGCTCAAGTCCATTCTCTAGTAAGTCTGTGTCTTTATTCCTGTTTCACCCCTAGGTTTTTCATGACATTTTTTTTTCTTAAATTCCATATATATGTGTTAGCATACGGTTTTGTCTCTCTCTTTCTGACTTACTTCACTCTGTATGACAGACTCTAGGTCTATCCACCTCATTACAAATAGCTCAATTTCGTCTCTTTTTATGGCTGAGTAATATTCCATTGTATATATGTGCCACATCTTCTTTATCCATTCATCCGATGATGGACACTTAGGTTGTTTCCATCTCTGGGCTATTGTAAATAGAGCTGCAATGAACATTTTGGTACATGACTCTTTTTGAATTATGGTTTTCTCAGGGTATATGCCCAGTAGTGGGATTGCTGGGTCATATGGTAGTTCTATTTGTAGTTTTTTAAGGAACCTCCATACTGTTCTCCACAGTGGCTGTATCAATTTACATTCCCACCAACAGTGTAAGAGGGTTCCCTTTTCTCCACACCCTCTCCAGCATTTATTGTTTCTAGATTTTTTGATGATGGCCATTCTGACCGGTGTGAGATGATATCTCATTGTAGTTTTGATTTGCATTTCTCTAATGATTAGTGATGTTGAGCATTTTTTCATGTGTTTGTTGGCACTCTGTATATCTTCTTTGGAGAAATGTCTATTTAGGTCTTCTGCCCATTTTTGGATTGGGTTGTTTTTTTGTTATTAAGCTGCATGAGCTGCTTATGAATTTTGGAGATTAATCCTTTCTCAGTTGCTTCATTTGCAAATATTTTCTCCCATTCTGAGGGTTGTCTTTTGGTCTTCTTTATGGTTTCCTTTGCTGCGCAAAAGCTTTTAAGTTTCATTATGTCCCATTTGTTTATTTTTGTTTTTATTTCCATTTCTCTAGGAGGTGGGTCAAAAAGGACCTTGCTGTGATTTATGTCATAGAGTGTCCTGCCTATGTTTTCCTCTAAGAGTTTGATAGTTTCTGGCCTTACATTTAGGTCTTTAATCCATTTTGAGCTTATTTTTGTGTATGGTGTTAGGGAGTGATCTAATCTCATACTTTTACATGTAGCTGTCCAGTTTTCCCAGCACCACTTATTGAATAGGCTGTTCTTTCTCCACTGTACAATCCTGCCTCCTTTGTCAAAGATAAGGTGACCATATGTGCGTGGGTTTATCTCTGGGCTTTCCATCCTGTTCCATTGATCTATATTTCTGTTTTTGTGCCAGTACCATACTGTCTTGGTTACTGTAGCTTTGTAGTATAGTCTGAAGTCAGGAAGCCTGATTCCTCCAGCTCCGTTTTCGTTCTCAAGATTGCTTTGGCTATTCGGGGTCTTTTGTGTTTCCATACAAATGGTGAAATTTTTTGTTCTAGTTCTGTGAAAAATGCCAGTGGTAGTTTGATAGGGATTGCATTGAATCTGTAGATTGCTTTGGGTAGTAGAGTCATTTTCACAATGTTGATTCTTCCAATCCAAGAACATGGTATATCTCTCCATCTATTTGTATCATCTTTAATTTCTTTCATCAGTGTCTTATAATTTTCTGCATACAGGTCTTTTGTCTCCTTAGGTAGGTTTATTCCTAGATATTTTATTCTTTTTGTTGCAATGGTAAATGGGAGTGTTTTCTTGATTTCACTTTCAGATTTTTCATCCTTAGTGTATAGGAATGCCAGAGATTTCTGTGCATTAATTTTGTATCCTGCTACTTTACCAAATTCATTGATTAGCTCTAGTAGTTTTCTGGTAGCATCTTTAGGATTCTCTATGTATAGGATCATGTTATATGCAAAGAGTGACAGCTTTACTTCTTCTTTTCCGATTTGGATTCCTTTTATTTCCTTTTCTTCTCTGATTGCTGTGGCTAAAACTTCCAAAACTATGTTGAATAAGAGTGGTGAGAGTGGACAACCTTGTCTTGTTCCTACTCTTAGTGGAAATGCTTTCAGTTTTTCACCACTGAGGACGATGTTGGCTGTGGGTTTGTCATATATGGCCTTTATTATGTTGAGGAAAGTTCCCTCTATGCCTACTTTCTGCAGGGTTTTTATCATAAATGGGTGTTGAATTTTGTCAAAAGCTTTCTCTGCATCTATTGAGATGATCATATGGTTTTTCTCCTTCAATTTGTTAATATGGTGTATCACGTTGATTGATTTGCGTATATTGAAGAATCCTTGCATTCCTGGAATAAACCCCACTTGATCATGGTGTATGATCCGTTTAATGTGCTGTTGGATTCTGTTTGCTAGTATTTTGTTGAGGATTTTTGCATCTATGTTCATCAGTGATATTGGCCTGTAGTTTTCTTTCTTTGTGACATCCTTGTCAGGTTTTGGTATCAGGGTGATGGTGGCCTTGTAGAATGAGTTGGGGAGTGTTCCTCCCTCTGCTATATTTTGGAAGAGTTTGAGAAGGATAGGTGTTAGCTCTTCTCTAAATATTTGATAGAATTCGCCTGTGAAGCCATCAGGTCCTGGGCTTTTGCTTGTTGGAAGATTTTTAATCACAGTTTCAATTTCAGTGCTTGTGATTGGTCTGTTCATATTTTCTATTTCTTCCTGATTCAGTCTTGGCAGGTTGTGCCTTTCTAAGAATTTTTCCATTTCTTCCAGGTTGTCCATTTTATTGGCATAGAGTTGCTTGTAGTAATCTCTCATGATCTTTTGTATTTCTGCAGTGTCAGTTGTTACTTCTCCTTTTTCATTTCTAATTCTATTGATTTGAGTCTTCTCCCTTTTTTTCTTGATGAGTCTGGCTAATGGTTTATCAATTTTGTTTATCCTTTCAAAGAACCAGCTTTTAGTTTTATTGATCTTTGCTATCATTTCCTTTATTTCTTTTTCATTTATTTCTGATCTGATTTTTATGATTTCTTTCCTTCTGCTAACTTTGGGGTTTTTTGGTTCTTCTTTCTCTAATTGCTTTAGGTGCAAGGTTAGGTTGTTTATTCGAGATGTTTCCTGTTTCTTAACGTAGGATTGTATTGCTATAAACTTCCCTCTTAGAACTGCTTTTGCTGCATCCCATAGGTTTTGGGTCATCGTGTCTCCATTGTCATTTGTTTCTAGGTATTTTTTGATTTCCTCTTTGATTTCTTCAGTGATCACTTCGTTATTAAGTAGTGTATTGTTTAGCCTCCATGTGTTTGTATTTTTTACAGATCTTTTCCTGTAATTAATATCTAGTCTCATAGCGTTGTGGTCAGAAAAGATACTTGATACAATTTCAATTTTCTTAAATTTACCAAGGCTTGATTTGTGACCCAAGATATGATCTATCCTGGAGAATGTTCCATGAGCACTTGAGACAAATGTGTATTCTGTTGTTTTTGGATGGAATGTCCTATAAATATCAACTAACTCCATCTTGTTTAATGTATCATTTAAAGCTTGTGTTTCCTTATTTATTTTCATTTTGGATGATCTGTCCATGGGTGAAAGTGGGGTGTTAAAATCCCCTACTATGAATGTGTTACTGTCGATTTCCCCTTTTATGGCTGTCAGTATTTACCTTATGTATTGAGGTGCTCCTATGTTGGGTGCATAAATATTTACAATTGTTATATCTTCTTCTTGGATCGATCCCTTGATCATTATGTAGTGTCCTTCTTTGTCTCTTCTAATAGTCTTTGTTTTAAACTCTATTTTGTCTGATATGAGAATTGCTACTCCAGCTTTCTTTTGGTTTCCATTTGCATGAAATACCTTTTTCCATCCCCTTACTTTCAGTCTGTATGTGTCTCTAGGTCTGAAGTGGGTCTCTTGTAGACAGCATATATAAGCATCTTGTTTTTGTATCCATTCAGCCAATCTGTGTCTTTTAGTGGGAGCATTTAGTCCATTTACATTTAAGGTAATTATCGATATGTGTGTTCCCATTCCCATTTTCTTAATTGTTTTGGGTTTGTTATTGTAGGTCTTTTCCTTCTTTTGTGTTTCTTGCCTAGAGAAGTTCCTTTAGCAGTTGTTGTAGAGCTGGTTTGGTGGTGCTGAACTCTCTCAGCTTTTGCTTGTCTGTAAAGGTTTTAATTTCTCCATCAAATCTGAATGAGATCCTTGCTGGGTAGAGTAATCTTGGTTGCAGGTTTTTCTCCTTCAACACTTTCAATATGTCCTGCCACTCCCTTCTGGCTTGCAGAGTTTCTGCTGAAAGATCAGCTGTTAACCTTATGGGGATTCCCTTGTGTGTTATTTGTTGTTTTTCCCTTGCTGCTTTTAATATGTTTTCTTTGTATTTAATTTTTGACAGTTTGATTAATATGTGTCTTGGCGTATTTCTCCTTGGATTTATCCTGTATGGGACTCTCTGTGCTTCCTGGACTCGATTAACTATTTCCTTTCCCATATTAGGGAAGTTTTCAACTCTCATGTCTTCAAATATTTTCTCAATCCCTTTCTTTTTCTCTTCTTCTTCTGGAACCCCTACAATTCGAATGTTGGTGCGTTTAATGTTGTCCCCAAGGTAAAGATATTGGCAGAGTTATGATTAAAATACTACATTCCCTTAATGTTCAATTAAAAATGAAACATAAAGCAACAGAGTACCCAAAGTATAATGCTTTTAAGAGGATTCATTATCTGATCTAAACTATTAAAGTATTAGCAAGGAGGTATATTTCCACTGAATTACTTAACAATGTATTCCTATAGTACAGCTAAGAGATGCACACCCATCAATGGTTATCATCAAAATATAAAAAGGAATACATCCACATACTTCCCTCCCTTTTATACTTCCTTCTTCCCCTCTGCTGCCAACCTAATGAACAAGTCCTGGTGTACATTTCTCAGATGGTTTAACAATTCCATGTCCAAGATGCTACTTTTTTACCAATTATAACAAAGATATTTACAAATTGGTTAATTCACTAGCTCTACTTTTTATCCTACATTGTCACCTCAGGACTCCTAAAAAGCCTAGATGTTGCAAAATAATGAATGAACCTTGTCCATAGTAAGCATTGGTACTTTACAAAAATGCACATTTAGACCTATGGTTATAACCTAAAACTGTCTTCTAGATATGGAGATATTAGCTAACAGCCCTTCCCTTCACCCTTCCTCTCACCCATCCTCCAGCATATCAGCAACTAAGTACAGGACTATATCTAGCTCCAAGTGGTGGATTAACATAGACGCTCCCAGAAGACACAGCCCTTCCTAAAAACCAACAAAAGGGCA
The DNA here is from genome assembly GCF_937001465.1 of Orcinus orca. NCBI lineage: Eukaryota > Metazoa > Chordata > Mammalia > Artiodactyla > Delphinidae > Orcinus > Orcinus orca. The sequence continues at coordinate 103,166,980 of NC_064560.1, forward strand.
TTTATTAAGGGGTTATTTTACTACCTCTACTTTTAATATACTTTGGGCATTAGGACTTGCTTATTCTTTAATACACAGCAATATTAACTAAAACACACAGATAGAACAATGGTTAGACAATCTGAACTTGTCTAAAGACTCATGGGCACAGATCCCTTCTCTGTACTTCCTTCCCTGTCTGCTCCCCGCCTCCCCACCACCCAGTGAATAGTCAGCTTACGCTCCAAGACTCAAGTTTAACAATTTCCACTCCCCCAATACAACCATTCCTATGAATTAACAGAAAAAAATTACTTAAAAGGTGTTACTTTTAACTCTCTATTTTCAACATATGTTGTGAACTTTTACACATCTAGAAAGGTTAGATGTTTCAAATACAGATTTAAGTTTGTCCACTATGTATACATGTAGTAGCACTGAAGAAACTGCACACAAAGTCTATAGTCACAAAGTGTCTCCTAAACAGGAACACTCTGGCCTAGAAGCTTCCCCTTCTCATCTCTATCAACCCGGTGGACAAGAATAAGCATCTGTAATGCTTAGAGGGGATTTTAACAATTTTACTTCTTCCAGTTGTTCTCAGAAGTCTTTCCTATGAATTTTAACATAAAGTGTACACAATGTATTTATCGGCTATTTTTGTCATACACTGGCAACCTCTTTAACATCTAGGAAGACTAGATGTTGTAAATTTGGACCCTCTGTCCTTTATGTACACTATGTACACAGCCAAGTAAAACAAAATGCAGAGACACACCAGACAATGGTTAGTCTTGGTATAAAGCCCTTTACACTTTCTTCTTTCTCCCTGAACCAGCACAAATAAAATAATGTGTACTGCTCAGAGAGGTGGTTTGATCATTTTGATCACTCCATTTCTAAAAGACAGTATTTCATATGAATTTTAACAAAAGGATATATCTACAAAATATGTTACTTCACTACCTCTACTTTTAACATACTTTGTGCACTTCTAAACATCTAGAAAGACTAGATGTTTCAAATAAGGACTAAAGTTTGTCCACTATATACACAGTAGTGTTGAATAAACTACACACATGTAACAATGGTTAGATCTGAAAGTGTCTTCTACATAGGGACATTCTAATCTAGAACACTTCATTTCTCCCAGTACCTCCTTTCTGCCATCCATCCAACATTGGGCAAGTACAGGCACAGGTGTCAGGCACAGGTGTCACTTAGATGTGATTTACAATTTCACTTCCAAAGGCCCTTTTCAGAAGACGGCTTTTCAATGAAGTTTAACACAAAGTGTACAAAATGTGTTAGTTTACTAACTCTACTTTTGTCATACATTGGCAACCTCTTTAATATCTAGAGACTAGATATTATAAAATTGGGACCCATTGGTCCAGTATATACAAAATATATACAGTAAAGTTAAACAAAATGCATGAAACATATACAGCAATGGATAAGTTGAAATGTTCTAGTACCTGCTAGCAAAACATCTTTTGCAGTCTTCCCTCCCACCTCCCTAAACCCAATGAACAAGCACAGAGTATACTGTTCAGAGAGGAGGTTTAACAATTCCATTTCCAAAGACAGTATTTCCCATCAGTTTTTAAAAGCTATTTACAAGAAGCATTATTCTACTAAAACTACTTTTAAATACATCAAGCACTTCTAAACATCTAGAAAGAATAGATATTTCATATAAGAACTTACTTGTCCACTATGTACACAGCACTGTTAAATAAAATTGCACACATGTAACAATGGTTATAATCTGAGGTATCTTCTAAATATGACCATTTTGGCCTGAACCATTTCCTCCCTCACTTCCTTCTCTCCACCACCAATCCAGTGGACAAGTACATGCATATGTAATGCTTAGAGGTGGTTGAACAAATTCATATCCAAAAGTCATTTACAGAGGACAAGCTTTCCTATGAATTTCAATAAAGTATACAAAATGTGCTAATTTTACTACTTTGTCATACACTGGCAACCCCTTTAACATCTAGAGACTAGATGTTGCAAAACTAGGACTCAATTTGTCCATTATATACACTATATACACAGCAAAACAAAATGAACATACAAAAAATGGTTTTGTCTGAAAATGTCCAGGTATGAACACACTAGCATATTACCTTTTGCAATTCTTTCCCTCCTTCCTCCAAACCACTGAACAAGTATAGACAATAGTATACTGCTCAGAGAGGTGGTTTAACATTTAACATTCCCAAAGACAGTACTTCCTGTGAATTTTAGCAAAAAGTTATTTACAAAGTGATATTTTACTACATCTACATTTAACATACGTTGGGCACTTCTAAACATCTAGATGGACTAGATGTTTCAAATAAGGACTTAATTTGTCCACTATATACAGAGCAGTACTGAATGAACTGCACACATGTAACAGTTATAATCTGAAACTGTCTTCAAAATAACAGCATTCTAGCCATTCTAAGACCAACCCCCTTCTCTCTCTCTCCCCTCCACCAACCCAGAGGGCTATCACGCTCAAATTTTCAGAAGACAATATTTCCTAGAAATTTTAACACAAAATGTACAAAATGTATTATTTACTAAGTCTATTTTTGTCATACACTGGCAACCTCTTTAACATCTAGAAAGACTAGATGTTGTAAATTAGGACTCATTTGTCCATTATATACACTATATACACAGCAAAGTGAAACAAAATGCGGGAACATAAAAAAGACAATGGTTAATCTTGCCTCACTATAAACACACTGGCACAGAGCTCTTTGCACTTCCTTCTCCTCCCCGCGACCTTGAACCAGTGCACAAACACAGTGCATACTGCGTACTGTTCAAAAAGGTGGTTTGGCCACCCCTCCCCCCCCAAACAACATTTCATACGAATTTTAACAAAAAGATATTTACAAAATGTCTTTTTACTACCTCTACTTTGAACAAATATCAGGCACTTTAGAAGATCTAGAAAGACTAGATATATCAAAAAAGTACTTACTGTCAACTACACATACAGTAGTAAGGAGTAAAATGCACACAGAAAACAATGGTTCTAATATGCAAATGTCTATTGTGACCAGTCTGGCACAGAACCTTCTTTTCTTCCTCCTCAACGTCTTCCATTCCATGTCCTCTAACCCACTGAACAAACGTGGACCTCTGTGGCTCCTGATGTCGCCTCTAGAGGTGGTCAAACAACTCCATTTCGAAAAGTCATTTCCAGAAGACATTTCTTTTCTACGGTTTTTTTTAAAGAGACAAATGGGCATTTACAAGACATGTGACTTTAACTCTATCATACGTCGGCAACCTCTTCACATCTAGAAGGCCTATATGTAGCGAAAAGTTTTCTTTCGAAAGGTTGGGGGGAAAGTTGAGAGCAGCTTTTTCATATTATATACACAGGCCTAATATAAACGGCCAGTAAATCTTCCCAAAGGGTGGCAGGCACTTTCTATTGGCCGCATGTGGTACGTTATTCTACCATTTCTATCTTCCGACATCGAGGTCTTGGTAGAACGACGACCAACTGCCCGATAACCCGCTAACGTTCCACCCGTCGTCGACCGGGGCTCCACTCACCTTCCGGGCCCGTTAAGGCCTTTGTCCGTCGTTGTCCGGACGAGGTGAGGTCTCGTCCAACTGGGGCAGAGAGGTCACCTCAGGTCCCGGATCCGCGCGGGCTCCAAGGCCTAAGGGTGGCTGAGCTGGCGTCCACGTAGAGCCCCCTTCCCGGGCCTTCGAGGCTCTAACGGCCCTCCGCAGCGTTCCAGTGGCCGCCATTCTTCTCGCCCTGCCACGCCCAACGCCCGAAAACGCCACGTCCTTGTTGGCCTGCCGGAGGCTTCGCCTAACCCCTGCAGCGTGGGGTCAAGAGACCCGGCGGTGGGCGGGATCTGGGCTCCGAGGGGCCGCCGCCATTAGGTCGCGGAGGTGGGGGTGGGGGAGCAGTTCGTTGCTGCTTCCAGGCTCGGGCCCTGCCAGTGGGCGGCTGCGGCGAGGGCTCTGGGGCTCGGTAAGACACAGCCTGAGCTTGTCCCGGGGACCCCCCAGTTCACCTGCCGACCAGAGGCCGGAGGGCCTGGAGGGCCCCGGGCAAGAAGGCCGCGATCCGCTTCTCACCGCGCTCTCTGCCGGAACTGACTTGGCACTTCTCTTTTATATTTTTAATGAAAGAATAAAATTTTGGTGAGTACGGAAGGAAAATAAGTTAAGAAAATGCATTCAGTGTCCAAATTATACCAATAGCTCCAACTTAAAACATTTAAAAAATGCTAGAACAGTGCTTTAAAAACTTTACTGTACACACAAATTACCTAGGGCCCTTGTTAAAATAAGGATTCTTATTTGATATGTCTGGGGAGGAGGCTGAGATTCTGCATTTCTAACAAGATCCCAGGTGATGTTGCCACTGCTGGTTTGTGGGCCATATTACAAGTAGCAAGGGCCCAGAAGATGTTTTGAAACCCTTGTGAATTTAAGCGAAATGTTCCCTTTAACATTGCTTCATAACCCAATTTGCATAAAGCTAGGTCAGTTACTCAACTGCTCCAGGGTTAGGGACTAATTCTCTCATTAAATCCAAGTTGTCATTGATTGTTAGATGAGTCATTATTTTATGTGCTGCTAAGAAGGGAAAATACTGACAAACTATGATGCATGCTGATTTCAGATATGTTAAAATAGGAGTCTTAGAATTCAAGGAATAGGGGGGTTTCTCTGACTCCTTCCCACTTTCCACAGTGAGTGTTTACTCTGTGCCAGGTACTTTTTCTATGAGATAGGTGCTCTGATGATCCCATCTGACAGAGGTTTGGAGTGGCAAATTACTTTAAGTGGCACAGCTGGAATTTGCACCCAGGTCTCTATGACTGGAGGGCCAACACTCTCATCTTCTCCCCCACAGGAAAGGCTCTTGTCCCTGAGGAAAATTTTCCACTGTGCTGTCTCCAAAGGCATTCACTTAAGGTAACTGCTCCTACAAGAGCATCTGTGCCCACGGTGTTTATTTCCTTTTTAAACACATTTTCTTTGAGCCTGGCTTCTTGTATTCATCACTCTATTGAAGTGGCTTGTCTTGAACTCACCAGTGACTTTTTACTGCTAAATCCAGCACTCCTTTCAGTCGGAATGTTCCTTGACCTTCTCTCTATCGGACAAGCCTACCATCCTCTCCTTGAATGTGTTTCTTTTGTGTTTTTGAGTAGCTTGTTGTTTATGTTTGATGCTTCTCTGATATGAGTAAATCACACTTCACTTAATATATTTATCACCAGCTTTGCTTTGCAACCATGCATCAGAAGGGTATGAAAGAATTCAGGCGGTTCCTGAGTCCTCATTGAATGAAAGTGATGCATTTGGGGGTACAATACAAACTGTGATTTGGAATCATGGATCTTTCCTGCTAGAACCATCTCTTTTTTGCTTCCGCTTTGTGTATACTTTTATCATGGAGTTTACAGTGTTAGGTTCCAATTATATTCACTTGTCTTTGTATCCTGCTTGACTGAAATCCTTGTGGGTAGAGACTGTGTTTTATTTATTTCTGTTCCTCCAACCCCTGTCCAATGCCTGGCACACAAATGATTCAACAGTACTGAGGCAGGAACGAAATTCACTATTTTAGTTGCAAAAGTAGCGATTTGCTGATATCCATCTTGTGTTGCAAGGCAATGTCACCTATGAGGTCTCTAGCCTCAGGAACAGATCAGTCAGAATGGGGCTGGGGGCTGTGGTGATGTCCCTTCTCTGTTTTACATGGAGACCGCACAGGTCCCAGATTGAAATTATTCTTGGCTTATTTGCTAGTTTTTTTTTGTTTGTTCGTTTCCAGCAAATTTGGAAGTTGTGGTTTTTTCACACAGGAGGGTAAAATAAACTTTTGTATGGAGGGCAAAGTCTTCTAATGCAAAAAAGAAAAATCCGTCAATAAGGGTCACCTTATAGTGTCATTAAAAATAAAAAACAACAATTGGATGAAGGACTGTAGGGTTAAATGTTCCTGTCAAGAAATGGTTCTCTAGGAGTTTGAAAGGGTTGCTTTCTGAACGTGCCCAATTTGTCCTCCTCAAGGAACTTCTTCTCCTCATAGCATCTGACTCCCTAAGCCCATTCCCAACTTGGTCTAAGATGATGTAAGCCTGAAGGAGCTTAGCCCCCCTCCTCCCTCAGCCCTTATGGGCTAGCACGATGGTCTCCCATCACTCCCCTGCTTGCTGGGTCACTTTGAGTAGATTTGATTCAGTTCATTGTCTGCTTCTGAAGCCAGTCAGGTAAAGCCACACTCAATGGTAATTCAGCAATATAACAAAGCTGTTTTTAAGAAAAGTCAAATTAAATCTTTTCTTGAAAGAGGAAAGTGACATAACTGTTGACCCGCCGTAATTAATTTTATTGCTTGATTTCAGAGTCCATCATACCTATTTCTTCTTTTGTTTGTCAGATGATTTGTGTTCAATCCAAACAGCACTTTTCTTAAGCCACTAATTTATCTGCGGAGCTGTGGCTGCAGAATGTTTAAAAACAACCCAGGTAGCTGCAGAGGCCATAGAGAAGCAGTGTGTCAGGAAGGCCAATAGAGGGCACTGGGCTATTTGTGATAACTTTGGAAGGGGTGGAGAAGTCTGTATACCAGCCTTTAGATTGGGGGGCGTGGGGTGGGGTGGGGTGGGGTGGGGAGGGAGTAAATGAACACAGCATTTTTTATCTCACTAATTCTGTTAGAAGCACAATGGAATTTTAAAAAATGAAGATGGAAAAATTCATCAGCTATATCTTTAGGTCTGAATTCTATGCAATGAAAGTTTTCAACATTGGCTGTTTATCCCTTACAAAGAGCTTAGAGGACCTAACACACTCTTCCTTTTCCTGATATATTTCAGTTTGCCTGGGGGCCATGGTAAAGTACTTAAATTACCCAAAGATGGGTGGTTTTGGAAGTAATAACTTTGTAGAAGACAGTTGAAATAAAAGAAATGCTGAAGATGCAATATCTGGTTTCTAAGGAACATTTTGTATTTCCCTCCGGGATTCTGATTCCCTCTCTCCCTCCCTCCCTCCCTCGCTGAATTCCTTCCTTCCTTCCTATTTTCCTTTAGAAGTTGGAGTGGGTGGTTTGTTTCTTCTCTGGGGGAACTGATTGGTAAGCTTACGTTCTGCATTCTCGGATACCATGATAGACTCTTGTCTGTTGCCTTATCTCCTCTCCGTTCTCCAGAGGCCTCAGTTGGAAAAAGTTAGGAGGAAGGTGGAAGAGGGAGGAAGCCGGGTCAGTGGGGGTTGGCTGAGTTCGGAAGGCATCTTCAGGGGCTCCTCTTGCCTCCTTACCACAGGGCAGCTGCTATGGGCACATGGCCAAACCTCTTTACTCTAGCCCTGGGAGCTCTCTCGCTTTTCACTCCATACACCTCTCCCCATTAGATTTTTCAGGCCGCTAGTATTTGTGGTCTTCTGAAATTGTTTTACATTTCTCTCTTCAGATCACTGTATCACTGTCACAGCTGGCTGGGCAAATAGGTGATTTTCACTGCCACAGGTCTAAAGCATCTCATAAAAACAACTCACAGATATATTATCAAAGAAAAGCAAAAAAGTAATTATCTCAGGACTTTCAAATTTGTGACAGCGATTTAAAAATGCTCTTAAGCAGGGAATGCTCAAACTCTTCCCTCTGAATTAATCTGCACTTAAAGTTAAATCAATCTCAGCTGTTTTGACACAATTAAAATTTTGTAAAGCCTCACCAAAATTACTTCAGTAGATCCTTGGGCTCTCTTTAGGGATAAGAATTTATCTTGAATGATTTATTTTGAAAAGAGTCATGTGACTTAAACCAGGATTGTTATGGTAATTTACTCATGTGAAACTAGTGGCAGGTGTGTTGGTTAGGGCGAGCCAGCTGGAAAAGAGGTAGAGAATATCCATAAAAGAGAAGGTTGAGAAAAGGTAAATTTGACCCCTAGAGGAGTCAGCAGGAACAAGGAAGGAGACAGGGGAAAGCAAATAAGAAATGTAGAGTAAAATTTGTTTGTTTTTGAGAATTTACCTCAGAGTGTACCAGTGAAATACTTTTAAGAAAGATAATTTATGCAACATTAAATGAATATAGAGAGTCAAGGAAAGATAAATTGTTCTTTTCTCCTGAGATAGTAAGAAATGGGTAGAGGGAGTAAAGTAGTGTTAAGCTTAGGAATCTTCATAAATTTCCCCCATTTCTAAAGCACATCTTCACTTTCCTCTGAAAATCTAACATGTTGCAACTCTCTAACAATAAATGCCTTAATACAGGTTGTTTTATAATGAATTTTCAAAGACATCCCTAATTGCACCTCACAGAGTGATGTATTCTATAGGCAATCAAATCACTGTTGGTTAGATTGATACACAAAGGGGACCTCACTCTATGGATTACGTATGATCGAGATGTGGTGTAATCTATTAAAGCCTGAATTCTCATTCTCAGTAGAATTCTGTTTTGGATGCACATTTTTACTAATAACCACTGGTGCCAGTTGTGTCAGAGCCTAATGTGTGGTCTGGTCTACATAGTAGAAAGGTGGCCATAGAAAGCCTGTTGTGACCTTAGTCTTTGGCTGTGAAACGGGAGCCTGAGGCATCCCCCGGCTTCATTACCAGCGGGGTCCCTCAGCCTGTCTCAGGCATGGATGCTGCAGATGTTAGTGTTTATAGATGGTATGGGAGGGATGTTGCCCTGCATGCAGTAGGCCCACGACAAGACTTGTGTCTTAGGATGTGCGTGGTTGAGATAGGAAGGGTAACCCAGTGTGCTGGAGCCGCTTAGCAAGGTGTTGTGTTTAGAGACCTGGGAGGGGAGTTGACCCAGTCAAAACATGAGTTTATCAGGCTCAGTGACCTCAAGCCATCTGCCTATTCCATGGGGAGGCTGGGACACTGAGGGGAGCAGTTGTAGGATAGGGGTAGAAGGATGCTGATTGCAGGAATCAGACAGAAGAGATTTCCCTCCTGGTAGAAGCTTAGACGATTTAGAGGACATGACAAATGCTTTGGTTTTGGAAGTGAGACCTTCAGTCTAGATGGAGTTGACAACAGTCCTTCTATTAAGAAAGCTGAACGCTGGGAGGAGGAGAGGAGGTTGGAATCATTCATTGGCATTTTTGTAGGAGTATGTCGTGTGAGGGCAGTAACGCTAATAACTTCATTCTTTGGTGTCTTCTCCTGAAGGCTTGGGAGAGGTGCCTTGAAAGTGCAATCAGAAATGAGTAGAGCCAAGAGTTCTTCTGCTAAAGGTGGGAACAAAGAAGTCTCTTTGAGGAGCTCTCACCATTTCTCAGGAAGTCATGAGTGGCAGAATGATAGTGAAATATGTGAGACTAGTAGTGTGAGAAGATATCTGAAAGTTGCATGTCTTTCTGGAGTACTGGCAGTGGTGACTCCCTACCCTTGGGCAGAGTGTGTCAGACTTTGGCTGGTTGCAGCTGTGACAGTACTGTTGGCAGTAAAGGAGCAGTAGGAGACCACTGGGTAGCTACAGTAGCAACAAGCAACCTCTACTATTTGTGCCAGAGACATTGACCTTCAATTACATGTGGGTTCTTAGATCTCATCCAGATGGCTGAAGCCATTTTACATATGACCTTTGCATAAATGTGATACAATTGTGCATATTTTAAGGATTTTTATAGGATTTGGTAACCAAAATACATAAATCTATTCCTCTCTGCTAGACACTCAGACATATTACTTTGGTATATGAAATGAAAGCTAAAAGTTGACACAATTAAAAGAAATGCATATTTGATTTCAGATTAATTGAATGGAAGGTAGGAAAATGAAAGTGCATTAACTCTAACAGTAGCTTTAAACAGAATAAACAATGGACTTTTCAAAGGATTATGGTTAACCTTAAAAGGCCAAAATGAAACCTGAAGCAATTATTGGTAATATAGATGTATTATTATTATTTTTTTAGCACATAATCTTTTTTTTAACATCTTTGAGTATACTTGCTTCACAGTTGTGTGTTAGTTTCTGCTTTAAAACAAAGTGAATCAGCTATATGTATAAATATATCCCCATATCTCCTCCCTCTTGCGTCTCCCACTCTCCCTATCCCACCCTTCTAGGTGGTCACAAAGCACCGAGCTGATATCCCGGTGCTATGCAGCTGCTTCCCACTAACTATCTATTTTACATTTGGTGATGTATTTATGTCCATGCCTCTCTCTCACTTCGTCCCAGCTTGCCCTTTCCCCTCCCTGTGTCCTCAATCCATTCTCTACGTCTGTGTCTTTATTCCTGTCCTGCTGCTAGGTTCTTCAGAACCATTTTTTGGTTTTTTCTTAGATTCCATATATATGTGTTAGCATACGGTATTTGTCTTTCTCTTTCTGACTTACTTCACTCTGTATGACAGTCCATAGGTCCATCCACCTCACTCCAAATAACTCAATTTTGTTTCTCTTTATGGCTGAGTAATATTCCATTGTATATATGTGCCACATCTTCTTTATCGATTCATCTGTCGATGGACACTTAGGTTGCTTCCATGTCCAGGCTATTGTACATAGAGCTGCAATGAACATTGTGGTACTTGACTCTTTTTGAATTATGGTTTTCTCTGGGTATATGCCCAGTAGTGGGATTGCTGGGTTGTACGGTAGTTCTATTTTTAGTTTTTTAAAGAACCTCCATACTGTTCTCCATAGTGCCTGTACCAATTTACATTCCCACCAGCAGTGCAAGAGTGTTCCCTATTCTCCACACCCTCTCCAGCATATATTGTTTCTAGATTTTTTGACGATGGCCATTCAGACTGGTGTGAGGTGATACCTCACTGTGGTTTTGGTTTGCATTTCTCTAATGATTAGTGATGTTGAGCATTCTTTCATGTGTTTGTTGGCAATCTGTATATCTTCTTTGGAGAAATGTCTATTTAGGTCTTCTGCCCATTTTTGGATTGGGTTGTTTGTTTTTTGATATTGAGTTGTATGAACTGCTTGTAATTTTGGAGATTAATCCTTTGTCAGTTGCTTCATTTGCAAATATTTTCTCCGATTCTGAGGGTTGTCTTTTTATCTTGTTTAAGTTTTCCTTTGCTGTGCAAAAGCTTTGAAGTTTCATTAGGTCCCATTGGTTTATTTTTGTTTTTATTTCCCTTTCTCTAGGAGGTGGGTCAAAAAGGATCTTGCTGTGATTGATGTCATAGAGTGTTCTGCCTGTGTTTTCCTCTAAGACTTTGATAGTGTCTGGCCTTACATTTAGCTCTTTAATCCATTTTGAGTCTATTTTTGTTTATGGTGTTAGGGAGTGTTCTAAATTTATTTTTTTACATGTACCTGTCCAGTTTTCCCAGCATCACTTATTGAAGAGGCTGTCTTTTCTCCATTGTATACTCTTGCATCCTTTATCAAAGATAAGGTAACCATATGTGTGTGGGTTTCTCTCTGGGCTTTCTATCCTGTTCCATTGATCTATATTTCTGTTTTTGTGCCAGTACCATACTGTCTTGATTGCTGTAGCTTTGTAGTATAGTCTGAAGTCTGGGAGCCTGATTCCTCCAGCTCCGTTTTTCTTTCTCAAGATTGCTTTGGCTATTCCCGGTCCTTTGTGATTCCAAACAAATTGTGAAATTTTTTGTTCTAGTTCTGTGAAAAATGCCAGTGGTAATTTGATAGGGATTGCACTGAATCTGTAGATTGCTTTGGGTAGTATAGTCATTTTCACAATGTTGATTCTTCCAATCCAAAAACATGGTATATCTCTCCATCTGTTTATATCATCTTTAATTCTGTCATCAGTGTCTTATAATTTTCTGCATACAGGTCTTTTGTCTCCTTAGGTAGGTTTATTCCTAGGTATTTTATTCTTTTTGTTGCATTGGTAAATGGGGGTGTTTCTTTAATTTCTCTTTCAGATTTTTCATCATTACTCTATAGGAATGCAAGAGATTTCTGTGTGTTAATTTTGTATCCTGCTGCTTTACCAAAGTCGTTGATTAGCTCTAGTAGTTTTTGGTAGCATCTTTAGGATTCTCTATGTATAGTATCATATCACCTGCAAACAGTGACACCTTTACTTCTTTTCCGATTTGGATTCCTTTTATTTCTTTTTCTTCTCTGATTGCTGTGGCTAAAACTTCCAAGACTAGTTGAATAATAGTGGTGAGAGTGGACAACCTTGTTTTGTTCCTGATCTTAGAGGAAATGCTTTCAGTTTTTCACCATTGAGAATGATGTTGGCTGTGGGTTTGTCATATATGGCCTTTATTATGTTGATGTAAGTTTCCTCTATGCCTACTTTCTGGAGAGTTTTTATGATAAATGGGTGTTGAATTTTGTCAAAAGCTTTTTCTGAATCTATTGACATGATCATATGGTTTTTATTCTTCAATTTGTTAATATGGTGTATCACATTGACTGATTTGTGTATATTGAAAAGTCCTTGCATTCCTGGGATAAAACCCACTTGATCATGGTGTATGATCCTTTTAATGTGCTGTTGGATTCTGTTTGCTAGTATTTTGTTGAGGATATTTGCATCTATGTTCATCAGTGATATTGGCCTGCAGTTTTCTTTCTTTGTGACATCTTTGTCTGGTTTTGGTATCAGGGTGATGGTGACCTTGTAGAATGAGTTTGGGACTGGTCCTCCGTTTGCTATATTTTGGAAGAGTTTGAGAAGGATAGGTGTTAGCTCTTCTCTAAATGTTTGATAGAATTTGCCTGTGAAGCCATCTGGTCCTGGACTTTTGTTGGTTGGAAGATTTTTAATCACAGTCTCAATATCAGTGCTTGTTATTGGTCTGTTTTTCTTTTCCATTTCTTCCTGGTTCAGTCTCAGAAGGTTGTGCTTTTCTAAGAATTTGTCCATTTCTTCCAGGTTGTCCATTTTATTGGCATAGAGTTGCTTGTAGCAATCTCTCATGATCCTTTGTCTTTCTGGAGTGTCAGTTGTTAATTCTTTTTCATTTCTAATTTTATTGATTTGAGTCTTCTCCCTTTTTTTCTTGATGAGTCTGGCTAATGGTTTATCAATTTTGTTTATCTTCTCAAAGAACCAGCTTTTAGTTTTTGATCTTTGCTATTGTTTCCTTCATTTCTTTTTCATTTATTTCTGATCTGATCTTTATTATTTCTTTCCTTCTGCTAACTTTGGGGTTTTTTTGTTCTTCTGTCTCTAATTGCTTTAGGTGTAAGGGTAGGTTGTTTATTCGAGATGTTTCTTGTTTCTTGAGGTAGGATTGTATTGTTATAAACTTCCCTCTTAGAACTGCTTTTGCTGCATCCCATAGGTTTTGGGTTGTCGTATTTTCACTGTCATTTGTTTCTAGGTATTTTTTGATTTCCTCTTTGATTTTTTCAGTGATCTCTTGGTTATTAAGAGTGTATTGTTTAGCCTCCATGTGTTTGTATTTCTTAAAGATTTTTCCCTGTAACTGATATCTAGTCTCATAGCACTGTGGTCAGAAATGATACTTGATATGATTTCAGTTTTCTTAACTTTACCAAGGCTTGATTTGTGACCCAAGATATGATCTATCCTGGAGAATGTTTCATGAGCAGTTGAGAAGAAAGCGTATTGTGTTGTTTTTTGGATGGAATGTCCTATAAATATCCATTAAATCCATCTTGTTTAATGTATAATTTAAAACTTGTGTTTCCTTATTTATTTTTATTTTGGATCATCTGTCCATTGGTGAAAATGGGGTGTTAAAGTCCCGTACTATGATTGTGTTACTGTCGATTTCCCCTTTTATGGCTGTTAGCATTTGCCTTATGTATTGAGGTGCTCCTATGTTGTGTGCATAAATATTTACAACTTTTATATCTTCCTCTTGGATTGATCCCTTGATCATTATATGTAGTGTCCTTCTTTGCCTCTTGTAATAGTCTTTGTTTGAAAGTCTATTTTGTCTAATAAGAGAATTGCTATTTCAGCTTTCTTTTGATTTCCATTTGCCTGGAATATCTTTTTCCATCCCCTCACTTTCAGTCTGTATGCGCCCCTAGGTCTGAAGTGGGTCTCTTGTAGACAGCATATGTATGGGTCTTGTTTTTGTATCCATTCAGCCAGTCTGTGTCTTTTGGTTGGAGCTTTTAATCCATTTACATTGAAGGTAATTATCGATATGTATGTTCCTATTACAATTTTCTAAACTGTACTGGGTTTGTTATTGTAGGTCTTTTCCTTCTCTTGTTTTTCCTGCCTAGAGAAGTTCCTTTAGCATCCATTGTAAAGCTGGTTTTGTGCTGCTGAATTCTCTTAGCTTTTGCTTGTCTGTAAAAGTTTTAATTTCTCCGTCGAATCTGAATGAGATCCTTGCTGAGTAGAGTAATCTCAGTTGTAGTTTTTTCCCTTTAACTATGTCCTGCCACTCCCTTGTGCCTTGCTGAGTTTCTGCTGGAAGGTCAGCTGTTAACCTTATGGGGATTCCCTTGTGTTTTATTTGTTGTTTTTCCCTTGCTGCTTTTAATATTTTTTGTTTGTATTTAATTTTTGATAGTTTGGTTAATATGTGTCTTGGCATGTTTCTCCTTGGATATGTCCTTTATGGGACTCTCTGTGCTTCCTGGACTTGATTAACTATTTCCCTTCCCATATTAGGGAAGTTTGCAACTATAATGTCTTCAAATATTTCTCAGTCCCTTTCTTTTTCTCATCTTCTTCTGGGACCCCTATAATTCGAATGTTGCTGTGTTTAATGTTGCCCCAGAGGTCTCTGTGACTGTCCTCAATTCTTTTCATTCTTTTCTCTGTATTCTGCTCTGTGGTAGTTATTTCCACTATTTTATTTTCCAGGTCACTTATCTGTTCTTCTGTCTCAGTTATTCTGCTGTTGATTCCTTCTAGAGAATTTTAAATTTCATTTATTGTGCTGTTCATCATTGTTTGTTTGCTCTTTAGTTCTTCTAGTCCTTGTTAAACATTTATGTATTTTCTTCATTCTATTTCCAAGATTTTGGATCATCTTTATTATCATTACTCTGAATTCTTTTTCAGGTAGACTGCCTATTTCCTCTTCATTTCTTTGGTCTGGTGGGGTTTTACCTTGCTCCTTCATCTGCTGTGTGTTTCTCTGTCTTCTCATTTTGCTTAACTTACTGTGTTCGGGGTCTCCTTTTCGCAGGTTGCAGGTTCATAGTTCCCGTTGTTTTTGGTGTCTGTCCCCAGTGTCTAAGGTTGGTTCATTGGCCTGTGTATGCTTCCTGGTGAAGGGGACTGGTGCCTGTGTTCTGGTGGATGAGGCTGGATCTTGTCTTTCTAATGGGCAGGAATGTGTTCGGTGGTGTGTTTTGGGGTGTCTTTGACCTTATTATGATTTTAGGCAGTGTCTCTGCTAATTGGTGAGGTTGTGTTCCTGTCTTGCTAGTTGTTTGGCATAGGATGTCCAGCACTGTAGCTTGCTGGTCGTTGAGTGAAGCTGGGTGTTGGTGTTGAGATGGAGATCTCTGGGAGGGCTTTCACCATTTGATACTACGTGGAGCTGGGATCTCTCTGTTGTATCAATGTCCTGAACTTGGCTCTCCCACCTCAGAGGCACAGGCCTGACAACCAGCCGGAGTACAAAGACCCTGCCAGCGACATGGCTGGTTTCATTTGATCAAAAGCACCATTCCTGTTTGTCATTACGACTGTTAGCCTATTCATCCACTGACATCCTATGTCTTCATTCAAGTGACTGATTAAAATATTCACCACAGGTCCACTGGGAGGCTTTGAGGGTTGTACTGATTTGGAGAGGGTCCCTTGTTCAGCACTCCTGCTCAGTTTGTTCTGAATCAATCACCACACCAGTACTTAGCCAACCTAGACGTATTATTAATACCAGCTGTAACCCAGGTTTTGATTATGTAAGAAAACAGGCTTAAACTTTTGGCAGATAATAAACTTAAAAGTTCAAGCAAACCCAAGTTTTTACATACTTTAGATGTAGGGAGCATTTCTATTTGAAGAACCCAGATTTTTCCTCCACAGGGAATACACTGAAACTGGAATTATCCCAGTGATCACCAAATGTGACTTCATTCTTTAGAAAGTAACTATGTCCTTATTTTTCTGAATCCTCAAATTTATAATTTTTCCAAAGTATTGTATTTGTCAAACTATAATGTAGGAACCTTTTTTGGACATGTGCATTAGCTTTTCTTCTCCTTTAAAAACTTTCTTGATTCTCCTCCTACAGGAGGTACCTGAATTGTCATAGTGCAAATAGGCACTGTGGTACTGTGGTGAGTGGGATATCCTTCCTTCCTTTTTTTTAAAAAAAATTAATTAATTAAAAAATTAATTAATTAACTAATTTTTGGCTGCATTGTGTCTTTGCTGCTGAGCGCAGGCTTTCTCTAGGTGAGCGGGGTCTACTCTTCGTTGGGGTGTGTGGGCTTTTCATTGTGGTGGCTTCTCTTGTTGTAGAGCATGGGCTCTACGTATGTGGGCTTCAGTAGTTGGGGCACACAGGCTCAGTAGTTGTGGCACACCGGCTTTGTTGCTCTGCAGCATGTGGGATCTTCTAAGACCAGGATTGAACCTGTGTCCCCTGCACTGGCAGGTGGATTTTTAACCACTGCTCCACCAGGGAAGTCCTGGGAGATCCTTTCTTGCTACAACAGTGTGATCCCTCTAGTGATGGATCTGGGGCATGGAGGCAGGACAAATTAATGGGCTGAATTTGATGGAGCTAATAGAATGGTTTCTTATAGCTTCAACAGGGGCAAGATAGAATCTTTGTCTTGGCAAGGTCACTCAGCAGGACTGCAGGCCAGGGTCAAGATGTCAGCACTGTTGTCTCACCTTCTTGCTTCAGTATTCTAGAGTATGGTGTCTGCCATGCTTGTTTCCATTCCTCCTGATAAGGGGAGCAGCATTTTTACTCTTCTGGAAGTAGAGGAGGGGAGAGAGACTGGAGCCCCTACCTTGGGAAATTAAATTATACTTCATCAGTTAGGCATTTGTGTTTTATGGAGGAATGTGATTTGCGTTTTAGAAGACTGTACAACAAACCAGTGACAAGAGTTTGATTGCAAATATCCAGTGTAACTTTTTGGAATAGGGGATTGAGGTTGAAGATAACAGCAAGATTGAGAGAAAGAGAAAAATAGAAAAAGAAGCAATAGGGCTCAGAATATTACCTGAAAATAACATGCAGGTGCATAGTAACAACCTGCAAACCCATGACATCTTTCTAATGGCTTCACAACTGGATGCTATCTTTAGGAAAATGTTAAGTGAAGGTTACTAATTGGGGATGGATGGAATCACCAAAAGTGAGTACAGCCTTTTTTGGTGAATATTTTTATTAGTTAAAATGAATCATTATCAAGGAAAGAGAAACAGGGTTTCTTCCTTTAAGGAATTTATCCTGTCAAAGGAAAAAAGAAGACAAATACAAACAAGACAGAAAAGAACGAACATTCACTAGACACATTATTTGCTAGGAACTCTACTTATAGTATACCATATTTTTGCATGTACCATATTTGTTACAAGACTATGAAGTATGTGTTATTATTATCACATATTTTGATGATAAAAATGGAGACTTAAGAGGTTAAAAAGCTTGCCCAAAGTCACACAGCAGTTAAAAGACAGATCCAGGAAACTGACTTCTGATCCCAGACTCTTTTTCTTTTTTTTCATGAATGTATGAACTTTATTTTACACACAATATTATCTCTTGGGTTCCAGATCAGCTTCTCTTGTCTGTTAACTGATTTATCTCCATTTGCAATGATTTATGTCATTTCCCCCCTCAAAAAGGTCTTCATTGTCAATTTTTACAGAGAAAAAAGCAAAAACAGGAAGAAAGATCACATTGCAGCACTGGAAGCCAGATGTCACGGCCTTTGCTCTCAGATGTCACCAGGCAGAGCTCCCAGAGTCACAGTGGCTCATTATCTGAGATGAGAGATGAACTCTGTGGGTCCTGTAACCCTAACAGGGGGAGCTTCTGCTGTGGCTGGTTCTGTGGTAGCTTTTAATTCATCCTCCATGATACCAAATGCCATTTTTGGTGGTAGCCTACTGGTGTTGACGCTTGTTTCTGTATGCCAAAGTTTAAAGAACCACACTATGAAATAGCTCTAGAATGTGCCTTGTAACATTTAGTCACAATAAGGGCATTTACCTACTTCCCAAATTTTTGTTGCTGTTGTTCAACTCTTTTAGCAAGTTTCAGTTATATGATACAGTGTTATCAACTGTTTTTTTTTTTTACATCTTTATTGGAGTATAATTGCTTTACAATGATGTGTTAATTTCTGCTTTATAACAAAGTGAATCAGTTATACATATACATATGTTCCCATATCTCTTCCCTCTTGTGTCTCCCTCCCTCCCACCCTCTCTATCCCATCCCTGTAGGAGGTCATAAAGCACTGAGCTGATCTCTCTGTGCTATGCGGCTGCTTCCCACTAGCTATCTATTTTACGTTTGGTAGTGTATATATGTCCATGCCACTCTCTCACTTTGTCACAGCCCACCCTTCCCCCTCCCCATATCCTGAAGTCCATTCTCTAGTAGGTCTGTGTCTTTATTCCTGTCTTACCCCTAGGTTCTTCATGACATTTTTTCCCCTTAAATACCATATATATGTGTTAGCATATGGTATTTGTCTTTCTCTTTCTGACTTACTTCACTCTATATGACAGACTCTAGGTCCACCCACCTCATTACATATAGCTCAATTTCGTTTCTTTTTATGGCTTAGTAATATTCCATTGTATATATGTGCCACATCTTCTTTATCCATTCATCCGATGATGGACACTTAGGTTGTTTCCATCTCCTGGCTCTTGTAAATAGAGCTGCAATGAACATTTTGGTACATGACTCTTTTTGAGTTGTGGTTTTCTCAGGGTATATGCCCCGAGTCGTGGGATTGCTGCATCATATGGTAGTTCTATTTTTAGTTTTTTAAGGAACCTCCATACTGTTCTCCATAGTGGCTGTACCAATTCACATCCCCACCAGCAGTGCAAGAGTGTTCCCTTTTCTCCACACCCTCTCCAGCATTTATTGTTTCTAGATTTTTTGATGATTGCCATTGTGACTGGTGTGAGATGATATCTCATTGTAGTTTTGATTTGCATTTCTCTAATGATTAATGATGTTGAGCATTCTTTCATGTGTTTGTTGGCAGTCTGTATATCTTCTTTGGAGAAATGTCTATTTAGGTCTTCTGCCCATTTTTGGATTGGGTTGTTTGTATTTTGTTATTGAGCTGTGTGAGCTGCTTGTAAATTTTGGAGATTAAGCCTTTGTCAGTTGCTTCATTTGCAAATATTTTCTCCCATTCTGAGGGTTGTCTTTTGGTCTTGTTATGATTTCCTTTGCTGTGCAAAAGCTTTGAAGTTTCATTAGGTCTCATGTGTTTATTTTTGTTTTTATTTCCATTTTTCTAGGAGGTGGGTCAAAAAGGATCTTGCTGTGATTGATGTCATAGTGTTCTGCCTATGTTTTCCTCTAAGAGTTTAATAGTTTCTGGCCTTACACTTAGGTCTTTAATCTGTTTTGAGCTTATTTTTGTGTATGGTGTTAGGGAGTGATCTAATCTCATACTTTTACATGTACCTGTCCAGTTTTCCCAGCACCACTTATTGAAGAGGCTGTCCTTTCTCCACTGTACATTCCAGCCTCCTTTATCAAAGATAAGGTGACCATATGTGCATGGGTTTATCCCTGGGCTTTCTATCCTGTTCCATTGATCTATATTTCTGTTTTTGTGCCATTACCATACTGTCTTGATTACTGTAGCTTTGTAGTATAGTCTGAAGTCAGGGAGCCTGATTCCCCCAGCTCCGTTTTTCGTTCTCAAGATTGCTTTGGCTATTCGCGGTCTTTTGTGTTTCCATACAAATTGTGAAATTTTTTGTTCTAGTTCTGTGAAAAATGCCAGTGGTAGTTTAATAGGGATTGCGTTGAATCTAGATTGCTTTGGGTAGTAGAGTCATTTTCACAATGTTGATTCTTCCAATCCAAGAACATGGTATATCTCTCCATCTATTTGTATCATCTTTAATTTCTTTCATCAGTGTCTTATAATTTTCTGCATACAGGTCTTTTGTCTCCTTAGGTAGGTTTATTCCTAGATATTTTATTCTTTTTGTTGCAGTGGTAAATGGGAGTATTTTCTTGATTTCACTTTCAGATTTTTCATGATTAGTGTATAGGAATGCCAGAGATTTCTGTGCATTAATTTTGTATCTTGCTACTTTACCAGATTCATTGATTAGCTCTAGTAGTTTTCTGGTAGCATCTTGAGGATTCTCTATGTGTAGTATCATGTTATCTGCAAACAGTGACAGCTTTACTGCTTCTTTTTCGATTTGGATTCCTTTTATTTCCTTTTCTTCTCTGATTGCTGTTGCTAAAACTTCCAAAACTATGTTGAATAAGAGTGGTGAGAGTGGGCAACCTTGTCTTGTTCCTGATCTTAGTGGAAATGCTTTCAATGTTTCACCATTGAGGATGATGTTGGCCATGGGTTTGTCTTATATGGCCTTTATGATGCTAAGGAAAGTTCCCTCTATGCCTACTTTTTGGAGGGCTTTTATCATAAATGGGTGTTGAATGTTGTCAAAAGCTTTTTCTGCATCTATTGAGATGACCATATGGTTTTTCTCCTTCCATTTGTTAATATGGTGTATCACATTGATTGATTTGCATATATTGAAGAATACTTGCATTCCTGGGATAAATCCCACTTGATCATGGTGTATGATCCTTTTAATGTGCTGTTGGATTCTGTTTGCTAGTATTTTGTTGAGGAATTTTGTATCTATGTTCATCAGTGATATTGGCCTGTAGTTTTCTTTCTTTGTGACATCCTTGTCAGGTTTTGGTATCAGGGTGATGGTGGCCTTGTAGAATGAGTTGGGGAGTGTTCCCCCCTCTGCTATATTTTGGAAGGGTTTGAGAAGGATAGGTGTTAGCTCTTCTCTAAATGTTTGAAAGAATTCGCCTGTGAAGCCATCTGGTCCTGGGCTTTTGTTTGTTGGAAGATTTTTAATCACAGTTTCAATTTCAGTGCTTGTCATTGGTCTGTTCATATTTTCTATTTCTTCCTGATTCAGTCTTGGCAGGTTGTGCATTTCTAAGAATTTGTCCATTTCTTCCAGGTTGTCCATTTTATTGGTATAGAGTTGCTTGTAATAACGTCTCATGATCTTTCGTATTTCTGCATTGTCACTTGTTACTTCTCCTTTTTCATTTCTAATTCTATTGATTTGAGTCTTCTCCCTTGTTTTCTTGATGAGTCTGGCTAATGGTTTATCAATTTTGTTTAACTTCTCAAAGAACCAGCTTTTAGTTTTATTGATCTTTGCTATCGTTTCCTTCATTTCTTTTTCATTTATTTGTGATCTGATCTTTATTTCTTTCCTTCTGCTACCTTTGTGGTTTTTTTTTTCTTCTTTCTCTAATTGCTTTAGGTGCAAGGTTAGGTTGTTTATTAGATGTTTCCTGTTTCTTAAGGTAGGATTGTATTGCTATAAACTTCCCTCTTAAAACTGCTTTTGCTGCATCCCATAGGTTTTGGGTCATCGTGTCTCCATTGTCATTTTTTTCTAGGTATTTTTTGATTTCCTCTTTGATTTCTTCAGTGATCACTTCGTTATTAAGTAATGTATTGTTTAGCCTCCATGTGTTTGTATTTTTTACAGATCTTTTCCTGTAATTGATATCTTGTCTCATAGCATTGTGGTCAGGAAAGATACTTTGTATAATTTCAATTTTCTTAAGTTTACCAAGGCTTGATTTGTGACCCAAGATATGATCTATCCTGGAGAATGTTCCATGAGCACTTGAGACAAATGTGTATTCTGTTGTTTTTAGGTGGAATGTTCTATAAATATCAATTAAGTCCATCTTGTTTAATGTATCATTTAAATCTTGTGTTTCCTTATTTATTTTCATTTTGGATGATCCAATGATGTCCATTGGTGAAAATGGGGTGTTAAAATCCCCTACTATGATTGTGTTACTGTCGATTTCCCCTTTTATGGCTGTCAGTATTTACCTTATGTATTGAGGTGCTCCTATGTTGGGTGCATAAATATTTACAATTGTTATATCTTCTTCTTGGATCGATCCCTTGATCATTATGTAGTGTCCTTCTTTGTCTCTTCTAATAGTCTTTGTTTTAAACTCTATTTTGTCTGATATGAGAATTGCTACTCCAGCTTTCTTTTGGTTTCCATTTGCATGAAATACCTTTTTCCATCCCCTTACTTTCAGTCTGTATGTGTCTCTAGGTCTGAAGTGGGTCTCTTGTAGACAGCAAATATATGCGTCTTGTTTTTGTATCCATTCAGCCAATCTGTGTCTTTTAGTGGGAGCATTTAGTCCATTTACATTTAAGGTAATTATCGATATGTGTGTTGCCATTCCCATTTTCTTAATTGTTTTGGGTTTGTTATTGTAGGTCTTTTCCTTCTTTTGTGTTTCTTGCCTAGAGAAGTTCCTTTAGCAGTTGTTGTAGAGCTGGTTTGGTGGTGCTGAACTCTCTCAGCTTTTGCTTGTCTGTAAAGGTTTTAATTTCTCCATCAAATCTGAATGAGATCCTTGCTGGGTAGAGTAATCTTGGTTGCAGGTTTTTCTCCTTCAACACTTTCAATATGTCCTGCCACTCCCTTCTGGCTTGCAGAGTTTCTGCTGAAAGATCAGCTGTTAACCTTATGGGGATTCCCTTGTGTGTTATTTGTTGTTTTTCCCTTGCTGCTTTTAATATGTTTTCTTTGTATTTAATTTTTGACAGTTTGATTAATATGTGTCTTGGTGTGTTTCTCCTTGGATTTATCCTGTATGGGACTCTGTGCTTCCTGGACTTGATTAACTATTTCCTTTCCCATATTAGGGAAGTTTTCAACTCTAATGTCTTCAAATATTTTCTCAATCCCTTTTTTTTCTCTTCTTCTTCTGGAACCCCTATAATTAGAATGTTGGTGCATTTAATATTGTCCCAGAGGTCTCTGAGACCATCCTCATTTCTTTTCATTCTTTTTTCTTTATTCTGCTTTGCAGTAGTTATTTCCACTATTTTATCTTCCAGGTCACTTATCCGTTCTTCTGCCTCAGTTATTCTGCTATTGATCCCTTCTAGAGTATTTTTAATTTCATTTATTGTGTTGTTCATTGTTGCTTGTTTCATCTTTAGTTCTTCTACGTCCTTGTTAAATGTTTCTTGCATTTTGTCTATTCTATTTCCAAGATTTTGGATCATCTTTACTATCATTATTCTGAATTCTTTTTCAGGTAGACTGCCTATTTCCTCTTCATTTGTTAGGTCTGGTGGGTTTTTACCTTGCTCCTTCATCTGCTGTGTGTTTCTCTGTCTTCTCATTTTGCTTATCTTACTGTGTTTGGGGTCTCCTTTTTGCAGACTTCAGGTTCGTAGTTCCTGTTGTTTTTGGTGTCTGTCTGCAGTGGCAAAAGTTCGTTCAGTGGGTTGTGTAGGCTTCCTGGTGGAGGGGACTAGTGCCTGTGTTCTGGTGGATGAGGCAGGATCTTGTATTTCTGGTGGGCAGGTCCACGTCTGGTGGTGTGTTTTGGGGTGTCTGTGGACTTATTATGATTTTAGGCAGCCTCTCTGCTAATGGATGGAGTTGTGTTTCTGTCTTGCTAGTTGTTTGGCATAGTGTGTCCAGCACTGTAGCTTGCTGGTCGTTGAGTGAAGCTGGGTGTTGGTGTTGAGATGGAGATCTCTGGAAGATTGTCGCCATTTGATATTACGTGGAACTGGGAGGTCTCTTGTGGACCAGTGTCCTGAAGTTGGCTCTCCCACCTCAGAGGCACAGCACTGACTCCTGGCTGGAGCACCAAGAGCCTTTCATCCACACAGCTCAGAATAAAAGGGAGAAAAAGTAGAAAGAAAGGAAGAGGATAAAAGAAAAATAAAATTAAGTAAGGTAAAATAAAATTATTAAAATAAAAAAATAAATTATTAAGAAAAAAATTTTTTTTAAAAAGTAAAAAACAAACAAACAACAACAACAACAACAAAAGGACGGATAGAACCCTAGGACAAATGGTGAAAGCAAAGCTATACAGACAAAATCTCACACAGAAGCATACACATACACACTCACAAAAAGAGGAAAGGGGGAAAAAATAATAAATCTTGCTCTCAAAGTCCACCTCCTCACTTTGGGATGATTCGTTGTCTATTCATGTATTCCACAGATGCAGGGTACATCAAGTTGATTGTGGAGATTTAATCCACTGCTACTGAGGCTTCTGGGAGAGATTTCCCTTTGTCTTCTTTGTTCACACAGCTCCCAGGGCTCAGCTTTGGATTTGGCCCCGCCTCTGCATGTAGGTCGCCGGAGGGCGTCTGTTCTTCACTCAGACAGGACGGGGTTAAAGGAGCCGCTGATGCGGGGTCTCCGGCTCGCTCAGGCCGGGGGGAGGGAGGGGTGCGGATGCTGGGCGAGCCTGCGGCGGCAGAGGCTGGCGGGACGTTGCACCAGCCTGAGGCGCGCCGTGAGTTCTCCCGGGTAAGTTGTCCCTGGATCCCGGGACCCTGGCAGTGGCGGGCTGCACAGGCTCCCTGGAAGGGAGGTGTGGAGAGTGACCTGTGCTCGCACACAGGTTTCTTGGTGGCGGCAGCAGCAGCCTTAGCGTCTCATGCCTGTCTCTGGGGTCTGCACTTTTAGCCGCGGCTCGCGCCCGTCTCTGGAGCTCCTTTAAGCAGAGCTCTTAATCCCCTCTCCTCGCGCACCAGGAAACAAAGAGGGAAGAAAAAGTCTCTTACCTCTTCGGCAGGTCCAGACTTTTTCCCGGACTCCCTCCCGGCTAGCCGTGGTGTACTAACCCCTTCAGGCTGTGTTCACGCCGCCAGTCCTCTCGCTGCGCTCCAACCGAAGCCCGAGCCTCAGCTCTGCGTGTGAGAAGAGAAGCCTCTCGGGCTGGTGAGTGCTGGTCTGCACCGATCCTCTGTGCGGGAATCTCTCCGCTTTGCCCTTCGCACCTCTGTTGTACTCTCCTCCGCGGCTCCGAAGCTTCCCCCTCCGCCACCCGCAGTCTCCGCCCGCGAAGGGCCTTCCTAGTGTGTGGAAACTTTTCCTCCTTCAAGGCTCCCTCTCACTGGTGCAGTTCCCGTCCCTATTCTTTTGTCTTTGTTTATTCTTTTTTCTTTTCCCTACCCAGGTACGTGGGGAGTTTCTTTCCTTTTGGGAGGTCTGAGGTCTTCTGCCAGCATTCAGTAGGTGTTCTGTAGGAGTTGTTCCGCGTGTAGATGTATTTCTGATGTATCTCTAGGTGACAAAGGGGTAAACTGGACGTTTCTGCTGGTAGTCTCGTGTGAACTGTATCCTGTCAACTCTTCCTCTCTCACAGAGACTGATGTTGATATTTACAGAAGATTATTGGTCCCTGCTAGTGTTGGAGGGTCTCCTGCAGAGGCAGGGGGTGGCTTCATCTCACCGTGAGGACAAGGGCACTGGCAGCAGAAGTTCTGGGAAGTACTCCTTGGACTGAGCCCTCCCAGCGTCCGCCATTAGCCCCACCAATGATCCCAGACTCTTAGTCACTGTGCTTTACTCTCTTATGGACACCTTCAGTGCTCTTCTGTTGCTCATTAGGGAATAAACCCATCTTCATCTGTGCCAAATGGTTGAGTAGCTGAAACATGAAAGATGGTCAGCATGATTTGGTTGACAAGAGTCGGATGAAGCTGAAGATGTGTGGTTTTATCGCCAACAGACATTTAAAGAGGCAGAAAATATGAACTGGTCTTATATGGAGGCAGTTGAATAATTTCTTGGACTGATTCCAAGTCTTAATTTCCTCTTTTTAAAAAAGTAATTTCCCTACTTTTCTAGACCAATCTCTAATTATGGGGCTCACAGACGTTTATTCATTATATTAAAAGTGCAAGTTTTAATGGTGCCATCTTCAGAGACTCAAACAAGTAACAATTAGCTCTGTGGCTCTTGGCCAAGCAGTGCTAATGCCTGAATTCATCTCATATTTCACTTGGCCAGCCTATAGGATGGAGTTCTCCTATGGTAACTTTCCTTGCATCTTGATTCTCTGCCTTAAATGTCTCTACCAAGGAAATGAGCCACTATCTGGGCCTCCTTCCTTGCAGTCGTTGGTTTTAATGACACTTGCAGTCTTTCCCACAATTTCTCAAGGTGACAGGTTACTTATGTATAACCTGTACATTTATTCATTCATTTAGCCATTTAGCACTTCTTTCTTCCCCTCCTTCCCCTCTCCCTTCCTTTCAACCATCCTTCTTTCTTTCCTCTTTCATTCCCTTCTACCCTTTTTTCCCCTTTCCTCCCTTCAACAAATAATTACTAGGTTCTCAAGAAATGCTAAGCCTTGTACTGAGTTCTGTGGGGGATACAAAGATATATAGATAGATGAAAAAGTTTTATGATTGATTTGTTCATTTAATGAATATTTACTGTGTGCCAGGCTCTATTTTGCAAGCTAGAAATGAAATCTCTTTTGTCAGTGAGTTGTTTTCCTGGGTGTGTATTTGAGAGACAGACAAAAAATATATGCCAAGTAGTAGTCAGAGCTATAAATAAAAATGAAGCAGAGAATGAAGAGAGAGGTGAGGGGGATAGGGTGGTTTGGGAAGGCATCTCTGATAAAATGACGTTTGATCAGAGATACATTTATCTGAGGGAAGAACAAGTACCAGGGCCCTCAGGGAATTCATTTCTAATAAGGAAAAAAGGTGTAAAGGTAAACTCAGGTAACAGAAGGTGGAACAGGTAAGTGATGTAAGGGAGGGATAGATGAAGACCTGCTGGGTGAGTTCAGAGGAAGGGAAGATAGCTGCCTGCTGGGGAGGAGGTGCTATGAAGAGCACTCCCCGCTTCCTAGGGGGTAACTCACACACTCTGACACCTCAGGGCAAAGCCTTTCCCCCCAGGCCCTTTCCTGAATTGACCATTCTCCTCAGTTATGAGATAGTTGTGTGCACACCTAATTAGGGTGCCCTTTGGTTAAGATGCTGAGGTTGTAATAGAGACAAAAAGAAGTTACATCATCTGTCCACTTTCTCTTCTGGCTTTAGACTCCTCTAAATCGTGTTTCTTCTTTATAAAAAGACTAACCATCTGCTCATGCCCAATGTTGGCCACCAAAGGCTAGAAGGCAAAGAGATTACTCTTGTTTTTAGATAACTGTGCCTTGTGCTCAAGATTAGGACACCTTTATTTTTACTTGCTTTGGTCAGCTTGGCAAGGTCCTAGCTCTTCTACTAGGATGCAAATACCCCAGTGAAAAAGGAAAGACTTTAACGCAGTATCAACTCACATTTGTCTATTAGCCAGAGAGAGTGCAAACAAGGAACTGTAAAAATAGAACCCAGAAGATTATATCATATTTTTATTTTTAAAATGGGATGCTGGCAGGAAAGGAATATAGGACTCTAAGTGGAGAGGTAATGAATAGAAAGAGTACAACGTGGTGGGAAGGAAGAAGGAAAGAGAAAAAAGGATATTATTTAATTTCACAGAGATACATATCCAAATCTTGAAACTGATCCAATTGGGACCTTTTGAGATACAGTGATAGATACATTTAGAAGAGCAAAACTACCTTGATAAGCTGCTTGAAGCAAAGATGGGATCCTAGGGTGGGGCATGGGGACCTCCAGGAGCCGAGGCAAACTCATGATAGCTGAAGCGGTGTGCCTTAGAAATGAACAGGGATTTAGAGGGGGCTGAAGGCAGAGGGGGAGACAAAAGAGAAGGGAGAGGGAAGAGAGAGAGAAGCAACAATATGGAGGGTGGTTGGTGCCCAAGTCAAGGAAAAAGCCAAGCGACCTTTAGCAATACAAATATCTATTACTGAATTTTAAATGATATCTGCTGCTGCAATGTAGATTTTTCTTTCCCAAACCTTCAATAATATTTTCTCTTTACTCAAAATGCCTTGATTAGAGGGTGCATTGGGTTGAAATTAAGGACAAGAACACCTGAAGGCAGAGCAGGGTTGAGCCAGGTGGGAGTGGAGGGTGAGAGAACTGCTGATCTCAGTATTCACTCAACAGACACAGGGGCAGAGGCAGCCATTATAATGAGGGCTCCCCTACCCATAAGCCACAGAAATGAGCAGAAATGCCAAGGATGCCACTGCATTTTTCTACAATAGATAATGTGGAGATTTTAATCTATCTTTATCTAGATATTAAGAAATAGGTCAACACCAGTTGATATCCGGCTTACATCTACTTGAAAGACTATCATAAAATTTTATAAGGATGTTAGAGAATCAGAACTTTAGAAGAGAATTTGAAAGCTGAAACTTCAGTGTTCAACATGAAGGGGAAAGGAATGTTTGAAGTGTAGCACTAAGCAGCTCTTCAGATGGGAATAAAGCTGTCCTTGGTCAATAATTATCTTTTTTGTCTGTCTCTCAGGAGGGTCTTTCACAGAAGTGGGGCTTTGCTACGGGGACTCTGGAAGTGGAGGGGTTCTACACTATTTCTTCTCATAGCACTGAGGGCACATTTGAAAACTTTGAATATCCTACTCCATTTCTTTGCTTTCGAAGCTGTGGAAAACCCCAACTATCTAGAGAGGACAAACTTGTGTAAGGCTGAGCAGGGAGATGACTGAGTCATTACCACGCTCTTTGATTTGAATACTGACTAGCCAGGAGCAGTGTGTGTTCAAACCCTACTTTCAGTCCTGTGTGGAGATTTCTGACTTCTGATAATATGATTCACCCAGGCTGGGTTCCTGGCTCCCTTTCTGTAACCAACATTAAAACAGAGGGAAGTCAGTGGGCCTGATAAACTAATAAAAACAGACAAACAAACTCTAAGGAACACTGAGGCAAAGATCACATCTGGGTTACAGAGTGTGGGAAATGGCAGCATGTTTGGAAGAGTGTTGGACCAGACCGCTACTGCCCAATATGGTATAGCCACTAGCCTCAGGTGGCTATGGGGCATTTACAATGCAGCCAGTCTGAATTGAGATGAGCTGCAAGTGTAAAATACCTCATTCCCCCACCTTCCACCAGATTTTGAAGACTTAGTATAAAAAAGGGAAGGTAAAATACGTCACTAATTCATTTTTATGTTGCTTACATGTTGTGATGATAATGTTTTAGATATGCTGAACTAAATAAAATATATGTATTAGTTTTTTAGGGCTGCTGTAACAAAGTACAATACTATAGACTGGGTAGCTTAAACAACAGAAATTTATTTTCTCACAGATCTGGAGGTTAGAAATCCAGGGCCTAGGTGTCAGCAGAGTTGGTTTCTTCTGAGGCCTTCCTTGTTGGCTTTTAGATGGCTGTCTTCTTCCTGTAACTTCATATTGTCATCCCTCTGTGTGTTTCTGTGTCCTAATCGCCTCTTTTTTTTTTTTTTTTTTTTTTTTTGCGGTACGCGGGCCTCTCACTGTTGTGGCCTCTCCTGCCGCTGAGTACAGGCTCTGGACTTGCAGGCCCAGTGGCCATGACTCACGGGCCCAGCCGCTCTGCGGCATGCGGGATCCTCCTGGACCGGGGCACGAACCTGCGTCCCCTGCATCGGCATGTGGACTCTCAACCACTGCGCCACCATGGAAGCCCTTGCCTCTTTTTATAAGGACACCAGTCTCACTGAAGTAGGGCCCATTCCAGTGACCTCATTTTAACTGAATTAAGACCTCCTTAAAGGCCCTAACTCCAAATACAGGCATTTTCTGAAGTACTGGAGGTTAGCTTTTCAACATATGAATTGGGGGGGTGGGTGCTAATTCAGCCTATAACATTATTAAAATTAAATTCACCTGTTTCTTTTTATTTTAAAAAAAATGTGGCTACTAGAAAATCTAAAATTCCACATGTGGCTGCATTAGATTTCTATTGGACAGGGTTGCACTAGACTATAACTCCAAAAGGGCAGACTGCTTTATATGTTGTTCACTACTGAGTTTCCTGGTACCTTGGACAGAGCCTGCCATGACTACAAGCTCAATCACAATGGTTGAATGTAAAATAAATGGGCACACTACAGGCAGTAGACAGGGTGGGAGAGGATTTTAGGTGGGAATCTCTAGGTAAGATTCCTTGCCCTGGTTTTTACTTGAGTGGCTTGTGGTTGGCTGCATTGCTACCATGAAGTGGGAAAACAGTAGCCATCCTGACAGCTATCCAACAGCATGGAGGTGAGTCTGGTTGGGGCAGTGGGAGTTTACAGTAGGTGCAGGCAGACCTACTGGTCTTCAAACCTTCTCTCCTCCTCAGCACCCTTCTCCACTTTGAGAGCTGTGTGCTAGCACGAAGGTCTTGAAGGTTAGTGTTTAGAGGGTTACAGACTATAATATCAGAATTTCTGAGGAGGCCACAACCTGGAGTCTTCTTTCACAAAAGTGACTTAAATTTATTTATTTATTTTATTTTTGGCTGCGTTGGGTCTTCGTTGCTGCGTGCAGGCTTTCTCTAGTTGCGGTGAGCGGGGGCTACTCTTTGTTGCGGTGTGCAGACTTCTCATTGCGGTGGCTTCTCTTGTTGCAGAGCATGGGCTCTAGGGCGTGAGGGCTTCAGTAATTGCATCACGCGGGCTCAGTAGTTGTGGCTTGTGGTCTCTAGAGTGCAGGCTCAGTAGGTGTGGTGCATGGGCTTAGTTGCTCTGCAGCATGTGGGATCTTCCCAGACCAGGTCTTGAACCCGTGTGTCCTGCATTGGCAGGAGGATTCTTAACCACTGTGCCACCAGGGAAGCCCCTCACAGAAGTGATTTAAAAAACTGTTTCAAAAAATGTTTTGAAAAATTAGATGAGCTAGGTTTCTTGAAGAATATGAAATTGCAAAATTGGTGTCAGAAGAAAGAGAACATTTGAATTTGAAGTAGTAATCAAAGACCCTCACCCCTACCCTCATCCCCAAAAGCTCTAGACAAAGATGGCTTTATGGGAGAGTTCTACCAAATTTTCAAGGAAAGAAAATCAATCTTTTATATACATTTTAGAAATAAAGAGGAAAACCTCCCAACTCATTTTTTAGGCTAGTATGACCTTAAGCCAAATAAAGACAGCACAAGGAAAGATAATTATAGGTCTGGCATGTGGAAATCCCACATAATCTATGAAACTAAGTCTATTGGTGTATGACAAATATCAGATCAAGTAAAAGGATGGTTTAACTTCAGAAATCCCAGCTCACTGTCTTAATTGAGTAAACAAGAACTCTTTCATGGTTATCCTGATGAATGCAGTAGAAGCTTTTGATAAATTTCAACATCTATTAATGATTCAAAAACAACTCTGCATCCTCTGCTCTTGCCATGTCAGCTGAGTTAAATGCTTCCCACAAGTCAGTTGTGTTTGTTTCCAAAGCTCTTTGTACCAGTTGTACTTGATATTGTAATTATGTAATTTAGTTAAATATTATATAAACCGAAGTGTGAAAAGAGAATTGTTTCTCTGAAAGCTCAACTGAATGTTTTGGAAAGACTTGTTAAAGCCACTAATAAATATTGTGATCAGATCATTGTAATTTCTATCATATTAAAAGCAAAGGCTTTGGTCCTACATCAAAAGATTGATGAATGAAAATGGATTTATATGTTAAAACAAAAATTTTAATGAGTGCATCACTTTATATAATTCTCTCTCCCTACTGTTATTTTATTCATTTACTAATTGCTCTCAATTATGTCAGATACAAGGGCTCTCATTGTATTATTTTGATAAACAACACTGTCTGAATTCCCAGTAACACCCTGTCCATTCATTTCAGCCTCTCACTTGATTATGAAGAGGACTTGTAAGTGAATTAATTAATAGGATTTCATCCTACCTAGCCTGCTGTGTCACAGCAGGAGTAGGAAAGGAAATGTATTTGACTGCCTATGTTAGGACTCCTCTCTCTCTCTCTCTCTGAAAATAATTAAATCTACAAAAGTCAGAGATTTAAGGATCGTAAACATTCCCATTTATTTTTTCTCACCTCTGAAACTTTTCTCATGTTTCTGTCAACTTTGTATTCCTGAGTCTGAAGAAATACAGTATCTGAAACCTCTTTCTCTTCCCCCTTTGCCAATAGATCTTAGCCACTAGAACTATTTTTTGTTGTTGTGGAAATGTACTGGCATACAATTCTATAACTTCTTGCTTAAAATTGTGCAAATTGAAATAGCATTCTAGAGCCCAGCTTTCTGGAAAAATAACAGTGTTTCAACTTTTTTCTTATGGTAGGAGGGAATTTTGGAGAAAAGCGTTATGGAAAGGTGTTAAATATGATTCAGTTGTGGACATATATGCTGGTCTCCTGCCCATCACTTTCTTTTTTGATACATGTGAAAATCGTCTATTTTTCCCTTCACAGTATGTACAGAGAAAACCAAAAGTGAAGAGTAAAATAGGAGATGGTCAAGGTGCAGTTTCTTTCTTTTTTTAAAAAATGGCTTTCTTGATATATAATTCACATATCATACAATTCAACCATTCAAAGTGTACATTTCAGTGGCTTTTGGTACTTACAATTTCTTCTTCCAGTTTTATTGAGACTGTAATTGGCATATAGCACTATACAAGTTTAAGGTGTCCAGCATAATGATTTGACTTACATACATCATTAAATGATTACCATAATAAATTTAGTGAGCACTCATGATCTCATATAGATACAAAATAAAAGAAAAACAAAACTTTTTTCCTTGTGATGAGAATGCCTAGGATTTATTCTCTTAACAACATTCATGTATAACATACAGCAGTGTTAATTATATTAATCATGCTGTACGTTGCATCCCTAGTATTTATTAGCCTTATAACTGGAAGTTTGTACCTTTTGACCACCTTCATCCAATCCTCCTTCCCGCCACCTGTCACCTCTGGTAACCACAAATCTGATGTCTTTTTTTCTGAGTTTGTTTGTTTTTTGAAGTATAATTGACCTACAACACTGTGTTAGTTCCTGGTGCACAGTATAGTGATTTCATATTTCTATTCATTAAAAATTGATCACACAATAAGTCTAGTTACCATCTGTCACCACACAAATATATTATATTATTATTGACTATATTCCCTGTGCTGTACATTTCATCCCCATGACTCATTTTTTTTGTACCTGGAAGTTTGTACCTCTTAATCTCCCTCACCTTTTGACTCCCGCCTCCCCTCTCCCCTCCCCTCTGGCAACAACCTGTTTGTTCTCTGTATCTATGGCTCTATTTCTGTTTTGTTTTATTTGTTCATTTTTGTTTTTTAGATTCCATATATGAGTGAACTCATATGGTACTTATCTTTCTTTGTCAGACTTGTTTCACTCAGCATAATACCTCTAGGTCCATCTATGTTGTCACAAATGGCAAGATTTCATTTTTTATGGCTGAGTAATATTCCATTGTGCATATATACCACATCTTCTTTATCTACTAGGTTACTTCCATATCTTGGCTATTGTGTACATAGGGATGCATCTATATTTTCAAATTAGTGTTTTTGTTTTCTTTGGAAAAATACCCAGTAGTGGAATATGGTAGTTCTACCTTTTAATTTCATGAGGAACTTCCAAACGGTTTTCTGTAGTGGCTACACCATTTACATTCCTAGTGAACAAGGGCTCCCTTTTTTCCACATCCTCACCAACATTTGTTATTTGTTGACTTTTGGGTAATAGCCATTCTGACAGGTGTAAGGTGATATCTCATTGTGGTTTTGATTTGCATTTCTCTAATAATTAGTGGTGTTGAGCACCTTTTCATGTGCTGGTTGGCTATCTGTATGTCTTCTTTGGAAAAATGTCTATTCAGGTCCTCTGCCAATTTTGTATTGATTTTTTTTTGTATTTTTGATGTTAAATTGTGTGAGTTCTTCGTATATTTTGTATATTAACCCCATATCAGATGTATTGTTTGCCAATATCTTCAATTCAGTAGGTCTCCTTTTCATTTTGTTGATAGTTTCCTTCACTATGCAAAAGCTTTTTAGTTTGATTTAGTCCCATTTGCTTACTTTTGCTTTTGTTTTCCTTGCTTGAGGAGACAGAAGCAAAAAAAAAAAAAAAAAAAGTACGTTGCTAAGACCAGTGTTAAAGAGTGTCCTGCTTATGTGTTATTCTAGGAGTTTTATGGTTTTAGGTCTTACATGTAAGTCTTTAATCCATTTTGAGTTAATTTTTATAGATGATGTGAGAGTAGTCCCATTTGATTCTTTTGCATGTAGCTGTCCAGTTTTCCCAACACCATTTATATATGAGGCTGTCTTTTCCCCATTGTATATTCTTGCCTCCTTTGTCATAGATTAATTGATCATGTAAGTGTGTGTTCATTTCTGGGCTCTCTATTATGTTCCCATGATATATATGCTTGTTTTGTGCCAGTACCATATGGTTTTGATTACTGTAGCTTTGGAGTATAGTTTGAAATCAGGGAGTGTGTTTCTTCCATTTTTGTTCTTCTTTCTCAAGACTGTTTTGGCTATTTTGGATCTTTTGTATTTCCATACAAATTTTAGAGTTATTTGTTTTAGTTCTGAAAAAATGCCATTGGTATTTTGATGTGGAATTCATTGAATCTGCAGATTGCCTTGGGTCGTACGGTCATTTTAACAATATTCCTTCTTCCAATCCATGACTATGATATATCTTTCCATTTGTTTGTTTTTCCTTCAATTTCTTTCATCAGTGTCTTATAGTTTTCCAAGTACAGGTATTTTATCCCCTTGGTTAGATTTATTCCTAGGTATTTTACTCTTTTTGATGCCATTGTAAATAGTATTGTTTTTTAAATTTCTCTTCCTGGTAGTTTGTTGCCAGTGTGCAAAAACATAGAGGATTTCTATATATTAACTTTCTATCCTGCAACTTTACTAAGTTAATTTATTAGTTCTAATAGGTTTTTGAAGTTGTCTTTAGGATTTTCTATATAGAGTATCATGTCATCTGAAAAAATTGACAGTTTTATTTCTTCCTTTCCAATTTGATTTATTTGATCTCTTTTTCTT
The DNA here is from genome assembly GCF_937001465.1 of Orcinus orca. Lineage (NCBI taxonomy): Eukaryota > Metazoa > Chordata > Mammalia > Artiodactyla > Delphinidae > Orcinus > Orcinus orca. The sequence goes on from NC_064560.1 coordinate 103,201,839, forward strand.
GTCTCATTGCTGTGGCTAGGACTTTCAATACTATGTTAAATAAAAATGACAAGAACGACTATCCTTGTCTTGTTCCTGATCTTAGAGGAAATGCTTTCAGCTTTTCACTGTTGAGTATGATGTTGGCTGTAGGTTGTCATATATGGCCTTTTTTATGTTGAGGTATGTTCCCTCTATACTCACTTTCTGGAGAGTTTTTATCATAAATGGATGTAGGATTTTGTCAAAAGCTTCTGCATCAGTTGAGATGATTTTATATATATATATATATATATATATATATATATTTTTTTTTTTTTTTTTACATGAAAGTAGGATTTATTGGTGGGCACGAGTAAGGAGGGGACAGTGCCAAGGTACTCATGAATGCAGGTCCCACCATTTGCCGAGGGGCTCATGATTAGAGATGTATTTGACCCCACAGCCATCTCGGCTGATCCACTTTTCTGCCACCATGTTTTCGAATACATCCACATTAAATTTAGTAAATGTCCACTTCTTAGAGATGTGGATCTTTTGGTGGCAAGGGAACTTGAACTTGGTCATGCATAGGGCCTCAATCATATGCTCTTTGTTCTGTAGCTTGATGTGGATGAACATGATGACTTGGCCAATGGGGACCTTGGCCACTTTTCATGGGGCTTTTCAAAGGCACCCTGCATACCTGTCTGGAGCCTAGATTGGGGAAATCATGTCAGACTAAATGTCCACTGGAAAGGGCTATCTCCAAGGTCCCTTAGGGCCACCCATGCAAGCAACAGGCTGCATACATTACTGAGGAGGCTGCTGTTTGCAGCCATTGCATACTGGGTCCCTAGGTTATATGATATTTATTCTTCAATTTGTTAATGTGATATATCACATTGACTAATTTGCAGGTTTTGAACCATCCTTGCATTCCTGAGATAAATCCCACTTGGTTCTGGTGTATGATCCTTTTAATGTACTGTTGAATTCAGTTTGCTAGTATTTTGTTGAGAATTTTTACAACTGTATTCATCAGGGATATTGGTCTGTAATTTTCTTTTTTTTTTTAATATTGTTGTTGTCTGGTTTTGGTATCAGGGTGATGCTGACCTTGTAGAATCAGTTTGAAAGCATTCCTTCGTCTTCCGTTTTTTTGAAATAGTTTGAGAAGGATAGGCATTAACTCTTCTTTAAATGTTGTGTAGAATTCCCCTGTGTAGCTGTCTGGTCCTGGACTTTTGTTTGATGGGAGATTTTAAAATTAATGACCAATTTCAAGCCCAGTAATTGGTCTGTTCATATTGTATATTTCTTCTTGATTCTGTCTTGTGAGATTGTATGTTTCTAGGAATTTATCCATTTCTTCTAGATTGTCAGATTTGTTGGCATATAATTGTTCATTGTATTCTCTTACGATCCTTTGTATTTCTGTGATATTGATTGTAGTTTGTCCTCTTTCATTTCTGATTTTATTTATGTGGGCTCTCTTTTTTCTTGGTACATTTGCCTAAAGGTTTGTCAGTTTTGTCTGTCTTTTCATGGAACTAACTCATTTCCATTGATCTTTTCTATTTTTTTTTAGCCTCTATTTCATTTATTTCTACTCAGATTTTTATCATTTCTTTCATTCTACTAACTTTGGGCATTGCTTGTTCTTCTTTTTCTAGTTACTTTAAATGCACATTTAGATTATTTATTTTAGGTTTTTCTTGTTTCATGAGGTCGGTATGTATTGCTATGAACTTCCTTCTTAAAACTGCTTTTGCTGCCTTTCATAGATTTTGGGGAGTTGTTTTTCTATTTTCATTTTCACAGCAGTTTTTGATTTTCTCTTTGATTTTTTCATTGACCCACTGATTGTTTAATAGCATGTTTTTTGGTATCCACGTGTCTGTGTTTTTTTTCTTGTAGCTGATTTCTAGTTTTGTACTGTTGTGGTTGGAAAAGATGCCTGATATGATTTCAGTCTTCTTAAATTTATTGAGACTTGTTTTGTGGCCTACTATGTGATCTACCATGGAGAATGTTCCATGTGCACTTGAAAAGAATGTGCATTCTTTTGCCATTGGGTGTAATGTTCTGTATATGTATTAAGTTTATCTGGTGTAATGTGTTAAGGCCAGAGTTTCCTTACTGGTTTTCTGTCTTAATGAATATATCCATTGATATAAGTGAGGTATTACAACCCTTACTATTATTGTATTGCTGTCTATTTCTCCTTCTGTTTCTGTTAATATTTGCTTTATATTATTAGGTGCTCCTATGTTGGGTGCATAAATGTTTACAAATGTTGTATTATCTTGTTTGATTGACCTCTTTATCACTATGTAATGCCCTTCTTCGTTTTTTGTTGTAGTCTTTGTCTCAAAGTCTACTTTGTCAGATATGAATATTGATACCCTATCTTTCTTTTCATTTCTATTTACATGGAATATCTTTTTCCATATCTTTTACCTTCAGTCTCTGTGTGTCAGTTCTGCAGGGAGTCTCTTGCAGGCAACATATATAGGTCATTTTTTTAAATCCATTTAGCCATACTATGTGTTTTGATTAGAGCATTTAGTACATTTACATTGAAAGTGATGATTGATAGATATATACTTATTGCCATTTTATTAATTGTTTTCTGGTTGTTTTTGTAGTTCTTCTCTGTTCCTTTTGTCCGCTTTTAGTCTCTTTTCTTGTGGCTTGATAATTATTTTTAGTGTTATCTTTGGGTTTCTTTTTATTTTCTGTGTATCCATTATAGGTTTTTAGTTTGCAGTAACCATGAAGTTCATAGCTATTGATATATATAGTAGTTTATATTATTCTGATATTTGCTTATATTCGAACACGTTCTAAAAGCAGTTTTACTTTGTCCCCCCCACCACACATTTTATGTTTTTGATGTCATATTTTACATATTTTTTTGGATACATCTTTGTGTATTCCCTAACTACTTATCGTAGTTATATAGTTGATTTTATGACTTTTGTCTTTTAACCTTCATGCTAGCCTTTTAAGAAGCTAATCCTCTGCCTTTATTATATATTTGCCTTTACCAGTGAAATTTTTTGTTTCATGTATTTTCTTATTTCTAGTTATGGGATTTTCTTTTCTGCTTAAAGAAGACCCTTTAACATTTCTTGTAAGGCTGGTTTAGTGGTGATGAACACTTTTAGTTTTTGCTTATCTGGGAAGCTTTTTATATCTCCTTCAATTCCGAATGATATTCTTGCCAGGTAGAGTATTCTTGGTTTGAAGTTTTTTCCTTTCAGCACTTTAAATATATCATGCCTCTCTCTCTCTGGCCTGCAAAGTTTCTGCTGAAAAATCATGTGATAGCCTTATAGGAGTTCCCATGTATGTGACTAATCGTTTTTCTCTTGCTGCCTTTAAAATTCTGTCTTTATTTTTAATCCTTTGCCATTTTACTTATGATATATCTTGGTGTGTATCTCTTTGGGTTCATCTTGTTTGGGACTTTCTGTACTTTTTTTCCTGGATATCTGTTTCCTTCCCCAGGTTAGGGCAGTTTCCAGCCATTATTTATTCAGATAAGTTTTCTGCCCTTTTCTCTCTCTCTTCTCCTTCTGGGACCCCTATAAAGAGAATGTTATTGTGCTTGATGTTGTCCCAGAGGTCCCTTAAATTATGCTCATTTTCTTTAGTTTTTTTTTGGTTCTGCTGTTCTGATTAGGTGATTTCCATTATTTTGTCTTCCAGATAACTTATGTGTTTTTCTGTATTGTCTAATACAGAAATATTAGACAATACAGATGTTGATTCCTTCTAGTGTATTTTTCATTTAAGTTATTGTATTCTTCAGCCCTTCATCCCTGATTTGTTCTTCTTCTATATTTTCTCTTTGTTAAAGTCTCACTGTGTTCCTACATTCTTCTCCATGTTTGGTGAGCATATTTATGACCATTCTTTTGAACTCTTTATCAGGCAAATACTTATCTCCATTTCACTAGGATTTTTTTTTTTTTTTTGGTGTGTGTGTGTCTGTGAGTTTTTAATCATGTTCTTTCATTTGGAACATATTCTGCTGTATCCTGCTTTTGTTTCTTTCTGTGCTTGTTTCTATGAATTAGGTAAAACGGTTATTTTTCCCATTCTTGAAGTTATGGCCTTGTGTAGGAGTGTCCCCTATGTGCACTGTGATTGTTGGGTGGCTTTGGCAGGCAGGCAGGGGCTGGAGCAGGCATAGGCTGGGGGTGTCCTGGGGCATGCCAGGCTGGGGCCACCTTGGCAGTATGGCTGGAGCTGTAGTGGATGTGGCCTGGGGGGGTGGTGTCCCAGATCATACTAGACTGAGCTGGGTCACCTTGGCAGAGTGGATGAAGCTGGAGTGGGCGTATGCTAGGGGCATATTGCAGCAGCCAATGCAGGTTGCCATTTACTTTTAACTGCTACCTCTGTTCTGGGACTCTGAGTGAGTCTGTGCTTGAGTCCTTTAAGAGTGGAGTCTCAGTTTCCTGAAACTCTCCTGCTCTCTGGGACATAAGCCCTGTTATTTTTCAAAACCAGATACTATGGGGGCTCATCTTCACAATGCTGGTTTCCAGGGCTGGAGTGCCTGATGTATGGCTTGAACCCCTTGCTCCTTAGAGAGGACCTCTGCATGTGTGATATCCCCTCCTACTTATGGGTTACTGTGCTAGATGTATGGGTTCTGACTCAGTTGTGCCTCTGCCTTTCCTACCTATGTCAATGTTGTTTTTTCTTTATATCCTTAACTGTAGAAGAACTTTTCTGCAAGTCTTCAAGTTGTTCTCAGGGAATGGGAATGGGAAAAATAACTTTTGCCTAATTCATAAACAAGCACAGAAAGTCAAACAAAAGGAGGAGACAGCAGAATATGTTCCAAATGAAAGAACAAGATTGAAAACACACACACACACACACACACACGCACACGCACACGCACACACAAAACCCTAGTGAAATGGAGATAAGTATTTGCCTGATAAAGAGTTCAAAGGAAGGTCATAAATATGCTCACCATATTTGGAGAAGAATGTAGGAACACAGTAAGACTTCAACAAAGAGAGAGAAAATATAAGAAGAATAGATCAGAGCTGAAGAATACAATAACTTAAATGAAAGATACACTAGAAGGAATCAACAGCATATTAGAGTTGTAGTTTTGGTGTATCCATGGAAGGAGGTGAGCTCAGGGTATTCCTACTCTGCCATCTTTATCCCTCCCTCAAGAGGTTAAGCAACTTGCCCCAAATCACACGGTAAATAAGCAGTAGAGCAATATTGTGTAGGAATATTTATATTTTAACTAGTAGTCAAAAACCTTGGATCCAGTTCTGATTTACCACTAGTTAATGACTATATGACCCTGTATAAATCATATAAGCTCTGCAGGTCTGTGTCTTTATGGGTAAGATGTGAAGTTGGAATACTCAGGGTCCTTTGCTTTATATGAATTCATTTAATGTTAAGAATAGTACAATACAGACAACTGAATAAGCAGGGAAGATGTTTCTCACTTGAACATAATATTTTCTCTTATAGCAGAGTCCAAATGATTTTCCATTTTAAATAGAGAAAGTAGATCTTATCAAGTATTTATAGAAACTGCAGATTGCTCAGACATGCAATCCAATACCTCATTTGATACTCGTGAAAGGCAAATGATGACTCAAACTTTAACACATGCTTGAGCCAATTCAGTGAACAAAGGAATATCTGAAAATGGCTCAAGTTTAAAGGAAGCCATATGTTTATTGAATGATATGACTTTGGGGACCACTTGAGAAAATAAAGTTTTTCTAAAATCTTCACAGTTAAGCCTAAAGCATGCATCCTTACAAATGTAAATTCTCTTAGTTATCAGTGGCATAGTATACCTCTATAAAAACTAAAGGGAGGAAAATGGCCAACTGGAAATTGTTGATATTACTTCTTGACAAGGACTCATTACTGTCATGGAGCCCTATGATTTCTTTTCCACTGAAAAATTTTAAGAACCAGAAAAGTTTAAAGAAGAGTACAGTTAATATCTATATACCCTACAACTATATTCAACAATTGTTAACATTTTACCATATTTTCTTTATCCCTTTCTATATCTAAGTTTTGGTAGAACCGTTTGAAAGTGAGAAGCAGATATAACTTGCTCCTCTATACATTAGCATGCATCACTTTAATAATAGGATTATTCTCCTGCATATACACAATACTGTTATCTAAATTACAAATAGTTTTATAATGTTTATATCCAGTCCACATCTTATAACATTCTATTCTATAATATTTGATGTCCTGTCCAATATTTAGTATCCAGTCCAATTTCTCCAGTTGTCCCAAGAATGTCATTTAAATGTTTATCTTTTGAATGAGGATGTAGTCAAGATTCACACATTGCATTTGGTTGTTATGGATATTTAAGATCTCTTAATTGAGACCATCCCTCTGCCCTCTTGTTGTTGTTGTTGTTTTGGTGGCATTGATTTATGAAGAGTCCAAGCCAGTTGTCATGTAAAATGTCCCAAATTTTGGATTTTTTGATTGCTTGTTTATGATGTTATTGAACTTGTACTGCTATTTCCTATACTGTCTGTAAATTGTAAGGTAGGTCTGGAGGCTTGATTAGATTCCAGTTAAACCTTTTTGGAAAGAATATTTCACATGTATTGTATATTTTTAATTGCATCGCATGACACATGCAAGGTTAGGTTGTCCTGCTGTTAGAAACTCAAGGTTGACTATTTGGTTAAGGTAACTACTTATGCTCTATTGTAAAGGTATATATATATTTTGATTTGCAATTTGCAAGTAATCTATGGGGAGAGACTTTGTACCATGGGACATTTTTTCACTCAGTGGTTTTATTGTCCATTGAGGATCCTTGCCTAAATCAATTTTTACAGTAGGGGTAGCAATGTGGTGATTTTCTAATTTCCATTACTACTTTTACATTTATTATGAAATAAGAACTTTTTTTTCTCCTCTTTTTTTGTCTCTCTTTGAGTTTCATTATGGTTCATGGACGGCTGTTTACTCAGAACATTATATTCATTACTGTCATTATTCTTTTTGATGCTAACATTTGTTTCAAAGGCCAGTGGAAGCCCCTTCAAGCTGGCTCTGGGCCTCTTAGTCTTCAAGTGCTTCCTTGCTTTTTAACATAATGAGATGCCCTAGGCTAATCTTGTACATTTCCTTCCCAAGACCTAAAATCAACTGATTTTCACAAAGAACCTTAGTATATGTACTAGTGGAAAATTAGAAGCCAAGATCTAGGGGCTAGATATCTTCATTTCTACTGAACTATGATTGTGTTTTGACTCTTTTCAGTGGACAGAGATAGGAATATATTTTAAAAAGTCATGAGTTCATATCCATGTTTGTAATTAGATTTAATATTACAGCATTTTTCTTAGTTCTGTTTCCTTTATTATCCATGTTTTCTCAAATATATGGAGTGGGGGAAAAAAGGACAGGGAAGGGACAAGAGGCAATTAAGGGAACAGTTTCAGGTAGAGTGCCACAGGGGGAAGTTTCAGCCTGATCCTGCAGGGGAACTCTGGAGGTTAAGCTAAGGGCAAGGGAGCTGGACTTTTATCCTCAACATTTGTCAGTAACTCTCAAGAGCTGCTCCCAGGGAAAGTAAATTCTGAGGCACTTGGTTCTCTGCAAGTGTAGGTGAGGGTCTGACACTGTCTGCTACAAATTGTAACTCTGGTTTAGAATGGAATTCCTAACCATCATTTTAGAAAAACAGCCATAAATATTGTTATTAATCAACCATAAACAGTAGCTCCATCTATATTTAATAAAACTTTCTAACGGGTATTTAAATGAATAACCAAATAACCACATAAATGTGTATTTCAGATGAGGCTTATCATTATGTGCAATACAAAGTTCTCCTTAATTCCTGCTTTATTACTACTTCAACAAATCAGAATTCACTGTCATTAAGGTCATGATATTTATAAGGGGTTCTCTCTGAGGAGAATTTTTTGGGGGTGGGACCTAGGACAACTTGGTGGATTTTGGGAAACGAATTCAGAAATTTCTGTTTTGTTGTCCTGTTCTCATTGCGGATTTTCCTGTAGAAAAGAGGCAGTAAAGACCACTCATGGGCTCTTATATATTGCCTTGGAAACAGGCTTTCTATTTCCTTGAGCTGCCATCTCAATGGCAGCAATGGCAGCCTCACCTTGTTTCTTGACAAGATTCAGGCAGATCCATCTTCAATTTGCACGAGTCAACTGATTTGCATTGACTTTTCTCGTTCTTTACTCCATTGTTTTCCAGCATCAAAAAGACAAAAAACTCTGGGCACGTTTAGCTTTTTAAGTCTCTGAATCACAAATTCCTTTTCTGCCTCAAAGTGTGTCCTTTGCCGTAACAAAGGATCATGATCACTTCCTTAAAAAATGAAAATGCATAAAGTATTGGAGCAATTCCCCCCCAACCCCAAACTGACATAATGGGGTTTACCTCTCCCAGTGAGCATTTGTTTTTTCTTCAAAAACTCCTCTTGGGGGCTTCCCTGGTGGCGCAGTGGTTGAGAGTCTGCCTGCCGATGCAGGGGACATGTGTTCGTGCCCCGGTCCGGGAGGATCCCACATGCCGTGGAGCGGCTGGGCCCGTGAGCCATGGCCGCTGAGCCTGCGCGTCCGGAGCCTATGCTCTGCAGAGGGAGAGGCCATGACAGTGAGAGGCCCGCGTAACGCAAAAACAAACAAACAAACAAACAAACAACTTCTCTTGGGAGGCCATTTACTTATTCCAAATAATTTAGGAATTCATTCTTTGGGATCATCAACTAAATTGCCGTAGGTTGGGTTCCCCAGAAGCAGACACTTTTAGCAGAGTTTGAGGTGACAGATGTTTATTAGAGCTCAACTCCTGTGAAGGGATGGGGAAAACCGGGATTGGGTAGAGGGAGAAATTGAACTGTGATGCAGGCCCGACAAAGACTTGACTAACCTGGGGCAGACAGCTATGTGGCAAGACTTGCTTGTTAGGGTGTTTTGCTTCAGACCGCAATGACTGTGCCTTTATACTCCTCCTTGCTCAGTCACTGGAAGCAGGCTGTCCCCAGAGTGGCATGACCTTGGGCAAGGAGGCTCTCTGCAACTGAAGCAGACCCTGCAGGAGTGGACAGCTGGAAGGGGCACGTGGGGTGGGGACACATATATTCATGTCTAGCACATAGAACCGGTTGCAAGCCCAAGGAAAAACTCAACCTTATTACAATATTGTTCCATCTCTTGCTCAGCTTTACTGAATGTGAGGACTGAAAGGTTTATAGAGACTTCCTGGTCTAACCACTCCCCTCTCCCCCACATTTTAGTGATGCCTGAAATTTCCCCCCGAAATGCTGCACTGACATAAGGTGGCACGATGCCTTCCTGTACCCCACTTTCCCCACCCAGCTACCATCCCTCCTACTCTCCTTCAAGGAACACAAATGACTTTACCACTTCACAGGTATATTTTCTCACTTAGATTGGCATAAGAAGGGACAAAAATTTGAGGGAAAGAGAAGAGAAGGAAGGTAAAAATTGGGAGGAAAAGATTCTTTGGGATTATAACCATGATTTGTGAGAAATACCCAGAGAAGCCTAGATCAGTCCCCAAATGCTGATGGGTAATTGGAGAACAAAACAGACTTCATGAAAAGGTCCTCTGTCTTTTTTAAAAAAAATTTTATTGAAGTATAGTTGATTTACAACGTTGTGTTAATTTCTGCTGTACAGCAAGTTGACGCAGTTATACCTTTCAACCCTTTGTTGGAACTCTTGCAAAAATTATGTAGAGATTTGATTGGGGAACCTAAGGAAAAAAATGTTTTAAAGGCCCTCCTTCACTGGTATTAATGGCCAGATCTATGAATAGGTAGGTTACCTCCAACCCCCATTCTCTCAACAGAGTAGCTGTGTGACAGTTCTCATAAACCATTCATTCATTTATCCATCACGTGGTTTTTGAATGCCTACTATGTGCTAGGCCCCATGCCAGGCTCAGGAGACAGTAGGGAACTGTACGATGGCATAAACTGGTCCACAGCCAAAGTTGGCCAACAACTTCAGCCAGAACTTCTGGCTGTTTCCCTCCGATTTGGACATCTTTTTCCAGGTTGTGCTACACCTATTCATTTACGTGAAGGTGTTCTAAAGCTCAGTGTGACAGTTTTATTTTTGTTTTGAAACATTTCACTTCTCTTAATCCAAAACCTCTCCTTCCGGGGTCTGAGGGAAGCTGAGGATTGGCTTTTATTGTTAATTTTCCTCCCTGTCTTCTCCCTTTTTTCCTTCTCTGTCTGCTCCTCTCTCCTTCCTTTGCTGTTCGGGCTGGCAGTCAGCATTCTAAGGAAGGACTGTGCTGGTCTGGAGAAGGTGAGGGGGTGGGAAAAGGAAAGGGAGGATTGGGGGATGTCTTCTGAGGCTTCCATCAGGAAGCTGGTGGACTGATTAAGTCCGTTAATAGTAATAGCTAATGATTCTGTAACATCAACCATGTGCTAGCACATATATTAACTCATTAAATCCTTTGAACAATCCAGTAAGTTAAGTTCTTCTGATATTTTTAAATCCCTACTTTATAGATGAGGAGATCAACATACAGAGGTCCACACAGATAATTGTCAGAGTTAGGAATGAATTTAAGTTCTTTACTCCACACTCTAAGCCACCACACGCTAGTACCCTTTGAAAGTGAGGGCAGCTGTCTGCGGAGGCACCTCTAACTCAGTGCTTCTCAACTGGGGGCAGTTTTGCCTCCCTGGGGACACCTGGCAATGTTTGCAGGCATTTTTGGTTGTCATGACTGGGGGCAGATACTTGGGGCATCTAGTGAGTAGAGACCAGGGATGCTGGTAAACATCCTACAGTGCACAAGCCAGCGCCCTATAACGCAGAAGTATCCAGACCAAAAAGTCAGTAGTGCCAGCTGAGAAACCTTGCTCTGTCTGGATGTATACCCGCTGTGAAGCCTGAGCAGAAAACCCCAATGTGACTATTATCTATCTTTGGCAAGAAACAAGGATGGTTATAAATGCAACCAAATACTTCACTGGCTTTTGGCATTCATTCATGTCATACTGTTGACTTATATGGAGCTACTCATTACCTAAACTCCTTGGAGGTAGTTTCCCCCTCCTTCATTAATTATTTCAAGTTACATGTTACCTATATTTTTCAAAAAAAATTTTTTGAACCAAGATGTAGAACGTTAAGTTTGGCTGTTTAAGGTTCACCTTGTTTGTTTCCCCTTTTTTTTTTCCAGGGTCCATCTTTTTGAACCTGATTTTGCTTTCCAGTATATAGACTAACACTGTCAACTTGGTGCCATTGCCAGATATAATAATTATGATTTCTGTGTCTTCGTCCGTGCTGCTAATAAACAGAGGGGGTCACCATCTGAGCCCTGGGACATACCACTAAGCGCTGTATTTCAGAGCACTGTTTCATGAATGCACATCTTTGCATCAGCTCTATCAGTGATATCTGGGAAACTTAAAAATAATTCCTAGGCCCGATTTTGGACATTCTGTTTTCATGTATTCTGTTTTCATGAATCATGCATCTTTAAAGTACTTCCTAGGGTTGTGATTTTGATCAGCAACAATGCTGGGAACCATTGTTCTAATTTGACAATAATCCATAGCTTCAACTGGCAGTGAATTTCCCTTACCTATTTTTTTTTTTTTTTTTTTGCGGTACGCGGGCCTGTCACTGTTGTGGCCTCTCCCGTTGCGGAGCACAGGCTCTGGACGCGCAGGCTCAGCGGCCATGGCTCACGGGCCCAGCCGCTCCGCGGCATGTGGGATCTTCCCGGACCGGGGCACGAACCCGCATCCTCTGCATCGGCAGGCAGACTCTCAACCACTGCGCCACCAGGGAAGCCCTCCCTTACCTATTTTATCCATATTTCTCCTTCTAAAGATGGATGTATATTGATTAACTACGGCCTGTATAACAATAGAAGTAATGTTGATTTGCAATAATATGGGACCTAGAAGTGCATTGTGATTTGTAGGCATTAAAAAAGTGTCTGCTAAGTAAATGAATGACTGACTGACTGACTGAATGAATAAATGACCAGTTGTGGTGTCTAATGCAGTCTTTAATTTCTAAATGAATATTTGCTAAACAATGACACCCAATTTGCTGGTCTATAATTTCTGGAAACCAAAATTTTCTCTCCCCTTGTCCCTCCCTGTCCCTCTTGGAAAACTGGTACAACATTTCCTCTCTCTCCCTTTAGAAGCCTTTTTCATTCTTCATGACTTCTCAAATCATTGATGGTATAAGCACTTTAAATGCCCTGAAGGTAATTCATCTGGATTTGAACGGTTGGATTCATTTAAATAGCTGGGCAGAACATTAATTCTCTTTAATGTTGGACTTAGTTCTTCCCACTCAGTACTTGTTTTATCCTTTCTGGTTTGGAAATCGTTCTCCCTTGTGAGATGGTTTGCAAAATAAGAATTCAATTGCATGGCTCTCTGTGTTTTGAATCATCTTCCCTAATTAGTGATTCTACTCCATCCTCGCTTAGTTTCTCATCGGCAACTAAGGGAAAAAAAACCCCAAACAACAAAACTCAAAAAACTTTTTTTTAAAGCACTGTTCACAAGCTGCATCTGATTCTTGGCCAGTTTTGCTGACGCTATTTTTCCAAGTGTGTGGCTCTAACTTATTCCCTAATTAAGTACCTCTTCCTCCTTTTATAGACGAGGGTTTCTCCACAGTGACACAATTGACATTTGAGCCAGATAATTCTTTGTTGTAGCAGCTGTCCTATGCATTATAGGATGTTTAGCAGCATCTATGGCCTTTATTCAATAGATGCCAGCAGCAACGCCTGTGTTAACCAATAATGTCTCCAGAACATTGTCAAATGTCTCCTGGGGGGTAAAATTGCTCCCTGTTGAAAACCACTGCTATAAATATTACAAAACAAAAACAAAAACCTGAAACCTGAACCCAAGTGTAGATGCATTGAAATATTTGTTTCTACTCCACAATTAAATAGAGTTTTACTTCCTAGAGTATTGCTTCATCCTTAAAAACGGCAGTGGCTATTTTAGTTTAGGATGGAAGACATGGGGTACACATACTGAAACAGGAGGGAAAGGGGCAGGGCACAACTTTTAAAAGAATAACATAGCCATAGGATATGACAAAAACTGGTTAGAACTAACTAGATCAAAGATGGCGGAAGATTCCACTTCCAGTAGACACTGATCCTCATTATACGCTCATTGTAATACATTAGCATCTAAATGACACACCCACTAGTGCCATGACAGTTCTCAGGCCAACCATAAAAGGTTAAAAAGAGTGTGGTGGCCCACTTCCTGGAAATCCCCACCCCTTCCCCAAAATAATTGTAATAATCCTCCCACTCATTAGCCTATGAAATTACCCAGCCCATAGAAAGAAACGACACCATATTTTGAGGCCTCTAGCCTTCTAGATGGCCCACACTCCGTGGAGTGTGTTTCTCTATAAATAAATCCACTTCTTACCTATTACTTTGTCTCTCACTGAATTCTTCCTGCCATGAGACATCATGAACCTGAGCTTCATTAAGTCCTGAGACCAGGTGTGTGATGTCAATTAAAAGACCATGGGTTCAAGTCCCAATGTGAGTTACATGGTTTCAGCACTACCACTCTCCCGTATGGGAGTCACTGCAGGCATCACTAGTTGGTCCTTTTTTTTTTTAAATCACTGAGCTGTATGCTCCCTCATAGTCCCTCTCATTACTGGGCTCCAGGTAGACAATTGATTGGCGTTAGAGTATGAAATGGAACCCATTCACCACCCATTCATTTTAGAGTTTCTTGTAGGACATCCAGGAATTTTCTTTGAACCCTCTTGAAATTTGGTTCTGAAACCCTGGGGCACATGCTTGACTGTACCTAATGTCTCATTTCTTTATCATCATAAATCTCAAGGTTAGAGGGTTATTTTCTCACAATATTCCTGTCAGTTTTAACCAGTTTTTCTCTGTTGATCAGAAACAGGTCCAGAGTAACAAATCCTCCTATTGCTTCTTCTAATTTATGAGAAATGAAGTAACCAAAATCTGTCAGACTATTTTTCATCTATCATACTGGCAAAGCTCAAAACTGTTGAAAATATACAGGGCTGACAAGGATGTAATGAAATGCATTATAGAGAATGATACAACCCTTTTGAAAGACAAACTGTTAATATCTATCACATTTCTAAAATATGCTTTCTCTGGCCATCATCAAAAAATCTACGAACAATAAATGCTGGAGAGGCTGTGGAGAAAAGGGAACCCTCTTAAACTGTTGGTGGGAATGTAAATTGATACAGCCACTATGGAGAACAGTATGGTGATTCCTTAAAAAATGAAAATAGAATTACCATATGACCCAGCAATCCCACTACTGGGCATATACCCAGAGAAAACCATAATTCGAAAAGAGTCATGTACCACAGTGTTCATTGCAGCACTATTTACAGTAGCCAGGACATGGAAGCAACCTAAGTGTACATCGACAGATGAATGGATAAAGAAGATGTGGCACATATATACAATGGACTATTACTCAGTCATAAAAAGAGATTAAATTGAGTTATTTGTAGTGAGGTGGATGGACCTAGAGTCTGTCATACAGAGTGAAGTAAGTCAGAAAGAGAAAAACAAATACCGTGTGCTAACACATATATATGGAATCTAAAAAAAAAAATGGTTCTGAAGAACCTAGGGGCAGGACAGGAATAAAGACGCAGACGTAGAGAATGGACTTGAGGACATGGGGAGGGGGAAGGGTAAGCTGGGACAAAGTGAGAGAGTGGCATGGACATATATACACTACCAAATGTGAAATAGCTAGTGGGAAGCAGCTGCATAGCACAGGGAGATCAGCTCGGTGCTTTGTGTTCACCTAGAGGAGTGGGATAGGGAGGATGGGAGGGAGACACAAGAGGAAGGAGATATGGGGATATATGTAAACATACAGCTGATTCAGTTTGTTATACAGCAGAAAGTAACACACCATTGTAAAGCAATTATACTCCAATAAAGATGTTAAAAAAATCGTTATGCATTAAAATCCAGAAGAAAAGGCTGAGGTCAGCCTGTGAGGCAAAAGCAGTAAATGGAACCACAAAATAAAAGGTCAGTCTCTACGGGAAAGCAATTTAGAAGCTGTTGCCAGTGACAGAGAAGCTTCTCAATATACCGTATATCACCTCTATACATTAAAGGTACTGTATATTTAATTCAAGAAAGATAAACCTAACAGCCAAATGCAAACAAGAAAATATGCATCTTAATATCTAATTACCATTCAGAACCCCAATAATTTAAGGAACCCACTGAAACATGTTAGATTAATGTTGTTATAACTTGGTTTTGATTATAATACTAGGATTTTCATTCCCCCTGAGTCATTACAATCTGTTAATTAAAAAGATATCTATTACAGCTTCTTTTTAAAATTGTCACGAACTTTTATTCTAGGAGTGTCTCTAGGATTAAAGTTCATTCTGCTTTTAGTCTCATATGTTTCCACATCAACTGTACTTGTACCATAACTGATGTCTCTAACAGGAAAAGATAATTTATGTTTAGTGTACCATTCCATAAAATCGAGTATGTATATGTGTGTTGTGTGTATAAAGTTTTTAGAAACATTTATTTTGAAATTTTACAATAAAAATTCTGCTAGTCAAAATATTAAACTTAAGTTCTCTAGACATTTTATCATTCCTGAAAACATCTGGGCAAAAGGTTTTAGAATGGATCACAGTATGGTACAAACAGATATCATGACTCAGAATATAAGTGAACAGAAATCTATGAGCTGCTTAGCAGACTGGAAAATTATTAGCTGGTATAATATGCTAAAACTTCATGAAATTAAGATCAGTGCTTTCTGCAGCCACAGTAAAGCTCTGGTCACATTCTTTAAGTTCTTCTTACATAGACATATAACTAATAGCATAAGCAAATTTCAATCAAGTAAGAAGAGCTTAAGTGTAGAAAATACATGATCAACCCAGTTTCTTCCTTGCTGTACCACAGGGCATAGCTACATGCCATCTGGTGATTATTAGGCAAGAAAGCTGCCATCTGCCACTTCTTCTAATACATAGGAGAGAGGTAGCACTCCCCACCCTGTAAGCCTAGGAGCTTCTCTTATGGCTGTTTACATGCCCCAGAGCTCCAATTGGAGATAGAATTTACTCTGTGTGTGTGTGTATGTGTGCACCCAACATATTCAATACCAAAGTGTGATAGCCCTTTCTTACCACCTCTTAAGTGGCATAGGAGTCTGTGTTTGGCCAGGTGAACTCACCCTACAGCAAGCCTCTTCTATTCTGCCTGATTCAAAGCCAAGATACTATTAAATACAACCTACGGAGACAAAACTGGATTGTAGCCATAAAAATAGATTACAAAGTGGACAGAAATAGAATCTAAGGTGTGAAAAGGACTTGCTTGTCCTTCTGCTTTACATCCCTTCAAGGGAAGGTAGAAGCTGAATCATCCTCATACTTTTTCCATAGTCTCCATAGGAGTATTTTTAAGGTGTCATATCTTTCCTTAGGCCAGACAGAAGTTCATTTCCTTACATTAAAAAAAAAAAAAGAAGGCATAAAATTATTTCAAAGGAGCCTTAGCTAAGATCCAAATTTCAACTATTTCTGGACATCAACGTGACAATAGGGAGAGAAAAACAGGATGTATAAACAGACATAAATTTTTCTCCAAATTGTGTCAGGCCTGTCAGTTTCTCAAATCTTTGCATATAATGGGTGCTTCATATATATTTCTTGAGTAAATGAATGAATGACTGAATAGAATAGACTGAAACGAATGACTCCATAGAATGGGACCAAGTGACTCCACTTAAGGATTCAATCTCACCTACAGAAGTTTTATATTCTAAAGAAGTAAAGAATGAAATTTTAAAAATTCCCTAAATAACCTGCAGTATGACTCTTCTTAAAACACCAGTACAGCAGGCTGATGTAGTACAAAGATGACAGGAATCTGATTCTGGATTTCTAGGTTCTAGTCTCAATTCTTGAAGTTATTGTGAATTTTGGAGTGAGTCAGTTGGACTCTCTAGGCCTCGGTTTTCTCTTCCATCGAAGAATCACTCCTATTTGCACAAACCCATCAAGGGCTTTGGATGCCAGGAAAACCTATAAGACACTGAATGGAAATGGAGTCATATGCATCCACAGAAGTATTAAATGCTTATCAGAAATCTGTGTAGAGCAAGCTGCTAAACAAAATAAGCTTTTTCCAGGCAATATTTATAAAACCTTTGCATAAAGTGGCACAGGAGAACTTCTACCTCCAACCAAGATGAAGTAACAAGGACTGGATTTACCCTATTGCCTTGACAACTGAAAAGCAGGACAAATGAATGAAACAACTCTCAAGACACTGGATATCAGAAAACAGAAAAAACCCCCATGATCCCAAAAAGAAACAGAAAACAAACGTGGTGAGATCTAATATTGCTGCCATCTTACTGCCTAGATAAAGTTTCTAGGCCAAGGCACAGGATTCATTCAGAGCCCAGATGTAGCCCTGAGTTTAGGAGACAAAGCTGGAAATCTGGGGAGGTCAGGACAACCAGAGTTCATAGGAAAGGTTATCGGAGAGGCAGTTACACAGAGAGAGAACACCAGAAATCTGCAGAAAGTCTACTTCAAGACTTCACCTGAGGACTGATCACCACATACTTGTTAGAAAACCACCCAAGTCTGAGCAAATAACAACCTAAAAGTAATAGAGGCAATAATGCTTGAAGTTCACAAAGGGATGGAGATAGTGTCTGTTCCCAAAAGTCAAAGTGAGAGTATTTCACACCCTGCAGGGCATCAGTCAGAGTTCAAAGAAGAGTCTCACCTCAGTGGGTGGAAAAGTAACCCTAGAATAAATGCAGTTCTGGTCTCACCTAACAGAGGTTTTAAAAAATGTCTCAAGATCACTTTATTTCCAAATAGCTGAATTACATCCCAGAACAAAGTTCATGAATATTTATAGGAATACAAAATATCCAGTACATTATAGCGTAAAATTCGTAATATCTGGCTTCCAATAAAAAATTACCAATGATGAAAAGAAATATATCCCATAATGAGGAGGATATTTAATCAATCAAATTGGATTCCCAAATGACACTATAGAATTAGTAGATGACTATTAAAATAGTTGTTATAACTATATTTCATACACTTAAAAAGCCAGAGGAAAGATCAAACTTGTTAAGCAGAGATGTTAAAGATATAAAAAGTGACTCAGGAAAGGGTCCAAGATGGTAGCTTAGGAAGACCCTGAGCCCACCTCCTCTCACAGACAACACTGAATCTACACCTACATATGGAGCAATTCCTCCTGAAGAAGACCTGAGGGCTTATTGAACTTCTTCTTTACATAGAAGGACCATATAAAAATGGGTAGGAAAAATGGAGAAACAGTGTCCATGGAACCCCACTCCTGAAGTTGTGACCCACAATAGAGATGGATATTACTGAGGGACCGGAGCCCTGAGACACAGCAAAAACCCAGCAGTTTAAAGGAAACCTAGACCATACAGAACATAAATCCATTTACTAAATTTAGAGCTTCTGCCAAACAAGTGGGGAACTGCTGGAGTCCTCTCTGGGGTTGGAGGTACCTGAGAACACCATTGTTTGAATCCCCCCAGGACTCCTCCTGGCCTGTGTCCACTCTAGCTCCAGCTTTCCTGCCAAGGCAGCCTTGATGTAGTGCTCCCTAGGACTGCCCCAGGCCTGTGCCTGTTCCACTGCCAACTGTCCCACCAAGGTGACCTCAATGTGGCCCTCCCCAAGACTACCCCTGGCCTGTGCCTGCTCCAGCTGCAGCTGTCCTGCCAAGGAAGCCTTGGTGTCTTGGTTCCCAGGGACTGCCTCAGTCCTGGATCCACTCCACCTTCAGTCACCCCACCAAGGCAACCTCAATGTGGCTCTTTCCAGGGACTGGCACTGGCATATGCCTGCTCCAGCTCCAGCTGCCTTGCCAAGGCAGCCGTGGCACCACACACCCTGGGATTATCCTTGACCTGCACCCACTCCAGCTCCAGCCATCCTGCCAAAGCTGCTGGGCACAAGCAGTCTACACAGATGATGCTCCCACACAAGGCCACTCCTTCAAGACTAGGAGAGGTAACTATATTGTTTAATTCATAGAAACAAACACCAAATGTCAAACAAAATGAGGCGACAGGAGTATGTTCTAAATGAAAAATCAAAATAAAACTCCAGAAAAAAACCCCTAACAAAATGAAGAAAAGTATTTACCTGTTAAAGTGTTCAAAGAAATGGTCATAAGGATGCTCGCTGAACTTGGAAGAAGAATGGAAGAACTCAGTGAGAACTTCACCAAAGACTTAGAAAATATAGAAAGAACCAATCAGAGCTGAAGATTACAATAACTGAAATGAAAAATACACTAGAGGGAATCAACAACAGATTAGATGATGCAGAAAAGCAGATAAGTGATGGAAGATGGAATAGTGAAAATCACCCAGTCAGAAGAGCAAAAAGAAGAAATAATTTTAAAAATTAAGGAGAGCTTAAGGGACCTCAGGGACAACATCAAGTATACTAATGCTTGCATTATAGGGGTCCCGGAAAGAGAAGAGAGAGATGAAGGGACAGAAAACATATTTAAAGAAATAATGGCTGAAAACTTCCTAATCTGGGGAAGGTAACAGACATCCAAGTATAGGAAGCACATAAAGTCCCAGATAAGATGAACCCAAAGACATCTACACCAAGACATATCATAATTAAAATGGCAAAAGGACGAAGACAGAATATTAAAAGAAGCAAGAGAAAAACAGAGTCACATGCAAGGGAACCCCCATAAGGCTATCAGCTGATTTTTCAGGAGAAACTTTGCAGGCCAGAAGGGAGTTACATGATATATTTAAAGTGATAAAGGGAACAAAACATAGTATTTTAAGTCTTATCCACAGAAATCAGACAAGAAAAAGAAATAAAAGGCATCCAAATAAAACTGTTACTACTTGCAGATGACATGATACTATATATAGAAAAACCCTAAAGAGGCCACCAAAAAAGTGTTAGAATTAATCAAGTAATTTAGCAAAGTTTCAGGATACAAAATTAATATGTAGAAATCTGTTGTATTTCTAGACACTAATTAAGAACTATGAGAAATTAAAATGAAGAAAACAATCCCATTTACAATTGCATCATAAAGAATAAAATACCCTGGAATAAATTTAACCAATGTGGTGAAAGACATGTACTCTGAAAACTAGAAGACATTGAAGAAAAAATTGAAGATGACACAAATAAATAGAAGGATATACTGTGCTCATAGAATGGAAGAATAATATTGTTAAAATGTCCATACTGCCCAAAGTGATGTACAGATTCAATGCAATCTCTATCAAAACACCAGTGGCATTTTAAACATAACTAGAACAAATAATCCTAAAATTTGTATGGAACCATGGAAGACCCCGAGTAACCAAAGCAATCTTGACAAAGAAGAACAAAGCTGGAGGTATCATATTTACAGACTTGAAACTATACCACAAATCTACAGTATTCAAAACAGTATGGTACTGGCACAAAAACAGATCAGTGAAACAGAACAGAGAGCCAAGAAATAAACTCATGCTTATATGGTCACTTAATTTACAAAAAAGGAGCAAGAATATGCAGTGGGGGAAAAACAGTCTCTTCAATAAATGGTGTTGAGAAAATAGACAGCTACATGCAAAAGAATGAAATGGGACCCTTTCTTACTTGGTCTAATAGGTAGTATGCTCTTTGACATTAATCTTAGCAGTGTTTTTTTAAAGATATGTCTTCTCAGGCAAGGGAAACCAAAGCAAAAATAAACAAATGGTACTATATAAAACAAATAAAAAAAACAACAAAACAAAACGAAACCCTTTTGTACAACGAAGGAGACCACCAATAAAGTAAAAAGGGAACCTCCTGAAGGGGAGAAGATATTTGTAAACCATATATCCAAGAAGAGATTTATATCTTAATTATATAAAGAACTCATACAACTCAATATTAAAAAAACCCCAACCTAATATAAAATGGGCAGAGCATCTGAATAGACATTTTTCCAAAGAAGATATACAGATGGCTGACAGGCACATGAAAAGGCATTCAACCTCAATAGTCATCAAGGACATGTAAACAAAAACCCACAAGACATCTCACACCTGTAAGAATGGCTATTATTCGAAAGAAAAGTAACAGCTGTTGGTGAAGATGTGGAGAAAAGGAATCCTCCTCCACTGCTGGTGGGAATCTAAATTGGTCCAGCCACTATGGAAAACAATATGGAGGTTCTTCAAAAAAATAAAATCAGAAATACCATATGATCCAGCAGTTTTATTTCTGGATATTTATCTGAAGAAAATGAAATCACTAATTTGAAAGATGTATGTACCTCTATGTTCACTGCAGCATTACTTACAATAGCCAAGATATGGAAGCAATCTAAGTGTCCATCAACAGATGATTGAATAAAAAAATATGGTATGTATGCACACACACACACACACACACACACACACACACACACACCCCAAAGACCCAACAAAAACCTCATAGAACTAGTGAGTTCAGCAAGATCACAGATAAAAGGAAACCATACAAAAATCAATTGTATTTCTAGAATCTCAAGGGACCCTAAATAGCCAAAACCATACCAAAAAAGAACAAATTTAGAGGGTTTACACTCCCTGATTTCAAAGCTTATTACAAAACTATAGTCAGAACAGTGTGGTACTAATTATTTGCAAGTGATATTTGTAAAAAAATAACAGAAGATCTTTTGTCAACAAATTGCCTGATAGTCTATCAGTTGGGGATTGGATTAATATTTACCCCCTTAAAGACTAAGACAAAGGCAGAGGATGAGGTAGGGGTGGCATAGATATGGATTTAATGAGAGACTATACTAAGGGACAGAGCAGAGGTACAAACAAAGTTCCCATAGGAACAAAGGAGGAAATCTTAAGTCTTCCTGGAGGCATACAAGAAGCCATTATAAACAAAGTGGTAATATTGGACTTGCTTTAAAGGATGAGTGGGAATATGACAGGTGGAAAAAGGACAAAAGTGAACAGTAGGGCGAGGAAACAGAATGAGCACATGGCATAGAGCTGTGGAAGACTACAGTTGGGCTGGGAAATGGTGGTGGTCAGAGCCCAGCTCTATATTAATAATGCCCATATTCCCATTGTCTAGGGCTGAAATCCATTAAATGTGCAAATTAACCTCTTCATAATCCACTTTAGATTCTGTGTTAGGTTCCTATTTCTGCTGTACAAATCACTACAAATTTAGCAGCTTAAAACAACACAAATTTATCTTACAGGTTTGGAGGTCAGAGGTTTTAAAATTCAAGGTGTCAACAGGGTGGGTTCCTTGTCAAGACATTAGGGTAGAATCCTTTTCTTCACCTTTTTTTTTTAAACAACTTTATTGTGTTATAATTGCTTTACAATGTTGTGCTATTTTCTACTGTATAACAAAGTGAATCAGCTATATGTGTACATATATACCCTTTCCCACCCCTCTAGGTAGTCACAAAACACCGAGCTGATCTCCCTGTGCTATGCAGCTGCTTCCCACTAGCCATCTATTTTACATTTGGTAGTGTATATATGTCAATGCTATTCTCTCCCTTCATCCCAGCTTACCCTTCCCCCTCCCTGTGTCCTGAAGTCCATTCTCTATGTCTGTGTCTTTATCCTGTCCTGCCCCTACGTTCATCAGAACCTTTTTTTTTTTTTTTTAGATTCCATATATATGGAATATTCCATATGGAATTACATGGAAAAATATTCCATATTTTTCTCTTTCTGACTTACTTCACTGTGTATGACAGACTCTAGGTCCATTCATCTCACTACATCTGACTCAGCTTCGTTTCTTTTTAAAGCTGAGTAATATCCATTGTATATATGTGCCACATCTTCTTTATCCATTCATCTGTTGATGGACACTTAGGTTGCTTCCATGTCCTGGCTATTGTAAATATTGCTGCAGTGAACATTGTGGTACATGACTCTGTTTTTGAAATATGATTTTCTCAGGGTATATACCCGGTAGTGGGATTGCTGGGTCATATAGTAGTTCTATTTTTAGTTTTTTAAGGAAGCTCCATACTGTTCTCTATAGTGGCTGTATCAATTTACATTCCCACCAACAGTGCAAGAGGGTTCCCTTATCTACACACTCTCTCCAGCATTTACTGTTTATAGATTTTTTGATGATGGCCATTCAGACTGGTGTGAGGTGTTACCTCATTACAGTTTTGATTTGCATTTCTCTAATGATTACTGATGTTGATCATCCTTTCATGTGTTTGTTGGCCATCTGTATATCTTCTTTGGAGAAATGTCTATTTAGGTCTTCTGCCCATTTTGGATTGGGTTGTTTGTTTTTTTGATATTGAGATGCATGAGCTGCTTGAATATTTGGAGATTAATCCTTTGTCAGTTGCTTCATTTGCAAATATTTCCTCCCATTCTGAGGTTTGTCTTTTCGTCTTGTTTATGGTTTCCTTTGCTGTGCAAAAGATTTTAAGTTTCATTAGGTCCCATTTGTTTATTTTAGGTTTTATTTCCCTTTCTCTAGGAGGTGGGTCAAAAAGGATCTTGCTGTGATTTATGTCATAGAGTGTTCTGCCTATGTTTTCCTCTAAGAGTTTTATAGTGTCTGGCCTTACATTTAGATCTTTAAACCATTTTGAGCTTATTTTTGTGCATGGTGTTAAGGAGTGTTCGAATTTCATTCTTTTCCATGTAGCTGTCCAGTTTTCCCAGCACCACTTATTGAAGAGACTGTCTTTTCTCCATTGTATATCCTTGCCTCCTTTGTCATAGACTAGGTGACCATAGGTGCATGGGTTTATCTCTGGGCTTTCTATCCTGTTCCATTGATCTAAATTTCTGTTTTTGTGCCAGTACCATATTGTCTTGATTACTGTAGCTTTGTAGTATAGTCTGATGTCAGGGAGTCTGATTCCTCCAACTCCATTTTTCTTTCTCAAGATTGCTTTTGCTATTAAGGGTCTTTTGTGTTTCCATTCAAATTGTGAAAATTTTTGTTCTAATTCTGTGAAAAATGCGATTGGTAGTTTGATAGGGATTGCATTGAATTTGTTGATTGCTTTGGGTAGTATAGTCATTTTCACAATGTTGAGTCTTCCAATCCAAGAACATGGTATATCTCTCCATTTGTTTGTATCATCTTTAATTTCTTTCATCAGTGTCTTATAGTTTTCTGCATACAGATCTTTTTTCTCATTAGGTAGGTTTATTCCTAGGCATTTTATTCTTTTTGTTGCAATGGTAACTGGGGTGTTTCCTTAATTTCTCTTTCAGATTTTTTGTTCTTAGTGTATAGAAATGCCAGAGACTTCTGTGCATTAATCTTGTATCCTGCTACTTTACCAAATTCATTGATTAGCTCTAGTAGTTTCCTGGTAGCATCATTAGGATTCTCTACGTATAGAGAATACGTATGTCATATACGTATGTCATCTACAAACAGTGACAGCTTTACTTCTTCTTTTCCGATTTGGATTCCTTTTATTTCCTTTTCTTCTGTGATTGCTGTCGCTAAAACTTCCAAAACTATGTTGAATAAGAGTGGTGAGAGTGGGCAACCTTGTCTTGTTCCTGATCTTAGTGGAAATGGTTTCAGTTTTTCACCATTCAGGATGACGTTGGCTGTGGGTTTGTCATACTTGGCCTTTATTATGTTGGGGAATGTCCCCTTATGCCTACTTTCTGGAGGGTTTTTAACAAAAATGGGTGTTGAAGTTTGTCAAAAACTTTTTCTGCATCTATTGAGATTATCATATTATTTTCATCCTTCAGTTTGTTAATATGGTGTATCTCATTGACTGGCTTGCATATATTGAAAAATCTTGCATTTCTGGGATAAATGCCACTTGATCATGATGTATGATCCTTTTAATATGCTATTGGATTCTGTTTGCTAGTATTTTGTTGAGATTTTTGCATCTATGTTCATCAGTGATATTAGCCTGTAGTTTTCTTTTTTTGTGACAACGTTGTCCGGTTTTGGTATCAGGGTGATGGTGATCTCATAGAATGAGTTTGGGAGTGTTCCTCCCTCTGCTATATTTTGGAAGAGTTTGAGAAGGATAGGTGTTAGCTCTTCTCTAAATGTTTGATAGAATTCACCTGTAAGCCATCTGGTCCTGGGCTTTTGTTTGTTGGAATATTTTTAATCACAGTTTCAATTTCAGTGCTTGTGATTGATCTGCTCATATTTTCTATTTCTTCCTGGTTCAGTCTTGGAAGTTTGTACTTTTCTAAGAATTTTTCCATTTCTTCCAGGTTGTCCATTTTATTGGCATATAGTTGCTTGTAGTAATCTCTCATGATCCTTTGTATTTCTGGAGTGTCAGTTGTTACTTCTCCTTTTTCATTTCTAATTCTATTGATTTGAGTCTTCTCCCTTTTTCTCTTGATGAGTCTGACTAATGGTTTATCAATTTTGTTTATCTTCTCAAAGAACAAGCTTTTAGTTTTACTGTTCTTTGCTTTTCTTTCCTTCATTTCTTTTTCATTTATTTGTGATCTGGTCTTTATGATTTCTTTCCTTCTGCTAATTTTGGGTTTTATTTTTTGTTGTTCTTCTTCTTTCTCTAATTGCTTTAGGTGTAATGTTATGTTGTTTATTTGAGATATTTCTTGTTTCTTGAGGTAGGATTGTATTGCTATAAAGTTCCCTCTTAGAACTGCTTTTGCTGCATCCCATAGGTTATGGGTCACCGTGTTTTCATTGTCATTTGTGTCTAGGTATTTTTTGAGTTCCTCTTTGATTTCTTCAGTGAACTCTTAGTTATTTAGTAGCATATTGTTTAGCCTCCACGTGTTTGTATTTTTTATAGTTTTCTTCCTGTCATTGATATCTAGTCACATAACATTGTGTTGGAAAAGATACTTGATACGATTTAAATTTTCATAAATTTACCAAGCCTTTATTTGTGACCCAGGATATGATCTATCCTGGAGAATGTTCCATGAGCACTTGAGAAGAAGATGTATTGTGTTGTTTTTGGATGGAATGTCCTATAAATATCTATTAAGTCCATCAAGTCTAATGTTTCACTTAAAGCTTGTGTTTCCTTATTTATTTTCATTTTGGATCATCTGTCCATTGGTGAAAGCGGGGTGTTAAAGTCCCCTACTATGATTGTGTTACTGTCGACTTCCCCTTTTATGGCTGTTATAATTTGCCTTATGTATTGAGGTGCTCCTATGTTGGGTGCATAAATATTTACAATTGTTATATCTTCTTCTTGGATTGATCCCTTAATCATTATGTGGAATCCTTCTTTGTCTCTTGTAATAGTCTTTATTTTAAAGTCTATTTTGTCTGATATGCAAATTGCTATTCCAGCTTTTTTTTGATTTCCATTTGCATGGAATATTTTTTTCCATCCCCTCACTTTCAGTCTGTATGTGTCCCTAGGTCTGAAGTGGGTCTCTTGTAGACAACATATATATGTGTCTTGTTTTTGGATCCATTTAGCCAGTCTGTGTCTTTTGGTTGGAACATTTAATCTATTTACATTTAAGGTAATTATCAGTATGTATGTCACCAGTTTCTTAATTGTTTGGGGTTTGTTTTGGTAGGTCTTTTCCTTCTCTTGTGTTACTGCCTAGAGAAGTTCCTTTAGCATTTGTTGTAAAGCTGGTTTGGTGGTGCTGAACTCTCTCAGCTTTTGCTTGTTTGTAAAGATTTTAATTTCTCTGTCAAATCTGAATGAGATCCTTGCTGGGTAGGGTAATCTTGGTTATGGTTTTTTCCTTTTTATTACTTTAAATATGTCCTACCACTCCCTTCTGGCTTGCAGAGTTTTTGCTGAAAGATCTGCTGTTAACCTTATGGGGATTCCCTTGTATGTTATTTGTTGCTTTTCCCTTGCTGCTTTTAATATTTTTTCTGTGTATTCAGTTTCTGATAGTTTGATTAATATGTGTCTTGTTGTGTTTCTCCTTCAATTTATCCTGTATGCAGTGTATCTTGTCCCTCTGTTGGGCAGGACCGTGTCCAGTGGTGTGTTTTGGGGTGTCTGTGAACTTAGTATGACTTTAAGCAGCCTCTCTGCTAATGGGTGGGATTGTGTTCCTGTCTTTTTTTTAAAATTTTTATGTATGTATGTATATATGTATGTATATATTTATTTATTTATGACTGCATTGGGTCTTTGTTGCTGCATGTGGGCTTTTCTCTAGTTGTGCTGAGCAGGGGCTAGTCTTCATTGCGGTGCGTGGGCTTCTCATTGTGGTGGCTTCTGATGTTGTGGAGCATGGGGTCTAGGCACATGGGCTTCAGTAGTTGTGGCATGTGGGCTCATTAGTTGTGGCTCATGGGCTCTAGAACGCAGGCTCAGTAATTGTGGTGCACACGTTTAGTTGCTCTGTGGCATGTGGGATCTTCCCGGACCAGGGCTAGAACCTGTTGCCCCTGCATTGGCGGACGGATTCTTAACCACTGCACCACCAGGGAAGCCCTATGTTCTTGTCTTGCTAGTTGTTTGGCATGGGGCATCCAGCACTGGAGCTTGCTTGTCATTGGGTGGAGCTGGGTCTTAGTGTTGAGATAGAGATCTCTGGGAGAGATCTCGCTGATTGATATTACATGGGCCTGGGAGGTCTTTGGTGGTCTACTGTTCTTGAGTCAGCTCTCCCACCAGGTCTGACACCCACCTGGAGCACTAAGACCCTGTCATCCACATGTTTCAAAGAAACGGAAGAAAAAATGGAAACAAACAAACAAACAAAAAACCCTGAACAGATAAAACCCCAAACCAAATGGTAAAAGCAAAACAATACAGACAAAATCACACAAAGAAACATACACACACACACTCATAAACAGTAAAGAAACAAACAACAGCAACAGAAAAGAAAACCAACTCTCAGAACCCTAGGACAAATGGTAAAAGCAAACCTATTTGGGGATTCCCTGGTGGCGCAGTGGTTGAGAGTCTGCCTGCCGATGCAAGGGACACGGGTTCGTGCCCTGGTCTGGGAAGATCCCACATGCCGCGGAGTGGCTGGGCCCATGAGCCATGGCCGCTGAGCCTGCGCATCCAGAGCCTTTGCTCCACAACGGGAGAGGCCACAACAGTGAGAGGCCCGCGTACCACACAAAAAAATAAATAAATAAAAAGCAAACCTATTCAGACAAAATCACACAAAGAAACATACACACTCACAAAAAGAGAAAAAAGGAAAAAAAAATTTTTAAAAATAAAGAAAAATTAAAAAAAAGAGAGCAACCAAAACAATAAACAAATCCACCAATGATAACAAGCACTAAAAACTATACTAAGATAGACATAAAAACCAGAAACTGATCAGACGCACAAAACAAACCCTACAGTTGCTCGCAAAGTCCACCACCTCAATTTTTGGAACGTTCATTGTCTATTCAGTTTTCCACAGATGCACGTTTCAAGTTGATTGTGGGGATTTAATCTGCTGCTCCTGAGGCTGCATGGAGAAATTTCCCTTTGTATTCTTTGTTTGCACAGCTCCTGGTGTTCAGCTTTTATTTTGGCCCTGCCTCTGCGTGCAAGCCGCCCTCGGGCATCTGTTCCCCACCCAGACAAGAGGGGGTTAAAGCAGTGGCTGATTAGGGCTCTCTTGCTCACTCAGGCTGGGAGAGGGAGAGGTATGATAGTTATAATTAGAATGTGGGTTCAGCCTGTGGTGGCAGCGGCTGGCGTGACATTGCAACAGCCTGAGGTGCTCTCTGTGTTCTCCCGGGGTGGTTGTCCCTGGATCCCTGGACCTTGGCAGTGGTGTGCTGCACAGGCTCCCGGAGAGGTGTGGGTAGTGACCTGTGCTTGCACAAAGGATTTTTGGTGGCAGCGGTGGCAGTGTTAGCATTTCACGCCTATCTCTGTGGTCTGAGCTGATAGCTGTGGCTCGTGTCCATCTCTGGAGCTTGTTTAGGTGGTGCTCTGAATCCCCTCTCCTTGCGCACCCTGAAAGAATGGTCTCTTGCCTCTTTGGCAGGTCCAGACATTTTCCTGGACTCCCTCCCAGCTAGCTGTGGTGCACTAACCCCCTTCAGGCTGTGTTCACACAGCCAACCTCAGTCCTCTCCCTGGCATCTGACCGAGGCCCGAGCCTCAGCTCCCAGCCCCTGCCCATGCTGGTGGGTGAGCAGACAAGCCTCTCAGGCTGGTGAGTGCTGGTCGGCACCGATCCTCTGTGCGGGAATCTCTCCACTTTGCCCTCTGGACTCCTGTTGCTGTGCTCTCATCCATGGCTCAAAAGCTTCCCCCCTGCCAACCCCTCATCTCCGCCTGTGAAGGGACTTCCTAGTGTGTGGAAACATTTCCTCCTTCACAGCCCCCTCCCACTGGTGCAGGTCCCGTCCCTATTCTTTTGTCTCTGTTTATTCTTTTTTCTTTTGCCCTACCCAGGTACGTGGGGAGTTTCTTGCCTTTTGGGAGGTCTGAGGTCTTCTGCCAGCATTCAGTAGGTGTTCTGTAGGAGTTGTTCCACGTGTAGATGTATTTCTGATGTATCTGTGGGGAGGAAGGTGAACTCCACATCTTACTCCTCCACCGTCTTGAAGATCTCCTCCTTTTCTCTGCCTTTTCCAGCTTATAGAAGCTGCAGTTATAGAAGAAAACAATTCAAGGTGGGAATGAAGCCTGCTCCTGCATCTCTAGGAGACTTCTCTCCTGATGCTGAGCTGTGTACTGATGTCCTTCCGGCCAGAGGCTTTCCTGTACTAAGAAAGCAAAAATATGACCATCTCAGGATGGAAGGAGCTAGAAACAGCTGCACAGATGTGCCCAAGTCACCCTGCCTTCTTAGAGATCTTAGTTTCTAACAACTTTCACTTTTAGTTATGTATTTTTCGTATAATCAATTACGTCTTTTGGGCTGAAGATGAACAATACATCATACAACCAGGGAAAGAGATCAGTTTCGTTTTGAAAATTCAGTATCCTATTAAATCTTTTAAATTGTCTTATAAAATATTTCAAGCTTGGATTTTCTGTAATTTAGCTTATAATAACCACTGAGGGAGATCTTACAATGGTTGATTAGGCTTTAAAAGCTTTTCCTGATTATCTTCAGAAAGACCTAATTATCTTCCTGCTTCTGGGGGAGAGGGTCTATTGGGGAATGCTCCACAAATGAAGTGTGAAGGGGGAAGGGTTGCCTCTGTTCTTGTGTTAACTTGTAGTAAGTGAATAGCTAATACAACTTTGTTTCTTCATTCATTCAGTGTATTTACAGAGGCCTTTGCATGTGCTAGGGTCTATGCTGGCAGTAAGCATAGATATGAATTAGACACAGATTGGCTTTCAGGGGGCTTCCAGTCTAGTATGATAGATAGGTATGCAAATATCATATAAACTAAGTGCAAGAAAATGTCATGGATTTTTCTGAAGCATCTATATAGTATACAATGAGGATAAAATGGGAATGGACCCATGATTTTATTATCAGAAAATGGGGGAGCATCACTTGATATCCTTGTAAGTTCTTACCCAGAGTAGCAGACATATGAATGAAACGGCGTTCTGAAGGAGGCCTGCCAGTATCCATATACTGGTTCAAGACTCCCGTAAATATTTCTGGAGTATCCACCTTAAGTCAAGAACTCTTTGATGATTAAGAATTTATTGACTAAATGGTCAAATAAAAGGGAGATTAATTACAGAAGAATCAAAGAAGGAGAATATTCTTCTTGCCAAAAGAATAGAGAAAAGGGAAATAAAGAGGTAGTGAAAATTCAAGGGAGTCTACCTTAATATTAAATATTTACCTAGTAGGTGTTGAAAGTTTTTCCATACTCTAATCAGGCTTATGAAATTTGAAACAGCCCCATAAATGTAAAAATATGAGATTTCTTTTGTGGCTTTCCTTGCAGTGGTAAAAACAGAATATGTGACTTAAAAAATAATCTTGGCTTTATAAATCTATGGGGAATAGCTTAAACTCTCAAGTGTTCTTATATTTCTTGAGAAAGAAAAGATATTATTTTCTATAACAGTCATTTTAAACCAAAGCAGCAGTAGATGATTTAATATGGGGGAAAAAAACCCCTAATAACTTAGTAGAAATACAGGCAAAGAATAAGAATAGGCAGTTCATAGAGAAAGAAATATGAATGGGTTATACAGATATAAAAGATATTCAGCATTACAGTTAAAGATATGCAAAGAAAAGCAAGGAGATACCTACCTGATTGCCAACATTTAGACATTTGATAATATCTGGTGTTGAAGAGTGAAGAAGCTGTTAACCTCGAACATTGTAGATGAGAGAAATATGGGTGCAACCATTTTGGAGAGCAATTGGATGCTAATAGAATTGAAGATGGACACATATCCTGTGACCTAGTAACTCCACATCCAGAAATTTATCCTAAGATAAGTGGTCAAAGAAGTTATGAACGAAAATGTTTCTGTAGCCTTGTTTCTAATAGCAATACCAAAATGTAACTATCAATTGGAGATCAGTTAAGTAAATTATGGCTGATTCATACCATGGAACATTACACCACTATTAAAGAGTAAGATATAAATACATTTGTGCTAACATAGAAATATCTCTATCATTACAAAGCAAGATGCAGAGCCGTGTGTTTGTTGCCTGTAAATGGAAGATATTTTAATGGGTACCCAAGAAGCTTCTAATAGTGGTTCTACAGGGAGTGGAATTGGGTGGATTTGGAGTAGGAAGGAGATTTACTTTTTATTGTATACATTGGATTCTGTTTCACTTGTTTCCCTATGTATATGTTTCTTTTTTCAATTAAAAAGAAAAAAAAACTAGTTTAAATAGTAGACAGAAGAGCTCAGTGATGGAATGGTAGTGTCAGAAGACTATTTGTAGTCCATGAAATACAGAAAAATTCATCTACTTAGTCATTCTGAGCTCTAACAGTACTTCTAATTCTTTTTCTGCAGCCTCTAGTGAACCTCCAGATAGCGTTCACCAGTGCTTCCTTGACTCTCTCTTGGTTTCCACACATTAGATAAAACAGCCACGTCCATCAACTAATGAAGGATAAATAAAATGTAGTATACCATACAATGGCATATTATTTGGCAGGTAAAAAGAAATGAAATATTGATACATGCTACAACATGTAGTGTGAATGGCTGAACCTGGAAAGTATTAATGGTGAATGAAAGAAGCCAGTCACAGGGGGCCACATACTTCATGATTCCATTGATGTGAAATATCCAGAATAGGTAAATCTATAGAGACAGAAAGTAGCTTAGTGGTTGCCTAGGGCTGAGGGGAAGGGTTTCAGGAGTGACTGTTAAAGGATGTGGAGTGAGGTTAGGGTTATTCACACAGCTCTGTGAATAAACAAAAGGCTGTTGAATTGTATACTTTAAATGGGTGAATTGTATGGTACGTGAATTACATTTCAATAAAGCTGATAAAAAAAGGAAAGGTGAGGAGAACTTACAGAGAACTGAAAATGATTCTGGAATGACTATGTGATACCTGTCTCTCTAATGTGATTATCACTGTAGTTCTCTTTTTGTTCTTCCTTCCTGGCTTCCTTTTTCATTCATTCATTCATTTACAAATATTTATTGAACACCCATTCTGTATCAGGCATTATGTGAAATGTTGCTTATATAGTTGTAAAGAATACACATGTAGGCTTTGCTCACATGGAGCATCCAGTCTATTGGGGAAAAGAGATATTAAATAAATATTCACACAGATACATGTCTGACTACATACTGTGCTCTGAAATCTGAGGGAAAAGGCTAGGATGCTGTAGGAGATGCAGGGGAGATATGATCCAGATTTGTGAGTTGTTGAGGGCTCCCTACAAAGTGACATTGAAACTGAACTCTGAAGGATAAGTAGGAATTAGCTGGGTGAAGATTGTGTTGAAAAACATTCTAGGCAGTTGGATCTGCCTGTGTCAGTGCTCTGAGGTGTGAACTGATTTGGTGCTCTTAAGGAAGGGCAAGTGGGTCAGAGCATGGTGAGCAAGGGAGGTGTTGTGTATTTCATATTTGATAAGCAGAGAAAGGAAAGATTCCTCAGGCATTTTGGCCATATCATATTAAGTTTATGAAAGAAATAAGAACCACTTAGAGTTTTAAAGTGGAATTCCGGCATGATATTTACAATTAAAGATATTGTTTTGATTGGTGAGCTGAGAATGATTCGAAGGGCAGCGTCAGTGGAAGTGCAAACACCAGTTTGGTAGTAATTGCAGTGTCCAGATGAGATATCATGAAGGTTGATGTTAGAGGTGGCTAAAAGCAGATGGATTTAAGATATGGTTCAAAGACTAAGACTTGATGGATTAGACATAAGTGATGTTGTAGGTATCCAGGATGACTCCCAGATTTTTGGTTTGAAAAGCCAGTATCATTAACTGAGTTGGGGAAGAAAGAAGTAAGAGCAGATTTGGAATGCTACAAATGGTATTCTCAATGCCTGTAGGTGGATCACTGTAAATATTATTCAGTGGGCAGAGTTGCTTCCTTCTTGGATTAAAAAAGAATAAAGACAGATCCTCTTGGCACTTCATGGATAATACAGATAAACCCTGCACTAATTGCAGACATTCAGGATGATTCTGTTGAACCGTGTCACATACTGTACTGTGTGGGCTAAATTAATTACATTTACTTTTATCTGTTTTTATGTCTCTTTTCTTTGTTGGGCTGAGCTCCTTGAGGACTGCATCTGCTGCTTATTCATCTTTTGAGGTCCTAATGCATAGTGCGGATTTTGGTAATGAGCATGACATACTGAATAAATGAATGGAGAGGGTACATAGCAAAGTGTTCAAACTAATGTGTTGACCTGGAAAAAGAAGAGGGAGAGAGGACAGTTTATGGGCAATGACTCAAAGATGCAGGGAGAGGATGGGCTTAAAAGCACAGGTTGAAAAAATGGTGCTGTACAAAGGAAGGGATAACCCCCCCCTTTTTTTTTTGAGACACTAGTAAGGAAGAGTGAAGTCTCCTTCTGGCACAAAGATGAAGCAAAGACATAGATGTCATTAGAGTTGAGTAAAGGCTAAGTAAAGTGAAGCCTAATGGGTTGGATATAGACGTTGTTCAAGAAGATAACAGGACTTTGAGATGGAGAAGACAATTGGAAGAGTACAAGTTATCAATGAATGGAATGGTCAGTAGGCTTCCCAAGGTCCATAGGATAAAAAGCCCCTTATGACAAAGACACTGCCCACCTTTCAGCTCCATGTTTCGCTGATTCCACTTTCCTAAATATTTTTCATGTTCTCCTCTGCTTCATGTCCTTTCATATGCTCTTCCCTCTTCCTTCTTCATCTACTCTTTTTAGAGAATTCTTGTTCATCCTTCAGGACCTACCTCATGTCTCATATCCATTTGGAAGCATAGTTAAATGCCCCTTCTGTGAGATCCCACACATCCTGAATTTATCTCTGTCATAGGACTTATCAAATTCTATTGCATTGTCTGTGTACACCCGTTTTATTTGGCACACTATGAGTTCTTTGAAGCCGTGACCTCTGCTTTGCTCATCTCTTTGCTTCCAGCACCTAATTTTTACAATGTCTCCAGGAGGTGCTGAAGTATGCTCAGTGAATGAACTGTAGAAATCTTCTCTTTTGAACAGGAAATATGCATGGCACATTTTCAGACATAGCCACGATGAGGACTGATTCTGTGCATTGGGCATCTCCTTAAACTATCACTTGGGAACAAGACTCAGTGCTCTATAGCCTTATGACAAAGGAATCTGGATAGTTCAGAAGAAGGAATGGTTAGCAAAGAGCAACTGACTTTCATATAAAAGAACCAAAAGCTGCATATAGTTTGGCCTGATTAGATAATTTCAAAAGAAACAACACACAGAAAAATATACAACCAGGGGCTTCCCTGGTGGCACAGTGCTTGAGAGTCCGCCTGCTGATGCAGGGGACGCGGGTTCGTGCCCCGGTCCGGGAAGATCCCACATGCCGCGGAGTGGCTGGGCCCGTGAGGCATGGCCGCTGAGCCTGCGCATCCGGAGGCTGTGCTCCG
Organism: Orcinus orca; assembly: GCF_937001465.1. Lineage (NCBI taxonomy): Eukaryota > Metazoa > Chordata > Mammalia > Artiodactyla > Delphinidae > Orcinus > Orcinus orca. The sequence continues at coordinate 103,236,873 of NC_064560.1, forward strand.
CAACGGGAAAGGCCACAACAGTGAGAGGCCTGTGTACCGCAAAAAAAGAAAACCAACACAACCAGGCTTTTCCCACATGGAGACACCAGAAAAAAAAATTCATCTTCAGAATTTCATGCACTCTTAAGGTTGTATGTGACTTTGAAGGACAAAGTAGCATGATTTTGAACTATTCTCTGCTACATAGAAACAGCTTTGTTGCACATAAATACACTAATGGGATTTTACCAGTGTCTTTAAAAAACTGATGAGTGTACTAAAAAATCATTTGTGGCTGTAAAGAACTTGGTAATGCCTAACTGTTAGAAGCAGCATGAATAGTAGAGAGGGATCCCAGCTCTGCCTCTAACTAGATTTGTGACCTTAGGCACGACTCTGAGCCTCAGTTTCACCATCTATATGTAAAAAAGAGTTGGAGTAGGCATTCTTTAAGAGACCGCATCCTGCCGAAATATTCAGAAACTGTATCCATTGGCTCTTTGGAGTGTGTGTGTGTGTGTGTGTGTGTGTGTGTGTGTGTGTGTGTGTGTGTGAGCATGTTTCTGTAATGGAAAACAGTGGTCTCTGTAAGGCTCAAAGGGTTAAGGTTCTGTAAAAACAAAAGAGAGTCATAACTTATTGATTCAAAATCCAGTTATTCAAATTCCTAATAATGTGGTCATGAGGCAGTCCTCACTGGAATATCTAATTATTTGAGTTTCTAAACATGAAGAGGAATAAAACTGAAGAGAGGGCTCTGGAATCAGCCAGATATGGTTTGAATCTTGGTTCTGCCACTGACTTTGCCATTTTGGGAAAACTATCTAACCTCTTTAAATCTAATTCCTCATCTGTAAATGTGGTCAGTAACGGTCTCTGCCTCTGTAAGGACTTGAAAGGATTAACTGTAATATAATATTTTAAAATACTTAGCACAGTGTTTGCCCTATTGTAAGTGCTAAATACTAATATTAATACTTGTATTTCAATTTGGTCTTGTATATGTAAAATATGGTTTTAACTGATCTGTCTTACCAGAACTCGGGCCAGGAGGGAGTCTTTTGAGGGCATATGAGGAAAGAGCAGCTGGGAGTGACCACAGATCTTCAGACTAAGAGTAATTCAAGATTTTCATTTTTACAGATGAGGAAATAATATCTCAGGGCAGTTTTGACATACCCAATGTCATACAGATAAAGTCACACAAAAATGCAATATAAAGAAAACCATAGGAAGATGTTGTATGAGGCCACTAACATTACATATAATGACATCACAATCTATAATAAGCTTTCTGTATGGTTGAATTATACACCTGAGTAACAGTAGGTGTGAGCTTTGGACCTAGGTTGATTTCTCTACATGCCCAGTTTGGGAATCTTCAGCTTAAGTTTCTAGATTGTGTTGTTTTTTTAAGAAATAGGATCCCAAAAGATCCTACCCACTTCATTCTTTAAGGCTGTTGCTACATGAGATAAAATATTCTCAACCAAGATGGGCAACAGAATTCCCTGGGAAAATTTAAAAAATTTCCTGATAACTTGGCCTCACTACCAGAACTTCTGATGTTTAGATCTGGAGAGGGGAATGTCTCAGAATTTTTTATCTCACTTTTTCTTAAGAATTTCCAAATAATAATTTTAATATATACAGTTGGTTCTTGGTATCCACAAGTTTCACATCTGCAGATTCAACCTACCAAAGATGAAGGATATTTGAAAAAAAAAAATTTCCAGAAAATTCCAAAAAGTAAAACTTGAATTTGCCTTGTGGTGGCAGCTATTTACATAACATTTACATTGTATTTACAACAATTTACATAACATTTACATTGTGTTAGGTATTATAAGTAATCTGGAGGTGACTTAAAGTATGAGAGGGAGGACCTTCAAGAAGGCTGAAGAGTAAGACGTGGAGATCACCTTCCTCCCCACAAATACATTAGAAAGACATCTACATGTAGAACACTCCTACAGAACACCTACTGATCACTGGCAGAAGACCTCAGACCTCCTAAAAGGCAAGAAACTACCCACATACGTGGGTAGGGCAAAAGAAAAAAAAAACACGGACAAAAGAATAGGGACGGGGCCTGCAGCAGTGGGAGGGAGCTGTGAAGGAGGAAAGATTTCCACACACTGGGAAGCCCCTTCGCGGGCGGAGCCTGCGAGTGGCGGAGGGCGGAAGCTTCGGAGCCATGGAGGAGAGCGCAGCAACAGGGGTGCGGAGGGCAAAGCAGAGAGATTGCCGCACAGGGGATTGGTGCTGATTAGCACTCACCAGCCCGAGAGGCTTGTCTGCTCACCCGCCGGCGCGGGCGGGGCTGGGAGCTGAGGCTCCGGCTTCCATCGGATCGCAGGGAGAGGACTGGGGTTGGCTGCGTGAACACAGCCTGAAGGGGTTAGTGCACCACAGCTAGCCGTGAGGGAGTCCGGGAAAAGTCTGGAGCTGCCAAAGAGGCAAGAGACTTTTTCTTCCCTCTTTGTTTCCTGGTGCGCGAGGAGAGGGGATTAAGAGCGCCGCTTAAAGGAGCTCCAGAGACGAGCATGAGACACTAAGGCTGCTGCTGCCGCACCAAGAAGCCTGTGTGCGAGCACAGGTCACTATCCACACCCCTTCTGGGGAGCCTGTGCAGCCTGCCACTGCCAGGGTCCCGGGATCCAGGGACAACTTCCTCGGGAGAACGCACGGCGCGCCTCAGGCTGGTGCAACGTCACGCCGGCCTCTACCACGGCAGGCTCGCCCCGAACTCCGTGCCCCTCCCTCTCCCCTCATGAGTGAGCCAGAGCTCCCGAAGCAGCGGCTTCTTTAACCCCGTCTTGTCTGAGTGAAGAACAGACGCCCTCAGGTGACCTACACGCACAGATGGGTCCAAATCCAAAGCTGAACCCCAGGAGCTGTGTGAACAAAGAAGAGAAAGAGAAGTCTCTCTCGGCAGCCTCAGGAGCAGCGGATTAAAACTCCACAATCACCTTGATGTACCCTGCATCTCTGGAATACCTGAGTAGACAACGAATCATCCCAAATTGAGGAGGTGGACTTTGGGAGCAACAATATATATATATTTTTTTCTTGTTCTTTTTTTGTGAGTGTGTATGTGTATGCTTCTGTGTGTGATTTCGTCTGTATAGCTTTGCTTTTACCATTTGTCCTAGGGTTCTGTCTGTCTTTTTTTTTTTTTTAAGGATAGTTTTTAGCACTTGTTATCATTGGTGGATTTGTTTTTTTGGTTTGGCTGCTCTCTTCTTTCTTTTTTTTTAATTACTTAAAAAAATTTTTTTAATAATTTTTTTATTTTAATAACTTCCTTCCTTCCTTCCTTCCTTCCTTCCTTCCTTTCTTCCTTTCTTTCTCTCTCTCTCCCTTTTATTCTGAGCCATGTGGATGACAGGCTATTGGTGCTGCAGTCAGGCGTCAGGGCTGTGCCTCTCAGGTAGCAGACCCAAGTTCAGGACTTGGTCCACAAGAGACCTCCCAGTCAAATAATATCAAATGGCAAAAACCTCCCAGAGATCTCCATCTCAATGCCAAGACCCAGCTCCACTCAACGACCAGCAAGCTCCGGTGCTGGACACCCTATGCCAAACAACTAGCAAGACAGGAACACAACCCCAACCATTAGCAGAGAGGCTACCTCAAATCATAATAAGGTCACAGACACCCCAAAACACACCACCAGAAGTGGACCTGCCCACCAGAAAGACAAGATCCAGCCTCATCCACCAGAACACAGACACTAGTCCCCTGTACCAGGAAGCCTACAAAACTCACTGAACAAACCTTAGCCACTGTGGGCAGACACAAAAATCAAGGGGAACTACGAACCTGCAGCCTGTGAAAAGGAGACCCCAAACACCGTAAGTTAAGCAAAATGAGAAGACAGAGAAACACACAGCAGATGAAGGAGCAATGTAAAAACCCACCAGACCTAACAAATGAAGAGGAAATAAGCAGTCTACCTGAAAAAGCATTCAGAAAAAAGAAAGTAAAGATGATCCAAAATCTTGGAAATAAAATGGAGAAAATACAAGAAAAGTTTAACAAGGACCTACAAGAACTAAAGAGCAAACAAACAATGATGAACACACAGTAAATGAAATTAAAAATTCTCTAGAAGGGATTAATAGCAGAATAACTAAGGCAGAAGAACGGATAACTGACCTGGAATATAAAATAGTGGAAATAACTACCACAGAGCAGAATAAAGAAAAAAAAATGAAAAGAATTGAGGACAGTCTCAGAGACCTCTGGGGCAACATTAAATGCACCAACATTCGGATTATAGGGGTCCCAGAAGAAGAAGAGTAAAAGAAAGGGACTGAGAAAATATTTGAAGAGATTATAGTTGAAAACTTCCCTAATATGAGAAAGGAAATAGTTAATCAAATCCAGGAAGCACAAAGAATCCCATACAGGATAAATCCATGGAGAAACATGCCAAGACACACATTAATCAAACTTTCAAAAATTAAATACAAAGAAAAAATATTAAAAGCAGCAAGGGAAAAACAACAAATAACATAAAAGGGAATCCCCATAAGGTTAACAGCTGATCTTTCAGCAGAAACTTTCCAAGCCAGAAGGGAGTGGCAGGACATATTTAAAGTGATGAAAGGGAAAAAGCCACAACCAAGATTACTCTACCCAGCAAGGATCTCATTCAGATTTGATGGAGAAATTAAAACCTTTACAGACAAGCAAAAGCTAAGAGAATTCAGCACCACCAAACCAGCTTTACAACAAATGTTAAAAGAACTTTTCGGGCTTCCCTGGTGGCGCAGTGGTTGAGAGTCTGCCTGCCGATGCAGGGGACATGGGTTTGTGCCCCAGTCCAGGAAGATCCCAAATGCCATGGAGCAGCTAGGCCTGTGAGCCATGGCCGCTGGGTCTGTGTGTCCAGAGCCTGTGCTCTGCAACAGGAGAGGCCACAACAGTGAGAGGCCCACATATCGCAAAAAAAAAAAAAAAAAAAGAACTTCTCTAGGTAGGAAACACCAAGAAGGAAAAGACCTACCAAAATAAACCCAAAACAATTAATAAAATGGTAATAAGAGCATACATATCAATAATTACCTTAAATGTAAATGAATTAAATGCCCCAACCAAAAGACATAGACTGGCTGAATGGATACAAAAACAAGACCCATATATATGCTGTCGACAAGAGACCCATGTCAGACCTAGGGACACATACAGACTGAAAGTGAGGGGATGGAAAAAGATATTCCATGCAAATGGAAATCAAAAGGAAGCTGGAATAGCAATTCTCATATCAGACAAAATAGACTTTAAAACAAAGACTATTACAAGAGACAAAGAAGGACACTACATAATGATCAAGGGATCAATCCAAGAAGAAGATATAACAATTGTAAATATTTAGGCATCCAATATAGGATCACCTCAATACATAAGGCAAATTATAACAGCCATAAAAGGGGAAGTCGACAGTAACACAATCATAGTAGGGGACTTTAACACCCCACTTTCACCAATGGACAGATGATCCAAAATGAAAATAAATAAGGAAACACAAGCTTTAAATGGTACATTAAACAAGATGGACTTAATTGATATTTATAGGACATTCCATCCAAAAACAACAGAATACACATTCTTTTCAACTGCTCATGGAACATTCTCCAGGATAGATCATATCTTGGGTCACAAATCAAGCCTTAGTAAATTGAAGAAAATTGAAATCAGATCAAGTTTCTTTTCCAACCACAACGCTATAAGATTAGATATCAATTATAGGAAAAAAAACTGTAAAGAATACAAACACATAGAGGCTAAACAATATGCTACTAAATTACCAAGAGATCACTGAAGAAATCCAAGAGGAAATCAAAAAATACCTAGAAGAAATGAAAATATGATGACATATAAAGTATGGGATGCAGCAAAAGCAGTTCTAAGAGACAAGTTTATAGCAATACAATCCTACCTCAAAAAACAAGAAACATCTCAAATAAACAACCTAACCTTACACCTAAAGCAATTAGAAAAAAAACAAAAAGCCTCCAAAGTTAGCAGAAGGAAAGAAATTATAAAGATCAGATCAGAAATAAGTGAAAAGGTAATGAAGGAAACAATAGCAAAGATTAATAAAACTAAAAGCTGTTTCTTTGAGAAGATAAACAAAATTAGCCGGACTCATCAAGAGAAACAGGGAGAAGACTCAAATCAACAGAATTAGAAATGAAAAAGGAGAAGTAACAACTGACACTCCAGAAATACAAAGGATCATGAGAGATTACTACAAGCAACTTTATGCCAATAAAATGGACAACCTGGGAGAAATGGACAAATCCTTAGAAAAGTACAAACTTCCAAGACTGAACCCGGACGAAATAGAAAATATGAGCAGATCAATCACAAGCACTGAAATTGAAACTGTGATTAAAAATCTTCCAACAAACAAAAGCCCAGGACCAGACAGCTTACAGGTGAATTCTATCAAACATTTAGAGAAGAGCTAACACCTATCCTTCTCAAACTCTTCCAAAGTATAGCAGAGGGAGGAACACTCCCAAACTCATTCTACAAGGCCACAATCATCCTCATGCCAAAACTAGACAAAGATGTCACAAAGAAAGAAAACTACAGGCCAATATCACTGATGAACATAGATGCAAAAATCCTCAACAAAATACTAGCAAACAGAATGCAACAGCACATTAAAAGGATCATATACCATGATCAAGTGGGGTTTATCCCAGGAATGGAAGGATTCTTCAATATATGCAAATCAATGTGATACAATATATTAACAAATTGAAGGAGAAAATCCATATGATCATCTCAATAGATGCAGAAAAAGCATTTGACAAAATTCAATTCCCATTTATGATAAAAACCCTCCAGAAAGTAGGCATAGAGGGAAATTACCTCAACATCCTAAAGGCCATATATGACAAACCCACAGCCAGCATCATCCTTAATGGTGAAAAACTGAAAGCATTTCTACTAAGATCAGGAACAAGACAAGGTTGCCCACTCTCACCAATATTATTCAACATAGTTTTGGAAGTTTTAGCCACAGCAATAAGAGAATAAAAAGAAATAAAGGAATCCAAATCAGAAAAGAAGTGAAGCTGTCACTGTTTGCAGATAACATGATACTATACATAGAGAATCTTAAAGATGCTACCAGAAAACTAATCAATGAATTTGGTAAAGTTGCAGGATACAAAATTAATGCACAGAAATCTCTTGCATTCCTATACACTAATGATGAAAAATCTGAAAGTGAAATTAAGAAAACACTCCCATTTACCATTGCAACAAAAAGAATAAAATATCTAGGAATAAACCTACCTAAGGAGACAAAAGACCTGTATGCAGAAAACTATAAGACACTGATGAAAGAAATTAAAGATGATACAAACAGATGGAGAGATATACCATGTTCTTGGATTGGAAGAATCAACATTGTGAAAATGACTCTACTACCCAAAGCAATCGACAGATTTAATGCAATCCCTATCAAATTACCACTGGCATATTTCACAGAACTAGAACAAAAAATCTCACAATTTGTATGGAAACACAAAAGACCCCGAATACCCAAAGCAATCTTGAGAAGGAAAAATGGAGCTGGACGAATCAGGCTGCCTGACTTCATACTATACTACAAAACTACAGTAATCAAGACAATATGGTACTGGCACAAAAACAGAAATATAGATCAATGGAACAGGATAGAAAGCCCAGAGCTAAACCCATGCACATATGGTCACCTTATCTTTGATAAAGTAGGCAAGAATATACAGTGGAGAAAGGACAGCCTCTTCAATAAGTGGTGCTGGGAAAACTGGACAGTTTCATGTAAAAGAATGAAATTGGAACACTCCGTAACACCATATACAAAAATAGACTCTAAATGGATTAAAGACCTAAATGGAAGGCCAGACACTATAAAACTCTTAGAGGAAAACATAGGCAGGACACTCTATGACATAAATCACAGCAAGATCCTTTTTGACCCACCTCCTAGAGAAATGGAAATAAAAACAAAAATAAATGCGACATAATGAAACTTAAATGCTTTTGCACTGCAAAGGAAACCATAAGCAAGATGAAAAGACAGCCATCAGAATGGGAGGAAATATTTGCAAATGAAGCAACTGACAAAGGATTAACTTCCAAAATTTACGAGCAGCTCATGCAGCTCAATATCAAAAAACAAACAAACCAATTCAAAAATGGGCAGAAGACCTAAATAGGCATTTCTCCAAAGAAGATATACAGATTGCCAACAAACACATTAAAGAATGCTCAACGTCATTAAACATTAGAGAAATGCAAATCAAAACTACAGTGAGATATCATCTCACACTGGTCAGAATGGCCATCATAAAAAAATCTACAAACAATAAATGGTGGAGAGGGTGTGGAGAAAAGGGAACCCTCTTGCACTGCTGGTGTGAATGTAAATTGATACAGCCACTATGGAGCACAATATGGAGGTTCCTTAAAAAAGTAAAAATAGAACTACCATACGACCCTGCAATCCCACTACTGGGCACATACCCTGAGAAAACCATAATTCAAAAAAATCATGTCTCACAATTTTCATTGCAGCTCTGTTTACAATAACCAGGAGATGGAAGCAACCTAAGTGTACATCAACAGATGAATCGATAAAGAAGATGTGGCACATATATACAATGGAATATTACTCAGCCATAAAAAGAAACGAAATTGAGTTTTTTGTAGTGAGGTGGATGGACCTAGAGTCTGTCATACAGAGTGAAGTAAGCCAGAAAGGGAAAAACAAATGCCGTATGCTAACACATATATATGGAATCTAAGTAAAAAAAAAGGTCATGAAGAACCTAGGGGCAAGACGGGAATAACGACACAGACCTACTAATGAATGGGCTTGAGGACACGGGGACGGGGAAGGGTAAGCTGGGACAAAGTGAGAGAGTGGCCTGGGCATATATACACTACCATATGTAAAATACATAGCTAGTTGGAAGCAGCTGCATAGCACAGGGAGATTAGCTTGGTGCTTTGTGACCACCTAGAGGGGTGAGATAGGGAGGGTGGGAGGGAGGGATACGCAAGAGGGAAGAGATATGGGAACATATGTATAACTGATTCACTTTGTTATAAAGCAGAAACTAACACACCATTGTAAAGCAATTACACTCCAATAAAGATGTTAAGAAAAATAAATAAAATAAAAAGAATGAAAAGAGTGGGTTTTTTTTTTTGGTAATGATATGGAACAGTCTCTAAGATTTACTGTAAATGAATGAAGTAACGTGCTGAAAAAAAAAGTATATGGGAGGATGTGAGTAGGTTATATGCAAATGCTATGCTATTTTATCTAAGCATTTTAAGCATCTGTGAATTTTGTTATTCGTTCCAGGGGGTCCTGGAACGAATCCCCTGTGGTTGCAAAGGAACTGCTCTATATAATATACAAATTAAATAATGGAAACACTGTGCTGCTGGAGATATTTTTAAGATCAGAATTTGCACATATAACGTGTCCCATTGTTTATATTGGATGACAGTAGAAGAATCCAAATCTCTATTTGTTAAAAAAAAAATCTCCCCTGGCGATACTGATGTCCATTGGGATTGAGAACTTTTGAAATAGGGAATTAGCTTTAGAATTCAGTGCTAATTTGTAGGTTTATTGATTCTTATAGATTATTTATAATCACTGTATTGTTGGTATTTAAGGGTTATTTTCCCCAGGTAGACAAAGGAATGATTGATAAAACAAAATGAAAGAAAACACAGAGAATGTATTCTAATGTCTTAAAGGATGTTTATATGGTGTAGCTTCCCAAACTCAGACAGTAAAATGCCCTTTATTCAAGCTCCTGCTTGACAACTGTCAGTGGTTGACCAGCCAGGGGAGGTGATGTGGCATAAAGGAAAGAGCTTTAAGCTTGGAGCCAGGAGGCCAGGAACCCTGGGATTCTGTTCCAACCTTGCTGCTTAATGAGCTCTGTAACCTTTATCACTTATTTCACCTCCTTGAGTTTCTGTTGCCTCATCTATAAATTGAGGGGGACTTGAACTAGATTCTTTCTATGATCCAGTGTCTCAAAATTCAGTGGTTTATTTAATGTTTTAGTAGTTACAAAGCTAAATTCTTAATTTTGCATTTCAGAATCAAGCTCCTAAATACTTGAGAGTAAAAGCAGAGGATTAGATTGATCCAGGGTGAGATAAGGCAGCAAATCAAGACAGTAAGCCTGCTAACTGTGTGACTCTCAGGAGTGACTATGCCCATGGGGATCCAGGATATGTAGGATATGCTGTGAATCTAGGAACTGGTGATTATTTGGGAAAAATTAGAGGGCTCAAGATACTACAGATAGTGGTAAAGTTGAAAAATGGGTGTGTGGGGGGGAATACGATGGTAACTGATCTATAGTTGAGTAGAAGTTTTGGTCAGCAAATGGAATAATGGAGTCTGATTTGAGGTAGAGCAGTTCTGCATGCTGACCAGGAAGGTCCAGTGTTGGCCATGGGGTTGAGTTTTACTGTGGAGATGAGATAAAGGTCACTGGTACAGAGGAAATCAAGGAACTGTCTGAGCTCGACCTGTATAGGTTGTCCATACCAATTTGGGGATCTACCAGAATGGTGGTAGTATTAGGAGTAGGGAGGAAAACTATAATCAGAAGTCAAAATTCTCAGTGAACGTGAGGCCATGATCAGGAGTGTGGTGGGAAACTAGGACAGTGGTCTTCATTAAGAGAAGAAATGAATGACTTGAGAGACTTTTGCATAAGGGTGGAAGAAGAATATTCTGGAAGTAACAGTGGAAATAAGAGTGATGCTTATATTCTCACTTGGTGGCAGTTTGGAAGAACAAGCAGCTCCTATCTGAGAGCCCATATTATGCTGTGATGTTGTTCTACCTAGAGATCATCACATCCACTCGGGCGGCTGCCGTGGCAGAAAGAATAGGCCCTTGAACCTTTCAAATTACTTGGTTGCCCTACTTTTAAGACTTTTGCTTTTTCCATCTAATTTCCCCAATGTTGACTTTCTTTGTGACTTAAATATTCTCCCCAGCCCTCAAACTTCTTTTGAAGATTTAGAGATATTTTGTTCGTCAGCCTAAATAGAAGCTGATTTCTTCGAATGGATAATTCAGCTAATCGTTGCAGTAATGTGTATTGATTCTTCTTGCTCTAGCAGCTGGATCAATGTGAGGAGTGAATGTCATTATTTCCTGTGCTGTCTACAAACCCAGATATATTCACAAGAGAGGCCGATGGTAATGACTGTGAAGTTTTACTTGAAAGAGTTGTAAATAGTCTGTTACACCTTTGGAAAACTCAGGACAGAAATCCGGTTATGCCTGTTTGTAGCCAGCGCATTGTCAAAGATCAAAAATTCTGGGATCTTTGGTTCTACTTTGGTATCCAGAAATGGAGGACTTCAGTTCTTGCTTCTTCATGCTATAGGATCATGGGACAAACTTCTAGAAATCTAGATCACCTTGAACTGCTTGACCTGTGAATATGCAGAATTAATACCTATACTCTTTCAGAGATGAATATAACCATTTATCTTAGATTGAGATAGAGTTAAATACAAACAAAATGCATAATTTTGTAGTAAATAAATGTACTATAAAAACAAATATTTAGACCTTAGTTTAACATCATTTTTTCACAACTGAGCAAACAAAGTCCAGAGAAACAAAGAGACTTTCCCTAATCCATTCAGCGTGGTGTTGGCTCTGGGGTCCAGGTATACCAGTTGTCTTTGGTTACTTAATAATTTTCAATAGAGGTACTAGTGGAAACTGTGTAGTTTGAAGACCAAGCAGTACATTGTTCCATGTTGGTATTTTTAATTTTAGATAATATTTAAAGAAGGATCAAGAATGTTCAAAAGACAGGTTTTTGGGGAAGGCTTTAAATCCTCTTTGGTAAGGGAGAAGGTGATGCTGAGAGTGGTCTTGGTGTATGCAGAACATGGGGTTTGTGTAGGGGTCTGGGATAAATTGGGTGTTGGTAAGCTACTCAGGAGGCCCAGGTCTGGGAAGCAAAACAAGCATAACCATTTACAGCTCGGGGAAATGTTGGAAGATGATGTCTAGATAATGCTAAACTGAGGAAGTGGACCCACTATGGGTAAAGGGACTCTCTAGTGGTGCGGTTTCCCGACAAAGTGTCTTGGACTTCCTTGACATGATGATGGTGTAATGTCAAAAATTTCCAAATAGTCCTAAAAACTACCAGATGGTGTTTTCTTTCTCTCTTTTTTTTCTTTAGGGAAAATTGTTGGAGAATTTAGGGAGATAGTAGTGGAGTGGCTAGAGTTAAGTTGCTTAGTGTTTTCAAATGGTATCACTGAGATGCTATTTACTTTACCCAGCAATCCAATATGGTGTTGACAGAAGGAAGGTATCTGCTCAATTTCCCTTTCTCAGGGAAAAGTTTATTGCCCATAACTCTATACATTTTTACATACTGAGGATATTACATTTATAGTGAGGAAATAATTTTTAAAGCTATGTCTTTTCTTAGTGCTGCTGTTGGTTGAAAAAGAGAAAAATTCAATTGATCAGGAGAATATATTGGTCATACACTGTGAAAAAATGGACTTATTTCGACTGAATTTTTTTTCCCCTGGTGAGCTGACTGATTTTTGGACAAAACTGGCTGACTTCTTTGGCACGGTTCACTCATGGCCATAGGATAGCCTTTGCAATGCAAAGTGAATTATAATAAATTCTTGTTTTATTTGGAATTGTTGGGGTATGGTCTATTCTGATGAACTAAGAATTATCATTAAGACCATAAACAGATAAGCTCTTTTAGAAGAAACATCTTATGTTGAAAGTAATATAACTTTTATAGTTCAACTACTGACTCACTCCATCAAGGTTCTTAGAAGCGTGCACCAGAAGCTGACTATGGCTGGCTAAGCGGAAAAAGTTTGTTAAAATGTTATCGGGAAGCTCATAGATTCATCGGCCTGACTGGAGAAACAGGGCTGAGGTTAAGTTCCCAGGAACCATGTCCAAAACTACACCTCAGCAACACACGGGCACTTTCCCCAGCACCAGTGCCACTTCTGCACCAGAAACTTGGCCTTCCAGTTGTTCCCGACCCCCAAATCTGGATACCTTTTCTGTCACCCACAGAAATGAATCATGAATTCCTCCTTTATAAAGTTTCTTACTTCTGAATCTTAGTTACACATGGAGTCTAGAACACATGTCCATGTGTTACCTTCTAAGGAGGTTGGGGTAGTGATTTCTCTAGGTTCTACCTCGATATGAGATACAACTTAGAGGATCTTCCAAACATAGCAAGGTGTTCAAAATATGCTGGGTCTCTAGAAAGCTTTACAAATACCCAGCTACACTGTGTGTCTTTGGGCATACCACCTAATCTCATTAAGCCTCCGTTTCTCCTTTTGTAGAGTGGGATTAGTTATTCTTCCTCATATCCTTTCATAAAGCTAGTATATAAGCAAATTTGTTGTCCAAATTTAAGTCTAGGGTCCCAGAATTACCTTCTTACTTCTGAGAATTTGTGACTAGCCATGACAGGTCTGATTTTCATTTTGGCTCCCATGCTTTCTGGAGTAATAACATTGCTATAATAACATTGCTGGGGAAATTTGTAACTTCTTAGATGCCCTATTTATCATTGCATTTTTCACCGTAGAGCACTAGCCTACCAGAAAAAAGATAGGTAGTTCCTCTTTGCTTATTATAGAGGATGCCCAGGCAAAATAGGTTGTCTTCCCCAACCTAGGATTCAGTGCATTTGTGTGCCACTACATGAGTATTGGAAAATGAAAGTTATGGCTCAGCATATTACAGAGCTTTATTTACAATAGCTTCTCCCAAATCGACTGGAAAGAATTTTGGTCCTCAGTGTGGGAAAATGTAATCAGTAAGGCTTAGGCTATTTTGTATCTTTCTTGAGTATTTGTTAATGTGCTGGAACTGTGCTAAGTGCTTCCCATACATTATCTCATTAAGTTCTTACTACAGTCCTATGACGTATACGCTCTTACCATCTCCATTTTATAGATCAGGAAACTGAGTCTCAGAAAGAATAGGTAATTATTCCAAAGTCACAGGGCTGTAAGTGACAGATCCAGGATGTGACTGGAAGTCTATATGATGCTATATCTGGTGCTCTTAACCACTATGTATGGTATACTGTGAAGCCCTCAGAACTCTGTTCACACAAATGGCTAGTCAGACCTGAAATGTAGAGCATCCCTGAGTCCTTCCAAGTAATGTTTGGTTCTGGTGAAGTCAGGACCCCAGTCTGCCCAGTGTCTGTAATTTTGTTCAAAGGGTCATCTTTATTTCTCATTTGACCTTTTCCTGTGACTTGATTCAGATTTAGGTTTGTTGTTCTCCCTCATACAACTTTTCCTAGTTTTTATTTTCCCTGACCCAACTTGGTTCCTGTCTTGGGCAAAGATATTTTTTTCTCACACTTCATTAATTTTTGACCATGGATAGCTTGGGACTCCATTCCTAGGTCCTCCTCGGGGACTGGTGCGACTATATGATGCTTCCTTGGCCCTCAAAAATGAGGCAAGTGAATGCAGAACCTTCTTCCATCACTAGAAACATTGTCTACTTCATTACCTTCAGTGCCACCGTGCTATCCCCTTCCTCTACCTCTCTCTCTGCCTTCCCCAAGGTGCAGTTGATGCCCTCTGAGTCTATTCTTTCTACTTCAGAAAGGAAAATCTTATCCATTCTGATAAGGGGTTGGCTTTAACCAACCCCTGTGCTGAGGACTTCCAAATCAAGACTTTTAGCTCTAACCTCTTTCTCAACTTCTATTTATATATCTCTAGTTGCTAGTAGATATCTGTCTCAATAACTCTTACTCATAGCAAACAAACAAAATTCTTATAAAACAAAATAAAATAAAACTCTATCTCTTCTTTCTCTTCTGCCTAATTCCTCCTTTCCAGTTTATTTCCAACTACTTTTATCCAATATTAGAACTACAAGTGTCCCTACTGGTATCTTAGGAACAGATATTTTGAAGTTGAATAGTTCAGTATTTTTCATAAAAGGACCATAGATTCTTATCTAATATGCATTTCCATCCTGCTTTTCTGAGCTTCAGTAAACAAAGGAGTTCACCACGAAGGGTGGAGTTTATCTTGGACACTGAGCGGTAGGTGAAATCAGAAGGTTTGAACCAATGAAATACACTGGAGTGGAACAACCAGATAACTGGAAAGGTAGAACATTATTAATTTTTATAAAGATGTGCTTTTGATATGAGCTCAGTGAACTGACCTCTGGCGAGTGGTTTAGTACACCCTTGTCATCCCATGTGATTAAAGAAGCAACCTCTTCTCCTGTCTCCCTGATTCTAATTCTCTCATTCTAACATACCTTTCATCCCAATAGTGAATAGTTAGGATTTTTTGGGGGTGGGGTGGGAATGGGAGTAGAGGTTTTTATCAAGGTGCTAGTTATAAAAACTACTGGATTGATAGGTAAGTTTTAAATGGATTTGTCATACACTTTGACAGATCCAAAAGCAGATTTTATGACTTGCTTTAAAATAAAATTCAACTTAATTTTTCCATTATACCTCAAGAGACTTGTCTTTTTGGTCTTGCTAACAATCTCATGACATATTATTCCTCAGCTGTGATGGATTGATATAGAGTAGACTTGCTTTTAGTGCCAAAGAATCCCCAAGGCACCTCTTCAAATCAGGTTCATGAATTATTGTCTCCTCTGAGTCCATCACATTATTAATTACAATCAGGAATAATTTGTGTCTATTCTGAAACCACGAGTTGTTCCCTTAGTGTTGAGAAGTTATGATATATATATTTACATATATTAATATATATATATATATATATAAAATGATAACATGGAGCTATAATGCACAAGGTAATACAAATATTTGGGGACACATGTTGTGATGTTTAGAGCTGGCCAAATCTCTGAAGTTATTTGTAAAGTGTGGAAAGGAATGTTCTTTGTCATCCTTATGGGTAAAAACTACCATGGAATGTCAATAAATGTATCCTGGTCTTATCATGGAACGACAAAATGGGCTCATCTTTATATTTGTATTATACATGCATAATATACATTATATTATGTGTAATATACTTATAATTATTTATAATTAAATAAATATGCATTTATATTAATTTCCAAATCTAAATGATATTTGAAACTTTTCCTGGCATTAATTCAGTCCCTTAAAATGTTCCCACAGATATTTCTGTGACCCCCCCACGCAAGATGTGTCTCACATGTACATACAAACTAGTTCATCAAATACAGTGACTACCAGTATATTTTTTCAGTTTTTTTTGAATTGCGGTAAATAAAATATAACACAAAATTTGCCATCATGATCATTTTTAAGTGTAAAGTTTCATAATGTTAAGTGTATTCATATTATTGTAAAACAGTTGTCCAGAACTTTTTCATCTTGCAAATGTGAAACTCTATATCCGTTAAAAACAACTTCCCTTTTTCCCTCCCCCAGGGTCTGGTAACCATCATCCTCCTTTTTGTTTCTATGAATTTGACTACTGTAGATACCTCATGTAAGTGGAATCATACAGTATTTGTCTTTTTGTAATTGACTTATTTTTCTTAGCATAATGTCTTCAAGGTTCATCCATGTTGTAACATGTGACAAGATTTTCTCCATTTTGTAAGGTTGAATAATATTCCATTTTTGTATATAGCACATTTTGTTTATCCATTCATCCATCAATGGACATTTGGTTTGCTTCTACCTCTTGACTATTATGAATAGTGTTGCTATGAATATGGGTGTGCAAATATCTATTTGAGAGCCTGCTTTCAATTCTTTTAGATATACATCCAGAAGTGAGATTGCTAGATCGTATAATAGTTCTATTTTAAATTTTTTGGTGAAGTTTCATACTGTTTTTCGTACTGGTTGCACCATTTTATAATTCCATTAACAGTGCACAAGGGTTCCAATTTCTCCACATCTTTACCAGCACTTGTTATTTTATTTTTTTATAATAGCCATTCTGACAGGCATGAGGCAATATCTCATTGGGGTTTTGATTTGCATTTCTTTAATGATTTGTGATGTTGAGCATATTTTCATATGCTTGTTGGTTAATTGTATACCATTCTTGGAGGAATAGCTATTCAAGTCCATTGCCTATTTTTATATAGGACTATTTGATTTTTTGTTGCTGAGTTATTTGAGTTCTCTGTGTATTCTGGATATTAACCGCTTATCAGATATATGTTTTGCACATATTTTGTTCCATTTCCTAGGTTTCCTTTTCACTCTGTTGATTGTGTCCTTTGGTGCACAAAATTTTTAGGTTTGATGTAGTCCCATTTGTCTATTTTTGCTTTTGATGCCTGTGCTTTTGATGTCATAGACAAGAAATTGTTGCCACATCCAATGTCATAAAACTGTGCCCATGTTTTCTTCTAGAAGTTTTACAGTTTTAGGTCTTGCATTTTAGATCTTTAATTTGTTTAAATTAATTGTGATATATGGTGTAAAATATGGTTCCAATTTTGTCTTTTTCATATGTGGATATCCAGTTTTTCCAACAGCATTTGTTGAAAAGTCTGTCCTTTCCCTATGGAATGGTCTTGGCTTCCTTGTTGAAGATCATTTGACCATGTATGCAAGGGTTTATTTTGGGGCTTTCTATTCTATTTGTCCATTTCTTCTGTCTTTATGCTACTGTCGCACTGTTTTGACTACCATAGCTTTGTAATATATTTTCAAATCAGGAAGTGTGAGACTCCAACTTTGTTCTTCTTCAAAATTGTTTTGTCTATTTGGGGTCCCTTGAGATTTCACATGAATTTAATTGTTTAAATTTCTGCAAGAAATGTGGTTGGGATTTTGACAGGGATTACATTGAATTTGTAGGTTGCTTTGAGTAGTATGGACATCTTAATATTAAGTCTTCTAATCCATGAACACAGGATATCTTTCCATTTATTTGTATCTTTAATTTCTTATAGCAATGTATAGTTGTGTTCTGTGTAAAAGTTTTTAACCTCCTTAGTTAGGTTATTCCTAAGTATCTTATTCTTTTTGATGTCATTGTAAATGGAATTGTTTTGATCACCAGGATTGGTTCCAGCCCCCTTTACTGATCACACACGAAAAGCTGCTTGAGGAGGTCTTGCCACTCTTTATGCTGCAAGTGTCCATTGTGGACATGGCATTGTCTACTCCAAGCATGTTGTCTTCTTATGTCCCACCAAATACCAGTGCTTGGGGCACCAGAACGTTGCCAGTCTCTTTGCAGAAGTCAGTGAATGGTCACCTCTGCCACACTGGCCTCTAAGCCCCCAGACTGTCCTGCTTATGCCTCATCTCTCAATGTCCATTTGCTTCTGTTCCTCAGCCCTTGACCAGACTCTTATAAAGACTTTCATCAATTTTAGGACATCACCCTGTAATCTTAAGGCTCAAATCTAGTATAAGGGCTTCAGTGAGTCAGAAACACTTTGTTTACATACATATATGCATCTTTGTTTATATATATAATCTGTGCAGCTTCAGTCTAACTTAAACGGACAGGACAATATTGGGCAGTAGAGAAAGAGGTCAAGAATGCTTGTAAACCCTACCTGTTCCATGGAAATCCTAAGCCCACATAGAATTAGTTCAGCAGATTAACAGAGCTAGCTTCAGCCTCTTGACTGAATAATTTTTGAAGTTTCTTTGCAGATTTCAACAATTTCTTGGTCAATAAGACAGTCTGGCATAAGTTGAAATGGTCATGTAAGTTTCCTGAGTGGCTTTCTGCTCTAGAAAGATGAAATCCTACAAGGGCCATGGGCTAAGTAAGTTCAGTTTGGGAACAGTATGGCCACTGCATTGGAAGAAGAGCTAGGACTGAAAGGATCAAGACTCTTTTTTTTGTTTTAAATAAAATTACTTATTTATTTATTTTTGGCTGTGTTGGGTCTCTGTTGCTGTGTGCGGGCCTTCTCTAGTTGCGGCAAGGGGTAGCTACTCTTCGCTGCGGTGCACAGGCTTCTCATTGTGATGACTTCTCTTGTTGTGGAGCACGGGCTCTAGGCATGTGGGCTTCAGTAGTTGTGGCTCATGGGCTCTAGAGTGCAGGCTCAGTAGTTGTGGTGCACGGGCTTAGTTGCTCTGTGGCATGTGGGATCTTCCTAGACTAGGGATTAGAACCTGTGTCCCCTGCATTGGCAGGCAGATTCTTAACCACTGCGCCACCAGGGAAGTCTCTCTTTCTTCACATCCTAGGCTTTTCTGATATTCACCTGCTGGGTAGGTGGCTTGCTGGGAAATATGTAGGCTGGAACCAAGGGATGCCATTGCCTAGACCTGCTCCCTGAGTAAGCAAAAGGGAGCCTGGCAGCATGGGCAAGTGCCTGTTTCTAAAGTTAATGCAGGTAGAAATAATTTTCCTCAGTTGTCCTACTCCATAGCTTCCTTCTGCCAACCACACACACACTTAGTGAGTAATCCAGATTATTTTTAGGATTTACAGATATGTGTAATTTCACTGACAAGTGTCAAGATATGCACTCTTTGGCCTTTGTGTAGGTTTTAAGACTATGTTTTTGGTTGGGAAGCTGGCTCAGGTTTATAAATCATCTGGATATGATTTGGATCTCTAGATGAGAAATGACTAAAACTAGTGTAACGTAGTTACACTAGTAACTTATTATAACTAGCTCCACAGAATTGAATTGAGAAAGAAGAGCAGTACATTCATTTCAGTAGAAAATTGACTCAGTTGAAAGCATGATATATTGACATCTTTGGTCATAAATATGACGGGTATTGGAAAGAGAGATTTAATTCTTCCTAAACTAAAAAAAGTCATTGTGGATATTGGTTTGGTACATTTCCCTATCATTACCTCAAGCATACTTGATTTTGGGGAAAAGATGAAGTAATCAGTAATATCCAACAATTTACCTGATGGAAACAAAGTCACCAAACGTTATTGCAAGTCCGTGGTAAAGATTGTTCAGACATGCTGGCAGTGAGCCAATATCAAATAAATTATTTATTTTCCTATTGAGTATGAGTTCTGAGAGGGTGTTTGGAATGCTTTCTTTGTACACCACAGATTGCATTACCTCAATTATTATGGATGATTTCACTGGCAATGGCTATATCACCCAACTGACTACATCAGTTGAGGGGCAGAGCAGCCAGAGGTTTAGCTCAAGATGAATAAGCTTAGAAAAGTCAGAGTCAGCATCATGCTCCAGCTTTGGATATGACAATTCTCACTGTCCTAAGGAAACTTAATTCAGTGAATACTTTTTGAATTTCTATTGTATACTACATCTTGTGCCAGGCACTGGGGAAATGAAAATGAATGAGATGTTGTCCTTGCGCTTGAGAAATGTCAAGTGCTGATAGGGGAGACATATATACAAACAGTAATGACAACAATAACAGTGTTAACTATAACGATAGCTAGTGCTTATGTAACAGTTACCACGTGTCCGGCACCATTTTAAGAACCTTATATGTATATTAACTAATTTAAATGGTAAACTAAAATTCAGTGAGATAAGTGGGAAATATATCACAGTAGGGAAATATATTAAGGACCGTGGGAGCACAAATGAAGGATCAATTAATTCTCTCTGTGAGGATAGGAAGATGAGGTAACTCTACAGAGAGGAGATAATATTTAAGCTGGGCCTTGAGGAGTGAATAAGAGTTCACTGGGTTGATAGGAGGCACAGTGGAAAGGGAGGGTTGTCCAAACAGAAGGAAGAACTTAAGCAAGTGCATGAAATTACGTAGTGGCTTCAGGACACAGTGGAAATGTCCTTCAGTGCTATAAATGACTGTCAGGAAAACTTAGAGGGAAGTAGTATGTAGTTTATGACACTTGGAATAGGAGTACTTTGGAAGAATAAGCGAGGGAAAAATGTATTTCTTACCACTGACTAGTAATACAGTGAATATAGATGAGTTCTGGGATTTTGAACATTTCAGAAAGTTAGTTCTTCTTTCTCTATCTTAGCTACAGAATCAATGGATTTTCAACAGAGAGGGGCTTGATTTTTTAATGTACCCTTTCTCTTTCCTTTACTCAGTGAGTGACATTTTTTTTCCCTAAGAAACAGGTTCTCTTGCAGCTCTATTTTCAGAGTTACTCATGCCTGCTTTCTTCAGGTGAATACAGTTTGAAAGACCAAGGTCTTAGGACAATCTCCCATTTGCCTAATATTTACCTCTCTGAATCAGACCACAAAATTCTGAATATGAAGCCCATAATTCTACCTGATAATAGAACAGAGAGTATAATATCAGATGGCAGGATTTTCTTCCATGATATTAGCCTCAAAGAGCATGTACTCGGCCACACCTTCAGTTTCACTTAACTGACTAGGGGATGAATATTCTAACTTATTTATGGTTTCAGACATCACTATTTCTTGGAGATAATAAGTTTTTAGTTTTTCAGATATGTAAAAAGTACTTGAGAGAAATATATCCTTAAATCAAATTTTTTGGGTAATTTAGGTGATGCCTTTTAAATCTTGTTTCCACTCTAGTGAAGGGCATAAAGATGATCTGAATAATTGGGAAAACACCATATTCATGGTTGAATATTTATATACCAATTATTGAATTGAATTGAATTGAATATTAATATACCAATTAAATTCAATTCTAACTTAGAATTTTAGCAGAACTTTAAAGAACACAAAAAGCTTATTCCAAAGTTTATAAGTAAAAGGTCTTATATATAGACAATCCAAAGACTCCGCCAAAAAATTGCTAGACCTAATAAACAAATTCAGTAAAGTTTCAAAATGTAAAATCAACATACAAAAACCAGTTGCATTTCTATACACTGACATGAACTATTAGAAAGAGAAATAAAGAAAACAGTCCCATTTACAATAGCATCAAAAACAATAAAATATTTAGGAATAAATTCAACCAAGGAAGTGAAATATTTATACACCAAAAACTGTAAGATGCTGGTGAAAGAAATTGAAGACACAAGTGAGTGGAAAAATATCCCATATTCATGGGTCAGAAGAGTTAATGCTGTTAAAATTTTCATACTACCAAAAGCCATTTACAGATTTAATGCAATTCCTATTAAAATTCTAATGGCATTTTCCACAGAAATAGAAAAGAACAATTGTAGCAATCATTTAGAACCACAAAAGACCCTGATAGTCAAAGCAATCTTGAGAAAGAGCAAAGCTGAAGGCATCATGCTTCCTGATTTCAAACTGTTTCACAAAGTAATAGTAATCAAAACAGTATGGCATAAAAATAGACATATACCAAGGGAACAGAATTAAGAGTGCAGAAATAAACCCATACAGATATAGTCAACTAATAATTTGACAAAGGAGCCAAGAATACCCAATGGTGAAAGGAAGCTCTCTTTAATAAATGGTGTTGGGAAAATTGGATATTCATATGCAAAAAATGGAACTGGATCTCTATTTTACATCATTCACAAAAATTAATTCAGGGCTTCCCTGGTGGCGCAGTGGTTGAGAGTCCGCCTGCCGATGCAGGGGACACGGGTTCGTGCCCCGGTCCGGGAGGATCCCACATGCCGCTGAGCGGCTGGGCCCGTGAGCCATGGCCGCTGAGCCTGCGCCTCTGGAGCCTGTGCTCCGCAACGGGAGAGGCCACAGCAGTGAGAGGCCCACGTACTGCAAAAAAAAAAAAAAAAAAAAAAAAATTAATTCAAAATGAATTGAGGACTTAAACATAAGACTAGAAACAATAAAACTCACAGAAGAAAACATAAGAAAAGAGCTCCTTTGATATCAGTCTTGACAATAATATTTTTGGATATGACACAACAAGCCCAGACAACAAAAGCAAAAACAAAAAGTGTGACTACATGAAATGGAAAATCTTCTGCACTGCAAAAGAACCAATCAACAAACTGAAAAAATCATCTATGGAGTGGGAGAAAATATTTGCAAACCATCCATCCGATAAGGAGTTAATCCAAAATATATAAGGAACTCATACAACTCAGTAGCCCCAAAAACTAACAATCCAATTTAAAAATGGGCAGAGGACTTGAATAGAGGGTTTTTCCAAAGAGGACATACAAATGGACAACAAGTACGTGAAATGGTGCTCAACACCACTAATCATCAGGGAAGTACAAATGAAAACCATAGTGAGATATCACCTTACACCTGTTAGAACGAGAGATAACAAATGCTGGTGAGGATGTGAAGAAAAGGGAAACCTGGTGCACGGTTGGTAGGAATGTAAATTGGTGCAGCCACTATGGAAAACAGCATAGAGGTTCCTCAAAAAATTAAAAATGGAACTACCATACTATTCACCAATCCTACTTCTGTGTATATAACCAAAGGAGATGAAATCACTTTATCAAAGAGGTATCTGGACTCCCATTTCATTGCAGTATTATTCACAATAGCCAAGACATGGAAACAACAGAAGTGTCCATATATATAGATTTCATCATTAAAAAAGGAGGGAAATCCTGCCATTTGCAACAACATGGTGGACCTTATGCTAAGTGAAATAAGGATGTGCTCATTTTTCTCTTTGCTAAAATGGGCAAAATTAATAGCAACAAAACAGTAATAGTATCTAATGTTTGATGAGTGCTAGGTCCAAGCAAGGTACTATGTGCTTCAACATGTATAATTTCCTTGCGTTCTCAAAATAACACTTTACCATGCCCATTTTGTAAAATAGTGAAGGCAGGGAAAATGTGAGACTTACCCAATGTCACATAGCTAATAAGTGGTGAGGACCAGACTTGATTCCAATCTATTTGGCTCCCAAGTCTGTGCTCTTAAACTGTATGTTACACTGCTATTTATCAAGCTAAGCTATGGTAAAGAGATAAGGATGTAAAGAGATACAAAGCGAATTGTTCCCTGCCTTTCTTAGAGAGGTTGGAACAGGAAAATTCATTCATCTTTGACTAAGTAGGGAGTCACAGTCTGATATTTCTCAAAAGGCAAAACAACCTTAACCTCCCTTTCAACCTATTTCGCACTGCCCAGGGTGCAGCCTGATGCTCCAGCCAAATGGATCTTTTGTGTTCCCCACCCACATGCCGTGATTTTCCTCTTTGCACAGTTGCTCATGCCTTTGTCTAGAGTGTCCTTCCTGGTCTACAGAATTCCGTAATGCATCCTTTGAGGTCCAGGCCAAGAGTAACTTCCTCCATGAGAATTATTGCTCTTTGGATGGAATTTCCTTGAGTGTCAGATTGTATGTTTCTGCTCAGTCTTTTCTTAACTTGTAATTACTGCAGCTCTTTGTGTCAGGAAGGAGCATGGTTGCTGAATTTAAATTGATTGTTATAAAAAAAAAATTCCAGGGAGCACTTACCTAACAGAAGAGAATATACGAGGAAGGATTAACAATGAACTTGCCCTTTTCCTGTCAACCAGCACTGTTTTAAGCAAAACCTGAGGGCATATAAATGTGAAATGTTATTTCAAATGACTAGAAATTTATTTTAAACATGATTTTTCTCTTTTAGCACAAATGGTGAACTGAGTAAATTATAAACCTAAACTGTTGTAACATATTTGATTGTGAAAGAGCAGCATGTAAGGTGCCAGGAATTAATTTCTCAGGGAATGGCTTTGGAGACTGTCTTCTTTAATTATAGATTAAAGCAGACCTTGGCGGTGTCCTTTTGGATCAATATAAATACAGAGCATAAATCAATACTGTTACACTGTTACACAGTGTAGTGTAGAAATTCTTAAAAAGAAAATGAAAATTACAAATTGTCTTAAAGAAATAATGATTTTTACTTGACAATGACTCCATTGTAACCAAATTAAAAATTAGTGCTGTATAAATGCATCTGTGCTTAGATTGCCTATTTGTTCATTAGGATGTGCTCACTTTTCTCTTTGCTAAAATGGCCCAGAATTAGAAAGCGGTGTATAATTCCAGTTCTGTCATTAATTAGTGGGAAATTATTTTAATTTCTTAGGTTCTAGTTTCCTTACCCTTAAGAGAGTTGGACTAGATGGCTTCAAAGATTCTCCAGTTTCTCAAACGTGTTATGATCCTCTTATAAGAAGGATCTTTGAAATTTTACTGAATCCAGAGTTTGAGGAAATATTAGCATATGGGAGGCATTGAGATGAGAGGAGGGAAGGTTGGTTAAAAAAAAATAAAGAGTAGAAGTGTTTATCTGCTTAGAGTAGGGAGGAAAAGCTGGTGTGGAGGGAAATGTCAGCTTAACTGGTAGAGACACTGAAACTTCTACTTACATTGAATTTCATACTTTGCAAAAATATTTCAGGTACATGTTGTGTTTGAGACCCTTGATAAGGAGTTTCCAATCTCAGAGGCAACTGGAAGCATTTCAGGTTTCTGAGAAGGATGATGTGTTTGAAATGATGCTTGAGCAATTTGGTGGCTTCTTAAGGGAATATTTGTAAATCAGTTAGAGCAGTGCCTGGCATATCACAAGTGTTATGATATGTTAAAACAAAAATGGAGGTTTTGGTGGGAAAAGGGAAAGCCTGGTTGGGAAGCCACTGCCATCATCTTTGTCCTGGGAGAGTAAGACTTGTTTTCTGAAGATACCGAAGGTACTTGGCATTTCTCAGGCTCCCCTGGTTTCCTCTCTCTCTTAATTTTCATTAGGTGATCAAAACTTTTTTCCCCATTTCTAAGCATAATCTCAACTCGCTGGAGCTGAGCCATTTATTTATTTCTTTTTAGAATTTCTTTTTAAAAAATACAATATAGAGTACAGAGAACTGTAATAGAGAGTGCATAAAGTGCATAAGCTTTTATTTTCAAATAAGATAACTTATTTGGAATAGTTTTAGTGAAAAACATGTATAGTTTGTAGAAAGGTTGGATAATAAACACATTTAACTCTGAGTCAAGTGCCTATGTTTAGTCCTTCCTTTACCATCAAATGACTTGGTATGGTATTGGACAAATCATGTGATTTTTCTGAGCCTTGGTTAACTCATTTGTGAAACAGAAATGCTAATAACTAATCTCCTATCCATGGAACTGTTATCAGTGCTTAGGACAGTGCTTGGCATAGACAAAACACTTTACAAATATTTCTTGAATGAATAAATGGACTTTAATTTAGATAACATGTGTGGATATATGTACCAATGTATAAATAAAAGTTATTTTTAATGTAATGAATTCTCTGTATGTCAATCCTAATCCCCCAATTCATCCCACCCTCCCCTTGCCTGCCATGTCCACATGTCCATTCTCTAAATCTGCATCTCTATGCCTGCCCTGCAAATAGGTTCATCTGTACATTTTTCTAGATTCCATATATATGCGTTAATATACGAAATTTGTTTTTCTCTTTCTGACTTACTTCATTCTGTTTGACAGACTCTAGGTCCATCCACATCTCTACAAATGACCCAATTTAGTTCCTTTTTATGGCTGAGTAATATTCCATTGTATATATGTGCCACATCTTCTTTATCCATTCATCTGTTGATGGACATTTGGGTTGCTTCCATGTCCTGGCTATCATAAATCATGCTGCAATGAACATTGTGGTACATGTCTCTTTTTGAATTATGGTTTTCTCAGGGTATATCAAAAACAGTAATCAAAACAGTATGTACTGGCATGAAGACAGGCATATAGACTAATGGAAGAGAATAGAAAGCCCTCAAATAAATGTAAGCATATGCAATCAACTGATCTTTGACAAGGGTACCAGTATTACACAGTGGGGAATGGATTGTCTCTTCAACAAATGGTGTTAGGAAAACTAGATTTTCATATGCAAAAGCATGAAATTAGACTCTTATTTTACACCATGTACAAAAACCAACTCAAAATAGATTAAAGACTTAAGTGTGAGACCTAAAACTGTAAAACTCTTAGAAGAAAATATAAGGGAAAAACTTCATAAAACTGGTCTTGACAGTGATTTCATGGATATGACATCAAAAGCATAGGTAACAAAAGCTAAAATAAAGAAACAGGACTACATCAAACTAAGAAGTTTCTGCACAGGAAAAGAAATAATCAACAGAGTGAAAAGCCAACCTATGGAAAAGGAGAAAATACTTTCAAGCTATATATCTGGGGCCCTCCAATATTAAGAGGTAAGGGAGAAAGGAGAAGCCAGGAAAGGAAATTGAAAAGAAGGGAGGTGTGAGGTAGGAGGAAAATAAAGAGATTATAGTAGCATGGAAGTCACGTAAAGGAAGCATCAAGGAAGAAAGAGTGATGAACTGTGTCAAATGCTGATAAGTATGAGGTCTAAGAATTACCATTAGATTTATCAACATGGAGGTGTTGGTGACCCACTTAAGAGCAGTTCTGATGGTGTGATATAGACGAAGAAGAGCTGATTGGGGTGGGTTGAAGATAGAGTTAAGAGAGAGGAATTAGAGACACAAATTATGGAGCAATTCTTTGAGCATTTTTGCTGAAAAATTGTGCAAAGAATGAAGCACTAACTTGTGGGGAAAGTGAGTCTATATAGACCTTTTCTTTTTTTTTAAATGGGAAAATAATGGTATGTTTGTGTTCTGTTTGGAAAGATTCAGTAGAGGTAGAAAAATTGATGAGGGGGAACTTCTGGAGAAGTCCTTCAGTAGGTGAATGGAGTGGTGTTTAGTGTGAAATTGGACGGGAAAGCTTTAGATAGGAATATGTTTATCTCTCTTAACACATGGAAGACAGAGCATGCAGGGGTGATACTGTCAGATGGATTGATATGTTAGTTAGAGTCTGAGTATTTTAGTAATCAGTAATGACAGGTCCAGCATATGACCCTGGGAGTCAGAGGTTGAGGTAGGATGAAGGACAAGGTGATGGGGAAGAGGAAGTTGAGGAACAAAGAGACCAGGGTATTTGGAAGATTGCTCATAAGTCTGTTGAAATTGCCAAAAATTAAAACAAGAGTAGAATGACAGTGAACTAAGAGCTAAAATCAGTGAGAAACAGGTGAGATTGGTCTGGGGGTTGCTGAACGACAGTAACAGTGGGGTATAAGAGGTGATATAATCTGATGACTTGAGATTCAAAGATGGAGATCTTTAGGGAGGAGTGAGGGAGAATTAAAGTGGCAATGAAGAGCAAGGATGACACCTGCTGCACCCCTAGGTCCAGTGGTTTGATGGTTGTGGAAGAAAAAACAGGCTTCATTGTGAGAGCTTCATGGAAGTAGCATCCTCATGGAAGACTGGTTTTAGTTAGAACAAGATAAAAAGTAGAGGTAGAGAGAGGGCATTTTGAGAATGACTGAATTCCAGAGAACATGGCAGACTGATTTCAGGAGTTGGGCAGGGGTGAGAAGTGGGGAGAAATAGGAGACATGTAGAGCCTTAAGGATTAGAATGTTGGCAGTAATGGGCAATCTTGGAATCTGGGGATTCTTACAATGACTTATATAATCAGGGATAAAGGGCTTAAGTAGATCATTGTGTGTGGATTCAAGCAAACAGCAGCAGCAAAGCTGTGAGAGTTGGGGAGTAGGGAATGCAATTATTAACACATTTTTGTTCATATTGGAACACCCTGCAGCCAAGCTAAACATGATGTAATTTATGATAAACAACTCTCACTTGCACAATAGGAGACTGTTGAAAATGCCAACTCCCTGAGGGAAAGTCACCAGTGGCTCAGCTCCCTAGCAAAATGTCAAATACTTGGCCTGATTCTAACTAGGGAAAAGCAGGAGAGCAGTGTTTCCTCTCAGTCCATTCATCCCTCAGCCAGGTTATCATTGCCTGTGATGTTAAGGCAAGAGACGACAGGAGAGAAAAAAGTTGTGTGGGTGTGAGTGACCTTCCACTTTCCAGGAGAAAGGGGATCATCTCCAGGCAGTGACACTCAGCCAGGTGTGAGGTACTACCATGTGCCCAGATGGATACGTTACTAATTTATTGGGAAACCTTCCAGATTTACCAGTTTCTGGTACCTCCATGAGAAGCTTATAACAACTTTATAGCAAAACCTGAAGGTGGAGAACTTCCTTGGGTGTGAATACTCACAAGTGTGTTGCTAGAAAGACCAAATATTAGAACTAAGCAACCTAAGTGTCCATCATCAGATGAATGGATAAAGAAGATGTGGCACATACATACAATGGAATATTACTCAGCCATAAAAAGAAAAGAAATTGAGTTATTTGTAGTGAGGTGGATGGACCTAGAGTCTGTCATACAGAGAGAAGTCAGAAAGAGAAAAACAAATACCATATGCTAACACATATATATGGAATCTAAGAAAAAAAAAAAGATCATGAAGAACCTAGGGGTAAGACGGAAATAAAGACACAGACCTACTAGAGAATGGACTTGAGGATATGGGGAGGGGGAAGGGTAAGCTGTGACAAAGTGAGAGAGTGGCATGAACATATATACACTACCAAATGTAAAATAGATAGCTAGTGGGAAGCAGCCGCATAACACAGGGAGATCAGCTCGGTGCTTTGTGACCACCTGGAGGGGTGGGTTAGGGAGGATGGGAGGGAGGGAGACACAAGAGGGAAGAGATATGGGAACATATGTATATGTATAACTGATTCACTTTGTTATAAAGCAGAAAGTAACACACCATTGTAAAGCAATTATACTCCAATAAAGATGTTAAAAAAAAAAAAGAGAACCAAGAGGGGGCCTTAGAGATCACTAGAGATGAACTGGTTTCACAGCATCCAAAGTTTTATATTTTGTAGGGGAAACTTTATTATGTCCAATATTTAGAAATCTTATGAGGAACCACAGTATACTTAGATAAAAATAAAACTTCACTGGGTGGTTTTTGAGATGCTTCTGAATTCCTCCTGAATTTCACTTTATGAGCGCTCATGTGTACCTTTGGGGACACTCAAGGGATTTTGTAACGCACAATTTTGACAAACATTGATCTAAATGCCTTCTCCTGGCTTGGGTTCCTTAAAAAAGCATACTCTGTGACAAGGATACAAGTGCAAGTTGTTTATTCAAGAGGTGATTCCAGAAAGTGGATTCAAAGTGAGGCCAGTTATCATAGATCGTATGGTTTTCTTCAGTCACAGGCAGCTGCACAGGGGCAGGCATAGTATAGATGGCAATTTAGATTTAACTAGTGTTGTGGTTTTGCCAGGGCAAATGTAATGACGTGAGAGAAGGGCAAGGGAGATGAAGGGATACAAAGGAATGAATTCATTGTAATTATTTACCAAAGAATAAGCTGGGTAAGGAGGGAAGAGGAGATATCAGTAGATGAGGGAGAAAGAGACGTTGGTAGGATCAATGAATTGGAGGTCGTATCTGGGGTCATAGTAGTCATAGTATTGATGGAGTCGGGGTACCAGAGGGGTGTGAGCTGGAAAGGAATATGGTGGTCAGGGAGTGAGATGCATGAAATTGAGTTCACAGAGGGGTCGCAGTTATTGGTCATGACAAGGTCATTATGGACATGACCATGGGAGTGAGTGGTTGAGACAAGGTGGCGGGCAAGGTCATTTGAGGAGAGGAGCTCTAGGAACTGAAAGTCTAGGGGTGTTGGAATCATCTATTTATATATGGAAATCTCCTTGAGTTAGGACTGGAAAAGTGTTGTATAGCAAAGAGAGTAGAATAAAATCTACCAATATATGTACGAGGGCATATCTGGGTGGTGAGTTATACTCACTTTAAATTTATTTCTTACACTTCATGTATTACTTTTATAATCAGAAGTAAATGATTAAAAAAGATAAATTGTTTCAGTTGGGGTTCAGTCAGGAAAACAGGAATTTTATACAATTTTATGCAGCTATTTGGGTGCATACAGATCACAATGGAGCCTGGAGGAGTGAAAGGGGATCAGCCATCAGTTTTCAATTTTGCCATGTTCCCATGGTCCAGAGTTAGAGTGCTGTTACCCGAGAGTTGGGAACCTGCAGGAAACTGCTGCTGACTTCACAGTTTCTTCACATCTTGAGATGAGTGAATGGCAGGGGACTGCACAGGGTGTTGAAAAACTTATCTGTGTAAAGCCCACGCATCTGGTGGTACTGCTGGAGGGAGAGGAAAGTGGCTTCTGCCTCCTTTGCTCCTCTCAGATCTCATGTTAATGCATCTCACAGGCAAAACGTAATTCATGTCCATTTCTCTGCAGGCAAGGAAACCTGCAAACTGCAGTTCTGGGTGACCGTCTCCTGTGATACAGCGAGAGCATAGAAGAAGAATGGGAATGAATGTTGACTGTAGAACCAGGCCAAACCAAACCAGACAGACTAAATAATATCCAGCCTAGCAAACATTGCTTCATAGAGCCAAAATGCATTTCATGGCTCAGTTTGTACTGTCCCCTCTTAAGCTTGGCACTTTGCCTTTTTAACTGAAATTCTCCTTGTCTTGTGTCTCTTTCTAGCACGGATTTTTGTGACTGTAGGATCCAGCATCAATGAAAAGGTTTCTTAAAAACTGCACGTATGTATGTATGAATGTGTGCGTGTGTGTGTGTGTGTGTATGTGTGTGTGTGAGTGTGTTACCTCATAAATATTACCTAGATTTAAAGGCAGGAAGGATTAGGGTTTCATCGGAGGCAAGTTACCATTGTATCCAGTTTAAAGAATCAGAGGAGTGGAGTGAAGGGAGTGAGCAAAATGGGCCAGGGAGGTCAAGAATAGCTTTTCAAAGAAGGCAGAATTTAATTAGGGCTTGAAGGACAGGGAAAGAGAAAAAGATATGAACAGGGTGCTGGAAGACTAGAGTGCTAGTTTTGGTTCTGCACGTAACTAGTTTCTTGACTCCGGTTGTCATTAGGGCTGTTTGCAAACATTGCTGCTCCCTTCCCTCTGGCTAGGCACCAGGCTTGCACTTCTCTAACCCCTTGAAGTCAGGTGTGGCCACGTGACTTCCTTTGACAATGAAATGTTAGTGGAAGAGGCATATGCTACTTTTAGGTAGAAGCATCAACTTGCTTGTGCCTGATGCCGACGTTCCTTTTCCTCGCTATGGTTGTCCTGCAAGCATGTGCTAAAAGGGAGCCTCTGTTACTCTGGGTCCCTGAGGGATTATGAAGAGATGTGCTGGGCAAGGAGCGTGAGAAAGAAATACACCTTTGTAGTGTTAAGCCACTGGGAATTTTGGAGCTCTTGTGTCAGTGGAATAACCCTACCCATCTTACCTATTAGGGTGACCTTGAGCAAGCCCTTTCTTGTGTGGGAGCCCCAGTTTCCCACGGGTAAGACGAAAGATTTAGAATAGATTGTTTTCAAGAATTTTTCTTTTCCAGCAGCAGATTTCAAAGGAAATCCACCAGGAAACCTAAAATGTAAATGGCTCCCAACAGAGCTGGGTGTCCTCTCGGTGAAAACCACTGGATAGAGACTTCTACCATTTTGTCCAGCCCTGGCATGTTTTAAGTCTCTTGGAAGGCTCATAGTCTACCAGTTCCGGTCGGCTTGGCCAGCTTCTCTCTCACTGGAGCAAATCTAACTAGTATGAATTTCAGTAGCATAAACCTGTTTTCCGGAGTTTTCCACTTCTGGGTAAGGTGAACATCATGATTCTGGTTAGAGAGCAATCTGTGTGGTCTGACTTACGTAGCTTTCTGGTTTCCCCTTGATGCACTGCGGCAAAGGCAGCTAAGATGACCTACTCCTTGGCAGGAAACCAGGCATGTGACTGACAGATGATGCTGAAGATCTGCCACTGAATTCCATTACTGATGCTAACATGGACTCAACTGACCTCTGCAGGGGAGAGACTGAAAAGTCTTATCAGTGAGCATGATGGTGTTTCAGAAGCTGGGAAAAGAACTGTTAAATAGACATAGTGCAGACTACAGAGGTAACCAGTGGTTTGACTGGGTGAGATGGACAATGAATTACGAACTTTTTCTAAAAGAAGGGACCTGTATGACTCCTGACGTCTCTCTCTTTCTCGCCTCATTCTCAGTGGTAAAATGATTGCTGGCTTCAGACAGACCTGGGTTTGAATCCCAAGTCATCTACTGGTTGACCATGGGCATATACCCTAATGATTCCACCTCAGTTTCTTCTATTGTAGAATGGAATAATAACACTTTCTTGGCCAAGTGGTTGTTAGGATTGAATGAGATGAAGCATGCAAAACACGCGGCACTTCTTTCTCACGTCCACGCTCCTTATTTCCTGTTCCCTTATTTTTTAAATTCAAACAGAAAGTCACAAAAATTATAATCATCCTCATCAGTTCACTCAGTCCCATGTAATTGATTTTTTTCATCTCAATCTTTTGTTAGCACTTTTATGAATTCATCAGTTTTCCATTAGCGTTCTGAAAATGCTTAGTCATTCAGTTCAGCAGTAGAGTCAGTTACCAGAAACCTGTACTTGTCAGAGCCTTTTCCATGAATTCCTTGAAGATGAAATCTTTTTATAGGAACATTTTTGTGACAGCAACAGAGTACAGCCAGAACTGTCTGTAAATGACAGAAGACATAAGAATGACCACGGTTAAAGATTTGATGAAAGTTCATAATAATACAATTGACAAGGAAATTTAGTTATTTCTGAGATATACATTTTAAAGTAATAACTAGAATTATGACTTATAACATTATACCAGAACATAAGATTTTTAGAAATTTCATGTAATGTTTGAAACATTTATATTAACATACTTCCATACAAATAACCCAAAGAAAGTTTAGTATTAGTTTTTTGTTTGTTTTTTTAATACTGCAGGTTCTTATTAGTCATCAACTTTATACACATCAGTGTATACATGTCAATCCCAATCGCCCAATTCAGCACACCACCATCCCCAGCCCACCGCAGGTTTCCCCACTTGGTGTCCATATGTTTGCTCTCTACATCTGTGTCTCAACTTCTGCCCTGCAAACCGGTTCATCTGTACCATTTTTCTAGGTTCCACATACATGCGTTAATATACAATATTTGTTTTTCTCTTTCTGACTTACTTTATTTACTCTGTATGACAGTCGTTAGATCCATCCATGTCTCAACAAATGACTCAGTTTCGTTCCTTTTTATGGCTGAGTAATATTCCATTGTATATATGTACCACAACTTATTTATCCATTCGTCTGTCGATGGGCATTTAGGTTGCTTCCATGAGCTGGCTATTGTAAATAGTGCTGCAATGAATATTGGGGTGCATGTGTCTTTTTGAATTATGGTTTTCTCTGGGTATATGCCCAGTAGTGGGATGCTGGGTCATACGGTAGTTCTATTTTTAGTTTTTTAAGGAACCTCCATGCTGTTCTCCATAGTGTCTGTATCAATTTACATTCCCACCAACAGTGCAAGAGGGTTTCCTTTTCTCCACACCCTCTCCAGCATTTGTTTGTAGATATTCTGATGATGCCCATTCTAACTGGTGTGAGGTGATACCTCATTGTAGTTTTTTTTTTTTTAACATCTTGATTGGACTATAATTGCTTTACAATGGTGTGTTAGTTTCTGCTTTATAACAAAGTGAATCAGTTATACATATACATATGTTTCCATATCTCTTCCCTCTTGTGTCTCCCTCTCTCCCATCCTCCCTATCCCACCCCTCTAGATGGTCACAAAGCACCTAGCTGATCTCCCTGTGCTATGTAGCTGCTTCCCACTAGCTATCTATTTTACGCTTGGTAGTGTATATATGTCCATGCCACTCACTCACTTTGTCACAGCTTACCCTTCTCCCTCCCCGTATCCTCAAGTCCATGCTCTAGGAGGTCTGTGTCTTTATTCCCATCTTACCACTAGGTACTTCATGACCTTTTTTTTTCTCCTTAGATTCCATATATATGTGTTAGCATACGGTATTTGTTTTTCTCTTTCTGACTTAATTCACTCTGTATGACAGACTCTAGGTCCATCCACCTCCCTGCAAATAACTCAATTTCATTTATTTTTATGGCTGAGTAATATTCCATTCGATATATGTGCCACATCTTCTTTATCCATTCATCCGATGATGGACACTTAGGTTGCTTCCATGTTCTGGCTATTGTAAATAGAGCTGCAATGAACATTTTGGTACATGACTCTTTTTGAATTATGGTTTTCTCAGGGTATATGCCCAGTAGTGGGATTGCTGGGTCGTATGGAGTTCTATTTTTAGTTTTTTAAGGAACCTCCATACTGTTCTCCATAGCGGCTGTATCAATTTACATTCCCACCAACAGTGAAAGAGTATTCCCTTTTCTCCACACCCTCTCCAGCATTTATTGTTTGTAGATTTTTTGACAATGGTCATTCTGACTGGTGTGAGATGATATCTCATTGTAGTTTTGATTTACATTTCTCTAATGATTAATGATGTTGAGCATTCTTTCATGTGTTTGTTGGCAATCTGTATATCTTCTTTGGAGAAATGTCTATTTAGGTCTTCTGCCCATTTTTGGATTGGGTTGTTTGTTTTTTTGTTATTGAGCTGCATGAGCTGCTTGTAAATTTGGGAGATTAATCCTTTGTCAGTTGCTTCATTTGCAAATATTTTTTCCCATTCAGAGGGTTGTCTTTTGGTCTTGTTTATGGTTTCCTTTGCTGTGCAAAAGCTTTTAAGTTTCATTAGGTCCCATTTGTTTATTTTTGTTTTTATTTCCATTTCTCTAGGAGGTGGATCAAAAGAGATCTTGCTGTGATTTATGTCAAAGAGTGTTCTTCCTATGTTTTCATCTAAGAGTTTTATAGTGTCTGGTCTTACATTTAAGTCTCAAATCCATTTTGAGTTTATTTTTGTGTATGGTGTTAGGGAGAGTTATAATTTCATTCTTCTACGTGTAGCTGTCCAGTTTTCCCAGCACCACTTATTGAAGAGACTTTCTTTTCTCCATTGTATATCTTTGCCTCCTTTGTCATAGATTAGTTGACCGTAGGTGCATGGGTTTATCTCTGGGCTTTCTATCTTGTTCCATTGACCTATGTTTCTGTTTTTGTGCCAGTACCATATTGTCTTGATTACTGTAGCTTTGTAGTATAGTCTGAAGTCAGGGAGTCTGATTCCTCCAGCTCTGATTCTTTCCCTCAAGACTTCTTTGGCTATTCGGGGTCTTTTTTGTCTCCATACAAATTTTAAGATGATTTGTTCTAGTTCCGTAAAAAATGCCATTGGTAATTTGATAGGGATTGCATTGAATCTGTAGATTGCTTTGGGTAGTACAGTCACTTTCACAATATTGATTCTTCCAATCCAAGAACATGGTATATCTCTCCAACTGTTGGTATCATCTTTAATTTCTTTCATCAGTGTCTTATAGTTTTCTGCATACAGGTCTTTTTTCTCCCAAGGTAGGTTTATTCCTAGGTATTTTATTCTTTTTGTTGCAATGGTAAATGGGAGTGTTTCCATAATTTCTGTTTCAGATTTTTCATCATTAGTGTATAGGAATGTGAGAGATTTCTGTGCATTAATTTTGTATCCTGCAACTTTACCAAATTCATTGATTAGCTCTAGTAGTTTTCTGGTGGCATTTTTAGGATTCTCTATATATAGTATCATGTCATCTGCAAACAGTGACAGTTTTACTACTTCTTTACCAATTTGCATTCCTTTTATTTCTTTTTCTTCTCTGATTGCCGTGGCTAGGACTTCCAAAACTATGTTGAATAATAGTGGTTAGAGTGGACATCCTTGTCTCGTTCCTGATCTTAGAGGAAATGCTTTCAGTTTCTCACCATTGAGAATGATGTTTGCTGTGGGTTTGTCGTATGTGGCCTTTATTATGTTGAGGTAGGTTCCCTCCATGCCCACTTTCTGGAGAGTTTTTATCATAAATGGGTGTTGAATTTTGTCAAAAGCTTTTTCTGCATCTGTTGAGATGATCATATGGTGTTTTTTCTTCAGTTTGTTAATATGATGTATTCCATTGATTGATTTGTGTATATTGAAGTATCCTTGCATACCTGGAATAAATCCCACTTGATCGTGGTGTATGTTCCTTTTAATGTGTTGTTGGATTCTGTTTGCTAGTATTTTGTTGAGGATTTTTGCATCTATATTCATCAGTGATATTGGTCTGTAATTTTCTTTTTTTGTAGTATATTTGTCTGGTTTGGTATCAGGGTGATGGTGGCCTCATAGAGTGAGTTTTGGAGTGTTCCTTCCTCTGCAGTTTTTTGGAAGAGTTTGAGAAGGATGGATGTTAGCTCTTCTCTAAATGTTTGATAGAATTCACCTGTGAAGCCATCTGGTCCTGGACTTTTGTCTGTTGGAAGATTTTTAATCACAGTTTCAATTTCAGTGCTTGTGATTGGTCTGTTCATATTTTCTATTTCTTCCTGATTCAGTCTTGGCAGGTTGTGCATTTCTGTGAATTTGTCCATTTCTTCCAGGTTGTCCATTTTATTGGCATAGAGTTGCTTGTAGTAGTCTCTTAGGATACTTTGTATTTCTTCTGTGTCTGTTGTTACTTCTCCTTTTTCATTTCTAATTTTATTGATTTGAGTCATCTCCCTCTTTTTCTTGATGAGTCTGGCTAATGGTTTATCAATTTTGTTTATCTTCTCAAAGAACAAGCTTTTAGTTTTATTGATCTTTGCTATTGTTTTCTTTCTTTCTGTTTCATTTATTTCTGCTCTGATTTCTTTCCTTCTGCTAACTTTGGGTTTTGTTTGTTCTTCTTTCTCTAGTTTCTTTAGGTGTAAGGTTAGATTATTTACTTGAGACTTTTCTTTTTCTTTGAGGTAGGCTTGTATAGCTATAAACTTCCCTCTTAGAACTGCTTTGCTGCATCCCATAGGTTTTGGATCGTTGTGTTTTCATTGTCATTTGTCTCTAGGTATTTTTTGATTTCCTCTTTGATTTCTTCAGTGATCTCTTGGTTATTCAGTAATGTATTGTTTAGCCTCCATGTGTTTGTGTTTTTATGTTTTTTCCCTGCAATTCATTTCTAATCTCATAGCGTTGTGTTCAGAAAAGATGCTTGATACGATTTCAATTTTCTTAAATTTACTGAGGCTTGATTTGTGACCCAGGATGTGATCTATGCTGCAGAATGATCCGTGCGCACTTGAGAAGAAAGTGTAATCTGCTGTTTTTGGATGGAATGTCCTATAAATATCAATTAAATCTATCTGATCTATTGTGTCATTTGAAGCTTCTGTTTCCTTATTTATTTTCATTTTGGATGATCTGTCCATTGGTGTAAGGGAGGTGTTAAAGTCCCCCACTATTATTGCGTTACTATTGATTTCCCCTTTCATGGTTGTTAGCATTTGCCTTATGTGTAGAGGTGCTCCTATGTTGGGTGCATAAACATTTATAATTGTTGTATCTTCTTCTTGGATTGATCCCTTGATTATTCTGTAGTGTCCTTCCTTGTCTCTTGTAACATTCTTTATTTTAAAGTCTATTTTATCTGATATGAGTATAGCCACTCCATCTTTCTTTTGATTTCCATTTGCATGGAACATCTTTTTCCATCCCGTCACTTTCAGTCTGTATGTGTCCCTAGGTCTGAAGCGGGTCTCTTGCAGACAGCACATATATGGGTCTTGTTTTTGTATCCATTCAGGAAGCCTGTCTTTTGGTTGGAGCGTTTAATCCATTCACGTTTAAGGTAATTATCGATATGTATGGTCCTATGACCATTTTCTTAATTGTTTTGGGTTTGTTTTTATAGGGCCTTTTCTTCTCTTGTGTTTCCCACTTAGAGAAGTTGCTTTAGCATTTGTTGTAGAGATGGTTTGGTGGTGCTGAATTCTCTTAGCTTTTGCTTGCCTGTAAAGCATTTGATTTCTCCATCAAATCTGAATGAAATCCTTGCCCGGGTAGAGTAATCTTGGTTGTAGGTTCTTCCCTTTCATCACTTTAAGTAGATCATGCCACTCCCTTCTGGTGTGTAGAGTTTCTGCTGAGAAATCAGCTGTTAACCTTATGGGAGTTCCCTTGTATGTTATTTTTCGTTTTTCCCTTGCTGCTTTCAATAATTTTTCTTTGTCTTTGATTTTTGCCAAGTTGATTACTATGTGTCTCGGCGTGTTTCTCCTTGGTTTTATCCTGTATGGGACTCACTGTACTTCCTGGACTTGGGTGGCTATTTCCATTCCCACGTTAGGAAATTTTTGACTAAAATCTCTTCAGATATTTTCTCTGGTCCTTTCTCTCTCTCGTCCTTCTGGGACCCCTATAATGTGAATGTTGTTGCATTTAATGTTGTCCCAGAGGTCTTTTAGGCTATCCTCATTTCTTTCTATTCTTTTTTCTTTATTCTGTTCTGCAGCAGTGAATTCCACCATTCTGTCTTCCAGGTCACTTATCCGTTCTTCAGCCTCAGTTATTCTGCTATTGATTCCTTCTAGTGTAGTTTTCATTTCAGTTATTGTATTGTTCATCTCTGTTTGTTTGTTCTTTAATTCTTCTAGGTCTTTGTTAAACATTTCTTGTATCTTCTCGATCTTTGCCTCCATTCTTTTTACGAGGTCCTGGATCATCTTCATTACCATTATTCTGAATTCTTTTTCTGGAAAGTTGCCTATCTCCACTTCATTTAGTTGTTTATCTGGGGTTTTATCTTGTTCCTTCATCTGGTACATAGCCCTTTGCCTTTTCATCTTGTCTGTCTTTCTGTGAATGTGGTTTCTGTTCCACAGGCTGCAGGATTGTAGTTCTTGCTTCTGCTGTCTGCCCTCTGGTGGATGAGGCTATCTAGGAGGCTTGATGGGAGGGACTGGTGGGTAGAGCTGGCTTGATGGGAGGGTGGTGGGTAGAGCTGGCTGTTGCTCTGGTGGGCAGAGCTCAGTAAAACTTAAATCCACTTGACTGTTGATGGGTGGGGCTGGGTTCCCTTCCTGTTGGTTGTTTGGCCTGAGGCAACCCAACACTGGCGCCTATCTGGGCTCTTTGGTGGGGCTAATGACAAACTCTGGGAGGGCTCACACCAAGGAGTACTTCCCAGAACTTCTGCTGCTGGTGTCCTTGTCCCCATGGTGAGCCATAGCTCCCCCACGCACCCTGCCTCTGCAGGAGACCCTCTAACACCAGCAGGTAGGTCTGGTTCAGTCTCCCCTGGGGTCACTGCTCCTTCCCCTGGGTCCTGATGCACACACTACTTTGTGTGTGCCCTCCAAGAGTGGAGTCTCTGTTTCCCCCACTCCTGTCAAAGTTCTGTAATCAATTCCCACTAGTCTTCAAAGTCTGATTCTCTAGGAATTCCTCCTCCCATTGTCATACCCCCAGGTTGGGAAGCCTGATGTGGGGCTCAGAACCTTTAGTGGGTGGACTTCTGTGGTATAAGTGTTCTCCAGTCTGTGAGTCACCCATCCACCAGTTATGGGATTTGACTTTACTGTGATTGTTACCCTCCTACCATCTCATTGTGGCTTCTCCTTTGTCTTTGGATGTGGGGTATCTTTTTTGGTGAATTCCAGTGTCTTCCTGTCGACAACTATCCAGCAGCTAGTTGTGATTCTGGTGTTCTCACAAGAGAGAGTGAGAGCACGTCCTTCTACTCCACAATCTTCGTTCCTCCTCTCCTGTTCCTTTTAGTTTCCATCTGTTTTGCAATTCCTATGATACATCTTTCCTGTTTAACATATTGGTTATGTCTTCACAAGTATCAGATGTTTACTTATTTGAAGTTCTGTGGGCATCACTTTGCACCATTATGTTCAGGGACTTTGGAAATTTCTATCCTCAGTGTTTTATGAGGATGTGTGTTGAAGATCCATTTTAGCTTTTGCCAAGTACCTACTTGTATAGTGGAGATGCCTAGTTGCACTTTCTAATTAGAAGAAGGTCATGGAGTACAATCAAAACTATATACCTTAAAACTGGCTCTTAAAACTCTTCCTTTGTCCTCAGCAAGGAGAAGAAAAGTTCTCAGAGTGTCCTAAGTGGTGTTCACTCTTCATTTGCTAGGGGGTAAAAGTGGCAGCCAGAAATGGTGTACAGAGATCATAAAAGGCCATAAGTTTGTGACCTGAGAGGTCACTCTGAGAGTCACATGTAAATGGGGCAGCCTGGTGGTGTAAGGAGTGGGATAGACAACAATGCAATGAAAGTGGAGTGAGGTTCAGATACAGAGGGCCTGATCTTGGTCCTTGACTTCAATATGGACCTTGATAAAATTTTATAATATTGTTGGCCCTCAGTTTATTCATCTATAAAAGGAAGACATTGCTAAGAGCAATGTTACGTGCATGAAAGAAGATAATATATGTGAAAAATACTTTGTGATCTCTGAACTACCGTCCAATGGTTAGGAGTCATGATCACCCTTTCATCTGTTACTGGGTGGATATATGGGTAATACCTTACAGGGGGCCCAAGGGCCACACCCAGCAAGACGGCTCATGGGCAACGTCTCTGAGGCAGGGCTGTTGACTTTGGCTCTACTGCTCTCTAATATAGTTGTCATGACTCCTGTTTGGTGACTGTGGGGCCCAAAGTACAGTACTGACGAATAACTTGATGAATGTCTTCTAGAAAATTGAAAACAGAGTTGAGACTACAATTTATACTGAGCAGATCCCTGTATCCTGGTTAGTTAGCTAGGGATAAGAGAGTGAACATGAGATTATAATTGGTATAAATACAGAGCTCTGTAGCATCATGCATGTGGATTCTTGCAGGTCTAGGGGCTTCCGGGGGACTTGTACCAGATAAAAGACAAATCTACTCACAATGGATATTGACAAGATTTGGAAAAAGAATCAGAGGTTATCATTTCCCTCAGCTCTTAGACACCCATGTTTAAATCCTTTGGGCTTTGTGTTGTTTTCATCACTGGACAATGTCCCTGTCAAAGTATTTATCACTCACGTGTGGTTTTATCTGACAAACATGTATTGAGCATCTTCTGTACATAACCTGCTATGTTAGGGAGCCATGGATTTTTTTTTCCCCTCAACATTTTATTATGAAAATATTCAACCATAGAGAAAAATTGAAATAATTTTATAACTAGCAACTGGCTTATACAATTATATATCTAAATAAATCTTTTCTTCTATTTGTCCATCAATATATGTTACTGTTCCCCCTAAATTCTTGAGTATGCATATCAGAAATTATGGAGGATTTTTGAGCAGGGGTGTAATAAGATTCAAGCTGCGTGTCATATAAATGTCTCCTATGAAAATATGGGTGCGATGGTGCTGGTCCTGGTGATTGTGCCCTTCTCACTGCCTCTGTCCTTCTCTTATTTTTAGGAGAATCAGTCATTGACTAACATGGTGGGAATGTCAGAGAGTTTCCCTAAACTGAATGGGAGAGATAAGGACGGTGCTGATCTATAGAGCATGCTTTCACACATGTACTGAAAAGACAATATTGGCATGTGATCATGTGGCATAGGACTCCTCAAAGTTTCTTGGCTTAATTTATCCATTTTCCAAAGTATGCAGTTACTTTACTAGGAATTTTATCTGTATTCTTTCTCTCTTGTTATTTTCACAATGGTCCTTTGAGTTGGCATTACTACGCCCATTTTTCTGATGTGTATACCGAGTATGAGAAAATTTAAGTCATTTGCTTGAATTACTTGACTGGGAAGTGGTACTACTGGATTTATACTCTAGAGACACAATGTTCTTTCCCCTTCATTCGCTGTTGCCTAAAGCTGGTACTTATTCTACCCCTTGTAAGCCACAGTGCTTCAGAAGGAAGTATTATAGAAGCAAAAGAAATCAGCAAAAATTATGTCTCTTCTAACAAATTATAGGATTCCACAGTCCCATGGTAGCAATTATCCAATGTTCCTTTCAGTCTATGAACATTGGTGAGGAAAGATTTCCATCTTGGGCAGTCTGCAGATTTGCTGTTGCTGGCACAGATATGCATCTCTCTCCTGGCCTGATCTCTGCTTATCTGATTGGCCTCTGTTCACCAGCAGTATTCTTTCCCAAACATCTAGGGCACTCACTGCCTTTCCTGATCAAACCATAGGAGCCCTGAAGATTTTCCAACCTCATCAGGGGCTACAACACTTTCCCAATGCTCATGTCTTAGTAATATGAAATCAGATTAGGAACTTGTTACTTGAGACCATTACTCTCAATTTATGTGTCAACTTTATTTCTTTGGTGGTAGGAGGTGGGAAGAAATAAGGAGAGCTTGTTACTTCTGAGAGATTTACATCTGCCTCTTTTTTAAAAAAAAAAATGATTAAGGACATATAAATTTACCTTCTTTTACTATTTTTAAGTGTGCTAGGATCAATAGTGCTAAGTATTTTTGCACTGTTGTGCAACAGATCTTAAAAAGTTTTTCATTTTGCAAAATGAAAACTGTGTATCCATTAAACAGCAACTCCCTGTTTTTCTTACCTCCCAGCCCCTGGCAGCCTGTTTCTATGAGTAGGACTACCTTAGATACTGCATATTATATTGGGTGGGCCAAAAAGTTTGTTCAGCTTTTCAGTAAGATGTTGTGGAAAAACCCAAATGAACTTTTTAGCCAACACAGTATTATACATATCATATCGTATTTTACAGAATTCATTTTTCTGTGACTGATTTCACTTAACATAATAACTTCAAGGTTCAGCTATGTTGTAGCATATGACAGCAGCTCCTTCCTTTTTAAGGCTGAATAATATTCTGTTGTATGTATATACCGCATTCTATTTATCCATTTATTTGTCAGTGGACACTTGGGTTGCTTCTATCCCTTGGTTATTGTGAATAATGAGACTATGGATATGGGTGTGCAAATATCTTTTTGAGATCATGCTTTCAATTCTTTTAGATAAATATCCAAAAGTGGGATTGCTGGATCATATGGTAATTCTATTTTTCCTTCTTTTGAGGAACCTCCATACTGTTTTCCACAGTGGCTGTAACATTCCCACCAACAGTGCAGGTGGGCTTCCCTGGTGGCGCAGTGGTTGAGAGTCCGCCTGCCGATGCAGGGGACACGGGTTTGTGCCCCGGTCCGGGAAGATCCCACATGCCGTGGAGCGGCTGGGCCCGGGAGCCATGGCCGCTGAGCCTGCGCGTCCGGAGCCTGTGCTCCGCAACGGGAGAGGCCACAGGAGTGAGAGGCCCGCGTACTGAAAAAACAAACAAACAAACAAAAAAACAGTGCATAAGGATTCCAATTTTTCCACATCCTCACCAACACTTGTTATTTTCTGGGTTTTTTTGTTTTTAAATTTTTATTGGAGTATAGTTGATTTACCATATTGTGTTAGTTTCAGGTGTACAGCAAAGTGAATCAGTTATACATATACATATATCCACTCTTTTTTTTTTAGACTCTTTTCCCATATAGGTCATTGTAGAATACTGAGTAGAGTTCCCTGTGCTCTACGGTAGGTTCTTATTAGTTATCTATTTTCATTGTGGTTTTGATTTGCATTTCTCTAATTATTAGTGATGTTGAACGTTTTTTCATATGCTTGTTGATCTTTGTATAACAGCTTTGGAGAAATATCTATTCAAATCCTTTGCTCATTTTAATAGGGTTATTTGTTGTTGTTGACTTGTAGGAGTTCTTCATATATTGTGAATATTAACCCCTTATCAGGTATATTATTTGCAAATATTTTCTCCTATTCCACAGATTGCCTTTTCACGCTGTTGATTGTGTCTTTCGATCAGGTTTGCCTCTTTTTTGAAGATCAGTTTCTACAGTCAGTATCAGAAATGCTTCTCAGATTAGGACTTATTACCTACCTCTAGTATAGCACCTACTACATTTAACTATTTATCATTTAATTACAATCTTTAAGGCAGGTACTATGTACTATTCAACTTATACTCTTAGTGCCTAGATCAGTACATGTTTATACTGAAAATGAAATAAAATTATTCTCCCTCTTGCCTCTTATGTATGTATTTGGCATTTGTTTACCCAGAGACAACTCCTTCTCTATGCTGGGGCTATCAGAACAGACCACCTCATTAGTTAGGTTTGAATGGGAGGATTCCAGCAAGGTGAACTCTTAGAAACAGGAAGTGGTCA
Organism: Orcinus orca; assembly: GCF_937001465.1. Classification (NCBI taxonomy): domain Eukaryota; kingdom Metazoa; phylum Chordata; class Mammalia; order Artiodactyla; family Delphinidae; genus Orcinus; species Orcinus orca. Next base: position 103,281,656 of record NC_064560.1, read on the forward strand.
CCAACCAGTTCCACTGGTGAAACATTTTCTAAAGTCTGCATATTCTGGTGATTTGATTTCAGCTCTCCCTGGGGAATAAGGTAGTTATAGTTCAGAATTCTTTCTTTAAGTATAACCATACTAGCAAGAGAGCTCCAGTAAATTCCTAGTTTTTCCTCATTGGGTTTTGATCATTTTTGTGGTTTCTATAGCTCCTAGAATTGGGTCAGGCATAGAGAGTACCAAGATAGTCCAGGAAGCATAAACAGTATTGGGCAAAATACAACAGCACATTAAAAGGATCATACACCATGATCAAGTGGGGTTTATCCCAGGAATGCAAGGATTCTTCAATATACTTAAATCAATCAATGTGATAAACCATATTAACAAATTGAAGGAGAAAAACCATATGATCATCTCAATAGATGGAGAGAAAGCTTTTGACAAAATTCAACACCCATTTATGACAAAAATTCTCCTGCAAGTAGGCATAGAGGGAACTTTCCTCAAAATAATAAAGGCCATATATGACAAACCCACAGCCAACATCATCCTCAGTGGTGAAAAACTGAAACCATTTCCACTAAGATCAGGAACAAGACAACGTTGCCCACTCTCACCACTCTTATTCAACATAGTTTTGGAAGTTTTAGCCACAGCAATCAGAGAAGAAAAAGAAATAAAAGGAATCCAAATTGGAAAAGAAGTAAAACTGTCACTGTTTGCAGATGACATGATACTATACATAGAGAATCCTAAAGATGCTACCAGAAAACTGCTAGAGCTAATCAATGAATTTGGTAAAGGAGCAGGATACAAAATTAATGCACAGAAATCTCTCGCATTCCTATACACTAATAATGAAAAATCTGAAAGATAAATTAAGGAAACACCCCCATTTACCATTGCAACAAAAAGAATAAAATACCTAGGAATAAACCTACCTAAGGAGACAAAAGACCTGTATGCAGAAAACTATAAGACACTGATGAAAGAAATTAAAGATGATACCAACAGATGGAGAGATATACCATGTTCTAGGATTGGAGGAATCAACACTGTGAAAATGACTATACTACCCAAAACAATCTACAGATTCAATGCAATCCCTATCAAACAACCAATGGCATTTTCCACAGAAGTAGAACAAAAAATTTCACAATTTGTATGGAAACACAAAAGAGCCCGAACACCAAAGCAATCTTGAGAAAGAAAAACGGAGCTAGAGGAATCAGATTCCCTGACTTCAGACTATACTACAAAGCTACTTTAATCAAGACAGTATGGTACAGGCACAAAAACAGAAATATAGATCAATGGAACAGAATAGAAAGCCCAGAGATAAACCCATGCACATATGGCCATCTTATCTTTGATAACGGAGGCAAGAATATACAATGGAGAAGACAGCCTCTTCAAAAAGTGGTGCTGGGAAAACTGGACAGCCACATGTAAAAGATGGAAATTAGAACACTCCCTAACACCACACACAGAAATAAACTCAAAATGGATTAAACTCAAAATGGATTTTCTACAGAAATAAACTCAAAATGGATTAAAGACCTAAATGTAAGGTCAGACACTATCAAACTCTTAGAGGAAAACATAGGCAGAACACTCTATGACATAAATCACAGCAAGATCCTTTTTGACCCACCTCCTAGAGAAATGGAAATAAAAACAAAAGTAAACAAATGAAACCATAAGCAAGACAGCAAAGGAAACCATAAGCAAGACAAAAAGACAACCCTCAGAATGGGAGAAAATATTTGCAAATGAAGCAACTGACAAAGGATTAATCTCCCAAATTTACAAGCAGCTCATGCAGCTCAATATCAAAAAAACGAACAACCCCAAAATGGGCAGAAGACCTGAATAGACATTTCTCCAAAGAACATACACAGATTGCCAACAAACACATGAAAGGATGCTCAACCTCACTAATCATTAGAGAAATGCAAGTCAAAACTACAATGAGATATCATCTCACACCAGTCAGAATGGCCATCATCAAAAAATCTACAAACAATAAATGCTGGAGAGGGTGTGGAGTAAAGGGAACCCTCTTGCACTGTTGGTGGGAATGTAGATTGATACAGCCACTATGGAGAACAGCATGGAGGTTCTTTAGAAAACTGAAAATAGAGCTACCATATGACCCAGCAATCCCACTACTGGGCATATACCCTGAGAAAACCATAATTCAAAAAGAGTCATGTACCACAATGTTCACTGCAGCTCTCTTTACAGTAGCCAGGACATGGAAGCAACCTAAGTGTCCATCAACAGATGAATGGATGAAGAAGATGTGGCACATATATACAATGGAATATTACTCAGCCATAAAAAGAAATGAAATAGAGTTATTTGTAGTGAGGTGGATGGACCCAGAGACTGTCATACAGAGTGAAGCAAGTCAGAAAGAGAAAAACAAATACTGTATGCTAACACATATATATGGAATCTAAGAAAAAAAGGTTCTGAAGAACATGGGGGCAGGACAGGAATAAAGATGCAGATGTAGAGAATGGACTTGAGGACATGGGGAGGGGGAAGGGTAAGCTGGGACAAAGTGAGAGAGTGGCATGGACATATATACACTACCAAACGTAAAATAGATAGCTGGGGGAAGCAGCCACGTAGCACAGGGAGATCAGTGCAGTGCTTTGTGTTCACCTGGAGGGGTGGGATAAGGCGGGTGGGAGGGAGACACAAGAGGGAGGAGATATGGAGATATATGTATATGTATAGCTGATTCACTTTGTTATAAAGCAGAAACTAACACACCATTTTAAAGCAATTATACTCCAATAAAGATGTTTAAAAAAAAAAGAAAGCCACTCCTAGAGAAAAGTATGGAGGGATTGAAATATTAACCCTGATTATTTCAAGAGGTATAATGGAGGGAAGGGGGTAGATCCTTAACCCTTCGGTCCTCCCTCTATCCCTCTCTCTTTCTTTCTTTCCTTCTCTTTCTTTCATTGTTACGAAAAGCTATGCTTTCAAGTTAATAAATTAAATGAATTGAAAACAATAACAATGAAAATTCCCCAAACTCCAAAACTAGAATGAACCACTAGTGGCAGCTGGGTTCTAAACTGCCTGATTAGATGGGGATCCAGACACTTCCTGGTATTAATACTATGGGTGAATAATAGTCCTAAAATGGGAAGAAGGAAAGACAAGGATGAGGAAGGATGCAAGCAATAGAGTGTACTGATGGTTAAAATCACACAACTCTGCTATTACACTGAGAAAGGAGCCCAGACAATATGTAGACAAATCAATGTGGGTGTATTCCAATAAGCCTTATTTACAAAATCAGGCCGCTGACTGGATGTGTCCCACATGCTACCATAGTTTGCTGGTACCCCTGTTTTAGAGGGAAGGAAGAATTGAGGTAAAACTGGCAGCCATCTGGGATTCCATCAGTCAGGCTTGCCTGGAATAGAGAAGTTCTCTGCATTCGGTTGCTTCCAGTGACGTGCTTTCTGGTTCCTTGTGATGTCTCTAGGTATACTGGTATGAGGTGCTGAGACTACAGCTGAAGGTTTCCATTAGCTACAGAAGACCAATCATACCTTATCTCTGGGGAGATGTGTGACTAATAAATTTAGTCAAACAGTTAAATATTTTAATGAATATACCTTATTTTGGACATGTCGTACAAAAGTGAATTTAGTTATTACCAACATAACCACCACACACAGCTTTGATGAGGAGCTCAGGTCACGCAAAGCCAGGCCAGCATCAGTTTAGCTGCTGTGGTATCGACTCATTTGTCATTTTCCTGTGGGTCTTGCAAGGGGTTTATAGCATCCCTCTGTAATGTCTTTGTGTCTGAGGCTTTGCCGACCTCTTTGCAAAACTCATCGTTTGAACTTTTTCTTGATGTGGTCTTTTGAGCAGTTTGTTGCCTGCTCTATCTTCAGTTGGGGCAGGAGTCCTCTTCTGCTCCCTTTGCTCTTCCTTCTGCTATTGTGACTTTAAGTTGTCAGCCTGTAAATGGCTCTTATACAGACCATTGGTGCTATTTCTGTTGTGTGGCTGCTTTCTCGTGGTATGCAGTTTAGTTAGTCTTTCTTTTTTGTTTCTCAGGACAAGGCAGGCATATAGATAATGGTCCTGAGGCTCTCTTCTTAACAAACTCCATAGAAAGTAAATGGCCATTTATTTCTCTCAGTATAACCCATAATTTTGGAGTAAAATAGCTGGGCTCTTAGTAACGACCTTTAAAAGCAAAAGAAAGACTTCATATTGTCCTGATGGCTAGGATATTTCTGAGTCTCTTCATTTCAGCCTCTTTCATTTCATTTCATTTCTTCATTTGAAAGATAAGAAGATCAAAGGGGGTTTGTCAGCCCCTTGACTGGTAGCAGCTGTAGAAGAGCTGTTTGCTTGTAATTCTTCACTGCTGTCTTTACAGCTGCTTCTCCTTTCTGATGCTCCCTTGCAGGGGTAAGCGTAGGAAGGTAAGATGTTCTGACACAGTCATGCTGAAGCCTGGTGGAGGGCCTCCAGAGTTTTGGTTTGTTTTATTGTAGAATATAACCTGCTATTGACTCTGGCTCTGTTAGGGCCCCAAGAGAACCTTACCTACCCTGAGAAAGTACTAATTAGAGATGGAGAAAACTTTGTTTTCTGTGATGATGTGTTATAAGATTTTTAAAATGTTCACCTTCCAGGAGAGTTCCCATTGCTGATATTATTTATGTGGTTATTGGTCTCTTTGTATGAATTGAAATCACATGGTGTCTTGGTTGCCAATATACACTGAGGAGGAATCATGAAGTATTAACCAATCAACTTTTTCATGCTTGTGCTCTGGATCGTTCTATATACAGGCAACGTGATCAAAGGTCCATGGCACTGTGTTTTAGATAAACTTGGAGAAGAATAAATATTTTACAAATTAAAGCATCAGAAGAATTTTGAAATGGTCTCCCTAACACTGATCCCAGAATATGACCAAAGAGAGGAATGGCCTGATCTGAAGTTATTCTTTCATCCAAATGTTTGTAAATGAGCACTAGAGCACAAAGTCCCACGAATCCTCAGCTTGCTAAGCAGCTAAGATTGGTTGAAAAAAGAGTGTGAACCTCTGTCCAAAAGCATTCCCCTGTCTTGGGGAACCGGTAAGGCTATTCAGCTTTCCAGTGTTGACCATTGAACTCCATTTCATAGGTCTTGACTTGAAAAGCTCGAGCACCATGTCAAGAGTGTTTAATGTAGTCAGACTCATTAAGAATGATGAAGAAACTAGGTATCATGACAGGTAATAATAGTGCTACAGTTTTTTTCTGTGCTCAGGAGCTGTCAGGAATAGGAGAGGAGGACCCACGGGGACTACATTTGAGGATCTGGTGAACTGAAATTATCAAGGAATGGAAAGGCCCCTTGAGGGGAGGGACCTACTGTTTATGGGTTTGACCCTACATGAGGGGTGTGGGGTGGGGCCTTTTCGCAGTGTGGAAGCCTAATCCAACCTTTCGGTGGGACTGTGGGCATCTACAAAGAACACCTGGGGGGATAACAGGTACCTAGCTCTTATAAGAATCATAGAAGAACCCCATGGGGTTCAGCCATGTAGGGCCCTGTGCTCAAATCTTTCCACTTAAGATGCATCTTCAAGCCTCTGTGCAGGACCCTGCAGAGCCCTTCCATGAGGTGAGGGTTTGCCCAAGAAAAGAACTCCAGGTTGAGTGAATGAAGGAGAGAGGATCATTCTCACAGAATACTGTAATGAAAGAGCACTGGACTCCTCTGACTTTAGGGCTTTCAGACCTGGCTCAGCCACTTAGCAGCTGTGTGACCTTAAAAAGTTGAACTATCTGGGCCTCACCTTCATTCCTTTCCTGGAAAATGAGGGAGTTACATTTTATAACTTCTAAGATACCTTCCAGGTCTAGGATTCAATAAATATAGGAGGTTGGGATTTGAAGAAAAAGTTGAAAATCAACAAGCAGGGAGAGGTCTGACTCCTTTAAAAAGGCCCCACATGATCACTGGTTAGCATGGCCTTTTGCTTTCTCAGAACTTAGTTGAATTATATGGGTTCTTTTTTGTCTAAGCCAAGCCATTCAACTCTTAAATTTGGAGAACTGTTGAGCAGATGTCTCCTCCCCAGCTTCCCCAAATTACGGCTTTGGGTGAGTCGAGTTCTTATGGTCAAAACTTACAAGTCATTCCTCATGCTACAGCCTGTGTCAGAATTTGTCATCCAACCAATTGCAGTCATTTCCTGGGTCTCTTTTGTGGATCAGGCACCAAATACAAGGTCCAATAAAGGCACAAAGTACAAAAGAAGCTTTATATTAGGAAAAGTAGATATGTAACCCATGGGCTGCTACTCCCTGCTTCTACATTCATGATAGACACAGCCTCAGAATCTTCTTCAACACAGCATTCCAGTCAATCACTCCCAATTAAAGTTGGCTTATGGAATGAAACTCACATGTCATCTGTATTCTCCATTAGTATTGCAATGACATCTCTGATAATTGTGTTTAACTCTGTATTCCTAAAACATACTGGTTACTGACCACAGGTAACTTAGCTCTCTGAAACCCTCACTAAGATTTCCTCTATATTCATCACCACAGGGCCATGTTTGTTTTGCTGTTGTCTATGCATGGGAATGATGCCTGTCTCCAACATGACTGCTAGTTCCTACCCCATGGGGAAACACACTGCTTCCACTAGCAAATATCTGTCAAAGGCCAACTGATATCAGTACACAGCAGCTGGTGGGAGCGAATATGCTTCCAAAGGGTTTCTATGGTTTCAACGACCTAATGAAATGTTTTGTTATAGAAAGATGGTGATTTCAGTAGAGCACAATGACTGTTCTGCTACGTAGCCTACAAATGTTTAGTAGGATTCAGATATACCAATGAACACACCTGAAACACTATTTTTTTCCACTTGGAAAAATTTTCAGATGTCCTTTCAACATTATTAAATGAGTCACAATCTTTTTTTTAGGACAGAAAACTCAACTTAAGGTCACTTCTGATCTTTACTTACTTGGAATCAAGTGGAAAAAAAAACTGTTCTAAAATTTTTTATCCAACAATAACAAATACAGCATTGAAGATGTCAGCTGCTGAGAAGGATAAATCAACACTCCCAAACTATGTGTATTTTGAGTCTCTCTCTTTCCCTATAGGCATAAGTGTCTCTTGAAGTAGGTTTGTATGTTAATTTTCAATGTGTCAGGAAAGGAAAGGTTGGTATCTTTTGGAGGAATATAATTGAAAACAAAGTCTTCTCTAAATCCAGAAATTCTCTTCACAAAGTTAGTAAGAGAAAGAAAACACTTTTATTACTGAATAAGCATTAAACCAGAATGTGATGAGTGTCACAGGCAATCAGCTTTAAGAGACTGCACAGACAGAAAGGAATCACATCTCCTTATATAGCAAAGAAGATACAACCAATTACATACATGTTTTCAAGATAAACAATAACTGGTCTTCAAGTAAGAGAACTTGATAACACCATTTGTCACACACAATTCATCTTAACTTTACCTGGTAATTGGGGTGACCATCTGTATTAGCTAAATTGCTTTATTCAGTAGAAAAACAAACTCATCTCTTTATGATAAGGAGGTAGTTTTGCAACTTGGAGCAATGTGCCCACTGAAATTAGGCTCATACCTCCTAGTAGAAACTAGGAGATAAGGGTGCTATCTTCTTTGAGGTTTGCATTTCAAACAGATGACTCCCCTGTCCTTGAGAAAGACATTCTGGGTCATAAAATAGACAAAAGACTAGCTGATGAAAAGCCCATCTGGTCTTTAAAAGGATTTATATACATTTCAAAGAGATGAGAAAGTACTTACAATTCCAAATTTTCAAAGAAAAAGGAGAGGGAAATCTATTTTCAATTGGGAGAATTGTCTTATTTTAAATTTGTATGTGTCCTTAATCACCTAAACACTCTAGGAAGAGTGTAGGAAGACTCTAAGAAGGTTGAACAGGACTGTAGGAGTTGACTGATAAAAGAATCCACCTAGAAAATGAGAGTCTTGGGAAGAAGGAGGTGGACCAAGTATGTGGCTCACCCATGTACAGATCTAAATAGATTCCCTGGCATAAAAATTCTGTAGGACCAGGAAGGACATGGAAACTCAAGGACGTCAAGGTGGTACTTCCAGGGGTGAAAAACCAATTTCACTGAAGCTCAACCCATCACTCTTTCCATTTTTGTTCCCTTGTCTATGAGCTGCAACTGATATTATTTAGTTAATTTCTCTCCTTTGCCATTAAAAATATTTCCTTATGTAGCCCCCATCCATCCTTTCTATGTTTATTCTTCTTCCCTTTGTCCCAATTTTTCTTCAAGCCTCAGTTTACTACAGGTTTTAGCAAAACCTCACACTTTTTTCTAATTCTAAGACTTCTTTTATAGGCATACCTGATTATGCATCTTATTTCCAACTTTTGGAATAATATTTCCAAATTTTTACAAAATAATGTGAAATTAATTTGTGAGAATGTGAGCTCCCCAGAGAACCTCCTGGGTATCTATTCTCTCATTCCATAGCCTTCTCTCCTACCTATTTCCATTTTGAAAAAAATCCCATATAACACTTATTTGAATACATTTCTTATCCTTTTAATCAGGACTTGATGCTATATCATCAAAATTATCTTAAAAATCTTCCAGCTTTGTGAGTCATTTTCTTTTATGGAGACCAGAGCATGGAATCAATCTTGCCTTTCTTTTGAATGTCTTGGAATCTGGCTTCCCAGATAGTGTATACTCTTGACTTGGCCAACTTTCCCTTTTTCCAATTATTGCAAAAATCCAAGGTTATATGATTCCTTTTTCTCAAGGTTTTGACATTTTCATTTGACTAACTATTCCCTGTTAGAGAAACAGTTTCCACAGATGACTCTCTATACTTTCAGAGAGAAACACATTTTGGAAGCAAAGTCCAGAATTTCTCAGATAGGATTTGACCAAATGTGGTGTGTTGATTGTTGATCTTCTACATCACTTGTATATATAAAGTTTATAATCTGCATAAAGGTTTAATAAATCATATGTTTTCTGAACTTGGTATGTAGTCTGTTGTATAATTTTGCAGTTTTTCATTCCTCCCCCCAGTCTGGTTGTTCCTAAAATCAAATGCTTGACAGGTTCCTTCCACTCTCCAATATATATATTTTTTTCCTGTAGGTATATATATATATATATATATATATTTTTTTTTTTTTTTTCCGGTACGCAGGCCTCTCACTGTTGTGGCCTCTCCCGTTGCGGAGCACAGGCTCCGGACGCGCAGGCTCAGCGGCCATGGCTCACGGGCCCAGCCGCTCTGCGGCACGTGGGATCTTCCCGGACCGGGGCACGAACCCCTGTCCCCTGCATTGGCAGGCAGACTCTCAGCCGCTGCGCCACCAGGGAAGCCCCGGTATATATTTTTTTGATAATGAAATTTACTACATCATCTCTCCTAATGAGCTGTTTCTCTTGAATCTGGGCTGTGTTTCCTCTGCTGTATTCTAGCTGTGACCTCTCACCAAAGCTTAGTGTAATCTCTGGAGCATATTTACCACTTCCTACCTCATATAACACTTGTTTTTATACATCGCTTATCAGGCTGTAACTAACATAATGGGTATAAACTGTCTTCATTTTAATTTTTCCCTGTGGTGCCTAGCCTAAAGTTTGATACAAGGTGATTGATAACTATTAATATAAATAAACGAGCGAAGGCACAGCCTGTTAGTCCTAATAAATACATTAACATAAGACTAATATTTGAAAATAACTTTTTTCTCTTGTTAAGCTTTAATAGAGTAGTCAGGCAGATAAAGAAATAGAATAATTAGTTTAGTAGCAAGAACAGGACAAGCAGCCCAAAATTAACTGACAAATCAGACACAAAGACCAAACAGGAGTAATGTAGGTAAGTTTATAGGAATCAGGAGCAAATAAAAATGGAAGTAAAATCAGGGAAGAGTGATTTATTAAGCAAAACTAGTTTGGGAAGCCTTTTTTTTTTTTTTTTTTTTTTTTGCGGTACCCGGGCCTCTCACTGTTGTGGTCCCTCCCATTGCGGAGCACAGGCTCCGGAAGCGCAGGCTCAGCGGCCATGGCTCACGGGCCCAGCCGATCTGCGGCATGGGGGATCTTCCCAGACCGGGGCACGAACCCGTGTCCCCTGCATCAGCAGGAGGACTCTCAACCACTTCGCCACCAGGGAAGCCCTGGGAAGCCTTTTATAATTAGTTATTTTGTCCATGAATCCATGAATAATACATACAGCAATAGTAAGTAGGGTTCTTATCCTTTACAGTTATAATTTTGAACAGAATAGTGTCTGATAGCCCTATGCTTTGAACTCTAGCTTCTCAGCCTTCTAACACATATTGTGGCTTATTTGGATGGTGAATGGGAAAGAAAGACTGTGCTCTCTATTTTCCCTAGAGAAGGAGGATGGGACGATATCCCCTGGGCTTAAAAAGTAATTTGTGAGAAAAAAGAAAACCAAACAAAATTCTTCCTCTGAACATTCATTTAGTTTAAGGCCTTACATAGTAAACCCTGTTTGACTTACTCTTGTTAAAAGCATGACCACTTGAATAAGGATGACCTGATAATGTACCTTCCAGTGATGGGTATGTTCCTCCAGGAACTTCACCTGCCTACTAAAACAATTACCAAGATAGTTTAAATTCAACAAGACGCTTAAAGAAAGTTATAGGACATGAACACCATGTAAAACAGAAATCATTCCCTTTTGAAAGGTTTTGTCCCTTTTCAGGTGAAGTTCAATTATGGGCAGTGGCTGGGGTAGTATTTTGAGAGTCAAAGACATCATCTCTCAACTATAAATCCTGCCTCATCGGTAGCTGCTGATTCTGCTCATTCATCAGGACAGCCTAGCCTTGGTAAAGAGGCTTTTCCAATTGCAAAAGGAGGTTGAAAACAGAATATGGGGAGAATCAATTTGTCTAACCCGTATGATGATGTCCCAGAAGGAGGCAGGGAGGGTGCTTCCTGTAAGTTCAGAGTAGACAATCAATCCAGGGAACAGGTAACTTGCAGGTACTGGAGGAAGAAACAAATTATCCTATCACTGTGCTCCAGATGCTCCGGAGGGTGCCCTTTGGACGGAGTTTCTCTCTGAAGAAAAAGTGAGAAAGAAGTTTTTCAACTCCCCTAGGCCATGCTCCTTTCTAAGCCTATCTCTGATCCCCTCTTTAGGAAACTGACTTGAATTGCTGGGCCAGGTTAAGTGAATGTTAGTGATTCCACTCTCTGACTTATATTGAAATGTATACCACTATTAAAAAACACAAACGTATGAAATAATCCCTTATCTTGTTCATTACAGGAAGCTCTCTGGGTCAGAGACAGAATATTTTCTCTGCCCTTAGTGACTTTTGACTTTGAAAGTTGCTGCCCTTTCTTTTGCTGGCATTGCTGTAGTCTGGTGTATGGATACATTGTCAGCTGTCTTTATACACCAGGAGTTTTGATAATCTTTACTTGATCTCTTATTGAGAATCTGGGTGCCCTATATGTAGATGCAATACATAGTTCTCTACATGGAGTCATTTCTTTTTGAAGGGAATCTTTGAGAATTACCTTTAAATACCTTCTCTCAACAATCTTTCTGAAATTCTCACATTTGGAAAAAGTCCAGATTTCTTTAAAAATGAGCATATGTTAGCATTTTTAATTAACTCATTAAACAAATATTTGTTAATTACTCACTCCATTCCTACGCACTCTTCCAGGCACTGGAGATAGGGAGATGAACAAGATAGAGATGGTCACAATTCTCATGGACCTTACATTGTAGAAAGAGAGGGGGTGGTGAAGGTTGAAAAGGAACACAGATGTACAAATACTAGAATATACTTTAGGATGGTGTAACTGCTCTGAAGGAAATAAAATGGGGTAATAGAGTAAAGAGTATTGGAGGTAGGTGGAGAACACCACTTCGGATTGTGTGATTTGGAAACATATCTTTGACACCAGATTTAAGACTTCAATGACAAAAAAGAGCCAGCCATGGGGAGGTCTGGGGGCAGAGTGTCCAGGTAGAGGGACTAGCAACGGCAGATCCTGATGTAGAATGAGCTTTGCAGGTTTGAGAAACTGAAGGCCACTGTGCCTGGAACTAGTAACTGATGAGGAGAGTGGGAAGGGATAGGATTTGGAAGGTAGTGTCTCAGGATGATCTTAATTATCAGAAACCAAGCATTATGATTCAAATTGGCATAGACAATTAGGAAATAATTTATCTCACATGGGATGTTTGAAGAGAAGGTGGACTCCAAGGTTAGTTGATTTAATAGCTCAATGACATCATTAAAGATGCAGGTTTCCCCATTTTTTTGCTATGCCATTTTTTTGCCGGTTCCCACTTGATCTCAAGCTGGTTGCTATATTTAAGTACAATACATGCAGGAGAAGAGAGGGGTCTGTGCCTTCCTTTTAGGATGAGGAAGGCTTTCCCAGAAGCAGTTCATCTAATTTCGTCTCATGTAACTTTTGGCTGAGTTTGGTCTCATATCCATTTCTTAAAAAACTGGGGTAACAATGGAGTTACCATTCTTGGTTTTGCCTAGTGGTTCTCAAAGTGTAATCCCTGGAACAGCAGCATGAATATTACCTGGGAACTCAGAAATACAAGACTTAAGGAATCAGAAACTTTGAAAGTGACATCCAGTTACCAAAGTTTTTACAAGCCCTCCAGGTTGTTCTGATGTATGCTCAAGTTTTTTGTTTTTTGCTTTAAGCTTTTAAGTATATATATTTAAAGTGGAACAAGGTATAAACTTGTGAGATTTGTTGACAATTGTGCCATAGCCCTAAGTTTGAGAAAGCCAAAGAGAAGTGATCATCAGAGCTTCTTCGGATAAACACTTCAGTCTGAGAAACCTCAGACTAATTTTACTATGCCTTTGAGGAGAAGGAGAGAGGAAAGTAGATTTTTATTTACACCTGGAGCATTAAAGCTGTGCTTCCTCTTAGTGAGTCTGTGGTGGAAATCAGAAGTCACCTGGGATTTGAATAAGATTGACTCATACTCCTACTTCAAGCCCTGGCGCAATCTGCTGCCTTCTCAGAAAGTTTATAACTTCCCCAGAAGGAGGTTTGTCCTTCTTTTCTCTTTTTAAAAAAACTTTAAAAAGACAGACATTATTTTTGAGAACAATTTTAAATTTACAGAAAAACTGAAGAGGTAGTACAGATAGTTTCCATATACCACCCTCCAATTTCCTCTATTATTAACATTTTACATTAGTTTGCTATATTTGTAATAATTAGTGAAGCAATTTTGTTACACTATTGTTAACAAAAGTTTGTAATTTATTCAGATTTTCTTATTTTTATCTAATGTCCTTTATCTGTTCCAGGATCCCATTTAAAATGCCATGTTGCAGTTAGCTGTTGTTTCCTCAGGTTCTTCTTGGATATGACAGTTTCTCAGATTTTCTTTGGTTTTGTTTTTTATAAATTTTTATTGGGGTACAGTTGATTTACAGTGTAGTGTTAGTTTCAGGTGTAGAGCAAAGTGAATCTTTTATACATATACATATATGCACTCTTTTTTAGATTCTTTTCCCATATAGGCCATTACAGAGTATTGAGCAGAATTCCCTGTGCTATACAGTAGATCCTTATTAGTTATCTATTTTATATACAGTAGTGTGCATGTGTCAATCCCAATTTTCCAACTTATCCCTCCCTCCGCCCTTATCCCCTGGTAAACATAAGTTTATTTTCTATATGTTACTCTATTTCTGTTTTGTAGATAAGTTCATTTGTAGCTTTTTTTTAGATTCCACATATAAGTGATATCATATGATATTTGTCTTTCTCCATCTGACTTACTTCATTCAGCATGACAATCTCCATGTTGCTGCAAATGACATTATTTCACTCTTTTTTATGGCTGAGTAATATTCCATTGTATACATGTACCACGTCTTTTTGACCCATTCCTCTTCTGATGGACATTTAGGTTGCTTCCATGTCCTGGCTATTGTAAATAGTGCTGCAATGAACATTGGGGTGCATGTATCTTTTGAATTATGGTTTCCTCCAGATATATGCCCACAAGTGGGATTTCTGGATCACATGATAACTCTATTTTTAGTTTTTCAAGGAACCTCCATACTGTTCTCCTTAGTGGCTTTACCAGTTTGCATTCCCACCAACAGTGTAGGAGGGTTCCCTTTCCTCCACACCCTCTCCAGCGTTGATTGTTTGCAGACTTTTTGATGATGGCCATTCTGACTGGTGTGAGGTGATACCTCATTGTAGTTTTGATTTGCATTTCTCTTATAATTAGTGATGTTGAGCATCTTTTCATGTGCTTTTTAACCATCTGTATGTCTTCTTTGGAGAAATGTCTGTTTAGATCTGCCCATTTTTTGATTGGCTTGTTTGTTTTATTGATATTGAGTTGCATGAGCTGTTTGTGTATTTTGAAGATTAGCCCCTTGTCAGTTGCTTCATTTGCAAATATTTTCTCCAGTTCAGACTTTCTTATTTTTTGTTGATTGACAGTTTTGAGGAGTAATTGTCAGTCATATTGTAGTATGCCCTTCTACTAGAATTTGTCCAATGTTTTTCTCATGACTATACTGGGGTTATAGGTTTTGGGGAGGAAGATTACAGAAATGTCATTTTCATCAAAGGTACATACTATCAACATGATTTGTGACTGTTGATGTTGACCTTGATCATCTGGCTGAAATAGTGTTTCTCAGATTTCTGCTTTATGGTGAAGTATCTAAATAATTTATTTGGAATCTATCTGCATGGGAGATTGTTTCTTCTCCCCATTTATTAATTTATTCAATCATTTATTTATATTGGTATGGACTCATGGATATCATACTTTGGATTATAACCCAATACTACTTTATGTATTTTCTTGCTCAGATTACTCCAGTGTTGAACATTGGGAGTTCTTTCAGTTGGCTTCTGTGCCTATTTGATATACCTCTACCAGGTGTGTGTGTGTGTGTGTGTGTGTGTGCATGCATGTGTGTATGTGCGTGCATGTGTGTGCACATGTGTGTGTGTTAGCACTTCCTTACTTTATGACACTACAAGATGCTCCAGGATCATCTTTAATATTTCCTGTTTCTGTCCTAGAATCAGCCTTTTGACACTCAAGTTTGACAACCACTGGTTTAGGCCAATCATTTGAAGAAAGAATATATGTTAGGGAGAAAAGCATAAGGACCACCACAGGAATCAGACCATTAGAAATGTAGGCCAAGTAAAGAGTTAAATGTTATTCTAAGTATAATTAAATGCCAGTGGAAGTGGCATTAGGGGAGAGGGGTTCTTTGATCATCTGCTAAACTGAGAGTAGACTGTAAAGAAAAGAAGAGCAAAAGCAGAGAGACAACTTAGGAGGTTATTACACTTAATCTGGAAAAAAACTGACAATGGCTTGAAGTGGTAACAACGAAGATAGTGAGAGGCGGCTGGACTTGGAATGTGTTTCAGAGGTAGAACCAAAGTATCAGCTGATGGGCTGATGAGTGGTATGTGGGGGTGGGGTGGGGGGATGAAGGGAACGAAGAGAGAAATCAAGGATAAAGGTGAAGGACAGAAGAGTCAAGGAATCAAGAGCAAAGGGTGATTGGTGGTGCTGTCAAGTGGGATAGGGAAGCTTGCAGAGTTTCAGGTTTTCGGTTTGCAAATTAAGAGTTCTGTGTTGGATGTTAAATTTGAGATACCTATTAAACACACAATTCACATCAAATGGACTGCTTGCAGTTTTGCAAGTAGATATGCAGGTTTGGACTTGGGGAGAGGTCAGGGTTGGAGACGTAAATTTGGGAATGCTTAGCACCTAGGTAGTATTCAGAGTCATGTAAATACATGATAATCCTTTTTGGGGAGAATTTGAGTAGACAAATGGGTGAGGGATAACACTCAGAAGTTGGGCAGAGGAGGAAGACCCATGAAAGGAGACTCTGAGGGAGCAACTAACAGCAAAAAAAACAAAACATGGAGCCTGTCCTGGTGTCATGGAAGCCAAGGTAAGAATGTTTTTCAGGAAGGAGTTAGTCGTAACGCTGTAGAATGCTGCTGAGAGTGAGGAAGATGAAAGCAGAGAATTGCCCATTGATTTGGCAAGGAGGAGGTAGTTGGCAATTTTGTTGAGGAGCTGTTTCAGTGGAGTAGTGGGGATGAAAGTTCGTTGGTCTGGTTTCAGAGGGAATAGATAGTGAGGAAGTTGAGAGTGACTATCGACAACTCTAAACTGATTTTATTATACAAGGTGTCAAAAATGGGATAATAGCTTTGTGGGCTCAAGGAAAATTTCTTTTTAAGATGGGGAATATTTGAATATGCTTGTATGCCAGTGGGAATGAACCAGTCGAGAGGAGTATAGTAGTGTAGAAAAGAGAGGAGATAATTGTTATTTAGCAGAGAATCAAGGGACTTTAGTATGGGATGGTTACATCCAATAATACAAAGAATTACACTTTTTGAAGAAAATATTCCCTCATACATGGAAGAGAAAGTAAGTAACATTTCATCACCTACAATGTCTAAGGTGTTTTACATTATAAAATTTATTATTCTTAGAACATTTTGAGTTAGTTGTTTTTTCTCCATTTTGTGGATGAAGACACTGCAGTTTATCAAGATTAAAAACTTGCCTAAATCCACTCAACCGATGGGTTAATTAAACCCCAGTTTTGTCTGATTCAAAACCTATGTTCTTTTCCTTACATGGTGCTTCCATTCACTCAACTAATTTTAGGTTGAGGTCAAAAATAAAACCCATGATTTTAAAGCTAACATAATTTTGATTTGTATTTGTTTTGGAATACTGTTGTATGTCACTGCTATGTCCACTATTTATTTTAACAGAGGTTTTCACTGTTGGCTGCAAATTGGAATAACCTGGGTGGATTAACAATATTATTGTCTGGATCCAACCCAGAGATTCTGAATTAATTATTTTGTGGGGTTTAGGCATTGAGATTTTTAAGCTCCCTGGATTATTCTAATGTGTTGTCAAGATTGAGAAACATTGTACTACAGAAAACTACATTCCCCACAGCCTTTCTGAGCAGCAGTGGTTATGTTTTGGGTCATGTAATCCTGCAATACTTACTCTTTCCCCCACAATTGGCTGGTTAAATGCCCATGGTATGCCTTTGTACTAAAAGATAAAACAGGTTAATCAAATGCCCTCTTTAAAAAAAATTAACTGGGAAATACCAAGCAAAGAAGGCTGTAAGCTAATAGTTCCCAAACTTCATTGGACATTAGAATCACCTGGAAGCTTCTAAAACTTCCAATGGCCTGTCTTGACTCATACACGTCAAGTCAGAATGTCTAGGTTGGGAGCCGGCAGTTTTTAAACATCCCAAGTAATTACAAGATGCATCAAAATTTGGGGGCCACTGCAGTTAGTGGTGGGAGCTTAAGCCTAATGGTCATAGTGTAGAACAGCATTTCTCAAACTTAAGTGCTGATTCTGATTCAGTAGGTCTGGGGTCAGGCCCAAGTTCTGCCTTTCTAACAAGCTCCCAGGTGAAACTGATGATGCTGGTGCACAGACCAAATTCTGAGCAGCAGTAAGAGAGTCTAAGAAATCCTGGGGGGGAGGTACAAACCAGAAGGAGGAATGGAGATTATGAGATTAACAGCAACAAAAGATATAGAACGTGAGATGGATGGACTCTAGGAAGAGGAGAATGGAACAAATATTTCTTGAATTAACGTTGGAACAGCACTGCAATAAAGATCCCTGAACTCCTGATTCTGAGATTCCTAGAGGTTGCTTGAATATAGAAGGACTTTTAACTTCGTGTTGTACCTTAAAATCTAGTTTGGATTTCCCGAGTTTCTTGGCAGGTGTGTTTTTATACTGAACTTTCATTACCTGAAGCAAGCTGTAGCAGACACTGTGAATTACTCAAGATGGTTTCTCTTTTCTCTTTTGTTCACTTATTGTATTAGTTATCTGTTGCTGCAAAACAGATTATCCTCAAAACGTGGTGGCTTAAAACAACAAATATTTATAAACTTATATTCCTGTGGGTCAGGAGTTCAGGAGCAGCCTATTTGGGAGTTCTGGCTCAGGATCTCTCATGAGTTTGAATCAGGATGATGGCAAGGGCTGCAGTCATCTGGTGACTTGGCTGGAGCTGGGGGATCTGCTTCCGAATGGACTGGCTCACATGTCTATGCACTGGAGCCCTCAGCTCTTTACCATGTGGGATGCTCCTTGGAGTGTCCTCACAACATGGCCATTTGTTTCCTTCGGAGTGAATGATTCAAGAGAGAGACTGACCAAGATGGAAGCTGCAGTGTGTTTTATGACCTACAATTTAAATCATACACCATCACTTCTACTTTATTCTGTTAGTTAGAAGTGAGCCACTAAGTCCAGCCCACAGTCAAAGGAAGGGAAATTAGAGTCCAGCTTTTGAAAAGAGTGTCAGAGAATTTGTGGACATATTTAAATAACCACAGGTGTTTACTTTTTCACATAACCATGTGTTTTAGGGAAAGCTGCTTACATTGTCAGCTGGTTCTCAAAATGGTTCCCAAAGTGCATGAAAATTGCTTTGGGAGCTGAGTATGCAAGTACTTGGGCCCTACTCTAGAAGAACTGAATAAGCAGCTCTGGGGGCAGGGCAGTACTCTGAATTAATACATTCTCCAGGTGATTCTAAAGCACACTCAAGTTTGAGAACCATCACTCTCAGCTGGTCTTGATAATCAATTACCATCGTCAGCTTGTACAATTAGCCATGAGTATATATGTGTTGGGGGCTGCTGGGAAAGGTTTCGTTTCCATAAAGCAGCAGCTACTGGGTGTGCTTGGGTGTGTGGTGTTGAATGGCTGCAAGCCATCTTGCTACCAGCCTGAGGAGGAAGGCGTCCGTTAGAGCAGGAGCGGCAAAACTTTGGAGAAGTATACCTGTGACCTGGATATACCGTGACAGAAGTCTGCATTATGAACTGTGACTGGGTGAGCTGATAAATTTCCTTATTAATTATGCAAATTCGAAGCAATGTTTTCTCTTATTTGATGTTGATATCCTGATTGACAGACCGACTATTTGTAACTTCAAGTGGTTGGTTCAGTGATTTTTATCAATCCTATCTGCATATTTGGGTTATAGGAACAGTTTTAAAATATACTACTCTTGGACTCATCTTTAGAGAATCTGAGTGCAGTAGTCCAGCGTGGAGCCCTGGCAATGGAATTTTTTCATAGGTGATTTTGAAGTTCAGGCAGCATTGAGAACCATTGGTAACAACAACTACTAAAGGTCTGCTTGTCCAGGTGTTGAAAAGTTTTTCTTCTAACATTCCTGAACTCTCCCAGCATGAGAATTTCATGAACGAAGGAGTCGATTAGCAGTATCCTTATAAGAAGTGGAATAGTGCTTGCTTGCTTTTTTTCTTATACAGCTGATACTAAAATAATCTTTGCTAGGTTAACATGACTACTTTTCTAAATTTACAAACTAATTCCTTCTGATTAAGTGACTTGTTCTGAACTCTAATACTCTGGTTTCTCAGTCCCCAGGTGGTTATAGGAGCATGTCTGTGAGGAGTGTTTCTTGTCAGTTCTTGAAGAAATCATTTTTGTTGCTTTTCCTTTGCTTCCCATAAGAAGGCAACTCCAGCAACACTTACTGTAAAATCATTGAAAAATTATTTTCTGCCTAGGTTTTGAATTTTTCCGTTTCTCCACCTATTTCCCACCATCACTTCTCACCTTGTAATTATTTCATTCTGCAATAGTTCACTAAGAGACAGTAACAGAATTTTCACAATAACATTGTTGGAAGCAACTGAGCATTGCTGGTAACTTCAGTGTTCATCACTTGGAGAGTGGAAAAACAAAATATGGTGGATATGCTCCACGGAATACTTTGCTGCAGCTAGAAGTAATGAACTAGATGTACATTTAACTGTAGGATTAGAATTCAAAAATGTAGTGTTGAGTGAAAAACATAAGTAGGGCTAAGTCTACAGTGTAATGCAATTTTTGGAAGTTAAAAACACATTGACCTCAAGTAACATGAATATATTTAAAGAAATATGTATAGTTTCTGTATGTTTCTACACACATACACCGTACATTCAAATAATACATATATATATAGATACTGCTAAACACAGTATGTTTCCTGTAAGGGAGGGGAAAGGAGGAAGACTAGTGTTGAAGAGGGGAAATATAAGCAAGAATCTCCTAGGGAATAATAATGAGAGTATTCTACAGACAGAGGAATTATCCAAGATTTGTACCTGAGTTCCATCCCCACCCACCTTGTAAATGTCTCTAAAACCTTGAAATGTGCTGTGGGATTTGAAAACCCTATTTGACTTTGAGAACTGCAGATTAAATAGGAATAAACAAGACAGTTTAAGCCTAAGGGCTTTGTATAAACAAGTCTCAGGGTGACTCTGTTTATGCAAGTTTTAGGCTGTACAAGGGGCCAGCCCAGGGTGAAG
Organism: Orcinus orca; assembly: GCF_937001465.1. NCBI lineage: Eukaryota > Metazoa > Chordata > Mammalia > Artiodactyla > Delphinidae > Orcinus > Orcinus orca. The sequence goes on from NC_064560.1 coordinate 103,302,128, forward strand.
GAGGAGTTAAAATGTAGCCAGTGTTCTACCTGCTGTATGAGAACTTTTTGTACTTCACAGGAAAACATGATATGGACTTGTGGAGCCCCTGCTGGGACTTTTATTTTGGGAGTTTAGTGTAAGCTCCAGGAAAGAGGGATTCTATTTCCTTTCTACAGTGTGCCAGTGCTTAGCTCAATACTGGGTCGCATGGTTAGTCCCTAATAAACGTTTGTGGAAAGAATGAATTTTAAGTGTTTGGCACAGTATTTGGGCAGCTCGAAGTTCCTGGAAATCCCAGTTTCTTTAAGTGGAGTATTACCCTGGTGAATCTGGTTCACGACTTTGCTCATGCATATGCATACAAATTAAATATTTTTGGTAGTTTGGAAAAATGCTTTAAGCAAAAACATGTCAGTATGTAGGTAGTGTGGTCAGGGGTTCGGGCCCTGGACATGGGCAGGGTCAATTTGAAAACCTTAGCCCTGGAACCACCACCTTAATCAGCAGCACCTAGGAACTTGCTAGAACAGTGTTGCTTAGGGTCTTACCCAGGTGTACTGAATCAAGCTGAAAGTGGCGGCCCCCACCATTTGATTTAACAAGATCTCCAGGTGATTCTGATACAGGCTAATATTTGAGAACTCTTGGCTTCAACTATTAATTGTACTGCATTTCATCCCCTCTACCATTAATTGTACTGCATTTCATCCCCTCTACCTTTTCTTTCCTTTGGGACCCATTTGATTGGAGGCCCCAAATAATTGCTGTGTTCTTACTCTTTTTCCATTTGCAGGTAATGGAGAAACAAAAAGTCTTCTCTTTGGCATATAGTATTAAGGTTGGTTTTGGATTCAGTGGGACCTGATTATATTTGTTGTTCAGGTCACTTCCCAGAGAAGCACATATATGGTCTGGAGACTAAAAGACCTAATAGAAAAAGGTGAAACGATAGTCACCCTTTCATTGTAATAAATAGTTCTTTCTACTCCCTTATTCTAGTATTGTTCAAGTTGGCTATGAGTAGTGTTTTGAAATATGCAAAAGATAAGTTAAATAAGAAGAGAGGGCCAATAGCTAAGATCTGAAAATCATGATGGGAAGGAAGAAATGAACTAATTACTTGGAAAATAAGTAAATAGTAAACAATAGTAACTCAATAGTGATACATATGCAAGAAATAGTTTTGTTACAGGGAGGGTCATGGTACTGAATGGGTAATTGAGTTAAGGAACATTGTTTCATCTTGGTTTGTTTTGACAAACGAAAGCAGTGACTACCGTCTAATGGTGATACAACAATTGCCTTTTACTGCCAGAGACCTCGAAGCTTCTCTGAAGTGAAAAATTAATGGTAACATACCAGTAAACAAGAAGTATTATAATTGTATTATCACTGGCCCACAGAAAGCCTCTTATTTTTACTTTTGTATTCTCTTTATTGTTCCTTCTACTCCCTCAGGTAACCATTCTGTGCATTTTATGTATATTCTCTTTTTGGGGTAAAATTTGTACTTTGTATACATTTAAAAATTACACAAAATGTTAAGTATACAAGAGTAGAGAGAAAAATAATAATACTCCAATAATAATAAACTCATGGCCCAGATTATCTTATCTATAATTTCTCCCCCCTTAACTACTTAGCCTGACCCTACCCAAATTATTGTGAAGCAAATTCCAGACTTCATTTTTTATCTTACATATTTTAAACTTAGATAAATGATATTTTTATAGTATTTTGTATATTCTTTAACATGGTTTTTTGGTGACCTATCTTTGATTGTGGGTACATCTAGTTTACTACTTCTTACTACTTCATGGTATGCTGTGGTTTATCTAGCATATATTGTGTATCCATTTTCCTGTTGTATTGGGTTGGCCAAAAAGTTTGTTCAGTTAATGAACATGTTCAGTAAAATTCTTGGTGAAAATGAAAAATGTCTAATTTTTACTTAAAGCTGAATGAACTGTTTGGCCAACCCAACAGCACCAGAGAGAAAGCTGGATTTCCTTCATCTCCATCCTATCACCAGTAGAACTGCAATAAACACCTTTATACATGCCCCCTAAAGGCAGTGTGAGAATTTTTGTGATAAATGCTCAGGTATGGCATTTTAGGTCAAAGAGTATGTAATTACTTGATGAAGTGCCGCCGGATTGGTGCGGACATTCTAGAGCTCAATGTGTACACTCACCAGGGGCACTTGGCATTCTCTAGCAATTTTTTCCCAGTTTATTAGGCATAAAGCGTAAAATGATACTGCATCATTGTTTTAATTTGCATTTTTCTGATTACTAATAGGTGTGCCCATCATTTCACATGCTTATTAGATTTTTGGGTTCTTCTGTAAACTGTTGATATCCTTTGCCTGTTTTCTTATTGGACTTACAGTGTTTTACAAGAATTCATTTTTTTAATAGTTAGACCCTTGTTAACTTTGTACATTGGTAGTATCTTCTTCACATTTGTCATCTGTTCAGCTCTTTCCATGGTGTCTTTGTGTAGAAATTCTTAATTTTGGTACAAATTCAGCAGTTTGTTTTGCCTCGTGGTTTGTGTTTCTGTTGGCCTAAGAAATTCTTCCTTGCTTTTATCTTGAAGATATCTTCCTGTTTTCTTTTGTTGACTGTAGAGTTTACGTTTCATCTTTAGGTCTTTATTCCATTTGGAGTCTACCCTTTTGAATTAAGTAGGAATCCATTTTAATTTTTCTAAATGCATGAACCAGTTTCCCTAGCTCTCTTTAAATCATCCTTTCACCATTGATTTGGGGTGCCCCTTTTTTATTACATACTAAGTTCACATATGTAAATGAGTCTATCTCAGTTCATTACACTATCCCATTAGGTTATTTCTGTTTTTGTACTAGTTCCATCCTACTTTTTATTGGTGTTTATTGTATAGCTTCATGTCTGTGCTACAACATCATAACATTTTTTTAGTTTTTCCTTTTCAAGGCTGTTTGTGCCATTATTTTCATACACATTTTAAAATCAGTGAGTTCCTTGAATCCAGTTGGAGTTTAGATTAGGGTTACATTTGATTAATCTGGGGGATGAAATCTCATAACGAATCCTCTCACCTGTGATTGTGGAAGTCTCCATCTATTTATATCAGTCATCTTCTATTAGATTTTTCAAATTTTTCTCTATAGAGGACTTAGTTTTTTAAAGCTAAAACCTGGGTACTTTGTTTCTGTTGCTATTAAAAATAACTTATTTTTATGTTTCCTAGATGATCATCTCGGGTTTAGAGAAGGGTATTGATTGTTTTGGGGGGTAGGCAGATTTTTGAATCCAATCTTAACTGAATATTCTCATTGTAATAGTTTCTCTTGATTATTTCTCATCCTCTTCTTCCTTAATGTATTCTGCAGTGTTTTTGTAGATATTCTTTTTTTTTTTTTTTTTTTTTTTGCAGTACACGGGCCTCTCACTGCTGTGGCCTCTCCCGTTGCGGAGCACAGGCTCCAGATGCGCAGGCTCAGCGGCCATGGCCCATGGGCCCAGCCGCTCCGCGGCACGTGGGATCCTCCCGGACCCGGGCACAAACCCATGTCCCCTGCATTGGGAGGTGGACTCCCAACCACTGCACCACCAGGGAAGCCCTTTGTAGATATTCTTAGTCAGACTTGGGAAATTCTTCTTTATTCCTGGATTGCTGATGTTTCCTTTTGAATTCATGAATGGATGTCAAATTTTAGCAGAAATAGTTTTGCCTCTATTGAGAACTATTTTTTTTTTTTTTTTTTTTTTTTTTTTTTTTTTTTACTGTTAATCAGTTGTTGGCACTTCTGTCTTCTACAGGCTTTCTTTTTTTTTTTTTTTTTTTTTTTTTTTTGCAGTACGCGGGCCTCTCACTGCTGTGGCCTCTCCCGTTGCGGAGCACAGGCTCCGGACGCACAGGCTCAGCAGCCATGGCTCACGAGCCCAGCCGCTCCGCGACACGTGGGATCTTCCCCGACGGGGGCACGAACCCGCGTCCCCTGCATCGGCAGGAGGACTCTCAACCACTGCGCCACCAGGGAAGCCCCACAGGCTTTCTTTTGAAAGCTTATTTTCTTGTGTTCTGACTGCTTCAATCTGAGCTTCCGACTTTAAGTCTTGAACTTCTGCCATTCTTCTTATTCCAAATATTTTGAGTTAAAAAATGTCACCTATTGTCACTTAGAAAGCTTTTATTTTTATTGTGGTAAAAACTCCTAACATGAGAGCTGCCCTCTTAAATTTTTAAGTGTGCAATACAGTATAAACTACAGGCCTGATACTTTACAGCAGATCACTAGAACTTACCTTGAATAACTACAACTTTGTATCTGTTAAACAGCTACTTCCCATTTTCCTCACTCCCCAGCCTCTGGAAACCACCATTCTATTCTGTTTCTGTGAGTATGACTATCTTAGATAACTAATAAGTAGAATAATAGCAGTATTTATATTTCTGTGACTGGTTTATTTCACTTAGCGTAATGTCCTTCATTTTTTATTTTTGATCTACTCACTTGTCAATGGACATTTCAGGGGTTTCTGTGTCTTGGTTATTGTGAATAAAGCTGCAGTGAGTGTGGGAATGCAGCTATCTCTTGGAGATCTTGATTTCAATTCCTTTGGATATATACCCAAAAGTGAGATGGTAGGTCCATTTTTATCTTTTTGAAGAACCGTCATACTATTTTCCATAGTGGCTGTACCCTTTTGCATTCCCACCAATGGTGTAAATTTTCCAGTTTCTCCACATTGTGGCCAGCACTTATCCTTTCTCCCCTATTTTTTTTTTTTTGATAATAGCCATGCTAACAGGGGTAAAGTAATACTTCATTGTGGCTTTCTTTTACATTTCACTGAAGTTAAGACTCTTTTCACCATTTGTAAGTTGTCTTTGGAGAAAGATCTATTCAAGTCCTTTGTACATTAAAAATAGAAAATCAAGTTGTTTGGGGCTTATTTAATTTTTCTGCTAATGAGTTGTAGGAGTTCCTCATATTTTGGCTATTAACCACTTATCAGATACATGGTTTGCAAATATTTTCTTTTGTAGGTGGCCTTTCACTCTGAGGTTTCCTTTGCTGTGGAGAAGCTTTTTAGTTTTGTAGTCCCACTTTTCTATTTTTGCTCTTTCTTGTCTGTGTTTCTGGTGTCATATCAAAGAAATTATTACCTAGACCAATGTCATAAAGCTTTCCCCCTATGTTTTCTTGTGGAAGTTTTATAGATTTAAATATAACACCTGAATCTTTAATCAATTTGAGGTGGTTTTCATATATGGCATAAGACAGAGGTCCAATTGCATTCTTTTGCATGTTAAAATCCAGTTTTCCCAGCACCATTTGTTGAAGAGACTGTCCTTTTCCTCCTTGTGTGTTCTTGACACCTTTGTCAAAGATCAATTTGCTGTAAATGTGTGGGTTTATTTCTGGGATCCCTATTCTGTTCCATTGGTCTATCTGTTTCTACTATGCTGTTTTCATTGCTGTAGTTTAGTAATATAGTTTGGTATTAGGAAATGTGATGCCTTCAGCCTTCAGCTTTTCACTTATGCTCTTGTGCTCTCTTATTATTAGCTATTATGTACAATCATGTATATTGGAAAAGGACCAAAGGCCATCTGCATCCCTCCCTGTGAATTCAAAAGAGAGAAGAGGGGAGAGGTGAGTGAGAGGGCAGAGAATCCCAAACATCACAAAACTGCTGTGTGCTATTACCAGTCCTCTAGGTCAGACTTTTGCCTTTAAACTCCAGAGATACTGAAATTAGGATATGAGGGGATTGGGATATGACATAACCATCTTGGGGTTTAGAGAAGTAGTAAGTGATGAATGAATGCTCAAGGATGGCTCTTCTCATTAAGTCCTCAACTTAGGAGGGTTCTTTGTTGCTCTGGTTTTATTCTGTCCATGCTGGTCCCAGTGAACTAATGACTTTTATGATGGAGAGGCTGGCAACTGTTTTTCCAGTGTAATGTGGGGAGAGAAATAAGCAGAAGTTAATTCCAAACCATCCTTTCACTGACACCCTCATCCAAGACATTCATCCTGAAGAGAATGTGATCTTCCAAGTACACAGCCATGGGAGAGAAAAAGAGTAAATGCATGATAGTCCAAGGGTAACAATCTTTTACATGAGGCCAATAGTGAAAAAATTCATTGTGTCTCTACCCTGAATTTAAAAAGGAAAGTATACTTGTCTTCCTCAGGAAATTGTATTTCTATCAGTAATAGGACTGATGCATAATTTATGGCATTTTGTTGGCTGGAAAGTCAGGAACAATATATTCAGCAAACTCTGCAGAATTTGACTATAATGTTCTGACTCTAAACAAATTTTTGGGTGACATGAGATTTGGTGGAATTGAGTTGAAGAAAGTAGGTTGTGAGAATTGGCAGGAAAGCTAAATCTTGTGGGACAGGTAGGAGTTAGCCCAGGGAAACTGCTGGCTAGGAGGGAGCACTGTGTGGGAGCATAAGAACAGTGTGCGGCATATCTGTTCAGGAGACCACAGGTATTGTAGAAAAAGATTGTGATTAGGTGAGAAATGATGCCGGGGAATGAATGAAGTTGGAGCCAAATCATGGTAGGTTTTGTGTAACATGCTAAGGATTGGAAATTTATCTTACAGACAATGAAGTATATTGGTAGTATTGATGAAAAGTAAAATATATTGTAATAGACAAGGGGAATTTTTTTGGTTAAGTAATATTACATGGGTAATAAACCTAAGTGATTTGGACTTAAAGATACAATTATTTGTATTGTTTTGTTTTCCATAGGTGGGTTTTTTGTTTTTTTTTTTGTAGGTAGGTATGTTCCAAATATTACATGGAGCATATTTAGATATGATTCATTGTTTATCTGAAATGCATACTTAACTGGGAATTCTGTTTTTATTTGATCTTTAAATAGTATGTATTAAGTCAACAGAATCAGGTGAACATGACGCAGGCAATAAAAGAATATCTTGATCAGGAAGACGAGAGATGCTTGTCTGATAAAGAGATCATTTTTGATAGTTTAGACCACAACAGAGTGAGAGGCTTGCTTGGAGATTTGTAATGACTTTGTACAGAAGTACCTATGGAAAGGGGTTTGAATTGTGGCTGAACTTCTGACTCTGAGTAGGTGGGAGCCCGTGGAGAAGTGCTCCCTGCTTCTTTCACTGGGTATGTGGCTTGAGATGGGTTCTGTGAGGGTCTCACAGGATGGAGCAACCAGCCACTTGGTGGCAGCCATTTCTACAGATCCTTGTTCTGGTTCTCCTTCCTTCTTTTTCACTTTAGTGTGGTTTTCTAGGGTTAGATATCCAAATAAAGTACTCTTACATAAGGAAAAATGAAACAAGGAAAAATCTCCCCCAAAATAGGGATCAGAGTAAGATGGTAGAAGTAAATCGAAGTAGTTAATCACTAGCTTCAATAGAGAGTATAATTAACAAAGAGATTGTTAGGCTAAAACGGATCTCTAGCCTGTCAGGAAAGGTTAAATATGCCAGATGTATACTAAATTAAAAGCTATGGTAGCTACATCTCAGACAAAAAGCATTTTTAAGGGTATAGAAGATGCCTACAAATTTAAACCTAAGAGAGCCCAATACCTGTAAATATTTAAAATAAAAGTAGATAAAACTGAGAAGACTGAGAACCATTGTAGTCTAATTGGGATTGTAGCAAAATGGACAGCCTTCATTGCTCTGAATCCCATTTCTTATATCTTAAGGCCGGCAAGGAAGGGTGAGACAACCTGGAGCTGCAGATTGAGGGGGTAGTTATCCAGTCAAATGTAGACAAGTGGTCAAATAAAATGAATACTGAAAAAATGGAGTGAAAACAAATAGGTCACTTCAGATCTTTGTAAAAATAGTTTTAGAAATGAAGTCAGATTTTGGAAGGTCTAAGACTGAATGTGAAGTGGCAGTGTAGCTGTAGGGAACTCTTGCATCTCTTTCATGCCACAGGCTGCCACAGGAATCTTGGTGGGGTAATGAGCCTTCTTCAGCCATATTGCCTTTTCTATTGCCCTTACTGTGCTCAGATCGGGGTTTCTCTCAGAGGCAGCAGCTCTAAAATTCCCAGCCATAAGCGAGGCACAAGACCACTAAATTCTAATTTCCAAACTTAAAGGAGTATTTAAATTATTCTCTTTCAGTAAATCATTGGACTAAGGGAGAGTGATAGGGTAGGACAGTATCAGTCAGGATTTATCAAGGAAAACAAAGAACCCACACTAGATCATTTAACAGAAATAATTTATTATAACAAATTGGTTACTTAGATGACAGAAGAACTAAAGGAGCAACTAGGGGTTCTCACAGAAACTTGGGGCCATTGTGGGCTGGAAGGGAACAGGGAGGGAAGGTGGTGATGTCTAGAACTGTGGAGAGGGCTGCCACATGGGGAGCTAGGACTGCAGAGGGAAGGGTTGTTCAGTGGTAGCTGGAGCCATGGAACAGGCAAAATCGTTGCTGGAGGCATTGCCTGAATTAAAGGAAGAGGCAGAAATATTCTCACTCCCTTCAGTCTTTTATTAGTGTCTCCAGTTAACTGATGGTGCCTGGAAGGCAGATGGCAAGGGAGCTGAGGCATAAAGAGAATGGGAAATAGGTCTGAGAACAGGCAGGCAAATGACATCCTGAGTAGGCAGGAGTGGAGCATATGCATTCTTTCCTCTCTTGCCTCTGCCCTAGGATAATCCTCTTCCTCCCCAGCTAATCAGGGAATAAATAAATACTTGCTCTTCTTATTATATAGTAAGTGGTACTTTGAGTTTCTATCTCCCACAGCCTTTCAAATTTGAGAGGTAAGAATGTGGTATCTTTTCCTCTGCAGTTGATCCCACACCACTAAGCTGTTGTATTGCCTATCTAGGGAGGAAAAAAGGAGGGCTATCTACTGGATACTATTGGTCCCAGAGTCCGGACAGGGCTTGAATTTCCAGGTAGGATTTAGATGACATAAACCACAGACGTAGCATACAAATTTGTACACAGTGCTCCAGATGTAGCTTACCTGCTTATGAATACATGACACTTTTTTTTTGAAATACATTTTTGTGTTTTTTATCATTATTGAATGGTGAAAACAGATAAAGGTATCATCTTTTTCTACTGAGTTGAAATGCATATATTCCAACTGCACTGTCACTGTTTATCCATTACACCATTGGAAATGCCACTGTAGGCTACTAAGGGGGAAGCCAATATATTTCTACTGTTTATAATTAGAGTACAGACTGAAGGGGAAGGGAACCAAAAATCTCAAAAACTGAAGTTTATATAGAGAGAGTATATTGACAGAATATAGAGTATACTTGTATTGGAATGAATTGAAAGACAGACTGTAAAAAGTTTATGTTCTGGGGCTTCCCTGGTGGTGCAGTGGTTGAGAGTCCGCCTGCCGATGCAGGGGATACGGGTTCATGCCCCGGTCTGGGAAGATCCCACATGCCGTGGAGCGGCTGGGCCCGGGAGCCATGGCCGCTGAGACTGTGTGTTCGGAGCCTGTGCTCCGCAACGGGAGAGGCCACAACAGTGAGAGGTCCGTGTAACGCAAAAAAAAAAAAAAAAAAAGTTTATGTTCTGAAAAAAATGTTTCAAAGAATAAAGCAATTGAATTTAGATATATTTTAAAGGAACCAGGGATTGACTGACTCTTCATCTAATAAAATTTTACATCTTAAAACTTTATTTTTCAAAATCTCCTTCAGATAACCGGAGAATAATGGACTATTAATATTCATGTATTAATATTTTCACTTAGCTAACACTAGCATAGTTTAGATGGATTTATTTATTTTTTCATTTCAACTGAAAGTTCATTCTACATTAGAATCCTATTTTTTTCCACAACTCACACACTGTAATTTATTTTTACAAGAGATAAACTGACACCAAGCATTGTAAATGGATGACCACAACAAAAGCAACAATGATTGCAATTACCAAACATGAAATGCACTCATACCATGTCATAATATTGACATTCAGTCCAGTAATCCTCCACTGTAACAGCTCCTTTACTTTGCAGTGAAAATTGATTTGTATATTTTTTGCCTCTGAGTCCTTGAAGGATTTTTTTTTTTAATTCAAACAGAAAGTCACAAAAATTATTATCATCCTCATCGGTTCACTCAGTCCCATGTAATTATTTTTTCATCTTGATCTTTTGTTAGCACTTTTATGAATTCATCAGTTTTCCATTAGAGTTCTGAAAATGCTTAGTCATTCAGTTCAGCAGTATAGTCAGTTACCAGAAACCTGTACTTGTCAAGAGTCTTTTCCGTGAATTCCTTGAAGATGAAACCCTTTTATAGGAACATTTTTGTGAAAGCATTAGAGTGCAGCCAGAACTGTCTGTAAATAACAAAAGACTTAAAATGAGCACGGTTCAAGATTTGATGAGAGTTCATAATAATGCAATTGACAAGGAAATTTAGTTATTTCTGAGATATACATTTTAAAGTAATAACTAGAATTATGACATAACATTATACCAGAACATATAAGATTTTTAGAAATTTCATGTAATGTCTGAAACATTCATATTAACATATTTTCATACAAATAACCCAAAGAAAGTTTAGTATTTTTTTGTTTGTTTTTTTATACTGCAGGTTCTTATTAGTCATCAATTTTATACACATCAGTGTATACATGTCAATCCCAATCGCCCAATTCAGCACATCACCATCCCCACCCCACCGTAGTTTTCCCCCCTTGGTGTCCATACATTTGTTCTCTACATCTGTGTCTCAACTTGTGCCCTGCAAACTGGTTCACCTGGACCATTTTTCTAGGTTCCTCATACATGCGTTAATATATGATATTTGTTTTCCTGACTTACTTTACCCTGTGTGACAGTCTCTAGATCCATCCACGTCTCAACAAATGACTCAATTTCATTCCTTTTTATGGCTGAGTAATATTCCATTGTATATATGTACCACAGCTTCTTTATACATTCATCTGTCAATGGGCATTTAGGTTGCTTCCATGAGCTGGCTATTGTAAATAGTGCTGCAATGAATATTGTGGTGCATGTGTCTTTTTGAATTATGGTTTTCTCTGGGTATATGCCCAGTAGTGGGATTGCTGGGTCATATGGTAGCTCTATTTTTAGTTTTATAAGGAGCCTCCATACTGTTCTCCATAGTGACTCTATCAATTCACATTCCCACCAGCAGTGCAAGAGGGTTCCCTTTTCTCCACACCCTCTCCAGCATTTGTTGTTTGTAGATTTTCTGATGATGCCCATTCTAACTGGTGTGAGGTGATACCTCATTATAGTTTTGATTTGCATTTCTCTAATTATTAGTGATGTTGAGCAGATTTTCATGTGCTTCTTGGCCATCTGTATGTCTTCTTTGGAGAAATGTCTATTTAGGTCTTCTGCCCATTTTTGGATTGGGTTGTTTGTTTCTTTAATATTGAGCTGCATGAGCTGTTTGTGTATTTTGGAGATGAATCTCTTGTTGGTTGCTTTATTTGCAGATATTTTCTCCCATTCTGAGGGTTGTCTTTTGGTCTTGTTTATGGTTTCCTTTGCTGTGCAAAAGCTTTGAAGTTTCATTAGGTCCCATTTGTTTATTTTTGTTTTTATTTCCATTACTCTAGGAGGTGGATCGAAAAAGACCTTGTTGTGATTGATGTCATAGTGTTCTTCCTATGTTTTCATCTAAGAGTTTTATAGTGTCCAGTCTTACACTTAGGTCTCAAATCCATTTTGTGTTTATTTTTGTTTATGGTGTTAGGGAGTGTTCTAATCTCATTCTTTTACATGTAGCTGTCCAGAATACATGATACATTTATTAAAGGTATCCATCAAGACAATATAGCTTGATCAGAAAATTTTACCTTTGTTAAATTAGCCTGAGTTTGTTTTAGCTTTCTTAGGCATTTCAATACGTAGAATTATTTGGAGCTTTTTTTTGTATCAACTGCTATCAAGCTTAGTTTTACAAAGCATTCTTGGATATTTTATTCTCTAGGTCATAAAAGCAAAGCTCTTATGTCTATTCTCTGGGAGCTGATGAGATTTTGACTGTTTCATGTAACAAATTAACTATTCCTCCTAGCTTATCTACAAAATTGATAGACTTTTAGAATCTTTTTCTAGGATGTTGATAAAATACTGATACTATTGGTTCTCTTAACATCTATTCACTAATTGGCCCCTTTTGGGCATAGTTATTTGATTAGAAACCTGCCTAGCCATATACTCTGCCAATCCATGTTTTTCCACCTTACCCAGAGATGATATCTGTGATATCAATCAGTAAATAAATAATCAATGATCAATAAATGCTGCAAACTTGCAAACCTATTTCTTAGGTAAAGCCATTAATTTAACAGAGCTTGTTCTTAATGAGTTCATACTGCTTTATAGTGATGACTGCTTCCTATAAGTGCTCACAAATCATTTGATAGCCTATTAATAGAACTTAATGGGAGAATCAAGCAAACATACTGGTCTAATGTTCTAAGGAAACATACTAGGCATTTTTTCTTTAGAACTATTTCCATTCTGTATGACTTCACAGAGAATAAAATTAGTGCTTCTGGGAACCCATAGACAAGGTGTTGTAGTGTTATGAATTAATAACATGAATTTTCTTGGGGTGGGAACAAATGAGATGTTCTTCCCATGTGTAGGGTTCCTTTATTTTGTAAATTTGGAAAAACGTAACAAATGGGGGAATCAAAACAATAGGAAAATTGAGCTCACTTTCTCCCATGAACACAACAAAACTATGATTGTATGTAGAACAGCTCTTCTACAATTAAGGACATAAGGGAAAAAAGTACACTAAGATGGGTAGGAGAGGAAGAGAACTGTCTATTCAGGACCTACATCTCTGGTGGATAACCCAATAGAGGAAGAGGATATCACAAACTTGGAGGTTCTCTCTAAGGAGCGAGGGATTTGAGCTCCACATTGAACACCACGGCCCTAGGGACCAGCACTGGGAAGATGAATCCCCTTAACTGGTTTTGTAAACAGGCAGGGTTTACCATCAGGAGAGCTGGAAGAGTATAGGAAACTGAGACTCTGCTCTTAAAGGCTGTGCGCACAAACTTGCTCAACATATCAGTGCAGGGGCAGCAGGTTGAAAAGCACCTGGTGCTCTAGCCAGCCTGCCAAAGCCACTCCAGCACCTACCTTCTCAGTCTGTGCCTGTATCTGGCTCCAGCCCGTCACCAAGGCGGTGGCCCCTGGTGCACCCTGGGAGAAGCCTTGGCCTATGCTGGGCTCTGGCTCTAGCACACCCCCAAAAAACCCCTGGCCTGTGCTGAGCTATGGCTCCAGCCCCCGACACCCTGCCAAGGTGGCAGCCCCCAGTGTGTGCTGAACTTTGGTTCTACCAAGGTGGTGGCCCCACTGCACCCTCAAAAAAGCCCCAGCTCATGTTCACTTAGTTCCAGCCCTCCTATCAAAGCCACTGGGCACTTGCAGTCTGCATAGTCTGCCTGCTCCTACCAAGGACACACCTTCAAGACAGAGATGTAACTGTTTCTAATTCTAATTCGTAGAGACATGAAGTCAAACAACGAGAAGACAAATATATCCACCACCGCCCTCAAAAAAGAACAAAACCCCAGGAAAAAACCCTAATGAAATGGAGATAAGTAATTTACCTGATAAAGGGTTCAAAGCAACAGTCATAAAAGTGCTCACCATACTTAGGAGAATAGAGGAACACAGGGCTAACTTCAAAGGATTAGAAAACATAAAAATAACGAATCTAGACCTTAAGAATAAAATAAGTGAAATGAAAAATACACTAGAGGGAATCAGTTGCAGATTACGTGATACAGAAGAACACAAACTATCTGGAAGACAGAATAGTGGATATCACCCAGTCAGAACAGCAAACAGAAAAAATTTTTGTTTAAAGGGCCTCTGGGACAAGATAAAATATACTAACATTCCCATTACAGGTGTCCCAGGGGAGAGGAGAAAGAGAAAGAAGTAGAGAACTTACCTGAAGAAATAATAGCTGAAAACTTCCCTAACCTATGGAATAAAGAGGCATTCAAGTCCAGGAAGCACAGAGTTCCAAATAAGATGAACCTAAAGGGGTCCACACTGAGACACATATTACAAGACAAGCAAAAGCTAAGAGTTCACCACTAAACTGGCTCTAGAAATATTAAAAGTCTTCTATAAGTGGAAAAGGAAAGGTCACAAATTCAAATATGAAAACTGTGGGAAAAAATCTCATTGGTAAAGGTAAACATACAGTAAAGGTAGTAGATCAACCACTTATAAAGCCAGTAGGGAGGTTAAAAGACAAAAGTTGTAAAATCATCTGTATTAACAATAAGTAGTTGAGGGATACACAAAAAGTATAAAATATGTCAAAAATACTACACGTGGGGGGGTGTAAAAATGCATTTGAACTTAAGAGGTAATCAACTTAATAATATATACACACATATGTTGTTCTATACGAACCTTATGGTAACCACAAACTAAAAACCCACCATAAATGCACACACACACAAAGAGAAGGGAATCCAGACATTAACACCTAAAGGTAGTTATTAAATCGCAAGAGAGCAAAAGGAACAAAATGAACTACAAAATCAACCAGAGAACAGTGAACAAAATGACAATAACTATATGGCTATCAATAATTACTCTTTACGTGTAAATGGGCTGAAGCCTCCAATCAAAAGACAAAGTGGCTGAACAGTTTAAAAACAAAACCAAGACCCATCAATATGCTGCCTACAAGAGGCTCACTTCAGATCCAAAGACACACACACACACACACACACACACTGAAAATGAGGGGATGAAAAAGTATTGCATGCAAATAAAAACAAAAATCTCCAGTAGTAATACTTACATCAGACAAAATAGATTCTAAAACAAAGCCTGTGAACAAGAGGCAAAGAGGACATTACACAATGATAAAGGGATAGAGATCTCATTCAATAGTGAGTAACAGGAATCTGAAAAACCGTGGCTTAAATTTGGACTTGTATATACTTGGTAAAATCTCGAGAGATGGGCAGTCCAGAGCTGGCAGGGCATCCCATGATTCTGTCAGACAGAAGTTCCTTCTCTTGTTCATTTCATAATGGCAGGATGGCAGTTCCACCTTCAGTCTTGTGTGCACATCCCAGGCAGGAAGAAAAGTATGTGCCTACTTTTCCAGCATATGGTGGGAATAAGCATAGATAGTCTAAAGCTTGAAACAGAATTGTACAGAGTATCGTATTTGGTTTACTAAATGGAGAAAATGGAGGCCCCATTTCCCAAGGTATACAAGTAGTGAAGCAGGAGGTCTGGGGTTCATTCATACGTTTCTAACTCCCAGATTCATGATCTTTCTCATATTTTTTTTGCCATTTTAGTAGCAATGGTTTAAATTGCTTCTTGACTTCAAAGAAATATCAAAGAAAAAATTCACCCAAGAACTAAATATCGTGATCTCCTGTGGCTCTTCCCTCCCCCACTTCTCATTCATAACTAGAATTGCCTTTTCCTGAGAGCGACCCTTAGCAAAGTGTGCTCTGTGAGCCACCTCCATTAGGTTTGCCTGGTGGCGGTGGCAGTGGTGATGGTGAGGCTTGTTAAGCACACGTTACTAGAACCAATCACAGATCGAGTGAAGCAGACTCTGGGGGCTAGGTCCCCTGAAAATGCATTTTTTTCTTTTTTTAAAAATTTATTTATTTATTTATTTATGGCTGTGTTGGGTCTTCGTTTCTGTGCGAGGGCTTTCTCTAGTTGTGGGAAGCGGGGGCCACTCTTCCTTGCGGTGCACAGGCCTCTCACTATCGTGGCCTCTCTTGTTCCGGAGCACAGGCTCCAGACGCGCAGGCTCAGTAGTTGTGGCTCATGGGCCCAGCTGCCCTGCGGCATGTGGGATCCTCCCAGACCAGGGCTCAAACCCGTGTCCCCTGCATTGGCAGGCAGCTTCTCAACCACTGCGCCACCAGGGAAGCCCTGGAAAATGCATTTTTAATAATCTGGACAAGTGAATATCATAACCATTAAACTTTCAAACACTATACTGGAGGAAAATTTTATTTTTTTTTAAGAAGGATTAATTTTTTTAAACATCTTTATTGGGGTATAATTGCATTACAATAGTGTGTTAGTTTCTGCTGTATAACAAAGTGAATCAGTAATACATATACATATGTTCCCATATCTCCTCCCTCTTGCGTCTCCCTCCCACCCTCCCTATCCCACCTCTCTAGGTGGTCACAAAGCACTGAGCTGATCTCCCTGTGCTATGTGGCTGCTTCCCACTAGCTATCAGTTTTACCTGGGTAGGGCAAAAGAAAAAAGAAAAAACAGAGACAAAAGAATAGGGACAGGACCTGCAGCAGTGGGAGGGATCTGTGAAGGAGGAAAGGTTTCCACACACTAGGAAGCCCCTTCGTGGGCGGAGACTGTGGGTGGCAGAGGGGGGAGCTTCAGAGGATAATTTGCTGCTGAGAACAAATTTGTTCTCTGAGTCGTAGCTGCTTCTATGTTTTATAGGACTTTGGGGTTAAATTAAACAAGAGCATCATCCTGTCTTGCAGCAAAGGGATTCTTACCTCTGCTCTGGGAAGTGGTCCCACACCTCCTGCAAGGCATGAAGAAATGATTTCTTCCAGCAAGTATAGTTGATGAGACTGTTGTGTGTGTGTGTGTTTTGGGTAATAAAGCATACTGGTTAAAATTTTAGACTCTGAAACCAGAATAACTAGGTTCAAATTCTGACTCTACCACTGAACTAGTTATAAAATCATGGGCAAATTACTGACTTCTCTGTGTCTCACTTTCTTCTGTAAAGTGGGATAATATCTACCTTACGACTGGTGTAAGGATAGGAGAGTCAAAGCATGGGAAGCCCTTAGAGCAGTGTCTGTTTTTCAGTAAGTTCTCAATAAGCATTGGCTATTAATAATGCTTTTGTGACGTCCTTGGTGAGAGTTTCAATACCTGTGATGTCCTTGGTGAGAGTTTTTGTAAGGCCTCTTATCACCCTTGTACCTGATAACCTATTTCTTCTAGAAAGGGTATGTGTATATGTGTGGGGAAGAGAGAGGATGGATCTGCATGATTACTTTTGTTACTGGCCAACAGCTTATGGCTTAGAGCCTATTAATGCAAAGAACAGAGCTTGCAGTGGTTCTCAGGCAGACTGTCATCGTAGCAGAGTTCAGCTGAGATTAGTTGGCTGACTCTTTAGCCGTTTCCTCGGAGCAAGCAGGAGGGTGGGGAGGTGGGTCACAACTTCTCTGAACCTCAACTCTCTTTTTTTTTTTTTTTTTTGCGCGGTGCGCGGGCCTCTCACTGTTGCGTCCTCTCCCGTTGCGGAGCACAGGCTCCGGACGCGCAGGCTCAGCGGCCATGGCTCACGGGCCCAGCCGCTCCGTGGCATGTGGGATCTTCCCGGACCGGGGCATGAACCCGTATCCCCTGCATCGGCAGGTGGACTCTCAACCACTGCGCCACCAGGGAAGTCCTGAACCTCAGCTCTTAATTGAGGAATACTTGATAGCGTCCGTCTTACCTCAGAGGAAAGCTGAGACTAATTAAGGTATTTCTGTGGCTCAGCATTTTAAACTCTTAAGAGAATGAACTGTGTTAAAGCATTATCATCACAGCCTGTGGTTTATGTAACTATGATCCCCGAAGCGCTTACTTTTTCCAGTTTGGAATGTGTACAGCAATCCCAAATGCACTAAAGTGAGTTAATGATCAGATGGTAGGTCACTTTTATGCATGGGTAGAAAGAAAAATGAAGTCTCCATTTTGGGTCCATGGATTTGATTCAGCAGAAGACAGAATCAGAGACCTTAGTTCACATGTCTATTGAGATATGTTGTAAGAGGGACTTTGCTGTCTCCTTTAGGATGCTGGGGACAAGTGAACATACAATAGATCTGTCTTGGTTATGAAGAAACAATGATAGGTGAATGTGCTCATTTGTGAGGTAGAAACACTTTTTCAGATGTCATCTCCCCTACCACCAACTATTCTGTGCCTTAATTCCACCACACCTTTATCTATCATGTAGCAGCTTTATCTATCATGAACATTCCTGCTTGGACTTCCTCTTGATAATTGGTTATAGAAAGCTCTGTGCTACTGTGAGGGTTGCTACAGGAAGAATCATATGGCGATCACTTCTACAGTGTCCTCAGTCTTGACTTTCTTTTATTTTCTCTCATACCCTGTGTACTCCTAGTCTTGGAGGTGGGGTGGGTATTCTTGTTCATTAATGATGCTTTCCAACCACGGTTTATTTCTCCCCCATCCCTTCTCGGGGCTTTTGAAGCATCTTAGTGCCTACTGCTCCTTGTAGTAGTAATTTATGATTCTTTCCCTTTCACTTTGATTTTAGCGCCTGACTTACTGTATTTAGTTTACCACCACTTCTGTTACCAAGTTTTAGAATTTCAGTATCCATAGGAATGATCCATCCAATGTCCTGACCTCTCAGTTCTTTAAACTCCTCACCTCTAATGCTTCTGTCTTCCAGCCTACCTCTACCCCTCCTCTCATGTCATACCAGTTTAAAGCATCCTACTCTGACCATCACCTCCTTTCTTTCCAATTTACCCTCTAGGATGACCCCTCCAATAATTTACTATACAGAATGTACTACAGTTGACCTTACCACTTTTTAACTGTTCATCAACTCCCTCAAAGGGCCTTGCTTCCTTTTCCAGTTTAGATACCATCTTCCATTATTACTACCATTCTGTTGCATCTGTACTCAACTCTCTTGAGATCCTCTTTATTTCTGCTCAGTTTCACACTTGCACCCAAACACCTGAGAGAGGCTGGAAGAACAACCCACAACCATGCTGACTTCTCTCACATTAAATTCATATATGTATCAAATAAATATGCAATGGGCTTTCAGTGCTGCCAAACAATCCTATTGCATTTTCTTTGTGAATTCATTGTTCTGCTCCTGTCCTCAAAGATGATCTCATAGCTCTGCTTTCTCAGTCTCTAACGTTCCTTCCCCCTCCTTGCTCTCAGTTAATGACCTTCTTACACGTGATAATAGAAATAGCGTTAAGAGTGCACCACACCTTCCAAGCACAGAACCTACTGACATGTATGCATCTGTGCCCTTATACTCTGCTTCTATCCAGTGTTGATATCTAAGGCCAACTCCTCAACTTATGCACTGGATCCCATTCTCTCTTACCTGCTTAAGGACTTCACTCATTCATGTGTTCATTCTTTTTTGTATCACTTCTCCTTTCTAGTGCAACATTCCCAGCAGCATACATGCGTATGATATTTCCTATCTTAATCTTTTCCATTTGATCTACGCACACTATTCCAGTAACCACCCAATTTCCCTGCCCCTTTTACAACAAACATTCAAAAATGTTGTATAAAGAAGATATTTTACATCCTATCCTCTTTTGAATATGTCCATAGGATCGTCACTTCATTGAAACTGTTCTTTCTAAAGTTATTGTCTCTTCGACCCAAATGGTCAATTCTCATTTCTAATCTTTATTATTTCACACTGCTGATTACCCCTCCCCCACCCAAAATGATTTTTCTTCTATTGGTTTCCGGTATCCTACCCTTTGGAATTCTACCCTCCACAGTAGCTACTTCTCAGCCTACTTTGCTGAATACTAACTTTCCCAGCCTCTAAATGGTGGCGTGTCCTCAGACCTTTACTCTTCTCTATATATGCATTCTGGGTGATCTCATATAGTCTTATAGCATCAAATATCATCTGTAAGCTGACCTCAAAATTTATATCCTAGGCTCAACCTTCCTCCTGAACTCCAGATTTAACTACATATATCACTACCAGACAGAGCCATGTGATGGTTAATGGGCATCTCACCATGGCTAAAACTGATTCCCACTACCCATAAGCCATTCCTCCTCACGTCTTTCTGCCTGCATGAATGAAAACTACACTTTCCCTATTGCTTAGGTGTAAAATACCAAAACCAAACAAAAATCCCAACCTTTAAAATTATTCCCTTGCTTCTCATTCTCTTATACCACTTCCAATTCACCAGCAAGTCCTGTGGCTTCATATTCAAAATATGTCAAATCCAAACATTTCTACCACTTCTCCAGATACCACCCTAGTAACAAGTCACATGCATCTCTGTGTGGATAATGGTGAAGACTTCTTCACTGATCTTGTTGACTCCACCTTTGCTCCTATGATATATTCTCCCCATGGCAGAAGAATGAACTTTTAAAACTTAATATTCTGAAATATTACAGATCTACCAGAAGTTGCAAAGTTAGTACAGAGGTTTCAAGTACATTTCACTCAGTTTCCCCTTATAGTTATATGTTATGGAATTATGGTAAAATATCAAGAACAGGCATTAGACATTGTTACAATGTACGTATGTAGATTTGTGTCACTTTATCACATGAGTAGGTTCCAGTAACCACCGCTACAATCAAGATACAGAACTATTCCATCATCAGAGATTTTCCTCCTGCTACCATTTTATAGTCTCTCACTCTCACTCAGCATCTCTAAGCCTGGCAACCACTCATCTGTTTTCCATCTGTATAGTTTTGTCATTTTAAGAATGTTAAGCACGTAAATGGAATCACAGGGTATGTGATCATTTGATACTGGCTTTTTTATTTAGCACAATATTCTGAAGATCCATGCAGTGTCACTGAGTCAATATTAATTCATCTTTATTGCTGAACAGTGTTTCATAGTCTGGATGTAGCCCAGTTTGTTTAACTGTTAATGTATTGAGGGACTCACCCACTAGTTCAGGAATATTAATGTACAGATTTCATTATGAACATTCTTGTACAGATTTCTGTGTGGACATAATTTTTTATTTCTCTGAGATAACTGCTCAAGACTGAGAATGCTGGATCACGTGGTGTGAGTCTTTTAAGAAACTGCCAACCTGTTTCTCAGAGTGGCTTGTAGTTTCATACAGTCACCAGCCATGTAAGACCAGTCCAGTTTCTCAACATCCTTACCACTATCTGGTATTGTCACTTAAAAAAATTCAGCTATTCTGATAGGTATATGATATTTCATCATGGTCTCAATTTGCATTTCCCTAATAACTGGTGGTGCTGAACATCTTGTGCTTATTTGCCATCTCTATATCCTCTTCAATGAAATGTTTCTTTTTGTCTTTTGCCTTTTTATTTTTTTCCAGTTTTACTAGTACATAATTTAAATATGACATATAAATTTAAGGTGTACAATGTGTTGATTTGATACATTTATATATTACAAAATGATTACTACCATAGCATTAGCTACCACCTCCATCTTTTCACACAATTACCATCTCTATTTTTTGTGGTGAGAACATTTAAGAATCACTCTTTTAGCAACTTTCAAGTATATGATACGGTATTAGGTCTAATTGCCATGCTCTGCATTAGATTTTCCAGACCTTATTAATCGTGTACATGAAAATTTATATTTGACCAATGTTTCCCCACTTCCCCTGCTCCCAAGCCTCTGGTAACCACCACTCTACTGTTTTTCTGACTTCTTCCATGTAAGTGAAATCATAAAATGTTTTTTTCTGTCTGATTTGTTTCACTTAGCATGGTGCCCTTCAGGTTCACTGATGTCACAAATGGCAGAATTTCTTGTTTCTCATGGCTGAATAATATTCCTGTGTGTGTGTGTGTGTGTGTGTGTGTTCACATCTTCCTTATCCATTCATCTGTTGATGGACTTTTAGATTATTTCTATATCTTGGCTATTGTGGCTAATGCTGCAGTAAATGTGGGAATGCAGGTATCTCTACAAGATCCTGACTTCATTTCCTTTGGATATATACTCAGAAGTGAGATTGCTGGATCATATTGTAGTTCTGTTTTGAGTTTATTGAGGAACTTCCATACTGTTTTCCATAGTGGCTGTACCAACTTACATTCCCATCAACAGAGCATAAGGGGTTCCTTTTCTTCACATCCTCACGAGTATTTGTTAATTCTTTTTCATGCTAGCCATTCTAACAGGTATGAGGTAATATCTCATTGTGGTTTTGATTTGAATTTCTCTGATTAGTGATGTTGATCACGTTTTCATGTACCTGTTGGTCATCTGTATGGCTTCTTTGGAAAAAGGTTTGTTCAGTTCTTCCTGTTTAAAAAGATTTTTTTTTTTTTACTATTGGGTTTTATGAGCTCATTACATATTTTGAATATTAACTCCTTACCAGATAGGATTAGCAAATATTTTCTCCCATTCCACAGGTTGCTTTTTCATATTGTTGATTGTTTCTTCTCCTGAGCAGAAGTTTAATGTAGTCCCACATATTTTTTATTTTGTTGCTTGTGCTTTTGATATCACATCCAGGAAATTTCTGTGGAGACCAGTGTCAAGGAGATTTATCCCTATATTTCCTTCTAGGAGTTTTACAGTTTCAGATCTTATATTTAAGTCTTTAATTTGTCTCAAGATAATTTTTGTGTATAGTGTAAGATAAGGGTCCAGTTTCATTCTTTTGCATATGGCTGTCCAGTTTTTTCAACAACATTTATTGAAGAGTCTGTTCTTTCCTCATTGTATATTCTTTTATCATTTATCGTAAATTAATTGACCATATATGCATGGATTTATTTCTGGGCTCTCTATTCTGTTCTAGTCATCTATATATTTATTTTTATGCCAGTACCACACTATTTTGATTACTACAGCTTTGCAGTATAGTTGGAAATCAGGAAGTGTGATGCCTCTGGCTTTGCTCTTCTTGCTCAGGAGTGTTTTGGTTATTTGGAATCTTTTGTGGCTTCATACAAATTTTGGGATTGTTTGTTTTATTTCTGTGAAAAATGCCATTGGAATTTTGTCAGGGCTTGCATTGAATTTGTAGACTGCTTTAAGTAATAAGGACATTTTAACATTATTCTGCCAATCTATAAACATGGGATATCTTTCCATTCATTTGTGCTTTCGATTTCGTCCATCAAAGTACAATAGTTTTCAGCATAGAGATCTTGCACCTCCTTGGTTAAATTTATTACTAAGTATTTTACTGCTTTGGTGCTATTGTAAGTGGGATTATTTTCTTTATTTTTCAGATGTTTTGTTATTGGTGTACAGAAATACAACTGTTTTCTGAATGTTGATATTGTATCCTATAACATTACTGAATATGTTGATTACTTCTAGTAATTTTTTTGGGATATTTAGGATTTTCTGTACATTAGATCATATTATTTGCAAACAGACAATTTTAATTCTTTTCTATTTGGATGCCTTTTTTTGTCTGTTTGCTCTAAGACTTCCTGTTCTTTTAGAATGATTTTTAAAAATATAAATATGATAATATTACTCCCTTTCTTCCTGCCTTGAGCATTCTTCCTCTATAGTTACTTCATTTACATCCTCACTTCACTTATGTCTATGTTCAAATGTTGCTTGCAGAGAGAAGCCTTCTGTGATAATTTTACCTAAATAGCCCTCCCTTTCCCCGCTGTCCTGTTATTGTAACTTATATATATATATTTAACACTTATACTACCTAACAGTTTTGATTCAGTTTGTTTCTAATTTTGTAATGAAGAAGGTACATTAGGGCAGGTGCTTTGTCTATTTGTTTAATGATTTATACTCAATATCTAGAAGAGTTATTGGTATGTACTAGGATGTTATCAATTATTTACAGACTGAATGAATGAATTGCTGTGAAACATTGTCAATGTCTAATACTGGCCAATATTTTCCCCATAAAATTTTACATCTCATGTGATAAAAATCCTTTCAGAAGCTTATTTAGAAAGACATGTTTGTTTTTTCCTTGAAAATCACATATTAGTCATGGCCCCAGCAATAATAGTTGATAATTTGAGGTGAGTTTAACACATGGATTATTTAAAAGTTATGGGCAGGGTGTTGAAACCAAAAGGGATGGTGCCAAACATCAAGTGAGTGACATCTGGAAGTTACTGTCCTTGGCTGAAGGTGTGAGGGAGGGAATGTTACCAGAGACTGGAAGGAGATTTATGTGAAGAGCTGCCTCTACAGGAACTGGGATGTTGGATGGAGGTGTGTCCTCAGCCTGAAATGACCTTGCATGGGAGGGATTCAGGGAAATAAATATTCTGACCTCACTCCCCTTCATTTCTCTGACTTCTAGCTGGGCTCTCCAAGACCAGAACCCTGAGGGAAGGGAACCAGTTGATTAAGTCCACACAGGCCAGCCTCTCTAAGCATGGAGCAAAATGAAAAAGAATGGAGAGTAGATTTGGAGGGGAAATGGAAGATAAACAGCATAACTAGGATGCTTCTATCTTGCATCCCATTATTTTGCTGGACACATCGACTACAAGAGTGTCATATTTATAATAGTGTGACACGTCTTAATGTTCTGAGCAATCTCTTGCTTGATTAACACGAAGTCTAGTCTTTTCTTCCAGAAGTCATGCATGTGCACAGAATGGTTTCTCTATTCTGGTCAGAGACGCTGCCTTCTTCCTTTTACTTCCTGACTATGTTGTGGTACTGGGCTCACCAGGTTCTTTGCTTCTGTGGCTTTTAAAACTGTTTAGATATTAACCCTCAGGTCTGAACAGAAGGGAGCTTCTGCTACACTACAGGGCCAAATGTTTCTGAAAGGTTACCCAGTGCTGCTGGGCTCTGACCACATGGTTGTGTCTTTTTCCATTGTTCTCTTCCTGTAGTTGAGAGTTAGTAAGGTTTAGTTGAGAGTTGGTGGAGGAGAGGCTGATTGAGGAATGGTCACACAGCCTCACACTAGACCTGGAACTATTATTTCCTTGGATGTGAAGGTCTTGTTTCCCTGTCTGATCCATTTTCTAGACTTGTGGTTTCATGTTGGTTTTCATTCAGAGGTCCACTTGCCTTTCCTTTCTGTTCAGGGCCTTCTCCAAAGACCAATAGACAGATGGATTCATCTACCTGTTGGACTTCAGTGTAGACCGAGGTCCAGAGATAAGTATCTCTAAATGGGTTGAGATCAAATCTTCTCCCACAGGAGAATGAGGGAATGGGCTAAGTTGGGAGCATACCACACACTGTTTGTGTTTTAACTCTTTTAAACTTGGAGATTTTTTTTCTTAAGAGCACATGCAGGTCTCTTTTTTCTTTACTATCTGAAAATATTCCATTTGATAAAGATATATTCCAGTATGGATATATCATTGTTTATTATATTTAATAGTTTAATTCTAGTTTTTAATTAATATACTATGAAAGTCATTTTACACATATCTGTACATATATGTGAGTACACTCATAAGAAAAAAATTATGGTAAATGTCATTGCTGAGTCAGTGTTTTGTGCATTTACAGTTTTGATAGATATAGTTCAATTAAATAGTTCTGTTGCCTAAGAAATGTAAGGCTGTTCCAATTCTTATGCCTTTCCTCCTTTCAAAGGCATTTGGTATATCCGGTTCTGGAGTCTATCTAGGGTTCTAGAATGTATCAGTAAAGTGGCTTGTTTACGGTTGGCTTTCCAAAGTCATTCCACTTTATCAGTTCAGCTAATTAAGGACTATTTAATACCCACCTTTTATTTCTAAAACTTTGGTTGACAGTTCTGACAGTTCTCATCTATTTCTTTTCTCCTACTCTTTATCCATGTACGTAGTGTATTTTTATTACTTTGTTGTCATTTTAATAGGGATTTAGAGTGACAAAGTAGTGTTCAATGCATTATGTTGAACCAGACACACAGTCTTATGTTTACTTCTAGGTATTTTATCTTTTTCTTTCTTTCTTCTTTTGGTCATTATTTATTTTATTGAAGTATAGTTGATTTATAATGTTTCAGTTGTACAGCAAAGTGATTGAGTAATATCTATTTTTCAGATTCTTTTCCCTTTTAGCTTATTACAAAATATTGAGTATAGTTTCCTGTGTTATACATGAGGTCCCTGTTGGTTATCTATTTTATATATACTCACTTTATCTTTTTCTTGTAAAAGTCACTTCAATTATATTCAAGCTGGTTGTTTTTATATAGAATATTTTATTTTTGTAACTGCTTTTTAGATAATAAATTCTGATTATTCTTAAAATTTTCCAATTCAGTATCATTTGATAATAGAAATTTTACTTTAAAAAGGCCTTCCAAGTTATCATGAAGGACAACAGAGTTTGGGCACCACCAACTTATACATCTTTCTGGTTATGTTTGAAAAACTACCTATCTTATTTTCACTATGGTTATTCTAATATAAACACATTAAAAACAGAGGCCATGTTTTAAATTATTTTGTATTCCCAGTAAGTGTCTGGCATAATTTTATCCATCCATCCCTTTATCCATATGACATATAACACCTCTGTAAGTAAACAAACAGATTTTCATGTATGAAAGGACCCTTTCAGTAATATTTACAAAATAAACCTGATTAAGCTAAATAGCCCAGGGATACTTATGTTCAAATAGGACAGTACAGAATAGACCCAAAGGAAGGACTCTTGAATCATGGGCATTCTGGCATTGTGACTGGTGTGCAGGGCCCTGTAGTGGCCCTCAAGTCACTTGATGTACCTGGCCAACTGGAAGGGAGATTTTCAAAGCCATTTCTGGGCAGATGTCCACTGGGTTCTGCCCATCAGCCCTTGTTGGGTATGGCATTCTTCATCCACTTTTTCTAGATCAAGTCTTAAGGGGCTCATAGCTGTAGCAACGTTGTGGAGCTGGCAACTGTTAAGGCTTTGTCATATGGTGGATAAAACCCAGCTTCAGAAGTCAGACCTGGCTGAAGTCCTAGCTCTGCTCATTGCTGATAGTGTAAACTTAGATCACTTGACCTTTGTAAAACTCATTTTTCTTATCTGTGAAATGGGGCTAACTTTTAGGGGTTGAACTGTATTCCTCCAAAACATATGTTGGAGTTCTAATCAGTGGTTCCTAGGAATGTGACCTTATTTGGAACTAGGGCTTTCTCAGGTAAATCAAGTTAAGACGAAGAAGTCATTATGGGGAGCGGTAATCTAACATGACTGCTATCATTACGAGAAAGAGAGAACACTGTCTGAAGACAGACGCAAAGAGAACCTAGTACTGTGAAAATGGAGGCAGAGATTGGAGTCATGCAGCCCCAAGCCAAAGAACGCCTGGGGTTACCAGAGCTGGAAGGAGCAAGGAAAGACCCTCCTCTAGAGGTTTCAGAGGGAACATGGCCCTGCCAACACTTTGATTTCATATTTTTAGGCTCTAGATGTGTGAGGGAATACGTTTGTTTTTAAGCCACCCAGTTAGTGGTAATTTATTATAGCAGCCCTAGCAAACTAATACAGTAATCATTCCTACCTCACAAGGTTTTTGTGAGGACCCAATGCCATAATGTATGTGAATGTATGTGAAAGCAATCATTTACCATGAAGATGAGCAAATGGAACTTAGTGTCATTCCCATGCAGCAGGAAGGAGGGGTTCACATTTCCAGCTCTGCTCAGTACTCTGGCACTACCTCTTTTCTTCCAACTTTTGACTCTGTAAGGGGCCACCTCTGGACATCTAATGTAGCACTTCCTCTTGGTGCAGGTGCAGACTCATCTGTGGGACACCTATGTTCTGTTTAATTTTCAGAATGTTCTTGTCCTGTGACCCTTACTCTGAACTCTTTTTTTCCCCTTTAGCTTTGAGTGACTGTTCTGACAGCTAGGGGAACTTACTGCTTCCCAATTCATGTCCTGGGGAAGGAAAACAGGTATTAAAGTCAAGATCTGTGGGTGATTCCTACTCTGAATATTCCTACAAACAACTTGTGTGTAATGTCCTATGAAAGTCAGACTGAACTGGATTGACCTCACATCTGCTGAGAAATGAAGTTCACCCTGAAGACCTCCTCACTGATGGCCCTGCCAAAACTGACAATTTTTCTTCCAAGTCACCTTAGCTGACTTTTGCTGTTCAAGAGGTTATAAAAAGAGTCTTCAAATCTGCATGAGTATCTGTGTACCTGTCATGGCTGAGATACCAATTTAGAAATGGCTCTGTCAGTCAGAAATTATCACCCGGTGCCGTCTCATTCTCGCTGGGTTAGAATGTAGGGAATAGCTTGATGGATAATTCTTGCCCCTAACTGCCACCCTCAGGTGCTTTCCCACTGGCTTGCAGTGTTGTAGGCTGCTAGCAAAGACAATAGATGAAATGAGGGAACAAAAATCCATGTTGTTCAGTCTATGAGTATATAAGTAATGCTGATCCTGTCTGTCATAGGGAGGGGCACTCTGAGATGCCTAAGAAGGAGATGGAGAAACATATAATTATGACATCTGTTCTATTTGAAGGTGAGGTTTTCCTTGAGGAATGGGTAAAATAGCCTATCCTTAATGAGCTCTCTTCCTTCTTCTCTTTCTAGTGGAGGATACCTTTCACTAATAGCCTTCGTTAAGGCTATTCAGGGATGCAGTTTTGTTTGTTTGTGTTTTTAAGGATTTAGGGGGAAATGATACACAGGAATATCTGAAGATGTCAGCTCAGAGTTCAGGAAACCAGATAGGAATGTGGGGCAGAAGCCCAAGCAAGGAGTAAAAACGATTATGTGAATGTTTCGCTTGGCTATTAATAATAATGCCTAATAATAACCCCTAAAGCTCAGAGGCTTATCAAAATAAGGATGTATTTCTCACTGATACGTTTGGGTCTTGCTATTACAGCTTTCTTGGGCTTGGCTTGGTTTGACTGGGCCTTGGTATGGACAATGATTTAGGTTCAGGTCTGTTCCGTGTATCTTTTTATTCTGGGCTAGTGGCTACATGGTGGATGGCAGAAGTACCAAGAAGACTGTAGGAGACTTGCCAGGCCCCCTTAAGGACTCAGCTTGAAACTAGCACACTGGCTCTTCTTTCCTCATTTCATTGGTCAAAGCAGGCTCATGCCAAGCCCATCAGTAGGATGAGGAAGCATTTGCACCTACTCTAATGAGAGGCACTTGCAAAGTTACATGGCTAGGGGCATGGATTACGTATTTACTGGGAGGTACTGAAGAATTGGGAACAATTAATGTTTCTGAGGTGGCAGGACAGGATGGTGCAAGGGGCTCAGTGAAAGTAAAGAGCCTCCAACCACTGGCCTTAGTGCCACCTGTATTAGTTTCTTAGGGCTGCCTAATGAAGTACCACAGACTATGTGACCTAACACAACAGAAATTTACTGTCTCAAAGTTCTGGAGGCCAGAACTCCAAAATCAAGGAGTTGAGAGTGTCACGTTCCCTCTGAATCCTTCCTTCACTCTTCCTGGCTTCTGGTGGTTTGTTGACAATCTTTGGCATCCCTTAGTTTGTAGGTATATAACACCAGTCTGTGCCTTTGTCACATGGCATTCTCCCTGTGTTTCTCTCTTTATGTGTCCATTATCTCTTAAGGACATCAGTCATACTGGAGCAGGGGCCACTCTGCTCTAGTCTGACCTCATCTTAACTAATTGTGTCTGATGACCTAATTTCCAAATAAAGTCACATTTTAAGGTACTAGGGGTTAGGATTTCAAATCTTTTTAAACTTTTTTTTTTGGTGGGGACACAATTTCACCTATAACATCAGCAATGTGAAATTCTTAAGTCTAGCACTGTACCAAATGTTATAAAAAATGGAATAAAAATGTGTCATTATATCAGGTATATTTCTCTACTTATTACTAATAGTCCTGACCAAGTGAATGTTTTCTTTATATGTGCGAGTGAATAGTTATTTATATATGTATTTATTCTCATTAAGAGTACAGTTTTTAGAAACAGCTGGGTCTATCTAAATAAAATAGAGGGGGTATTTTATTCCACAGACTATTCCACAGAATATTGTTTTTGGAAAAATCCTCTAAGGGATTAATAGTACTCAGTTCTATTAAAATTTCTTAATTATGATCACATTTTCTTGAGTAACAACATTCAACATTGAAAGAATATAAATGACTTTAAAAAAGTATCGTCTGTTTTCCAGAAGCATTCAGGCAACTTAAAGGACCCAGGGTAATAAGTCCTAAAGCTGTTTTATTAACCTTGCCTTGTTCAGTACATGACTATTTCTAGGATAAACTTGCTTTCCAAGAATCCAATTTTCTGTACTCATGCGTGGTATTTTATTGTGTGATTTGACAAATACCTACCGGCCTTTGGACAGGAATGTCACCTTGGCTTAAGTTAGTGGTTCATGTACCTACTATATATCTTAGCTTCTTAGCTCCAAAAAGCTCTCAAATATTTCTGACAGTCCTCAGGAACCTAGCACATGCTCACAAACAGTGCTCTCCGTTCCTTGGAAATTCAAGCTCTGTCTTCCTCTTCCCCTTTCTCCTGCCCTTGTAGCTGTGTAGAGGGCACATGAACAGTGCCTTCTGGTTCTTGCAGGAAAGTACTGATGCTCTCGATCCTAGGGATCTCTGCTGCTGTGCCTCGTGCTGCCTACCCTAGCAGTTCCAACATGGTTCTTCTTGCCTTGGGACTGCACTGTATCTTGCCCATGAGGAGGAAGAGTGTTCCTCTTCCCCGCTCTATGCAACATTTTAACCTCTGAGCTGTAAGGAATACCCTGGGATCCCTTGTTCTCATGGAACCCAGCTAGAGAGGGCTGCTCTCCCCTATTCTATGAAATGTTTTCTTACTGTGATAAGAACACACAATGTGAAGTCTACCTTCTCAACCAGTTTTTAAAAATTATATAAGTATTCAGGTGTACGGTATTATAATTTGACGTCTGTATACACCGCAAAGTAATAACCCCCAAAAGTCACCATCCATCACCATATGCACCTTCACCCCTTTTGCCCAGCCCCGTTTTCTCTGGTAATCACTGATACGTTCTCTATCTTTGAGTTTGCTTTTATGTTTTGCTTTTCAGTTTCCAAAAATGAGTGAAATTATACAGTATCTTTTTCCTTCTGACTTATATCACCTAGCATAATACCCTCAAGGTCCATCCATGTTGTAGAAAATGGCAAGATTTCATTCTTTTTATGGCTGAGTAGCATTCCATTTTGTGTGTGTGTGTGTATATATCAAGCACACCTTCTTTATCCATTCATCCATTGATGGACACATAGGTTGTTTGAATATCTTGGCTATTGTAAATAATGCTGAATATATCTTTTCGAATTAGTGTTTTCATATTCTTTGGATAAATACCCAGAAACGAAATAGCTGGATCATGTGGTAGTTCTTTTCTTCAGGCATCCCTGTAATGTTTTCCATAGTGAGCAACACTTTACAATGCCACCAACAGTGTACAAGTATTCATTTTCTCCACATCCTCTCCAACACTTGTTATTTCTTGTCTTGTTTATAATAGCTGTTCTAATGGATGTGAGGAGATATTTCGTTGTGGTTTTTATTTGCATTTCCCTAATTCCTGTTAACCAGTTTTTAAGTGTACAGCATCATACTGTTAATTATAGGCACCATGTTGTACAGCAGATCTTTAGAACTTACTCATCTTTTATAACAAACTTTATGCCCTTTGAATAGCAACTCCTCACTTCCCCTTTCCCCTAGTTCCGGGAAACCTCATTCTACTGTTTCTATGA
Source organism: Orcinus orca (assembly GCF_937001465.1). Classification (NCBI taxonomy): domain Eukaryota; kingdom Metazoa; phylum Chordata; class Mammalia; order Artiodactyla; family Delphinidae; genus Orcinus; species Orcinus orca. Next base: position 103,333,555 of record NC_064560.1, read on the forward strand.
GTTAGACTAAATACTTCATGTAAGTAGACTAATGTAATATTTGTACTTCTGTGACCAGCTAGTTTCACTTAGCACAGTGCCCTTCAGCTTGATATATGTGGTCACGTGTGGAAAGATTTCCACCTTTTTAAAAGATAGATGATGTTCCACTGTATGTATTTACTATATTTTCTTTATCCATTCATCTGTTGATGGACAGTTGGGTTGTTATATCTTGGCTATAGTGAATAATATTGTAATGAACATGGGAGGGCAGTTATCCCTTCAAGATCTTGCTTTCAGTTCTTTAGGGTATGTACCCAGCAGTGGGATTGCTGGATCATGTAGTAATTCAGTTTTTACTTTTCTTGAGGAAACTTCATACTGTTTTCCATAGCAGAAGTTACATTGTACTTTCCCACCAACAGTATACAAGGGTTCCAATTTTCTCTAAATTCTCACCAAAACTTATCTTTATGTTTTTTAAATAATAAGCGTCCTAACAGGTGTGAGGTGATGTCTCATTGTGGTTTTGATTTGCATTTCCCTGATGTTTATTGATGTTGAGCATTTTTTCATGTATCTGTTGGCCATTTGTAATTTCTCATCGAAGAAATTATGTAGCTTTTTGACCAGAGCTGCTAAGATTACTCTGGGACCCCTTCCCTCCTCATGGAACCTGGCATAAAATTGCTGCTCTACCCACTTTCCTCTTATGTTCTCAGCTGTGCACACAAAGTCCTTCCCTTGTTTTCTCGCCACAGAACCTCAAAACAGTACAAAGGAAAGTGAATATAAACAAGTTAAAAAGTCAAAGACACGCTTAAGGAAATTTCTGGAGGACACTTGCTAATCAATTCATTAGTTATGTCTGAATATCTTTATAGGCTTGTACTGGATCTTCCTTAAAAGAAGTATCACTTCCTTATAGATAAAACAACAGAATAATGGAATAAAATTCAGGAGTAGTATTAGGAGGAAACTATCCCTGGAGACCACAGTTTTGGTAGAAAAAAAAAAGTCCAACTGTGAATGAGAAGAGCTGACACTGTTGAAGCCTGATAATTTCCAGCTGATTGGTTTAAAAGAAAGTTCCAATGTTAATTGCTTGATCTACAAACGTGAGGGAGTTGGATACTAAAGCACTATAGCTGGTTTATTAAAACATAATCTGAGGACAGGACGGAATGAAGAAGTAGAGTGATAGAAAAATTAATATTTTTAATATTAACTGCTGAGAGTAATCTGGATCTGGAAGTCAGGGGACCTCAGCTTTGTTCTTGAATCTGATAACAATCAGCTGTGACACTTTAGTCAAGCCACATGTCTTCTCTGTGCTTCACTCTCCTTGTAAAATATGGGTATTACTCGCCCTACCTCCTCTTAGGGCGACTATGAGACTAGTTCATGTAAAAGAATTCTGAAATAAGCAGAATGGGATGAATAAGGCACGTATTAATCAAGTGATCGATGTTGTGGTCACTGCTTCTCTTGTCTTTTTTTCCTTGGGAGATTAACATGGCTTCTGTTGGCTGCAGATGTCTCTCCCAGTAAGTCTATGAATGACCGAAGGCATTTCACCTTGGAGACATAGATCATCTCATCCTTCACTTTTCCAATTTATGGGGTGAGGTTAGACTAGTTTCTCTTCCAGACAGTGCCAGTAGAGATCCAGAAGAGGAAGAGGATAAAAGAGGACAGTGTTGATAACAAAAAGTCGTCATGGCTTTTTTTTTTTTTTTTCCAAGGGAGAAGAAAACTTGGCAACAGATACACTGTCTTGTCTAGTTAGGTTGAAATTAACAAAAAGTTAAAATGCAGTGGCAAGGGCAATAGTCATGTCACGGGCATTTCTCATTTTGGCTAAGAAGGAAAGATCTGTGAACTTGATGTAAATGTTAAAATGTCACTAGGATGAGGGAGAATATATATACCAATTTCTCCGATTAAGGACAGAGAGATTGACTTTTTGGCCGTTTATGTTCTAGAGTTAAGAAATTTAGTTTTGCCCTGTATTGGAATAACGGAAAGGAAAGGGAACCATCACTGAGTAGTCACCTAGTACATGGACTGATTTAATCTTCACACTGACTCTATGAGGTAGATGTTTTCATTCCTCCAGATGAGGAATCTGGGGCCCAGAGATATTTGCATGTGTCAAATACCCAGTACGTGATGGAGTCAGTAGTCAATTCTAGGACTAACGCTGAACCAAGGCCCCAATTTTCTTTTCCTCTATGACTTTCAACTGAGTGAGGACTATTGATAAGTTATTATATTTAGACCTTTCTTTGGCTGCTATGCTTAGCTGAAGAAATTAAGAGAGATTTTGTTCTCTCAAGTGTGACATAGGACTATCTTCAGGAGGTTCTTGGTAAGTGACAAACCCATGTAATTACTCCATGCCAAACTCTCCCCTTTAGCATTGCCTGATTTTGTATTTATGGCTTTGATTCCTTCATATTTTGGAGTCAATGAAATTCATCTCTGCAGCCATTATGGGATAGAGACTGGAGGATTGGCAGAACTACGGAAACCTATACATAGGGATGATATTTGAGCTGAGCCTTAGAAAACAGATTTTACAAGTAAACAGGGGCATGGGATGCTGGAAGAGAGAGTTCACACTGAGACTGACTGGAATAATCTCACAGAACTATGGCAATACACAGTATATTGGTTGGACATGCACTTGGGTATTGTACAGGGTACATTTGTAAGATAGCAGAAGATGAGGCTGAAAGTATAGCTTGGGGCTCAAGTGTGAAGGGTCTTGAATGCCCTTCAAAAGGGCCTGGACTTTGTCTTAGATCATTCATTCACTGACTTACCCATTCATACACTTAAACATTTATTAAACTTCTAACATATGCCAGATGTTGTTAGAACTCGTTCATATGGTATAATAGTTTTGTTCTAAAGGTCTGGTGGAAGAAACACACATTTTTGGTAAGTATTTATTTAAAGGAGTATAACAGAAACATGGGACAATATGGAGAAGCTAGTTAGAGCTAATGGAATCTGGAAAAGTTTCCCAGAGGAGGTGATATTATGAGTTTCAAAAGATGACTAAATATCAGAAAATTAAGGAATATGAGGGGGTGGTGAGTGGAGAGATCAGACCAGGCAGAGAGACCAACGTGTACAAAAGCATGGAAACATGAAAAAGCATGAATCTTGGAGGGAAGAGCTAGTCTGATGCATTGTGTGGAATAGAGATATTAGCCTGGAGATGGAAGCCAGGGCCAATCTTAGAGGGAGTGGAGTTCAACCATGTGGGCACTAATCATGCCTATGTAATAAAGCCCTAATATAATGTAGGACACTGAAGCTGGAGTAAGCTTCCTGGGTTAGCAAAACGCCATGTATATTGTCATACAATGATGCTGTTAGGGTGTTGGAATTCTGAGAACAGCTGAAACTTCACATTTGGAATCCATCTATACTCTGCCCTATGCCTCTTTTCCTTCAGCTCGTTCTAATTTGTATACTTTTTAAGGTAATAAATGTAACTATGAGTACCATAGGTTTCAATGAATTCTGTGAGTTTTCTAATGAATTTTCAAAACTGAGGATGATTTTGGGAAACGCCCAAACTTGCAATTGGTGTCAGAAATGACAATGATCTTGTATGGACTTTTCCCTCTAACTTTGTAGTCATACCCTAATTTCTTGCTTAGAGACATAAAAAAAAACTTTAATTAGTGCTGAGACAGTAGGGATGGAGAAAAGGGAATGGATTCAAGACATTTTAAGGATGGAAGCAACAGGATTTGGTAACTGATTAGGTGTGTGATTATGTGGGGATATGGCTTGGGGGTAAAGGGGAAGGAACATGAGTTCTGTTGCTCAGGATATGTCTCACTAACTTTTGAACATGCTCTTGTCTTTCCCATTAGAAAACAAAGCACAATAAAAATCTTCCCTTGAAACCATATCACCTCCCATCAAACTGGCCTGTGTCTCTGCTTTATAACTTAGCCTCTCTGATAGAAAGTTGTCAACATTGCCATCTTCATTTTCCATTTTTAGTCATTCTTCAAGTCAGCCCAGTCTTGATTTCCCTTTTAACACGTTACCTAATTGATCTTCCTAAAGTGACAAATTATATTTATTTGTCACACTTCATGAAAAATTGAGTACTTAAGTATCTTGAAATTTCTAATCTCTTTTTCCGCATTGAAACATTGGTCTCTTGAATTACGATTCTTCCTTCTCCGGGTTTGCCTTCTACCTCTTTGACTACTACTTAATCTTATTTGCCAGCCCCTCTTCCACTAAAAACTTCTAAGTGTTGGTGTTCTTTAGCATTGTATTTTATTATGTTTTTTTGCCTCTCACCTTCTGTCCTCTCCTAACTTAAGACCATCTATTTCATCGGCTTAAAATGCCAGTGAGTCCTAAATTTGTTACTAAACCATGCAATTCTTCTTAGATTTAGATTCCTGTATCCAGTTTCCTGTTAGACCCTTTTCTTGGATACCCCATAGTTCTCCCAAATCTAACATGTCCCAGACAGTGTTCTGTCTTTTCATCAGGCCTTTGCCTTGCCCGGTCACTCATCTTTCCCACCAACCAACCTGCTTCAGGAGCCACTCATTGGACAGTAATTCTTGATACCCTGCTCTCCATCACTTTACATTCAATCCTTTATCAAATTTGCCAATTCCACTTCCCAAATCCACCCTGTTCTCTATTTCTACTGTGGCTACCTTCTGCAAGCCATGACATTTCCTGCTGACTACTAAGATGGTCTCCCAGTGTGTCCTGTTTCTTCCACTCTGTCTCCCCCAGTATTAATCCATTCTTCCCACAAGGTCTAGAGAGATACAATTAAAAATTTAAATGTTTCTGTAGTATGTAAGAACCTCAAGGGAATTCTGCATCTGGGAGAAAATCTAAAATATTGAACACAGTCTCCAATATCCTGAATAGTCTGTCCTTGGAAAACTTCTCCACGCTTATCCTTCCATATTTTCCACATTGCTCACTATGTCATACCCACCTGGTGTTCTTTCCATGTCACAAATGAACCAATAGTAATATTTCTTCAAAGTTTTGGATTTGCTATTCCCTTTGCTGAGAATACTTTCCTCACCTCCCCCACCCCTTTCTCCCTATGTCCTATTTATCTTTTAGGTCTTGGTGTAAAAAGCTGTCTATGCTCAATGTATCACTCAGATTAGACTAGATCATTCTGTTTTTAACAACCCTAAAACAACAGTGACTTGTTTCATTCACCATTGAATGATGCTCCAAATTCTTTCTTTCTTTTTGAATTTTATTTTATTTTTATACAGTAGGTTCTTAATAGTTATCTATTTTATACATATTGGTGTATATATGTCAATCCCAATCTCCCAGATGCTCTAATTTCAACATGATGTTTCTTATTCTGCGGCAGGGGAAGAGCACAGAGAAGATTTTGAACTGGTTCAAAAACGCTTCCTGATGAACCTAGTGGCAGGGCAGGAATAAAGACACAGAAGCAGAGAATGGACTTGAGGATATGGGGGGGAGGGGAAGCTGGGATGAAGTGAGAGAGAGGAATTGACATATATACACTACCAAATGTAAAATGGATGGCTAGTGGGAAGCTGCTTTATAGCACAGGGAGATCAGCTTGATGCTTTGTGATGATCTAGAGGGATAGGATAGGGAGGGTGGGAGGGAGGCTTAAGAAGGAGGAGATATGGGGATATATGTATACATATAGCTGATTCACTTTGTTTTACAGCAGAAACTAACACAACATTGTAAGGCAATTATACGCCAATAAAAATACTAAAAACATTTTTGTTCTTAAATGCTGCTGCCTAGAAATGCTGTATCATTTCTGCCTACGTTTCATTGGACAAAGCACTGGCACATGTAATTTTAAGGGGCCAGGGAAATATAATTCTCCCATAGGCCTGGAAGGAAAAGAAAACTGGCAATATCAGTGATTTGAGCCCCGGTATTGTCTACTATGCTCACTGCATTTGTTCTTCATGAGATCTTACAGCACCCTGTTGCTTGATTTCTTTTTTTTAAATACATTTATCTATTTGATTTATTTTTGGCTGCATTGGGTCGTCTTTGCTATGTGTGGGCTTTCTCTAGTTGTGGCAAGCGGGAGCTACTCTTTGTTGCAGTGCGGGGTCGTCTCATTGCAGTGGCTTCTCTTGTTGTGGAGCATGGGCTCTAGGCGTGTGGGCTTCAGTAGTTGTTGCACGTGGGCTCAGTAGTTGTGGCTCACAGGCTCTAGAGCTCAGGCTCAGTAGTTGTGGCACACAGGCTTAGTTGCTCCGCGCCATGTGAGATCTTCCTGGACCGGCGCTCGAACCCTTGTCCCCTGCATTGGCAGGCAGATTCTTAACCACTGTGCCACAAGGGAAGCCCTGTTGCTTGATTTCCAATTGTGTTTCTCAGAATTTGAAATATTTGTAGGTGTTTTCAATGTTTGTCTCCCCGTTGGATTCTGAGCTCCATGAAGTCATGGTCCATGCCTGTTTTATTCATCACTATTTTACTCAGTGCCTAGCACAATATTTAGATTAGAGTAGATACTCAGTAAATACTTAGTGAATGTTGAAGGATATTCTGGAGATGTACAGCATCATTTGATGCCACACAGTAGGAAATTGGAAATTCAGGTCTAAAGTAAGACAGAGATCCTTCTCTTCCATATCCTGGGTAATTTGAATTTTGTATCTTTTTTTTTTTTAATCTTTCCTATTGATTTTTTTGGTGTGGTTTAAAGCTATATCTCTAAGTGGTGGCCCTAGAGAATACAGTGTACTTAGTTAACTTACCATAGTCTATATCTTCAGGAAGATCACAATGTGTGAACTTTGTAAAACTATAATCCTATTTATCCCAACTTCTCATCTTTAGTGCTATCGTTGTCATATATTTGACTGTTTTATACCTACCATTTGGTGTACTTATTTGGGCAGAAATCATGATACTATGTTACTGGTGAAAAGATAGACATACAGATCTTTGGAATAGAATAGGAAATTCAGAAATAGACCCACACAGCTATGAGCAATTAATTTTTTTAAAAATTTGACAGAGATGACAAAGTAACTCAATAAGGAAAGAATAGTCATTTTTACAAATGGTGTCAAAACACTTAGACATCCATATATAAAAAAGTAAACCTGACCTGTACCTCTTATTTACAAAAATGAACACTAAGTATATCACAGACCTAAATGTAAAACTTAAAACTACAAAATTTCCTGAGCGTACAGGAGAAAATCTTTGTGGTCTTGAGTTAGGCAATGACTTAGAAAACACAAAGAGGATAAAGTGTAAACAAAATTAGTGTGGATTAAAGTCCATCAAAATGAAATACTTTTTTTTCTTGAAAGACATTAAATAAAAAGACAAGCCACAGACTTCAAGAAAAAATTTACAAAATACGTACCTGACCAAGGATATACATCCAGAATACATATAGAATTTACACAACTCAATAAGAAAACAAATACCCCATAAAATCACAAAAGATTTGAACAGACATTTCAAAAGAGAGAGATGACAAATTAAAAAATCCCTGACATGACTAGTCATCGAGGACTTGCAAATTAAAACCACAATGAGATGTCACTACATATCTATTATAATGATTAAATTAAAATATCAAGTGCCAAGTGGATGTGGAGCAACTGGAAGTCTCATAGCTTTTAGACTTTGCTAGTGGGAATTCAAAATGGTAGCCTTACTTTGGAAAACAGTTCAGCTGTTTCTTATAACATTAAACATACACTTACTATGTAACCCAACAGTTTTACTCTTGGGTATTTATTCAAGAGAAATAAAAATATGTCACCAGAAGAGTTTGGTAGAAAAATGTTTATAGCAGTCTCATTCATAATTGTCCAAAACTAGAAGTAACCCAAATTCTCATCAGCAGGTGAATGAATAAATAAATAAATTGTGGCTCATTCATACAATGAAATCCTATTCAATAATAAAAATGGTTAAATTAGTAATATAGGCAACACAGTGCATGAGTGTCATCTGCATTATGCTAAAAAAAAAAAGCTTGAACACAAAAGATTACATACTATAAGACTGAATTTATATGACATCTGGAAAGGCCAGACTATAGAGATAGAAATCAGATCACTGCTGGGTTGGGGGTGGGAGTAGTGATTGATAACAAAGGGGAATGAGAGAATTGCTCACAGATCTTCCAACTCTATACCTAAGAAGGATGAATGACTGAAGTTTACTGTATGTAAATTATACCTCAATCAACCCAACATTTAAAAAATATTCTGTGTGGGTATACGCATATCACGTACATATGCATATATATGTGTGTATGTGCATATAGATGCACACAGATATTTTTATTTGCTGGAATATTTTGTCATTGGATATCTTTCCACTGCTTTCTGGCCTTCATTGTGTCTGATGAGAAGTTAACTTTCTTTCTCAATCTAGTGTTCATCTATGTAATGCTGTTGTTGTTTTTTCCTGTTAATGCTTTTGAAATTTTCTCTATTTTTTAGCAGTTTGCCTATAATGTTCCCAGGTGTGGTTTTCCCTGTATTTATCCAGCTTGGGGTTCTTGAGCCTTACTTATTCTCTACCTATTATCTCTTTGCTTCAGTTGGGGTAACATGTATTGAACTAGAGTCAAATTGACTGACCTTTTTACCTGCAGTGTGTTAATAATCTATTGTTATAAACCACTGTGAAACTTAGTGGCTTAAAACATTATCAGATTATAATTTGTCAGAAGTGTATGTATTGACTGTACATTCTTCTGCTGGATGCATCTAAATTCACACATGTAGTTTCATTCAGCAGGGGAACTGGCTGGAAGCTAAGCTCAGCTGGGAGAGGGTTATATCTCTTTGTCACATGGTGTTTCATACCAGGCTTCCTCATAGCATGCCAAGACGTTCAATATCTGTTTAGGTGTAGCTTCAGGTTAAGGCCTTAGAAGAAAAACTAACATAACTGCTGCTGCATTTTTTTAGTCAAAGAAAGCCGCAAAGCCATTTTATATTTAAGGGGTATAGAAATAGTCACCCATCTCTGTATGAGAAGAGTGGCAAAGTCACATCACAAAAGGATATGCCTACTGTGTTGGAATTCATTTCTGGCCACTAAACAAATTTCTACATGCAGTTTTCAATCTGCTTCTAAGCTATCCATGAACGTTTTATTTTAGGTACTCTATTTTTTCAGCTCTAGGTTTTCTATATTTTGTTTTCTATATTTACATTTCTCTCCTGAAATACCCTCTTTTCACATATTCATATTTTCCTATAAATTCTTTAACATTTTTATAGTAGTAGATTTAAAGTCCTTAGTTACTAATTCTTTTGTGGTTTTTATTTGCTATGCTTTCCTTCTTTTTAAAAATTTTTATTGGTGTATAGTTGATTTACAAGGTTGTGTTAGTTTCAGGTGTACAGCAAAGTGAATCTGTTGTACAAATGCATATATCCATTCTATTTTCGATTCTTTCCCATGTAGACCATAACAGTGTATTGAGTAAAGTTCCCTGTGCTATACAATAGGTCCTTATTAGTCATCTATTTTATATATGGTAATGTGTATGTGTCAATCCCAATCTTCCAATTTATTCCTCCCCCTCCCCTTACCCGCCAGTAACCATAACTTTATTTTCTACATCTGTAACTCTATTTCAGTTTTGTAGATAAGTTCATTTGTAGCCTTTTTTTTAGATTCCACATATAAGTGATACCATCTATCTGTCTTTGACTTACTTCACTCAGTATGAGAATCTCTAGGTCCATCCATGTTGTTCCAAATGGCATTATTTTGTTATTTTTTTATGGCTGAGTAATATTCCATTGTATATATGTACATCTTCTTTATCCATTCCTCTGTCAATGGACATTAAGGTTGCTTCTATGTTCTAGCTATTGTGAATAGTGCTGCAATGAACGTTGGAGTGCATGCATCTTTTTGAACTATGGTTTTCTCTGGATATATGCCTGTTAGTGGAATTGCTGGGATGAATGTTAGTTATATTTTTAGTTTTTTAAGGAATCTCCATACTGTTCTCCATAGTGGCTGTATCAATTTACATTCTCACCAACAGTGCAAGAAGGTTCCCTTTTCTCCACACCCTCTCCAGCATTTATTGTTTGTAGATTTTTTGATCATGGCCATTCTGACTAGTGTGAGGTGACAGCTCATTGTAGTTTTGATTTGTATTTCTCTAATAATTAGTGATGTTGAGCATCTTTTCATGTGCTTTTTAACATCTGTATGTCTTCTTTGGAGAAATGTCTATTTAGATCTTCTGTACATTTTTTGTTCGGGTGGTCTTTTGATATTGAGCTGCATGAGCTGTTTGTAAATTTTAGACATTAATTCCTTGTCAGTTGCTTCATTTGCAAATATTGTCTCCCATTCTGAGGGTTTTCTCTTGGTTTTGTTTATAGTTTATTTTGCTGTGGGAAAGCTTTTAAGTTTAATTAGGTCCCATTTGTTTATTGTTGTTTTCATTACTCTAGGAGGTGGATCAAAAAAGATCTTGCTGTGATTATGACAGAGAGTGTTCTACCTATGTTTTCCTCTAAGAGTTTTAAGGTATCTGGCTTTACATTTAGGTATTTAAACCATTTTGAGTTTATTTTTGTGTATGGTGTTAGTGAGCGTTCTAATTTCATTCTTTTACATGTAGCTATCCATATAGAAGAGGCTGTCTTTTCTCCATTGTATATTCTTGCTTCTTTTGTCATAGATTAGGTGACCATAAGTGCATGGGTTTATCTCTGGTCTTTCTATCCTGTTCCATTGATCTGCATTTCTGTTTTTGTGCCAGTGCCATACTGTTTTGATGACTGTAGCTTTGTAGTGTAGTCTTAAGTCAGGGAGCCTGATTCCTCCAGTTCTGTTTTTCTTTCTTAAGATTGCTTTGGCTATTCATGATCTTTTGTGTTTCCATACAAATTGTAAAAATTTTTGTTCTAATTCTGTGAAAAATGCCATTTGTTATTTGATAGGGATTGCATTTAATCTGTAGATTGCTTTGGGTAGTATAGTCATTCTCACAATATTGATTCTTCCAATCCAAGAACATGGTATATCTCTCCGTCTGTTTGTGTTATGTTTGATTTCTTTCATCAGTATCTTTTAGTTTTCTGCAACAGGTCTTTTGCCTCTTTATGTCGTTTTATTCCTAGGTATTTTATTCTTTTTCGATGCAGTGGTAAATGGGATTGTTTCCTTAATCTCTCTTTCTGATTTTTGTTATTAGTGTATAGGAATGCAAGAGATTTCGGTGCATTAATTTTATATCCTGTAACTTTACCAAATTCACTGATGAGCTCTAGTAGTTTTCTGGTGGCATCTTTAGGATTTTCTATGTATAGTATCATGTCCTCTGCAAATAGTGACAATTTTACTTCTTTTCTGATTTGGATTCCTTTTATTTCTTTTTCTCTGATAGCCATGGCTAGGACTTCCAAAACTATGTTGAATAATAGTGGTGAGGGTGGACATCCTTGTCTTACTCCTAATCTTAGAGGAAATGCTTTCAGCTTTTCACCATTGAGTATGATGTTAGCTGTAGGTTTGTTGTATACGGCCTTTATTATGTTAAGGTGTGTTCCCTCTAAGCCCACTTTCTGCAGAGTTTTTGTTTTTTTAATCATAAATGGGTATTGAAATTTGTCAAAAGCTTTTTCTGCATGTATTGAGATGATCATATGGTTTTTATTCTTCAATTTGTGAATATGGTGTATCACATTGATTGATTTGCATATATGGAAGAATCCTTGCATGCCTGGGGTAAATCCCACTTGATCAGGGTGTGGCTGTGCTTTGGGTGATTATGGGTCACATCTGCCTACTTCTTGTCATGTCTCAACTTTTTATTACACACTGGATATTATGTATAATACAACAGTGGAGAGAATTACCGTTTTTTGGTTTGGTTTTGTAGATGTGACATAGACTGCCAGATATTTCTCCAGCAGAGAATTGAATTCAGTGTCTGCCACCATGATGAGCCACATTCAAGTTTCTACACAGCAAGGGAAGGAGAACACGTTTACAGAGAGGAAAAAGAACTTGGGAGGGCTATAGTAAATAAAGAGTCTATGGATTTTCATTGACTGAGTCCTTGCTAGGAAGGAAGAAAACTTTTTCCTTCAGGCTCTGCTATTCTGGCAGGGCATGAGAGCTTCCCCTTCGGGTCTCCCAACTCTATTTAATTGAGGTGTCTGTTCTCTTTTAAAAATAGTTTCTAAAGCCTGAAGGTCTTTAACCATGATGTGGTTACGGTAAGGGGCTAATTATTTAGATTTTTCCTGTAATCCAGCTGAACCAGACAGGTAGCAACTTGAACTGGATTGAATTCTTCTCCGTTCAACCAAAACCCCAACCTCCTATACCAGCACTGTCCCTTTGATCTGGCCAGTAGTTCATCTGGGATGGGATTAGGCTCTAACACCAGATGGTGTTGGTCTACCTTTATATTCAACTCTGGCAGGGTCATAGGATTGAAGCTCTGAGATTGTATAGGATTACACTTTCTCTCTGCTTCATAGTCCTGCATTCTCAGCTGCTTCTGGGGTGGAGAGTTACTGGGTCAAGTGATTTGTGTTCATGTTTTGGGCTCTTTCAGATTCCAACTGACACTGAGGTCCAATGCTGTAGTCATCTCTGTGAAGTCCCCCAGCCTACGGCATGCCTGCTCTCCCTTTGCTCTTACACAGATCAGATGCCTATCCCCAGTTATAGAAGCTGCTACAACTTTCTGCTCAGTTCAACCATATTTTCTTGATTAGCCCTATAGAAAAATAAAATTTTATCTAGGTTTATCTTGTTACCATAGGAGTGAGGTTCTTTTTACCCTCTCTATCATCACTGGAAATGAAAAGCAGTATTGGGTTTTGACGTGACTATGGGTAGAAGTACCTCCTGAACTACAGAGATATTGATCTGTATCCTGGAGGTTCTCTAGTTTCATGTTAGTGGTTATTGAATTTCTTTTAATTCATGTAATTTTATGCTGTAGCACATTTGGTAAAGTTTGCAAGGAGTTTCTTTCGCTGCAATAAAGATTATTCTTTGCTCTTTATATGGCCTGTGGACATCAAATAGATAATGTAAGAGTGAAAGAAACATGGGAAAATGGTAAAAAATATGAATATCTCTGGCTAAATGACATAGCAACTAAATACTGCTTTTTCTGGGTAAATTTCCAGACATTTAAGTGTAGACAAATTGAGCTACAGCTGTGTGTTATAATAAGGCAAAATGGTTCCTAATATACTCAGAGCGATTTTCTTGCCCTTGACAGTGGGAGGTAACTCTGGAAGATGTCCTGTGTTTAATAAATAAAGGTAGTCTTTACTTCCACACCTGATGCAAGCACTTGGCTAAGGGGTCTCATAATTACCTAAGGCAGTAGTGGGAGGAGAGTACACATGCAAAACAATAGTACGCATGTGAAGGAGGAAGGCACTGGACACCAAAAAGTCTGTATGGCAAGACGATAGCATTGGAGGAAGGCACTGGACACCAAAAAGTCTGTATGGCAAGACGATAGCATTGTTGTCAAAGTTGTCTTTGGAAATATGGCCTGGAATAAATGTTTCAAGAATGAATAATCATTTTAGGATACCTAACAGCTCAGCCCTGACCTTGAGATTGACTCAGAGATGTGCTGGCCTCTACACTACCTGAAAAATGGGCTCAAGTATGGCTTTATGTGCTCTTCCCTAAAGAGCATGCCTGCTTTTACCTTGCAATTACTGGAATAAACAATTTCTATTTGTTCATGAAATTGAGGCTTTAGTTCTATTGGTACTTTTTTTTTTCCTACGAGTAGACTATCTTGTATGGTCCTGATTCTGAGAGGTCCTGTCCTAGGTCCCATCTTCTTTCTTGCTCTCTTCGGTGACAGTCTTAATTTTACCTTTTGAGCAGGGCCAGATCTTTCTCTTTTTCTCTGTCTTTCCCTCTCTCTTTCCCCCCTCCTACCCTCCCTCTCTCCCTCTCTCTCTTCCTTGCCACCCTTCTAAAGGAAGTTTAGGGTCTAACTGCTGGACTACTGACATTTTGTTATGTTAATTATGCTAATAAATAGAAAGAGCTAGAAACTTGGAGTAAAGCAAGAAATTTCAAACGAGAAAGAGTCCTAGAAAGTGGAAGGGACCAGGAAATCAATGTTTTAGGAACTTCCTTTGTTTGGGATTGAGTTAGACAATTTGGGGGGAAGCATTGCCATCAGGAGGAGAGTGAGAATTGCCAGGATGAACTAAAGCATTTTAAAGATTTTAAACTATATATTAAGTAGGTAGTTAAGCCTTTCACTACAGATAGAAATTTTTTATTTTTTAAAATTGTGAGAATCAAAATTGTCTTTTATCATCAAGCAAGGGCTTGTGTGGCCACAGAACTGAAAGCCAAATCCTTACAAGCAGGTGTTTGCAGCAAAGTAAAGGTTTATTTGCAATGCACCAAGCAAGGAGAACAGGCAGCTTATACTCAAAAGGCCTATACTCCACAATGGCTTTTAGGAAAGCGTTTTTTTATTTTTTTAACTTTATTTATTTAATTTATTTTTGGCTGCATTGGGTCTTTGCTGCTGGGCTTTCTCCAGTTCTGGTGAGTGGGAGCTACTCTTCATTTCAGAGTGGGGACTTCTCATTGTGGTGGCTTCTCTTGCTGTGGAGCACTGGCTCTAGGCGCACAGGCTTCAGTAGTTGTGGCGCACAGGCTCAGTAGTTGTGGTGCATGGGCTTAGTTGCTCCACGGCATGTGGGATCTTCCCAGACCAGGGATCAAACCCGGGTCCCCTGCACTGGCAGGTGGATTCTTAACCACTGTGCCACCAGGGAAGTCCAAGGAAAGGGTTTTAAAAGACAATATTAGGGGAGAGAGTCTTAGGATGTCTGATCAGCTTGTGGACCTTTTTCTGATTAGCTGGTGGTGAGATAACAGGGTGATGTTTTGGGAATCTTAGTAGTCAATCTTCAACCTTCTGGTTCCAACTAGTCTGGCATCAATGTGCTTGTGGTCATTCATGTAGTCACCATCCGCCTCTGGGTGGGGGTCTTAGTTTCTGCAGAACAGCTCAAAGCTATACATCAGATTGTTATCTATACCCCTTCTGGAGGAACTAGGAGTCCTGTGAGTCTATTCTAATCATTAATTGTTTGAGTTTGCTCCTTGGATCTCAGGGGAAGGCCTAAGGGACTAAAACCTTTTTTATTCAAACAAGAAATGGGGGACATGGAGGGGCTTGTATACCTGGGAAGGCCCTGCTTGGTTTCAGTCCCCACCTTTCTTTGATACTCCTCAATCCTGAGGAGAACAGGGATGGCATGAGAAAGAGAATAAAGTTTTGGATAGAGAGATTAATCATAAACTTGGTGAGGGAACTCAGTTTTAGGGGGACTCAGTTTAATTGTAATTGACACTATGCCACTTGGGGGCCCCAGTAATATTTGGGATATACTTTCAAATGGTACTCTATCTTTGTATTATAATCAATAAGAAATTATTTACAATTTCTTCATATCTCTCTCTGAAAAAACAAAAACAAAACCTCCTGTACCCTTTCACCCATGGACAACTGGATTTCTACTTAAAGAATTTAATGCCTTTCTTTTCAAGCTTTGTTCCATTTGAAAATGTAACGCTTGCAGGACTTTAAATTTGTGTGCACATTATCAAAAACAGGCCTGTCTCCTAATTCCCAGCCCAATGTTCTAATCTCCACTGAGGAAGTAAGAAGCCAAGTTTTGTAGAGAATGTTTTCTCATTAAATAAATGATAAAATTATTTATCAAAACAACCAAAAGTTTGTGTACACAATTTACCCTGCAGGGTAAGGGATGTATCATATATTGGTGGTGCAGCACAAAGTTGAAGAGAGACCCTAAATGGGGCTACATAATGCCACTGGGAAAAGGGGAAGAAGAAGGAACAGGAAAAAAAGATGAGAAATGTGGCCAATTTCACAGCTTTGCTAGGAGCTTGTTGTATTGCCAGTAGTGTAGATACTGGCTCCAGGGCCCAGAAGGCTTGTTATATTTTTGTTATTTCATAAAGTTAGGGCATTTGGGGACAAAAAGGAAGTGGGGAGGGAGTAGGTAGGACTGGGAATGGAGTTTCCCACTGAGGCAAGTTTGACCTCTTATTTCAAGAGTCAGGGGAGAAAACTAACATTAGGTTAATGAGAAATAACATTAGTAACATGAATTGTAACTCATAGAACTTGAGTATTTGTGTGCCAGGCACTGTGCTAAGCCCCGTGCTTCCTGCCACAGCAATGAAGTTCAGTTATTTAAACTGGATAAATGCGTTTCTCTGCAGCACTAGAAACTCTGAGTTAAAGCAATACACCTCCTACTTCTACATTTCCTCTGCCTTCCTTTTCTTCCTTTTTAAAGTTCATTTAAACTTGCTATATTGTTTGACTGTTAAACTGCTTGAAACCTTTTTTGGGAATAAGATAGGATATAAATAAACTAACAACCTTACACAAACTAGTTAAGCTATAGTTGCATGGATATTTCAGCCTCTTGCTTTTCTTTATAGTTCCTTTTTCTGGCTCTAACCAAAGCTCTGTTTCATAGTTTTCTGGCCACTTAGGAAGTTATCTTTTGGTGTGGCCTCCAGGCCACATTCCTGACTCTTACCCATATCCTGAATCACCAACTGTAGTCCTTCTGTGAAATGTTCCTTTAATTATGACTCATGGCTTTTTGGTCTCTTAAGTTCTCTTTGACTTTAAAATACTGTGATTCTGTGAGTCCCTGGTACTATAATTATTGATCCTTGGTAGGCAGCTTCTTTTAAATACTTTTAGGTATTTGCTGATCCTAGGAATCAGGGTATGACAGGGATGAAAGGTAAAATAAAATCTTTGAGTCAACGATACCTTCTTTTAATTTTCTAGTCTTTCTTTTGCAGAGCTCTTTCTAAATACTGGCTTCATATTTATATTCATCAGTTTTTATAAAACATAAGCCAAATTTCTATTTGTTTCCGTTTTCAAAATCAATTGGTGAAAGAAGGGCATGTGTCAGCCAGAAGCAAGAAAATTCCTTGTGGGACATAAAATGTTATCTACCAAGTAAATTGTAGATACATAGAGATGATCAAGCCAAGTCTCTGCATTGTACAGATAAATAAACTGAGGGCTATCACATGTCAAAGGGCTCTGAGTTGTATGAGGGGTGGGAAACCTGGCATGGGCCTTTGCCTTGAGTCTTTGCCTCCTACAGTGTGTGATCTTAGTTGAGTCATCTCCCTTCATGGTGGGAACACCAGAGACAACCTCATGGAGTACTTCAGGAGTCATAAAATGGGTGAGAAAGTTCATGATAGGTTTGCCAGTGAAGATAACTTCTGTACAAGTATGAAGCATCATTACTGTGAATTGAGGTACTTGATAGCACATATGACTGCTCACAAATGAAACCTAAAAATACTCCAGTATGTGGGATGTAACTTTGAAGGTGTCTGTGACAATAAATGCAGAACCAGAAATAAAACGGGATACAGGGTGTTGCTTAGCAATACAAATGAAAATGGGATAAAAAGAGTTCTTTAGCAGAGAAGAAGTTGGTTACTATTTATGAAATAGATAAGCAACAAGGATTTACTATATAGCACAGGGTATTGTATCCATTATCTTGTAATAACTGATAATGGAATATAACCTTCAAAAGCACTGAATCACTATGGTAACACAGTATTGTAAGTCAACTATACATCAGTAAAAATGGTTGTGCTCTGCAATATATTTTCTTTCTTAGAAATTATACATGCTTGCTATACTCATGTTTCTTCATAGGAAATAGGGGGGAAATGCCTCTTAGTGCCTTACATGAGAAGAAAAATCTTAAAATTTTATGTCATCTCTATAGATAATTTCTACTCTGGGGTAAGTAATCAAAAGAGATCAGAATGCCTATCCCCTATGAAAAAGACACTAATTTGAATGCTTGAATGATGGCCTTGGGGAAATCTTTCTTGTTTCTGCGCTTACTGGGTATCCAAAATTGCTTGGATTTTGAAAAGGGGAATAAATGTCACCAGTCTGAGGAACAGTTTGAGTCATATTCAGTTTTCACTTAATCTAATTTTGGACAGAGAGTAAAGGGGCTTTGGAAAAACGCTTTTGGCCTGTCTCATGTAGTTTAATACATATCTCACTTTGATTTTGTACCAAATAACAATAAATAAGCCTAAAAAGGAAAAGAGCTATCTGTGCTCTTGCAAAGGGCCCAAAAGAACAGAAGAAAGAATGATTTAAAGGATGAGACTGAGGGATATAGCTTTCATAGAATTTTTTTGGAGGGGGGTATCTGAAAGATAACTATGCCTTCCTGTGTGTCATTGGAAAGGAACCAGTTTACATATATAATCAGCTAAGCCATAAAACAGGTATCATATTCTATATGAAGGTATAGTAAGACAGGAAAGGGTGTGCAATGTTAATTGTAGATGTGTTAGATTCCTTAACAAAATACTCCAAACTGGGAGGCTTAAAAAACAGATTTATTCTCACAATCTGAAAGCTAGAAGTTTGAAATCAAGGTGTCGTCAGGACCATGTTCTCTCTGAAGGCTCCGGGTGGGGAGTGTTCCTTGCTTCTTGTAGCTTCTGGTGTGTGTCAGCAATCCTTGCTGTTCCTTGCCTTGTAGATGCACGACCCTGTCACAAGTCCACCTTCTCCTTGTGCCTTCATTTCTCCTTCCCTGTCTATATCTGCTTTGTGCCCAAATTTCCCCTTTTTGTAAGTATGCCAGTCATATTAGGCTCCAACCTAATCGCATCATGTTAACTTGATTGTTTTTGTAAAAACCCTATTGCTAAATGTCACGTTCTGGGATGTGGGGCCAGGACTCTATCGTATCTTTTGGGAGACATGATTCAACCCATTCCAGCAGAGAAAATGGCATTGTTCAATAAGCGTTTATCAACGTGTCTCTCACAGTACCTAAAAAAAGAAAGTCCTTCAACAGAGAATGTGAATATTCTAGTTTGGCAAGAATATTACTACAAAGAGGAAGAGTGGTTCACTAGGTTACCCCAGTTTGATGAAGGCAGCACCTATTAATTGTATTCAATGCCTTTTGCTCAGTTGCTGTATTGTTCAAACAAATAGGGAATTACCAATTAGATTGTTGATGTATTTCAAATCTAGCGAGAGTATATCCTGCCCAATGAGCAAAGCTTACCAGGTGTAGTGACAGGCCCCACAAAGCCTTTAAAAAATTGGGAACATGGGAGTGCTGCTCTCCAAGATCCTGGTTGCACTTCTTTTGGTTACATTCCTAGCAGTGGGATTGCTGGATCATATGGTAGTTATATTTTTAATATTTTGAGGTGCCTCCATACTGGTGTCTATAGGGGCTGCACCATTTTAAAAAAAAACACCAACAGTGTGTAAGAATTCCAGTTTCTCTACATCTTTGACAACACGTTTTTGTTTTTTTTAAAAATTTACATGGTAAGATTTTAATTTGGTAAAGTATTGATAATTAAAAATTTTGACAATGTTTAAAATCTTAAATAATTGCATTTAGTTGAGTTAACAACTACACACAACAAAATGCACATTGATATAAGATAGACTTAGTAAACTTTGGTCATTAAATTAAATTTTTTTCTATAATAGTAATTTACTAAGGAATTGGAACTAGTGAAAATATGTTTAATGAAATTTTTTTTTAAATTGGGGTAGAGTTGTTTTACAATGTTGTGTTAGTTTCTACTGTACAGTGAAGTGGAGTTCCCTGTGCTTTACAGCAGATTCTCATTAGTTATCTATTTTATACGTATTAGTGTATATATGTCAATCCCAGTCTCCCAATTCATCCCACCTCCCCCTTTCCCCCATTGGTGTCCATACATTTGTTCTTTGCATCCATGTCTCTATTACTGCCTTGCAAACCTGTTCGTCTGTACCATTTTTCTAGATTCCACATACATGTATTAATATATGATATTTGTGTTTCTCTTTCTGACTTACTTCACTCTGTATGACAGTCTCTAGGTCCATCCACATCTCTACAAATAGCCCAATTTCATTCCTTTTTATGGCTGAGTAACATTCCATTGTATATATGTACCACATCTTCTTAATCAATTCATCTGTTGATGGGCATTTAGGTTGCTTCCATGACCTGGCTATTGTAAATAGAGCTGCAATGAACATTTTGCAGCTCCTGCCTCCATTTTTTTTTTTTTGGCGGTACGCAGGCCTCTCACTGTTGTGGCCTCTCCCGTTGCGGAGCACAGGCTCTGGACGCGCAGTCTCAGCAGCCATGGCTCACGGGCCCAGCCACTTCGTGGCATGTGGGATCTTCCCGGACTGGGGCATGAACCCGCATCCCCTGCATCAGCAGGCGGACTCTCAACCACTGCACCAGCAGGGAAGCCCTCAAAGCAGTCTTGAGAAAGAAAAACAGAGCTGGAGGAATCAGGCTCCCAGACTTCAGACTGTACTACAAAGCTACATTAATCAAGACAGTCTGGTATTGGCACACAAATAGAAATATAGATTAGGAAATTCTATTCTTAAAAAAAAAAAAAAAGGACAGGATCTTCCAAATATTTCTGCAGAGGAGGTATCCTCTCTTGGGAGGAATAAGTCCTAGAATAACTTATGGATGGTGAATCTCAGTACCCCAACATGTGTCACCTTATCTGGAGTGCTTCAGTGGGCACTGACCCTAATTGGGCTACTTGTTAATTTCCCTGTACTTCTGTCCTAACTAATTTTAGTTCTGTATCCTTTAGAGAAGCGGTCTTCATGTTGAGTAGAAATATGTAGAGAAATGCTTTATCGTAAGAAAAACCCACAAGAGCTTTTAGGGAGGGTTTAGGGATATATGGATACCACGTATAAAAGGAGTAAGGGGCGCTTACACTGTGACTTCTGTGAGTGGATATTTAGTTCCCCTAATATTAGCAGTAAAAATAAAAGACTGGAGCATTTTTTAGGTAACGGGAAGTTCAGTGCAAAGAGTGAAGACATTACTCTGTAGCCAGTTTTGGGGCAGAGAAATACTGAATAACCTTTGTGAAAAGTTCTTTTTTTAATTAATTTATTTTTGGCTGCACTGGGTCCACTGCTGCACATGGGCTTTCTCTATTTGTAGTGAGTGGGGGCCACTCTTCCTTGTGGTTCAGAGGCCTTTCACTGAGGTGGCCTCTCTTGCTGCGGAGCATGGGCTCCAGGCACGCGGGCTTCAGCAGCCGTGGCCTGTGGGCTCAGTAGTTGTGGCTCGCTGGATCTAGAGCACAAGCTCAGCAGCTGTGATGCACTGGCTTAGTTGCTCCATAGCATGTGGGATCTTCCCAGACCATGGCTCGAACCCATGTCCCCTGCCTTGGCAGGTGGACTATTAACCACTGTGCCACCAGTGAAGTCCTGGAATTGCTGGAAAGAATAAGAAAGCTAGCTGGTCATCTGGGACCTTTAGGGGATAGTAAGTGAAGAGTGACTGGGAATTTGGAGGTACTTAAAAATAAATGAGGGGCTTCCCTGGTGACGCAGTGGTTGAGAGTCCGCCTGCTGATGCAGGGGACACGGGTTCGTGCCCTGGTCTGGGAAGATCACACACTCCGCGGAGCGGCTGGGCCCGTGAGCCATGGCCACTGAGCCTGCGCGTCCGGAGCCTGTGCTGCGCAACGGGTGAGGCCACAGCAGTGAGAGGCCTGCGTACCGCAAATAAATAAATAAATAAATGAGTTGGCCTAACATTTATTTCATCTCTTATAGTTTATAGAACTTTAGATTTCAGAGAGCATGAAGGTCTGTATGTGATTTTCTGTATGAGAAATTTAAGACCAAGGGAGATTAAGTAACTTGGCCAAGGTCACAAAAATGGCCAATGATGGAACCTGCATAGCACCCAGGAATCCCAGTTTCTAGGCTGATCCTGTCCACATCCCTCCCCACTGCACAGCAATGTTTTCTAAGATAGTTTACTTATTTATTTATTTGATTATTTATATTAGAGTAAAATTTCTTTACATTGTTGCATTAGTTTCTGCTGTACAGTGAAGTGAATCAGCTGTATGTATACATATATCTCCTCCCTCTTGGACCTCCCTCCCACCCACCCATCCCACCCATCTAGGTCATCACTGAGCACTGAGCTGAGCTCCCTGTGCTATACAGCAGGTTCCAACTAGCTATTTTAGACATGGTAGTGTATGTATGTCAAACTTAATCTCCCAATTCGTCCCACCCTCCCCTTCCCACAGCAATGTTTTCTATCTCTTCCTTTTGCTGCTGTCCTCTGCTTACAGCTCCCTTTAAGCCACACCCATGGAAGAACAAGAGAAGCATGGAATCTTTTTATTTGCTAGTAGGTAGCATCCTATATAGGTATCAGCCTATGGTGTGCCTCATAATCATCCTCACTCCAATCTTTTTAACTCTCATCCCTGCTAGCCTTCATCCTGGGTCTCCATTTAAACAAGAATTAGCCTGAATGACTAGAAACTCAACGTAGAAGTTTCAAATTCTAAGGACCCTCCCCTTTTCTCCCATAGTTGAAAAGAACTTTCTATTTAGCTTTTGAAACATTTAGCTGCCCAGTCCTTGAAAGATATCCTTTCAAACAAAACCTGAAGCTGTGGAGGCAAAATGGAAACAATTGAGGTCTATGGGTTATTCTAGAATAAGTACCAAATAGGTGGGTGGACCAAGGGGAAATCTCTGTATTTACTAACATTTAATTAACTTCATTGTATTATGGATTGCTTACATATTAAGGCACCTATGTGCTTTTCAGTTTCCATTTCAAGTTAAGTGAAGTCTTAGTGCTGCTTCTGGAATTCAGTTTATTTTGACCTTCCCTCACTCATGCTTTGACTATGTGACACTTGTTGTATATTTCAGGATCGGTTCCAGTCAGTACAGGGACACTAAAAAGAGTAAACATTTCGAAGTGTTCTTCCATCAGTGCTCAGTATTTGAGGTTTACCACAGTTGAGGCTTACTCACAAAGGGCAAGTCTAGAGTTGAAAGGTGATGATCAAATCCAACTCCTTCATGTTATAGATGGAAAGCGAAACTGAGAGTTAGCTGACTTCAGGTGACTTGGATGTACTGGTGTAAGGGAGCCAGTGTTTGTTTCCACAAAGTTCTCCTGCTGAATTCCATATTGCTATGGTGTCTAGTTTCAGTTTCTTGCCAACTGAGGGTAAGTTTTTCTAGGCTCAAAGAAACATGGCTGGTTATGACGACGGTAGACCCTCTAGGGATGAAGTATCTTTGCCATCGACTCAGGAGTGTGGTGTGGTGAGAAGGGTATGGGTTTTGGAGCTAGATTCCTAGTACCACCACTTCGTAGATCTGTCATTGAACAAGCTTAAAGTCTGAAACTCTGATTCTTCATGTGTAAAATGGTCTAAAAGTAGCTTTCTTAGAGGTGATTTTGAAGATGAAATGAAGGTAAGTAAAAACAGCTGTCATAAATAGAAATTAACATTCACCCAACCCCTTCCCCTTGTAATCTCTATTGGGTGAATTTGTGGTTCTCCTGAAGGTATGTGCTCTCCAAAGGCTCCCTGGGAGCAGGGTTGATGGCAGTGTGAGGGGTCTGGTTTTGCAGAGAGGAGTTGGGAGTATTTTAGCATCAAAATTGTTTCTTTAGTGGCCTTAGTTCCCCTTAGGTCTGGGATAGAGCTTGTGAACGGGATCCTTGGAAACTAAATATAATGGTCTCACTGGATTACTGTTTATAAAACATTTTACTTTGCTTCCAGAAGCTGTAACAAAACACTCTCCATTAACATTGCTTTCCTCCATTGCCTGTGAGAGACAGGCGTTAGCCCCTGTGGCTAAGTTCTCTATCAGAGTACCCTTGTCACGTAATAAATTCATTTGTAATCTGTTACCTTTGATGTGTTGGTTTGTTGGGGCTTAATTTTCTCAAGCTTTACATGTTTCCTATGTGTTTCCAAATGGAATTGTAATGCTCTTGTGGAAACACAAGGCATCTTATGTATTTTAATTAGAAATATTCTCTACATAGCACTTAGTGTAAGAGTATATGATATTATGGGTGCCTAAGGAATGCCAAGACAGTTCCTCACTGTTCATTTAGAGTCACATTTGAACTTGTTGGGCTAAGCTAGTTTTCTTTGAACACACTCATGGTGAAAATTTTTCTAGTGAAAAAAATGAAAAGATGGTCTTTGCAAAATGAGCAAGTCTGCTTAGTTTTTGTGGCCACGGAGTGCAACTATGTGGAACAGACATAAATACTTTTTTGGTTTTCTATCCTTTCATTATCTCAGTTGCCTGTTCATTTTTCAAGTTTAATGACAACTTAGTGACTTTATATGAAAAGTAACATTGTGGGTCATCTGGAGAACAAAGAGAAGTCACTTGTAAGTGCCACGGGTGCTCTCGTGATGTTGACAGTCTGGTGATTTCTGTATTTTTGTTATATCAAAAATTAACAGATTATACCTTTTCTTCAGAGTACTGTTGCCATATAGATGGGCTCATAAGAGAGGAGTAAGTTTACTTGCCAATATGCTATCTTACCCACTAAGAGGCGATACATTGTGTGTGTGTGTGTGTGTGTGTGTGTGTGTGTGTGTGTGTGTGTAAACATACCAATGACATCCTCTGGCCTTCCTCTGCCATCATGTATTAGGTACAGGTGCTGAAGTCTGTACTGGTAAAATGGTCACAGGGCATTGGTTTGGTTCACCAAGTTGTTGTCTCATTGGCCAGAAAAGTGGGGAGATAATGTAGGTAGAGGGAGGGGGTAGGAGAGTTTACTATCAGTTTCTTAAAATGAGTTTTATTATTTCAATTTTTGATGATGGTGGTTTATAAAATGTTTTAGTACACAAGGCTATTTGGAAAAATTGAAAGAGTCAAAAGCCAAAATAAAACAAAAATTATTTAATACCATAGCCCAGAGATAAGCAAAAGTCATGGCTGGTATAGCTTTTACAAAATTGTACATGTACTATACATATATATATACTTTTGTTCATAAATATGCCTCATCATTTAAAATGATGACAGTTGACCCTTGAAAAACAAGGGGTTGGACTGCCTCGGTCCACTCATATGCATAAATTTCTCATTAAACACGTAATGTAGTACTCCAGGATCTGTAGTTGGTGAATCTGCAGATATAGAACTGTGGACATGGAGGGCCGAGCATAAAGTTATATGCAGATTTTTGATGGGGGGGTTGGTGCCTTTCACCCCCTGCATTATTCAAGGGTCAACTCTATAAAAGTAATCTAAATGCATGATAAAAACAATATTTAATGATATGAAATAAAAAGTTAGTCTTTTGCCCAATACCACCTCTTCATTGCTCTTTCTACATGCAGGAGTTTTTGACCATTTCTGTTTTTTATTCTTGTGACAACACTTTCATAGCTCCAAACAATAATCTTATAACTCCATTATAGATTTATCAGGGGATCCCCACACTAGAAAAGAAATCTAGCTCACAGACAGTAATAGTCATCTCTCCTCCAATTTACAAACTTTAGTAAAAAATATATTGGCTTCTTTCATTTGCTTAGTACTATAAATAGTAAACTTAAGTATATTTTTATTGATCCGATAAACTTAAATATACGTCTCGACTCCCTCACAGGTAAAATGTATAAATGTGCATTTCTAGCAATCCTCCCTTTTTGGCTTTATCTACAAGTTGTGTTAATTACAGGGACACAGTTGATAATTTTGTGAACAACTCCAGGGAGCACCATTCCTTTAGCATATGTTCACATCGTTATTGCAGTAAAGTGTCTTGCAGAGGGGATACTATTTTGTAATTCATATAAATATACCATTCGGCCAAGAATAGACAAGATAAATTTTGTGTAGAATATTCCACAACTATAATGAAATGTTTTGTCCATATGTCTATGCTAAAACCTGAAAACCAATAAATATGATAACTTTGTATATTTATTCACTCTGGAATTATGAAGTGTGATATGAGCCTTCTGGAAATGTAGACTCCGAGGTGACTGAAGGTCCGCTGCTTATAGAAGAATGTCCTAAGCATAAAGGTCAAAGAATTATCTTGTTTTACATGCCTTCGCTTGGTTTAAAATCATGTTATGTTTCAGTTTGCTTCATATTTTGACCATAAATGTTTTTGTTTGGCTTTTTGTCCCTCTTGAGTTCTTAATTTCAATTTTTGTGACTCTTGAAAGCCTATCATTCAATCTTAAATGAGATATTTGTTAAAGCTACTTTCTTAAAGTCCTCCTTCTAGGAATGCTTTGACTTCTTGTTTTCGTTTAGATCCATTGAGTCTAAATTTCTAGGTCTGAAGTTCAGGTTTTTTCCTAAGATACATGATGTTTTTTCAACCTTCTCCCTGCCTTTGGTTAGGTTCACAGCTTTTTGGATCCCATGTTTTCCTTTATTCTAAAATTCTTACTGTGTTTGCTGGTATGTATCCTCAAGAGATTTTGTTAGAAAATGTGCATGGGAGATAACTTTGAGTCTTTAAATGTCTGAACTTCTTCCACTCCTATTCCAAAACAAGGAAAAATATACTCTGGAGTACGACGATCCATGCTGAGAGTCTAATTCTTCCCTGGTTGAAGAATTGGCCAGTATACTGGTTGGTCAGTATACTTACTTTTAAAGAGCACGTCTTCCTTTATTGCCTAGATATGAACACTATGCTGCCAGCCTTTCTTAAAGTGATGTGGTTTTACTCCATCATTTTTAATGGTTTCTTAGTAGTACACTATTGATTTAACTGATAATGGGAATCTAGATTGTTTTTTTTTAAGAACTTTTGTTCCCAAATGATGCTATGAAGAATGTGCTTATCCTTATTTAATAACAGCAAACTCTTATATACAGGGTACTGTATGCCAGTATCTGCCTATGAACTTTATATATACTAAATTATTCCTATAGTAACCCTAGGAGGTAATTACTATTATTAGTTCCATTTTACAGATGGGGAAACTGATGCACAGAGAGGTTAAGTAACTTATACAAAGTTAAACAGCTTGTAAATGACAAAGTTAAGGTTTGAAGTCAAGGAGTTTGGCTTGAGTTCCTGCTCTTAATCCATCTGCTCTTTCCTTCACATAAGTCCCTGGAGGTGGAATTGAGGGGTGGCAAAGAGGGCATCCATCCCATCTTTATTAAAGAAGAAAGCACTCCTGGTAATTATTTACTAGGCACATAAGCATCAGAATGTTAGAGGTGATAATAATCTGAAGTTTTGAGTAATGAAAATTGAAAATTCCAAAGACTGGCTCAAGAGTGGCTCAGAGGGCTTCTCGGTGCTCAAGGAGCCAGCTCTGAGAGTTGAAGGAATCCTATCCATTTACAGTTCTGTGGTGGAAAACTGCATTCTGAGCTAGCAAAACTCGATTTTATCATCTCTGCCTCGTAGGAAGCTTTCTGTTGTACCGTTTATTCCCTAGAGAGGGAGGAAAAACTAAGCCGAAATGAAAATGAGGTTAGTTATGGCCTAGCAATTGCACCATGCTGAAAGTGGCATTTGGAACACCCCATCAGAGCTCATACTTGTACATGCCACTTTAAAAGTGTAATCCACAGTTTATATGGTTTTATTAAAAAGAGGGCTAATGTGTTTAGGGAAATAGAACCCAAGGCAGGGGAAGGGATATTAATGTATAAAAGCCCAAGGGCTGTCAAAATAACCTTGCAGTGATCTGATATTTATTTTGAGATTATACTGTCATTCAAAGAAAATTTATTGCTGAATAGTGGCTGAATTTGCCCCCCTGCCTACCCTCTTTTTAAAGGGGAATGAAGGTTTTGAATGCCTCTAATTAATTCATCAGTTTCTGCTGCCAGATTTCTACATGCCAAGAGAGGAAACTTTCAGAAGCTGATGCTACAAGGAATGCGGCAATTACTAACAATTTTTTGCTACATCTTCTTATTTGCTATCAGGCAATGGAGTAGCATTAGAAGATTACTAATAGTGAAGGATAAAGGAGTAGTCGGTATAGTTTAGCTAATGAAAAAGCCTTTTGAAAGGGTTAGTGTTTTAAAAAATGGGCAAATTAGATGCCCAAGAAAGTATATGTCTAAGGAAATAGTAACAACCTAGAATTCCATCACTAACCCTAGTCTTTTCCTGAGTTGCTGAGTTGCAGCTCAGTTTTAGCGATATGTATTAGAAAAAGGTTTTGTTTTTTTGAGAGGATTTTTCCAAAGATGTGCATAGGAATATAGAAAAGAAAGAATTAGGTATATCTAGAGAATGGAAAGATGGGTATATGCTACAGAGCTGGATTCTGCAGGGTCAGACTTGTCAGTGTGTTGATGCAGGTGAGATGGACCAGGGACATTCTCAGTATTTTTTCCTATTAGTCAACTTCTATCCTCCATTCCACTTGTACACATAGGACATTGTTCTCTACCAGAATAATTTCTGATAGAATCATGTTCCTCTAAGTAGTGAAATAAATTTCAAAGTATTTTTGAAATATTTTAAACATAGGAGCAAAGTGTTAATCTAAAACACAGTTGAAGGCAAAAAAACATTGTGAAAAAAAAGTTAATAAAACCTTGTGGTATTGGTATAGGTACAGAAAAATAGATTAATGGGATTGAATAAATCAGTGAATAAACCTGCACACATATGGAAATCTGATAACAAACAAATGGTATTCCAAAGGCATATATACCAGACACAGTCAATAGATGATCTAAATTTGGGAAGCAGAATTTAGAATAAAATAGATCATCGTTATGACTTCAGGATAGGGAAAGGTTTCTTAACATACAGAAAAAGTTCAGAAGGGAAAATATTGCATAACTTCAGCTACATCAAAATTAGAAACTACTTTTTATCAAAAGATGCAAAAAGAAAATCAAAAGACAAGCCACAAACTGAGAGATAAGTAATACATATAACTGATAAAAGAATAGTATCCAGAATATGTAAAAAGCTCTTAAAAATCATTAAGATGAACAACTCAGGAAACAAAAGATAAGGGCAAAAGATAAGAGCAGGCAATCCTCCATCAGAAACTGAATGGCTGGTAACCTCTGACCAAGATGGCTGAGATGTTCCCCTCAGCTTGACTAAACTTAAACAGGCTTCTCCCCGACTCTAGGCTCCTGAAACTGCTCATCGTAAATTCTCCCTCTGTGCCTTTGAGATGTAAATTTTTAAAAAAGCCTCTTACCAGTTTTATAAGCTAAGGATGTCTTTCTCAAGAACCTGGGGGTCAGCCCTTTGAAATGTAATCGAGAGAGACAGCACCCCAGGCTTCCCTGGTGGTGCAGTGGTTGAGAGTCCACCTGCCGATGCAGGGGACACGGGTTCGTGCCCCTGTCCGGGAAGATCCCACATGCCGCGGAGCGGCTGGGCCCGTGAGCCATGGCCACTGAGCCTGTGCGTCCGGAGCCTGTGCTCCGCAACAGGAGAGGTCACAACAGTGAGAGGCCCGCGTACCGCAAAACAAAAACAAAAAAAAGAGAGACAGCGCCCCTACACCCCCATCTCTGTGGGAGGGAAGCACAGATGGTCCAGTCACAGAGAAGACAATTGAAAACTCAGAGATAATTGGACGTGTTGGACACATACCATGAATTGACCTCCCTCCTAATGTCCTCTAGTACTCTTCTGCTAGCTCACCCCAGCTTTTAAAAATCCTCCTGCCCTTTGTTTCAGCAGACTTGAGTTCAGACTGCATTCTCTCTACCATTGAAATAGCCTTGAATGAAGTCTCCTTACCTGTTTAAGCTTGCCAGTGCAACTTCTGCTTCGATACCCCTAATCAGGAAAATTATAAAACTACACATACATACCATTTCATAGCCACAGAATGGCAAATGTTAGATTGGAGAATAATAGGAGCTCTTCTGCAATCGTGGTGTAAATATAAATTGGCATAATCCTTTTGGGGTACAATCTGACAATCTTGATAAGTTGAAAGTGTGCCTATCCTCTGATCCAGCAAACCCATTTTTAGATACTGTAAGAGGAAAATTTTTCCTCTCCCCTCTTAGGTTCTTTTGGCTGGTCTAATAATTAAATTGACATAAGACAGAGTAACAAGAGAAAAACAAACTTAATTCTGTATGTATAGGTGCCCCACATAGACAAAAGAAGCTCCCAGAAGGTCAGGCAATTGAGGATTATATACCACCCTGAGCTAAGGAGAAGGAGGGTAGGTGTCTGGAACTACAGAGGGGAGAAGATGGGAACTACAATTCACAGAAAGGTGGGAAGAGCAAATATTTGGTAAACAAATGTTTTGCATGCCATGCAGAAACAATGGGGCCCAGAGAGGACTTTGAACGAAGAGGTCCTGCTGAGCTCCCCCCAGCTTACCACACCTCGACCATACTCTCTGCAGTTATCTCTGGTGAGAATTCTTTTCCTGAACCAGACTCATCATCTAAATTCTTTTAGGCAGTTAAGGGGGAGGTAAAGAGCTCTTCTTGAATCTATTGGGACTTGATTTTTAGCTCAAAATAATGCACATGCCACAAGGGACACATTCTGGGGTGGCTTTCCCTGAACACCATCAATACATACCCTAAAGAAACTCTCCTTCAGGTACAAAAGGAGATATGTAGAATAGTACTTACAACAGCTATGTTTATAATTAAAAATGAAAAGAAAACTGGAAACAACCTAGTTGTCTATTAGTGGGAGAATGAATAAAAATTTATGGTATAACCATAAAATAGAATACTGTAGAGTAGTGCATAAGTCAGAAATAGAAAGTTAACTAAAGAAATGAAGTTTCAGAAAAATATACACGGCATCACATCCCGAAAATAAAAATTTAAAACATATTGCCTAGGGATCCATACATATCACCATGCATCTCCTAATTATTTTGTGCTGTGATAAACTTCAAATTTTGAGAGTAATTACCTCTAAAGATAGGGGTCGGGACAGGGTGAAGGTGATGGGTCTGGGAGGAACACATGGGCTTGACAAATGGGTTGTGAAGTGTTTTGTTTTTTGAGCTGAATGGTAGAAAGGAGATAAAATATTCTTTATACATTTAATGTCTGACATTTTCTTTTATAATAAACCACAGAAAATGATTTTGTGGCAAAGAGTTGGGTGCTTATACCTCATTATGTCAACATCCAGATGTCACTTGAAGTTTTACTGTGTCCTTGAAGTAGAACACTCTTTGATCTGTAAATGGGATTCAGCCAAGTTTGGGCCAGTCATTAGATATAACTGTCTTCCCACCTCTGGCTCTGGAATACGGTATGATCTCCGAGTCATCAAAGTATACTTTCCGGACATGCAAGGCTCCTCAAGGAGTGGGGGAAACGCCAGTACTTGGTACACAAGTCTTAGGAACAATCCTTGGCTCTGTGAGTCCATTAAGCCTCTTTTACCTCAAAGGCAGGGTGGTGGGAGATGATCATACCGAAGGTCCGAAGTAACTATGACTGAGCTAAGAAGGTGGACAGGGGCCTGGGGTTGGAGATGGGTTCCCTCTAATATGTCTACCCTTGTTACTCCTCCTTACTTAGCTCAGTTTTCATGATGAGGGACTGCTTTTTCTACAAGTTGAGAAGTTCCTGGGAACACAGGTGGATGTTGGCAGCATTTCTAATGAAGTCCCTGGCTAGGAGGGGTACTTGTGGTAAAGCCTCCGAATGAAGGTTGGGGGTGGCAGTGCTGGGGAATGCCACTGCTGTTTGTTTTCTCCTCACTGCTACACAATTCAGGCAAACCATGCAGAGGGATTTGGGATGAAGGGTGAGGTATTGCATCATGACCTAGTTGGGAAACCTATTAGAAAATGCTTTCAGATATGTAAGAAGACCCTAATATAAGGATCCTCATTTCAGGACAGCCATATAAGTTCCCAAAGTAAAAGAAGCAATGTCTTCTAAGTGCTATGTAGTTGCTGTTACCTTTCATTAAAAAACAAACAAACAAAAACGAAACTGTCTTACAAAATGGCTTTCGATTATCGAGAGAGATTAAAGAATGGCTTTTCCAAGTTCTCCATGGCCCACTCACAACCTTCAACTGATTTGAGCAAAGCAGGAAGCATTAAATGCAAGAAAAGAGTGCTACTTGGGAGTTCTGTGGACGTAGTAGGCAAATGTGGAGTGGTGCTGACTCCCCTTCTTCATATCATTGACCTGGTGGTCCCAAGGCAGAACAGTGATGTGTGTGGTGATGAAGGGTTTTTTGTACCACATCTTGGATGATTGTTATGGGAGAAATGATAGAAATAGGGTTAGAGGGGCCAACCCCTATACCGTAAAAATTCCGCACATAACTTTGTAGTTGGCCGCCCTTATCTGCAAATTCAACCAATTGTGGATTGTGTAGAACTCTAGTACATATTTATTGAAAAAAAAATCCATGTATAAATGGATCTGTGCAGTTCAAACCTGTGTTGTTCAAGGGTCAACTGTATATAGTCATCCTTCAATACTCATAGGGAATTGGTTCCAGAGCCCTGTGGGTACCAAAATCCAAGGATGCTTACATTCCATACATATATGGCACAGAATTTGCTTGTAAGCTACACACATCCTCTTTACTTTACATCGTCTCTAGATTCCTATAATACCTAATACAATATAAATGCTATGTAACTAGTTGCTGGCATATGACAAATTCAAGTTTTGCTTTATGGTACTTTGTGGAATATTTTTCTGAATATTTTCCATCTGAACTTAGTTGAATACTCTCTGTGGAACCTGTGGATAAACAGAGCCAACTGCATTAGATCTTTGTCTACTTTCTGGCACAGAGCTCTCCAAACTCTTGGCACTTCCCAAGAGAAGAGAGCAATAAAGGTGTCTTTTATGTTAATGAGGTGACTTTCGGAAAGCACCTAAGGATGAGGACTGGTTGCCAGGAGAACCAACCTTGTGATTAGAGGACTTACAGTCCCACCTCCTGACCTCTGAGGAGAGGAGGGGCTGAAGGTTGAATTAATCACCAACGGCCACTGACTTAATAAATCATGCCTATATAATGAAGCCTCCATAAAACCCCCAAAAGACAGGATTTGGAGAGCTTCCAGGCTGGTGACCACATGGAGATCTGGGAAGATTGTTGTGCTCCCAGGGGGCCTGGAAGCTTCACAACCCTTCCCCACATACCTTGCCCTGTGCATCTCTTCCATCTGGCTATTCCTGAATTATATCCTTTTATAATACACTGGTGATCTAGTAAGTAAAATGTTTCTCTGAGTTCTGTGAGCCATTCTAGCAAATTAATTGAACCTGCAGAAGGGTTGTGGGAATGTCTGATTTGTAGCCAATCAGTCAGGAATACAGGTAGCAACCTGGACTTGGAACTAGTGTCTGAAGTTCGGGGAAGGGATTGTGCGAAGCCCAATCTATAGCATAACTGACCCTTTATACTCACTGAACAATAAGGCCCTGTTTATATAACTCCTGTCAGTGGAATTATGTACTATTTGTCCATTTGTAACTAGCTTATTTTGCTTAGCATAATATCCTTTAGGACCTTAACTGCTAACTTCCTGACAAAAAAATAGGGATTTTTCTCATTTTTCTATTGTCCAGATATATACATAAATAAATTAGAAAAATGAGTTTGGTATGACCAGAAATACTCACGAAAAACTCCTAAGAGGAAAAGGCAAGGTCTTGAGAAAAATGGGGAATATGATTCTATTTTGGTTAAAAAAAAAAAACAACTAAGAAATATCTAATACATGTTACAAATATGTGAATATTTGAGCAAGGAGAAAATGTGGAAGGACACACACTAGGTTGTTTCTGTTGGTTACCTTAGGATATGGGACAGAGTGTGGGGGAGATAGGATTAGACTTTATATGATTTTCTGATGTTTCACATAATAGTGATTTGTTGAAAATCATAAAGTAAAAAGGCTTAAAAATATTAAATGATATAATGGATGTAAAGCTATTGGCACTCTGCTTCATAGATGGGTTGCCTTCATTCTTTATTCTTTGTCCTTTGGTGAAATTTCTGGCTCTTTCCCTGTATATTTCCGTTCTCTACCAGGGCTCTGCAGACTTTGGAGGGATGTAAGTAGCTCTTTGTTATATGGGCATTAGGGATGCTTCAATAGTCCCAGCCTGAAGCTTGAGATTTCATTCTTATTTATAGTATACCTATACACAATTTCCATTGAGGAAATCATTCAACAAATATTTGTGTGATTATTATACCCTAGATATTCTGCTAGGCCTTGGTGACATAATAGGGGAATAAGCTAGGCCCAGTTCCTGCCCTTAAGGAGGTTACATACCGGTAGAATGGTCCCTCCAGAAGCGACAGGAATAGTTACAAGCAGAGATGTTCAAGTTATTATCTGAAAGGGACCCTGGGCTTAAACCTTGGACATTCTGAAAATGTAACAAAACTAGTCATTTAACGAAGACTTTATGCCAAAAAGAATAAGGTTTCCCAACTAAGGAACTTCTCTCTCATCCTAACTGATAATCAGGCAAAGCCCAATTCAGTCTCATCAAGGAGTTTAATGCTTGGGTTTAATTTGGTGAGAGTGAAGTTACTATTCTATCAGTGGCAACAAATGGCAACCATCATTATTCCACTTGAGTGCTTTATTGCAGCTTGAAACACCCTGAGCTACGCATATGGGGTTTCTGCTTCAGCTCAGCAGTAGGCAATACAGCATATGCAGTCTCCCTGGGATTCTCAAAACCTGCAAAGGAAGTGACAGCTGCTTTACAGAATCTCCCCCTTCTTTTCAAATGTGTTCCACAACAAGAACTTCATCCGGCATCATGTTAGAACTTCTGCTTCAGCAGATGTCTAGAGCCCTGAAATAAAAAATTCTCTATTTAATGCTTCTATTAAAAGTCCCTTGTGGCCACACACAGTAGTGATCGCCACATGACTGAAAACACTTCAGGGGAATATGGTACAAAATGCAAATTTGGAACATGTTGAGATGTGAATCTCAAATATCTGAAGTTACCCTGCTATCTCAGAGGACTTGGGGAAATAGTCATTTGGGGAGAAAAGCAAAGATGCAGCCCAGAAAAGAGATTTGAGTGTGAGTTGTACTATGTGGTCTATTTAAGAAGGCAGCATGGAAATCCCATCTGCTTCATGGAAGTAAGCCATTCAGAAAGTATGGATGCTAACTGCTCAGATTGTAGGACTGGAGGATGATCAGAACCTTGCATTTAAATCTTCCTCATAGCCCGTTTGTGTTTCCTTCTTTTCAGTCTCTAGAAGTTGTGGATTGAAAAGAAAATACCTGTCAGGAAAAACTGTGAAAGATGTTGAAATGGGCAAAGTAAGATTTGTCTTGCCTAGCTCATCCATCTGGGATATAGCTGTCTTTCCTTGTTTTGAGTTACTTTACAACCCTGAAAATTGTAGCAAACTGATGATCATACAAATGATTCTTGCTTACAGAAGTGCAAAGTAATTGTATCCAGTGAAATGCAGTTATTGATTGCCACATCGGTTATTTATTGCCCATGTTACATTATTTTTGAATTCATTTAAGAGTTCCTTCTTTCTGTGTGTCTACTCTTTGGGGTTCCCTTTGGATTTACTGTAAAACCTCACTGGCTCCCTCATAAATAAGTTAAACATAATCTATGATACATGTTTATTTTACGTTTGTATGGAAGTTATGATTTAATCTTAAAAATTATCCCTTACCACATTTCTGGGAAAGATGAATCATTATGTCCTAAACATATCCCAAAGAAGGTACTACAAAATGTTGGTTCCACTGGATTCTAAGAGGGATTTTATGATCAACTCTATTTGGGAAGTGTAGGATTAAACAAAATCTTTACTGAGGCATCTTTCAGTCTTAAATATGCCAAGGTTCAATATTAATCTCCAGGTAGAGGATGTAATTTTCTGAGTTTTGCCAAACCACTTGGATAAGGAATTCTCTGGGAAAGGAATGCTTTTGAGAAATCCTGTCTCAGGAAGGATTGCTAAGGAAGTGCTGAACCCAGCTTGGCTCTGGTTTGGGAACGTAGATAAAGTAGAAAATTTATAAGAAACTAAAGGAAAGGTGGACAGGGGCCAAAATAAGCTTTATCTTTGTGGAGTTTCGTGTTGGATTGGCCTTGCTGAGTCATTGGCCGCAAATGATGTGCCCAAATCTCTGGCACTTTTGTGGTCAGAGAAATGTGTGCCCATTAACACGTCTTAGTACAGGGACTATAGCCACATTCAGAAAGGATCCTGATAGGTTTTCCTAGAGTACCCAGGACCACTGAAGCCATGCCCAAAGTTTGGGTTGATTTAGGACAGATCTGCAAAGTTTACAACCAACCAGTCTGGGCAGATGATGGTATTTGGAGGGGTGAGGAAATCTGGTGTGGTTAGTGGAGAAGAAGAGCTATATGTTCTGCTCCTGGTCATTTCTGAATACTTGGAAGGTTCCCGCATTCATCAGGTCATCATGTATCTTTGATTGGATTTTGTACCTAGCATTGCTGTAGTTGTGCTAGGGGCTAGCGATTAAGAAACATGAGCTCAGAGAGTGCTATTTTCGAGAACACATGAAGGGGCCTCTCTTGCCTCTGACTTCATGGGCATGCCATGAGTCTTCAGCACCAGCCTAGGTCTAGTTCAGACTTCCTAGTCTGATACAGATTTGTACTCCTAAGCTTCCTGACACTTTTCTCTGGCCCTGGGATTGGGCCAAGAACACAGAAATCTAATTGGACAGCTATATGGTAGTTTTCACTGGAAACTGAAAAATATCTTTGTTTGGAACCAGAAATGTATCTTGTAGATGAATATTGATCTTCTTCACCCCTTTATTTTTTTTAACATCTTTATTGGAGTATAATTGCTTTACAATGGTGTGTTAGTTTCTGCTTTATAACAAAGTGAACCAGTTATACATATACATATGTCCCCATATCTCTTCCCTCTTGCATCTCCCTCCCTCCGACCCTCCGAATCCCACCCCTCTAGGTGGTCACAAAGCACCGAGCTGATCTCCCTGTGCTATGTGGCTGCTTCCCACTAGCTATCTATTTTACGTTTGGTAGTGTGTATATGTCCATGCCACTCTCTCACTTTGTCCCAGCTTACCCTTCCCCCTCCCCATATCCTCAAGTCCATTCTCTAGTAGGTCTGCATCTTTTTTCCCTTCTTGCTCCTAGGTTCTTCATGACCTTTTTTTTTTTTAAGATTCCATATATATGTGTTAGCATACGGTATTTGTTTTTCTCTTTCTGACTTACTTCATTATAAACGACAGTCTCTAGTCTATCCACCTCACTACAAATAACACAGTTTCGTTCCTTTTTATGGCTGAGTAATATTCCATTGTATATATGTGCCACATCTTCTTTATCCATTCATTGGTTGTTTGACACTTAGGTTGCTTCCATGTCCTGGCTATTGTAAATAGAGCTGCAATGAATATTTTGGTACATGACTCTTTTTTTTTTTTTTTTTGCGGTACGCGGGCCTCTCACTGTTGTGGCCTCTCCCATTGTGGAACACAGGCTCTGGATGCGCAAGCTCAGCGGCCATGGCTCATGGGCCCAGCCGCTCTGCGGCATGTGGGATCTTCCCAGACCGGGGCACGAACACGTGTGCCCTGCATCGGCAGGCAGATTCTCAACCACTGCGCCACCAGGGAAGCCCCATGTCTCTTGTTGAATTATGGTTTTCTCACAGTATTTGCCCAGTAGTGGGATTGCTGGGTTGTATGGTAGTTCAATTTTTAGTTTTTTAAGGAACCTCCATACTGTTCTCCATAGGGGCTGTATCAATTTACATGCCCACCAACAGTGCAAGAGGATTCCCTTTTCTCCACACCCTCTCCAGCATTTATTGTTTGTAGATTTTTTGATGATGGCCATTCTGAACAGTGTGAGATGATACCTCATTGTAGTTTTGATTTGCATTTCTCTAATGATTAATGATGTTGAGCATTCTTTCATGTGTTTGTTGGCAATCTGTATATCTTCCTTGGAGAAATGTCTATTTAGGTCTTCTGCCCATTTTTGGACTGGGTTGTTTGTTTTTTGGATGCTGAGCTGCTTGTAAGTTTTGGAGATTAATCCTTTGTCAGTTGCTTCATTTGCAAATATTTTCTCCCATTCTGAGGGTTGTCTTTTCGTCTTATTTATGGTTTCCTTTGCTATGCAAAAGCTTTCAAGTTTCATAAGGTTCCATTTGTTTATTTTTGTTTTTATTTCCATTTCTCTAGGAGGTGGGTCAAAAAGGATCTTCGTGTGATTCATGTCCTAGAGTGTTCTGCCTATGTTTTCCTCTAAGTTTGATGGTGTCTGGCTTTACATTTAGCTCTTTAATCCATTTTGAGTTTATTTTTGTGTATGGTGTTAGGGAGTGTTCTAATTTCATTCTTTTACATGTAGCTATCCAGTTTTCCCAGCACCACTTATTGAAGAGGCTGTCTTTTCTCCATTGTATATTCTTGCCTACTTTATCAAAGATAAGGTGACCATATGTGCGTGGGTTTATCTCTGGGCTTTCTATCTTGTTCCATTGATTTACATTTCTGTTTCTGTGCCAGTACCATACTGTCTTGATTACTGTAGCTTTGAAGTATAGTCTGAAGTCTGGGAGCCTGATTCCTCCAGCTCCGTTTTTCATTCTCAAGATTGCTTTGGCTATTCGGGGTCTTTTGTGTTTCCATACAAATTGTGAAATTTTTTGTTCTAGTTCTGTGAAAAATGCCAGTGGTAGTTTGATAAGGATTGCATTGAATGTGTAGATTGCTTTGGGTAGTAGAGTCATTTTCACAATGTTGATTCTTCCAATCCAAGAACATGGTATATCTCTCCATCTGTTTGTACCATCTTTGATTTTTTTCATGAGTGTCTTATAGTTTTCTGCATACAGGTCTTTTTCCTCCTTAGGTAGTTTTATTCCTGGGTATTTTATTCTTTTCATTGCAGTGGTAAATAGGAGTGTTTCCTTAATTTCTCTTTCAAATTTTTCATCATTAGTGTATAGGAATGCAAGAGATTTCTGTGCATTAATTTTGTATCCTGTTACTTTACCAAATTCATTGATTATCTCTATGAGTTTTCTGGTGGCATCTTTAGGATTTTCTATGTATAGTATCATGTCATCTGCAAACAGTGTTTTACTGTTTTACTTCTTCTTTTCCAATATGGATTCCTTTTATTTCTTTTTCTTCTCTGATTGCTGTGGCTAAAACTACCAAAACTATGTTGAATAACAGTGGTGAGAGTGGGCAACCTTGTCTTGTTCCTGATCATAGAGGAAATGCTTTCAGTTATTCACCACTGGGTATGATGTTTGCAGTGGGTTTGTTGTATATGGTCTATTATGTTGAGATAGGTTCCCTCTATGCCCGTTTCTGGAGAGTTTTTATCATAAATGGGTGTTGAATTTTATCAAAAGCTTTTTCTGCATGTACTGATATTATCATATTTTTTATCTTTCAGTTTGTTACTATGATGTATCACATTGATTGGTTTGCATATATTGAAGAATCCTTGCATTTCTGTGACAGACCCCGCTTCATCATGGTATATGATCCTTTTAATGTGCTGTTGGATTTTGTTTGCTAGTACTTCATTGAGGGATTTTGCATCTATGTTTATCAGCAATATTGACTGTAATTTTCTTTGTGACATCTTTGTGTGGTTTTGGTATCAGGGTGATGGGGGCTTTATAGAATCAGTTTAGGAGTGTTCCTCCGTCTGCTATATTTTGGAAGAGTTTGAGAAGGATGAGTGTTAGCTCGTCCCTAAGTGTTTGATAGAATTCCCCTTTGAAGCCATCTGACCCTGGGCTTTTGTTTGTTGGAAGATTTTTAATCACAGTGTCACTTTCAGTGCTTGTGATTGATCTGTTCATATTTCCTATTTCTTCCTGCTTCAGTCTTAGAACATTGTACTTTTCTAAGAATTTGTCCATTTCCTCCAGGTTGTCCATTTTATTGGCATAGAGTTGCTTGTAGTAGTCTCTCATGATCCTTTGTATTTCTGAGTGTCACTTTTTACTTCTTGTTTTTTATTTATAATTCAGTTGATTTGAGTCCTCTCACTCTTTTTCTTGAGTCTGGCTAATGGTTTATCAATTTTATCTTCTCAAAGAACCAGCTTTTAGTTTTATTGATCTCTGCTATTGTTTCCTTCATTTCTTTTCCTTTTACTTCTGATCTGATGTTTATGATTTCTTTCCTTCTGCTAACTTTGAGGGTTTTTTGTTCTTCTTTCTCTAATTGCTTTAGGTGTAAGGTTAGGTTGTTTATTTGATTTTTTCTTCTTTCTTGATGTAGGATTGTATTGCTATAAACTCCCTCTTAGAAGTGCTTTTGCTGCATCCCTTAGGGTTGGGTCATCGTGTTTTCATGTCATTCGTTTCTAGGTATTTTTGACTTCCTCTTCGATTTCTTCAGTGACCTCTTGGTTGTTTAGTATCATGTTGTTTAGCCTCCATGTGTTTGTATTTTTTACATTTTCCCCCCTGTAATTGCTATCTAGTCTCATAGCATTGTGGTTGGAAAAGATGCTTGATATGATTTCAGTTTCCTTAAGTTTACCAAGGCTTGATTTGTTAACTCAAGATGTGATCTCTCCTGGAGAATGTTCCGTGTGTACTTGAGAAGAAAGTGTATTCTGTTGTTTTTGAATGGAATGTCCTATAAATATCAATTAAGTCCATCTTGTTTAATGTATCATTTAAAGCTTGTGTTTCCTTATTTATTTTCTGTTTGGATGATCTGTCAATTGGTGTAAGTGGGGTGTTAAAGTCCCCTACTATTATTGTGTTACTGTTGATTTCCCCTTATATGGCTGTTAGCAGTTGCTTAATGTATTGTGGTGGTGCTATGTTGGGTGCATAAATATTGTAAATTGTTATATCTTCTTCTTGGATTGATTTCTTGATCATTACGTAATGTCCTTCCTTGTCACTTGTAAGAGTCTTTATTTTAAAGTCTATTTTATCTGATATGAGTACTGCTACTCCAGCTTTCTTTTGATTTCCATTTGCATGGAATATCTTTTTCCATCCCCTCACTTTCAGTCTGTATGTGTCCCTAGGTCTGAAGTGGGTCTCTTGTAGACAGCATATAGATTGGCCTTGTTTTTGTATCCATTCAGCCAGTCTGTGTGTTTTGGTTGGAGCATTTAATCCATTCATATTTAAGGTAATTATTGATATGTATGTTCCTATTACCATTTTCTTAATAGTTTTGGGCTTGTTTTTGTAGGTCCTTTTCTTCTCTTGTGTTTCCCGCTCACAGAAGTTCCTTTAGCATTTGTTGTAGACCTAGTTTGGTGATGCTGAATTCTCTTAACTTCGCTTGCCTGTAAAGCTTTGATTTCCGCATCAAATCTGAAGAGATCCTTGCTGGGTTGAGTAATCTTGGTTGTAGTTTTTCCCTTATATCATTTTAAATATATCCTACCCCTCCCTTATGGCTTGCAGAGTTTCTGCTCAAATGTCAGCTGATAAGCTTATGGGGATTCTCTTGTATGTTATTTGTTGCTTTTCCCTTGCTGCTTTTAATGTATTTTCTTTGTATTTAATTTTTGATAGTTTGATTAATATGTGTCTTGGCATGGTTCCTCCTTGGATTTATCCTATATGAGACTCTCTGCACTTCCTGGACTTGATTGACTATTTCCTTTCCCATGTTAGGGAAGTTTTCAACTATAATCTCTTCAATATTTTCTCAGACCCTTTCTTTTTCTCTTCTTCTTCTGGAACTCCTGTAATTCGATTGTTGCTGCTTTTAATGTTGTCCCAGAGGTCTCTGAGACTGTCCTCAATTCTTTTCATTCTTCTTTCTTCAATCTGCTCCATGACAGTTTTCTCCACCATTCTATCTTCCAGGTCACTTACCCTTTCTTCTCTCTGTTATTCTGCTATTGATTCCTTCTAGAGTAGTTTTAGTTATTGTGTTGTTCATCACTCTTTGTTTTTTCTTTAGTTTTTCTAGGTCTTTGTTAAATGTTTTTTGTATTTTTTCCATTCTATTTCCAAGATTTTGGATCATCTTTATTATAATTACTCTGAATTCT
The DNA here is from genome assembly GCF_937001465.1 of Orcinus orca. NCBI lineage: Eukaryota > Metazoa > Chordata > Mammalia > Artiodactyla > Delphinidae > Orcinus > Orcinus orca. The sequence continues at coordinate 103,375,481 of NC_064560.1, forward strand.
TTTTCTGGTAGACTGCCTATCTCCTCATTTGTTTGGTGTTATGGGTTTTTCCTTGCTCCTTCATCTGTTGCATATTTCTCTGTCTTCTCATTTGTTTAACTTACAGTGTTTGAGGTCTCCTTTCTGCAGGCTGCAGGGTCGTAATTCCTCTTACTTCTGTTGTCTGTCCGCATTGGGTGAGTTTGGTCCAGTGGCTTGTGTAGGGTTCCTGGTGGAGGCGACTAGAACTTGTGTTCTGGCGGGTGGAGCTGGATCTTGTCCCTCTGATGGGCAGGGCTGCATCTGATGGTGTGTCTTTTGGTGTCTGTGAGCTTAATATGACTTTAGGTAGCCTGTCTGCTAATGGGTGAGGTTATGTTCCTGTCCTGTTAGCTGTTAGCTGTGAGGCATCCAGCACTGGAGCTTGCTGGCCTTTGGGAGGAGCTGGGTCTTAGTGCTGAGATGGAGCCCTCTTGGAGAGCTCTCACCAGTTAATATTCCATGGGGCCAGGAGTTCTCTGGTAGTCCAATGTCCTGGACTCAGCTCCCCCACCTTAGAGGCTCAGGCCTGACCCCTGGCCAGTGCACCAAGACCCAGCATTCAATAGTTTTTCTGTAGCCGCTGTTTCACATGTAGATGTATTCTTGATGTATTTGTGGGGAGGAAGGTGATCTCCCCATCTTACTCCTCCACCACCTTGAAGATCTCTTGTCATTATATTTTAATTTGGTTTTGTGTAGACTGTTTATAATTGGATCTTGCTTTTTCATCAATTCTGACAATCTCTGTCTTCCAAATGGAGTGGTAAGCATATTTATATTTCATATATACTTACCTATATGGTTAAGTTTAAATCTACTATACTGTTAGTTTTCTGCTTGTGACATTTGTTTTTTCTCCTCCTTTCCCTCTTCTGTCATCTTTTGTATTAGCTGAGCATTTTTCAGAATTCCATTTTATCTCCACTATTTAATTATTAATCATCTCTCTCTCTTTTTTTTTTTTTTTTTTTTTTTTTGCGGTACGTGGGCCTCTCACTGCTGTGGCCTCTCCCATTGTGGAGCACAGGCTCTGGACGCACAGGCTCAGCGGCCATGGCTCACGGGCCCAGCCACTCTGTAGCATGTGGGATCCTCCCGGACCACGGCACGAACCTGTGTCCCCTGCATTGTCAGGCAGACTCTCAACCACTGCACCACCAGGGAAGCCCCATATCTCTTTAAAAAAAATTTTTTTTAGTGGTTGCCATAGGTTTAGAATATTCAACTGTAAGTTTTCAGAGTTTACCGTAAAAAATATTAATGTCCTATCACTTCATGCATAAAAAACTTGCAAGAGTATAGTTTAATTTTCTCCCCACCCATCTTTAAAATTTTTTTTGTCAGATTTTACTTCTACAGGTGTTATAAACTTCAAAATATATTGTAATTTTTGCTTTAAACAGTCATTCTCTCCTAAAGAAATTTAAAAATGTGATAGCCTGGTTTATATTTAACTTACTCAGCTATCATTCATCATTTCAGGTTCTTCTTTGTTTTCTGTCCATCTGTTGTAACTTTGTTTTTCCTGTAGAAATTCCTTTATTATTTCTTGTAGTGAAGGTACACTGGTGAAAGAGTTTCTCAGGCCTTACTTGTATAAGTCTTTGTTTTACCTTCATTTAAAAAGAATATTTTTTTGTTGAATATGGAAAACTAGGTGCATGGTTGTGCTTTTTCCTTTTAGCCCCTTAACATTGTTTCATTATCTTCCTGCTGGAATGGTTTCTATGTTGAAATCAATTTCTGTGTTGATATACACAGAAAAGAAATTTTTGGTATATATCATAATGTGTTCAACCCTATCTGCTTTTATGGTTTTCCCTTTATCACTGGTCTTCAGCAATTTGATTGTGGTATGCTTTAGTATTATTTTTTTGTGTGTTTATTCTGCCTGAGTTTCATTGAGCTTCTTGGGTCTGTGGGTTTATAGTTTTAATTAAATTTGGAAAAACACTTGGCTGTTGAAAAATTGTTTCCCCCTCCTTCTGGGGCTCTAATTACATATATATTGTATTACTTGAAATGTTGCACAGGTCACTGAGTGAGGCTGCATTATTTTTTTCGTCTTCCTTTTCTCTGTGGCTCCTTTTGGATAATTTCTGCTGCTATATTTTCAAATTTACTAATATTTTCTTCTGTAATCTTTAATATGTTGTTATCTGAACCTAATAACATGTTTGTTTCAAGTATTTTAATAATCATTTGTTCATTTTGGGTCTTTTGGAAATCTTCCATTTCCTTTCTTACTGTGTTTGTTTTCCTCTAAATCCATGACCATCTTTCTGTCACATATGCCCATGGTGCTGTATGCTTCCCTTTCTGTGGTATCCACCACAATTTAAATTGCTCAATTTAAAAGCCTTGTATTTATAGATAGCTTTAGCATTGTGAGGAAATTGACCAAGTTTGTCTTACTCTCCAAGATATCCTCAGAATTTGTCAGTGTCTGGCACAGAGTAAATTCAGTAAATATTCATTGAAAGAATTAATTAGTTAATAAGTGACTTTAAAGAAGTCTTATTTTCTATCCCTTAGATCCTAACCCCACAGTCAAATAGAAATTTTGACTCTGGCATAACGCTGCCAGAATGTATGAGAATAAGGCCCAAGGATGGATAAATGATTCACCCTCATGATCAGAGTGAAAAATTATTAACAACCAGGGCAGAAATTGTTACTCTTGGGGAACAGGTTAGCAGGAGGCAGGGCTACAAATAAGAAACAAATTTTTCTATTTGGAAATGAACTGGAATCCAGGATTTTGAGAGCATAGAAGAGAGGAAAGAGAGAAGACGAACCAGCAATACTTCTGTAGGTTGGAGCTTGAATTGCAAAACAGGTCAAGGGACCTTTAAAGAACAAAGGTGGCTAATACAAATTTTTAAAGTTCTGTTTGATCCAATATAAATCCCACCCGTTACTCAAACTGAAAAGGCTTGTCTAAGTTATGGGTACCCAGGCTCTGTGTGTGTGTGTGTGTGTGTGTGTGTCTGTGTGTGTGTGTGTGTGTGTGTGTGTCTGTGTGTGTGTCTGTGTGAAAAGAGAAGTAGAGTGTAAAAAAATGATTACTAATCAACTGAAGAAACTAAGTCCCGTGCCTATTAGTTGAAATTGGAAATAGGGATAGCATGCCTGGGACAGGAAGACAACTCAGAAACTGAGCTAGTTCAGTGAGAGCTTGGAGCCAGAAGTAACAAGAATAGAAGCTCTCCCTACCCTCCTAGGAGTGTGCAAAAATATTGTGAGGTCATGAGAATTTCTGCTAAGAAAGAGTGGGAGTTTGTGTGAATGTTACCTAGATTTTAAGAGACGTGGTAACTTCGCAACATTTGAGTCACAAATAATATTATTCATTGGCATTGTATTACATGCAGATGTAATGCTTTAAAAATGTTATTATGTAAAACTCATAACTTCTATGAGAGAAATGCTGTTAAAATCCAATATTAGTGATGGAGAGATACAGTTTTAGGAGACTGTAACTTATTTAAGGTCACACAGCTTGAGAAGAGGACATTAGTAGGAAATATTCTGGCAGGTGGCTCAAGGACAGGTGGTTACAGTTTAAAAAAAAAAAATGTGCAAAAGGGAAAACTCCAGTTCCTTTCTCGGGAGAAAGACCCACTGAAGGGTCCAATTTGACAAGTCAGTTTTTCTACTTTTTAAATGTATGCACAGAAGAGTCCCAAGGTTGCCATTATTTCTTTTGCACATGTCTTGGCCTGGAAGCTGTCTTAGTGAGGCTGATGGTATGATGGCTAAGAGTGTAGGAACCAAATTAAAGTCCTAGATTTGGATATTGATTCCAAAACTGGGTATGTAATCTTCTATCAGCTCTTCAGCTTCTGAGCGTGAGTTTCTGCATCTGTATAATAGAGGACATTAGTACTAATGTTGGCTGTTCTTGTGAAGATTAAACAAGATATTGAGTATAAAAAGCTTAGTGCTACTCCTAGCACGTAGTCAACAGTTAATAACTTATAGTTGTCACATCTCCCCTACTACATTCTGACTTGATTGAGGGATTTAAAAAGATGAGGAAGAGAACAACACTTACTCAGGACCTACGGTGAGTTAGGCATCCTTTTAGATACTTTACATACATCATTTGATACTCACAGAAGCCCTGTGCTGTGTTCCATGTAAACTACATTTGGCAGCGAAGAGAACTTCAGACTAAAAGAGGTAAAGTAACTTATCCAAAATGACTCACCCATATGAGTTTGGCTATTAACCCAACTTTCAGGTGAGAAAACTAAGGCTGAGAGAAGGGAAATGTATTCATATATTCTTTCACCTAACATGTATTGATGACACATTTGTGCCAGAAGTTCTCTCACTCCAAAGCTTATATCCCACAATTACATATTGGTTTACCCAGGCTGTGTCCACATATGGTGGGCAGGTAAGTCTGAGCACTTTGGGGAAATTAGTAGGAAGCTGGTAAGGAATCTATTTACATGAGATATTCTACATGAAAGCTTTCTGTGTGATGGAGGAAGTTCAAACATAACTTCTTGGGAGACATACTTAAGGAGCACAATATATTGTGTGTCCGCAAGTCTAGCCCAGGTTGAATCCTCAGGGAGAGACCACCTGTAGGATAAAGGTACTTCAGTTCCCACTTGACAATCGTAACCCAGGGTTGAGAATATGGACCCACTTGTTAAACCTATGTGTGGAGTACAAGAAATTTAGTTGTAAAGATGACTGAAGTGAATACAGGCATTTACACCTACTTTAACAGAATCATATTCTTCTGGAGAATATTGGCAGCTTTAGAATTGGTGCTGTGTTATACTTAGGGGCTTTGTGGATAGTGAGCTTCAAGAGGAGAAGGGTAAGAACCTGGTGAGATTGGAGGAAATCTTGTTAACCAAGCTACAAGGGGCAGCTCCAGGCAGAATACCCAAGTGTGTGAGAGGGTTGTTTGGTTGGTGTAATGGTCATTGTACTTGAAGTCCTGATAGCATTTCAATCTCCTCCTAATGTGATTTGGAGAATTGTCCTCAGCTCTAGTGGTGGGCTTGACTGAACTAAAAGTATTTTCATCCCTCTTGGTGATGATTGTCTCAGAAAAGGACATGTTATCTTAAGGATGCAAGGAAAAGTATACTGAGTCTTCTGGGAAAGTGTTTTTCAGTTTCCAGTTTTTTCAGTTTTTCAGCCTCGTGGGAAATTGGTCTTTCTTCCCCTCATACATAAATGAGGAACCTATAGCCCCAACTTGTTACTGACAAACAACTACAAAGAGAACCAGAATTAAGATGAAGCTGTACATGGCAGTGGAGAAATAGAAAGAATGCAGGTCTTGGATGATGTGGTTGAAGTGGTAGATCAATCAGTCTTGAACCTATTCTACTTCACCTTTTGTGAATTTTTTTTGTAGTTCTGTAAGTTGATTGTAGTTGACTTTTAATTTTGGCTGAAGGCATCCTGATTTGGATAATGGAATCTGACAAAGATTTTCCAGTTTTGTTTTTGTAACTTAGGTATTAGCCAACTTTGGTCAACACATGATCTATGAGTAGGAAAAACAGCTAAATATAAAATATTGCTACTAAATTAGTAGAAGGGTTGAACTTGGAACAGATGACAGTCTTATTTGGAGGTGGAGGTGTAAAGAGAAAATTTTGCTTGGAATTAAGACTGGATGATGATGGGATGACAACTGACAAAATTAATGTCTTGATGAATTTTTAGACTTGGTTATTCACTGAGAATAAGGGATGTGGTTCACAGGACTTTAGGAGGATGGTAAACGTTTTAACAGCTGATATTTGAAATGGGAAAAATGAGTGGAAGATAGGTACTGAGAGGCACTGAGGGCCCAGCTGATGTTGAAGATCATAAATTTAGAATGGGGTTAATCATTTTGTTTATAAAATTGTCTCCAGCAAGCCTTGGGCAAGCAAGAAACAGAAGCACAAGGAGAGTAAAAGGACAGTAGGGAGTACTCAAAAATTGGGGATTGGAAGAGCAGGTGCAGTGGAAGGACTTACTCCAAGAGAATCGAAAGTTCTAAGAGTAGAGTGTTATATTTTTTAAAAATAAAAAACATTCTTTGGCATATTAATTTTAAACAAAGTTTTGAATAATATAATCTCATTTGATAACTACAATGATATTGTGAGGCAGAATTAAAAAATTATTTTATTGAAATATAGTTGATTTACAATGTTGTGTTAACTTCTGTACAGCAAAGTGATTCAGTTATATATATATATATATATATACACACACACACACACATATATATATATATACACACACACACACACACATACACACACATTCTTTTTCATATTCTTTTCCATTATGGTTTATCACAGAATATTGAATATATTTCCATGTGCTATAGATTAGGACTTTATTGTTTACCATTCTATACATAATGGTTTGCATCTGCTAATCCCAAACTCCCAATCCATCCTTCCCCCTTGGCAACCACAAGTCTGTTCTCTATATCTCTGAGTCTGTTTTGTAGATAAGTTCATTTGTGTCATATTTTAGATTCCACATGTAACTGATATAATATGGTACTTGTCTTTCTCTTTCTGACTTACTTACCTCGTATGATAATTTCTAGGTCCATCCATGTTACTGCAAATGACATTATTTCATTCTTTTTTATGGCTGAGTAGTATTCCATTGTACATAGGTACTACATTTTCAGCCATTCATCTGTTGATGAATATTTAGGTTGTTTCCATGTCTTGGGTATTGTGAATAGTGCTGCTATGAACATAGGGGGGTGCATGTGTCTTTTTGAATTAGAGTTTTGTCAGATATATGCCTAGGAGTGGGATTGCTGGATCATATGGTAGCTCTATTTTAGTTTTTTGAGGAACCTCCATACTGTTTTCCATAGTTGTTGTACCAGTTTACGTTCCCACCAACAGTGTAGGAGGGTTCGCTTTTCCCCACACCCTCTCCAGCACCTGGTGTTTGCCGATTCTTTAATGAAGACTCTTCTGACTGGTGTGAGGTGGTAGGTACATCATTGTAGTTTTGATTTGCATTTCTCTAATAATTAGCAATGTTGAGCATCTTTTCATGTGGTGAAACAGATTATTAATTCTAGTTTACTGATGAGAAATTTGAGATCTGGAAATCAAATTCACTCATTCATCTTGCTCATTTATAAAACTCTTTTAAAAAATGTGTTAGTTCTATACCGGATTTGGCTTTAGGCACTAAAAATGCAGAAATGTGGGCGATAGAACTTCCCCTCAAAATGCTTAGTCTTTGCTGGGAGTAGAGACAATGTAGTAATAAATAGGACAATACAGAAGGAAACATGACTATCTATGGAAACACAAAAGGTCCCCTCAGTCAGACTATGGAGTTAGAGAAGTTTTCCTGGGGTGGGTAAGATGTGAGTGAGGTTTGAATGAAGAGTGTGTGCTGGCTCGGTAGATGAAGGGGTGAGCAGAGGGGATACAGTTACAGGGAGCAGCAGGTGTAAAGGTATGTACTTATAAGAGGGGAGGATGAGTTCTGGGAACTGTAGCAGTCCTGTGTAACTGGAGAGTACAGTTCAAGAGGAGAAACCATGGGAATTAAGTGCAGAAATGTAGGTAGCAGCTAGATAACAGTCATACTGTGGAGTTTGTATTTTATCCTAAAGACCTGGGTTCCTCTGAAGGATTTTAAGAAGAGTGCATGATAATAAGCAGTATAAAAGATGAAATGTAGGTAGTATACTTGAGACAGAGAAATCAATTATGAGATCTGGTATCTGGTAAGAAGTGACAAATGGGTTTTAAGATGATGGGAAGACTCTGAGAGCCATTAAAGAGGAACTGACTGAATTTGATAGGTGTGGGTAGTAAGAGAGGTAGGAGTCTCGTATAACTCTAGTTATTAGATGAATTGCAGTGCTTACAAGTCAGATTATGGGAGGAATTTGGCAGCTGATAATTATTTACCCGCTCTCTCCATGAAACTCCACTTCATACCTTAAAGGCATCCTCATAGTGTGGTTCTCCCCATAGAAGCTACACTGATGTAATTAAAAGTGGAGGAAAGCATCAACTTTTGTAAAGCCTGATATTATAAATGAAGATATACTAGTGTCCTTAACCCAAGTGATCATGCAGGATCTTCAGTACCTTTCAAAGTCATCTTGGGACTTCTGGGAATTCCTTTCAAAACATCCTGTCAGCCATAATACCATGGAGACCTTGTGTCCTTGCTTCAGCATCCTGTGTCTCCTACCCTCAAATCCATTGGAAAGGGTTTTAGTGTTGTTTGAGCTGGAACATAAGGACGCCATTTTCTGTGCCCAGGGTGCCTTCTCCTGTTGTCCTCAGAGCCGTTGTCTTCTGCAGGTGGTGGGAGGTAGGATCTCCATGAAATAGTGATGTTCTCCATTCTGTGTCTCACTTCGTCATCTGGCCCCTAAACAGCAACACAGCTAGTGCCAGCAACTCAAATGGTCCTTTAGTCTGTAGTCCTAATCCTGCTTTCCTTGATATTTAAAACCAATCCCAAGGGCTGGATGGGGGAACATCTCCCTTTTTCTGGTCTACTCTAATTTTCCAAATTAGACAATTGCCCCAAACAAAGAGACTTCAAGCATATTATCTCATGTAAAGAAATCCCATAGGGGTCTTGAAGTCTCCATTAGTTTTACAAAACCTCAAGTTGTGTTTGGCTCCACTGACGCATCCTGGTGTAATTCATTTTCTTTTTTCATCTCCAACCAACATGGCTTCATATTTCTACCTATCCACACTCTTCCACTTTTGTCTTCTCCTTTAGAATATACTCTTTTTTTTTTTTTTTTTCTGTACTGAGAGCTGTTATTCCCTGAGGGGACATGCCTTCTCCACTGCAGGTTCCTGGAAAGGAGAGGATGTGCTTTGTAGCAGTCTCTTATTATCCTGCAAAGATATTCTTGATATCTTTTGCCTCCTGGGAAGTTGTTAAGAAGCTAGTTTTCTAGCATGTCCTTTTTCCTTCATCCTTTGCAGGTTTGATGTATTATTCTCAGTATGTCCAACTCATTTTTAGCCCATAGAGTATTCATGCTGTAAGAAACCCTAGAGAGAGTACCCTATCTACCCCTTCTCTCCATCCTCCCTCAGCTTATAGATAACAGTGTCCCAGAGAGGTTTCCTTGGGGTCAGAACGAGGACTGGTGTGGACTCTCCTGACCCCCATACCAGTGTACTTAGAATCATGAGAGGTGGGTGAGGTGAATCAACTTAGATCCTCACAATAGAGCTATGAGATGAGGTGCTTGCGAATTCATTTCACAAGTGAAAAAAGGGGAACTCAGAGACTTAACATCTCCAAGTTCATATATCTAGTTAGCAGTGGAGCCATTTTGGATCTATATTCTTTACAGTGGTTCCCTCTGACTTTATGAAAATATGAGAAATTGTGTAATTTTAAATTAAACTTGTAACCTAGGTCCATACTATCCAAGCATGTTGAGGCAGATACACAATATATAACCACATTTTTTGGACCCCTGTATTTCCTGAAATCTGGAGCTGTTCCTGTGAATTTGTTGAATGAGAAATGAACTGTTAATTTATCCCCAAGCCTTAAAAATGCCATTGGAGAAAAACCTTAATAATAATCCATCAACTTGGCAGGAGGGTATTTTATTTCTGAGAGCTCACCTGTCTGTGTTGGATGAACTCTGAGACTAGAGACAGTATATTTCAAGTTTATCACTTGCATTTTCTTGCCAAAGCTGGGAAGTTTTCTCTGATTTGCGCTGGCTATTTCTTCTTTGACGGGCTGATTGACATGTCTACTTATAAGTAAGAATTTTTATAGTTTTTCGTTTTTGAGGAAAATTAGGTCTGTTCCTCATGATATGGGAATGTGTATACATTTCCATCAGCCTCCCATGTAGTTAGGAAATCCAAGTAGTAAAAGTGTCCTGCAAATTTAATTGTCTCTAATGGACAATCTTTGACTTTATGCAAACCCTGGGTTATAGAACAGACCTGTTCCTTATGCCATGAGCTCAGGCAAAATTGGTGCTCTCAGGGCCTCTATTTTCTGTTCTTAGAAACTAGATAATCTCTGAAACCTCTTCCAGATGTAGGACATTAAGTCCCTTGCCTTTCTGTGACGTCACCTGACTATAAACTGGGAGTAAGAGGCCTGTCTTGTCTAGTTAGGAGCTGAGTAGTTGCTATAAAAAATAAATGAGATAATGTATATGAACGCTGTTTGGAAAGCAAAAATGATGGAGAAAATGATAGGTGTAATTATTATTTAAATACCCAGATTATTTTTCATTTTTTTCCTAAGTAGCTAGCTACTTAAGTATCAGACTCTTTCTAAGAAGACTTGATACATGATTTTTTTTTCTCTTTTGGAAGGCAAAGGACTACAGGGGATTGTGCTCTACATAAAGTCTTTAAAACTCTGAATTTTTATTTTACAAATGATTCAGAATACACAGAAATGCATCTCACCTTCTCCCCCTGGGTCAGTGTATTCTGTATGACAGGACTTAGCTGTTGGGAGTATAGTCACATTGAACCAAGTATATTCTGGGCTTCTTCTGAAAGAAACAAAGAAACAATTGTACCGGGAGAGGCCTGGGGTATGTGTGAGAAGATGGGTTAGTAATATTTATAGTAGAAGGAAAACATAGAAACCAAAGGTTCATGAAATCAAATGTCTTTGGAGTCAAGTCAGTTACGTGAGTGAGTGAAGTGGGACAGTGAAGGACTGTGTTGAACTAATGCGGGCAGCATGGCATCTCCAGCTGATTAATGCCATGTTGGGAATGTGGGACCAGTGTTGATGATACTTGAAGAAAAGCTAAAATCTGGATTGTAGGGGTGAACCTTTCTGATTTTGAAATGTTAGAGAATGTGCTTCAATTTAGGGCAAGATCTAGTCTATAGACTATGGATTGGAGGTCTCTGATCTCGACCAAGCCCTGTCACTTAAAGTAATTTTTTGTTCTCTTGTCTATCTCATATGTATTGAGTACTTAGTATGTATTTGGAAGTGTTCATAGCTTTAGGGATACAAAGAGGAGTAGAGCCCAGTTCCAGGGAAGTCAGTGTTACAAGTGATGGTAATCATATAATATAGGAGGGGTACAATGATAGAGGTGTGTCCAAGATAAAGTAGGAAAAAACACATGAATTTAATTCACTGTATTAGGTGTCCTATATTCTCTTAGCACAGTTTGGGTTAGTTTTTTTTTGTTCTGATTACTTATGCTAATGCTTATGCAAGTGGTATGACAATGCAACAAGGCTACTGCAGAAATAAAAGTCCAAAGTTTTATCATGCATGATTATCGTTAAATGAAAGATAACTTTCCTTCTGCTTGGAAAAATAGTTTTATCTATTGAAAAATAATATAGGAGAAGAACCTCAGAATACCAATTTTTTCAAACTTTGGGAAATCATCGACCAAATTATAATAGTTAATACTTGTGAGAGAGAAGATCAAGATGGAGTGGAAAGACTCTGAGCTTACCTTCTTTCACAAACACGCCACAACTACAACTACACATAGAGCAACACTCTGAGAATGGCCTGAAGACTAGAAGAATGGCTCTTCTGCAACCAACGTTATTAAGAAGACCACACAGAAAGTGGTAGGAGCGGGGGAGAAGCAATCTAGTTGGAACTCACAGTTTTGGCAAGTGACCCAGAAGAGGAAGGGCATAAAGTAGGCTCAGGTACCCATCCTAACAAGCGAGGGGTTCAAGCCCCATGTTGGGCAACCTAGCCCTGGGATCTGGCACAGGGAAGATGAGCCCCTATGACTGGTTTGAAATCCGGTGGGGTTTACCAGAGGGCTGTAGGAAACAGAGACTCTGATCCTGAAGAATGCGCACACAGAATTGCTTGCTTCCAAGTGCAGAGGCCGTAGAATGAAAATGCCCTAGTGCTCTGGCTGGCCTGCCTGGTGTGCCTCAGCAGGTTCCGCAGATTGCACTGGGTTCCTGCTCCAGCACCTCCTGCTCTGGCACTGCTCCCCACCTAGTCAGAGACTGCCGTTGCTCCACAGAGAGGCAAAACTAGTTCAAAACTGCTGCTTCAGGCCCTTGGGCCCCACCCCCACTCCCTGGCCAAGGCAGAGACCTCCATCAAGCCTGAGAGAAGCTCTGACTCATACCGGCTTTTGCTCTAGATCTCAGGTCCTACCTCCCACCAAGGTGGTAGAAGTCAGCACACTCTGGGGAAGATGTGGCCCATGTTTCAGACCCAGCTTTCCCAGCAAAACCACTGGGCACAAGCAGACTGTGTAGGGATGCTTACACACAAGGACATGCCTTCAAGACCAGGATAGGTAACTGTTTCACCTAAATTCATAGAGATAAAGAAAGTTAAACAAAATCAGAAGATCAAAGAATAAGTTCCAAAGAAAAGAACAGGATAAAACTCCAGGAAAGAAAGAAACAAACAAAAAACCCGAAACAACCTAATGAAGTGGAGGTAAGTAATTTGCCTGATAAGAGTTAAAAGCAATAGACATAAAAATGCTCACTAAAGTCAGGAAAAGAATAGAGGAACACAGAACTTCAACAAAGAACTAGAACACATAAAAAAAGAGCCACAAATGCTGAAGAATACAATAACTGCAAATAAAAGTACATGAGAAAAAATTAAAGGCAGATTAGGTGATACAGAAGAATGCATAAGTGCCCTGGAAGACAGAATAGTGGAAATCACCCAATCAGAACAGCAAAAAGAAAAAAAATAATAAAAATGAGAATAATTTAGGGACTTTTGGGACAATATCAAGAATATTAACACTCACATTATAGGGGTCCTAAAAGGAGAACTATGGCTGAAAACTTCTGTAACTGAAGAAGGAAATAAGTGTCCAGGTCCAGGTAACAAGAGAGTCCCAAACAAATGAAACCAAAGAGAGACACCAAGATATATAGCATAATTAAAATGACAAAAGTTAAAGAGGGAATTTTAAAGGCAGCAAGAAAAAAACAAGAGTCACATGCAAGGGAATTCCCATAAAAATATCAGTTGATTTTTCAGCAGAGATTTTGCACCTTAGAAGGTAGTGGCATAATATATTTAAAGTGCTGAAAGGAAAGAACCTACATCCAAAGATACCCTACTCAGCAAGGTTATCATTCAGAATTGGAGAGATTCCCAGACAAGCAAAAACTGAGTTCATTACTGCTAAACTGGCATTACAAAAAATGTTTAAGGGTCTTCTTTAAGTGAAAAAAAAAAGGATATAATAAGAAAGAAGAAAATATATGAAGAAAAAATAACTCACTGGGAAAGTAAATATATAGTAAAGACAGTGGATCAAAAAAATAGAAAATCTAGTATGAGAGTTAAAAGACAAATTGTGAAATGAACTATAACCACAATAAACAGTTAAAGGGTACACATAAAGATGTAAAATATGACAGCAAAACATAAAACATGGGGTAGTGGGGGGTCAAAAAAGAGCTTTTAGAATGTTTGAACTTACCTGCAGTAGATACACCCCCACACACACACAAACAAAGAGAAAGGAATTCAAGCGTATTAGTATAGAAAATCATCAAACCACAAAGGAAGAGAGTAAAAGAAGAAAAGAACAGAGAAGAATTACAAAAAAACCCAGAAAATAAGTAACAAAATGGTAGTAAGTACACACCTAAAATCAAATTAAGTGTAAATGGATTAAGTGCTCCAATCAAAAGATATAGGTTGGCTGAATGCATTAAAAAAATAAGACCCATCTATATGCTGCCTACTAGAACTCACTCCAGAACTAAAGACCCGCACAGACTGAAGTGTAGGGATGGAAAAAGATATTCCATGCGAATAGAAACAAAAAAGAAAACTGGGGTAGCAATACTCATGTCAGAAAAAATAGACTAAAATAATTCTGTAATAAAGACAAGGGCATTTTATAATGATAAAGGAGTCAATCCTAGAAAAGGATATAACAGTTGTAAACATACTCAGCTAATACGGGAGCACCTAAATATATAAAGCAAATATTAACAGACATAAAGGGAGAAATTGATAGTAACGCAATAATAGTAGGGAGTTTTAATAACCCATCTATATCAATGAATAGATCAACCAGACAGAAAATCAATAAGGAAAAGGTGGCCTTAAGTGACACATTAGAACAGATGGACTTAATAGATAACTTTCTGCAGGACATTCCATCCAAAAAAAGCAGAATACACATTCTTTTCAAGTGTATATGTAATGTTATCCAGGATAGCTGACATGCTAGGCCATAAAACAAGTCTAAATTTAAAAAGATTGAAGTTATATCAAGAATCTTTTCTGAACATAACAGTATGAGTCTAGAAATCAATTACAGGAAGAAAACAAAAAAACAAACATGCAGAGACTAGACAACATGCTACTAAAAAACTAATGGGTCAATGAAGAAATCAAAAAGGAAGATACAAAACACCTTGACATGAATGAAAATAGAAATGCAACTTCTAAAATCAATAGATTGTCAAAAAAACAGTTCTAAGAGGAAAGTTTATAATGATACAGGCCTACCTCAAAACAGAAATATCAAACCTAACTTTCTACCTAAAGGAATTAGAAACAGAACAAAGTCCAAAGTCATCAGAAGGAAGGAAGTAATAAAGATCAGAGTGGATATAAATAAAATAGGGACACACACACACACAAAAAAACCAGAAAAGACCAATGAAACTAACAGCTGGTTCTTTTGGAAGAAAAAAATGATAAACTTTTAGCTAAACTCATCAAGAAAAATAATAGGGTCCCCAAATATTAGAAATGAATGAGGAGTTACAACTTATACTACAGAAATATAAACAATTAGAAGAAAATACTATGAACAGTTATGTGCCAACAAATTGGACCTAGAAGAAATAAATACCTAGAAATATACAATCTTCCAAGACTTAATCATGAAGAAATATAAAATCTCAACAGACTGCTTGCTAGTAATGAAATTGAATAATTAACAGAAAAAACTCCCAACAAACTGAAGTCCAGGACCAAACGGTTTCACGGGAATTCACGAAACATTAAAGAAAGAGTAATAACTATACTTTTCAAATTATTCCAAAAAGTTGGAGAAGAGGGAACACTTCTTCAGACTCATTCTACAAGACCAGAATTACCCTGATACCAAAACCAGACAAAGACACTACAAAAAAAGAAAATTACAGGCCAATATTCCTGATGACCATAGATGCAGATATCCATAAAAAAAAAAAAGGCAAACTGAATTCAACAATACATTGAAAGGATCAAATGACATGATCAAATGTCATTATCTCAGTGTTGCAAGGATGGTTCAGTATCCACAAATTAATTGATGTGATATACCACATTAACAAAGAATCAAAACCACATGATCATATCAATAGATATGAAAACAGCATTTGACAAGATTCAACATCTATTCATGATAAAAACTTTCTACAACTTAGTATAGAGGGGATATACCTCAACATAATAAAATATATTTATGACAAACCCACAGCTAACATCAGACTCAATGGTGAAAAGCTGAAAGCTTTTCCTCTAAAATCAGCTTGCCCACTCTTTACCATTTCTATTTAACATTGTTTTGGGAGTCTTAGCCACAGCAATTGGACAAGAAAAATAAATAAAAGGCATGCAGATTGGAAGGGAAGAAGTAAACTCTTCACAATATGCAGATGACATGATACCATATATATATTATATATATATGTAATATATATATAAAATCCTAGACTGCACCAAAAAAGTATTAAAACTAATAAATGAATTCAGTAAAGTTGTAAGATACAAAATTAATTTACAGAAATCTATTGGATTTTTATACACTAATAATGAAGTATCAGAAGGAGAAGAGGAATCAAAACAATCTCATTTATAATAGAATCAAAGAGAATAAAATACCTAGGAATAAATTTAACCAAGGAGGTGAAAGACCTGTACTCTGAAAACTGTAAGACACTGATGGAGGAAACTGAAGATGATACAAATAAATGGAAAGATGTTCTGTGTTCATGGATTGGAAGAATCAATATTGGAAAAATGTCCATATTACCAAAAGCAATCTACAGATTTAATGTAATCTCTATTAACATACATGACATTTTTCACAGAACTAGAACAAATAATCCGAAAATTTGTGTGGAACCACAAATGACCTTGAATTTCCAAAGCACTCTTGAGAAAAAAGAACAAAGCTGGAGGTTTCATGCTCCCTGACTTCAGACTATACTACAAAGCTACAGTAATTAAAACAAGTATGGAACTGACGCAAAAAACAGATCATAGATCAATGGAACAAAATAGCCCAGAAATAAACCCATGCCCATATGGTCAATTAATCTAAGACAAAGGATGCAACAATATATAATGGGAAAAATATAACCTCTTCAATAAGTGGTGTTGGGAAAACTGGACAGGTACATGTAAAAGTATAAGATTAGAACACGCCCTAACACCATACACAAAAATAAGCTCAAAATGGATTAAAGACCTAAATGTAAGGCCAGAAACTATCAAACTCTTAGAGGAAAACATAGGCAGAACACTCTATGACATAAATCACAGCAAGATCCTTTTTGACCCACCTCCTAGGGAAATGGAAATAAAAACAAAAATAAACAAATGGGACCTAATGAAACTTAAAAGCTTTTGCACAGCAAATGAAACCATAAACAAGACCCAAAGACAACCCTCAGAATGGGAGAAAATATTTGCAAATGAAGCAACTGACAAAGGATTAATCTCCAAAACTTACAAGCAGCTCATGCAGCTCAGTAACAAAAAAACAAACAACCCAATCCAAAAATGGGCAGAAGACCTAAATAGACATTTCTCCAAAGAAGATATACAGACTGCCAACAAACACATGAAAGAATGCTCAACATCACTAACCATTAGAGAAATGCAAATCAAAACTACAATGAGATAACATCTCACACCAGTCAGAATGGCCATCATCAAAAAATCTAGAAACAATAAATGCTGGAGAGGGTGTGGAGAAAAGGGAACACTCTTGCACTGCTGATGGGAATGTGAATTGGTACAGCCACTATGGAGAACAGTATGGAGGTTCCTTAAAAAACTACAAATAGAACTACCATATGACCCAGCAATCCCACTACTGGGCATATACCCTGAGAAAACCATAATTCAAAAAAGGTCATGTAACAAAATGTTCATTGCAGCTCTATTTACAGTAGCCCGGAGATGGAAACAACCTAAGTGTCCATCATTAGATGAATGGATAAAGAAGATGTGGCACATATATACAATGGAATATTACTCAGCCATAAAAAGAAACGAAATTGAGCTATGTGTAATGAGGTGGATAGACCTAGAGTCTGTCGTACAGAGTGAAGTAAGTCAGAAAGAGAAAGACAAATACTGTATGCTAACACATATATATGGAACTTCAGAAAAAAAATGTCATGAAGAACGTAGGGGTAAGACAGGAATAAAGACACAGACCTACTAGAGAATGGACTTGAGGATATGGGGAGGAGGAAGGGTAAGCTGTGACAGGGCGAGAGAGAGGCATGGACGTATATACACTACCAAACGTAAGGGAGATAGCTAGTGGGAAAGAGCTGCATAGCACAGGGAGATCAGCTCGGTGCTTGTGACCACCTGGAGGGGTGGGATAGGGAGGGTGGGAGGGAGGGAGACGCAAGAGGGAAGAGATATGGGAACATGTGTATATGTATGGCTGATTCGCTTTGTTATGGAGCAGAAACTATCACACCATTGTAAAGCAATTATACTCCAATAAAGATGTAAAAAAAAAAATTTTATAGATCAATGGAACAAAATAGAGAGCCCCGAAATAAACCCATGCCCATATGGTCAATTAATCTAAGACAAAGGATGCAACAATATATAATGGGGAAAATATAACCTCTTCAATAAGTGGTGTTGGGAAAACTGGACAGCTACATGTAAAAGAATGAAAGTAGAATGTTTTCTAACACTGTATACGAAAGTAAACTCAAAATGGATTAACGACCTATATATAAGGCCTGGAACCATAAAACTGCTGGAAGGAAGCAAAGGCAGTATGATCTTTGACATTAGTCTTAGCAGTATTTTTTAGATTTGTCTCCTCAGGCAAGGGATACAAAAGCAAAAATAAGCAAATGGGACCTAATTAAACTTAAAGGCTTTTGTATAGCCAAGAAAACCATCAACAAAATGAAAAGGCAACCTAATAAAGGGGAGAAGATAATTGCGAGTGATATGCCTGCTAAAGGGTTAATATCCAAAATATGTATATAAAGACCACATACAACTTAATACCAAAAAACCCAAGCAACTCAATTAAAAAATGGGCAGAGGACCTAAATAAACAATTTTCCAAAGAGGACATATAGATGGCCAACAGGCACATGGAAAGATGCTTAACATAACATCAAGGAAATGCAAATCAAAACCATAATGAGATATTACTTCACAGCTGTCGAAGTGGCTATTATCAAAAATACAAGAAATAACAAGTGTTGTCAAGGATGTAGAGAAAAGGGAATCTTCAGGCACTGTTCATGGGAATGTAAATTGGTGCAGCCACTGTGGAAAGCAGTATGGAAGTTTTTTAAAAAGTTAAAGTAGAACTAGCATAGGATCCAGTAATTCCACTTCTGGGTATTTCCCCAAGGAAAACAAAAACACTAATTTGAAAGATAAATATACATGTCTGTTCATTGCAGCATTATTTACAATAGGCAAGATATAGAAATAACCTAAGTGTCCATCAACAGATGAATAGTAAAGAAGATGTGGTATATATAAATACATAATGGAATATTACTCAGCTATAAAAAGGTGAAAATTTGTCATTTGTGACAAGATAGATGGACCCTGGGGGGTATAATGCTTAGTGAAATTAAGTCAGACAGAGAAAGACAAACACTGTATGATTTCACTTATATGTGGAATGCAAAAAATGAAGCTAATGAACAATTAAAACCAAACGAACAGACTCACAGATACAGGGAAAAAACTGCTGACTACTGGTGGGAGGGAGGAGCAAAATAGGTGAAGGGGATTAAGAGGTACAAACCGCTAGTTATAAAATAAATAAGTTACGGGCTTCCCTGGTGGCGCAGTGGTTGAGAGTCTGCCTGCCGATGCAAGTGACACATTCGTGCCCCGGTCTGGGAAGATCCTACATGCCGCGGAGCGGCTGGGCCCGTGAGCCATGGCCGCTGGGCCTGCGCGTCCGGAGCCTGTGCTCTGCAACGGGAGAGGCCACAGCAGTGAGAGGCCCACATACCGCAAAAAAATAAAAAATAAAAATAAATAAATAAATAAATAAATAAGTTACAAGGATGTATGTACAGCCCAGGGAATGTAGTCAATAGTTTATAGTAACTTTCTCTGGCATATAATATATATATCAGACTACTACGTTCTATATCTGAAACTAACATAATATTGTTAGTCAAGGGTATTTCAATAAAATACTTGTGAAATACTTTACAGTTTAAAAGGTGCCTTTTAAAAGTAGCAGTAGTGACAAATAATTAGTTGTATTAGAAAACATCTGGAAACACTGACAGCTGAATTTGCGGGTGGTCCCAGCTGAGCTACATAGGGATGAATGTGTCTGATTTTTTTTTTTTTTAAGGAATATGAGGAGAGAATTTTTTTCTTTTGATTGAATGACAAAGGAGGAACTGTTTCTCAGCTTCTGGGGAGGATGAGAATAGAGGGACTGAAATGATCAACCCCATAAGATTTTTATTTCTTATTTCTTTGGCATGTAAGGGAGAGTTATTTCAAGCAAATCCAGAGGGAGTTAAGCTCTTTTCTTTATTTTAATTGAAATATCCAATATTTGACATACAACATTGTGTGAAGTTAAGATGTACAACGTGCTGATTTGATATATTTATATATTGTAACACAATGGTACGTGGGGCTATAATTAGTACTACTATCATGTTACATAATTATTTCTTTTTAGTGGTTGGAATAATTAAGATCTAATCTCTTATCAAGTTTTATTATAATACAATATTCTCTATATTCACTGTAGTGATCTTCAAGCTATTTTTTCTAATGGACATTGGCTTGTGGAGTCTGGGAATATTGTGTAGGTCCACTAGGAAACAAGGCATGACATGGTGACATTGGAAATATTTTCCCAGTTTCTTCTTGGAATGTAGCATTTTGCAGCATGAGGAACGAGGACATTGGGCATGTGGAATGGACAGCATCCTTGCAGACATTGGCATTCTCTAGGGATAGGGATCATCAGACAGTGGAAGCCTGAGGTACTGTCATGAAGCTTACTGAGCAAAGGACATTGCTCTTGGAGAGCAGGAAAGGAAAGTCATGGCAGCTGCCTTAGGATGACTGTAGTTCTTAGATCAGCCTGTGCATGTCACATACCCCTCGGAACTTCCAGAAATAATGGAAGCCAAACAAGGGAGAAACTTTTAAATCCAAATATTCTTCATAAACAGATGAGGGCAAAGGTAGGAAATTGGCTTATAGCTGTTAATATCACTTCATTTGTACTAATAAATGTGACCTAGGGACGTTGAGATTATATTAACTTTCTAGAGTATATTCACTTTTTGCTCACAGCATTGCTATACCAGCATAGAGCACATGAAGCTTTTCTATTCATAATGAAACATGACATTATTTCCCGATGTTATTCTCTTCCCCTTCTAGGTGCAGAGAGCAGAGTCTCCCTACTCTATAGGGTTGTGAGAGACTGCCTTTATTCATCACTTGGAAAATCAGGTTACCTGAATTGCACAGTTGCACTAGGGTGTTACATTCTTTAATAAAATTTCAGTATACTCTTCAGACTCACTTGGGAAAGTATCATTAGGCTGCGAATATTTGTTAGTGCCCAGTCGGCACAATCCTGATATCACAAGATGCTGTGAGGTTAGTGCAGGATTTTGTAGTGATTTTTCACATGGAAACTGTTGAAAGGTGGTTGCATTACAAAGATTTATGAAAGCGATTAAATACTGGAACATTTTCCAGGTTGGAAGAGAAGTTATTTGGGGCTGGTATGAATTTATTTTCCCATGGGAAAATGGGGAAGTAAGCAAGAGATAGATATTCGGTCCATCCTCAGACATGTTCTCGACTCAGAGGTATTGAGTTAGCTCTTACCCTTGCCTGCATTGCAATCTCTTGTTCTCCCTTATTTTTCTTCTTTACACACTTATTTGTTCTTTTTCCTTCTCCTGGTCCCCATAAGAACATGTGTCATAAAAGTAGATCTGGACCTTCTCTGCTTGCTTGCACTGTATTCCTGTCATAAGATGATGCCTGGCAAATAGTAGGCACCCTCAAATATTACAATATCAGTAATTTTGATACCATTTGGCAGGATTTCAATAGAAAACTTGGTAAACAAAAGTTTCATGTTAGTTTATATTTTTAAGCTGTTCATTTTGAGCTAATTTTAGAAAAGTTGCAAAAATCCTAGTGTTTCCATAAACTGTACTCCATCATCCCCTATTTTAACATCTTACATAAACATAGTACAATTACCCAAACTACTAATATCAATGTAATACTGATACCAGTAGTATCAATATAAAACTACCAAGTAATCTACCTACCTTATTCAAATTTCATCAGTTTTTTTTTTTATAATGCCCTGAATTGGTCCAAGAACCAATCTCGAATACTGCATTACTTTTAGTTATCATTACTAAGTTATCTCCTTAGTTTACAACCTCTGACAGTTCCTCAGGCTCTTTTGCTTTTCATGACCTTGATATATTTGAGGTCTACAGGTCAGTTATTTTGGAGAATGGTCCCCAATTTGTGTTTCCTGATGTCTTCTCATGATTAGATTGAGGCTATATATATTTGGCAAATATACTACAGAAGTGATGATGTGACATTCTATGCATTATTTTAGGGGGTACATGATGCTGATCTATCTTATTGTTGTGACGTCAGCTTTGATCACCTGGTTAAGAAGGTGTCTGCCAGGATTCTTCACTGTAAAGTTATTTGTTCTTCTCCTGTATGATAATCTATGATAAATATGATACATATTACATATGTATGATAAGTGCAGAGGTTCTTTGAGACTAAACAAATACTATACCCTTTCTCATCACACTTTTGCCCACTCATTTTAATATCTGTTGTTCTCACCTGCAACAGTTATTGCTGTAATGTTTGCCTAAAGGTGATTTTCCATCATTCTTTCTACATTTATTGATCAGAATTCCTCTGTAAGGAATTGTTCCAACTTCTCCTCCATTTATCTAGCTGTTCAATTATTTATTTATATCAGTATGGATTCATGGATATTTAATTTTTTCTATGGGATAAAATCCAATATTGTCATTATTTTATTGCTCTCATTGTCCCAAATTTTGCCATTAGGAGCTGTTTCATGTTGGCCCCTGTTTCCTATCAATGTGGCCCATCAATTTTTGAGCACTTCCTTACTTTCTGGCACCACAAGATATTTCAGGCTCATTTTGTATTTTCTCAGCCCAATTGATCTGGAATCAATCGTTTTCCCCAAGGATTCCTGATTCCTTTTATTGGAGAATGGTGTTTAGAACCCAGGGTCTTGACTATAGGTTTGCTTATTGATTCTGGAGTATCATTGTTTCTAGGCCCTTTTGGCAGCATACAGAGAATATATGTATTCATAAATATGCATATACACACGTGCACAGGCACACATCTATATTTCCGTTTCTATTCATAAGAAGCTTATTGATGTTTACTATTGATGGTGTTAAATTAATAAATTAATCTGGGGGGAACTGACATCTTTAGAAGTTGTCATTTCTAATAGGTTAATTTCTTTCCGTTTGTTCAACTTTATTTTTGTGTATCTAATAGGTGTTTAACAATTATTCTCACATAGATTTTGTATGTTTATTAGGTATGCACATTTATTAAGCACATAATCTTTGTCCCTATGATAAATGGGGTTTTCTCTACAATTACATCTTCTAACTTTACTGTTAGTGTATATGAAGGCTAAGATGCCCATATTCTTCTGGAGGTGGTTTTAGAATGCCCATAGGTCCTTTCACTAGCTTCCATCTTCTGCATTCTTAGCAGTTTTTCTCACCTTGCTCGCCTAAAAATCTCAAGATGAGGTAAGAGTGGGGCAGAACATTAGAAATTGCATACTAGATTTGGTGGTTTCTCTTCTCTGTTATTTTGAAGTATCAACGTTGTCTGTCTTGAAATTAAGCTGAGAGTGTGGTCTTTTATAGGTGTATTTTGTCCCTTCCTGTTCTGTATATATATATATATATTGGTAGGAAATACTGAGAAGCAGGTAGCTAGGTGGCTACTTGGAAGTCTGAGGTTGAATTTTTCATTTTTGAAACGTTTTGAGTGTCAAGCTTAGCACAATTGTGTTTTATTGTAATTTATACTTGTAGTTTTACCAGGTTTCTTCTTCCTTGCTTTCTTTTCCACCTGTATATAGGTAGAGTAAATATAAATAGAGTTCAGATTGGAACTTAAGCTTGAAAATTCAGACTGATGGGGCAGAGAACAAGAAAAAGGACTGAAGAGTTGTGGGAGAATGAGAGGTTGGGAATACAGGGCAGGAGAAAAGCTTAAGTGAGATTGATAGGGAACAGGCGGAAAGCATGGAGGGAGGATGGCTTGCTGACTCATTGTGCCCCTCACTAGTGCTCCTTGGGTCTCAGCATCCAGGGCTATGTCCCCATCCGACCTGAGATTGCTTTCTCCCCTGACTTCTACTCCCTTTACTCAGAGCCAGGCTCTAGGTTCAGGCAGAGGAAGTCCTGCTGGAAATTTGTCTATGGACTCTATCTGTCCAGGCAGGGAACACCTTCTCCCTAATGGGTCCTCTGAAAATTCCAGATATCCGTTGTTTACATCTTTTCATGTGCCTTGGTAGCACCTTTAGGATGAGAATTGCTTAGTCCCTAGAGTCCTCTTTCTCTCTGCTGAGTGTCTGTATTTGTAGCTTTGCTTTAATACCTACTGGTACTTTGACTACCCATCTTAGGCTCTTCACCTTCATCTCACCATTATTTTATTTGTATTAATTTTTTAATGATTAATGGGTTCTTATAAGTGAATCTACTGAATATCAGACTCTGTGCTAGCACTTAGTGATGAATATAGAGGAGAATTATGTACAGTTCATACTCTCAAATTTTGTATAAGACTTAAAGCATACCCGAAAAAATTTAGTACAAGGCAGAACGTACAGAAGAAGGGCCTTAACATTCTCTCTTCTTTAAATATGTTTTATGTCAAATTTAAGGAAGGGGAGGATGGCTATTAGAGATGGTTTCTGGGGAGGAGACATCATCCTTCCCATCTCCCCTTAGTCTTTCTCTAGAAGATTCTCTCC
The DNA here is from genome assembly GCF_937001465.1 of Orcinus orca. NCBI lineage: Eukaryota > Metazoa > Chordata > Mammalia > Artiodactyla > Delphinidae > Orcinus > Orcinus orca. The sequence continues at coordinate 103,399,794 of NC_064560.1, forward strand.
CCTGATTCTAATCTGACTATTGCCTGGCTGTGTCTTTGTTCTTTAAGCAGCCCAATTTTCCCTTACCAAAAAAACATTGAACTTGCCTGCCACCATCATTCAGGCCCCTTAATTCTCTGTTTAACTTCCTTTGCTTCACTTGGCTGTCTGTAACTCTTCTTTTATTCATGCTAGAAGGTGGAGGTGGAGCTCTCAGCTCTAAGTAGGATGTTTAACAACCTGTTGGCCCTTCTCGGTTGTAAACCAATGGATAGAGACTGGAGGAACCTCATGAGACAAAGGATATTACCCTTTGTGTCATTTCAAAATACAGGGTTTGTAATGGATTAAACTGGAGGAGTGATTTGGGCCTGAGGCTAAGGTGAGATCTTCTGCCTTTTTTTACTCCTAAGTTTAGATATTAGGAGCAGTCTTGGAGAAGGTTAAACATGAGGAGTAAGCTCCAAGCACATTCTCCTAGCCATGTAAATAGAGGTTTGAAGTTCACTTCACTGCATTTGAAGGACAAGAGAAAATAGATGGGCCAGTACTTTTTCAGTGCAGTAGTACTTGCTACCTAGATGGTGAAACTCAAAGCACCTTAGTTTGTTACCACCCCTCAGCCTGCATTGTTGTTTCCAATGCTGCCCTTTGTTGGGGAGTGGAATGTAGAAAGGAGCGACCACGTGGAAACATGAGGATAGTGGAATATGTTTCCTAGCCTGCTGGAGCCCATCTGACTATCTCCCATGCCTATGCACAGTGCTGCCTCTGTGTCTCTGTCAGACAAAAACATGGCTGAAACCACACCTGTTTACCTTTCATCCTGGGCCAATATGCAGCCTTATTTTAATTTTTATTCTCTATAACTCAGATATTAACTCTCTTTTCAATGGTTTACCTGGCAGATAATTATGGACCAGAACATGGCTAGCTTAATTATAAAATTGGTGTGTGTGTATAAAAAATTTTCCTCAAATAGTGTTTTGGTATGTAACAGAGTTTCAGAGGGGAAGGAGCAGATACCATACCTACTTTAAAGATATCATCTCTGGAGGTATCTTACAGAACTTGATGAAATTGTGTCAAGAGCCATCCACTTGGCCTCATGCCTTGACATCCTATGGAGTGACGGGTCAGGGAAAACAGTCATAATTTCTTATGCCTGTAGAGCCATTTCTGGACTACAGTCCTCTTTGCTTCTTAGCCCACACATTGCTGAGGCTTTTAGGTGCCCCATGTAAAGGTTTACTTCTTCCAACACTATCTCTAATTCTGTCTACATTTCAATTTTCTCTATCTTCCTGATTCTCTGTTGTCTTCTCTCCACAACTTCTTCAACAACCTTAGTCTTCACTCTGTGACTTACTTTCCCCTTTATTTTGTTCCGTAAACTTTTTTTCTCCATACTTGAGGGTAGAATTCAGTCTTCTGTCCCTTCTAGTACCTTTGGCTTTAGCTAAGTGTTAAAAATGGGCTTTCCTCTTCCTTTCTATTTTTTTTAAATAAAATATCTAGTGTCTATACACCTTGCTACAATGAGCACTAATGTTTTTTCCAAAGTCCAGTATATGTGAGAAATGAATGTTTCTTCAATTAACATACTCCCCCAAAATATTCACTTTGGTGTTAATGTGCTAAAATGACATTCACCTCCATACCATGCCTGCTTTTTGCTTTAACTGGAAGTGCCTTTGTCTAGCATTTTAAACTTTCTAAAACAATTGGCATAGCCCCCAAGTAGATTTAGTTTGTTCCCCAAATTTCTTCCTTATTTAAAAATGCCTGTATGTGTGATCATCCCAGTTTGTAAACTACCACTACCAAGAATGTATTATAATTCAAACATGATGTTTGAATTACAAGGAAAAAGAGATTCTCCTGAATCTTTGGAAACCCCTATAGTTTTCTGCACGTGGGCTTTCTCTAGTTGTGGCGAGTGGGGGTTACTCTTCATTGTGGTGTGCGGGCTTCTCATGGAAGTGGCCTCTCGTTGTGGAGCATGGGCTCTAGGCACAAGGGCTCAGTAGTTGTGGCTCGTGGGCTCTAGAGTGCAGGCTCAGTACTTGTGGTACACTGGCTTAGTTGCTTCACAGCATGTGGGATCTTCCGGACCAGGGCTTGAACACGTGTTCCTTTCATTGCCAGGTGGATTCTTAACCACTGTGTCACCAGGGAACTCCCAACCCCTATAGTTTTGATAAAATGTTTATAACCAGCAAGCATCTAGTAAACTCTACTTGGGGGTGATTATCATGACTTAAAAGAATTGGATTATCATGAAAAGCAAAATCACCATTCTATGTAAATTATGAAAGCAGTGTTGCCAGGGACTGAGACTCATATCTTTAGATCATTTTCTTGGAAAAACTATCATAATCTGTTGTTTAAAGGTATTGGTACAGTGTGCAATCCTTTCACTAGAAACTTTGAAATATGTAAGGCATCAAGAGACTTGAAATAATATATTAGATACCCAGCTTATAGAAAACAAATTTCTGACTCATTTGGGAACAGTTTGAGTGATGGTGAAACATTAAACAGCTTTCAGTATATGATTAATTCGACCCCTCTATGCAAATAAAGATAATAAAAATGTCTCATAAGAAATATGTGAGGCAAAAGGAACTTATTCTTACTCCTCACTGACAGACAAAGCAATGTTGCATCAGTAGTAATGCAAAAAGGTATCTTGAATCCTAATGCTTGGTGAAAAAATCCTTCATATATTTTATACCAAATATAGTTTTATAATGTGCTGTGAAAGGTAAAATGGCAGGATGTTTCTTTTCTCCATTGAGAGTTTGAAAGGTTTATGGTTCCAGCTCATTAGTCAAAATTAAGTAAAGTGAGAAAAAAACAGTTTTCTGATGGAATTTTTCAGTAAGCTTGTCAGAAAAACAATAGTGTGCATGAGCAAGCAAGTGAAAGTTTGGCAATATAGACTTATCATTTAATGAGGAACCAAAAACGGAACCAGAAACAAATAGAAGAACAAACAGAAAACACATTCAACCTTTGTGAAAGGTCTTCACTGTTATTACTACAACACAAAAAAGCCAGCACGATATAGTAGAAAAAACCCTGAACTTGTCACAAGCCTTACAAGAATATCTAAACTTTCTGGATCTAGGTTATCTCACAGAAGATAAGTCTAAACTAATTCAGTGGTTCCAAAACACATTCCTCAGATAAGTGCTAATTGATGATAAATTTCTCATGAATAGAAGGAGAAAAATATTAAGGATATTAAAAAAAATTTCATTCTAAGGACTGGTTTTTAATTTTATATTTTATTCTTTTGGGATTAAAATGTAATAGTAGCTAGTGGTAATATTGAAATCCTAACTTGAAAAATGTTGACAACTCTATGCTAATGACAAAGGTGTTTTTTTTTTTCTTTTAAACCTTATGTTGTTTTGATAAATGAAAAAGAAAATTAGAAAACTCAAGATTGTAGGATTTCTGTGCGGTTTCCTGCAACCTCTAATTTTGTATGTACTGTGAACTCTTATGAAAGCAACTGCTACAAGTAATATTATCTACAATTTAAGCAACATTTTGGGCAATACTTTCAACAGTCATTGTAGGGGTAGCTGAGGTAATGGAAACGGTTGAAATCTGAAACTCTCCTCAGCTCGCCACAATTAAATGGATCAAAAAGAAGATAAGTTAAAACCACACAGGTCTTATGCCTTTAGAGTACCTGGAATACAAAGGGCACTAAAACTTCAAGTTACCTGCAAATAGAAATGTAAACACTAATTTTCAGTAGAATTGTCTTTTAAGTTTCTGCCCCAAGCCTTTGTAAAACAGCTATCTGGGAAAACTGTATGGAAGAAAGAAGAGAGGATAGTGCTATGAAATCACTTCCAGAAAGAGAAAGTCCTAGATTTTCACACTTAAAGATGACAGTAATGAAAAAAAAGGAGTCATAGGAGATCAGAGCACTGACATAGGGAAGGGATTTAAAGTGTATGCTGGGATTTAGGAAGAAGTCTTAGAAAGGGAAATACTTTGGGAGAAAAGGAGAATAAAAATGAGGAAGTCGTCATCCTTTGGAAACTGACTGGAAAAGGAAAAAAAAAAAAAAAAAAGAGGGAAATTTCAAACCCTGCCAGACAACACTAAACAATGGAAGGACAAAAAAGTCCTTCTCCCTGACTCCCGCAAAAAGTCCACATGTTAAGGAAAGTGCTACACTGACTAGGGAACGCATTCTTGAATTAGACATCTTATAAATCACCCCAAATGCTAGCTCTGTCCATGCAATGCAAAGATGCAAGCCATCTTATCTATACAAAGCTATTTAATAAAAAAATAGAAAATGAGAATAAAAACGTTTGAGCTGATGATAAATTTCCCACAAAGCCAACCACGAAACAGAAAACAAAAGTATTATAATATTTCAAATGGAATTAAATATCCATAAACACATACGAAGTAACACAAATCAGAAATTCAAAATTTACTAACAGAAATGGATAGTAAATAAAAAGAAATAAGAATTGATTGGTGGGCTTCCCTGGTGGCGCAGTGGTTGAGAGTCCGCCTGCCGATGCAGGGGACATGGGTTCGTGCCCCAGTCCGGGAAGATCCCACATGCCGCGAAGCAGCTAGGCCCGTGAGCCATGGCCGCTGAGCCTGCGCGTCCGGAGCCTGTGCTCTGCAACGGGAGAGGCCACAACAGTGAGAGGTCTACATACCGCAAAAAAAAAAAAAAAAAAAAGAATTGATTGGCATCAGTAAATAAAACAGTGAAGTAAAAATGTCAGCAATGACTAAATTGTAAGTGCCCAAAAAAGAATGGATAGAAATGAAATTTAACAAAGGGCATTGAATGAAGCCATCAAAAATAGCTACTAGAATGAACATGAGAGGAAAAAAATAGTGTATCAGAAAGAAAGTGGTTGAAATGGATGTTAGGTAAATGAAATCCAATATATGTGTAATTGGAATCTATGAAATAGAAAAAAACAAATAAAACTATAAATCAAAGTTTCCAGAAATAAAGGACCCAAATTTATTTATTGAAAGGATCTATGAGGGAACCTTGGAAAATTTATCTTGAACAATCAACTCTAACATATATCCTATTAAAATCATTAGACTTTAAAGACTCAAAAAATTCTCAGGGTCTTCAGGAAAAAAAGAGCAAGTGACTTAAAAAGCCAAGAGAATTATACTTGCATTAGAATTCTCAAAAGCAATAAATAAGGGAACAATGGAGCAGTATTTTCAAGAAACAAGGAAGAAAAATGTAAACAATAGATTTTACATTTAAAAATCCTGTCCTTCAAGTGTCAAGAGTATAGAAAAACAGTTGGGAAAACAAGGACTCTGATGATTTGCTGGTGAGAATAAAAGTTTATACTACTCTTAGGCACAATTTGGCAACATTTGAGAAAACTAAATACGTATGTGTCATTTGATATAGCAATCCTGCTTGTAGGAAACTATTCCAAAGAGACCCATACAGCAGGATACACACAATGCATATGCTTAGGTACATTTACTACAGCATTATGTGTAATTGAAAAATATTAGGAACAATATAAATACCAACAGATAGAAGAGTATTTAATCTATGGTACTTTAACACAATGTAGTATCACAGGAGTATAAAAAGAATGAGGAAAATTCCTATGAACTTATATAGAATGATTTCCAAGATGTATTGTTAGGTGAAACAGTGTAAAAGAGTATCTCTAGGATGCTAACTTTTGTGTAGGAGAGAAAAGGAAGTGGCAAATACATATGTATCTACTTATTTTTGTAAAGACAGTCAAAGGAAGAAAAAAAAAATAATAAAATTGTTTACCTGCATTGCATGTATGGGAATGAGGTGGAAAAGATGGAGAAGGGAGTGTTATTTCTTTAAGCATATCTTTAAGGCCGAGAGAATCATACCTAAATTAGACTTCTCAGAAGCAACAAACAAAGTAAGGGAATAATGGAGCAGCATTGTCAAGAAACACAGAAGATAAGTATACACAAAAGATTGGTATGCTAACACATATATACAGAATCTAAAAAAAAAAAATGGTTCTGAAGAACCTAGGGGCAGGACAGGAATAAAGACACAGACGTAGAGAATGGACTTGAGTACATGGGGAGGGGGAAGGGTAAGCTGGGATGAAGTGAGAGAATGGCATGGACATATATACACTACCAAATGTAAACCCAATAGCTAGCGGGAAGCAGCCTCATAGCACAGGGAGATCAGCTCGGTGCTTTGTGACCACCTAGAGGGGTGGGATAGTGAGGGTGGGAGGGAGGGAGATGCAAGAGGGAAGAGATATGGGGACATATGTATATGTATAACTGATTCACTTTGTTATAAAGCAGAAACTAACAAACCATTGTAAAGCAACTATACTCCAATAAAGATGTTAAAAAAAAAAAAGATTGGAACATGTTAGTGTCTTTCACATGTAGAAAAAAACCACACACACACACACACACACACACACACACACACACACAAGAAAACAAGCCTCAGTGGGGATGAAGAAAAGGATTCCCTATAATGAAATACAAATATAAACAGTTACCCCCAACTATACTCCAAATTAGCAACAGAAAAAGATAACTTCTGAAGAGTCTTTTGACAGTATACTTTCAAACTAAAGAGAAAATAACTGATGACCAGATATACTGAACTCTGAAAAGTAATTTTATTTTTGTAGTCATATGGCTTAACAATTCTAAAATTACTTTCCATGTATAATATATAAGTAAATATATTTAAGGTAATGGGTGCCATATGTCTCATTTTGGGGGAAAGGAGTTAAAAATTTAGAAAAAGGGAAGATTTGAGTGAAGCATAGTGATGGATTGCAAGTACAGCTATCAGTATGGATGCATAATGTGTGTGTTTGTGCTTGTTCATACATGTGTGTATACACATAAATTGATTTCCTAACACTTCTGTTAAGATGTCTTAGAAGCAAGACACATCAGCAGTGGTGATCACATGTAATGGCCAGGTCTTGGTTCGAAATATCATTCTCCAGTAAAAAGAACCATTTCTTCTTGGAGACATAGCTGATTTCAGAGCTGAGGGATGGGAAGTACAACATAAACTTAAAACATCTTGCTGTGCAAAAGAAAATATTGCTCAAAGTATTATGGGGACAACTTGAGCATCAACATGATTAATGATCATAATGGACTATATCCCATTGAGCAAAATAAAAATTTGTTAGTCCACACTAATATACATTTACAAAAGAAAACAAAAGAGAGACATGGGGGAGGAGACGTTTTTCCTTGCAGCAAAACGTCAACTTGTAATCGTTATTTTTACCTCTATGGTAGTAATTGATTCAAGCAAGAATCATCAGTGCTGTTGAAGAAAATGATTTCCACAAAATATACACCTAATTCTGTATTAAATCCAAAGGGAAAAATAGTAGCTTTGCATAGGGGAAGCTTGGCAGACCCAACCTTAACCAAGTAATTAGTTACCGTCTGCTCGAATGGGACAAACTGACATCACGTACCTCCTGATAGGTCTTGAGAAAGGCAAAACATAACTTCAGTTTCATACCTTACCAAACATGCATAAGCAGAATATAAGCATGAGAAAACATCAGAATTGAAGGACATTCTATAAATTAACTGGCCTACAAACATCACTGTTTTTTTTCTTTTCAAAAACATCAAGGTCATGAATGAAAAACAAACGAGTGAAGTCTTCCTGTTGAAAGACACTAAAGAGAGATGATGACTAAATGCAATGTGTGATCTTGAATCAGGTTTTTTCCCCCCATTAAGTGATCTATAAAGAATAGTACTGTGAAAATTAGTGAAATTTGAATAAGGCTGGTAGTTAGATAAGAGTATTGTATCAATTTTAATTATTGATTTTGATTACACTGTATTTATGTAAGAGAATATCTTTATTCTTAGGAAATGCACACTACAGCACTTATGAACAAAGGACTTCAGGTCTGCTATTTACTTTCATATACAGTTCAGAAAAAAATGTGAAGAAGGAGAGAGGTAAAGGTAGTAAAATATTAACAGTGGGTAATCTTGGTAAAGGGTAGATGGAAACTCTTTGAAGTCTTAAAACTTTTATTCAAGTTTGAAATTATTTCAAAATGAAAAGTAAAAAGCAACCAAAACCTTAAAACTAAAGCAGAAAGTCAATGCATATATCTTTAGTACTTATGCTTACAAATTGCAGTATCTTTTTACCATTTTAATTACAATAGCCTTAAATAATTAGACAATACCATATCAGTAACATATATATAATTATATATATACACATATATACATATTTAGAAGCCTAGAATGTGAAAATGAATAAGATAGCAATAGATGATATAGATAGAAGTATCTATATTATGTATCTACTGATAAATTATCATTTGAACAACCTCTGTGTTTGTCCCTTCTCCTGCCTTTTTTGATTATCAGTCAGTTTCCAGTGGTTGTTAGAAAAGGTAAAAAATAATTTGCTCATGTGCTAACCCAGTGCAGGAAGAGAGCTCTGAACTTTATACTTTCAAATGAGAGAAAGAAGATTGGTATGTGTGTGTTATTTTGGGCCAATATTTTAACTTCAGCTTGTTTTCCTTTTATTGTTCAAATTATTCTTTACTGTTATTACTGTTATATATAGTCCATTTTTGTATTTACTGACGTTTATGATATTTTTGCTCACCATTTCTTCTCCAATTTCAGTTCTTCTTTTAGAGTTTAATACTTTTGTTTTTCTTCAAATATATATTTAGTAATTCCTTTAGTAAGAATCTGTTGTTGCTGAACTCTTTTTTGTTTGTCTGAAAAATGTTAATTTTGCTATCTTTCATTACTGGTTAAGCAGTTATAGGATTTGCAGTTAACAGTAATTTTCTCTCAACACCTTGAAGATACTTTTTTTGAAGATACTGTTTGTATCTTTCTATATTTTACTTAGTGTAATTATGGATTTTCTGTAGATCTACCATCTTTGTCTCTGTTTCCTTTTATGATACTTCTTTGTCTTTGGTGGTCTGCATTTTCAGTATGATAGATATAGCTAGGTATAGACTTCTTGTTGTTCATTTTACTATAGATTTGTGATTCATAGCAGAAGTTTTACAAGTTTCACTAAATGATAAAAATTTCTCAGGGAATATCTCTTCAAAATATTCCCCATTTACTGTATTCTCTCTTTCAGGAACTCTAACTACTGGTACTCTTTCTCATTCTGTCCACCATTGTCTCCTATTTTCTTTCAAGATTTCAGTCTCTATCTCGATATCTCTGTGCTTCATTCTAGGCAATTTCTTCACCTATATATAAACCAGGTAATCAAAGTGTGGTCTGTGGACCAATGCTGGTTTATGGTTTGTTTGCCCATGAGATAAATAGAGAAAACGAGTAAGCAATTGGAAAGTTTTATAGCTGTTTGACATTGTTGTGACATTATTGTTGTTATTACTTTAAGTATATCAGCCTGAAATAGTGTGCAATTTAAAAAGTGCTGCTTTACTACAGTCTGAAGTGCACAGCTGCTTATACACATACACATATTTGTAAGTGTGTTTATTTCCTGAACTGTCATTGGGATTATCTTCAGAAAAAAAGGTTTAGGTATTAAAACTTCTTTGTATCTTCTCTATTTATAAATCTTCTCTGTCACTTCATTTTGCTTATTTTTCTCATCTCTCTTGTCCTCTTTTTAATAGTGTCTGATCTGCTTTATGTTGTTTCCAAAGTATTTGTTTCTATCACAGTTGTGAGTTTTCCCTCCAATCTTATTTCTGACCTCAGCATGTTTTTTTTTTTTTTCTTGCTGTGGTCTTTATCACTTATTTCCACAACTATTATGCATCTGTTGAGCTATTTTGAAGGAGGTAATTATTTCAGTCCTTCTAATTCAGTTGCTCTGTTTGATTTTTGTTTCCTCTATGGCAATTTCTTTTACTATGATTTTCTTTTATTTTCTTATTCTTTACTCCAAACATTAAAATAAAATTGTGACATGCTTATATAGCTCTAGTGCTGGTTCTTTTTCCCTTATTACTCATCTTTGAATGAGATGAATTTTTTCTGCAGTACCTCTTTGCAAGAGATTCATGCTGGGAAAGAGCTGTCATGATGTTTTAGGCTGGCCACCAGAAATCTTCCTTGTTCATAACAAAATTTCTTATAATACACTGCATATGTAAGTGGGAATTTTGGGCCTTCACTTATCTCTGGTCATCAAGATTTGGAAGCTATGGGATCTGGCAGACATGGTGCAGATCAAACCCTTGCTGTTAAACTCCAGATGTTACTGGTTTTGCCTTTGGGGTGTTCCATATATTTGAAGACGTGATCTCTGACACCATTCTCTGAGAGTGCAGCCTGAGATGTCCTCTCATAGTCGTTTTGCATGCTTGCTTGACTTTAGGGCATTTGGAAGGTCTTTGATATATTCTGTTTTTGAGGTTGACTTACCTAGTTTCATTAAGAATGTTTCCATTTGTGTTTCTTGTTAAGCTTGTTTTGGGGTGATGTTTGAAAGGAAATCACCACCATTTTATAGGTAGAAGTCTCATAGTTTTTTTTCTTTTAAATGTGATTTTTATGATAACCTCAGAAAAATAACTAGAAAAGGATTCATTTTGTAAAAATTTAGAGTACATTTGTTAAGATTTCGGTTGTATAATACAACATACCTATTGCTTTTTTTTTTTTAACTCCATGTAGGTAGAAGTGATATCTCTATTACATTTTTATGGTTGCTTCATTTCCTAGTAAGCTAGAAAAGTGTGCCTTTTACGTTAACACAAGAATTGGATTTGCCAGCAAAATCATACCTAAGAGGCAGACAATTTGATTGGCTTGAATATCTCACCATTATTGTTAGCTCATTGTTTTGAGTAACAAAGTTTTTTAAGTTTTCCCTTAGATTTATATATTTCCTACATAAATCACAAGTCTGCTTGTGCTGGAAGCATTATGGTAACTAGGGCCTGTGGAGATTACAAAGAAATGAAGACTGGTTGTCACCTAGTTCAGCAACTGACGTAATTTTGGCAAAGACCTGTGAGGTTTGTCAGATTAGGGAAGTATGGTGTGGGGTGTATAAGGATTCCCTAGGGGGGATGTGACACCTCCCCGTGATACAAGATTCTAGTACCATAAAGTTGGATGATAGGGCATTTGACCCTTATATGAATACTTGGGGATCACAAAAAGTCTAGATTCAGATTCCCATGTATTTATTGTTTATTACATACTTGAGGTTTTCACATCGATAACCTTATTTAATAAATATAGTAACCCTTAAGGTAAATGCTGTTACTCTCACTTTATGAATGAAAAAAAATGAAAGGCAAGGAAGTCATATGGTTTTCACAAAGTTACACAGGCCAGTTCTTGGAAGAGCTGGGATTGGACCTGAATTTTTAAACTTCTACACCAGGGTTCCTTCCACTCTCTCATTCTGCTTCTAGGTGTATGGTTTCCTGCTATACAATAATTCTTTTTCCTTTCTTTTATTGAATAAATTGGATATGTAACATTGTATAAGTTTAAGGTATATAGCATGTTACTTTGATACATTTATATATTGTAATATGATTGCTGATATATCAGTATTTATCATTGTATATAATTACAATACAATACTGTCCGTATTCATTGTACCTTGCATTAGATCTCTATGGCTTATTTACTACTAATTACAAGTTTGTACCCTTGAACACCATTCTCTCTTACCCCTTCTCACCCCCAATAACCACCATTTTACTTTGTTTTTGTCAAATATTAGTCAACAATATATGCTGGAGTTTCATTATGGGCTCTTAATTGTATACCATTTGTCTATGTGTCTATTTTTGTGCCAGTACCATACTATATTGAGGTGTATGGCTTTTTAGCATAGTTTGAAATCTGGAAGTGTGATACCTCTGGCTTTGTTCTTTTTTCTCAGTATTGCTTTGGCTATTTGGCGTCTGCTGTGGTTTCACACAAAATTTAGAATTGTTTCTTTTATTTCTGTGAGGAATGCCTTTGGTATTTTGATGGCGATTGCATTAAATCTATAGATGGCTCTGGGTAGTACAGCCATTTTAACAATATTAATTCTTCTGATTCATGAAAATTGTATATCCTTCCATTTGTCTGTGTCTTTTTCCATTGCTGTCAGCAAAGTTCTGTAGTTTTTACTGTACACATCTTTCACGCTCTTGGTTAAATTTATTCCTAAGTATTTTACTGTTTTTGATACTATTGCGAATGGGATGGTTTTTCTTATTTTTCAGATGCCTTATTAGTGTAAAGGAGTGCAATTAATTTCTGTTTGTTTATTTTGTATCCTGCCACTTTCCTGAAATCTTTATTAATTCCAACAGTTTTTTGACTTTGGGATTGTTTGGGACTTATATATATAAGATTATATCATTAGCAAAGGATGACAGTTTTACTTCTTTCCCTTTAATTTGGATGTGTTTACCTCTTTCTTCTTGCCTAATTGCTCTAGGTAAGATTTCCAGTACTATGTTGAATACGAGTGGTGAGAATGGGTATTCTCGCAGTGTTCCTGATCTTTAGGGAAACACTTTCTGTTTTTCTCCATTGAGTATTATGTTAGCTGTGGGTTTGTCATATATGGCCTTTATTATGTTGAGGCATGTTCCTTCTATACCCAGTTTGTTAAGAACTTTTATCGTGAAACGATGTTGTATTTTATCAAGTGCTTTTTCTGCATCTGCACATGAAATGATCATGTGATTTTTATCTTTTATTGATTTGATTAATTACATTTATTGATTTGCATATGTTGAACCATCCTTGCATCCCAGAGATAAATCCAACATGCTGTATAATCCTTTAAATGCATTCTTGAACTTTCTTTGCTAATATTTTATTGAGAATATTTGCATTTATATTTATCAGGGATATTGGTCTATAGTTTTCCTTTCTTTTGGTATCATCTGATTTGGGTACCAAAGTGATGCTAACTTCGTCAAATGAGTTTGGAAGTATTCTCTCTGCTTTGGTATTTTGGAAGGCTTTGAAGAGGATTAGTGTTCATTCTTCTTTAAATGTTTGGTTGAAATCTTCAGTGAAGCTGCCTGGTCCCAGAGTTTCCTTTGTTGGGAGTTTTTTGATTACTGATTCAATCTACTTGTGTTTTGTTTTGTTTTTTGCGGTACGCGGGCCTCTCACTGTTGTGGCCTCTCCCGTTGCGGAGCACAGGCTCCGGACGCACAGGCTCAGCGGCCATGGCTCACGGGCCCAGCCACTCCGCGGCATGTGGGATCCTCCCGGACTGGGGCACGAACCCGTGTCCCCTGCATCGGCAGGTGGACTGTCAACCACTGTGCCACCAGGGAAGTCCTGGGAAAGCACTTTTAAAGGCCAGGTGAGGGAGGGGAGTCACAGGGCATGTGATCAGCTTGTGCACAATTCTCTGGTTGATGGTGAGGTAACAGGGTGGTGTCACAGGGGTTAACATTATCCATCCTCAGGCTCCAGTAGGTCTGGAGGCTAAGGGGCTCATGGTCATCAAGTAGTTAACTTCCAATTGGTGGAGGTTTTAGCATCTCTTAAAACAACATAGGAAATGTGCATCGGATACCATTATCTAGGTACTTCAGAGAGAAGCTAAAGATTCTGTGATTGCCATGTGACTTTTTTGGAGGTGATGGATATCTTCATTACTTTGATTGTGGTGATGATATCACAGGTGTATGCATATGTTAAAGTCATCAAATTGTATGCATTAAATGTGTGCAGTTTTTATTGTATATCTATTATATTTGAAAACTGTTAAAGTCAGTATAAATAGAGAACAAAAATAAAATGTCAGGGCAGAATTAACTTAAGTATTCTATAGGAATTACAATCAAGTTTTCAACCACTCAGTAGTAAACATAAAGGACTGTGGGGCGTGTCTTAGCTATACTAAGGCTGTGGCTTATTCCCATTTGAATGACTTTTCTTTTGGAAGGACGTTAAGCAGTGTCCATTGACATTTCATGAGATTCCTCAGCACTTCATGAAACCAGATATGGAGATGAGAATCACTCTGTGTGTGCATTTAAAAAAAAAAACAGTGTAAGAATTTAAATGCATAATCAATCTCTAGAGAGCTACAGAAGCACCTGATAACAACAGTTCCTTAGGGGCTGGTAACTGGGTGACTGGGGGCAGTGGAGAGAGGATAACTTTTCATTTGTGAAATTTATAGATATAGGACATAGGAGATAGGGTCTTTATACAGGTAATCAAGTTAAAATGACATCATTAGGGCAGACTCTCATCCAATATGACTGATGTTCTTATATCAAGGGGACATTTAGTGACAGATACTGACAGATCACCATGTAAAGATGAAGCCAGAAATAAGAGTGATACTTCTGCAAGCCAAGGAATGCCAAGGATTTCCAGCAAACCACCAGAAGCTAAGGGGCAAGCATGAAACAGGTTCTTCCTCAGAGCCTTCAGAAGGAACAAACTGTTAACACCTTGACCTTGGACTTCTAGCCTCCCAAACTGTGAAATAATAAATTTCTGTTGCTTCAGCTCCACCCAGTATGTGTTGCTTTGTCACAGTAACCCTAGCAAGGCAATGCAATCTGTATGCAGTGATCTGGGAGAGGGCATTTTTAGCAGAAGGTCCAGACTTGTTATGTTCCAGCTCTGTCATAGACTAGCTGGGCGACCTTAAGCAACTTAACAACTTTGAAATTGTTTTCTTACATTGTTAGTGGCCTAACAAACAGTCATCTTCACTGTTATAGTTTCTTTGCTAGCAGAAATTACACTAGAGTGTGAGAATCCTGATAGTTGCTTTCCCAGCCCCCATTATGGTCTGAGGGACACAAGGAAAAGTTGTCTGGGAATGGCTTTCTTCCTTCTTAAAATGAAAACAAGAAAGGAAACAGCTTTCTTCTTCCTTTCCTGTCAGACATTATTTCTACATGTGATGCCTGAAACTGTGGCTCCCATCTTGTCACATGAGATTAACAGTCAACACACTGGAGGTGACAGGACAGAAAGATGGGACACTATTGCTTCTCACTGATGTCACAGAAACTGAACCCAACCTGGACTTTGCTCACCCCAGACTTCCTGGACTTGCCAAACTCTGTTCAAAGTGCTTTGCAGGGATTAACCCTTTTTACATTTGCAGCAATCCTAGGGTGGAGATACCATTATTTTCCCATCTTACAACTGAAGCTGAAGCATAAAGTGCTTGAAGTAAATTGTCCACAGTTGCCCATACACCTAACAATAGAACAAGGATTTAAAAACCAGCATTCTGTCTCCAGAGGCTGCCCTATTAACCACCACACCAAAACTAGTGTGGTGTGGTGGTTAAAAAAACCACTCTTTTTTTTTTTTAAAGATTAATTTATTATTTATTTTTGGCTGTTTTGGGTCTTAGCTGCGGCACGTGGAATCTTTTGTTGCAGTATGCGGGCTCTTTGTTGTAGCACGTGGGCTTCTCTCTAGTAGGGGCTTGCGGGTTTTCTCTAGTTGTGGTGCATGGGCTCCAGAGCATGTGGGCTCTGTAGTTTGTGGCACATGGGCTCTAGTTGAGGTGCACGAGCTCATTAGTTGTGGTGCACAGGCTTAGTTGCCCCACGGCATGTGGGATCTTAGTTCCCTGGTCAGGGAACCTGCGTCCCCTGCATTGGAAGGCAGATTTTTACCATTGAACCAACAGGGAAGTCCCTATAATCGACTCTTGTTGGGAATTCTTTTTTTTTTTTAATTTAATAGATCTTTATTGCTTCACAATACTGTGTTAGCTTCTGTCATACCACAAAGTGAATCAGCCATATGCATACATATGTCCCCATACATCCTCCCTCTTGAGCCTGCCTCCCATCCTCCCTAGCCCACCCCTCTAGGTTATCGCAAAGCATGGAGCTGATCTCCCTGTGCTATGGTGCTGCTTCCCACTAACTCACTGTTTTACATTCAGTAGTGTATATATGTCGATGCAACTCTCACTTTGCCACAGCTTCCCCCACCCACCACATGTCCTCAGGTCCATTCTCTACCTCTGCATCTTTATTCCTGCCCTGCAACTAGGTTCATCAGTATAATTTTTTTTTTTTTTAGCTTCCATATATATGAATTAGCTGAAGGTATTTGTTTTTTTCTTTCTGACTTACTTCACTCTGTATGACAGATTCTAGGTACATCCAACTCACTACAAATAACTCAATTTCATTTCTTTTTCTGGCTAAGTAATATTCCATTGTATATATGTGTCACATCTTCTGTATCCATTCATCCGTTGATGGACACTTAGGTTGCTTCCATGTCCTGGCTATTGTAAACAGAGCTGCAATGAACATTTTGGTACATGACTCTTTTTGAATTATGGTTTTCTCAGGGTATATGCCCAGTAGTGGGATTGCTGGGTCGTATGGTAGTTCTATTTGTAGTTTCTTAAGGAACCTCCATACTGTTCTCCACAGTGGCTGTACCGATTCACATTCCCATCAGCAGTGCAAGAGTGTTCCCTTTTCTCCACACCCTCTCCAGCATCTATAGTTTCTAGATTTTTTGATGATGGCCATTCTGACCGGTGTGATATGATATCTCATTGCAGTTTTGACTTGCATTTCTCTAATGATTAATGATGTTGAGCATTCTTTCATGTGTTTGTTGGCAATCTGTGTATCTTCTTTGGAGAAATGTCTGTTTAGGTCTTCTGCCCAATTTTGGATTGGGTTGTTTGTTTTTTTGTTATTGAGCTGCATGAGCTACTTGTAAATACTGTTTGGAGATTAATCCTTTGTCAGTTGCTTCATTT
The DNA here is from genome assembly GCF_937001465.1 of Orcinus orca. NCBI lineage: Eukaryota > Metazoa > Chordata > Mammalia > Artiodactyla > Delphinidae > Orcinus > Orcinus orca. The sequence continues at coordinate 103,416,538 of NC_064560.1, forward strand.
GCAAATATTTTCTCCCATTCTGAGGGTTGTCTTTTGGTCTTGTTTATGGTTTCCTTTGCTGTGCAAAAGCTTTTAAGTTTCATTTGGTCCCATTTGTGTATTTTTGTTTTTATTTCCATTACTCTAGAAGGTGGGTCAACAAGGATCTTGCTGTGATTTATATCATAGAGTGTTCTGCCTACGTTTTCCTCTAAGAGTTTGATAGTTTCTGGCCTTACATTTAGATCTTTAATCCATTTTGAGCTTATTTTTGTGTGCAGTGTTAGGGCGTGTTCTAATCTTATACTTTTACATGTACCTGTCCAGTTTCCCAACACCACTTATTGAAGAGGCTGTCTTTTCTCCACTGTTTATTCTTGCCTTCTTTATCAAAGATAAGGTGACCATATGTGCGTGGGTTTATCTCTGGGATTTCTATCATGTTCCATTCATCTATATTTCTGTTTTTGTGCCAGTACCATACATTACTGTAGCTTTGTAGTATAGTCTGAAGTCAGGGAACCTGATTCCTCCAGCTCCATTTTTCGTTCTCAAGATTGCTTTGACTATTTGGGGTCTTTTGTGTTTCCATACAAATTGTGAAATTTTTTGTTCTAGTTCTGTGAAAAATGCCCGTGGTCGTTTGATAGGGATTGCATTGAATGCGTAGATTGCTTTGGGTAGTAGAGTCATTTTCACAATGTCGATTCTTCCAATCCAAGAACATGGTATATCTCTCCATCTATTTGTATCATCTTTAATTTCTTTCATCAGTGTCTTATAATTTTCTCCATACAGGTCTTTTGTCTCCTTAGGTAGGTTTATTCCTAGATATTTTATTCTTTTTGTTGCAATGGTAAATGGGAGTGTTTTCTTAATTTCACTTTCAGATTTTTCATCATTAGTGTATAGGAATGCCAGAGATTTCTGTGCATTAATTTTGTATCCTGCTACTTTACCAAATTCATTGATTAGCCCTAGTAGTTTTCTGGTAGCATCATTGGGATTCTCTATGTATAGTATCATGTCATCTGCAAACAGTGATAGTTTTACTTCTTTTTTTCCAATTTGGATTCCTTTTATTTCTTTTTCTTCTCTGATTGCTGTGGCTAAAACTTCCAAAACTATGTTAACTAATAGTGATGAGAGTGGGCAACCTTACCTTGTTCCTGATCTTAGTGGAAATGTTTTCAGTTTTTCACCATTGAGGACGATGTTCGCTGTGGGTTTGTCATGTATGGCCTTTATTATGTTGAAGAAAGCTCCCTCTATGACTACTTTCTGTAGGGTTTCTATCATAAATGGGTGTTGAATTTTGTCAAAAGCTTTCTCTGTATCTATAGAGATGATCACATGGTTTTTCTCCTTCAATTTGTTTATATGGTGTATGACATTGACTGATTTGCATATATTGAGGAATCCTTGCATTCCTGGGATAAACCCCACTTGATCATGGTGTATGATCCTTTTAACGTGCTGTTCATTTCTGTTTGCTAGTATTTTGTTCAGGATTTTTGCATCTATGTTCATCAGTGATGTTGGCCTGCAGTTTTCTTTCTTTGTGACATCTTTGTCTGGTTTTGGTATCAGGGTGATGGTGACCTCATAGAACGAATCTGGGAGTGTTCTTTCCTCTGCTATATTTTGGAACAGTTTGAGAAGGATAGGTGTTAGCTCTTCTCTAAATGTTTGATAGAATTTGCCTGTGAAGTCATCTGGTCCTGGGCTTTTGTTTCTTGGAAGATTTTAAATCACAGTTTCAATTTCAGTGCTTGTGATTGGTCTGTCCATATTTCCTAGTTCTTCCTGGTTCACTCTCAGCAGGTTGTGCATTTCTAAGAATTTGTCCATTTCTTCCAGGTTGTCCATTTTATTGGCATAGAGTTGCTTGTAGTAATCTCTCATGGTCTTTTGTATTTCTGCAGTGTCAGTTGTTACTTCTCCGTTTTCATTTCTAATTCTATTGATTTGAGTCTTCTCCCTTTTTTTCTTGATAAGTCTGGCTAGTGGTTTATCAATTTTGTTTATCATCTCAAAAAAACAGCTTTTAGTTTTATTGATCTTTGCTATCGTTTCCTTCATTTCTTCTTCATTTATTTCTGATCTGATCTTTATGATTTTTTTCCTTCTGCTAACTTTGGGGTTTTTTTGTTCTTCTTCTCTATTTGCATTGGATGTAAGTTTAGGTTGTTCATTTGAAATGTTTCCTGTTTCTTAAGGTAGGATTGCATTGCTATAGACTTCCCTCTTAGAATTGCTTTTGCTGCATCCCATTTTGGGTCGTCATGTTTCCATTGTCATTTGTTTCTAGGTATTTTTTTATTTCCTCTTTGATTTCTTCAGTGATCATTTCGTTATTAACTAGCGTATTGTTTAACCTCCATGTGTTTGTATTTTTTTACAGATCTTTTCCTGTAATTGATATCTAGTCTCATAGCATTGTGGTCAGAAAAGATACTTGATAAAATTTCAATTCTCTTCAATTTACCAAGGTATGATTTGTGACCCAAGATATGATCTATCCTGGAGAATGTTCCATGTGCAGTTGAGAAGAATGTGTATTCTGTTGTTTTTGGATGGAATGTCCTATAAATATCAATTAAGTCCATCTTGTTTAAAGTATCATTTAAAGCTTGTGTTTCCTTATTTATTTTCACTTTGGATGATCTGTCCATTGGTGAAAGTGGGGTGTTAAAGTCCCCTACTATTATATGTTACTGTCGATTTCCCCTTTTATGACTGTTAGTATTTGCCTTATGTATTGAGGTGCTCCTAGTTTGGGTGCATAAATATTTACAATTGTTATATCTTCTTCTTGGATTGAGCCCTTGATCATTATGTAGTGTCCTTCTTTGTCTCTTCTAATAGTCTTTATTTTAAAGTCTATTTTGTCTGATATGAGAATTGCTACTCTAGCTTTCTTTTGATTTCCATTAGCATGGAATATCTTTTTACATCCCCTCACTTTCAGTCTGTATGAGTCTCTAGGTCTGAAGTGGGTCTCTTGTAGACAGCATATATATGGGTCTTGTTTTTGTATCCATTCAGCCAATCTGTGTCTTTTGGTGGGAGCATTTAATCCATTTACATTTAAGGTAATTATCGATATGTATGTTCCTATTCCCATTTTCTTAATTGTTTTGGGTTTGTTATTGTAGGTCTTTTCCTTCTCTTGTGTTTCTTGCCTAGAGAAGCTCCTTTAGCATTTGTTGTAAAGCTGGTGTGGTGGTGCTGAACTCTCTCAGCTTTTGCTTGTCTGTAAAGTTTTTAATTTCTCCATCAAATCTGAATGAGATCCTTGCTGGGTAGAGTCATCTTTGTTGTAGGTTTTTCTCCTTCATCACGTCAAATATGTCCTGCCGGTCCCTTCTGTCTTGCAGAGTTTCTGCTGAAAGATCAGCTGTTAACCTTTTGTGTTATTTGTTGTTTTTCCCTTGCTGCTTTTAATATGTTTTCTTTGTATTTCATTTTTGATAGTTTGATTAATATGTGTCTTGGCATGTTTCTCCTTGGATTTATCCTGTATGGAAGTCTCTGTGCTTCCTGGACTTGATTAACTATTTCCTTTCCCATATTTGGGAAGTTTTCAACTATAATCTCCTCAAATATTTTCTCAGTCCCTTTCTTTTTCTCTTCTTCTTTTGGGACCCCTATAATTCAAATGTTTTTGCGTTTAATGTTGTCCCAGAGGTCTCTGAGACTGTCCTTAGCTCTTTTCATTATTTTTTCTTTACTGTTCTCTGCAGTAGTTATTTCTACTATTTTATCTTCCAGGTCACTTATCCGTTCTTCTGCCTCAGTTATTCTGCTATTGATCCCATCTAGAGTACTTTTAATTTCATTTATTGTGTTGTTCATCATTGTTTGTTTCCTTTTTAGTTCTTCTAGGTCCTTGTTAAATGTTTCTTGCGTTTTCTCTATTCTATTTCCAAGATTTTGGTTCATCTTTACTATCATTATTCTGAATTCTTTTTCAGGTCGACTGCCTATTTCCTCTTCATTTCTTAGGTCTGGTGGGTTTTTATCTTGCTCCTTCATCTGCTGTGTGTTTTTCTGTCTTCTCATTATGCTTATCTTGCTGTGTTTGGGGTCTCCTTTTTGAAGGCTGCAGGTTCGTAGTTCCTGTTGTTTTTGTTGTCTGTCCCCGGTGGCTAAGGTTGGTTCAGTGGGTTGTGTAGGCTTCCTGGTGGAGTGGACTAGTGCCTGTGTTGTGGTGGATGAGGCTGGATCTTGTCTTTCTGGTGGGCAGGTCCACGTCTGTTGGTGTGTTTTGGGGTGTCTGTGGCCTTATTATGATTTTAGGCAGCCTCTCTAATAATGTGTCGGGTTGTGTTCCTATCTTGCTAGTTGTTTGGCATAGGGTGTCCAGCACTGTAGCTTGCTGGTCGTTGAGTGAAGCTGGGTCTTGGTGTTGAGATGGAGATCTCTGGGAGATTTTCACCATTTGATATTACGTGGAGCTGGGAGGTCTCTTGTGGACCAGTGTCCTGAAGTTGGCTCTCCCACCTCAGAGGCACAGCACTGACTCCTGGCTGGAGCACCAAGAGCCTTTCATCCACGTGGCTCAGAATCAAAGGGAGAAAAAGAAAGGAAGGAAGGAAGGAAGAGGATAAAATAAAATAAATTAAGATAAAATAAAATAAAGTTATTAAAATAAAAAATAATAAGAAAAAATATTTTTTTAAAGTATAAAACAAAAAAAAAATGGACAGATAGAACCCTAGGACAAGTGGTGAAAGCCAAGCGGTACAGACAGAATCTCACACAGAAGCATACACATACACACTCACAAAAAGAGGAAAAGGGGAAAAAATAATAAATCTTGCTCTCAAAGTCCACCTCCTCAATTTGGGATGATTCATTGTTTATTCCGGTATTCCACAGATGCAGGGTACATCACATTGATTGTGGAGATTTAATCCGCTGCTCCTGAGGCCGCTGGGAGTAATTTCCCTTTCTCTTCTTTGTTTGCACTGCTCCTGGAGTTCTGCTTTGGATTTGGCCCCGCCTCTGCGTGTAGGTTGCCTGAGGGGTCTGTTCTTTGCTCAGACAGAATGGGGTTAAAGGAGCAGATGATTCGGGGGCTCTGGCTCACTCAGGCCAGGGGGAGGGAAGGGCACGGAGTGCGGGCGAGCCTGTGGCAGCAGATGCCAACATGACATTGCACCAGCCTGAGGCGCACCATGAGTTCTCCCAGTGAAGTTGTCCCTGGATCACGGGACCCTGGCAGTGGCGGGCTGCACAGCTCCTGGGAGCAGAGGTGTGGATAGTGACTTGTGCTCACACACAGGCTTCTTGGTGGTGGCAGCAGCAGCCTTAGCGTTGAGAGCTCACTTTGATAAGGGAAATTAGAGTCCTGCTAGTGTTGGACGGTCTCCTGCAGAGGCAGGGGCTGTGACTCACCATGGGGACAAGGACACTGACAGCAGAAGTTCGGAGAAGTGCTCCTTGGCATGAGCCCTCCCAGAGTCTGTCATTAGCCCCACCAAAGAGCCCAGGTAGGCTCCAGTGTTGGGTTGCCTCAGCCCAGACAACCAAGAGGGGGAGAACCCAACCCCACCCATCAACAGTCAAGTGGATTAAAATTTTTTCGCCACATATTCTTTATCCATTCATCTGTGGATGGACATTTAGATTTCTTGCATGTCCTGGCTATTGTAAATAGTGCAGCAATGAACATTTTGGTACATGACTCTTTTTGAATTATGGTTTTCAGGGTATATGCCCAGTAGTGGGATTGCTGGGTCATATGTTGTTCTATTTTTAGTTTTTTAAGGAACCTCCATGCTGTTTTCCATACTGGTTATATTAATTTACATTCCCACCAACAGTGCTGGAGGGTTCACTTTTCAGTACACCCTTTCGAGCCTTTACTGTTTCTAGATTTTTTGATAATGGCCATTTTGACCAGAGTGAGGTGATACCTCATTGTGGTTTTGACTTGCATTTTTCTAATAATTAGTGATGTTAAGCATCTTTCATGTGCCCTTGGTCATCTGTATTTCTTCCTTGGTGAAATGTCTATTTAGGTCTTCTGCCCATTTTTTAACTGAATTGTTAGTTTTTTTGATTTTGAGCTCCATGAGCTGTTTGTATATTTTGGAGATTAATCTTTTGTCTGTTTTTTCATTTACAAATATTTTCTCCCATTCCAAAGGTTGTCTTTTTGTTTATGGTTTCCTTTGCTGTGCAAAAGCTGTTATGTTTCATTAGGTCCCATTTGTTTATTTTTGTTTTTATTTCCCTTTCTCTAGGAGATGGGTCAAAAAGGATCTTGCTGATTTATGTTATAGAGTATTCTGCTTATGTTTTCCTCTAAGAGTTTGATAGTGTCTGGCCTTACATTTAGATCTTTAATCCATTTGGAATTTATTTTTGTATATGGTGTTAGGAAGTGTTGTAATTTCATTCTTTTACATGTAGCTGTCTAGTTTTCCCAGAACCGATTATTGAAGAGGCTGTTGTTTCTCCATTGTATGTTCTTGCCTCTTTTGTCATATATTAGGTGCCTGTATGTGCGTGGGTTTACCTCTGGGCATTCTATCCTGTACCATTGATGTATATTTCTGTTTTTGTGCCAGTACCATACTGTCTTGATTACTGTAGCTTTATGATATAGTTTGAAGTCAGGGAGCCGGATTCCTCCAACTCCATTTTTCTTTGTCAAGATTAGTTTGGCTATTCAGGGTCTTTTGTGCTTCCATATGAATTGTAAAATTTTTTGTTCTGTGATGAATGCCACTGGCAGTTTGATAGGGATTGCACTCAATCTGTGGATTGCTTTGGGTAGTACTGTCATTTTCACAATATTGATTCTTCCAGTCCAAGAGTATGGTATATTTTTCCATCTGATATTATTTCATCAGTGTTTTATAGTTTTTTGAGTACAAGTCTTTCACCTCCTTAGGCAGGTTTATTCCTAGGTATTTTATTCTTTATGTTGCAATGGTAAATGGGAGCATTTCCTTAATTTCTCTTTCAGATTTTTCGTCATTAGTGAATAGGAATGCAAGAGATTTCTGTGCATTAATTTTGGGTCTTGCAAACTTACCAAATTCATTGGTTAGTTTTAGTAGTTTTCTGGTGGCATCTTTAGGATTCTCTATGTATAGAATCATGTCATTGGCAAACAGTGACAGTTTTACTTCGTCTTTTCCAATTTGTATTCCTTTTATTTATTTTTCTTCTCTGATTGCCTTGGCTAGGACTTCCAAAACTATATTGAATAAAATTGGCAAAAGTGGACATCCTTGTCTTGTTCCTGATCTTAGTGGGAATGTTTTCAGTTTTTCACCACTGAGTATGATGCTTGCTGTGGGTTTGTCATATATGGACTTCACATTGATTGATTTGTGTATATTGAAGGATCCTTGCATCCCTGGGATAAATCCCACTTGATCATGATGTATGATCCTTTTTTTCCCTTAATTTATTTTATTTATTTATTTATTTTTGGCTGCATTGGGTCTTCCTTGCTGTGCACAGGCTTTCTCTAGTTGTGGCAAGCAGGGGCTACTCTTTGTTGCAGTGTGTGAGCTTCTCATTGTGGTGGCTTCTCTTGTTGTGGAGCATAAGCTCTAGGCATGTTGGCTCAGTAGTGTGGCTTGTGGGCTCTAGAGTGCAGGCTCAACAGTTGTGACGCACGGGCTAGTTGCTCTGCAGCATGTGGGATCTTCCTGGACCAGGGCTTGAACCCGTGTCCTCTGCATTGGCAGGCAGATTCTTAACGACTGTGCTACCAGGGGAGCTTGGTGTATGATCTTTTTAATGTGGTGCTGGATTCTGTTTGCTAGTATTTTGTTCAGGGTTTTTACATCTATGTTCATCAGTGATATTGGTCTATAATTTTCCTTTTTTGTGATATTTTTTTCTGTTTTTGGTAACAGGGTGATGGTGGCTTCATAGATTGAATTTGGTAGTGTTTCTCCCTCTGCAATTTTTTGGAAGCGTTTGAGAAGGATGAGTGTTTGCTCTTCTCTAAATGTTTGATAGAATTCACCTGTGAAGCCATCTGGTCCTGGACTTTTGTTTGTTGGAGGATTTTTAATTACGGTTTTAATTTGATTACTTGTGATAGGTCTGTGTATATTTTCCAATTCTTCCTGGTTCAGTCTTGGAAAATTGTATCTTCTCAAGAATTTGTCCATTTCTTTGAGGTTGTCCATTTTATTGGCATATAGTTGATTGTAGTAGTCTCTCATAATCCTTTGTATTTCTGTAGTGTCAATTCTGATTTCTCCTTTTTCATTTCTAATTATTGATTTGAGTCCTCTCCCTTTTTTTCTTGATGAGTGTGTCTAGAGGTTTATCAATTTTGTTTATCTTCTCAAAGAACCAACTTTTAGTTGTATTATCTTTGCTATTGTTTTCTTTGTTTCTATTTCATTTATTTCTGTTCTGATCTTTATGATTTCTTCTGCTGACTTTGGGTTCTCTTTCTTCTTCTTTCTCTAGTTGCTTAGGTGTAAGGTTAGATTTTTATGTGAGATTTTTCTTGTTTTCTGAGGTGAGATTTAATTGCTATAAACTTCCCTCTTTGAACTGCTTTTGCTACTTCCCGTAAGTTTTGGGTCATCATGTTTTCATTGTCATTTGTTCACATGTATTTTTTTTTTTTCCTCTTTGATTTCTTCAGTGATGTCTTGGTTATTTAGCACACTGTTTAGCCTCCATGTATTTGTGTTTTTTTTACAGTTTCTCTCCTGTAATTGATTTCTAATCTCATAGAGTTGTGGTTCGAAAAGATGCTTGATATGATTTCAATTTTCTTAATTTTTATGAGGCTTGATTTGTGACCCACAATGTGATCTGTCCTGAAGAATGTTCCATGTACACTTGAGAAGAAAGTGTATTCTGCCACTTTTGTGTGGAATGTCCTATAAATATCAGTTAAATCTTTCTGGTCTATTGTGTCATTTAAAGCTTGTGTTTCCTTATTTATTTTCTGTTTGGATGATCTGTCCATTGGTGTAAGTGGGGTGTTAAAGTCCCCCACTATTATTGCATTACTGTTGATTTCCCCTTTCATGGTTGTTAGCATTTGCCTTATGTATTGAGGTGATCCTATGTTGGGTGCATAAACATTTATAATTGTTATATCTTCTTCTGGTATTGATCCCTTGATCATTATCGTAGTGGCCTTCCTTATCTCTTATAACAGTCTTTATTTTGAAGCCTATTTTATCTGATATGAGTATTGCTACTCCAGCTTTCTTTTGATTTCCATTTGCATGGAATATCTTTTTCCATCCCTTCATTTTCAGTCTGTATGTGTCCCTAGGTCTGCAGTGGGTCTCTTGTAGACAGCATACATATGGCTCTTTTTTTTGTATCCATTCAGCCAGTATTTGTCTTTTGGTTGGGGCATTTATTCCTTTTACATTCAAGGTTATTATTGATATGTATGTTCCTATTACCATTTTCTTAATTGTTTTGGATTTGTTTTTGTGGGTCTTTTTCTTCTCTTGTGTTTCCTACTTAGAGAAGTTTCTTTAGCCTTTATTGTAAAGCTGGTTTGGTGGTGCTGAATTCTCTTAGCTTTTGCTTGTCTGAAAAGCTTTTGACTTCTCTATCGAATCTGAGTGAGATCCTTGCTGGGTAGAGTAATCTTGGTTGTAGATTTTTCTCTTTCATCACTTTAAGTATATCCTGCCACTCCCTTCTGACCTGCAGAGTTTCCACTGAAAAATCAGCTGATAACCTTATGGGGGTTCCTTTTTATGTTTTTTGTTTTTCCCTTGCTGCTTTTAATATTTTTTCTTTGAATTTAATTTTTGTGAGTTTGATTAATATGTGTCTTGGTGTATTTTTCCTAGGGTTTATCCTGTATGGGACTCTCTGTGCTTCCTAGACTTGGGTGACTATTTCCTTTCTCATGTTAGGGATGTTTTCAACTATAATCTCTTCAAATATTTTCTCAGACCCTTTGTTTTTCTCTTCTTCTTCTGAGAGCCCAATAGTTCGAATGTTGGTGTGTTTAGTGTTGCCCCAGATGGCTCTGAGATTGTCTTCAATTCTTCTCATTCTTTTTTTTCTTTATTCTGCTCTTCGGCAGTTATTTCCACCATTTTGTCTTCCAGCTCACTTATTCGTTCTTCTGCCTCAGTTTTTCTGCTATTGATTCCTTCTAGTGTATTTTTTCATTTCAATTATTGTGTTTTTCATCTCTGTATTTTCTTTTGTTCTTCTAGATCTTTGTTAAACATTTTTGTGTTTTCTCCATTCTATTTCCAAGATTCTGGATTATCTTTACTATCATTACTTTGAATTCTTTTTCAGATAGATTGCCTAGTTCCTCTTCATTTATTTGATCTTGTAAGATTTTACCTTGCTTCTTTATTTGTGACATTTTTTTACCGTCTCATTTTTTTCTGTTTTCTTTTTATGAGTGAGATTGTGTTCCTGTTTTACTCGTTGTTTGGCCTGAGGCTTCCAACACTGGAGTTTGTAGGCTATTGGGTAGAGCTGGGTCTTGGTGCTGAGATGAGGACCTCTGTGAGACCTCACTCCAATGAATATTCCCTGGGGTCTGAGATTCTCTGTTAGTCTGGTGTTTCAGACTTGGAACTCCCACCACAGAAACTTTTGCCCAATTCTGGGCCTTTCAGTCTGGGCTTCCTCCCATCTCCTTGGGCATCAGAGTCCCCCACCAGTGGCTGGCAGGTGCCTTAGTTGTGAGGAGATGCTAATTTCATGTCTTCTCACACTGCCATCTTGACTCCATCTCTGTTTCCCCTTTTTGTACTTAAAACTCCCTCCTCCAACAGTAAGAAACTTAGGTCCCCTTAATAATTTTTTAAAATAAATTTGTGATTTTGACATAATTTTAGACAATGGAAAAGTTGCACAGATAGAACCAAGAGTTCCTGTATACTTCTCACCTGGTTTCCCCTAATGTTATCATCTTGAATAACCCTGGTACTATAACCCTGGTACATTTGTGAGAAGTAAAAAATTAACAGTAGTAATTAAACTCCAGACTTTTTTCATATTTTACTACTTTTTCCATTGATGTCCTTTTTCTGTTCCAAAATCCAATCCAGGATACTGTATGGCATTTAGCCCTCGATATTTTTAAAGATACTATCCAAATAGTGCTGGATCTGCAGCATGAATATAAGGTGTAGGCCTCTTTTCTGTGCCCGTTGATTTAAATTCAAACCTGTGGCTTTTCTGAGTAAAACTGAATTTTTATCTCAGTTTGAAGGAGAGAGGTTTAGAGATGTCAAGACACACTAGTAGGAAAAGCCACGTGAAGTAGTCACTTTCTTTCCCACACGTAATAAAACTCCAAAATCACAATATTTCCTTTACAAGAACATGGACAATGTGAATAGTGACTTTATTTTCACTGAGTGGGGTGGGCTCAGATGGACCAGGAGAACTAAGCCTCTGGTAGATTTTAGTTTATCCTTCTCCCTGAAATGAGCCAGGCTGGGTATCAGAAATTTTTAAGTGCATTATTTTAATTGTACAAAACTTGGTGTAGTAATTGTTCTCTTCATTTCTGGAGTTGAGAAAATTTAGTCATGAAGTATTTAAAGAAATTTTTAACATTACATAGCAGCCAGCCTCAGGGAAAAGAAGCATCAGACCCCATTTCCCTGATTCCAAAACTGTGCCCTTCCAGCTGTGTCACATGGCCACTGCCCACCATGGGATCAATCAGAATAGAATGTGTGTATGTGGAAGTACTTGTAACCTTCAAAGTGGAACAAAAGATGAGGATTACAATCATTGCAAATTTTAATAATTTCCTAATTTGTTCTATAACCTTTTTTGATTCCTGCATGTGTGAATTTACATACAGGTAAACCATACTTAGGTATCACAGTTTGAAGATACTCTGAGCAGATGCTTTATCCTAAAATATAAATTTTTTTGTCTCATGTGTAAGTGCAGCAGAGGGTCTCTATTTTTATATATTATGGATTTCTAGAAACTTATGTAACTGCTAAAAATTGAACAACAGACTTAATATTATAAGAGGATTTCCTTTCACAGAATGCCAAAAATACAGAATCCCTAAATGTATTTTGACTTTTAGATGTCATGTTTCAGACTGTGTTATAATAATTTTGTTTACTATTTTTAATTTTGTTGTTTTTTGTGAAGAAAGAGACTTGACCTCTCTGGCCCCAATATACTTAGCAGTGAGTGCACAATTAATACTTCAAACTGATGAACCTCTGGTTGGGGATAAAGGCGCTTGGCTTCTAGCATATCTAAAAATATACCTCTTTATCTAACTTCTATACCACTTATTACCTTCAGAAAGATACTTAACCTCTTTGGCCCTGATTTACTCATCAGTAAAATGGGATATAATAATCACACCTACCTGATAGGGTTACTCTGATGATTCAGTAGGATAATACGTGTAAAGCTTGTTAAGTAGTGCTTGGCATATAGTAAGTACTACATAAACCATCTGTTAAATAAATAAGGCTAGTGCTTCATTACAACAAAAATGTAATGGTAATAAATCTTCATCGATTTCTTTCTATATTGCCATATTTTACCTCAGTACAGTGGAGAAAAGTAACTTGTCTTAGTTACATGAATAGTTAAGTAATAGAGCCAGGATTCGCATCACGGGCCTGAATCTGAAGCCTACTCTTCCTCCCCCTAAGCCTTCCAATTTTCTGAGATGATGAAAGAATTTAACATGATTCTCCAACTTCCCTCCTCCCTGCCTCAGAATGTTTCTGTCATGCTCCTTTCCTTTTCACCCTTGAGTTCCCTCTCTTATCCCAGAGGTGTCAAATCCCCTTTCTTTTCCAGTGTGAACTTGTTCACTTTGTGGATGATTCCCTCCTCCGAGACTCTGCCTTTTCAGTCTCTTTTTTGATCTCTAGTCTTTCTTTTCACCTGTGACTCACCTCTTCTTCCACGTTTAGTCTACATCCTCAGTTCAGCCTGGTGTAGGAGTCACATTCTAATCTCAGGTCTGCCCCAGTTGTGTTCATTTAGACACACAAGTCCAAAGTTTCTCAAGTCCCTCAGTTAGACAGCAGAAGACAACTCCAAGTTTCCAGCTCATTTATCGTGTAGAACAATTGAAGGCAAATTGTAGACTTCTCACATCTGGGCTGTGCTTGTAGGTAGAGCCTCAGAATTCATAACCAAGGAGTTACCTAGGTAAGTAGATGTTCTCGCCCTAAGAATGTTCTGCCATCCTCTTTTCCCAGCTGGTTCAAACTACAGTGTTTTTCTTCCTCTGAGTTTTGGGACACAAACTAGCATGACTTAGTGCTTTAGAGTGCACACGAGAATATTATTAGATTTTAGAAGACTCACTATAAAAAATGTATTCTTTCTTGTTCACATTAGCATTTCCTGAAAGCATTTGTCCACTGAACTTTTTTTGCATTAAGCTAATACAGGGTTCTCCAGAGAAACAAAACCAATATGGGGGGGAGGGGCAGAGAGAGAGAGATTGATATGTTAAGGAATTATTACACAGAATTGTGGAGGCTGGCAAGTTCAAAATATACAGGAAAGGCTGGCAGGCTGTAGACCCAGGGAAGAGCTGCTATATTGCAATTTGTGTCCAAAGGCAGTTTGCTGGCAGAATTTTTTTTTTTTTTTTTACTCAGTCTTTATTCTCCTAAGGCCTTCAACTGATTGGATGAGAACCACCAACATTATAGAGGATAATCTGCTTTGCTCAAAGTCTACTGATTTAAATGTTAACACTCATCTAAAAATATCTTCATAGAAACATCTAGACTCATGTTCGAGCAAATATCTGGGTTACATGACCTAGCCAAAGTGACACGTACAATTAATTGTGACAGCTAATTAACCTAAAAATAGTATTTTATGGACAACATAGTTTATTTTTTATAAATTATTATTTTTGCCTGCATTGGGTCTTTGTTGCTGCACACAGGCTTTCTCTAGTTGCAGCAAGTGGGGGCTACTCTTTGTTGCGGTGCATGGGCTTCTCATTGTGGTGGCTTCTCTTGTTGTGGAGCACGGTCTCTAGGCACATGGGCTTTGGTAGTTGCAGCACACAGGTTCAGTAGTTGTGGCTCACAGGCTCTAGAGTGCAGGCTCAGTAGTTGTCGTGCATGGGCTTAGCTGCTCCTGTGGCATGTGGGATCTTCCTGGACCAGGGCTCGAACCCATGTCCCCTGCACTGGCAGGTGGATTCTTAACCAGTGTACCACCAGGGAATCCCAATGGAGAAATTATTTTAGAAATACAAGCCAATAGTATTTTAATGCTAGGCCAAGGGGATTTGGACTTTATCCTGTAACTAAAGAAGAATTCTAAGTTTTGAGCAGAGCTGTGACATGAAGTTCAGGAAGATTATTTCAAAGGAAGATAGATCACAGAAAGGGGAGACGAAGTAGGGAGGAAAAAAGAGAACTTTTTTTTAATGGTCTAGGCAAGGTGAATTATGGGATAAGCAGGAGAGTGATAGCAGGAGTGGGGAAGGCAGAGTGAATTTCAAAAACATTTTAGAGGTACAGGTGAGAGACTGGGTCAACTGACCAGATTTGGGGGCTAGAGAAGGGAAAGTTCGGTGATAGTGCTAAGGCTTTCAGCTTTGGTAACTAAGAGGATGGTCATGGCACTGGAAGAAGCAGAAACAGTGCAGGAGAAGCAGCCTTTATAGGTGCTGGTAGGAGCTCATATGTGGATAAATAAACAACAGTCTGGCTTCTTAATAATTTAACATTTATTTGATTGCTTATAAAGACAGTTGAAAGCTGGAATTAATAACTTCATGGGAGCTGCATGAGGAGAGTACAGCTATGCATATCACTTTATTATTGTGTCAGGCCAAATTTTTTTTTCCTTTCTAAAAATGAGGAACAGAAGAGATATTGGCAAAAAAACTAAATGCTCTTCAGCCGCTAGCTCTTTGCTCAGAAGTGGTGAATGCTGACTAGTGGGCATTCACAAAACCAGCCCAGGCTAGCAGTTATTGCTGAATTCATCATAGGCAATATTGCTGAGGCAGGGAGAATCAAGGTCAAGAGGCTTGTCAGGATTTGATAAAGTCAGTGACCCATAGGAATAACAGTTCTATTTCTTCTTTTCAATTTTTTTCGGTTTCGTCTGCCCTCATTCTTTGTTGCAATGAGCAATTCCCTAAGTTTGGCTTAACCCGCTGGCTCTGACAAAGATACTGTTCTCATTTTCTACACTGTTTACAGTTATTTTCCTTTTGTATGGTATCTTTGACTGAGATGCCTACCAGCAGATTTGCACAAAGGAATTCTGCCAACCTTGGAGTTTTAAGAGGGGGGTCAGGAAATGATTTACATAAGCCTATTACTGTCAACCAGTGTGGGTTGAAGGAAGTCACAAGAGCCCAACTAGTTAGAGTTGGAAGAGATCATCTAGGCCGTTGCCCTCATGCCACAGATGAGCAACCAGAGGTCTGGAGAAGTTAAAAGACAGTTTGTAAGGTAAAGGCAGGGCTTGGAGCAGGAAGCCTGTGGCCTGATTTCCAGTCCAGAACTCTTCTGCTGCACCATGATCTAAGCACCCAGCCTTGTGACAGACCCTCTGCAGGATACAAGAGAAGTGCAGGCATGAATTATATGTTTGAACAACAACAATAAAAATTTTCTTAGATAATAAAAGGCACTGGCTCTTCATGCATTGGGAAAGCTTTAGGTTCATTTTTGCCAGATCATCTCAGTTTGAGTTTTTCCACCAGACTTACAAAATATTGTGACCATTTAAAAATCCTTTTCTTACTAAATCTCTAGATTAGGGCCAGGGACAGTGACGACGATGACTTGGTTAGCAAAAAAGGAATTGCTACATTGCCCTATGCTTTTCCCAATTTACCATATATATACCAGCAAATCTTTTGACTGCCGTGCTGCCTGGGATGTATCTGGTCAAGAAGAATTACGTTTGTTAAGGCAACATGTGTTGACGTCCCTCATGCAAATTGTCCCTGAGTCGTGGCATATTTTTTGAGTCTAGGGGTTGTTTACAATTGTTGACTTCCTTTGACATGTGCTTTTGAACTGAGGACTTGTGTGTAAAATACAAGTGGCAAATGTGTTTGTGGGCTGCGGGGAGTCGCTGTGACCAGTTATGTGTGTGTGACCTAGAATCAAACAAAGCAAATCCCAAATCATCTAGGTGGGAAGAATAGACATCAAAATCATTTTATTAGTTCTGGGTTGGATTCAGATGTGAATTATTTACACAGGGAAACAGGTTGAAGGACTAAAAATGTAGGACAGATGAGTAGTTTTGTATAAGAGCCCACTATGCACATATATGTGTAAAGAATACATAAAACGTGAAAGTGGAAGGATGCTGGGTTCTCTGCAAAGTATAGCATTTAGGGCTTTAGACCACCTGGAAAGCTAAGGCCAGGAGTGAGATGGGAGGGACTAGGTTTGATGTCACTTGAGAAAGACGTAAAACAGGAGCTAAGGAGCCCAGGAGAACTTCGATGTCAAAGCACAGATAGGATAGGCAGTGCAGGCTCTGCAACTGGGGTTAGTGACACCCAGAGGAGCAAGGAGAGCCTGATGGGCCAGCAGAAAGCATAGCTGGAGAGATGGAGGAAGCAGTTAATATGATACCTGTGGCTTTATCCATAGTAGAGGAGTGTTTTACGGCTGGATTAAAGGATACCAAGCTGACTGAATATACTGGGAGCCAGGATTTGGAGGTTTGAGTTTTTGCTCTACTATGTATAATTCTGTGGCTTAAATTTATAATAAATGTTTCATAGAAAAACCTCAACTTCTCTGAAACTCAGTATCCTTACTTGCAAAATGAGTGCAATGATGCTCTTCTGAGTTGTTAATAGAATTAAATGAGAGTGTGCATGTGAAAGCCCTGGCTAGTAACAGCCTATATGAAAAGATACAGTTTTGTTTATTGAAAAGGAAAGGTGAATGATAGCTTTAGGATATATGTGGTCATTCCTTTGCCATAAAACCATTATAAAACAGTTGTAAATTATATGTATTTCCATTACAAGGTTAGGAAGTGGCTGTGAGAGGATAGTTTCTTGTCCAAAGGCTTCTTACTTAATCAGAGAATAGTCTCTAAATTTTGAAGAACAGCACTTCTCTCATAATATATTCATTTTACTCCCTAAATCAAGAGGATATAGGTATACACTGACAATTTAAAAGGTAGAATTTATGTATTTCTTTAGTGTAGAAATCATCATTATACCCTCAGAGCATCAGGAGAATCTATCATCTATGCATGTTTTATAGACTCATTTGGGAAATGTCATGGCTTATCAGAGCCACATAAATCAGAGCTTGCTGAATTAATTCAATCTTTAAATGTCACCTGGAGATGATGGAATAATATTGAGTCAATTTTTTGTGTGTGAGATTAAATAAAAGGAACAAAAGCAGGTAGAGAAATCACTAAAACTTTGAAAAAAATTACTTGAGCTAGGAATAGATATCGCTGGATATAAGAACTTGCAACTTTTCTTAAAATGTAGGTTCAAACACAGCAGGCTTCACTTTCTTTTCATATACCTTAAGCAATAACACTTTGGAACTATTGCTCTTCATAAATGTTTTCCGAATTCTCTCATTTATTTGCCATCTCTATTGCCACATATTCAAATTCTGGTGAAGCAGCCAGGGTAGAGTAAATTATGCTGCAGTCATCAGTGGTCTCCAAATCTCGGTGACAACAAAGGTTTTTTTCTCCACTGTACCGCAGGTCCACCCATTGTTCTTTTCCAGTGAGCAGGAAACCCCCTTGACCGTAGGTTGGGTTTGAGGTCAGCATTACAGCCTGAATGTGGCAAGCGGAGTCCTGACAAAAGGAAAATGTTGGCAAGTGAGGCTAGCAA
This sequence comes from Orcinus orca, assembly GCF_937001465.1. Classification (NCBI taxonomy): domain Eukaryota; kingdom Metazoa; phylum Chordata; class Mammalia; order Artiodactyla; family Delphinidae; genus Orcinus; species Orcinus orca. Next base: position 103,434,332 of record NC_064560.1, read on the forward strand.
ACATGGGCTGCTAGTGAGGGCAATAAAGGCGAGGAGGAAAAAATTACTCTCTGTGACCTTGAGAAATGTTGTCTACTTGGGCTGATGGTCTTGGTGTTGGCTAAAGGGAGTAGCCAGAGGGGAAAAGGAGAGGCCTCAGTGGACATCACTCTGGTATGTGATGGTTGATAGAGCAGTCTTCATTTGGACATCTGTAGGTGTCCCACCCACAAACGGGAAAGAGCCAAGGCAAATACACACACACTTTCACTTCGATTTGTGGCAAAGCAAATCACATGGACATTCTGAATTCAAAAGGGCAGGGATATATAATTCTCCCACAGTGTGGGAAATTGAGAACAATCGTAATTGTGAATAATACCTGGATTATTCACAAAAGATACATGCATCCCAATGTTCATAGCAGCACTATTTACAGTAGCCAAGACATGGAAGCAACCTAAGTGTCCATCAACAGATGAATGGTAAAGAAGATGTGGTACATATACACAATGGATTACAGCCATAAAAAAGAAGGAAATAATGCCATTTGCAGCAACACGGATGGACCTAGAGATTATCATACTAAGTGAAGTAAGCCAACCAGAGAAAGACAAATATCATATGATATCACTTGTATGTGGAACCTAAAAAAATGATACAAATGAACTTATTTACAAAACAGAAATAGACTCACAGACATAGAAAATAAACTTATGGTTACCAAAGGAAAAGGGCGCAGGGATAAATTAGGAGTTTGGGATTAAAATATACACACTACTGTATATAAAATAGATAACTAATAAGGACCTATTATGTATCACAGGGAACCATACTCAATAACTTGTAATAACCTATAATAGAAAGACTCTAAAATATATTTATTTATTTATTTATTTATTTGAATCACTTTGCTGTACACCTGAAACTAACACAACATTGTAAATCAACTATATTTCAATAAAAAATGAAAAACAAAACCAAACAACCAAAAGGGCAGGGATATATAATTCTCCCTCAGTGTGGGAAATTGAGAACAATTGTAATTGTGGACAATACCTGGATCTACCTTCAAGTATTTTCTCTAGGGGCATTATATCTTTCAAGTAGTTCCCTGGCCCCAGTGAAAGTTTCCTCTCTGTTCTCTAGACACCTGTGATATTTTCTCCCTCCTTTCAAGGCACATGTCCTTTTTCATCTTTTATTCTGGTTATCTGTGTATGTTTTATGTTGTGCCTGATAGGTGGTGGGTGAGCTTTTTGGGGCTAGAGATTATACCTTACTAATGAACCTATGTCTAGTAATGGACATTGTACTTAGAGCAGTGTTTAATCTTTTTACTCAATTAATGGGTCTGGGTAAGAAAATAATCTTTCATGTTTCTACACATGTATAAGAAAAGCCTTCTTAGATCAGTCACCCCCAGGTATTCTGACTTGAATAAGAAGGCAGTTTTTAACAAAGATGGAACAGAATCTCCCCGTCACTTCATATGCTCCCCCCCAACTTTACTGTGATATAGTTGAGAAATAAAATGTTAATATTTAGATGTACATGATTATCTGATAAACATAAACATTGTGAAATGATTCCTACCATCTGATTAATTAGCATATATATACTTTCTTGTGTGTGTGAAAATGCTTAAGATCTATTCTATTAGCAAATTATAGTTATACAATACAGTATTATCAACTATAGTCACCATGCTCTACATTCCTATGAAAAAATGCTGTTGGCATTTTGATAAAAATTGCATTGACTTTGTAGATTGCTTTGGGTAGTATGTTTATTTTAAGATATTCATTCTTCCAATCCATGAACACAGGAGGTCTTTCCACTTACCTATGTGTTCTTCAATTTCTTTCATACACCTCTTACAGTTTTCAGTGTACAGATTTTTCACCTCCTTGGTTAAATTTATTGTTTTTGATGCTATGATAAGTGGGATTATTTCCTTAACTTATCTTTCAGATAATTGTTGGTATATAAAAATGAAACTGATTTTTCTATTTTGAATTTTGTATCTTACAACTTTACTGAATTCATTTATTTAGTGGAGTCTTGAGGGTTTTCTATATGTAAGATCATGCCATCTGCAAATAGAGACAGTTTTATTTCTTCCTTTCCAATTTGGGTGATATTTCTTTCTTTCTCTTGCTTGATTTCTCTGGCCAGGACTTCCAGTACTATGTTGAATAAAAATGGTGAGAGTGGGCATCGTTGTTTTGTTCCTGATCTTAGAAGAAAGGCTTTCAGCTTTTCAACATAGAGTACGATGTTAGCTGTGGATTTGTCACATCCAGCCTTTATTACGTTGAGGTGCGTTTTGTTGAAAGTTTTTATCTTGGAAGGTTTGAATTTTGTCGTATGCCTTTTCTACATTTATTGAGATGATCCTATGATTTTTATCCTTCATTTTTTTAATGTGGTGTATCACATTGCTTGATCTGTGTATGTTGAATTATCTGGTATCCCAGAATAAATCCCACTTAATATAGTGTATAATCCTTTTAATGAGATGTTGAATTTGGTTTATTAATATTGAGAATTTTTACATATATGTTCATCAAGGATATTGGCCTGTAATTTTCTTTTCTTGTGGTGTCCTTGTTTGGCAGTATCAGCATAATACTGTCCTTGTAAAGTGAGCTTGGAAGTGCTCTCTGCCTTTCAATTTTTGGAAGAGTTTGAGAAAGACTGGTGTTTGTTCTTCTTTAAATATTTAGTAAAATTCACCAGTGAAACTATCTGTATTTTCTTTGTTGAGAGCTTTTGAATACTGATTCAATTTCTTTTTTCATGGTTGGTCTGTTCAGATTTTCTATTTCTTCATGATTTAGTCTTGGTACATTCTATGTTTCTAGGAATTTATCCATTTCTTCTAGGTCGTCTAATTTGTTGACATATAATTGTTCATATTCATTTCTTAGATTCCTTAGTGTTCCTTTGTTATTCCTTTTAATGACTTTCTTTCATTTCTGATTTTGAGTAGTCTGTCTTTTGCTAGTCTAGCTAAAGTTTTGTCAGTGCTGTTTATCTTTTCAAAAAACTAGCCCTTAGTTTCATTGATCTTTTATATTGTATTTCTAGTGTCTATTTCATTTATTTCTGCTCTGATCTTTATTTCTTTCATTCTAAATTAGGGCTTAGTTTGTTCTTCTTTTTCTAGTTCCCTGAGGTACAAAGTTAAATAGTTATTTGAGACCTTTCTTTTTCCTTAATGTAGGTGTTATCACTATAAATGTCCCTCTAGAGAACTGCTTTTGGTATGTTCCATAAAATTTCAGTATGTTGTGTTTCCACTTTCATTTGTCTCAAGGAATTCTTTTGATGTCCATTTGAAATTACTTTTTTGACCCATTGATCAGAATTACCCCATATTCTTGCCTCCATATGTTAAGTGGAAACTGAGGAGTAGGTGGAAATATGGCAAATGAAGAATCACTAGGGAGAAGAGGTGTGCTGTATTTAATTATGTTTTCTTTGGCTTTAGATTGTGCAAGATACGTAGGGTCTGTACTTACAGCCCGTTAAGCACTACTCATGATCACTGATAGCAAAGAATATGCTGTTAACTCAGGCCTGAGCAAGTGAACTTCTCCTTACTTGTTAATACTTTAGGAATTGCTGCTACTTTGAGTCTTACCAGGTTTTTTAATTGACAATTTGTTAGAGTAGTTTTAGGTTCACAGCAAAATTGAACAGAAAGTACTGAGAGCTCCCATATATTCTCTTTCCCAGTCTTATTAATTTTTACTCTCAGACTTCTTCATACCTATTTAATGAACAGTTATCCCTTAGCAGCAGGTTGGGTCTGATACTGGGTGCACCCTTTACCCAGCTGGCCACGTCTTGATGGGAAAAGCACAAGAAAGGTTTTGTTAGCAAATACTGCTTGCTTATGAGGCAATAAAAATGAGTAGGCAATATGGCTAGAGAGAGAAAGAGGAAATTACTAAGGAGAGCCTTGGGGAATTGCTGCCCCACCTTGGCACTGGGTTAAGGAGGTGAGGATGTGGAAGTGGGGGTGACCTGGAGAGAAGGCTTAATCAACTTCAGAAAGACTAGAGGTTTTTAAGCACACAATCCCATAACCTTCTTTTCTACAATTGTATTTGTCTTTATCTTTGTCCTAATCCTTTCTTTATACCTATCTTTATTAGCTTTTTTGTTTTTCCTCTTGGAAGCCAAAATCCATCCTCACTAAATGGACACAAAAGCTGCATTTGTCACTTTGAGACTCTGTCTGCTCTTAGACAGGCTGTCTCTGGGCTCACACTCCATTAGCAAAGGCAAATACAGTCTCAAATGCTAAGTCCTCCAGTCCAGAGACTGGAGTTGGTATTTAAATTATATAGTGTACATTCCTTCTGACTTAATATGATTACATGTGTGAAGGCTCAGAATAGTTCATTGAAAGTTGACTTAAAACATGCATCAGAGAAAGATATCTTAAATGTATTCTTTCTGTAAAACTCTTATCACTCTATTATTAATACTTGCAGGAATTATATGTCCATACTTTGAAATAGTACTTCCAGTTTTTAAAGTGCAAATACACACTGGGTTTTCACTTACCTATCAGCTCCTAGGAGTCTGCACCCAGTCTACTTAATACGGAGAGAAAGAGGGCTGAGAGCATTTTCAATAATTTAAAAAGTAAAACAATTACAGATTTGACAATATATATTGTATAAAATATTAATTTGGGGAATAGAAAACAGAAGTAAGAAGACACAGTCAAAATCAGTGTCTTTGAATGCAGTTCAAAATGTTGTTTTAAGGGTTAAAAACCATCAAAAGACCATTCTGGAAGAGTGTGTGGAATTAGTGATCACCTGTCATAGGTGACTGGTTCAACATGTGCCAACTGATAATGAGGGTTAGCATTGTTTTTGTTTTTTTTCCCATCTTTATTGGAGTATAATTGCAATACAATGGTGTGTTAGTTTCTGCTTCATAACAAAGTGAATCAGTTATACGTATACATATGTTCCCATATCTCTTCCCTCTTGCATCTCCCTCCCTCCCACCCTCCCTATCCCACCCCTCCAGGTGGTCACAAAGCACCGAGCTGCTCTCCTTGTGCTATGTGGCTGCTTCCCACTAGCTATCTACCTTACGTTTGGTAGTGTATATATGTCCATGCCTCTCTCTTGCTTTGTCACAGCTTACCTGTCCAGCACCCCATGTCTTCAAGTCCATTCTCTAGTAGGTCTGTGTCTTTATTCCTGTTGTACCCCTAGGTTCTTCATGACATTTTTTTTCTTAAATTCCATATATATGTGTTAGCATACGGTATTTGTCTTTCTCTTTCTGACTTACTTCACTCTGTATGACAGACTCTAGGCCTGTCCACCTCATTACAAATAGCTCAATTTCGTCTCTTTTTATGGCTGAGTAATATTCCATTGTATATATGTGCCACATCTTCTTTATCCATTCATCCGATGATAGACACTTACGTTGTTTCCATCTCTGGGCTATTGTAAATAGAGCTGCAGTGAACATTTTGGTATATGACTCTTTTTGAATTATGGTTTTCTTAGGTTATATGCCCAGTACTGGGATTGCTGGGTCGTATGGTAGTTCTATTTTTAGCTTTTAAGGAACCTCCATACTGTTCTCCATAGTGGCTGTACCAATTCACATTCCCACCAGCAGTGCAAGAGTGTTCCCTTTTCTCCACACCCTCTCCAGCATTTATTGTTTCTAGATTTTTTGACGATGGCCATTCTGGCTGGTGTGAGGTGATACTTCATTGTACTTTTGATTCGCATTTCTCTAATGATTAATGATGTTGAGCATTCTTTCATGTGTTTGTTGGCAGTCTGTATATCTTCTTTGGAGAAATGTCTATTTAGGTATTCTGCCCATTTTTGGATTGGGTTGTTTGTTTTTTTGTTATTGAGCTGCATGAGCTACTTATAAATTTTGGAGATTAATCCTTTGTCAGTTGCTTCATTTGCAAATACTTTCTCCCATTCTGAGGGGTGTCTTTTGGTCTTGTTTATGGTTTCCTTTGCTGTGCAAAGGCTTTGAAGTTTCATTAGGTCCCATTTGTGTATTTTTGTTTTATTTCCATTTCTCTAGGAAGTGGGTCAAAAAGGATCTTGCTGTGATTTATATCATAGAGTGTTCTGCCTATGTTTTCCTCTAAGAGTTTGATAGTTTCTGGCCTTACATTTAGGTCTTTAATCCATTTTGAGCTTATTTTTGTGTATGGTGTTAGGGAGTGATCTAATCTCATACTTTTACATGTACCTGTCCAGTTTTCCCAGCACCACTTACTGAAGAGGCTGTCCTTTCTCCACTGTACATTCCTGCCACCTTTATCAAAGATAAGGTGTCCATATGTGCATGGGTTTATCTCTGGGCTTTCTATCCTGTTCCATTGATCTATCTTTCTGTTTTTGTGCCAGTACCATACCGTCTTGATAACTGTAGCTTTTTAGTATAGTCTGAAGTCAGGGAGCCTGATTCCTCCAGCTCTGTTTTTTGTTCTCAAGATTGCTTTGGCTATTTGGGGCCTTTTGTGTTTCCATAGAAATGGTGAATTTTTTTGTTCTAGTTCTGTGAAAAATGCCAGTGGTAGATTGATAGGGACTGCATTGAATCTGTAGATTGCTTTGGGCAGTAGAGTCATTTTCACAATGTTGATTCTTCCAATCCAAGAACATGGTATAACTCTCCATCTATTTGTATCATCTTTAATTTCTTTCATCAGTGTCTTATAATTTTCTCCATACAGGTCTTTTGTCTCCTTAGGTAGGTTTATTCCTAGATATTTTATTCTTTTTGTTGCAGTGTTAAATGGGAGTGTTTTCTTGATTTCACTTTCAGATTTTTCATTATTAGTTTATAGGAATGCCAGAGATTTCTGTGCATTAATTTTGTATCCTGCTACTTTACCAAATTCATTGATTAGCTCTAGTAGTTTTCTGTAGGCATCTTTAGGATTCCCTATGTATAGTATCATGTCATCTGCAAACAGAAACACTTTTAAACTTCTTTTCCGATTTGGATTCCTTTTATTTCCTTTTCTTCTCTGATTGCTGTGGCTAAAACTTCCAAAACTATGTTGAATAAGAGTGGTGAGAGTGGACAACCTTGTCTTGTTCCTGATCTAGGTGGAAATGCTTTCAGTTTTTCACCATTGAGGACGATGTTGGCAGTGGGTTTGTCATATATGGCCTTTATTATGTTGAAGAAAGTTCCCTCTATGCCTACTTTCTTCAGGGTGTTTATCATAAATGGGGTTGAATTTTGTCAAAAGCTTTCTCTGCATCTATTGAGATGATCATATGGTTTTTCTCCTTCAGTTTGTTAATATGGTGTATCACGTTGATTGATTTGCTTATATTGAAGAATCCTTGCATTCCTGGAATAAACCCCACTTGATCATCCTGTATGATCCTTTTAATGTGCTGTTGGATTCTGTTTGCTAGTATTTTGTTGAGGATTTTTGCCTCTATGTTCATCAGTGATATTGGCCTGTAGTTTTCTTTCTTTGTTACATCTTTGTCTGGTATTGGTATAAGGTGACAGCGGCCTCGTAGAATGAGTTGGGGAGTGTTCCTCCCTCTGCTATATTTTGGAACAGTTTGAGAAGGATAGGTGTTAGCTCTTCTCAAAATTTTTGATAGAATTCGCCTGTGAAGCCATCTGGTCCTGGGCTTTTATTTGTTGGAAGATTTTTAATCAGTTTCAATTTCAGTGCTTGTGATTGGTCTGTTCATATTTTCTATTTCTTCCTGATTCAGTCTTGGCAGGTTGTACATTTCTAAGAATTTGTCCATATCTTCCAGGTTGTCCGTTTTATTGGCATAGAGTTGCTTGTAGTAATCTCTCATGATCTTTTGTATTTCTGCAGTGTCAGTTGTTACTTCTTCTGTTTCATTTCTAATTCTATTGATTTGAGTCTTCTCCCTTTGCTTCTTGATAAGTCTGGCTCATGGTTTATCAATTTTGTTTATCTTCTCAAAGAACCAGCTTTTAGTTTTATTGATCTTTGCTATCGTTTCCTTCATTTCTTTTTCATTTATTTCTGATCTGATTTTTATGATTTCTTTCCTTCTGCTAACTTTGGGGTTTTTTTGTTCTTCTTTCTCTAATTGCTTTAGGTGCCAGGTTAGGTTATTTATTCGAGATGTTTCCTGTTTCATAAGGTAGGATTGTATTGCTATAAACTGAAAGATCAGCGGTTAACCTTATGGGGATTCCCTTGTGTGTTATTTGTTGTTTTTCCCTTGCTGCTTTTAATATGTTTTCTTTGTATTTAATTTTTGACAGTTTGATTAATATGTGTCTTGGCATATTTCTCCTTGGATTTATTCTGTATGGGACTCTCTGTGCTTCCTGGACTTGATTAACTATTTCCTTTCCCATGTTAGGGAAGTTTTCAACTATAATCTCTTCAAATATTTTCTCAGTCCCTTTCTTTTTCTCTTCTTCTTCTGGAACCCCTACAATTCAAATGTTGGTGTGTTTAATGTTGTCCCAGAGGTCTCTGAGACTGTCCTCAGTTCTTTTCATTCTTTATTCTGCTCTGCAGTAGTTATTTCCACTATTTTATCTTCCAGGTCACTTATCCATTCTTCTGCCTCAGTTATTCTGCTATTGATCCCATCTAGAGTATTTTTAATTTCATTTATTGTGTTGTTCATTGTTGCTTGTTTCATCTTTAGTTCTTCTAGGTCCTTGTTAAATGTTTCTTTCATTTTGTCTATTCTATTTCCAACATTTTGGATTATCTTTACTATTATTATTCTGAATTCTTTTTCAGGTAGACTGCCTGTTTCCTCTTCATTTGTTAGGTCTGGTGGGTTTTTATCTTGCTCCTTCATCTGCTGTGTGTTTTTCTGTCTTCTCATTATGCTTATCTTGCTGTGTTTGGGGTCTCCTTTTTGCAGGCTGCAGGTTCGTAGTTCCCGTTGTTTTTGGTGTCTGTCCCCAGTGGCTAAGGTTGGTTCAGTGGGTTGTGTAGGCTTCCTGGTGGAGGGGGCTAGTGCCTGTGTTCTGGTGGATGAGGCTGGATCTTGTCTTTCTGGTGGGCAGGTCCACGTCTGTTGGTGTGTTTTGGGGTGTCTGTGGACTTATTATGATTTTAGGCAGCCTCTCTGCTAGTAGGTGGGGTTGTGTTTCTGTCTTGCTAGTTGTTTGGCATAGGGTGTCCAGCACTGTAGCTTGCTGGTCGTTGAGTGAAGCTGGCTGCTGGTGTTGAGATGGAGATCTCTGGGAGATTTTTGCCGTTTGATATAATGTGGAGCTGGGAGGTCTCTTGTGGACAAGTGTCCTGAAGTTGGCTCTCCCATCTCAGAGGCACAACACTGACTACTTGCTGGAGCACCAAGAGCGTTTCATCCACATGGCTCAGAATAAAAGGGAGAAAAAGTAGAAAGAAAGAATCAGTAGAAGTAGAAAGAAAGGAAAGAAGGAAAGAAGGAAAGAAAGAAAGGAAGGAAGGAAGGAAGAAAAAATAAAGAAAGGAGGGAGGGAAGAAGGAAGGAAGGAGGGAAGGAAGGAAAAAAGAAAGAAAGAAGATAAAGTAAAAAAAGGTAAAATAATATAAAGTTATTAAAATAAAAATAATTATTAAGAATAAAAATTAAAAAAAAAAACAGACAGATAGAACCCTAGGACAAATGGTGGAAGGAAAGCTATATAGACAAAATCTCACACAGAAGCATACACATACACACTCAGAAAAATAGGAAAAGGAGAAAAATCATAAATCTTGCTCTCAAAGTCCACCTCCTCAATTTGGGATGATTCGTTGTCTCTTCATATATTCCACAGATGCAGGGTATGTCAAGTTGACTGTGGAGCTTTAATCCGCTTTTTCTGAGGCTGCTGGGAGAAATTTCCTTTTCTCTTCTTTGTTCTCACAGCTCCCCGGGCTCAGCTTTGGATTTGGCCCCGCCTCTGTGTGTAGGGCGCTGGAGGGCGTCTGTTCTTCGCTCAGACAGGATGCGGTTAATGGAGCAGCTGCTTCGGGGGCTCTGTCTCACTCAAGCTGGGGGGAGGGAGGGGCATGGAGTGCGAGGCGAGCCTGTGGCGGCAGAGGCCAGCAGGACATTGCACCAGCCTGAGGCCCGCCGTGCGTTCTCCCAGGGAAGTTGTCCCTGGATCCCGGGACCCTGGCAGGGGCGGGCTGCACAAGCTCCCCGGAAGGGGGGTGTGGATAGTGACCTGTGCTCGCACACGGGCTTCTTGGTGGCAGCAGCAGCAGCCTTAGCGTCTCATGCCCATCTCTGGGGTCCTTGCTGATAGCTGCAGCTCGGGACCGTCTCTGGAACTCCTTTAAGCAGCACTCTTAATCCCCCTCCTCGCGCACCAGGAAACAAAGAGGGAAGAAAAAGTCTCTTGCCTCTTTGGCAGGTCCAGACTTTTCCCCGGACTCCCTCCCGGCTAGTCGTGGTGCACTAACCCCCTGCAGGCTGTGTTCACGCCGCCACCTGCAGTCTTCTCCCAGAGCTCCAACCGAAGCCTGAGCCTCAGCTCCCAGCCCCGCCCGCCCCGGTGGGTGAGCTGACAAGCCTCTCCGGCTGGTGAGTGCCGGTCGGCACCGATCCTCTGTGCGGGAATCTCTCCACTTTGCTCTCCGCACCCCTGTAGCTGTGCTCTCCTCCGCGGCTCTGAAGCTTTCCCCCTCCGCCTCCCACAGTCTCTGCCCGCAAAGTGGTTTCCTAGTGTGTGGAAACCTTTCCTCCTTCATGGCTCCCTCCCACTGGTGCAGGTCCCGTCCCTATCCTTTCGTCTCTGTTTATTCTGTTTTCTTTTGCCCTACCCAGGTATGTGGGGAGTTTCTTGCCTTTTGGGAGGTCTGAGGTCTTCTGCCAGTGTTCGGTAGGTGTTCTGTAGGAGTTGTTCCACGTGTAGATGTATTTCTGGTGTATCTTTGGGGAGGAAGGTGATCTCCACATCTTACTCTTCTGCCACCTTCCCAGAAGCCTTACTATCTCTCCATTTATTGTAACTTTGGAGCAAATATGAAATTTATGAACATATAGTAATGCTTTCAGATATATACTTGTTTATTGTGTAACTTGTTCTCTCTTTGGTAACATATTGAACTAACATGATTTAAAAACACTTACATAACTTGGTATATTTGGAGGGCATGAATATATCTGACCCCAGGGGATATTTTTACAACTGTCCAATAAGATAGGAAAGAATATTTCTGAGAGAAAAGGATGCAACTGTAATTATTTGTTTATAATTTATTAAAACCATCTTGCCCAGATTATTAAGTGAAAAAATTTTAGAATGTCACGTAAGTCATATGTCAGGATGAACCCATATAATTAAAATGTGGTTTACCAATTTCTTTTCTCACATTATAAATTATTGACATTGTGATTGCATTAGTGCAACTGTGTTAATTTCTCTTATATTTAAAATCTGCCCCACAGGGATGGATTTGCTTATAATATTGGTGAACCAAGAGATGGGTTGTGAGATTCACTGCTAAGGTTGATCTGACTTGTAAAAAGCTAATATGTTTATGTTAATGCAGTGTTAGGTTTATTTTTCTCTTCTGTATAATTATCCAGTAGCTATATGGATCTCAGGTTCCTTTGGTGGGGGTGGGGGAGGGGTGTCAATGCTTTTATAGAATAGAAAATTTAAAAACCAGACATTGGCTAAAGTTGAATTGGAATGAGTAGAATTACATACGTGGGTGGAAATATATAAATTGAGATAATCTGGAAGACCTGAAATAGTCACGTGAAAGAGGTTCAAGAACAAGCTTTCAGCAAGGTGCTGCATTTGCATGGGTGAGAGTCTGACAGCTACTAGGGTGAGTTCATCTCCTGGCTCTTCTATTGATGTCAGGATGCATGCATTTCATTTACAAGAATTCAAGTGCATATAATCATCAAAAAAAATGAACCAAGAAAGAAAAAAAATTAAAGAAAAATAATCATTTACATTGTGTGAGTGAGTACACCAGTAATTTCCCTCAATAAGCACAAATGGTCTTTCCCTCAGTGGTTCTTAAGTTTCTTATACCTTTTAGAGTCAGCATCTTGCTAAACTAAGTGGAACTTTAGTGTTTAATCATGGTACTGTTTTAAGGGGATAAAGTATCTACTTAAATGAATGCCACACACTTCAGAATGATGGACTCAAAGGCTGGAAGAAAAAACGGCATTGATTCACTTATTGAGATACTTCCCCCCACCCCCCAATTTTATGGGATTTTCAAGGGTAAGGATAACGAGTTTTCCGCCTTGCAGCTTAATGTTAGAACCTAACCTGGAGGAAGTTATGACTCCTCTGTGTTACAATTAAGAAGAAATATATTTGGCCAGGGCAAGGTGTTTAATTAAGGCAGATACTGGACACTGCTGGATACTGCAGGTCTGGGCAGCGGGCATTTCAAGTCAGCAAAGAGCTAATGGAGCAGTCTGGCAGGTCCAGAGTGGTAATCAGTTTTCAGAAATAAACAGTAACATGTTAGGAGAGCAGTTACTAGGATTTCAGGCTTGAAACAGATTCTAGAGATGGAGAGATGAGGCAAGACAGGAGAAAACAAGAAAGAAGGGCTAGCAAATGGTGCTAAAATTGACCCTAGTATAAAAGTCACTTGATTGCTGATATATTGGGTCAGTTTAAGGTTATGTGTCAATTATGTACCATAAACGTTTCAGCAATTACTTTGACACAAAATCCAAAATACTTTATTCCGTAATCAGGTTCTTTTAATCCTATTTGTCTTGGTTCTTTAGCTCCCTTAAGTATGTGACTATGTTGGTGGAATCAAGGATTATTTAAAAAATAATCTTATACAGTGCAGCTCTTGTTAGACTATAAATACACTTGAGGGGAAAATTTTCTTTGCTCCTTGAAAGACCTTAAGAGGAGAAAGAAAAAATACTGCAGGGATATAGAAAAAAATATGGCCTAAATAAAATAGTGAGATTATTTTTTTCTTCTTTTAATCTGACAAGTGTTCAGAACAGCTTCCTTAGGAAAAGATGATTGTTGTAGATGGTTTGCCCAAGGAAGCAGATGCTAAGGTGGAAATAAGGGTGCAGGAAGTTTATTAGGGAGCAGTCTTGGGATCAACTCCAGTTGAGGCAAGGGAACTAGGAAGATTTGGGCTGTGATGTGGTCATAGTTAAGGACTCAGGTCTGAAGCTAGGAAAGCCCCTTCAGAGTTGTTCCTTTCTGGGGGAGAAGTTAAGCCCTTATGTCCCCATATCAACCAGTCCTTGGGTAGGGGCTGACTGGGGAAGAGGGAATCTCATTCTTTGAGGCCATTTTCAGCGGGAGAAGTAAGTCCCTCAGTTGTGAAGTAGGTGGGGGAATGCCACATTCACAGCAGTCCATGTCTTGCCCTTGGACCATTTGTCTCCCATAAGTTTTGGGAGTAGCTCCTTCAGGACTCCGGTGGGCCACTTTATTGGTGGAGACTCATAAAAAGAAACATTAATGGGAGAAATGGCACCTCCTGCTACTATAGTTGGCCTGGAGGCTAAACTCGGTTAGGATCCTTGCTAGATACCTTACCCTTGGTTAGTTCCTTAACTGGTTGAGGAGATGTCCTAGTGGGTGACCTGCATCCCTGAGGAGACCCAGTCCCTGTTTACCATACCTTTCTTAGGGTATGGCTGTGGCAACTGTGGATTTGTGATCGAAAGTGGGTGAGGGAGTGCTAAGATACAGCCTTCACCCGAGTGCCACACGTTTCTCCCTACTGCAGCCTGTAACAGCAGCCCTACCTCTTCTTGATAACTAGGCCAGTAACCCTTGACCCTTTGGGTCAATCACCACAAAAGATGGTGACCTCTCCTTTTTTGTTGCTGGCCCTGGACACATGGTAACCAAAGTGTCCAAGTGGCAGCCGTATCTTCTGACCAATGGGAGTTCTGCTATATCTACTGATGGAAGGTTCTTCCTCTAAATCTGCAGAACCCAGAGTTTTGGGATTGGTAAGCACACATTCCCCAAATGGCCACTGGTGGTGATGGTAGAGGGGGCCATTACTGTTTTAGTGCCTTTATTCTGAAACACATATGTTCTTTCTTGCGGCAACAATGTACCATATAATGGTCCTTGAGTTAGCATACTGAAGGATGGTGCCCCATGCTAGCAGGATATGGTCTCTCCTCTGAGGCCTCAGCAGCACCTTCAGCAGGCCATCCCAACACATTATTAGGCCAGCAACGTGTGGGGAGTGAAGTAAGTACCAGTGGATTTCATGGCTGTGTACGTGCCCACAGCCTTATTTCCTTTGGTGCAAAGTGAGTTTCTTGGTCTGGTGGAGGAGGTGCAGTGTGCTCTGGCAGTGGATCAGATGCTCTTTCTGTAAGGCCTTGGGTAGTGGTACTTACTGAAGCCCTACCTGGAATGTGTGGTGATTCCTGTCAAAATGAATGTGCCATGTGGGGGGCAGAAAGAGTCCTGTGTAGCCACCTGACCACGAGATGGCCAGTTGGTTTCCAAGAGATAGTGCTGTAACAGGGCTCGTTATTGATCTTCATTGCCTCATTTGGCTATGGCAGTAGCTAGATAACCCTAGTTGAGTGAGATTTTGTGCTCCAGTAGTTCTTTTTTCACAGGAGATATGTTCCATTACCCCCAGTGGATGCCTGAAACTGTAGCTAATACTGAACCCTGTAGCTAATACTATGTTTTTTGCTATACTAGTGGGTGGTTAGTGTAGATACACTGTCACATCCGGGTGGGACAGATTTCATCATGCTACTCAGAACAGCACGTGATTTAAAACTTATGAATTGTTTACTTCTGGAATATTCCATTTGATATTTTCAAACCATGGTTGACAGTGGGTAACTGAAACTGTGGAAAGGGAAACCACAAATAAGGGGGGTCAAGACTACTGTATTTGGTTCATGCATGCCTCCTCTCTCCATAACAGAGTTTATCTTGAACGTAACCTTGAAAATTTTGTTCTGCTTTCCTGCTTTCAGAACTGCTATCCATAATCCCCATGAATAGTGCTTCTGTGAATCATCCCAGGGAGGTATGGTCTACTCTTATCAGTTGCCTGTTCACATGGCATTTTCATATTTTTTTTAAACAAAGAATTTGAGCAAGTTGGTATCTTACTTTCAAGACTCAAAATCAGACACTAATTCAGAATCAAATTTATTCTTAAAGTAATAATTTTTATATATTTAGAGATTTTTTTTTACAGTATTGAAATTAATGTCAGTTGAAAGTTTGTGAACACTGATCTGTGTACAAATAATCCAGTAGAGGAATGCAAGGAAATGTTCCCAGGAACATAAACATCCTTAATAGAACTTGCTATTGTGTTTCAAAAACTCTGTTTATGGATACAGTTACCCAGTGTAAATGATGTACTTTTTTTGTCCTAAATTTTTCAATCTAGGTTTGCTCCACAGTAGAATTAGAATTTGAAACACTGTGTCTGCAAACTTAAGGAAGTTCAATTGTGAGTTGAATTTCTGCTTCCAAATTCATAAGAGTTTAAAAAATGAACTGTCAGTTAGAACCTTGAGGAACTTTCTTGAAAATATATGGGCAAGAAATGTTGCTCTAATTGCTCTGTTGAAAGAGTACGGTCTTAGGAACTCAAACTAATCAAAAGCCTCAATTAACAGAATTTTTCTCTTTTTTTTTTTTTTTGGCCACATTTGTATTTCATGAGAAGGAGGCAAAGAGTGAGAAGATAGTTCATATTCATGATCTCTCTCCAGAAAAGCATCTTGCAGGGATGCATGAGCCTAAATGGATTTAGTCCAATGTTAGCAAATCCCATATCTTCAGTCCCTGTACAGAGTAATCATGTTTAAAATAGTGACTTGGTGGTACTGAAGGATCTAAAATGATCAAAGGAAGATTCAGTAATGTTCAGGAGACTGTTCTTATTTAGAAAAAAAAAATTAAATAGTGAAGAGTTGAGAGACTGACAAGTTTTTGAAATTGATTAATCAGCTAATCCATTTCCCAAGGATTCTGCTCACCTAAGGTCTTAACTGTGTTTGAATTACCTCATACGTCACTTGGAGGCAACGTATCCTCAAAAGTTCAGGCAAAACTTCCTTAAAACTCTAATTTTAGTTGAGCTCAATTTTTATTTGTATGTCTGTTTTTTTCTTTTCTTTTTCCCTTTTTTTTTTTTTTTTTTTTTGCATTTCTGACTTCTTCAGGGTTACTTCTTTCCTCTTTGTGGGGGCATTTTACACTTCTGTTGCTACCTCATTTCAAAATATTGTTTATTTCTAGAATTCATAATTAAAAATTTTTAACCACATCAAATATATAAGGATTTTTGGTGGCTCTGGGTAGAGTGGTCATATCAAACAAAAGTCAGAGGCCACCTTGCTCACCCAATCTAACTTACAGCCTTCCTCTGGGGCCATCCCTCACTCAGAACTTCGACAGGGTGGTCTTCTGCTCCAGTGGTCCTCCCCAGAGAATGTAGCCCCCAGTCTAGAAGGGAGTGACTCCCTCAGGCTCATCAGTTTCATGTACATTCTGGCCTCCTCCCTTCTCTGCCTCATTGGGTTCTAAGGAATAATATCTACCTCAGATTGAGTTTTTATTTCTTATAAAATGATTATTTAAAATTGGCTCCTCTCCACCTAGTCCTTGAAAAAAAAAATGGCCCTTGATTCTACAGTTTTAACAATCTTAATTCAAGTTCAAGTGCCTCATTTTACAGATGAAATGGAAGCTCAGAGAAGGAAAGTGATTTACCCCCAAATATTGATCTATTTAGAAGCAAGCTAAAGCTGTAACTTTGGTCTTCTGCACCTTTCTACATGTGTCATTTTTGTTCCATTTGAGACTGGGGTGATTGTAATGATGAGGGATCACAGGATTGCTTATACACCTTGTATAGCTGTCTATTAGAACTATCAACCTGAATATATGTTTTCTACAATACTTAACCATGTAATAGAAGGAGATAATGTGATTTCCTGTCTTGTAAATTATGAAAAAATACCTCCTGTATCTTCTTTTTTTAATGTTTGGCATATTGTTACTCTTAGAGATAAAAAACATTGCCAGAGTGTAATTGGGCATAAATTTTGCCTATTTGTTCCTCCCTTTTAGTAGATGCTGACACAAAGCAATAAATAGTTATATGGAATTAGGGGAATAAAAATTTATAAGAATATAACTTGCCAATAAGTTTAATGATGGTGATTCTTTTTTCCTACTCAGTGGAAAAAATTGTTTGGCTTTTGTGTCAAACAATTTTTAGCTTGTTTTTCTTTTGTGGCTGGGTTTATTTTAGTCATGCAGCAACCAGGTGGTATGAGAACACAAAAAACTGCAGGAAATTAAAATTTAGCAGATAAATTTGAAAACCATGTTCACTTAGCAAACAAATGCCTTTCAAAATTTCCCAACTATTAATAAAACTTGAACCCACAGAAAAGTTGAAAAAGTAGTGCAATAGGATACATATACCCTTTACCTATGCCCAGTAATTACTAACATTTTCCGGCATTTGCTTCTTTTTATCTCTTCCTCTCTCCACACACACACACGTGTTTTGGGGGGCTGCATTACTTGAAAGTAAGTTGCAGGCATGAAGACACTTCACCCCGAAGTACTTCAGGTCTTTTTCCTAAGAACAAAGACATTTTCCTATGTAACTACAACAACAATCCCAGAAAAGACATTTGCCACTGATAATTGGTATTATGTAACATACAGTCTAAAGAAAATGTCTTTTCTTGTTCCTAAATATTGTTTGTATCAATTGGGGATCCCTTGTAGGACATTTGAACCTGTCCCAGACATCTGTTGAGACATTTGGTCCATGCCAAATAGTCCTTTGTATTTGCTCCTGTCCAAAACGTTCTCTATTATATCTGCTGATGGGGCTCAGGGCAGGCCATCCCCAAATATGCCAAGGTGGCACATTGATTATTTTGAATTAAAGTTACTTTAGAAACAGCTGGCACAAGAACACTCATACCCTCCTTTGGTTCCCTGGAAGTGGAAAACAAAGCTTTCATGGGAAGGTATCCTTCCTGTGCCAGGAGGATAGAAGGCTGGAGATAGGGAGTTTGAGGCTGAGGAAACTATATAAACAAACGTTGTTACTCTTCATTAATTTGCTACCCCAAACAAAAACTCCTTTGTCTTGCCAAATCTTCACAAATAATTGATTTTGTCTGAAAGGGTAGGTGAACAGCATGCTTTAGTCACTTCTTAGGTCCCATAGCTAAGGGGCCTCTGTATGTACAAAATTAAATTTGATTTTCTCTTGTTTATCGATCTTATGTCAATTTGATTATTAGGCCAAACAAAAGAACCTATAAGGGTAGAAGAAAATTCTTCCTCCCCTATACTGTTAACAGTTTCAGTTATACAGATTTCTTTTTGTCAGTATTGTCCTAAAGTTGATGGCCATATTTGAGCGTATCATTAAGCACCTAGTAATAACTTGTTCATTGCTTTGCTGTTCATATTTTAACACGTCAATAAATCTCCAAGGATGCTGCACTTCCATCAGCTTTTGAAATTTGCTGTACCAACCTTCCACAGCATTGTTTGTCCTGTGATTGCCATCCAGCTCTAATTTATAAACATTCCAAGTTTCTGATGGAAATCTTGGAACCTCTGTTTGTCTTCTGCTCCTGCCATGCCTTCCATGGACATACACTCTCTTAACATAATACATTAAGTCATCTAAATTTTCTTCTCCCTTCTCTACAATATAGTCAAATTTTCATTTGAATCTTCCACAGACACAGATGAAGTCCAAACAACATGGATGCACATTATAGATGTTATTTTCCATTGTCATATACTCACATGATAGACCCAAAGAAGATTTTTGCACCACAGTGATTGTGAAAAGTGAAATAAGCATCCTTTTACTTGTGCATCTATTAGGAGTAGTTGAATTGCATTCATATTTGCAGTGTCAAGTCCCTCATGCACAATGAAGAGTTAATGTAGAGATTTAATTCCCATACAAATGCAAGTACTTCATTCTATATGTATCTACATGTGGTTCTAGTCTTTTCATTGTTAATGTATAAATCAATGGTGTAGTGTAACCCAATACTACACTGTGCCCAGTAAGTAACTGAGTGAACTGTGTTGTGCTGGCTTGAAGGTACCATCACTGAAAAATCTGTTTATGTCAATGTGTTCATTGCCTGTTTTACATAGAGGCTTGACCAAACTCCTCCTTTCAAACTCCACCCTTATTGAATGTCTCAGCCACATCCAACCAAATGCCCAGTCACACGTTAATGCACCATGCATCATGAGATTCCATCCTTCTCTATCTTTAGGACTCTTCCTTGGAAGGCTTAGTTAATATAAATTCCACTCTTTTGCAAGATTTGAAGCCTGACCCATCTACCTAACTCCATGCGCTAGTCTACTGAGGCAAGAAGGGTTACTCTGGCCTTAAAGCCACAACACAATGAGATATATTTGAACCCAGTGACATTTTCTAAGCGTGGAAATTTTTGACAGGACCAAATATCAAGGGTCATTGGACATGGACCAAATATGCTCATGGACATTTTTGATAGGACCAAATTTCAAGGACCTTTTGGTGGAAAGCAAATGTCTAAATGGGCATTTTGGACAGGGTCAAATGTCTGTAATCTCAGGGAGCACATATTGGATTTTCTTGCCATGTGTCTAATCCCTTTAATCTAGAATATAACTCATACTCTGCCTTTTTTTTTCTCTGCCTTCTAAAACATTGACATTTTTGATAATACTAGATCAAATATCTGTATGGTGGAATATTCTTCAAACTGGATTTGTCTAATCGTTTCCTTTGGATCAGGTTGTGGTTAAAATATTTTGGAAAAATTTGCCATTTTTATATATTTACCATTTTATCACACCAGGAACTTCATGTCAGTTTGTCCTAATAATGGTGAAGTTATTTGTTTTAATGTAGGTTTCTACTTTGTAATTAAATCTGTTGAATAACAATTGGAGAATCTATGAGTATCCTTTTTTGTTGTTTTGTCTTTAGCAAATTTTAGCCTATGGTTTTAGGATTAGTTTCTTTCCTGCATCTTGCATTACATTGATGGTTACAAAATGGTAATTATTTAATTCAGTCATTCTTCTAGATCAGAGGTCTATACTTTTTTTTTTTCTGTAAAGAGCCATACAGTAAATATTTCAGGCTTTGTGGGTCACATATGTTCTCTGTGGCATATTATTTTTTTCTTTTTTTTAATGGAAAAAAATATTCTTAGCTCATGGTCTGCGCAAAAACAGCCTATAGCAGGATATAAGCCATGGGAGGCAATTTGATGACCTTTGTTGTAGATGAAGCTGAAGAGCTTTCCCTTCCCTTGTAGAGTGTGTGTGTGTGTGTGTGTGTGTGTGTGTCATTGTAGCACATGGACTCTTTTTTTATTTAGTGTGAAATAATCCATTATGATAATTATTCCTTTTGATGCTCAGATTGTCCCGATTTGTCCAATAGGAACAACAGCTTCTGTGATTTTGACAGGTCTCCTTTAGTCTTTGACCACCTCCTTCCTTTTTGGGTAATACGTTGTTCTTTTCTTTCTTTTCTCAGACCTGGAAAAAAAAATTTCTCCAAGGAGCCCACTTTTCTTCTAGTAATGAATGGTATTTAGAAAACCAGCTCTCGTAGCTACAAGTACTCATTTGTGTTGAAGTATCTTTGCTGTGTACTTTCAGTGAACAGAGCTAGGAAGTGTTTGTGTGTGTGTGTATACATAATTCCTCATTTAATATTTTCTTCTTCCATATTGAAAATCTTGCTTCTCAGCATCAACATATTTGCTGTGTCCTAAAGTGCATGCAAAATAGTTCCAAATACAACTACCATATGACCCAGCAGTCTCACTACTGGGCATATACCCTGAGAAAACCATAATTCAAAAAGAGTCATGTACCAAAATGTTCATTGCAGCTCTATTTACAATAACCAGGACATGGAAGCAACTGAAGTGTCCATCAACAGATGAATGGATAAGGAAGATTTGGCACATAAATACAATGGAATATTACTCAGCTGTAAAACGGAATGAAATTGAGTTATTTGTAGTGAGGTTGATGGACCTGGAGTCTGTCATACAGAGTGAAGTAAGTCACAAAGAGAAAAACAAATACCATATGCTAGTACATATATATGGAATCTAAGAAAAAAAAAAGTCATGAAGAACCTAGGGGCAAGACGAGAATAAAGACACAGACCTACTAGAGAATGGACTTGAAGATATGGGGAGCAGGAAGGGTAAGCTGTGACATAGAGAGTGGCATGGACATATATACACTACCAAACGTAAAACAGATAGCTAGTGGGAAGCAGCCGCATAGCACAGGGAGATCAGGTCGGTGCTTTGTGACCACCTAGATACGTGGGATAGGGAGGGTGGGAGGGAGGGTGACACAAGAGGGAAGAGATATGGGAACATACATATATGTATAGCTGATTCACTTTGTTATAAAACAGAAACTAACACACCATTGTAAAGCAATTATACTTCAATAAAGATGGTAAAAAAAAATACCACAATGAGCTATCACCTCACACCTATTAGAATTGCATTGTTAAAAACCCAAGAGAACAAGTGTTGGTGAGGATGTGGAGAAGAGGGAATCCTCATGAGCTGTTGGTGAGAATGTAAAGTGATGCAGCCACTATGGAAAACAGTGTGCAGGTGCCTCAAAAAATAAAGGTAGAACGACCATATGATCTAGCAATATTACTTCGGGTGTATATCCAAAGGTAATAAAAACAGGGTCTCAAAGAGATATTTGCATTCCCAGCATTTTTCACAATAGCCAAGATATGGAAACAACGAAAGTGTCTGTCAGTAAATGAAAGGGTAAAGATGTTATACTATATACTCAATGATATACTATATTCACCCACAAGAAGGATGGAAATCCTGCCGTTTGTGACAACATGTATGGTCCTAGAGGACATTATGCTAAGGTAAATAAGTCAGACACAGAAATACAAATAATGTATGATATCACTTATATGTGGAATTCTAAAAAAGCTGAACTCATAGAAACATAGAGTAGAATGAAGGTTACCCAAAATTGGGGGGTGGGGGAAATAGGGCAACATAGGTCAAAGGGTACAAACTACCAGTTAGAAGATGCATAAATTCTGGCAACCTAATGCACAACATTGTGGTTATATTATTACTGTAGTATATGCTTGAAAGTTGCTAAGAGAGTAGATCTTAAATGTTTTCCCCACAAAAAAGAAATGGTAATTGACATGACTGAGATATTAGTTAATATTGTGGTGGTACATCATATTGCAATACATAAATATATCAAATCAACATTTTTTACACATTACACTTATGCGTTGTTGTGTGTCCATCATATCTCAAGAAAATTGGGGAAAATAGTGTAGAAATTCTTAGAAGTAACTTAGAGTTGGAAGTATTCAGTTTTTGATTGTTTGGTGTAAATTCTTCTGTGTAAAGTATCTGGGCATGATGCTCTCTGTGTATGAATGTCAGAGTGAGAGAAGTAGGGAGAGATTTTTTTGATAATTTTATTTTTCTATAGAATTGGTTTGTAGATTTTAAAAATCTCTATTGAATTTAGTTTGATAAATTGCATTTTCTTAGAAAAATTTCATTTTTATCACCTTATTTGCTTTCTGATATCATAGTTGCTATCTGTGTGAGGCTATACATATTTAAATTAATTATAATTAAATTAAATATAATTTTAGTTCTTCAGTCATACTAGCCACATTTAAGTATAAAGTGTTTGGTAGACACATATGGCTACTGGATGGTGCAGGTGTAGGACATTTCTATCATTGCAGAGTTCTGTTATACAGTACTGAACTTAGATTTCTAAATTTATTTGTACAGTGTTCTACAAAATAATCATTTATGGTTAAAAGGTTTCAATTATTATTTTTCTCTTATTTTTATTTGCTGTTTTTATATTCAATACTTTTCACTTTCTTATTGATTGATTTATATATTTTACTTTTTTTCCAGGAAGCAATGCTTTGATGTATTATATCTATTTTAGTTTTATACTTTTATCTCACATTTTCCTTTTATAATGCTTTCCCTTGATTGACTTTTTTCTTCTTTAACAATTATTTTGAGTTGAGATTTTAAATTATTCTCATTTGTCTTTTTTTTTTTCTTAACATCTTTATTGGAGTATAACTGCTTTACAATGGTGTGTTAGTTTCTGCTTTATAACAAAGTGAATCAGTTATACATATGCATATATCCCCATATCTCTTCCCTCTTGAGTCTCCCTCCCTCCCACCCTCCGAATCCCACCTCTCTAGGTGGTCACAAAGTACCAAGCTGATCTCCCTGTGCTATGCGGCTACTTCCCACTAGCTATCTATTTTACATTTGGTAGTGTATATATGTCCATGCCACTCTGTCACTTTGTCCCATTTTACCCTTCCCCCTCCCCATATCCTCAAGTCCATTCTCTAGTAGGTCTGCATCTTTATTCCCATCTTGCCCCATGACCATTTTTTGTTTGATTTTAGATTCCATATGTATGTGTTAGCATACAGTATTTGTTTTTCTCTATCTGACTTACTTCACTCTGTATGACAGACTCTAGGTCCATCCACCTCACTACAAATAACTCAGTTTTGTTTCTTTTTATGGCTGAGTAATGTTCCATTGTATATATGTGCCACATCTTCTTTATCCGTTCACGTGTTGATGGACACTTAGCTTCCTTCCATGTCCTAGCTATTGTAAATAGAGCTGCAGTGAACATTGTGGTACATGACTCTTTATGAATTATGGTTTTCTCAGGGTATATGCCCAGTAGTGAGATTGCTGGGTCACATGGTAGTTCTAAATGTAGTTTTTTAAGAAAACTCCATATTGTTTTCCATAGTGGCTGTATCAATTTACATTCCCACCAACAGTGCAAGAGAGTTCCCTTTTCTCCACACCCTCTCCAGCATTTATTGTTTGTAGACTTTTAGATGATGTCCATTCTGACTGGTGTGGGATGATATCTCATTGTAGTTTTGATTTGCATTTCTCTAATGATTAAAGATGTTGAGCATTCTTTCATGTGTTTGTTGGCAATCTGTATATCTTCTTTGGAGAAATGTCTATTTAGGTCTTCTGCCCATTTTTGGATTGGGTTGTTTGTTTTTTTGATATTGAGCTGCATGAGCTGCTTATAAATTTTGGAGATCAATCCTTTGTCAGTTGCTTCATTTGCAAATATTTTCTCCCATTCTGAGGGTTACCTTTTCATCTTGCTTATGGTTTCCTTTGCTGTGCAAAAGCTTTGAAGTTTCATTAGGTCCCATTTGTTTATTTTTGTTTTTACTTCCATTTCTCTAGGAGATGGGTCAAAAAGGATCTTGCTGTGATTTATGTCATAGAGTGTTCTACCTATGATTTCCTCAAAAGTTTGATAGTTTCTGGCCTTACATTTAGGTCTATAATCCATTTTGAGTTTATTTTTGTGTATGGTTTTAGGGAGTGTTCTAATTTCATTCTTTTACATGTAGCTGTCCAGTTTTCCCAGCCCCACTTATTGAAAAGGCTGTCTTTTCTCCACCATATATTTTTGCCTCCTCTATCAAAGATAAGGTGACCATATGTGCATGGGTTTATCTCTGGGCTATCTATCCTGCTCCATTGATCTATATTTCTGTTTTTGTGCCAGTACCATACTGTCCTGATTACTATAGCTTTGTAGTATAGTCTGAAGTCCAGGAAACTGATTCTTCCAGCTCCCTTTTTCTTTTTCAAGATTGCTTTGGCTATTTGGAGTCTTTTGTTTAACTTATTTTCATTTAAATTTTTTCTTTGATCAATGCGTATATTTTGTCCCATGGATACTGACGTGGAGTGCCTTCATCATAATTAATTTCAGAATTGTCTATTTTGGTGTGCCTTTCCCTATTCAACAAATTGATTGATAGGGAGGTTTTCAATTTTGAGAAAGAACATTTAAAAATTTCTTACTGGGCTTCCCTGGTGGCGCAGTGGTTGAGTGTCTGCCTGCCGATGCAGGGGACGTGGGTTCATGCCCTGGTCCGGGAAGATCCTACATGCTGCGGAGTGGCTAGGCCTGTGAGCCATGGCCACTGAGCCTGCACGTCTGGAGCCTGTGCTCCGCAACACGAGAGGCCACAGCAGTGAGAGGCCCGCGTACCACAAAAAAAAAAAGAAATTCTTACTAATTCTTAATTTTATCTCATTTTGATAAGATAATGTTTCTATCTATTTTGTGAAACTAATTGAGACATTTTTGGGATTAGATTTTCATAAATGTCTCATGTGTGGTTAAGAAAATATACATTTTAAGGATATAAAGTTTGATATATATATATCCATGAGATGTATCTTAATGATAATTATTTAAGTCTTCTATATTTCTCTGTTTTCTTGACTTGACCCATGTTAGGCTGAGAGTAGTATGTTAAAATCTATGATGTGCTTCTGTCAGCTCCTTTTTGCATGTCTGTAGTTTCTATTAATAAATGCTGTTGCTGTGGGTTTTTTATTTTTTGTAAATAGATTCGTAACTATTATCTCTTTATTATAAATTGTGGTTTTTGGTGTTACAAAATATTATTTTTTGTTTCACTTTATTGTTTTGGCATGAATTCTACCTTATGTCTGATATCATTATTGGCCTTGTGTACATTTGACCATTTACTGCCCTTTATTCTTAGTATTTGTGGATCACTTTGTGGTAGGTTTGTCTGTTGTTTAGTGTAGAGCTTCATAGTTTTTGAGAATCAACCTGAAGTCTTTTTTTTTTAAACAGGTGAGTTAAGTTCATTTACAGTTACTCTGATGGGTTATAAATGTGATCTCAACTTTGTCATTTTTTTCTGTTTGTATTGATTTATACTATTTTATTATATTTCTTCTCTATGAGGTATGCTTTTTTAAAACTCCTTTTAAATTTCTTTTGTTGTCCTCTAAGAGTTTTATAGTGTCTGACCTTACATTTAGGTCTTTAATCCATTTTGAGTTTACTTTTGAAAGCATAGGCAGAACACGCTATGACATAAATCACAGCAAGATCCTTTTTGACCCACCTCCTAGAGAAATGGAATTAAAAACAAAAACAAATGGGACCTAATGAAACTTAAAAGCTTTTGAACAGGAAAAGAAACCATAAACAAGATGAAAAGACAACCCTCAGAATGAGAGAAAGTATTTGCAAATGAAGCAACTGACAAAGGATTAATCTCCAAAATTTATAAGCAGCTCATGCCGCTCAGTATCAGAAAAACATACAACCCGATCCAAAAATGGGCAGAAGAGCTAAATAGACATTTCTCCAAAGAAGATATACAGATTGCCAGCAAACACATGAAAGGATGCTCAACATCACTAATCATTAGAGAAATGCAAGTCAAAACTACACTGAGGTATCACCTCACAGCAGGCAGAATGGCCATCATCAAAAATCTACAAACAGTAAATGCTGGAGAGGGTGTGGAGAAAAGGGAACCCTCTTTCCCTGTTGGTGGGAATGTAAACTGATACATCCACTCTGGAGGTTCCTTAAAAAATAAAAATATAGCTGCCATATGACCCATCAATCCCACTACTGGGCGTATACCCTGAGAAAACCATAATTCAAAAAGAGTCATGTACCACAATGTTCATTGCACCTCTGTTTACAATAGGCAGGACATGGAAGCAACCTAAGTGTCCATCATCAGATGAATGGATAAAGAAGATTTGGCACATATATACAATGGAATATTACTCAGCCATAAAAAGAAACAAAATTGAGTTATTTGTAGTGAGGTGGATAGACCTAGAGTCTGTCATGAAGAGTGAAGTAAGTCAGAAAGAGAAAAACAAATACCGTATGCTAACACATATATATGGAATCTGAAAAAAAAGGTTCTGAAGAACCTAGGGGCAGGACAGGGATAAAGACACAGCCGTAGGGAATGGACTTGAGGCTGCAGGGAGGCGGAAGGGTAAGCTGTGACAAAGTGAGAGAGTGGCATGGACATATATACACTACCCAATGTAAAATAGATAGCTAGTGGGAAGCAGCTGC
Source organism: Orcinus orca (assembly GCF_937001465.1). Lineage (NCBI taxonomy): Eukaryota > Metazoa > Chordata > Mammalia > Artiodactyla > Delphinidae > Orcinus > Orcinus orca. Next base: position 103,461,308 of record NC_064560.1, read on the forward strand.
ATAGTACAACCGAGATCAGCTCGGTGCTTTGTGACCACCTAGAGAGGTGGGATGGGGGGGTGGGAAAGAGATGCAAGAGGGAGGGGAGATGGGGATATGTGTATATGTATGGCTGATTCACTTTGTTATAAAGCAGAAACTAACACAACATTGTAAAGCAGTTATACTCTAATAAAGATGTTAAAAATTAATTAATTAAATCAAAAAAATTTCTTTCGTTGTATTGGCAAGTTTGAATTTTCTTGTTGTTCCTTTATAGTAATATTTTTAATGGTAGTTTTAGTACTCTTTTCCTCATTTGAACTTTGATTTGGGTTTGGATTCTTTAGTTTGTCAGCTTCAAAGGAATATATTTTGATTCCCACTTCATACCTGTTGACCGGGGGAAAAAAGCACAACCTAAAGGTGGTGAGTTATGTTTAATTCAGTACCTTACAGAGGACTGTACCTTGAGAAACCTCAGGTAGCTCTCATGTACTTTTCTGAAGAGGCCAGGATGCACAAAAGTTTTTGCTGAAAAAACAAACAAACAAACATGTGGTTCAAACATCAAAAGATTACTGCACTTGGGCTTCCCTGGTGGCACAGTGGTTGAGAGTCTGCCTGCCGATGCAGGGGACATGGGTTCGTGCCCCGGTCCGGGAAGATCCCACATGCCGCGGAGCGGCTGGGCCCGTGAGCCATGGCCGCTGAGCCTGTGCGTCCGGAGCCTGTGCTCCGCAACGGGAGAGGCCACAACAGTGAGAGGCCCGCATACCGCAAAAAAAAAAAAAAAAAAGATTACTGCACTTCACAACCCCCACCCCCAACATCTCAAGTTCATGATTTTAGTGCTTTTCTATGCATGGGAAGATGCAAAAGTCTGGACTTATTAAAATTAATCCTTAGATGTGCATCTTAACTATGGCCAGTATCCTGTTCTTCTCTATCCTGATTCCTTTCAGGGCACATTATCATGGGCGGCTTCAGTGGCTGATGGCTTGATAGTGGGCAACATTTGTTGTTTACTGGAATAGCAGGCAACATTCTTTATTTACTGAAATGTCAGGTGACATTCTTTGTCCACATTCCTGTGGGCAGTCATTGTGCTTATTCAACTTTCCTTGTTCTCTTTTCCCTCTCCTCTCCTGTTTTTATGGTGTTATTTACATGTGTTTTCCAGCCATGTCTGTACCATTGTTTTAGATTAGATTTACTTTAAATATATTGAACACAATCCCATCCTTTTGTCAGTCATCTCTTGATGGCATGAAGCTAGTTCTGCAGTAGATTTTACCAGGAGATTTTGTGAATACAGGATTCCATGAGGTCTTTGATATTTAAACTGTTTTCTAAATCTTGATGCTTGATGGACAACTTGGTTCAATTGAAAAATCTTCAGTTTATGCTTTGTTTCCCTGAGTTACTTGAAAGTACTCCTGCACCATGTTCTTGCTCTCTGTTGTTATTGAGATATTTGATGCCAATTTTATTTTTTTCCCTTTGTAAATCACCTAATTCTTTTGCCTGGAGGCCCAAAGGATCATATTTTTCATCTTTAAAGGTTCTTTTGGTATATAGATTTAGATTTTCTATTATTTCTGCAAAGTTTCTTGGGTTATGTTTTTAAATATTCTGTTTCATTATGTTTTCTTCAGTGACTCCAATAATTTTTTAGAGCTTCGCTTACTTACCGTATTTATCACCATCCCTATAATCTTTCTTTTTTACTCCTCCCTTTACCTTATTTTCATTTTCTTGGACATTTTCATATTTCTTTTTATTTCTCCTTGTTATATTTTAAGTTGTACTTATTCTCTTGCACAAAGCTTAAATTTGGCTTGATTTTAGAGATGATTTTTTGTTCTTCAGTTTCCTTCATGAGTTCAGTTATCATTCCATAGCTTCCCTTTTTGTCCATTAACATTCAGAGATTTAAATATTTAATTCAAAACCTTTTAAAATATTTGCAAATGCTTCTTTAAAGATATTTAATTCAGCTTGGGATATTGTGTTTGAGACTTTTGGTGCTTTGTGTTTACATATTTGATGGAGATTTTTATCAGCTAAAATGTTTTCATTTATTTTTTTCTTAGAATAGCTTTGTATGGATGGCTTCTGCCATTTGTCATTTATTTTAAATGCCTTACATTTTCTGGGATTAGCAGTAACAGACGATTCTGCCTGTTACTCTGAACTTTTGGTAGTTTCCTACATGTCTTAGTTAAGAGCACCCTGTTCTTTTGATGCTGTAAAATCTTTAGTAGATTTTTTCCAAGGGGAGGGGTGAGGAAAGAAGGAGATGATATGTCTTTTAATTTTGTGATTGTTTTTTTTCCCATAGGAGCCATATTTCCACTGCTTCCTTCTTCACAGGCCTTCAGAAATAACACTTCCCTAGATTGGTGCCATGAGTCCCACACAGTGGGACTAGAACTCTGATCCTCAAAGTCTCAGACTTGTTCTTACGGTTTCCCTCATTCAATATGTGACTCCCTCTGGGGTTGGTTTTATCTGTGTTCCACCAGGGCTAGGACCCCACTGTTCTCTCCTCTATTCTGTACAGTCTCTACCTGACTGTCTACTCTTGAGTGGAGTTCAAAGCTGAGCGCTAGTTTCAGTTATTTGCTTTACTTACATGTGTATTGAATTATACTGTATTCTTTGCCTCCCAGTTTGTGCTTTGACATAGTTTATGGGCAGTTTTATTTGTTTGTTTCTCTCTGTGGTAGTTGTATGATGGGTAAAGACATTAGATTTAGGAAGTTGCCATTATTCCATAGGAACCCTGTATTCTTTCAAATGAATATGTTCATTGCCTTTACTTAAAATACTGAGCACAAATCTGAGTGCTCACTTGAAGGGGGTGTAGCAATTATGTTGTTAGGGAAAGGTTTGCAGACTTGAGCTGGGATGAGACAACTGGGTTGACATCTCAAACATTAGATCATTTGAATAACTACCTTATAAATGGTGTTTTTACACAGTGTCAGTGCCTGCATTTGTATTTTAGTTTACAAATGGTCTGGTGTCAGGAGAAGATCAAATGACCTGGGAGCACAGTATTTGAAATGGAGAATTGTGTCAGTAAAATAAATAATTCATCCATTAAGTACCTGTACTCAAGTAGTCAGGACAATATCTAAAAATGGTAAACATATGTCACCTTTATAAGTATTATCCTAAAACTGTTTGTTAGCTGTAAGCATAGTAAGTACACAAAGAAGACATTTTCTTTAATTGTTTTTGGTATTGTATTTTTAAGTGCACTAGTGGAAAATTAAGTATTAAAAATAATGATTGGTAGTTAGAAATGAGTCTATCATTAGAAAGGAAAAATAATGATAATGGCAACTTAAGTGACAGTCATGTTCAAAGTAAAAAGATTTACAAAAATTAAACATATTACACAAAACTATATTACTTTACTATTAAATTTATTATTAATGAATCAGTTTTAACAAGTATCACTTTTAAATACTGTTGATACTGGAATTTCTTTGATCTTATAGTTTTGTTGCTAATTTTAAAATTTTAGATGGTTTTCTGGTTATATAAGAGCTGTAAGTATAGAGTTTATTCTCATTTTTGTGTTTGTAGATATTTAAATAAAATAATTTCAATATATGCTAGGAGTCCATGAGAATTGTTTCCCTTTAAATTGTGTCTGCGTTACTCAAGTTTGAGAAACCCTGTTATGGTATATTATAACTTACATTGTTATGGTGTGATATGATTTTCATTAAATAGAACTGAATTCAGTTCACCACCCTGTCACTTACAAGCTTTCTAAGCTTTAAATTCCTTACATCTAAAATCTGGAAAATGATTTCAATATCATAAAGTTGTTTAAACGAAAAAAGATAATATATGTGCAGTGATAGTAGATGTTTACAATATTGTAGCAATTATTGTTACAGTTGTGATTTACAGGCAGTTAAGTACTGCTGTGAGAATCACTAACTATTGAAATTCTACCATAATTTTCAAATGGGCTCTCTCTCCACTCTCCACATGAACTCTTTCATAGCGCCTCCTTTCTCCTCAAAATCCTGCTCTGAGTTGCTACTATATTTGCCTCAACTTCAGTGGGAACAAAGGAGCAAAGGAGCCACTAGAAAAGAACTCTCTCTTTTATATCACATCTAGAATATACCAGTATCCACACTTAATTTTTAAATTTCTTCCCATTACAAAGATGATGAGCTCCTGCTCTTTTCAAAGACCATTCTCTTCAAATGTGCTCTATTCCACCCTGCCTTTTAAGGACTTCTCTTTCTTGGATATCTCTTCTTTCTCTTGCATTATCAAACTTTTTGCCTATTATATTACTCCTACCAGAATTCAGACAAGCTCCTTCCCTTGATTCTAGATTTCTATCTAGTGACATATTTTTCTGTTCCACCTTTTCACTAAAACTCTCAAAGGACTTTATATCTTCACACCCTCATGTCTCACTTACTCTTCAGTCCACTTCAGTCTGATTTCAGCCCTACTACTCCCTTTAACCTGTTTTTGCCTTATTCACCAATGACTTCTATATTACCAAATGGATCTGGGTAAATCTTTTTTTGACAAATAACACTGTATATATTTCAGGCACACAACTTGATGTGTTGATACATGTATAGTATACATTATGAAATCATCGCCACAACCATGCTAATTAATTTATCCATCACTTCATATAGTTACCTCTTTTTTCTATTCCTCGTGGTGAGAACATTTAAGATCTACCCTTTTAGCAAATTTCAAGTATATATTGATAGTAAAACATTGTTAAATATAGGCACATTGTACATTAGATCTCCAGAACTTATTCTTTTAGCATAACTAACACATTGCATCCCTTTCCCAATGTCTCTCAATTTTCTCCTACCCCAGCCCCTGGCAACCACCATTCTACTCTCTGCTTCTATGAGTTTGACTATTTTAGATAGTACTGATAAGAGAAATAGACATGAGAAATCATGCTGCATTGTCTTTCTGTGTCCGGCTTATTTCACTTAGCATACTGTCCTCCAGAAACCCTCCATGGCAGAATTTCTTTCTTTGTTAAGGCTGAATAATAATACATTGTGTGTGCGTGTCTGTGTGTGTCTGTCTGTCTTTATCCATCATCCATTGACGACATTTAGGTTGTTTCCGTGTCTTGGCTATTGTGAATAATGTTGCAATAAACATGGGAGTGCAGATATTTCTTTGAGATTCTGATTTCATTTAATTTGAATATATACCCAGAAGCGGCATTACTAGCTTATAAAGTGGTTCTGTTTTTAATTTTTTGAGAAGGATCTGCACTGTTTTCCATAATGGCTGTACCAAATTACATTCTCACCAACACTGTACTATGATTTCCTTTTCTGTACATCTTCACCAATACTTATCTTTGATTTTTGATAGCAATTCTAACAGGTATTAGGTGATATCTGTTGTAATTTTCATTTCCCTGATGATTAGTGATGTTGAGCACATTTTCATATATCTGTTGTCTTCTTTTGAGAAATGTACATTCAAGCCCTTTAACCATTGTTGGATTTAGATTTCTGTTAGATTATTTGGGTTTTTGTTTTTTTGTTTTTGCTATTGAGTTGTATAGGTTCCTTATATATTTTGGATATTAACCCCTTAACAAATATATAGTTTGTAAATATTTTTTCCCATTGCATATGTTACCATTTCATCTTGTTGATGGCTTTCTTTGCTGTGCAGAAGCTTTTTAGTTTGCTGAAATCCCACTTTTCTATTTCTGCTTTTGTTGCTGGTGTTTTTGGTGTCATATTTTTAAAAAATTACTGTGCAGACCAATGTCAAGAATTTTCTCTGTTTTCTTATAGTTTTCCAGTTTTAGATCTTATGTTTAAGTCTTTGATCCAGTTTTTGTGTACCATGTGAGATAAAGGTCACAGTTTATTCTTCTTCATTTAAGTATCCAGTTTTCTCAGCACCATTTACTGAAGAGGTTATCCTTTTCCCATTTTGTGCTCTTGACACCTTGTCATAGATTAGTTGTCTCTGTGTGGGTTTATTTCTGGCCTCTCTATTCTGTTTCGTTGGCAATATGCCTGGTTTTATGCCAGTGCTATACTGTTTTGATTATGTTACTTTTGTAATATATTTTTTAATCAGGATGTATGATGGCTCCAGGTTTGTTCTTCTTTCTCAAGATGGCTTCAGCTATTTGGGGTCTTTGTGGCTACATAGGAATTTTAGGATTGCTTTTACTATTTCTGTAAAGAATGCCATTGGATATTTTACAGGAATTGCATTGAATCTGTAGATCACTTTGGATAGGATGGACATTTTAACAACACCAATCCTTTCCATCCATGAATATTGTATGTCTTTATATTTATCTGTGTCTACTTTAATTTCCTTCATCAGTGTTTTATAACTTTTGATGTACAAGTGTTTCATCTCTTTGGTTAAGTTGATTCCTAAACTTTTGTATGTTGATTTATGTCTCCTTCAACTTTACTGAATTAGTTTATTCTAACACTTTTTTTGTTGTTGTTGAATCTTTAGCATTTTTTTACATATATAATGCCATCTTCAAACAGAGACAACTTTACTTTTTTTTTTGATGCTTTTTATTTTCTGAGTGGACATTATTGCTTTGTTGCTAATCTTAGAGGAAAAGGTTTCAGCTCTTTCCCATTGATTCCGATGTTATCTGTGGGCTTTTCATATATGGTCTGCATTGTGTTCAGTTCCTTCTTTACCTATTTTGTTGAGAGCTTTTATCATGAATGGTGGGTGAATTTTGTCAAATGCTTTTTATACATCTATCGAGATGATCATATGATTTTTTCTTTCATTTTCGTTAATGTGGTGTTTCACGTTGATTTGTATCAATATATGCTGAACCATCCTTGCATCCCAGGAATAAATTACACTTGGTAATGGTGTTTGATCCTTTTAATGTGCTGTTAGGTTTGGTTTTCTAGTATTGTATTGAGCATTTTAACATCAACGATCATCAGAGATATTGCCCTTAGTTTTATTTTCTTGTGGTGTTCTTGTCTCGTTTTCATATCAGGGTGATGTTGGCCTCATAAAATGAGTTTGGAAATGTTCCCTCATCTATTTTTTGGAAGAATTTATGAAGGATTGGAGTTTATTCTTCTTTGAATGTTTGGTAGAATTCACCCATGAAGCCATTTGGTCATGGGATTGTCTGTTGGGAGGTTTTTGATTACAGATTAAATCTCCTTATTTGTTATTAGTCTGTTTAGGCTTTATATTTCTTCTTGATTCAGTTTTGATAGGTTGTATATTTCTAGGAATTTATCCATTTTTTTCTATGTTGTCTTATATATTGCCATATAATTGTTTATAATACTCTCTTAAGATTTTTTAATTTCTGAGGTAACCGCTACTATGTCTCCTCTTTAGTTTCTGATTTTGAGTCTTCTCTCTCTCATTGAGCTAAAGATTTGCCAGTTTTGTGTATCTTTTCAAAAAACCAAGTATCAGTTTTATTAATTTTTTCTATAGTTTTTCTGGCCTCTATTTTTGACTTATTTCTGCTCTAATCTTTATTATTTGCTTCCTTATGCTAACTTTCAACTTAGTTTGTTCTTTTTCTAGTTCCTTGAGATGTATAGTTACATCTATTTGAGATCTTTCTTATTTTTTAATGTAGGCATTTATCACTAACGTTCCCTCTTAGTACTGCTTTTGCTTCATCTTTTAAGTTTTAATACATTATATTTTCATTTTTGTTTGTTTCAAGATACTTTTAAAGTTCCCTTTTTCACTCAATTGATTTCCTCTTTCACTCAATTGTTCTTCAAGAGTCTGATATTTCTCTCATATCTGTGAGTTTTCCCTTTTTATTATTGTTATAGATTTTTTGGTTCATCCCATTGTGGCTGGAAAAGATGATTGAAATGATTTTGATATTTTTAAATTTGTAAGGACTTGTTTTGTGAACTAGCGTGATCTTATCTGGAGATGTTTTGCAAGTGCTTGAGAAGAATGTGTATTATTCTGCTGTTGGGTGGAAAGTTCTTTATATGTCTGTTGAGGTCCATTTGTTGTATGTGTTGTTCAAGTCAGCCATTTTTTGGTTTGCTTTCTGTCTAGATTTGTATCCATTATTGAAAGTTGGTGTTGAAGTCCCTCCTATTATTGTATTGTTAGTATTATCCTTCAGATCTGTCAGTATTTGTTTTATATATTTATGTGCTCTGATGTTGGGTGCCCATATATTAATAATTATTATACCTTCCTGTTGAATTAAGCCCTTTATCATTATCTAATGATATTTTTTGTCTCTGAAGACAGTTTTTGACTTTAAGTCTATTTTGTCTGATGTAAATATAGCCATTCCAGCTTTCTTTTTGTTACTGTTTGCATGGAATATATTTTTTATCTTTTCACTTTCCACCTATGTGTTTTTAAAACTAAAATGAGACTCTTGTAGATAGTATGTTGCTGTTTTTCTTTTTAATCCATTCAGCAGCTCTATTCTTTTTGATTGGGACATTTAATTCATTTACAATTAAAGTAATTATTGATAGATGAGGACTTATCACCATTTTGTTAATGGCTCTCTGTTGTGCATTCCTTTTGTTTCTCTCTTCCTCTATTACTGCCTTCCTTCATTATTTTATGACTCTTTAGTGATTTGCTTTGAGTATTTTCTTTTTTTTTCCTTTGCTGTACTTATTACAGGCTTTTTCTTTCTGATTAGCTTGAGGTTAGCATAAAATATCTTTCAGTTATAACCATATATTTAAGTTGATATCAGCCTAACTTCAACCACATACAAAATCTCTGCACTTTTACTCCCACTTTTTGTGCCAACACTTTGTATTCTTCTTCTTATATTGTGTGTCCATTAACATATTATTATCTTTTAACTTTTATGATAGGGTTAAAAGTAATTTTTTTGTCCTATTCTTGAAATATTCTTTTCTTTGGGCTCTAAATTTTGCAGTTTACTGGTTTTCCTCTTACCTGTCAAAATATTTCTCAGTTTTTCCTAATGGATCAGGACTGCACCTCATTGCTAGGCCCTATTTTCTTTTCTCTTTAACATTTCTGCTTGTGTGAGTTAACCTATGTCAATGTCTTTAAATGCTATCTATATACTGTTCTGATCAACTTGTTTTCACCTTGTTGGTGGAGGCGGGATCCAGTCCTAAATAGTGTAAGATGGCTGAACATGTGACACCCCACACTTGGCAGAAGAGATTGGAAACAGTTTTTTGACACATATATTCACACCCTGGTAGGAGGACATGGAGACCATGTGAAGTACTGAAACATGCGGGTTGCACAAGGGAATCTAGTGGATAAGCAGGGGCTGTAGGAAGCAGGCTTTGTAGTAATAGGATGGTGGTGTACCCCACCTGGGTGGATGTGGTTGGCTTGTTTGAATAATTCTGCAGGCTGTCAGGTGAAATTCTTAGGTTAAGGACTGGGTGAGGTAGAGCTGTTTCAGGTGATATGGGAACCAGCTGCCTGGGGACATTTCCTGCTGGGTGGAGGACCATATCTGGGGAGATCAGGAAAGGCCTCTGGGGCCTTGTGAGCCTCAAAGACTCACAAGTCTTAAGTCTTAACACTCAAGTGTTAAGGGAGCACTTGAAATTTGAGGTCTTACAATATACATACAATGTTCCTAAATGTATATTTCATTCCAAATCTTATGTCTATGCTCTATACATTTTTATCCTACTGCCTCCTTACAGTTTCCACTGACATATCTCACAAGCAAGTTAAACCTAATATGTCTATAGCGCCACCCTCCCCCCATCACCCCACCTTAGTTTGCCTGGTTCTCTGCAAAATTTTAGTGATTTTCCCATGGATTCACTGACTTTCCCATTCTATTTCTGTTGGTTTTCTTTGATTAATGTCTTCTTTCAGTCCAATAAATTTACTTATTAAACAACACTGCCTGTGCAACACAGGTTATGCCACCTCACTGTTTCAAATTCGTTAACAACTTCCTACTGCATATTGAATAAAATATAAAGTTCTTATCATGATCTATGATGGCTTGTAAGATATAGCCTCTGCCTCAGTTTCCAGTGTCTTCCTTTCCAGTCTCTCCTTTGCTTGTTATAGAGTAGCTCCCTGTCAATACGTCACTTCTCTGAGTTCCTCAAGCTCTTTCCTACCCTAAGATCTTAAAGACATGCTGTTTCCTCTATCAGGTCTCCTTTTTCTCATTTATTTTATGGTGATTCCTCCTTATCCTTCTGTACAACCTTCCTAATCTATACTTCCCTCAATTCATTATTCTACCTAAAAGCATCCTATTCTTTTTCTTTAAAAGATATATCAAAGTATACAATACATGTGGACTATGTGTTGACTATTTATTATTTTATACCTCCAATATGAATAAAGACTATTCTTTTAGTCATCAGTGTATCTATTTTTTGACACTGTTTTGCACACAGTACAGCTCAAGAAATATTTATCGAATGAAGAATTTAAGAATGAATACATTAAGAACTTAATTGAAGCACAGGAATTTTTGGGTCAGGTTTTACTTTAGTTTAGCCCAGTAGTTCTCAAAATTTTGTTCTGAAGCTCCCTTTACAGTCATAAAAATTATTGAGGACCGCAAAGGGCTTATTAAAATGCCAGTTATATCTATTGCTATTTATTTTATTAAAATTAAATTAATACATTTTAGAAATGTTTATTACTTCATTTAGAAGCAATGATAACATCATTATATGTTAACATAATTTTATGAAAATTTCAAAAGCAAAATCAATTTAGGTCAAATGGTTGACATTTTTTACATTTTTACAAATCTCTAGGGACAACTTAATAGAGGAAAGCTGGATTTTCCTATCTGATTCTGCATGCAGTCTATTGCCACATCATACATCATATAGCCCCTGAAAAACTTCACTGTACACTCAGGAGTGGATGAAAGTGAAAAAGGCTAATAACATCCTAGTGTTTGACCTCATGGACCCACTGAAAGAGTGACCCTGAACTGTATGAAAATTATGGTCTATATCATCAACAATTTGTTGAATGGGAGTGGCATGTACTCTTCCTAGACACATTCAGAAGTTTAGGTGAAAACTGGGCCAGAGTCAGAGAAGTAACAATCAGCAGAACTGGTTTCTAATTCAGGTCTTAAACACAACACTGTAGCATTAGGTATGCCTATTTGCTTAACTTCTATGGGGATTAGTTTCTTCCTCTATAAAATAGAGATAATTGTACCTTTGTTAATTCCTCTACAATGATGATACATGTGATATGGCAGTTGTAAAGTGGCTAAAAGAAAACTTAGCAGAGGCAGATAAATACACAAAGTTACTTGGTTTCACCAGCCCTGCTTCACAAAATGAATAATAGATGTAGGATTTTCTCTCCACAAGGCTTCTTTCCTGGTAGATTTAGTTTTTCATTGTGCCCTCAGGGCTAGAGGAAAAGTATTGGACTGATTAATGATTTTGTGATGGTCTCTATTTTGAGTGGAAAGTGTGGATATAGGTGAGAGAAATATTGCTATGATTTTGTGAAAATCTATTTTCCATGAAGTTCATTTTTTTATGTAATGCAAGAAAGTCAGTTGTGATCTATTTCATGTTGATTCTCTATTCACTGAGAAAGAAGAGATTAAGTGGCTGTCTCAGCAGTTTAGCTGCCCCTAGCAACAGCTCTGCAGCAGCAAGAACATCTTTTCTAACAAGGTGTTTCCTATACAGAATCAGAGATGAATGTCATGACAGTTTTCCTGTCTCAAGCCTCACAACGTAACTGTCCTGTTTTGTGAAGTCTTGCTTCTGGTAAAATTCAGACTCATATGCAATACATCTCTAAAAGTCATCAGATTTTGTAGTGCAAATGAGAATTTAATGTTTCAAAGAGTAAGTTACTGTTTCTTCATGTGGTTAATAGACTAGAAAATAAGGACAACATTTGTGCTGTTGTTCAAATCCTTAAAATGGCCAAATTGTAAACTAGATGTGTTTCCAAATTGTTGGATTGTCACAACTTCAATAAATCCTGAAGTTAATGATAATCCTGAAGGTTTTACAAGGGAGGGAGATTAGCTAGTACTACATCCCTACCCCACCTACTCAAACTCACCCAGTGAGACACACACACACACACACACACACACACACACATACACACACAGAGTCGTGTGAGAGAGAATTTAATGAGCCTAAAATGACAGGTGGTTATCCTGCCCTTTATTATGCTCTCGATAATCTGATACTTCATTCCTATTTACTTTAGAACAGGGGTTCTCATACTTCCATGTGCATCAGAATCACCTGGAAGCCTTACTAAAATACAGATGCCTGGACACCACCCCCAGAATTTCTGATTCAGTAAGTTTGGGGTGGGGTCCTAGGATTTGCATTTCTTACAATTTGACAGGTCCAAGTTCTGCACTTTGAGAAATACTACAGAAGCCTGATAGAGATCTTATTTTCAGATAGTGCTCTCAGCTTAGACACACCAGCCTTCAAGTATTTACTCACTGTATGACCGAGGACAGTTTTGTTTTTCTATGCCTGAATTTCTTCCTCTGAAAAGTGGGCATAACACATCACAAGTCTATTGCAAGTGTCATATGAGATAAAGAGTTTAAGACTGGTACCTGGATAGGTGAGTGTTCTATAGTTCTTAATTTTTTTTTAAGAATTAGCTTCAATTCAAAGTTGGATTCTCTGCATGTTTGCAGTGTGAGTATTTTATGTTGATGATTGAAAACACATTTACTATATTTAGGTACCCAACCCACAGGTGGAGAGTCTAACAATGAAACAAAAATTGAGACTGGTTTATTTTCTCAATTCCAGGGAGGGAAAAATACCTTTTGTAATTTTTTATTTTTCAACCAAAATTTTAATTCTAGATTTTCCACAGACCCTACGATATTTTCGCCGAAACCGAACTGCATAAGTGCCTTAGCTCTTATTGGATAAGTCATAATTTTTCTGTATATGTGTTTTAGATTATCTCATCATATATGGTTTCTTCTCTAGCTTTCACACCATTATCTGTAGGAGTGAAGTGTGGATCCCAGGTCTTTAAATATTCTTGCTAAGAACCACCCCCCTTCCTCAACAACACTCACTGCCTCTCTGTTGAATCCTGCTCAAGGATCCAGAACTAATCAGATTGTGCCCTTCATTCTTCTATCAATTGTTCTGTGAACCCCGATATTTCCAAGTCACCCCATCATCCATATTCATCCCTTATTCCAATAAGTCTCTACTTTTTTATGAAATCTCTCTCCTTTCTTTGTCCCCAAACCTTCCAATAAATACCCCGGGACTCTGCCTCTTATTAACACAACCCTCTGAAGTTTTAACCTATTTACCAAACATTTGTTCACCTCCTTGCTTTCTGACACTTAACCCTCTCTAAAGAAACTGCTTCCCATGAAACCTCTGAAGGAGGGGAAGGGGTGTTTTTTCCCTCTGTTCTTTTCTGCCACTGGGCCTGGAGATAGTTAGATACTCTCTTGGTACTTTTCAGACCATTCTCCTTAAAAATACTCAGATTTGAGGTTCAAGCTATCGGATTATGCCGTTCATTACTCCACCTTGCTACAAGCCTCCATAGACCTCCAGGTCTCTTTCTCTCCAACATTCCTTCAAACTCCTACTATCTGGCAAATTTATTCATATTCACTCTCTCTCTCTTTCTCTCCAGTGTGTGTATATATACACACACACATACTGGAATGTATATACGTGTGTAATTTTATTTATATATATATTTTATACATGTACAGAGAGAATGAATTTGCTATATACTAAATGGTTTAATTATCCACATATCTGCCATCTCAATTCTTTGACTGTGATCCAGTGTTCACATCCTTAACCTTAACCCTATCTCAGGCATTCGCTTCTATGTTCATAACGTAGATGTTGCCATTACCAGTGATGGCACTCCTCCAACATCTTCATTTTAAACATTATACTCTTCAAACACTATTCCTCTTTTTCCAACTCACTCTCTCTAGTGTCCAGACCCCCCAGATTCTTAAGCCCAACTAGGATCTACAATCTATTGATTTTAGTACTGTTGCAATATTTCCACACATTACATGTCCTCACTTCCACTTTCATATAGAGTTTATAATCCATTATCATAATCAGCACTTTGCAAATGCCTTCATGGCCTCTTTCTTCCTATAATGTATGCTTCCAGAAAATTCTGAAAACTGGCTAAATCCAATTCTCTTCCTACTCCCCAGGACTGAAACAATGTTGACTGCTTTTGTATATGTATATGTTTTTTATTTGTTATTGGTCAATTGTGTATGCCTCTATTGAAGGTCAACCCTTTACATTTACTCTGGATCCCATCCCCTCTCAAAGGCATGACTCAAGTGACTGTCCAGCCTGTCTCTTTTTCATTACCGATCTCCCCCCTTTACTGGTTTATTCAAATGAGCAATAATTTTCTCAATTAAGAATAAAAGTTACTTAATCTCACATCCCTTCTCTGTCCTTGTTCTATTTCTCTAAGCTTCTTTCAGTAAAATACTCAAAATAGTAGCCTATACTTGCTGTCTCAATATGTTTAGTCTCCTTTTCCCCATTCTTGTTTTTGTTTTCAATAGGTAAAAAGTGCATTTATTTAGGAAAAACACACTCCACAGACAGTGTGGGCCATCTCAGAAGGCAAGAGCGGCCTCTCCATTCTTGTTTGAACTCGCTTGAATCAGACCTTTTGTCTACCGCTCTACAGAAGTCTTGAAAGTTAGTACTATGTTGTTAGATCCAATGGTCAATTCCTAGTCTTTGTTTTACATAATTTATCAGTGTTATTTGATCACTTGATTTTCCTTTAATATCTTTTTTCACTGGGTTTCTTGATACCAACATCTGGTTTTCCTATTCCACTAGCACTTAATCTTCAGTTTGATTTTTCTCATTTTCAAAACCTCTGAATATTGGAATATTCCAGTGTTCAGTTATCAGACCTCTACTATTTAGTTTTCATACTCCCTAATGAGGTGATCTCACCCAACTTTAAAGACTTTAAATCAGCTGTTGACTTCCAAATTTATCTCTGCCTCTCCCAGAATACAGATTCATATATTTTATGACATGCTCAATATCACCCTGCAGATGTCTAATAGCTATTAAAATTTATCATTTCTAGAAATGAACGCAGCTACACCACGCCTTGTCTTTCACATCTCATTTGATAATATTTTCATCCTTCTTTCTTGCCTAAGCCAAAAACTGTGAATTCATCTGTCATCTCCATGTTCCTTTTGTCAGCAAAAGCTGTCAGATCTATCTTCAGAAATCATTTAGGATCTGACCACATCTTGCCATTAGTATGTCAACACTCCAATTCAAGCACCATCATTTCTTAGCTAGGCTGTTTCAGTAGCCTCAAAGCTGGTCTCCTGGCTTTCTTCTGCCCCACACCCTGCCTTTTACTTTCAACATGGAAATCTGAGTAATCTTTTAACAGTATAAGTCAGATCATGTCATTTACCTGATTAAAACTTCTCAGTGGCTTCCTATATTTCAGGGTAAAAGTCCAAGTCTTTATAATAACCTCTAAGGCCCTAAAAATTATAGCTGTACTCTTTCCATTCTAACCTAATTTAGAGCACATGTGTTCTGGTTTACATGCTGTTCCCTGAATGTACCAGGCATGCTTCTACTCCAGGACCTTTGTAGTTGTTTTTTCTCTCTGCCTTGAGTGCTCTTCCCTCAGATATCTGCATTGTTCACTTTCTCAATCCCTTCAGGTCTTTTTATAGCGTCACTCTATCATCTGGACAATAAAACAGCATTTCTCCTTGCCCACTCCTCTGAATTCCTTTTACCTTATTTTTCTCTGTAGCCTTGGTCATCATCTGATAAAATGTGTTTTGTATTTATCTTTGTGTTTATTCATTGCCTGTCTCTCTTAACAAGAATGTAAATTCCATGAGGGCTGAAACTTTGAGTTCAACACTGTATCCTCAGTACATCGAACTGTCCTTGGCACATAGTAGGTGCCTAACAAGTATTTGTTGAATGAAACAAATTAACTACATATTAGCACTTAAAGACAATGACTTGAGTGTTAAATTAAATGGACCATGTAAGCTGCAATTAGTTTTTATTTTGTGTCTGATGATTCTTAAAATAGATTTTGCTTACAGAATCTTAATTGCCAGATTGTGGTATGTATTTAAAATTCTCTGTATTGATGGTAATGATGAGTGTAATTATGATAATGACTTAAGCAATGATAATGATAACACAATCTCTTCCCTTTTAAAGATTTTAGTTCAGTTAAGTAGGGGGAAAAACATGAAAAAATTAAGCAAAACTTTCCTGTGTCCTTGATGACTTTTTTCTCTGTTTAAGTGAAAAAGTTAAAAAACCTTTGAATTATGAAACTGAAATTATTTTTGATTTTTTAAATTAATTCTTATTGGAGTATCGCTGCTTTACAATGCTGTGTTAGCCTCCACTGAACAACAAAATGAATCAGCCATACACGTACAGATACCCCCTTCCTTTTGGACTTCCCTCCTATTTAGGTTACCACAGTGCCTTAGGTAGAGTTCCCTTTGTTATAAAGTATGTTCCCATCAGTTGTCTATTTTATACACAGTATCAATATATAACATTTAAAGTAGAAAATGTGTATATTGCTAACTGGTTCTTATTCTTACTTAGTACATTGTAGTGAAAAAGTTTCAGAATCTTACCTCTCACACTTCTTATGAGTAGTAGATTCATAATATGCTATTTTCTGTGGCATGCAAAGTAAATATTAAGAATTATTAGATTTATTTATAACTACTCTTATAGATATTTGCTTTAGGGAGTAGAGGTTGGAGATTGCTTAGACATAGAGGTTGTTTGATAAATGTGGTCCTAGTGGGAACCAGAAATGATTTATTACTTTTCTGAGAAAAATTTGGCAAATGATAGAGAAGACATGGTGAAGATAAACCCAGAGAGGAAACAATATTAGTTTAGGGCTTGACAAGGGATGGTCTCTGGCAAACATCCCAGACTCCTAGAATTTCAAAATGCTATATCATAGGAATAATAGTGAACCAGTAATAGTTCAGTCTTCACAAGACCGAAGCCTAGCTTTACATCCTTTCAATTTGTAATTGGATTAATATCATCTTGGATTATGATGTCTCTAACAAAAGTAAGTCGTCTCTGTAAGAAAACAACTTATCCTATGTTGAGTCTTAAATTATCTTTCCTGATCCTCATTTATAATGTGTAGGACTCAATAAAGAATAATGAGATATAACAGAAGACAAGATATTTTTGAAATCCATAGGATATAATAGGTAACTGAAACTGACTCCATGTAATGGAGTTTTAAGACACAAATTTGAATATGATTTTGATTAATATGTTCAAGAAATTGAAAGATTAAATTAAGAGTTTAGGAGGAGAATTTGTATAAAAATGAAATAAATGATGAAGACAAAATTCTAGAACTGAAAATATAACTGAAGGTAATAATTCTATGAATGGGTTATACTGTAGGTTAAATACAACTGAAGAGAGAATTACTGAAATAAAAGATAAAATTTTTTAAAATCCATAGATATTTTCATGCAAATATACAAAATGCAAAAAATTATATGAGACATATATAATATAATTAAAAGTTATAATATACATAAAATTAAAGTATCAGAAAGAGAAAAGAAGAATAGCTCAGAAGTAATACATGAACAAAAATAAGATAGAATTGGGTAAACCTAGGTAAAGACATGAGGCCACAGATTCAAGCCCCAAGTATATTAGATAAAAATAAAATATAGTTGTGGCACATTATACTAATATCTCTTTTCTGAAAAAGATAAAATATCTCTAAAGTGGCTAGAGAAACAGAAAAAATAACCAGAAAGGAGCAGCAATAAGAATGCTAGTAGATTTCTGAACAGATGGAAGCCATAGGCAAATGATATATCTTGAAATCATTGAGTGAGAATAACTGCCAACCTAGAGTTCTAATACAATTCAATGTTCATTTCATTTTTAAAAAAGACAAGAAAGTAAACATTATTACACAAAAACTAAGAGAATTTTTAATAGAGCCACACTAAAATATATACAAATGGGTGTTATTCAGGCAGAAGAAAAATGAGAACAGATTAAAGTTCTAAGATACAAGAAATAATCAAGAGATGATAAAAAGTAAATATGCATGTTAATTTAATGGAAAGGTGACTAAAAATAATGAAAGAATTATATTAAATGCTTAAAAATATAGAGAATTAAAGTACGTGACAATAATCACTAATAACCCAGGAAGGAATAAACGGGGTTAAAGCATACTTAAACCAAGGATATTATTTGTGAACCAAGATGTTCTTCAAAGAAACAAAACTACAGAAATTTGATTGTGCCAGAACTCAGGAAATGCTGTGCACATGTGCCTTCCAGAAGAATATACTAGGGGCTTAGCTTCATCCAAACAGAAAAACTTTGGCAAAAAGACTGACAGTATTTCATATATTTAATTGTAGAGCTAAAGGTAGGGTTGTGGATTAAAGAATATTACATAAACATTGCATGTTATAGCATGAGAGAACAGAGAAAAATGAGGAAATAAGATCACTGAATGTCTTATAGATAACAAGTGGAGTCATATGATACCTTCTGTAACTGACATATCAGATAGCAAAAGGGTAAGGAAAAAGGTGCTAAATAAGGTAATAAGAATAATAAAAATAGAATCTTTTCTAAGTAACAAAGTAAATTTTTAAAAAGCAGAGAGCACAACAAATAGAGACAAAATGCAGTCAACACTACACAATACAGTAATTACAGCATATGATATTATGATAGAACAGACACCAATTGTAAAAGTTAGAGTTAATGGGTTTAACTTGCCTGTTAAAAATGAATTTGCAAATTTGTTCATTAGGAAAAACTTAACTCTATACCAGATATGAGATACACCTAAAAAGCAGTGATTCATAAAGGCCATTCAATTATATGAATGGACAAAGATTTACCAGGTAAATGGAAAAAATAAAAAAACTGGTATTGCAATCCTGACCTGAGATAAAGTGAAATACAAGCCAAAACACTTAATATGACATACAAAAATATAATTTAATAGCTATGAATATCTTTGCATAAAATAATGCACAAAAACCTACATAAAACAGAACTACAAAAGATTCAAGGAGAAATACAGAGAAAAATATTAATAGTACATACTGACATCACTTTGAGTAAAACAGGTCAAGCAGACAAATATGTAAGGATATAAAACACCTCAGTAACATAAGATTTACTGGATATGGATTGAACCCAAATACTAGAAAATATTATTTCTTTTCTAACATATAGAACTTTCACAAAAATTGATCATACTAAGGCACAAAGAAATATTACTGGGTTACATAAAATAGAAATATGTATTAACTAGAAATATTACAAATAACAGTCTCAGTTCAAAATACAGTGAAAGTAGAAATTAAATATAGACCTGTAAACAAAAAGATCTTTTTATATAGAGATAAAAAAATACGTGTATTTTTTCTTTTCGAGTTTTTATTAATTTCTTTATTTTTGCTGTGTTGGGTTTTCATTTCTGTGCGAGGGCTTTCTCTAGTTGTAGCAAGCGGGGGCCACGCTTCATCACGGTGCACAGGCCTCTCACTATCACAGCCTCTCTTGTTGCGGAGCACAGGCTCCAGATGCACAGGCTCAGTAGTTGTGGCTCACGGGCCTAATTGCTCTGCGGCATGTGGGATCCTTCCAGACCAGGGCTCGAACCCGTGTCCCCTGCATTAGCAGGCAGACTCTAAACCACTGAGCCACCAGGGAAGCCCAAAAAATACATATCTTTTAAAACTGGAGGAGCAACAAACCGAAAATCTAAGAGAAAAATGGGTGAAAGATATGAATAGACAATTCATAGACAGTTGTCTATGACAATTGATCTCTAAGCATATAAAAAGATAGTCTATTTCACTTTCACTAAGAGAAATGATATATCTAGGGAGACCTTTTGATGGGAGGCAGCATATTTGTTTACTCTTAAAGTGTCCCCCCAGAAAGAATGCTTATTTGTCCCAAGAGAAAAATAGTGATTATACCATGGTGAATATGGCCAACCCCTTGATTAGGTGATCAAAAATTAATTGTCACTAATAAAGGGCAGTTGGACTTACTGAGCCTCCAGTTGTAATACTTTGAGGGTGCATCACCTATGTAGTGTTCTGAGTTAGAATGCCTAATATGAATGTAATCATGGAGAAACATGAGCCAAACCAATAGGAAATTTCCGTTAAAAGAAAGAGTTACTGTATTATTTTAAAATGTTAATATTCTAAAAGACAATACAACAACAACAACAAAAGCTGTGGGAATATTTCAAATTAATGGAGGTTAACTGAGACAGGAAAACTAAATACAATACCTGACCCTAGACTGCATCCTGTACTGGAGGGGAAAAAAGGAGTCAATGGACAAAATTGGAATTTGAATGGTAAATTATCCTATCAATATTATATTTACTCAAGTTGATGACTGTGCTATGGCCATTTAATATCTCTATTTTTAGGAAATGCATTTTAAACTATTTATGGGTAGAAAAGCCATGATACATGTAGCTTACCACCAAGTGGTTCAGAAAAATAATGCATACCTAGAGTGCTGAGCTCTAGGCAGTGGAGATACTGTAATGAAAAGAAGGAATATGATCATTGTCCTATGGGAAAATGCATGATGGGAAGCAGACATTAAACAAATAATAACGGTAAGAACTGTATACATCAAATGGGATAACTGCTATAAAGGATTAACAGATACATAATACTAAATAAAAAACACATAAACAACAAGGACCTACTGTATAGCACAGGGAACTATATTCAACGTCTTGTAGTAACCTATAATGGAAAAGAATCTGAAAAAGAATACACACACACACACACACACACGTATAACTTAATCATTTTGCTGTATACCTGAAACTAACACAGCATTGTAAATTAACTATACTTCAATTTTTTAAAAGTGCAGGATGTTAAAAGAAAACTTGTGAGTCACTCTTTAGTGATTTAACCTCTTGGTCATAACTGGTTGAATGGAAAGGAAGGAACCCAATCCAGGTAGATCACTTAGATGGTATGCTGGTCATTCTTATTTTGCCTCTCCCCAATCTCTTATCTCCTTACCCTGCCATTCTGTTCCTTTTTTAACCTTCTCTGCCCTTCTCTGTGCCCATGAGGTTGGCCACTATCAACTTACTGGGAGTCCCTTGCCCTCTGGCTTCCAGTGGGTCTGGAATATGGAGCATAGTGGTCTGGATGTTACCTTGCTCTCTTTCTGCCTCATCACTATGGTTTTTACAGTGGATGCATCTGTCTTTTAACTACAGCTCTTTTGGGGATACCTCCTCCTCCAGTGCTCCTTCTTCTTGTTCTCTCAGACCTAATGGTGATAAAAACTTACTTCCTTTGCTAGATCTTGGGTGCCTTAATCTCCATTATTTGTTCTTTAAATTTTTCCTCCATTGCTGTAAATACGCCCTTAATTAAATTCTGAAAAACAACAGCCAAGTAAGCCTTCTGTTTTCTGTTGGGACTCTGACTAATACAGAGTGCTTCTCTTTTAATTTGCAATTAGAACTAAGATCTAACTCTTAGTTCCAGATTTGGTTTCTTAAATAGAGGTTATGAGAAAAGTTCATTGTTATGGAGTCACCTTACATCATGTGAATGAACCTAGAAAGAGGAAAAGCTGGTGTTTAAAACAGAGAACTGAAGCAGATGTGCAGAGACTAGAGACTGCAAGTGAAGATTACCTGGGTTCTTATTACTTTCCAGCTGCTGATTTCATCCTGAGGGCCAGCGGCATTCCTGCATTTGTGTCCAATGAGACAACAGTATTATAGTTATAAATTACTCCATTATTTTCCAAGGACAGACCAAACTCGTTTTATTTTTGGCACTATGAAATTTTATTTTGTGCTTGAATTTTTGCTTCTTCTTCAAAATCTGTCAAAACTGTGTTGATAGAGTTCTCAACATTTTCCTACTAGAATAGAAAAGTAAAATCATGTAAAGTAACTTAAAAAAATACTCTGGGAGGATATATAACAAATTTTCATTTTTTTTTCTCTGTGTATAGGATTTATTTTTCTCTGTATTGTCTTTATTGATAAGAATCACATAGCACATAGAATTAATACATTTTCACTTGAAAATTTATTCAGATAATCTATAAGTGTATGAAAAATACTTTCAAATATGTTCTTGGATGATTGGGAAAGTGATATTAGGCATAATTTTACTTGATTCATTCAATTTACAGGTGAGAAAAAATGAGCAGACTTGAGCAAAAGTAATGAATGTATTTTATATTTCAAAATGAATAAAACATGTACAGTAATCCATTATATTATGTTAAGATATATAAAATACTATATTCCCTTTCACTTGAAACTTGAATTCAATATTAGATTCAATATTGATGGGAATTTCTTATTGTTAATGATGTGCTTTAAAGCATTTTCTACCTAACTGGTGAGCCCACAACAAGCCTCATGAATCACAACTTAAAACAGCCAGGGGAGGAAGTTTCATCTATTGTAATTATGGAAAGAGAATCAAGCAAATGTATTTCTAAAATTATGCACACTTATAGAAAATCTTAATGGGCTGTTATAAATCTGCAGATAAGTAGCTGTAAATACTTCCTAGAAGTGAGTGTGGTGAAGGGAGACACTGCACTAAAATCAGAGAACTGGCTTCTCCTTGTGCATTTGCTGTCGGCTTATGGCTTCAGTTTCTCCATCAGTGTATTTGGGAATATAACTCCATTAATGACTCCGCTGCCTATTTCATCCAGTAATTTTGAGACTCTTTGTAGTTAGGTGATGTGTAAGTACATTAATGTGTAAAGTTTCCTGCAGCCAAGTTGTTGTAATTTTAATTGTTACGTTTAGATTATGAAGCAAAAACAGTAAACCAGGGATGTTTAGTTTTATGCAGTGTATTAACATCTCAATTTACATGACCTCTACGTGCTCCAGGTGCTTTCATATACATGATTTTATTTGATTTTTGCAAAAGTTCTGAGAACCAGGTGCAGAAGGAATCATTTCCTCCCCTTTTTTTCAACATGGTGAAACTGAGGTTCAGGGGTTTTTATTACTATTGCAGTAATAATACAAATAGGTGGTGTTTTTGAGTATTTACCACGTGCTGGGCATTGTAGTATGGTTAGATGATGTGCCAGCAGTCGTGCGGTCATCCAGTGGTGATGAGTGGATGTGTAACAGGATCTTCTGACAGTTCTCCTGTGTTTTCCACTATGCCATTGTAGATTTCAGATTTACACTCTGATAATTTGTTAGATCTATTTATCTGAGTACGTTCAGATTCATACTTGAGTGTAATATGAGTTTCATTCTTAAATGCTTTCAGTCTTTCACCATTGAGAAGGGATGATGTTTGCTGTGGGTTGGGTTTGTCATATATGGCCTTTATTATGTAGAGGTAGGCTCCCTCTATGACCATTTTCTGCAGAGTTTTTATCATAAATGGGTGTTGGATTTTGTCAAAAGCTTTTTCTGCATCTGTTGAGATGATCATATGGTTTTTATCCTTCAGTTTATTAATATGGTGTATCACACTGATTGATTTGCATATATTGAAGAATCCTTGCATCCCTGGGATAAATCCCACTTGATCATGGTGTACTATCGTTTTAATGTGTTGTTGGATTTTGTTTGCCAGTATTTTGTTGAGGATTTTTGAGTCTATGTTCATCAGTGATATTGGTCTATAATTGTCTTTTTTTGTGATATCTTTGTCTGTTTTTGGAATCAGGGTGATAGTGGCCTCGTAGAATGAATTTGGGAGTGGTCCTCCTGCAATTTTCTGGAAGAGTTTGAGAAGGATAGGTTTAGCTCTTTTCTAAATGTTTGATAGAATTAACCTGTGAAGCCATCTGGTCCTGGACTTTTGCTTGTTGGAAGATTTTTAATTACAGTATCAATTTCATTACTTATAATAAGTCTGTTTATATTTTCTAATTCTTCCTGGTTCAGTCTTAGAAAATTGTACCTTCTCAAGAATTTGTCCATTTCCTCGAAGTTATCCATTTTATTGGCATTATAGTTGTTTGTAGTAGTATGTCATAATCCTTTGTATTTCTGCGGTATCAGCTGTGATTTCTCCTTTTTCATTTCTAATTTTATTGATTTGCCTCCTCTCCCTTTTTTTCTTGATGTGTCTGCCTAGAGGTTTATCAGTTTTATTTATCTTCTCAAAGAACAAACTTTTAGTTGTATTGATCTTTGCTGTTGTTTTCTTTGTTTCTACTTCATTTATTTCTGCTCTGATCTTTATGATTTCTTTCCTTCTACTGACTTTGGGTTCTCTTTCTTCTTCTTTCTCTAGTTGCTTAGGTGTAAGGTTAGATTGTTTATGTGAGATTTTTCTTGTTTTCTGAGGTGAGATTTAATTGCTATAAACTTCCCTCTTTGAACTGCTTTTGCTACTTCCCGTAAGTTTTGGGTCATCGTGTTTTCACTGTCATTTGTTCACATGTATTTTTCTTTCCTCTTTGATTTCTTCACTGATCTCTTGGTTATTTAGTGCACTGTTTAGCCTCCATGTATTTGTGTTTTCTACAGTTTTTCTCCTGTAATTGATTGCTAATCTCATAGTGTTGTGGTCGGAAAAGATGCTTGATATGATTTTAATTTTCTTAAATTTTCTGAGGCTTGATTTGTGACCCCAGATGTGACCTATCCTGGAGAATGTTCCATGTGCACTTGAGAAGAAAGTGTATTCTGCCACTTTTGAGTAGAATGTCCTATAAATATCAGTTAAATCTCTCTGGTCTGTTGTGTCACTTAAAGCTTGTGTTTCCTTATTTATTTTCTGTTTGGATGATCTGTCCATTGGTGTAAGTGGGGTGTTAAAGTCCCCCACTATTATTGCGTTACTATTGATTTCCTCTTTCATGGTTGTTAGCATTTGCCTTATGTATAGAGGTGCTCCTATGTTGGGTGCACAAACATTTATAATTGTTATATCTTCTTCTTGGATTGATCCCTTGATCATTATGTAGTGTCCTTCTTTATCTCTTATAATAGTCTTTATTTTAAAGCCTATTATATCTGATATGAATATTTCTACTCCAGCTTTCTTTTGATTTCCATTTGCATGGAATATCTTTTTCCATCCCTTCACTTTCAGTCTGTATGTGTCCCTAGGTCTGAAGTGGGTCTCTTGCAGACAGCATATATATGGGTCTTCTTTTTGTATCCATTCAGCCAGTCTGTGTCTTTTGGTTGGAGCATTTAATCCATTCACATTCAAGGTAATTATTGATATGTAAGTTCCTGTTACCGTTTTCTTAATAGTTTTGGGTTTGTTTTTGTGGGTCTTTTTCTTCTCTTGTGTTTCCTGCCTAGAGAAGTTTCTTCAGCATTTGTTGTAAAGCTGGTTTGGTGGTGCTGAATTCTCTTAGCTTTTGCTTGTCTGTAAAGCTTTTGATTTCTCCATCAAATCTGAATGAGATCCTTGCTGGGTAGAGTCA
The DNA here is from genome assembly GCF_937001465.1 of Orcinus orca. Taxonomy (NCBI): domain Eukaryota; kingdom Metazoa; phylum Chordata; class Mammalia; order Artiodactyla; family Delphinidae; genus Orcinus; species Orcinus orca. The sequence continues at coordinate 103,486,807 of NC_064560.1, forward strand.
CCTTGGTTGTAGGTTTTTCTCTTTTATCCCTTTACATATATCCTGCCACTCCCTTCTGGCCTGCAGAGTTTCTGCTGAAAAATCAGCTGATAAGCTTATGGAGAATACCCTTCTAAGTTATTTTTTGCTTTTCCTTTGCTGCTTTTAATATTTTTTCTTTGAATTTAACTTTTGTTAGTTTGATTAATATGTGTCTTGGTGTGTTTCTCCTAGGGTTTATCCTGTATGGGACTCTGTGCTTCCTGGACTTGAGTGGCTATCTCCTTTCCCATGTTAGGGAAGTTTTCGACTATAATCTCCTCAAATATTTTCTCAGACCCTTTCTTTTTCTCTTCTTCTTCTGAGATCCCTATAATTCAAATGTTGCTGGATTTAGTGTTGTCCCAGAGGTTTCTGAGATTGTCTTTAATTCTTTTCATTCTTTTTTCTTTATTCTGCTCCTTGGCAGTTATTCCCACCATTCTGTCTTCCAGCTCTCTTACTCGTTCTTCTCCCTCAGTTATTCTGTTATTGATTCCTTCTAGTGTATTTTTCATTTCAGTTATTGTGTGTTCATCTCTGTTTGTTCTTTAGTTCTTTTAGGTCTAGCTAAACATTTCTTGTTTTTTCTTGATCTGTGCCTCCATCCTATTTCCGATATTCTGGATCATCTTTTCTATTATTACTCTGAATTCTTTTTCAGGTAGGTTGCCTATTTCCTATTCATTTATTTAGTCTAGTAGGTTTTTACCTTGCTCCTTCATCTGTAACATTGTTTTATCATCTTTTTTTTTTTCTTTTTTTGATGTGTTGGATTGTGTTCCTTTCTTACTGGTTGTTTGGCCTGAGGCTTCCTGCACTGGAGCTTGTAGGCTGTTGGGTAGAGCTGGGTCTTGGTAACGAGATGAGGACCGCATGGAGACCTCACTCTGATGAATATTCCCTGGGGTCTGAAGTTCTTTGTTAGTCCAGTGGTTCAGATGTAGAGTTCCCACCATAGGACCTCAGTCCCAACCCCTGGCTCATGAACCAAGATCCCGCAAGTCTCACAGGGTGGGAAAAAAAAAGAAGAAGAGTAGCAGAACAATAACAAAGAGTAACAAATAAAATAAGATTAGAAAACTAACGGATATGTTAGAAAAAATAAAAATATAGATGAAACAACAACCAGAAGGTAAAACAGAACCACAATAGCAAAAAAGAGGAAAAAAGAGAAGGGAATTAAAAAAAGCCAGAAAAGGCCTTGGCTGTGGGTGGCGGGGCTCAGGCAGGGGTGGGGTTTAGGCAGTAGGTGTTTCTAGGCTTAGGACTCATGCAGCTGGAAAAAGGCCTGGGGGGGCGGGGCTTAGGCTCACCGCGGCCGGAGGGGTCCAGGATTGCCTCTGGCCTGGGAGTGTGGAGCCCCACGTTTAGGGACCCCAGCAGGCTCCCTGGGCCGGATTGGGTGGGGGAAACGCTAAGCATGTTCCCGCCGATCCTCCAATCCCAGAGGGCCCCTCCTCATCTGCCTCTCCTCCTATTCCCCCTTCCTCCCTCCCACCTATGCCCCTAGGACCTATGCGCCTGGAGGGGGCCCTGGAAGGCAGAGGACCTGGCTGGGAGCCCAGCAGGCTTCCCCGGGGCCCGATTGGGCAGGGGACACACTAGCCACGCTCTCCTGTGATTCTCCATGCTCAGGAGCGTCCCTCCGGGTATGGGAACCCCTGCCCTCTCCCTGTCATCTCCCAGGGGCTCCAGTCTTACACAGCCTCCACTCTCCTCCTTCCTCACTCCCCGCCATGTCCTACCCAGTCAACTCAGGGGTTCCTCCCATCTCCTTGGATGTCGAGGACCCCCACGAGCATATGGTAGGTGCCCTAGTTGTGGGGAGATGCGAACTCCGCCTCCTCCAACTCTGCCATCTTGACTCCGCCCCCTAAGATTATATTTACTGTTGAGAATGTGTGCATGTGTGTAATCTTTTATTAGATGTTAGAAACATCTGTTCTTTCATCCAACAAACGCCCATACTTATGTAATTTATTCTAATACTTGTGTCTTCAGAATTTCAGCAATGTATTATTCATTTTCTGAAAGCATTATCTGCCTGAAAGACATTTTAGTGACTATACCTTATTCAGTAAGTAAGTTCAGCCATGTTTAAGGCTGCAGGTAGATCAAGTGCTGGCCCCAAAGCCATGACCTTTTTTTGGCTTGCACTGTGAAATAAAAAATCCCAGAAGAGGTTTTTCATTTTTAAAATTATATTTTATGAAATATGTCATATCTGGGTTTAAGAATAACATGATTTGCTACAAAATTGTAGAGATTTGTCTTCAGATTCTAGGTGACTAATTTTTCAGGGTGGTGATACATTGTTAGCTACTGTCTCAAGTTACAGTGTAACCTTAGGATGAGGTTCTCTGGTAACAATAGTGTATTTAGATGTAGATTTATATTTAAAATAATCTTGACAAGTCCAAGTTTTTGGAGCCTACTTCTTGTCAGATGTAACTAGACTGTCATATTTTTAATCTCAAAGCTGACAAAGGGCTTGTACTTAGAGTAGGAATAGCATTGGCTCTGCTTTTGTTTGTTGCCTGCTTCTGCTTTCATATTAGTATTGTATCCAAACTGATTTTTTTTGCAGAAATTTTAAAGTGTGTGTGTGTGTTTTTTTTTAGTGAGGGTTAATTTGGTCAAATACAGACAATACAAACTGAAAATCCATTTAATCAGTTGTGCATATAATGAAATATGTTGCAGTATATTAAAAGGAAGCATGTAAGTAGAGGTGTCACTATCATCAACTCTGTGTGGGGAAACTTTCCCACCTACTTTAGGGTGGCACAGTACTGGGAATGGACCTGACACAGACATAGGGTATTGATTCATATAGTAAATGAGATTAAGTTCTGTGTTCGTTTCTATACATGTATAACTGTAAAATAAAAATTGGGATGTTTTCTTATCATGCTCCAGTGGATCATCTTGTCTAACCCCTAAGATATGAGATAGCCCACTTTTGGACATGCCTGGTCTAGGCAAGTTGGTGTGGGAAAAACCAGTGGCAAATGCTTTGAACTCTAATGAGTCTGGTTCTGAATCTTGACACTCCTAAGGCTGTTTGGTTTTTATTATTTAGGTAATAAAATTCTCTTTTTCCCTCAGATTTATTGAGATATAATTGACATATAACCTATGTTATATAAGTTTAAGATGTACAGCATAATGCTATGATACATACATATATTGTGAAATGATTACCACAATAAGTTTAGTAAATATCCATCTGCTCACATATTTACACTTATTTTTTCCTTGTGAGGAGAACTTTTAAGATTTATTTTCTTAGCAGCTTTCAAATATACAATACAGTATTGTTAACTACAGTCAACATGTTGTACATTACACTCCCAGAATTTATTTATCTTATAGTTGAAAGTTTGTACATTTTGACCACCTTCACCCCATTTCCCCACTCCCCACCTTCTACATGTGGTAACTACCAATTCATTCTCTGCTTCTATGGGTTCCTTTTTTTTTTTTTGATTCCATATGTAAGTGATATCATGCAGTCTTATAATATACAGCTACATATTCCTCAAGTCACAGAGACTCCAGAAGACAGATAATATACTTGTTACCAGTTATTAATATTCTCTGATGGGGCGGGGGGCAGATATATGCTTTGTAGGAAATCCCTTGCCCCAAAATCTATCTTTCTGGCTTCAGTTTTATAACAGATTCACTCTTTTGCATCAGCAGGAGGCATGTATCTTCAGTGCATAGGATCATCCCTTTACTCAAAAACAACCTTACTTTACTAACTTTATTCTGTTATTGATATTCATGTGTGGATATTTTCTATATTTTATGTTTCCTATGTCAGACCAGATAGGATATGAAAATGAAGCTGTCTGTAACTAATATAAAACCATATACTTCCTGGTTGGGTCTACTTAATCAGCATTAGATTGATTTTCTCTCAAAAAATTCTGGTAACCTCCAGAAAATAAAGCATCATAACTACTTCCTAAGCATAGTCATTTTTGGTACTTCCTGGTTTGTTAGCTTTAATGGTGACTACTCTTCCATCACACTGATGCCCTTCAAAGGCAAAACTATCAAAGCCTGAAATAGTTGCTTCTATCTGCCAGCCAAAGTTGTCTCTGCTCATGGTCCAGAGAGTTGATGTCTGAAATGAGGGCACTGAAACTGTACATTCTCAATGCAAAGGGCACTGTTACTGCAGCTCTTTCCACCTATTGGTATCATCACTGAGGCTACAAAAGTTGGTGAAGACAGGCTGGTGAGATCTCCATGTGAAGTAGTTTTGTATTTCACTTTGCTTGAGGACTGTAGCAGCCCTGTGTTGAACCCAAGTAGGTGCTAATAAAATATTTATTGAGGAAAAAAAAGAATCTTATGGTATGAAATTACATATTACATTACTGACCCCATACTATCATTTGCAGAACTCATCAAAATTACAATTAATTGGATTTGTCTGTAATTGTTTATTTACCCCCTAGTTCTAAAACTATCCCCCTACCCAGTAAGTGTCCTGAATCTAGAGCCCAAATCATGTTTAATGGCATCATTCTATTTGCTTCTTGGAAGATCATAGTTAAAAGAGTAGGATAACCAGCATCTTTCTTCCCATCCTGGTCTACTGTAGTTGATCAAACTTATGTGCTTTAGCTTCTGATTCTTAGGATGGAATTTTCCCTATGATGCTCTTTTGTCCTTTAGGGACATAAACTCTTAAAGGGCTTCTCTCAAATCTCTTCATATTTGCCTAGGCACCCTACATCCGTGGCCTGGATATGAACTACAAATGTGAAAGCACAGACTTCTATGTTTACCGATGAGGCAGTAGAAGAATATAGGAGACAATTTGTCTTGTACCACTCTGAATATAGAAGAGTGAGACTTGCAAAGCCCCGTTCTAAGTGCTAGGTGACATGTGAGAGCTGGAAGGTTTGAGAAATTTTAGATTTAAACTTTTACATAAATTGTTACTAGTAATGATGTTGTAATTTTTGTTACTCTTTGCATTTTCATATTTACTGATTTGAGTAGACATAGGCAGTTCAATAAGAAGAAAAGGACAAGACAAATGTGCTTTGTGAGCAGCAAAGTGACAAAACATTAGTGGCCAAAATGAGGATATATGGGAGAGCCAAGGGCAAAATTAATATAATGGAAAAATACAGAGTACTCAGGATTTGTGCTGATAATTTTTTTCTCTGAAATTTGAATTGTGTGGTATAGCTTTCTAACTTATATGAATTACTGGCTTGTACTGGCCTATTAGAAGTATCTGCTGAAGTCACATGGATTGAATTTGACCAATGGGACCTTATTTCAAAATACAAAACGTAGCGTACTAAATTCCAGTCATGAAGTTAGTCATGAAGCAGCAGAGAAAGGCGTGATCAACAGAAACTGGGAATTTAGACAAGGAGAAAAACTAGCTTGCAAAAAATGTCCGTCACTCACTGCCGGAAAATTAAAGTAGCCTCACTTAGACTGAGTGATCCAAGGTACAGTGAAATTTTAAAATGCCTTAGAATTGACCCATACAAGAGCTGTGTTTTTCAGTGTTTCAGTTTTTGTGTGTGCTTTGAGTGTATATTCAACACTCATAGTGGAAACTTTTGGACTGTTTGGGAGAAATGGCCAATCTCACAGTAGAGGTATCTGGGGGCAGGATATCCTCTTTAGGCCCAGGAGAAAAGGACTGAGCTATTTTCTAAGCAGGCATAAGTCTATTTGGCAGTGATCGGCAGGAACTGAGCTACATTCTCATAGTAAGAGCTGTGTTTGCCACAATATCACTAATCAGAAGGGAGTTCCTCTAATTGATAAATACTATGTAGTTTCTTTGGGAAATCGTAGCATTATGCCATGACTGGTGCATTTAAACAAGCACTAAGAGAAGTAAAAGGTGGATACATAATAAGACATTGGTGATTCCCAGGACCTGAACTCAAAGAACCAGGGACAGGACCTGAAACTAAGAATTATGACTCAAAAGAGGATATATAATAGTTGAGGAACATGAAGCTTTTTTTGTTTCTTTGTTTTCGTATTAGCCTATTGGGTTAATCTAGTTCCTTGAAGGTAAATCTAGGCTTACTTTCTTGCAAAATTTCAGTGAATGACTTTCACTCAGGCTACCAGGCTATCTAGAAGATGGATCAAGCCAGAAGATAATGGCCTTTTTTTAAAAGACCTGCTTGTTTCTTAAGACTATAAAACCTTTATCAAAAAGACTAACACATATATATGGAATTTAAAAAAAAAAATGTCATGAAAAACCTAGGGGTGAAACAGGAATAAATACACAGACTTACTAGAGAATGGACTTGAGGCTATGGGGAGGGGGAAGGGTAAACGGTGACAAAGCGATAAAGAGGCATGGACATATATACACTACCAAACGTAAGGTAGATAGCTAGTGGAAGCAGCCGCATAGCACAGGGAGATCAGCTCGGTGCTTTGTGACCACCTAGAGGGGTGGGATAGGGAGGGTGGGAGGGAGGGAGACACAAGCGGGAAGAGATATGGGAATATATGTATATATATAACTGATTCATTTTGTTGTGAAGCTGAAACTAACATACCATTGTAAAGCAATTATACTCCAATAAAGATGTTAAAAAAAAAAAAAAAGAAACACTGGTATAAGAAGCCAATCTGAGGAAAAAAAAAAAAAAGATTAACTTGCAAGTGAAAGCACCATTTTTTTAATGTGTTTTGTGGTCTACTATGCGTCACTGTGGGCTGTAAGAAACAGAAAAATTTATTGGTACTGGTGGTAGGAGATTCAAGGGAACAGTTTTCATTCAGGGTCTGCCAGTGATCCAAAATGGATGGTTGAGTTTTAGCTAATAAAAGCTAGAAAGAGATTTAAAAAAAAAAAAAGGATAGGAGAATAGAAGAAGAAAGGGAAAAAAAGAAAGGAAGGAAGGAAAAGAAGAGAACACAGAAAACAATGAAAATTAAAGTGAAAGGGGGTGGGACAGGAAAATATCATGTGTTCCCTTTGACCCTCATTTTTCTGCCTAGGTATTTTCCAGATGTATCAAAATTTTTAATTTATTTTTTACTATGAAGGACAATTCTTAGTGTTTCTCACTGTATGGGTCTGTGCTAAGAAAGTTTTTGTGTACTGAGTACAAACTATAATTTATGTGACACTATTTCTGTTACACGTTTTGAAATACTGACCATAGGTTTATTACCATCATTTGCACTCTCAGAAAATCTAGATTGGGACCATTACTCCTAACTTCTGTGTTAATTTAGGGAAATTAATCCTGTTAACTCTGGTACCAGAGTGTGGAATATAGAACTGCTCAAGAGTTCTCTAGATCTACCAGAGTGGGCTGTTGGCCATTGGGCACTGCCTCACCCTGTTGCTCATATGCATTTGCTGATTTGTCTTGTGCCAATACCCTCTGGTCCCCTTCTACAAGGAGTTCTCAGGTTGCAGTTTTTCCTTCTTTCTACTCTTTGATTCCCTGAGAGCTTAAATATACTCTCTCTGGCTCTTAGAAGCTCTTTTCTTAGCATTCAGCTTTGTGAAAGTAGAAATCAAACTATTTAAGATATGTAGCTGTATTATTATATTTTAAGTAATTAATTTTGGCAAGCCATCAAAGAAATATGGATATTTGACTCTTTTTTTAAAATAAGTTTATTTATTTATTTTTGGCTGCACTGGGTCTTCATTGCTGCACACGGGCTTTCTCTAGTTGTGGCTCGTGGGCTCTAGAGCACAGGCTTAGTAGTTGTGGCGCCTGGGCTTAGTTGCTCCATGGCATTTGGGATCTTCCCGGACCAGGGCTCAAACCCGTGTCCCCTGCATTGGTAGGTGGACTCCCAACCACTGCGCCACCAGGGAAATTCAGATATTTGACTCTTAAAACCATGTTCTGAAAATTTATAGTCTCTGGAAAACATGACCTCTTCTAATTTATATAGTCTTATCATTGTGTCTATGAAATCATTCAGCACACTGATAAGGTCCTGTGTGGGGTGTAAATTGGATGCTACTGCATTGTATCGTACGTCCCATAAACTGAGAGGAAAATGGTCTGAAATAATTTTCTTCTGTAAATCCATGAACCCTCTTCTCACTTTCAACTTATGTGATTTTACTAATTTCTAAGAATGTATTCTTTTCTTCTAGGTTGCCCAATTTGTTGGTGTGTAATTGCTCATAGTAGTATTTTACGAGCTTTTGTATTTCTGTGGTATCGGTTGGAACTTCTCTTTCATTCCTGATTTTTTTCTTGGTGAGTCTAGCTAAAGGATTGTCAGTTTTGTTTATCTTTTTAAAGAACCAGCTCTTAGTTTTTTTAATCTTTTCAATTGTCTTTTTAGTCTTTATTACATTTATTTCTGCTCATCCTTATTATTTCTTTCCTTCTACTAACTTTGTGATTCATTTGTTCCTTTTCTAATTCTTTTAGGTCTAAAGTTAAATTGTTTATTTGAGATTTATCTTCTTTTTTCTTAGACTTCTACAGCTTTAAAAATTTTTTGTATTCTTCAAAAATTTTTTTATTTTTAATACAATTTTTAAAGATTACTTTCCATTTGCAGTTATTAAAAAATATTGGCTCTATTCCCCATGTTGTGCAGTACATCCTTGAGCCTATCTTACACCCAGTAGTTTGTATCTCCCACTCTCTCACACCTCTTCCGGCCTCACTCCACTGGTAACCATTAGCATTTTCTCTGTATCTGTGCATCTGTTCTTTCTTGTTATATTCACTGGTTTGTTGTATTTTGTTTCTTAAGGTAAGCCTATATAGCTGTGAACCTCCCTCTTAGAACAGCTTTCGTGGTATTGCATTTTGGTATGTTGTATCTGTTTTCAGTTGTTTCTAGGTAGTTTTTGATTTCTCTTTTGACTTTTTCGATGTCTCAGTAGTTGTTCAGTAGTTGTTCGGTAGTTGTTCAGTGACATGTTTATTTTCTTCTTGTGATTGATTTCTGGTTTCATACCATTGTGGTCAGAAAAGATGCCTGATATGATTTACACTTTCTGGAATTTATTAGAAATTATTTTGTGGCATAACATATGATCTATCTGAGGAAGTTTCATGTGCACTTGAGAAGAATGTGTATTCTCCTGCTTTTTAGATGTTACTTTTCACATTTAAAAATTTTGTATATCTTTTAACTAATTACTGTAGCTTTAGTTAATTTTACTACTTCTGTCTTTTAACCTTCTTAGTAGCTTTATAAGTGATTAATTGACTATGTTTACTATTTATTTACCTTTTCCAGTGAGATGTTTACCTTTGTATGTTGTCTTGTTTTTAACAGTGTCATTTCTTTTCAGCTTTCCTCTAATATTTCTTGTTAGACCTGTTTAGTAGTGATGAACTATTTTAGCTTTTGCTTGTTTGAAAAACTCCTTATCTCTCCTTCAAATCTGAATGATAATGTTGCTGAATAGAGTATTATTGGTTGGAAGTGTTTTCCTTTCATCACTTTGCATATGTCATGTGACTCCCTTCTGTCCTACAAAGTTTCTGCTTAGAAATCTGCTGATGGCTTTATGGAGTTTCCTTGTATGTAGTAATTTGTTTGTCTCTTGCTGTTTTTAAGATTCTCTCTTTAAATTTTGATGTTTTAATTATAATGTGTCTTGGTGTGGATATCTTTGGGTTCAGCTTATTTGGAACTTTTTGGTCTTCCTGGACCTGGATGTCTGTTTTCTTTCCTAGGTTAGGGAAGTTTCCAGCCATTTTTTCCTTCCCTTCCCTTCCCTCCCCTCCCCCTCCCCCCTTCTCTCTCCCTTCCCTCTCCTCTCCTTTCCTTTTTTGCTATTATTTCTTCAAATGAGATTTCTGCCCCTTCTCTCTCTCTCTCCTCCTTCTAGGACCCCAATAATGTGAATGTTATTCTGCTTGATGTTGTCCAAGAGGTTCCTTAAGTTATCTTCATGTGTTAAATTCTTTTTTCCTTTTTGTGGCTTTGTGCACGTGAGTTCCATTGCTTTATCTTCCAGCTTGCTGAAACGTTCTTCTGCTTTATCTAGTCTGCTGTTGAACCCCTCTAGTGTATTTATCAGTTCAGTTATTGTATTACTCAGCTCTGTGACTTCTGATTGGTACTTTGTTTTCTATCTCTTTGTTGAAGTTCTCACTGTGTTCACTCATCCTTCTTCCTAGTTCAGTGAACATCTTGATGATCTTTATTTCAAATTATTTATTAGGGCACTTACCTGTCTCTATATCACTAAAGTCTTTTTCTGAGGTTTTGTTTTGTTTGGAACATATTTCTCTATTTCCTCATTTTGCTTGATTCTCTATGTTTGTTTCTGTGTATTTGGTGAAACAGCTACCTCTCTCAGTCTTGAAGAAGTGACCTTGTGTACATGATAACTCTCCTTGTTTAACTTTGCCCTTGGTTGTCTCCAAACCTTTGTGATTGTCTAAACTGCCTGATTTATTCTTAATAAATAAGAATACCCCGATTGTTGAGGGTGTCCCAAGATCTGTCAGTGTTTCAACTGGAAGTGTTTCAACTAGTTTCAGGCTGATTGGATGCCAGAACCTCAGGCAGCAGCTTTTTTTTTTTTTTTTTTTTTTTAATTTATTTTTGGCTGCATTGGGTCTTCATTGCTGCATGTGGGCTTTCTCTAGTTGCAGGGAGTGGGGGCTACTCTTCGTTGCTGTGCTCAGGCTTCTCATTGTGGTGGCTTCTCTTGTTGTGGAGCACGGGCTCTAGGCATGCAGGCTTCAGTAGTTGTGGCACGTGGGCTCAGTAGTTGTGGCACATGGGCTCAGTAGTTGTGGCTTGTGGGCTCTGGAGCACAGGCTCAGTAGTTGTGGCGCATGGGCTTGGTTGCTCTGCGGCATGTGAGATCTTCCTGGACCAGGGCTCGAACCTGTGTTCCCTGCATTGGCAGGTGGATTCTCAACCACTGTGCCACTAGGGAAGCCCAGCAGCAGCTTTTAAAGTTTATAAAAATATGCAATCCTGTGGGGCCACAGTCCTTGCAGGTCTCCAGGCCAAAAGATCTGGAGGTGACCCTGGGAGACAGTTGTAAAAATTGGGGCTCTAGAAGAGTGTATAAGCTCATTTCTCAGAAATTTCATTGAGCCATAACAAGGCCAAGGGGATATGCAAGGATGGTGCATATCACCATCCTTGCATCTCCTTAGCCTTTAGATGGCTGGGAAACCTGAAGTCTGTGCCTCAGGCTGATGCTTTGGGCTAAGTAAATAGCCCTTTTTCACAGGAAGAATGGGGTTGTGTTTCAATCTGTTGTCTGCAGTGCCCAGGGTGTGGTGGCCTGGCAAGAATTGTCTTTTCCAGTTGTTCTAATCCCATGGAACTCAGGAACATCAGCCCCCTTGACCACTAGGACCAAGTGATCAAGTCCTGTCCCTTGTGTGGATTGTGCAAGGCAGCTGGAGAGTAGAGGCAAGACATGCTTGCTGGCTTTAGAAAGGCAGTGGGAGAATGTCTTGATTGTATATGACTTAAGGTTTCAGTAATGCAAGGGAGAGTGCCTTGTCTGTGCACATGCACTGGCTTCAGGCTGGGAGCAGGTGAATGCCAGATTGCTCCAGCCCCAGCTTGGGGCAGGGGAGTCCCACAACCACCTGTGGTTCACAGACTTTAGCTAGGTGGCGGTATAATGCTGCAACCATTCCCATGTGCCTGCCCCAGCCAGAGAGTAAGAGAGTGCTGAAACTGCCTGCACTGTCTGGCTTTAGCAGGGCAGTGGGATACTACCAGGACTGCTTTCCCCCATGTCTTAGAAAGGTGGTGGGAGGGTGCCATGGCTGAGCTCACCTGCCTGTTCCAACAGATTAGGTTGAGGATGTTACGGCATCTGCCAGCACCTCTGTCTCTGTGGAGAATTTTGACTGTCTCCTGCCCCTCCAGACAACATTTTTAATTAGCAAATGAATCTCCTTCACGTATAGTTTAGGCACTTTCCAAACCGATATTGTTTCATTGGGTTTCATGGTAAGCCCTTGAAAAGGGGAATCTCAGTTTCCGATAGCACTTTGGGTCCCTTGGACTTCAGCTCTGTTGGTTTTCTAAGCCAGACATTTTGGGAGCTTGTCTCTCCAGGGTTTGGGGGTACCTGATGTGGGGCACCAACCTCCGAGAGAGGCACCTGTCTGGTGAGATGCCTTCCTGTTGTGTGTTGGTACACTGGGGCTGGGTATTTTTTTGAGTGACTGTGTCTCTGCCCCTCCTCCCCTGTTCAATGTGGTCCTTTGATCCTTTGTTGTGGAAAAGAGCTTATCTAGTTTCCAAATCTTTTTCAAAAGGAAATGATCCATATGGAGGTGTAGATTTGGTGTGTCCATGGGAGGAGGAGAGTTAAGAATCTTCCTGTGTTGTCATCTTGGACTCCTCTTCAACTTACTTGATCTTGAAATGAATATACCTTGACCCTCTTTTCCACAGTACAAAATAGTTTGTTGTATTTAAAATGTCATTAGTGCTTATAATTGTCTTGAAGTAAGAGGCAGTTTTATCACCTTATTTTAATATCAAATTGTTTTCCTTGGTGAAATTGAGCTTACATGACATTTGAGTAAAATACAAAACTTGTAGCTAAAATCCAGGTATTTCCAAGTATTTCCATGTTCATCTTATAGAAAAAAAGTCTATGTGATATAAATGATTTTTAACCTTTCTTATAATATTACTTTTCCTATAACTATTTTGAAATCCAGAGGGATGCTAGTCCAGCCATAATGATGAAGTTTTATAAAGAACTAAATATTCTGACACCAATCCTCTTTGGAATATTTTGCTTAAAATATTTTCTAGCCTAGCAAGCCTTCTTGATGGCAAAAACAAATGTCTTGTGTTAGTTTAATGTGTGATTTATATCAGTTTCATTAATCTTCCCACATGTACTTCAAGAATAAAGCCAGATAATGCAGAAACATTTTGTTTAAAGTACAAAGTAAAGTTTTAACAGATGAAAATCTTTAGTGGAGATTCAGGGGTATATTAGGTGGTGATTGGTTAATGACCATAGTTCTTTATATCATTTTATAAAGGCCAAAATAAAAATTCACATCACAAAAATAACACAGAATAAGTAGAACTAGAACTCTGAGCATGAAAGATAGAAGCCAAGTTAATATAGTTGCTTACCATTTAATAAAATGAGTGTACGTGAACCCCAGATGCTTGCATAGATGTATTATTTTTTATTCATTCATTCACAGATAGGTCTCCTGTTTATGCTATATATTAACTCATGGTAGGAATAATAAAGATTTTATTTGATTTACAAAGAAAAATAAACTCCTTAATATTATCCAAAGTCACAATTTAAGGATTCTCATAGGCTTGAAATTGTAGAATTTTAGAATTTCAAGAGACCTTAGGGAGATTATTTGGCTTGGTCATTTTACATTTGAGGAAACCAGGATCCAGAAGCCTGATGTGACTCTTTTGATTTTATTGCCACGGATCAAGGAGAATTTGGTTCTTATTCTCATGACAAACATCCCTTGCTTCAGGTATAGAGGACCATGTGCTCTACAGACAACAGCTCAACTTTCCTACCATCTTCAAGTGTATGAGAACTACTATGAACACAAGCACAAAATTATAGTAATCATAGCTACCATTTATTGGGTGTCTTCTATATACTGTCCACTTGACAATATTATTTATTATTCTAACAACTTGTGAGCTGGTAATTCAGGTTTTTAAAAAATTAATTAATTTATTTTTGGCTACATTGCATCTTCGTTGTTATGAGCAGGCTTTCTCTAGTTGTGGCAGATGGGGGCTACTCTTTGTTGCGGGGCACAGGCTTCTCATTGTGGTGGCTTCTCTTTGTTCTGGAGCATGGGCTCTAGGCACGCGGGCTTCAGTAGTTGTGGCTCACAGGCTCTAGAGCACAGGCTCAGTAGTTGTGGCACATGGGCTTAGTTGCTCCACGGCATGTGGCATCATCCCGGACCGGGGCTCGAACCCGTATCCCCTGCATTTGTAGGTGGATTCTTAACAACTGCACCACCAGGGAAGCCCTTTTTTCTTTTTTTAAAGATTTATTTAGGGGCTTCCCTGGTGGCGCAGTGGTTGAGAGTCCACCTGCCGATGCAGGGGACACGGGTTCATGCCCCAGTCCAGGAGGATCCCACATGCTGTGGAGCAGCTGGGCCCGTGAGCCATGGCCGCTGAGCCTGCGTGTCTGGAGCCTGTGCTCCACAATGGGAGAGGCCACAACAGTGAGAGGCCCGCGTACTGCAAAAAAAAAAAGATTTATTTAGGGCTTCCCTAGTGGCGCAGTGGTTGAGAGTCTGCCTGCCGATACAGGGGACACAGGTTCGTGCCCCAGTCCGGGAAGATCCCACATGCCGCGGAGCAGCTGGGCCCGTGAGCCATGGCCACTTAGCCTGCATGTCCAGAGCCTGTGTGCCACAACGGGAGAGGCCACAACAGTGAGAGGCCTGCGTACCACCAAAAAAAAAAAAGATTTATTTATTATTTATTTATTTATTTTTTGCTGTGTTGGGTCTTAGTTGCAGCACATGGGATCTTTGTTGAGGCATGTGGACTCTTTCATTGCCAGGCGTGGGCGTCTCCATGAGGGCTCTTATTGAGACATGCGAGTTCAGTAGTTGTGGCACACACGCTCAGTTGCTCCATGGCATGTGAGATCTTCCTGGACCAGGGATTGAACCTGCTTCCCCTGCATTGGAAGGCAGATTCTTTACCACTGGACCACCAGGGATGTCTAAGTTTCTTATTATACTGATGAGGAACTAAAAACGCAGAAAGGCAAATTACCTTTTTCAAATCCATGTACAAAGTAAGTAGCTGAGCCAAGACCTGGTCTAACTATTTCTAGCAGTTTCAGGAGAAGGAGTTGGGAGGAAGAGGAGATGTGAGTTTTTCCATAAGTATATAAAATATTCCCAGGGTGAGTCCACATAATGGGAGACTTGGAGGGACTTGAACTTCTGGTGGTGACTGAGATAAACAGCAGTATCAGACATGAATGCTTTGGTTTTTAAGAGTTGGTTAAGTCTAAATTTAGGAGATGACATTTACTCTTTATAATTAAAGATATGTAAAAACTAAAGTATACATCTATGGCATTAGAATTATCTGTTTGCTAAAGAAAATTTAAAAGTGATATGTATTACAGGTGTAGAATCTATTCACATTTCCGGCATTCCATTTTACTCTTTCTTCATAGGCTTTATCTCTTTGACGAGATTTCCCATTTATTCATGCATATTACAATCCTTTCCACTATGTCATTCAATATATTAATCATAGATATTTTTAAGTCATTGTCTGAAAGTTCCAACATCTGGTCATCTCTGGGTCTAGTTATATAGGCTGCTTTTTCACTTGACAATGGGTGGTTTTTATTTTAACCTTTTTATATGTCATATTTTTCAATTAAATACCAAACATCGTATAGAAGAAGGGTAGAAACTGAGGTTAAATAATATTTGTGCCCGGAAATGGACCCACCTCTTCCTCTGTCAAATCAAGTCTGGGGAGTTGAGTGAACCTAGTCAGTAGTCGAGCTGGGTTTGAGTTTTGTTGCAGTAGATGCATTCAGTGTACCATAACCTTTAAATACTTCTAGCAGTGGGCTGCTGCTACCTTGGGCTTGGGGTGACACAAAGTCTTTCTCAGTGTTCATATTCCACTTTCATAACCACTTTACATATATGGGTCACAATGGGGATCTCTCTCTACACTCAGCAGCAGACAACTTTTGCTACTATCCTCCTTGACCACTAGGGACAGTAGGATTTTCTAAACCTGGTGTATGGCTTAAGGCTTTTGTTTCATATAATGGTTCAGAGAATGGACACATTTTGTGCCTGTGCACCACCAAAGGGGCTCATTTGGACATCCTGCTCGGATTCCAGTCTTTCTTGTGAGCACCTGGTGGAGGCTTATGAAAGAGTTCATGAATGAATATAGATGCTCCTTGTGTCTGTGCTTCCAGGGATTATAGACTGTCATGTAATCCACAGTCAGCCTTTAAGGATTATTTAATTTTTTGATTTCCTCTTTTTCTTTCTTGGCGGGTTGCCTCTTTCTCTTTGTGTTTTGTCAAAAGTGAAACCGTTCTGGTGTCCCATCTTTCCTTTGGAACTCAGTTCACTTTATTTTTCTGAAACCTCAGCTCTTGGTAGGCTTAAGAAAATACATGATTCTGTATATTTTTCCATCTTTTTCTGGTTGTTAGGATGAGAGTTACATTTTTTGTAGCTTTCCATTAATAGCAGTAGAACTCCCTTGGCAATTTATATTAAGAAGATGTGAGTATAGCTATCCATCTTTTCTTATTCTTGGCTTGGCCTCAGTTTGGGTACTGTTTAGCATATTTCCTTGTCATATAAAAAATATGAGTCAGGACTTGCAATGAGGTTGGGTGTTTCAGTGAACCTAGAAGCTTGTGCTTATAGCCAGACAATACTAGGTGGAAATCACTAAATGCCACTTTGAACAATAGCTTATTACTCTGTAACATAATAAAAAATGGCATCATTTTCATACTATTGTTGTGAAGATTAGAATATACTTGTTCATGAAACAAACCTTTTTTTGAGTATCTACATTATACCAGACACCACTGAAGGTGCTACAAACACAGGGATTACAAGAGAGAAGCAATACTTTGCCTTTACAAAGCTTGCATTCTACTGGGAAGAGACAGATTCTAAACGCAAAAAAATAAAAGTTCAGGTAGTAATAAGTGCCTTGAAGAAAAATCAAGCAGGGAAAGAAGAGAGAGTGAAGGGGTCAAGTGCGAGCTGTTAATTTTGGGTGGTCAGCATATGTGAGTAGGTGACTTCTGACTAGAAAGTGAATGGAAGGAAAGAAAAATCAGCCCTGTGAAGGCAAGGAGAAGAGAAGATCACTCCAGGCAAAGGAAACAGCAAGTGTGAGGCCCCGAGGTAGAATGAGCTTAGTGTACTTGAGCAACAGAAAGTCATTTTGACCACTGCAGAGTGGGAGAGAGGACAAGTGGAACAGGGTAGTTTGGAAAGAGGCAGAAGCCAGATTATGTAGGGTTTGTCAGGCCGGGTTAAAAAAATTGTATATATGCATGACTCTAACCCCCAAATTGACAAATAGTGGGTATTTAAGAAATGTTAATTCCTTTATCATTTTTGGTTACTCATCTCCATAGGTGAATCTATTTATCCCACCCTAAATGAATGAAGGGCATAAAAGGGATGGTGATACACTCCTCTGGAATCATGAATTTGGATAAGTTAGTCTAACACTACTACATATAAAATAGATAAACAATAAGGACCTATTGTGTAGCACAAGAAACTCTATTCAATAACTTGTAATAACCTATAATGGAAAAGAATCCAAAAAAGAATATATATACATATATGCATGTGTGTGTATATATATACATGTGTATACATATGTATATAAGTGAATCACTTCGCTGTACACTAGAAACTAACACAGCATTGTAAATCAACTATACTTCAATTTAAAAAAAAGATAAATCTAAACTGAGAAGACTGTGTGGAATTTAGGAATCTAGGATTTTTGTCTTCCAACTTGGTCCTAATATCAATACTCAGATATGTGCTGGCTGCAACTAGAATCCTAGGCAAAATCTCAGAGTGGTCAGAGTTTGTGTTCTCGCTTAATTACTATTTTTCTTCAAATGCTCTTCTGCCCTATATATAGCAAATACCTTCATATCACCCCGTGAAAGCTCTTATTCCTAAAGCCAATATGTGAATTAGGAATTGAAATAAAACTTAGAGACTGATGACTAATACTTTTCTTTTTATTGGAATATAGTTGCTTTACAATGTTGTGTTGGTTTCTGCTGTACCATGAAGTGAATCAGCTATATGTATACATATATCCCCTCTCTCTTGGACCTCCCCTTCCACCGCCCGCCATCCCACCCATCTAGGTAATCACAGAGCAGCACCAAGCTGAGCACCCTCTGCTATACGGCAGGTTCCCACTAGCTATCTGTTTTACACATGGTAGTGTATAGATGTCAAACCTATAAACTCCTAAACCCTGTCCATATAAACACACTCCTACAGGGAGATATGCATTTCAGACAAAAGTTGCTGATAAACGTGAGAAAAGGTATTTTTGAGCAAATGTATCTTGCGTATTCAAACTTATTGTCCTCAATCCACGTGACTCTGGAAACACAATACGTTCAACACTGTTTATTAACGTGCAGACACCTTATCTGCTCTTCCTTCACTTTCTTTAAAAAGTCTGCATTAAAACAACAAGCAAACAATTACTTTCATTTCATATCGAAATTGGCTCCGCATGCCACAGAGACAGGTTTCAAATCTACTTTCTCATATAATCCTTTTGTTTCCTATTTTAACAGAAAAGAGCGGACTTAGATTAAAAATAGAAACTTAGAGCCAAGGCTGAAAGGCAGCATAGGGGTATCTTGTCCCACCACCCTCCAAAGCTTCTGCTCCTCTGTAGCCCTGCTGTAACATCTCACTGGCTCATCAATGGTTGGACAGACTCCACTGGTCACTCTAGAGGACCCAGTGTCTCAAGAGGAGGCCCACTGAATCTTGGGTTATTTATTTTAAAGTTCTTTATGTTAGTAGATATATACACACACATCTCATAATTCTCTCATCCTAAACTATTCATAAACATGGCATGTTGGATTCTGAGAGACTCAGTGTTCTCAAAATGCTGATGTTTTTCCTTCAATTATTTTATCTTCCTCTTCTGGGTAATGTCTCTTACCCTCATGATTTCTTCTCTGGTACCTTTTACATACTTATATCCTTCTGCATTTCTATTGTCAGCTTGTCAGCATTTTAATTTTTTTGGTAGAAGAGCATAACTTTTTATTACTAGCACTATCACAAGAAAAGATAAGTTTGCTTGTTGATTCATTAAATAAATAGTTATTCAGAGCAAGGCATTCATCTAGGCCCTGAAGGTACAACAGTGAACAAAACGAAATTTTGTAAGTTAGATGTTGTAACACCTGACCACATGTGTTCACCTATTTACATTTTTATCCCCCCAAACTTTACACAGGTCCTCTATATACATATACATGTATAATTCCCTTGGATGTCAAGAGTGAGAAATTCTCTAATTTATGGGATTTATTTATTGTTATATCATAAATATCAGTGAGACTAAAGTAAGAACCTCGCCATAGGCCTTTTATTATTGCTGAGAACTGGGTACTTTCCCCCCTCCTGTAGTCTCAGTGGATTCATCCTTTACTCTGGTGTCTTCAGAGCCTCAGTGCTTTGGGACTCTGCCTTCTCAGTGGAGTTCTCTTGACGGTGCTGTCTCTTCCTGTCTCTGAAACTCAGAACTTTGCTTTGAACTAGGCTTTTCAAAGCAGTATACTCCAGGTGACATTCCTGCTCTGAACTACCTCTTAAATTTTCTTTAGTTCCTAAGAAAATTATAATAAATATCTATTTTATGAGTTGAAAGTCTCATATTGAAAACCTCCTTTGAGATTTCTTTGTATACTCTTTTGCTCTCTCTCTTTTTAAATCCTCAGGCTGTATTCTCAACCATGCAATTTTTTTCACTCTTGTATGTTGCCTTGTGTTTATGTGAAAAATATTTCCTTTTTGGTGAAAAATCTTTCTACTAGCCTTTCAAAACTGGCAAGTACAAGCTGGACTGAAATCTACGGTTGTTATCCTCTGTTGTTTTTTTTTTTTTTTCCATGCAGAAACCCTGAACTCCTCTGCCTTTTCTCTTGTTACAGATTCATGACCCACCTTTCAGTCAAGTGTTTTGCCACATAGCCTGTTTTTACATAGGGCAGTAAGGTACCCTGTTGGTAGGAGCTGTCCACAACTAATGTACAAGAGAGAAAGGGTCACCAGGACCATATTATCATTTTCTATCAGCCAGTAAATTCCCCACGAATATATTTTCCTTTCTACTTCACATCGACATATATACACTACCAAATGTAAAATAGTTAGCTAGTGGGAAGCAGCCTCGTAGCACAGGGAGATCAGCTCAGTGCTTTGTGTCCACCTAGAGGGGTGGGATAGGGAGGGTGGGAGGGAGACGCAAGAGGGAGGAGATATGGGGATATACATACATGTATAGCTGATTCACTTTGTTATAAAGCAGAAACTAACATACTGTTGTAAAGCAATTATACTCCAATAAAGATGTTAAAAAAAATATTTCCTGTCTTCCTTCTCCTTCCCCCCATCTCAGTATTATAAACCAGTCATCATTTTCAATTTCTCCCATCTCTTTCTGAGTTCCCCTCAGAGATTTTCTTTTCCCACAGAAGATTATCCTGAATAGATTGGGGCACATTTTACCTGGTCTGTTGGTTCTTTCTTCTCCTTTGTTCTAGTTCTGAACATGTGTGCCTGCCTGTACTTATCGTTTAATGGTCTTTAGCAACTTGAACAGGTTAGTTTTCTAAAGCACAAATTATACAAGATTTTGCTGCATTTCCCCCTGGCCCTCATAAGATCAGTGGTGAACTTGTTTTAAAAAGAGCTGAGATTTTTTTTTCTACATATTATATTCCATTTATTTCCAGATCCATAAAACATGGTTTTTGTAAACCTTATCTGAACCTAAGTGAAAAGCATCTGGCATTAGTTAATCTATCCGTCTCTTGTCTAATTTTACTCCATCTTTGTATTTCTGGATCCAAAATTTTACTTAATTTTTTTCTTAAATAATGTTTTTATTACTCTTACAACAAGCTTTTTTTTTTTTTTTTTTTTTTTAAGAGAATTAAAAAAATATCTTGGGGGCTTCCCTGGTGGCGCAGTGGTTGAGAGTCCGCCTGCCGATGCAGGGCACACGGGTTCGTGCCCCGGTCCGGGAGGATCCCACATGCTGTGGAGCGGCTGGGCCCGCGAGTCTGGAGCCTGTGCTCTGCAACGGGAGATGCCACAACAGTGAGAGGCCCACGTACCGCAACAACAACAACAAAAAACAAAAAAACATCTTGGGTTCCTTCTTCCTATTGTTACAATTCCTAAAGTTATATGTGTGTTTACCCCTGACTCAGTGCTGAGTCAAATGCTTTAATTCCTAAACATTTTTAAGTGCTGTGGAAAGACAGTAGACACTGGAGGCAAGCACTGCAATTCAAATAACTTCTATCCTGGGTTCTGATCATGAGGCCTTGATATCTAGCTCCCTTAAGTTCCAATTTCTTCTTTTGTAAAATGCAAACAATACCTTACAGGACATTTAAATGATAAAAATTAGAGATACTATATATAAAGGTTGATTGTAAACACATACACATATTAAAGGTAATGTATAGAAAACATCTAACAGCATAGCTGGCCCATAGAAAGTGTTCATAAAATGTTTGGTATTTATTATTTCAGCAGATGAGTGCTTTGGATTTTATTTTCCAATGAAAAATAACAATGATCACATAATCTCTTGTACCTAGTGTCACAGCTAATTTTTCTCCTCTTCCGGAAGTTTTACAGATTGTCTTTGTTTCTGGTGTTCTCTTTTTCACCAAGACTTCTAGGATTCCAGAAAACAAAACAGCCACACCAAATATTTTCTTCAGATTTTCTCTTTCCTTTTTAAGGCTTCCAGCTTTGCACTGTCTCTTCTTTTAGTTTCCATTTTTAAGTGGCTCTGATCCCTTGCTTTTCACTAGTGGAGGTCTGAGAGGATGTGGGGAAGGAACAGATAACATGAAGTCTCAGCATATCTAATCGTCCCCAATTTATGACTTTTCTTTTTGCGCTCAGTTTTTCTATCTCCTTAAGAAAGCAAAGTCACGAGGCTCTCTTCCAACGCTGTGGCCTCCAAATCTACCTCCTGTCATTGATCACTTTGTCTTTTCCCAGTAAAACTTCTTGGTTTAGAAAATGTACAACAACCTACAGGTATCACCATTACTGTCTTGTAAGTAAGAAAATTAGGACTCGCACAAGTTATGTGCAATGGGCAAATAAAACTGGCAAGCATGTCTGGGTCTCACGTGACTTCAATTATGGGACTTTTTCTACCTGGCCAATAGGTGTGTCTAATTCAGCATTTCTCAAACCTGGCTAAACATGATAATCACCTGGTAGCTTTTAAAAGCAGTATTACATGCCTGAGATACACCATGAATGATTCAGAATCACTGAGACTCGGGCCAGGGTCTCTGTACTTTTAAAACCTCCCTCAGAGATTATACTGTACAGACAAGGTTGAGAAACATTGCTCTAATGAGCCGTCTAGTCCTAGCATGCCTTTATTTATTTACTTCTTTTTATCTTTTGCTTGCTTTTATTTTTAAATTCAATTTCTGTGGTTATGAAATCAAAGAAATAATTTTCAAAATAACGTTTCTCTTTTTTTCAGTGAAATTTTTTCTTTAACCGCACAAAAAAAGTAGAGTTGCTCTGGAGTAAGGGTATGGAGATCTACCTAATCAGGATCCCTCAGTCTGCATCTCAGAGCCCATAAGGCCACCTACACTATTTGAAAACCCTTAGCCTAGGAATAGTAGGCAGCAGCGCAAGGTGTGTAGTGAATACATTACAGGGATACCTGGACTATAACCCCTGAAGTTCTTGGGTCATCTGGGCAGGATGAAGACAGTAGCACTGTCTGGCCAGTTGCCTGCAGTAATTTAGTGCTGTATAAACGTTCCCATTTTCTATGTATGCTTTGGTGTGAAAAATATTGGGAAGCAGTGGTCTAAGAAGTTATTTTAAAAAAAATTTTTAATAGACCTTTATGGGAGTATAATTGTTTCACAATGCTGTGTTACTTTCTGTTGTACAACAAAGTGAATCAGCTATATGTATACATACATCCTCATATCTCCTCCCTCTTGCGCCTCCCTCCCACCCTCCCTATCCCAACACTCTAGGTCATCACAAAGCACTGAGCTGATCTCTCTGTGCTATGCTGCTGCTTCCCACTAGCTATCTGTTTTACATACCGTAGTGTATATATGTCGATGCTTCTCTCACTTTGCCCCAGCTTCCCCCTCGCCTCCATGTCCTCAAGTCCATTTTCTATGTCTACGTCTTTATTCCTGCACTGCCACTAAGTTCATCAATACCATTTTTTTTGTTTGTTTTTAGACTCCATATATACATCTTAGCATATGGTATTTGTTTTTCTCTTTCTGACTGAATTCACTCTGTATGACAGAATCTAGGTCCATCCACCTCACTACAAATAACTCAATTTCATTTATTTTTATGGCTGAGTAATATTCCACTGTATATATGTGCCACATCTTCTTTATCCATTCATCTGTCATTGGACATTTAGGTTGGTTCCATGTCCTGTCTATTGTAAATAGAGCTGCAGTGAACATTGTGGTACAAGTCTCTTTTTGAATTATGGTTTTCTCAGGGTATATGCCCAGTAGTGGGATTGCTGGGTCACGTGGTAGTTCTATTTTTAGTTTTTTAAGGAACTGCCATACTGTTCTCCATAGGGGTTGTATCAATTTACAGTCCCACCAACAGTGCAAGAGGGTTCCCTTTTCACCACACCCTTTCCGGCATTTATTGTTTCTAGATATTTTGATAATGGCCATTCTGACTGGTGTGAGGTAATATCTCATTGTAGTTTTGATTTGCATTTCTCTAATAATTAGCGATGTTGAGCAGATTTTCATGTGCCTCTTGGCCATCTGTATATCTTCTTTGGAGAAATGTCTATTTAGGTCTTCTGCCCAGTTTTTACTTGAACTGTCTGTTTTTTTGATATTGAGCTCCATGAGCTATTTGTACATTTTGGAGATTAATCCTTTGTTGTTTCATTTGCAAATATTTTCTCCCATTCTGAGGGTTTTCTTCTCGTCTTGTTTATGGTTTCCTTTGCTGTGCAAAAACTTTGAAGTTTCATTAGGTCCCATTTGTTTATTTTTGTTTTTATTTCCATTTCTCTAAGAGGTGGGTCAAAAAGGATCTTGCTGCGGATTATGTAAAAGAGTGTTTTTCCTATGTTTTCCTCTAAGAGTATTATAGTGTTTGGTCTTACATTTAGGTCTTTAATCCATTTTGAGTTTTTTTTGTGTATGGTGTTAGGAGTGTTCTAATTTAATTTTTTTACGTGCAGCTGTGCAGTTTTCCAGGCACCATTTATTGAAGAGGCTGTCTTTTCTCCATTGTATATTCTTGCCTCCTTTGTCATAAATTAGATGACCATATGTGCATGGGTTTATCTCTGGGTTTCCTATCCTGTACCATTGATCTATATTTCTGTTTTTGTGCCAGTACCATACTGTCTTGATTACTGTAGCTTGGTAGTATAGTTTGAAGTCAGGGAGACTGATTCTTCCAGCTCTGTTTTTCTTTCTCAAGATTGCTTTGGGTATTCAGGATCTTTTGTGTTTCCATACGTATTTTAAATTTTTTTGTTCTAATTCTGTGAAGAATGCTATTGGTATTTTGAGAGGGACTGCACTGAGTCTGTAGATGGCTTTGGGTAGTACAGTCATTTTCACAATGTTGATTCTTCCAATCCAAGAGCATGGTATGTTTCTCCATCTGTTTATGTCATCTGTGATTTCTTTCCTCAGTATTTTATAGTTTTCTGAGTACAAGACTTTCATTTCCTTAGGCAGGTTTTTGTGTTTTTTTGAAAACCTTTATTGGAGTATAATTGCTTTACAATGGTGTGTTAGTTTCTGCTTTATAACAAAGTGAATCAGTTATACATATACATATGTTCCCATATCTCTTCCCTCTTGCGTCTCCCTCCCTCCCACCCTCCCTATCCCACCCCGCTAGATGGTCACAAAGCACCGAGCTGATCTCCCTGTGCTAGGCGGCTGCTTCCCACTAGCTATCTACCTTACATTTGGTAGTATATATATGCCCGTGCCACTCTCTCACTTTGTCCCAGCTTGCCCTTCACCCTCCCTGTATCCTCAACTCCATTCTCTAGTAGGTCTGCATCTCTATTCCCGTCGTGCCCTCAGGTTCTTCATGACCATATTTCTTTTTTTTGTTTTTAGATTCCATATATATGTGTTAGCATACGGTATTTGTTTTTCTCTTTCTGCCTTACTTCACTCTGTATGACAGTCTCTAGGTCCATCCACCTCACTACAAAAAGTCAGTTTCATTCCTTTTTATGGCTGAGTAATATTCCATTGTATATATGTGCCACATCTTCTTTATCCATTCATCTGTTGATGGACACTTAGGATGCTTCCATGTCCTGGCTATTGTAAATAGAGCTACAATGAACATTTTGGTACATGACTCCTTTTGAATTATGGTTTTCTCAAGGTATATGCCCAGTAGTGGGATTGCTGGGTCATTTGGTAGTTCTATTTTTAGTTTTTTAAGGAACCTCCATACTGTTCTCCATAGTGGCTGTATCAATTTACATTCCTACCAACAGTGCAAGAGGGTTCCGTTTTCTCCACACCCTCTCCAGGATTTGTTTGTAGATTTTATGATGATGGCAATTCTTACTGGTGTGAGATGATATCCCATTGTAGTTTTGATTTGCATTTCTCTAATGAGTAATGATGCGTTGAGCATTCTTTCATGTGTCTGTTGGCAATCTGTATATCTTCTTTGGAGAAATGTCTATTTAGGTCTTCTGCCCACTTTTGGATTGGGTTGTTTGTTTTTTAATATTGAGCTGCATGTAAATGTTGGATATTAATCCTTTGTCAGTTTCTTCATTTGCAAATATTTTCTCCCATTCTGAGGGTTGTCTTTTGGTCTCGTTTATGGTTTCCTTTGCTGTGCAAAAGCTTTTAAGTTTCATAAGGTCACATTTGTTTTTGTTTTGTTTTGTTTTTACTTCCATTTCTCTAGGAGATGGGTCAAAAAGGATCTTGGTGTGATTTATGTCATCGAATGTTCTGCCTATGTTTTCCTCTAAGAGTTTGATGGTGTCTGTCCTTACATTTAGCTCTTTAATCCATTTTGAGTTTATTTTTCTATATGGTGTTAGGGAGTGTTCTAATTTCACTCTTTTACATGTAGATGTCCAGTTTTCACAGCACCACATATTGAAGAGGCTGTCTTTTCTCTGTTGTATATTCTTGCCTCCTTTCTCAAAGATAAGGTGACCATATGTGCGTGAGTTTATCTCTGGGCTTTCTATCCTGTTCCATTGATCTATATGTCTGTTTTTGTGCCAGTACCATACTGTCTTGATTACTGTAGCTTTGTAGTGTAGTCTGAAGTCAGGGAGCCTGATACCTCCAGCTCCCTTTTTCTTTCTCAAGATTGCTTTGGCTATTTGGGGTATTTTGCGTTTCCATACAAATTGTGAAGTTTTCTGTTCTTGTTCTGTGAAAAATGCTGGTGGTCGTTTGATAGAGATTGCATTGAATCTGTAGATTGCTTTGGGTAGTAGAGTCATTTTCACATTGTTGATTCTTCCAAACCAAGAATATGGTATATCTCTCTATCTATTTGTATCATCTTTAATTTCTTTCATCAGTGTCTTATAATTTTCTGCATACAGGTCTTTTGTCTCCTTAGGTAGGTTTATTCCTAGATATTTTATTCTTTTTGTTGCAGTGGTAAATGGGAGTGTTTTCTTGATTTCACTTTCAGATTTTTCATCATTAGTATTTAGGAATGCCAGAGATTTCTGTGCATTAATTTTGTATCCTGCTACTGTACCAAATTCATTGATTAGCTCTAGTAGTTTTCTGGTAGCATCTTTAGGATTCTCCATGCATAGTATCATGTCATCTGCAAACAGTGACAGCTTTACTTCTTCTTTTCCAATATGGATTCCTTTTATTTCTTTTTCTTCTCTGACTGCTGTGGTAAAACTTCCAAAACTATGTTGAATAATAGTGGTGAGAGTGGGCAACATTGTCTTGTTCCTGATCTTAGTGGAAATGGTTTCAGTTTTTCACCATTGAGGATGATGTTGGCTGTGGGTCTATCATATATGTCGTTTATTATGCTGAGGAAAGTTCCTTCTATGCCTACTTTCTGGAGGATTTTTACCAGAAATAGGTGTTGAATTTTGTCAAAAGCTTTCTCTGCATCTATTGAAATGCTCATATGGTTTTTCTCCTTCAGTTTGTTAATATGGTGTATCATGTTGACTGATTTGTGTGTATTGAAGAATCCTTGCATTCCTGGGATAAACCCCACTTGATCATAGTGTATGATCCTTTTAATTGTGCTGTTGGATTCTGTTTGCTAGTATTTTGTTGAGGATCTTTGCATCTATGTTCATCAGTGATATTGGCCTGTAGATTTCCTTGTTTGTGACATCTTTGTCTGATTTTGATATCAGAGTGATGGTGGCCTCGTAGAATGAGTTTGGGAGTGTTCCTCCCTCTGCTATATTTTGGAAGAGTTTGAGAAGGATAGGTGTTAGCTCTTCTCTAAATGTGTGATAGAATTCGCCTGTGAAGCCATCTGGTCCTTGGCTTTCGTTTGTTGGAAGATTTTTAATCACAGTTTCAATTTCAGTGCTTGTGATTGGTCTGTTCATATTTTCTATTTCTTTCTGGTTCAGTCTCGGAAGGTTTTGCATTTCTAAGAATTTGTCCATTTCTTCCGGGTTGTCCATTTTATTGGCATAGAGTTGTTTCTAGTAATCTCTCATGATCCTTTGTATTTCTGCAGTGTCAGTTGTTACTTCTCCTTTTTCATTTCTAATTCTATTGATTTGAGTCTTCTCCCTTTTTTTCTTGATGAGTCTGGCTAATGGTTTATCAATTTTGTTTATCTTCTTAAAGAACCAACTTTTAGTTTTATTGATCTTTGGTATCGTTTCCTTCATTTCTTTTTCATTTATTTCTGATCTGATCTTTATGATTTCTTTCCTTCTGCTACCTTTGGGGTTTTTTTTTTTTTTGTTTTGTTTTGTTCATCTTTCTCTAATTGCTTTAGGTGTAAGGTTAGGTTGTTTATTTGAGATGTTTCTTGAGGTAGGCTTGTATAGCTATAAACTTCCCTCTTAGAACTGCTTTTGCTGCATCCCATAGGTTTGGGGTCATCGTGTTTTCATTGTCATTTGTTTCTAGGTACTTTTTGATTTCCTCTTTGATTTCTGCAGTGATCTCTTGGTTATTAAATAGTGTATTGTTTAGACTCCATGTGGTTGTATTTCTTACAGATTTTTTCCTGTAATTGATATCTAGTCTCATAGTGTTTTTGTCAGAAAAGATACTTGATACCATGTCAGTTTTCTTAAATTTACCAAGGCTTTATTTGTGACCCAAGATATGATCTATTCTGGAGAATGTTCCATGAGCACTTGAGAAGAATGTGTATTCTGTTGGTTTTGGATGGAATGTCCTATAAGTATCAGTGAAGTCCATCTTGTATAATATATCATTTAAAGCTTGTGTTTCCTTATTTATTTTCATTTTGGATGATCTGTCCATTGTTGAAAGTGGGGTGTTAAAGTCCCCTACTATGATTGTGTTACTATTGATCTCCCCTTTTATAGCTGTTAGTATTTGCCTTATGTATTGAGGTGCTCCTAGTTTGGGTGCATAAATATTTACAATTGTTATATTTTCTTCTTGGATTGATCCCTTGATCATTATGTAGTGGCCTTCTTTGTCTCTTGTAATAGTCTTTGTTTTAAAGTCTATTTTGTCTGATATGAGAATTGCTACTCCAGCTTTCTTTTAATTTCCATTTGCATGGAATATCTTTTTCCATCCCCTCACTCAGTCTGTATGTATCCCTAGGTCTGTAGTGGGTCTCTTGTAGACAGCATATATATAGGTCTTGTTTTTCTATGCATTCAGCCAGTCTGTGTTTTGGTTGGAGCATTTAATCCATTTGCATTTAAGGTAATTATCGATATGTATGTTCTTATTACCATTTTCTTAATTGTTTTGGGTTTATTATTGTCGGGCTTTTCCTTCTCTTATGTTTCCTGCCTAGAAAAGTTCCTTTAGCATTTTTGTAAAGCTGGTTTAGTGGTGCTGTGTTCTCTTAGATTTCACTTGTCTGTAAAGGTCTTAATTTCTCCATCAAATCTGAATGAGATCCTTGCTGGGTAGAGTAATATTTGTTGTATGTTCTTTCCTTCATCACTTTAAATATGTCCTGCCAGTCCCTTCTGGCTTGCAGAGTTTCTGCTGAAAGATCATTATTAATTTTTTGGTGGTTTTTTTGGCCTTTTCTTCCACTTTATTTCATATTCCCACCACAATAATGACTCCTTTAATTTAAACTAAAAACCATAGAGGGTTCCTGAAAGGGTGGCAGCAAAGGAATGAAAGTGTCAAAGACTGGGGACAGGTGGGGTGGGGAATCAGTGGATTGTCTTGACTGGACTCTTGAAGTTGCTGGCTGCTTGGAGCTGCAGCTGGTAGGCCATAGGATGGATCTTGAAACCGTAGAGCCTGGACACAACCTGGTTCGCGGGCCTCTTGGGCCGGTACTCAGGGTGCACCATAAAAAGCCTATGAGGGAAACCAGTGTTATTTGTTGTTTTTCCCTTGCTGTTTTTAGTATTTGTTCTTTGTATTTAGTTTATGATACTTTGATTAATATGTGTCTTGGCGTGTTTCTCCTTGGATTTATCCTGTATGGGACTCTCTGTGCTTCTTGGACTTGATTAACTATTTCCTTTCCCATATTAGGGAAGTTTTCAACTATAATCTCTTCAAATACCTTCTCAGTCCCTTTCTTTTTCTCATCTTCTTCTGGGACCCCTATAATTCGAAGTTGTTGCGTTTAATGTTGTCCCAGATGTCTCTGAGACTGGCCTCAATTCTTTTCATTCTTTTTTCTTTATTCTTCTCTGCAGTAATTATTTCTACTATTTTAACTTCCAGGTCACTTATCCATTCTTCTGCCTCAGTTATTCTGCTATTGATCCCTTCTAGAGAATTTTAAATTTCATTTATTTTGTGGTTCATCACTGTTTGTTTCCTCTTTATTTCTTCTAGGTCCTTGTTAAATTTTTCTTGTATTTTCTTCATTCTATTTCCAAGATTTTGGATTATCTTTACTAACATTATTCTGAATTTTTTTCAGGTAGACTGCCTATTTCCTCTTCATTTGTTTGGTCTGGTGGAGTTTTGCTTTGCTCCTTCGTCTGCTGTGTGATCCTCTGTCTTCTCATTTTGATTAATTTACTGTGTTTGGGGTCTCCTTTTCTCAGGCTGCAGGTTCGTGGTTCCCATTGTTTTTGGTGTCTGTCTCCAATGGCTAAGATTGGTTCAGTGGGTTGTGTAGGCTTCCTGGTGGAGGGGACTAGTGCCTATGTTCTGGTGGATGAAGCTGGATCTTTCTGGTGGGCAGGTCCATGTCTGGTGGTGTGTTTTGGGGTGTCTGTGGCCTTATGATGATTTTAGGCAGCCTCTGTGCTAATGGATGGGGTTGTGTTCCTGTCTTGCTAGTTGTTTGGCATAGGGTGTCCAACACTGTAGCTTGCTGGTCATTGAGTGGAGCTGGGTCTTGGTGTTGAGATGGAGATCTCTGGGAGATTTTTGCTATTTGATATTACATGGAGCTGGGAGGTCTCTTTTGGCCCAGTGTCCTGAACTTGGCTCTCCCACCTTAGTGGCACAGCCCTGATGCCTGGCTGGAGCACTAAGAGCCTGTCTTCCACACAGCTCAGAATAAACAGGAGGAAAAAAAGAAAGAAGATAAGATAAAGTAAAATAAAATAAAGTCATAAAAATAAAAATAATTATTAAAAAAATTCTTTTATGTAGTAATAAAAAAAAGACGGACAGATAGAGCCCTAGGACAAATGGTAAAAGCAAAGCTATACAGACAAAATCACACACAGAAGCATAGAGATAGACACTCACAAAATGAGAAAAAGCGAAATATATATATATATATATATATATATATATATATATATATATATATCTCGTTGCCCCCAAAGTCCACCTCCTCAATTTGGGATGATTCATTGTCTATTCAGGTATTCCACAGATTCAGGTTATGTCCGGTTGATTCTGTAGATTTAATCCGCTGCTCCTGAGGCTGCTGGGAAAGATTTCCCTTTCTCTTCTTTGTTCGCACAGCTCTCGGGGTTCAGCTTTGGATTTGGACCCACCTCTGCGTGTAGGTCGCCTGAGGGCGTCTGTTCTTCAGTCAGACAGGATGGGGTTGAAGGAGCAGGTGATTCGGGGGCTCTGGCTCACTCAGGCCGGGGGGAGGGAGGGGTGCGGAGTGCGGGACGAGCCTGCGGTGGCAGAGGCCAGCGTGACGTTGCACCAGCCTGAGGCGCGCCGTGCGTTCTCCCGGGGCAGTTGTCCCTGGATCCTGGGACCCTGGCAGTGGCGGCCTGCACAGGCTCCCGGGAGGGGAGGTGGAGGGTGAGCTGTGCTCACACACAGGCTTCTTGCTGGCTGCAGCAGCAGCCTTAACGTCCGATGCCCGTCTCTGGGGTCCATGCTGATAGCTGCAGCTCGTGCCTGTCTCTGGAGCTCCTTTAAGCAGCGCTCTTAATCCCCTCTCCTCTCGTACCAGGAAACAAAGAGGCAAGAAAAAGTCTCTTATCTCTTCGGCAGCTCCAGACTTTTTCCCGGACTCCCTCCCAGCTAGCCGTGGCGCACTAGCCCCTTCAGCCTGTGTTCACGCCGCCAACCCCAGTCCTCTCCCTGCGATCCCACCGAAGCCCGAGCCTCAGCTCCCAGCCCCGCCCGCCCCAGTGGGTGAGCAGACAAGCCTATCGGGCTGGTGAGTGCTGGTCGGCGCCAATCCTCTGTGTGGGAAACTCTCAGCTTTGCCCTCTGCACCCCTGCTGCTGCGCTCTCCTCTGTGGCTCTGAAGCTTTCCCCCGCCACCCCGTCTCTGCCAGTGAAGGGGCTTCCTAGTGTGTGGAAACTTCTCCTCCTTCACTGCTCCCTCCCAGTGGTGCAGGTCCCGTCCCTATTCTTTTGTCTTTGATTTTTCTTTTGCCCTACTCAGGTACGTGGGGAGTTTGTTGCCTTTTGGGAGGCCTGAGGTCTTCTGCCAGCGTTCAGTAGGTGTTTTTAGGGCTTGTTCCACATGTAGGTGTATTTCTTACGTATTTGTGGGGAGGAAGGTGATCTCCGCATCTTACTCTTCTGCCATTTTGAAGCTCCTCCCTTAGGCAGGTTCATTCCTTGGTATTTTATTCTTTTTGTTGCAGTGGTAAATGGCAGTGTTTCCTTAATTTCTCCTTCTGATTCTTTGTTGTTAGTGTATAGGAGTGACAGAGATTTCTGTGCATTCATTTTGTATCCTGTAACCTTACCAAATT
The DNA here is from genome assembly GCF_937001465.1 of Orcinus orca. NCBI lineage: Eukaryota > Metazoa > Chordata > Mammalia > Artiodactyla > Delphinidae > Orcinus > Orcinus orca. The sequence goes on from NC_064560.1 coordinate 103,518,931, forward strand.
CACTGATTAGTTCTTGTAGTTTTCTGGTGGTATCTGTAGGATTTTCTATGTATATTACCATGTCACCTGCAAACAGTGACAGTTTTACTTCTTCTTTTCCAATTTGTATTTCTTTTTCTTCTCTGATTGCCATGGCTAGGACTTCGAAAACTATGTTGAATAAGAGTGGTGAGAGTGGCCATCCTTGTCTTGTTCCTGATCTTAGTGGAAATGTTTTCAGTTTTTCATCATTGAGTATGATGTTTGCTGTGGGTTTGTCATATATGGCCTTTATTATGTTGAGGTAGGTTCCCTCTCTGCTCATTTTCTGGAGCGTTTTTATCATAAATTGGTGTTGAATTTTGTCAAAAGTTTTTTCTGCATCTATTGAGATGATTATATGGTTTTTATTTCTTAATTTGTTAATATGGTGTATCACATTGATTTGCATACATTGAAGAATCTTTGCATCCCTGAGATAAATCCCACTTGATCATGGTGTATGATCCTTTCAATATATTGTTGGATTCTGTTTGCTAGTATTTTGTTCAGGTTTTTTGCATCTGTGTTCATCAGTGGTATTGGTCTATAATTTTCTTTTTTGTGATGTCTTTTTCTGGTTTTGGTATCAGAATGATTATGGCTTTGTAGAGTGAATTTGGGAGTGTTCCTCTCTGCAATTTTTGGAAGAGTTTGAGAAGGATTGATATTAGTTCTTCTCTAAATGTTTGGTAGAATTCGTTGGTGAAGCCATCTGGTCCTGGACAATTTTTGGCTGGAAGACTTTTAATTACAGTTTCAATTTCTTTACTTGTGATAGGTATGTTTATATTTTCTAATTCTTCCTGGTTCAGTCGTAGAAAATTGTACCTTTCCAAGATTTGTCCATTTCTTCGAGGTTGTCCATTTTGTTGGCATATAGTTGTTTGTAGTAGTCTCTTATAATCCTTTTTATTTCTGCAGTGTCAGTTGTAACTTCTCCTTTTTCATTTCTAATTTTATTGATTTGAATCCTTTCCCTTTTTTTCTTGATGAGTCTAGTTAAGGGTTTATCAATTTTGTTTATCTTCTCAAAGAACAAATTTTAGTTGTATTGATGTTTGCTATTGTTTTCTTCATTTCTATTATTTCTACTCTGATCTTTATGATTTCTTTCCTTCTACTGACTTTTGGTTTTCTTTGTTCTTCTTTCTCTGTTTGCTTTAGGTGTCAGGTTAGATTGTTTATTTGAGATTTTTCTTGTTTTTTGAGGTGAGATTGAATTGCTATAAAGTTCTCTCTTAGAACTGCTTTTGCTGTGTCCCATATGTTTTGGGTCATTGTGTTTTCGTTGTCATTTGTTTCTCTGTATATTTTGATTTCCTCTTTGATTTCTTCAGTGATCTCTTGGTTATTTAGAAGCACACTATATAGCCTCCTTGTATTTGACTTTTACGGGTTTTTTCCAATCGATTTTGTAATTGATTTCCAATCTTACAGCATTGTTGTCATAAAAGATACTTGATACGATTTCAGTTTTCTTAAATTTTCGGAGGCTTGATTTGTGACCCAAAATGTGATCTATCCTGGAGAATGTTCCACGTGCACTTGAGAAGAAAGTGTATTCTGACACTTTGAGGTGGAATATTCTATAAATATCAATTAAATTATCTGGTCTATTGTGTCATTTTAAGCTTCTGTTTATTTACTTTCTATTTGGATGATCTATCCACTGGTGTAAGTGGGGTGTTAAAGTCCCCCACTATTATTGTGTTACTGTTGATTTCTCCTTTCATGGTTGTTAGCATTTGCCTTATGTATTGAGGTGCTCCTATGTTAGGTGTGTAAGCATTTATAATTGTTATATCTTCTTCTTGGATTGATCCCTTGATCATTATGTAGTGTTCTTCCTTGCCTCTTGTAACATTCTTTATTTTAAAGTCTGTTTTATCTGATATGAGTATTGCTACTCCAGCTTTCTTTTGATTTCCATTTGCATGGAATATCTTTTTCCATCCCTTCACTTTCAGTCTGTATGTGTCCCTAGGTCTGAAGTGGGTCTCTTGTAGACAGCATATCTTTGGGTGTTATTTTGTATCCATTCAGCCAGTCTGTGTCTTCTGGTGGGGCATTTAATCCACTTACATTCAAGATTATTATCAATATGTATGTTCCTATTACCATTTTCTTAATTATTTTGGATTTGTTTTTGTGGGTCTTTTTCTTCTCTTGTGTTTCCTGTCTAGAGAAGTTCCTTTAACATTTGTTGCAAAACTGGTTTGGTGGTGCTGAATTCTCTTAGCTTTTGCTTGTCTGAAAAGCTTTTGATTTCTCCATTGAATCTGAATGAGATCCTCGTTGGGCAGAGTAACCTTGGTTTTAGGTTTTTCTCTTTCATCACTTTAAGTATATCCTGCCACTCCCTTCTGGCCTGCAGAGTTTCTGCTGAAAAATCAGCTGATAACCCTATGGGGATTCCTTTGTATGCTATATTTTGTTTTTCCCTTGCTGCTTTTAATATTTTTTCTTTGAATTTGATTTTTTTAGTTTGATTAGTATGTGTCTTGGTGTGTTTCTCCTAGGGTTTATTCTTTATGGGACTCTCTGTGCTTCCTGGACTTGGGTAACTATTTCCTTTCCCATGTTAGGGAAGTTTTCCACTATAATCCCTTCAAATATTTTCTCAGACCTTTTCTTTTTCTCTTTTCCTTCTGTGACCCCTATAATTAGAATGGTGGTGCATTTAGTGTTGTCCCAGAAGTCTCTGAGGTTGTTCTCGGTACTTTTTATTCTTTTCTCTTTATTTTGCTCCTCAGCAGTTATTTCTACCGTTTTGTCTTCCAGCTCACTTTTTTGTTCTTCTGCGTCACTTATTCTGTTATTGATTCCTTCTAGTGTATTTTTCATTCCAGTTATTGTGTTGTTCATTTCTGTTTGTTTGTTCTTTAGTTCTTCTAGATCTTTGTTAAACATTTCTTGTATTTTCTTGATCCATGCCTCCATTCTATTTCTGAGATTCTGGATCATTTTTAGTATCATTACTCTGAATTCTTTTCGAGGTAGCTTGCCTATTTCCTCTTCATTTATTTGGTCTTGTAGGTTTTTACCTTGCTCCTTCATCTGTGACATATTTTTTGCCATCTCATTTATTTTTTCCTTTTTTTTTATGAGTGGGATTTTGTTCCTGTTTTACTGTTTTTTGGCCTGTGGCTTCCAACACTGGAGTTTTAAGCTGTTGGTTAGAGCTGGGTCTTGGTGCTCAGATGAGGACCTCCATGAGACCTCACTTCAGTGAATATTCCCTGGGCTCTGAGGTTCTCTGTCAGTCCAGTGGTTTGGACTTGTAACTCCCACTGCAGGAGCTTTGGCCTGACCCCTGGCTTGTGAACCTGGATCCTGCAAGCTGCATGGGGTGGCAGAAAAGAAACAAAAAAGAGAAGAGTAAGAAAGTAAAAAATAAAATTAGACTAGGAAACTAGCATATATTTTAGAAATAGTATAAAAATTAAAAAGTAGGTGAAATAACAAGCAGAAGGTAAAACAGGACCACAAGAGTAAAAAAGAGGAGGAGAAAAAAAAAAAGACGTGGAAAAGGCCTTGGCTCTGGAGGGCGGGCCCTAAGCAGGGGCAAGGTTTGGGTGGTAGGCGCCTTCTATGCTTAGGGCTCATAGGGCTGGAAAGGCCCTGGGGGGTGTGGGGGGATGTGTTTTGGGCTCAACAGAACAGAAGGGGCCCAGGCGTGCGTCCTGCCTCTGGTCTCAGAGGGCGGGGGACCGGCCTGGGATGTCAGCAGGCTCCCTGGGCCCGAGTGGGTGGGACAGACACCCTCTGCTCCTCTCCTGCTCTTCCAGTCCCAGAAGGCCCCTCCCGCCTGCCTCTCCTATTCTCTCTTTGCATTCCACTTATGTCCCCAGGACCAACCCAGTCCAGAGGGCACCTTTGAGGACATAGGACCTGGACCCGGCCTAAGAGCTGGGCAGGCTTCCCCAGCTTATTGGGCAGGGGAAACACTGGGCATGCTTCCCCCTGATCTGAGCCCCTGAGGGTCCCTCCAGGTATGGGAACCCTTCCCCTCTCTCAGCCACCCCTCAGGGGCACCAGTCCTGTCTGACCTCTGCTTCTCCTCCTCTCTCAGTCCCCCCACCCTGTCCTACCAGTTCTCTTGGGGATTCTTCCCACCAGTGTCTGGCAGGCACCCTAGTTGTGGGGAGACATGAACTCCGTGTCCTCCCACACTGCCATCTTGACTCTGCCCCCAGAAGTTATTTTTAAGTCAGTTTTGTCACCATAGAGATGTCTACAGATTTCACTGCACACACACTATAATTGATAGTCCAATGAACAATTTGCAGTATCTTTAAAATTTTTTTGCCAGTTTATCCATTCACTGTTTTTGCTTTCTTTTGTTTTCCTTTCTTCCCAGTGCTTATTTTGTATTTCTTTCTGAAAAAGCATGTAATTAAAAATTAATCCACAACTGGTTGTAACAGAAGATAACTAAACCAAGGAATAATTTCTGTCACTATTACTCGATTTCTCAGGCGGTACTAGCCTTGTTGCTATGTATTTTTTACAAGAGAAACCTTTTTACTCAGACTGGAATACATTTTTGCATCCAGCTTGCCACGTGCTTGTAGGAGATTCCCAGCAGGCACACACACACCCTGGGTCAGTGATTCTCATCTTATTTCATATTATGAATTGATGTTAGGTGTAACTTTGGGGTATGAGTGAATTTCAGCTGTCATCTCTAGGGCAGATTACCTAGAATTAGATCCTGCCATTTCAAATGCTATTTGTCTTCATTAATCTTCACTCTTGCTCTATTTGTCCTAAACAGTTAACGTGACCTGAATAGCTTAATGGTGCCTGTTTGCTGGCAGGCTGGCTAAGACTGAAACACAGTCATCTCCTCCAGACACTGTTACCTGTAAATCTAAGTAATATTAAATCTATTCTTTTTGTAGATTTGTTGTAATTGTTTTTCATTTAGCTTTTCTTTTAGTATTATCTTTTTGGTAATTTAGTATCAAGACTGCTGCTGTCCTCCTATTTTATTTTTATAGAACAAGAAGTATGTGTGATAAAGAACCACCAGACAGACTCTTGAAATCTAAACCAGTGTGAAAATTTCTGTTTAATTCAACAAGGATTTAATGAGTTACAACTATCTTCTGGGCAGTTGTTTTACTAGATTAAAAGTTCTTTAAGGTCAGGAGGAGTGTCTTAATCTCCTTCATTCTTCACCTCTAACACAGCGCTTAATATGTAGTAGGCCCTAGAGTAGGTAAAGTTTAATGATAAACTGATGAACTGGAGAATACAAAAGATGTACAGTAAAGGTTAATTGTCCTTAAGGACTATAACAATCTTTTTGCAGAGAAGATAACTCCCTGAACAGAAAGCTTCACATATGTCATATATTTTAATGCTCTTAACATCACTGTGAGGTAGGTGATATTATCTTCTTCTAGAGATAGATAACAAGGCTCAGAGAGGTGAAGAAAGTTACACAGGTCACAGGATGTATTAGTGGAAGAAGTTTTTCAAATCTGAACTACAGTTTGATTCTTTCCTTTAACTTTCCAGCTTTCGGATTAATAGGTTGATGTCCTGGCAACCTCCAAAGGGCACTAATAGTTTTAGTTTCTTAAATAACACTATTAATTCATAAATTTTAACAAATATATTTGCTCTTTCAATCAATAGCAGTCATTATTCTTTTTGATGCTTATTTTTCTACTTTTAACCACTCTGTTTCTTCAAGATGGCCCCAGTATACTTTAGACACTAGCCTAGTAAATACTCTGACATTTTTCTTTCTTTCTTGCGCAAAAGTGTGCACCATGTTCCTTTTGTAAATTACCTTATCAAGATCTGGAATTAGCTATTTCTCCAAGGAACTTTGGCTCTAGTGAATTGGTTTTTAGAGACCATAATTTGGGCAATTGTGATATTCATTGCTACTAGGTTTTCATTACTTCTAGGCTATTTCCATGGGCAGAGCTAGAAAATACATTTTTTAGAGAAAGAATTTATGAGTTAATACTGATATTTATAATTCAGGACTAAAAATGCAAGTTTTTTTTTAAATTAATTACAGTATGTTTATATTTTTCTCTTTAAACTGAATATCTTAGTTCTGAATAATGTTAGCATAATTATTTATTTTCCTTATTCTACATTGTATATATAATTGCAAAATAACAATAGTATTACTAACCATAAGGCAGCCATTCTTACACCTTATTTTTCACTGATAAATATCCTGAAGGTCAACTGTATATAGAGAGATTCCTCATTAGTTTTTTCATAATTTATTTTGAAATCTTTTCAAACTTACATTAAAGTTGTGATAACAGTAAAAGAAAAACAAAACAAAAAACCTCCTATATTCCCATATTCCCTTCACACAAATGCCCCAGTTGTTACTTTAGCACATATGCTTCATCAACCATACTCTCTTTCTTCCTCCTTCCCTCCTTCCCTCTCTCTCTCCTTCTCTTCCTCCCTCCCGTTCTTTCTCATATATACATGGGAGAGAACAACTTAAAAAGAGGTGGATTAGAGCTCTGGTTTATATTACATCTTCAATCAAGGACAATAAATTTATAGAGAAATGAAAAGGAGAGAGAGAAAGAGGGAATAACCAGCAATGACACTTGAGATTGGGTGGGCAGGGAAGGCTCCAGTGAGTGGCATTTCAGTTAAGAGTCAAAAATCTGCTAGGGGATCTCTGAAACATGAGGATGACTGCAGGAGAGAAAGCAGTTGGGCACATGGAGAGGAGTCATTCCACCATCCTGAACCCTATGGCCTATGAATAGAATGTCATTTGTGGGTGCTCTGCTGGCCTATCACCTACCCCATGGTTAGTGATATGCTCAGCTTGGCACCAGATAAATTATGAGGAAAAGCAAAGTAGGAAACATTCTCTTTGACCTCAAGAAACTTACCACCTGGCTGGAGAGGTGAACGTAATCTGTGAAACCATCAGAGACTATTAGAGAGTTGGGGGATTGGGGAAGAAGGAACTAGGGATGGAACTGGGTGTGATTTGTTCAGTGGGTGGAGAAATGGTGAAGGCCTGATGGGCCAAGAATTGAGGCGGGTGGATCTGTTTTGCAGAGAGGCAGAGCACGGTCCTGGGGTCAGGAGCTGTTCTGAATCCCGGCTCCTCCATGTACCAGCTGGGTGACATCGGAAAGTTTTTTTCTCTCCGACCCTCAGTTTCCTAATCCGGAAATCACATCTTATTTTTTTATTTTATTTTTTTTACCCTTTATGTTGTTGTGAATATAAATGAAGTAAGATATATTCAGGACTTGGGAGAGTGAAACGCCCATGCTTCACAGTCAGGTAGGTGGACCCTCTCCCACTGGTAGCACTTGGCAAATTTCCAGTGTGTGCTGCAGCCACTAGCTCAGCCTCCTGGTTAATAACTGGGGGCCTTTGCTAGCAGTCCAAATCTGTGCTCCCTAATTAACAGTATTGACTAAATGATAGGTGGAGTTTGTGGGAACCACAATCTGGGTTTGTAAAGGAAAATCAATCTCTCTCTCCCCCACTCTCCCTCCCTTTCTTACTTCTTTCCTCTCTCTCTTTCTTTCTTATTGAAGTATAGTTGCTGTACAATATTACATGTTTCAGGTGTATAGTAGAGTGATTCACAATTTTTAAAAGTTATACTCATTTATGGTTATTATAAAATAATGGCTATATTCCCAGTGTTGCACAATATATCCTTGTTGCTTATTTTATACTTAATAGCTTGTACCTCCTACTCCCCTACCCATTTATTGCCCATCCTCCTTTCTCTCTCCTTACTGGTAACCAATAGTTTGTTCTCTATATCTGTGAGTCTGTTTCTTTTTGTAAAGTTCACTAGTTTGTTGTTTTTTAAAATTCTATTTATAAGTGATATCATACAGTATTTGTCTTTGTTTGACTTATTTCGCTTAGCATAATGCCCTCCAAGTCCATCCATGTTGCTGTAAATGGCAAAATTTCCTTCTTTTTTATGGCTGAGAAGTATTCCATTGTGTGTGTGTGTGTGTGTGTGTGTATGTATAATATATATATATATATATATATATATCACATTTTCTTTATCCATTCATCTGTTGATGGACACATAGGTTGCTTTCATATCTTGGTAATTGTAAATAATGCTGCTGTGAACATTGGGGTGTGTGTGTGTATCTTTTTGAATTAGTGGGATTTTTTATTTGTTTGTTTGTTTTCGGATATATAGCCAGGAGTGGAATTGCTGGGTCATATGGTAGCTTTATTTTTAGGTTTTGAGAAACCTCCATACTCTTTTCCACAGTGGCTGTATCAATTTACATTACCACCTATAGTGTACAAGTGTTCCCTTTTCTCCACATCCTCACCAACATTTGTTATTTGTGTTCTTTTTCATGATAGCAATTTGACAGGTGTGAGGTGATATCTCATTGTGGTTTTGATTTGCATTTCCCTGATGATTAGTGATGTTGAGCATCTTTTCATGGCCATCTACATGTCCTCCTTGGAAAAATGTCTATTCAGTTCGTCTGCCCATTTTTAAATCTAGTTGTTTGTTTCTTTGATGTTGAGTTGTGTTAGCTATTTATATATGTTGGGTGTTAACCCCTTATCAGTCAAATCATTTGCAAATACTTTCTCCCATTCAATTTGTTGTCTTTTTGTTTTGTTGGTGGTTTCCTTTGCTCTGCAAAAGCTTTTAAGTTTAATTAGGTCCCATTTGTTTGTTTTTGCTTTTACTTCCTTTACTTTAGGAGACAAATCCAAAAAAATACTGCTGTGATTTATGTCAAAGAGTGTTCTGCCTATGTTTTCCTCTAGGAGTTTTATGGTATCCAGTCTTACATTTAGGTATTTAATACATTTTGAGTTTATTTTTGTACACAGTGTTAGAGCATATTCTAGTATCATTCTTTTACACATAGTCGTCCAGTTTTCCCAGCACCACTTATTGAAGAGACTGTCTTTTCTCCATTGTATATTCTTGCCTCCTTTGTCATAGATTGATTGACCAGAAGTGTGTGTGTTTACAGAAATACGTTGTTTATATTGATCTTATATTGATAAACTTTCTAAGTCTTCTTACTATTTTGAATAATATTCTTATACATTCTGTTTTTTCCGTATAATCTGTGAATAAATATGGTGTTATTTTCTGCCTTTTCTATCTTTATAACTTTCTAATTATTTGTACCTTTTTTTTTTAGTGTTTCTTGTAGGGTTTACTATATATACATATGGTAGAGATACGTTGATATACACTTGTATATATATTATACGTACACATTTATAATTGTATCACTATCACTAATTTTTCATTCTAACTTCAAATAATCTCCCATTTCACATATGGTTTAAGAACCACAAAAGTACACTTCTATTTCTTTCTTCCTATCCTTTGTTACTTTTCCCTTAATTTTACTTACACATTTATTGTACACCTCAGAATACACGTTTACTACATTTTGCTTTAGGCAGTTATATTTATTAACAAATTATTTTGTAATTTTAGACGTACAGAAAGTTGCAAGAGGAGTACAGAGATTTCCTTTATACCCTTTACATTATTTAAGGGTGGCATCTGAAAAAACACCTGGCTCAAAGACCAAAATCAGGAAATTAACATTGATTTAGTACTATTTATTCCTTTAAGACTTCAATCAAATTTTGTAAACTTTTTTGCTCATGTACTTTTTCTGGTCCAGGAAGTTATTCAGGATCCCGCATATGATACAGCTGTCATGTTCCCTTAGTCACCTACAATCTGTGACAGTCCGTCAGTCTGTCTTGGTCTATCATGACATTGACACATTTGAGTTACTATGAATAGATGATTCTTGCTTGCCACAATCATTGCTGTGGTGGTTGCCTATTGGATATATATATATTTTTTGGCTTCATTGAGTCTTTGCTGCTGTGCATGAGGTTTCTCTAGTTGTGGTGAGCAGGGGCTACTCTTCATTGTGGTGCATGGGGTTCTCATTGCGGTGGCTTTTCTTGTTGCGGAGCAGAGGCTCCAGGTGCATGGGCTTCAGTAGTTGTGGCATGCTCACACAGTAGCTGTGGTGAGTAGGTTCAGTAGTTGTGGTGCATGGGCTTAGTTGCTCCGCAGCATGTGGGATCTTCCCAAACCAGGGCTCGAACCTGTGTACCATACACTGGCAGGTGGATTCTTAACCACTGCACCACCAGGGAAGTCCACCTATTGGATATTTTCTATTTCCCTCATTATTTATACATTTATCATTTGGAATTCTATAAGGAAGAACAGTTTTTCTTATCTTTATTTACCTGTCTGTTTACTCATTTATATCAGGATGAATTTATGGATATTTATTCTATGGGTTATAATTCATTATTATCATCAATTATTTTGTTACTCAATTTGTCCCCACTTTGGTCATTTGAAGTCCTTCAAGGTCTACTTTTTTATCCTTTTATTGCAAATTGTCTGGTCATGTCTTTTGTCCATTTTTCTGTAAGATTTTTATTTCTTTCTCAATTTTTAGGAATTCTTTACATATTAGGGATATTAACCCTTTGTCTTTGGTATATGTTGTAAATATTTCCTTTCATTTTATTAGTTGTCTTTGAGTTTCTGGGGGTTTTTTCCTATGAAAACTTTAGAAATTTCTATGTAGTCAGGTTTTCAATTTTTTCTTTCTTTTTTTTTTTCTGGAGTTTTGAGTCATAGTTCAAAAGTCTTTCCCTACACAGAGGTGTTAGATAAATTAATCCATGTTTTCTTCTAGTACTTGTAAGGTTGATTTTTATATTGAAATCGCTGGTCCATTTGGAGTTTATTCTTATATATGGTGTAAACTGTGAATCTAATCATAGTTTTTCCCAATACTACCTAGTTGCCCCAGCTTCATTTATTAAAAATCCCACCTTTGCTCCAGTGGTTTGAGATGCCACCTTTATAATATTATTTTATCACATACTATTATGTATGAAAATCACATGTGTTTGTTGAAACTCACTATATGAATTGTTACCTGGTCAGTCTTTTATATATTTCTTAGATGACTCAGAGGAAACTATATTCTCAAATTTTTGAGTGCATGTTTCTATTTGGGCCCATGAGAGCTAATTTATTGATTGTGTTGCTAAAATTTTCTATTGCCTGACCTATCATTCACTAATAAATAGATGTTAAAATCACCCACTATGCTAGTATTTTCATTTGTCCTTGTAATTCTGTCTCATTTTCTTTTAACTAGTAGTATTAAGGGAAGATAACTTTAGAATTATTAAATTTTTCTGGTTTGTTGAAGCTTTTCATTAGTATGTAATGAACCTTTTTATTGCTAATAATGCCTTTTGCTTTAAATCATGTGTGGTGTGATATTAGTATAGGTTTCTCGGCTTGTTTTCTTAGTGTTTGGCTGGTGCACTTTTATTCATACTTTTATTTTCATTCTTTTATATACTTATAACTTAGGTTTGTGGCTAAGTGGCTTTCTAAAATCCAGCCTAGTACTTACTGTCTTTTAAAGGAAAATTTTAAACCCGTTTGTTTTTATCGTGATTACTAATACATTCAGATTCTTCCCTACCAAATGCCAAGGAATGCTATCAACTCAGGACTACCTTAAATTAAGTCCTCAAGAGTTAGAACATTTATAAGGTAGAAATATGATAGAATTTTTTTGTTTTATTGTTTTTGTTTTGTTTTACTGTGTGAGTGATAGACATTTGTCTAAACTTGTGTGCGGGTTTGCCTTTGGTAGCAGATATTCTTGGGAGTTTTTTTCTCTTCTCTACTCAGAGTCTAAACCTAGACCATTTCTCTGGTATCTTCCTTTGTTTTAGAGCTTGTCCCCCTGTCTTCCCTACTACTGAGTGTGTATCCCCTTTGGGATTCTGTATTTTTGTTTTTAATTTATTTTATTGAAGTATAATTGGTTTACAATGTTGTGTTGGGATTTTGTATTTTTGAAAGGATCGCTATTCAAATGTTAGCCAGACCTAAGGCTTCTCTTTTATCACCTGTGTAGTCATTAAAACTCAAGATCCTGTGTAATTGGCAGCATAAAAACTTGAGATTTTCTCTGAACATCCCATTCACATAGTGAATTACCTATTGTTTCCTCTGGAATATTTCACAAATACATGCAATCAAATGTTTCTTTAACTGGACATTTGCTTTCCCTTCCACATTGGATCTTCCTCAGTCTTCCCAATCTTCATTCAGTCACTGACACCACCATCTATCCACTTACTCAGACTGCAAACTGAGAATTAATCTTGCCTTCCTCCATTTCCATTTCTGTGTACAAACCATCAGCCAGCTGTACTGATTTTACATCCAAGTGTATCTCAAATCTAATTCTCTGCATCAATCTAGACAAGAGTCATTATGATTTCTGTAGACTATTTCAATAGCCACCTAACTGGTCTTCTGCTCTAGAGCCCCTTTAGTCTATCTATGCCACATACACCACACACAGGGAGATATTTTTAAATATATATTTAATCATGTTACTCCTTTATAATGATTTATCATCATGCTTAAAATAAAATCTAATTTCTGTATTATTTCCTTTATAGCCCTATGTTATTACGCTCCTCTATTTTTGTGCAATCTAAACTCCTTCTCCTACAAACTCTGACAAAACGGACTTTCCCCAGGGCTGTCCTGAGTGTTCTACTCCTTGCTCTTTTGATTAGAGAAAAATACTTCAAACAGCTGTGCTAAGAAGCTTATTTATTCTTTGCATTTCTGTTTACATGTCATAACTATAGAGATTTCTTCTCTGACCACCTTATCTAGGTCTCTTCTTCTGGTCTTGCTGTTCTTTTTCATTAAATACTGTTGGGGTTTTTTTGTTTTGTTTTTTTGGTAGCACTTACCATAGTTTGAAGTTATATGTTGTTTGGGTGGTTTGTTTTTAATTTAAAAATTATCTTAAATTGTCTTATTCTTGGGCTTCCCTGGTGGCGCAGTGGTTGAGAGTCCACCTGCCGATGCAGGGGACATGGGTTCGTGCTGCGGTCCGGGAGGATCCCACATGCCGCGGAGCGGCTGGACCCGTGAGCCATGACCGCTGAGCCTGCACGTCCGGAGCCTGTGCTCCGCAACGGAAGAGGCCACAAGAGTGAGAGGCCCGCGTAACCCCACCCCCCGAAAGAAAATTTTGTCTTATTCTTCATTAGAGAGTTAGAATGATGAGCATAGGGTTTGTGCATCTATGAACTCTTGTATTCCCAGCATCACACATAGTAGATGTTCACTAAATATTTCTTACTTTATTAGTCCTGGCTACAAAATTAATTTCCCTAAATATTACTAGATCTCTCTTTGGAAAGATAAACCTTGTAAATTTGATTCAGAATCCAAAGTTAAGGATTTGAGTTTTGTTTCTGTCACTGGCAGCATATCACTTCATTTCTCTGATTCCCAACTTCATCTGTAAATAATAGGCTTGGGTTCTCCATGTATTAGGATAATTCTCCCATTAACCAACTACCCTAGGGTTTTGGGGTACCATAACATTGGGAAAAGAGTTAAAGTATCTTGTGGGTTTTATTTTTTTCCCTACATGACTCCCACGATGTAGTGTGAATCAGACTATGTCTTGGTCTAAGCTTGTCTTAGAAAGAGGAGAAAGTACGTGATTGTTTATAAGTTCAATAATATATTTGTTTCTCAACTGGGTCCCTTTTCCATTTTAACCCATATAGCAAAGGGTGGGAGAAGAAGATCCTGATGCCTGTTTTTCCTTACAGCTTTATCTTCTTTGATATTTCATGATTTACGACTTAACTAAATAGATCATGAAGAGACTATTGTGCATTTATGCCAAGAATCAAAAATCCCAACTTCTTTATATTTTACGTATCGTATAAGTCATTGTTCTATCGATATCTCTTTCACAGAGGGCTGTAATTGGCTCCAGGAAAGGTTGGGTCACCATGGTATTCTGTAGCAATTAACAGGCACTGCTGACAAACTTTCAGCAAATATATGCCCTTTCAACTCCATAATGCTTTGAGAATATAAAATCAGACACCAAGTGTAGAATAGGCTAAGGGTCAAATGCAAAGTTTTTCTGTTTGAGTGGAGTTCAATTTTATTTTAGTACTTGAATTCATGATTAATATTTGGACTTTGTAGTAAGAGGGCTTTGAAATTTTAAATTGCTGAAACATCTCTAACTTCTAAAGATGTACCTTCAGACCTAATATTCTTTTATTTTACTGTAAAATCCACCTATCAATTTTTTGATAAAGTTGAGTTTTTGTAATTCTTTAGAATATAAGTTAGACAATAAAATAATTTGTAATTATATGATGACGTGCAGTTAAATTATTTAGAAACAAGTCAAATTAATGGCTTGTTCAGACATAGAACAATGCAAGGAATTGTGTTCTAGGTAAGAGTGAATCAATGTATATTTTTATTGTGTTTTTGTGGAAAATAAGACAAACATACATTTGAATTCCATTTCTGTAATTTAATAATTAAGTGACCTTGAGATACCTAAGTGATACATTGCCTCTTGCTACCAAATTCCTAGAGATTTTCCTATTTTATTTTTTAGTGAAAATGATAAGTACCACTTTTAGTTCAGGATTAACAACCCTTATAGCCATATGCTTAGGGGTTAATGAACAGGTTTGTGTCATTCCTTTCATTGTTTAAATGACTCTAAATACTTCTGTTAATTTGGAGGAATGGCTCCCAAATGTATATTGAATATATTAGATTTCCATTCATTTCGATAAATTGCCTTTCTTAAAAGTGTTAAGAATGGGAACAGGGATAGAAAACTCAAATTTATACTGAACACATGTGTTTTTAGTAAAACCTATAATGATTTGCTTTTACTTAGTGGAAGCAGCAGAGTATAATGCTTGATAGCTTAGACTTTGGAGTCAGACCGACTGGTGTGAGTTCTAGCTCTGCCATTTGTTGGTTTACTTATTTGTTTAGGATGAGTGGCTTGACCCAATATGTGGGAAATGGGCTGAGAGAGGTTAAGTTCTTGTCTGAAATCACACAGTTCTTACTGTAATTAGTCCAGGAGAGGATCTAAGCAGTCTGTCCCCCAGTCTATTCTTTAAAAAAAAAAAAAAAGTAATGTATTTACCTGTAATTTACCTTAAATGTTAATCACAGAATCTCACTGAAGGCATTTTATGCATTATAATAATTCAGTACTGGTAACTGGATGCTGTTGCTGTCAGTCCTGTGTCCTGGGCCCTCTCTGATCCCTGTTTCTTGGTTATCATACACACAGACAGCCTGTGTGGTGTCAAGGTCCATGTGAGGCATATTTTGCTGTAATGTTTGTCTTAAGGGAGACTTACTATTATTGGCATCTTTAGTGGCATCTGAGAGCTGGCCATAGAACATTCTTTTACGGGATTCTAACTTATCCAAGAAGTGTGTCAGTGGCAGGGAAAATAGACACGGTATGAAGGATGCTTTCCTAAAGGAATTTCTGAAGCAGTAGAAATTAGTCTGGCTTTTCGAGTGTACTTTTTGTGCATTTTAACTGAAATGATGGATTTGCCATTCTCTCGTCTCTGCTACCTCTTGATCTAGTCAGCACTGGATCTGAGATGAACTCTAGAGCTTTCTAACACAGAGATTTCTGGAAAGCTTTTGGCTTCCAGGATACTTCTGTAACATTCAAATGTCACATAAGGTACAGAATGACTTTTTATTATTTTAAACTGTTCAGAAAATAATACAATATTATATTCTTTTACCTATGTAGCATGATATCACTATATAGTCTATAAATATACATGACCTCTATTGTCAATGACTGTTATATTAGTTTGCTCACATATTTGGTCCAGAGATCCCTGAGGATCCCCAGTGCTAATTAACAGTGTCTGAAACCGGTAGAGTTTCTTACTATCATTGTAAATAGCCTTGACCTTAAATTATTATTTCAATTTGACTCCATTTGGAACCTCCATGCTTGTTCTATAAGGTTTGGTCAGTCACCTAGAAGCCGACTTTTCTTATATGTCAGTATTTCTTCCTAAAAGGAAATATTAAGAGAAACATGCTTTAGCATCATTCTCTGCACTGTTAGCAGCCCCCTGCTGTCAGTGGCTGCCAACTGCTTTGGGACATCCATGGTGACGATGCATTGTCCTCAGACTGGCCAGAGAAAACCCAAGTGATCCCTCAAAAACAGACATGAAAAATTCAAATCCCACTGTGAGCTCACAAATCTTTTGGAATTCAAGAATAATGAAAAGTTAATTAAGGCTTTGTCATAAAGAGAGAATAGCAATACCTAATGTGTAGCTGTGGGTTACCATCTGCATACACAGTTACATTCCCTATGCACAGCTAATCTGGTCCTGCGAGGCTAAGAAATAGGCGCTCTGCCAGATGTTTTGTTAGGTGGACAAATAACACAGCAAGTAGGAATATGGGTATCAGAATCAGACTAACTCATGTTCTCCTCCCATAAACCTCTCCCACTTACCGGGTGTGTGACCTTGGACAAGTTACATAATCTTGCTAAACCTCAGTCTCACCTGATGAAGGGTGATAATGCTATTTATTTAATGCATCTGTCATGAGAATTAATAATATAAAGTATCTAAAAACTTAACACAGTTTCTGAAATATGGTATGTGCTTTTTAAACAGGAACAATTATTATTAAGGAAAGAAAACAACTCAGTTGTCTAAAAGATTTCCCAGGTTCTGTGTTTCTAAGTAGCCTGCAAATTAATCACACACTATCTTCCATCCCAGCAAATGATGCTGATAGCTATAAAGAAAATATTTTCTACATTCCACGTTTATTTTTTTAAAAAATTGCTAAAGCCAGTGGGAGTAGTAAAATGAAATTGTGCCATTTGCAGAGATGTGGATGGACCTAGAGACTGTCACACAGAGTGAAGTAAATCAGAGAGAAAAATTATAATATCGCTTATATGTGGAATCCAGAAAACTGATACAAATGAACTTATTTGCAAAGCAGTAATAGAGACATAGATGTAGAGAACAAATGTATGGACAACAAGATGGGTAGGGTGGGATGAATTGGGAGATTGGGATTGACATATATACACTACTATGCATAAAATGGATAACTAATGAGAACCTACTGTATTGCACAGGGAACTCTACTCAATGCTCCGTGGTGATCTAAAAGGGAAGGAAATTCAAAAAGGAGGGGATATATGTATACATATAGCTGATTCACTTTGCTGTAAAGCAGAAACTAACACAGCATTGTAAAATAACTATACTCCAATAAAAATTAATAAAATATTTGAAAAGGGACTACCAAATATTTGAAAGAATATTTGAAAAGGGACTACCTCAAGATATAGCTGGATACTCTGGGTGGTCAATTAATACTTATTCATCTTAAAAACAAACAAACAAAAAAACAAGTTTGATCAACACCCATTACTGGAAAAACTTGATTTATAACAGTTACAAATAGACCTCTTCTAATTGCACAATTACCCAATGTTCCCAGAAAAGAATGTAAATGTCCGTAGCTGGATTGGATTAGACATAATACTAGACTAACCACTGGTCAGATGATCCGATCCTAAAGGAAGTGCCAGGACAGGCCATGGACAAGTTTGTGCTGGGTGTGCGCTGGCAGCTGCCTGATAACTCTAAATTTGAAACATAAAAAAAGCCATAGTGAAGGCCAAATGCCCACTGACATATTCAATCAAGGTTTCCTGACGTCCTGGAAAACACCTGGATATAGTTATCCAACTGTTTCTGGGAGTTTGGCTATAATTGTCTGGCATTTTTCTGTAGTGAGCACACAGTGAACTAATAGTCCCATGGACTGGCGCTAAGCAGCTTTTAAAGCAAGAGTAAATGTCACTTAGGATTACATTTCAGATCCCTGTGTCAATCAGCTGGGCTTAACAGGACCCTGAGAACAAAGTCAAGCGGGGGCGGAAAAATAGATGTCATTAGTGCTAAGGGAAACAAAATAGCCTTTGTTCGTACATTTCATCTATGAGAGCAATCTCATGATCTCATTCTGTTCTTTCAGAGCTGGTGATTTCAGTAATAAAGCTTGGAACCTGATGTGTAGAAATTCATAGCATGCTGTATTTGCTGAATATTCTGAATCTGCCTCTCACGCTTCACTCTCCAGCTTTATCTTATTCTGTTTAGGTGGTTGACCTCCAGGGATGGTGTAAACCAGGCTCTTATTCCTTTCAGCTCTTGGTTGAGATGCCCAGTGGGTGCCCGGGGAAGAAAAAGAGGCTGGAGTGTTTATTTCTTTAGTCCCCTCTCTGTGTCTCTCTGCTTGAGGTCACAACTCCTGTTGGATGGCCCTTTCTTGGAACTTTCAGTGATTGTCAGTAATCATTCTGGCTACTTGCTTCCTGTTGTTGCTTACCCCAGGATGCCTCATCATCCTTTGTGGTTTCCCTTAATTCTATCTTTTGTGAATAGTCCCTTTATTCAACTATGTGCAGTCATCCCTTTTGAGTGGGCTATTTCCTGTTGTGACATTGTTTCCAAAGGAGCCTAAAGGAGCCGAAGAAAGAGTGGCTCAGTGTGATCATGGATTTCTATCGGTTTTCCTTACATGCCTGTTGGGAATTAGAAAATTTAGTAACCTGGGTGTCTGTATATTCCTGACTGTTAGCTCACAGCCTGAGGGGGAATTGAGCACTTGCATACTTGGTGGCATGGAGAAGTGAGCACAATGTAGACTTGAGAAAAATAATACATATTTGGAAATTAATATATTTTTAAATAACCCATGGGGCAATAAAGATTTCATGAGGGAAATTGGAAATATTTTGAGCTGAATTAAAATGAAAACAGAACATAATAATTATGATGTTAACTTTTTTCAGGATGCATGCAATTCTAACATATTAAAAATTAATTATATTTCTGTAGTCTAGCAAAGAACAGTTAGAAAATAAGATTTTTAAAATTACCATTTAAAGTGGCATTGGAGAACAAGAAATAATTAGGGATCGTTGGCTGGAAAAAAAATGCCCGACATGAGAGTTGTGAGTTAAGTTTTATTTGGGGCAAAATGAGGACTATAGCCCAGGAGATGGCATTTCAGATAGCTCTGAGAAACTGCTACAAAAAGGTGGGGGGAAGGTCAGTATATATGTGATTTTGGTGAAGGGGTAGTACATGCAGTCAAGCACATATTTTTTGCAGAAGGTATCTGCTAGTCTTGAGAAGGTTACTGCTGGTCGCGAGGAGCAGACATCACCATAAAGGATTTTAGTGCTTTTCTAGACATGAGGAGATGCAAGGCTTGGGATCATAAAATTGTCTCCTGAAAATACCTATCTGAAGACCTGTTCTGCCAGTTCCCCACCCCCTCAGCACAGAGTGCCTCATTTCTGATCTTCACCCTGAACTCCTTTCAGGGGGTGTTGAAGGTCAGCAGCTGCAGTGGCTGATAATTTAATCCTTGTAGAGGTAGCTGGCAAGTGCCATTTGTAGGTGATAGGTTTCATTTAACAAAATATGTGTTTAACCTATATCCTGAAAACTACAAAACACTGCTGAGAGAAATTAACATAAGTGTTCATGGATCAGAAGATTCAATACTATTCAGATGTCAGTTCCCCTCAAAATGCTCTGCAGATTCACTGAAATGCCAGTTAGAACACTTATAGTCTCTTGTTTTGTTTTTTTTTTGGTAGAAATTGAGCTGCTTCTAAAATTTACATGAAAATGTAAGAAAAAAGAGAAAATACAGGGGAATTAGAATATCCTAAATAATTTCTAAAAAGGAAAAGTTGGATGATATACTGATTTAAAGGATTTCTATAGTTAAAACGATCAAGATAGTGTGGTATTAGTATAAGAAAAAAAATAGATCAAGGAAATGCAACAAAAACAGAGTAGAAAGTCCAGAAATAAACATACATATTGTGTGTGCATGTGTACATAAGTTGAGAATATATGTATTTTTATTATAATTTTTTAAAAGTACTTGAAATTTTACCTTATGCTATATGCAAACATAAATTCAAAATGTATCAAAGACGTAAAAGTTAAAACTAAAAAAACTTATCAAAGAAAGTATAGGATAAAAAGGATAAAACTTCTTGACCTTGGTATAGAAGATCTGTTAGGACACAAAAAATATGATTCACAAAAGACATAAGTTGATAATTGGACTAAATTGAAATTTAAACCTTCTCATCAAAAAATACCCTTGAGAAAATGAATAGGCATGAAGCAGAAGACTAAGATGAAATTGTATGTATGTGTGTATGTATGTGTGTGTGTATTCAACCTATTTATAAGACTAATTAAAAATGGGCGAAAGATTTAACAGATCTTTCACGTGTGGGGGTATGTAAATGGCTAATACCTACATGTGAATATGCTTTCTATCACTTACCATTAGGGAAATGAAAAGTAAATCTTCAGCAATATATGACTGCACACCCACTAGAATGACTGAAATTTAAAATGTTGATAATAATGTGTTGGCAAGGTTATAGAGCAACTGGAACTTTCATATATTGTTTTAAAAATGCCAAATCATAACAACCATGTTGGGAAACATTGTGGACATTTTTACACAATTAAATAAATGTACATTTAGCATGAACGCCAGTAATTCTACTTTTAGGGATTTAGTCAAAAGAGAAGGAAACTTATAACTATACATAGTGTAGACTCTAATATTTGTAGCAGCAAGACTTATAGTAGCCAAAACCGTGAACAACTTAAATGCCTATCAGCAAGTATAAGGGTAAATAAGTTCCATTCAGTGGATTGGCACTCAATAATAAAAATGAGCAATGTACTGATACATTCAACAATGTGTATTAGTTTCAAAAATATTAAGTTGAATAAAAGAAGTCAACACAAAAGTTATGTATTGTATGTTACACTTATGTAAAATTCTAGAAAAGACAAATCTAATTTATAGTTACAAAGAGCTTATAAATGGATTTGGAATTAGGAGCAGGAATGGCAGGATTGACTAAGGAAGGGAGGCAAGGGAACTTTTTAGGATGATGCAAGTGCTTGTTATCTTGATTGTGGTGTTGGTTACATGAGTGTCTACATGGGTCCAAACTCATCAACTGTACCCTTAAAATGGGTGCATTTTATTGAATGTATATTATACCTTAATAAAGTTGATTAAAAATAAAATTAAGAATATATACAAGTATTTCTATTGTTTATTTTATGTTACCAAAGAGTAACAAAAGAAAAATTGTAATGAATTTATCATTTTCAGAAAATAAACCACACAATGGTTGATAAACACATTTTTCTTTTAAACTGAAAAACAATTTACTATCCAAGAAAAATAAAAACTCCTTGTAACCATGATGGATTTTGCTAATTAATTGAGTTTACCTTAAGTTTTAGTTTAGTGTAGTTTTTTTTCCCCCTGCGGGGAGGTTACTGAAGAGAAATACAGGGCGTATTTTCATGATATGAAGAGATACCAATAACTTGAAATAACTAGGTGGAATTCCTCCATAAGATTTCTATAGGCATTACAAACCAGTTATCTAGCTTTCTTTTTTTCATATCTTCCTGATGTCTGAATTCTTTTTGTTAGCATTTGTGCCTCTCACCTGTGATCTAAGACCTCCTCTATATTTAATTATCCACGTCTCTCAGAAGTTACCCTCCTACTAAAGCATCATTTTCCTATGGAATCATTGTTTTTGCATCTACATTTTAAGAATTTCTCTTTGTAAAACTATTTTTTATCTGCTTTTATTATAAAAATGATGTGTGCTTATTATTACCATTAAAAATAAGAAAGCATATGAATTAAAAATGAGAGGTTTTCCCCGTCCTCTTTTCATTGATGAAGTAAACACTGTTAAAAGTTTGCTGTGTATGCTTTTCTATGTCTATAGAAACATAAATATAGATGTAAGTCATATATATAGTAGGTTAATAGGTAATCATATTTTATATAGTATTCTGCAACTTGCTTTTTTATTTAACAGTATAAAGTGACCATCTTTCTAATGTGTGTGTATATAATTGTTTCTCATGGCTGCAGAGTATTTTATAACATGCATGAACCACAGTTTATTCAACCATTTGTCCATTAATAAACATTTGGTTTGTTTTGGTTTTTTCCTCTTTTCTATTATAATCAGTGCTGCTCTAAACATTTCTCTACATATATCTTATATAGTCAGGTTTTTGTTTCTTTGCAATAGAAATCTAGACAGATCTGAGCAGGACCCTAAACACCTTCAGTTGTTTGCTCATAACTTTCAAAAATCTTTGTATAAGGAAATAGGGGTTCTTTTTAAAAAGTGCAAACTCTGGCTTACCCACCTCCTACCTCCAATGATTCTGAGATGGAACCCAAGACTTTCTACCTTTAAACAAACATCCTCAGTGTCTTTAAAACAGACATTCTTAGAGCCACATTTTAGGAAACACTTCAAATCTTAATTATCTTGGGCAAGTTGCATAGCATTTTTGAGTTTTACTTTCCTCATTCTCCCACACTAGAATGTAAAATCCACCAAGGTGAGTAGTGTTTACCTGTTTAGTTAACTGATGTAGAGCCTAGAACCATGCCTGGCACATTGAAAACACATAATTATTTGATAAGTAAAAGAATAAATAAACTAATGAATAAATCTGTGAAATGGAATTAATACCTACTAGATAGGATTGTTTTTAGGTTTCAGTACAATAATGCATCTAACACTAAACTGTAAACAGTAGGTATTAACTCATTTTTTTCCCTTAAATTTTCAAAATGCCAGCTACAACTCAATGGATAGTGTTAAAACAACAATAAGTATAATAAAAGAAGGAAAATGAGCTGGCCAGTTCAATGACACAAACATGATATGCTGTATTTTTTTTTACATCTTTATTAGAGTATAATTGCTTTACAATGGTGTGTTAGTTTCTGCTTTATAACAAAGTGAATCAGTTATACATATACATATGTTCCCATATCTCTTCCCTCTTGCATCTCCCTCCCTCCCACCCTCCCTATCCCACCCCTCCAGGCGGTCACAGAGCACTGAGCTGATCTCCCTGTGCTATGCGGCTGCTTCCCACTAGCTATCTACCTTACGTTTGGTAGTGTATATATGTCCATGCCTCTCTCGCGCTTTGTCACAGCTTACCCTCCCCCTCCCCATATCCTCAAGTCCATTCTCTAGTAGGTCTGTGTCTTTATTCCTGTCTTACCCCTAGGTTCTTCATGACATTTTTTTCCCCTAAATTCCATATATATGTGTTAGCATACGGTATTTGTTTTTCTCTTTCTGACTTACTTCACTCTGTATGACAGACTCTCAGTCTATCCACCTCATTACAAATAGCTCAATTTCGATATGCTGTATTTTTTTAATGGAAGGGTTATATAGGTCATTCTATACCCTACCGTTTCTTTACCAAAAAAATCCGTCAAGACGGGAATATTAACTTATTTCAGTAGCTTTGTGGAATGTGAAAAATATGTCATAGAGCGCTAATGTTGCTTGCTATCATAAATCAAACTGAGTGTGTGTTTGTAGAAGCAGAGGGATATTTCTGAGGATAATGGGAAGTCTATTTAGTTTTTAGAATTATCTTGACTAGTCAAAATTTAAGGACAAAACATTCTTCCAGATACAGTGAAATATATTATTTATTCGGATCCTAACTGACATTATTTTTGTCTGGGCTATTTTCCTTTCCATTGTTAACAAAGGAAATGCATTGGTCTAAGAGGTAGACAAAGCTTTGCAAAGTTTTAGGTTTACTAAGTTATGGTGGAAAACTTCATCTTCTCATTCATATTAACTTATTGTTTAATTGGTCATTTAACTTCATAGTCTGGGAGCTTCTGTGAAACAGTATAGTCATTCATGTAGTTGTAAATACAGTTGTATTGCTGGAAAATTACTGGAGTTCCCAAAATAGAAAGTTAAGATTTAGCCTTAAGAGTTTTAGAGACAAGATAAACATAGAATTTCAGTACAACAAATAGGTAGTATTGTACTGGAAAGAGTAAAAGAAACTCATAAGGCATTTTGTGTGTGGGGGGGGGGGAGGTCAAGTTAATTAGCTTGTTTTATCATAAAAATAATGAAAGCACTTTCAAAATATCAGCTATTTCTCATAAAAAATTAGACCAGGAAGACATTTTACAAGTGAACATAACGTTAAGGTCATATCTTTATAGTGAGTTAAAGTGGAATATTATGGAACATCTTGATGAGGCAGATTAGTTTATTTTGTCAGTCATTCTGAGTAATTGAGGGAGGCTTGGGGAGTTAACATATAGGTAGATTCCATTATGACTTATGATTGGATGTGATTTCATAGAACTGATGTTTGTTAATATAACAATCTAACAAAAAAAGGAAGGAGCAGCATTTTTGCCCCAAAGGGGAATGTTTCCTATTACCACATGTTTCATCTCAGAGGTGAAAGTAAAACTGATGCAGAGAGAAGGTAAATAACTTGCTCAAGGTATATAGCTACTAAGAAGCACAACCAGAACAAAAAATGTCATTGACATAATAAAGAAATAAGATCCTTGAAATTTCTGACTCAGATTTATAAATTAAACTGGTTGCCAAATAATCTTCTACCATTTCTTTGGTGGAGAATATTACATTAGTCAGCTGTGTGTTGTTTCCTAGACACCTTTTCATGAGGAAGGTGGGCTTATCTGGACTTCATCTGACTCCATAGATGGTGATGGCTAGCTCATACAAGCAGGGCTGCCTTGTACATTTCTGGTATCCAGCTGCCCTAACCACATTGCCTCTTCTGAAACCTATTTTTATCAGGATAAATATCTAGATTTGGATTTGTTTTAGACATTGAGTATTTTGCTCTTTGGCAGGAATTGTGACTGTTAGCAATTTCAAACTCTATGTTGTAGTTTTACCTACGTGAGAAAGAAAGTTTGGCTTCTTTGGGTGCTTAAGTGAATTCCCACATCCATGGTAGGCAAGCCTAGCTGTGTTCTGTGTGCAGACAGAATGTCCCCTGGGTCCTGCTGCAGATTCTCAGAATGTTCGAACTCCTGGTTACCACCACTATGGTATCTGTCTATTCAGTTTGAACGTGGCTGGAGCAGGTTGAGCCAAGTGGGTGGGAACTTGATCCAGGTAAATAAACAGGATTAGATGGTGTTACCAGCTGAGTCGGCACTTTGAACAAAGGCTCAGGGGTGGGAAAAGGAAACTGGAGGAATTGGTGAATCTGTAGTGTTGATGGGTTTGTTTTAATAATGATGGGAGACTTTCTTGAAGGGGGTGGGGCTTAATTTGCCTTCTGTAGATGTCTGAAATCAGCCTGGTTTAACTGTTTCAAAGGAGCCAGGGTTTATTTGGTAAGGAACTGTGGAATTCCTTATCCATCAGGGAGGCATGAACGTGGATAGGGAGCTGGCTGTCCAGTGGGAAATACATACAATTTTATGGTTAAAATAACGTGTTCACTGAGCAACCACAGAGTCAGAAAAAATAATCTTTGATAAAAAAGGCGTCCACCTCCAGACTTCAGATTCTCTTCCTTGCATAGTAGCAGATTTCAGTGCAACTTCTTCTCTAAGTAATTAACACATATGAAAGATCCATCAGAGGCACACACTGACTGAATGCATTAGGAGCCATTAAAAAAAAAAATCAACAAAAAAGACAATATTTCCAGTATGAGGAAGTAGGTATGCTTGTATTTTTCAATGACTAAGTTAATTAACTGTTAAAAGTTTGTTAGATGTTTGTTCATCATGTTTGTCCATATTTCGTCGGCAGTAAAAGACAGAGTAAAACTCCAGCAACTATCTGCATGATGTAAATGAAAAGTTATCCTCAAAGTGCTGGGTGATATTTTTCTCTGAGATGACCTTTAGCAAGTGTCATGCTGTGTTCTCTAGAAGTTGTTAACTCTCATTACATACTTCACACACCCTCAACATCAAGCTTCCTACATTATTTGTGACACGTCTCCAATCACAGAACGTTCTTTAAGTAATGCTCCCAACGTTTCAATCTTGCCATCTCTCATGAGAGTTTGACCCAAGCAAACATTTTTTATAAAACAACAAACAAATTTATTTAAATCTGTATTTAAAAAACCTCATAAAATCTTTTATTTAAATGCTATTCAGAATGTAATGCAGTTTTCTGAAAAAGGGGGAAGGGAGCTAGTATTCACTGAGGGCCTGCTTTGTGCCAGGGGCCTGTCATGTTTTTTCCTAATCAATTCTCAAAACAAATTCAAGAGGTGGGTGTTAGGCTCTATTTACAAAAGAGGAAATTGAAAGTCAGAGGTAAAAACGCTTGTTCAAGGCCACATAGTTAGTTAATGCTCAGCAAGGATTTGAACTTGAGTCTGCAAGACACCAAACCTCTTCCTCCTTCTCTTACACTCTTGTCATTCAGAGGGAATTACCAAACTTTAGGGTGGCATGGACTCTACAGCTGCAAAGAGAAGTGTTAAAATATACTTATGTTCAGGAAACAACTAACTTAGTACCTAGCATCTCAAAACAACTGAAATCAAACAACAACACAAAACAAACACCACCACCAAAAACACCAGCCTAATGAAAGTCCTCATATCTTCTGCCAGAGGAGATTTGAGATGTTTTGTCCAGACAGTTTTAAAATACCAACAAGAAGTGTTCAACTATCTAATTTCAGAAACAAAAATATAAAATCATTAAAATAAATAATGTTCAGTCCCACACAATATCCAAAGAAAGGAGAGATTTATTTGAATCATTTAGTTTTCTCTGCCAGGATTCATGTAATTATTTAGCATTTTGATAACATTTTCAGTAACTTATATTCTGTTTAATAACAATCACACACGCTGAAAATTCTCAAAGTAACTATGGACACATAAGAAAAGTAAGCACTCTTGTGGGATGCTTTTTTTCTTAAATGGATGATAATTAAATATTGTGCTAATAAGTATGCGAAAAGCATTTACCTAGTACCTGAGTTAGAGGCTTTTTATGTCAAGACCACACTGCAGTTGGTAAAAGGGACAAGGATCAGAACAGAAAAGCAAAGGTCAAAATCAGCAACAAAACTTTACCGCATAAGCCCCATATATGAAAAAAGAACAAGCTATTTGACATTAAATGCAAAAGAAAGTTTAGTGTAAAACAAACAAGTTCCCTGGGGAAGGGTTAATTAAAGGGACATTTTAAACTGTGTGCATTCAGACAGGATCTCAATCTCACTAAGCACTGTGTTGAAGCTTTACATGGTTCTATTTCTGAAGGAGTCCATTTTCTCTTCATTTTTCTTTTTATGATGATGGCAGATAAAGATGCACTTCCGGAACATGTGCAGATACTGGAGGTTTTGCTTGAGAGGAATTAGAATTCTCTATTTCCAATTCAAGACCAGGCTAACAGATGTTTATTTTCTCAGGAAAAATAAGTTTTTGTGGACTTTTCTGGTCACTCAGTTTTTCTGTGTATGCTTTTAGCCTTTACAAAGGCCACTGCTATCAAGAAATAAGAGATACTGTCATTGGTTCAATAAAGACTTTTACCTAACTGACAGAATTCAATTGTCTGTTTTTCAAGATTAAAAAAAAAAAGTATCTTTAAAAATTATTATTAATGCTATAGAGATTGAATTAATCAAATTCCTAGGTTAATGATGCACTATTATTTGTACATTTAACTCTTTGCTCTTGTTCAACTTTACCCGTTCATTTCATCTGGCTACTTCCTTTCCTGTTCTTCCAAAAGTAACCAATTTAATGTAATCTATGCAAATGTGCATATGTGCATTTTTAACACAAAGGGAATATTTCCTCAAACATAAATTTGGGTGGTATTTTTTGGACTGTGAAATATTTACTGCTGTTTTAAAATTTCTTCAAATTTGTAAAGTAAATAAACTTATTTAATATAAAAAATAATAAAAATTACTCTTAATGCAAATTGTATGAAATATGAAACAGAGAGGAGTAAAATAAGGAAAATGTAATCCATGACCCTATCACTCATTATTAATATTTTAGGATATTTATATATTCATTCATTTATTATGTCTGTTTAATCTCTCTCCACATGTACACCTCTTTCAGCACCTATTTTGTGCCAAGTACTGCATAGGAATGCAGTAATGAGCAAAACAGATAAAATCCATGCTCTCAGAGCATCCAGTGTGTGTTTTGGGAGAGGACACAGGTAAATATCAACCAAATAGTCACACAAATATGTAATCGCCACTGTGAGTTAGTGCTATGAAGAGAAATATATGACACGATGAAAGATATTAAGAGGAAATATCAGATAACTAGGAAGAAATAAACATACATGATAATGAGACATTGAGGAAAGTGTATCTTATCAGATAAGTTCCTCAATGAAGAAGATTTGAGACAAGATTAAGGCTGAGTGGAAAATAAGAAATAGAAAGTGTGGAGTAAAGAAAGAAGGGAGGAAAAGAACTTCCAGGCAAAGGGAACAACCTATGTCGAGACTCCAAAGGGAAATGCAGAAGGTGCATTTGATGAGCATAAAGAAGGTCAGAGAACCTGGAGCACAGAATACAATGATGAAGAGACACCAGATACAAATGTCTGAAGAGACACCAGACCATAGTTTTTCTTTTAGGTTGTTATCAATTTTGATCTTTATCGTAAAGGCAATGGAAAATCATTGTACTGTTTTTGTTTTGTTTTGTTTTGCGGTACGCGGGCCTCTCACTGCTGTGGCCTTTCCCGTCGTGGAGCAACAGTCTCCGGACGCGCAGGCTCAGCGGCCATGGCTCACGGGTGCAGCCGCTCCGCGGCATGTGGGATCTTCCCGGAGCGGGGCACGAACCCGTGTCCCCTGCATCGGCAGGTGGACTCTCAACCACTGCACCACCAGGGAAGCCCCATTGTCCTGTTTTAAACAAAGGGCTTATATAATGAGATTGGCTTTTTAAAACCTCACGCTGCTTGCAAAGCTGCAGGGGAAATTGGAGGAGAGGCCAAAATGGATTCAAGTAGAAAGAGCTGTAGGTTTTGATAGTAGTACATAAGAGCTCTGACAGTTGCGTAGACCCGGCTGATAGTGGAGGGAAAGAAAATGTGGGCAAGTCTGAGAGATACCTAGAAGCTTAAACAGATAATACTGGTCACGGATTCGGTGTGAGAGGTTAGGGAGATTGCCTTACATTGACCCCTAAGTTGTTGGTTGACCTAACTCAAAAGAAGATAAGTACTGTGACAGGAAAGAGTTAAGGTAGTTGGGTTTGAGGGAAGTTTCTGAATTTAGGTTTGAGCATGCTGAGTTTACTGCTTCAGACTTTTACGAGGTATCAGTAAGCAATTGCATGTGGATGTTTAGGGTTCACACAAGTGGTCTATGCTGGTAAGATGTATTTGGGGTTCCTGGGGCAAGATGGTAATCGAAGCTATAGGTATGGCTGGCTATGCACAGCTGTTTTTTTTTTTTTTCCTTTTGCTTTTTAAGCCAATTCCTCACTTAAAGTGATAGTGCCGAAAGAATAATGTCTAATAAGCTTGTGATCAGATGTGACTTAATTTTTTCCCATAGGAAAAAGGAGCTATAACTCTTCCTTATACACTAAAGTTTGGGTACAGGATGAAAACAATTAAGGTTGTTTTAAATATTTTAAAATATTTTTGTCCTGTTCTTACACTGAAATTTGATTACCTCATTTATGCTGTAGAGGAAATAGCACATGCCAGCTAGCACATACAAGCTAGAGCACATACTCTATATAATAGTGACTTGAACACACAAGGAATTATTTTTCTTCATGTAAATGGAGTCTAGAAATTGCTCTCTGGAGTCAGTATATTGGCTCCACAGTCATCAGGGTTCTAGGTTTAGAACATGACTTAGGACCTTAAGGTTACCTTATGATCCAAGATGGCTGCTACACCTCCAGCCATCACACCTGCAATCCTGGCAGCAAATATAAAGCAGAAGAGAAAGGTACTGTCTACCCACAGCTACAAGGGAAGTTGAGAAATACCATCTTTTAAAAGGCTGCTTTTCCATCTGAAATAATGTCTATTCTCCTCTTCTGTTAGTGAGGAAGAGGGGGACAAGGAATATGGGTAGGCATATCTTTCTGTCACAGAACATGTGGAGATTGGGTTTAATTCCAGGTCCTGCTGTTAATGGGCTTTATTACCTTTAAAAAGCCCTCTGTGAAGAATAAATGGCATACTATATGTGAAAATGTTGTTTAGTAAATGATATACAATCTTAGCCATTGTTATTATTTCCAAAGTGACTAGCTCTGTAGGTACTTGAAAAGTAGTTCAATCTTTGTTATAAATGTTGAAAGACTACTTAGATTTCAAAATTACTGCTCTAGAAATAAAAGTTATTCTTTTAAATGTATGACTATTGCTTTTCCATAGCTATAATAAATATATTTTTGTATCTTGCTTTCCTGTTTAATATTACATTCTAGGCATTGCCCGTTTTCGCATAATGCCCATAGCTATCAATTTTAGTGGCTGTATAAAACAAAAAAATCATTATTTTGTAAATTTGCTGTTATTTCAGTAATTTTTATGAGTGGAGTGAAGAGCCCACTTCATTTTTTCTTTGATTCATGCATTATTGCATTCTTTTAATATTCCAGAAAAGAAACTTTTATGGAGTATAATCTATTAACATTTTGAATCACTGTTGTACACTTGAAACTAATATACTGTAAATCAACTGTATCTCAATAAAACAATACAAAGGCAAACGAAAAAATTTCAGAAAAGTATTAAATACTGTAGAAAGTAGGAACTTTTGTCTTTTTCCTCATTTTAAAGGGATCATTTCTTTGGTGAGAGTTATTGATTTACTCCTATTTTCTCTAAACTGTAATCTAGCATATTTGTTAAATTTCAAGTTTGTAGCTTCTAATGAGAGAATCATTTAAATTTTATATA
The DNA here is from genome assembly GCF_937001465.1 of Orcinus orca. Classification (NCBI taxonomy): domain Eukaryota; kingdom Metazoa; phylum Chordata; class Mammalia; order Artiodactyla; family Delphinidae; genus Orcinus; species Orcinus orca. The sequence goes on from NC_064560.1 coordinate 103,549,756, forward strand.
TCAATGTGATATATTTTATTAATGGACTTCCTAATGTTAGATCTTTGTATTCTTAGGAGAAATTTACGCTCATAGATAATTTTCTTGCAATGCTATTGAATAGTTTGAAATAATTTTAATTATTAAAAAAATTTAGTTTACTAGTCTATTAGTTACTTGTGGCATGTAATAATAATAAGAACATATGTTTTTTACCATGTGCCATTTATGATTTCAGCATTTTATGTAATTCATTTAATCCTCTCAATAATTCCAGCACTGGGAATATTGTTATCCCCACTTTGCAGATGAGACAGCTGAGACACTATTTCTACCACAGTGGAAATCAGTGTTAAATTAGCTTCATAAAATACATTGAGAAGTTCCTTTTTAGTACTCTGATATTTCTTAGGGTATAGAGACGAGCTACTTCTTGAACATTTGAATGAACTCACCAGTAAGAGCAAATTCCCCCACAACCTTTGGGGAGGAGATTCTTTTAAATTATTTCCATGTCTTTCATAGTTATAGCTCAGCCAACTTTGCTGCTTCATCATGAGCTGCTATTGTATGACAGAAAGTGGCTACGTGTTTGGTAACTCTGGGTTTCTCTCAGGGAACATGGGATGCCAGCTTTGCTCAGCCTCCCTTGCAGCCAGTGGCCTTCCAGTTAGGCCAGTGGAATGTGGATGGAAATGATGTATGCTACTTCCATGACACCCTTAAAACGGTCCATGTGACTGACTTCCATGGTTATCTTCTCTCTTGTCTAGATGGCTGTAAGTGGAGGAAGGATGCTAAAGTCACTGCTTAAAGAAAAGCTGCCCAGGAGTCAACCAACTCACAGTCAGTTTGCCGTGAGTAAGAAATAAACCTTTATTGTTTTGAGCCACTGAGACACATTGCTTGTTACAGAAGCTAACGTTATTTACCCTAATATAGTTGGTAAATAAAAGTTTGCCAGAAAAGTGGACATTTTATCCATGCTTTCAAATTTATTAGCATGGGGTTACAAATTGCTTACAATTTTAAGCCTTTGTGTTGTTACTTTTCTTTTTTAAAAAGTTATACTTTTCTCAATCCCAATTTTGTCTATTATTTTGCTTATATTTTCATCTTTTCACTTTTCTAAAGAAGAGATAATTTTATAGTTTACTTTATTTTTAGTGTGAGGCTAGTATGGCCTGTATGCTTTCTTTTTTCTCCCTTCCTTCCTACATATTTAATGATATTTCCTTTGTGGCAGAATATTTGATTCATATTTTTTAGATATTCCATATAGGCTTGAGAGAATATGTGTATTGTTTATAATATTTGCAGATTTCAAGAGTGACTTAATTCTTTCTAGTTTAAGAGTATTATTCAAATGTTATGTATTTTCCATTATATTTCAGCATGTCAATATCTTTTAAAATTTCAACCAGTGTTTTAGTCCTTACTCCTGTGTCCTGGATTTACTCAATTTATTCCTTTATTTTTTAATTTTTTAAACATGTTTATTAGAGTATAGTTGCTTTACAATGTTGTGTTAGTTTCTGCTGTATAACAAAGTGAATCAGGTATATGTATACATATATCCCCATATCCCCTCCCTCTGCATCTCCCTCCCACCCTCCCTATCCCACCTCTCTAGGTGGTCACAAAGCACAGAGCTGATCTCCCCGTGCAATGCAGCTGCTTCCCACTAGCTATCTATTTTACATTTAGTAGTGTATGTATATATGTCAATGCTACTCTCTCACTTTGTCCCAGCTTACCCTTCCCCCTCCCCGTGTCTTCAAGTCCATTCTCTAGTAGGTCTGCGTCTTTATTCCTGTCCTGCCCCTAGGTTCATCAGAGCCATTTTTTCTTTTTTTTTTTTTAGATTCCATATATATGTGTTAGCATACGGTGTTTGTTTTTCTCTTCTGACATACTTCACTCTGTATGACAGACTCTAGGTCCATCCAACTCACTACAGATAACTCAATTTCATTTCTTTTTATGGCTGAGTAATATTCCATTGTATATATGTGCCACATCTTCTTTATCCATTCATCTGTTGATGGACACTTAAGTTGCTTCCATGTCCTGGCTATTGTAAATAGTGCTGCAGTGAACATTGTGGTACATGACTCTTTTTGAATTATGGTTTTCTCAGGGTATATGCCCAGGAGTGGGATTGCTGAGTCATATGGTAGTTCTATTTTAGTTTATTAAGGAACCTCCATACTGTTCTCCATAGTGGCTGTATCAATTTACATTCCCACCAATAGTGCAAGAGACATATAATATTGTGTAAGTTTAAGGTATGCAAAATGTTGATTTGATACATTTATAATTTGCAGTATGATTGCAACTGTAGTGTTAGCTAGCACCTTTATCACATCACATAATTATCATTTTTCTTGTGATGGGAATAATTAAGGTCTAGTCTCTTAACAAGTCTGAAGTTTATAACACAATATTGTTGTCTATAATCACTTCCCTATGCATTAGATCTTCTGGACTTACTTATCTACTAGCTGCAACTTTGTACCCTCCTATATCTCTCCTATTCCCCCACTGGGGAATCATTTTACTCTCTGGTAAACATCATTTTACTCTCGGTTTTTAATGAGTTTGGCTTTTTTTAGATTCCACATATAGCAATATCATACAGTATTGGTCTTCCTATGTCTGACTTATCTCATTTAGCATAATGTCCTCAAGGTCTATCCATGTTGTTGCAAATGGCAGAGATTCCCTCCTTCTTATGGTTGAATAATATTTCATTGTGTGTGTGCATATCATATCTTCTTTATCCATTCAGCCTTTGAGGGACATGTAGGTTGTTTCTGTATCTCAGCTGTTGTGAATAATGCTGCAGTAAACGTGGGAATGTATATCTTTCTTTGGTATCCTGTTTTCATTTCCTTTGGACATATACCCAGAAGTGGAATTGCTGGACCACATGGTATTTCTGTTAATTTTTTTAGGAACCTTCATATTGTTTTCCATAGGGCTATACCGATTTATATTTCCACCAAGAGTACCCAAGTTTTTCCTTTTCTCTACATCCTTGTTGACATTTGTTATCTCTTCTTGATGATAGTCATTTTCACAGGTAAGCCATGATATCTCATTGTGGTTTTGATTTGTGTTTTCCTGGTGGTTAGTGATATTGAGCACCTTTTTACGCAGCTGCTGATAATTTGGATGTCTCATTTGGACAATTTCTATTTAGTCCCTCTGCCAATTTTTTTTTCCTATAGTATAGTTGATTTACAATATTGTACTGGTTTTGGGTATACAACATAGTGATTCAATATTTTTATAGATTATACTCCATTTAAAGTTATTAAAAAAATAATGGCTGTATTTCCCTGTGCTGTACAATATATCCTTGATACTTACTATTTTATACATAGTAGTTTGTGTCTCTTAATCCCATACCCCTATCTTTCCCCTTTCCCCACTGGTAACCACTAGTTTGTTCTCTATATCTGTGAGTCTGTTTCTGTTTTGTTATATATATTTGTTTGTTTTATTTTGTAGGTTCTACATGGAAGTGATAACATACAATATTTGTTTTTCTCAGTATGACTTATTTCACTAAGCGTAATACCCTCCAGGTCCATCCACATTGTTGCATATGGCAGAATTTCATTTTTAATGGCTAAGTAGTATTCCATTTTGTGTGTGTGTGTGTGTGTGTGTGTGTGTGTGTGTGTGTTTGTGTATAGCACATCTTCTTCATCAATTCATCTGTTAATAGGCACTTAGGTTGCTTCCATATCTTGGCTATTGTAGGTAATGCTGCTATGAACATTGGGGTACATGTATCTTTTTGAATTAGTGTTTTAGTTTTTTGAGGAAGCTCCACACTGTTTTCCATAGTGGCTGAAACCAATTTACAGTCCTGACAACAATGTACTAGGGTTTCCTTTTCTCTACATCCTTGCCAACATTTGTTATTTGTAGACTTTTTGATGATAACCATTTTGATGGGTGTGAGTGTATATCTCATTGTGGTTTTAATTTGCATTTCTCTGATGATTAGTGATGTTGAGCATCTTTTTCATGTGCCTGTTGACCATCTATATGTCCTCTTTGAGAACATGTCTATTCAGGACTTCTGCCCATTTTTAATCTGATTGGTTGTTTTTTTGATGCTGAATTGTATGATGTTTATATATTTTGAAATGTTAACCCCTTATCAGATATATGGTTTGCAAATATTTTCTTCCCTTCAGTAGGTTGCTTTTTCATTTTGTTGATTGTTTCTTTTGCAGTGGAGAAGTTTTTATGTTTGATGTAGTCCCATTTGTTGATTTTTACTTTTGTTGTTTTGTGCCCTTGGTTTTATATCCAAAAAATCATCACTGAGAGCAATATCAAAGAGCTGCTTCCCTATGTTTTCATCTAGGAGTTTTAAGGCATCATGTTTTATGTTTAAGACTTTGATCCATTTCAAGTTAATTTTTGTGAGTAGTGTAAAATTGAGGTTCAATTTCATTTTTCTGCATGTGTTTATCTAGTTTCCTCAGTACCATTTCTTGAAGAGACTATCCTTTTCCCATTGAATATTCTTGGCTTCCTTTTCAGATATTAATTGTCCACATATGTGGAGCTTTAATTCTGGGCTCTCTGTTGTTCCATTGATTGTGTGTTTATTTTTATATCAGTACCATACTGTTTTAATTACTATAGCTTTGTAGTATAGTTTGAAATCAGTAAGAGTAGTGTCTCTAGCTTTCTACTTCTTTATTCTTATAGTTTCTTTGTCTAAGCCCAAAGTTGGCAGAAGGAATGAATTAAAGATCAGGGTAGAAATAGAGAACAGAAAAACAATAGAAAAGATCATAGAAATTAAGAGTTGATTTTCTCAAAAAGATAAACAAAATTGACAAACCTGTAGCTAGACTAAGAGAAAAAGAGAGAAGACTCAAATAGATAAAATCAGATATGAAAGATAATACAACTAATAGTATAGAAATATATAGGATCATAAGAGACTACAGTGAACAATTGTATGCCAATAAATTAGACAATCTAGAAGAAATGGATAAATTCCTAGAAACATACAACCTGCCAAGATTGAATCAGGAAGAAATAGAAAATCTGAACATACCAATAATGAGTAACGAGATTGAATCAGTAATTAAAAAACTTCCAACACAAAATAACACTAGGACCAGATAGCTTCACTCGTGAAATCTACCAAAAGTTTAAAGAAGAATTAATGCCAATCCTTCTCACACTCTTCCAAAAAATTGAAGAGGAGGGAACATGCTCTATGAGGCTAGTATTACCCTAATATCACAGCAAGATAAGGAGACTACAAGAAAACTTAGACCCATATCCCTGATGAATATAGATGCAAAAATTTTCAACAAAGTATTAGCAAGCTGAATTCAGGAACATATTAAAAGGATTATACACCATGACCAAGTGGGCTTTATCCCTGGGGTGCAGGAATGATTCAATGTATTTAAAGCTCTGTCCTTGTGCTGCATGTTCATGTAGTCTGTCTCACACATTTGGACCTGCATGAGAGGTTCTTTGGGATATAAAGCCTATGAGTGGAACTCGTAAGTACTGCCATATTGCTTTCCCAATTGGCTGTTCAAGTTTACACATTCACTAGTATTTTTGGAAGGTGAATTTCTTAATAAATTTTCCAATTAAAAAAAGCATTTTAGAGGTTATTTGAGGTTCTATACATGTTTTGGCCAGTTTTGGTATTTTATATTTTTCTACACATTTATCCACCTCATCTATTTTTTTAAAGTAGTTTTATTCATTATTCCCTTATTATTATTATATTTCTTTTGGGTCCATAGTTCCCCTTTTCATTCTGTATTTTATGCAGTAGTATCTTCTCTACTATTTTTCTTAACTAGTCTTGCCAAGGGTTTATCTATCTTATAAATCTTTTCAGGGAACTAGGTTTAGGTTTTGGTTTTGCTAAACTTTTACATGGATTTTCTTTTGTAAGGAATATCCGGGTGTCTGATTTTTTTCCTTAAACTTAATTGTATAACTTTCTTCTTTGTTGCTTCTTTGGCCTATTTTCTTGATTGTCTTCCAACTTCTTGAGTTGGATACTTCACTTATATTTTCAATAATTTCTTGTTTTTAAAACAAATATATTTAACACTATAGAATTACTTCTATGTATTGCTTTCACATATAAATTTTGACATGTAGTGTTTTTATCACAATTCAGCTACAAGTATTTCTTTCTTCCTTCCTTCGTTTATTTATTTCTTCCATAAGACAAAGATTATTTGGTAAGATGCTAATTTTCAAACATACGTAATTTTTAGCTTTCATTTTGTTATTAATTCATATTTTTATTGCATTTTGTCAGAACACATTCAGTGTGTTCTTGATCCTTTGGAATGTTTTGAGTTTGCCTTTGTAGCCTACTAGCTATTTTTCTAACTGTTCTGCTGCTGCTCGAAAGCAAATCATATTCTTTGTTTGTAGGATGTAGAATTCTCTGTATTTCATACCTAAGATTTACTAATTGTATTGTTGAGACCATTGATGTCTAAGACTATTTTAGTGGGCTTTATAAATTTTTGAGATGGGCATAATATTAAATTCTCCAAGTATATTTTCTGGTTTCATTCTTTTTAATCCTCTAGGTTTATAGGTTGTTGCTTAAATACATTTTGATATAGTCTGTATTGTTAAGTGAATGTTTGTTTATAATAGCTATATTATTGTCCCTCTTTTTTTCCCCGTGAATTTACAATTGGAATTAGACTATCCCAGTTTAGATCTTGATTTCCTTAACACCTTCATGACATTAGGCAATCTACTTAACCATTCTAAGCCACAATTTTATCTTTACAATGGTTATTATAATACCAACCTCATAATGGTATTGTGAAGATTAAATACGTTGATACATCTAAAGCATTTAGAATAGTGACTGGCATATTCTAGTTCTCAGTTAATGGTAGTAATTAAATAAATATTAAGCATTAAGGTCAATAAAGCATAAAGGACAACTGAATAAAAGAACTAACCACTCAAGGGAGAAATATTGATAAAGTAAACATAAGTAATTTATTAAAATATGATTACAATAATAAATATAAAATAAAAATATCTTTGTCTTGAAAGTTTTCATATTTAAATGAGTTCACTTCAGGAAAAAAAAAGAAAAAAACACAACTGGAAGCCTAAGAAAGGCCAGGAAGCTGAAAAACAAAACAAAACAAAAAACTCCAAATCCCCAAGAAATAAGTGTATTAAATTTCTTGACTGGTAAGTGTGAGATAAAAGTTATTTTGTGTGTTTATGATAATAATGACTATAAATAACTATTTGTGAAAAAAACTATAAATCATTAGTAGAATTTTAAATGGAGTATCTTTCTTACAAATTACTGTAGAAGAAAAACTTCAACAAAACATAGTCAATTCTCCCCAACTTGTTGAAGAAGGGAGAGATGAGCCCCAGGACAGAGTCTTTGGCACTGTCACCAACAGAGCCACTGTTACCAACTCCTAATTGGTGCTGCATCACTAGGAAACATCTAGTTGTCAGAGGTTTTTCTCTAAACTCTCAAAAAGAAGGAACACTGGAGGGACACTGTCTCCTTAAGTTGTAATTTTTTAGCCTTGGCAGTTTAGAAGGGAGAGCAACAGAGGAGAGGATCATCATGCAGCCAACCTGTTTACACCAGGTTTAACAGTGCTTTCATAGTGCTGGGTGGTTCATGCCCATTTCTAAGGTGAAGGCCATGATTACTTTGAACCACGGTAGAGGCCAGCAATGCTGCCAAACATCCTATAGTGCACAGGACAGCTCCCCGCGACAAAGGATTATCTGCTCCAAATGTAATATTTTCTCTCATTATTTACTTCTCTTGGCTATGCTCATTTTTAAAGCACTTTATTTTGGCTTTCATTCTTATAGTTCATAGACGCAATGTCTTCTTGGATCTTGTTAATGACATTAATGAGGGATTGTTCAAAATATTATGTTGATTCTTGAATCAACTTTTTCACGTTTCTGCTGATTTGAGTGAGATATATTTTGTATTTTTATTATTTCTATTGAGAATAAGCATCTCTAAATATATTTATTGTCATTGGTGTTTCTCTTTTGTGGATTGCTCATTGATTTTTCTATTGAATTTTTAAGTAATTCTTAAAAGTTTGTGCCACAATGTAGTTGAGTTCATTATTAATTAAGCATATTAAAATATTTTTGGGGGGCTTCCCTGGTGGCGCAGTGGTTAAGAGTCCGCCTGCCGATGCAGGGGACGCGGGTTCGTGCCCCAGTCCGGGAGGATCCCACATGCCGTGCAGCGGCTAGGCCTGTGAGCCATGGCCGCTGAGCCTGCACGTCCGGAGCCTGTGCTCCGCAACAGGAGAGGCCACAACAGTGAGAGGCCTGCGTACCGCAAAAAAAATAAATAAATAAAATAAAAAAATATAAAAAAAAAATAATAATAATAATAAAATATTTTTTGTTTGGCTGTTCATCTAACTTTGTTCCTTTTGTCACTGAAAAGTTTTAAATATTAGTATGTGCAAATTTATCATTTATTCTCTTTTCTTTTATGCTTTAAAATTCCTGTTTAAAAATTTTTTTCTAATTTCTATATGGTGAAGATAAGTTTTTCTTCTAAAACATTACTGTTTGATTATTATTAGGTGTGCAATTCATCTGGATTTCGTTTTATTTTTGTTTTGCATTGAGATCTAGTTTTATCTATTTTTATATAGATATAGAATATATACATTCATTAAATGTATATTAATGTATACATTTATTAAAAGTCTACCCTACCCAACATGATATCAAATTCTCACATATTCATAGATCTATTTCTAGGGAATCTATTGTATTTCATTGTCTATTTATGTGTCTCTATGCAAAACCTACACTATTTACTACAGCATTATGACAAATCATGAAATCTGTTAGAGCTGTGCAGCTGGGGGGATACTTGATCATTTTTCAAAATTGCCTTGACTTTTGCTTCCATATGAATTCTTAAATTAGCTTGTAATCTATTAGAAAAATATGTTGTTTTGTAAATTAAAATATAATGAAACTTGTAGATTAATTTGGAAGCAGTTACCATCTTTATAATATCGAGTCTTGTCATTCATAAAGAGACCTATGTTTTCTTTTGTTTGTATTATCGTCTATGCCCTTTAATAGAGTTAGAATTTCCTTATACAAGTCTTTATGCATTGTTCGTTAGATTTCTTCCTAGGTACCTTAAAATTTCTGTTGTCATTGTGAATGGAATTTTTTTCTTTTTTCTTTTTTCTTTTTTTGCGGTACACGGGCCTCTCACTGTTGTGGCCTCTCCTGTTGTGCAGCACAGGCTCCGGACGCACAGGCCCAGTGGCCATGGCTCACGGGCCCAGCTGCTCCGCGGCATGTGGGATCTTCCTGGACCGGGGCATGAACCCGTGTCCCCTGCATCGGCAGGCGGACTCTCAACCACTGTGCCACCAGGGAAGCCCCTCTTTTTTCTTAATATATTTTATAATTGGTTATGAATGTGTCCATATATCTATATGAGCATAAATAAGTAAGAATGTGTATGAATCTTGCCAAGTCATTTAAACTCTTCAAGGTTCGGTTTCCTCATACATAAAATTGAGATTAAAAACATATTCACAGGATATGATTCATTAGAATTAAATCAATTCTTCTAGGTATACGAACAAAAAAGATGACTAGCATTTGTTAATGTTTTTAACCTCCCTTTTCTATAATGCTACGTTTTAAAGAAAGAATGCTCAACCATCTAATATCATCACTAAAAAATATGTGAGAATTAGCTGGCTAATTTAGATACCACTTTGGGGATAAAAATCACAATTTGGCCTAAATTTATCCCTTTGCTTTCGGGAGGCAGCCCTAGAGGACTGATTTTAGAGTATTTAGAAGTGCCCCAGACAAGGTACTGGTGTGGGGCAGAGAAGATAGCTTTAGGAAAATTAGATCACCCAGATTCCAGTTTCCTATTATGCTATTAACTAGTTGATATTAGGCTAGATATTATATACCTTTGAGGCTTAGTTTCTTCTCTTGAGTGAAGAATTTTGATTATCTGTATGATTATTTTCAGCTCTTAAATTTTATAATTCTGTCATATCTTTTTCAAGAAATACCAGTGTAGATGTTTACAACTTGGGCCTATATTAACTTTTCAAACTTGTGACCTAAATGACTTTCTATAAAGAAGACAAAAGACCAATGTATTATGAGTCTTTTTATTTCAGCTATCTCAGATCAGAATTTTGGCAATTTAAAAAATCTAATTAATTAGCTTTGTAAAATGGTCAAAGTGTACCATGTAAATAAAGATTGTCAAGTTAGATTTTAAAAAAGACCCATATATGCCACATAGATGCTGTCTACAATGATCATACTTTAAATATAGTGATACAGATAGTTTAGAAGAAAACAATGGGAAAAGGTATACAACTGAAACCCTAATTTAAAGAAAGCTACACTACTATCAGTTATTGCAGACTTTAGAACAAAGAAAATTACCAGGATGAAAGAGGAACATCACATATTTATAACAGAGTTAACTCACTGAGAAGATAATCATAATCCGAAATGTATATGTACCTAACAACAGAGTTTCAAAATAAACAAAACAAACAGAAGAAATAGAAAGATAAATAGAAAGATTCACAATTATATTTGGCGATTTCAACACTCTTCTCAAAGTAACTGGTAAAGCAAAAAAGAAAGCCAGTAAAATATTGATGATCAGAAGAACACTACCAATCAACTTGACTATGATTGTTAGATTTCTTCATAGATGCCTTAAAATTATAACTTCTAACGTAAAATTATAACAACAAAATAGACTTTTCTGGTGCATATGGAACAGTTACCATACATATCTTGGGTCATAAAACAAATCTTATCAAATTTAAAAGAACTGACATCATACAAAGTATACTCTCTAACTTGTAAGGAAATGAAACTAGAAATAAGTAAGAGACAATATTTGGAAATTTAACAAGACACATAATTTGTAACTTATGAGTTAAAGAAGTCAAAGTGGAAATTGGAAAATATTTTTAACTGCATAAAGACAAAATACAGCATACCAAAATTTGTGGAACGAAGCTAAAGCAGTGTTTAGAAGATTTGTGGCATTTAAGTGCTTATCTTTTAGAAGACAAAAGGTACCAAATCAATAATCTGAGGCCCCACTTTAATAAACTGGAAGAGAAAATTAAACCTATATCAAACAGATGGAAGAAAATAATAAAGAACAAAAGACATTGAAATTCAAAGCAGAAAAAAATAGAGAAAATGAAATCAAAGCTAATTCTTTTTAAAAGATTAATAAAATAGATAAATAGAAATGGAGGAAACAGTTTCAAAATCTTTAGGAGGCCATAAATACCCTGATAACAAAACAAGACACAAACATTATAAGAAAAGAAAAATATAGATCAATAGAATCCATGAATATAGATATAAAAATACAACAAAATATTACCCAATTGAATTCATCAATATACAAAAAGACAATACATCATGACCAACTGGGGTTCATCTCAGAAATGCAAAGCTGCTTCAAGAGTCAAAAAATCAGTCCATGTAGTTTACCACATTCACGGACTATAGAAGACAAATTATATGATTATCTGAATTGATACAGAAAAAGCATTAGACAAAATTCAAAAGTCATTCTTGATAAAACTGTCAGCAAAGTAGGAGTAGGAGGGAACTTCTTTAAGCTGATAAAAGAAAACCTATAACTAACATCATATTAAATGGTGAAGGACTGAATACTTTCTCCCTAAGACTGAGAACAAGCCAAGCTTACTGCTCCTATTAAAGATTGTACTCAGTTGTAATATTGTATGCCACGAGAATAGGTTAAAATATGAAGTCAGTGTATTAACAAATGGATAAAACTAATGTAAAAAATAAGAACTGTGCCTCTTCTTCCTGCTTTATATTATATATTGTGGTGTGAATACATTATGGAGGGAATTCAGCTACACTAAATAGTTTGAGACCACTGAAGCCAAATTCTTTCTAGGGTCATTTTCAGTGCTACAAGTTGTAGCTGTATATGATATGATTAAATCTACATAAACAGTTTTTGCCTGTTCTCAGAAAGAAAAAAATAAAAGAAAACGAGGTACTGGAAGACTTAACCAGTGCATTAAAGAAAGAAAAGCGATAATATGCACACACATGAAAAGAAACAAAAATGCCTCTCTTTGACATGATTGTCAATGTAGAAAATCCCAAGGAATCTATAAAAAAGATCCTACAAATAATAAGGAAGATTAGTGAGGTCGTGGGGTACCATGCTAATATACAAGAATCAATTTTTATACTAAAATGAACAATTGAAATTTGAATTTTATTCTCAAATTACTGCTTACACTATCATACATGCACACACAGAAGAAATATTTGGTAGGATTTTTATGCTGAAAACTAACGTTGATGAAAGAAATTAACAAAGACCTAAATAAATGGAGACAAGGTACTGTGTTCGTAGATTGATGACTCAATATTGTTAAGATGTCAGTTGTCCCCCAAATGATTTGTAGATTCAATAAAATCCCAATCAAAATTCCAGTAGTGTTTTAATTTTTTTAAGAATGCAAAATTACTAGAACAGCCCACAACAATCTTAAGAAAAAGAACAACATGGAAAACTCACACTGCCTGAGTTCAAGACAACACAAAGCTATAGTCATTAAGACAGTGTCACACTGGTGTTAAGGAAGGGATTTCAGAAATAGAGATTTTAAAAATAGACCCACACACATTTGGTCAATGGATTTATGACAAAGGTGCAAAGGTAATTCATAGAAAGTGTAGTTTTTTCAATAAATGGTGTGTGGTACTGGAACAATTTGACTTCCCTGTGCAAATTAATTAGTAGATTAAAAATAATAAAAAAACCAGATAAACCTCAACCCAGACCTCGCATCCTATAATTAAAATAAATAACCTCAAAATGGATCATGGATCATAGACCAAACAGTAAAATCTAAAACTATAAAACTTCCTTAATAAAACATGGGAGAAAATCTTTATGACTCTGAGTGAGGCAAAGAATTTTTAAATATAACAGCAAAGCCATGATCCATAAAAGAAAAATATGATAAATTACTTTTTCAAAATTTAAAACTTTTGCTCTCTGAAAGACACTCTTAAGAGAATGAAAAGAGTAGCCACAGACTGGGATGAAATACTTGCAAATCTCATATCTGACAAAGGACTTCTATACCCAGTATGCAAAGATGTCTCCAAATTCAACAATAGTAAAACAAAAAACTAGTTGAATAAATGGACAAAAGATCTGCAGACACTTCACCAAAGATAATATATGGATGAGAAACAAGCAAATGTAGAGATACTCAACATCATCAATCATCAGAGGACTGCAAACTAAAATAGAAAACTAAAATAGAAAAAGGGCTGACAGTACCAAGTGCTTCAAGGATTTGGAGCAATTGGAACTCTTACCCATTGCTGCTGGGAATGTAAAATGATACAATCACTTTGGTAAAAGTTTGACAGTTTTTTATAAAGTTAAATATATAATATGATCCAGAAATCCCACTACTTTGCATTCACTTAAGAGAAATAAGCACTTATGGTGACACAAAATCCTGTACACAAATGTTTATAACAGCTTTGTTCATAATCTTACAAAACCCAAAAACAATCCAGATGTCTTTGAACTGGTGAATGAACAGATGCTCTTTTGTATGCCCGTAAATGGGATACTACTCAGCAATGAAAACAGTTGATGCATGCCACAACATGGATGACTCTTAAATGAATAATGCCTAGTGAAAGAAGTTAGGTTCAGAAGGTTACCTACTATCATGATTCCATTCCATGGCATTCTGGAAAACATAAAACCAGGGGGACTGAAAATAGAGCAGTGCTGCCAGGAGCTGAAGGTAGAAGAAGAGTTTGTTTACAAAGTAGTAGGATAATGGAATTTTGGAGGATGACGGAACTGTCCTATATTTTGCTTGTTGTGCCTGATACACGATTCTATGAATTTGTCAAAACAGAAACGTTTACCAACAGAGTTAATTTTAGTATACGCAAACTAAAATATATATGATTCTTTAAAAAGATCCCTAAGCATTACTTTCTTTTTCTACATTTGTTTCTAAGAAGTCATTCATTGCAAGATGAACCATTATTTACTATTAAAAAAGGAAAAAAAGCACCCATTAATCTATAGTTTGACAATGATTATAAAATGTATCCTGATTTCAAAATCGTCATAATGTGAAAAAAGTATATTTTAAAATATGTATAATATGATATTTACAAATTGGAGCTTATTCTCAGACTTCTATCCAGGGATATTTTCTGAGTCCTGCATAACTGATTATTTTTCATTATTTGAGTATGAAGATTGAAACTACTATATTAGTCCATAAAAGTGCTAGTATAGTCATCTTTATATAAGAGAAATTAAAAGGAGAAAATAAACCTTGCTTCAAACATTTTTTTAAAAAGGCCAAATGCAAAACATTAAGCTAGGATTGTCATTTATAAATGTACCTCATTTAAGGGAAATTCAATATATAAATTATCCTAGAAATAGACGAGTTAGAGCAGGTTGAGATGAGGACATCTGATTACTTATCTTAAATAAGAATTCATCAGAGCTCCTTTAAATAATAAATGTTTCACTGTGGTTTTAAACACCTCATTTTAGCCAAATTTGATTATCATGTGTTTCTTTGAGAACTTCTAATGTGAGTTTCATCTGTAGATGAAAAACAGAGCTTTGTCTTTGTGCATTTTATCTAAAATATGATAAATAAATTGCTTCACACTTTAATGGAGTCTATAGTTGACAGAGATTGCTGTGAACTTCAGAGTGGTTACTAATTTGGGTATGCAAACACAACAAGCTTTGTTCTGGAGACAACAAATACTTGTATCTTGGGAAAAACAACAGACTGCAGAATTCATAATTATTTCAAAATTAGGACTGATACTTTATGATATTAATAAATAGACTCAATTCATATCATAACCATTAGTGTTTGATATATATTGTGCACACACACAAAGACGGAATGAACAGATCCAATTAAACAAATACTGGAAAAACTACTTAGCTCATAATTTTTTAAGTGATCAATGCAAACGCAAACTGCCATTTATTCAAGGGTGTGCTGCTTTATGACATTAATGTGCTCCTAAAGAGCTCAAGTCAATGTTCTGTAAAATTGTTATAAATCTTGAATGAATCTTGCAAGAAAATAATGAAACCTTTTGTCATGTAAGTTTTTATTTAACTGTGTTGCTTGTCTATATGTTGAATGTTGAATTTTCTTCATGGCTTAACAGTATTCAGAGACGTACAGACAGGTAGATACATCAGCTTTTTTCTTATTTTAAGGGTAGTTATCCTGTAATATGTGGCTTTTTCCATGAATACAACTCCTGGAGAATTTTTTTTCAAATTCTAATGAGATACTAGAACTAAACATTGTGAAGAGTGTTCTATCCAGTAAAAAGAGCCTGGATTTTTTATTCTTAAATAGTGGAATGATGTTGCATACATGAAATAAAAAGGCAGAAGATACAATGAAGTATTGCATGTGCTCAATATACATCCATTTATTAATGCATATGCCAGAGGATTGCATTGTACTATGCATTTGGAGACGTCATTAACAAAGCACTTGCTTATCAATTTAACATGAATTAGTGGATCTTACTGTCTGTGTTTTCACACCCAGTAACAGCATGGTTCTGAAAGTCATGATACTTTTCATTTCTGTTCTTAACATATCAGACCAGCTTGTTCACAAAGCACAGTCACTATAACAGGATCTTGTTCCTGCATATGTATGTTGCCCACTAACAGTTATGACCATAAGTTACAACTACAAAGTCCTGTTCTACAGCCAAGTACTTAGGTACAGATTCTAAAAAGTCAAACCATTAAAACAGAGAAAATGCAAATATTCATAGACTATTTCATATTCACACTCTAACCTAGTTATATTTTCATCTACCGAGCTGTAATAAGTTGTTTTCCTATGGCATTGTATGCATCTTGGGCTTATAAATAACATAAATTACAAAACTGTAAGCAATTTCTTCAGACTTCATTTTACATTTTTCACTAAATAGTTGAAGACGTGACATTTTGCTCCAGTGCAATATATAGTAATGCTGCATTCAGTAAAAACTGTTGAATATTTCTAAAAAGAGAAAAGCATTTAACTGATTATAGCACTCAGTAAATAAGGAGTTAGTCATAACTGTCAGAAGGAAAACACTAACAGTATAATTACTTATCATAGGTAATTTAAGAAACAAACCTTCCATCATACTCCTAAACCATTAGTCATATGACTTTCTAAAGAATGAAATTTGGTAAAGCCAAGACATAATGCTAGATGGCAAATGCTTCAACTTACCTTTTTTTTTTTTTTTTACAAATGTGATATGACCTTGGCAGTTTTAAAGAACAAAGTTCTGTTGATATATCAAACACTGTTAACAAACTATTTAGCATTACTTTTTACAAGTTTGCTTTAAGAGCATTTCTTCACAGTGATTTCAGAAAGGTTGGAAACCGGTTGGCATAAAATATTTCCCACATTTTCTATTTTAATATGTATGCAAAAATCATCACAATATACCTGCAACTATAAAATTACAAATGCTTTCTAGAAGTAACTGCATTTCTAGTCATGATAGAAAAGGGTATTTGTAAGACATCTATAATGAGGTAAGTCTAAATAAAATAGAATTTGAGTAACAGATGCTTTCATACCTACTGGCCATATACACCAATGTAACAAGGACAACTAATGGACCAACTTAAGAGACTGTTTTTTAGTATGTTTAATGGATGAGAAATTGGTAATGAAATAAACATTTTAAAAGATGCTCTGGATATTTCACTTTACATCATAATTTTGGCACTTCATGGAACATTTATTTCTCAAAGACCAGAAGTGGTATAAAAGTTCCACAGGTTTTCCACATACCTTGTAGACATTGTTCTTGAGTACTGGCAAACACTGAAACGTAGTGAAATAAACATTCCCGTGTATTTGCACATGCATGCAGTAGTCAAACAGTTATAGTTTATGAATTCTCCTAGATGCTACCTTGCAGTGTTTGTTTCAAGCACTCTCTTCAGCAGATCTTGTTTCAGATTTAAGTTTTACAAATTCTTTAGCCACATTGTCACTGGTCCTCTGCGAGAGGATTCTAAGGATAGTCAAACCAGTTTCATCCATAGAGACGTTTTTCAATAGGGGATACCATGCCCCGTGGCTTCCTTTTTCTGCTATGTTCTGGAGCTGAATTACTGTCA
Organism: Orcinus orca; assembly: GCF_937001465.1. NCBI lineage: Eukaryota > Metazoa > Chordata > Mammalia > Artiodactyla > Delphinidae > Orcinus > Orcinus orca. The sequence goes on from NC_064560.1 coordinate 103,567,055, forward strand.
TTCCGATAATTCGATCTTCTCTGGCAAAGCAGTAATCTTTAACTGAAAGGTGAAGTTCATAGGCCCATGGGCGGTTTTCTTTACTCAGAATGCTGTGTGGATTAAAAATATGGATTTTGAGCATTTTCAAATAGGGATCAATATGGTTCTAATAGACTGTTGAAAGTTTTATATACTGCTCAGAATATTATATTGGCAAATAGAGTATCATTGTCTTTGAACTCTGATGCAAATATCCTTTAAATTTTACTTAGATTGTATTTACATAGCTGTCACTCTGCAATCGAACTTAAAAACTCCTTCCTTCCCTAGATGGAAATAGGAAATCCATCTAAAAATGCTTTACTGCCCTGATGTTAAGGATATTAATAGAAACTGGAATTAAAATATTATGTTGTAATTAATCATTGCAGGCAAGGTCTCCCCAGTGATATAGGGGTAGGAGGCGTTACTAGGGGTCATGGAAGCTAGGCCAGGGGGGACGGGTACCGTTTGGAAGAATTTCTGTGCCATTTCAACATCCGTTATTACAATTTCCTTTCTTTACCTCAGACTCCTGGATACGCTATTATATCTAGGAGCCTTTTCTCAGGGGAATACACTGCACAGACTATCAAGCACTGTTCACAAGATGTTAAATTGCATAAAAATTTCCAGAGTAAATCAGTTCCAGCAGAGCCTGGTGCTTCAATGCCAGCTCTTTCCTATAGCAACAGTTAGACCTGTCAAGATTGGGACTGAGGATGGTCCACTTTTTTCCATCTCTTGACTACTTCCTTCCTCCCTAAGACTATCTGATCAGTCACTATTATCTCTTACCTAGACTACTGCAATAGCCTTCTAACTTATCTCTACTTGTTTGGTCTTGTCTTCCCTATAGTTACTTCTCTATACAGCAAACACAATAATCATTAATGATGTAAATCAGATTGTTCAAACCCTCATATGAAAATCCTTCAATGTCTCCTATTGAGCTTAGAATGTGACCCAGGCTCCTTTACCACTGACTTCAAAGCCCTGTGTGATGTAGTACCTGACCACCTCTTCAAATTCATCTTATCTCACTCCCTTGCCTACTACATACTGTTTCTTAAATATGCCAGGCATGCTCCTGCTTAGAATCCTTGCACTCGCAATTTTCCCTGTCCTAAAATGCTCTCAACTCTCTTCCCTACATGACTGGTTCTTTATTTTCTCAGGTTCCTATTTAAAAGGCACATGCTCAGAGAGGCTTCCCTGAACACCCCGTCTAAGCAGCCAACCCATCACTCTATTGCATCACCCTGTTTTAATGCTCTGCTTAGTGCTATCATATGATAACTTTATTTATTTATGATGTTGTTTATCATACGTTCTTTACCTCTAGAGAGTAACTTCCACGAGAGCAAAGTCCTCCTTCTACATATATCCAATGCCTATACTATTGCCTGATACATGGTAGGCACTGGACAAATACTAAACAAATGGAAGAGAACTAAAAACAGAGCCTTGTTCATTTGCCTTGGATCAATGATGAACAGGAATCCTTAAACCCATAGGTTTTGCTTTCCTTAGCAAAGCCCAGTGCCATTCCTACCCTGTGAGTCGCTCATAAGTGTAGCTCTACAATGCCTATTGCCTGGTTGAATAAAGGAGTCAGGTCATAACTTACAACTGAAATGTTTCGTTATATTTTGGTGACCATGTGTTGCTTTTTGTCTTTGTGCCTTGTTTTCTCTTCTTGTCTCCGAGGTTGGGTCCCAGCATACAAACTTCCACAAAGGGGCGGAACGTTGCAGTGGTCTGCCAGTTTAAGTCATTAATAGCAATCACTAAAAGCCAAAAGGAAAGAGACAGGAATATAAAGTATTAGCAAACCAATGTGTGGAATCCTAGACTCTCCCTTTGGTCCTTAGAGTGAATTTTTATTTTTTAAAACGATGTATGAAGTTGTAACTTGCATTTGATAGCACCCTAACCCCACTGACAAGGAAAAGCCATTTACTCTCTGGGCTGCACGCTTGATGGCGCTTTCAGCTCTAAGCCATGTGGCACTGGGATGGCAAATGTGAGCTGTAATTGAAAGGACAATCATTAATACTGAAAAGTTGTGATTCTTGTTTAGGTGAAAAAATGATGCTTTTCATATTAAAATTATATGTTCATCATAAAATATTTAGAAAATATACAGAAAATAGATTTTAAAAATATATAATTTTATCACTCAGAAGAAATGAGTTAATATTTTGGTATGATGTTTTCAATCTTTATATATAGAATGGGATCATAATGTATTGCAGTCTTATAAGTAGCTTTATTTTTTAAGCCCATCACGGGTAGCATTCTAATTTATTATATATTTTCCAACAGCAAATATTTCATTATATGTACATTTCATTCTATATTTACCCAATCACTTGTTGTTGCATATCATGGCGGTTTCCTAATTTCAGGCATCATAAATAATACTTAAATGAGCATTCTCATACAGGTTTGCTCATCCTTTGATGATGATATCCTTAAGGAATTGTCTTACAATTAAATTTGCTAATGTAAAAGGTTGATAAAACTTTTACCATTTGATATGCATTGTCAAAATATTTTTCAAATATATTTAGTGACACTGGAATATATAGTCATGCCCACTTTTCTGTATGATTACCAGTACTGTATATAATCTATTATAGCCCATAGCAGTGTTACTTTTATAATACAAAGATACGTTAGGTAATGCAATTTTAAAATATGTTAGAAGGCCATGGTTTTGATTAAAGTAGATATTATTTAAAGTGACTAAGTCTATAATAATATAAAAATAGAACATGGTTCTATTGAGGAAAGTATTAATCATTAAATTATATCCTTGAAATGACCCCTCTTTTCAGATTGTGCTTTTACAATATAAAACCAATTGATTCAACCACCCATTTAAAAAAAATCAAACAGTTGTTGGAAATCACATAGAAAAAGTAGGTAGGTTATGTGGATAGTAAGAACATGCTGACTTAACATCTAAAATGTCATTGGCAAGTTGGAGCCAACCACAGCACCAATGTTCAATGTATATCATAGCCTCAACCATAGAGAACATGTTCAATGTATACAGTTTTGAAATGTAATCACCAATGTATTTAAACCATTTAGATATTTCAGGTAACATAGGTTAAGTACCTGTGCCATTCATTTGTTTCAGTTTTAAATCAAAAGTTCTAGATTCATGAAGACATTCCGAGCATGCCCTGAAATCATTTAATATAGATTTTTAAAGAGAGATTCAAGAAAAAACATTTTTGATATAATTATTTCCAGAGGTTAAAGTCTCATAGGCTGTTTTATCTACCTGGACCCGAAATATACCTTTTATAGTGACTTTATGCTCTCCTGTTCCTGGGGTGGCGGTGATGTCCACATGAACAGATATCTGACCCACTGAATCTCTGGAGGAGGGACCTGCAAATCAGCAAAAGTTTACTGGCCTGACCTTTCAGACCACTTAATAATGGACATCAGCACTCTGTGCACAAGGGACTGTAAAGTGTGATCATAGAAATAAATGGTTCTTTTCGTTAACAGCACATAATAGAATTTGATAAATGTTCACTAAATTAAATTTGTTATGCAGGTTTGAGGCTTGGGTATAATCATATTTAGCCCATTTAGCTAAACTTTCATATAGTACTCAGATACCTTAAGGCACACTCTTAGTATTACTACTGTTAAAAAAAAAAGGCAGTTGCCTTACTAGGCACGTAATAAAGCTCTCCTCCATTGTTGCTTACGTACAAAGATGTATCATGCCTTTCATTCCTTTGTGAAGTGCTTTTCTTCAGTGTACCACACCAGAGCACCCAGGATACAAAGATGGCTCTACAGAGCACCTGCCCTCACGAGGCCCACGCTAGACCAGGGGAGAGCAACATATACACATATTGCTGCATATAGTGTGATACATTCTAAAATAGATATATTTACAAGGTCGACTGATGGTAGAAAAAGGAGTAGTCAGTTCTACCCTGATAAACGTTAGTCAAAGGTTCAGAATGTTGTATTGGAAAGTGCCTGTGATTTGGGGTCAGATAAGCTTGAATTCAAATCATAGTTATGCTGCAACTGGTTCTGTGATTGGAATTTGCTAGGTTCTCAAGTCTTGGTTTTCTCATTTGTAAAACAGGGATAACTACATCAACTTCATACACACACACACTTATCTATTAACATATCACCTATAAGCATGTATATTTTTTTCACAAATAAAAGCACATGCTCTAATTATCATTTACCTTGCCTTTGTCTTTTCACCTAAAAATCTATTAAGAAGATCATTCCATTTCAGTATACATAAAGCTAAGCCCCATTCTTTATACAGTCTGGAATATCACTGCATTAACTACAAAGTCAGTGTTCCCTGAGTACTTGCTTAAAAATGAATCACTAATCTGCTTACTAATGAAAACATTAAAATATTTAAAACATTTAAAATAATGTTTAGCCTTTATTCCATTATACGAACATCCATTATTTATTTAACTACACTTTGGTTGTTTCTAATCTCTTACTCTTATGAGCAAAATGTAACAAATAATTATTTTTCATATTTACAAGTTTATCTATAGTATCATTTTAGAAATGGTATTTATTTGTCAAAGGTAGGTGGAATTCTAATTTTGCCCCATAGAGATTTTAACCATTTACAATATATATGAGAGTAATAAGAATCTTATTTTTGTAAAATAAATGGCTAGTGACCAAGCTGAAAATGAACGGTTCTAAGAGACTTCCAATTTCTAACTTCAGGAAATCAGTGGATTTCAGCCGGAACCTCTTAACAGGACCTGCTGAGAAGAGCTGCTTCACCACAAGCAGCTCTCTCACCCACACCCCACCCCAGCCATTTGATAATAAAAGAGTTGAAAGATAGAAATGGATCACTTTGGGCATTAGCCAAGGGACTGTTCATTGTTCTGTGGGAAGGGAAGAGCGGAAATGTTTCCTTTTCCTGAGGTGAAGGAAAGAAAACGCCAAGAGAAGTACTCCTAGACTCCGGAAGTGCTAGCAAGATGAGCATTTCATTTTTTAATTGGCTGCCTACTTAGCAGACCTGGACATGGCCCAGTGAGGAACAGCAAGCCACAGAGTATGCCAGGACCTTCCCCTCTGCTTAAAGTCATGGTTGCTGAGAAATATGGCAGATGGCTCCTGAATGGCCTTGAAGTGCCAGAGTTGGGGACAAGAGAGGGATAATGTGATTGTAGGCTCTGGTTTTATCAGGGATTGTCACAGACGTGGTAAAGAGGCAGGCCTCTCAAAGGAATGTGCTATGCCCAGGTGAGGTGCAGCAGGAAAAAGTGGCCAGGTCTCGAGTCTTGGAAGAGTTCATCAGTGCCTTGGGGAACTATTTGGAAATAAGTTTCACACCAGCCAGTTCTATCAAGCAAGCTTGTACTTCCCCTAAGAGAAGGAGCTGGAAAAGCTCTACCACTAACTGAACAGACAATGACCTTTAAATAGATAATGACCACTAATGGCCACCATTGAAGTTTATTTATTTATTTATTTTATTTTATTTTATTTATTATTTTTGGCTGCATCAAGTCTTAGTTGCGGCACACGGGATCTTCGTTGAGGCATGCGGGATCTTTCATTGTAGCATACAGGCTCTTTGCTGCGGCTCATGGGCTTCTCTCTAGTTGTGGCCTCCATGTTTTCTCTCTCTAGTTATGGTGCGTGGTTTTCTCTCTCTGGTTGTGGCACGTGGGCTCTCTAGTTGAGGTGCACGAGCTCAGTAGTTGTGGCGCATGGGCTTAGTTGCCCCTGGGCACGTGGGATCTTAGTTCCCCGACCAGGGATTGAACCCACATCCCCTGGGTTGGAAGCTGAATTCTTCACCACTGGACCACCAGGGAAGTCCCCAACCATTGAAATTTAAATAGTCATCTTTCTCTTTTCTCTCTTTCCTTCCTCCTCAATATCAGGGAAACTACGTCCAGGAGAAAGAGGAAAGGTACACATTACAGAAGCTCATGTCTTCCTCCACCTCCTGCTTCTACTGCTAGAGTCACCATTTCCCCCTGCTTGTGTAGAAAGAGGGAGAGCTTTATATCCAATAAGTGATTAAAACTTTAATGTGAGCAGAACAAGGTCTTAGAACCTGAATAACTTTCTAATAGTGCAAGTAATTAACATGGTAGGTACCTGGGTGTCGATATCAATAAGGGAGGTGTCTATGCAGTAGAAAGTAGGGCTCATAAGAGAAGCTGATAACACTTTTTGGAAAAATAAAATAGTTTGATATCATTCCTAAACTGGTGACATATTTATGATATGAAAAATAGAATATATCTTACCATTATTCACGTCTCCTTTTGTGTATTTCAATAATGTTTTACATTTTTCTTCATGTGAATATTAAACATTTTAAAAGCTTATTCCTAGTTGTGGTATCTCATCCTATTTTAAAGGGGACCGTTTATTCCATTATATTTTATAACAGGAAGGCTAGTGATTTTTTTATTCAGCCAACTGAATTTTTAATGAAAGATTTACATTTACCCCTTTTGAGTAAATGAAATACAATCATATTATTTTCAGTGAATGACACTTCTCCTTTCCATTTTTTATACCTCATATTGTTTGCCTTGGCTAATTTTATTAGCTTATGTTTCTAATACTATATTCCATTGACAGTGTTAGACGTGGACATGCTTGTTATCCTCCATTTGGCTCTCCAAATTCATTTTCCACCCTTCTCTACTCTGCCCTTAGATGGACAATTCAGTGGTCTCCTCTATACTGTACTGCCGCTGAGAAGTCCTGGCAAGGCAGGGGAAGGAGGGAGTAGAGTCGGGTCAGGTATTTATTTCTTTAGTCTCCTTCCTGTGGGGTCACCTTTTGCTGGCTGAATCCTGCAACCAAAAATCAAAATTCCCCTCACCAGCCCTCAACAGGAGACAGTCTCTTTCCTGGTTTTAGGAGCTTCTTCCTCCCTTGTTATTTTTGTTGCAGGGAGGTTAGTTGACTATTTTTTCTGGTCTCTTTATATCCAGCACATACCTTTGTCCATAGTTTCTCTATTAAATCCTTCTCAAATCTTAATTGAGTGTGCCATCTGATTCCTACTGCGACCTTGGCTAATAGAGTTAACATCTTTGATTTGCTCATAACCTTAATGGAAATGCCTCTAGTATTTTCACAATATTCTTAGGTCTTGAGGAACACTGAGACAATTTTTTTTGGTGGGGGAGACAGGACATAAAATATGGATACTCACTACTTAACTGTTATCATGATGGATTTTACAGGGGAGAAGATGCTTAAGGAGACTCTTGAAGGTTGGGTTGAAATTCATTGTTTTTAGACAAAGGAGCAGAAAATAGCGTGCGCCCACATGTGGATGCATAAAGGAGAATGGTGTGTCCTGGAAATTGCAAGGAGTTCATTATGGGCGGAGCAAGCATAGATGGAGTAAAAAGAGGAAATGTTAAAGAAAATGTGGGTCCTCTGAATGCCATTTAAAAGTTGTTAGACAAAAATAAATAAATAAAAGTTGTTAGACATTATCTTGGAGATACAGAGAAGTCTGTTAAGTTTTTGGCTATGGGTGGCATAGTCAGACCTAGATTTTGAAAGAATTTGTCTCATCTGTGTAAAAGATAGGTCATTTTTATCACCCAGTCCCTTCTGGAAAACCTCTCACTTGCATCTTATTACATCTTGAATCAAATCCTAAAACCCAGCGCCTTGCAAGGATGCTTCTGATGACCTTTCCTTCATCTGCACTTCTGGTCCACGCCGTTGTCTTTGGCTTCATTCTTCAAAACCTTCTTCATGTTTTCATCCACTCAAACCACATGTTTGGAACATCCTCCCTCCATTATCTTATGAAGCTCTGTCCAAACACCTCTACTGTAAAATACTCATCTTTTATTATTCTATAAAAATAATCTGTAGTTATATTCCTGCTTTCCTCAAATACTATAACATAGTATAAAAAAAACTGGGCAGTGAAATCAGACTTCCCTGATCATGAATCTGGTCTGTCACTCATTAACAGTTTAAAACTCCATAAACGTGCATTTCCTTATTTGTAAAGTGGGGATAAACACACCTACCTGGCAACATTATGGTGAGGCTAAAAAGGGAAAAATTTGAAAAATATGTAGGATATTATGTGCCTTGCACATAACAGCTATCTGGTAAATGGATCCAAGTTTATGATGATAATAATTCTTAATAAGTATTTCAAAGTTACTAAATACCTCAAAGATTCATAGAAAAATTATGGAGAAAAATCCATTGATGCTATAGTTATCTAAATCAAATACTGCAATAAGACAACATGAGTGACTGGAGTTTTCCCCAACAACTTTGGAATTCCGACTTTCTTCAGTAAGATTTTCTGGGCTGAGTATGCTAGAGATGGAAGGTTTTTAAGAGCCCTCATGTTGAATGTCTATTAGGGAACGTTCTTCCCCACTATGATGTATCAATAAAACCTTTGATTAATCAAGAATTCAGTGAAATGAGTTTTCTTGATTACTAAAGGTTTTTTGTTTAACTATTGCTGAAATCAGAGTAAATGAGAGATGGTGTCTCAGCAACACTGAGAATACATCCAGATTGTGTATTTGTCTCTGTTGTTACACCAAGGATCAGAGCCTGCTCAGCACCTGGGTTTGTGGTTAAGACTTTTATGTGTGGTCTTACATGTATTACTATAAGCAGTAATGTAGCAATGGCTGGTTTCTGCCCAGAGTAAACATCTAGAAATTATGGTCAGGAAAGTTATTGATTTAACAGATTTGTAATTGAGAAAAGCCTTCCATCAGAGCACTCACCAGGAGGTACCATTTCTTCATCTGAGTTTCTAACCAGAAACTGTACCAAGGTAATTTAAAGGCTTTAACTTTGTTGTTATAGAATTTGATTTGTATTGGAGAATATATAAAAATTGAATTAGGAAAATATGTGGTTTCTCTTTGGTGCTCTTACTTATGGAGGAGAAATTTTATGCTGTTTGAAAACAACTAACAGCTAAAGAAATGTGCCTAAAGCTTTTTAAAAGGTACTCTAAATGCATAGATATGTTTTTCCCTTTCCCAAACTGCTGCTCTCTCGTCCTCCACTTGTACATCCTAACTCTGTGCGTGTGTGTGTGTTTTCTAAAAAGATTTGGAGGGCTGCATTGGTGGGGAAAAGCATGTTAAAAATCAAACTTATGTACTCAGCAGTCCCTGAACAATTTTGTGGAACCTCTTGGGTGGAAACATTGACTAGAAAATACACATTTCCTTTTCTAACATAAAATGTGAAATTTACAGCTCAACCAAGTCAAACATAGTCTTGAGAGCTGCCTGCTTAATATGGTACAACCCTAAAAAAGTGGAATTAGGAATGTGACCGTCTTCTGACAATTTTGAGTAGATGCAACTAGTGTAAAAGGTTTTATCATTATTACAATTATTGCTTAATAGTCATGCTATTCATAATTGTCTCCTGAGAACTCCAGGTTTGTGTTTCCATGGCACAGTGTTTATACTATGCCTAGCACCTATGTTATGCCTAGTATTGTAGTTACTTATGCAGATATTTTTCTTCCTAACTATATTCCATAATGGCAGGAAGCCTCTGTTCATATTAATAATCCATACTTCTTATCTCTAATTCATACAATAAACATAATATTCTTTTGATACATATTAAATGGCCAGTTTATATTTATTCATTGATTAAACATGCAAGCAGTCCTCACTTTGCACGGGTTTTCATGTTCCATGATACGCCTGGATTTCAGTGCCCACAGTTTAGTTAAATAGCACCCATTTCCCACTGATACATTCAAATTTTAGTTATCATGGCCTATTGAACGTGTATCATTGCCTAAAGTACAAACTTTGCTGCTAGTTTCTTAGTCCACAAATCATCATATAAGTAACAGATAGGTATTATCATCAGCGACCAATGACATCACTTCTTTTAAAGTCTGTTGGTGACTGGTCGCTGTGCCCCTGTTCAGTTCACACATAGCAAAGTGTGTAGCTGTGTTACTGCCTTGTTTTCCAGTGATAAAAACCTGGATAATCAAAAGAGAGAATGAGCCAGAAAAGAAGAAAGTGCAACTAAGGAACAAAAAGTGATAACAGTGGAGTGAAATCTGTATAGAATGTAAATGGATTAATAGAAAAAAATTACTGACCTTGTGAATGTTGACATTACTGCCCATGCCGGGCCCTAGAGCAGCAGACAAGGAACTTAATGAAAAGTGACCTTATTGACATAAATGAGAAAGAAGATGAAGATGTCCTAGTAGAGGTGACATTGGAGAAAAAAATTCACATTAAAGGAACTCTGAGATATGTTACCGCATCGAAAGCAGGAAGGATAAACTGCTTGTGACTGGTCCAAACTGTGGAATGACAATTCACCAAGGCACAGAAAAGATGCTGCGCCTTCTGGTTATGTGATGAGAAGAAAAAGGCAAGCGCTGTTCAAACTACACTTGATAAGATTTTAAAAAGAAACGAAGTGCTTTAATTCTCCATGTTTCTAATGCTTCCAATTATAGCATATTAAATAGATGTTTTCTCTTTTTTCATTTCCCTATACATTTATAGCTGACAGCAAAAGATTTTGTTTCTTTTGACAGAATGTTTTCAAAAGTCTTGGTAGAATTATAATTTTCCCCATTAATTAGCAAGATTGCTTTGAACAGTTTCAGTTTGCACAGTGATTTTTATGATTGTACATATTTGAGTTGATTCATTTAATACCTTTGCAGTTGCTGAAACAATACCTTTGTAGTTGCTGAAACTATGGAAGCTGCTTAATTCAGTCAGATGTGATTTACATCTGTGTTGCACTGTGCAATAGATTTTTCTTCCCATTTGGTGGGGTTGGTTTGCTATAACCTTGATCTGATCCATCTAACATTTGCATGGTGAAATCTGTTGACTGCCTATCCCTGAATAAAAATGGTATTGAATAGAAGCATCTTCAAGTTGAAGAAGGTATATATCAATCAAGCAGTTATTTTCCAAAAAGAGAAGAAAAGGTAACATATAAGAGATTTCCACTTGTGAGGAATGAAATATGAAAATAATCTAATATGGAGCTTGTTATTCATCTATTTAACAATTTTTGAGCATTTAATGAAGATTTAATCAGAGGCTATGCCTGTTACATAATCTTGTCTATTCTAAATCCATAGAAATTAGGCTATTGTGCCTCAAATCAACATCTGGGTCCCTAGAATGTGTCCTTTGTCACCAACATTATTGGATCATGAATACCAAACTCTCTATTCAGGAATGAGTAACGCTCATGTAAGTAAACATTGGCAAAGGGCAGGAGGATGAAAGGACTGATTGTTTAATTTGAAGTTCTCTTTAGAAGAGCAGCTTTTGATAAAAAGCTTTTTGATAATAGATCCTGATTACTATCAGATTATAATATAGCATTATATAAGCACCCCTAATAGAGTTAGTCTCTCACCCAACATAATTTTAGTACATTCTGTGAATAATTTAAAAAACATTTAGTAATGATTATTCATGTAATGTTTTAAATAATTACCTCCAAGTCTCTATTAGCATCCTGTAAAATATTAGATGAAAAATATCACAGCTGTTCAAGTCATTTGTACAAGTTTACCAAACTGCTTAGGCTCCTGTCAAAGGGGTTTGAATCAGTCCTCATGGGACTTTGCTGGGCCCCTCAAAGGAAAGGTGTGGTGAATTCATGAGGGATGACCACTCTGGCAATGTCATAGTTCAGTATCAGCTGACCTGCCCTACTTCTCCTCCCACCTTCAAGTCTAGGGCTCCAGGTGGGAGTAACTTACCTCCATTCAGGTTTCTAGGTCGTTAGATATCATCAGAGGTGGTAGGAGTAGAATAAACCAGGAAGTGGCTTGACTTAAGCTCCATTCCTTCTCTTATGCCTTTTGTGCTTTCCTCATGTTCCTTCCTTTTTGTTTGCTCATTATCTCCATGTTATTTAAGATTTATATTCGAAGTAATTCATGGTCATGATAACAATTATGGGTACAATTTTTGATTACTTGTGTGTGCCAGGCATTGTGCAGAATGCTTTAAGGATAGGATCTTGCTCTGATATCAGATAAAGGTATCGTGTACATTTTATAGATGGTGCAGTTGGGCACGGATGTTAGTTACCTGTCAAAGTCAGTAAATGGAAAACTGAAATTTGACCTCAGATCTCTGACATGCTGTGATGTTCATTGAATAGCTTCTCTTCTACTCTTTTCCCCTCCCCCTTCTTTTTTTCACATCAAAGAGGAGAAAGCAAACTGTCTTGGTTGTTTTTTTTTTTTTGTTAATGGCATTTAAAGTCTTGGTGAACTAAAAGGCAGAAGAAGATGTGAAATCTAAGACAAACAACATACTGCATAGACAGAAAGCATCTATGTATCTTAAGGTTATTTTTGTGTGTGTGATAATATTTAGTTTTCATTTGCAGCTTTTTATATTAAGCCCCATGGTAATCATTCAAATGTATATTTAAATTAATTTTGTGTTCTGGGATGTTTATGGTTTCATAGCTCTCTGTGTTTTATCCTTAAACCTACTATTGATTGAAATATCTTATATTGTTACTTTATATCAGTGAGTTTCCATGCTATAGTATGCTTAAATGTGTGGCTGAAAAATTAATCAGTGATTACTAAGATTTGAAATGTGTCAAATCCTGGAAGTAAGTCACTATGCTAGTTGGGTATCCTTTTAGAATTGTTTTGGAAAGTTTAGTTATCTTAACCTGAAATATTTTAGTATTGAAAAATATATAGTTTTAATGTTAGAACTAGAGTGGGCCTTGGAAACTATCTGATCCGATATCTTTGTTTTAGAGGTAAGGAAGTTGAGGCTAAGTGTCTTGTACAAATTTCCATAGCTTGGCAGTATCAGTGGTGGGTCTTGTTATTTTCAGTGAAGGTCTCTTTCCACTGACAAACTAGCTTGCCTCTAAAAAGGTCTTTTGGGGCTTCCCTGGTGGCGCAGTGGTTGAGGGTCCGCCCGGCGATGCAGGGGACGTGGGTTCGTGTTCCGGTCCGGGAGGATCCCACATGCTGCGGAGTGGCTGGGCCCGTGAGCCATGGCCGCTGAGCCTGCGCGTCCGGAGCCTGTGCACTGCAGCGGGAGAGGCCACAACAGTGAGAGGCCCGCGTACCGCAAAAAAAAAAAAAAAAGGTCTTCTGGAATTCACATAATGGGACAGACTTTCAAAGAATAGTAGAATTTGGGAAGTAGGTAGGATATGGATATGGACAGTCACTGCTGTTTTTTCCTGGTGGAAACTCAGAAGTGGCAAAAATCAGAAAATTAAACTTTCAATTTTGACTAGTGCCTAAGAATTATTTCTAATCATTATCTATTTCACCTGATCTGTTAGCATCTCTCTTTTAAGATCTTTTCATTAACACCATGACTACTAGCAAACACTACTACCTGGAGGAGAATGAGATGAGAAAGATTGCTCTCATAAGGCAGTACGTATTCACACCATGTAAATCATTGTTGGTAGGAAGAGACTAGAGTGGGATACGTTTTGAGGGATGAGAGCTTCAGGACATGTCTTTTTTCTTGGTAGTCACTGAGGATGTCAATAAACGTAGTAGTAGATACTGAGCTAGTTTAGATAAGTGAAGTCAGGCTAGGGGCTATGCACCCCACAGCTTCAAATGATTGGAACTATCAGTAACCAAGGATTTTTGAGATGTGGCTAAGGGTAATCCAGTTTACTTGAATGTATGATGTGAACAGATCTTCTTCTCTGAGGATAAATATACATATAAAACTCAGGGGCTTCTGAAAAAAAATTCTACAGCACAAGGAAAAGGTAACAATATCTCAAGTACTCAGGCAAAAGCCTATTGCTGGAAGTGATGCCCCTGAAGAAACCACAATGAAAAATGGAGTCATAATCAAATGCATGAGAAAAAGCAAATTTCTTGAGCTTAAAAAAAGCCCTCAACTTTGAAAGAATTCAATTTGTTTTAGAAAAATTAAATAGCACAAACTATACCCATGTATATCCAGGTGAAAAGGAGAAGAAGAGAAGGAGAAGGAGGAGAAAAAAAAGAGGAGGAAAAAAGGAGGAACAGGAGGAAGAAGAAATGTATCCAAGAAGAAAAGGGAAAGAATTTCAGCGGGCCTGTAGTTTTCCTCACAAAATAAAAATCAGAAGGAAATGAGCAGTGCCTACAAAGTTATGAGGGAGAGAGTCTATAATCATAGAATTTTAAATCTAGGAAAGTTGTTTCTATGTATGAATGAAACAAAATGTAATTCAAGAGCCAATAAAATTTATTTTACACACACACGTGTGCATGCATGGGTGCGCGCGCACGCGCGCGCACACACACACACACACACACACACACACACACACACACACACACACACACACACACACACACACACACACACACACAGTTTCCCCAGAGACTATGACTTGGAGACATATTTCAGCCAAAAGAACCTCAGACTGGGGAAGTTGTGTTGTAGAAAGTATGTCAGTAAGCAATAGCATGATTTAGATAAACTATCAGGTGGATATCAAATGGATATACCTTCCTTATTAGATTTGAATTTATTATGGCAAGCGTAGTCTTATTTAGTTTTATATTCCCAGTGTCTATCTCTGTGCATGGCATAGTGAAGGAGCTCCATAAGAGGAGAATGAACAGAAATTTGGATGATGTGTGGATTGAACAGGAAGGTAGGTGTTAGGAAGGGATGAACTCTTTAATGGGAAAGTAATTAAAAAGTTTGTTCTCTTCGTTTTAGTGTTTTAGTGTTGTGTAAGTGAATCAGTGGTAAAATAATGAAATTATAGGCGTGCTTAAAGCAGATTTGCCTTATCAAATAAATGGGTATTGATCTATGTCTGGCTTCCATCACACAGAAGTATTCTCTCTCAAGTTACCATCTTTGCAGGAAGAATGTGCAAATAAAAACAATTCATGTGAATAGATGACTATGGAGTTTAAATTTGCTTTGTAGCAGCTTAGAGATGCTCATGGCAATCCCTTCATTATAGAGGTTCTGGGAGTTTGGGGTTGTGGTTATTAGCTATGGAGCTAGTCTTACCTTGAGTAAAATTTCAAATTTTAGAGATTTTATACATATTTTGCTAAATATATTTGTAAGTATTCTTTTACTCCTATTTTAAATAGGATTCTTTTCTATTTTACATTCTAATTAGCTATTAGTTTTGTAAAGTTATGCTGTTGAGTTTGTATATTGATTTTGTAGTGAACGATTTCATGGAAAAGCCTTATTAGTTTCAGTAGTTTCCCTATAGAATTGCTTATGCTTTCTACGTAAATAATTATGTTGTCTGCTTATAAGGACTTTTATTTTCTTTTTCAATTCTCTTGTTTTTGTGTAGAGAACAAGATGATAATCTCCCTAATTAATTTTATATGTATATAACATTGAGACAAAAACAATATGGAGAGTATAAAAAGAAGACCTAGCTAAACTAATTTATATATATAATACAAAAATTCTAAATAAAATATTGATAAAATGCAACCCTATCACCAAGTAGGGTTTATCTTAACAAAAAATGGTTGTTTTAAACTATTATCCTAATAAATATCACTAGAAACTTTTCTCATAAATTCTGAAAAAGCATTTGATAAATTTCAGTGCCCATTCATGATAAAATCTCTTAGTTATTCAGATTTGAAGGATGGTTCCTAACTGTGATAAAGAACATTTCTTTTAAAACAACTGACATCATACCCACATGTGAATCATTAGAAATTCCCTTTCAAAATTGGGAACAAAATAAGACTACGCAAAATAAGAATAAATACAGGGTCTGAAAGTTTATGTGGAGGCAATGATTAAAAACAGAAAAGTCAGTATGGCTCCTGGAAATGGTGACATTATTTTTTTTGCAATAACTAAAATAACAATTTAAAAATTATTTAACAAGAGTGTTTCTTGAATTAATTTGATAAGAGATTAAAACATAATAAACAAATAGTTACATGATTCTGGATGACAGTATATCATTCTCAAAGCAGCCAGAAAAAAAAAATCCCTGAAATAAAGTTAATTAAAGATGTGATAAAACAATGAAATTTCATATAGGCATAAAATAATAATTACATGAAACATATCTGTAAACTTTACAGTTAAGACAAAATGTCTTAAGGAAGTCACTTACTTGCATATTTAGTTACAGACTTACTGCAATTTTAATCAGAATCCCAAAGACTTCAATTTTTTTTTTTTTACAGAATCCAAAGCTCATGTGAAAAGCAGTGACAATAGAAACTAAGAACTTATTAAAAATAGAACTATTAAAAGTAACTAAGAATTTTTAAAAACACTAAATGAATAGTAACTAAGAACTTTCTCTCCTTAAAAAGAGAGAAATGAAAATGTATTATTCTTATAAAATATTAAAATACTTTATTAAGCAACAATAATTAAATCAGTCTAATCCTGGGCTATAAATGGTCAGACAGAATAGGATAAAAGGTCCAGAAACAGAATTCCAATATATTTAAGGTATCAATGGCAAAGGAATCATCAGTGGGACAGGGCAGAATTATTCAGTAATTGGTAGGAGAATAGGTTACTATTTGGAGAAAAACTTTATATCCTCACTGTATATCATATACCAAAAACAAATTCTGATATATTAAGTTAAAATTGAAAAATACAACTGAAAAAGGAAGAAAATATAGACGAATTTTATTTGATATCTGCATGTGGAAAGGTTCCTTGGGCTTAAAATTAAGGAAATAAATCACAAAGGCAAATATCTGAAAATATTTGTATATCAAAAGACATACTATGGAAGTAATCAACTGAGTGAGAAAATGTTTGCAACAAATGTTATAGAGGGTTACTATCCTTAATGTATAAAGAAATCACACAAATTGATAAACTCAAAGGCACCATTAAAAAATGAATAAAGGTCATAGACAATTCACAAAAAGAAATACTCAACTAGTTAACAAATATTGAAAATGTTTATTCTTTTGTAATCAAATTAATGTATATTACCTATTACATTAACAAGTATTTTAAACAAATAAAACCACCCAGAACTAGAGATTTTTGTGGAAAAATCTAATATTCTAATCAACTTTTGATTGGAACAAATTTATAGTTGGAAAGCTACTTGGGTATTACATGCCTTCTAGATATTCAGAACTTTGGATTCAGTAATTCCATTTATGGAATTCTATTCAAAACATAATTCTAAATACAGAAAAAATTTGCCTGGAAAATTTTTAGTAAATGTAATTTAAAATATTGAATGAAAATGAGAAATAAACTTAAGTATTTTGTAATTGGGGAATACATAAATTATGAATTATCTGTGTGATTGGATATAAGCATGACACATTGACAAGGAGTTATCATACAAAATACTTACGTTGGAATGCTGTATGAAAGGGATACATAATTTCCTATAAAGTTTCTGAAGTATTTAAAACAAACATAAGATGAAATTGCAAGAAAATATATCAAAAGTTGAATAATTTGTGAATAATCTTTTCCTTTTTAATACTGTTCTGAATTTTCTATTTTCCAATATGTATATATTACCTTTATAATCAAAATACAAGAAACCTAGTTAAAACAATGTTTTAAAACTTGTGTCAAGAAACTTTGGGGCTTCCCTCGTGGGGCAGTGGTTAAGAATCTGCCTGCTAATGCAGGGCACACAGGTTCCAGCCCTCGTCTGGGAAGATCCCACATGCTGCGGAGCAACTAAGCCTGTGCACTGCAACTACTGAGCCTGCGCTCTAGAGCCCGCGAGCCACAACTACTGAGCCCACATGCCACAACTAGTGAAACCCATGCACCTAGAGCCCATGCTAAGAGAAGCCAATGCAATGAGAAGCCTGCGCACTGAAACTAAGAGTAGTCCCGCTCGCTGCAACTAGAGAGAGCCCGTGCACAGCAGCGAAGACCCAATGCAACCAAAAATAAATAATAAATAAAATAAATATTTAAAAAAATTTTCTATAAAAAAAAGAAACTTCGATTTCATACTGGCTAAACCACAAAATTTATCAATAACTAGGAATTTTTAA
The DNA here is from genome assembly GCF_937001465.1 of Orcinus orca. Lineage (NCBI taxonomy): Eukaryota > Metazoa > Chordata > Mammalia > Artiodactyla > Delphinidae > Orcinus > Orcinus orca. The sequence continues at coordinate 103,585,116 of NC_064560.1, forward strand.
CTCCTGATTACTGATTATAGAGTTTTGAAACAGCATATCCATATATTTTTGCAGAAGAGTTTGATAAGGAGATTAAAATTAGCTTAACCTTTCAGGATCCTACAAGTTCCCCCAGAGATTAATACTTTTTAAAAAACTCAACCAGCCTATGCATCGACCTTCTGACTTATTTAGATGTTATCTTATCCCTCATATTTAATCATCAAATTTCTTGAATGTACCATCTACACTTGCTCACTTATGTCCAAGCAAGTTTTAAGTCATCTCTTGTGATCGTATAGCATAACTCTACTGGAAATTTTGAGAGTCCCCAATGATCTCTTTTTAAACTATATAAAAATATATTTTTTCCAATTCCTTGCTATTTTCCATGTCCTTGGCTTTGACATATTTGAATACCTCCTTGTAGTCTTATCCCTCTTGATTTCCTTCACTGTCTACTTTCTTGATTCACTGTTTACTTCTCTGCTTTACTCCTTTTCTTCCATCTTTGTAGCCACTTTCTTTCAGCTTTTCGTTATGTGCCATTCCCCCATATCAGTCCTTGGCTCTCTCCTCTCTTTTCTCAATACTCCTTTCCATAGTGTTATAGTTTCAACTTTCATCTTTATTAAGTTTAAAAAATATATTTCTAGTCCTTATCCTCATCTTCCAAATGAACTCCATTTCTAATTGTCTAACAGATACAATTGCTGGATGTTTTCCCTCTTAGTTTAATCTCATCAAATCCAAAAATTGACCTATGGTACTCTCAAACCTACTCCAGTTCTCAGCTTCCCCATTTCCAACCGGATGACACTATTCTTTCTGCTATCCAAGCTCAAATCACTGAAAACCTGATGGAACTTTTCCTTTCTGCTTTATTTGCTGATCCTAACCAGTAACTAAATCTTTCCCATTCTTCTTCTTCTTCTTCTTTTTTTTTTTGCGGTACGTGGGCCTCTCACTGTTGTGGCCTCTCCCGTTGCAGAGCACAGGCTCTGGACGCGCAGGCTCAGCGGCCATGGCTCACGGGCCCAGCCGCTCCGCAGCATGTGGGATCTTCCCGGACCGGGGCATGAACCCGCGTCCCCTGCATCGGCAGGCAGACTCTCAACCACTGCGCCACCAGGGGAGCCCTTGCCAATTATTCTTTACAGAGTTTATTTGATTCAATCTCTACTTCAACATTCTACTCTCTTAGTTTGTGATCTCATCACCAAATCTGGTATCTCTGTCAGCTTCCAAGAAGTCATTTTGCTTTCATACATTTCTATTATATTTTATATCACTTAGCAGGACTAAACTTCCCAAGATACAAATTTCTTCCTATTACTCTTCTTCTCCTAGAACCAAGGCTTCCTGTTGTTTTGAGGGGAAATTCCACATTCCCTAAGTAACTCTTGGCTTTAGAAATTCTGCCTCCATCAATTATGATCAAATTCATCCCTCACTACACTCAACAGTATCCCTTTCTGCAAGCCTTCCTTCCATATATTTAAGTAGTACCCCCCACCTGAACTCTGCCATCTCTTTATGGCTTTCCAGTCACTCCAGCCTATATGGTTGACTGTCACTTGCATCCACTTCTGTGTTCTTATCCATACCACCCATTTTCGTACTCAATATTCTGCCTCATTGTGTACTCCTGTGTCTGTTGTACTGATTGACTGAACTTTATTGCATCATGAAGTTACACCAAGATTAAAATTGTTTCAATGTTAAATTAAAAAAAACTATATCTAAATTTTTAAATAATATACATTATTGGCAAAACTGGTGGGATAACATATATAAAAAATTAACTGGAAAGCAAGTTTTGGAGGCAGCATGCATAGCAAGTCTCTGGGCCACACTCCTTAGATTTGAATTCAGGCTCCACCACATATTAGCTGGGTGATCTTGGGTAAGTTGTTGAATCTCTCTATATTTCAATTCCCTCATCTGTGAAATAATAATAGTAGTACCTGACTCCTTCAATTGTTGTAAAGATTACATGTTATCACCTGTAAAGAACTTACAAAAGCGCCTGGCATATAGAAAGTCCTCTGTATTACTGTTGTGGTTGTTTATTAGAATATTAAATCGTTGCCTTTGACCTAGCAATTTCTTTCCTATGAACCTGTCATACAGGAATATTTGCATAGATACACAAAGAATTGTATGGCTGAAGATTTCATGGCAACATTTTTATAATGGCTAAAAAATTTAGATACAACCTATATGTTTATAAGTAGTAAAATAGTGAGTACATCATCATATATCTTATTATGAGATATTATGAATCCACTCTAAAGGGGGGAAAATCTGTATATAAGACATGAAAAGGTGTGTATGAAAAATCAAATAGCACAATAGTATGCACTGTGCTACTATTAAATGAGAGATCATTTAATATCATAGACTGCATTGCAGGTCAAAAGGCTAAAGAACTAGAGGCTAGTGTTCTAATAGGAAAATGTAACTGTCCCCAACTTTGAGGCAGTTACTCTGCAGGAGGTGGGCATACATACACAAATTAACTCCTCTGCAGAAATGCACCAGGGCTTGGTAATGTATTGCTCTGAACGTTTTCTCAAGAACTGGTCTAATCTAATGTAATTCGGCGAAGACAGCATAACAAGACAGAAGGAATTGTAACGGACAGAATGAATAACATTTGTCAGAAAAGAAACAGAATAGATATGGTTCCACTTCCCAGCAGGTACAGTGAACATAGAGAACTTCATGCAAGAAACCCTCTGTGTTTCCTTTTCTTCTTTCCTTTTCTTTACCTTCTTTAGTCTGTTTTGCTTACTGATCGTTATACAGTACTGAATAAGACTTTGAAATCTGGATGTATAAAAATTGAGTTACTGTATAGAGTTTAAAAATAAATGAATTAAACATGGTTTCTTCATTTGGTTACTAATATATTAAACTGGCCACTTGGCTAGGTTTTGTGGGGGCAAAACCCCATGAAATGAGTGCACTGCATTTCCTCCTTATACAGCAGTGGAATAAAATAGATACATAAATAACCCTACTTGAAGATTTTTGTAATTTTAAATCTGAATTTGTAATCTGAAAGATTTGGGTTTGAATTCTGGCTCTGTTGTTTATTAGCTTTGGCCTTGGGTGATCATTTTAATATCTCTGACACTCGGTTCAGCTGTGGAACTGAAAATAATCACATCTTCTTCATAAGATGAAAAGGACAAAATGAGGTAACATTGGCTGAACTCGCTGTCTAACATATATCAGGTGCTTGTAAATGTTAATTCCTTTATGTTTTTTCATTTTAATTTGGAAAGATCTATTTTATTTTTGTTTAAAAAACACATTTTATATTTATAGCAAATACTAATATGTCTTATTTTAAAGGAAAGTATCTTGAATATACTGATTAGATTTTAGCTTTGATTAATCTAGGCCTTAGATTTGATTGAGAAGAAAAATTTTAATATCTACTCTTCTTATTTTCTTAAAAAAATCTTGAACCTCTGAAAAAAACTTGAACCTCAGAAAAGTGAAGAGAAATTGGCTTTTTTTTCCCCTAGAGAATACATACTTTTTTTTTTAAAATTGGGATATAGTTGCTTTACAGTGTTGTGTTAGTTTCTGCTGTACAGTGAAGTGAATCAGCTATATGTATACATACATCCCCTACCTCTTGGACTTCTCTCACACTCCCCCATCCTACCCCCCATCCCACCCATCTAGGTCAACACAGAGCACCGAGCTGAGCTCCCTGCTCTATACGAAGTAAGTCAGAAAGAGAAAAACAAGTATCGTATATTAACGCATATACGTGGAATCTAGAGAATACATACTTTTGAGGAGACTTTATGTTTTGAAGTAAACACACATAAAAATACAAAACCAACTATCTGTCTGAAACCATCAGGAAAAAAGCCAAAGGCCTTAGAAATAATTCCCAGTGATTGTGTTCTTTATAGCTGCCATCACTCTAAAAACTTCGTAAGTTCAAACAATGCTGAGGAACTCCATTGTAGGGTAGAGCATTACAAATTATTTTTCTTTTTAAAGAAAAGTTTGGATCTGACTCTGAAAAAGGTCAAACATGCATGGAGAAATACAGATAAGGACAGAGTTTTGAAGGAATTTAAATACTGGCTTCCAGTAATTTCCCCAGTCCAATACATCCCTGCATCCTGTGGCTCAGTTCTAACTTGAGAGTTGTTAGCATTTTTACAATTCATTTTCCTCTTTGTTTAAACTATTTAGAATTAGACCTCAGTCAGAGCCTACAACTTGTTGCATTCATGATGCAGAATTTGCCTTAGAACTGAATATCACTGCTCTAAAAAAAAAAAAAAGTCAATTTCAATGTATTATCTTTTCAAGTAAAAAAATAAATAAATACAGGATGTGAAGCTGAGGTCAAAGGCCATTTCCTACAGGAAGCTCTCCTTGACCTCTCCACCAGAAAATAATCTCTCCTTGATACAACTTCATTTATAATCTGTTTAATGCTTTAGTATTTTCTACTTTGATTATAGTTATTTGTACACAAAATGCATATACTTCCAATTCAGTAAACTGTAAACTTCTTAAGGATGGGGATTTTGATAGATTCCTCCATGTGACCACCATGCTTACCCCAGCACTACAAAGTCAAGATGGCCTCAGTAGTGGGGCACAGCAGAGGGCATGGGAACAGGCTCTGGAGGATCTTGTAATAACCTATAACAGAAAATAATCTGAAAAAATATATATACATATACATAACTGAATCACTTTGTTGGACTCCTGAAACTAACAATATTATAAACCAACTATACTTCAATTAAAAAAAGATTTAGAACTAGAGCTTATTCTGGGGGAATCAGGGAGACAGAAGAAGGAGAACCCCTTAAGGATAAAGACATCAGTGATCCCCAAAAACTTCTACCACCCCAGTTAAAAAGTGTTTACAGCAAATATCCACCTAGACTCAGAGGTGTTGTAGCTGTTACTTTTTTCTGGTGTAAGAGTACCTGCAATTTCAAATTCTTAGTTGTTTTCCTTAATTGAAAATAACCTACAAGTGTTAGCATGCATGGTTAAGCAGAGTTTAGGCCATGGTAGGAAATTATGCATTCTTTAAAACTCGTACTTTCCAAGATTTTTAAATGACACGTGAAGGTTTTATATAATATTGGGAAAAGCAGGCCATCTGATGCTATACAATGTGGTGTTTACAAGGTCAGGGCATGAATGACAATGGGGCCAGCCAGTCCAGTGTAGGATTAAGAAAAGGCCAGCTCCATGAAGAGATGGGCAGGGGTCCAGGTCTCAGATCAATAAACTGAGGGTTAAAGCAGCAGAAGCAAATCAAAGGTCTGGAAACCTTGGTATCAGGCATCTGTGGCCTGAGGAGATCATAGGACCTATGAATAAGTGGGAACGAACACTTGGAATTTGGTAATGAAGACAATGGAAACACTGTATTTAGGAAGTCAGGTAAAAAAATAAATCATGCTCAGGAGTGAGGTTTCAACAAAATGTATTAGAACAGAGAAGGTCCTTGTGTTTTTACTATTCGTGTGTGAAGGTGTTTGGGGTGAGAATGGTTATAGGTCTGGATTGGAATATTAGCAAGAGAAGTGATTTTCTGCGTATGGCTAAGAAAGAGTTCAGTGCTACAAATAGGGTTCTGGTAGCAAATTAACTGTGGATTGATAAACAACCAGATAAGAATCTCTCAATATACAGAATAAGCAGGTTTCCCAAAGTTGCCAGTCAACTGATTTTATGAATATCAAGTATTTTTCTCATTAAATATACAAGAATCTATTCCTTCAAAAATACATTCCATATGATAAAAAATCATACTAGAATTCTGAGAAGATGGCTCAAAACACTGTCAGCCTAATTTCTGGATCTTCCTAAATCCATAAGAAGACACACAGAGCAACTACTTGGTGAAACTACAAACCCAAGGGAAACATTTACCATGTGACCGGTGCCAAGGTAGCCCATGAATCCCTAATCGTGAGAATGCAGGAGCCACCACCAACAGCCACTAGGCTTTTGTGTAACTGATGGTTGTTTGGAAGAGAAGCATGGGGACATCTGACAGATTTGAGAACCAGAGCGCCCCAAACTAGCCAATAGGTACTCACCAGATGGTCCCAGGGGCCAATTTGAGATAGCAGCTGGAACTTGGAGGGGAAATGCCCAATCCACGAACAGGAGAGGGCACAGAGAACAGAGTGAACATTGAAGGGGCAGGAACACCCCAGCTTCTATGCACTCTCTACACTAATCCTACCTGTTGCTTTACCTAAGGGATGGAACTTGAGTCTAGTCAAGCCTCTGGACCCAGTAGCTAATTCGTAGGAACATAGAAGGATATGCTGAATCACACTCTAAATCTTCAATCAGGAAAATCCAGACTACGGGAGATTCTGAAATCAAGCAACCCATGTTCTTCAAAAGGTAAATTGTAAAGAAAAAAGGTGGAGGAGGAACTTACAAATTAAAGGGACTTAACAGGTATCCAATAAAAAAGAATGTGCAAGGTGAAATGCTGGTGTCTAAATAAACTCTCTTGGGTATAAAACTACGAACAGATGCTAAGAATTGATTACTATAAAATAGTCAAGACAGTGGTTACCTTTGGAGGAAGGCTGAGGGTGTGACTGGGACAGGGAACATGGAGACACTTCTGCGGTGGCTGGCAAAGTTCTCTTCGTTGACCTCTGTGGTTCTTACATTTGTTTTATGTGGTTCTCTTTACTTATTTTACAATTAAAAAAACCCTTAAAAAATAAAATCTATTGATACTATAACCTCAAAGTAAAAATATTAAAATATGCTATCTACTTGATGGCGGAACGGTGGTGGCCACTTAAAGGATATTCCTGTGCCTGACTTCTACGAGGTTGGCTGTGGGTGGGAGGATTTTCTTCCTACTCTCAGCTTGCTTTAACCCTGTCTCCCTTTCAGCCCAGTGAATCTAATCTATTGTTCTCAGTGAAAGCTAGAAACAATTGTGTTTATTACTCTGAGTAGTGTGTTAAAGAGCTATTATGGTAATTAAGGTGCTTCAGAAATAAAGTTATCCCCTCCAACTCCAGGCTGCACAGCTCCATGGAAACCACCTATGGCTTTGCTTCCTTTGGATGCTTTCTCGGTCCTCAGAGTCCAGTAAGGAGCTAGTCTGTTCTCCAGAGCTGTTAACTGATGGAGAAAGAATTGCCTCTTGAGTGTAAGCCAGGCTAAACCAGACAAGAAGAGGGCTAGTGGGGAGGGCAGGAATAAGACCGGGGAGCTGGCTGTGGGATCACAGAAGAGAAGTAGGGCGAGGGTGTGAGTCAGCCTCTCACTGACGGGGCAGTGCATGGGGAGGACTGCAAATCACTGCAATAGACTGCAAAACTAGGCACTTCTCATCCTCACTCTTCCCTCACCTTTTCCTGCTTCCACGTCTCCATTTTGAGGGGGAACAGGGCCTTAAATGGTTGGCAGTAGCCCTAGAATGACACCTGATTTTATTGTTGGCCAAGAAGTTTGTTCGGTTTAAAGTAAAAAAATAAATTTCCATTTTCACCAAGAACTTTATTGAACAACGTAATTCATTAGCCGAACAAACTTTTTGGCCAATCCGGTATTTCCTTCTGCCTGCTGTTAAATTAATTGAACAGCCCTGACAGAACTCTTTTAAGGTGGGGCTAGGGCGGAAGGCAGATGTCCAGACCATTCTACCATACCCTCAAAATGAAATAGTGGTAATGATCAGGGAAGTCTGGTACTCTGTGATTACCAAAACTTTACTACTTTTTTTCCTGCTGACAGAGTTGGTAAAAGCCAAAGTTAATTTTTTTTAGCTGCCTATAGAAGACAGTGATACAAATAAGGCTAGTGCTACACCACTCTGCCCAATGTTTGTCTTTCTTTTATTCTCTGCTTGTTGATGACTATACAAATCCTACTCATCCTTCAATGTCAAGTTAGGTCTTTGTTTCTCCCGTGTCTCCTCAGCCCATTCCTACCATCAAATGCTCTCTCCCTTCTTTAAACCCATAGCACTGCCCTGTAATGCTCTGATAAGCTTGCCCTGGATTATTAAGTAATTTTGTTTGTGGCCTATTCCCCCAGGAAGTTTTCTTCTCCTTGATATTAGAAACCCTATTACATTGTCCTCTGGATTCCCTGTAGCATGTAGCAGAGTTCCTGGCATATAGATTATCAAAATATGTTTGTTGTTTATTTGATTTATTTTACTCATATCCATTTCATGACATGCCAACCATTCCTTGGAACTAAAGAATTAATTGCTAGGAAGAATGCAGTAGTTCACTCTAATCTAACCTAATCCATTAGACTGTAGATGACCTGAGAGTAGAGGCTGCAGTATTCGGTGTTGTGTTGCTAACATCTAGAATAGTGCGTGGTCCATGATAAACACTTAGCTAACATTAGTCCCGTGAATGAATAAATGATCAATCTATGGAGTTCTCTTAAGGTATAAAAGAGGTGAGTTTTTGTTTTGTCTTTTTTCCCCAAAGAGAGAGAGAAAAAAAAAAAAACAACTGATTAGGTGAGAAGGGTGTTCCAAATTCAGAAATGTTGTTTATCAATAAAACACCTAAAAAAATAAGGTACCAAAAAGTGAATTGTAGTGAGTATTCAGGTGTTACAGTTATTATGTATTCAGAAATATGAAAGTTCTATATGGACAAAGAAATCTAAGAGGCACTTTATAATCTAATTTAATCTACCTGAGCTCATCCTATTCTCAAACTAGACCTTCTGTTCCTGACCTTCTGGCCTGCTCCCTCCATATCCTGAACCCAGCCTAACTCTTTGCCTTTGGTGATATGATATTGTGTTCATAGAAAGTCCTTGCTTCTCTAAAGCATATGCCTCTATCGAGATCCATCTCTAGACTTCTCTCTTTCACACAGTGCTCCTTGGATAACAACTCTATCCTTCTGGGATTTATAGAGCCTCGCTCTAATGAGATGAAGGAGCAGTCCACGCTAATAAGTGCTGCTTTGAAATGACCCTCTAACGGTCCCATGCTTACCTGTTAGCTCTGGTAAATTAGACCAAGACTTACTCTGGTAGGAATGGTGTCCATTATTCTCCATGGCTCAAAGCATTTAATAGAATAAGAGGTTAATAAACGATTATATGTCTGCTATGTTACACCTATGAAACCTCTTCCTAAAAACAAACAAAAATCATCAAAACACTCAACCACTTTAAAAGCAAGAGAGGAAATTAATCGTTTCAAGGTCTCTAACTTAAATAGTATAGATAGTTTATGTGCTCTTCAAGTTTACTTGCAGTGGTTGGAGAGAAAGAATGAGAGGTCCATTTTTTCTTTAGGGTATAAGTAATCTCAGGAAGAAAAGGAACAGATATCCTTCATTTCTATTCAGGACAGAAACATAGATAAAATAAGCTTAACACATATCCAGAGAAAATGTGTCTAGATGTGAGGAAGAATTTTTCACTGTACAAGGGATTGAAAACTAATTGGGCCACCTAAAGGAGATTCTCATAAACAGTGTAGACCAACAGTGTTTGGGTGGTTTAAGCATTTGATTACTGTAGGAACAATTGCTCTCTTGAGATTCTCCCAGGGCCCTAGATCCATAATGGTCTAATATTATTGGAGAATCTTATTTTTCAAAACTTGGACAGTTTTACCAGAGTTAGAGAAAAAGTTCTTACCTGTTATATACTGTTGTAGATTAAAAACAGTAACAATGATTGCAAGGAGATACTGAAGAAACAGAAATAACATTGGTGGTTTATAAAAGATACAACGTCAAAGCGAAAGCAGGAGGAGTCCAATGTGGAAGAAATTGCTTAGCTTTTCTCTTCTTGATCTGAACCTCTGAGGCTGGCATAAATGCTCATGGGTAGTAAAGAATGTACTGGATGTGGAAACTTGAAGCAGGGATTTGTGTCTTAATCATTAGTGATGGGACTTTGCTCGCGTCTTTTCGCCTCTCGGAACCTCAATTTTTTCATTGATAAGATAGGAATGACAATATTTCTCTACCTATGTTTTTGTGAGGATCAAGTAAGATCATGAACACAGATATATTTAATAAACTCTAAAATCTGCTATTACTGTAAGGTCTGATTATTCTGAGAGGGGTTAAGCGGGAAGAAAGGATTTGGTGAGAAGAATAATAGAATGGACTGTTTTGTTTTTTTTCACACTAGCACGACTGCTGATTTTTCATTCAATAAATATTGAGCACCAGGCGCCAGGGGTACAGCAATGAACAGAACAAACACCGCTGCTGTCATTTTTGAAAGAAAACAAACTCTAAAAATTCATGAGTATGTGTGTATGCGTGTGTTTTAGTTTAATCAATATTTATACATGGCGTTATGAGTCATCTATACCAAATGGGCTTTGTAAATATAAGAGATTTCCATGAACAAATATATGTGGAAATATTGCACAGTAGGTCCTCTTCTCAATGCATATTAGCAAGTTAAAAATGAGGGAAAACTGCTTAACTTTTAAGACAGAGGTCACAACACTAATTTGACCGCATAACTTATTTTTTCTTGTTTCTGGATTTTTTTCCCTCATATCTTCTATCATCATGCTAAGGAACAATTAGAAAACACTAAAGTATTCTTTATCTGGTAGCTCTTAAATAGAATAACTCAAGTGGCCATTTTTTTTTAAGCCTAACAACCCAACGACCCCTGCATCCTCTCAAAGGCTAGCCTCACTGCAACACAGCAAACATCTACTGTGTGTCTGCTCGGTAATAAATTTCACGAATGACATATGCAAGCAGCCAAATCTTTCTAAAGATAGAAGGAAAAATTTAGGAAATTTAGTAGAAATTATAACACCAAATTGAATTTTACAATACTTGAGCTAAATCAGGATACATTTCCTAAATTCTTTTAGGAAAACTTTAATAAACTCTTCCTAGTGCTGCTTCCTTTAGCTGGATTCCACAGAACTTCAATCCACCCAAACCATACACAGAACGCACGGAAATGTCCCTGGAGAATATAAAACTGTAGGACTGTATTCAGATAGCTTTTTACTCTGAATTTCTAAAATCCTCAAGCAATCTTATAGAACCTTAGAATTAAAAAGGACCTTAGAGGTTAAAATCTTCCATTCATCGCAGCAGTCCTTTCTACAATATGCCTGGAAAGTCCTGACGAGTCTTAGCTTGGCTATTTTCTATCATGCAGACATTACTACGTAAGAAGGCATCCCATTCCTTTACTGGATAGCTCCAATGGTTAGTACGTTTTTCCTAATATTAAGCCAAACTCTGCCTTGCAGGAATACATCTAATACCTCAATTTTAAAAAATCATTATTTTGCTCCATGAAAATTAGATATAATTGAAAAATGGCTTATATTATTGGCTAGACATAATAGTATTTTTATACAGTCAGAATCAGAATTTTATATAATGTATCTGCTTTTCTAACGTTTAGAATCATCATTCATGTAAGCAGTTTCCTGTGATATTTCTGATGTAATGTATTAACACATCATTCTGTAATTTGCGCAAATAACATTTGGAGTTCTTTTTATGTGTTAGGCAGTAGATTGCCAGTTCATGAGAAGATCAAAATCCAATTCTTTTTTTTAAAATTATTACCTTTCACACAGCTTGGGCACTCTTGCCCCCTTCTGCAATGCTTCAGGATGTGACGATTCTCCATGCCTAGCAATTCTCCCTCTCCTGCCATACATCTTCCCCCAGACATATCTGTGGGGTTCATAAACAGAGAGCCCCAAACCCTGGGCTAAGATGAACCCCTTGTGTGTGGAGGGCCTGAAGCAACAGAAACTCTGGTCTGGAGGTGCTGTGGATGCCTTTCTACCAAAGGATGCTGGGTCTTAAAACGGTTTGTCCTCCAGCCGTTGTCTCCTAGTGAACCTGGTAGGATTCCTCTGGCTCTTGCCTTTCTCTGGGCACCTAGTTCTGTGTAATGTCTCACACATGATCACACTACTTGTCCCTAGAGACCTTTCTTGTTTGGCCTCTTGAGTTGTTGTTGTGCTTGTGTCTGCACACGTGTGTAAGCAGAGGGTAGCTCTTCAGAGTAAGTCTGGACCTAAAGTCATTTGACATATTTTTAGTTAAATTCCCATTCATAGATGGAAAAAAAATCCACAAAACTAAAAACACTATAATTGGCTGGCCTCTGTGGTCAGCTTTCTATGGGGACAAATTATCTAAAATTCACAGGGAGGCATGTTTGGCATGTGTTACAGGAAAGATTCTTTCTAATGTAACATTTCTGGGAGAAAGAATGCCCACAGTTGTATTAAGCATATTTATATGCCACGAAAAGGCAACATTTTGGTAAATATAATCTCTAAAATGGAACTTACACATATTTCTGGTTTGAACTTTCATGCTAAGTAGCTCAACCCCAGTCCAATTCAGCGAGACTCAGTCATGTTGGATGTTTGACCAAAACTGCCAGTTAGTTCGGTCAAAACACTAAAACCAAACACTCAGTAGACAACTATAACTGCTACTGAAGATGCTTTTTTTATTGAAAGTTCTTAAAGCCATTTTTATATTTAATATTTGTTATGCTGTGAGAAAATCTGTTAGCCACCTAATCATTTTTCAAGAGATGAAGTGAATAATAAAAGGAATAGAAGATTATCTTTCAATTATTTGGCTACATTTCTATACAATATCAAGTACAAATCATTCAAAAATTGAGTTTGTTCAAATGAGCCAAAGAATGAGACAAATAGAAGCTGTCCAAGAACTTTAAATTATTTCTGGAGAAAAATGTTATACACTTGTGACGTACTTGCATCACTAAAACCACTCTTAGCATAAGGGCTAGGAGATAGATTTCCATAGAGTTTTCTCGGCAAAATAAGAGATGAAAACACAACTGCCTTAATTTAAACAAAAACAATAAAATATCACTAGTTCTATAATTAAGAATCCAGTTATAAAGTACTTATTAAGTATTAGGCATTGTTTTAAGAGCTTTATATATATTAATTCATTTAATCTTCTCACCAGCCACACTGGGGGTACTATTCTTATCCTCATTTTACAGATAAGGGAATTGAGGCAAAGAGAAATGAATAACTTACCCAATGTTACATAGTTAATAAACGGCAGAACCAAGTTTTGAAGAAATAGATAATATGACCATAGCACAGAGGAGATTTCCATTTACTTGAGAGAATAAATTTAAAATATATTAGCATTTCCTTCGTATTTGAGCAGATAATGCTTTGGGTTCTAGGGCTAATTGCTGAACCATCTTATCTAGGGATTTCAAATCTCTACAACTTTGATTCTGCCTGATCCAGGAATTAGATGAAATCCATCTTCCTGAGACTACAGTGTTTCACCTATGGTCAGTGCCCAGGACCAATGTTATTAACTTTTGAAACTTGGTATAACAAATACCCTCCCTAGGAATTTGGTTGTCTGGGGAAGGGGGCAGGGTGACATATGCCTCCTGGGATGAACCCCATCCTAACAGAAATGTCTATAAATTGAGAAGCAGGGGGAGGGTACAGAGGCCTTAAACACGGAAGTTATAAAACTACATAATCTTTTAAAACATTGCAAATCCATACTGTGTCCAAATTGCCTTTTACACCAGCCATTTTCATTAAGTTGTATTAATTGCTTGCTGGTTGTTTTTAAGAACTGGGAAGGAGTGTAGAAAACTCTGTTTCCCACAGTAGACTCTGGGCACATAGGAAACTTCAGACCGTATAAATATTTCATGGGTTTTCTGAATGACACTGGTAGGAGGAGATTCTGCCATCTGATATTCTGTCATGTCACTTCATAGCTATCGTATCAAATCAACATGACACAAAAGTCGGAAGTTGAAATCTAAGTTTGAATCCCAATCAACAGACTAACACAATTTACAATGGTAGTAAATGATTGCTGGAAGGAAACAAATTATCTGGGTAGCGTCTAGCCATATGGTGTATAAAATGAATCTATGAATGATTAAATGTTGAGTGAATGAATAAGGGAACTGATGAAAAGTGGCTGTGCTGCTGGTAAATTAATGTTGACTGATGGCTTTAACAGTCTGTCCAACCTAGTTATATCCCTCAGTAGGTGATTCTTCTGTACATTCACCTTTCTAGTTCCTGTCTTCCCAAAGATTGGGAGGAAAAACTATTTTTTACCTATACTTCCCAAACACTCCACAGTGTGAGGGAAAAGATTTAGGCAATATATAAACATCTGTTGAATTAATGTCTATAGTTACCCATCTCGGTTACTGTTGTATCCACACAAATAATAAGAGGTTCTCTTAGGCTTTATTACATCTTAATTCTGCTGCTCACATAGATTCGTAATGGTAGGCTAATGACAAGGCGTAATGACTATGGGCTGAAATTGGTTTTACTCATATGTCCAGAGCATTACTCTAAATGTTAGAAAATTCAGCTTTCTGATAAAAGCTTTGGTTAGTGGGCTGGTTAGTGAAAAATGTCCTGTGTTTACAGTTTGAAAAATTTGGAGTTGAGCCCAGTTCTACTACTTAATATTGATGTGACTCTTACAAGTCACCCAATCTCACCCTGAAGACCTGTCTTCTCATCAGAGAATGCGTATAGTCCCCTGTTCTTTATGGGATCACTGAGAGGATCAAGTAGGATACACAGGTATGCTTTGTATAATGGACATTGGGACCCTGTTTGTCTAGGATTCACTAGCCTTCCCATCTAAATAACTGCAACTTTTTACCTGCTAATTTCCAAACTGGCCTACTCCAAAGGAAAAGAAAAATTGACATTCTTCATTTGCATTTCCAGTACATCCGTCTATTCTTTTGAATTTCTTCATAGTGGCTTTCCTGCCTTTCAGCACCATTTTCTTTCCTTTCTTGAACGATGTAGGACATGATGCCTGTAGTTTTGCTCTGCTTAGTTTGATTCTACCTTGGGGGTTATTATTGCTAAGGGGGATGCTCTATCAAGTTACCTTGTCTTTTCAGTTAAAGAGAATTCAAGGTGTGTATAAACCAAGGGAATGAAATGACTTCCAGTGGAAAATGGAATGAGGCATAGCCGCACATAAGACAGCCATGCAATTCAGAGCTAGAGGAGCTAATGTATTCTAAACCGATCACAAAATTTTACATTATAAACACATACGTAAATGGCCAAGTTTTCCCATAGAAATTGGCTTTTCAATCACATCCTATTGTTCATGAACAAAAACTGAACTGAAAGTAATTGAAAATAACCCCTTTTGTATGGAGTCACAGGCAGGAGTTGTTTCTAGGTTCTTCCAGTATACTAAAAAGGCAATGTCATTCGATGTGAAAACTAAAATATGAGGAGAATGTGAGGAAAATATGCAGGCCTGAATGTCAACTTTGGCCCAGAAGAAAGTGTTTTTGTTTTCTTTCATAAAGACTTTTCTGTATCTTACCTTTTAGGGTGTGTGTGTGTGTAGTCTACGTGAGGCGCTTCCTTTGAGGCTGTAAAGCACATACTTTCATTTGGAAAAAAACCATTTTTATTGACTCCATACTTTCTTCTTATGCTTCTCCAGTGCTCTTATCTAGAGGTTTCAGCCTGGACACACTAAAAAAATTGCCTGAAATTATTGTTTGCAGCCAATGCCTTGAATGAGCTACAGGTGGTGTCATTATAGGGCGTGCCTCTATGTAGGGCTTAGCAACAGTTCTCAAAGTGTGGTCCCTGGACCAGGAGGCATCAGCAGCTCCTGGGAACCTGTTACAAATGCAAGTTCTCGGACCCAACTCCAGACCTCAAGAGTCAGAAATTGTAAGAATGAGGCCCAGTAGTCTGTGTTTTAACGAGCCCTGCAGGTGATTCTCATGTGCACTGCAGTTTGGCAACCACACATTTATTGTTACAGAAACCCCCAATGAAGTAATTAACGCATTTCTTAAGTACATGTAAATGGTCAACACCCTTAGGTCTTTCCGATGGTACTGAAGGCCATCACCCAGTTTAGCAGTAGGCTAATAGCAGTGCTCATGATTCATATTTTGCCTAGTTGGCCCTTGTCACGAGCATGATGATCTACCCACAGGACTCACAAGGAGCTGTAAACTTGTCCCTTCTGAAGTGCTCAGACTCAGAGACCTTTGAAGGTGCTAGGAGCAAAAGTGCTTAAATGGCACTGACATTTACCCTGGCCTGATCACCTTCTGTTTCCTGGCCACGGCTTTTCCTCTGAATGGTGGCTTGCTCCGTGATTTCGCTCATCCTCCCTTGCTCTGTGCCCTTCCTCAGAGCTTGCACCCTCTCCCCAGGATTCAGGAATCACTTCCTGAATGTAGTTGAAGTACCAACCACTCTCTCCACTACCTTTCCCATCTGCCCAGTGGACACAGTCCCTTGTATGTCCTGCTATTAACACTGACATAAATAAAATGGAATTTATCACTTGCATCAAAACAGCTCCCCATCAACACTTCTACATTTTGCTTAGCGGTAGGTTTCACTGATCTACAGGTTACCTAAGTTTACCACTCTATCTCCTTTGCTTGCTTTATTTTGTAATGACCTGTAGTTTCTTCCTTCGTGATGTTTCTCATATTCATCCCTTCTTGTCTGTTCCTGCTATTACTACATTTAGACTGTAAATATTTAAACTGCAAAACTATTTACCAAGAGGTTCCCTTTCCTTCCCTCCCCTCTTCCTCTCCCTTTCTCCCTCCTTCCCTTCCTCTCTCCATCCCTCCCTTCTTTTCTGCATTCTTTCCTTCCTTCCTTCCTTCCCTCCTATGCAAAAGTAGATGGCATAGCATGAGTCCTTTAGGTTAATCTGTTGACCTCTCCTTTCTTCTGGGCCTTCTAGAGATTGACTGCAGGTCAATCTCTACACTCCTGGGTCTGACATTCAAAGCTCTCCAAGTTCTGATCATAACCTATTTCTTTCATCTCCCCTCTGTTCACTCCTCCCTACAGACCCTTTACTCTGGTGGTTCTCAAACTCAGTTACCTGGAGGGCTGGTTAAAACACAGACTTTTGGGCCTTAAACCTGGAGTCTCTAACTCAGCACTGGGGGTGAGGCTTAAGATTTTGCAGTCCTAACAAGTTCTCAGGACCAAATGCTGGTGTCCTTTCAAAATCCATATATTGAAGCTCTAACTTCTAATGTGACTGTATTTGAAGACAAGGCCTCTAAGAAAGTAATTAAGGTTAAATGAGGTCATAAGAGTGGGGGGGGGGCCCTGACCCAACAGGATTAGGGTCTCTATATGAAGAGACACCAAGAGAGTGTGCTCTCTCTACCATGTGAGGACACCAAGAGATGACAGCTACCTCCAAGCCAGGAAGAGGGCTCTCACCAGAAACTGAATCTGTTGGTACCTTCAGCCTCCAGGACTATAAGAAAATACGATTCTTTGGTTTAAGCCACCCAGTCTGTGGCATTCTGTTACTGTGGTCTAAGCTGACTGACACACCGGGAGCCCTGACACTGCTACTCCTGGGACTCCACATTGAGAAGTACTTCTTCTTGTAGATGTGGACTCTGTGCCTTGCAGACACGCCCTCCTCTTCTCCTCTTACCTGAACCTCAGACATTTGTCAAAGCCCACCTTGAGCCACGCTTCTCTGAATCCTCCCAACTCTCCTGCCCACAGTCATTTCTCCTTCCTTGAAAGCCCTTAGTACTTGGTCTTTAGATTCACCTGGTATTTAGCGTAAGCTACCTTGTGTCATGCTTTTTCCCTCTCATGTAGTTGTTTTTATCTTCATTGTAAGCTCCTTGGAGCAGAGAGTTTTCCCCGTGTCTCCTACCAGCATAGCGCTTTGTGCATATACCAAGTGTTCAAAAAATATACAATTATTTGACAACCATGGCATATATGGAGAAGAAGTTCACAGAAACTGCAGGTGTGAATCCTTCATGTCTCAGTGTGGTAGGTTTCTCAGTCACTCTGAGAGCCCCCTGGTAATGAGGTACAGCTCACAGAGGAGCATGTGATTGACTATTGGCTTCCTTGCTCAGACAGCTGCATCCTAAGACAGTTTCTCTCTGTTCATGTTTGTAAAAGAAAGAGGTACTTTTTAGACAGTGTGTCCAATATCAGTGATGCACTAAAAATTAACATTTATTGAGAGATTGCTGTGCACTAAGCACTTCACCTGTATTACCACTGTGATCCTCCCAGGACCCAGTGGACTTTGGAATTGCTGTGTTATCCATTTTACAGATGGGAAAATTGAGGCTTAGAGAAGTTAAGTGACTTGTCTCAAGGTCATATAGCCAAGCAGAGGTAGAGCAGATGCTTGGGCCATGACTGCATGGTTCCCCATTTCCCTGTTTTAACCAACATACCAATTTCTTGCCCCTTTTTCTCCATAAATAGAGACCTTTATGCCAGAGGTTTATACAAGCTTGACTTTCAACCTTTAAAGATTGAGATTTACTATTTCCATTTTACTTAACACGGTTCTTATTTCTTTTTCTAAGATAAATCAAACACTGAATAGCAAGGGCTTAACTTCTAGTGCCACGGGATAACCAAGGGAGAAAACATCCCATATCTTTTCTTGGAAGTTAGTTATAAAGGGCACATAGAGGTTGTAAAGCAATAGTCTGCAATTTTCAGTTAATGCTACTGAACCCACTGGTCACAGAAACCTGTTCTCAGTGAATAAAAACAGATGTTACGGCTCAGAGGATCCAGAGAAATTGTCTTGTGTTTTGCTTTCTTGACTCAGTGATTTGAAGAATGTTTTTCTGACATCTCAGTTTGTCAGCATTTCCATAAAATTCCCAACAACTCATTCTAACCTCTGTTTCACTTTCTAATCAGTCCTAAAACAAAAATAACTATAACAAAAACATTGAAGAATATCATAATTACCCATAATAAGAAAGTGTTAGATAATTTTAAGAATACCTGTTTTATCACTGATTTAGCATTTGCTTAATTTTAATCAATGCATTACAGGAATTACTCTGGTCATTTTCTTCATAAAATAAGATTTATAAATAATTAAATTACATATACACATATAGCATATATATGTTTGTAAATACAACACGTATGTGTAGTTCATACTCTGTAAAATTCTCCTACCAACAGAGCAATTTTGAGATCCTTAGAATCGTAAGGAGAAGGTTTAATTGGGCTGTTTATTTCATCCCACAGATTTAAATCCAAGGCCCTGAAAGATATTAAAACCTACCACGTTGAACTGATTATACCTTGGTATTCAATGAAACTAATTTACTTTGCAGATCAAAGTGTGTTCTCCACATATTTCTTTTAAAATTATGATTCAACAGAAATGCCTGGACATACTTTGATAATTTGAAAGTGCAGAAAATTATAAGCAGGCAGAAAAAAACCAATTTCACCACACAGAAGTAAATATTGCTTTATTTTAATACCCTATAAAAGAAATTTATTATCCTAAATTTCTATCAATTTGACAAGATTTATTTCACCAGCTCATGCTTATTAGAGTGCTGAATTACATCTTGAACCTACTCGCATGTCTCCATAGTTATTCGCACAGCCTAGCCTCCAACCTGGCTGCCTTCTTTTGTCTTGTCTCCCTTCAGTCTTTTTCTGCACACTGTACCCTTGCTCAAATCACTTCAATGGCATCTACTGCTCTTGGGTGAAATGCCCATCTCAAAAGAGCACCCAGAGGCAGCGTGGAATATCAGACCAATAATCTAAAGACCTCTGTCTGACTTTGCAGGGCTGTTCTCAGACTCAGGTGAGAAAAAGGTATTTGAAGATGCCTATAAACTATAGTAAACTCCAAGTGTGAATGGTTTTTCTTAGATCTTTGAATGTAATGCCAATGTCAAGTGCTTTTTGTTGTTGTTTGTTTTTAGAAACAAAATAATTTTTATTTAATTTTTTGGTTTAATTTTAGAAAAATATGCACATTACTCATTATCAGAATTGTTTAAATCCAACTTAGCCTTTAAGATGCAACTAACAGAGTACTTAAGTGAGAAAGCAGTGTTCTAATACCACTGGTATTCTGCATAGTCTTGGAATGAGATCTAGCTCTCACCCAATTGAGAAATGAAAAGATACCTTTCCATTACACACAGTTGTATGGGTAGTGTTATGGAAAAATTAATCTTTCAACTAGTTATACTAAAAAATGAATGAAGCAATAATGAAAGTACCCCTTTTCTGACCTAGAAATATGCATACTTAGATAAGCGCACAAAGAATGATAATTTCCCCATTACATGACATACAACAAACATCTGCTTAGTCTGTGCTATGAGGGCTCTTAAACTTTGCAAATGTCACCAGTGGCTCCCAGTTGTCTCAATATGATTTCCAGTTTTCAGACATGAAACTGAGCAAGATAAACTGCATTATGAGAAAGTGGGAGCTGGGATTTTGTTGACTTGGCCAGAGTATAACGGAAATATTCTTGTGAGTGAAAAGCTAATACACGCTTCCGTTCATTCTGGGTAGCTCAGTCATCAAAATGCAATGTTTTCTGTTTCTCATTCCAAAGATAATTATTCTGATGCTTGATTTGTTTATTTTAAAATGTTAATCTTTGATGACCTGAGTGAAAGAGTTGGCATGGAAGAAAAACCTAGCAAAGCCATGAAGATTTGCCTTTGTATGCATTGGGGTATCATTAGCAAACAGATGGAAACTCAAATTAGGGTAATTTTGGTTGCTTTAAGAAAGAGACAGTTTGTGAAGGTTTAGGTGGCGGGTTGAGGGATAGTGGGGTTGTTAATATCCATAATCCCTAAAGCCTGAGGGGCGGAAGTCATTACTGTGGTCCACAAGGAGAGTCTTCTAGGGAAGGCAACTTTGAGAGGCTTAGAGTCAAAGGACAAAGTCAGCTTGAATGAATGGATCATGCCCAGAGGGAGCGGACAGAATGAATACCTTACCTAACTCTTTCCTCCCCCAGAGCTTTGCAGGGGCTCCCTACTGGCTGAACCCAATGGGAAACAAGGAGTAAGAGAGTCTATTGTTGTAATCAATACGCCCCAGCCCCAGGGAGAAAGTAGGGTGGATTAGAAGGGGCAAATGGAAGATATTCAGCACAGCCTTTCATTGTAGTTTTAACTAGCATCTAACACAAAGGCTGGCACATGGAAAATGCTCCTAAAAATGAGTCAAATGCAAGGGTATATGAATATATCTGTGACCTAAACGGAACACAGTAGTGTATTTCATTTTTTACTGGTTATGTTTAAGTTCATGTAACAGATTGAATAACACATGGTGATTTCAAGAGTTTAATACAGATGCGAGATCTTATTCTCTCCATCTAACTTTATATAGCCCTTTGTATTTCTCCAGTGCACTTACTATCTTCTACCTTGTAAAGAAACTACTAAACACTATCAGCCATCAAACTGTAAACTTCTCTCTCTCTCTCTTTCCTCCCTCTTATCTCTCCCTCTCCCTCTCTTTTGGGCTGTAAATATACTTGCTTTCAATAAAGATTTGTAATGGCATCAATTCAAATATGAGGACTGTGTCATATCACACAATTAAAAATTTTCTGCATTTAATTTCCCAGCATTTATTTTTTCTAAAATTCACTAACGCACCTACTTTGTATCCGGTACTATACTGAGCACTTAGATTTGAGGGATGAGTAAGCAAGGCCCTGTCTTCTAGGATTTACATTGGGAGAAGAGAGAAATGTAGATTAGCACTCATGATATGACTTTATGTGCAAGGGGAGTGTTACAAAATGATCTTTCTGCTGGTGGGGGACAAGGGTGAGAAGAGTAGAAAAGAGAAAGACCAAAGCAGCAACAGCCTAAACACACACACACACACCTCCAGAGGAGTGAAATCAGCCTATGTTAGAAAGGGTTTTCGGAAAGTAGGATGCATTTTCTTATTTTCAACTTAGATTACTACAGTACAATTACTTCCAATTAACATTCAAAAGATGCCTTGGCCACTAAGTCTGCCCAGTAACTGGGGCCAGAATGAGAAGAAACTGGGAAGCAAGGAAGACGTTCGGGGATAGAGTTTGTTGCTGATGTGAAAAAGATACCAACTGAAAGATTATCTCCGGAACAGAAGGGAGCTTTAGTCTTACCAAAATGAGAAGTAAGAAGTATGAAGTGTAACCCCAATTATTCAAAACTATGGAGAAGAAAGCGCGGGGTGGGTGTAGGAAGTAATAATACATTCTGCTTTCTTTGCTGATGAAAATAAGTGTGAAATAGTGGGAAGGGCGTTGTCTCTGCCACTTATCTATCTGACTTTAGCAAGTTTCTTAATCTATTTGTGACTCATTGCTTAACCGGACAAGCATGGATGAAGTTACTCACCTCGCAGGACTGGTTGGGAAGACTGGCACAGTGGTGGACAACTTGCTTTCAGTGCCCAGTACTGCTCAGCATTACTGTAACCCTTATCTAACACATTTCTACCTTGGGAAAGGATTCAGTGTGCTCAGACCGTATCACATCACCACTCGTACTAAAGTTATTTGTGTACAGCTTTTTGACTGCACTGAAGAGCCTCACCCAGCGTTGAATGTCATCAGACCAACTGCAATATTTGAAGAGCCAAATCGCATAAATTCTCAGTTTTTCCACTGCATA
This sequence comes from Orcinus orca, assembly GCF_937001465.1. NCBI lineage: Eukaryota > Metazoa > Chordata > Mammalia > Artiodactyla > Delphinidae > Orcinus > Orcinus orca. The sequence goes on from NC_064560.1 coordinate 103,607,616, forward strand.
AGAAATCTAACCTCTTGTCTTAGAAGGCAGTGCTAGCTAGTGGAATCCCACTGTCCCAGGGATAAGACAGGGGCATAGACGTGTTGGAGGGGATTCTGGTGATCTCTGAAAGGCTTATTAGCTAAAATGAGAGACCACTTCTGACTGTGCTTTCAAATCAGTATTAAAGTGAAGATGGCTAACTGAACTTTATTTAGCCTGAAGACATTCCTCAGCATTTTCTCCCATAGGTGGCATCAAGGTGAAGTTTCAGCTGTGGCCTTTGGCCTAAAGGCTAATCTCTTTATTTTGATGCCAGCTCTTCTGCCAACTAAATATTAATGTTAAATTCTACATTTCTGATAAGAAGAGACCTTTTCTACAGTGAACCACTTCACACGGGGTTTCTTTTCTTCTTATGGACATATCTTTTGTAATTTGAAGAACATAATTAGAGACAATTAATGCTTTATACATAATGAATGTATTGAAGCATATTCGTAGATTCAAAATGTGAGTCAGTAGCTATCTGATTTACATTTCAGATTAAAATATATTATACTTTACTTTAGCAGGAAACAAGTTATTATAATGACCAAAACGATCTGATTTAAATTTTAAGAAATTTCAAATAAGCAAGGACTCAAAGATATTGCTCATAAAAAGTTAAAAAGAGGACAGATTATAGAATAAAGACATTTCACTTCATATATTTTAATATATAGTCTTTTTTTTGCTTTATGAGCCATTTGTAACTTAGACATAAAAAATCCCCTTTGTCTTTAAAGCTTTTTAGATTTAGGTTCCTCAAGCCGTAATAAATGCTCAGGTAAGGAAACAGTATGACACAGGATAGGTCAGCAATTAATCATTCTGTGCCTCATTCCAAATTGTGTTATCCATTGAAAAGAATTCTACTTAATATGTTAAAGTTTTACACATTTTTCACTGTCTGCTACTACATGAAATATTCAAAGAGCCCTTGGTATAATGAAATAGCTGTTAGAGAAGCTTTTTTAAAAGTGATGATGAATATTGTAATTAAGATTCAAGAAATGAATTTTGTACCAGCTTCTAAAACTGTAAGTAACACATTTTTGAGAAACCACAATAAAAAAGTATAAATTTTCAAGCTAACTACCCAATTTAGGCCATAGGGCCAACTCCAAGAGAAGAACATGGTAATTACTTTAAATATTAAAATAATTTCTACTAACGTTACACAAAATAGTTAACAGTGCAAGGAACTCTAAGGTACTTTTAAACCCTATTAGTGGTGACATGGTGAATTTTGCTTTAAAAGCAAAATAAACATTTTTTCCTCATAAAAATATACTGTGGATATGCTTGATATGTTGGGATTTTAAAATTAAGAATGCAAGTATATTCTTTCCTGGACAGTTTCTGAATCCAGAATGCCTTCCTCTTTCTACCTCCTCATGACTCAGTTTTCCCACTGACTGTTCTGCCTTTCCGGTCTTCCAAGGCAAATTTTTCCCTCTTCTAACATGACATGTTACATCACTTCTCATGTTGTTTCAGTCTAGTATTAGAGCAGGGTGTCCCAACCTCAGCACTATTGCCACCTGGAGACTTTAGATAACTTCTTGTTGTGGACTGTCCTGTGCACTGTAAGACGTTTAGCAGCCTCACTGTTCTCCACCCACTAGATACCAGTAACATGACCACCACTCCCAGATGAGACAACCAAAGCTCTTCAGATATTTGTAATTAATTGCCCTGGGGGGACAAATTCACCTCTGCTTGAGAACCACCATATTAGAGCACCTGGTGTTGTACATAACACTATGTTTAGCTTTGAATATATGCCCCATGGTATGGGACTTTATTCAGAGGTGATGCTCAGTAAATAGTTGTTAAGTGAATGCAGCATAATATGGTGTTTTCTTACTGCAGTACCTTGCTAGACTAATAAACATAATACTCTTTAAAATCGAACTCTCAGTTTCACTTGAGGACTTAAGAATACTTCTCTATCCATTTGGCATTTGTTTATTTTCCAATATTTGGAATAGAAGGAGGAGAGAAGACAGTGTTTTTCCAAACTGATGGATTTCATTTGAACTCTGTGCTCATAAATTTCTAATGAAACTCTATTCCTTTTTTTTTTTTTAATTACTGGAGAAAGAGGAGATCTAAATCTATTCTAAAAAGAGATCAAAGAAAGAGGAAAGGAAGGTGAAAATGGAGAGAATGGAGTAAGGGAATAAAAGAGGAATAAAATAAAGCGTAAGTGAGCAATATACAGCAGGTTTTTCTATACTCACAAGCCCATTTATGTAAAAACTGAATTAAAAATATTTTTAAAGAAAGTATGTCTTCCAATTTGAAGACAGTGAAAAAATAATTCATTAATTATTCATTGTTTTTTCCCCGTATATTTCATGTTACAATTAATTTGCTAACACAGATCAGGAAAAAACAGAAAGGAGAAAGAGATGTGAAAGAACATTTTAACAAGAGAGAGGGAAAGAAGCAAATGGAGTAAGGGAAGATTTTATGAGAATATGAGAACAAAATATGGATGTTTTAAAAAGCACAGTTAAATTTCTAAAGGATTTACACAACATGTTGATTAAGTAACACCTGAATGATGATTCATTAATACTTGTAGAGTATGAGTTAGAAATGAAGGAGACAAAAAATCAGTTTGATTTGTCAGTCATAAAGTAAATGAAATATGTAAAATTTGTTTCCAAATAATGTTCACTACTTTACAAGCTGAGTTTCTCTAATTAGTTCTGTATTCTTAACTTAAGAAATCATGAGAGAAAAAGCTCAAGTAATGGGGAAAAATTCATTCAGGGTATTTGGCCTTTATAATTTAATTAGCATCAAGAAGATGCAGGCATCATGGTTAAGTGCACAGGATTTAGATCTAGAGGAGCTGACCTGGAATCTGGATCCTCACTTTCCAGCAGTGTGACACTGGATTTGGGTTCCCCCGGGAGCAGAAAGTTGAGACAAGCATTCCATGGTAAATGGTCCATCTGGGAAGGCATCCTCCCTGAAGGGATGAAGCTTCATCTCACAGGGGAACTCTGGAGTTTGCGTAGAATTCATTTTAGAGTTGTCCCAACTGAGGAAGCTGATGTTTTGTCTGTTTTTTAATCTGCCAGCTTCCTATCTTTCACTGGTTGAGGGCTGCTTCCTGGGGGTTAACTGTCTGACAGCCCAGCTTACCCTGAATGGGGCTCCTCAGGCAGAGGGTAGCAGGGGTTTGCAGTGTGTAGCACCAGCTCCCATTTCAAATTTTATATTTGAAAGATACCATAACACCAGTATGGTCTTTCTAAATTATATTAACAAAATATAAATTAGATTAACAAAAATTGAACAATAAATATTCACGGGTATTTGGTACTGAGCCAAGTTGTAGAAAATTACTTGAATAATTGCAACAATATTTACACTGGAAACTGAGACTTCATTTGGTCATTTTGGACTCTTCCTGATACTAGGATAGCAGGTACAAAAAAGGGAGAGTTGATCCTACTATTAATTGTAAATGTGCATCTGCAGGGAGGATACCAAAGGAATCCAAGGGGTGGCACCCAAGTTCCTCTCTTTCAACACACCCCATGTCAAATGTTCATAGAAGAGTAGAGCAGCCCATGTAAATAAGACCCTCGAGAATTCAACTTTTCTATGTTTCTCTGTCAGTTAAAAAACCCTGGAAGCTGAGGTTCTTTAGAAGCCAAAGGAAATATGGGCTGGCCCCGGGCATTTGGAAGTCATACATACCAACCCATGACTTTACGGACTGTTATAGAAATGGGAATTGCATCCTTTAATATGTTCTATTTGGGGGTATGTCATACAGAATTCTAACATTCAGTGAATTTTCCTCTATCTCTCCTTTCCCTATTTTATAAGGGATATGGTGCTGTTGCTAACTTTATTATTCAGTCTATGGTAATGAGTATTGCGATAGGATTTGTGATAGAATTGGAAGAAAGGAATTGGATAAAAACTCAAACACTGCATCCATTAATTGACAAGACTTGGCTGGCCTCTGTTTTTGATTGAACAATGGTTATGTTCTGTTAGCAGTGTTTCTTCCTCCTCCCCTCCCCCCAGCTTGAAAGTATAAGCAAGTATTTGAGCAGGTAGAAAGGAGAATTGTAGAGAGAGGGCAGGTGACAGTGGAGAAGTCTCCATTATCACCACAGATGTGGAAAGCATGTATGAGCTGCGGTGGGTCCCACTGGAGGAAGCTGGGCTGCAGCCTTCTGGCTGGGACCCCATTCCAGACGGCTGGACACTAGGAACAGACACTCAAGGAGCAGGAAGCCACAGTAGGTGCTGCAGGAGGCAAGAACTGAGGGCTCCCTGAAGGGAGCTGAGCAGATAGGAGGATCCCTAGCACGGGGCCCTCAGGAAGCAGGTACTGGACGCAGCTGTACAGGGGGCATGAAAGACATCGCCCTCCTCCCCTTCAGTGTCTGCCCCCAAAACCCTGAAGCAGAGAGGAGTCTAGAAGATGATGGGGATGGGGGAGCAAAGTGCACCTTCAAGTCCCCTTCACACCTCAGGTCCTTTGGGCCTGATCATGCTGGGCTGGGGGGCAGTTGGAGGGATGACAAGGGAGGGAGGGAGGAGATGGAAATAGTTTCCACCCAGCATGGTTGAAGGTAACTATCAGAGAAAAGGCAACCCATTTCATATCCGTAGCCTACCAATTTCAATTATGCCAAAAAAAAAAAAAAATTGTGTACTTAGAAAAAGCCAGAAAAGGGAAGTAAAAAAAGAAAAAGACCAAGATAAAAATAAGTTATGTTGTCAGGGATTATTAGGATTATGAATCCTCTTATTCCCTCCCGCTATTTATTTTTGATGTTGCCAAACAATTCATACAAAAGAAAATCAACACGTGTGCCAAATTCCATACACCACAATTGATACACATATGTAGTTTTTTTGGTGTAACATCTATGTTGAAACATGGGTTGTGTGTATATACACATAATGTATACCTGTAAAAGCAGAGCTAAGTTTTTATACACTCACATTCTTCGGGAATAAAGCAACGACACTATTCTGATAAGATGTGTTAGAACTGCATTCATATTTACACAGTTTAGAAAACCTTGAGGGATCATGGGTTCAAGGAGTAATGTATATCTTGACAAGGCTTTATGACTCAACTCTTTTCTCCTTTCTGGAACCATCCTAAAAATGTAAGCTGGGTTTGAAGATCACATTAAAAGGAGCATAGCATTTAGTCGGATACTATCAGAAAGCACAGAGTATAATATTAAAGACAGGTCAAGCACCTACCTAGCACCTACCTACCTTGGCATTATCTTCCATGTAATTAGAAAAATGAAAATATCCATGACGAAACATAGACAAGTCTGGAGCATTCTCATCCGAGGAGAAAGATCCGTATGCTTCCTTTGAAGGAGCTCTCATGAATGAAGACAGTGTCCTCTTATTTCTTTTTATTATATCTGGGAGGCAATTTATTATGTTCTAGAGTTTGAGCCTGCATATGGCTTTTTTTTTTTTTTTTGACTCAGAGGGACGTTTTCAATAATCTCTCAGAAATGCCAAATCTTAAATACATGGAATTACCAAAATATAATAAATCACAAAGCAACTTGAAAGAAAGGTTGTTTAACAGTAATACCCTAGAAGCTTATGAGGTGGGAACTTTGCCACATGAAACAGATCTGAGTTTCCAATAAAATACTTGGCTCTTGGCTCATTTCAAAGTAAAAGTTAAAATTTTTCTCATATAAAATTAGGATTAAATGAGTTTGCCCTCCTGAAAACCCGACAGCAGGAGATTTTTGCATTTGAAGTCAGGATTTGGGGAATTATGCTCTTACTTTGGAGTTACAAAGACCAACAAACACTAACTCTTTTGTTCTAAATTGAGAATATCACAGTTATGGATATTCAAAACTAGGGTTTACTAAATTTTATGAAATTAGAAGCAAGAGCAAAGGTCAACCACTCTATATAGTTTTAGTATTGAGCATATCCCAGTGTTACTGAAATTATAAAATAATTTGCTAAAGACTGGGCAATTTTCTATGAATAATAATTACCCATTCTTATTGCTGCTTTAATTTATTATAGTCAAATTAGAGATATTATTTATAATGATTTCTATGTTGAAGTTTAGTTGTGTTCAGTTTACTTATTCTCACATCCAATGTGTTACTTACTCTGTGAGGTTTGAGTGTCTATGAATTTCTTTATCAAGGCATCAGTTGTTTGGGTATAAAGACTGAGAGCGTATCTCAGAGACTGAAGATCTGGGCTTTTCTCCAAGAAATTCTTTTTCAGGCCATTTCCTCCTGCATGAAAGTATTGCTACAAAGAAAAAAAATAATGTAAGCAGAGGCATTTAGAAAGAAGTATTAGATGAGGGATTTTATTGCCATAATCGTGAGGCTCAGATGGAATAATACAGTATGATCAACATGAGGTAGATACAAAGAAATAGCACCAGCTGGCCACTGCCAAGTCATCACCACGTAGTTCAGGTTCCCTCAGTATCTCTGAAGTGTTGCTCTGCATCACAGACATCAGATCCTCACAGCTTAAGACTCTTCCTCTCATTCAACACTTAAGTTAAAGAAATGGGATCATGAAGATGCAGTGGCCAGCATGCTTACAGAATGCCAGGTTTAGATACTGTGTCAACTTGGTTGTTGACTTCCGTTTCCAGAACATGAGAAAAACATCCAGGGTTGTCAAATTTCATAAAGAAGGTATCTCCTGGTCATGTATTTTCTAGATACTAGTTTGCAATTCTAGGACAGGTGCCCACTGCTCCCATCTTCCCCATGATCTAATCACACAATGGTGCACACACAGGCCAACCTGAGGATGCACAGTGGTCCTTGGAAATGCAACATCTCCTGAACCTTGTGTCTGAGAAATGCAATGAAACAGAGTTTCTTTCTTCTTCTTCTTTTGCTCTTGTCGTCCAGCAAACTCAAAGCATTGCAATATTTATAGGTAAGGTAACAGAGAACATATATATTTGACAATAAATGAGGTGATTGAGGGATATGAGCATTTCTAATGCTGCAGGTATTAAGCACAGACATCACTTTGGAGGACTCACTAGAGATACGTGATAGGACTAAGGATGTTATTTCCCAACCATTTAGAGATGATAATGTGTTTATAGTGTTCTACTAATGTTAGATAAATGGTTCTCTCTCTCTCCCTGTACCAACAAAGCTAAACTACACCCTCATTGCAACCTGCCTCGTACAATCTAGGATTCTCACAGAATGGCATGTTTTGGAAAAGCTCAACAAATGATTCTGATACACTCTCCTAAACGGATATATGTTATCCCTCTATCCCATTTCTTAAAAATTTCTGAGGTGAAACATGTCAGTGAACTGAAAATTCATAATTGTCTTAGTTTTCTTCCCTAAGTAGAAACACATTCTGAGCATTTGTAGGCATCTGAGTGTAATTTCAGAGACCGTAATGTAGAGAAGACTAAGGGCACAGGCCTGAGGAAGTAGGCAATGGTGATATGATCTGAAGAAAGTTTGTTACAACTGCAGACACCCTCCTCCCAAAGAAAAACCCATGGCCACTTACAGTTCCTTTCCACTCCAGCTGGGCGCACTGTGAAAACACAAGCTGCACCTAAAGCTACCTATGGTTATGAAGAGGAGGCACAGCAAAATGGGAAGAGCCTTTTCTTATTTTTGAAGAGTCAACAAAGATGTAATATTTAAACTTGTTCTATACCTTGATCTTCTTATATAAATGTTAAAATATTTTCACATGTAGAAAGTATTTATCAAAGACTGAGAGTCTGGAATTGTTTCAGGTGCTTTGGTGGATGAAAAAAAATATCAGAGTTCCTTTCTTTAGGAAAGGTGATATGATACTTAAAGTGGAAAAATATTAAATGAGTGTATTGAAAGGGGAAGGTTTCACTTGGACTTGATTGTTTTCCCTGGAGGAGTGGTGGGGTGAGCTCTGGAGCTCTGTTTACGTAATGACCCAGGGAAGTATCAGATGAAATAACATACCCTAACTGTAAAGAGCAGTGGGATAAACTGAACTAGGACTAGGTGGCATCTGTGGAGGGGAAGGCATTCTCCCTCTCAGTGTTTCCCAGACAAACTTCAGTTTTGTCAAACCTGAGCATAAGTGCTGGAGAATTAAATTAGTGAAGTACAGAAAGAATAACGAGCAGCAGCTACAATGATGTTTCACGATCTCCTGGCAACTGAGAGTTGTTAGAAATGCAAATTAATTATTTCTGGTGGGATGCAACTGATGACTGTTTTGTGGCTAGATCTGTTTTGCCTCTATTTGTAAATTTATTTCAGCTTTCCTCATTGCTTATCTTTATCTGTGGTTCTCGGATATCTTCTTTGAGCCAGTTATAAGATCTTACTGGTTCCCTCATTAATTGATGAGTTAAATAATATTCTGGACAAGTTTTATAACTGCATGAATGTCACAGTTATACTCTAATTTTTTAAATTAATTTTTATTGGAGTATAGTTTATTTACAATGTTATGTTTCTGCTGTACAAAAAAGTGAATCAGTTATACATATACCTACTCTTTTTTATATTCTATTCCAATATAGGTCATTACAGAGTACTGAGCAGAGTTCCCTGTGCTATACAGTAGTTTCTTATTAGTTAACTATTTTATATATAGCAGTGTGTATATGTCAATCCTGAACTCCCAATTTATCCCTCCCCCCTTCCCCCTTGGTAACCATAAGTTTGTTTTCTACATTTGCGACTCTATTTGTTTTGTAAATAGGTTCATTTGTACCATTTTTTAAAAAGATTGCACATACAAGCAATATCATATGATATTTGTTTTTCTCTTACTTCACTCAGTATGACAATCTCTAAGTCCATCCATGTTGCTGCAAATGGCACTATTTCATTCTTTGTATGGCTGAGTAATATTCCATTGTATATATGTGCCACATCTTCTTTATCCATTCATCTGTCAATGGACGTTTAGGTTGTTCCCATGTCCTGGCTATTGTAAATAGAGCTGCAATGAACATTGGGGTACATGTCTCTTTTCAAATTATGGTTTCCTTTGGATATACGCCCAGGAGTGGGATTGCTGGATGATATGGTGGTACTACTTTTAGTTTTTTAAGGAACCTCCATACTGTTCTCCATAGTGGCTGCATCAATTTACATTCCCACAAACAGTGTAGGAGGGTACCCTTTTCTGTGTTTTTTAATCACAGTTTCAATTTCAGTACTTGTGATTGGTTTGTTCATATTTTCTAATTCTTCCTGGTTCAGTCTTAGAAGGTAGTATCTTTCTAAGAATTTGTCCATTACTTCTAGGTTGACTATTTTATTGGCATATAGCTGCTTATAGTAGTCTCTTATGATTCTTTGTATTTCTGCGGTGTCAGTTTTAACTTCTCCTTTTTCATTTCTAATTTTATTGATTTGAGTCCTCTCCCTCTTTTTCTTGATGCGTCTGGCTAAAGGTTTATCAATTTTGTTTATCTTCTCAAAGAACAAGCTTTTGGTTTTATTGATCTTTGCTATTGTTTTCTTTGTTTCTATTTCATTTATTTCTCCTCCTTCTGCTACCTTTGGGTTTTGTTTGTTCTTCCTTCTCTAGTTCCTTTAGGTGTAAGTTTAGATTTTTTACTTGAGATTTTTCTTGTTTCTTGAGGTAGGCTTGTATAGCTATAAACTTCCCTCTTAGAACTGCTTTTGCTGTATCCCATAGGTTTTGGATCATCATGTCTTCATTGTCATTTGTCTCTAGGTATTTTTTTATTTCCTCTTTGATTTCTTCAGTGATCTCTTGGTTATTTAGTAACCTATTGTTTAGCCTCCATGTGTCTGTGTTTTTTACGTTTTTTTCCCTGTAACTGATTTCTAATCTCATAGTGTTGTGGTCAGAAAAGATGCTTGAGATGAGTTCCGTTTTCTTAAATTTACTGAGGCTTGATTTGTGACCCCAGATGTGATCTATTCTGGAGAATGTTCCATGTGCACTTGAGAAGAATGTGTAATCTGCTGTTTTTGGATGGAATGTCCTATAAATATCAATTAAATCTATCTGGTCTATTCTGTCATTTAAAGCTTGTGGTTCCTTATTAATTTTCTGTTTGGATGATCTGTCCATTGGTGTAAGTGAGGTGTTAAAGTCCCCCACTATGACTGTGTTACTGTCGATTTCCTCTTTTATAGCTGTTAGCAGTTGCCTTATGTATTGAGGTGCTCCTGTGTTGGGTGCATATATATTTATAATTGTTGTATCTTCTTCTTGGATTGATCCCTTGATCATTATGTAGTGTCCTTCCTTGTCTCTTGTAACAGTCTTTATTGTAAAGTCTATTTTATCTGCTTATGAGTATAGCTACTCCAGCTTTCTTTTGATTTCCATTTGCATGGAATATGTTTTTCCATCCCCTCACTCTCAGTGTGTATGTGACCCTAGGTCTGAAGTGGGTCTCTTGTAGACAGCATATATATGGATCTTGATTTTGTATCTATTCAGTGAGCCTGTGTCTTTTGGTTGGAGCATTTAATCCATTCACGTTTAAGATAATTATCGGTATGTATGTTCCTTTGACCATTTTCTTGTTTTGGGTTTGTTTTTATAGGTCCTTTACTTCTCTTGTGTTTCCCACTTAGAGAAGTTCCTTTAGCATTTGTTGTAGAGCTGGTTTGGTGGTGCTGAATTCTCTTAGCTTTTGCTTGTCTGTAAAGCTTTTGATTTCTCCATCGAATCTGAATGAGATCCTTGCTGGGTAGAGTAATTTTGGTTGTAGGTTCTTCCCTTTCATCACTTTAAGTAGATCATGCCACTCCCTTCTGGCTTGTAGAGTTTCTGCTGAGAAATCAGCTGTTAACTTTATGGGAGTTCCCTTGTATGTTACTTGTTGTTTTTCCCTTGCTGCTTTTAATAATTTGTCTTTAATTTTTGTCAGTTTGATTACTATTTGTTTCAGTGTGTTTCTCCTTGGGTTTATCTTGCCTGGAACTCTGTGCCTTCTGGACTTTGGTGGCTATTTCCTTTCCCATGTTAGGAAAGTTTTTGACTATAATCTCTTCAAATATTTGCTTGGGTCCTTTGTCTCTCTCTTCTCCTTCTTGGACCCCTATAATGCAAATGTTGGTGCATTTAATGTTGTTCCAGAGGTCTCTTAGGCTGTCTTCATTTATTTTCATTTATTTTCATTCTTCTTTCTTTATTCAGTTCCACAGCAGTGATTTCCACCATTCTGTCTTCCAGGTCACTTATCCGTTCTTCTGCCTCAGTTATTTTGCTACTGATTCCTTCTAGTGTATTTTTCATTTCAGTTAGTGTATTGTTCATCTCAGTTTGTTTGTTCTTTAATTCTTCTAGGTCTTTGTTAAACATTTCTTGCATCTTCTCAATCTTTGCCTCCATTCATTTTTCAAGGTCCTGGATCATCTTCACTATCATTATTCTGAATTCTTTCTCTGGAAGGTTGCCTATCTCCACATCATTTAATTGTTTTTCTGGGGTTTTATCTTGTTCCTTCATCTGGTACCTAGTCCTCTGCCTTTTAACTTTATCTAAGTTTCTGAGAATGTGTTTTTTGGTCCACAGGATGCAGGATTGTAGTTCTTCAAAAGCTCAACTTTAAATAGGGTTTCTCCATTGGCCTCTGTAGCAGCTTGCACATACTGATTAAGTTGTTAGCTGTCTGTTTCAGAGCTGTTGCCTTGTCCTTTTATTTTCAAATACTGTTGATTTGGCTCAGTGTTGGCAGGTAAATGTAATGTCTCTAAGGCCAACCACGCCAGCTGCAGCAGATCATTGTAATTTTGTTTCTTGTGCCATGTTCTATCCTTTTAACTTACAATTGAAACTACCTGCAACTGGTATGACTAATCCAGTCCAATTAGAATTTTAGTATTTAAGAAAGTTAATATTTTCATCGGTACTTGTGTAGAGGTTGAAGGATTTCACATTATTTTAAATAATTAAAAAGAAAACTAAATAATTGAAATACAGTATTTTAACTTAAAAAGAACTAATCTCCCTGTAGGAATATTACCTGTTTTGGCTTGCTACATTTTCCTACACCTTGTTAACATTTAGTTAAATAATGAAACATAGAAGCAAGGACACTGATTTTAGAGTTTGGAATCTTTTCTCAGCTCTGCCAATTACAAGCAACTCTGTGGCCTTAGGCAAACAAGTTAAACCTGCTTAGCCTCTGCTTTTTCATCTGTAAAATGTGAATGATCATTCTTGATGTACCTAACACCCAGGATGCTTATAAGGATCAGGAGAGAGAATTTACGTATATGAAAGATGACTGAAATAATGCAAACACTATTTCAGTCTATAGTCTACAAATTCCATAGCATTCTCTTCCTTCAGTTCTCACTTTCTCATGTCCAGCTTATTTGCTTAAATTCAGCTAAAGAGGAATTAAGGATCATGTCTTTGGCAGCCTGGGTAGCATCTACTGCTTCGGTATAAGAATATCTTTCTCATGAAGTCTCTGCCTTACAGTATTCCCTTTGCTGGGCTCCCAGCAGACACTGAATCACTAGCTCTTGAGGCTACAATTCTTTTAAGTAGTACTCCTCTTTCTCCTGAATTCCTTTTCAGTCAACATTATGGTTAGTGCCTTGTAGTATAGTCAGGGCGAATTTCAGAATCAGAAAAGATAAGAGGGTCTCAAAGCAGGTAAAGCAGGTGTAGCATGGGGACCCCAGAGAAAAAGTTGGGAAATAAGGAGACTGAAGACCTGACCTCAGACTCTGAGGTTCAGAAGGACCAGGGTCAGACTCTGGTCCTGGAGAACAAGATAATGATGTGGATCCATTTGCTGGATGTTGGACACCAGGCAGTAGTTTTTTCCTGAAGAGCAAGGCAAGGGTCTGGTGGCTGAGGCTGAACTAAAATATCATTGGATGACCTGGGAAGGAAAATGGGATAGTTGAGCTGTCAACACGTAGATCAGGGGGATCTGCTTGGGGATCAGGATTGTCCCAGAGTTTGGGCAGAACTAGTCCTGCAGGAGGTGGTCATTTGTCCCCACCAAGAAGAATTAGAGAAACGCTGGGGTTAGGAACAGGAGCCAGGCCTGTCAGTACATTGAATGCCATTCTCTATTTTCACAGAACATATTTTTCTTGTGGTCTCTCTTAGAGTCATCCATTGACCTTATAAAATCCATGAAGGGCTGAATTCTGATTTTAAAAATCTTATTTTTTTTTTTTTTATGGTGTGCCTCAGAGTTATTTTTTCTACTATCACTTCCTTATTTGTAGCCATTAGTGCTTCTATAACTCCATAGGGTCAGTCATTTCTTATTCATATTTTTGAAAATTATTTTCAAAAAGAACAGGTTTTCTATTTTTTCTTTTTTCATGTTTACCATTAAAAAAAAGATTTTGCAAAATGTTCATACTCTGGCTGCATCTTTAGAAACTCCATCACTGTCATCTCACTGCTGAAATTCACACTTGCCACATTCCACCAGGTGTCACAAAATAGTCACCTCACAAATTTCATTTTGCAGTTTTTGACACTGAAGCAGCAAAAGATGTCCTCTTATTAAATGCTGAAACTACAAAAGTCATGAAGTAATAGTGTTTTGAAGGTGTCCAACTGTTATACAAATAGAACTCTGTTTTAATGACTACCGTTGCAGTGTCTGTTTCTATCCAGTGAGATTATTCTGTGCTTGGAAAATGGCTTGTGGTAGCTCACAGTTCTTTGCTAAACTCTTCACACATCCTTCCCCAAGTGAAGTATTGAGACATTGGACACAGTCCAAATTTAGGAGATGAATTAATTTTTCACTCTTTAATAAACTTTCACATATAAATATAAAATTTATGTATATAAATCTATAAAGAATCATATGAAAACAAAGAACTTCTAAGTTATGTTTTGAGATCTGCCTATATTTAGCCCACAATCCAATAACTTTTGGTTAACCTCTGGCTATGAAAAATTGATGCACACAATGCAATGCCTTTGCGTTTTCAGCAGAAAACTAAATTATTGTCCTTACTAAGAGAGAAGAGAAAATTGATCTTTCCAGAACCATTTCAGCAAGCATAGAAAACACAAACGGAAATTCTGTTAACCCTAAATCCCCTGAAGTATCTATTTAACTGGGCTTTGGGGGTACATGTCTTTCTTTGAAAACACCTGTTAAACATAGATTTCAAACACATTTTCTAAAGGTAGACAAAAGAAGCAACTCTAAGGGCAGAGCAATATGGATGTAATAATGACATAGTATGGCCTAAGTCTGACACACTCCCAGAATGTATGTGTACAACTGTCTACTGTGTCTATGGATGGCACAGCTCTACAGACATGCATATGGGGGTACCTTTCTCTGAGGGTACACAGAGAACTCTGGATCCATATCCAGGGACACTATAACCTTACCTTGATGGTAGCCAGGACCACCTCCATTATAGTACACTGTCTCGGTGTCAGACCCTTGGTATCCTCTCGAATCATGTGCTCCTGGAAAACAAGTGAAAAACTGCTTATAAAATTACCAGTTCATTTATTTAACAACTGTTTTCAAACAAAATCTGTATATAATCCCTGTATGCAGATATTTCCCATTTGAGATATCTTTTTCATATGAACACATTTTAGAGGATGATTTTGTCAGATATTTAATAAAAATCCATTTTGCCAAAAGAAGAAATGCTTTTGAATGTTTTAATTTTAAAATGCTTTTAAATGTTTACTTAAAAAGCAGTGCTTTGATTCATAGGTGGCTTTATTTTTCACCTGCAAGCCAATGGTAGGGGAAAGAAAAGAGATAAACCTGCAAAATGTGTGTCCAAGCTTTTCCATCTTAATTCCTGCTTTCTGTTCTGTCACACAGAGGAAGGTCCATCATGTAAGGGATTTAGGAGGTAAATTTTAGCCTCATTCAATTATCACTGATAAAACCTACTTTAAGTAATAATGCTCCCACTTTTTCTTTCTCGGATACCCTTAATGCTTAGTCATTACCAGGAAAATTCCTAAAGAAGTAACTGATTTCGGCTCTGGAGATTTTGTATATTTTAAAGTCATTTTTCAATATTTTAGAACTGATTTCCATATTAACAATGCATTTTCCTCATTGTTCACTATGAACTCTCTCTTTATTTAAAACTATTTTAGGGAAATGATGGTAGAAAGTTGAAGACAACAATAAAGGAACTTTGTCTAAAAGAAAAATTTAGAAATTCCTGACCCCCATATTGATATAATCTCCCCAGGGCGTCCACTATTCTATGTCAACAACATTCAACAAATATTTATTGAGTGCTTATTATGTGCCAGCACTGTTCTAGGTGACAGATATATTGTTTCATGAAAGAAAGACTTTTATCCTCCTGGAACTTAAATTCTAACTTATGTAAGTGCCTCTTTGTGAATTAGAAGGAAAGCTGATGTAGCTCTGAGAATACATGACTTGGTCAAGGGATCAGTGCTTTTGGTTAGTAATAAAAGGTGCCTCTTTTTCTACGGGGCACAGCTGCACATCAATACATGTGGCTTAGCAAGTGTTGCATGGTCCCTAAGTCAGCCGTCATTCACTCCCTTAGTGGGACAGTTTTGTGCAATGTACGAATTGTACAGTCACAGACAGTGGCTCATCCTTCTATTCTAGCCTTTGTCTTACTCTGTCATTTAGTAGAGGCCATGACTTTCTGAAGATAATCTATATGTTTTACTCACTTCTGCAGACTTTCAGTGCCTATCTTGGCAATTATCACCTGCTAGGCCCTCAATATGTTTTTCGTAATTGAATTGTACTTCTTCAGCATATCCTAAATGATTCAATATGCTTGAATGGAATCACACTCCTTTGAATATTGTTGAAAACATGGTATAATGCTGGACCCATGATATACAATTCTGCATCTCACTGCCTCTTTCTCGGATATAGGGATTTCAACACAAACATGAGTCCATTTAATATTTTAAAAATATTTAAAAAATGGTTGAGACCCAAAAGATGGAAATTTTTTGCCAAATTATAGAGAGAAATGCTTTACTTTATATTAAATAAATCTCTCTGACTTCATCAATCTTGACTGGCTTTTTGATGAGGTCAGATTATTTTTTAATAGATGCTAATACATAATATATGTTAGTGCTATAGAAAAATACAATTCTTGCAAGAAATGATTTTCTGGGATTTAGCAATAGCTCATTGAAATAAGGTAGTCTCTGAAAAAGTCTTGTAATGAGTTACTCCTTGCTTGCATAAATTCATGGTCTCAGATGTATTTTTAGTAACTGGTTTTGATATTGTATCACCCGTTCATAAAGATGTATTCATTTTTAAAAAAATGTTATGCCAAATAAATCTGATCCCATAAAATAGTGATAAGTTGGGCATACTTAATATACATACATTATAAAGTTCCAGAGGATGAAGTAATATAGAATATGTCAACATCTGAATAAATGTTTGCTTAATGAATTAATCCTAAATCATAATCACATGCAGAAAAGCAATTAGTTTCCCTCATTGTTCTATTTTCCTTGTTCTTTTAAGTAAGGTAGTCATTTGTTAATATTTCTATATAGGATTTCTGAATTTACTCATCAATACAGTTATTTCAAATGATGCTTTTCCTGTGGATCAAATATGCTTTCAAATTAATACATGAAAATGAAAAGACCCATGATTTAAAATGAAAACATTGAAAGTGACATTCTAGTAAAATATGGGAAAACAGCTTCATAAAATTTGCAGTTCTGCCTAGAAGAGAACATAGGACATAAATTGTACCAATGTTTTCTTAGGTCAGTCTTCCAAGGCCACAGAAATAAAAGGAAAAACCAAGAAATGGGACCTAATCAAATGTACAAGCTTTTCAGCCGCATAGCACAGGGAGATCAGCTTGGTGCATTGTGACCACCTAGAGGGGTGGGATAGGGAGGGTGGGAGGGAGATGCAAGAGGGAGGGCATATGGGGATATACATATAGCTGGGTCACTTTGTTATAAAGCACAAACTAACACACCATTGTAAAGCAATTATACTCCAATAAAGGTGTTAAAAACAATAATAAAAAACAAACCAAAAAATGTACCACCTTTTGCACAGAAAAGGAAACCATAAACAAAATGAAAAGACAACCTATAGACTGGGAGAAAATATTTGCAAGTGATGTGACTGAGAAGGGTTAATTTCCAAAATATACAAACAGCTCATACAACTCAACAATAGAACACCAAACAACCCAATCAAAAAATGGGCAGAAGAACTAAATAGACATTTCTCCAAAGAAGACACACAGATGGCCACAGGCACATGAAAGGATGCTCAACATTACTTATTTTTAGAGGAATGCAAATCAAAATTACAATCAGGAATCACCTCACACGGATCAGAATGGCCATGATTAAATCTCTACAAATAAGAAATGCTGGAGAGGGTGTGGAGAAAAGGAAATCCTCCTACATTGTTGGTAGGAATGTAAGTTGGTGCAGCCACTATGGAAAACAATATGGAGGTTCCTCAAAAAACTAAAAATAGAGTTGCCATACAATCCAGCAATCCTACTCCTGGGCATATATCTGGACAAAACTACAATTCAAAAAGATACATGCACCCTTATGTTCATTGCAGCACTGTTCACGATAGCCAAGACATGGAAACGACTTAAATGTCATTGACAGATGCATGGATAAAGAAGATGTGGTACATATATACAATAGTACTACTCAGCCATAAAAAAAGAATGAAATAATGCCACTTGCAGCAAAACACGGCTGGAACTACAGGTCATCATACTAAGTGAAGTAAGTCAGAAAGAGAAAGACAAATACCATGATATTGCTTATATGTGGAATCTAAAATATGACACAAATGAAGCTATCTACAAAACAGAAACAAACTCACAGACATAGAGAACAGACTTGTTGCCAAGGGGGGGTTGGGGGAGGAATGGATTGGGAGTTTGGGGTTAGCAAATGCAAACCATTATAATATATAGAATGGATAAATAACAAGGTCTTACTGTGTAACACAGGGAACTATATCCAATCTCCTGTGGTAAACCACAAAGGTAAAGAATTTTTAAAAGAATGTATATATATGTATAACTGAATCACTTTACTGTATAGCAGAAATTAACACAACACAATAAATCAACTTCAGTTAAAAAATTTTCAATTCTGTGTTTTGGCTAGAGTTTTAATTTTTTAGATAACAATATAGAGGGCTTATTGCTCTGTAATTCAAATAATAACAACTAAATGGACCAAAAATTTAAAAATCAAGGGACAATAATTGGAAAACATGATTTAAAACTAAGTTATTTTTCCATCACCTATGGATAACACGAATCTATTTTTAGTCCTTCAGATTATTTCAGTCTTAATGAATTTAACTCTTTTAGGACATTTTATTCATAATTTGCTTTTAGTTCATTATAATCAAAAGAGAATTCACTGAATTGAGGAAATTTTGAGGCCATGAAGGGACCTAAAGTGTGATGTTTTCTGTGGACTCTGATTTTTCCCAGGTAGCGTGCATATGCCCACTGAGGATCCGGTCTCTCCCATTTAGTGTTCATAAGATTTGAACGGGCTGCCTGCACCCCCAGCTCAGGGGTGGGTGGGTATGTGAATTAAGCCAAATAGCATATGCCATTCCCCAGGCCACAGTAGTTGGCTTGGGAGTGGTGAAAATATTCTATTAGAGTTGATGATGTGCCAGTGGATTTTGCTGGAATTCCTTGCACCAAGGGGGGGGTGTTCTTTTTTTTTTTTATACAAGATTTCAAGTTCAAAAATGTTAGATATAAGCAGAGAACCATCTTACAAACAGGAAGGGAGGTTTGTTAAAGCAGTAAGTCAAACAAGGAAAGAGCAGAGTTGAGAGACAGTGAGTAACTGGGTTCTGTAACATTGTTTCACTTCCTAATCAAGCAGTGATGGAAACCAGAGTTATCCCAGGAGTATAAAGTTTCATGGAGCAATGAATTCCTTTCTTGCTTTTGTTAGTGTGGCTTTCCATCACTTGAAACTGAAATAGCTATAGCTGATATAACAAACATTCAGTTCAGAAAACTGAAGCTGGGGGAGATGGAATATGTTTCCCGATGTCACACAGAATGCTAGACACATAGCCAGGGCTATTTCTTTTGTAATAAGCCACTGTGATGTTTCACTTTCATGGTTTTCTATGAGAAACTTCAATACTATATAAATCCATTTTTCAAAGTAGGGACTAGAAATGTCAGGGAGGTAATAAGAGGAATGAAGAAAGCAATGGAGATCAAGATCCAAAACGATAGTTTGACAGTGACATCTACCTTCTACTTTCCCTCCGAACCACCGACATCACTGAATACCTGTGAGAATTTTATGTCATGGTTATGTCTTCTAAATGGATTATTGGCTTTTAATGTTTTTCTGACAAAGGGGATAATGAAGATGATATAATAAAGTACTGACATTATAGGGCACCTATTTTATCTCAGTAAGTAATTATACAGTCAAATGGATATCCTTTGCCTGTGTTGTACACACAAAACAGTGCCAGTGATACCTAACCCTGAGCTGCCAGCTGGGGGAGGAAGCAAGATAACCTCTGTGAGTGGGAGGTGGCATACTCTTGACAGGCACCATGCAAAGATAATGCATGCATTAGTTCATGTATCCTCACAACAATTCTCTGAACCAGGTGCTAACATTGTCTGGATTTTACAAATGCCAAATCTGAAAATTAGGTTAAATACTTTGGGCAGTATCACATGCTTGGAAGCAGCTGAGGTAGAATTTGAGCCAAGGTGGTCAGTATCTGGAACCCACCCCCATGCTATACTATATTCTAATAGGTAGTAATGGAACAGGAACAAATATTTCAGCTACAGGCACAATGTTGGCCTATATGTAGTCCACTGATACATGAATGGATAAAAAACGTGGTATATACTTACAGTAGAATATTATTCAGCCTTTAAAAGGAAGGAAATCCTGCCATGTACTACAACATGGATGAACCTGCAGGACATTATGCTAAGTGAAAAAAGCCCGTCACAGAACTGCAATATATATTTTAACCAATCAAGTTCCTATTCTAGAGGGGAAAAAACCTGAGGTTCCCTGCACAACTGCAAAGTCTTGTGAGTCTCAAGCGATAATAAAAGGTAAGGTTATTTATACAGCAAATCCTTGCTGTAATGGGGTTGATTATGTCGACGAGTTCAATGTCTGCTTTGATGAGTTTATTTTCCCGCATTAGGTTTCTTGCCTTAAGAGTTCTCTAGACTTTTCTGGATTTCTATGAAGCATTCTTTGCCTTTATTCATACAAAGTCAGTTTACTGTAGAGAAGAAAATATGCTCTCTAATTTAGTCTAATTTAAAGCAGTAATGCTTCATGCTTCAACACAAAGTCAAAAATTCCCAGTTGCTCTACGAATTGGAAAATATGAGAAATATGGAGTGTGGGGAGAAGAAGACAGTACAATTCAGTCCCTAAATTTTGATCTGATTCATTCTTAAAGCAGATTGTGAGATCCCAGACACACATTCTCCTATAGTCCTGCCATATTCAATACCATTACTAATAGGAGGTTGGTTTCTCAGAGTTGTAGTCAGCTCATTACTTTTCATAGACAACTAGTAATTGCTTTATTCTTATTACCTTCAGTTTGGATAGTTGTCCCAGATCTTTAGCTGCAATGAAAATCATCTGGGGTCCCTAGAGACACACACATAGAAAAGGAGAGAAGAGGACTCAGTCATAACTTCGGTAACTCTCAAAGTAGAAATGTAGTCAATAGACAATGTACTCTATTTTTCTTATTATATTTGTGACTTTAATGCCATAAGCCCTTAACTGGTCTATTTTACAACTTGGATCAAAGATATCTAGTACTGCTGGCAATACAACTATCTTCATAGGCATCCTACTTCTGGAAGTTTTAGTCTGAGTTACTGAATGGGTTACTGCTAGTGTATCCAGCTTAGTGTAGTGTATGTATGACCTCAGAGAGCTCTATCTTTTCTTTCTTTAGTTGTAGCAGAGGCAACTACTTCCCTCCACTCCCCACCCCCCAAAATTAATCTATGCAAAATGTCAAGATCCACAGCTGAAGAAGGTGGAGCTAGTCCACCTGACATGCCATCCAATCTCTCAGAGCCCTGCCCTCGTAACTCCTCCCTCAGCCAGAGGTTTTCCCTAGTACCCCAAGGCCCTGGGGAGAGCTTGAAAAACATCAGAATAAACATCAGAAGCACTACTAGAATACTCAACAGTAGCCTAGAATGTTTTCACAATAAGGAAAACCAGCTATTCTGAAGTAGTAGTCTCCATGTTTTTATTGGAGCCTGTATATTCATTGAGAAATCCATACTTGGAGATCTTGATGTTCGAGAAAATTGAGGTGATGGTTAGCTTTCCTAGGGAAGATCTTATATCAAAAAATGAAATGTCATATACAGCATTTCTGCTATTATAACATAGATGTAGTCTTGAAAAAACTTATATTCTATAAAATTGTGCATTAGAAATAGTAGGGCTTTTGGGGAAAATAGGAGGGGGCAGTGCAAAGTCCATGCAATTTTGTTACCAAAGAACTATCAAAAACAATAACTGCTACTTTGGGAGACAGCATGAACAGCTCAAAGGGAGCTCAGTGAAGCTGGTGGCTACCTCGAGGGATATTAAAAATGTAAAAAAAAACCCAAACAACAGCACAATAGAGTATAACGTGGGCTGAGACAATGCCTGCAGAAGTGGAGCTCTGAGCACAGGGTAGCCTGCCATGTGTGAGAAGCTAGGTGCATGTATCTGGATACAGACCAATGTGCAAGTATGCCCCCTTCCTCTTTTTTATCTTTTTAAAAACAGGATGAAAGGGCTCCTGCCTATGTAGCAGCCAAGCTGAGTGCTCTTTCCTTTTCTGCTGAAGTATATACTCTTCTGTTATATTCCCACGCCTCTCACCTAGAAAAATTTACTAATAAAGCAACCCAACCTGCACATTGCACTGACATCATTCCTCTATTGGCAAATTAAGTGACAGGTCACTGGTGTTACAGAAATGCATTACGTGTTATAGCAGAATAAGGGGTGTGTGCGAATGTGGGGGGTGTGTGTGTGTTTCTGTATGGGATTTGGCTACCCACACGTGTAGGCTATAATGATTATACCATACACTCATGGCATGAAGCAAAACTCAAAGTGATTTATATTTAACACTCACTGTCTGGCCGTAAATCAACACAAACATATGAATCTTTGCACCTTGGAACACTTTACAAGAAAACATTTTCTATATAATCTCACTGGATAAATATGGACTGAGTGTGCATGATTAATGGTGTCAATATATATTTTAGTTTAGTTTACAATTACTCATTATTTGCATCAACTTATCGTCCTCAGTCACAGACAAAAAAATTATTCCATAGCAGGTGCTTGTTAGGGTTATTTCTTTCCTCGCTTGGCTCAGGATACGCTGAGTTAGCTGGACAGGGTATCCACTTGACCACTGTCTGACTTTTGCTGCCAACTGATCTTTCTGGTTTTGATTTCACTGTGTATGATACAATCACATTCTTCAAATGCACTAAAAGATGTCTCCTGTATTAACCACGAAGTGCGAAGGTGATAGATAAAAGCAAAAGGGAAAAGTAAAAAAAATTCCAGATAGCAGTGTTGGCTTTATCTTCTTCAACTGTAAAATTGCAGAAAGAAACACAGCGGGCATATTCTATCAAAAATCTATTTCCCTGGGGTGGGGGTGGGTCATAATAAAATTAAATAAAAATTACACGTGTAGACCAGATAACTCTACAAGTTGAACTTTGATACATTTGTTTTTCAAGAGATAACGTTTGAAATGTCAAGCCAGTGTGAAGTATGACTGCTATTGCCACTATTTAAAATTGATTTGTGATGGGGGTACGGGAGGATTGCATTGGGAGTTTGGGACTAGCAGATGCAAACTATTATATAGAGAATGGATAAACAACAAGATCCTGTTGTTTAACACTGGGAACTACATTCAGTATCTTGTAATAAGCCATAATGGAAAAGAAAAAAATTGATTTGTACAAGGTGATGTCATTGGAATGATCATTGCTAAGACACTGTATACCACACCCTTTTTCCCAAAATGAATTTAATTACTATTTCATCTGGATCAAAACCATTCATTGAAACAAAAAACAATTAGATGGGCTATTGAAAATATAATCAAATGTTAGTTCGAATACTTACTGTTTGATCTGTCAGAGGAGGGAGGACAATTTGTTTTTCTATTTTGTTGAGAACTAGCTTCCACAGTTCTTTCAATATTCGCTTCAGGACTGTTTTCTCACAGATTTTTGCTGAGAGACTTAATCTGAAATGAAATAAAACACACAATCACTTATAAGTCTCTTATTGAGGTATCATTTGATTGATCAGAAATTCACATTTTCAGCACTGATATTCAAATACCTGAATAGGTCTTTATAATTTTCAGATGCTAAATTTCATTTCATTTATGGAAAAAAAATACATAATATCAAAAATCTGTTTCATCATATTATACATCATTAGGTAATTCACTGTTTGGTAGAAAATGAATTCAGAGTATTTCCTTTCTTAAATTGCATCCTAAACTGACATCAAGGCTCCCAAAGTACACAATTTTTACCTGCATTCCAGACTTGTATTTACTACATGCTCCATGTTCATGGTACAGGCCAAACACCAAAGAAGCACATTTTCATCACTATCTGGCACTGGACCAACATAACAACATGGCAAACATGCATATGATTTCACTCAAGAGCAAAACTTTACCAACTTTATTTTCCAGGTTTATTGAGATACGATTGATATATAACATTGTGTACGTTTAGGGTGCACAAGATAATGATTTGATATATGTACATACTATGAAACAATCACCACCATAAATTTAGTTAACATTCATCACCTCACATAGTTATTTTGTTTTGGCTTGTGATAAAAAGTTTTACTCATAGCAATTTTCAAATATATAATTTAGTATAGTTTCCTATAGTTACTATACTACATTTAGTATAGTTTCCTATAGTTACTATACTACATATATCTCAGGACTTATTTATCTTATAACTGGAAGTTTGTACCCTTTGACTCCCTTTACCTATTTCCAGCCAGCACAAATTTGTTCTCTGAGTTCAGATTTTCTAGATTCCCAATTTACCAACTTTAATAGGTTTAAGGTATTTCTTACAAATTCTTCTCATGGTGAGATAGTGATGGTAACATCATCTAGCATTTATATAACACTTTAATTTAGAAACCTCTTCTGCAGATTTCTCATTTATTATATGAGTATCTAGTATATCCATTTTAGAAATCAAAACCCAGCTCAGAGACATTGGGGAACTTGTCTAAGGAAGTGAGGCTAGTAAGTGAGGGCCGAGAGCCAGTACATTGTCCAATGCCCCATGCTACCCTTGGTAAGTGTACTTGTGTGTGAAGGCCCAGCAATACATGAAGGCACAGTGCTGCATAAAGATTTACGGAATGTACCATAATATGATGCTGAACTCTTCGAGACTCCTTTAATAAGAGTTAATCAAACCTGTTGCACAGAGGGCCAAAGGTGGGGGTCATATATTTGAAGGTAGCCTCATGGACTTTCTATAGTGCTACTAAGTACTCTGTACTTTTGGACTCAGAATTTATAAACTGGGTTCTGATAGAGACAGAATTGACTTTTAAATATTTAAATATATAATTAACATTTAAGGAATTAATATTTAAAGGCATGTGATGTGTGAGAGGCAAAGGGAGAGATTTCCCAAACACATTTTCATGTAGAAGTATTTCTCCTATCACTGCTGTGTATAGATACCTAATATATAAAAGTACACGCAAGTGACCTCCTCTGGTTTAAGAGGAGAGTTGGGGGTCCCTGAGGCATAGCTATGGAACTCTTTAGCCCCACTGGTTTGGAAACCATTGTTCAAAGGTGGTAGTTTTAGCTTCCTGGTAGATAGGTATTCACTATATGAACATAGGGTGGAAACCAGATGATGTGTCATGGAAGAACAGCAGAACCTACCCTCAGAGAAATTCCTAGGATGATTTAAGACACAACAAACCTGCCCATTTTACAGCAGATGTGTCATTTCCATTTCCAAAAGGTCTGAGTTTAAAAATTGATCTTGTTTTTATGGTCAGCTGATGTACTTGGCATGCTAACTAACCCTGTTTAAACTGGAGCTGAACCAATAGGAATAAAATTGTTGACATGTTTGCAGCTCTGCATGGGATTTCTGCTGGCTGGAAATGGCCCTTATAGCTTGTTTTATAGAGTGGTGAGGTCTTGATGGAGAAAATGGAGCATAAAGAAATATGATGTTTTATTTAAGGAGGCTGCACAAAGAGGGTCTATACATTTATAATATAACAATTTTTAAAGGGATTGTCTCAAAACCACCTTGAAGACTTACTTTGGCCCTTAATCATTCATTTTAAATAACAAAAAATAGAGGGGAAATCTAGCAACTGCTTCCTTAATTTAGTCAGAGTTAATCAGCTTGATAATGCAAGCTGAACACGTAAATTTTGGAACCTGAGCTATCTATTTTGGCTGACCACAGAACCAATTAACCAGACAATTTTCAAATGCCATGTAGACTAGCTGCTAATATGATTTCCTGTCACACAGTTGATCATATTCTCATGAAAACATATCCAGCTGCTTTTCCTACCCCCTGGAACGCCCATCACCTATTTCCATACATCTAAACCCTAACTGCCTTTAAAGAAGACCCAACCCAAGTGGAATTTCTACTGACCATCTGAACAGGAGATTATTACTTTACACCTTATTGCATTTATTCTACTTTTCTTATTTTTTCTTTCTAAACTCTTAGCTCCTTGAGAACAGAATTAATATCTAACTTTTTAAAAAAAGTCCTCTAACAAGTGGCTTTATGGCTGTACATTCTGTATTAGCCCAGAAAATTTCCACAACTCTCCATGCCTCGTATAATATCTCTTTCCAAAATTTTAAAATCTTTTACAATACTTTAAAGCTCATTGATGTTTTTCTATTTTTATATACTGTTTCTTTCTACTAAGAATTAGAGGAAATTACATACATGATGATATGATAAAGTATAATTAGAAAGAGAAAATAAGACTGAGGAAAATAAGAATCTAAATATCCTGAAAAGAAGAGCCAACCCACTTTATGTATTAGCTCTGTTTTATAGATGATGAAATGGATGTAAGGTCCCTCAACTAGTAGATAACTGTATTAGGATAACTTCAAACTTTTTGTATGTTCCACAACTTTGCTTATAGCATATGCAAAAATAAACAGTTTTGTCAGTGATCAATGATGTATCTCCAAACTGCTGCCTGGAATTCCAAAAACAGAAGGCATTCCAGTAGGAGTTTTAAGAAGATGAGGATTGCTTTGTCCTGCCCTCCGCTCACCATCACATTCACAACTAAATGGTAGTTTCTGTGATTCAATTAAGTCTTGTCCATAGAAAAGAGCCATATACGATGACACAAATTTCAAGGGGTTATATAGGAAATGAGGTGATAAAAGTGTCTATTAGGAAACTAAAGATATGAAGACGCCTTTCTCTCTTTCTTCCTCTTCTCTCTCTTTTCTTCCTCCCTTCTACTTTTTTCTTCTACGCCACTTGCCTACCTGCTTCCTGCTAAGCTACCTAATTACCTATTCACCTATCTTCTAGATATTTCCCCATAGCAGACAGAAAATAAGACTTAATTTTTCTACCAAATACTAAAACTAAAGTGATAAGAACATTAGTCTTACTTATGCAGTAAGGTTATAAGCAAAGGGAAATGGAATTAAGGTAGAAGTCATAAATATATAGAAGAGGTTCTCCTTACTAATTCCTTCTTTGTTATCCTTATCTTTAAGGAAAGGTACTGTATCCCTCTTATTTATCTTGGTCTCTTTGGCATTAATTAATTTTCCACAACAATATTAAATGAGGTAATATATGTAAACTAGTAGGTATAATACTGGTCCCACGGTAGGCATTCAAAGTTATTTTTTGCTTTTCTACCTTCAGTTCTGGTTTTAAGTATCACCATTTAAGAAATCATACCTCTTGCTGCTTTAGATCAATGGTTGCCAACTGTGAATACACTTTAAAATGTAGGTGCCTGGACCCTACTCCAAACTTACAAAATTAGAACTTCGAAGAGGAGGGATGGAACAGAAGCAAAATAAACCAACCTTTTGGTTCAGAACACTGTCTTAGTTGGTCATAAAGACCTTCATTCCCACCCACTCCCACCACTACTGGACTGGAATCTCCATGGAGTCAAGGACCTTGACTCTCCTCTCCATCATCACTGTCCAGTGCCTAGATTAGAGTTTGAAACAGGTGGACACTCAGTAAATAGTTATAGAAGGTGGGGTGAGGCAGCAATCTACTTGCCTCTGAGCTGAATTAACTGTAGTCACATTTGTGCTATTCTCTTCTTCAGCAGCTTTCTGACATGAAATCAGATATTCTGGAGTCAACTCAGTCTTTCTCCATGTCCAAGAAGTTGCAGAACAGTATGTTATCTGAGAAGCAGGAAATCCTAAATCTCTCTATGCCTCAGAGCAGCAACCTCCTTAGTTATCCATACTTATTTCCTCTCCATTTTTCCTTTTCTGTACATAGTCATTCCATCTAGTAATGAATTAAGAGTTTTTCTTTTTTAGTGAATTGATCTATTTCTGTAGAAGCCCTTTTAAAGCTGTCCTACATAGAGGAAGATATGTTTTTTTCTCTCAAATCCATATCAGCCAAATTGAGGGCAGCAAATAAAGAGGAAACTGGGTAGAACACTTACATTTTGTCCAAGAAGTCCATGAGAGGTCTTAATACAACCTCTGCATCCATGGCTGTACTGTTCTTATTAGATGCGGTATTTCCAGTTGCTCTCATTTGATTTAGTTCAAAACTCATCTGTTTTATGCACTCTTCAATGATAAGCTGGAAACTGAAAATAAAGAATATAAATTCTGGAATAAGAACAAACATTTACGCCTTCCTTTGCCTGTGTCTGTTAAATTCACCCCAGGGAGTTTGATCTGTTTGCAATGGTGTGATAGCCCTTGTTCATTAGTTTTCAAACTTACTGTTTAGCTGCAAAAAATTTTGTTGCAATGAAAGCTTACTTAGAACGCTTATATGTAAAGTAGGTAAGACTGATGCTTTTCAGGTCGAATTAACTTGAGTGGGAGATCATTCGGCTCCCATCACTCACAGTAATAGCTGAGATGTCCCTCTGAGCATCTTTTGGAAAAATGACTGTGAGTGACTCTTGCATCTGGGTACACCTTCTTCACTTAGCCTCTGGGACTCCACACCCTCTTTAGCTTTCCTCCAACCTCACTAGCTGCTCCTTCTCCATTGTCTGACCTCTAACTATTGTAATAAGGTTGCCAGACTTAGCATATTAAAACACAGAATGCCTAGGTAATTTTAATTTCAGATAGTGAATAATTTTAGTGTAAGTATGCCCCATATGATACTTGGGACATATTTATACTAAAGATTGTCCATTTTTATATGATGTTCAAATTTAATTGGGCATATGCTGCAGTTTATCTGGCAACCCTACATTGGCAATCCCACCTCTAGGCTCAATCCTTGGACCACACCATTTCTCCATCAAAAATCACTTCCGTGGGGCTCCCCTGGTGGCACAGTGGTTAAGAATCCGCCCGCCAATGCAGGGGACACGGGTTCGAGCCCTGGTCCGGGAAAATCCCACACGCTGTGGAGCAACTAAGCCCGTGCGCCACAACTACTGAACCTACGCTCTAGAGCCTGCAAGCCACAACTACTGAGTCTGTGTGCCACACCTACAGAAGCCCACAGGCCTAGAGCCTGTGCTCCGCAACATGAGAAGCCACCACAATGAGAAGCCTGCACACCGCAATGAAGAGTAGCCCCCTCTCGCTGAAACTAGAGAAAGCCCGTGTGCAGCAACGAAGACCCATGCAGCCAAACATACATAAATAATAAAATAAAATAATTAAAAAAAATCACTTCCTTGGCAATCATATCTAGTCTCATGATTTTCTTACCGTCTGTATACTGGTGATTGCCAAATATACATCTATAGATATGACTTCTACTCTAAAATACAAACCATTATTAAACCGCCTATGTAGCCTTTTTACTTAGAAGTCTAATGAATTCTTCTCATCCAATCTAATGAAATTTTCAACCTCTAATCTGTCAGCAAATCTTTATAAAGTATATTAAATCTGAGGATCTATTATTACTTCCACAAAGCTACTGCAGACCAAGCCACCATCATCTTTCACCTGAACTTGTGTAATAATTTCCTACATTATCTCTCTGTTCAACCCTCTACAGGTATCTTTTAAAATAGAAACCAGATCATGTTCCTCTCTTGCTAAAAACCTTCAATGGCTTTCAGATCCACTGGGGGAAAAAAAAAAAAAAGCCTAGAATGTATTTCATGGAGTTAATTAAATCCAACATATTCTGGCCCTGGAAACTTCCCTGATGTCATTTCTTGCCACTATTCCCTCTGCTTCATTGCAGTCCCACCACAGTAGTCTCCCTGGTGTCCTTAGAATTCTCTGAGTACACTCTTATCTCATGGCCACTGTTATGTTCCCTCCTCCATGCAATTTCTCATGGGTCTGTTAGTCCCTCACTTATTACAGGCATAAGCCAAATGTCACCTCCTCAGAAACGTCTTTCATAAATACTCCACCTGAAACGAAATTCCTATCATTCTCCATTTCCTTACAGTTCTTTATTGCATTCTCCATTATTTGACACATTACATAGTTTTTATCTATTTGTTTGTCGTCTATTGCTCCAAATAGAATATAAGCTCCATGAGGGCAGGACTGTTTTTTTCAGTGTTATATACCCACACCATGAGTTCCTCAAGAAATATTGGCTGAATGTATCAACGGACCATCCTCCTTCCACCCACCCCTATTAAACGTGTTGAACAGATAAATGACCTGTTTAACAACACCCCATGACCTCTCCCACTTAAACCCTATGCTCTACATGCCTATAATGCCCCACCAACCCCCCAAAACAAGACAGGAATATATAAATACATAGAATTTAATTAATCTATCTGACAGCGTGAACATTTCAGTGCTCAAAGTAAGACAGACCTAGAAAATAAACCCTAATCGTACCAATGACTTACTTAGACATATACCACTTATACAGACAGACATCTCCCTAGATCTATCAGCCATTTCATTAAAATTTTAATACTAAATCTAACATAAATTATACAGGATAACTATATACATGTTACATCATTATATAAACACAACTTGTTAATGTAGCTTAAATTCTAAAGCAAGGCACTGAAAATGCCTAGATGAGTTTACTAACTCCATAGGTTTGTTCCCAGCCTTTCTATTAGTTTTTAATAAAATTACACATGCAAGCATCCGCACCCCAGTGAGAATGCTGTCTAAATCATTACTGTTAAATGGAGCAGGTATCAAGCACACTAATGGTAGTAGCTCATAACACCTTAACCACACCCCTATGGGAAAGAGCAGTGATAAAAATTCAGCCTTAAATGAAAGTTCGACTAAGTTACATTATCTAGGGTTGGTAAACTTCGTGCCAGCCATCTTGCTCATATGATTAACCCAAATAAATAGAAAACCGGCGTAAAGCCTGTTAAAGAGTAATAAAAAATAAAGTTAAATTCTAACTAAACCCTAAAAAGCCATAGCTAAAATAAACTATGAAAGTGACCTTAGTATTTCCTGATTACACGACAGCTAAGACCCAAACTGGAATTAGATACCTCGCTATGCTTAGCCTTAAACCCTAATTATAATAAAGTTATTCACCAGAGTACTACTGGCAGCAGCTTAAAACTCAAAGGACTTGGCAATGTTTCACACCCCTCTAGAGGAGCCTGTTCTATAATCAGTAAACCCCGATAAACCTCACCAAGCTCTGCTAATTCAGTCTATATACCGCCATCTTCAGCAAACCCTAAAAAGGGATAAAAGTAAGCATAAATACTATACATAAAAAGTTAGGTCAAGGTGTAACCTATGGGATAGGAAGAAATGGGCTGCATTTTCTGTTTCGAGAATGTACTTCTCACACACGAAAGTTTTTATGAAAACTAAAAACCAAAGGAGGCGTTAGTAGTAAATTAAGAATAGAGTGCTTAGCTGAACAAGGCCATGAAGGACGCACACATCACCCATCACCATCCTCAAGTATAATAACAACTTCCTATAACCTATTAACAAACACCAAGTATATGAGAGGAGACAAGTTGTCAGGGTAAGCATACTGGAAAGTGTGCTTGGATCAATCAAAGCATAGCTTAAATAAAAGCACCTCGTTTACACCTAGGGGATTTCATAATCTATGAATACTTTGAACAACTCTAGCCGAAACCTCCACAAATTTTACTAACACAAGCAAATTAAATCAATCGTTCACTCAGCATTTAAAGTACAGGAGATAGAAATTTAAAACAACCTTTGGCGCTATAGAGAAAGCACCATAAGGGAATGATGAAAGAAGCATTACAAGTAATAAAAAGCAAAGTTTACCCCTTTTACGTTTTGCATAATGATTTAACTAGTAAACATTTAACAAAGAGAACTTAGCTAAATACCCCGAAACCAGATGAGCTACTTATGAACAGTTTGTAGAACAAACTCATCTATGTAGCAAAATAGTGAGAAGGTTTATAAGCAGAGGTGACAAGCCTAATGAGCCTGGTGACAGCTGGTTGTCCAAGAAAAAAATCTTAGTTTAACTTTAAAATTACAAAAAAATTAGAAATTTTAATGTATTTTTAAATGTTAATCTAAAAAGGTATAGCTTTTTAGAAATGGATACAACCTTATCTAGAGAGTAAATAAACAACACCATAGTTGGCTTAAAAACTCCACCAATTAGGAAAGCATTCAAGCTCAACAATAACTTTATCTTAATATCAACAATAAGCAAATCAACCCCTAGTTTTACACTGGACTAATCTATTAACCAACAGAAGCAATAATGTTAATATGAGTAATAAATATTTCTCCTTGCGTAAGCTTACATCAGTAACTGATATTATACTGATAGTTAATAGCAAATAAACACAATCCAGCATTAAATTATTAAGTACACTGTTAACCCAACACAGGCAAGCACCCAAGGAAAGATTAGAAAAAAGATTAAGACTGTGAAGAGTAAGCCTTAGAATTACTGTTTTCATTCTTCACATCCTCTACACCAGGTTTGGTGGTTCCTACTGAGGGGGCAGCAAATAGTAAGAGATTTAAATAGTGGAGACCTTCAGCATATCCACCATTCCTCTATGTTGTCTGTTACTTTCATACCTCCAACAATAGGAGTAATTATAATATACATTCAGGCAGGCAAGAAAAAAGCCAGTTAGGATAATGGGGGTAAATAAAAATTTGGGAAATGATCACATCATGGGAATGGTGATGAGAAGGAGGGAGTTGATTTTAGTATTGAAATCAAGTCAGTCCCATTCCTCTTTCTCCACACACAATGATTACACAGTTCATGTTATTTAAGAAGGATCCAAATGCATCAATTCCTCACATTTTATATAGAAGTTTAGGAAGTTTCACTATATAATGCTGTCATTATTCATTAAATAGAAATAATATAAATATTTATTAATGTATGTATGCATTCTACAAATGTTTAATTAATACTGTGTGCCAGTCTCAGTTACTAGGATACATCAATGAACAAAACAGATAAAATTCCTTATTCTTTTTTTTTTTTTTTTTTGCAGTACACGGGCCTCTCACTGTTGTGGCCTCTCCCGTTGCAGAGCACAGGCTCCAGATGCGCAGGCTCAGCGGCCATGGCTCACGGCCCAGCCGCTCCGCGGCATGTGGGATCTTCCCAGACCGGGGCACGAACCCGTGTCCCCTGCATCGGCAGGCGGACTCTCAACCACTGCGCCACCAGGGAAACCCATAATTCCTTATTCTTGTGGCACATGTTTGACCCTTTATTTTTGAATTTACATTATAAAAATATTATAGTCTGTTAAATATTTCATTTTTCTAGTTTTTGGTTTTGCTACCTAATATGGGAAATCTTTGATGTATTTTATTTTATTATTTATTTATTTATTAACATCTTTGTTGGAGTATAATTGCTTTACAATGGTGTGTTAGTTTCTGCTTTATAACAAAGTGAATCAGTTATGCATATACATATGTTCCCATATCTCTTCCCTCTTGCGTCTCCCTCCCTCCCTCCCTCCCACCCTCCCTATCCCACCCCTCCAGGCGGTCACAAAGCACTGAGCTGATCTCCCTGTGCTATGCGGCTGCTTCCCACTAGCTATCTATCTTACGTTTGGTAGTGTATATATGTCCATGCCACTCTCTCACTTTGTCACAGCTTACCCTTCCCCCTCCCTATATCCTCAAGTCTGATATATTTTAAATTATCACAACTTGGGTGTTTTTCTCGCTCCTGATACAGCAGGTTTATAACTATTGGTCCGTATTTCTGAGCATGTAGTCAAGGCCTGAATCTATTTCCACCATTGTGTTTTGGCTGTTTCTATCTTTGGCCCCTGACTTCTCTGTGACTTTCTTTACTAGTGATACCACCATTTTTGTCCCTCTGCATTTGGCTCTTTGATCCTTGGATCTCAGTTTGCCTCTGTGGATGTGGTTCATTTCTTGGCTCTCTGTGTATTTATCTCATTCAATGGAATATGCTGTTTCAGGTTTAGGTTCAAAGGAAGCTGAATGCCTAACCACTTGGCTTTTTTCTGGCTGGACCTGCCTTTGGACTTTTGTCAGGTAGTGGTTGGGGGGAAGGGTGGCATTGGGGGTAGTGAAGAACACCCAGGCTTCAGATGTGAGAAGGGGGTGATGGTGGTGGGTGTATTTAGTGAAGGGTAGTGGTGGTAGATACTTGGGGCAAGAGAAAGGAAAGGTAAATAATGGTGGAAAACTTGACCTAGCTGATTTACTACTGGGTATCAGTGATCCTGCTGACTGCAGTAATAATCACCTTTGAAATAGCTACTTTCTTTTGAACGTATTCTCAAATCAGTTTACTGGGCTGGAGGATGGATTGAGCAGAAGGTATGATACTCATGATCCAAGAATGTACAAACAGGTTCTTACAACAGACCCATATGGTAAACACCCACCAGAAGCCAGCTCTGTGTGGGGAGATGAGGCCTATGGAGGAAGGATTACCAGAGAATAAAAGAGAATGACCTTCTACCTTAGCATGAATCCAGGGTGAATCAACACCTGCATTTGACCCGAAAATCTTTTGTCTCTATCAATTTTTGGTAAATTCACCTAAAGAGTCCTTTTTTTCTATCAATTTTATAGTTGAAAAGTTTTTATTAATCAGCAGTACCAGGTAATAATGACAGAGTCTGTGAGCACTCAAGATGCCAAACACACAGAAGAAATCCTATGAAATATTCCTAAATTTTTAATCTACTTAATCCAGCCAGCCACTGGCATCAAAGATATCATTAAAAGAAATGTAATAAATCAAAAAACCAAGCTGCAAAATGCGTGTAAGCAGAAACCTAAGTGGCACAGGTTTTGAAAACGTTAAGAACATCCTTAAGATATCATTGAAGTCCTGTTGCTGAGTCTCTGTTCCCAGGTGGGTGCCCTTTGCATGTTATCAGGAACCTGGGGACCCGGGCTTCAGATGTTTGCTTTGGCTCTGTCCTGGCTTTCCCGAAAAATCACCCTACCAGCTACATAGGGTAGAATAATTTAATTGTGGGTTTTAATAACGGTAGATGAAATGGATTTGGGGCAATTAATTATGCACTTAACTTTAAAACTCTAGACCACTAATTTAGACTGTAAGAAGGGTGGATTCAGTTTGACTTCACAGCATAAAGTCCAGCATGAAATTATCCAGTTTGACTTCACAGCATGATCACACTGATCCTTATGGACTTCCCACCTACCCTGAGTGTGTGATGCAGACCTGGTTGGCAGTATGGGAAATAAATCTATGGCAACAAAGATATAATAATTATTCTTTTTATAAGGAAAGCATGACATGTGGGCTGTTTACTTCAATAATCCTAGCTCTCTTAGAGCTATATTTAAAAAACAATGAAGAAATACAAACAGGGTAACGAGGAGTTTCAATATCTAGGTTAAAATAGC
This sequence comes from Orcinus orca, assembly GCF_937001465.1. Classification (NCBI taxonomy): domain Eukaryota; kingdom Metazoa; phylum Chordata; class Mammalia; order Artiodactyla; family Delphinidae; genus Orcinus; species Orcinus orca. The sequence goes on from NC_064560.1 coordinate 103,642,762, forward strand.
TGACTTCATATGACTAAAGTACTTCAAGTGCCCTCCTAAAGGCATCTCTCCTTATTTCATAACTGAAGTTTGCTAAGTTTTTCCAATCATAATATATATTTCAGCCTTTGTAACCTGAATATTCCCCAATCTTAAACAAAACAGAATAAAAAGTACTTGTTCAGGGGATGATTTGGATACATTACAGAAAATAATTTGAATATCCTTTTTTTATTTAATTATAGTTTCTATTCTGTTTAGTCATCTTATTTCCCGTAAGGTTCTGAACACCTCTAGCTATTCCTGACCCCTTTTATCTCCCTTAACTTTGCTAAATAATCTCTATTTTTGCCTTTGTAGCTGAAGGCAACAGTCCTTCTGCTAATCACATATCAACTTACAACTAGAATAAAGAGAGGTAAGCCTCTAAGTGTCACCCCAAGTCAGAGCCAACGAGCCCCCAAATCTCTGGGACAATGTCTGCCTCTCCAACTCCTTGTAAGCAGAAACTTCAAATTACTTATTAACATTTAGGCCAAGTATGCAGGATGATCCAGGTCAGCTAACAACACAAAGCAGAAGGCAGAGCTACGACCCTAAAAGCTCAATACATCAAGACTGCATCTGGCCCAGCACTTAAACTTTGAGAGGGGGTTCCATGAAAATAATGAACACACCTCTGATACTGAAGAGAAGTCCAAGCATAGGATTTTTCTTTACTTTGCCTCATTTCTACATTTGAGAAAAAATATGATACTTTCAGTGTCTTTTTTGTTTTAGTCTTTCGGATTTAAGAGTGGCAAAACTAACCAATGAATGTGTGTTAAGCATGTATCTTTCCAAAACACACTAATAAGTGATGACTGAGATTCAAAGAGATAACTAGCCCTCTCCATAAGAGTAAATTTCAGTCTTATTTGAGAACTGAAGACATAGCTTCAAATAATAAGTCAACATTTATTGAACTAATATTTAAAGCAAATTCTGTATGAAATTAATGAACCTCATCAAAAATGTGTTTGATTTACCATTGCATTAAAAACAAAAACAAAAAAAAACCCCCACATAGGAATAAACCTACATAAGGAGGCAAAAGACCTGTACTACAAAAACTGTCAACATGCTGAAAGAAATCAAAGACCACACAAACAGGTGGAAAGATACTATGTTCTTGGATTGGAAGGATCAATACTGTTAAAATGACCATACTACCCAAGGCAATCTTCAGATTCAATGTAAACCCTATCAAATTATCAATGGCATTTTTCACACAACTGAAACAAAAAATTTTTAAATTTTTATGGAAACACAAAAGACCCTGAATAGCCAAAGCAATCTTAAGAAAGAGCAGAGCTGGAGGAATCATGCTCCCTGACTTCAGACTATGCTACAGACTATACTACAAAGCTACAGTAATCAATACAGTATGGTACTGGCATGAAAACAGACACATAAATCAATGGAAAAGGACAGAAAGCCCAGAAATAAACCCATGCACTTATGGTCAATTAGTTTATGACAAAGGAGGCAAGAGTACAATGGAGAAAAGAGAGTCTCTTCAATAAGTGGTGCTGGGAAAACTGGACAGCTACATGTAAAAGAATGAAATTAGAACAGTCTCTAACGCCATATACAAAAATAAACTCAAAGTGGATTAAAGACCTAAATATAAGACTGGATACTATAAAACTCTTAGAGGAAAACATAGGCAGAACACTCTTTGACATAAATCACAGCAATATTTTTTGGATCTGTCTCCTGAAGTAAAGGAAATAAAAGCAAAAATAAACAAATGGGACCTCATTAAACTTAAAAACTTTTGCACAGCAGAGTAAACCATCAACAAAATGAAAAGACAACCTACTGAATGGGAGAAAATATTTGCAAATGATATGACCGATAAGGGATAAATTCTAATCTATTTTAACATTTGCTGATGAGATGACAGCTTTTTCCTATAGATCCAAAATGAAGTTTATCTAGGATGAACTTCTCATTCTTTAGAAACACACCATAGGCAAGAAAAGTTAATTAAAAAAAAAAAAAAAAGACAAAACATAGATATGTCAGTAGTTTCCCATGAGCTAATTGCATTAACATTTCTAAAGCCTAAAACAAATCATCCTGACTTAATTCAGTTATGGGGTTAAGAGTTCAGTTCTTTCGAAGTGAAACCACACTGATGTGTATGGCATGAACACAACTCATACTTGTTATATATGTGAGGATTTTACCTCTGCCTTCCCTCCTCCCTCTATTCTTTCAACAGCCAATTGCTAAGCTCTAAACACTAGAATTGCAAATAAGAATGAGATGTTAAGAAACATACAATAAAGAGAGGGAAAGAGGAAAGTTAACCAGAACTTAGAGCATAGTGTTGTAAGTGCTACTCAACTGCAGGATACCGGGGAGCAGGAGTTCTGGGGAGCAAGCAGCAAGACATCACTATAAAATCGCAGGGTCATGGAAGATTTGCCAGAGGAGGTGATGCTTAGATTGAGTCTTGAAGTTAAACGGACTTAGACAGTCAGAGGAGAAAGACAGTGTTGAAGGCATGATTATCATTAAATGAAACCTAATACATTTGGATAGTAATTACTTAGGCCACTTACCTTTCACCATAAGTGACACTGAGCTCATCCAGAACCCCACTGAGTTTAACCTGAAGTTCTTTTAGAATAGTACTAGCTTCAGGATCTAGCTGCAAAGAGACCATAAACAATATTACTCTGGAGTTCTGAGAGAGCATGCCTTTTATCTCTTAGAACATTTTGCTTATTACAAGGTAAACTTCAAACAATATAGCATACATATACTGTTTTCTTTCCTTTCCTTTTTTTAACCTTTGAAATCAAATGCAAAATTTAGATAATTCTAATGAAACCTGAAGAGTTCTTACATTTGAAATAATTGATTGAAATGCATAGCATGCATACAAAAAAGAGCTAGAGAGCAAAGCCTTTGTTGGTTACAGCAGTGGGATGCAAGGTATGACAAAACATCCTACAGAACTTGATAACTTCACAACTTAGAAAACTGGTTATACATTAGTTGAACGTATGTGTTGCTTGAAAATATATTTTCATTTTTAATATCCCTGTAAATAAATAGGCCCATTGAAAACTTTAAAAATGGCTAAAAATTAATTTTTCAATGTTGTGTTGTGCCTTATTTTTCCAAGTATGGAATTAAAAGTAATAAACAATTATCCTGTTGCTCCAGTGTGTTTCTCTGGAGGTGACAGGGCTAACTTTTCTTCCTGGATGCCAATTGGTAACTCAGAGTTCAAGATTCAAAGTTGCCCATTTTATTTATTTATTTAAAAATCTTTCTTTTGGGGGGAGGGGGCAAAAGAAAAATAATTAAATCAAGAGGACATTTTATGCTTACTCTTACAATGTAAAAGCCAATTATTCTTTTTAACTGATTTCAGTGCTAAAATAATATCAATCAATATTAGAAAATAACATAATATAAATGAACACAAATAAAACATCGAACTATTAATGTGGGAGTATTTTTTTAAAATTAAAGGATGAACACAAACTTTACCAGCATTTAGAAAATTTTATCCTGTTTGTTAATTTAATTTTTGCAAGCTAGTTGTCAAAATAGAATAACTTATAATAGATGTAGTGTATCTAGCTGATAGAAATTCATGTAAAGGGAAACCTAGAATATTCTCTGAAATTTAAGCCAATCTTCCTTTGAGTCTTCAGAAATTCAATTTCCTACCATTAGTACCTATAGTTCTTGCCCAAGCTGAACTATTGTTGAAGAGAGGGGCATAGGATGAAGACAACTTTGCGGAGTAGAGAAAGTTAAAGGAGGACTTGGTATAAACAAGAGAACCTAAGAACACCAAATACATATATGACCCAAATCAGTTTAAACTCCTGGGAGGCAACCCAGGACCAAAAAGTGTCCCTAATAGAATACACTGGTCATAAATCTTATAACCCTCTAGGAACATTTTCTAATACTAAGAAACTATTAGGAAGAAGTATTATTTACACACCTCAGCATCTGGGTAGCTCTATGTTATGCTAACTTGATTAAAAACATTGGAGTAGAAACCAAAGATTGCATTTGACATCTGATACTTTACTGGTTATGTCAAACCAATCCTTAATGTCAATTTTCACTCAAATCTAGGTGATTTCAGGATTGGTTAGTTTCTGCTCCTTTATCAGAGCCAATGTGATTCTTCTGGACTAATTTTTTTCTGTCTGTCATAAGAGATTACCCGCACATGCACAGGCCACCTTAACAGATGCAGACTTCTCTAGCAGTTGGAAACTTACAATATCCCTAAGTCTCATACTTTGAGAGTTCCATTCACCTATAACCAGTTGCAAGGCAGTGATTCAGAAAAACAATTAGATATTACCTGTCTTTAAACAGCCCTGACACTGATGTGCATTTAAACATAATTAGCCTAATAAACCATATCTCCCCAACCCTTAACCAAAAAAACATATGTGAACTGCCCACCCCAATCCTAGGGAACCTTGTAAGCTGAATGTTTTTTTTATCACATGTTCTTGCTATTATCCTAATACCAATTTTAGACCAACTTCACTTGGATAAAAATGTTTGGGAACAGAAAATGAGAGAAGACCTCCCATAGAATTTTCTTCATGCCCCACTCCGTGCTAAACCGTGATAGGTGGTTGTTCCCCACCCACATATCTGCCACCTCCAAGAAATGGCTCTGACAGTAGGGTTTTCTTCAGGAAATTGGGTTGCTTCTTATTTAAAGTATGTATTTTGTTTCCATATTAGTTTGATACGCAGATTGAGTTAGTTTGTTCACCTGTTAAGACAATGACTTTAAAGTCATACAGAAACGGTTAGGTAGGTCAGTTGGACGAAATTATGCTCTTTTCTTATGAATCATTTTAGTCTACCTTAGGTATTTTGTGAATGGAAATTTTCTATCAAATAATTGGTTATTACTTGAAAATCTGAAACTGTCAAAATACAGCAATTTAAATACTGGATGACAGTTTTCATTTCCTGAGAGAAGCATGAATTTCTAAGCAGGTACAGACAGAATGCCTTGTCATATAAACAGGAAAAAAAAAAAAAAAACAAACCCGAAAAGCTCTTGTTTCAGTTAGGTATTTGACATTTATCTGATCCAAATCATAGGATTAAACCATTAAAATAGGAAGAGTAATTTTGAGGCCAATATGCAAATTGCAGGTCTTTTGTAATAATGGGCATAAATAGCATACCCATCTAATTATAAAACAATCTCTTTGGCCAGCAAATTTACCAATTCTTGAGTTCTTCTGCATTTCTTTATGTGTCCAAATTGAGAAAAATTTCCTTACTCCTACAAACTCCCTAAAGTTTGTAAGAAATAATAATTTGGCATTGAGAATTTATTGCCTAAATTACCAATAGCGTATTTTACAAATTATTGGCTACCTTGGAAAGGTAAAAAGCTACCTAATTTTTTTCACAAATGTTTAAAACTTAGCTTAGTTCTGTGAGGAATATGACATCAAACATCAAAAGTAACTTGCGCCTTTTTTTGTATTTTAGAGTTATTAAAAGCAAAAAGAGAAACAAAGAGAAATAAGAAAAAAGATAATATTTCAAGCATTCAAAAGTCAAGGTTAATAAATTTATTTTGAATTAGAAACTGTATTAGAAAGTGTACCTGAACAACTTGGCTGGCAAAGTTATTTACGCCACTGAGATACTTTACACTATTGAGCTGTGGTAATATGAACGACTTCTGGAAGAGATAGCTAGAAGGCAAAATATCTTTGCAGTTTTTTGTCCTCAAGGCTCACTTCTACTTTTCCTTTAAAAGACAATTTACTTATCACCTCCTTTTACAAATCTGACCCCAGATGTCACTCACCCCAGGCAGTCAGTGGCTCTAGTTTCTGTACTAACTCTGCTGTGCACTCTTACTGTCTATACAGCCCTCTCTTTTAACTGTTCTCCTATGAATCTATCTCTCCCACTAAACTCTGTCTTACTTAACTTTCTCTCCTGAGTGTCTGTCCCTGCAAGCCTAGGCATTTATCAAATATTTGAGGAAGGAGGTGAGGGCAGGAAGAAGCATGAACTGATTCCCTCAAAGGGAATCTTGATATCTAGAGTGCCCCTTCTCCTTAGACTGATACTTTGCGTTGACTATCAGTAGCATACTTTTGCATTGGAAATCTTTCATTCCTTAGCCACCACATATTCTGGAACTACCAAGTTAGTCCTAATTTCAAGTTTTTGTGTCATTGCCAGACCATGTCAGATTATGCCCTGATATTTGTTCGGTTCTAAAAATATGGTTACCATACCCCCACAGTATTTTTGCTTCCTAGCATAAATTCTTTCCCTAATGGACCTATAGAGAGTATATGTTTTGCACCTTCACCCATATATCCTGGTGCTTCTCATTTGTAGGATGCTAAATAGCAAGTTTATTTTTCAAAAGACTGAGACTTGAGAATAATAAAAAAGACATCAGGGGAAAAATGTATAAATGTCTCTTGGGTTAAAAGAAACATCATGTGTGAAGAGGTCCCATCTTAAAAGAAGCATTTTCAGCCTTATCAATTTAGAAATGAATGGGATCTTGGCTTTGAAATCGAACCTAGCTTTACATATGTCTTGCGTACTTATCACAATAATTAGGAACAGTGTAAATAAAACCTTAAACAGAAATATCCCTTCATCCTAGCCACCCTTGGGATTGTTTTACAGAGCGGGTGGCGGTGGGAGAATGACAGCTGCATGACCTTCCCTTGCAGCACTGTCTCCAGTCCTCAATTCCCCAGATGCTCATGTCGGTTTGTGAAATACTGCGGCAGCTCAAGGCAGGTGCCCCGTTAGTATTTCACAGTCTGCCTGATCCAAACAAGCAAATGAGAACAAGCAGGAAGTGCAATCGTCTTTGAGTTTGGAGGGGAAACAGTCATAAGATGCGTACTATCACAAACTTCATAAAAGAATCTTTCTCCTTCCTTCTTCTGCTCATGGAATTGCAGGTCAGAGATGTTAGACAAAGACACAACACATTACAGCCACTACACAACACAGTTGTGACAGATTTTTGAGATGTGAAAAATAAACCAGCGATACACCAAGAACCAGTAGTGCCACAAAGCACACTGCAGAAGAAAACTGATATCAAGTTGACATTGTGCAGTATGGTAAAAGACATCTGCAGCTGTGAAACTTTACATATCGTCAGTATATACAAAAGTATATTTAATAGTGTATATATGACTATATATACACATTACAAAAGGCGATTGACCATCTCCCTCCTCCTATTCACACTTCCGATGTATTTACTGAAGTATTCTGTTGCGGAGTAATGATCACCTTAGCTGTTAATGGTATTTTAGATTGTTAGCATTTCCTGTTCTTTAGCTAAGCCATGTAAAAACTTGATTATGTCACTCTCCGTAGCAAAGAGATACGCTGCTAATGACCTCTGAGATATTTGGCAAATGCAGGCATAAAAACATACCCACCTCTTTTCCTCCCATGGATTCAAACATTTTTTCCAGCTGAACCCGCAATTGTTGAATATTGTTCATCAATATACAGGGCTTTAAATAAAGCAAACAAAACAAAAAATACATTAAATTATTGAATGAGTTTACCTTCAATGTGATAGTATACAACTATCACCCAAGTTCAATTCTATTTGGCAAATAGAATAATTATGCTATTTTAAGATTATACTTTTTAACAGTTAAGAATAGAAGAGAGAAAATATGACCACTTTGGGGAATGAAATTTAATAATATACTTAGACAATAAACCATTGGAGACCTATTACTAGAAGTTATTTTATTCTTAGCATTGTGGCATTTTGTACTTCAAAATTAACCAAATTCAGTTTACTTTTTTAAAGATTTACTTTAAGAAAAACAAACTAGTTTAAACTATTCTATTATTTCACTGTTTCAAAAGCTAAAACACCATCTGAATTTCAGAAATGCAAAAAAAAAAAAAAAAAACCCCAAAAAACCTTTAATAAATTCTGGCTATCGATAAAGGCCACCCCTTGGTATTCAAGGCCCTTAGTTATACAGCTCCAAACCATGCTTGTCTTCTCCTCTCCCTCTAGTGTATTATGATGAACTCTCAACTACAAGAGGCTTGCTTCCCACCTCCCCAACACCTGTGCTTTCCAGACTCTGTGGCTCAGCTTAGCATGTAGGCCCTTCACTTGAACTTCTTCACCTATTTCAGTCATGTCCATCATTCAGGTTAGGGCCTTTGTTTTCCCAGATTGTATCTTTTTTGTCACTCACTTGAGATTGTATCTTTTTTGTCACTCACTTGACATTTGTTTTATTTAACTTCACGTTTGAGTTGCTTTTGACTGTCTTGCCAGCTGACCTTAAATGCACTGTATGTGCCTCTGTGTCTTTTTCTGCTTTTTCTTACAGAGTACTGCACGGAGCCTCACACATAATACATGCTTTAAAAATGTTCCTTGACTTGTTTCCAAGGAGGCAGAAATATAACAATCACATTAAGATGTAAAGCTTTCTGACAGGACTAGATGTGTCCTCAGAATAGTAGAAATTAATTTATAATGGAATTCAGAATAGTTATGGAATAATTTAATATTTGCTACATACTGATTCTGAAGAGCCAGCATATCAATGGAAGAAAAGAGTGAAAGAAAGGAAAATGGATATGCCTTCCAAGGTGCTGGGAAATGAGCCAATAATGAGTCAGAGAGAGGCCTGCAAAGGACTTCCAGGACATCAGAGAGGTGTTAGTGCTCATCAGTGGAAAGATTTTATTATTGTTTTAACCATATTACTGACCTTTGAAAAACTTTCTATTTGACTCTTAAAGTGGCCACATCCTAACTTCAATTTACGAAAACAATTTAGAACTGCTACTCTTAATTCCAGGCACTTAAATATTTTCTTTTTTTTAACACAGAGATTTATCTCCTATAGATTTTGTTCAGTAAGCTGAACCACAATGTTCTACAAATGATTCAGATTGCCAGCTGTGATGGAGAGTCACTGGATCCAGGCCTAATCCTTTCCGTGGCATGTATGATCAGATTTTCAGGGTTTCCGCATCTTGACCCAATGTCAACAAACTGAACCAACAGAGCTTTTTCCATTAGGGTATAGGGCCGTTGGGGTTTTTTCTTTTTCATTGCAGAGGGGAAAGAACGAAGGAAGAGCATGACTCAAGGAGAAGCAGGAAGACTACATGGGTAAAGGTGTAATCACCCTGCTTTTCATGGGTCTAAGTTAGCTGGGTAGTCTCTTTTATGATTATTTGATATTAGCATTCAAGCTTATCTCTTTTGACACATGTAACAGTACTTTAGTTCCAGCTTTACAAATTAAACCAACCTCCAAGCCTTCTTAATATAATAATTTCCGATGGCAAAGAGCTACTAAGAAGCCAAATGAACAAAGACACTTGGGCTCACTTGGCATAGATTGCCACTAACCTGGGTAAGGCTACATATAAAAAAAGAGATGCAGTTATCCAGACGGAGATAAAAATAAACATGAGACTTTCCTCTTTGATTAAGCTTCCCCTGACCTTGACATGTTCAAATTTCAATTTTATTGAATCAATTTATCAAAACAGTACTGAGAATTGAATTACACAACTCTACCTTAAACCTAATCGGGGAACAACTTTTACTTTAAAGACTTCAGTGGTAAATGAAAAACAAGCAAAGACAGCTAAAAATACCCATAGTAAAGGGAACATTAACCGAATTCAGAAGCATCATTTGTTGGTGAGTTTAGTTAGATAAAAATAACCTATGTTTGAAGTTAATTTTTAATCTTTGTATATTTTGGCTTTTCCCCTAAAAATGTCATAATGTATTTCATTTGCTCTAAACCTGGAACAAAGTTAGGAACCTAAAGTACAATGAATATAAAAGTTAGATTTGTTCAGACTATGGCCATTTCTACATGACCCAAATATATTTTTTTTTACCGAAGTATAGTTGATGGACAATATAAGTTACAGGTGTACAGTATAGTGATTCCCAATTTTAAAAGGTTATACTCTATTATAGTTATTATAAAATATTGGCTACATTCCCCATGTTGTACAATATATCCTGTAGCTTATTTTATACACAATAGTTTGTAACTCTTAATTCCCTACCCCTATATTGCCCCTTCTCCCTTCCCTCTCCCCACTCATAACCACTAGTTTGTTCTCTATATCTGTGAGTCGGCTTCGTTTTGGTTATATTCACTAGTTTGTTGTATTTTTTTAGATTCCACCAAATTATGTTTTTGAGTTGAAAAAGATTTAAAAAATAAATCAAGCATTTCTGATTTAGATAATGTTGCTTTGCTATAATGTGGAGTGTGGAAGAATGGATTGAAAACTTGTGACCCATTCCAAATTTAAAATGTCACAGAAGAAAAAACATTCTGTCACAGATATTCTGTTTAACTGTCGTCTATAATTCTGACCCCTGGGAAAGCAAGTGTTATGGTCATCTCTTAGAAGATGTCTCTCTTTAAAAGTTTCTAGTGCAATTTGCAGATGAAATACGAATATTGTCATATATATACAGAGAAAATAAAAAATAATAATGTTTCAATGTTCTTGATATTTAAAGAAATCTGTAACAGCAGTGATATGTACACACACAAATGTATAAAAGCACTTCTTCAATTTATCTCAGCTGAAAGCTTAAACTAAGCAGCTAACTGATATCCTTTCATGGAAAAGCTAAAATGATACTTGGCATTTGAATGAGAGTCTAAGACTGGTCAAGATATCAGTAATTAGGAAAGAAAAGCATTGAGGAAGGAAAAGTAAGTTCCTGTGCTATAATATTTCAATGACTTTTTTAAAATTTGATTTTGAAAAGTATAAAATATAAAGGAAAAATACAGAGAATAATACAACAAATGCTGATTTATAATTTTTCTCCTTTAAAAAATAAAATATACTATAAAGTCTGCAAGGGCCTTTTAAGGCTACTTTTCCTTTCTGAATGACAGGAATTAGCCTTGATAATTCACAGCCACCTTTCAAAATCTTCAGTTTGGCTGTCCTAGTAAATCAGAATCTTTTCTGAAATTATCTGTCACCGTTTTGATTTTCAATATAATACTTTTCAAATGTATTATAAACTTAATTGTAGCTATATGCTGTCAATAAATAAATACTCTATCTTGCCTATTAGAGTATTTATAATCAATGGCAATTAGAAATCACTGCTGAGATACCTGGGAGTTTCAGTAAAATTTCTAGGTAGCATTTTCCTTTAAGGAAAAGAAGCATCTTTTGGGACCCTCAAGAACCATTAGGACTGACTTATCTTAATGAGCTCTCAGCAAGAGGTCAAGGAGGTTTCAGCAAGAATTCTCTTTAAGACTTGCCTGACAGTGGGAACTGATTTTTTGAGGGAGAAAAAAACACCCTGATTTTTGTCTTGAAAAATCTAGTACTGATTTTTTTTTTTTTTTTTTTTTTGCGGTATGTGGGACTCTCACTGTTGTGGCCTCTCCAGTTGCAGAGCACAGGCTCCGGATGCGCAGGCCCAGTGGCCATGGCTCATGGGCCCAGCCGCTCCGCGGCATGTGGGATCTTCCCGGACTGGGGCACGAACCCGTGTCCCCTGCTTCGGCAGGCGGACTCTCAACCACTGCGCCACCAGGGAAGCCCTAGTACTGACTTTTAAAATATTTTTTTCAGTCTTTAAAAAAAAAAATCCTATGTTGCTGACAGATTTCTCCTAAAATTATATATGGTGAATAGAAAGATTTTACCCTCTACCATAAAATAACACTGATTATATTCTAAATTAGTTTATCTTACTTCTCTTTATTCCTTTTATTAAGCTGCAATACTGGCTTAGATTTTATCAATGTTTTCTCAATCATCCAAAAAATAAAAGGCTAAGTTAATAATTCAGAGTATAAATTGGCATCACTCCTTACCTTAACCATCCTTTTCAATTTATTTGAAAACTGAAAGGCTAAATTATACTCATTTTGGTATTGGTGCCAAAACTACACTAGTTGGTATTAACAATAAACAACTTTTTAACTCCTAGGTCCCAGCTCCAGTGTTTACAATGATGAGGGTTTTCAGCTGTTTACATGAGCCTTATTCCTTATCATCATGGAAAACCACAAGCTGGCTGGCATTGAGATGCTCTCAACCTTCCTTTGAATTCTATTTTGTACCAGTTCAGGACTACTAGGAAATTTTCAAACAATTTCTTGAGATCCCTATTTTCTATCATCCTGTATGAGAACAGAAAGAAAACAACTTCCTTTGCTTACTTATTAGTTTGAAGAAGTGGTTCTCAACTGAGGAATACTTGAAAGTAGAGACATTTTTACTTACCACATTTTCCTTATCACAGTATGAACTGAAATCACTTGATACAATTGCAGCATACTGAAGCAGAACTTTATTGATGGTCTAGGAAAAAAAATTGTGAAATGTATCCGGGTAAGTAAAGACCTATATGTATGTATATACAGATATATGTATCTATCTACACACACACACACACACACACCCCCCACACACACACACAATCCAGTTTATGTTAACTGGGAAAACTTTTCTAATGTCATTTTCAGCTGAACAATGGCCATAAGTAGTGATTAAATCTACACCCTTGCCAAAAGAAGGATCTCAATTTAACTATTATATTTAGATGACAATTTGTAATATTTCTGAGTACATTTGGAAGATATTCCACATGCATCCATTCCATTTTAATACAACCAGCTCCATCACAAAATTCTTTATTTCTAACTTATCTAAATACTCAGAAGGTATACTGTTTGGTGGTAACCTCCTCTGTGCTTGGATACTTATTACCTAGTGCCCCCTAATGATTTTTCTTTTCCTGAATGAATGACACTTCATGCTTTCATCATCTCTCACGGTTTCTAGTTCCCATCCTCACCCCTCCGCCCCTCACACACACACACACACACACACACACACACACCCCTACCATGACAAAATTCCTTGTGATGGTTATTTTTTCAACTTTCTGCCTTGTTCCTAAATACATCATTATGAGAGGGGTGTCAGAACATTCCCATATATGTCACTTAGCAATGAATATTTTCAGTAATTTTCTATGATAAGGAGCCTTACTAATAACAAAGACCACCTCTTAAGACCTAAACTTCAGCTTCTGTTGCATCACACTATCTCAATACATTTACCTTTAATTAGTAAGTTATTTATTGGTGCAATATTTGCTAAAAATATTGCCTAATCCTTCCCCTCTTTCTGTCTTTTTCATCTTAATTCTAAATTCTCCTTCTCCAACTAATAACTCTCTCTGAGCCTAAGGATGCCCTCTGCTCCCATTAATTATGCAAAATAAGGGAAAATGAACAAACTTTGTTACATTTTATTTCAACTACTTAAAGAGATATTGATGAGTTTGCACCCTACTGCTGTTACTTACAGAGCTTGAATTATCGTAAGTCCAATGTGGACATGATTTTCTTAGAAGAGAGAAAGCAACAAGAGCAGTAGATACAGACCATCTCTTTCCATAGAAAAGCAAAGACAAAAAAGATTTTATTTTTTGTATAACCTATTCGTCTGAATTTTCTTTGCAGCTCAAAATCAACTTGGGGAGACAGTCCAAGCAGTTAAACTAAAGGAGAGATGTTTAATTTACAAAGCTGAATTCACCGAATGTGACTATGAACTCGTTTTATAGACTTTAAAAATCACAATGAAAACCTGAAACCTGAAATTAGGGATAACAGAAAATCCATAGTTTGTGGAAGTACAAGGTAAAGTGATAATATGCATCAATTTAAATGGAAGACTGGCTTTGGAAAATATAACATCTTATCAAGCAGCAGACCAATAAATCTAGGAAAACAGGTGGTGGATCAGAGTGAAGTATCTTCCAAATGCACCTGTCCAAAACTTATTTTAGATGTAATGTTGAAAATTACTTTGGGACTTCCCTAATGAGTGCTGATTTACTCATACATATGAATACTACTCTCAATTTACAGGTTCTTATGATAGTGTTACCTGCAGGAATCATTTCACTATATGGCAAGAACAAAAACCAACAGAAGCCTGACTTTAGGAGCTTGTTGCAACTCAGACTATCACTTGTTTTAGTTTGGGCAGGGGAATCCAGACATCCATTTCTGATTATTCTTAAGGTCTTCCCCTGGTCTAATTCTTGCCTCTACTTTATAGGAAAAACCTAGTCCCTTGAATTCCTGCTGGGAGGAAACTGATCCCACAATCTCGCATCCACTAGCCTACAAATGCCAGTGGTTAGCAAGTCCGGATAGGTTGCATTTAAGGAAAAGGGCTCAGCCACGTAGGATGTAGTTTAAGGCCTTGTGCCCATAAGAGTTGTGAGTACACTGGCTATAACAACATCCATTTCTTTGTGAGTATACAAAGTACACCGGAATGAAAGTGTTCATATACAATTCAGGGGCAACCTCGATTTCATTCTAATTTATTCAACAAAGTAAAATCACTACTATATATTAGTTCTTTAATTAATACTAGTGAGTACAGTTGAACCTTAAACAACCAGGGGGTTAGGGGCGCTGACCTTCCGCACAGTGGAAAATCTACTTATAACTTATAGTCAGCCTTCCATATCTGTAGTTCTTCCATATCTCCGAATTCAACCAACCACAGATCATGTAGGACTGTAGTATTCACTATTTAAAAACTGTGGACCCCCATAGTTCAAACCCACGTTGTTCAAGGGTCATCTGTAGTTAGTTAAGACATGTCTACTTCAGTCATGTCTCCAACAGTATCATAACCATCACCTGGGAACTTGTTGGAAATCTAAATTCCCTGATCCAGTCCCAGATCTACTGAGGCAGCAATTCTGGGGTTGAGTCCCAGCAATTTATGTTTTAACAAGCCTCCAGGTGGTAGTGGTGCAAGCTGAAGTTTGAGAACCATTGTCCTACCTAATGCACAGCAGGGTGGAGATAGCTCTTCAGAGAGAACCAGTTGATGGAAGGGAGGCCTGGAAGGTAGGATTTCTGAGTGTGTGAACTTAGGTCATGATTTTCTTTTTGGTGGACTGTTGGGCTTCAGCAGTGGGGACAGTATAGAGAGAAAGACAGAGAGAGCTCCTGCTTGTGCTTTTCGAGCCCCTGCTTGTGCCCTCCCTGTTCCTACACTCTGCCTCTAAAACAGCCAGTGACATCTGTACAAATCAAAATGGACTCTCGTTCAGTCTGGACTCTTCCCCATTGCACTCATTTATTGCTAATTAAAATCTGTCCTTACAACTTTAACTAGTATCTGGCTTTGTTTATTTTTGACAAAGGCTCCCCCATAGGGTTGCCCAACCAGTATCTGATGTTGGGTGGGCAGGAAATAAATCTTTGTTGTGTTAAATCATACAGTTTCTTGGTTTCCTTGTTACCTCAGCAAAACTACCCTACTACAGTTAATAAAGATGCTGCCTCCTACAAGAAGCCCTTTCCTAATCCACCTGTCAGTGAACCAGGCTTAAACTTTTCTAAGAGCCAGAGCCAATGACAGGGTCAGACTTAAGCCTCCCATTCATAAAGGGTCTCAAATTTAGACTTTTTGTAATAACGCAAATGAAGTAATCTACTCTTGTGTTGGCATCTGTGGTTGAAAGCAGTGGCATGTTAAATGTATACATCCTTTAGGGGCTGAATTTTGTCCCTCAAAATTTATATGTTGAAACCCTAACTCCTAATATCTCAGAATATGACTGTATTTGGAGACAGGGCCTTTCAAAAAGTGAGTTAGTTAAAATAAGGCCATTAGTGTGAGCCCTAATCCAATACGACTGGTGTCTTTATAAGAAGAGAAAATTTAGACACACATAGAAACACCAGGGTTGCAGGTACACAGAGGAAAGACTGTGTGAGGACACAGTAAGTAGACAGTCATCTGCAAGAAGCCCTGACAGCCCTCAGAAGACAACAAACCTGCTGACACCTTGATCTTGGATTTATAGTTTCCAGAACTGTGAGAAAATTAATTTTTACTGTTTAGGCCACCATTCTGTGGTATTTTATTTATGGCAGCCCTAGCAAATTAATATGTCTTAAATATTATACAGTTTCACTGAGTTTTGGCATGTCTTTATTTTTTAACATGATCTCTATATATATCTCTCTACCTATCTCTCTCTCTATATATCTATATAGAAGATAGAGAGATATAGATATACACTAGGCCTTTTTCAACCTCTGAGATACCCTGATTATAGCATTTGACTTTTTCATAGTTGTTTATAGGTTTGGCCATCTCATTATAGGTTTTTGAGGTCAGAGATTGTGCTTCTTCATGACTACATCTCTTAAAGTGGCTAGTAAATTGTGCAAGTGAGGCGAAGAGTAAGCCCTTGTCAAATAAACAGCCAGCTGAAACCTCTGCCATCATCCAACCCATGAAGCCAGGCTTATCCTTAGGGCCGTCAGGCATAGGGGTGTGTAGGTCATTGCCCTACATCCCTACATTTGTCATATCAGTACCGTGATTCAAAATCTCCAAATATTCACTATTTCTTAAACTGTTCAAAAGATTAAGTATAAACTTCTCAGCCTGGGAAGCAGAGCTCTTCAAGATCTGGACCCATCCTCACTCTCCTAACATTCCCCACTACTTCTCCCAGAACAGATTTTTTTTTTTTCCTTTTCTTTTCCTTTTTTTTGCTTTTTTTGCCAGAGGATTGTTTCTCCCTGCTCTTCACGTCATGCTCAGCTTTTCCTTTCCCTTTGTTCCTGCTATTCCCGTGGCTTACAATACTTTTCTAACTTCACCTTTTTAGGCTGAATGAGCCCTGTTTTCCCAGGGAAACTGTATTTCAGCTCTCATTAGTTTTCCTTCCGCTCAACTTACTGTGCACTCTACTGTGCTTGAGATTGAATTGTGGACCTCTTCATGCCATCTTCCAATTAGTTCATGTCATGTGGTCTTGATTTTTATATATATATATATATATATATATATATATATATAAATAAAGATTTGAAGGGCCAGAGACAGCATTTTTTATTTCTTATACTTCCCCAGAAACTTTTGCAAAATAGTAAGTACTTTGCAAGCCTTCTTAGACAGTAAGAGGAGGAAGAGGTCTTCAGAGGAATCTGGTTGCTCAAAATCAATTTGCCAACTAAGAAAACTAAACTCATAAAAATCAAGGGACTTTGTGACCTTGCTTGTGACCACCTAGAGGGTGGGTGGGAGACGTAAGAGGGAGAGGATATGGGGATATATGTATACATATAGCTAATTCACTTTGTTATACAGCAGAAACTAACACACCATTGTAAAGCAATTATACTCCAATAAAGATGTTAAAAAAAAAAATCAAGGGAACTGCTCAGACTCATACTACAGTTATTGGCTGATTTGAAGTTAGAACTCAGTTTTCATTACTCCAAGTTCAAATACTTTTTATCGTACTACTGATTAAAAAAAATACCTGCGATTTGAATATGAAATTCGAAGATTTATTTTCAGCTACAAAGCTGAAATAGAAATTAATTTGGCCACCTAAGGTTGTCTCATCAATTACAAATGACTGAGTCATTCATGTGAATAACAGATTTTTTAAGATGATAAATCCATACTTAGGAAACAGGAAGGGTAAGGGTAAAAAGAGAGTTAGATGACAAACCTGAAACAGCCTATTTTTACTGGAATTAGAAAATTAAATTGGGGTAGTAGTCAGACAAGACTAATGCTACAAAACAACAGCATTTTTCAAATTCTGTGCAGGAAAATAACAACATGCCATAGTCCCAGCGAAGAAAGGATTCATTCCATTTAACCTACCTTTGCAAATCTTCTCATTAAGTGAGCTAATGCTTCAGGATTGGGGCATTCCAGTTTCTTAATAATCTCAAAGCTCTGATTAAGCTGAGCAAAGACATCAACCACAGAGGAAGAAAACAGTGCGTGATCAGATGTCTGCTGGAACTGAGGGGAGAAAAGGTGAAACCATCCTCATAAGCGTACTTTAGAGGGACTGTGGAAGGAATCTTCATTATTTCACAAAAACAGCTCAATCTCCTATATCATGTACTTTCATTTCCCAGTAATAAAATGCTTGCTCATTTTAAAATCATCCATCTCCTTTTCTGGAAAGTGTAGTAAAACTAATATCATGGGGCAGGTTGCTATTAATTGGTTTCTCCATTACTGAATTGAGGGACTGGTTCTTTCAATTTCTCATTCCCCACAGGCATTAGGATGGTTTAGCAAGCCGATTGTGGCTCAAGACATTTGATTTGCTCCAGAGGGATTGGGAGGGTGTCTGTTCCTAATCTTGGAATCCTGGAAGGGTTCCAGAACAACAGGGGAGCTTTGTATAAGCCCACTGAACTTGCAGATTCAGACCAATTCAAGGAGTAAAGAATCTTGGGGTAAAAGGGTGATCGATTTTTTTTAAAAGCAATTCCCTAGGGTTCTTATCAGCATTTAAAATTGTGTTTTAATTATATTTTGGTAATGAGAGGATTAAAATTAAACTTAATTAATAGCAATAAGCCTAAAAATTCCCATTAGCTTAAAAGTGAGCAATGTAAATGAATCTTGACAATAAGCAATCTGAAAGTCATTTAAACTCACTCCATCTTTTTTGTCTCTTCCCAGGGCTCCATTAAGGAACTCCATTGACACGTCTTCATTTTCATCTAGCCACTGCATGACAAAAGGTTCAAACCACCTGAAAAAAAAAACGATAGTATTGCATACTATAAAAGATGTCATTTGCACATGATTAACAGTGAATACTGCTCTTTTCTTATCTGAGAGTAATTCAGGACCAAAAATCTCTTTTCATTCTCTTTTTCTAGTTCTGCTACCTTGAAGACCTTTAGTTTCACTTCTCAAACATATCCCCTTCTCAAAATTCCTTGGCAGTCCAGCGGTTAGGAGTCCAAGTAAGCTTCCACTACATGGGGTACAGGTTCATGGGTTCAATCCCTGATCGGGGAACTAAGGTCCTGCAAGCTGTGCAGTGTATCATATACATGTATGTGTATACATACACACACACACACATACATGTGTATATATATATATGTGTGTGTGTGTGTGTGTGTGTGTGTATATATATATATATATCCTTCTCTTTTACCTTCAATCTCTACCTTTCTCTTGGCCCTTCCAATGCTGCCTCAAATATGCTTAGTTCCCAATTCCCACTCTACAATTCCCTTTACAATTCAAAATCCTGTAAAATGTAGATCTTGTGTGCTATGTCCCCCACTGTGCCATTCTCTCATTTCTTAGGGCTTTACCATCTGGCTTTCATCTACATGGACTCATCTCCTGTAACTGATTCTGGGTGCTCACCTTTAACTTTTAGTGATCTGCAATCCACCAGTAGGTGGGTTTTGTGAATGGTCTAAGTTTCAAAGTTCTTTTTTCCGTATGGATGTACAGTTGTCTAGCACCATTTATTTAGAAGGTCATCCTTTCCCCCACTCCTTTGAGTTGGCATCTTTGATGCAAATCAGGTAACAGCAATGTGTGGATTTGTTTCTGGACTATTTTGTTTCATTGGTCTATTTGTCATGCACCACACCATACACTTAATAATTACCTTTTGAATAAGTCTTGGTGACTGAGTGCAGTTCTCCAACTTTTTTACTTCCTCTTCAAGATTGCTATGGCTAGTCTCAGCCCTGTGCATTTCTATGTATTACATATTTTTGAATGAACTTGTCAATCTACACAAAAATAGCTGCGGGACTCCTTATGGGATTGCTTTGAATCTGTATGTCAATGTGGGGAGAACTACCTCCTTTACAATAATGCATCTTTTTAGGAATATTGTATATTTTTATTTAGTTCATCTTAAGTAATCCTCTCAGTAATATTTTATAGTTGCCTCAGTAGAGGGCACGCACATCTTTCATCACATGAGTTTATCACGGTTTTAATGCCATTCAAACGGTATTGTTTATATGTAATTTTCTAACTGTGGCTGTCACATAGAAATTCAATGAACTTACTACAATCACTTTTTAGATTCTATTAGTTTTCCTATACTTTCTTTTGAATTTTCTAGGTGTACAAATATGTCATATACACATATGGATAGCATCATTATATGCTTTTATAGCCATTACACTTTTCTCTCTCTTGTCTTATTGTACTGCCTGGGACTTCTAGCACAATGTTAAATAAAAGTGATGTTATCAGCTATTGGTCTCGTTCTTTTTTAAAAAATTTATTTTACTGAAGTATAGTTGATTTACAATGTTGTGTTAATTTCTACTGTACAGCAGTGACTCAGTTATACATATATATAATCAGTCATTCTTGATCTCGGGGAAGTTTTCAAAATTTTATCCATGAGAATGTTTGTACAGTTTCTTTTTTGAAGGGTGGGTCTTTTATTAGATTAAGAGAGTTCCCTTCTATTCCTAACTTGATAAGAGATTTTTATAATAAATTAATGTTCTATTTTATCTAATTATTGTTATATATTTAGTGTAATGATTGTAGCAATTTTCTCCTTCATAATTTAAATGTGGTGATTTACATTCATTGCTTTTAAAATGTTTAACTAATCTCATATTCCAGGAATAAATTTCCCATGGTCATGTTCTATTACTGTTTTTATAGACCACTGAATTCTACTGGCTAATATTTCATTTATTTTTTTAAACTATGGTCAGAGAGAAATTGGTCTGTAAATATTCTTACTTGTCATGTTCTCAATAGGTTTTGGTAGTGAGGATACGCTGACCTCAAAAAGGATTTGAGAAGTATTCCTGCCTTCTCTGGAACAGTTTGTGTAACATTGCTGATATTCTTTCTTAAACAGTTGGAAGAATTCCATTTGGAGCCATCTGGGCCTGGAGTTTTAATTGTGACATGATTTTTATTTAAGGATTCAAATTTTAAAATAGTTATAGACCTGCTCAGATTTAATCTTTTTTCCTATGCTAGCTTGATAGTTTTCTTTTTAAAGGAATTTGTACATTTTGTCTAACTTTTAAATGTGCTACCATAAATACTCTTAATAATTTTTTTTTCTTTATAGCATCTTTAGTGGCATCTTTTCCTGAAAATCGTAATTTGTGACATATCTTTTTTCACTGGCCTTACTAAGGTTTTTTTGATTTTTATAGTCTTCTCAAAAACACACTTGGCTTTTTAATTTCTCCTTAAATTTTCTACTTTATTTTTATTCCAGGTCATGTTGTTTATTTTCTTTTTCTACTTTCTCTTGACTTGACTGGCGTTTAAACATTTCTTCTGATAACTTATATTACTGATTTTATAGCCTTTTTTCCTTTCTCTTTATAGAACTAGAGCTATAAATCTTCCTCTGTTTACTGTTTTAGCTGTAATCCACAAGTCTTGACATGCCATATTTTATCACTCAGTTAAAAATATCGTGTAATCTACACTGTGATTTGTTTTTTGACTTATGAATGATCTAGAGTATCTGCTTAATTTCCCTATCTGGTGACTTTCTAGCTATCTTCTTGGAGCTGATTTTTGGCTTAATTCCACAGTGGTCCAAGAACATACAGTATATGCTTCAATCTCTTAAAATTCATTATACTTGCTTTTTGGTCTATCAGATAGTCTATTTTGGTAAATGCACCATGTACATCTGATAACAATGTGTATTTTCTCATTGCTGGTTATAACTGTAGATAGGTAGTGTGTGTGTGTGTGTGTGTGTGTGTGTGTGTGTATGTGTGTAAACAATATCTATGAAAATTTGTGGAAACTCTGGGTGACCAGAAATAGATGGACAGATATCATGTTGTTGAAATGTCTTTTTTCTTAATGACTTTTTTTGTCTGATTCTTCAGTTTCTGAAAGATGTATAATCTCCAAATTGTAGATTTTTCATTTTACTTGACAAGTTTTGCTTTATATATTTTGCTGACATGTCATTTGATACATACAAATTTAGAAATGAAATATCTTTTTAAATTTTATTTTTGAAATATTTTAATTGAAGTATAGTTGATCTACAATGCTGTGTTAGTTCCTAGTGTATAGCAAAGTGAGTCAGTTATGGTTTCGTGTATATATATATATATATATATATATATATATATATATATATTCTATTTCATATTCTTTTCCATTATGGTTTGTTACAGGGTATTGAATATAGTTCCCTGTGCTACACAGTAGGACCTTGTTGTTTATCTATTTTATACATAGTAGTTTGTATCTACTAATCCCAGACTCCTAATTTATCCCTCCCTCCCCCTTCGGTAACCATAAGTTTGCTTTGTGTCTATGAGTGTGTTTTGTAAATAAGTTCATTTGTATCATATTTTAGAGTCTACATATAAGTGACATCATATGATATTTTTCTTTCTCTGATTTACTTCACTTAGTATGATAACCTCTAGGTCCATCCATGTTGCTACAAATGGCAATATTTCATTCTTTTTATGGCTGAGTAGTATTCCACTGTATATATGTACCACATTTTCTTTATCCATTAATCTATCAATGGACATTTAGGCTGCTTCTGTGACTTGTCTATTGCAAATAGTGTTGCTATGAACTTTGGGGTGCATGTATCTTTTCAAGTTAGAGTTTTCTCCAGATGTATGCCCAGGAGTGGGATTGCTGGATCATATGGCAACTCTATTTTTAGTTTTTTAAGGAATCCCCATATTGTTTTCCATAGTGGCTGCACCAATTTACATTACCACCAACAGTGAAGGAGGGTTCCCTTTTCTCCACACCCTCTCCAGCATTTGTTATTTGTAGACTTTTTGATGGTGGCTATTCTGACCAGTGTGAGGTGGTACCTCTTTGTCATTTTGGCTTGCATTTCTCTAATAATTAGCGATGATGAGCATCTTTTCATGTGCCTGTTGGCCATCTGTATGTCTTCTTTGGGGAATTGTCTATTTAGGTCTTCTGCCTATTTATTTTTAAAGTTTGAACAAAAAGAAAAATGATATTTATTTATTTGTTCTGCCCATTTTTTGATTGGGTGGTTTGGTTTTTTTAATTGAGTTGTATGAACTGTTTTTATATTTTGGAATTTAATCCCTTGTTGGTCACATCATTTGCAAATATTTTCTTCCATCCCATAGGTTGTCTTTACATTTTGTTGATCGCTTCATTTGCTGTGCAAAAGCTTATAAGTTTGAGTAGGTCCCATTTGTTTATTTTTGCTTTTATTTCTATCACCTTGGGAGACTGACCTAGGAAAATGTTGCTATGATTTATGTCAGAGAATGTTTTGCCTATGTTCTCCTCTAGGACTTTTATGGTGTCATGTTTTATGTTTAAGTCTTTAAGCCATTTAGAGTTTTTTTTTTGTATATAGTGTGAGGGAGTGTTCTAACTTCATTGATTTACATGTAGCTGTCCAGCTTTCCCAACATCACTTCCTGAAGAGACTGTCTTTTCTCCATTGTATATTCTTGCCTCCTTTGTCAAAGATTAATTGAGCATAGATGTGTGGGTTTATTTCTGGGCTCTCTATTCTGTTCCATTGATCCATATGTCTATTTTTGTGCCAATACCATGATGTTTTGATTGCTGTAGCTTTGTAGTATTGCCCGAAGTCTAGGAGGGTTATGCCTCCAGCTTTGTTCTTTTTCCTCAGGATTGCTTTGGCAATTCGCGGGTCCTTCATGTAAATTTTAGGGTAATAATTAGTTTTGTGAAAAATGTCATGGGTAATTTGATAGAGATCAAATTAAATCTGTAGGTTGCTTTGGGTAGTATGACCATTTAACAATATTAATTCTTCCAATCCAAGAGCATGGGATATCTTTCCCTTAGATATCTTTCCCATCTTTTTGTTGAATTGCTCCTTTAATCATCATGAAAAATTTCTCTCTCTCAAAGTATTTCTTATCTTAAAATCTATTTTGTCTAATATCAGGATAGCTGTGTAATTTTCCTTTCAATTATTTTTTTCATCCTTTCACTTAACATTTCTAGACTCATGTTTTAGGTGAATAAATTGTAAGCAAGATCTTTTGGGTTTTGCTATTTTATCTAGTAGGACAATACTTGTTGGCTAGAGTATTAATCTATTTGCATTTAATGATTATGCTTAATTTTCTGATACATTAAATTTTAAATCTATCATATCTTGCTTCCCTCACCCTCAGTTTCCTACTTGCTCTTCCTTCTTTTCATTCTCGTTTCTTGACTTTTATGTAATGTTGTTTTATCCTCCTCCCCTTCCCCATTATCTTATTGATGCATAGTATTATATTATACCTTAAGGGGTTACACTATAAATTATAATACACAGCCACGATATATTCAAAGCTTTTTAAAATGAGTATTTTACACTTTTCAAACAAGTCAAGGATCTTGTATTTACTCAGTGTATCACTCTTCTACCTTTTCATGCTATTGCTGTCTTCTATTTTAAACTTATTTATTATTTTTGGCTGCATTGGGTCTTCATTGCTGTGCGCGGGCTTTCCCTAGTGGTGGTGAGTGGGGGCTACTCTTCATTGTGGTGCATGGGCTTCTCATTGTGGTGGCTTCTCTTGTTGCAGAGCACAGACTCTAGGTGCACGGGCTTCAGTAGTGGCTCATGGGCTCTAGAGCACAGGCTCAGCAGTTGTGGCACACGGGCTTAGTTGCTCCGCAGCATATAGGATCTTCCTAGACCAGGGATTGAACCTGTGTCACCTGTATTGGCAGGCGGATTCTTAACCACTGCATCACCAGGGAAGTCCTAATCCTATGTATATTTTATTCTACAGATTTTTAAAATTTTATATAATGTGTTTATGTATTTTTTAATTTTTTTAAATGTGTTTTAAATGTACACATTTGTTCACCTTCTTTAATGATTGTAATTCTTTACTATATTACTGTATTTTTATCTTGAGTCATTTTCCTTGTCTGAAGGCTTACAGTACATTTTTGGTGAGAGTCTGCTGGAAATAAGTTCTGTCAACTTCTCAGTTATATAAATGTTTTTATTTTCCTTTATTTTTGAAGGCTACGTTTCACACTTGTAGAATTCTAAATTGTTAGTTGTTTTCTTTCAGCACTTAAAAGATATCATTGCATTGTATTCAGGTTTCAGTCACTTCTACTGAATAATCAGCCAACTGTTTTATTGTAGCCCTTTTGAAGGTAAAGTGTCTTCCCTTTCTTGACCCAGTACATTTAAAGATTTCTTCTTCTTTTTGATTTTAAGCAGTTTTCTATGATGTAACTACAGGTAGTTTTCCTTGAATTTACCCTTCTTAGGATTTACAGAAATTCTTAAACTGTGGCTTCATGTTTTTCATCAGTTTTGCAAAATCCACATCTAGTAACTCTTCACACACTGCTCTAGTACTGTTTCTCTCTTCTCCTTTTCTGGAACTCAGGTCTTTGTACATTAGACCTTTTTAAAATTTGTCCCATATATCCCTGTTCTATTTTTTCTATATTTTGTATTTTTTCTATGTTTTTATATGAATATATTCTTCAAAAATATGTTCCAGTAATTTTAAGCCCTCTTCTGCTATGTATATTCTGCCAGTAGGTCCATCTATCACATTCCTAATTTCATCCTATTTCAGTTCTACAATGTCCATTTTATTCTTCTTATAGGTTCCATTTTTCTGTTGAAATTCTCCCATAATTTGAAGTAGACATCAAACTCTATGTCTGATAAGACTAATTTCTCTTTTTTCTCTTGGATTCTAGTCATTTGGTCCTGTTGCCTGGCAGTCTTTAATCTTTTGTTAAATATTGTGCATTGTCTATGAAAAATTGTGGAACCTTTGGTTGATCATTTCCTCCAAAGTGGATCTGAATTTCTTCTTGTAGACAGAATGTACAGAGATCACCACAATCTAGAAAAGACTGGGTTTTAGACTGGGCTATTTCCAGTTTGCCCTTATTTTTAGGACAGAGTCCTTCAGGGATCTCACCTGCAAACCTGGGATGTTTATAATGCTTCTTCTTTCTTAGGAAGCCTTGCTTTCTAATTTTTATCTCCCCAGCATTGTGAGACTACTGAAGTCTCTGCTTGGTTTTTAATCTCTTAGTGCCTGCTTCCTACTTGTTTATTTCTGCCTCACTCTCCACACACGGGCAGATTAAGAATCAGAGAATACCTCAAGAAGAAACTGCATGCAGCATGCTATACTTACTTCTCTGTAGTTCCTGTTATTCTAGGATGTTGGTCCCACAAGACAAAGCAGCCTTCAGAGCCTTGAACACCAATGTTTGTTTCTCTAGCCCAGGGAGATCACTATAAACTCTGGGTTACTGTTCTCTATTTGACCACCATGACTTATATGGCAAATTGGTAAATGCATGTAGATGGAGAGGACTGGAGAGAAACTGCAGCAAATACAGGGTTCACCTCAATGCATTTCTTTTCTCAGGGACCTTAGCTTCTCAATCCCTGGTTGCCTCAATTGCTCTCTGATACTGTTTAATTTTATTTTGCTTTTATAGTTGGTCTTCAGTGAGCATGTTAGTCTGATTTAAGTTAGTGTAGTTTAGTTAGTCTACACAGAGCCAGAAGCAGAATTCTCTTGGCAAATAGCTCCCTTTTTCATTTCCCTATTCCCAGTCAATACCAACGCTTAGGCACATGTACTGCATGTTTAACTCTTCCTTCTTTCTTTTACCCTCATGTGTCTTTAGTAGACAAATTCTGTAAATTCTATCTTTGAAATTTCTCTCCCATACATCTTCATCCTTTACATTTTTACTACAATCACTCTATTAGGTATATATACCCTTCCCTACCCCCCTCCATTCTCTACCTTTTCCAACCCCCACAATGCCTAATGAAAGTGGTAAAAGCTTCACAGTATTTATATAATCTAGTTCAAAACCACGTTTCCTACATTACTTTCTACTAATTTTGTAAAGATACCCTGTATTCCACTGAAATGAAACTATTTCCCATGGACCATAGCCCATGTATTCCTTCCTCCATAATTATGCTCATAACTTTCCTTTCGTTTTCTTGCCATAGCCCAAACATTTCAAAGTCTGTATCAAATGCTATCCCATCCATAAATACTGTGTAGAGTCATTGAAATGGGGTAATATCTCTCTTCTGTGAGACCCCATTGCACTTTGCTCATATTACTTGAATTAGTAATTATTTCAATTTGCCTTGCTTTAGCAGGATTTTTGTTCTTACACTATCTCCTTGAGTATAAGCTCCTTTCAAGGTGAGGCCTTTATTTTATTCACTGTTGTCCTACAACACTTGGCACAGTGCCTAGAATTTGGAAGCCCTCCCTCAACAGAATAAAACAGAATTCTGACAAATATAAAATGCAGAGTATTATAAATCTGTGTGATTACAATTGTACCTGATAGAATCATGTTTCTGAAAATGTTACCTGTTTAATAATGACTTGTATTTTAGAAATATAAATATCTATGACATTTTTAGGTTTGAAATAAAGAGTAATTTGGATTATATAGATCAATACACAAGCACCCCTCATTTTCCCAACAAAATTTGAGTTCAAGCACTTTTACAAGAAATAATTTCATCGTGTGAGCCATTGTGTATTATGTATTACGTATTTCTTTCTCTTTGAGTTGAATATCCAAGTAAGTCATACTTGAAAAATGCAACACAATTCAATTAAATATGGTTCCCAAAGGTATGCAAATCATTTAATGTTAATTTTATGACAGAAATGTCAGCATTCAAATGAAGATTATGGGAAGAGATTTTAGGGCTGCATAATTCAGGTTTAATTTTACAGGACTATGAATTGAGAATAAACTTGGGGGTGAAAATCACTACTTACAAGGAATATTCAGGAACGGCATCCTTGAAGGCAGGAAGTTCTCGCACATATTCAATATAAAACCATTTCACTTTGAAATGCAAATTCATATAATCGGTACTCTTGCATAACCGCTGCTTTTCATGTTCTGTAACAGATAAAATCAAATATTTAATAAAGTTTGGTTTGCCAACAATGCTGTGTTCCAATCTACTTTTATTATTCGTATTTCAAAAAGGAAGAAAATAACATATCTGAGGTTAAAGCAAATTGAATTGCTAAAGACAGACCTGAAAGTTTACAAAATGAAAAAATCATCCGTTAGGTCCTATGTAGAATAGCTCAGGCAGTAATGAGAAATGACTTGAATGGTCTAATGTGCCTTCCTGAAAAAGGTGAGAATTCTGGTGAGTTGAAGAGTGATAATGTATCAGCATTTTTCTATTCATCTGCAAGCTTTCACATTTTGACTACTTTTAGCATGATGCAAAGTGCGAGAAAGAATGAAAACTTGTAAGCATGAATAAAACATGAATCAAACTGGGAGGCATAATCCCTGATTAATACTGGAAATGGGAATGAGTAGATCACATTTTTGGCCTGGATATTTAATACTTAGAGAATTAAGGAGAAGAACTATATTTAACTTCTAAGCCAGCTGATTTCTTCTTCACCTTTTAAGTTCAGCAAAAATTATTTTGTACACTGTGACCTTTTTTTGACAATTATTTAGCAGGATTTTCTTTTTTTAAAATTTTTATTGGAGTATAGTTGATTTACAAGGTTGTGTTAGCTTCAGATGTACAGCAAAATGAATCATATATATATATCTCCACTTTTAGATTCTTTTCCCATAAAGCAGGATTTTCTAATATGTGACTTTTTTCCTCTCTCTTGCTCAAAAAGTAGCTTAACACTGTTACTTTGATCTGAACATATAGTAATATACTACTGGGGAACAGAGACAAAAATAATGTTACTGAACACATTTATCTCTGCTCAATATTAATATGTTGGCCAATTCTGGCTCTAAGTATAGGCACAACCAAACCCCAAATATCCCTAACTATATGTAGGTTGAAAGTGTCCTCTGAGAAGTTCTGGTTGAGGTCTGTGAATCTCCTTCAAGCTAAGGGCTTTAATTTATAATAGGAACACCCTTTAGTTAATATTCCAGGCTGAAAACACTAACTGAAGCAAATAGATTGTTATAAGGTAATTGAGGTTATCCTTGCTTTTCCAAACCTGACTATAAAGGGACTTAAATCCCAATAATAAACACAAGAGGTAACACAACCCCAAATCGAACATTTTCAAATTATGTAAGCAATGATTAATTCAAGACAATTTGTAGAATCAAGAAAGAGGCAGAGACACAGAAAAAACATACATCTATACACAGAAACAAGAGTAATATACTAGTACCTATAGACCAAACTCCCAGACAAAATCATGAACTAGGTGACTGGCAGCCGCTGTGCAAGGATGGGCCTGGCAACCAACCAGACTGGGAGCCAGCCATGCCTACCAGACTGCCCCCAGTAGTCTACCCTCCACAACAGAAGGATCCACACACATAGGGGCACCCCTAGAGCATACAGCTCTGGTGACCAGTGAGGAGTGGGCTGCTGAGACACATAGGACATCTCCTACAAAAGGCCACTTCTCCAAGGTCAGGAAACATAATCAACCTACCAGATACATAGAAATAAAAACAGCAAATTAGACAAAATGAGGTGA
Organism: Orcinus orca; assembly: GCF_937001465.1. NCBI lineage: Eukaryota > Metazoa > Chordata > Mammalia > Artiodactyla > Delphinidae > Orcinus > Orcinus orca. Next base: position 103,672,185 of record NC_064560.1, read on the forward strand.
CAGAGAAACATGGTCCAAACAAAGGACCAAGATAAAACCCCAGAAAAAGAATTAAGTGAAATGGAGATAGGCAGTCTGAGAAAGAGTTCAAGGTAATGATTGTAAAGATGATCAAAGAACTCAGGAGAAGAATGGAAGAACAGAGTTATTAGTATATAAATGTTATCATTGTTACTATGATTTATGTCATAGAATGTTCTACCTATGTTTTCTTCTAGTTTTATGCTTTCCAGTCTTACATTTAGGTCTTTAATCCAGAAGTTAAAATTGTTTAACAGAGATGAAGAATACAATAACTAAATGAACAATACACTGCTAGGACTCAACAGTAGGTTAAATGATACAGAGGAACGGATCAGTGAGTTGGAAGACAGAGCAGTGGAAGTCACCAAAGCTGAACAGAAAAAAGAAAAAAAGAATAAAAAGAAATGAGGAAAGTTTAATAAATCTCTGGAATAACATCAAATATTCTAACACTCACATTACAGAGGTCCCAGAAGGAGAAGAGAGAGAAAGGGGCAGAGAACATATGTGAAGATATAATAGCTGAAAACTTCCCTAACCTAGAAAAGGAAGCAGACCTCAAAGTGCAGGAAACAGAGTCCCAAACAGGATCTACCCAAAGAGGACCACCCCAAGACACATTGTAATTAAAATGGCAAAAATTGAATATAAGAGAGAATATTAAAAGCAGTAAGGGAAAAGAAACCAGGGAACTCCCATAAGGCTATCAGCTGACTTTTAAGCAGAAACTAAAGTGATGAAAGAGAAAAACCTACAACCAAGGATACTCTATCAGGCAAGGCTTTCATTTAGATTCGATGGAGAAGTCAAAAGTTTAACAGGCAAGCAAAAGGTAAGGGTTCAGCACCACCGAACCAGCTGTACAAGAAATGTTAAAGGGCCTTCTATAAGTGAAAAAGAAAAGGCCACAACAAAAAACATGAAAATTACAGAAAAAAAAATCTCCTTGGTAAAGGCAAGTATCCAATAAAGGTGGTAAATCAACCATGTACAAACCTAGTAGGAAGGTTAAAAACCAAAAGTAGTAAAATCATCTATATCCACCATGATCAGTAAAGGGAAAACTAGAGAGCAACATGTAAAAGAATGAAAGTAGAACATTTTCTCACACTATATATAAAAATAAACTCAAAATAGATTAAAAACCTAAATGTAAGACTGGAAAGCATAAAACTAGAAGAAAACATAGGTAGAACATTCTATGACATAAATCATAGTAATAATTTTTTTGGATCTGTCTCACAGCCAAAGGAAACAAAAGCAAAACTTTAAAAATGAGACCTGATTAAACTTAAAAGCTTTTGCACAGCAAAGGAAACCATCAACAAAAATGCTAAAACCTACTGAATGGGAGAAAATATTTGCAAATGGTATGACTGATAAGGGGTTAATATCCAAAATATATAAACAACTCATACAACTCAACATCAAAAAACCCCCAAACAAATTAATTTTAAAAATTGGGCAGAAGACATGAATAGACAATTTTCCAAAGAAGACAGAGATGGCAACAGGCGCAGGAAAGATGCTCAACATCACTAATCATAAGATAAATGAAAATCAAAACCATGATGATGTATCACCTCATACCTGTCAAAATGGCTATGTTCAAAAAGGTTATAAATTACAAATGTTGTCAAGGATGTGGAGTAAAGGGAACCCTAGTACATTGTTTGTGGTAATGCAAATTGGCGCAGCTACTGTGGAAACAGAATGGAGTTTCCTCAAAAAACTACAAATTGAACTACCATATGATCCAGCATTTCCACTCCTGGGTATATATTCAAAGAAAATGAAAACAGTAATTTGAAAAGATACATGCAGACCAGTGTTCACAACAGCATTATTTACAATTGTCAAGATATGCCAACAACCTAAGTGCTCATCAACAGATGAATGGATAACGAAGATGTGGTGTACACACACGCACGCACGCACACACACACACACACTGGAATATTACTCAGCCATAAAAAAGAATGAAATCTTGCCATCTGCAAGAATGTGGACCTGGAACATATTACGCTTAGGGAAATAAGTCTGAAGGAGAAAGATAAATACCATATGTTATCACTTATAGGTGAAATCTAAAAAATAAAACGAATGAATACAACAAAGAAGCAACAGACTCACAGGAAGAGCAAACTAGTGGTTACCAGTGGGAAGATGGAAGGTGGAGGGGCAAGATAGGGGTAGGGGATTAAGAAGTACAAACTACTATATATAAAATTAATAAGCCACAGAATGTATTATATATCACAGGGAATATAGCCAATATTTTATAAAAACTATAAATGGAATATAATCTGTAAAAGTTTTGAATCACTATGTTGTACACCTGAGACTAATACTGTAAATCAACTATATCTCAATTTTAAAAAAAAGAGTGCATGTAAACTGAGATTGGATAGAAAACATGTAACCTCAGAGAAGAAAAAAAAGGCTGAAAAGAAATTTTTAAAAGTTCAAAGATATGTTTAAATATTTTAAAACAGGAAAAAATTAAAGACAACAGACATCATGTGACTTGGGAAATGTATTATTTGGTGCCACTGTGAATAGAACACAAAATATTTGAAATATTTTATTATAATGGCATAATTAATCATTTTGCTGAAATAAAGGTGAAAATATACATTTCTAAAAGAAAAATATAATTTATGACTTATTTGTATCTTCACTGGAAAACACAAACACTGCCTCTTAGGACACCAAAATATGCATATTGATAATTCAATTGTTATCTTTGATATTTTGCCAACTTGCAGCATATTAAAAAATAACTGGTCCAAATTTTTTTATTGTATCAATATGAAAGTAAGTTTATTTTTTTTCTTTTTTAAAAAAAAATTATATTTGGCTGCATAGGGTCTTCATTGCTGCATATGGGCTTTCTCTAGTTGTGGCTTGTAGGGGCTACTGTTCATTGCGGTGTGCGAGCTTCTCATTGTAGTGCCTTCTCTTGTTGCAGAACACGGGCTCTAGGCGTGCAGGCTCAGTAGTTGTGGCTCGTGGGTTCTAGAGTGGAGGCTCAGTAGTTGTGGTGCACAGGTTTAGCTGCTCCGCGGCATGTGGGATCTTCCCAGACCAGGGCTCGAACCCGTGTCCCCTGCATTGGCAGGCGGATTCTTAACCACTGCACCACCAGGGAAGCTCAAAAGTAAGTTGACTTTTTGAGGTAAGACGATAGAGCACATTTCATTTAAAAGTATATTAGCTTGATTTAGAAATGATAAATATTTAGGTCTATGCTATGTGGACCTCCATTTATGCTCTTGTCTTTGCAAGTGTTAGAGGTGAGAGCCTGGAAATGTATTACCTTTTCTAAGAGTTTTTGCACATTATCAGAATCCCGAAGGGAAGGGTAACCAGTTCCATCTAATAACAAAAATGTTTACTGAGTGTGTAGCCTGTGCCAGGTCACATGGGAGGCACTAGAGACATAAAGATGAAGGACCCATATGCACAGAGCTTAGGGAAGAAGGGTGACATGTAACAGGGAATTTAATATAGCATGGCAAGTGCCGTGATTTGATATGTACAGGAGGATGTGGTCTCTTGGAGGAGATGACTTTAGCCCAATTTTATGCTTTAGGTGAACAATTAAATACAGAAATTATTTGCTGTTAGTGGTTCAGTGCACAAAGAGGAATTTGAGCCAGACGATACGTACTATATAAGACAAAACTTCATATAAGAAATGCTATTTAATATATGTGTGTCTCCTTTGCAAAATTTTATAACTATGGTTCCAATTAAGGCTTTGGGATTTTTCCTCTTTCTACTCATGTTCTGGTAGCAAGTTTGGGTGAACCCTATGTTGTGTCATAAAAGGAAAACGTTTGCCAATCTCTGCCCCTTACAATGAAGTCGCCTCTGTACTTTGGAGAGTAGGTAAAAGCCAGCTGTGGGCAGTCCCCAGTCAGATTTCTAGACAAGACCTACCATTTACACTTCACTTCTCCATAAATGCAGCAGTCTTGCCTTCTTCCCTATTTGGGCACTCTGCTCAGAGCTTACAGCCCTCCCCAAACCCACTCTCCTGGACTCTGCAAGATCTCTGCCCTCCTACATTCCCCTCATTCCTGATGTTCCCACATTTCCAGGAAAGGAACGCTTCTATTTGTCTAATATTCTGTAGCCACACTGTAGGTAGGCCCCCCAACTCTTCTTCCCCACCTACCATGTCCCTTCTACTGAGAACAAACACACGAAAGGAGAAAAGAAGGAGACCAATTATCTTTTAAACAGATGAAATCTTGTTTTGGTCTAGTCTGGAGACCATCTTTTCTAGTTCCTAAGAATGTATGTGATATGATAACTCAAATTATCAGGGTTTTACTACCCGCCTCTGCTAAAAAACAAACCTTATAAGAATTACTAATAGTTTTCTCCTTAAAGAATTGATTTCGAGGGGAAGACCTTCAAGATGGCGGAAGAGTAAGACGTGGAGATCACCTTCCGCCTGACAAATACATCAGAAATACATCTACATGTGGAACAACTCCTACAGAACACCTACTGAACGCTGGCAGAAGACCTCAGACCTCCTAAAAGTCAAGAAACTCCCCACATACCTGGGTAGGGCAAAAGAAAAAAGAAAAAACAGAGACAAAAGAATAGGGAAGGGACCTGCATCTCTGGGAGGGAGCCGTGAAGGAGGAAAGGTTTCCACATACTAAGAAGCCCCTTCGCGGGCGGAGACATGGGTGGTGGTGGGGAAGCTTCATAGCCATGGAGGAGAGTGCAGCCACAGGGGTGCAGAGAGCAAAGCAGAGAGATTCCCGCACAGGGGATTGGTGCTGACCAGCACTCACCAGCCCGAGAGGCTTCTCTGCTCACCCGCCGGGGCGGGTGGAGGCTGGGAGCTGAGGCTCAGGCTTCTTTGGAGGTCAGATCCCAAGGAGAGGACTGGGGTTGGCTGCTTGAACACAGCCTGAAGGGGCTAGTGCACCAGAGCTAGCCGGGAGGGAGTCTGGGGAAAAAGTGTGGACCTGCCTAAGAGGCAAGAGGCCATTGTTTCAGGGTGCATGAGGAGAGAGAATTCAGAGCACCGCCTAAACGAGCTCCAGAGACAGCTGTGAGCGGCGGCTATCAGCACAGACCCCAAAGATGGGCATGCGATGCTAAGGCTGCTGCTGCAGCCACCAAAAAGCCTGTGTGCAAGGATAGGTCACTCTTCACACCTCCCCTCCCAGGAGCCTGTGCAGCCTGCCACTGCCAGGGTCCCGTGATCCAAGGAAAACTTCCCCGGGGCGGGAACAGACAGCATGCCTCAGGCTGTTGCAACTTCATGCTGGCCTCTGCCACGGCAGTCTCTCTCCGCATTCCATACCTCTCCCCGCCCCCCCACCCTGTCACCGGCCTGAGCAAGCCAGTGACCCCTAATCAGCTGCTACTTTAAATCTGTCCTGTCTGAGCAACGTACAGATGCCCTCAGCCAACATACACACAGAGGCGAGCCAAATCCAAAGCAGAACCCCAGGAACAGTGCGAACAAAGAAGAGAAAGGGAAATTTCTCCCAGCAGCCTCAGGTGCAGTGGATTAAATCTACAAAATCAACTTGATATACCCTGCATCTTGGAATACCTGAATACACAACGAATCATCCCAAAATTGAGGTGGTGGACTTTGGAAGCAACAATATGTGTGTGTGTGTATATATATATATATTTTTTCTTTTTTTTTCCCTCTTTTTGTGAGTGTGTATGTGTATGCTTCTTTGTGTGATTTTGTCTGTATAGCTTTGCTTTTACCATTTGGCTTAGGCTTCTGTCGGGTTTTTTTTTTTTTTTTTTAGTATAGTTTTTAGCACTTGTTATCATTGGTGGATTTGTTTTTTGGTTTGGTTGCTCTCTTCTTTCTTCCTTTTTTTTTGTTTTTTATTACTTTTTAATAATTATTTTTCATTTTAATAAATTTACTTTATTTTATTTCTTTATTTCTTTTTTTCTCCCTTTTCATCTGAGCTGACTGGCTGACAGGGTCTTGGTGCTCAAGGTGGGTGTCAGGACACGTGCCTCTGAGGTGGGAGAAGCAAGTTCAGGACATTGGTCCACTAGAGACATCCTGGCTCCATGTAATATCAAACGGTGAAAGCTCTCCCAGAGATCTCCATCTCAACGCCAAGACCCAGCTCCACTCAACAACCAGCAGGCTACAGTGGAGTCCACCATGCCAAAAAACTAAAAAGACAGGAACACAACCCCACCCATTAGCAGAGAGGCTGCCTAAAATCATAATAAGGTCACAGACACCCCAAGACATACCACCGGACACAGACCTGCCCACCAGAAAGACAAGATCCAGCCTCATTCACCAGAACACAGGCACCAGTCCTCTCCATCAGGAAGCCTACACAACCCACTGAAACAAGCTTAGGTACTGGGGGCAGACACCAAGAAGAATGGGAACTATGAACCTGCAGCCTGTGAAAAGGAGACCCCAAACACAGTAAGTTAAGCAAAATGAGAAGACAGAGAAACACACAGCAGATGAAGGAGCAAGATAAAAACTCACCAGACCTAACAAATGAAGAGGAAACAGGCAGTCTACCTGAAAAAGAATTCAGAATAATGATAGTAAACATGATCCAAATCTTGGAAATAGAATGGAGGAAATTCAAGAAACGTTTAACAAGGACCTAGGAGAACTAAAGAGCAAACAAAAAAAGATAAACAACACAATAAATGAAATGAAAAATTCTCTAGAAGGAATCAATAGCATAATAACAAGCAGAAGAGCAGATAATTGACCTGAAAGACAGAGTAGAGGAAATAACTACTGCAAGCAGAAAAAAGAAAAAAGAATAAGAATTGAGGACAGTCTTAGAGACTTCTGGGACAACGTTAAACGAAGGAACATCAGAATTATAGGGGTCCCAGAGGAAGAAGAGATAAAGAAAGGGACTGAGAAAATATTTGAAGAGATTATAGTTGAAAACTTCCCTAATATGGGAAAGGAAATAGTCAATCAAGTCCAGGAAGTGCAGAGAGTCCCATACAGGATAAATCCAAGGAGAAACACACCAAGACACATATTAAACAAACTATCAAAAATTAAGTAGAAAGAAAAAATATTAAAAGCAGCAAGGGAAAAACAACAAACAACATACAACGGAATCTCCATAAGGTTAACAGCTGACCTTTCAGCAGAAACTGTGCAAGCCAGAAGGGAGTGGCAGGACATATTTAAAGTGATGAAGGAGAAAACCCTGCAACCAAGATTACTCTACCCAGCAAGGATCTCATTCAGATTCGATGGAGAAATTAAAACCTTTACAGACATGCAAAAGCTAAGACAATTCAGCACCACCAAACCAGCTTTACAACAAAGCTAAAGGAACTTCTCTAGGCAGGAAATACAAGAGAAGGAAATGACCTACAATAAGAAACCTAAAACAATTAAGGAAATGGAAATAGGAGCATACATATTGATAATTACCTTACATGTAAATGGATTAAATGCTAAAAGACACAGACTTGCTGAATGGATACAAAAACAAGACCCATATATATGCAGTCTAAAGCCACACACTTCAGACCTAGGGACACATACAGACTGAAAGTGAGGGGGTGGAAAAAGACATTCCATGCAAATGGAAATCAAAAGAAAGCTGGAGTAGCAATTCTCCTATCAGACAAAATAGACTTTAAAATAAAGACTATTACAAGAGACAAGGACACTACATAATGATCAAGGGATCAATCCAAGAAGAAGATATAACAATTGTAAATATTTATGCACCCAACATAGGAGCACCTCAATACATAAGGCAAATTCTAACAGCCATAAAAGGGGAAATTGACAGTAACACAATCATAGTAGGGGACTTTAACACCCCACTTTCACCAATGGACAGATCATGCAAAATGAAAATAAATAAGGAAACACAAGCATTAAATGATACATTAAACAAGATGGACTTAATTAATATTTATAGGACATTCCATCCAAAAACAACAGAACATGGGCTTCCCTGGTGGCGAAGTGGTTAACAATCCGCCTGCCAATGCAGGGGACACGGGTGCGAGCCCCGGTCCAGGAAGATCCCACATGCCGTAGAGCAACTAAACCTGTGCGCCACAACTACTGAGCCTGCACTCTAGAGTCGGCATGCCACAACCACTCAGCCCATGTGCCACAACTACTAAAGCCTGCATGCCTAAAGTCCGTGCTCTGCAATAAGAGAAGGCACCACAATAAGAAGCCTGTGCATCGCAGTGAAGAGTAGCCCCCAGTAGCTGCAACGAGAAAGCCTACACACAGCAATGAAGACCCAATGCAGCCAAAAAAAACAAAAACAAACAAACAAAACAACAGAACACACTTACTTCTCAAGTGCTCATGGAACATTCTCCTGGACAGATCATATCTTGGGTCACAAATCAAGCCTTGGTAAATTTAAGAAAATTGAAATGGTATCAAGTATCTTTTCATACCACAGCGCTATGAGACTAGATAGCAATTACAGGAAAATAATCTGTAAAAAATACAAACACATGGAGGCTAAACAATACACTACTTAATAACAAAGAGATCACTGAAGAAATCAAAGAGGAAATCAAAAAATACCTAGAAACAAATGACAATGAAAATACGAAGACTGAAAGCCTATGGGATGTAGCAAAAGCAGTTCTAAGAGAGAAGTTTAGAGCAATACAATCCTACCTTAAGAAACATCTCAAAAAAACAACCTAATCTTACACCTAAAGCAAGTAGAGAAAGAAGAACAGAAAAACCCCAAAGTTAGCAGAAGGAAAGGAATCACAAAGATCAGAGCAGAAATAAATGAAAAAGAAATAAAGGAAACAATAGCAAAGATCAATAAAACTAAAAGCTGGTTCTTTGAGATGATAAACAAAATGGATAAACCATTTGCTAGACTCATCAAGAAAAAAATGGAGAAGACTCATAAATAGAATTAGAAATGAAAAAGGCGAAGTAACAACTGACACTTCAGAAATACAATCAATCATGAGAGATTACTACAAGCAACCATATGCCAATAAAAAGGACAACCTGGAAAAAATGGACAAATTCTTAGAAAAGCACAACCTTCTGAGACTGAAACAGGAAGAAATAGAAAATATAACCAGACAAATCACAAGCACTGATTTGAGACTGTTATTAGAAATCTTCCAACAAACAAAAGCCCAGGACCAGACAGCTTCACAGGTGAATTCTACCAAAACATTTAGAGAAGAGCTAACACCCATCCTTCTCAAACTCTTCTAAAATATAGCAGACAGAGGAACACTCCTAAACTCATTCTACGAGGCCAGAAAAAGATGTCACACACAAAGAAAACTGCAGGTCAATATCACTGATGAGTACAGATGCAAAAATCCTCAACAAAATACTGGCAAACAGAATCCAACAGCACATTAAAAGGATCATATACCGTGATCAAGCGGGGTTTATCCCAGGAATGCAAGGATTCTTCAATATACCCAAATCAGTCAATGTGATATACCATATTAACATACAGAAGGATAAAAACTGTATGATCATCTCAATATGTTCAGAAAAAGCTTTTGACAAAATTCAACAACCATTTATGATAAAAACCCTCCAGAAAGGAGGCACTGAGATAACTTACCTCAACATAATAAACGCCATATATGACAAACCCACAGCCAACATCATTCTCAATGGTGAAAAACTGTAACCGTTTCCACTAAGATCAGGAAGAAGACAAGGTTGCCTACTCTCACTACTATTATTCAACATAGATTTGGAAGTTTTAGCCATGTCAATCAGAGAAGAGAAAGAAATAAAAGGAATCCAAATTGGAAAAGAAGATGTAAATCTGTCACTGTTTGCAGATGACATGACACTATACATAGAAAATACTAAAGACTCTACCAGAAAACTACTAAAGCTAATTAATGAATTTGGTAAAGCAGCAGGATACAAAATTGATGCACACAAATCTCTTGCATTCCTATACACTAATGATGAAAAATCTGAAAGAGGAATTAAGGAAACACTCCCATTTACCATTGCAACAAAAATAAAATACCTAGGAATAAACCTACCTAAGGAGACAAAACATCTGTACGTAGAAAATTATAAGACACTGATGAGAGAAATTAAAGATGATACAAACAGATGGAGAGATATACCATGTCCCTGGATTAGAAGGATCAACACTGTAAAAATGACTATACAACCCAAAGCCATTTACAGATTCAATGTAACACCTATCAAATTACCAATGGCATTTTTCACAGAACTAGACCAAAAAACTTCACAATTTGTATGGAAACACAAAAGACCCCAAATAGCCAAAGCAATCTTAAGAAAGAAAAACAGAGTTGGAAAAATCAGCCTCCTGGACTTCAGACTATACTACAAAGCTACAGTAATGAAGATAGTATGGTACTGCCACAGAAAGAGAAATATAGATCAATGGAACAGGATAGAAAGCCCAGAGATAAGTCCATGCACATATGTTCAGCTTATCTTTGATAAAGGAGGCAAGAATATACAATCGAGAAAGGACAGCTTCTTCAATAAGTGGTGCTGATAAAACTGGAGAGCTACATGTAAAAGAATGAAATTAGAACATTTCCTAACAGTGTACACAGAAATAAACTCAAAATGGATTAAAGACCTAAATCTAAGGCCAGACAGTATAAAATTCTTAGAGGAAAACAGAGGCAGAACACTCTTTGACATAAATCACAGCAAGATCCTTTTTGACCGATCTCCTAGAGAAATCGAAATAAAAACAAAAATAAACACATAGGACCTAATGAAAGTTAAAAACTTTTGCACATCAGAGGAAACCATAAATAAGATGAAGACAACCCTCAGAATGGGAGAAAATATTTGCAAAACAGGCAACTGACAAAGAATTAATGTCCAAATTTACAAGCAGCTCATGCAGCTCAATATCAAAAAAACAGACAACCCAATCCAAAAATGGGTAGAAGACCTAAACAGATATTTCTCCACAGAAGATACACATATTGCCAACAAATACATGAAAGGATGCTCAACATCACTAATCATCAGAGAAATGCAAATCAAAACTACAATGAGGTATCACCTCACACCAGTCAAAATGGCCATCATCAAAAAATCTACAAAACGTTAATGCTAGAGAGGGTGTGGAGAAAAGGGAACCCTCTTGCACTGTTGGTGGGAATGTAAATTGATACAGCCACTATGGAGATCAGTATGGAGGTTCCTTGAAAAACTAAAAATAGAACTACCATACAACCCAGGAATCCCACTACTGGGCATATACCTTGAGAAAACCATAATTCAAAAAGAGTCATGTACCACAATGTTCATTGCAGTGCTATTTACAATACCCAGGACATGGAAGCAATCTAAGTGTCCATCGACAGATGAATGGATAAAGAAGATATGGCACATGTATACAATGGAATATTACTCAGCCATAAAAAGAAACGAAATTGAGTTATTTGTAGTGAGGTGGACCTCGAGTGTGTCATACAGAGTGAATTAAGTCTGAAAGAGAAAAACAGATGCTGTATGCTAACACATATATATGGAATGTAAAAAAAAAAAAAACGTCGTGAAGAACCTAGGGGCAGAACAGGAATAAAGACACAGAGGTAGAGAATGGACTTGAGGACACGGGGAGGGGGAAGGGTAACCTGGGACGAAGTGAGAGAGTGGCATGGGCTTATTTATAGTACCAAATGTAAAACAGATAGGTTGTGGGAAGCAGCCGTATAGCACAGGGAGATCCGCTCAGTGTTTTGTGACCACCTAGAGGGGTGGGATAGGGAGGGTGGGAGAGAGACGCAAGAGGGAGGAGATATGGTGATATATGTATATGTATTGCTGATTCACTCTGTTACAAAGCAGAAACTAATACACCATTGTAAAGCAATTATATTCCAATAAAGATGTTAAAAAAAGAAAGGAATTGCTTTCACACTCATAGGAATTAGTTTCTGTTCTTTTACGCTGCATGTCTCTCATGCACCATCAACTAATATTTACAGCTCTGTGGACAGGAACAAGAGACCAGTACCAACTGTTGTTACATTTTGCCAGTTCAACCATACTAATTGACATCTTTGCATGCACTATGCACTTCAGCTGACATAGCAAGAGGTTTTCAGCTTACTGAGTTAGTTTGTGAGGTAGGTTTGATCTGAAGAAAAATGCAATTGATAATGGAAATGGTACCCGCCTATATAATAAGGTGCACCTGTTTTGTCCTTACGTAGGAAGTATTAAGTAGAATTTAACTTTTTTCAGCAGTGACTTGTGGTGATCATCAAGAACCTCAGTATCTGTGGCAGGTTTAACTAATTAGATGATTATCACACTAAGTCCTTTACCTCCCAGTCATACAGCCAGACTACATTTCCCAACCTTCCTTGCAATAGGTTGGCCTATGACTGACTTGTGGGCCAAAGATAATATATGCTATTTTCAGCCTTGCCCTAAAACACCTCCTGTGAAATCTGCTGTGCTTGCCTTTCCCTCATTTGTGGCCAGATGCAGAAGATCCAGCCAAGGATTCCAAGGTTCAAGGGGATCACAGAGCTGCTAGAGGGTTGAAGTCTGGATCCTTGAGTCACTTCTCAGAGGAGAGCCACCCAATCAGAAATACCTTCTTTGACTTGTACAAGTAAGAAATAAATAACCTGGCACTGTGTTAAATCATTTGTTATGGAGTTTGGCTACGTGGGGTATGTTCTGTTGCATCACACAAAGGTTTTTTGAAAGGTTAAGATGCGCTTATTAATTAACCTCCAAATTATTTTGCTTTCTAATTTCCTGTTTCACACACACACACACACATATGTAGTCAGGCTGTCCCCTTGCTTTATGGAACTGTATCAAATGTAAGAACCTTTAGCAGACCCCACTGTGAATTGATCCACCATCATGTAGGAAATCAGTGAATCAGACTTCTTAAGAACTTAAGAAGTTTCATGTTAAGAAAATAGTATATAGGCTCTGAGAGAGGAATTATCATAGAAGTAATACATTTTCCAGGTAGACTAATATTACAGTTAACGTTCCTGTCAGCCTTGTTTCATACTTGTAGTCTCTCAGCTATACTCTGAGTAGTTATCACCACTTGGATGATTTTATATAAAGTGAGCTGTTATGTTCCAAAATCTATATGCCTGTTTTCCTCATGTCTTCATGTATTCCTCCCATAATGTGTAATGATATATTATAAGGAGATGTTTCAAATAAACTACAATTATATCTTAACCACCACATACCAAATACTGATTTAAGATATTATAATATCAAATTCAAAGATATACTTCAAATTATCTTTAATTCTCACGAAGTATCTTCTGCTTAGTTGTAGACCAGTCACAAAACTGCATTTATCTCATATGATGTGAACAACAAAATTTATTTAGCCATCAGTTCTCCTACATTTTAAATTTTGGCAACAAATATTTAACTTGCTCATTACATTTACAAGATAAAACATTTAATTAATTTTCTGAACTGCAATATAATAATTTTCTACAAAATTTAATATCTGATGAAAGAAAACCCTCAGAATGGGAGAAAATATTTGCAAATGAATCCTGACAAAGGATTAATTTCTAAAACATACAAGCACCTCATGCAGCTCAATGTCAAAAAAACAAACAACCCAATCAAAAATGGGCAGAAGACCTAAATAGACATTCCTCCAAAGAAGATACACAGATGGCCAACAAACACATGAAAGGATGCTCAACATCACTAATCATTAGAGAAATGCAAATCAAAATTACAATGAGGTATCACCTCACACCGGTCAGAATGGCCATCATCAAAAAATCTACAAACTATAAATGCTGGAGAGGATGTGGAGAAAAGGGAACCCTCTTGCACCGTTGGTGGGAATGTAAATTGATACAGCCACGATGGAGGTTCCTTAAAAAACGAAAAATAGAATTTCCATATGACCCAGCAATCCCACTACTGGGCATATATCCTTAGAAAACCATAATTCAAAAAGAGTCATGCACCACAATGTTCACTGCAGCACTATTTACAATAGCCAGGACATGGAAGCAACCTAAATGTCCATCAACAGATGAATGGATAAAGAAGATGTGGCACATATATACAATGGAATATTACTCAGCCATAAAAAGGAACAAAACTGAGTTATTTGTAATGAGATGAATGGACCTAGAGACTGTCATACAGAGTGAAGTAAATGAGAAAGAGAAAAACAAACACCGTATGCTAATGCACATATATGGAATCTAAAAAAAACGGTGATGATGAACCTAGCGGTAGGGCAGGAATAAAGATGCAGACATAGGGAACAGACTTGAGGACATGGGTTGAAGGGGAAGCTGGAATGAAGTGATAGAGTATCATTGACATATATACACTACCAAATGTAAAACAGATGGCTAGTGGGAAGCTGCTGCATAGCATAGGGAGATCAGCTCAATGCTTTGTGATGACCTAGAGGGGTGGGATAGGGAGTATAGGAGGGAGACTCAAGAGGGAAGGGATATGGGGATATATGTATACATATAGCTGATTCACTTTGTTGTACAGCAGAAACTAATGCAACATTGTAAAGCAATTATACTCCAATAAAGATATTAAAAAATTAAGCTTTGAATTTCAATGAGAAGAATATTTTACTACCAGAATAAAAATTTCATTAAAATAGTACAAGGAAAAACTTGGCAACTTAGAAGACTATTCCTATTTGCCTTTAGATGGTGTTTACCAGCATTTACTTTAAAATAATATATCTTCTTCTGAAAATTATTGTATGCATGGGATTTTATCGACAATTATGTATCAATTTACAGGATAGGGGTGACATACACTCAATCCATTCTCATGCCAAAAGCAAATTTGCTGCCATCAATCATCACAGTGTCATTTTCCAGTTCTTAATCTGTGACATCATTTTATTGCATAAACACTCTGCGTTGTCCTAGAGTTGGTAGTTCAATTCTGTAGGGCTCTCTTAAACATCCCTCTAAGTGTTTGACAGGCTGCTCTATGTCTAAGAGGTGATGATATGGAAGGTTTGGAAGGAACACCAAATAAAAGTCGGCATTAGGGGGTCAATGCACATGATGGTTTGTAAGATACTATGTGCTCACAAACCCCAAACCCTATCACTCAGAAATTTTGATTGTAAAAATAAATATGTATAAGACTTTTACAGATAATATATACATATAAACATCTATCAAAGGTAAGCATAAATGTATATTAACAATAGACAGATGGAGATCATGGGCTCTTTTTCATACACTGAGAATGCTAATCCATGTAACTAGAAGCAAAAAGAGAAAGGCGAGGGCGGGGAGGGGAGAAGAGAGAGAGAGGGAAAGAGAGAAAATAAGAATTACAATTTTCCATTTTAGAGCAGCTCTATAAAGGTTTTGTAATATCAGCACATCTTTGGAGGTGAGATATCATGTAAAGTTCTGACTGCCAAAGTAAGGTATTGTACTTACAAGGTAATAAAGCTTGGAGTAATAAAATAAAAATGAAAAAATAAAGGACTATATGTAATAATATGTTAGCAAAAAGTAATTTGGACCAATGTGAATCTTCCAGAGAAGGAAATCAGCAAACAAGAGAAAAGATTAGCCATAATAATCAATTACTGTAGTCAACTTTCTTAGGAATCAATGAAAATGAAGGAAAAAATATCATTAATTTTTGTAGGGTAAGAAAGAAGATATGGAAGTTTCTTTCATGAAACATTTCTGGTAACTAAGCCTTAGCAAAACACTAGGAAAAAAAAGCCAAGCAAAATTAGGAAAATACTGCCTTACTCCATGACCAATGAAACTGATACTAGAAGCAGCATTATACTTGTAGCTGGCAGTCCAACTCAAAATTAAAACTAGTATCTCAGCAGAATCCCAGAATGAAACAAGGCTCCCTGGTAAAGTAAACCAGAAGTGATGTGAGGTCAGACATACTTCACAGCCATACACTCTGATATATCTGATTAGAATTCTGGTGTAGATCTACAACCCACAAATCTAGATTGGTGGGTTTCGAATAAGACTGGCTATATCCAGTGGAACCAAAAACTCTTGAACCCCTTTCAGCATCATCCAAAACTTGAACTTCCTGTTTCTAGATAAGAATCCTGTTCACAAATGAGCTGTGCAATTCAATCACCCTTTTGACATCACATGTTTCTTTGCCAAAATTAAACAGTACAATACCAACATTTCCTCTATAATCTTCATCTACGACACAGACTCCTATATCTGTGAAATGTTTTACAGGCAAGCCAGAGTGTGAAACTGCTCTTCCATAATACTCAGAAGGAAGGGCATACCATTTTATATTAGACTTGGAAGAATTCTGCATGATTTGTCTGAGACATAGACCTTGAAAATTCAGGAAGCAGTATGAAGTCAGGACCACATAATCTGGTGCTAGGAAACTACAGATGGATAGTTATAAGGAAAAAAATGGGATGAGACAGACTTCAGACTATACTACAAAGCTACAGTAATCAAGACAATATGATACTGGCACAAAAACAGAAATATAGATCAATGGAACAGGATAGAAAGCCCAGAGATAAACCCACACACGTATAGTCACCTTATTTTTGATAAAGGAGGCAAGAATATACAATGGAGAAAAGACAGCCTCTTCAATAAGTGGTGCTGGGAAAACTGGACATCTACATGTAAAAGAATGAAATTAGAATGCTCCCTAACACCATACACAAAAATAAACACAAAATGGATTAAAGACCTAAATGTAAGGCCTGACACTATCAAACTCTTAGAGGAAAATATAGGCAGAACATAACACATCAAGATCCTTTTTGACCCACCTCCTAGAGAAATGGAAATAAAAACAAAAATAAACAAATGGGACCTAATGAAACTTAAAAGCTTTTCCACAGCAAAGGAAACCATAAACAAGACGAAAAGACAACCCTCAGAATGGGAGAAAATATTTGCTAATGAAGCAACTGACAAAGGATTAATCTCTAAAATTTACAAGCAGCTCATGCAGCTCAATAACAAAAAAACAAACAACCCAATCCAAAAATGGGCAGAAGATCTAAATAGACATTTCTCCAAAGAAGATATACAGATTGCCAACAAACACATGAAAGAATGCTCAACATCATTAATCAGGGCTTCCCTGGTGGCGCAGTGGTTGGGAGCCCGCCTGCCGATGCAGGGGACACGGGTTCGTGCCCCGGTCCGGGAAGATCCCACATGCCGCGGAGCGGCTGGGCCCGTGAGCCATGGCCGCTGAGCCTGCGCGTCCGGAGCCTGTGCTCCGCAACGGGAGAGGCCACAGCGGTGAGAGGCCCGCGTACCGCAAAACAAAACAAAACAAAACAAACATCATTAATCATTAGAGAAATGCAAATCAAACCTAAAATGAGGTATCACTTCATAACAGTCAGAATGGCCATCACCAAAAAATCTACAAACAATAAATGCTGGAGAAGGTGTGGAGAAAAGGGAACCCTCTTGCACTGTGGGTGGGAATGTAAATTGATACAGCCACTATGGAGAACAGTATGGAGATTCCTTAAAAAAACTAAAAATAGAACGACCATACAACCCAGCAATCCCACTACTGGGCATATACCCTGAGAAAACCATAATTCAAAAGGAGTCATGTACGACAATGTTCATTGCAGCTCTATTTACAATAGCCAGGACATGGAAGCAACCTAAGTGCCCATCGACAGATGAATCAATAAAGATGTGGCACATATATACAATGGAATATTACTCAGCCACTAAAGGAAAGGAAATTGAGTTATTTATAGTGGGGTGGATGGACCTAGAGTCTGTCATACAGCGTGAAGTAAGTCAGAAAGAGAAAAACAAATACCATATGCTAATACATATATATGGAATCTAAAAAAAAAAAAAGGTTATGAAGAACCTAGGGGCAGGACAGGAATAAAGACACAGATGTAGAGAATGGACTTGAGGACACGGGGAAGGGGAAGGGTAAGCTGGGACGAAGTGAGAGAGTGACATGGACATATATACACTACCAAATGTAAAATAGATAGCTAGTGGGAAGAAGCCACAGAGCACAGGAAGATCAGCTTGGTGCTCTGTGACCACCTAGAGGGGCAGGATAGGGAGGGTAGGAGGGAGACACAAGAGGGGGTAGATATGGGGATATATGTATAGCTGATTTACTTTGTTATAAAGCAGAAACTAATACACCTTTGTAAAGCAATTATACTCCAATAACGATGTTTAAAAAATAATAATAAAAAAATGGGATGACATGTGAAATTATTTTTAAAAAGAGAGCTGGCCAACAAGCTGAAACATAGTGGTAAAATACGGGCACCCAGGGGGGTGCTGGGAAGATGGCAGAAGAGTAAGACGCGGAGATCACCTTCCTCCCCACAGATACACCAGAAATACATCTACACGTGGAACAACTCCTACAGAACACCTACTGAATGCTGGCAGAAGACCTCGGACCTCCCAAAAGGCAAGAAACTCCCCACGTACCTGGGTAGGGCAAAAGAAAAAAAAGAAAAAACAGAGACAAAAGAATAGGGACGGCACCTGCACTAGTGGGAGGGAGCTGTGAAGGAGGAAAGGTTTCCAAACACTAGGAAGCCCCTTCGCAGGCGGAGACTGCGGGAGGTGCAGCGGGGAGCTTCGGAGCCGCGGAGGAGAGCACAGCAACAGGGGTGCGGAGGGAAAAGCGGGTAGATTCCCACACAGAGGATCAGTGCCGACCAGCACTCACCAGCCCGAGAGGCTTGTCTGCCCACCCGCCGAGGCGGGCGGGGCTGCGAGCTGAGGCTCCGGCTTTGGTCGGACCGCAGGGAGAGGACAGGAGTTGGCGGCGTGAACACAGCCTGAAGGAGTTAGTGCATCACGGCTAGCCGGGAGGGAGTCCGGGAAAAGGTCTGGAGCTGCCGAAGAGGCAAGAGATTTTTTCTTCCCTCTTTGTTTCCTGGTGCGCGAAGAGAGGGGTTTAAGAGCGCTGTTTAAATGAACTCCAGAGAAGGGCGCGAGCCGCGGCTAAAAGCACGGACCCCAGAGACAGGCGGGAGACGCTAAGGCTGCTGCTGCCGCCACCAAGGGGCCTGTGTGCGAGCACAGGTCACTATCCACACCCCTCTTCCGGGGAGCCTGTGCAGCCCGCCACTGCCAGCTTCCCGGGATCCAGGGACAACTTCCCCGGGAGAACGCATGGCGCGCCTCAGGCTGGTGCAACGTCATGCCGGCCTCTGCCGCCGCAGGCTCGCCCCGCACTCCGTGCCCCTCCCTCCCCGCGGCCTGAGTGAGCCAGAGCCCCCGAATCAGCGGCTCCTTTAACCCCGTCCTGTCTGAGCATAAAACAGACGCCCTCCGCCGACCTACACGCAGAGGCGGGGCCAAATCCAAAGCTGAGCCCCTGTGAGCTGTGAGAACAAAGAAGAGAAAAGGAAATCTCTCCCAGCAGCCTCAGAAACAGCAGATTAAAGCTCCACAATCAACTTGATGTACCCTGCATCTGTGGAGTAACTGAATAGACAAGCAATGATCCCAAATTGAGGAGGTGGACTTCGAGAGCAAGATCTATGATTTTTTCCCCTTTTCCTCTTTTTGTGAGTGTGTCTGTATGCTTCTGTGTGAGATCTTGTCTGTATAGCTTTGCTTCCACCATTTGTCCTAGGGTTCTATCCATCCTTTTTTAAAAAATTTTTTTCTTAATAATTAATTTTAATAACTTTATTATACTTTATTATATTTTACTGTATCTTCTTTCTTTCCTTTTCCCTTCCTTCCCTCCTTCCTTCCTTCCTCCCTCCTTTCTTTCCCTCTTGCCTTTTCTTCTTCCTTCCTTCCTTTCTTCCTTTCTTTCTTTCTTCCTACTTCTACTAATTCTCCCTACTTTTTCTCCCTTTTACTCTGAGCCGTGTGGACGAAAGGCTCTTGGTGCTCCAGCCAGGAGTCAGGGCTCTGCCTCTGACGTGGGAGAGCAAACGTCAGGACACTGGTCAACAAGAGACCTCCCAGCTCCACATAATATCAAACGGCGAAAATCTCCCAGAGACCTCCATCTTAACACCAGGACCCAGCCTCACTCAACGACCAGCTAGCTACAGTGCTGGACAACCTATGCCAAACAACTAGGAAAACAGGGACACAACCCCACCCATTAGCAGAAAGGCTGCCTAAAATCATAATAAGTCCACAGACACCCCAAAACACACCACCAGACGTGGACCTGCCCACTAGAGAGACAAGATCCAGCCTCATCCACCACAACACAGGCACTAGTCCCCTCCACCAGGAAGCCTACACAACCCACTGAACCAACCTTAGCCACTGGAGACAGACATCAAAAACAACGGGAACTACGAACCTGCAGCCTACAAAAAGGAGACCCCAAACACAGTAAGATAAGCAAAATGAGAAGACAGAAAAACACACAGCAGATGAAGGAGCAAGATAAAAATGCACCAGACCTAACAAATAAAGAGGAAATAGGCTGTCTACCTGAAAAAGAATTCAGAATAATGACAGTAAACATGATCCAAAATCTTGGAAATAGAATGGACAAAATGCAAGAAACATTTAACAAGGACCTAGAAGAAATAAAGATGAAACAAGCAATGATGAACAACACAATAAATGAAAAGAAAAACACTCTAGATGGGATCAATAGCAGAATAACTGAGGCAGAAGAACGCATAAGTGACCTGGAAGATAAAATTGTGGAAATAACTACTGCAGAGCAGAATAAAGAAAAAAGAATGAAAAGAACTGAGGACAGTCTCAGAGACCTCTGGGACAACATTAAATGCACCAACATTCGAATTATAGGGGTTCCAGAAGAAGAAGAGAAAAAGAAAGGGACTGAGAAAATATTTGAAGAGATTATAGTTGAAAACTTCCCTAATATGGGAAAGGAAATAGTTAATCAAGTCCAGGAAGCACAGAGAGTCCCATACAGGATAAATCCAAGGAGAAATACGCCAAGACACATATTAATCAAACTGTCAAAAATTAAATACAAAGAAAACATATTAAAAGCAGCAAGGGAAAAACAACAAATAACACACAAGGGAATCCCCATAAGGTTAACACCTGATCTCGCAGCAGAAACTCTGCAAGCCAGAAGGGAGTGGGAGGACATACTGAAAGTGATGAAGGAGAAAAACCTGCAACCAAGATTACTCTACCCAGAAAGGATCTCATTCAGATTTGATGGAGAAATTAAAACCTTTACAGACAAGCAAAAACTGAGAGAGTTCAGCACCACCAAACCAGCTTTACAACAAATGCTAAAGGAACTTCTCTAGGCAAGAAACACAAGAGAAGGAAAAGACCTATAATAACGAACCCAAAACAATTTAGAAAATGGGAATAGGAACATACATATTGATAATTACCTTAAATGTAAATTACCTTAAATGGACTAAATGCTCCCTCCAAAAGACACAGATTGGCTGAATGGATACAAAAACAAGACCCATATATATGCTGTCTACAAGAGACCCACTTCAGACCTAGAGACACATACAGACTGAAAGTAAGGGGATGGAAAAAGATATTCCATGCAAATGGAAACCAAAAGAAAGCTGGAGTAGCAATTCTCATATCAGACAAAATATACTTGAAAATAAAGACTATTAGAAGAGACAAAGAAGGACACTACATAATGATCAAGGGATCAATCCAAGAAGAAGATATAACAATTGTAAATATTTATGCACCCAACATAGGAGCACCTCAATACATAAGGCAAATACTAACAGCCATAAAAGGTGAAATCGACAGTAACACATTCATAGTAGGGGACTTTAACACCCCACTTTAACCAATGGACAGATCATCCAAAATGAAAATAAATAAGGAAACACAAGCTTTAAAGGATACATTAAACAAGATGGACTTAATTGATATTTATAGGACACTCCATCCAAACACAACAGAATACACATTATTCTCAAGTGCTCATGGAACATTCTCCAGGATAGATCATATCTTGGGTCACAAATCAAGCCTTGGTAAATTTAAGAAAATTGAAATTGTATCAAGTATCTTTTCTGACCACAATGCCATGAGACTAGATATCAATTACAGGAAAAGATCTGTAAAAAATACAAACACGTGGAGGCTAAACAATACACTACTTAATAATGAAGTGATCACTGAAGAAATCAAAGAGGAAATAAAAAAATACCTAGAAATAAATGACAATGGAGACACAACGACCCAAAACCTATGGGATGCAGCAAAAGCAGTTCTAAGAGGGAAGTTTATCGCAATACAAGCCCACCTTAAGCAGGAAACATCTCGAATAAACAACCTAACCTTGCACCTCAAGCAATTACAGAAAGAAGAACAAAAAAAAACCCAAAGTTAACAGAAGGAAAGAAATCATAAAAATCAGATCAGAAATAAATGAAAAAGATATGAAGGAAACAATAGCAAAGATGAATAAAACTAAAAGCTGGTTCTTTGAGAAGATAAACAAAATAGATAAACCATTAACCAGACTCATCAAGAGAAAAAGGGAGAAGACTCAAATCAATAGAATTAGAAATGAAAAAGGAGAAGTAACAACTGACACTGCAGAAATAAAAAAGATCATGAGAGATTACTACAAGCAACTCTATGCCAATAAAATGGACAATCTGGAAGAAATGGAAAAATTCTTAGAAATGCACAACCTGCCAAGACTGAATCAGGAAGAAATAGAAAATATGAACAGACCAATCACAAGCACTGAAATTGAAACTGTGATTAAAAATCTTCCAACAAAGAAAAGCCCAAGACCAGATGGCTTCACAGGCGAATTCTATCAAACATATTGAGAAGAGCTAACACCTATCCTTCTCAAACTCTTCCAAAATAGAGCAGAGGGAGGAACACTCCCAAACTCCTTCTATGAGGCCACCATCACCTTGATACCAAAACCAGACAAGGATGTCACAAAGAAAGTAAACTAGAGGCCAATATCACTGACGAACGTAGAGGCAAAAATCCTCAACAAAATACTAGCAAACAGAATCCAACAGCACATTAAAAGGATCATACACCATGATCAAGTGGGGTTTATTCCAGGAATGCAAGGATTCTTCAATAAACGCAAAACTATCAATGTGATAAACCATATTAACAAATTAAAGGAGAAAAACCATATGATCATCTCAATAGATGCAGAGAAAGCTTTTGACAAAATTCAACACCCATTTATGATAAAAACCCTGCAGAAAGTAGGCATAGAGGGAACTTTCCTCTACATAATAAAGGCCATATATGACAAGCCCACAGCCAACATCATCCTCAATGGTGAAAAACTGAAAGCATTTCCACTAAGATCAGGAACAAGACAAGGTTGCCCACTCTCTCCACTCTTATTCAACATAGTTTTGGAAGTTTTACCACAGCAATCAGAGAAGAAAAGGAAATAAAAGGAATCCAAATCAGAAAAAAAGAAGTAAAGCTGTCACTGTTTGTAGGTGACATGATACTATACATAGAGAATCCTAAAGATGCTACCAGAAAACTACTAATCAATGAATTTGGTAAAGTAGCAGGATACAAAATTAATGCACAGAAATCTGGCATTCCTAAATACTAATGATGAAAAATCTGAAAGTGAAATCAAGAAAACACTCCCATTTACCACTGCAACAAAAAGAATAAAATATCTAGGAATAAACCTACCTAAGGAGACAAAAGACCTGTATGCAGAAAATAAGACACTGATGAAAGAAATTAAAGATGATACAAACAGATGGAGAGATATACCATGTGCTTGGATTGGAAGAATCAACATTGTGAAAATGACTCTACTACCCAAAGCAATCTACAGATTCAATGCAATCCCTATCAAACTACCACTGGCATTTTTCACAGAACTAGAACAAAAAATTTCACAGTTTGTATGGAAACACAAAAGACCCCGAATAGCCAAAGCAATCTTGAGAACGAAAAACGGAGCTGGAGGAATCAGGCTCCCTGACCTCAGACTGTACTACAAAGCTACAGTAATCAATACTGTATGGTACTGGCACAAACCCAGAAAGATAGATCAATGGAACAGGATAGACAGCCCAGAGATAAACCCACACACATATGGACACCTTATCTTTAATAAAGGTGGGAGGAATGTACAGTGGAGAAAGGACAGCCTCTTCAATACGTGGTGCTGGGAAAACTGGACAGGTACATGTAAAAGTATGAGATTAGATCATTCCCTAACACCATACACAAAAATAAGCTCAAAATGGATTAAAGACCTAAATGTAAGGCCAGAAACTATCAAACTCTTAGAGGAAAACATAGGCAGAACACTCTATGATATAAATCACAGCAAGATCCTTTTTGACCCACCTCCTAGAGAAATGGAAATAAAAACAAAAATAAACAAATGGAACCTAATGAAACTTAAAAGCTTTTGCATAGCAAAGGAAACCATAAAGAAGACCAAAAGACAACGCTCAGAATGGGAGAAAATATTTGCAAATGAAGCAACTGACAAAGGATTAATTTCCAAACTTTACAAGCAGCTCATGCAGCTCAATATCAAAAAAACAAACAACCCAATCCAAAAATGGGCAGAAGACCTAAATAGACATTTCTCCAAAAAAGATATACAGACTGCCAACAAACACATGAAAGAATGCTCAACATCATTAATCATTAGAGAAATGCAAATCAAAACTACAATGAGATACCATGTCACACCAGTCAGAATGGCCATCATCAAAAAAATCTAGAAACAATAAATGCTGGAGAGGGTGTGGAGAAAAGCGAACACTCTTGTACTGCTGGTGGGAATGTGAATTGGTTCATCCACTATGGAGAACAGTATGGAGCTTCCTTAAAAAACTACAAATAGAACTACCATATGACCCAGCAATCCCACTACTGGGCATATACCCTGAGAGAACCAAAATTCAAAGAGTCATGTACCAAAATGTTCATTGCAGCTCTATTTACAATAGCCCAGAGATGGAAACAACCTAAGTGCCCATCATCGGATGAATGGATACAGAAGATGTGGCACATATATACAATGGAATATTACTCAACCATATAAAGAAACAAAATTGAGCTATTTGTAATGAGGTGGATAGACCCAGAGTCTGTCATACAGAGTGAAGTAAGTCAGAAAGAGAAAGACAAATATCGTATGCTAAGAAATATATATGGAATTTAAGAAAAAAAAATGTCATGAAGAACCTAGGGGTAAGACAGGAATAAAGACACAGACCTACTGGAGAACAGACTTGAGGATATGGGGAGGGGGAAGGGTGAGCTGTGACAGGGCGAGAGAGAGGCATGGACTTATATACACTAACAAACATAAGGTAGATAGCTAGTGGGAAGCAGCTGCATGGCACAGGGATATCGGCTTGGTGCTTTGTGAACACCTGGAGGGGTGGGATAGGGAGGGTGGGAGGGAGGGAGACGCAAGAGGGAAGAGATATGGGAACATATGTATATGTGTAACTGATTCACTTTGTTATAAAGCAGAAACTAACACACCATTGTAAAGCAGTTATACTCCAATAAAGATGTTAAAAAAAAAAAAATACGGGCACCCAAAGAAGCTATTGGCATTAATTGACAAGCCATGGAGCAAGGGTATAAAAAATAAACAAAAACAAGCTTCATTTACATTGTACTTTTATCCATAGGCCTAGCAGTCCTAGCAATAGAGGTAGTACAGAGTATTTCCATGAAAGTTAGTACTTAGGACCAAAATGTGGATTTCATTCACTTGTGCAACATATCTACTGATTATCTACTGTGCACCAGGTACTATGCTGCATACTGAAAGTACAGCAAAGAGGAAAACAGAGCATTCCTGGAATTTTGGAATTTATAATATAGTGAGGAGAGGCAGACAGTAAAAACCCCTCAATATAATGCGAAGTAGTTTAAGTGTTCTGGAAAAATAAAATGCAGGGTAAGGGAGCAGATGAGCTGAGCGTACATTTTCTTCGATAGGGCGCTAAGGGAAGATCTCTAATGAGGCGATATGAAAGCAAAACTGAATGAAGTCAGAGAGCAAACCATGCAGCCATCTTCTGGAAGAGCATTTCAGGTAGAAAACACAGCAAGTGAAGTAGCCCTCGAGCCAAAGAGTGTCCTTGACAAGTTCAAGGAGATGCAAGGAAGCCAGTGTGGCTGAAGCAGAGTGAGTGATTGAGAGTGGTGAGAGCTGATTTCAGAGAGAAGCTAGGGTCAGGTCACATAGGATCTTGAATTCTATGATAAGGACCTCTCCTCCTAAGAGTTATGGAATAACGCTGGAGGTTTTTGGTCTCATTTTACATTGGTAAAAAATCACTTTGGTTGCTGTCTGGAGAAAAGATTACAGGGATCTAAAAGTGGAAGCAGCAGTGTAGAGAGGAGCCACTGCAGTAGAATGAACAATGGACAGACTTGGCTGTTTGGACTTGGGTGGTAACAGTGATGACTGTGGTAGATGTGGTGCAGCATAAAGTCTAATTCTGGTTCTGTGTCTTTCCATCATATAACCTTGCCTCTTACCTCTTCTCTGCCTAGATAAGCTTTCTAAGAACAGATAACACAACAGATAAGATAAATGTTTGATTCCTCACACCACTTTGTCTGCTCAGACAAGGATAAGATAAATGGATGGATGGATAAAAGAATGTAAAGGTTGTATCCAGTTCTTTTGCCATCTCTATTCCTTCATTTTCTCCTCAGTTTTGCTGAGAATAGACCAGGTCATCAATCAAACTGATAGAGGACATGTTTAACATTGGACATGATGTAAAAGTTTGCTGGTGTACAGCTTCCCATGGGGAAAAGCCACTGGTGTGTCTTAAAAGACCTAATTTTCTGCCTTAAAATAAAAAGCCCTGTGTATATCAATAAACTTTTTATTAAGAATTATCAATAAAATATAAAGAATTTTATTCCATATACATAGCTCATAAAAAATGCTCATAAATAATCAGTTTCATGTATTTCTCAGGTTATAACATATATTGCAAAATCATTGCTTGTAGCTTTTTCTTAAAAGACTTAAATCTTTATGGGTTTCATTTCTTTTAGTTTCCTGTACACTTTCTCATTACTTATTTAAATGTAACCTGTAGTTGAGATTCTGTTTTAGGATAAAATTGATTTCTATCAATTATTTACAACTTATAAAAAAAAATAGGGATTTATCTTTTTGGTAGATTTCAACTAAGTCATTTTCTCTTTGCTTTATGAGTTGCAATCATCTGTTTATTACTTATAAAGGAAATGGAACTAATAGATAAGTCATGAACAGTTAAAAAATGCTTCACTTAATTTATATTTTAGCCACAAGTGATTAAAATATCCTAAATACTTGATTACTTTTAATATTATTATTGGTGGTAATGGTTATTTTTTAAACTTTATTAATAATTTCCTTGGGAATTCTCACTTTAAAAAAAGACAATGGCCTTAAACATGTGAAAAATGCATAACTTCGTTCATACTTAAATGAAAATTTAATGAGATGGTAGTTATCTATCAAATTGCTAAAGTAGAAAATACAGTGTTCTGCTTTTTAGGGAAAAGTTAGCAATATATTTCAAAATTTTAAATGTGCATATCTTTTGGCAATTCCACTTCTAAAATTTCCTGTCTAAATATACTTGCACATGTAAAGAAAAAATATATGTACAGAGTTATTTATATTAGCAAAGTATTAAAAATAGTCTAAATATGTATTGATATAAGAAGAATTAAGTATGTTTTATACAACCATTCTATTGAAAACAATATAATTGTAATAGAGAATGAGGTAGATCTAAATGTATTTACATAGTACAAACTTCAAGTTATATTGTTAAGTAAAACAGCAAGGTGAAGAAGAGTATGGATAATATATTACCACTTATGTAGAAAAGAAAAAAGATACGTGCATACATACATGTGTATGCTTAGAATATTTCTGGAAATACACAAGAAACTAGAAACAGTGGTTAACTTGTCAGGTAACAAAAAGAAACTTTTCACAGAATACTTTTTGTACTGTTTTAACCATGTACCTGTATTTTCAAAAACTAGTAACTTATTTAAAAAATACAACTAGAAAAAGTAAAGAGCAAAATAGACAATTTAGGAAAATAAATCAGTACTTGAAGCCTAGCTTAACAAAATCCTCTAGGATGCAGGGATAATTCTTAGAGAAGAAAATTAGAGAATAAATGATTGATACAGTAGTCAGAGAGACTTCTATAACTAGAGAGGAGAGATCCAACATAAGGAGAAAAAAAAGTTAAACAAATGGAACAGAATCAATAATAAGATGCATAATTAAAGAGAACAGTCTTTTAGTGGGAGAGAGAGGAAAGCAAGTATGAAGTTAAGAAATTCTCTACTAGTGAAGAGATACTCACGTCTAGGTACTAATGAATAATAAATAATAAATAAAAATAAAAATAAATAATAAAACATCTGCCAAAATGTTTGAAAGACAAAATAAAGGAAAAAAATCTTTTAGGCTTATAAACAGAAAAGCAAGTATACAAAATTATTTAAAGCAGGCTGACCTGTGATCCTTCCATTCCCTAGAGGCTATGGGATAACAAAACAACATCTACAGAGTTGTGAGAGGAAAATTTGCAGTGGACCAAAGAATTTTATATACTGATTTGTTTTTGGCATGAAGGCAAAGTACATACAGCTGAACTGGCTCTACTAATCAACATGCAAAGATGTGGAGGGATTGGTTCCTTCTTTCATGAAGCATGTAGATAAACCATAAAAGTGATACATCTTATCATGAATCATTTTTCGTTACAGAAATAAATCTATTTACTGGACACAAGGAGTTCTTTTGTTCTAGCCTCTCTCCCCCTCAGGCCAGACTTGTACAAGATTCAGAAGTCTAATTAAATAGGAATTACAATTTTTATTAAAGGATAAAACAGCCACCATCTATGCCAAGAAAAATGACTGAATGAAAAGATCCAAAAGGTTATTATGGGTACCTCTGGATAACTCTTCTCCCCTATGTATTTGTATTTAAATAAGAATGATTTTTCATGTTTATTCTGGAAATGAAGATACATATTCACTGAAAAATATTCAAACAATACAGAAAAGTTCAAAGAAAAATATCAATTACCATAAATCCCATGATTCACAGATATGTTGTTAAACTATGCCTGATTACCCTTCAGGATAACACTGTATGAATTTATGTATCTAAAATATATGTGTGCATACAATTTGTATAAATGCTTTATGTTCTATAACCCACTCCTTTCACTCAACAGTCTTCCATGCCAATAAAATTAATGTCATCATTTAATATGGTTTTTAAAAACTATGCTTTGTGTATTCTTGGGCATACACTTCTACATATTTCTGTTATATTCTCCAGATCAGTCTGAGCTTAGAGAATAAAAGATCTTTCTATTACATCATACGACTTCATCAAGGGGGTTGATACACAAAAAGTGAGTTTCAGATGGACTGTAGATCTAAAATAGAAAGGTAAACAATAAAGCTTTTAGAAGAAAACGTAAGAGATTATTTTCATAATCTTGGGTAGGCAAAGATTAATTAAAGAGGACAAAAACAGTACTACTAATAAAGGAGGTTATTGATAAATTGCACTGTTTAAACTTAGAACCTCTATTTTTCAAAAGAAATCATTAAATGACATGTTAAAAAGGCCATACTACCCAAAGCAATCTACAGGTTTAATACAGTCCCTATCAAAATACCATGACATTTTTCACAGAACTAGAACAAATAATCCTAAATTCATATGAAACCACAAAAGACTCAGAATAGCCAAAGCAATCTTGAGAAAAAAAGAACAAAGCTGGAGGTATCACACTTTGAGACTTCAGAAGATACCACAAAACTACAGTAATCTAAACAGCCTGGTACTGGCACAAAAACAGATACACAGATCAGTGGAACAGGATACAAAGCCCAGAAATAAGCCCACACACCTATGGTCAATTAATCTACAACAAAGGAGACAAGAATATATTATGGAGAAAGGACAGTCTCTTTAACAAGTGGTGCTGGGAAAACTGGACAACTACATGTAAAACAGTGAGATTAGAACATTTCCTCACACCATAAAGAAAAATAAACTCAAAATGCATTTAAAAATTAAAAAATAAAAACAAGCAAAAGGCAAACAAACAAAAATAAAGAAAATAAGCTGAATATTTCTATAAAATGAAGACGAGAAACCATAAAGCTCCTAGAAGAGAACATAGGCAGAACACACTTTGACATAAATCGTAGCAATATTTTATTGGCTCTGTCTTCTAAGGCAAAAGATAAAAGCAAAGATCCATAAATGGAACCTAAGTAAACTTAAAGCTTTTGCACAGCAAGGGGAACCACTGACAAAAATGAAAAAAATCTACTGAATGGGAGAAAATATTTGCTAATGATATGACTAACAAGGGGTTGATATACAAAATATATAAAAAGCTCATACAACTCAACATCAAAACAAAACAACAACAAACAAAACACCAAACACCACAATCAAAAAATGGGTAGAAGACCTGAATAGACATTTTTCAAAGGAGACATACAGATAGCCAACAGGCACATGAAAAGCTGCTCAACTATGCTAATTATTATAGAAATGCAAATAAAAACAAGGTACCACGTCTCATCTGTCAGAATGGCTATCATCGAAAAGTCTACAGGGCTTCACCGGTGGCACAGTGGTTGAGAGTCCACCTGCTGATGCAGGGGACATGGGTTCGTGCCCCGGTCCAGGAAGATCCCACATGCCGCGGAGCGGCTAGGTCCGGGAGCCATGGCCGCTGAGCCTGCGCGTCCGGAGCCTGTGCTCCACAATGGGAGAGGCCACAACAGTGAGAGGCCCACGTACTGCAAAAAAAAAAAAAAAAAAAAAAAAAAAAAAAAAAAAAGTCTACAAATAAAAAATGTCGGTGAGGATGTTGAGAAAAGGGAACCCTTGTACATTTTTGGTGGAAATGTAAATTAGTGCAGCCACTATGGAAAACAGTATGAAGCTTCCTCAAAAAACTAAAACTAGAACTACCATATGATCCAGCAATCCCACTGCTGGGCATATATTCAGAGAAGATGAAAACTAATTCAGAAAGATACATGCACCCCATGTTCTTAGCAGCATTTTTACAATAGCCAAGACATAGAAGCAACCCAAGTGCCCATCAACAGACAAACAGATAAAGAAGATGTGGTATATATATACAATATTATATTTCTCAGCTATAAAAAGAATGGAATTCTGCTATTTGCAGCAACATAGATGAACCTAGAAAATACTATGCTTAGTAAAATAAGTCACATACACGTGGAATCTAAAAAAATAATACAAGTGAATGTATATGCAAAACAGAAAAAGACTCACAAATTTAGAAAACAAACTAGTGGTTACCCAAAGGAAGAGGGAAGGGGGGAGAGGAATATTAGAGGTATGCGATTAAGAGATGCAAACTACTATAAAATAGATAAGCAACAAGGATATATTGTATAGCACAGGGAATTATAGCCATTATCTTGTAATAACTTTTAATGAAGTATAATCTGTGAAAATACTGAATCACTAAGCTGTATACCTGAAACTAATATTGTAAATCAACTATACATCAATAAAGACATTATTAAGAGAGTAAAAAACCAAGTCATAGACTGAGAAAATATTTGCAATACAAATATCCAACAAAAGGCTAATATCTACAATATATAAAGAGCTTAAAATTTTTAAGAAAATGTCAGAGAGCTCAATTAAAAAAATGGACAAAAGATTGAAAAGGTAGCTCACAAAAGAAATAGCCAAATGGCCAAAAACCTTATGAAGAAGTATTTCACTTTCTTAGTCATCGGGAAAGCAGAAATTAAACTACAATTTTAATTATCATTACACGTCTATCAAAATGGCTAGAATGAAAAAGACAGGCAATAGCAAGTCGGTGGAGATGTGGAGCAATTGGAACTTGTATACACTGTTGATGGGCCAGGTAACTGGTATAATCACTTTGGAAAACTAGTTTGTAATATCTACTAAACTGAACATATGCATCTCTATGACTTAGTAAGTCCACTCCTTGGATATATCCATGACAGATATGTGTACATATATATCCGCTGAAACGTGAATAAGAACATTCATAGCACCACTTTAATAGTCTAAAATTGGAAACTACCCAAATATACCTCAATAGTAAAATGAATAAATAAATAGTGGCATATTTGTACACTGGAACATAATACTGTAATGAGAATGAACAGACTATGTGGGTAATATCTCAAAAAAATAATGTTCAATGAAAGAATCCCAGCACAAAATAGAACGTATTCTATGGTTTGATGTAAATGAAGCTCCACAACAGGCAAAAGTATTATATCATGTTAGAAGTCAAAATAGTGAGTAATTTTATCAGAGGCATTAGGTAGTGACTGGAAAGGAACATGATGGGGGACTTCTGAGGTTCTGTTAACAGGTAAGTGCACTGTGTATACATCTATCCAGCTGGACACCTATTATTTGCACAATTTCTCTATGCATGTTATAGTTCAATAAAATGTGTACTCAGTAAAAATATACCTCATCCTTTAGGCATTGGTCATTGATTGAAGGTACTTCATGTACTGGAGGATTTACGAACATATAAATTACATGATGTCATCTGCACTATATCTAGGCCAACACTTTTCAGAATAGACAGAGTATGAAAAACACAGCATCTTGGTATTCTCCCCCTTCTTTATTGAACTTACCATCAATAAAATTCCCACCTGAAAGTTAAAAATACTAGTCAAATATTTTGTCTACATTTGCAATACTACCTTTATATAATCAATCGCTCATATTCATTTACCTAAATTTTTCATTGTGTCAGCTAACAAATTTTTATGTGAAAATTAAGACAAAGAGAATCAATACATGTAGGGAACTATTTAAGCACAGACTTGTTCTTTTCTCTTTCCCTTTTTATTTATTCATACTACATTGTAATTTAACTTAATTCAACAAGTATTATTGATTGTTTGTGATGTGCAAGCCACATATTGTGCTATGGGAATACAAAAGAAGCCTAGGATATAATCCCCACATTTAAGCAAAAGTATAGAAAAACTCATGTCTTTGGGGTTAGCTGGATGCACTGGAGGAAAGATTTGAGACAGCAAGGGAGACAGAGACATGAATTTTTGTCTTGAATCCATCACTTACTGCCCTGTCAACTTGGGCAGACCATTTTACTCCTAGAAGGCTCAGTTTCCTCTTCTGTAAAATGGGACTGTAACTCTATCCCCCTTTCAGGTTGTTCTGTGAAAACTCAGTGAGATAACACTGTATAAATGTGCCATCACTGAAATATACTTTATAAATTGCAGTAATTGTAAAAATTAATTGTAGTTGTAACAAGAACTACCATATTAAAAGACTATTACAGTAACTTGGTTAAAAAGGATTAGACACAGAAAATGACATTGTTTAGCCAATTTTTCATCTCTATTATTCAGAAATAGCGAATTGTACAATATTTTATTTTGATATAATGTAAAAATTACAGAAAGGTTGCAAGACTAGTACAATGAACTCCCATATATTCTTTACTCAGACTCAACAATGGTCAATATTTTGCCAAATTTGCATTATGTCTCTATTTCATATATATTTAATATATATACACATACATATCTAGATGTATAAAAATATATAATTATTTTTATGAAATATGGTAAGGGAAATATCCATTGATTTCTATGTTCTTGAATGTTTATATGTATTGAATTTTGTCAAGTACTTTTTCAGTATTTTTTCCATGGCGACTATCATCTGCTTTTTCTTCTTAAGCCTATTAATATGTTATATGATATTAGTGGATTTCCCAATAATAAACTACCCTTTTGTCTTAGTCTGTTTGGGCTGCTATAACCAAATGCCATAGACTAGGTGGCTTATAAGCAACAAACATGTATTTCTCACAGTTCTAGATCTAGGAAGTCCAAGGTCAAGCCTCCAGCATGGTCATGTTCTGGTGGAGGCCCTTTCGGTCTTGCAGAATGTGACTTCTTTTATCTTCACAGTGTGGAAGGGGCTTGGTAGTTTTCTGGGGCTTTTTTAAAAAAGATCCTAATCACTTTATGACTAGAGACCCTGAAGATATCTCCGTTATCTTTAAGATCCAATAAATTTACCAGGATCTGTTTCAAAGTTGACAATTCCAAGTTGATTTTCTAGTATTAAGTCAGCCTTGTCAATTTGTACCTGGAAGTCTTTTATTTCTATAAAATTTTCTTTTATTACAGTTTTAAACATAAATTCTATTGCTTTCTTTTGTTTTTCCTTCTCCAGGGACTCTATTTCCACATATTAGATTTTCTTTACCTATCTTCCATTTCAACAACTGTCTCTGACTATCTTTACTTCTTTGGAAACTCCAATTACACATATAAGAAGTTATCACTTGCTAGTATTAGTCCATGCTGACCTCTCACTCAGCTCGGGAGTCATACTAATGATTCCTTGTATTTTCTTATTAACTCTTACTCTAATCAAGCTATAATGTGGAGACTCCCCCCCTTTTTTTTTTAATCATTTTAACCCTAGTGTTTACATCAGTGTTTGTAAAAAGTAGGAGCTCAAAAAACTTTGAATAAATGAATTGGAATTAATCATTCAAGGGCTAAAAGGATTGGCTAAATAACTATGGAGACCACTACATATAAATAATTATCTTATGATGTATTCTTGGTGACTGAATATATATATATAGGATAATCTGAGGATGAGTGGAGTCACAAAATAGTACAGTTCATTTGAAATCTGGGAATTTACCCTGTTCTCTTCACTGTCTCATTAGTTATCATTTGTTTTTTGGTTCACTTATTGCTTCTTTCAAGCTGAAGTACCTCACAGACTTATTCCAAAAGCAGATAACAATAGCATCAATACATATTGCATGACACTGAATGCTGCTACCAGATAAGTATTATCAATTTAATATACAGAAAAAATTCTAGGGATTGGCGAGGAGGGGGCGGGGTGTGGCCAGGCCAGCTCTGGGGACGCCACATGCTGCATCTGTCCCCAGGCACGCCCGCCGCCGCTGCCCTTGCTGCGGAGCCATGAGGAGCCCTGTGGAGCTGAGCTCACGAGCTAACCCTAGCCAGGGGCCTGGAGCCAGCCGGCAGGCATCCTGGAGGCAGCAGCACAAGGAGGAGCCTGACGCACATACTTGGCCCTGTGGGGGGTGCGGCGTTGGTGGCTCCGGCCCCTGGACCAGGGAGTGGTGGCCCAGGACCCCGCATCTACTTTCAGAGCCATCCTGGGGCTGCAGGCGAGGGCCCAGGTGGCGCAGACGATGAGGGACCAGTGAGGCGCCAAGGGAAGGTCACAGTCAAGTACAACTGCAAGGAGCTACGGAAGCGCCTCAACCTGGAGGAGTGGATCCTGGAGCAGATCACTCACCTCTACAACTGCCAGGAAGAGGAGATCCTGGAGCTGGAAATTGATGTGGATGAACTCCTGCACATGGAGAGTGATGAATGACACCCGAGCTGCCAGGGTCAAGGAGCTGCTGGTTGACTGTTACAAACCCACTGAGGCCTTCAGCTCTGGCCAGCTGAGCAAGATCTGGGGCATGCAGAAGCTGAGCACACCCCAGAAGAAGTAAGGGTCCTCAACCCAGGTGAACCATGGCTCCCACAGGACAACTGCTGACCCCCAATCTCGTAGCAACAGCAATACCAGGGGAGCCCTGTGGCCAGGCCTGGTGCCATGAGCAGGGCTCCCCATGCCCCTGGCCCAGGGGCCTCTTCCCTGCACCCTCAGTTTTCCATTTTTTGGGTTTTATTATTATTAAACTGATGGGACTTTTTGTGCTTTTATATTGACTGTGGTGCAGGCCCTTTAGCAGAGCTAGGATATGCCTTTGATACAGTTAAAAAATTCTACTGCATATATAGCAAATCAGCTTCCATTATCCTTGGAGCTAGACAATAAATGAAAATTTTAGTGAAGGATGTTATTATAGAAGTTTTAAGATATAGAGAAAAATCAATGTGTGAAGACCTCTGAAATTGTTTATGCTTTAAAAGCACTCCATTTGTGAGTTCTTAATACCTTTTCATCAGTCAGGAAAAGAGTGAATAAAGTTGCATTTCTCTTAGTGTTACATAAATTTAACTCTCATTTTCTACCCAAAAATCCAACAAATTTATCTGAAGCAGTACTGTGTGGGGTTGCTGTTGAGAAACTAAGCTGTTCAAATGAAGTCAAGTAAAAGGCTTTTAAACTTAAGACCTGTCTTTTTCCTTGTACTAACTACAGCCACTATAAAGTTTAAAAAATATTTAACTCATATACAATACATTTTGGTCCTTTAGAAGAATCAATTAAATCCAAATAAAAAATATATCAATCTGATGCTTTATGTACACAGTTACTTGATTACTAAATATATATTAATTGTAATGTTTATTTTTAAGAATGGGAAGATTTATTAATACTTCACTAAAATATCAATATAAAATAATTGGACCTGCCTCTGCAGCAGACCCTCCAACACTAACACAGAATAGGCTTTTGTTTCCCCTGGCTGCTTTCACTGAGGGATGACCCACAGGAGTCTCCTCTCAATGTCCAGAGATAGCCTCATCCACCAGAGGACAGACAGCAGAAGCAAAAAGAACTACAATCCTGCAGCCTGTGGAAAGAAAACCACATTCACAGAAAGAAAGACAAAATGAAAGGCAGAGGACTATGTACCAGATGAAGGGACAATATAAAACACCAGAAAAACAACTAAATGAAGTGGACATAGGCAACGTTCCAGAGAAAGAATTCAGAATAATGATAGTGAAGATGATTCAGGACCTTGGGAAAAAAAATGGAGGCAAAGATCAAGAAGATGCAAGAAATGTTTAACAAAGACCTAGAAGAATTAAACAACAAACAAACAGAGATGAACAATAGAAAAACTGAAATGGAGAATACACTAGAAGGAATCAATAGCAGAATAACTGAGTCAGAAGAACGGATAAGTGACCTGGAAGACAGAATGGTGGAAATCACTAGCACAGAACAGAATAAAGAAAAAAGAATGAAAAGAAATGAAGACATCCTAAGAGACCTCTGGGACAACATAAACCGAACCAACATTTGCATCATAGGGGTCCCAGAAGGAGAAGAGAGAAAGAACCTGATAAAATATTTGAAGAGATTATAGTCAAAAACTTCCCTAACATGGGAAAGTAAATAGCCACCCAAGTCAAGGAAGGGCAGAGTCCCAGCCACAATAAGCCCAAGGAGAAACATGCCGAGACACACAGTAATCAAACTGACAAGAATTAAAGACAAAGTAAAATTATTAAAAGCCAAAACGAAACAACAACAAACAACATACAAGGGAACTCCCATAAGTTAACAGCTGATTTCTCAGCAGAAACTCTACAAGCCAGAAGGAAGTTGCACGACATACTTAAAGTGATGAAAGGGAAGAATCTACAACCAAGATTACTCTACCCAGCAAGGATCTCATTCAGATTCAATGGAGAAGTCAAAAGCTTTACAGACAAGCAAAACTAAGAGATTTCAGCACCACCAAACCAGCTCTACAACAAATGCTAAAGGAACTTCTCTAAATGGGAAACACAAGAGAACAAAAGGACCTACAAAAACAAACCCAAAACAATTAAGAAAATTGCAATCGGAACATACATAACGATAATTACTTAAATGTGAATGGACTAAATGCTCCAAACAAAAGACACAGGCTCACTGAATGGATACAAAAACAAGACCCATACATATGCTGTCTACAAGAGATCCACTTCAGACCTATGGACACATACAGACTGAAAGTGAGGGGGTGGAAAAAGATATTCTATGCAAAAGGAAAGCAAAAGTAAGCTGGAGTAGCAATACTCATTATCAGATAAAATAGACCTTAAAATAAAGAATGTTACAAGAGACAAGGAAGAACACTCCATAATGATCAAGGGATTAATCCATAAAGAAGATACAATAATTATAAATATATATGCACCCAACATAGGAGCAGCTCAATACATAAGGCAACTGCTAACAGCTATAAAAGAGGAAATCGACAGTAACACAATAATAGTGGGGGACTTTAACACCTCACTTACACCAAT
The DNA here is from genome assembly GCF_937001465.1 of Orcinus orca. Taxonomy (NCBI): domain Eukaryota; kingdom Metazoa; phylum Chordata; class Mammalia; order Artiodactyla; family Delphinidae; genus Orcinus; species Orcinus orca. The sequence continues at coordinate 103,710,276 of NC_064560.1, forward strand.
GGGCAGATCATCCATACAGAAAATTAAGGAAACACAAGCTTTAAGTGACAAATAGACCAGATAGATTTAATTGATACTTATAGGACATTCCATCCAAAAACAGCAGATTAACTTCCTTCTCAAGTGCACACAGAACAGTCTCCACAACAGATCACATCTTGGGTCACAAATCAAGCCTCAGTAAATTTAAGAAAATTGAAATCATATCAAGCATCTTTTCTGACCACAACGCTATGAGATTAGAATTACAGGGAAAAGAAAACGTGAAAAACATAAACACATACAGGCTAAACAATATGTTACTAAATAACTAAGAGATCACTAAAGAGGAAATCAAAAAATACCTAGAAACAAATGACAATGAAAACATGATGATCCAAAACCTATGGGATGCAGCAAAAGCAGTTCTAAGAGGGAAGTTTATAGCAATACAATCCTACCACAAGAAACAAGAAAAATCTCAAATAAGCAATTTAACCTTACACCTAAAGGAGCTAGAGAAAGAAGAACAAATAAAATGCAAAGTTAGTAGAAGAAAAGAAATCATAAATATCAGAGCAGAAATAAATGAAATAGAAACAAAGAAAACAATAGCAAAGCTCAATAAAATTAAAGGGTGCTTTTTTGAGAAGATAAACAAAATTGATAAACCTTTAGCCAGACTCATCAAGAAAAAGAGGCAGAGGACTCAAAGCAATAAAATTAGGAATGAAAAAGGAGAAGTTACAACGGACACTGCAGAAAAAAGCATCATAAGAGGCTATTACAAGCAACTCTATGCCAATGAAATGGACAACCTGGAAGAAATGGAGGAATTCTTAAAAAGGTATAACCTTCCAAGACTGAACCAGGAAGAAATAGAAAATATGACAAGATCAATCACAAGTAATGAAATTGAAACTGTGATTAAAAATCTTCCAAAAAACAAAAGTCCAGGACCAGATGGCTTCACAGGTGAATTCTATCAAACATTTAGAGAAGAGCTAACACCCATCCTTCTCAAATTTTTCCAAAAAATTGCAGAGGAAAGAACACTCCCAAACTCATTCTATGAGGCCACCAGACACCAAAACCAGACAAAGATACTGCAAAAAAGGAAAATTACAGACCACTATCACTGGTAAATATAGATGCAAAAATCCTCAACAAAATACTAGCAAACAGAATCTAACAAACATTTAAAGGAACATACACCATGATCAAGTGGGATTTATCCAAGGGATGCAAGGATTTTTCAGTATACGCAAATCAACTAATGTGATAAACCATATTAACAAACTGAAGAATAAATCCATATGATCATCTCAATAGATGCAGAAAAGACTTCTGACAAAATTCAACACCCATTTATGATGAAAACTCTCCAGAAAGTGGGCATAGAGGGAACCTATGTAAAATAATAAAGTCCATATACCACAAACCCACAGCAAACATTATTCTCAATGGTGAAAAACTGAAAGCATTCCTCTAAGATCAGAAACAAGACAAGGATGTCCACTCTCACCACTATTATTCAACATAGTTTTGGAAGTCCTAGCCATAGCAATCAGAGAAGAAAAAGAAATAAAAGGAATACAAATTGGAAAAGAAAAGGTAAAACTGTCACTGTTTGCAGATGACATGACAGTATACATAGAGAATCTTAAAGATGCTAACAGAAAACTACTAGAGCTAATCACTGAATTTGGTAAAGTAGCAGGATACAAAATTAATGCACAGAAATCTCTGGCATTCCTATACACTAATGATGAAAAATCTGAAAGAGAAGTTAAGGAAACACTCCGATTTACCATTGCAACAAAAAGAATAAAATACCTAGGAATAAACCTACCTAAGGAGACAAAAGATCTGTATGCAGAAAACTATAAGACACTGATGAAAGAAATTAAAGATGATACAAACAGATGGAGAAATATATCATGTTCTTGGATTGGAAGAATCAACATTGTGAAAATGACTCTACTACCCAAAGCAATCTACAGATTCAATGCAATCCCTATCAAACTACCACTGGCATTTTTCACAGAACTAGAACAAAATATTTCACAATTTGTATGGAAACACAAAAGAGCCCAAATAGCAAAAGCAATCTTGAGAAAGAAAAACAGAGCTGGAGGAATCAGGCTCCCTCAGATTCCAGACTATACTACAAAGCTATAGTAATGAAGACAGTATGGTACTGGCACAAAAACACAAATATAGATCAATGGAACAGGATAGAAAGCCCAGAGATAAACCCACACACATATGGTCACCTTATCTTTGAGAAAGAAGGCAAGAATATACAACAGAGAAAAGACAGCCTCTTCAATATGTGGTGCTGCGAAAGCTGGACATCTACATGTAAAAGAGTGAAATTAGAACACTCCCTAATACCATATACAAAAATAAACTCAAAGTTGATTAAACACCTAAGTGTAAGGCCAGACACTATAAAACTCTTAGAGGAAAACATAGGAAGAAAACTCTTTGACATAAATCACAGCAAAATCTTTTTTGACCCACCTCCTAGAGAAATGAAAATAAAAATAAACAAATGGGATCTAATGAAACTTAAAAGCTTTTGTACAGCATAGGAACTATAAACAAGACGAAAAGACAACCTTCAGAATGGGAGAAAGTATTTGCAAACGAATCAACAGACAAAGGATTAATCTCCAAAATATATAAACAGCTCATGCAGCTTAATATTAAAAAAAACAAACAACCCGATCAAAAAATGGGCAGAAGACCTAAATGGACATTTCTCCAACGAAGACATACAAATGGCCAAGAGGCACATTAAATACAAGTCAAAACTACAATGAGGTATCACCTCACATCAGTTAGAATTTGCATGATTAGAAAATCTACAACAACAAATGCTGGAGAGGGCATGGAGAAAAGGGAACCCTCTTGCACTGTTGGTGGGAATGTAAACTGATACAGCCACTATGGAGAACAGTATTGAGGTTCCTTAAAAAACTAAAAATAGAACTACCATATGACCCAGCAATCCCACTGATGGGCATATACCCAGAGAAAACCATAATTCAAAAAGACACATTCACCCCAATGTTCATTCCAGCACTATTTACAATAGTCAGGTCATGGAAGCTACCTAAATGCTTATCGACAGATGAATGGATAAAGATGTGGTACACATATACAATGGAATATTACTTAGCCATAAAAAGGAATGAAATTGGGTCATTTGTAGAGATATGGATGGACCTAGAGAATGTCATACAAAGAAGTCAGAGAGAGAAAAACAAATTTCCGAATATCGTATATTAACGCATACATATGGAATCTAGAAAAATGGTACAGATGAAGCAGTCTGCAAGGCAGAAATAGAGACACAGATGCAGAGAACAAACGTATGGACAGCAAGGGGGGAAAGCCGGAGTGGGGGGGTTGTAGTGGGATGAATTGGGAGATTGGGATTGACATATACACTAATATGTATAAAATAGATAACTAATAAAAAAAATTTGGAAAGCACTTGCAAGGCAGTTTATATCTCAAAGGGAATTTCTCTATTCCAGGAAGATTTCTTTCAAGTAGCTAATAAAAGGTGAACACATCAGCAGAAAAATGGTCAAACTCATGAATGGAAAAGGAAATACAAATGACTAGACAGGAAAAGATGATCAACTGTACTTGTTGTTAGAAAAGGAAAATCCAAACCCAAGATAATTTCACCCAGGAGACTGAAAACAATTAAGCATATTGATAATACCTGGTATTGGCAAGATATGGAGAAGCAGACACTTTCAAAACCATTAACAGAAATCTTTAATGATACAACCTTACTGGAAATTAGTATCAATACTGGATTTACAATTCTTAGCCCACTGCTTTTTTCTCTTAGCAATCACTACTGTCTTCATTTTTTGTGACCTTGATAACTATGCAGATGACCTAGTTAGCGTCTTGGTTCTCAGCTCTGAGCTCCACTCTCCCTTGGGTTTGTCCTCCCTCCCACAACAGCCATCCCTTTCTATGGTCTGATCTTAGATCATGTCGGTACCAACAAGCGCACTCACTCTAAATCTCAATTTTTAGCATTCTGCTCTTTGAAAGGCATCGTGCTCTGACTACTACTTTACCTCGCTCCCTCTTATATCCACTGAGACCCACATTTTCTCTCTAAATGACCTCATTCATAACTTTACTTTCTCTTTAACTACCTGAGAGTCTACGGTCCATGACTGTAATCTCTTTCTTTACATATACCCTCAAATACTTGGCGTCTCCCTTTGTCATACTCTCCTGGCCAAGGACAAACCTGTGTAAAACCAATTCCTTATCTCTTCTGTGCCTGTATCCTAGTGTCTCAACAGGACTGGAAAAAACATCACCATGCTGGCTGTTGTTATCTAAAATAATGGCCACAAATGTCAAAAGGGCCCTCCATATGGACAGCCATCTCCACAGTTCACTAAGCACTTGGTCCCTATGCTCTGAGAGTATTATTTTATATTCCTGTTCTTCTCTTTCCACAAACATACAAGAACCCTTGTCCTCTCTTCACTCTTAGCAGATCACTGAGATTCCACTACCACACTTACCATTTTGCCTCCTAAAGCCATGTACTTTTCCTCTCCTCTTGCTACTATGACTGAACTACCTCTACTACTACCTAAAGCTAAGCAGTCCACTTGTGTACTGAATAATAGCCAACTTCTCCCACTCAAAGACTTGGCTGTTGCAATCATGTACTATCTCTTCTGCATCATAAATTTTTCCTCTGTGCAACTGAATTATTCCCATAACCACAAAAACATGACATATTTCTATTATAAAATGGATTTTTAACACTAAAATGAAGACCAAAGGGATCAAAGAATTAACATACATACAGAAATAACATTAGAAACTAACAACATATTTTGCTGGATAACACTGAAACTAAAAGAAACCATAAAGATAGATCATATGATATAAAAAAAACCTTATAACAAAAATAATGCAATTTAAATGGAATCCATCCTGAAAAAAAATATATGCAGCAATAGTTTTAAAAATTAAAAGCTATATTGTATAAAGAAGCCATAGAGATTAAAAATTAACATAGTATTCATTGAATTAAAGACCAATATTTCAAGGGCAGGGACATGAATTAAAAAAAACAAGTAAAATTAGTTAACAAACATACGAAAAAATGTTCAATTCCTTAGTTATGAAAGAAATTCAAAGTATAAACACATAACGAGGTACCACTTTATTAAAACAGCAAACGTAAAGTCTTTCCAATATTCTATTCTGTTGAAGGTGGGCTGAAACAAGCATAGCCATCCCCTGGTGACAGTGCACACTGGTGAAAACTTCAGTACATGATTTGGTAACACATTTCAAGAAATATACACAGTATTAATCATACTGTTGATATTCAATGATTCTACTGGGAATTTGCCCCAAAGATGTAAACAAAATGAGGAAAAATCATAATACAAGAATATTTTCATTGTAGTGTTATTCATTGTAATTTAAAGAATGCTATTAACCTGATTATCCAAAAATAGAGAGTTGGTTAAAAAGCTGAGGTTTACGGATGTGGTAAAATATTATGTAACTACTGAAAAGATTCTGAAACTCTATCAATATGCCAAAATTCATAAAACATGAAAAAATACAGAAGTGCATTTATGCTATTATTACAGTTATACAAAATTCTGTGTGCATATGTAGCAGTAGAAAATGGAGAAGGAGGATCATGGCTAACTTAAAAATCTATTTCTGTCATGATTATTGAACAATAAAACATAAGTTAAATAAATTCAAAATTACCAACAAAGGAACCATTTTTCTTGCATCGTGAAGCAGAGAATTATTGTTTCTATTTTATATTTTAATTGAAGCTTTAGATTACCCAGTCTAATGAAAACTGGCAAAGGCACTGGCTTCTGACTTCTCCTTTTGGAACAGTAATATACCTACACATAAATGGCATTCATGAAGGATTAAGTAGCTATTCAAAGCAAAGACGTTGGACATAATATTGTTATTAATGGAATCTTACCAACATGTTTTATATTTAGAACAATTCCATGTAGAAGAGAGGGAGAGGGAGAGAGGGAGGATGAGAGAGGGAGAGAGGGAGGGAAGAAGAGACAGAGGGGGAGAGAGGGAGAGAGAATTTTAGACAGACCTTATGCAGCAGGAGAGAGGCAATTTGAGAAGCTTGGCATCTAGGAAGGAATCCATAGGGAAGATGATCTTGTCTTGTACTAGTGAAGTTGTGAGTGGGTTTGAGAAGAAGGGAGAAAAGAGGAGGACACTTAAAAGTAGACTGTTGGAGCTTTGACCCTGCAGAAGAGGAGTAAGGAAGAGTGGAGCACTTAGTCTGATCTGAGGATGTGAGTGGGGTTCCTGGGCTCAGAGTGACGCTGTCAAGTACAGCAGAGGAAGAACAGCTTTGGAAAAAGGATGAATTATTGATTTCACTTTGGGATTCTAGAGATATTTCTCCACCACCAACCCTCTAGAGAGGCTAATTGTAAGTCACAGATACATAGATCAAAGCAGTTCAAAAGGCAGAGAAATTGTACCTAAATACAAATATGAACCGTGGATCCACGTGGATCATGTGCCTTTAAGGCAAGGGTATATGCATTAAGATATAGTCTACTTAGCATTTTAGAATTGAGGAGATTCTGAGTATATGAACCCAGGAATTCACTCAGAAAGAGGATGCCTCACGTTGACTAGCGTAGAGGGGTGAGCCATACTTAAATCTACATTTTAAAAATGTGCATGCTTATAATCGGTGAGCACAAAGCCTTGGAAAAAAGGGAACTGAAGGTTTAAAATACAACTCTTTTGTAGACACAGCACTTTCTACTAGAAGAAAAGCCAGCAGATGGGCATCTTTATATTGTGATCCCCTTTCCCTCCATATTTTAGTAGAAGAATCAGGGCCATTAGGAGACACTCATAGGAAAATCAATTGAATTTGTAAGGATTTAATCACAAACTTTATGAGGCTTAGAATTTACTGTAGGATCATAGCTGCTGGTTCAGTAATTTGACCTGAATATCTCACTTGGTCTGGGCCAAAAATGTGGCCCTTTTTCTTCTTTTTACTGAGAAAGCCTATAGGCTTTCCTTACATGTAAACCCCATCATATACTTTGCTAAGCTGATGATTGCTTGGGATCTATTTACCTTATTTCTACTTATAAACACACTCACCCCTGCTAACTAGACAAATTTCTGAGTTTTAGATAGTCAAAGAACATAAGATAAAAGATGTAAGGACACAGGAGTAATTACTTTCATTGTATACCCAAATTGTAGCAATACTTAAACATAGTCAAAAACCATTTTTAATTTCATGGGTTTCAAGTGATGATTTTAATCATTATCCTATAAATGTATAATACAAACTATACTGGACAGATTCTGGAGAAGGTGGTTTACGCACCTCAGCTGTGTCCTAACCACCTGGGTGACCTTGAGCAATCGTTTGATGTTCCTTGTTACCAGTGTTCTTGTTTACAACTGGACAGAGTTGGACTAACTGACCTCCCTCTGGTAGGTCTTAAATTCCAACTCGCCTGATTCTCCTCATAAAAGATTCCCTATCACTCAACTTCCTCCATGGCCTGACTTTTGGGAAAATGGCCCAACTCTGAAGATGTAACATATGGGAGCCTGGAAAATAAACAAACTATATGGATCTGGGGAAGGGAAGGGCTGTAATGTGAACAATCAAATCAATCATAAATGAGACTCAGATTTTTATGATAAAAATACCAAATGTTTGAGTATTAAAACTTTTATAAATTTTGGAGCATCTCTTGACTGAGTTTCTTTGCAGCTTATGTAATAGATGCAGCAACAATATTTAGCTGCTGTTGAATATGTATGTCAAGCTTGCCAGCTGGAAATTATTTCGTGACTAAAATATCACACATAGAATCAAAGAGCTAAAGATGGACATGCATTTCCTCTTTTGGAACCTTCTGGGGACTTGCCAACATAGAAATAGTTGAGACTCAGTGGTAACTACTGAGAGCAATTATCCAAAAAGAAACTCATTTTACCATGGGGAAGAAGCATGTTTGTTACCATACACACCCAACTGGTGAACACATCCACACATAAGCCAAATACTCTCACTGCAGGCAGCCAACAGAGAAATGTAAATTCTAAATTTCACAAGCTATAGACTTATAGGGTTGGTAATGATATTTAAAATCAGTAGTTGAAAAGATTTTGCAATACATTTACTGGTTTTAAAATTTTTCATTATAACAGGTCTTTCCATCCCTTTTCAACTGGTTAACTCCTGCCTGTTCTTGAGATGTCAGCTGTAAAATAACTTCCTTAGGGAATACTTTTCTGAATTGCCTGACAAAATAAAATGTCCCTCTCAGCTGTTCTAATAGCACAATATACTTATCTTTTATAGCAGATATCACAGTTACTTTTACCTAAATAAGCATGAATATTTGATCAATACCTGTCTTCTTGACAAGACTCATGCTCCATAAGGGCAGAGATTCTCTCTTTTTGGTCCCAAGTACCTACCAGAGTGCTTGACACAGAATAGACATTTAAATATTAGCTCACTAACAAGGATGTATTGTACAACACAGGAATATAGCCAGTATTATGTAGTAACTATTAATGGAATACAACCTTTAAAATTTGTGAATCACTATGTTGTATACCTGTAACTTGTATAATACTGTACATCAACTATACTTCAATTAAAAAATAATAATATTAGCTTATTTAGTGGTCAAATAAATGAGTAACATTTTTTTGTGGATGTAAGGAATACATTTAAATAAAAATTATAGGTCAATTCACATCTTAAGAATATTTTTGCAGTAGCCTTCCTTTAATGATCTTACCAAATGACTATTTGGTACTTCCTGGGATTATAGATATGGAGTCCACATAATCTGGATTCTCTAAGACTGTTCCAGTTTCAAATATGTTGTTTCACTTTATGTGGAAATACTCTCTTACTTGTCAGACTACGTGTCCTGTTATTTTGTTAAGAAGAAATTGTAAATGTAACTACAGGATATTCTGAATTCCAGAAAATGCTACTTTACTAGGGAAAGTAATTTGCATAATATAAAACCAACAGTCTTCAAAACTACTTTCTCAGCTGAAATCAATTCATATTATATAGATTGCAGCACATATTTTAAATAGATCTGTTTTACAGAATGTAGATATTACAAGGATGGTGAGACAAAAATTCATTTCATCAAAACTTTGAAGTTTAAATAAAAAAGTTTAAAATAAATAAAACCAGATGGATGTATATTAGTGGCACATCCTGACAAAATATGATAATGCATACTTGACACTCTATTAGATATTCTAAATATTCAGACATTATAGAAAGAGGAAGTAGTTCTAGGTAAATTCTGAGAACCTGTATAAAGACAGAGGACAAATATTGGAAAAGTACTGTGATTCAGAGAAGTAAAATTGGTAGAGGTGGTCTTTCAATACAGTTATACAATATTCAAGGAGATCTGAAATTTTAAAATTTTAATTGTGTATTCTGGAAAATTTGCTCATGTTATAAAGCTGAATGGAATCAGCTTTATACATTACTTTTCTTGAATATGTAATTTAACGAAACCACACAGTCACCAAAATAAATCCCCAAATCTGATACTCTGTTTGCAAAAATTACTCCTCCTTGAGTAGTGGGTTAAGAAATCACTTTGTTTGCAAGGGCAATGAGAAGCAAAACAATATTGCTGTTATTGTTTTGGGTGTTACCATCTCCTGTCCAGATTTTCTCTAAAGGGAGTTTGCAGCATGTTTCATGCTACGTGAAATTCCCCATGGAAAGACCTGGATCACTAAGCAGGCAAAATCTGTCCAAACCCACGCACCAACTGTTCTCTCAGTTACACTAGCTATTGAATATAGCTGCCAAGTTCCAGAATCTCTCTGTGGAATAAGCGAATGAAAGACCTCCATTACCCTGCAGGCTCATTCTGCTTCCTGAAATTCCTGAGATAGTATTTAGTGTAGTTATCAATCTCAGGGGCTCAGTCTTCCACGGAGTGCAAAGAAAATGTGATTTCAATTCCCATACAAACAGTTGTATTCGGTTAGTACAAATTTAAGCAAGATAACCCCTTCAAAAGGAATGGCGTATGAAATATGACTTGACAAGTCATTTAACCTCTGTGTACCTCAATTTCTATTAGTATTTAACACTGATTTACCTCATAATATATTGACAAGTTTAATAGCCTAATGAGCAAGTAGCACATTTAAAAATGTTTAAACTTATAAATGAAAGGCAGAATTCAATATGAAAGAGCATGCAAAGACTAATAAATACAATTTTAAGATTTCTATATATTTTATCCCAACTCATCTAAAAACTTTGAAAGCGTATTCCAGTTGGGTTTGGCTACCAAGAACTAACCAAAATATTTAAGATACCATAATTTGAAGAGTTTAAAACTAAATGTAATAATTCTTTATCACCCTAAGTGGAATAAGAGTTGGTAAATCGTAACTTTAAAGGGTAGAGTGCACATAGTTTATTTTTCCTTATTCACAAAAAAAGTGAATATAGAATCTGAGACTACCACTCATCAAATATTTCAACTCACTATTAAAGACTGTTTTATGGTAAAATTAAAGATATGCTCGAGTATGAAGCATGCTCTGAAAAATGAAATGATAGTCAATTATACATTTGTTCATAGGTTGATACTCTCAAATTGCCTTATTATTTTTGGTAATAAAGTATTTTGTTGACAAGTGTGCATTTCAGTATATCATATGCCTTCGTTTAACTGTAAAAGATAAAATACCATTAAAATTCAATTTTTACTATCTAAATAAAATCTCTTACATTTCATCCACAACTATATTACTCTTCAGTTTCTGATACTTACTTTTAAGTGACATGACATATTTCTCCTTAGGCAAATAGAAGCAGATTAAAGGAATAGCAAAATGGCAATGCTACCATTACACGGACTTCAAAGTTTCAATATCAATTTCCCATACAGATAAAGAATAAGAATTAGTAGATAAGGGCTTCCTTGGTGGCGCAGTAGTTAGGAATCCACCTGCCAACGCAGGGGACACAGGTTTGAGCCCTGGTCCAGGAAGATCCCACATGCTGCGGAGCAACTAAGCCTGCGCACCACAACTACTGAGCCTGCGCTCTAGAGCCCACAAGCCACAGTTACTGAGCCCACGTGCCACAACTACTGAAGCCCGAATGCCTAGAGCCCGTGCTCCGCAACAAGAGAAGCCACCGCAGTGAGAAGCCTGCGTGCTGCAACGAAGACCTAACGCAGGCAAAAATAAATAAAAAATAAAATAAATTTAAAAAAGAATTAGTAGATGATAAAATCAAAAATTAGTGAACGTGGGTAGAATTCAACTAAGGGAAAAACTAATTAAAATTACAAGTACATAAATATTCATAAATAATATTGGTACCTATTCAGAATGGAAATTACCTGTCTGCGCATCTACATGAAAGAATCTGACAAAGACAAATGATGCAGATATCGCTAGTTATAGTTAATATATTAAGCCTACATGTAACTTTATGTTTCCATATTTACTTACATGAAAACACATTTTATGGTTCATGAGAAATAACTATTATAATTTGAGAAAAATAACGGACAATGTGTTAAAGTTAAATCTTTGCATTTTTGAAAAGGTAAAAAAATGGCCCACATGGGAAGTTCATAAAAGAATAATCCTTTAACATGTTAGCCTCGAGGTGTCTCTAATTTTCTTTTCAGCCTAAAAAATGAAAACATCTATATGACATTCCTGCTTATAAATCACTTTTTTTTTTTTACAAATCACTTTTTAAAAGAGCATTATTGAGATACAATTTACATAGCACAAAGTTCATCTGTTTAATGTATACAATTCAAAGAGGGTGGGCAGACAGGGTGGGCACCCCTGCTAAGGGTTGCAGGCTTTCTTTTTGCAATGATGAAATGTTCTAAATTTAGATTATGATGATGGTTGCACAACCTTGTAAATATATCAAAGCACTTCCAGCACTATCTCATTTCATGCTACAAAAGCCTTTAAGAGCCAAGACTCCAGGGAAGGATGGCATTCATATGTAAGAAACTTTAAGAAATTATACAAGACTTGGGAAACATGGGACACAGCAAAAGAAAGGAGGCATAGGAGGGAACAACTGGTAACTGCAAGGCAGCAACCCACCAGGACTTGGCTAACGACCCTTTTATAGTTGCTGGTGGTCCTGCAGCAGACAAAACAGAAAGGCCCTGCTTTTATGGAGCTTATATTCTATAGGGGAAATGGACAAATAAGCATGCCTGTGGGTGATAGATTGGGGGTGGATCGATTTTCCTATTTTACAAGGTGGCAAGGCTTTCCTTCCTAGAGACCTGAAGTGGATACTGCAAGCAGAGGGGATAGCACATGCAGAGAACCTGAGGGAGAGATGTGTTTCATATGATTAGGGAAGGGCAAGGAGGTCAGAGTGGCTTACTCAAAGTGAAGGGCTGAGACTGCTGAGTTCAGAGAAAGCCACCAGCTACTGTGTAGGGCCTTGTAGTCCAGGGTAGGGACTCTGGATTTCATTCTGAGTGTGATGAGGGTTATGAGCAGAAGAGTGACATGATTTGATTTTTGTCAGTTCAAAGCAAAGAAACAATAAAGAGATGTTTTCAGAATTGGGAGAAATATCTGAGTAAAGATGTTTTAAGGACCCATTGAGTACCAGGCAGAATTAACAATGGAAAAAACTCTTCCACATATTTTCAACATAAGAAATTTCAAGTTAAAAATATCTAGTAAGCACCCAGGCTGAAGCAAAACAGAACAGATTGTGTGCAAAGAAAAAAAAATGTCATTCTGGTCTTATATTCCTTTGTTATAACCCTGAACACCACAAGGCAATAGAAAAATGTTTATAGAGTTCTGAAAGAAAACAAGTATGACCTAACAATGACATACTTAGCCACTTAGTCATTCAAGTACAACAGAGAGATATTATCAGACATGCAGGGTCTTAGAATATAAAACGATGTATACTTTCTAGTAAGATTTACAAATATATGCTAGAAAAAAAACCTAAATCAAGATCGGGGATGACATTGTTTCAAAAAAAATTCAAGAATAAAAAAATTCAAGAATAAAGCAAAAGTAGGATAAAATGCAATACCACATTTTCACATAAAAAGTATTTTGGTTAATTATAATGTAAAAACTTAAAGGTATAAAAGTATTTGTATGTCAAATTTGAGAAAAACGTTTATTCATTCATTCTTTTTTGTGCTTCTCTGTAACTTTCAAATTTCCCATAATTGCTTTTTTCAATCATAAAAATATTACAAATTTTTAATAAAGAAACCATCCTGTCATATCCTCTGGTGTCTAATAAAATGTTATGTTCCACATTTTCTATATATTCTAAGAGGTGAAAAAATAGTTTTTAGATCATAAAATACATAGGTATTTAATTTAGATCTAACTAGTTCAATAGTTTTCAACTCATGTTTCAGCATTGAGTACTCCATTCAATGTTAATATTCATTGGGCACTTATTCATAGGCGCCAGGCAATCTTCTAACCATCTTGTTTGTAGCATCTTATTTAATCCTCACAATAATATAATTTATCAGACAATGAAATTGAGGCACAGAGTTGATACAAAACTTGCTGGATGTCACATGGATAGTAAGCAGTGGAGATGGATTTTGTACTCATCCTGTGTGATTAAAGCCAGTGTTCTTTGTTACTTAGCAATCTGTGGAAGATATTCTCTGAAATAACACCAACTGATCCCCGCCTTCAGGGGACCCTTGAGTAATCCCCTCCTCTTGAGGGTACATTGGACCTAACGAATGACTACTAATGCATAGAATACAACAGAAATTAGGAGATAACACTTTTGTGGTTGGGTTATGAGACTGTGAATTCCACTTGCTATAGACTCACTCACTATTGCTTTTTTGGCTTGAACACTTCGATTAAATAAGATGTCATGTTAGAGATGTCCCCTTGGCAAGCAACTGCAAGGGAAGAAGTGAGGCCATCAATCTAACAGCTTTTGAGAAACTGAATTATGCCAACTACCACATTAGAGAGCTTGGAAGATGCTTCATCAGTCGAGCCTTCAGATGAGACCACAGTTTTGAATGACACCTTGATTTCAGCCTTGTAAAAGACCCTCAAATAGAGGTCACAGTTGAACCATGACCAGACTACTGACTGTGGTAGGCAAAATAATGCACCCCTCAAAATGTTCAGTTGGAATTAAGTTTGCTAATAAGATGACTTTAAGATAGGGAAATGATCTTGGATTTCTAGATAGGCTCAACATAATCACTAGGGTACTTAAAGGTAAAAGAGGGAGGCAGAAGGGTCAGTGTCAGAGTGATGCAGTGTAAGACAGACTTGAATAAATATTGCTGGCTTTGAAGATGGAAGGTGGCCACAAGCCAAGAAATGTGGGAAGCCTCTAGAAGCTATAAAAGTAAGGAAATGGATCCTACCCTAGAGCCTCCAGAAAGAAAGGCAGCCCAGCCAACACTTTGATTTATCCCAGAAAGACCCACATCACACTTGAACTACAGAACTGCACGAAATAATCATTGTTTGAAACACCAGTTCTGGGAATATTTTGTTACACAGCAAGAGATATCTAATAAACATACTCTGTCACACAGAAGAATAATCAGCTGCTTTGTAGTCTTTCTGTCTGAACACCCCATGTGCCACCAAAGTAGTCACTAAACTTTTGACCTAGAGTGTCCCATAGAGCACAAAAGCTAGAGCAACTGAGCTAGACTAACTTCTCAGGAGATGCAGAAATTCCTCTCAACAGTATCACTATGAGGGACTACAAATATTGAGAAAAGAATAACCCAATATTATAGGCCTTGTTTGTCTTTGGGTCTTTTAATGTGATCTCACAATGCCAGGTAGTACTTGTAAGATTTTCTTAGGTCGGGTAAGAGATGATTTTTTTTTGGAAAAGTCAAGTTTTTTAAAAAATTGAAGTATAGTTGATTTACAATATTGTATTAGTTTCATGTGGACAACATAGTGATTCAATATTCTTATACTACATTTAAAGTTATTATAAAATATTGGCTATATTCCTTGTGCTATACAATATATCTTTGTTGCTTATTTATTTTATATGGAGTAGTTTGTTAATCCCTTACTCTCACCTTGTCCCCCCTCCTCCTTCTCCCCAGTGGTAACCACTAGTTTGTTTTCTTTATCTGTGAGTCTGTTTCTGTTTTGTTATATTCATTCCTTTGTTCTATTTTTTAGATTCCACATATAAGTGCTAACATACAGTATTTGTCTTTCTCTGTCTGACTTATTTCAGTAAGCATAATATCCTCCAGGTCCACTCATGTTGTTGCAAATGCTAGAATTTCATTCTTTTTAATGTTTGAGTAATATTTCATGCTGTATATATACCACATCTTCTTAACCATTCATCTGTAGATGGACACTTAGGTTGCTTCCATATCCTGGTTATTGTAAATAATGCTACTATGAACACTGGGATGCATGTGTTTTTTCAAATTACTGTTTTCATTTTCTTTGGATATATATCCAGGAGTGGAATTGCTGGATCATATGATAGTTCTATTTTTAGTTTTCTGAGAAACCTCCATTCTGTTTTCCATAGAGCTACACCAATTTACATTCCCACAAACGATGTACTAGGGTTCCCTTTTCTCTACATCCCTGACAACATTTGTTATATGTGTTCTTTTTGATTATAGCCACTTTGACAGGTGTGAGATGATATCTCATCATGATTTTGATTTGCATTTCTCTGGTAATTAGCAATGATGAACATCTTTCCATGTGCCTGTTGGCCATCTGTAGGTTTTCTTTGAAAAGTGTCTATTCACATCTTCTGCCCATTTTTTAATTCAGTTGTTTATTTTTTGATATTAAGTTGTATGAGCTGTTTATATAGTTTGGATATTAACCCCTTGTTGGTCATGTCATTTGCAAATACTTTCTCCCATTCTGTAGGTTGTCCCTTTGTTTTATGGTTTCGTTTGCTGTGCAAAACTTTTAATTAGGTCCCGTTTGTTTATTTTTGCTTTTGTTTCCTTTGCCTTAGGAAACAGATCCAAAAAAAAGATTGCTACTATTTACGTCAAAGAGGGTTATGCCTATATTCTCTTCTAGGAGCTACAGAACTATATAAAACTGTAAAGTTCCAGGTCTTACATTTAGGTCGTTAATCCATGTTGAGTTTATCTTTGTATATAATGTGAGGAAATCAAACCTCTGGTTTGATGGTTTCTTTAGTGGCATGCTTGTGTTCCTTTCTCCTAGATTTTGTGTATTTAATGTAGGTTTATGATTTGTGATTACTATGGAGTTCATATATGTTGACCTATAACTATATCTACTTGTTTTAAACTAGTCACTTAAGTTCAAACACATTCTAAAAGATCTATATATTTTTACTCCCCTCTCCCAAGTTTTGTGTTTTTGATGTCATAATTTACGTCTTCATGTTTATCTCTTAAGTGTTTATTGTAATTATAGTTAATTTTATGATTTTTTTGTCTTTTCATCTTTGTACTAGCTTACTTAAGTGGTTAATCCACAGCCTTGACTATATATTTGCCTCTACTAGTGGGGCTTTTCCTTTCCTATAAATTTTTGCTTTTGTTGTTTAATTTTCTTTTCCGCTTAGAGAAGAAACTTTAACATTTCTTCTAGGGTTAGTTTAATATTAATGAACTCTTTTATGTTTTGCTTGTCTAAGATGTTCTTTATCCATCCTTCAATTTTGAATGATAATCTTACTGGGTAGAGTATCGTAGGTTGCAGGTTTTTCCTTTTTAGCACTTTAAAAATATCATGCCACCCCCTTCTGGCTTGCAAAGTTTCTGCAGAAAAATCAGCAGATAATCTTACAGGGGTTCCCCTGTATGTGACTCTTTATTTTTCTCTTTCTCTTGCTGCCTTTAGAATTCTCTTTAACTTTTACATTTTAATTATATGTCTTGGTGTGGGTCTCTCTGGATTCATGTTGTTTGGGATTCTCTGAGCATCCTGTACCTAGATTCCTTCTTCAGGCTTGGGAAGTTTTCTATCATAATTTCATCAAATACATTTTGGCCCTTCTTTCTCTCTTTTCCTTCTGGAATCCCTGTGATGTGAAAGTTATTACACTTGATGTTGTCTCAGAGGTCCCTTAAACTGTCCTATTTTTAATTTGTTTTCCTTTTGCTATTCTGACTGGGTGATTTCGATTATTCTATCTTTCAGATCACTTATGCGTTCTTCTGTACCACCTAGTCTGCTCTTAATTCCTTCTGGTGTGTTTTTCATTTCAGTTATTGTATTTTTCAGCTCTGAATGGTTCTTTTTTTATATTTACTAATTCTTTTTAAAAATCATCACTGTGTTCATCTATTCTTTTCCCTAGTTCAGTTAACATTATTACTATTGCTTTGAAACCCTTTATCTGGTAAATTATTTATCTCTGTTTCATTAGGTTTTTTCAGGGTTTGTTTTTGTTGTTATTGCTGTTGCTGTTCTTTCATTTAAAACAGATTCCTCTGTCTTCCCGTTTTTCCTTGACTTTCTCTATCTCTATGAAATTAGGTTAAGCAATCATCTATCCCAGTCTCCAAGGAGTGTCCTTGTGTAGGAGTGTTCCTTTGCAGTCTGTGTGTGCCCAGTGGCTTTGGTGGGAAAACTGGACCCGAAATGAGTATGAGTCACATCTTCCCCCAGGGTGTGCTAGCAGCTATCACCTTGGTGGGAGGTGGGGCTGGAGATGGAGTGGCTAGAGCTAGAGCCAGGTGTGAGTCACGGCTTCTCCTATGCTCAGTGGCCAAAACTGCCTTATCAGGGGTACAGGCAGGTCCCAAGGTGCAGGAACAGAAGCCCTGAGGTTTGGGTTCAAGCTGGTTCTGCTCCCTGTAAGTGTGCTCTCCTTCCCAGCATCAGCACCTTTGCTCCAGAAGGGAGCAACGCTGGAGAGAGAGGGGGCAGAGTAGGTTCTTGGCATGGGTTGGGACCCATGCTTTGGCAGTCCCTGCAGACCAGAGTTCAAGACTGCTTCCAATCTGTCACCTGCATGAGTGCCTTCACCCTGTTCAGATGCAGTGCTGGGTCAGAGCCAGCTCTGTCCCCCATACCTGCACACTCTCCTTGGCAACAACAGCCTTTGCCCTAGTGGGGAGCTGCGCTCTGGAGCAATGGGGACTGGAAAGGTCCTCAGCGTGGTCAAGGGTGCATGCTGGGGCAGTTTCCAGAAACTGGCCAGGGTCCCAGGCAGTCTCAAACTTCTTCCTCCACCATGCTTCGGGAGCAAGCAAGTGTGTGCATGCTCTTCATGGGTGGACTCCAAGTTTCTCACAGCCCCCGTCCCCCCCGCCCCCACTGCCAATCTCACTGATCTTCAAAACCAGCCAAGAGGACTCATCTTTCCAGTGTCAGACCTCACAGCTGGGGTGCCCAGGAAGTGGTTCAAACTGCTCACTCCCCAGGGAGGCTCTCCAAGCCTGTGTAATCATCCCCCTTCTTTGTCCCTTCCTAGGGGTGCAGGTCCTGACCTGATCACTTTCTTTCCCTTCCAACCTGACTCCCTGTGGATCTTTCTTTTCGGCGTTTGTTGTAGAAGAGTCTTTCTGCCAGTCCCCAGTTTGTCTTCAGTGAGAACTGCTCCACATGTACGTGAATTTTTGATGTGTTCATGCAGGGGGAGGTGAGCTCAGTGTCTTCCTACTCCTCCATCTTGATCTCCTCTGGGATGGTGCTTCTTCAGCCTCATGTGTAAGTGGTGATTCTCCTGTGCTTGTCGTTTTCCTGCTTGCATATGACTTACCACTGGTTGCTTCTCTTTGCCTCTGAAGAATCTTCACACATACCTCCACCCCATAACCTTGTGCCCAGCTTTCATTCATTTTGCTTTCTGCCTCTGTGTTTCTCTAAGCCCGAGAAGTGGTTCTTGGTCATCATTTTGTGGCACCCTTCCATCTATACAGTGATTTATGAGGTATGACGCAATGAAGATTTTATTCATCATAATGATGCTACTAAAGTTTATAGATAAGTTACTTCACTCTTTTTAAAAGAAGAAACTATTATTTTAGGTCTTGTATTATGATTATAATATTATAATAAATAGTATTTTATTTTAAAATATATTAAAATAATTTCACTCATACTCTCTTAATGCTAAAGTTGTTCCTACTGGGAGAGAAATGGCTGGAGTTTCCTGCAGCACATGCCATTTGTGTAGCTAGTCAGCCTCAGCTCTAGTTGGACCTATTTAGAAGTCAGGATTAGCATTTTGGAGCACTCCAATGACAAGTAGTGTACAGTGCACTGAAGTCTCTTGGGGAGTTGGAGAAGAGGTTCCCAACACAGAGCACAGCACAGTGGACTCACCTTCTCCAGCAGACATCTCTGTTCTGTCTCCAAAGTGCCTCTCATGCTCCAACCTGCTCTCTCCAGCATCAGACTGTCACCAGGTATAATCTGTCTTCCTCTCCCACTAAGCTTCTAGAAATGCCCTCTTCTTGCCCCTTTTCAGCTCTTTTGCCATCTTGAATAGCCCATCGTTATGAGATTGATATAAGTCCAAGGTTACACCACCACAAGCCACTCACAGGTAGTTTCTTAATAGGGTGAAAACTACATGCATCTTGTTTCTATTATGCTTTCAGGGTCTGCTCTAAAACACAAAGCGACTTTAAACAGGGCCTTTTCCCTTCTTCTCAAGTTATAACCAGGCATCATACATAGTCTGTAACTGGCAGTCATCCCAAGAGAACCAACAGGAGGTCATTCGTTCAGAGCTTTCCCTGGAATGTCTCCAAATAAAAAAACATGGCAAAAGCATGGTTTCTGGGCTCCTTATCAGGAGAAAGTTTCTGGAAAGCTGGTTTATACCAATTGCCATCACCTTCCTGGGTTTTCATTGTTGCCAAAACATTTTCACTTGCTGGGTATTGTGGATCTCCAAACAAAGACAAAGTTTCTTGATCAAAATATTAACCCAGAAGCTACAGATATTTGTATTCTTTGATTCCATCTGTATATCTGCTGGCACTGTTGCACTTGTGATTGATTTGATTTGATTTAATGAGGAGAGTAAATTTAAAAGTTCCACAAATAAAGTCAAGTAGTTTAGATAATGTTCATGTATTGCTAAATCATCTTGTCTTCTTTAATACCTACCAGGGGCTGCAAGGCAGCAATTAGGATCTTACGGCCAAGATATTTAAATATTTATATTTCCCATTTGAGTTTTTCTAAACTAATTTTAACAATTACTTTCAATTTGTTATTACTAATTTTTTTTAACTAAAACTGCTAATAGGGAAGAAAACTCTGAGTTTTTGTTAGTTTTTCTTTACTTTTCTTTTTATTTTCCCCCTATCTTTTCCCAGATGAGATGTGGTTAAAAGATAAATAGCAGGAAAACAACAGAGGGAAAAGTGAAGAGTTAAATACATATTTTTCATATAAGTGGTAATTTACTATGTTATGCTATTGACATATGCAAACCCATTTCTTTGTTTTCAGCAACTGCCAACTTTATTTTCTTAATTGCACTCTTACTACATTTTCCTCCTGGCAATTATGACCTACTACAGATTTCACATTCAAATGCTCCATTCAAATACCTTGCCCAAGGGATGTGATAATTGGCCAGGAATATCTTAATTAGTTTTAAGAGAAAAAATTGTTATGTTTAAATATAACATTCTCATTATAGGTATTTAAAAATAAAGAGTTAGGTACACAAAAACAGGACCAAAATTGTGTCAAATTCCCAATTATTATTGGGGAAATTATGTCTATACTCTATTGGTATTTGAAAATTAATGAATATGGAAATAAGTCTGGATGTTCTTTTGTGGGATTTAAGTCTTACTGCTGTGTATTTTTAAATGATTCAAAAATTTTTATTTGATTACCTATCATGTTCTAGGAGTGAGGATTCAACTACAAATGGGATTATAAAGTTTCTGACTCCATGAAGCTTGTTTTTAAGTTGAAGAGCAGTGGTTTTAAACTGCTGGCCCAACTCAACAATGGGTCATAAAATCAATTTAGAGCACTATAACTAAAATTTTAAAAATATATATGTAATTTTAGTTAGTATATCTACATATATATATACACACACATATAAATTGAAAAACAGAATAAGAAATAAATTTTGAGGGTTTATATTACCTCTACACTTGTCAAGACTCCATGTGTCATGAAACTTTTGTTTTGGTTGTGTGTGTATCTGGGTGTGTATATATACTGTGCTATTGTAAAAATGTAGTTTTTGCTTTGGATTGTGACCCAAACGCTTACAAATAGTTCCATAAAAGAAAGAGAAAAAATTAGTAAACAAGTGAACAAATAACTAGGCTAAATAAAAAGATTCAGATACAGTAAGTGTTTGAAAGAAAAAAGGGGGTGGATTTTGTGTGAGTGGAGTGAGGGATGGGATGGTCAAGGTAGGTTATGATAAGGAATGAAATGTGAACTAAGACCTGCAGGGTGGGAAAGAGCCCGCTATACAGAGAGCAGGGAAGAGCTTTAAAGGTGGAAGGAAGAGCCAATGTGAATGCCCTGCTGTAGAAGCAAATCTGGCCCAGATGAGGAATAGGCATGAGGGTGCTGTGGTTACAGATAAATGAGAGGGAAAGGGAATGAGATGCACTTGGAGGGTGAATAGATTCAGACTACGCAGCATGATAAGCCATGGTTTTAAAAAAAATGGGTTTTGGTTGACTGAAAGGGGAAGATTTTGGAAGCTTTTATATGCCAGAGAAAGTCTTGATCTAATTTAAATTTGTGTGGGTTAGTCTGGATGTTATGAGCACAACGGATTAAAGGAAAGCAAGAGTGGAAATGTGCAAAATATTTAGGGGGCTATTACAGCTGTCAAAGCAAAGGAGGTCTGTGGCTAGAACTAATTGGAGGTAGTGGAGATGGAGAGAAGGGTACAGAGCTAGGTATGTTTTGGAGGTAGAACAAGTATCGTTTGCTTATGGATATCTGTGTGTTGTGTCTCTGTGGATGGTGGTAGACTGAGAGAAATAAAGGAATCAAAGATAATGTCTAAAAACTATACAAATGGTGGCATCTTTTGCTGGAATGGCAAAGGCCAAGACAGGAATAGAATTTGGGTGGGGAGGTTTTAATTCTAGAGGTTCATTTTTTTTTTTTTTTTTTGGTACGCGGGCCTCTCACTGTTGTGGCCTCTTCCGTTGCGGAGCACAGGCTCCGGACACGCAGGCTCAGCGGCCATGGCTCACGGGCCCAGCCGCTCCGCGGCATGTGGGATCTTCCCGGACCGGGGCATGAACCCATGTCTCCTGCATCGGCAGGTGGACTCTCAACCACTGCGCCACCAGGGAAGCCCTAGAGGTTCATTTTTAACAGGTAATTTTGAGATCAAATAGACACAGTTTTCATCCACAGCACTGATTCAATTTTATAATTATATATTTATTTGTGTAATTATTTGCTCATTATAGAGTAAAAAGTTCCTCAAGGTGGGAGTCATGTTTATTTTTTGTGTTGTACTGATCCTTGTTTTCCCAGCACAGCGCAAGCATGCAGGGAATATCTACTGACCTAATGACATAAAGGTGTTGTTATTAATGAACACTTTTATGAATGTCAGTGATGGACTTTCCTTTGGTGATCATTTTTTTTCAAAGAAATCAAGTTTTAACAGAAGAAAATTTCTACCTGCCTAATGGTGAGGCAAGAACAATGAGATGTCTTTACAGAACCATGAAGCCAGGGTCATTGACTAGTTAATCGCTTGCTTCTACACACCAGCCTTCTAGAACAGTTGTTTCTCACACTTTAGCACACATGAGATTCATTTGGAAGTCTTGTTAAAATAGGGAAAGCTGAACCTTATGCTCAGAATTTCTTATTCAGTAGGTCTGGGGTAGGGTCTGGGGATTTGCATTTCTAACCACTTCCCAGGTGATACTGGTGATGCTGGTCCAGGGGAAATCAGTGCTCTAGCAAGAAAAGGTTCTTAATCTGGGGTTCACAGATCCCTGGAAAAAGTCTACAAAAGCGCTATGGGGGATTTACATACACATCCCTGAAAAGATATATACACATTTTTCATGTATATGCTATGTGCATCTTTCTGGTGATAGAGCCTGAATATTTCATCACGTACTCAAAGGCCTTCAACACTTAATTAAGAGTAGTGGTACTCAATCTTGGATATATAATAGAACTCCCTGAAGTCTTGGCTCTTCTATTCAATTGCTGTGTGACTTTGGGCAAAATACTTAACTTCTCTGTGCCTCAAGTTCTTCATGTATAAAATGGAGCTAACATAATAGTACCTACCTTATGGGCTTGTTATGAAGTTCAAATAAGTTAATATTTGCATATCATTTAGAGAAGTACTTAGTAAGTGCTAAATAGGTGATTGCTAAATAGGATTATAAACCTTAGAGTATTCTTTTTTTTAAAGTCTAGGATCCACCTCTGGTGATTCTAATGTACAGCCAGGGATGACAACCACTGCTCTGTAATGAAAAGAGAGCAAGAGATAGATGAGTGCCTTTCTTGAGAATGTGGTGTTAATTTCCTCTCAGCGTAGCAGACTTCCCTTCCCAGAGGAGCTTTGCTAGGAAACTAGAGAGGGCTAGCAAGAGCCCTAGCATCTTGGAAGTGAATTCTCTTCCTAAAACCTCAAGAGCTGGTTCATGCTGACCTTTTTGCTTGTGGTAGGGGGAGGGGCTGAGGCAAAGCAGCAGAAGGAAGAAAGTTGGTTTTATCCAAGCTGATTATTTCTTTTGTTTAAAATCAATGCAAACAATAAAAGCCTGTCCTAATATAGGAAAATGCTAACATTATAAAGAAATGATCAGAGAGGTAAATACTAACTGTGTGAGCAAACTAGCCTTCGAAATGACACCAGTGACCCTTGCTTCCTGTAGTTCATGTCCTTGTGTGCTCCCTTCTACACTGAATGTAGCTGAACTGTGTGATCAATAAGATATCGCAGAAGGGACAAAGTCTAACTTCCCAGGCTAGGTTGGAAAAGACATTGCAGTTTTCCCACCCTTTGTCTTGCGTTGTTCACTCTGGGAGAAGCTAGCTGTCACACAGAGAGGACCGTCAAGCAGTTTGTGGAGAGGAAAACAAAGAACTGAGGCCTCCCACCAACAGCCCATAGTGGCTTGACAGCCACGTGGGAGAGCCACGTGGGAGAGCCACGTGGGAGAGCCACGTGGAAATTGACTCTTCCAGCCCATCAAGCTTTCAGCAACTGCAGCCCTGGTTCCTATCTTAACTGTAACCTCACAAGAGACCCCAACCCCAAACCTCCTATTCTGCAGAAACCATGAGAGATACTACATACTGATTTATGTTTTAATTCACAAAGTTTTGGGATAATTTGTTACGCAGTGATACATAACTGATGAAGTAAACTTAAACTTTTATTTTTTAGATGCCTGAGCTGAGAGTTTCCCTTTGGCCATTTTGGTGCCACTGCAGGTGATCTGCTCATTTTATTTTTCCTAACCCTTTAAGTCCACGTAAGACACAAGGAAATGGTTAGCGAGTAAAATAGGCACACTCTATGCGGAGAGAAAGAGAACCCAGTCTCCTGCTTTGTGTTTTCCTGAGGCCTCACATCCAGAGAGAAAATAAGTAAGAAGACTCTTGAGCTGTACCAAGCTCAACAGTTAGGGGTCAGCTATGCAGGACCCTAATTGAGTCGACAAAGCCTAATACTATCTTAAAAGAAAAATGCAAGAAAGCTCAAAGTTTCTTAGGAGCACAGATGGCCAGGTTGCCAATCTAAACCCCCCTGAATTGTTGGTGTCCACTACTGTTCTTTATTTCAAAACCGAATAAACCAAAGAATAATGTGAGAAACGAGTAGATTTTTCCTGGTTAAGGCTGAGTTTGGGCTGAGAGAAAATGACCATGAAGACCTTTAAGTGCTATTTATATACTGGTCATATAACAATTTGAAATAGCTGAATAGGTGTTGCTCCATCACTCGGTTCTAATAAACCAGGTTACTTGGCTTTTGGAAAATAATTTCCATCTACCTGAGATTTTGCTGAAGTTCACCACTGTGGGTAGACAGACTTAAAAATGGTTGCACTGAACCTCAGAACATACATGGGGTGTGTCTGACAAAAATATTTGCATATGCAGCCAGAGAGATCACATCCACAGCCTAAATTAACTTAGACCTGTTTTTGCTGTGTGATTACCTTCTGAGTTGGAGATTTGGGGACCCAGAAAAAGTGGTTGATCAGTTAATTACATCCTACTCTGATATGCTCACTTCTATCCAGGGAACACAATATAGTACTCAGATCAGCATATTTTAATTAATTTTTACCAAAATCAATTATAAGGCGAGTTAGTAGGTGATTACAGGGTGAGATTAATGATAGCATTACAAACACTCCTGGTCACTTATTTTTTTCTTTCCTGTTATCTAGAAGCCAAATATTGTAGTCAGCATGTTCTAGATTAATTACACACACAGCTCATCCTCTCTGTCTATTCCAGAAAAACAAAACAAGTAGTTTCAACTTAACCATGGGGGGCAGAGAAGAGGAATTGCCAGAGAGGAAGCAACTGCGAAATGCATTTACTCTAAGTGTGAGCAGGGCTCGGGTCTCCCCAGTTGAGGTCATTTGAATGAACACTGATGCTTTCCTTTAGAATAAAGATGAAATGAGGCAAGAAACCCCTAACTGTCTGGGAAATAACATGTTTAGAAGGTGAAAAGCAGAGTCAAATAAGCTTCATGTCTAGTTTCCATTTTATTTCCTTTTAAGTGTGTGCCCACTTCCAGCTCACCAGGGTAAGCAGGATTTAGTTTGCCATCCCCACCCCTCCCAGTTTTAAATTTTAATGCTTTTTCTCCTTATTCTGATTTCAGGTCTTTTGGAAGGGATAAGCAAGATGTCCCAAACACCTTAGTGTGTGCAATCTGCTGGTAAGTCCTGAGTGTACCAGGTGTTCGAGGATAATAAAGAAGGGCTGAGGGACTGGTGGGGAGTAAGGGGAAAACATAAGACAAGTGGAGGAAGGCAGGGCTGAAACCCATCTGTCTACCTTGGTCTTGCCCTGTTTTTTTAACATCTACTTTCACTGATTTCTATTTCCTTATTAAATTCCAGGGGGTTGGCATTTAAAGGTTTTAAACTTTAGATTATATAATTTGATAGCTAATTTTTATTAACCAGCCTGTGAAATCTGTTTGATGGCTAAAATTTGGCTCTAACTCATAGAAGTAGAATTTTACCCTATGTTTTGCATGCTCTGCTTGCTAATGTGAAATAGTTTGTCATATGTTGGGAAGCCTTTGGCTAAGGATTGAATCTCAAAGGCTTATGTGATGAAAGACATCTTGTTGAACTGGAGCTTTGATATGCTGTTGCCCAAATATCAATATGGACAATTCAAGTGATGAATAATGTACTTTAATATAGAATGTACTGGAAA
Source organism: Orcinus orca (assembly GCF_937001465.1). Taxonomy (NCBI): domain Eukaryota; kingdom Metazoa; phylum Chordata; class Mammalia; order Artiodactyla; family Delphinidae; genus Orcinus; species Orcinus orca. Next base: position 103,736,736 of record NC_064560.1, read on the forward strand.
TTTATAGAAAGTTTTAACAATGTGCATTCCTGGGCCCTAACATAGAAGAAAATCACTCTGAATCATGTAGTTAACCTACACACACATTCATATACACATTGTTTTAGTGCACCTTGGATTTTCATTGAATGATTATTTATTGAGCCCCTACATGTGCCAGGCATCTGTTAAGGACTGAATATGGTCAATGTGGACCCTTCCCTCAAAGAGGTCAAAACTTCATATAATTGAGAATGTCACTAGTAAGACCATCTATTCTACTTAATAAAAATTTTCTGTAAAATATATATGAAGCATGCTGGACAGTTAAATGTGAAAAATACTGTTATGCAAAGCCTTACCAACATCCCCAAAGTCACACTGAAAAGAAAAATAAAACATAAATAGATGGCAAAGCTAGTTATCTCCTTTCTATAACATTTAGCTTTTATAGCATTATGGTTCAAAAAAAGCATTAAATGTTTCAAAATACATTGAGTTTTGCTCTATTCAAAATAATAAATAAAGATGTAAAGAAAGATGTTAACATTAGAGGAAATTTATTTGCCTTTGTTGTAATTTGACTCCAAGGCAAAAAAATGAAAAATTACTTGACATGAATGGTGTATGAGCTTCTATTTTTCCTTTCAAGAGGAGATTAAACAAAATAAGCAACTTTTTCATTCTTTTCTAATGAAGGTTCACTTTCCTCTATGTTACTGAATACTCCTGGACTTTTCTTAACCTAAGAATTGTATGCCTACTGGCTGAGTCATCAGTATCTTTCCTGTCATTTTTCTCCCATTGAGTTTCGTGCTAATGGACTTGGCCCAGTCCATTCCCTTCCTCCCTTTATTTTCTTGAAAATTACTTTTTACTTCTCTTCTCCTTTTAAAAATTATTATTTTAATTCTTCTTTTCTTTCTCTTTACTTACAAACTTTTAAAAATTGATATTTACAAATCAGTCTGCTCCTTGAACTTGTTTTTCTTTCTTAATTTGTTCTTACATAGTTGATACATCCATACCATTCCTCCACTTTAACTTTGCATTATAAGGGACATTTTTCTGACTTACTTATATATCTTCAAAAATCATTGTGCGTTCACTGGTCAGAATGGCCACCATGAAAAAGTCTACAATAACAAATACTGGAGAGGGTGTGGAGAAAAGGGAGCCCTCCAACACTGTTGGTGGGAATGTAAATTGGTGCAGCCAGTATGGAAAACAGTATGGAGGTTCCTTCAAAAACTAAAAATAGGGCTTCCCTGGTGGTGCAGTGATTGAGAGTCTGCCTGCCAATGCAGGGGACACGGGTTTGTGCCCCAGTCTGGGAGGATCCCACATGCCGCAGAGCTGCTAGGCCCGTGAGCCATGGCCGCTGAGCCTGTGCGTCCGGAGCCTCTGCTCCGCAGCGGGAGAGGCTACAACGGTGAGAGGCCCACATACAGCAAAGAAAAAAAAAAACAAAACTAAAAATAGAACTACCATACGACCCAGCAATCCCACTACTGGGCATATACCCAGAAAAGATGAAAACTCTAATTTGAAAAGATACATGCACTCCAGTATTCATTGCAGCACTATTTACAGTAGCCAAGACATGGAAGCAACGAGAGTGTCCATCAACAGATAAATGGATAAACATAGTGTGTGTGTATGTATACACACACACACACACACACACACACACACACACACAATGGAATATTACTCAGCCATAAAAAAGAATGCAATAATTCCATTTGCAGCAACATGGATGAACCTAGAGATCAGCATACTAAGTGAAGTAAGTCAGACAAAGACAAATATTATATCACTTATATGTGGAATCTAAAAAAATGATGCAAATGAACTTACAAGACAGAAATAGACTCACATAGATAACAAACTTGTGGATACCAAAAGGGAAAGAGAAGGGGGAGGGACAAACTAGGAGGTTGGAATTAGTAGATACACATTACTATATATAAAATAATAAACAACAAGGACCTACTGTATAGCACAGGGAACTATATTCAATATCATGTAATAACCTATATTGGAAAAGAATCTGAATATATACATTTAACTGAATCACTCTGCTGTATACCTGAAGCTAACACAACATTGTAAATCAGCTATATTCTAATTAAAAAAAAATCATGTGTGTTCATCTCAGCAATGGAAGAAGGCACTATGTTGATTATACATTCCCTAGATTAGTAGTTCTTAAATTTTAGCATGCATCAGAATCATCTGGAGATCTTATTTAAAAAAAAAAATCAAAAACAGATTGCTGGGCCTCAATCTGAAACAGTAGGTGTGGGGTGGGACCCAAGAATTTGCATTTCTAACATCTTCCCAGGTGATGCTGATGCTTGCTGGTCTGGGAACCACACTTCGAGAACTACTGGCCTAGTGAACCAGGAAAACTTAAGAAGTACCAGTAAATACACTTTGTTCTTTTTTTTTTTTTTTTTTTTTTTTTTTTTTTGTGGTACACGGGCCTCTCACTGTTGTGGCCTCTCCCGTTGCAGAGCACAGGCTCCAGACGTGCAGGCTCAGCGGCCACGGCTCACGGACCCAGCTGCTCCGCGGCATGTGGGATCCTCCTGGACCGGGGCACGAACCCGTGTCCCCTGCATCGGCAGGCAGACTCTCAACCACTGTGCCACCAGGGAAGCCCTGTTCTTTTTTTTTATTTGGGGGTGTGAGGCAAATATAACACAGGATCCCTCAAATAAGCTGTCATATAAACTGATACATCAATACAGAAGTCATGTTTCAGTTCATGGTTTGACTCATGTGACCTGCAATTTAAATGAACAGAACTGGTCTTTTTGCAATAATGAACACTGAGAGTTAGTAACCATTTACTTTTGTTTTCGGTTTTTGTCCATTAATCTAGACTTGGAATTCTGTGTGAAGATATGTCAAAACAAATTAGTGGGTTGCTGTAGAAAAGCAGGTGGGGACTGATGAACAGAGTGTGACTGGAAGAGGTATTTCACAATTTGTTAAGGAAGCAAAGCATTATAATCCTACCGTCTTCTCTTACCACACACAAATGCATGAGCAACACACACACATATACACACACACTGTTTCTGTGGGTAAATCAAAGGTATTTAGGTTTTTTTTTCCCCCACATCTGTGATTATTAAAACCTTCCTAGAACTGCTACAACCACAACATGTGGTAAAAATAATTATCGGGACTACATACTTACAAAACATTTCTCCTTTATATGAGTGATTGTAACTGGTTTGTGTGATTTGTGCCAAATTGTGACTGGAAATTTGAGTTTGGGAATGGAACGTATATCTTTGCTTTTGTCTGTCTGTAGACATAGGCTTATATTCATGCATGCATTCATTGATTCATAACATTTTTTATTAAAGGTCAGAGAAAGGGACAGTAGGAAGATTCATACAAAGATGAATGAGAGCTCAGGGCATGGTGGATGATGTATCTGTGAAGTAAAGCACATGCATAAATAGTACAATAGGAAGTATTCAATATTATGGGAGAACAGGGAAGAAGTACATACTTCTCAGGGAAAACTTGACAGAAGTAACATTTGAATTGGACTTTGAAGAATGCATGAGTCTTTGCTGGGGATGGCAAGTAGGAGATAGCCTGGGCGGGGGTGGGGGGCGTCATGCACACCTCCTGGGGAATAAACTTGTGTAAGGATTTCAGGGAAATTTTAAACAGGTGGATGTAGGTAGAGCATATAGTATGTGTATGGAGCAAAGTATTAACCACTAGGGCTGAAATCAGGTACAGAAAGGAGAGGAGGGAGCTGGTGTAAGCTAGGCTAAGGAATCTGGACCTTATCCAGTGGTCCAGGAGGTGTCTACAAAGGAAGACCCATATCAGTGAAGGCAGAAGCAGGAAAGATGTGTCTGAACAAGAACAGCAGTAAGAATCATAGAAAGAAAAGTTACTGAAGAGAATTTCACATATAGAGCTTTTAGGACAGATGTGCTAATAGGATGCAGAGAAGAGAAGTCAACCACGATTTCCCAATTTTTAGTTGAAGCGACTGTACTGTTTATGATGCCATTTGATAATAGCAGGAATGCAGAAGTGTCTTAAAGTTGTGTTGAACTGTCTCTATGGCATTCTGGCAGCCATTGCCGAAGTACCTAAGTCTTAGCAAAAAGCTTTCAGAACAGGAAAATGACTTATTAGTCATATGAAATATAGGATAGAATTTGTTCAGGTATAAGACATTATCCACTAAAAGCTAATATTTTATCATTGAGCATTGTATTATTTCTTTGAGTCATTCAACAGTTGCTTCCGGACAAGAGTAATATTGAAGATTCTCAACAGGATGAGGGAAAGCCACCTGTCATCTCTCCTTGGTTGAGAAATACCAACATCTCTGTTACTTATGGGAATTGCTGTACCTCTGAGGAGTGTTGCAACAGGGAAGGACACCAAACAGGTTGAGAACCACTACTGTACGAAAAGGAGGTCAGAGAGATCCTTTACAAAGGGCTCCCAATCTTGGCTCCAACCACAGTCTCTGAAGAATACAGAGGCATAGCTTGAATCTCTGTCATTCCAATAAGGTTAAGAAAGATTGAGAGGAGGAAACAGGAGACGAAAGAAATCAGTTGTTTCCAGGGAGGTTTTACTGATTGAAGAAATTAGTCAGGGGCCAATCTTTTCTACCAAAATATGAGGATCAAGATAAATTGACAACCAGTGATTTGTGAGAGTAAACTTAAAAATCAGCAGAAAATTACTGACAGGAAGACAAGAAATGTGACAAGTATCAAATCATAGTTTGAGGGTATGAGCTAGACCAGAAAGATGTTAAGGACAAGAATATTCTAAGGGAGGCTAGAGAAGTTCATGGGTCAATAGTTCAGTTCTTTCCGTATAGCCAAAGTGGTCAGCGAGACCAGGAGAGATGTGACCATGACTTTGTGTTCTCACTGTTTTCGTTCCTACAAGGTCAAGGGCAATGTTCTTAAATGCACAGGGTGGCCTGAGACCTGTATGTGGGTGAAGGGCAATAAAAAAAATTATACTTCTTTGAGAGAAGGCCTCCGAAAATAAATGTAAGAGAGTAAGATATGCTAAAGATATTCAATATGCAAATACTCAAATTCATACATCAAGAGAAGATAGTGCATGGAAACGGTGAGAGCAGAGTTAACGGCAACAGTCGTGCTTATTAGGATGATGAGATAGTGAAAGATTACAAAGGCAGTCTAACAATTTTCACCTATTGATGAGGACCAACATGATAACTAAGCAGCAGACCAGAAAGATTGGTGGTAAAAAGATAGAATGTCCAGTGTTAAAGCCTTGCTGCTACTCAGTGTGTGGTGCACTAACCAGATGCCTGGGCATCATCTCAGATTTTGGTAGAAATGGAGAGAATCACCTACCCTGCCCCCAAAAAGGTCTACTCAACCAGAATCTACATTTTAACAAGATTCCCGGGGACTACTGTACACATTAAAGTTTGAGGAGCTCTGATCTGGGAGACTTTAAATAAGGCCAGGTGAAAGATGATTGTATTTTGCATATCATAATTAATTCCATCTCTGCCTAAGTTAATTAAGTAAAACAGTCATTTTTAACTAATTTTCAATGATTTTTAATTATTTTTCTATTCAAAGATTCATCTGAGAATGTGGCGAATGTTTTAGATACTCTTCTCCCATCCCATCCATCCTTACAAGCGGATGCAATTTCAGAATATGACTTAAAGCCCAGCCACAAATTCCAATTTAAGAAGTAGTATTTAAAGAATCCCAAGCACTACTCTACAGAATTATTAATTAGAAACCACCTGAATGCTTGAGGACCCAATCCACCAAATGGCTGCTATCTTGGGGCCTAGCAGGGTTTGCTTTTAATAGAGACTTTGAAGACACCCACATATGTTACACAATCAGGGCCCTGAACAGGACTGCCTTGATTGCCAGGCAACCCAGTTCTATGGATACCAAGATGACATATAAAATGTGTGCCGTCAACTGCGATTGCCAAGTAAAACTTTCAGTCACAGGCATCTAGACATTTGGGTGGTATTATAAATCATCTGAAAGTTTTTGTTTACTAAATTATAATCCTCAAGATTGTGATAATGGCTAATGTTTGAGTATTTATTATGCACTAGGAAACTATCCGCTCCTTGCCCCCATATCTCTCTCTCTTTCTTCCTTTCTCCTTAAAATAACCTTGTAAGGTAGGTATTTTTGTCCCTAATTTTAAAATATGGAAACTGAGACTTACTTTAATAAACTGTCCAAGATCATAGCTAACAAATTAATGGAAAGTAGCGGAGCCTGAACTCACACATAGATCTAACTTACTGCAAAACCTGTATTTTTACCAGCCAGGCTAAAGACTATAAAAGCCTTTAGAATAACTGCTTTAGAAAAAAATTCTGCAAAACCAACTCTATTTCACTATAAAATGAAATATTTCATCAGGGACTTTTTTCTTCCTAAACTACCTTTTTCACAGAAAGTACATCTTTTGTGTAAAATCTGTAAAATAATTTATTCTGGTTCATTCAGCAAGTTATCACCAAAGTTTGATACTGCTTATCAAAGTTGTAAGGTGATTAATGTCAAATCTGAAAACAAAATAAGACGGCTCATATAGACTGAGTAAAGTTGGGGGAAAAGTTATTTTATTTTTAAATTAAATTATTCTTTTCGTAGCAGCTGATGAGTTCATGAAGTAAAGCAAAATGCTGCATCAAAAAGCCTTAAGTCCATAAATTCTAACTCGCTTCTCTGTTGACCTGACTTCATCAGAGGTTACTTACAACTTGGGCTCAGGTGCTTTAATCATAAGACAAACTATGTAGCCCAAATTATATAACAACACAGAGTCTTTCTAGGCCAATAGCCTGAAGCACTCCTCCACAGTCAATTAATTTTAACAACATTCTATAAGGCAAATAGGGAGAGTAAGAACATTACTATCACATGCAAAAGAGCCTGCCAGAAGAATGTTTTTAAGTATATGCCCTCTATTCTGTGAGGTATTCCTAGTCCTTATTTTCTTTAACAATTATTACTCATGTCACATTTTTTAAAATGTCACAGTATGAAGCCATCTATTACATTGAAATGGTGAAAGGGAAAGACGGAGAGATAGGGAACAAATGAACATGGATTTGTAAACACTGTCCTAGGAGTTTTAAACCTTAAATGACGCCTAAAGGAGACTGTTTTGAGACTTTCACAGATCTTTCTCCATTTATATAATAATAATGCTCTCCTCCCATTAGCACCGTGATTTTGAAGTATAGTATATTTGAGGTATCATGTAATCCTCACACCAACCTGGGAACTCTTATCACCTTTTTACTGAAAGGAAAACTAAAGTTTGGAGATGTTATACATTAATTGCCCAAGCTGGTGCAGCTCATACGTGAGAAAGCTTTCTGGAACTGGGTTTCCCAGACTCAGATCTCTTGCTGCCTCCCAACTAGCAATACTAGAAATGTTTAGTTTGAACGTAAGTATCTGGCTTTGTCTGTGAGGCTCTTTGTATAAGGTTGTCCCATTTGTAATTTGATTCAAGTAAACTAACACATACTAAGCTTCTATTAAGGTTCAGTGAATACAGAAATGAGAAATACAATCTTTACACTCAAAAGCCTTCTCATCTGGTGTAGAAGATACATAAACCAGGAACTGCAATCTAAATTACTCCCTTACTATGCTCATTATGCCTTCCTGAAAATGGGTGTGAATGTGCAAACTAGTGAACTGGACACTTTAGGTGAATTGTATGGGATGTGAATTATATCTCAATACAGCTGCTATTAAAAAAATAAAATAATAAATTAAAAAAAATATTTAAAAATTTGTGTTAAGGAAAGGATTCTTGTCTCCAGAAAACCTAAGATAATCACAAAATAATTACTTACCCTTGATCTTGGACGTGACTTTTAATAATACAATCTCAGCATTTTGGGATACTGCTTTTGCACAAAATTATTATGGTGCTTTACATGTATCATTTCTAATTTCATTGTTGTTTCAAACAAACGCTATATTTTTTGTGATTTACATTTCCTGACATAAATATTATACTTGGTTGTCTAAAATTACTGCTTATTTTTTAAAGCAAAGGTAACATAAAATAAAACATCCAATAGTTGCACAAATGTTATATAAATAAAGATAGAGGTCCTGTCCAAACGAAATGTGCACTGGTGGGCAATGCCACTGTGGAACGGTCCCAAATAGTCAAGTTCCTCTGAAATATGGGCAGGAGTGGCTCCTTGCCCATTGCCCAGCCCTCTGATCCAGTGTGAACTTTTCATTTTACAGGTGAGGACAACAAAACACGAAGGTGTTGACCTCTTAAAATATTCCCAAGATCACATAGAAAAGGATCACAAACAGAAGTCTCTACCGCTTTTTCTACTACTACACTGAGTTGGGATTAACTGGTAAAGTCTTTACTGATACAACACATAGTTATCAAGTAGTTTCTATTTTCTAGGCTTCATTCTAGGCAATATAGATATGTTGATAAAAATCACAGGCAAAAAATTTGCACTGTGGCAAGGAAGACAGATAAGAAGCCCGAGTAAACAAGTAAATAAAGGATAGTAATTAGTTGCTATGCAGAGGATTAAGATAAGGTTATTCATGGAGGTGACTTTAGCTCCTGAGCCCTACATGGCTGCTTGTGAAGAGTGGTGGGAAAAGAAATCCAGGCAGTAAATGAGCTGATGAAAAGGTTGTGGTTGGTAGGAGGCAGAGGTAGAGAAAGCAGGATTGATCAATACAATGGAGAAGGAACGCTTCACTGCAGAATAAGGAGTTTGCATCTCTGAGCAAGTTCTGGTATAATTTTAAGGATAAGTCCTAATTTATCTAATTAGGTGGTAGACCCAGACTTTACCCAAAAATCAGGTATTAAAATCTATTGTGTACCTTCTTTTTCAAATAAGGAAAAGTACTGTATGCTTCCTCTGTGTGCCCTAGCAAGAAGCTTACATTTCAGCAACACTAAGAAAAAAACAGTGGCACAATGAGCACAAACTCAATCAGTCATCTTCCACTCTGCGGTCCCAATGCCTGTTCTCAGCTGCCAGTCTGAACAGGACATGTACCTCCTGAAATCCCTTTATGGTCTGTCGTTTCTCTTAGCAGAGTCAAACTCCTCATCATGGCCCACAAGGCAGCACATGCTGGTCCCTGACAATTTCTCCAGCCTCACTTCCTGCTACCTGTTGCTCACAGGACCAGCTGAGTTCTCTTCTCAAATGAACCTTGTGCTCACTCTACTTGTTAATGCTTTGCCCTTGACCAGGACAAGACAGAGATGCTTCTTGCTCAACTCTTCCCAAAGTGAACTCCTACTTATACTTCAGGTCTTTGTCAAGACAACACTTCCTCAGAGGAAGTTCCTCTAGAAAACCTGCCTTGCCCCCTTGTCCTAAGTCTGACTTAGCAGCTTCACCTCCAGATATTCCATCATCTTTAGCACTGACCACCCCCACATTGCAACCGTCTACATATTTGCAGCTGTCCTGCATAATCTTGTTGAGGGCAGGGACCATAGCTGTCCTGTTCATTGTTGTATCTTCCATACTGAGTGCAGTCTGGGCATTTAGCATCTAGGGGCTTAATTACATAGTGAATAAGTGCAAAGAAAACTTTCTACTAGGTTTTAAATTCCTAGAGAGCAGGAACCCTAGGCTGGTTAAACATACTACCTCCAACTCTAAACACAAGGTGAGTGCTCAAAGAAATTTATAGTTTTCAACTGAGAGCTGCATTTCCCACACTTTACATTCTATGATTTGAGTATATTGAAACTGGAGTTTCTGGTGAAGAGCCCTGCCATTGTCTTTGCACCAGCTTTGGCCATATTTTAACCTGCCCAGCCATCGGATACCATTTCTAAGTCTAGGTAGACAAATATCTGAACTAATATTACTCATCTACCCTCTCAATATGGTCTGATTTATGCCATAAAGTATTCCTGCATCTGAACTTTGTCCAACATATGAAATACTCACTATTATCCTGCAACTTAGACCATTTGATTTAAAATGCATTTCTTCAGGGCTTTTAAATACTTTGCGATCTTTATCTTTCCACAATGTGGAAATCAGTTTCAGAACTAAACTGATCACAGTGATCGATGTTTTGATGCAACAGTTCCTTACATTTAAAATCAAGAACACAAAATCAAAATTTAACTAAAACATATACTCTTAATAAGTTTAAATATTTGTACCTACCTTCTAGTGCATCTTTCATATCCTGAGCAAAAAGGGTCCACATAATTTCAGCACTTATTTTTCCCATGTTCAGTTCTTGAGGAAACCTAAAAGCAAACACAGATATTAGTAGATCAAAAAGAAAAATGTGCCTGAAAAAAAACACTTCACATTACACAGACACCACGGTAATTATTACATTGTTTATAAATACTTTTACTTATGAGATTTCTCTTTATAAATTTTCAGGGGTAGGGAAAAAAAGCTGAACACCAGAGTGTGGCGATAAAGACAATTATTGGGTGAAAGGAAAACAGACTTCATTACGTCAGTGCCAATGTAATGTTGCCCAGGGTTCCTGATGGATGTCTTATGCTGTGTGTCTGCTTGTGTCTAAAGAGTCCCTTTAGTTTTATCAAACACTTTGTCTTCGTATGTCTCAATTTGAGGATAGGCCAGATGAATCTGAGGAGCAGATGCCATATAACAGCAAAAACCACAGCTCGCATTCATCTGTCAGCCATTTTTCTTGAAGCAAACTTGAGTGCTTCCACTCTCTATTTGCTTAAAGCAAAGTATTTCAAGAAAGATTCCTCACTCCTCTGGTAAAATGGCCCATGGTGGACCCATTAATCAGGACTCCAGAACTACCAGGCAGGCAGTGTATTTTAGATCAAACAAGCTTAAGCCAAAGACAAGATTCCTACTGCTGCTGAATATGTATTCTGTTTGTATGTGTTTTCAATCTCATGATAAGCCCAGCGAAAATAATTTCATTCATTTCATTTCATTGTAAACACTCAGCCCATGCCAACATGCAAGACTGAAAGTATTTTCTGTTCTAACAAATATATATTACATATTTTATGCATTGAATATATTATTTATAAAGTGCATGTATATAAATGTTTATGTACATATATACAAGCTAACATATTAAGGAAATATATATATAGATATATACATATATATGTAAAGTAACAAGAATAACTCTCACATTCATTTATTTTTTATTTTTAAGATTTTTTTGATGTGGACCATTTATTTTTTTTTTAAAGTCTTTATTGAAAGTTAAGACTTTTCCTTCCTATGCAGGGGGTGCAGGTTCAATCCCTGGTCTGACAACTAAGATCCCACATACCTCACAGCCAAAAAACCAAAACATAAAACAGAAGCAATACTGTAACAAATTCAATAAGGACTTCACATTCATTTATATCTTTGAGTCCAAATCAAAAAAAGAGAAAAGAGCAATATAACCCTGAATGGGATACAAAGGGTTACTTAAGTAAATATGACCTCAGTATAACCTCAACAAAGAAAAGACCACATATCCTACATACTATTTCACCAAACCACAGCATGTTTCATCAAATATCCCTTACTAATTTCCATCTATCAATTTATCTAATAATGTCAACTGATACTTTAAAACTTAAATGTGGATGCATTATTAAGTATTAAAACAGAACACTTCCTATGATCAAAAAATAAATATAACCTAGATATATACAAAATTAGTTTTCAACAATAAATTTTACCCCCTTTATATAAAAATAACCTTTGGCAAGTAATGTTTCATTTGTGGATAGCTACGAATATCCCATATGTGTAGTATATTAACTTTTATGTAATAGTTACACAACAACAAAATTGTAAGTGATATAATTACAGTGATTTAAGCTCGTAAAATGAGGAAATCTATTATTTTAATTTTTTGAATCCAGAATAAAGAATGTATTAATTCTGTTTATGGTGCCCTGATTTAAAAAAACAAAGACATTGGGAGACCTTCAAGATGGCGGAAGAGTAAGATGTAGAGATCACCTTCCCCCCCAACAAATACATCAGAAATACATCTCATGTGGAACAGCTCCTATAGAACACCTACTCAATGCTGGCAGAAGACCTCAGACCTCCCAAAAGAAAAGAAACTCCCCATGTACCTGGGTAGGACAAAAGCGAAAAAGAAAAAACAGAGACAAAAGAATAGGGACAGGACCTGCACCTCTGGGAGGGAGGTGTGAAGAAGGAGAAGTTTCCACACACTAGGAAGCCCCTTTGCTGGTGGAGACTGAGGGTGGCGGGGTGGGGGGGGGGAGCTTCGGAGCCACGGAGAGCTCAGCAACAGGGTAGCGGAGGGCAAAGTGGAGCAATTCCCACACAGAGGATGGGGTGCTGCCCAGGACTCACCAGCCCAGAGAGGCTTGTCTGCTCACCCTCCAGGGGCAGGTGGGGCAGGGAGCTGAGGCTCCAGCTTCGAGGTCGGATCCCAGGGAGAGGACTGGGGTTGGAGGCGTGAACACAGCCTGAAGGGGTTAGTGCACCACAGCTAGCCGGGAGGGAGTCCAGGAAAAAGTCTGGAGTTTCCAAAGAGGCAAGAGACCATTGTTTCAGGGTGTGTAAGTAGAGGGGATTCAGAGCACCGCCTAAACGAGCTCCAGAGATGGGTGCGAGCCGCGGCTATCAGTGTGGACCCCAGAGACGGGCATGAGATGCTAACACTGCTGCTGCAGCCACCAAGAATCCTGTGTGCAAGCAAGGTCACTCTCCACACCTCCCCTTCCGGGAGCCTGTGCAGCCCACCACTGCCAGGGTCCCATGATCCAGGGACAATTTCCCCGGGAGAACACATGGTGCGCCTCAGGCTGGTGCAGTGTCATGCTGGCGCAGTGTCATGCTGGTCTCTGCAGCCACAGGCTTGCCCCACATCCATACCCTCCCACGCCCCGGCCTGAGTGAGCCAGAGACCCCAAATCAGCTACTCCTTTAACCTTGTCCTGTCTGAGCAAAGAACAGATGCCCTCAGGCTACCTATATGCAGAGGCGGGGCCAATCCAAAGCTGAACCCTGGGAGCTGCGAGAACAAAGAAGAGAAAGGGAAATCTCTCCCAGCAGCCTCAGGAGCAGCGGATTAAATCTCCACAATCAACTTGATGTACCCTGTATCTGTGGAATACCTGAATAGATAACGAATCATCCCAAAATAGAAGTGGTAGAATTTGGGAGCAACAGTATATATATATTTTTCCTTTTTCTCTTAGTGAGTGTGTATGTGTATGATTCTTTGTGTGATTCTGTCTGCATAGCTTTGTTTTTACCATTTGTCCTAGGGCTCAGTCTGTCATTTTTTTTTTTTTTTTAGTATAGTTTTTAGCACTTGTTATCATTGGTGGATTTGTTTTTTGGTCTGGTTGCTCACTTCTTTCTTTCATTCTTTCTTTATTTTTTCTTTTTTTATTACTTTTGAAATTTTAATAATTTTTTATATCAATAACTTTATTTTATTACTTTTCCTTCTTTCTTTCTTTTTTTTTCTCCCTTTTCTTCTGAGCCATGTGGCAGACAGGGTCTTGGTGCTCCGGCCACGTGTCAGGCCTCTGCCTCTGAGGTGAGACAGCCGAGTTCAGGACACTGGTCCATCAGAGACCTCCTGGCTCCACGTAATATCAAACGGCAAAAGCTCTCCCAGAGATCTCCAACACAACGTGAAGACACAGCTCCACTTAACAACCAGCAAGCTACAGTGCTGGACACCCTATGCCAAACAACTAACAGGACAGGAACACAACCCCACCCATTAGCAAACAGGCTGCCTAAAATCATAATAAGGTCGCAGATGCTGCAAAAGGCACCACTGGACATGGTCCTGCCCACCAAAAAGACAAGATCCAGCCTCGTCCACCAGAACAAAGGCACAACTCCCCTCCACCAGGAAGCCTACACAACCCACTGAACCAGCCTTAGCCACTAGGGGCACAAACCAAAAACAACGGGAACTACGAACCTGCAGCCGGTGAAAAGGGGACCCCAAAACAGTAAGTGAAGCAGAATGAGAAGACAGAGAAACACACAGAAGATGAAGGAGCAAGGTAAAAACCCACCAGACCAAACAAATGAAGAGAAAATAGGCAGTCTACCTGAAAAAGAATTCAGAGTAATGATAGTAAACATGTTCCAAAATCTTGGAAATACAATAGAGAAAATACAAGAAACATTTAACAAGGACCTAGAAGACCTAAAGATGAAACAAACAATGATGAACAACACAATAAATGAAATTAAATATGCTCTAGAAGGGATCAATAGCAGAATAATTGAGGCAAAAGAACGGATAAGCGACCTGGAAGATAAAATAGTGGAAATAACTACGGCAGAGCAGAATAAAGAAAAAAGAATGAAAAGAATTGAGGACAGTCTCAGAGACCACTGGGACACATTAAACACACCAACATTCGAATTATAGGGGTCCCAGAAGAAGAAGAAAAAAAGAAAGGCACTGAGAAAATATTTGAAGAGATTATAGTTGAAAACTTCCCTAATATGGGATAGGAAATAGTTAATCAAGTCCAGGAAGCACAGAGAGTCCCATACAGGATAAATCCAAGGAGAAACATGCCAAGACACACATTAATCAAACTATCAAAAATTAAATTCAAAGAAAAAATATTAAAAGCAGCAAGGGAAAAACAACAAATACCTACAAAGGAATCCCCATAAGGTTAACAGCTGACCTTTTAGCAGAAACTCTGCAAGCCAAAAGGGAATGGCAGGACATATTTAAAGTGATGAAAGGGAAAAACCTACAACCAAGATTACTCTATCCACCAGGATTTCATTCAGATTTGAAGGAGAAATTAAAACCTTTACAGACAAGCAAAAGCTAAGAGAACTCAGCACCACCAAACCAGCTTTACAACAAATGCTAAAGGAACTTCTCTAGGCAGGAACCACAAGAGAAGAAAAAGACTTACAATAACAAAACCCAAACAACTAAGAAAATGGTAATAGTAACATACATATTGATAATTACCTTAAATGTAAATGGATTAAATGCTCATGCCAAAAGACATAGACTGGCTGAATGGATACAAAAACAAGACCCGTATGTATACTGTCTACAAGAGATCCACTTCAGACCTAGGGACAGATACAGACTGAAAGTGAGGGGATGGAAAAAGATATTCCATGCAAATGGAAATCGAAAGAAAGCTGGAGTAGCAATTCTGATATCAGAAAAAATAGAATTTAAAATAAAGACTATTACAAGAGACAAAGAAGGACACTACATGATGATCAAGGGATCAATCCAAGAAGATATAACAATTATAAATATTTATGCACCCAAAATAGGAGGACCTCAATACATAAGGCAAATGCTGACAGCCATAAAAGGGGAAATTGGCAGTTACAAAATCATAGTAGGGGACTTTAACACCCCACTTTCACCAATGGACAGATCATCCAAAATGAAAATTAAAAAGGAAAAACAAACTTTAAATGATACAGTAAACAAGATGGACTTAATTGATATTTATAGGGCATTCCATCCAAAAACAACAGAACACACTTTCCTCTCAAGTGCTCATGGAACGTTCTCCAGGATAGATCATATCTTGGGTCACAAATCAAGTCTTGGTAAATTTAAGAAAAGTGAAATTCTATCATGTATCTTTCCCAACCACAATACTATGAGACTAGATATCTATTGCAGGAAAAAATCTGTAAAATATACAAACACATGGAGGCTAAACAATACACTAATTAGTAACCAAGAGATCACTGAAGAAATCAAAGAGGAGAAAAAAAAAAACCTAGACACAAATGACAGTGAAACACAATGACCCAAACTTATCGGGTGCAGCAAAAGCAGTTGTAAGGGGGAACTTTATAGCAATAGAATCCTACCTCAAGAAACAAGAAACATCTGAAATAAACAAACTTACTTTACACCTAAAGCGATTAGAGAAAGAAGAACAAAAAACCCCCAAAGTCAGCAGAAGGAAAGAAACCATAAAGATGAGATCAGAAATAAATGAAAAAGAAATGAAGGAAACAAGAGCAAATATCAAAAAAAACTAAAAGCTGGTTCTTTGAGAAGATAAACAAAATGGACAAACCATTAGCCACACTCATCAAGAAAAAAAGGGAGAAGACAAATCAATAGAATTAGAAATGAAAAAGAAGTAACAACTGACACTGCAGAAACACAAAAGATCATGAGAGATTACTACAAACAACAATACGCCAATAAAATGGACAACCTGGAAGAAAAGGACAAATTCTTAGAAAAGCACATCTTCTGAGACTGAATCAGGAAGAAATAGAAAATATGAACAGACAAATTGCAAGCACTGAAATTGAGACTGTGATTAAAAATCTTCCAACAAACAAAAGCCCAGGACCAGATGTTTTCTCAGGTGAATTCTATCATTTAGAGAAGAGCTAACACCTATCCTTCTCAAATTCTTCAAAAATATAGTAGAGGCAGGAACACTCTCAAACTCATTCTACAAGGCCACCATCACCCTGATAAGAAAACCACACCAAGATGTCACAAAGAAAGAAAACTACAGGCCTATATCAGCGATGAACATAGATGCCAAAATCCTCAACAAAATATTAGCAAACAGAATCCAACAACACAATAAAAGGATCATACACCATGATCAAGTGGGGTTTATCCCAGGATTGCAAGGATTCTTCAGTATACGCAAATCAATCAATGTGATACAGCATATTAACATACTGAAGGGGAAAAACCATATGATCATCTCAATAGATGCAGAAAAAGCTTTTGACAAAATTCAGCACCAATTTATGATAAAAACCCTCCAGAAAGGAGGCATAGAGGGAACGTCCCTCAACATAATGAAGGCCATATATGACAAACCCACAGCCAACAGCATTCTCAATGGTGAAAAACTGAAACCATTTCCACTAAGATCAGGAATAAGACGAGGTTGCCCACTCTCACCACTATTACTCAACATAGTTTTGGAAGCTTTAGCCACATTAATCAGAGAAGAAAAAGCAATACAAGATATCCAAATTGGAAAAGAAGAAGTAAAGCTGTCTCTGTTTCCAGATGACATGATACTATACATAGAGAATCCTAAAGACGCTAAAAGAAAACTACTAGAGCTAATCAATGAATTTGGTAAGGTAGCAGGAGACAAATTAATGCACAGAAATCTCTTGCATTCCTATACACTAATCATGAAAAATCTGAAAGAGAAACTAAGGAAACACTCCCATTTGACACTGCAACAAAAAGAATAAGATACCTAAGAATAAACCTACCTAAAGAGACAAAAGATCTGTATGCAGAAAACTGTTAGACACTGATGAAAGAAATTAAAGATTATAAACATATGGAGAGATATAGCATGTTCTTGGATTGGAAAAATCAACATTGTGAAAATGTCTCTACTACCCAAAGCAATCCACAGAGTCAATGCAATCCCTATCAAACTACCAATGGCATTTTTCACAGAACTAGAACAAAAAATTTCACAATTCACATGGAAACACAAAAGGACCCCGAATAGTCTAAGCAATCTTGAGAAAGAAAAATGGAGCTGAAGGAATCAGGCTCCTGGACTTCAGACTATAGTACAAAGCTACAGTAATCAAGACAGTATGGTACTGGCACAAAAACAGAAATATAGGTCAGTGGATCAGGACAAAAAGCACAGAGATAAACCCAAGCACATATGGTCACCTTATCCTTGATGAAGGAGGCAAGAATACATAAGGGAGAAAAGACAGCCTCTTCAATAAGTCGTGGTGGGAAAACTGGACAGCTATGTGTAAAAGAATGAAATTAGAACATTCCCTAACACCATACACAAAAATAAACTCAAAATGGATTAAAGACCTAAATGTTAAGGCCAGACACTATAAAACTCTTAGAGGAAATCCTAGGCAGACACTCTATGACATAAATCACAGCAAGATTCGTTTTGACCTACCTCCTAGAGAAATGAAATAAAAACAGAAATAAACAAATGGGACCTAATGAAACTTAAAAGCTTTTGCACAGCAAAGGAAACCATAAACAAGATGAAAGACAACCCTCAGAATGGGAGAAAATATTTAAGAATGAAGCAACTGACAAAGGATTAATCTCTAAAATTTACAAGTAGCACATGTAGCTCAATATCAAAAAAACAAACAACCAAATGAAAAAAAGGGCAGAGGACCTAAGCAGATATTTCTCCAAAGACGATATACAGATTGTCAACAAACACATGAAAGGATGCTCAACATCACTAATCATTAGAGAAATGCAAATCAAAATTACAATGAGATATACCCTCACACCAGTCAGAATGGCCATCATCAAAAAATCTACAAACAATAAATGCTGAAGATGGTGTGGAGAAAAGGGTACGCTCTTGTAGTGTTGGTGGGAATGTAAATTGATACAGCCACTATGGAGAACAGTATGGAGGTTCCTTAAAAAACTAAAAATAGAACTACCATACAACCCAGCAATCACACTACTGGGCATATACCCTGATAAAATCATAATTCAAAAAGAGTCATGTACCACAATGTTCATTACAGCTCTATTTACAATAGCCAGAACATGGAAGCAACCTAAGTGTCCATCAACAGATGAATGGATAAAGAAGATGTGGCATATATGTATACAATGGAATATTACTCCACCATAAAGTGAAATGAAATTGAGTTATTTGTAGTGAGGTGGATGGAACTAGTGTCTATCATACAGAGTGAAGTAAGTTAGAAAGAGAAAAACAAATATCATATGCTAACACATATATATGGAATCTAAAAAAAGGAAAAAAGAAAAAATGGTTCTGATGAACCTAGGGGCAGGACAGGAATAATGATGCAGATCTACTAGAGAATGGACTTGAGGATGGGGAGAGGGAAGGGTAATATGGGACGAAGTGAGAGAGTGGCATGGACATGTATACACTACCAAATGTAAAATAGATAGCTAGTGGGAAGCAGCTGCATAGCACAGGGAGATCAGCTTGATGCTTTGTGTCCACATAGAGGGGTGGGAGAGAGATGCAAGAGGGAGGAGATATGGGGATATATGTATAGCTGATTCACTTTATTATAAAGGAGATACTAACACAGCATCATAAAGCAATTATACTCCAATAAAGGTGTTAAAAAATATATTATACAAAAAGTAAACTAAAGAGCATTATCTCTCATAAAATTGATGCAGAAGTCCTCAACAAAAAATGAAAAATTCAATCCTTAAATATATTCAAAGGATAATAATATCATGAGCAGCAGACTTATCCCAGAAATGCAGCATAGGTTCAACATTCAAAAATGAATCAATGTGATACACCATATTTACAGACTAAGGAGAAAATTTTTAGCATGTCAATAGATGCAGAGAATGTATCCGACGAACTTCAACATTTGTTCATGCTAAAAACAAAACAAAACAAATCAAAAACAAAAACAAATATCCTAAAACTAGGAAATTAAAGGGAACTTCCTTAACCTTATAAAGAGAATCTGCAAAAACCTACAGCTAATTCATACTAAGATAAGGATCAAGGTAATGGTATTTACTCTCACTATTCCTATTAAACACTGTACTGGAGTTCCTAAAGATTGTAAACAGGCAAGAAAAAGAAATAATGTCAGAGGCATATAGAAATAAAACTCTCTATTTGAAGAACAACATGATCATCTACATAGAAAATCTCCAAAAAACTACAAAAAAGCTACTAAATAAGTTCAGCAAGGTCACAGAATATGAAGTCAAGACACACAATCATTGTATTTCTATATTCTAGCAATGAACCATTGGAAATTGATATTAAAACAGCAATATATTTTCAATAGCAGCAAAAGATGAAATACTTAGGCATAAATCTAGAATATATGTACAAGATTTATATGAGGAAACCTGCAAAGTACTGAGGAGAAACATGAAGTAAAGCTTAAATAAATGGAGAAATATGTTGTATTCATGAATTGGTATATTTAATGTCATTCGAATGTTAATTTTTCCCAAGTTCATTTACAGATTCAATGCAATCTCACCCAGAATTCCAGCAGAACTCTTTTTGTAGAAACTGACAAATTCATTCTAAAATTTACATGGTGAAGCAAAAGAACTAGAAGAGCAAAAATGGTATTTATTAAAATAGCTGAAGGATTTACAACACCTGTCTTCACAGCTTACTATGAAACTATAGTAATTAAACAGTGTATCTTCAAGGTAAATTAATTTTCAATAAGATGTTACATTAATTCAATGGAGAAAAG
The DNA here is from genome assembly GCF_937001465.1 of Orcinus orca. NCBI lineage: Eukaryota > Metazoa > Chordata > Mammalia > Artiodactyla > Delphinidae > Orcinus > Orcinus orca. The sequence continues at coordinate 103,756,981 of NC_064560.1, forward strand.
ATAGACTTTTCAATACGTCTGCTAGACTAGTTGGGTATCCATATGCAAAAATTTTTTAAAAATTGTAAACCTGGACCCAAACTTCACAACATATTAAAAAAAACTCAAAATGATCACAGACCTAACCACAAAACCTAAACTATAAATCTTCTAAAAGAAAATACAGAAAATCTTACGATCTTGCATCAGGCAACAGTTGCTTAGATCTGTCACAACAAGTGCAAACCATAAAATAAAATACTGATAAATTGGACTTCATGAAAATTAAAATCTGCTTTTAAAAAGAAACTGTTCAGAAAATGAAAAGAAGAGCAATTGACTAGGAGAAAACAATTTGCAGAATATCTGATAAAGGACTTATGTCTGGAATATCCAAAGTACTCTCAAATCTCAATAATAAGAAAAAAATTGCCCAATAAAAAATGGACAATTGATCTAAATGACAATTTAGCAAAGAAAATAATTAGATAGAAAATAAGCACATGAAAATATGTATGGGTGGTGATGTGATGAATTGGGATTGACATATATACACTAATATGTATAAAATGGATAATAAGAACCTGCTGTATAAAAAAATAAATAAAATAAAATTCAAAAAAAGAAACGAAAATATGTCAACATCATTAGTCATTAGGTACTTTCAAATAAAAATTATTGATATAATGTGATACCACTACATATCTACTAAAATAGCTTCAAAACAAAACAAAACAAAACAAAACGACACCTGACAATACGAGGCTGGGAAACGTGTAAAGATACAGAGAAGCTGTATCTTTACAGCTTCTGTAAAGATACACTGGAATTCTGATACACTGCTGCCGAGAATGCAAAATATGACAGTCACTTTGGAAAGCAGTTTGGCAATCAAGTTAAATATATTTAACTTGATTTAAATATTTATCAGCAGTCCCACTCCAGGTATTTATCCAAGAGAAATGAACCTTATATTTATACAAAAACTATGTGTGTTGCTTAATTTTCAATCACCAAAAACTGCAAATAGCCAATGTCTTTCAGCTGATGAATGGATAAATAAATTGAGATAGGTTCATAAAATGCAATCTACTAAGTAATAAAAAGGAATAAACAACTGATACATGTTAACAGTGTGGATGAGTATCAAATGAATTATGATAAATGAAAGAAACTGGACTCAAGAAAACCTATATAACTGTATGATTCCATCTATAATATATTATTGAAAAGGCAAAAGTATAAGGACAGAAAACATATCAGTGGTTGCCAGGGGCCTGGGATAATATTTTTATCACCATTTTTTGGGTGATAAAAATATTCTGTATCTTGGTTTTGATAGTAGTTATATGACCGTATGTTTGTTTTCTATTTCATCAATTTCTGCTCTTCATTATTTTTTACCTTCTACTTTTGGGGAGTTTAATACGTTGCTCATTTTCTATTAAGAAAAATACTTAGATAATTAATTTTGGGCCTTTGTTCCTTTCTAACAAGTGTATTTAAGGTATAAATTTCTTTTAGGAACTGCATTTAGCAGCATCCTAATACGCTTTATTTTCATAGTAATCCAATCAAAAGTTTTTACATTTTTAATCCTGATTTCTTAACTTCCAACTATTCGGGGATTTTCTAAGTATCTTTCAGTTGCTGTTTTCTACCTTAATTAAACTAAGGTTAAAGAACATATTCTGAATAATTTCAATATTTTGCAATTTGTTCAGACAATTTACATCTAGCATATAGTTAATTTTGATAAGTCTATTTTTCATCTACTGTCTACTTGAACTTCCTTCTGAATATTTTCTTCTGGACCATCTTCATATTTACTAATTCTCTCTTCAGCTGTGTCTAACAACTGGTAAATCCATATGTTCAGTTATTGATTTCATTTGTTGTAGATTTCAGTTCTAGAATTTCCATTTGATCCTTTCATTAGTTTTAAATTCACTGTTTCTCCATTTTCTTACTTAATTTCTTAAATATATTAATTATAGTTATTATAACATCTGTATTTCTAGATTCTATTACGCTAATCTCTTAAAATGCCTACTCTTTAAAATTTTTTTTTGTGGGGGGGCTGCACCACATGGCATGCAGAATCTTAGTTCCCTGACCAGGAATGGAACCCATGCTCCCTGCAGTGGAAGCAGGGAGTCTTAACCACTGGACCATCGGGGAAGTTCAATGCCTACTTATTTCTGATTGAAAGAAGTGTGTGTGTGTGTGTGTGTGTGTAAATTTGAGTCTCTGGGTGATACTGGTATTCTTTCAGAAAGGATTTATTTTTCTTCTGGCAGTAGTGTTTTAAAGTTGGTAGAGATGGCGTTAATCCAATTAGGGACTGGGCTTATTCAAAGCAGGTCAATATTTTATTCATACTGTCTCCTAGGACATATCCCTTCATACCCAAACTGTATGCTTGGGAGGTTTCACCAGGACCCACTACTCTGTAGGGCCTTATTTCCTATTATTCTACTGATCCCATGTTCAGCTTTCTCAGTTTTTCAACTGGCACTTTCTCAGGCTCTCAGCCTCTGCCTCTAGGCAGATCAGTTGATGTCTCTAGGGGAGAGGGTCGGCATATACCTGACACACTTTTCTAGAAAATACATGCATATATCATAAAGATATAAAGAAATTCATGGGGGTAAAAAGATCAAACCTATTCCAATAGTTAGGTTTGGGCAAGTAGTAAAGGGAATTGAATTCAGGCAGGCATATATACACGTCTTCAATCCAATTTGCAATGTTTTGTTTATTTTAGAAAAAAACTAAAAAGTTTATAATTTTACAAGCAGTAAAATAAGAGGTAATATAGTACAAATGAGTGCTAACATATTTAGCATTTAAGAAGTAATATTTGTTAATAAGTTGCTATTAATTGAAGGCCTAGCATGTGCTATGCACAGCACTAAGGGCTAAATAAAATACACACGGTCCTTGCCCCTCAGAAGTTTACAACCTAGTAGAAATGACAGTAAAAAAAAAAATATATATATATATATATATATATGTATAAAACATATCATATGATACATATTTGATAAGTCTCACAAAGAAAGCTAGAGGGTGAAACAATAGAGCTGGCTGTGAAAACAGCGGTTTTAGAAAATCAAGCATTTGGAGAAACAACTCCTCCTCTTTACTGGTTCTTAGGGGCTGTGACAGCAGCTTATTTTCAATGGAGGGTCACTCCTGTAGCCTGTACAGAGATGCGAAGCAGCAGCATGAACAAGTTTGGCAAGAGAAGATTCAGAACTTCTGGTATCAAGGACCAACAGTGATAGGAACCTTGGTGTATGCTGTAAATGATAGTGACTGCCATGATATCAAAGGGGAACAGAAGAAGAGCAACATGGGGAATGGGAACATGGATAATAAATAGAAAAGGAGACTGCAGAACATCAGCTGTAGGTGAGAGAATACAGAGGAGCTAGACCAAGGAGCAAGGGCAAAAAGAGCCAAAGATATCCTGAGTGGCTGCTGTTTTTCTATTCTTGGGTCTACACTTGGGTGATGTGACTTAAAGAAACATGGGTCACTACTATATATAAAATAGATAAACAAGGACCTACTGTATAACACAGGGAACTATATTCAATATCTTGTAATAACCTATAATGGAAAAGAATCTGAAAAAGAATAGATAAATGTATGTATAACCAAATCACTTTTCTGTACACCAGAAACTAACACAATATTATAAATTAATTATATTTCAATTCAAAAAAAGAAACATGCGTCATAATGGAAAGGGACATTTTACTTAATTTGCACTAAGTACAAATTACTAAACACAATAAAGGTAAGAGTATATGATACAGAAGTATATACTGGTGCAGTCATTCACAGAAGTTATTTGAAGAAAGTTAAGACTTGTATGTACTTTTCGAGGAGGATAAAGATTAACTGGTGGAAGGGATAAGCTATGCACCCCAGTTAATGGTTGTAATTACCATAAGAAAAGACTCTCAAAGTGACTTTTAAAATATTTTTCCTTTAATCTAGACTGTTCAATCAAATAACTTCAAAACAGGGAATCTAAAAATAAGCTATTAGTGTCAGGATTTTCTCAGTTGCATAAGCAATGTCAAGTTTGATTTTCATTCTTGAAAAACTGAGGTTTAAGGGTTCTCATTATTACTGTTGAGGATTTAACAAAAACTTAAACCAAAACCAAACTACCACTTAAAATAAAAACAACACACACAAAAAATACACACTAGATATATAAAAGGCAAAGGGATAATACTATTAATACAAGAAGAATTGTTACAAATCTGAAGAAAAAGAGGGATATTAGAAAAGATGGCTGAGATGAATGGACAATCTAAAAATTAAACAACACAAAAACCTAGTAAATATAGAAAAAGCATGCTCACTTCTCTAATATTCAAAGAAATTTCAATTAAAATAATAGTAAAATTTTTTTACTAAGGACATTTCAGACTACAAAACAAGCAGAAAATATTAATGAAAATTCAGGACCTGTTTGAACCTGATTTACAAAAGCTATTTAATGACTCTCTACAGGCTTTCAGTTTTTATGTTATTCCGATACCTGCATTATTTCTACTCCCTTCTCTCCTGTGTCCCAGGAGTCCCCTCCATAGACTGCATCATCATGGTGTTATATGAAACTACAAAATAATATGCACCTATTAAAAAGAGCAAGATAGGTCTGCCTATATTGACATGAAAAGATGTCTGTCAAGCTGTTTTAAGTGAACAAAGCAAATTACAGATTAGTGTACATATTATCCTATATTTTGTAAAAAAAAAAAAAAAAAAGTAAAAATAAATATTATTAAATGAATTTCTATGCTTATACATGCACAAAATAGTAGTTGGAAAAAATACACCCAACTACTGAAAATTTGTAAGGAGTGGGTAAGGGAGTCTTATTTTTGGTTTTTATTTGTTTTCTTCATAAAAATGATACATAAACATTTAGAACTTTCACTTTCTACTTCGAATAGGCCTGTGAAGTTGAATATGATCATTTTAATAAACACAAAAATTTAAATAAATTCTGAAATAAACATCAAAGGGCATTTTACTAAATACTGTAATTATTTTTATAAAGCTAAATAACATTCATTTATTTCTCACAAAATTCCTATTTGATTGTTGTCATTCTCATTTTTCAAATGAGGAACTGGTGGTTAGAATTAGAGCCTTGAGCTCTTTTCCCAAAGCTCATGATCTCTCCAATAAAGAAGCAGCAAATATTCAATTTTTTTTGATACTTAGAAGAGGCATAAAGATAACTTTGACTACACGCATTTTAGACTTAGGAACGTTAGAGATTAAGAAACATGTCCTAAAACAGGAAACACATCGATGACAGAATCAATAATAGAGCTTATGCTTCTTGACCATATTTCTTTTTCATTCTTTTTCTTATGACAATAACAGAAATTCCGAAGCATTGAAAATGTCTTCACAGCTAATTCTTTTGTTTTGTTTTGTTTAAGCCTATTGATTTTGCCTTAAAATATTTACAGTTCAAATCATTAGCTTCATATTTTATGTAATAGTCTATCTTTACATTTAAATCTCAAGATTTACTTCTTGCCAAGCTCTGATTCCATACAGAAGATAATCTTTGGGGTCTGAGACATTACTCTGATATCTGTTTTACAAGTTTTGCTTATTGTGTATTATGACATGCTAGCTTCAAATTTGGTTTTCTTACTATTACCTATAGGAAATAATAGATATCCTTGTGCTAGAAAAAAATAACTCAAAGATCCTTTGTTTACCTAATCGTTACATAAGTTCTTCTGAAGTCTATATTTTTATTTTACTTTACTACCTCTCTATGGTATTTTTGGTGCATTTGGAAGTACTTCTCTGGCTCTGTCTTACATAAATCCTACTTAAATAAAAAACCTCAGTAGTCAGCCCTGAATCCAGATAGCACACTTGGTCATCCACCTCTTCCGCAATCCACAGCATCTTCTCCTTTCTACTCTCCTGTGGATTCTTCCTTTGACATACCCTTAGAATTTGTCCCTGCCCTGCTCCTACTGTCACATCTCCAGTTCAAGTCTTTACCCTCCCTTACCTCAAGAGGTGAACTAACCTGTTAGTTTATCTATTTGCTCCATTTCTTCCTCTTCAAATTCATCCTCTATACTACCACCTAATTTACCTTTTAAGAATATAGGCTGTAGTATTTCAAACCACTACTTTAAAACCATCAATTGTTTGTCACACATTCATTAGCATAGAGAAGTTTCAACTCATTAAGATGACTTGCCTGGCCAATGACAATCTGACCCCCACTTTATCGCTACTCTACTCTATCTCTACTCTATCTCTATCTATCTCTACTCTCCAACACTTTCTATCTCTATCTCTCCAACACTTTCCATGCTCTAGCCACCCAGACTACTTATAATTTCTTAACATATCTGATGTCCCATGTCTTCTGATCACTTTCCCCTAACTGTTCTCTCTCTTCCTCAATTTCCATTTGATCATAAATACTTTGTTCCTTCAAAGCACAGCTCCTCCCGCTAAAGTCTTTTGTTGTAATGAAGGCAGAATTAGCAGTGATTAATTAGCTGTGAGGGATAAGGGCAAAGGAAAGTTTACAGTGACTATAAACTGAATCATAGCACACTTAATATTAACAGTTAGTGATAGCATTGGTGCTTTGCACTGTGTAAATTCCATAATTTTACTGTTGCCACAAGATTTAACTTATCTAGTCTAATTTTATTGACATTTGCTTTATAGTTCAGAACTGATGAAGTAACATGAATTTTTTTTCTCTTTAAGCAGTTTTGGCTAGCATTAGAAAACAATTCTCCATCTAGCATCTCTTCACTAACAGATAATATTAATTGTGCTTATATAATCTTCTATATACATATTTTTATATTTGCATTTATTTATTTGTATATATGTATGTATGTATATTTCCTCTCCATGCAATATAAACAGAAGCCAGGATATAACCTGGTGACAACATCTGCAAAGCTAACAGTTTCCAAAATAACTTCTTTATTCCTACCTACTCACTGAAAAAGGGGAGAAAAATTCACAACTATATACAACCAATAAGAGAAGGAAATCAGAGCTTGGAATGAGAGGAGAGACACCAAGTATTTCTCATAACAGATTTTATCAAGTTCTGAGTAACTACTAGCTAGATTCTACGTTCCCATTTTTAAGGGGCAACAAAATAATCATATTCCCATAAGAGTGTATTTTTGCACTGTGTTCAAATTTCCTTTGTAGATATGAAAATATATAATCTCACTCTGGCATCAAATTTTATATGCTATGTCTATGTGGTCTCCTCAGTATCAAATAATGATTCAAATGGCAGAGTTGTTTTCTTCCAACACATTCCACAGTTGAATATTTCTGCCTTTTCTTTGGGCTGGCTAAGAAGTCTACACCATTTGCACATTTGCCAGAGGCTTATTTTCTGTAATTTAACGCAGTTCTGGCTATTTCCTGTGCACAAGTCACAGAAGTGTAATGTAGTGGTTAAGCCTCAATGTAATCCAAAAGACAGAGATTTGATTTCTCCTCTGCTACTTAACTAATTGACCCAGTGGAGCACTGAGTAATCTCTTTAAAACTCAATTTCCTCATCTGTCAAATGGGGATAATAATAATTGCAACTTGGGCCTTTCTAGGGCTGTTACGAGGATTAAATGAGATTTTACACGTATATAACTTGTACACAGCCACTGGCCACAGTGAACACTCAATAAAGGCTTGCTGCTGCTGATAAGGAAATTTTAACTATAAATAAGACATACAAGAAAATATTATTTAGACTCCACTGATTTCTAATGTGAAATAAATTATCATAGAAAATGAATGGAAGTTTACATTTGTTTTGCTAGTTATTAGTCTCCAGGAAAAAAAATTGCTAATAAAATTAATAGCAATAAACTTGATTGCAGAGGGAAATTATTATATACTAACAGGAGTAAACTGGTTTCACAAATTTCAGAAATCTCTAGCCATACACTAACAATTTATATGCTAATTATAAATGAATTCCAAACTATGATACAAGCAGGACTAAAAGAGTTTTTAACTTTCCATGACCATTTCCTAACCTCATAGACATTAGTATATATATATAAAAGTTAAAACAAGTACCCATATAATATGGTACATTAAATACTCATATTTCATTATTCATATTTAAAAAATAAAATTGGTCCTCTTCATCCTGGTCCAAGTTAATGTACACAAATTGAATTCTAGAATGTATAGCTTCACCTCTTCTTCATTTTCCATGTAGTTATAGCTTAACTTAGTCTATTATTTACAAAAAGAGGTTTAATGAAATAACTGATCCATTCCAACATTATTTGAATGTCTCCTGTTTTTAATTTGCAGCAATTAATACAAAGCATGTTTTAAACCTTGACGCCTATGAGACACAACAATTTAATAAACCAATTTATTATCTTGAAAATGTCTTAGTGAAATAAGGAAAACACAATCTTCTACTGCCAAATTTGATAATACTGATTCATTAGTCACAACAGATAAAATTAGAATCCATTAAATGTGAAGGTTTTTTTTTTGCGGTTTGCCGGCCTCTCACTGTTGTGGCCTCTCCCGTTGCGGAGCACAGGCTCTGGACGCGCAGGCTCAGCAGCCATGGCTCACGGGCCCAGCCGCTCCGCGGCATGTGGGATCTTCCCGGACCGGGGCACAAACCCGTGTCCCCTGCATCGGCACAGGGACTCTCAACCACTGCGCCACCAGGGAAGCCCTGAAGTATTGTTTTCACATGCAAAGTTTGCCTTTGAAGATAAGTGTATTCATTGTTACAAATGAGTAAGCAATGGTTCTGATATGTGTCATGTATGCAACTGAAGCTTCACTGTCACAGTCAGAAGTCAAGACATTTAGCTTGCTCCGCTCTTTTAACATTGTTATCTTTTTTTAAAATTAGCTTTTGTTAACATGTTCTCCATTTAAGAGAACTAGACTTGCCTTAGTGCAATTAACTGCCATTACCATGGAGAGAGAGAACCACGGATAATGAACTTTATTAAGTAGGACTCTACTAGTAAATTACAAACTAGCCTTACAAGTTAAAGCTATATTAAAGGGCAACTAAAACGTATCATAACATTGCAGTTCAGGGTGAAAGTTAGCTTAAGCATTTGTGTGTGAACTCAACAACTGGACATTTCCTGTGGTGATCATCTTTCCTTTTGTACTTAAGTTCTCTTGTACTAAAAAGCAAGTAGGTCACTAATGCCATTTAAACCCAACTACCCTTTTATCTTTTTGTTTTCTCTTTATTTACGTCTACAACCTAAGGTATTATTTAATAAACTTGGATCTTTAAATACATAATTTAAATATGAAAAATAAAATTTGGGATGGATCTCGATTAACTACTGAAATCAGCATTTTGTAAGACAGTGAAGATGTCACCTGGCAGGGGCAAAGGAGGTGGAGATGGCAGAAACAGCTTTAAAAAATGTGGGTAATGTGCTTGGGGTGAAGAGTAAACAGAATTTACTGACCTCAGGTCACGTTTCTCAAGCTACTCCAGTGTTTCCAGATTACAGACCTGGGGAAAGCAAGTCCTCATATTCACGTTGGAGGCAGAGAGCTTGAGGCACTGAACGCCGAGAGATGGGAGTTAACATCTGATGAGCATCTAGTTAATGACAAGCACTGGGCTAGGTGCTTCTAAGCATTATCTCCTCGAATCCGGATAATGGTCCTCTGTGTTTTAACTCCCAAATTTTTCAGATTGAACTCCCAATTTTTCCAGTTTTAACTCCCAATCTTTCACATGTGGAAAACAGTCCAAAAAATGTTGCAAAACTTTTCTAAGGTCTTATGGCTCAGTCTCTCTCACGCAAAAATATTAGATCACTAAGCCACTCAAGCCACACTGATCTTTGCATACTTAAAACATAGTCCTCTTTCTTTATTTTCACTTATTACTGAAGTACTCACCTCATTAAAAAATACTAAGGTGGTTTACAAAATATAATAAGATGAGATTTGTCTTCAAAGTAGAGACCTTAATGCCTGTTGGATGACTGACCGACAAACATCTTGCCTGCCCGAGCAGCAGTGGAGGGAGACCCTTCCATCTAAAAGTTGTTTCCCAAGTGTAATGTATAATTATGAATGGATCTCAAGGACACTGCATTGTTACAAAGATTGCTTAGAACTAGTTCCCTTAAATCGTCTCACTATCGTTCAGCATTCACTTTTATCTGTCTGTATTCATTGAAAAAGCACATGTACTGTCTGATTGTTTCTGTCTGGTGCCAATAAAATTAATATCAAATTTCTGCTAAGAGTTTCCCACAATAAACTTTTAGCAGGCCATTTATGGTAAAGAGCTTGGATGTGATTTTACTAAACCAAAGCAACCATCTATTGTTCTGTCTCAATTACATGTTAGGAAGGGAGAAGGGAGTATCACTGAGAAAAATCTGTAATTGGCCTTAGACAAAGGCAGAGGCAGGATAAGTATGGAAGTGGCAAATTTTATACACCCAATAAACATGAGTCTGGAGCCCAGCAGAACACTGCAGGCCCCCCCCCCTTCCACCCCCAAGTACTAGAGAGTTGTTTTACACATACTAAAACTGCCACCAGAGGTAAAAAAGCTAACTGCATGATGACCAGACTGTAGCCGTGACATAAACTGCTCCAACTTGAACAGTACTGAATCTATGGGTAGCACAATTCCAAGAACTGGCCTCAAGACAATGGGATTAACATTATTGCTCATAATAATCTGTATCTTTGTGGGTATCAAAATAATTGTAGCTTGCCCTGCCCATATATGTAAGCGACAACTAAAATTGTCAGCAAAGAGATGCTACAGACCCACGTTGACAATTTCCACTCTGAGAATACAGCACCCTATGTCAGTATGAAGAAGGTACAGAAGATAGACCTTGGCCCCTAATCCCATAGAAATGGAATGACGTTCTGACAAGTGAGGATCTGTCAGCAGCTCTTTGCAGGAAACCACCCTCAGCAGGAAGCCCCTGTTCCTGTCACTTTAGTAAAGCTATATTGTAACTAACTTTTAAACCAGGCACCCCCATGCTCTACTTATCTCTGGCCCAAGTGCACCTTTCAAATCTTTTAATCAATACCTTGCCTGACTTGTCAGTTCTTCCCATTGATCAAAGAAGTAGAAATGAAGAATAAGCAATGAAATGTAGAAATGAAGATTACCAGATCTCTCCCCTAGCTTCCCCTCCAGTCATCTCCCGAACAAACTGTGTGATCAAACTGTGTGAATGAGATACCATCTAGAGGAAGATCACAAGAAGTCAAACAGCCTGCATGCAGTGGGGGGATGGTGACAACTCTGACCCCCTATCTCTATGATTAACTGAGATTACTTCCCTCCTTTCCCTTAAATGTTTCATGATCAAGCAGAATTTTTGGAGGTGGTTCTTGGGGGATGTTGAGTCCATCATCTCCCCAGACTATGGACATTCTGATTAAAGGCACCTGTCGTTTGCTGCCAACATTTGTGAGTGTGTAACTGATTTTGTAAGTGGGAGCAGCAGGACCCCCATTCGATAACAAGTGGAACTTCATCTCTTCATCTGAAACTGTGCTAAGGTGGTAAAAATAAGAAAAGACATGGTCTTTTCCTTCAAAAACTTTTTAGCATAGTGGAAGAAACAGATTTATATACATATACTCATAGTACCATACTATAAATGCAATGATAGAATGTAAATTCATGGATGAACCATAATGTGGCACCTATACATCTTGGATGCATTAGGGAAGACTAGCTGGAAGACGTAATGCTTCAGTTAAGTCTTAAATCTTAAGGGTAAAGCAAAGTGTGGAGGGAACTTGGAGTTAGATAGTAGAAAGTCCATTAAGTGTTTTGTAAAACTATCTTTGCTGAAGAAAAAAAATAACTAAAAAAACAAAAACAAACAAACAAAACAAACAAGAAACCTGACTAACCAAATTACTACTTCTCATTCTCTCTAACCTAAGGAAATACTGGCCACATACCAGGTGACAGCAACTGAAATATGGACATGAAAGCAAAGTGTTGCAGTCTGTTTGCCTTGTCATCTATGGGAATCTGCAGCTCCATCCAATAAATAAAGGAGCCACTTTTACGGCATCAACTCTTCCTACTGTTTCTCCCATTGATTAAGCCCCAATCACATGGCCTTTCTTGCTGCTACTCCAGCATGCCAGGCTTCACCTCTGAAACTTTGTACTTGCTATTGATTCTCCTGTTTACAGTTACCAAAGCTTAGTTTATGTTTGCCTTCCTCTGATCCACGCTTCAATTCAAATGTCACTTTCTCCAAGAGTCCTTTTGTAGCCATTGAAATTGACATATTAGCACTGATCTTCACTTCTGCCAAGTCATTGTTTTCAGTATTGTCTTGCTTTACCTTCTCCATAGCATTTATCAATACCTGAAACATGGTATTATCTGTTTATTTTTAGGTGCCTTGCCATCTAACTCCTCTCCCCCCCAGGAAAAGTAATAAAGAACTTTTTTTGTCTTGTTTATTGCTGAATCTCCAGTTTGTAACATATTGCCCAGTAATCAACATAAGTTAAATGAATGAAACCTTCTAAACCAATGGTAGCCATCACTATCTCCAAATAACAGCTCTGCAACAGACCTAGAGAACAACCAGTTTAGAATCCAGCAGGAGGACACAGGGGGCCTCCAGGAAGAAAATATGTTTAAAAAAAAAGAGAAGAAAAATGAGGATATAAAAATAAAATGATATTAGACATAGAAATGTAGAAAGGTATGAAGTTAGATTCTATAGAGTTATTAAATGTGGGCCTTGGTTCTGACATTTCTTGCACCTAATCCACAAGGGAAAACTGATCATTTTTGTGTATCCTAAATGCTTGGGAAGCAAGGTTTTTAACACAGAGAATTCTAGAAAAAAAAAATTCTTTCATGGTTTCTCCTGAGGGTGCCAGTGAGTATGCACTACACATTTACATTTTTCTTACAGTAAATTACAAATTGTATGCGTTTTGTCTATTGGTTTATATACAACTACAACTGGTGCCATCATATGGCATATCTTGCACTTTAAACTTCTGTCATTATTGTTTCAGGTTTATCATGACCAGATTCAGATTAATCACTGAGACATCAGAAATGTCTGGATGGACCTAAAGGATTAATGCCCTGACTTATGGGATTTTTCCCCACAGTTAATCATTTTGTTAATGCAGAGGGTTGCTTAGATTCTAATTCTGCCACTTACTAACTGTGCTTCAGTTTCATCGTCTGCACTTTGGGGATGTTAACAGCACTGATTCTATTATAATTACATTTAGGATTCAATTAAACATTCAACTGTGAAAAATGCTTAGTACAGTGTCTGGCTCCAATGAATTTCCCATAGTTCCCTATACGATGGTTGTAATATTTATAACGTAGATATCTAGTTGTACATAAATCATCTGGCAAGCATAATAGACTGAAAATCCAAGATGAACCTTTTGTTTTCTCTATGATGTGCAGTCAGGGAGGCAGAAAATTGAAATCTTCAGAAGTGACTGAATTAGTACAATTCTTAGTTAGCAATCTTACAACAGTACTCTTATGCTCTTAGAAAAATATTATTATTCTTTCCAGATAACGTGTTATTGTTTTGGGAATTTGCAGAGAAACACCTTATCTATTTTAAAATTTAAGTCGGCTGTAATTAACATTAGTAAAAGCTTTCAAAATGACTTCTTTTTTGTGTGTGTGCTTTTATTCAGGTAGTGTTAGCCCAGGTTTTCAGATTTTCTGGCTATCCATTCTCCCCAATGTAAACCCTAGCTCTGCAGAACTGTTTACTCATAGGAAATATATTGTTTGCTTATATCCCAGCAATTGAAATTGGAAGCATTCCTTTACACTTCAACAGCAACCTAACTGCAACTATAGTGGAATACACATGTTGCTCCATGTACTATCATAATGGTTTAGTTATGCTACTTTGGCTATAAGGATCACAGCTCAAGTAACTGCAAATAACTAGAAGGTAATTTTGATAAGTATACTTTGCACAATGGAGAAACAAGACTAAACTGCCTTGCCACGTTGTACTGGAACCCAAGGAAAGCTGAACTAGGTTTAACAGATGGAGCAAACACTAGTAGTCAGTCTCCTTGCACCAGGAACAAAAAGCTCCTTCCGAGGTGAAGGCATTAGGGGAGTGCGGTGAGTGACCACCGTCAGGATCCTCACCTAAGAAGTCCACCAGGGCTTCCCTGGTGGCGCAGTGGTTGAGAGTCCGCCTGCCGATGCAGGGGACACGGGTTCGTGCCCCAGTCCGGGAAGATCCCACATGTCGCGGAACGGCTGGGCCCGTAAGCCATGGCTGCTGAGCCTGCGTGTCTGGAGCCTGTGCTCCGCAACGGGAGAGGCCACAACAGTGAGAGGCCCACGTACCGCAAAAAAAAAAAAAAAAAAAAAAAGTCCACCAATACCAAGACTCTGCTATTCTCATCGTTTCTGCTTTTCCTTGCAAGCATCCTTTCCCTTCTTTTACTGAAAACTGCCTTCTTCTCCAACCATGTTTATCTCCTGGCTTCTATTTACACATCATTTTGATTTATTCTTAATTTTGGATCACTTACTATAGCCATCTCCAAACTCATAACCTTTCAATGTCTATTCTTGTCAACTATCTCAATCTCTGGATTTCTTAGTCTAATTCCAAATCTAGTTTTTTTATTAGATTACCTTAACAAGGGATTAAGGTGAGGAATTTGATCTCAGAATGACCTGTGATTGTGGCAGGCACAGCTTAAGGTTCATGTTTGATTTTGTATATCTCTTTCCGGATTAAATCTTTGTGGCCCCAGCTTTGCATAGTACCTGGCAACCATCAAATATTCAATACATATTTATTTAAATGAGAATTTTAATGAAAAATAATAAAAGTAAATAGAGCAGAAAAAAAGAATGGAATAAAAATCTTTAAAAGAAAGAACTGAATATTTGCCTTATCTTTCCTATACTTGCTCTATTTCAGGGTAATGATACACGAAATTTTCACATACTGCGATATGGGGAAGTCATTCTGGCTTATATATGAGTTAACTTGAATTTTATGCTAACTAAAGCAGCCTGTTTGTGGCCTATCAAACATAAGCTGTGCTTGTGTTTTAATTATTAAAAAGCAGGGTGTACTGAGCAGAAGTAAAGAAAGACCATGTTAAAAATAAAGATTAGATGCCTCCCTTTCCGGGGCACCAATGCTGGTACTCCTTCGATGATAAGACTCCCTTCCCAGGTGCCAAGGCTATACTGACTCACCGTGTACGTGCTGATTTGTTTTTTTTGACACCTTGAAGGAATGTATCCCTGGCTTGTTTCATGTTCTTTGTTCTGACAAGATATAAAACTGTGCTGATAACCATGCTTCTATGGAGCAGTTCCTTGGAGTTTTCTGGGAGGCTGTTTTCTAGGCTAGAGTTCTCAGTCTGACTCAAATAAAATTCTTTTCTATTTCTAATATAGGTTATTTATTGATTATTTTCATCGACAATAACCAGATAAGCAGCCCTAGTTGATGAAGGCAAGTCCTTCTTTACAGAAAAATTCTAACTAAATGTTGAACAAATAACATTATAAAATCACAATTTTGCCATCCCTAATTGAATAACTTATTCTGAAATGATTATAAATAAATGAAAGCATTAGAGGAGAGGTCAACAGAAACACTGAAATGGAAGGATCAGGCTGGCAGCACTGATCAATCTTGGCATGACCACAGGGGGAACAACCAGACTTAATGTGACCGCGGATGTGATGGAGTATGAAGTACACAGAGTCACCTGTGAGTTATTCTTGAAAAACAAACAAACAAAAAAGGAATTGAAAGATAGCCTTTAAGCTAATGCTCAGCTATGGGGAGTACAGAATACGGTGGAACAAATTAAATATAAGAAAGAGACAAGCAGAATGATCCAGAAAGTAGAACATTCTAAAGGACAATGAACATGGCTTCTTTAAGAAAGTAGTGGCATGGATAAAAGAGAAGTTAAGGGAGAGGAATTACGAGGAAAGAGACTTATGACACAAAATAACCAAAATGTAGTATGTGGACCTCATCTGAATCCTGACTAAAACAAAACAAATGTAAAAAGGGATTTTTAAAGAAAAACAGCAGCATTTGATTACGGGAAGGGGTACACGATACTAATGCATTACTGTTAGTGTTATTAGTTGTGAGAATGACATTGTCATATGTAAGAAAATAACCGTAATTTTTAGGGATGAAATGATATATGTCTGAGATTTGTTTAAAAGAATTCAGCAAAGGAAAAAAAAATAATAAAGCTCAATGTATAGGTGAAGAAAATATGACAAAATCTTAGTAATCGTTGAGTTTGAGTTATGGATATACAGCTCCATTGTATACTCTCTCTACTTCTTAGCATAATGAACAGTTTTGTAACAAAGTTTTAAATAGAAAAATAATTTAGGGAAGCCACAGTGCAAGCAAAGACATCAACAGCTTTAATATTTGAAGAGCATTAGTTCCAAAACAGAAAGAAGAAGATGTACATCTTTGATCAAAGTAGCTTAAACCCAATTTTCTCACTGCAGCAAATGAAGCACACTATGTTTTAAAACATAAAATTTGAAAATAATGTTATGGCTCATCCCACAGCCTTGACAAAATAAAAGCAGCATACCTCATCTTCACAAATGAAACAGATTTTTGAAAATTGTTCCATTTTCTATTCAACATATTGGAGCCTCTCTGATATATACTCTTAATGCAGAGAGAAAATAAATTGAGCCTTCACTGTGGCTCAATACTTTGGAAAGATGCTAAAAGAAATTACAGACAATAATAAAATACATGCAAATACACAGGACCATAGAATGGATGAAACATATTTTTGCTTACATTTTGGTCAGCATTACAAAAACAAAGTAATGTTAAGTCAGAATAATTTAAATAATCAGAGTAAAATTACACAAATATTTTAAAAGATATAAGATTTCTTACTCTCAAGCATATTTAGTGAACCTCCCCTACATTATACATTTGGTTGTCATCAGTCTAAAGGAATTTCACAGCTAAGTATACAATTGCTTACTGCATATGATTCATGGAAGTCATACAGATAGCCAAATCTCTATATATCCAAATATAACTCACTGTATACTTCTTTTAACTATGTACTTCCTTACACTGAGACTTCCTCCTGAATTTATTATCTCAATTAATGGTGCTCCCATAAATACAGCGTGTTCATTGTCTCCATCTTCTTTCCTAACCTTCCACTCAATGCAGTTAGTCAACAAGATCTCTTGATTTATCTCCTAAATATTTCTCAGATCTGATCCTACCTCTCCATCATCTTATCCAAAGTCCTCATATTTTCTCACTGGATTACTGCTGGAGCCACTTAACAGTTATCTACACTTACAAAAGAAAGAACATAATAAGAAATAGAGAAGACACCAATTTACTTTAAAACCAAAAACAATATTGAGATTTAATGAAACCAAAATCTGTTTCTTTTTTTTTTTTCAGAAGACTAATAAAATTCATAAATGGCTAGCCAGTTAGACAGGAAAACAGAAGATACAAAATATCAATATTAAGAATGAGAGAAGAGAAATGACTTCAGATTTTATAGACATTAAAGGCATAATAGAGAAATGTCATGAGCAACTGTACAACAGCAAATTGCCACTTAGATTAAATGGAAAAATTCCTTGAAAGACAAATAACAAAAACACAATCAAGAACAAGCAGTTTTGGGAGGAACCAAGATGGCAACATAGGAACTTCCCTCCACCCACAGATGCAATGAATGTACAACAACACTACACATGGAGAAATTCCCACTGAGAGAAATCCAGTGGCTCATAGGACTATGGCAAATAAAGACGCATTTGTCAGTGGGTGCACATCACTCCCTGTGGCTGTCTCCTCAAGGCTCAGCCCAGAAAGAGCAGGTAAAAATGCCCATCTCCCAGTCTTGCCCTGGAGGGATTTGACTGCATACTTTACAAGTTAATGCTTGAGGGTCTGGCTTCTAATTTAGCATGCATCTAAAGGCTGGCTGAGATCTTTCTTAGAGCCCAGAGGAGCTGGTGGGCACTTCCCTGCATTCTCCCTCTTGCTTGATCCAACAATGAAACCAAACCACCAGTACTTCCCTGGAAGGAGCCTGTCCACATATTTAATACATCAACTTTTATGGCTGCAAGCTGAGGGATGGGTTCCCAAATCATGTAGCTCTGATAGCCAGTGGGTCTTTCATTCACAAGTCCCACAGGACTAGAGCAAACAAAACAAGCAGCTTTTCAACAGGTGCAGAAGCACCCTGCTTGTCCCTCCCCCACTGTCATGGCTATCCACCTGGGCTCAGTGCAGAGGAAGCAGGCAATAATGCCCATCTTCCAATTTCTCCTTCCAAGGGGCTTAACTATATCTTTTCCCATCTATTGCCTGAGGGTACAGCTTTTAGTTAGCCTGCATCTAGGTGCTGACTTTTATCCTTTTCCTTGAAACACTGACCGGTCTTGGCACACCCTCAATTAGGGAGCCACTAAGAACAAAGATGGCAGCTTGGACAACCATAAAGGTTTGAGAGACAACCAGGAGCTTGGGCTGGGCTGATTGATGAGACAGTCTGTCTAGACTGGGAGAGGTGGTTGTCTAATCTAATGTGCAGAAACCAACACAAAGAGTCAAGGAAAATGAAAAAAAAAATAATAAGGAAATATGTTCCAAACAAAAGAACAAGATAAATCACCTGTAACTGACCTTAATAAAATAGAGATAAGTGATTTACCCAATAGAGAGTTCAAAATAATGGTCATAAAGATGCTCACTGAGGTCAGAGAACAATGCATGAACAAAGTGAGGATTTCAGCAAAGAGAAAATATAAAAGACAAAGAGAGAATCCTAAAAGTAGCAAGATAAAAGGAGTTTGTTACACTGAAGGGGATCCCCGTAAGACTATCAGTGAATTTTTCAGCAGAAATTTTGCAAGCCAGGAGGGAGTGGAATGATTTTTCAGAATGCTGAAAGAGAAAACCTGCCAACCAATAATAGTCTACATGGCAAAGTTGTCCTTCAGAATTGAAGGAGAGACAAAGAGTTTTCCAGACAAAAGCCGAAGTTAATCACTAAAAGACCCATAGATATACAGATCAATAGAACAGAGAGTACAGAATTGGACTCACACATATAATTAATTGATTTTTGACAAAGTTACCAAAGCAATTCGATGGGGATAGGATAATTTTTCTAACAAATAGAGCTGAAAAGATTAAACATATGAAAAAAATCCCAAATAATCTTAAACTCTATATCATACCGTATACAAAAAATAACTGGAGATGAACCACAGATCTCAATGTAAGATATCTAGAAGAAAACTACAGTATTGCAACTTGACTCGGGGTGTTGCAACATTTTCTTAAGTAGGACACAGAAAGCCCGAATTATAAAAGAAAATAATCAACAAATTGGACTACTCTATCAATTATTTTCTTAAAAACAGCTCTCCAAAAGAAACTAGTAATAAATGGAAGAGAAAGTCACAAACTAGGAGAAAATATTGCAACATTTACATAACAGTAGACCTTTATTTAGTATAATTAAAGAGCCATTACAACTCATTAATAAGAAGATAAACATCTCAATTTGGAAATGGCAAAAAGATTTGAACAGACATTTCACCAAAGAAGATATATGTATTGCAAATAAGCAGATGAAAAGATGGTCAATATCAGTTCTTAGGAAAGTGCAAATTAAAACCACAAGGAGATAACACTACACTTATTTGAATGGCTAAAAGTAAAAAGTCTAATTGTACTAAGTGTTGGAAATATACAAACACTTTGGAAAGTGGTTTGGCAGTTTTAAGAAATATTAAACATGTACATATTACATGACCCAAGGAAAATAAAAGAATATGTCTACACAAAATCTTGCAAACAAATATTCACAGAAACCTAATCTTGAAAAAAAATCCAAATTTACCCCCTAACCTTAACCCTAACCCTAAGAGACGAATGGATAAACATTTTGTGGTGTATCTATATAGTAGAATATTACTCAGAAATAAAAGGAGATGAAGTACTGATACCCGCAACCACCTGGATGAATCTCAAAATAGTTGTAATTAGTGAAAGAAATTAGACAAAGAAATGTACATAATATATTATTCCTTTATACAAAAGGATAAAAATTTCTAACTAATTTGTTGTATTAGAAAGCAGACCATTGGTTGCCTGGGGTGGGTTGCATAAGGCACACAGAAACTTATTGGGGTTACAGATATCTTTATTATCTTGATTGTGGTGATGGTTTCATGGTTAGATGCATATGTCAAAACTAATCAAATTTTTAACTGTATTCAGTTATACCTCAATACATCTATTTAAAAGGGAGAGAGAGACCCACATTGAAAGATCTGAAAATACTGTGCTTAATAGTTTTCAGTTTCAATGAAATAGAAACACCTGGAAAGCCACTTCATAAAATTAATCTTTAAAATGTGAAGATGTATCACTCAAGGAAATACTCTAGTACATCAGTTAATCAATGGAGTAGGAACAGAGAGAACAGATACCAATTACACATATGGATTTACTTTAATGTATTCATTAATTCAACCAATATGTATGCCTGGATACATACTGGTGTACAAAATAAAACAAATCCTTCCCCTCATGTTTACTTTCTGCAACTATTATAAACTGTTATCAAACTTGAATAAGCAAATGCTTGCAATATTTTTTAAGTCAAAATAACCATGAATACTTCATTCAATTAATTATTTATATCAATAATCTTAGATATTAAAAACAAGAAAGATATAAAAATAAGACCTATCTTTTTAAATCATCCGTTCTCTTGCCATTACCTTCAAAATAAAAACCAAAACTTGTTTTAGCTGGACATGTCCTTCACAAACTGACCTGTGCCTTCATACTCTGGTGTATACAAACCACACAAGGGATACTTTATTAATAATGCAGACTTCTGTGCCAAATTCAGATTTTAACTCCGTAGATTTGGGATGGAGCTCAGAATCTGCATTCGCAACTATCAGCCTATTTGATCCTAATAGTCTAACTACCCAGTGAGATAATTAGTGATGCCTAAATGTGATGACACATTGCACAAATAAAGAAACATGCATGAATGGAAATCTCACCAAATTACACAAATGCAACATTGGCCACTAAGAGCACACCTTGCTATCTAGGTGAGTTCACTTAAAATATAGATTTAATTAAATGAGAAACAAAATGCAATGATCCTTAGTAAGCAAAAAATCTTTAGAACATCTTCAAAATCTGAGCAAATACAATCATAAAGCATAGATTCCCAACAGAGGGAAAGCGTTCAGCTTTATTAGAACTAGGTTTTCATTGGAACAAAAGTGACTCCAAACTGACACTATAAACAAAAATAAAAAGCAAGACAAAGACATTTCTCTTCTTTCCTTGTGTCCTTGCTCATTTTTATACTTAGTAGACTTAATTTAGCTCATAATTTAAAATTTATTTTTGCCATAAGTAAATGCATTCCCTCCACTTCCTTTAACACAGTCACAAAAAAGTAACTAAAATCTTCGTATATCTTTAATGGTATATGATTAAGGATGATTCTGGGGAACTTTGATTCCATGATTTTATAATGTTATCTTTTAATAGTCATATCCTGAATATTTGGTAAATGTAAAGAATTCATTTGATTAAAAATAAAATCCTTTCTAATAACCTTTAATTAGCATTTCTCAGCAGATGTTTGTTTTCATTCCATTCTCATTAATCAACTGACCTACCCCAGCCCGAGGGCACAGTCTTAAAACAAGTTATTGATGTCCCTACCTTTAGGAAATCTACTGTATCTTCAAGAAAGATCCAAAGAATGAATGAGAAAACATATCTAGCCCACAAAGCTGTCCAGGAGGAACTGAGGACATGCCATATGTTAAAAGAGAGGATCTAGTCCTGAGCTATCAGAAAAGAATAAGAGAAAGTCTCTACAGATGGTCATCATGATACACTCTGGCATGAGGCAGAAAAGGTGGATATAAGGGGAAAAGGAAGAAGAAAGTGTAAAGGTAAACCTAATGATGCTGTCATTGCCTATCAAAGAGAGGAATACTTTCTCCACATTTAGAAGAAATTCAGGGCAGGTGAAAATGGGTGGTGAAGAAACAGGAAAAGATAAAAATTGGAATACTTACAGGTATTTCTTCTATAATTGGAATTTCAATTGTATTCCACACAAGCTTTTTGACCCTAACTGTCTTGACCAGTACAAAAAATTAGAAATAATAAAACCAGTTCTCCATATTAAGCCTGAATGTACATCATGGTCTGTCTACTTTTGCTATTCCTGCTGCCCACAGGTTTTCAGGTATGACCAATATGTCAGGATATTCTCTCCATTACCAGATTGCAAATGCCCTGCGGGCAGAGTCAGCTGTTATTTTGGTTGTATAGCTCTCGACGTGTGGGTGTGAAATAAATCCTAAATGTGCAACATTAAAGGTGGACTGGATCTTGGAAATTATCTGGTAATATATCCTTATTTTATATATGAGGAAACTGAGACCCAGGGAAATTAGATAATTTGCCCAAGGTCTCATAGCTAGTGTTAAGTTGATAAGTTGATGATTTCAGAGTCTTCTAGAACAGCCACGAATTTTAATTCATCTGCCTTGCTAACCTGCTCATAATTTATAAATTCTATGCATGGAGGCATAGGCTTAGGTTATTTGAGAAAATGGACTTGTTCTCTTAAATACTGCATTAAATTTGTTACATCTAGCATACACAACTATTTTGAAATCAAGTTTTTTTGAAAAATCCTTACTATTAATAAAGTCACGGTGGAATACGTTAATGCTCTTTAACATTCTTTTTAGTTTTGGGGGATTGCATTTTTTTTTATTTTAAGACAATGAAACAAACCAGTGGAAAGAAGAAATTTTTCTACATCAACTAAAAATAAATTTGTGGGAAATATTTGTCTCCATATCCAAATAATCACTCTGTATGAGGCTGAAACTAAAAATTCATAATATCACTGAATTAATATTTACTGATAAAAGTAAAAATATACTGCTTTCTATAGCTTGATTTTGGAAAAGTTTGTCATTGTCATGAGAGTATAAGCCATACTTCAAATATTTTGTTTTCTTAAGTTTAGTGGAATAAAATCCATTTATTACCAAAACAGCGTACTTACTGATTCAGGACAGGAGTGTAGGCAGTTTTATCCTCATCAATAATCGTGACCATCAGTGTAATAAGTTGGGGCCAAAAATCCAAATTCTTGGTGGTTGGTCCCTGATCTTCCCGAGGAATGTCCCGTTTCTTACTCTGCTCACAAGATCACACAACATGCAAAAGAAAAGGTTAAATGGTATGACTTTAGTTAGATGTCACTGTCAAACAGGAGGATTAGAGAAAAGGGGTAATGGAACAACTCTCAGATCATGCTGGCCAAAGCTATTAAATTCAGGTTTCCTCTCTTCATTGAATGCATCCCATAGGGTAAGGTCACAATGGCCAGGCTTGAACTCCTAAATACTTTGGTTCTGGAATGGAGGTTTCTCTTCCTCTATTGCAGTTCATGACCTTAGGAATTATTATTGTAGAAATTATCCCTTTAATGTGGCTTCTTCCAAGGCAAAAGGTTGAATTCTGTTTGTACAATGAGGTGTGTGTGTTGTATATAAAATTTGTCCTGCCTAAATATTTTGTCCATAGTCACACTGGTAGTAAAGTGGGCTGAACTCAAGCAAGACTGCCTGGTTACAAAGCCAGTACTGTTAAATACGACAGCATATACAAGTTGCATGAATGGTCTGGAACTCTCTCATTCCACTCACAAATGTATATAGTTAACAAAAACTTCCTAAGTCTATCTTTCTTTTTTGTGCATGTATGTGTATTTAAATCATATTAGAATCCTTCTTGATTTACCATACTGAATGAATTCTCCACTCTCACCTGTAGGAAGAGTGTTGCCTCAATGATCTAAATTTACAGTGAGATTAACAGAGTATAATAACAATGTTGAATGTTTAACATCTAAACTTCATATTCAACAAACACAATTCCTTTGAACACACAAATAAATTATTCTGGTCACTTTGTTTGGTGGGCATTCTTCTTATAACACTTCTTTCACATGTACTTTTTTAAATTAGGCAAAAAAGATAAAGACAAGACAATTTTCACTCAAGTATATGACTCAGTGGGAAGCATACTGTTTCCTTGTTTTTGCTAAATTATTTATAATCTTATATATCCAGGATATCTGAAAGCTCCAATGTGTAGCTCAGGAAATTTATGGGCTCTCATACAAAAGGTGGATTTGATTTTACTTGATCCAATCTTTTGCCCTATCCAACTACCATGTCTTTTCCAAAGAACAGCCACCCTCTGCTGAATGGTTGTATGCCTATCGTCTAATGCTGCCCAAGACAGGTAACCAGATTTGGATGAGTCATCACACTATTATATTCTCACTTAAGTTAAAATATAATCCTGTATTAAATCCACTTACTGTTAGAGACCTCATACACAGACTATAATGCACCTTTAGGGACTTTAATTTTCCTAGGGTGCTTCCAAATGCTGTTGATTTACCTTTAAGCTCAAAATTTAACAGTTACTAAAAGTCGAAGAGCTAAAATAGTCAAAAAATTAGTGGCTAGGACAAATTACTTCAAATTGGCAGAATGAACTATAAGCAGTCTCCAAAGGACCTTAAGAATCTTATATATCTGGTCCCTGAGAACCACTTGAAACTCTGGCAGCCTTCCTCTTTTAATTCCTTAGGTACACCAAGGCACATCAGAAGATCTTTAATAAGAAAAAGGCAGCAAAAAAGGCTTACAAATGTCTCACTTTGCCTATTATTAAATTACATTTTCTATTGAAATTTATCTTTCTTTTATGAACAAGAATTTATTATGGTCACAATAACATAATTATTTATTCATTACATTAAGCTCAATAGATTTCCTTCTCTATGATGTAGTCAGAAAGCCAGAGAACCTGGTGAGTTGTGAAGATTGTAAGTAAAATTAGTTCTGATGGCAACGGTGGACTATATGAGAATACTATCATTAATCATCTTGATGTGTATATAGCCAAACTATATGCCTAACGTTTCAAGTAATGTGAATAAATAAAAATAAATGACTACTGATGACATGTCTAACACCAGAGTCACTTATCATCATTCTGCAAAGAGTGATCTGGGAAAGGGGAGAGACCAAAGTAGTTGAATATACATTAATTCCAAAGTCCCTTAGTTGTCACAGATTACTTTTTTATGACATCAGAGGATTACAGTTGGTAATGATTTTTGCATAAAATTCTGTATGCTGCATCAGAATAAACCAAACCTGATGCTGAGTCATGAAGTTTTTACGTACCACATATCAGTAGCATAAATCATGCTTTATGTATTTTACTAGTGCATTTGAATAAACTGCATGGTTGAAACATGTAGTACAACCATTATATAAGAATACTTGACTGCTTAGGGACTCAGTTTTTCTAAGTAACACTTTATGAATATTTAAGAAGTCTACTGGGGCATTTGAAATTGTGGTTGGAAAAATTAAGATAATGGCAGTAGAAATTCTGAAAGCTAGTAATAAGTGTATTAATATTTACTAAAACCCCTATGAATTAATATGTATCACAAGAAAAATTTAATAAAATATATTTATATTATATAAAAGTATAATATATATTAACCTCATTAATAACAAATAAAATACAATAGGTTTATAAAGCTATGACTTAGTATGTCAATCTTAATATGGTCATTGTTATTATAGTGTCTAAAAATTATTTTGTTAATAGATAATTGAGGAAAGAGATATGAAAGAAAGACTGTGAAAGTATAATGGGGAGAGAAATTTTTAAAAGTAGAAAGTCACCAGGGTGTAGGATCAGCTGAAAAACCTTCTAGTCATCATATTTATAAAGGATATTTCAAAACAAAAAGCTTGTACAGACAAGCTGATAAGATGTACATTATACTTTCACAATATCAAAGAAGAAAATATGAAGATACTCCATTAAGAAGAGATCAATATACAGAGAGAACCATTATATGTAAAAAAGTGTTGAAATAACAGATTATATCTTCATGGTAGTAAGACCTAGCAACACTTCTAAGGTTTCTACAACATATTTCTGTTCCATCCCATGTATTTGTTCAATAAGCATATAATTTTGAAATACCTCCTCTAAGGAGCTGGCCAGACAAGGGTTGGGGGGAGATATTTGGTAGAGTAATGCAGTGGGATGTTTAAATGCAAAGGCACATGACACTAATTGGGGAATTACTAGCAATGTGAGGCTGCAGGCTTTTGGCAAGTTTCTCTAACGTTAGTTCTACTGGATATTAGTGAGTATCTCTCTCTCTCTCTCACACACACACATGGTCCATGCTCAAATTGAGGAAATTTTGCTTAAATGAAGTTAAATACGTTATTTCCAGACTTCTTGTAGTAAGATGCTAATGTACATTGTGATTCTCTAAGATGGTGGTTCTCAAACTTTAGTGTTTTTCAGCATCACTGGGCAGGCTTGCTAAAACACAGATCGGTAGGCTCTACCACCAGAGTTTCTGATTCAGTAGGTCTAGGGTGAAGCTTGAGAATTTGCATATATAATAAAGTCTCAAGTAATTCTGGTGCTGTTGGTCCCAGGGCCAATTTGAGAGTCTTCTACTCCCCTCCTATTCCCCACATCCCAACTTGTAAAACATTCCACAGAAAAAGTGTTCCTCTGAGTATACTTTGGGAAACAAAAGGCTAGAGAGATGCAGGGGTCAAATACTGAAAGACATTTTGTGTTATATGAAGGGATTTGCATTTAAACTGAATTTGATGAGGACTATTATATGATTTTAAACACGGGAATACTTAATTACAGTTGTGTTTTTAAAAAAAGATTTGGCAGTACCAGGAAGTTTAATAAATTAAAACTTATGAAATAGTCAATAAATAAAATTGATAGGTTTATGAAAATACTTATGAAATAGTTAGGTAAAATTAATAGAACTCATTATGTAAATGGTGAGAAAGAAGAGAGAGAGGGAAACGTCAATGGAACTATCCATAAGGTAATTAGGTAAACCAGCCTGGAGTTTAGAAAGCACTCTGGACTACGGATATAGCTTGAAGAATTCCAGGGCGTATGTGGTAGCTGAAATTACGGAGTAAACAAGTTTACTCAAAGAGAGAGAGAGAAGACTACATGGCTAGAGGAAAAACCTTGGGGATAAAGTCTAAAAGAGAATAACATTTTATGAAAGAGGGGAATAGATGGGGGAGTGAGGCCCCTGTTGAAATGGGAGAAAATGGGATCCAGAGTAAATGTTGGAGGATTAGACTTGAATGTAAATGAAGAGCAAGGCTTCCTCTGAGTCAGGCAATAAAGAATCTTGCAGATAAGTCTTGTTGATGGTGAGAAAGGACAGCTAGAAATTTCTATCCTGAGAGAAGAGGAGGAGTAAATAGTAAAAGTTTGAAACAACCTCTGCAAGGAATGAAAGTGGGCCTTGAGTTGGACCCAGAGTGGCCCTGCCAGGGAGCTGGGGAGTGCTGTTGAGGGTGGGGCCCTGCACTTACAAGGATGCAACTCTGGACCATCATGAGTTTCCTCCAGGACTGGATTCAGAAGTCAAGGAAACAGAGTGTTGGATTTAGTACTGGAGGGCAATGAAGTAGGAAAAGGATTTAAGTGTTTGACCAGAATGGTTGGAGTGTTGGAACAAATATATTTTATGGTCCAGAGGAAGGAAGAAGAGAAATGGGAGGGAAGATGGAGGAATAGATCTAGAAAAAGGAGGGAGGAGAAAGGAAGGACAGCAGATTGTTGGAGGAGGATGTTTGTGTTTAGGCATTCAGACCATGGCGGGGCAGGAATAGAGATCACGTAAAGGGCTCTAGAGTGGAGGTCGAGAAGAGCTGAGGAAAATGATACCTCAGGTAAGATAAGGAAGCTGTGGTAACTCTAAAAAGAACTTACAGAATTTGTGTGCATGTGAGCAGGTGACTGCTGCAGTGTACGTAGAAAGATGGTCTTCTTTCAAGGTAAGGGATGGCTGAAAGTTTTGCAACAAGGCTTATAGATGGAAAATCAGGACAGCGTGAATATAAAGACACAAAAGAAAATGAAATAGAGGTAAGCCTGAGTACTAAAAAAGAAATAAGCTTTAAATTGTAACAAAAAGGCTAGCAAAGTAAATTAATATTAAAATATGAACTAGATAGCTCTTTTATAATAAGTTTGCAACATCCTCTGACTCTGAGTTGGCTGTATGTCTTCTCATACTTCGGAGATAAGGACATCTTAGCCCTAGCAGTTCACAGGTTAGAAAAATTGGAACTTTGTTACTGGTTTTGGAAGCAGAACATAAAGTTTCAAATGCTCAGCGGATTTGAGATCTTTATGAAGAGCAATGTGGACAGTTTATCAGCCAGGAGAAAGGAGGACATTTATACTGGCCTTCACTTAGGCAGGATTAGATACAGTTTCTCTAGGTACCCTTCCCTCAGCAGGTGGAACATTTTTTACATCCGTGGAGACACGCTTCTTGCTTCTCTCTGCAAAATATTATTGCTTTTCCTTTATCGTCTAATAATACTTCTACCATCTCCAAAAACAGCAACAGAGGCATCTTTTTAACTCATTCCATGGTCAGTTCTGACAACAAACTTGCAGCCTTGGAGACTGAATATACAAATGAACAATGGCCAGACCACATATGACAGAAATCTGACCCACAATCTCCACAACAACCAGTTTGGGAAACCAACCCAAAATCTCTGCAACAGTCGGCCCAGAATGATCAGGACTTGGTCAATGACTGCCAGTTTCCTTATATTTTACCCTGACTTCTAACTCAGGACCAAGCATTGAAAGCCAAATATGTCCCCCAAATCATGCACACAAGATGCCTTCTTCTAGCTAGGTGACTCCCAGTTTCCCCAGGCCAACAAGCTCTGATCATACTAGACCTGAAACCTTCCCTGCTGTTTTCACTATAAAGCTTTTCCACTTCCCTGTCTGCTGTTGAGTCTGGGCCAAATAAAAGTGATGTTGGCTGCCTTCGCTGTTTGAGTAAGATCTGAATAAACAGCCTCTGTCTGTTCTCATTTGGGTGGTCTTCATTGATTTTCAAACATCAAAGCCAAACATTAAAATCCTGATTTCAGAGATGAAGAAACTGAGGGTTACCTTATTTCTGACCGCTTCTTCTTCACTGAAAACAGAACACGCAGACCACATTAAAAAATGTATAGCTTTGGTTTTCTCTTTATATCCTCAACTCCAAGCCCTGGTTACATAGTTTATAGACACAGATGACAACCATTACCTCCCACTAATAATAATGGGCTGATTTTTATCCTGAGTTATATATCTTGAATGACAAGGAATGCTTTCAGAAAATAAAATTATGGATGCTTATGTGAAATCCCTGCACAGGTCCTGCATTCTTGAGACTCACAACTGCTCAGCATTCATCTGCAGTTTGAGAGTTACAGGCACAAGGGAGGGTTTGGTTCTAAGTTAATTGCCAGTTGTTTTCCCCCCCAGTTTTAGAGCTTTCTTTTTTTTTCAACCATTTTTTAAGTATATTTAATTTACATTGTTGTGTTAGTTTCAGGTGTACAACAAAGTGATTCGGTTGTATGTATATATACGTATAACTTTATAACTTGTAATAATCTATAAAGGAAAATTTAGTAAGAACTTTGGGGACACTGGATACTGATGAATGATGAAAGAGTATTAATTAAGAAAGCTCCATAAATTAGGAGTTTGGGATTAATATTAAAAAATAGATATGGATATCTATTCTTTTTCACATTTTTTTCCATTACAGTTTATTACAAGATATTGAATATAGTTCTCTGTGCTATACTGTAGGTCCTTGTTATTTATCTATGTTATATATAGCAGTGTGTATATATTAATTCCAAACTCCTAATTTATAGAGCTTTCTTAATTGATACTGCTTTATTATCAGTATCCAATGTCCCAAAAGTTCTTACTAAAGTTACTAGTTAATCCTTACAGTTCATATAACTGCAGTCATTTTATCTGCTTCTCCCAATTAGTGTCGGTTTAATTCCATTCAACTTTGGGCAGGATGGACAACCAGACATGGACATAATAGGAGATCCAGAGAGTGAAGTTCCAGCACTTCACAGACTCCCATTCTACTTGCCCAAATATAGGAAACCATCAAAATGACACTATAGTGTCCAGAATGACTTCACTAAAATTGCTTATCTTGGTAATTCCAGAAGGCTAAATCCTTGTTTGACTGATTACACTTAGGGAAAATGATGTGAGTCTCTGATCAAGGTGTGAAGGGGTAGGAAATTTAAAAAGCAGGATGTTAAAATATTTCAGGGAGACTTGTACCTAGAACAGGAAGAAAATAAACAAGGAGAAAGATTGTTAAGATGTATTAACTGTATGTGAGAAACTTGGTCACCACACCGAAGAATTCTACAATTCTTTGTCAGCTCAGACAAAGGCAGTCAACTGGATTCCAGGGTCTTGCATTTGGAGTAAAATCAAGGAGACTGTCCACAAGCAAGATAAGAGAGGAAGAGATACAGAAGTTTAAATCAGCGAAGAAGTAAATGCAAATCTTTTTTGCTCACTTCTTAACAGCCAAGAACTCACAGACCTACCCACACTGCTATACCTCTTTGTTCTTGAGTCACAGTGTAGTACTGAAAAGGCTACTGAAACATTTACTGCAATTTCTGCATTCTAGAGATGAGGAAACAGCCTGACAGATGAGGAAACTGAGCCTGACACAAATTACTCAGCTAAATGGCAGAAGACAGAGTTGGATTTTGTTTGTTAAGGCATAAAGAAGCAAATTAAGTTATTGATCAGCAGGTTCGTGACCCCTCCCTCTAATTAAAAAGTTTGAAAATGACTGCTAAATGGAAGCATTAGTATTTGTAACTGATGACCTAAGTCTCCTTATACATCTTAAGAGCTAAGATAAATGGGGCATCCATTTTAAGGTGGTGCCAATATTTCCCATTACTTATTGAAAAAAAAATTTTTTTGCCTTTGGCAAAGTTTATTTCACCTCTTACTTAGACCATTTGCAAGTTTATCACCTTTTTATCTACCTAATTCTTCAAAGGTTTTTCCACTGTTAATCTTAAATGCCTTCTTCACCACTGAATTTTCCTGATATATAGTAAGTCACTTAAACTTGGTCATGAATGGGAGAGACTCTGGGAAGTTATCCTGAATGAGGCTTAGTGCCTGGATTCTCTAATGAGCTGGATCGTGATCATACACATAATGAATAGCCCTGAGTATTCTGGTTATGTGTGAGTCAACCTGAGTTTACTTTCATCACAAAGTTGTGCCATTGTTGCTTTCTAACTAAGCAACTCTGCTAACTGGGGCAGAGTCTAAATTCCAGTTGCCATAATTAATTGTATAACTAGCTTTTAAAATCCACAGCAAAAATGCTTTGGGACAATGTGAATTGTAACTTTTGCAGAGAACTTAAAAGAAACATACCAAGCAGTGAAATCTGAGACTATATGCAAAGCTGCCACTGCCCAGTGTTTTTCTAAGTCTGGTCCATAGATCATCTACATCAGAATCACCTGGGTTTCTTATTAGAAATACATACACTTGATTTTAGAGTCCCTGTTGCAGACCTACTAAATTAAGATAACTAGACTTATGCCTGGGAGTCTGGACTTAACACGTACAGCTCTGCTCTTCCGAAATCCTCACATCCATAGGTAGAGTTCACTACTAAATTGTCAGTCAGTTAAAAATAGGCCTGTTTTTGTTTGTTTTTTTGTTTGGTTTTTTTTAAAGGAAGGGTGATACAGCTCTTCCTGGATGCCAATGTCAGTCATAGGTTGCTAGATTTTGCATTCTGTGTGATAACAAAAGACTTCTCTTTTATCTTTACATATGACGAATTTCCAACTACATAGTTATCTAATTTTAAGAGGAGGTGGAGTAACTTATTGGATATTTATGTGGTGCCCATTCCAGGTGTTGATAAGATTGCTATGCTAATCCCTTTGTAACACATTACTTTTTAAATTAAGAGTCACTAGGAAATTACTGTTATACCCAAATAACTTAATTTACTATTGCTAATTGAGAACAAAAAAATTGAGCACCTAGTAATTAGAGTAATTACTAAAAACCAAAAATATGTTAATATGGTTAGAAAAAAAACAAGGAATTTCCATATATTAGAATATTGTATTTGTATTACAGCAAAACAGAATCTTCACTGGGTCTTTTCAGCTTCAGTAAGTTTGAGATATGCTGACACTTAAATTGCCAAAACTGCATTTCAAAATTTGGACACTCCATGTGGTTTTTAAAATCTCTATATGATTCCTTGAATTTCAATAGACTGTACATAGTTAATGATCTATACATACTATAAATTGTCATAACTTTGAATGTGGACTTTAAATATATCCACACAAATTAGTTAACAGTATGGAATAATAGAAAAAAAATAATTGAACATGGAATCAGGAACTTATATTTTGTTCTAAGCTTACATTAATTTGTCCAAACTTGGGCAAGGAATTAATTTCTTCAAATTTGGATTCTTAATATTGAAATCAGAGTATACATACCTAATCCTATTTTTCTGGTAGTTCTAGCAAGTATATAAGTAGAACATCTTCAGTAAGAGACATTTATTACCGTAACAGGTGAACACTCACTTTTAATTAAATTTATGGTAAATGCTCTGCTAATTGACAAGGTTCTTGTTCAAATTCTGAGAGATGTATAAGACAGTTTCTTGAACATAAAATATTAATATTTTAATGGATAACCTAATAGTTTTCCCCTTTTCTCTTTACAAAAATTAAACTTGCATTAAAAAGAAAAAAAATGTAATAGGTCACATCTAGAAGGCATTTATTTTCAATTTAAGATATTACATATTAAAGACAACTAGTAGTACTGAGACCAAACTCAGGAGTACCATGAGAGATGACTTCAAATACATGATGGACTGTGGTATAGAAAGAGATTAGAAGAGAAATTGGATTTGTCTTGCATGGTCAAGAAAATAAAACTAGTACTTGTGAGTAAAACTTTCAATAGAGAAGATTTTAGTACAACATAAGGAAAAAATGTCTAAATATCAGATCTCTACAAATGTTATAAACCTCCAGCCATTTAAAGGTATACAAGAAATCCTTTGTCCATGTTGTATCTAAAAATTGACCACAATCTCTGGGTTTCTTTTTAATATACTGTCTATGATTATACTCCAGTAACTAAATTCACAGAGATGAACACATAAGTTTTGAGCATTTGATGGGATGTTGATTACAAATACGTTACTTTTTTTTATGGCCTTACTGATGTGCAATTGATATACAAAAACAGCATTTATTAATGTACACAGTTTGATGAGTCTAAACATATGTATACATCCACGATAGAATCACTAAAAACAAGGTTATAAACCTAGCCATTGCCTCCAAAAGTTTCCTTGTGTCCCTTTCCTCCCATCCCTTTCCCCTGTAGTAAGAATATTTTACAGGAGCCCTATCCTCCCAACAAATTTTTAAATTCACAATATCATATTATTAACTATAGGCACTATGTTGTATAGCAGATCTCTAGAACTTGTACAACTGTAACTTAATACCCATCGAATATACGACTACTATTTTTAAAGGGTAGAATACACTGTGGCAGAGAAAGGATAGCTGTTCACCATATCTGTTTCCCCTTTTCCTTGAGTACACAGCTAGACTACTGAGGAGGATTTAAGATGCCTTTAAATTCTTTGATAATCCTTTCATAAAAGGTATGCCTATATTTCCTTCCCTTGAATATGCGTGACTTTGACCAAAAGAATATGGCAGAAGTGACCTATCTCTGTGTCGAGGCTGAGGTTTTAAGAAACTGGCAACTCCCAATTCCTATTTCTTGGACCACCTGCTCTTAAAATCCAGCCACTAAATTGTGAGGACACCCAAGTAGCCCCATGGAGAAGTCCATGTGGAGAAGAACCAACAGACCTGGTGCAGTTCCCAGATGACAGCCAGAATATCTTGCTAGCCATATGAGTAAGCCTCTGGGAAGTAGATTCCCCAGCTCCAGTCAAGCCAGACCAGCTGAAGCTGCACAGAGTGGAGATGAGATTTTGACACCCAGACCTACCCACATGACAGATTTGTGAGCAAAATAAGCTACTGTTACAGTTTTCAACCACTACGATTTATGGTGGTTTGTTAACTAGAACAGAATTTAATGCTGGAAGTGGGGTGTTAACGTTAAAAACCTAAAACCTGTGGCATTGATTGAGGACTGAATGGTAGGCAGAAGCTAGAAGGGCTTCAAGGATATCGTTAGTGAAATCGGAAGACTTGCTGGTGAGAACCTAAAGGACAGTGAGGATATTGTTATTTTAGGCCAGATAAAAGGTGACTCCTGTTATTTAGCAGGGAATATTTGTCAACATTGTCACCTGCAATAAATATAGAAAGCAGAAAATGTGAGCTGGTGGATTTGGCAGAATAATGAAACTGTCAAGTGGTTTCTCAAAGTCATGTAGAACATAAAGCTGGAAAGAGAGATGAGCTAAAAAACAAATGAATCATTTTCCAAGCAGAATTCCAAGGAAATATAAAGGAACCAGGACTTTCTGGGTTCAAAATGAAAACTTTTTCATCCTTAATCTCCCCAGAACACAAGACTTTCAAAGCGAGAAAGAGTTTCAGGAAACGTATCAAACCCAGGGTACTTTACTAGCATGACTCTATGGTCATGCAAAGATGTCTACGTCCAAAGCAGGGTTCCTGAGAGGGTTATGAATATTTAAAGTGTATGCAGTACAGCAGAAGCAAGAACTACAATCCTGCAGCCTGTGGAGAAAAACCACATTCACAGAAAGATAGACAAGATGAAAAGGCAGAGGGCTATATACCAGATGAAGGAACAAGATAAAACCCCGGATAAACAACTAAATGAAGTGGAGATAGGCAACCTTCCAGAAAAAGAATTCAGAATAATGATAGTGAAGATGATCCAGGACCTCAGAAAAAGAATGGAGGCAAAGATGGAGAAGGTGCAAGAAATGTTTAACAAAGATCTACAAGAATTAAAGAACAAACAAACAAAGATGAACAATACACTAACTGAAATGAAAACTACACTAGAAGGAATCAATAGCAGAATAACTGAGGCAGAAGAACGGATAAGTGACCTGGAAGACAGAATGGTAGAGTTCACTGCTGCTGAACAGAATAAAGAAAAAAGAATGAAAAGAAATGAAGACAGCCTAAGAGACCTCCAGGACAACATTAAACGCAACAACATTCGCATTACAGGGGTCCCAGAAGGAGAAGAGAGAGAGAAAGGACCTGAGAAAATATTTGAAGAGATTTTAGTCATAAACTTCCCTAACATGGGAAAGGAAATAGCCATCCAAGTCCAGGAAGGGCAGCAAGTCCCATACAGGATAAACCCAAGGAGAGACATGCCGAGACACATAGTAATCAAATTGGCAAAAATTAAAGACAAAGAAAAATTACTGAAAGCAACAAGGGAAAAACAACAAATAACATAGAAGGGAACTCCCATAAGGTTAACAGCTGATTTCTCAGCAGAAACTCTAAAACCCAGAAGGGAGTGGCATGCTCTACTTAAAGTGATGAAAGGGAAGAACCTACAACCTAGATTACTCTACCTGGCAAGGACCTCATTCAGATTCGATGGAGAAATCAAAAGCTTTACAGACAAGCAAAAGCTAAGAGAACTCAGCACCACCAAATCAGCTCTACAACAAATGCTAAAGGAACTTCTCTAAGTGGGAAACACAAGAGAAGAAAAGGACCTATAAAAACAAACCCAAAACAATTAAGAAAATGGTCTTAGGAACATATATACCGGTAATTATCTTAAACGTGAATGGATTAAATGCTCCAACCAAAAGACACAGGCTCACTGAATAGATACAAAATCAAGATCCATATATATGCTGTCTACAAGAGACCCACTTCAGACCTAGGGTCACATACACACTGAGAGTGAGGGGATGGAAAAACATATTCCATGCAAATGGAAATCAAAAGAAAGCTGGAGTAGCTATACTCATAAGCAGATAAAATAGACTTTACAATAAAGAATGTTACAAGAGACAAGGAAGGACACTACATAATGATCAAGGGATCAATCCAAGAAGAAGATACAACAATTATAAACATATATGCACCCAACATAGAAGCACCTCAATACATAAGGGAACTGCTAACAGCTATAAAAAAGGATATTGAAAGTAACACAGTAATAGTGGGGGACTTTAACACCTCACTTACACCAATGGACAGATCATCCAAACAGAAAATGAATAAGGAAACACAAGCTTTAAATGACACAATAGACCAAATAGATTTAATTGATATTTATAGGACATTCCATCCAAAAGCAGCAGATTACACTTTCTTCTCAAGTGTGCATGGAACATTCTCCAGAATAGATCACTTCTTGGGTCACAAATCAAGCCTTAGTAAATTTAAGAAAACTGAAATCATATCAAGCATCTTTTCTGACCACAACACTATGAGATTAGAAATCAATTACAGGGAAAAAACGTAAAAAAACACAAACACATGGAGGCTAAACAATACGTTACTAAATAACCAAGAGATCACTGAAAAAAATCAAACAGGAAATAAAAAAATAACTAGAGACAAATGACAATGAAAACATGACAATCCAAAACCTATGGGATGCAGCAAAAGCAATTCTAAGAGGCAAGTTTATAGCTATACAAGCCTACCTCAAGAAACAAGAAAAATCTCAAACAAACAATCTAACGTTACACCTAAAGGAACTAGAGAAAGAAGAACAAACAAAATCCAAAGTTAGTAGAAGGAAAGAAATTGTAAAGATCAGAGCAGAAATAAATGAAATAGAAACAAAGAAAACAAGAGCAAAGATCAATAAAACTAAAAGCTAGTTCTTTGAGAAGACAAACAAAATTCATAAACCATTAGCCAGACTCATCAAGAAAAAGACGGAGAGGACTCAAATCAATAAAATTAGAAATGAAAAAGAAGTTACAACAGACACTGCAGAAATACAAAGCATCCTAAGAGACTACTACAAGCAACTCTATGCCAATAAAATGGACAACCTGGAAGAAATGGACAAATTCTTAGAAAGGTATAAACTTACAAGACTGAACCAGGAAGAAATAGAAAATATGAACAGACCAATCACAAGTAATGAAATAGAAACTGTGATTAAAAATCTTCCAACAAACAAAAGTCCAGGACCAGATGGCTTCACAGGGGAATTCTATCAAACATTTAGAGAAGAGCTAACACCCATCCTTCTCAAACTCTTCCAAAAAATTGCAGAGGAAGGAACACTCCCAAACTCATTCTATGAGGCCACCATCAGCCTTATACCAAAACCAGACAAAGACACTACAAAAAAGAAAATTACAGACCAATATCACTGATGAATATATATGCCAAAACCCTCAACAAAATACTAGCAAACAGAATCCAACAACATATTAAAAGGATCACACACCATGATCAAGTGGGATTTTTCCCAGAGATGCAAGAAGTGTTCAATATACGCAAATCAATCAATGTGATACACCGTATTAACAAACTGAAGAATAAAAACCATATGATTACCTCAGTAGATGAAGAAAAAGCTTTTGACAAAATTCAACACCTATTTATGATAAAAATTCTCAAAAGGTGGGCATAGAGGGAATCTACCTCAACATAATAAAGGCCATATACGACAAACCCACAGCTAACATCATTCTCAATGTTGAAAAACTGAAAGCATTTCCTCTAAGAACAGGAATGAGACAAGTATGTCCACTCCCACCACTGTTATTCAACATAGTTTTGGAAGTCCTAGTCACAGCAATCAGAGAAGAAAAAGAAATAAAAGGAATACAAATTGGAAAAGAAGAAATAAAACTGTCACTGTTTTCAGGTGACATGATATTATACATAGAGAATCCTAAAAACTCCACCAGAAAACTAATAAAGCAAATCAATGAACTTGGTAAAGTTGCAGGATACAAAATTAATGCACAGAAATCCCTTGTTATTCCTATACACTAATGATGAAACATCTGAAAGAGAAATTAAGGAAACACTCCAATTTACCACTGCAACAAAAGGAATAAAATACCTAGGAATAAACCTACCTAGGGAGACAAAAGACATGTATGCAGAAAACTCTAAGACACTGCTGAAAGAAATTAAAGAAGATACCAACAGATGGAGAGATATACCATGTTCTTGTATTGGAAGAATGAAAATTGTGAAAATGACTATACTACCCAAAGCAATCTAGAGACTCAATGCAATTCCTATCAAATTACCAATGGCATGTTTTACAGAACTAGAACAAAAAAATCTGAAAATTTGTATGGAGACACAAAAGACCCCAAATAGACAAAGCAGTCTTGAGGGAAAAAAACAGAGCTGGAGGAATCAGACTCCCTGACTTCAGACTATACTACAAAGCTACAGTAATCAAGACAGTACGGTACTAGCAAAAAAAACAGAAATATAGATCAATGGAACAAGACAGACAGCCCAGAGATAAACCCACGCACCTATGGTCAAGTAATCTATGACAAAGGAGGCAAAGATATAGAATGGAGAAAAGACAGTCTCTTTAATAAGTGATGCTGGGAAAACTGGACAGCTACATGTAAAAGAATGAAATTAGAATACTCCCTAACACTGTACACCAAAATCAACTCAAAATGGATTAGAGGCCTAAATGTAAGACTGGACACTATAAAACTCTTAGAGGAAAACATAGGAAGAACACTCTTTGACATAAATCACAGCAAGATATTTCTTGATCCACCTCCTAGAGTAATGGAAAAAAAAACAACAATAAACAAATGAGACCTAATGAAACTTAAAAGCTTTTGCACAGCAAAGGAAACCATAAGCAAGACTAAAAGACAACCCACAGAATGGGAGAAAATATTTGCAAACGAATCATTAGACAAAGGATTAATCTCCAAAACATATAAGCAGCTCATGCAGCTCAATATTAAAAAACAAACAACTCAGGGCTTCCCTGGTGGCACAGTGGTTGAGAGTCCGCCTGCCGATGCAGGGGACGCAGGTTCGTGCCCCGGTCTGGGAAGATCCCACATGCCGCGGAGAGGCTGGGCCTGTGAGCCATGGCCGCTGAGCCTGCGCGTCCGGAGCCTGTGCTCCACAACGGGAGAGGCCACAACAGTGAGAGGCCCGCGTACCACAAAAAAAAAAACAAAAAACAAAAAACAAACAACTCAATCCAAAAATGGGCAGAACACCTAAATAGACATTTCTCCAAAGACGACATACAGATGGCTAAGAAACACATGAAAAGCTGCTCAACATCACCAATTATTAGAGAAATGCAAATCAAAACTTCAATGAGGTATCACCCCACACCAGTTAGAATGGGCATCATCAGAAAATCTACAAACAACAAATGCTGGAGAGGGTGTGGAGAAAAGGGAACCCTCCTTGCACTGTTGGTGGGAATGTAAAATGATACAGCCACTATGGTGAACAGTATGAAAGTTCCTTAAAAAACTAAAAATAGAATTATCATATGACCCAGCAATCCCACTATTGGGCATATACCCAGAGAAAGCCATAATTCAAAAAGACACATGCACCCCAATGTTCATTGCAGCACTATTTACAATAGCCAGGTCATGGAAGCAACCTAAATGCCCATCGACAGACGAATGGATAAAGAAGATATGGTACATATATACAATGGAATATTACTCAGCCATAAAAAGGAACGAAACTGGATCATTTGTAGAGACGTGGATGCATGTAGAGACTGTCACACAGAGTGAAGTAAGTCAGAAAGAGAAAAGCAAATATCGTATATTAACGCATATATGTGGAACCCAGAAAATGGTACAGATGAACTGGTTTGCAGGGCAGAAATTGAGACACATAAATAGAGGAAAAAATGTATGGACACCACAAGGGGAAAGCAGCGGGAGTGGTGGTGGTGGTGGTGGTGGTGGTGGTGTGATGAATTGGGAGATTGTGATTGACATGTATACACTGATGTGTATAAAATGGATGACTAATAAGAACCTGCTGTATAAAATAATTAAATTTAAAAAAAGGAATATGAAGTCACACACACAGAAAATAAATAAAAAAATAAACTGTATGCAGTAGACTTCCTGAGTATCTTAAGCAAGTTCCTTTCAGAATTTTTGTACTAGAAAAAAAGGGACTTGTAATAATCTTACAGGTGTGCCTCATGGCTCCTTTCAACTAGACAAAAAGACTTCTAAGAATCTTAATTGCATTGTCCTACAGCACATGACTTTTAATCCAAGGTAAAGGTCTGTCTTAGAAAGAAACATGGGTGTTGCTTTTGTCTAATAGAATGTCCACAGATATTTGAAGTAAATTATTATCACTTTGGACCTAAAGAGACTAATGAAAAGAGGGCTTTAGATTACAAATTTCTACGGGTAGGAAGCAGGCTAGAAGTCTACCCAAAGGTTCTTACGGAACAGGATAGATGACTCAAGGGCGAGGCCAAGAACTCAGAGAATGGAGCCAAGAGTCACAGAGAAACCCATCGAGAGCAGGATTGGGCCCCAATGAGTAACAGGTAACATGTTTCTGCTTAGATTTCAGAATTTCCATGGACATGAGACCATCATCTCTCCCCTATTTTTGAACAGAAATGTCTGTTGAAACTTACACTATTTCTATCTCACCATTGTCTATGGGGCATGTGGGAGGTGGCAGACAACTTGGCTCTTTAGCTTCCAGGTATTTAGGTAAAGAGGAATCACACTTCAGAAACAGGACCCAAGGAGCTTCATCTCTATCTGGATGTGATTTAAAGGAATCCTTAATCTCAAGTATGAGCCTGATGTTGAAATACCATGAGAATTTGTGAAGTGTTGGAAGTGAGTGCATGAGTACAATCTGCACTTGAGAGAAATGTAAAGAATCCTTGGAAGGCCCACAGGGAAATGCACCAAGGCCTCAAGATAACAGCCTCAGCTAAGTTTCTGGATGACAGTTGTTACCAACTTTCTAGCCATGTGTATAAGCCATCTTGGAAGTGGACGCTTCAGGCCCAGCTGAACCACTTAAACTAGTGTTGCACGGAGCAGAGATGAGCCATCCCAGCCGGGCCCTCCCCAAGCTGCAGATGCAGATTCATGAGCAAAATAAATTATTGTTTTTTTCCAGCTGTTGAGATTGGTATTGGTTATTACAGAGCAATCAGATAACCAGAATAACTATATTTCCTAGCCCCCTTTGCAGTTAGTTGTGGAAATATGACTGAGTTCTAGCCAATAGAATGTGAGCAGAACTGCTTAAGCCTCTAAACCTTCCACTTACAACCCTCTATGCTCTTCTTCCCTCCCACTTTTCTATGCAAAACCATAGCCACTTTACTACCATGTTTAAGACGGTAGAATCACAGGATAGAAGGGACCGGATTCTCTAAATTACTGCTTGGAGGAGTGAAGCAGATGCTTGTGGACAATAGTGTCACATCTCTTAAGCCCACTGCATTTCAATGAAACTATGGTGAGTAATTCCATGTATGACGTCAGGGTCCCACATCAAGCACTTGCTGCAACCTTTCTCTGATTTGCTGCCTGGGGCTTTTTATAAAGTCACGGAAGGCTCTTCTGTCAGATTCAGGTGTGGCCCAGACGTGTAGAGGAGTCAACAGCTCAGCCTGCCTGTATTAATTTCCTAGGGCTGCCATAACAAATTACCACAGACTTGGTGGATCAAAACTCTCTCACAGCTCTGGAACCGAGAAATCCAAAATCAGATCCAATTGGCTTGTTTCTTTCTGCAGGCTGCCAGGAAGAATTCCTTCCATGCCTCTCTCCTAGCTTCTGATGACTGGGGGCAACCCTTGATGTTCTTTGGTTTGCGGATGCAATAACTCCAATCTCTGCTTCTATATTCACATGCCCTTCTTCTGTGTGTTGCTGTGTCTTCTTTTCTGTCTCTTATAAGAACACCTGTCACTGGATTTACTCTAATCTCTAGCTGCTGACCTTAGCTACATCTGCAAAGGTCCTTATTCTAGATAAGCTCACATTCTGAGGTCCTGGGTGATACCATTCAACCCACCACACTCCCCATCATCCACTGGGACAATTCTGAGGTACGTGCCATGTAATTTCCCAGTAGGCTTCCAAAGGAACAGACCTCAGCTGACCACAGAGATAACCAGCTCATGATGCACCCTTTATTGCTTTTCTGTATTCTTTATCTAATTTTCCCTATACACTCAACTTCTCCTTCCTGGGATCATGTCTCAGATAAACTACCTACAAGTTCTTCTTTTAAATTCTACTTCCAGAGAACCCCAACTATGACAGGAACATCCATTTTTACAAACTGTACATGAGTGAGAATAAAACATATCACTCCCATTTGAATTTAAGGTTTTTTGTCTTACCATATGCTTTGATCTGTAATAAGACAAGCCCATTTTTTCTTTATAAAATTTAAACTCCTGTTTTTTTTCTAGGTTTCAGACATCATCCACATTTTTCTTTTGTTTCTGTCATTGTTATCTTCTCAAAACCTTTCTGTCCCTAAAGGAATCAGAGAAAGCCTTATGTTTTCTCTTAGGCTTAGCCATTCTTAGATGTTTCAGGAAAGCAATTTTTAGATATTTTAT
Organism: Orcinus orca; assembly: GCF_937001465.1. NCBI lineage: Eukaryota > Metazoa > Chordata > Mammalia > Artiodactyla > Delphinidae > Orcinus > Orcinus orca. The sequence goes on from NC_064560.1 coordinate 103,799,733, forward strand.
TCTTGAAATTGACATAAATAATTTCCCTCCAACACTTAAGTTCCTATAGATACTCATTCATGGAAAAGGAATATAATTTCTTTGAAAGGAAGCAGTCACTACTAGATACAATGCTGCAGCAATCTGAAGTATACTCAGTGCCTCTTTTCAATGGATTAAGAATTCTCTTAAGATAGAAATAATAAAGTCTCTCACTCCAAATACAAAAGACCCAAGGAAATCAAATAATCACATGGAGGAAATAAAATTATGTGGTTGAAAAAAGAGAGAAATTTTGCTGCTAAGCAGGTGTATTTTTTTCCTACTGTCTTGTAAAAAACTGCCACAAGTTTAGCAACTTTAAACAACACATTTATTGTCACACAGTTTCCATAGGTCAGGAGTCCAGGCATAGCATAACTGGGTGCTCTGTTCAGTCCCACAGAGCTGCAATTAAGGTGCTGGCCAGAGTTGGGATCTTATCTGAGGCTCAGAGTTCTCATGCAAGCCTGCATGGTGTAGCAAAATTAATTTCCTTTTACATGTAGAGTCCATGGCAGCTTGATTTTCCAATGTCTCTGACCTCAGAAAAGGCCCAAGCTTCCTTTTAAAGAGCAAACCTGATTAGGTCAGGCCTACCCAGTGTAATACCTCTTTTCATTAATTCAAAGTCAAACTGATCAGGAACCTTAATTACATCTATAAAACCCTTTGCCTTTAACATACAATCTAATCGTGGGTTTAGGTTTTTGCTTAGGTTTATGGGTTTTGGCATATTCTATTGGCTAAAAGCAAGTCACAGATTCTGTCCACAGTTAAGGAAGAAACATTATACAAGAGCATGACTCATTGAGAGTTATCTTAGAATTCTGCTAACCTCTAAAGGGCAAAAGTTATTTTAATACTTTATTCAGGAGGAAAATGATATCAAAGACCCTAAGCTTGTCTTCTGAAAGGCAGAACAGATATTCTGAATAAACCTCTCAATTGCCAGAACTGGGGTATTGAATGAAAGTCTGTAATTTGTAAAATATACAGCCATTTTGGAAAACAGCTTGGCATTTTCTAGTAAATTATGAACCTATTCCAACTCTCTGTAATTTCACTTATCGGCACATATCCTAGAGAAACCCTTGCATTTATTCACCAGGAGACATATGAAGAAATGTTTAGAGAAATAGCGTTTATAATAGCCACACTTCTCCAAACTGGAAATACTCCAACTCTCCATCATCTATAGAATATATAAATAAATTGTGATTTATTTATATCATGGAATCTCCATAGAGTACTGCAAAGGAATGGCCAACTGAATAATGGACACCATGGTACTCTGCTCAGATTCCCTTTAGGGCCTGGCACCAATCCCCCTGCTACTGGTAATATTGGCTGCTGAAGGCTTATAGCTGTGTGCTTCAGTGGGAATTGCCCTCAGAGACAAGAAACTGATTCATCCGAGATTTCTCCTTCTTTCAGAAGGCACCACAGATGACTGGCTTATGCTCTGATACTCAAGTTCAGTTGCTTTGCCTCAACTTTGTCCCTCAAAGCAGGGACAGCTTTGAAGGGCCATCCCTGCTCCAGACCTTCCTACAGGATTGCTGAGCTCTTGCCATGTAACCACATGGCAAGTCAGCTTCTCCCTCTGCCCGATTCTGCCTTTACCACCTCCTTGCAGGTATATTTCTCTAGAGTTGTGCTGTCCAATACAGAAGCCCATTAGCTACATGTAGATATTTAAATTTACATCTAAATTAAATTAATTCAAGCGCTCAAGTCATATGCAGCTTGTGGCCATGGCTACTACAGGAGGCTGTGTAGATATAGAGCACAGTCACCATTCCAGATAGTTCTAATGGACAGCCCTGCTTTAGAGCACTCTTGGGTGAAACTTCTGCATGCAATTCCCCACCTCAGAATCTATTTCCAGGGAACCCAAGCTAAGCTGAATTGTTACACACCCCAGTACATATGAATCTCAAACATAAGGCTAAGGAAAAAGATCATGACAGAAGAACATATTCAATATGATCTCTTTTATATCAATTTAAAAGAAAGTAGTATTAGATATTAACTAATTTAGACAAATGTTTATATGTGGTGAAACTATAAGGAAAAGCAAAGACATCATTAACATAAGCTTCACCACAGTGGTTATTTCTGGGAACCAGAAGCTAACAGGGAAACCTTTTTCTAAATCTGGGCTACAAATACTTAAGTGTCCACCTCATTATTATTTTTTTAAAACGTAACTGTTCACTATTTTTTACTTAGGATATTTTTCAAAATAAAAGTATTAAAAAATAATCTGAGCTCTTACGGAAAAGGAGATTGATTCTTTTCGTATTATTTTTAGTTCTATCAGTAAGACAGAACCCACTGATACAACATATTACCATTATTAAGGAGTCTTTTATTTTAAACAAAGCTGTAGTAAAGCCATAGACAGATCCTGCGAGCTCAATAATTACACATGCAAATAAGCTTAGAGACATCAAACAGAATGGTAAGATCTATAATTTACTTACATATTTCTATAATAAGATGTCTTATCCACAACAGACTAGTGAAATAAGAACTGCTGATAAGTCTCAGACCAGTCAAAAAAGTTTCGAGACGAGTTGGGTAAGTTTATTCAATTTGGGAACTTAATAGGGTGCCAGGTTGATGGCAAGAATGGGCAATGAGTAGAACATGCGCTGAATTAGACTTAAGAACTTCTATTCTACACATTTCCTTCAAATGCTTGATAATTATTCCAAATAGGAAAATTAATGATTAGTGAAAATTTACATTTTAATCAAGATTGATGTTTTAATTTTTAAGCTTATGTCAGTGGGATTTTTTTTTTTGAATTTAGTTTTTTATACCTGTGAGAAGTTTAGATGCTTATACCTTATCCAGATACCTAGGTGAGACACTGTTACTAGAGGCCAAAAAGCTGTAAATAGTCTTTGGAATGCTGGCTTATAAACTGAAATCTACAAATAAAAATATGACAAGATGTCAGTTTAGAAATCAGAATGATTCAACTTGAAAACACCAAATTGCTGTTTTGTCAAAAGTAGGCTGAAAGTCAAGATGCAGGCAGGGGTAATTTGAGGAGAATTGGCATGGAGGTATCTGCAGACGTTGTCATGATATAACAGTCAGATTGCTCATAGAGAGTTTGAGAGTTGAAAGGAGGTTTAAAGATCTCAAGTTCTATTTTTCTCTAGGCTTAATGCCAAGTAACCAAACTTTACCTGTATGTCCAAAATGTCTGTGTTTCATTGTATGGTATTTATTGATTTTATGTAGTGAATTAACTGCTTGAGGGTAATTCAAGGTTCCAAAATTTATGTTGAACTTAGCAAAAATAGACAGTTACTAGGGCTTTGCTTTTCTAAAATTGACTGTTTCTCATTGTTTAACAGCCATGCTAAATGGAGCCAACTAAGAAGAGTAGGTATCAGTTCATTTCCATCACTTACTGAATAAGCAACACAAGCCACCATACTGTTTTTCGTTTTGTGTTGTTTTAATCTGTGTGTAGAGAGATGGAAGTAGTTAACATGGAACCAAGCAAATACTAAGTGTTACAGAAATACCAAGTGCTAGCTCTACATAATATATCAGTGATAATGACACAAAAACTCAACAGATACTAAGCAGAATCAATGAACTCACAGGAAACAAAAGTTGCCCGTTATTTCTTACCACCCTGTAAAACACAAGGAGGGTATGTAGTTAACATAACTGAGGATCCCTGACTAACCAGAGTTTCTAATACAGTCAACTCTCATTTTTTAAAAAAATAGTAGAAAATGATACAATGGGTAATTAGAAGAGTAAACAGGGCCTCATATATTTTTGTTCTCCTTGAGCCATGTGAGCTGACTGATCTGAGTGGCACTTTTATTCATTGTTTATCCACCCATTAGTGAAGTAATAAATTAGGGAAAGTGTCATAAACAAAAATAGAAAAGGTGAATCTAAGGCTCTTTCAAACCAGATAACGCATCTGCAAATAACCAAAAGGAGACTGTGCTTTCTTCACACTATCTTTAATTTTACAGTTGATAGCACCCATCTAGAATTTCCTGCTGCATTTATCAATTCAGTGGGTAAACATAAAATTTGTGGTGCATATTTTTAAATTGTATGGCTTCTTATTAATGCCTGAATCACTACTTACGAGTTTAGTGTTGCATGGGGAACAGTGATCTAAAAGTCAATTAACAATTTAATTGTAAATGTGGCTGTTAGGCTGGATTGCAATAAGCAAGAAAGGAAAGGGCTTAAGTAAAGGGGGTACCTTTGTTGACGGTACCAAATTAATTAATCTCCAAATTAACCTTACCCCAAATAACCTCAGTTCAATACTACCAGCATTAAAACAAAATAAGAATGTAACACCATACCATTCAACTGGTGAATACCAACATTCAAAATGTACTCCTCTTTGGCTAAAAATCCTTTAATCCACAAAGTCTATTTCTGTAATTTACTTGTGAATATAAAAACATAAAGATGTTCAATTTTATCAAGTGCGGTGGCTAGACAAAATTAATTATTTTTCTTCATTTGTGGCTCTGGGAGGTTTTTATAAGATATATTAGAATAAACCATTCCTTCATGGAGGAAATGATTCTAATTGTCTTTTATCAACAATATAGTGAAATGCATCTATAGTTGTTTAACACAGTAATGCCATACTGATTCATTCATGTTCTGGACTTTATGAAACAGACTCCTCAGGCTTAATAATAATAGAAAGGATTTAATTTAATAAGGTCCGACTCTATTTCAGTTACTGAAATAGGAGCACTTCAGTCATGACAGAAACTATCACACTTAATTATTAACCTAAATCTATTCTGTGTAACAAAAGGCCAAATCTCCCATGCTGAATGAATGATCTGTATTTAGTGCAGATACCAGGCATATAGCAGACTCACATTAAATAGTTAATAATAAACATGAATTAGGTGTTAGCATCACCATGTTTTGGGGGTGGGTAGAGGAAATGAAGCTTAGAAAAATTAAACAACTTGTTCAGGTTTTACTGATTTTCAACTGTTTAAACCCAGTTTTGTCAGGAGAAGTGAATATTCAAAGCACCAAGAGTCACTACACAGAGGAGACGACATTTGATTTGATTATAGAAAGAAGGTCTGATATTTGAGAAGCTACCAAGGGAAAAAGATGGGGTAAAAGGAAACAGGCCTTGATTCCCACAACAGCAGAAACAATACTTTGTAGATCTGTGAACAATCTGTTCTATGGATGATGCTGTGTTGTTCTCAAATAGTCAGTAACGGCGCCACAATACCATCAGTGGTTTCAGAGGGGTGCAACAATATAAGACAAAAGTATCAGTGGTGAGAAATTTCTGCTGAGTCATTGAAATGCAGGGCTGGGACTATGGTGAGGCAAGTGAGGTGCCTTTAGTATAAAATTTAAGTGTTAACCCTACACTTGCACAACACAGGGAGGCTTATCCTAGTGGACCCTGGTCCTGGTCCAGCTGGACTGTTTTAGTACAGTGTGAATTTCCATAGTCTAAGTTCTAGAGCTATGCTTTCTAATTCAGTAGCCACTAGTCAAATGTGTTTATTTAAATTTAGATGAAACTTAAAAACAATTAAAATTTGGTTCCTCAATTGCTGTAGTCACAGTAGCTATAATTTGTTGAATTATTTGCATTTTCCCTCTAGGAACTTTTAAGTATTTTTTTGAATTCATTCATTCTATCACTATTCGTTGAGCAGATAACACATGCAAGGCACGGTATGTAGGCTGGGGAGGGGGAAGAAAGGGATTCTTAGAAATGAATCAAACTCAAATCCTCCTTCCAAAAGGCCTGTGGTGTAATAGGTGAGCTAAGACCTGCAAAAAATAACAATAATATAAGGGAAACAAATTCCCAAATAGGAGTTCAGAGTGGCGAGAAATTATTTACTGTTAGATCTATCAAAAGATCTTTATAGAAAAGGTGGTATTTAAATTGAGCTTTTAGGGATACATAGGGTTGGGAAATGTGAATACGGCAGCAGGAAGACCTCTATTAAAAAAAAAAGGCAAAGCAGGAGGAAAACATGAGCCATGTATGGGAGGAACTGTTTGGTTCACTTGGAGTATAAGGTGTGTGGGAGCTGGCGTACTTTCTTATGTTTTGTTGGTACCTTCTGTTCTATCTTCTAAGACACAATTTTGATATAAACAGATGGTTAATATAGATTTGAACTAATACGTAATTTTTATTTCATTAATAGCTGATCTTATGCATAATTAAATTCTGTGAACTGTACGGCCACTGTTAGCTCCTGAAGTTTGATAACATACAGCCAGTTTTCCCATGAGGAGATAGCCATGTTAGAGCCCCAGAATTCCAGATCTAACTTGGTCTTACAGAAGAGTGTCTTGCTCTGTTTTGTGGGGACATCAGGGTCCTGCAGCCCTTAGCTGACTGGGTGTATTATATGTATATAATTGAGGGCTGTCCAAAAATGTTTTAAAGACAGGTTAGCTAGTTGTTAGAAAAATGAAGAAAACATCTTCTATGGATTTTCTGTAACATCTGTGAGCTCTGAGGTATAGTGCCACATAAGATATCATCCATTTTCAAGATGATTTTTAATAGAAATATCTTTGGGAGACCTTCTCTTCCCATCAATGTGGCAGACTTCTTTCTTCTAGCAAATTGGAATTACAATTACTGCCAGTATTGTGGGTCAGTTAATCATTTTCAAACCAATTAACTGATACTATTTACAATTTTAGTACCACATATTATAGAAACAAGATATCACAAACAAAACACTACAGGTACCACGTATAGGTGTGTGCGTGTGTGTGTGTGTGTGTGCACGTGCGCACGTGCGCACATGTATCTTGTGCACGTAAGTAAAATATAAAATGTTTTTATATTTTACTGGGGATCTGACTTTGGGATGGAAAATGAATCTCAGGGAAAATACAAAGCAGGATTAAAATCCACATCTGTAAAGCCATAAGGGAAATCTGGAAGGGCTAAACGTAAGTACCCTAAGCTGATAGCTTCTTTATAACATTTTGCCATGTTATGGAACAAAATCTGTTGTACAGCAGGTAGAGAATGCATCAACAAAATTATATGCAGATAAGACATCAGCAATTAATTCTGAATCACAGAATAGTTATAATGACGATGCTTTTAAAATAAAACAAGGTCTTTGTATCTGAGGGAGAGATGCTTGATTTTTAAAAAAGCCATTAACAAAAATAGGAAATAAAATAACACACATAAGTAATGTCCCAAATTGCTTTGCTTGTATGGAACAACTGAACAAATTAACCTAGAACACTTTACCTAAAGTGCTGCAAATGTCAGAAAAGTAAACATAATTCTAAATATCTTCGAAATGTGGAAATGAAACTAATACATTTTCCTTTCTTTATAAAAACCTATGATATTTTTCTAACAGAATAAGATGAGTTGTCCAAGTACTGAGCCTTCAGGAAGACAAATTCTAACTGAAGAAGTTCTGAAGAATGTTTCTACTATGTTCACAAAGATGAACTGCTGCTGGGGGTCAAGTGCTGGGGGTGGGGATGAAGGGCAGGCGGGGATCCTCAAAAATTTTTCACATAAGGACTGACCCGAAAGGCTCGGACTCTTCTATCAGAAAACCTGGGTCTCCCAGCTTGCATAGCTGACATGCATAAAATTGTAAAGCAACATGGACTTCTAGGCTAGCCCAAATTCCTAGGTAATACAAAGGATATCCTGCAAATATAAAACATAAATTTAGACAAATAAAAAGAAAATCTACTTCAATGCAGAGCCCATGGGCCATAACCAATTCAGTCAAAGCTACTGCTCCAGGCACAGCGCTGGAGTCAGCGACAACGTATGGAAATGCAGGACCCTGCATCGTGGTTATGACCCAGTTGGAGTGTTAATAAGGCCTAATCCAGTAACAGCACACTGAGCTGGAGTGTTCTTATGTCCAGGCAAAAGTGGTTCATGTATGCTATACTATTACTCATTCACCGTGTTCTAGTTCTCACAACTCTTGGTCAGTGAGAATCAATCACTAGATAAGTATGTTACCAGCACTTCCTAGACAAATTACATCGAATAAGGTCCATTAAGTCATTTAATGGGGAACACAGTAAGTACAATCAGTGCCATATTACAGTTCTAGTGCTCCGAGGTGAACATTAGATATGGTGCCTCTGTTTTCATTAAAGGTTTAAAATTTTTTATTTAGAGTCATATGAGTCTGTTTCCATAAAAGAATGTTACTAAACTGAATTCATACTGTCCCTCACTAAAAGTACAAACTGTCATCTGCTCAATCTGATTACAAAAGCACCTGCCACTCAGAAGATGAGAGGAAATACATTTGACTGTGAACAAAATAGCATCAAATCCCACTAGGCTCCCTACACTGAAGACAAATGAACATTGAAATGGGGTCTGTTCAAATACTGAGAACGTGGGGCTTTCATGGAAGCTGATGCTCTTCCTTCTCATAGTAGCTCTGAGTGTAATTACTTATAAATAAAATACGATTTTTAATCTCAAACATTGAACTATTTTCATGCAATTTAATTTTTCTTTTCATTTCAGGTCATTTTTCTGCCTAACTCTTGGCTAGCCCCCTAATTCCCTTAGGTCCAGCTACCACATAATAGATAACATGCCACAGTTTGTTATCTTTAAATAGCAAGATACATGCATTTAGTTTCTCCCACGGTTCTATTTCTTTTTATTTTCTACTGTATCAGTCAAGCAAAAAGCTCATTTTCTCATGATTTTGTTCTCCAGGGATACACAAAGGTCAAGATGGAGTTTCTAATCAGCATTAAATGACCACAGAACCTATACTGAGTTGCCATAACTTCAGATGAAAAAGAAGGAAACATAAATTTTAGTGTACTTTCACGCAAATGTATGATTCTTATTGGACCTTTTAATACACTGAAAATAGCTTGTGATTCCCCCTTGTTTTCTATTAACATCCACTGTGTCCTGGGTCCCCAAATTAGAAGCCATTATTTAAGAGATAAGACTTTAATCTTTCGGTATGCATTATTACTCAACATAAGCCAAAGACCTAAGGCATATTTTGTAAATAAATTATTTTAGCAAGAACAAGTCAGATTCCATACGAAAAGTTAACTCAACCAGATTACCCTAATAGCCTAGTAGGTACTCTCCTTGCTTCCAGTCTCACCCCTCCAATTAATTCTCGATTCTGCAGCCAGAGCCATCTTCATAAAACTCAAATCTGATGCTCCTATTTAAAATTCTTAGTGGCTCCGCATTTCCTGCAGGACAAATCCAAACTCCTTAACTTGGCTTACAAAGCATTTGCTTTCCTCTTCAGCCTTTCTATCACCAGAACTACTTTCACTATTATTAGTATCAGTATCACTATTACTAGTAGTTGTGACACTCCTGACCCTTGATTAAGCCTCACGATCAGCTCTACACTGCGGCTGGTCCAATTCGCTGGAGGCTTCACTCCTGGGAGGGAGCAAACCCTCACATAGCTCTGAGGTTTTGCATGTGTGGGACCCTCCTTTATTTGTAATATGCTCTCTTGCCTTCTGTCCCTCACCATGCCTTCCTTCTTTTATCTAACCCACCCTGCTTGCTCAACTCCTACTTATTCTTTCTGTTTCCTTGGAAATCACTTATTCCTGAAAGCCTTCCTTGATCCCCTCTTCCCCACCCACCCCAGCCCAGGGCCTTATTTGAGCTTCCTGCATGCTCAGAGAACACCCTATCTTTCCTCCCTCAGCGAATTTTCCACATTGCTTTGTAATTGCCCCCTTACTTGTCTGAGTTATATGGATCAGGGATTCTCGAACAGGCATAGGCATCAGAATCACCTGTGGGGCTTGTCAAAGCAGATTGCTGGACCCCACCCTCAGAGTTTCTGATTCAGTAACTGCTGGCAGGGGCCCATGGAAACGCGTTTCTGACAAATTCTCAGGTAATGTTGCTGCTATGGGTCTATGACTACATTTTGTGAAACCTGCAGTAGGAAATAAACTTTGAAAGCAAAGCTCTGAGTTATTCACCCTGGCATAATTAGCATCTAGCCTAATGCTTTATATACAACAGGAAATGTACAAGTGTTTATTGCATGGATTGGCAAATTTAGGGCTTAAAATTAGCCTACATGTAGAGATACTGGTGAAGGCCTTAAAACTTTATCTTTGGCACTTCCCTAACTCAATATTGACTACATTTCCTGGTATTTCGATACCTACCACTACCATCACCACATTTTCACATGGTTAATTTTTCAACATTTAAATTGATGATGAGAAAAATCTAGATTGCATATAGATTGAATACAGAATCCCCTCAATCTTTTATTTATTTATTTTAACCAAAAAGAGTCAGGTATCTCTGGGCAAGAACATAATTAGCACAGACAAGCCTACATGGCTTTTGGTGATTACTGAGGAAAGACTAACATTATATTAAAAAAAAAAAAAAGGGAAAATGTGTTTTGTAAGAAAATGCTGTTCCAAGAACAAAGTGAACTTATATGCAAACCAGAGAATAGTTTGTTTGTATTTTCCCCTGGCTTTTTCAGTGGTTACCTCCCCAGGTCACTTCCTCCTAAAGAGTTTACACTTCCTAATTTATCTGTTTTTATAACTTTAGGAGCTTGACGTTTTGTTTGTTGTTTTTTCTTTTTTAATGCATGTGCTTGATGAAATCTCTTTTAGTTTCTACTCTGTCTTTTAAAATATTTATCAGTGTACAAAGAGCTCTATGAAAATATGTAGTATTAACATTAGCTGGATTTCCTTTTTAGAATTTTAGGTAATGAGGTTAGAACAGAAAAAAAAGTCATCTTGTTCTTAATGCTGAGCTTGACAACTACTTTCAAATTTAACATCTCATTAAAACAATTTACAGGATGACATGTTATAGATACTATAGGAAAACAAGAATCTTCTTATAGTACTCCAGGCTGTAATTTAGAATGAAATAGAATACAAAACAAAGATATCATTGGTTGATTTGATTCTGCACTATAATTCGTATTTAACTCATTTCCAAAGTTGCAGTAAAGCATCAGTTTAAAACAAGATTTTCCATCACACCTCATTTCAAAATAAATTCCAGGTGAGTCACAAGTTTAAATATGAAGAAACTATAAAAGTTCTGCACAAAATGATGGGATAAGATTTTTAACGTAATCTCAAATTAGGGAAAGTGCTGATATAAAAGACTGTTTGGGGTTGTTTAAGGAAAGTAGGATGTGTGTTTTTATTAAAGAAGGTATGAAGAATGGAATTACATTTTATGAAGGAAACAGGAAGTCTGTCTGTCTTAGAGCTGGTTGTTTCTGGATGGAGACAGAATGTGATGGAAGGTTTGTGGGAAGTGGACCCAGAGAAAAGAGTTTTGTGCATGGTCAGGATTGACTAGGTTAGAATAAATTTAATTGAGTAAATGAATTTTAAAAGTAAGCTGGTGCAAAACCTGAATTTGACTTTTCTGTTAAAAGGACAAGTTTTCTTAAAATGCTGAGCTGCCTTTGATAACAGATTTTAAGTTCCTTTGCCTTTTAAGTGATCAGTTCTGTATTTGCCTTTGAAATCTTTTATTGTCACTATGGCTAAGAAATAAATAACTATTGTTTCACAGTGACCTATGATCCTATATGACCAAGTACTTCAAATTCTTTTTGGTATTTTTTTTGACAAAACTTCCTAAATCAAATTCTAATGAAGTCCTTTTGACCACTAGCTAATTTGGGGATGCTTCAAAGGACCCCTGAAATATCCCAAAGAAAGATATTAGACTAATTAGATTCATTTGATATGTTAAATTATATGTGAAGTATTGTCAAATGAGTAATAAATCTTCTTAGGTTATATTGTATGGTAAATGTTATTAATAAAGATATTCTAGAAATTATATGGAGTTCCTAAAAATCTGATATGTCCTGGTGAAATGTTATCAGTTATAATTCTAGTTATTATCTGAAAGTGTTATACGTCACAGCAGTAACCAAGTTTCTTTGTCAATTGCACTGTAATCAGATTTTAAACATGCCTTCTTAAGTCATTTGTCATAGACAGTTATGGTTTTACTGTAATGTCTTTACAAAAATCTTTTCAAGAACATTTTGAAGAAGATTTATAGAAAAGACTTTTGGATAAATACAAGTTTCTGACTTTCACACCATAATGCTGAACTGGGTGAGAAATTTAAAAATTCTAATGGGAAACCTGATGCCTTCATAAAACTGTTAACAAAAAAGAATTAGTTACATACAATTGAGTGAACTGGTGAATGTGGTTCTAATTTTATGGTTTCTATCTGAAAAAAAATTACCGGCTTAAAAGTGTGTTTTCCAGATATAAGGAGACCCTTCCCCTCAAACTAATTATGACTTAACAGTAATTTGGTAAATTATATCTTTGCAAGCAGAATTGAAACATTTATATATTCTATCTGCTCCAAACTCTTAGGATCCCAGGAGCTTTATCAGATAAATCAGGAAGGCTACCTCCTAACAGGTACAGGCCACTCAGAGGGCCTTTAAAACTTCAGGCTGAGACTCCTTATAAAAATTACAGCAAAGACAATTAAAGAAAAAAGTGTACATGATCAATTACCGTTATATACATCATCAAGACATGTTTCTTGAGACCAGACTTATTTTGTAAACAAATTAGTCTTAATTTAGCTATATTTGGTAGAAATTAGGGTAATTTTAAAGAAGAAAAGATTGTTTCAAGAGGGCAGACAGCAGAAGCAAGAACTACAATCCTGCAGCCTGTGGAAAAAAACCACATTCACAGAAGGATAGACAAGATGAAAAGGCAGAGGGCTATATTACCAGATGAAGGAACAAGATAAAATCCCAGAGAAACAACTAAATGAAGTGGAGATAGGCAACCTGCCAGAAAAAGAATTCAGAATAATGATAGTGAAGATGATCCAGGACATCAGAAAAAGAATGGAGGCAAAGATCGAGAAGATACAAGAAATGTTTAACAAAGATCCACAAGAATTAAAGAACAAACAAACAGAGATGAACAATACACTAACTGAAATGAAAACTACACTAGAAGGAATCAATAGCAGAATAACTGAGGCAGAAGAATGGATAAGTGACCTAGAAGACAGAATGGTGGAATTCACTGCTGCAGAACAGAAAAAAGAAAACATAATGAAAAGATATGAAGAGAGCCTAAGAGACCTCTGGGACAACATTAAATGCAACAACATTCGCATTATAGGGTCCCAGAAGGAGAAGAGAGAGAGAAAGGGCCAGAGAAAATATTTGAAGAGATTATAGTCAAAAACTTCCCTAACATGGGAAAGGAAATAGCCATCCAAGTCCAGGAAGGGCAGCAAGTCCCATAAAGGATAAACCCAAGGAGAGACATGCTGAGACACACAGTAATCAAATTGGCAAAATTAAAGACAAAGAAAAATTACTGAAAGAAACAAGGGAAAAACGACAAATAACATAGAAGGGAACTCCCATAAGGTTAACAGCTGATTTCTCAGCAGAAACTCTACAAGCCAGAAGGGAGTGGCATGATCTACTTAAAGTGATGAAAGGGAAGAACCTACAACCAAGATTACTCTACGCAGCAAGGATCTCATTCAGATTTGATGGAGAAATCAAAAGCTTTACAGACAAGCAAAAGCTAAGAGAACTCAGCACCACCAAATCAGCTCTACAACAAATGCTAAAGGAACTTCTCTAAGTGGGAAACACAAGAGGAGTAAAGGACCTATAAAAACAAACCCAAAACAATTAAGAAAATAGTCATAGGAACATACATACCAATAATTATCTTAAATGTGAATGGATTAAATGCTCCAACCAAAAGACACAGGCTCACTGAATGGATACAAAATCAAGATAAATATATATGCTGTCTACAAGAGACCCACTTCAGACCTACGGTCACATACAGACTGAGAGTGAGGGGATGGAAAAAGATAGTCCATGCAAATGGAAATCAAAAGAAAGCTGGAGTAGCTATACTCATAGCAGATAAAATAGACTTTACAATAAAGAATGTTACAGGAGACAAGGAAGGACACTACATAATGATCAAGGGATCAATCCAAGAAGAAGATACAACAATTATAAATATATATGCACCCAACATAGGAGCACCTCAATACAAAAGGCAACTGCTAACAGCTATAAAAGAGGAAATCGAAAGTAACACAGTAATAGTGGGGGACATTAACACCTCACTTACACCAATGGACAGATCATCCAAACAGAAAATGAATAAGGAAACACAAGCTTTAAATGACACAATAGACCAAATAGATTTAATTGATATTTATAGGACATTCCATCCAAAAACAGCAGATTACACTTTCTTCTCAAGTGCACATGGAACATTCTCCAGAATAGATCACATCTTGGGTCACAAATCAAGCCTCAGTAAATTTAAGAAAACTGAAATCATATCTAGCATCTTTTCTGACCACAACACTATGAGATTAGAAATAAATTACAGGGAAAAAAACGTAAAAAACACAAACACATGGAGGCTAAACAACAGGTTACTAAATAACCAAGAGATCATTGAAGAAATCAAAGAGGAAATAAAAAAATAACTAGAGACAAATGACAATGAAAACATGATGATCCAAAACCTATGGGATGCAGCAAAAGCAGTTCTAAGAGGCAAGTTTATAGCTATACAAGCCTACCTCAAGAAACAAGAAAAATCTCAAATAAAAAATCTAAACTTACACCTAAAGGAACTAGAGAAAGAAGAACAAACAAAACCCAAAGTTAGTAGAAGGAAAGATATCATATAGCTCAGAGCAGAAATAAATGAAATAGAAACAAAGAAAACAATAGCAAAGATCAATAAAACGAAAAGCTGCTTCTTTGGGAAGATAAACAAAATTCATAAACCATTAGCCAGACTCATCAAGAAAAATAGGGAGAGGACTCAATTCAATAAAATTAGAAATGAAAAAGGAGAAGTTACAACAGACACTGCAGAAATACAAAGTATCCTAAGAGACTACTACAAGCAACTCTATGCCAATAAAATGGACAACCTGGAAGAAATGGACAAATTCTTAGAAAGGTATAACCTTCCAAGACTGAACCAGGAAGAAACAGAAAATATAAACAGACCAATCACAAGTAATGAAATTGAAACTGTGATTTAAAACCTTCCAACAAACAAAAGTACAGGACCAGATCACTTCACAGATGAATTCTATCACACATTTAGAGAAGAGCTAACACCCATCCTTCTCAAACTCCTCCAAAAAACTGCAGAGGAAGGAACACTCCCAAACTCATTTTATGAGGCCACCATCACCCTGATACCAAAACCAGACAAAGATACTACGAAAAAAGAAAATTACAGACCAATATCACTGATGAATACAGATGCAAAAGTCCTCAGCAAAATACTACCAAACAGAATCCAACAACACATTAAAAGGATCATACACCACGATCAAGTAGGATTTATCCCAGGGATGCAAGGATTCTTCAATATATGCAAATCAATCAATGTGATACACCGTATTAACAAATTGAAGAATAAAAACCATATGATCACCTCAGTAGATGAAGAAAAAGCTTTTGACAAAATTCAACACCTATTTATGATAAAAACTCTCCAGTAAGTGGGCATGGAGGGAACCTACCTCAACATAATAAAGGCCATATATGACAAACCCAGAGCAAACATCATTCTCAATGGTGTAAAACTGAAAGCATTTCCTCTAAGATCAGGAATGAGAAATGATGTCCACTCTCACCACTAATATTCAACATAGTTTTGGAAGTCCTAGCCACAGCAATCAGAGATGAAAAAGAAATAAAAGGAATATAAATTGGAAAAGAAGAAGTAAAACTGTCACTGTTTTCAGGTGACATGATACTATACATAGAGAATCCTAACAATGCCACCAGAAAACTAACAGAGCAATCAATGAATTTGGTAAAGTTGCAGAATACAAAATTAATGCACAACAATCTCTTGCATTCCTATACACTAATGATGAAAAATCAGAAAGAGAAATTAAGGAAACACTCCCATTTACCATTGCAACAAAAAGAATAAAATACCTAGGAATAAACCTACCTAGGGAGACAAAAGACATGTATGCAGAAAACTCTAAGACACTGCTGAAAGAAATTAAAGAAGATACCAACAGATGGAGAGATATACCATGTTCTTGGATTGGAAGAATCAAAATTGTGAAAATGACTCTACTACCCAAAGCAATCTACAGATTCAATGCAATCCCTATCAAATTACCAATGGCACGGCACTTTTTATGGAACTAGAACAAATCATCTTAAAATCTGTATGGAGACACAAAAGACCCCGAATAGCCAAAGCAGTATTGAGGGAAAAAAATGGAGCTGGAGGAATCAGACTCCCTGACTTCAGACTATACTACAAAGCTACAGTAATCAAGACAATATGGTACTGGCACAAAAACAGAAACAGAGATCAATGAAACATGATAGAAATCCCAGAGATAAACCCACACACCTATGGTCAAGTAATCTATGACAAAGGATGCAAAGATATACAATGGAGAAAAGACAGTCTCTTCAATAAGTGATGCTGGGAAAACTGGACAGCTACATGTAAAAGAATGAAATTAGAACACTCCCTGACACCACACACAAAAATAAACTCAAAATGGATTCGAGACCTAAATGTAAGACCAGACTCTATAAAACTCTTAGAGGAAAACATAGGAAGAACACTCTTTGACATAAATCACAGCAAGATCTTTTTTGATCCACCTCCTTGAGTAATGGAAATAAAAGCAAAAATAAACAAATGGGATCTAATGAAACTTCAAAGCTTTTGCACGGCAAAGGAAACCATAAAAAGATGAAAAGACATCCCTCAGAATGGGAGAAAGCATTTGCAAACGAATCAACGGACAAAGGATTCATCTCCAAAATATATAAACAGCTCATGCAGCTCAATATTAAAGCAACAAACAACCCAATCCAAAATGGGCAGAACACCTAAATGGACATTTCTCCAAAGAAGACATACAGGTGGCCAAGAAGCACATGAAAAGCTGCTCAACATCACTAATTATTAGAGAAATGCAAGTCAAAACTACAATGAGGTATCACCTCACACCAGCTAGAATGGGCATCATCACAAAATCTACAAAAAACAAATGCTGGAGAGGGTGTGGAGAAAAGGGAACCCTCTTGCACTGTTGCTGGGAATGTAAATTGATACAGCCACTATGGAGAACAGTATGGAGGTTCCTTAAAATACTAAAAATAGAATTACCATATGATCCAGCAATCCCACTACTGGGCATATACCCAGAGAAAACCATAAATCAAAAAGACACATGCACCCCAATGTTCACTTCAGCACTATTTACAACAGCCAGGTCATGGAAGCAACCTAAACTCCCATCGACAGATGAATGGTTAAAGAAGATGTGGTATATATATGCAGTGGAATATTACTCAGCCATAAAAGGAATGAAATTGAGTCATTTGTTGAGACGTGGATGGATCTAGAGACTGTTATACAGAGTGAAGTAAGTCAGAGAAAAACAAATATTGTACATTAGCGCATGTATGTGGCACCTAGTAAAATGGTACAGGTGAACTGGTTTGCAGGGCAGAAGTTGAGACACAGATGTAGAGAACAAACATATGGACACCAAGGGGGGAAAATCGTGGTGGGGTGAGGATGGTGGTGTGCTGAATTGGGCGATTAGGATTGACAGGTATACACTGATGTGTATAAAATTGATGACTAGTAAGAACCTGCAGTATAAAAAAACAAACAAAAACAAAAAAAGATTGTTTCAGTGAATATTAAATTCCAGTTTTGTTAATGGAGGTTTGCATTTACTAAGACTTGCTTCCCAGATAGTTCCTTGCTGTTAGGTTATATTAACACAGAATTTAATTGAATTATAAACAGGTCATTCTAGGTTTGTTTCTGAAGCTTATCTTAGTATTCTATCTTTCGATGAAAATCAGATGCCCCACGACATGTAACCAGTGGATTATGCATACTGGAAAAGACATACTTTAAAGGACCATCTCCAACCCAGATGAAAGGACCCCTATCATGTACTCTTAACTAGCTCATACACAGTGAAAGCAAAGGGAATGGACTCTTGGATTAATTCCAACTTGCAAAGGGCCCCTGCACTGGACTGGTCTATAGAGAGGACTGCTGACCTCAATTTCATCTTAAAACAACACTCAAACAGAGGGAAAGTACACTCATACCAGGACGGGAAGAAGACAACATCAGAAGTAGACAGCTGGCCTAAGATCCTGGATCTGACTCGTATGATCATTTATAGTGTCTTCTTGACTTCTTGGACCTTTACCTATGAATCAAATGTTTTACTCTCATAGGCAGAATCCTATGCTAGCTTTTTAAAAATACATTTATTTATTTGATTTTTTAGTTTTGGCTGTGTTGAGTCTTCGTTGCTGTGCGTGGGCTCTTCTCTAGTTGCGGTGAGTGGGGGCTACTCTTCATTGCAATGCAGTGGCTTCTCACTGTCGTGGCTTCTCGTGTTATGGAGCACAGGCTCTAGGCATGCAGGCATCAGTAGCTGTGGCCCGCGGGCTCAGTAGTTGTGGCTCATGGGCTCTACAGCACAGGCTCAGTAGTTGTGGCACAGGAGCTTAGTTGCTCTGCGACATGTGGGATCTTCCCAGGCCAGGGATAGAACCCGTGTCGCCTGCATTGGCAGGTGGATTCTTAACTACTGTGCCACCAGGGAAGCCCAATCCTATGCTAGTTTTAAAAATCAACTCAGTTGTTGGGTTTGTGCCCAATTAC
Source organism: Orcinus orca (assembly GCF_937001465.1). Taxonomy (NCBI): domain Eukaryota; kingdom Metazoa; phylum Chordata; class Mammalia; order Artiodactyla; family Delphinidae; genus Orcinus; species Orcinus orca. The sequence goes on from NC_064560.1 coordinate 103,818,531, forward strand.
CTGTGTCTAGTACTTCTGGGTTACCTTGGTGGATTTCTCCACTTCAAGGCTCTAATTGGTTGGCCCTAAGGAAATTTATTCTAGAAGAAATAAATTATAGTCCTGTTCAGGCCACTGTGGATATTACTAGGTGGGATCCCCTCACCTAGCCAATTAGTAACACCTGCTCTGACCCTGGCCATAAATATGAATTTTCTTGCAAAGTTATTCAAGCTTAGTCAGAGCAACAAGCAAAATTTCAGCTAAGGAATAAAACCTCCCACAATTGTGGGATGGTTTTACGTGCTTAACACCAGGCTATGTTCATTTAAGTTTTAAGGCCCCCCTTAAAGCCTAGTAACATTAGGAAATTGGGCTGGGAGCCATATGGACAGTGCCAATATATAATTTCCCGGAAAGATAAGGATTGGTATAGAAGAGACTAAGTCAGGTGACCTGGGGATATAGTGGGCCACACCTAATGGAAGTTCTTGGCTTAATTCCTACTCACGACTTTACTAATACTACTAGCTATGTTATTTGTATTTTGCCTATTTTTACAAGATTGCTGTTTTTGCATTACCAGATGTGTGACTGAGCCTCCAACAAAAATATATAGCTCTATATGAGATCATTGATTGTAATAGTGTAACTCTAGATATGGGAAGATGCAACAAGAGGGAATTTTTTCCTGGACCATACAGACTAGTAAAACAGGTGCTCCAGGGCTTCCCTGGTGGCGCAGTGGTTGAGAGTCCACCTGCCGATGCAGGGGACACGGGTTCCTGCCCCAGTCGGGGAAGATCCCACGTGCCGCGGAGCGGCTGGGCCCGTGAGCCATGGCTGCTGGGCCTGCGCGTCCGGAGCCTGTGCTCCGCAACGGGAGAGGCCACAGCAGTGAGAGGTCCACGTACCGCAAACAAACAAAAAAACAACAGGTGCTCCAGAGATTTCTGGGTACTGTTAATAAGGCCTAGTCCAGTAACAGCACATTGAGTGGCCTATCAACCAACTCTTCACCAGACCTGGGAATGAGCATTCCTAGCACTAAGGGGCAAAATGTTCATGAAATGCCTCCCAAACCATGGTCGAATGTATGAACATGAAGGGGCCCTGCCAACTACAAACTGGCACTTGCAGTCTACCTCTACATGGATTAAACCATGAGCTGCTGTAGCTGCTGACCTTAAATACCCCCTGAAAGAAGTTCAGGGTGGAGATCAGGAATGAGGTACTCTGTGCTCTAGGAAAAACTGGCATAACAGATCTTCAGACAGTTAGATAATTTCAGGAGATTTAATGAGCCCAGGTCCTGCATGTCCTCATATCTAGAAAAGCACTAAAATCCTTCACAGTGACATCTGCTCACAGTGAAGTCAGACTGAGTAAAAGAGGCAATGAATCAAAAGAGGCAATGAACCAAAAACTGTGTTTTAGTGCATGCTACTATAGTGCAAACTCCTGCCTCCATCACTAAATTTAGTACAAGAACAAGGAAGTATAGTTGACCCTTGAACAATGCAGGAATTAGGGATACCTACCCCCTGCACAGTCAAAAATCCTCCTATAACTTTAAAGTCAGCCCCCCTGTCTGCAGTTTTGCATCCATGCATTAACCAACTGTGGATCCTATAGTACTGTAGTATGCATTTATTGAAAAAAAATCTGTGTTTAAGAGGACCTATGCAGTTCAAACCCATGTTGTTCAAGGGTCAACTCTGCTGACAGAATTTTAAAGAAAAGGAAGATCTAAGAGCAGTCCAAGTTGGTGATGTAGGAAGATCCTGAAATTTCTCATGGACTCAGGGAATCAACAAGCTACATATGAAACAATTTTCTCTGAAAAAGACCTGAAAACTACCAGAGCAGCTCCTTCACATCAGCAAAGGAGAAAAGGGTCACACTGAGGCAGGTAGGAGAGGCTGGGGCATAGTCTCACTGTAAATGCCACCCCCAGCTCAGTGACCCACAATCAGCAGGGAACTCACAAACCCAAAGCTCCTCCCTGAATAGTGAAGGGTTCATACCCCACATGCGGCACCCCAACTTTAAGACCTGCACCTGAAAGATGAGGCCCCCAAACATCTGGTTTTGAAAACCGATAGAGCTTAGGTCCATGGGCTGAGCAAAGGGCTGTAGCAAACTGAGAAATGACTCTTAAAGGGTTTTTTCACAGACTCACTCACCTCAAGCACAGAGGCAGCTTTTGAAAAACGTCCAGACTTTATGTGAAAGAGATTCATTCGCTAATCTCAGAGTGTTGGGGATCTGCTGGGATACCATCTGGGAATGGAGGTGCTGGTGGGTGCCACTTGCATACTCTCTCTTGCAAAGCTGGTATATTTTTTTCCACTGGGTGCCATCTTTATCTTCCAAATGGTGGGGCACCATCTTTGTTCTCCCCCTCTGCCTTGCTAAGGCTAGTGGATGCCATCTTTATTTTATTACTCTAGACCTTTATTTTTTCTTACTTTTGCAGGTGCCGTCATCATGCTCTTCATCTACCACGCACCACAGTACCAATATCTCCTTGAGGTAACCTTTTATGCATGTCTGGTACCCTGGCTTTTAAGGCTTTAGCCCAGGGAATGTGCCTTGGTTACCTGGCTCTGGAGACCAGTGGAAATGGCATTCCTGGGTCCCATGAGACTCTACCACTTGGAGAAACAGTTCTTGGCAGGCTACCACCCTTGCACTGCACTGCACAGCACAGATACAAGACTGAAACACACCTTCATTCTCACATCACAAGAAAAGAAAATTACAAGCAAATATTCCTGAGGAACAAAAATAGATGCAAAAATCCTCAGCAAAATATTGGCAAACCAAATTCAACAATACATTAAAAGGATCATATACCACAAGCAAGTGGGATTTATCCCAGGGATGCAAGTATGGTTCAACATCTGCAAATCAATTAACATGATACACCACATTAAAAATAAATGATAAAAATCATATGATCATCTCAACAGATTCACAAGATGTATTTGACAAAATTCAACATGCATTTATGATAAAAAGCATCAACAAATTGCATATAGAGGGAATGTATCTCAACATAATAAAGGCCATATATGACAAACTCAAAGCTAACATCATACTCAGTGGTGAAAAGCTGAAAGCCTTTCCTCTAAGATCAGGAACAAGACAAGAATGCCCATTCTCAACACTTTTATTCACCACAGTATTTGCAGTGCAAGCCAGAGAAATAAGGCAAGGAAAAGAAATAAAAGGCATCCAAACTTGAAAGGAAGAAGTAACTGTCACTATTTGTGGATGATATGATATTATATATAGAAAACCCTAAAGTCTGCACCAAAAAAAAAAACAAAAACAAAACTGTTAGAACTAATAAATGAACTCAGTAAAGCTGTAGGACACAAAATTAATATACAAAATCGGTGGCATTTTTATACACAAAGAACAATCAGAAAGATAAATTTTTAAAAATCCCATTTACAATTGCATCAAGAAGAATAATATACTTCGAAATAAATTTAACCAAGAAAGTGAAAGACTTGTACAGTGAAGACTATAACACAGTGATGATAAAAGAAACTGAATAAGACACAAAGAAATAGAAATATATTCTGTGCTTATGGACTGGAAGAATCAATATTGTTAAAGTATCCATACTACCCAAAGCAATCCACAGATTCAATCCAATCCTTGTCAAAATTCCAATGGCATTTTTCACAGAAATAGAACAAACAATCCTAAAATTTGCATGGAGCCACAAACAACCCCAAACACACAAAACAATCTTGATAAAGAAGAACAAAGCTGGAGGCATCATGTTCCCTGATTTCAAACTATATTACAAAGGTATATTAATCAAAACAATATGGTACTGACATAAAAACAGACACACAGATCAACAGAACAGAATAGAGAGCCCAGAAAACAAACCCATATAAATATGGTTAGTTAATTTATGACAAAAGAGCCAAGAATATACAATGGGGAAAAGACAGTCTTTGAATGAATGGTGGTGGGAAAACTGAACAGCCATATGCAAAAAATGACTCTGGACCAGTATGATACACAAAAATTAACTCAAATGAATTAAAGACTTGAATGTAAGACCTGAAACCATAAAACTCCTAGCAGAAAATATAAGAAGTAAGCTCCTTGAAATTGGTCTTGGTGAGGATTTTTTGGATTTGACACAAAAGGAAAGGCAACAGAAGCAAAAATAAACAAATGGGACTACATCAAACTAAAAAGCTTCTGCACAGCAAAGGAAGCCATCAGCAAACAAAAGGCAATCTACTGAACGCTAGGAAATGTTTACAAATCATATATCTGATAAGGGGTTAAAATCCAAATACAGCCATACCCTGTAGATATTGTGGGTTCAGTTTCAGACCACCACAATAAAGTGAATATTGCAATAAAGTCACACAAATTTTTTGATTTCCTAGTGTATATAATAGTTACGTTTACACTATACTGTAGTCTATTAAGTATGCAATAGCATTATGTCTAAAAACAACAACATATATACCTTGATTAAAAAATACTTTATTGCTAAAAAAATGCTAACCATAATCTGAGCCTTCAGAGAGTTGTAATCTTTTGGCTGGTAGAGGGTCTTGCCTCGAAGAAGTCTGTAATATTGCTAGAGTAACCAAAATGTGACACAGAGAGAGGAAGTGAAAAAATGCTATTGGAATATGGTGGATAAACTTGCTTGATGCAGTGTTGACACCTTCAATTTGAAAAGAAAATGCAATATCTGTGAAGTACAATACAATGATGCTTGCCTGTATATAAAGAACTCATTCCACTCAATAGCCAAAAAACAATTCACTTAAAATAGAAAAGAACAGAAGATATGAATAGATATTTTCCAGAGAATATATAGAGATGGCCAATAGGTACATGAAAAGATGCTCAATATTACTAATCATTAGGGAAATACAAATTAAAAGCACAATGAGATATCACCTCACCCCTGTTAGTATGGCTATTATTAAAAAGACAAGATATAATCAGCATTGGTTAGGATGTGGAACAAAGGGAACCCTTGTATATTGTTGGTGGGAATGTCAATTGGTATAGTCACTATGGAAAACTGTATGGAGGTTCCTAAAAAAAATAAGATAGAAAACTACCATATAATTCAGCAATTTCACTTCTGGGTATTTGTCACCAAAATCCACCAAAAAACACTAATTTGAAAAGATATACGCAGCCCCATCTTCATTGTATCATTAGTTACAATTGCCAAGATTGGAAACAACCTAAATGTCCATCAATAGATAAATGGATAAAGAAGATTTGAGATAAAGATATATAGATACACATACATCTACACCTACATACATCTACATACATACATACATATACGTGCATAAACACACACAATGTAATACTATTCAGCCATAAAAAAGAATGGAATCTTGCCATTTAGAACAACATGAATGGACTCTGAGAGTGTTATGCTAAGTGAAATAAGTCAGAGAGATAAAGACAAATACTGTATGAGTTCTCATATGTGGAATGCAAAAAGAAACACAAGCTCATAGATACAGAGAATAGATGGTTGGTTGCCAGAGGTGGGGGGTGAGGGTGTGGATGAAATGGGTAATGGGGTTCAAAAGTTTCAAGCTTCCAACTATAAATAAGTAAGTTATGGGGATATATTGTACCACATGGTTACTATAGTTAATAATTCTGTATTGCATATTTGAAAACTGCTAAGAAATTAGATCTTAAAAGTCTTCATCACAAGAAAAAGCATTTTTGTAACTCTTCATGGTGACAGATGTTAATTGGACTTGCTGTGGTGATCATTTTGCAATATATACAAATATTGAGTCAATATGTTATAAACTTAATGTCTATATGTATAATAATGTTGTATGTCAATTATACCTCAATAAAAAAGTACTATAATAAAAAGGAAAAAGAAAATGAAGACCTTCTGAATACCTATGAGTAAGGTTATTCACAAGCACTATCACATTTAATCCTCACAGCAATCCTATGAAGTAAGTGTTGTTATCCCCTTTTGCCAAATGAAGAAATTGAGGCTTAGAGGAATTAAATAACTTTCCCAAGACTCAATATTGTTCTAAGTTGTTGTGGGGGGACAAGGTTCTATCTGAATGCAGGTGCACGTGATTTCAAAACTTCATTTCTTCCTAAGACAAGCCCACTTACTTGCAAAACGGAACAAGATTCTTTGTTGACATGAGGCAGGCAGGACCATCTATATATCTGTAGGACTTATGGGAACTATTTCCAGAACTGAAGAAGAAGGGTCTACCTCCTTCATCCTGGACCAGACACCAGCCCTTTTTTTCCAACACGTTGATGTGATCCCAGGGTTTTTATGGGACTGCCTTGTGTTTGAAGCACTGGACTAAAACACAAAGTACAGCTAGAGTAAGTGCCAAGAACAGAGCCCTGAGCCTCCAACATTTAAAGGCCTGGTGAGGAGGGGGTTTGTAAAACGTTCAAAATGGAGCAGCCACTGAGGTTGCAGGAAAACATATAAAGACGGTTGTTAAACACTTAGAAAATAGTATTTCAAGAAAGATGGAGCAGTCAGCAGTAACGAATGTTACTGAGAGGTTGAGTAAAATGAGGCTAGAGAATTGACCACTGGTTTAGGCAAAGTTGGGGTACTTGGTGACCTACTTAAGACAGTTTCAGTAGAAGCAGATAACTGAAGCCCAACAAAAATGGGTCTAAGTTACCTCTTTTTCTGAGATAAAAAAAATAGACCATCTTACAGTATTCCAGATACTGCCTACCATACTGTCATTTTGAGCACAGGTTAAGAGAATGTTTTATTTATTTTTGTTTTGTAACACTTCCCTGCTGTATTTGGATACATAGTTCCAGAATTAATACCTCCATGGAAGGATCTGCCATGGCAGATTTCCAGAAATCATATTATTGTAAGTTGTACTCTTTCCTACATCCAAGACTAGGATGGTTCTTTCTGTTATATATTCCAACAGCACATTGTATTTTCCCTTCCCAGCACCTGACATTATTTTAGTCAGTGGTGTAGTTATTTTTTAAATATCTGCCTCTCTGGCTTGACTGTGAGTCAAGGACTACTCACCGTCCTTTCCCTTATTCTTGTTACTGCTCGTTTCCTTATTCTAACAGTGCCGGGCACATAACAAGAACTCAACAAATCTTAGTTACTGTATATTTGTGAATGAATGTGTGACTTTTAAATCCTTTTCCCCATATGGGACAGAGAACTCAAAACCAATCTTCCATATGATTTGGAATGCTTCCCTTTGGCCACTTTTACCATTGCCAAAATAAGAAATTAACTAAAGTTAGAGTTTTTCACCAGATGAAAATTTAAAGGCAATAAAACAGAATAAAACCTGAATATTTAATAACATATTTTAAAGAATGGTGAGGAAGCTGAACTTCTCCGTGGAGAGCCATGTGGTACATTTGAGAAAAATCAAATGCAGCAAGGAAATGGAGAAAGGGACCAATTCACTTCGTTGTGAGATTCCATTATCCTTTAACTTGCTCTGCAGAGTGAGGAAAATTGGATTACCAGATTATAACAGTCTATTTTGCCTTTGCTGACCACGTATTAGAGAATATGTATAGACACCAAGTATGGGAGGTGGCTAAATTACATATGTATTATAGAAGTTAGTATAATAGATAGTTTGCTGTATTTTTGCTTTATACTTTCCATTTGACACTGTTCTGAAGATTAGGAGCTTTAAAAGAAAACTGCCACTAAATATAAGGATCTTTTAATGGAGACTGTCTCACCATTACATTATATCTCATTTTATTAATGTCATACCATTTTATTCATACGAGTTTATTGTTGCTGATGATGTTCCAAAACGATTAATATGATAAGAAGTATTAGGAGGGTATATTCTGCCTCTAAACACACACACACACACACACACACACACACACACACACACACACACACACACACACCCCTTATTTAAAAAGCATGTAAATAAAGTCAAAACAATGAGGACAACAGTACCGATGCCTACTGGGAGGCTGCATATATTGATTTTTTAAAATACATCCAACGTTACCATGTAAGGGCCCTTTTAGATGGCCCAGAGTTCCTGATCTCCTCTTTTAGAATTTCACATTTGCCTTTCAACCCAAGGTCTGCATTTAAGTAAAAATCACCGAGTAAATAATGATATCTCAACTTGAATTCTATTTTTACTATATTTCTCTTTTAATTAATTATGTTTCTGCATTGTTTTCTAACTTAACAGCTACTTTAAAACATATAACTTTCTGATTTTAAGGATTTAAAAGTCACTCATTCATTCACAAATATATAATAATGAAAGTTTGTTGAGTTCTGTACTAGAGAGGAAAAGTATCATTATGCTTATTTTAGAGATAAGAAAATGGTTAATTAGTGATTGCTTTGCTACGTCTAGTTAGTGAGTAGAAGAGCCACAAATTGAAAAAAAATAGTTTTAATTACATGTATTATAAATAAAAATCACAACAATTACATTCAGTGTTTTTGGAATACCTATTATATGTGAATGCTATACCACACATGAAGAATTCATTGATGGGCAAAAGTGACATAATTCCTGCTCTGGTGGGGTTTACAGTCTGTACCACCATATTGTCTCTTCTATGATCTTAATTGCTATATTATTTTACTAATGATTCAGTAATATCACTAACATCTCCTTAGTTTTTCTCTTAAAAGGGAATTACAGTAAGTCCCCTACATACGAATGAGTTCTGTTCCAAGAGTGTGTTCATTAAGTCTAACAAATTTAGCCTAGGTACCCAACTAACACAGTTGGCTATATAGTACTGTACTGTAATAGGTTTATAATACTTTTCACACAACTAGCACATAAAAAACAAACACAAAAAATAAAGAAAATATTTTTAATCTTAGAGTACAGTACCTTGAAAAGTACAGTAGTACAGTACAACAGCTGGCACTTCTTAGCATCATCAACTACATCACTGCTGCTTTTATGCTTGCTTCTGGACATCCTGGGCTTGAAATAAAGATACTGTACTACTGTACTCTATTCAGTACTGTAAAGTACACAAAAGCTCAACCAGTTGTAGAGGATGCATATATGTACGCCAGACATGTGAACTAACTTAGATGATTGGACAGGTTAATGCACATTTGCGTCTTTGAAAGTTCGCAACTTGAAGGTTCGTATGTAGGGGACTTACTCTATATTAAGAATTCTGTAAATTCTGGGCAGCTGGGAAAGAGCAGCCTAAGCCATGAAAAATAATACAGACTACTAGGCAAAAATATTCCTTAAGCAGATTTCTTACATACTATAGCTCTTTGTGCAATTTAATTTGCAGTTGACGTTTATTTTCTTTTTCTCTGGGATACTTATCAAAAAGAAAAAAATCTAAAGAAAAAAATTAGAAGTAGTGACAAATAAAATTTTATTTTATTTAATATTTGCTTAATGTCAAGTATCTCTTGAAGAACTTATTAAAATATGGATTCCTGGGATTCTTCTCAGATACCCTATTTTATTGGGTCCAAGGTGGTCAAGTTCCCCAGGTGATTCTTAGGATCAGGGCAGTTTGGGAAATATTGAACTAGAATCAAGCAAGTATAAGAAAATGTATGTTTCCTTCTTTATGTTTACTGCACTTTTCATGAATTTCAAGTAATCTGATTTACTAAATGCCCCATCTGAATCAACAAATGTGTTTTAAAAGTAACAGATTCAAGACCCATTGATTTTCCAGTTAACACAGTGTGAAAGAATAAATTGTGAGATGACTCGACTCCATGTATAACCTTCAATGAAACACCATATTCCAAACACCTTAAGACGTTAAAAAAATACCAAGAAGCACATCATAGATTGATTTTTTTGCCTGTAATTATTTGTGAATTATGTATACCTTTAAAGAATAAACATTTCTAAAGTGGGAACACATTAAAACAAAAATCACATAATGCAGTATCGATTCTAATAGGGTAGCTTTATGGCTACAATATTATACAGTTTCAGGGGTCATCATTCCTATTATTGTGTACGACCACGTGAAGCAGGTAATGCCAATAATAAATCTAACCCAGTTCTATACTTGTTGGATACCAAATTCATATCAATTTAAAGGTTTTATGAAGATTAGGTACTAGATTCCAAATATATCACAAATACAGAATATTTTTCTCCAGAAATTTAGACTTCATGTATTCTTTTTTTACTGGAGGTAGGGAAAACATTGAAATCTCAAATACAGATATTTTGACTATGCACAATTCATATATCCATCTCTCTTGTATATCTATCCATCCACCCAACCATCCTTCCATCTACTCCTTTTTCATCCATTCCAAAATTCCATCTCCTCCTGATCTACATAAGATCATATACTACGTTAGATGTTTATCTATTTCTCTGATCTTGTAAAATGTTATTATTGTGATGTGTGTTTACTTTAAATTTACTTAACTAGTATTATGCTATACAACACCTTCTGTTTCTTTTTTTTTCCCACTCATCAGTATGTTTTTAATTTCTTTCCATGTTACTAGGTAAACAACTAACTCATTTCTTCTAACTGCTCCATAATATTCTATGGGTAAATCCACCACATTTTATGTATCTATTCTTCTATGAAAGACATAAGGATTGCCTCCAACTTCTAAGTATCACAAACAATGCTAAAGTGAATATTCTACTAAATATCTTCTTAGGGATCTTTGTGCAAATATGTCTAATATATAGATCTAATATCAGGATTGCTGGTTCCTAGTTTCCATGCTAACCAAAAGTTCATGAGAGCGCCAATGTCTCCATTTCCTCATGAAATGGAGACATTGGCATTATGTAGTTTATTAATTTTTGCTGACCTGTTAGATATAAGATTATAGCTCACTGATGTTTTGACTATATTACTTTAATTAATAATGAGTTTAAGAAACTTCTCAAAGCTTATAAGCTTCTTGAGTAAGCATTTTTATAAATTGCCTGTTTGTTTTTTGTGCCTATTGTTTAAAATGGAATCTCTATCTTTTTTGGTTGCTATTTTGGAATTCCTTAGTCCTTTGTCAGCTTTTGACACTGCAAAGATTTTTTGCAATCTTTCATCCTTCTCACAGTGTACATTTATAATAAATCGTCAATTTTAAAATAATTAAATAGATCAATTTTTCTATTTAAAATTTGTGCTTTGGAATTTTAAAAAGTCTTTCCTACCATGCATCAGAAAGGTATTAACCTATACTATCATTATTATTACATTAACACTTCTCTTTTTCATCCTCTTAAGTTCACATTGGATATGGTATTAGGCAAGAAACCAGCTCTTCCCACAAACCCCTAACCCCTAGCTCCATATGGTGAAACAATTTTCCTTACACTCTAAATGTCTGTTCCTTTTCCTAGTAATCTATGTGCCACAATGTTTAGTGTAAAGAAATTCTGTTGTTCTTGTATTTGTTGAATGAGATTTATTCTTATGCGAACCAATAGCTTTTTGTAGATTCTGTTAGTTTTCCTACACGTATAGTCATATGACTCATAAATTATAACAGTTCTTTTCTTTTCTAATTTATATTCTCATTTCTTCAACTATTATGTTACACAGCAGTATTAATAGGATAATTATCTGTATTTCTTAAATGAATGTACCTAAATTTCATCTGTTAATGTTAGCCATAGTTTTTTTTTTAATGTAAACTTAAATAAAAATCTGTTCCATTCCTAATTTTTTCAGAGTTTCTTTTTTAATCGTAAAGAGGCATCAAACTTAACCATACACTCATTCTACATATATTGCATAAATATATAATCTTCCCCCTTTAGATAACTATTATAGTGACTTATATTGATAAATTTTTTTCCTAATGTCAAACAATCCTTGAATTCCTGGGATAAGATTGTTTGATCTGGTTGTATTTTAAATATGCCATTTGATAATTTATTTAGAACTTTAAAACAGTGTTCATTTACAAAATGTGTCTATAATTTTCTTTTCAAATATTGTCATAATCCAATTTTAGAATCAAGATTACACTAGTCTTACTGGCACAACTTACTCTGCATGTTGTTTATTCTCTCAGAATTTATTAAGGTTTCATTTGTGGCTTAATTTTTGACCTCACTTTGTTAGAAAAATTGAAATACACAATGATGGAAACATAACAGTCTAATAATTTTTGAGGTTTTGGATTTTCACGTCCCTGTCTTCTTCACCAATAAATAAGATACCACTCATTTTGAACATTTTATAAGAATTTATATATTGCTTATGAAGCTGGCACTTAAGAAGAAACTTCCTACTTATAAACTTTCTTCCACATATTTTATAATAAAATTTAAAGAAAAGTTAAGCTTAAAATGTGTCTGTATTTACTTAGTTCTAGTGTAATGACAATAATCACAGGAGGTAGTGAAAAAGTACCTTCTTTTCAGAATGAACATCATTCCCTAAACTAATGCTACTGATTGCATAAGAAAGTCCATTGCAAGGGAAAAAAAATCTAAGAAAAGTCAGGCACACTTTCTAGCTAGTTACTTAAGGATTACTATTTAACTAATATCTCAAGAGTTATAGAATTGAAATTTTTCCACTTGTAAATTTCAAAGTCACATTTTATTTTAAACTTTCCTTTTATTACTGAATTATTTAGAATTGACTAGAGTAAAAACAAAAGAAAAAACAAACAAAAATAGCTATGGCAACTTTTTTGGCTAAAATAACTGAAAAAGTACACATCTACAAATCAAGGGAAACTTTCTGAAACTTGACATGCATACGTTCATGTAAGTTGCCAATTTAAGATATTGTGAAGGGTGTTTTCTTTTTTCTAAAAAAGTTTTCAGAAGATATCTTGGTCAAAATTTTTAAACGAATAGCAGTAACATACTGCATACATACAGATATTTTTGCATAGAAGTTCTATTAAGTAAGCAGTTATTCACTGATTTCTGCTACTGTATGTGAGGCACAGAGCTATGTACTACAAGTTAAATAATAAACAAAATAGTTTCTATTGTCACTAAACTCAATGTTTCCTGTGGGAATCAGACAAGTTGAAGGACATTTTAAGATGTGAAAAAATAGAGGGTGCTTTGACCACATGGTACAATCGAGTTTGCATTATATATAGTAGAAATGGAAAAGCAGAGGAAAGGAAGGCATTCTTCTGTTCTTTAAAAGCATTATGATATTCATTGCACTATTATTTGTAAAAGTGAAACACTGTAATTGATATGTAAATTGTGGTGTATTTATGTGATAGGTAGCTGTAAAAAAAAAAAATCAATAAACTGTACCTAAATGTATCAGAATACATAGTTTGCAAAACGTAACACCAAGCTTTAAAATTTACAGAATCATTCCTACCAAATAACTAAACGTTTTTTAGTCTGGTACTGGAGTTAGTACATGGAACCATATCACTACACTGCTTGTTTGTACAAGTGTGGTATATGAGAGAGACATACTCATATACTCAAATGGTTAATAGACACGTATAATAAATGTTCATGAAGATGAACCAGAAAGCTAATATCAAATTAATAATAGAGACTGCCTCAGAGGTAAGAGGCAGGGAAATTTGTTTTGGGAGGGAAACTAAGGGACTCTATAGGCACTCTAATATGCCAGGCACTAGTGTAGGTTCTGAGGACACCTCAGGGAACAAACGACAGTTTCTTTAAGATAGGAAAAAAAAAAAAAAAAGACCAAACATTTCAAACAGACTTGAAAATGTATTGGCTTGTCCTCTCCTGGAAGATCATCTGTATGAAAAGAAAATCCATAATCTGAAGGTTGCTTTAGGTGCAACAGCAGGGGAACTAGTTGGACAATCCTAACGGTGATTACTACAAAGCTGGAACACATTCATTTTATTAAGTTCCACGTAAGGAGATCCTCTATTTGGGGGTGAGTGGGAAAGACTTTTTAATACTCCAAATTTTAAATAGAAAAATTGGTCAATTTGATTATATTAAAAATGAGAATTTCTTACAAATGTACGCTGTGACAAAGATAAAGATGAAGGATTGTGAACATCTTTGCAATGTCAAAAGCTGACGAAGAGCTAAGTAACTTTAGAATAGCAACCAGAAAAAGAGATTCTATTTTAAAATATAAGCACAAGCTATGAATAGGTAATTTATAAAAATGGTTACTCAAAAAGCTAATAAGCTTATGAGAGATTCTTAAACTCATTATTAATTAAAAATACAATTCGAACATTGGGCTAGTTTATAGATTGATCCTCATGTGTCTTTATGCAAGAGATCAATCACCTATGTCCACATTGCCACACCTGAGTTCTTAGTTTTGCTAAACTGAAGGACAAACATGGGCATGGTGATTCACCCAAGGTAAAGGCTGCTCCATGAGTGTGCAACCAGCCTTTCTTAGCTATTTCTTCTAACTGCAACAATTTCAACTTACCTCTCAAGTTTGTTTTTCATTTTTATTCTGAGCACTATTTTTATATGGTTCTTCAAAACCCCTTTGGAGAAAGAAAGAGAGCTTCTACATTTAAATAATCAGAATTATACTGTGCCGAACAACCCTGAAACTCTTGTTTCTTGGTTTCAGGCATTACATTATCTAGAGAGAACTCAGATGAAAACAGAAGTGGCATGAATACTAAAAGTATGTCTTGATGAAGAAACTGAGAGTTGAAGAGGCTGACTACCTCATCCAAGGCGACCAAACTAATAAGCAGTAGAGCCAGGATCTAAACTCAGGGGTTCAAACATCATGTTCTTGACCACAGACTTTGAAGTGGAGTCAGTGAAGTAGAATATAAATAAGTTACAGAGTGCTGTTTTTATAAAATTTCTTTCTTACTAATTATTTAATCAACTGTACTCTGTGTAAAGCACAGCGTTGAACATTGGGGCTACAAAGATGAAACTCACAGCCTAGTAGGGAAGACAAGCCAGACAAATATTACATTATATTCCTAATAAATGCATCACGGTAAGTGTGCTAGTGGTGACATGTCAGGGTATCATGAGAGCAGACAGCAGCAACTCCGGCAACTCTGGCTTCGAGTTAGCCACGAAGGGGTTTGGGGAGGTGAAGCAAATCCAGGTAGATAAAAACAATGCGGATGGAGGCATCATGGAGTTTAGTGTCCTGAATCACAGAAAGCAAGGGGAAAATTACATTGAAATAAGGAAAGCTAGTCAGAGCTCACATCTTAGAGGACCTCTGAATAATTGCAAAGTTTAGACTTAATCCCATGAGTGAATGGGGGTTACAGATAGGACAGTCATATATGTTTTAAGTAGATAGTTTGGGAGGCAGGTTGGAAATGGATTTGAAGGTCTATTAGTCAAAATAAGCCAAGTTTGTTGTGGTAACAGATAAATCTCCTAACCTCAATAAGTTACTGCAGTAATGGGTTATTGCTGAAGCTGGCTGGATAGCCGTCCTCCACCTGGAATCCATACCATGTGGAATGTGTGTCCTTCCAGGTTACTACGCAGAAGAGAGAGAGCTGGAGGAAACTTCAGGATGTTTTTAAGGGTTGGGACTAGATGTAGCTTTCATCAGTTCCTCCCATATCTTGTCCAAGACCCTGCAACACTACCCCATACAACTGCAAGGGGCTTTAGGCAAGGACTGAGGGTCTCCTATGATAGAGCACTTCTTTCAGTCTTGTTTATAAAGGGCCAAATAACCTGTAATTTATTATTGTATCGTTTGAGAAAAGTAACTGTTTATTCATTCATTCAATTTATTCGACAAACACATTTCTGAGCACCAACTATGATCTAGGCACTGTTGCAGGTACCAGAGATACAGCATTGTTCATGTTACTTTCCTCTCCATTCACGATGATAT
This sequence comes from Orcinus orca, assembly GCF_937001465.1. Taxonomy (NCBI): domain Eukaryota; kingdom Metazoa; phylum Chordata; class Mammalia; order Artiodactyla; family Delphinidae; genus Orcinus; species Orcinus orca. Next base: position 103,834,329 of record NC_064560.1, read on the forward strand.
GTGTAAGGACAGAGTAACAGAGTAAGTGGGGTGGAAGGTGCAATATGGGCAGATCCTGGGTCTTACTGCCATTGAAAGGACTTTGAACATGACAAAAATGAAGGGACTTTAGAATATTATGTGGAAAAGAATGACATAATCTGACTTACTTTTTAAAAGGATCATTCTTGCTGCTCTGTCAAACATAGGCAGAGGTTGTAGGGTAGAAGCACTGAGCTCTGTTAGTAAGTAAGTTATGTAGTAATCCAAGTGAGCAACAATGGTGACTCAGACCAGGTGGGAGCATGAAGGTGGTGAAAAGTGGTTAGATTCTGGATGTAGTGTGAAGATAAGGTGTTTGATTTTGAAAATAAAGTCATCAGAATTTGAGGACAATTCAGATGTATAGTGTGAAGGAAAAAGGTCTTAAAACTTGAGCTCCTTGGAGAATGGGGTTACAGTCAACTGAGGGGAGATAAGCCTTAATTATTAAAATTTTTCCAAGATGGTTCCAGAAGGGCTCTAGGGAGTATTAGTTTCTTAAATTATTCAGGCCCAATGGGTGCTTTCTTTAGAATTTCAAATGATAACAATGTTTAAGGAAAAGTCTTTTTCTTAGATTTAAAGCTTAGCTCCAAACAATCTCCACATGGACAAGATTTCATATAAAATCTATAAATCTGCCCACATAAAACGAATACCAGTTAGTTAGAAAATCATGCAAACATTGTTTCTGAAGCCAAATAAGCAAATATTAAGCTATATTAGATTCATTTTGACGTGACAATTTATTTGCTTTTTATTAGGGGTATGTTTGCTTTATGGGAACTGCACGTATTTCTATATATCTTATATAAATAAAGCTGTTATTTTACTGTTATTAGTATTAATATATTAGAAAGACCCTAAATAAGGTATGACACTTGACCGTGATGATTTGATTCATCCACTGAGTGTGAATTAGTAGGAGAGGAGGTCATATTTAAGTTGGATTTTTTGAAGGCAGAGGATGGGGGAAGAACATTTTAGGCAGACAGAACAGGATAAACACATGAATGTAAAAGAAGATGGCCAGTTCATAGAAAATAATAGAATTTAGGGCTCATGAGAGGGACCAGTTTGAGTTTGGAATTGCAAGGAGTAGGAAATTAAAGGTGGTAAAGCCTGGTAAGATTGATTATAAAGTTATGTATGGGTAACTTATACGGTATAATAAAAAGCTTAATTTTTATATTTTGGGTAGAATAAAGATGATGTTGAAAATGTAGAGGAAGAATTGAAAGAGCTTTGTGGGAGGAAGATAGAGAGTAGGGAATAGACAAAGGGAAGACATTAGAAAGCCATCCAAGGGGAGATTTGAAGTCAGAGAAAATTTAATCCCTAGAAATCACAGAGAACCAAGTTTCCAAACAAGAGCACACATAGTGGGAATGTTAAGCTAAAGTTAAGAACAGTTATGTGGTTTTATGTTGTTTTGCTTATACAATGACAGACTCCAGCTTTAATGTTTTCTCCTATTAGGCTAAGGAGTCAGTGACCCCAGAAAGGATAAATACTGTAAGAAACCCAGCCTGAAACCTAGCTTGAAAGAGTCCTATGCGCCTTCATCCAACATCGGCTTTCTAGAATCTGCCCCACTCAACTAACCAGGAAGTTCCACAGGTAACTGCACGGTTTTCAATATCTATTTGAGCAACTGCATTCTTCAGAGAAGTGGATAGACAATAGATACATGTTAAAGAGCCATCCCCAAACAACAGTTCTATAGAAGTAATAGCGATATATAAAAATCATAGTGTGCATTAAAAAACTTCAATGCAACAAAAAGACACATCACATATAAAGAGAAGTGATATATGAAATTACATAACCAATGAAGATTAGTGTCCAAAATATATTTTAGAATTTTCTACAGATTAATAAGCAAAAGACAGGCAAGCCAAGAGAAAACTCAGCAAGGAATTAATAGGCGATATACAGAAAATAAAACTGAAGTGTTCATTGAGCATATGTGAAAAGACGTTCAAACTCACCAATATTAAAACAGTGCTCATTTCTGAAGAAAGAGGAAGGGAGGAGAATGGAATTTGAAAGAGCTACAAAGTGAAATGCCAATTTATGTTTAACATTTAATGGCTTTAAACAATAAAGAGCAGAGCAAATATTGCTAAATGTTAACAGTTGGTCATCTACGTGGTAAGTATATGCATGTTTGATTTACTTTCTGTATTTTCTTTTTAGAAATATTTCTTAAAAATAAATTTACATATGTGACAATGTTACCATCCTGTTCTATAAATATGTCCCAATCTATCAGTTTTATGAGAAAAAATGATAAGGGAGGCAGATGAATTAGGGGAAGGACATAGAAGTAGGAGTTGAAATCCTAAATTCTAGTCCCAAATCTGCCACTTGCCCACTGTGTGACCTTGAGAAAATCACTTAATTCTTTTGAAACGAACTCCTCACCTGAAAAACCTGAACAACAATATCCACCTTTAATACATGAAGTTATTTTAAGGAGTGAATTATTTCACTCTCATATATAAGAAAGTGATGTTCAAATGTGAAGAAAAGATATGGAAATTCTTAAAACCTGCAGTTAACGTGAAGTTGAATGAACATAGTTTCCCACTTACTGTCATTCTAAACTTATGGAAGCAGACATTAGAACAGAAAGTAGACACACATCTTTTCTTACCGGGTCTATTAGCTGGGAATAGAGTTCATGGCAATTGTCAAAAATATACTTGTACGTAGAATCCAGGCAAGCCCTGACACAGTCTTTCACCACCACGCTGGCCTTTGGGGGGCTTTGCAGCTCCAGAACCTGGTAGACAAAATATTTTCTTAAATTCAAAAATAAAACATTGTATAAACCATATAAACAATCAAACAATATTCAATAAACACTTTTAGTTGAACTTTCTGTATTCAGGAGAAATGTGGTCTTAGAAATGTTTTAAATGTTTAAACACCCACCTTAACGTCCTAATATAACAACTCAGAGAAAACGAGTATAGTTGTAAATATTCAAATAGAAACACTTAAAGTGACCAATCACAATATCATTCATTCATTCCATTCAACCACTCAACAATATTTATCATCACCTACTATACATCGGACAATGGTGATACTGCAGTGAGCAAAAGAAACAAAAATCCCTTTCCTCGTGAACCTAAACTTTAGTAGATAATAAACAAAAGAAATCAGTAAAATATATTACATGATGTTGCATGCTGAAAAAAAAAATAAACCGAAGAAGAGGGATAGAAAGTGTTTCAGTGGAATAGAATTTAATACAAAGGACTTCAATAGTAGATCAATTCAGAGAAGTAACAGGATGGGACCAGTGGAAAAATTGCAAATAGACTACTCCAAGAACCTTAGCTTTGAGCAAGGTGGGAAGAAAGTAGACTATCTGAGCAGAAGAGGAAAGTGACCTATTTTTTTAAAAGGCTCCCTTATGCTGCCTTAAGGCCGGCTATGGACAAAGCAGAAAGACCAGTGATGAGAAGAGTTCAATAATTCAGTCATGAGAAGACAGTGCTTGAACTATGGTAGAGCAAGGAGTTGTTAGAAGAAATTCTATTCTGGTTAATTTTGGAAGGAACGGGTAACAGGATTTGCTGACAGACTGGGTGAGCAGTGTGAGAGAAAGACACCCCAAGTATATGATCAGGTCACCCAAGACGGCTGTCCTCTTGCTCTCTGTACATCTCCTGCTCCACGAGTGCCTACTTCAGCCACACTCTACTACCTGACTGACCTTCCTACATACTTGCCCCAGGCCCCAGCTAATGATTGGTCTAACTTTAGCCCCGATGGAAACCTATCAAAGGGGTGGTGAGGGACATGCCCCTCTGCTGGTTTCCCTGGTAACTGAGGGGCCAACCTGACATCAATTCCCCTACAACTGGTAACCTCCCCTTCCTCCCAGGAGTGAAGACTGCCTTCATGGCCGGCCAAGAGCCGGGAGCACACAGCGAGGTCTCACTTCAGGACCTTGCTTCAGACACATAAGATCCCCCATCCATTAAACCACTGACGTCTCTGTTGCTGATTCCGGATTCTTCCTTTGGTCTTGAAAATGGGCAAGTACAGGCCTTGTCGGCCTATGGGGGGGTGGCCTAACACCAAGGTTTTAGCCCTAAATAACTGGTACACTGGAAGTGGTCTCAACCTAGATGAGCAAGACTATGCTTAGAAGATCAGGAGCTCAGTTTATGACAGGTTAAGATTGAGAAGCCTGTCATGCATACAAGTAGATTTCAAACAGACATTTGGGTAAATGAGTCTGGAGTAGTAGAGATGCCTGAGCTAGTGATATAAATTTGAGAATTATTAGCTTAGAGAAGACTTTAAAGAAATGAGACTAGATGAGTATGGACAGAGAAGAGAAGGGGTCCAAAAGAGAAACGCTGGGTAATTCTAGCCCTATGACATTAGACAAATGAGAAAGAACAAAGCAATGGAGAAGAGAAAAAAGGCAGCCAATGAGATAGGATAAAAAAGAAGCAAGAGGGGTGTCCTGGAATCTAGGGAAGAAAGGCTTTCCTGGAGGAGGGATTGATAAAATATATTACGTGATACTGAACACTGTAGGATGAAGACTGATGACTGACCACTAGATTCAGCAAAGTGATAGTCACTGGTGATTTTGACAAGATCATTTTTGGTGAAGTGATGGATTAAAAGTCTAATTGGAGTAGGTTCCAAAAATAAGGGTGGATTTGAAGATTTAATATTTAAAAATTTTTAGTTCTCTAAAGATTGATCTATAGATTTAATGCAATCCCAGCCAAAATCCCAATAAGAACTAATATAATCTATTAAACAATTCTGAAAAGTAACAAAAAAGGTGGAGGACTAAAACTATCTAATTTTAAGATTTGTTATAAGGCTTCAGTAATCAAGACAGCATAGTAATGGTAAAAGTATAGACATTTGGACAGCATAGAGAGTCCAGAAACAGACCCAAACAAATATGATCAATTGATTTTTTATAACGATGCAAATGAAATTCAATGAATAAGGGATGATCGCTTCAATAAATGGTGTGAAAACTACTGAACATCTATATACAAAAAAATGATCCTGACCCATACCTCACAACTTATTAAAAAAAAAAAAATTCTCAAAATGGAACCCAGGATTAAACGTAAAAGGTAAAATAAAACTTTTAGAAGAAACACAGAAAAATCTTTGTGACCCTAGTTTCGTCAGTAGCACTACCTGTAAATAGAAAGACTGATAAAGTAGACTTTATCAAAATTAAAAACTTTTGCTAGGCAAAAGATAGTTTTAGAGAATGAAAAGACAAAACACAGACAGGGAGAAAACATCAGCAAATAAAGTACCTGACAAAAGACTTGTATCCAGAGTAAATAAAGAACTCAATACTCAACAATAAGAATGAAGAGTGGGCAAAACAGTTCAACAGACTGTTCACAAAAGAAACTCAGATGGCAAATCAGCTCAAGAAAGCATGATCAACACTGTTAATTAATATAGAAATAAAATTAAGACCATAATAAGATATAACTTCATTCCTATTAGTGAAACTGAGCAGGACCCTGTGGGGCTCCTGGTCATGGAAGTCTTTCTCACCCCAATTTCTTGTTTGTAGGGAATAGACTCCAGCCTCCATGACCCTCCCTGAGTTCCAAAGGGCAGATTAGAACAGTTGCTAATCAGGGAAGGGAGGGGATGCCCAGACAAGGGAGGAGCAGTCAAGAAACAATAGTGCAGCCTTGGGGGCAGCTCAGTGGTTCTGCCTCAGGGATACACATAACAATATCTTTAAGTTCTTTATAGAACTAAAACCCCCAACAAATGGAAGATGCCAGCATTCTTCATTCCAGATTAAAGGAACCAGAGAAGCTCTTCAAGAAGGCTACCAGGTTAAAGGAACCACAGAAACTCATCAGACTACCTGAGGCCAGATTAAAGGAGTGCAGGCCCTCCACACACCCTAATCTTACCCACAACCTAACCCTTGAGCTGTTGCTGTAAAACTCCTTGCCAAATCCTCCCAGGTAGGGACACATAGTTTTCGAGGGCAGGATCCCACTGTGTCCCTGCTTTGCCTGGAAAAGCAATAAAGCTATGCTTTTCTACTTCACCCAAAACTCTGAGAACAAGTTTCTCTGAGTTTCGATTTGACACTGGTGCACAGAGGCCGGCTGAGTTTTTGGCATCATTAGAATGGCTAAAAAAATAAAATCAAATCATGGAAAATGCCAAGAGCTTTACCAGAAGATGTAGAACAACTGAAATTGGCATTTCTCGTAAAGTTTTACATACATTTACCAAATGACCAAGGAATCTCTCTCCTTGTTATTTATCCAACGAAAGTGAAAATTTATGTTTACACAAAAAAATATATATCAATATTTTTAACAGTTTTATTTGATATGACCCCAAACTGGAAATAACCCAAATGCCTGTAGATCACATATAACAAAGAATTACTACTCAGCAATAAAAAGGAATGAACTGTAGATACACTCAGGAAGAAGGCTGAATAGCCAATATGTTACACTACATAGATTATTATTTCATTTACACGATGTTCTGGAAAAGGTAAAACCATAGGGGGACAATAACAGATCAGGAGGTGAGAGAGAGATTGACTATAAAGGACTAGCACAAGGGAATACTGGAGGCTAATAGGACTGTTCTATTCTATATCTTTATTGTAGTGGTGGTTAATACAACCACACATGTCAAAACTAATAGATCACTATAACAAAAAGAGTGAATTTTACTGTCTATAATGAGGAGAAAAAGACAAAAGAAGGAGAAAACTTGTTCAGAAGACAATTGAAGAAAATAAATTGGAAAGAAAAAGTAAAAAGGACTATTTTGAAGGGTTTTGGTATTAAAGGAAAAGAAGGATAATGTTAGTAGCTGTAGAAGAAAATGGAGTCAAGCAATATTTTTAGGACTGGAAATAATAGCACGTTTGGTGATGGGGAATATCCAGTAGAGTGTGGAAGACTGATAATTCAGGTGAGTGAGGAAGATTGCAGGACCACTGTTTTAGTAACTCAGGAGAAGAAATTAATTACATCAGTGGAAGATACAGCTTTTTTTTTTTTTTTTTAGGAGAACAAACAGCTAAGCAATCATAATAAAAAAAAAGAAGGAACAGAATATGGACACAGATGCAGCTAAGTAAGTAGATGGGTGGGTGGCGGGAGCATGTGGTCAGACCTTGAGGAAGCTCTCCAGTAGTTGCTCCTGTTTTTCCAGTGAAATCAGAAGCAAGGTCATCAGCTGGTAGTGAGGGTGGGGGAGGAGGACTTGCAAGTTTGAAATGATTTTGTTTCCTATACACTGCAAGGCTGGTGACTGAGGAAAGGCAGGTATTGAGCACTGTGCTGGCACTCCCCTCCCTCACTCCCATTTTCCTACCCCCCTCAATGGCAATGGCAGGCATCACTTGTCAATGAGAGCCTGGATCAGTTCTATCACTCTCTATGCACTGTTCCAGCAGCTACTGCCAGCAGATCAGAATTGATGTAAATTCTATTTATGCCAGTCACCTAATTTTACCATGACTTCAAACCAAATGAATTTTAATTGAACTTTAAAGGATGGATGGTTTATACAGTATGGTTTTGTTTTCTTTCTCTCTTATAAAATACCAATTTTATTGTTTTAGTGAAGATAATCATGGGCAACTGAAAAGAAGAAAAATAATTATTTCTAATTTTTTCTGTACAAGAATTTCCTGAATAAAAAATCATAAACTCTCTCTCAAAGGGCAAAAATGTTTAGCCCATAGCCTGACAAGTAGTTTTAAGAAAGGCTTTACATGAATTGTCCGGCTAGCCAAATTATAATAGCAGACAACTTGCTATTAAAGCAGAGAAGATATACCTAAAAAGAAATATTTGCATAGGTTGGTAGATAACAGTTAATTATACCAATGGATTAAACAATCACACATATTCCTATATAGACATTCTCAGTGCAGGAAATGGGAGTTGCTACAATTAGGGTAAACTTAAAAGAGACTACTCTCTTGCAATGAAAAAATCGGCAAGACATCTCAGTTAAAATTGAAATGCAAAGTGAACTCCATTTCCATTTAATGTTCTTAGGGATTTTTTTTTTCCGGTAAGTGTCACGTCCACTCACTAGAGAGCTCTGTTTAAGATGAATTTAACTTAAAACTAAATTTGAGCCAAATGTATCAGAATATCTTAAGTGTCTAGGATAATCTCTTTTTCAACACACATTATGTTGGAAGATTCATTTAGCTCAGGCAAAGGCACCACATCTTAATCAATGGGGATGAACAGTATTGATCAAGAGAAGGGTAGCGCTTCCCTGGTGGCGCAGTGGTTGAGAGTCTGCCTGCTGATGCAGGGGACACGGGTTCGTGCCCCGGTCTGGGAAGATCCCACATGCCGCGGAGCGGCTGGGCCCATGAGCCATGGCCGCTGGGCCTCCGCGTCTGGAGCCTGTGCTCCACAACGAAGAGGCCACAACAGTGAGAGGCCCGCGTACCGGGGGGGAAAAAAAAAAAAAGAGAGAAGGCTAAAACCAGACTCTACCAGGGAATCAATGTATGTCACACGAAGACAGTGACAAAAATAAAAGATGTACCTTCATCCTAAAAAAGGTGATACTTGTTAGCAGGTCAACAGTTGATTTCAGGTCTTGCAATCTTTCAGCATTGCTGGCGGGAAAGTTTTCCTGTTTAATTAGGAAACAGAAAATGGGTAAATTATCAGCATTAAGTCTCCAGTGGCAAATAAACTACAACTAACTTCCTGTGAAAGAAAATGGTAAGTAAACTGTGTAAAATTTAAAAAGTATCACCACAGTATTCTCACAATATTTTTACTGTAAAATATCACAGAAAATAAACAAGTTGGAAGTATTCTTGTCTTACTCTTAGAAAGCCATATTCTTCTATTTATTCCCACCATGTAATAAAAATGTACAAAATAATATCATTAATGCAATGTTATGAGGTTATTCATCCTTGTTTCACAAAATAGGTTTCCTGCTGAAAGAGGGAGGGTGAGCATATATTTGAAAATATTTTTTATAATTTTCTCAAGATGGTTATTTTTTCCAAAATCCTTTTGGGAAATTTTACATGTCCTATATTTACTTTTAGTCACAAAGAAGCTAAAAGTAAAAAAAGAAAGAAAAGAAGACTGCACTGCATAGTCTCTCCCTGAAGTACTGCAGATTTAAACAAAAAGTTTTTGTTAGTGAAGTTTGGTGAGAAATGTGAGATAAAAATGCAGATGTTCAGAATTTTGAAGGAAAGGAAAGGAAAGGAATTATGAAAATATTAAGGAAACAATTTCAGCATTGAGAAATTTCTCATATTAACGTGCTTTCAGATAGGCTTTTTAAAGAGCCATTAGGAAAACCACAGGTAACTTTTAGGTATTCATGAACTCAAGCAGAGTTGGAGTGTCAAAGTGATGATGAATGAGGCGGCCTCAAGGTCCTTCTTGCCCCCAAATATCATGTTCATTGCCTGTCACAGCAGTTCCCTTCTCATAGTGTTGGCCCCAGTTCCGACATGAAAGGTAAGTTTGACAAAATTTGGTATTATAATTTCCGGAAATGTGCAGTTAAGCGATCCATCAATAAGAGACTAAAAATTGAATGTAAGAAAGATACATATGTACAAATATGGAAAGATATTTATTATAGAATAAATTGTTAATGAATGCAATAATTATTACTATAGATTTTTTGGTAAATAAAATTTGTAACTAAATTTTTTGGTAACTGTATTTTCTAAATAAAATTATATCTGTGTATTTACAAACACAGACACACACATGAATATATTTGTGTATGTGTGAGTTTGTGTGTGTTTCACCTGCAGGTGAAGTACAGAATTGTTGACAATGAACTCTGTACAGCTTCAAAAAACGCACATTGTATTGATCTAGGAGTGAATTAAGTGGTGAATCCCAGAAGGAATATCAAAAGCTGAGGAAATATCAGCTGGATATCTTAGTAAGAAGGGGTGAGCTTTTAAGATGAGGACTGGGTCACATGTCTACTTCATGAATTAGCTGAGGGCCACTCAATCTAATGGTTATTAAAAGAATTATAAAATTAAACCTGTACATGAGTGCGCACACACCCACACCCACACAGAGTACTTCAGGCTGATGTGGAGCAAGGTACCTAAACAAGAGATGTCTACTTGATTACTTAGGGGACCCGTCTAGTGTGACAGGACCCAAGATTCCAAGATCATTACCTTTACTTTTCCATTACATAGTGGATAACTTTTTTTTTTACAATGTGACAAGAAATCATCTGAGCCAAACACCATATTTTACCTTTAGGCAAATAATTTTGTACATACCCTATACTTTGACAGGTCAATCCTTAAAGAGTTATGCAACTGGTCCAGTAGTTTTATGAATTTTTCCCTCTGTGCAAAGCAAACACAAAATAGGAGAATGGAAATCAATGATAATTCTAAATGTAGTCCTCACAACAAAATCTCTCTGAGTTAATGTCCCCATTTGATAGAAAGGAAGGTTCAAAGATGTCAGTGATTTCTCCACGATCATAGAGCTGGTATGTGACATAGCAGTGATTCAAACTCAGGTCTCTGACACCAAATCCACACTCTTTCCTGTAAGTCACACTGCCTCTCTGTGATGAATGAGACAGTATCCAAAGAGCTGAGTCATGAAGAAAGAGTCCAGACAACTGAATTGCCACTGTACTCCTTCACAGCAGTATGAGTCAACAAGAGAGTATAACCCACCCCTCTTCCCACCTCCACACACCACACCACCTCCCCAAAATTAAACTATAGTTTTTTTAAACTTCTCCCACCTATGGAAGGGGGACTAGCTGCTCTTTGTGTCAAAAACAATTTCAAAAAGTGTTTTCCTTTTGGTAACGGACTTCATAATTTGAAAGGATCGACTGCCTTTAAAGTATGTTTAAGATTTAGTGCTAAAAAAGTATAAAATATCAGGTCAACAAAAATTACTGATGTCTCCCTCTGATGCTGTTATCAGGGATGGACTGACTTCTTCATAGAAGGATTTGAAGATGATAAAGGATAAGAATTAAAACATTTTGCTAATAAGCATAGGATATAGTTGTGTGGATTAAGTAAATTAGATAAGGTAAAAAACCATCAAAGTCACACATGAAAACTTTACAATAGACAAAACACCATTCTGAGTCTCCGATTCCTAAATAAAAATGAAAAAAAAAATAGAGGGATGGTAGTAAATGACTAAAAGCTCCTCCCTAGACTAATATTATGTAAACACCAAATTACACTTTGGAATATATTAGCAAAAGTAGAAATTTTTCCTAGTAGTTTCACGAACAAGTTGGATTTATGGGGTATATAACTCTTATCCCTTTAAGTCACTGATCTTGATGAAATGAGATGAATATTAACGGGAGTTGATAAATTGTTCCTAAGTTGAAACTTCAATTTTCTAAATAAACTGCCTTTTATCAGGTTTATATATCAGTGAACAAAGTTTGAGTATTGACTCTGTGTTAATAACCCTTGTGGAGGCAATGAAGGAGCCTAAGAAATGACCCTTTCCTTCCAGAAGCTTGCTATCTTGTTAGGCAAGTAAGACTCTCCAGTAAAGCTGCCGGAAAATACGATGAATGTCTTAGAGTTTTCTTTCTTACTCTCTATCATACCTTCCTAGGGTAGCAGGTGACCTATGTTGCCCTTGATTAACCCCCATCCTCCATCAATGTGGGTCAGTGGATCTCAATCAAAATAGAAAAATAAAAGAGCTGCTACAATCATCGCTTTAGGCCATAGTAGTTAATCATTCAACGACTGTAAAAATCAATGTGTTTGTGTCAGTCTCTGGATGCTTTATATGACCCCTGTGATCGGTATGAATCATTAAGACAGCTGACATGACCCTAGTCAACCACGCTATGACCCAAATCACTGGCCTTGTTGTGTACAGTGGGACCAGCTGTTCTGGTTGTCTGCCCGATATCCCTTCTTCTCTTCCTAACGGAACCTCAAGAGTCAAATATGTCCTTTATGAAACACCTACCCTCCCAGGCCTCTTTTACTCTAGCAATGGCCATGTAGCATGATTTTGGCCAATGAGATGTATACAGTTTATTAAAGGGGATGGAACCAGCCAGCATATTACCGATGAATTATTATTTAGAAAGATTCTAAAAGAATGCTCTGCAGAGTTGTTGTATTAGTATTTGCTATATAATTCTTTGTTAGGCCTTTTTTCCATTTGCCCTTTGTGTCTCTCTCCTTTTTCTCACCTTAAACTCAGATGAGATACTAGAAGGTCAAATAGTCATCCCGTGGCTATAAGACGAAAAGCTAAACAAACGGTAAGAATGATGAGGCAGGAAGCTAGGAGCCTCCACACCTCATCCTAACTCTGTTTGCCTACCCTTTCAAAAAATTACAATCCTGAGCTGCTGTACTAGCCCTGAATTCCTTATTACCTTTGGACTTAGGTTACATGGGAAAGAATATTGAGTCAGGTTTGTTGAATTTATTTCATGCAGCTGAACAGAATTCTGACTGATACAGATCACACATTTAGTCTTCCAACCTAGGTCTTCAGTGCCCAGCTGGAAAATTTACATTCCAGAAAAACAGAAAACCGTGGAGAAAACTGCCAGGCATGTTGTCGCTAAATCCCGAACAATATCAGATGATGTGAAATTAAAAGTGTGCTGCTGATGGAATTTTCACAGACATTTTTTAAACAGAAGGACAGCCTGAAATTTTATTTCATTTGCCATATTTCTATTTAACTTGAGTGAGATTGCCTTTGTGAGAGCACAGGAGGCCTATCACCTACATGGTGTGATTTGAGGAATAAGAAAACACTGCGATTAAAAAATGTTTCTCGGGCTTCCCTGGTGGCGCAGTGGTTGAGAGTCTGCCTGCTGATGCAGGGGACACGGGTTCGTGCCCCGGTCTGGGAAGATCCCACATGCCGCGGGGCGGCTGGGTCCATGAACCATGGCCGCTGAGCCTGCGTGTCCGGAGCCTGTGCTCCACAACGGGAGAGGCCACAACAGTGAGAGGCCCGCGTACCGCCAAAAAAAAAAAAAAAAAAATGTTTCTCGAGGGACATGCCACAATATCTGAAACTGTCACGTTATTCAGTTCTTTGCATTTGGTAAGGACTACATATGTCTGCTATTAGGGGCTAAATCTATAATATTAACGTTAAGCATTATCTGTTATCAAGTATTTAGGTTTAATTAGTTGACAAGAATAATTCTAGACCAGGGGTCAGCAAACTGTATGTAAAGAGCCAGATCGTAAATATTTCCAGCTCTGTGGTCTCTGTCACAACTATTAAACTCTGCCATTGTAGCGCAAGAGCTTCTATAACCAATATACAAACAAACGAGCATGGTTGTTTTCCAATAAAATTTTGCTTATGGATACTGAAGCGTGAATTTCATATAATTTTCATGTATCACAAATGACAATCTTTTGATTTTTAAAAACCATTTAAAAATGTAAAAGCCATTCTTAGCTCATGAGCTGTACAAAACCAGTTGGTGGGCCAGTTTTGACCCATGAGAAGAGGGGAGATTTTGAGTAGGGGGGAGGCAGTTACTACCCCACAAGGACACTCTTAGCAAGTTTCCCTAGGACACTGGGAACCGTGGAAGGAAAAGCTCTTATAAAGAAGGTGTGTAAAAACCTCTGCATCATCTGCAGCTTCTCTCTCCCATTCCTTTGCTTCTCAGTATCTCAGTCCAGCAGCAGCAGATTTAACCTGAAGCTAATGATGCTTAAGCTCTCAGGGTCCTTGCTTGATTCAGCTTCCCTGGAAGGAGCCCTAGCTGCATGTGCAACCTGCTCTTAGGTTTTCATAAATTTACAAGAATAGGATAAAATTATTCTGACCTGAACCAGCAAATTATAAAAAGTTTTTTCCAGATCATATCGAAAGCAGTCATTCTTTAAGCAGAACAGAAACATTTCAAGTAGAATTAATGTGTAAGCTATTTTGATAAGTTTTTTATAATTTAATTAATGCTAATCATATGAACATACTGGAAATACATTTGCATTTCTTGTTGATTTGAGATTAATATTGATACCAATAGAGATACCATAAAATTATAAAATGCCACTGAAACAATGCTATCAATGTCACACTAATTAATACATGACATAAATTCAAAGAGTATATAAGAAGTCACTTAATAGGTAAACTTGAAAACCACTGAGATATTACTGTTCACTGAGCATGAAAGCCTAACATTTCTCTCAGTCTGACTAAACTTTAGACAAGCTTCTTCTTGACACTAGGTCCTAACCTGCCTTTTTTATTTTTAGAGCATTTTCTTTTCTTTTTTTTTTTTTGCAAATTGTTTTAGACATCATTTTTTTTTTTTTGCATTTTCTATGATTGTAAGCATTTCCTGTCACTTTATCAGAAAGTTCGGGTTTCCCAGGGATTTGGAAAAGGAACACATATGTTGAGGCATGGCTGTGTGATCAGTAGGAAGTGCTGATTTTTTAAAATTATTATATAAGTTTCAGGCAAACAGTAGTATAATTTGACATCTGTATACACTAGAAAGCAATCACCACCACAAATCTAGTTCCCATCCATCACCGTATAGTTGAATCGCTGTCTGATATACATTCTATCTCTCCCCTCTGCAACATTTCCTCTACAGAGTGACCTTTCTAAATCAGAAATTCAACCAGATTTTACACGATGCCTCAAGAATGAAGTCCAAACATCTGAGTGGGCATTAAATGGCCTCAGCAATCTAATATCGATCCAGTAACACAATGTTCTCTTATATTTCCATCTTTTATTCTATCTGCACTATTCACTAGGCAGGCTACCTTACACACACTTTGAACTTAGTTTTGTATCTTCTCCTTGTCTTTACTTCAAAGACCTAAGGTAGTTTTCCTTCTACTTCTTGGACTTTGAAAAATACTACTCATTCCTAAAAGCACTGTTCCTTTTGGCAAGCTTCCATGAGCCTCTGAAGAGTATCCATCACTTTCTCCTCCTCAATCTCAAAGCAAATTTACAAGTATGAACTCCTTTGACACTTATCCCATTTGGGGAGTGATTTATGGTTACTGTTACACATGGTTAGGTGACTATCCCATTAGAGTATAAGACCCAGAGAACAGAGGTAAACATTTATCTTCCAGTCCCTCTACTACCTGCCATAGTGCCTTAAATGAGGTATCACATAAATATGTCTTGAATGAACAAGCAACCAAATAAAAGAATACCTGTAATGAAAAGGAAATATTTATTAGCATACTTGTTTTTGCAGGGCACTGGCTATGTCAGAGGGTATCTACGCTCAAGAAAAAATTGAGCTAAACATCAATTTTACTAATAATTTTCTATTTGTGTCTTAAGATAAATGACTAAATAAGTTTCCTAAAGACTTTTCTTCAAAGTTGAAAAACTGATCCCCACCTCATGGAGTTTTCTTCCTTTCCAACTCTTGCTCTACCCACGGTGTTTTCAACACCCATGGAGATGTTTTATCCAATCAAGTTCTTTGATAATCTTGACTCCCAGCAATCTCTGCATTCAAGGGTGTGCAACAAAACCATCTCTCCAAAAGAAAAAAGCCTTGATTTTTAGCATTTGACAGTTTGCATGGTATAAATACTCTCAGTATTTCCAGTTTCAAGATGGCTGTACTCAACAACCAGCCTGCAATAGTTCTAAAAATTCAGCAATCACTGCCTGTTAGCAGGTACAAACTAGCTCCAGTACACCACTGTTTTTCCACTCAGTTTTCAACAACCTACTCCTAGAGATACATCTTGGACCTGAGGCTTCCCCCTTTGAAATCTTAACTACATGCATGATGTTCCTACCCAAATCCTTTATCTCTGTCTCTATCATGGTGCCACTTATCACACCTAGATCCCATGGTGAATCACTTCAACTTTCTTTTGATAGTGTCACCTATATGCTAATTCCCTAACCCTTCGATCATCTCTATTTTGTGTGTGTGGGAAATTTCAACCTTCTGCTATATGTTACTACATCAGAATCTGAACGCTGAGAAATTCTGAGAAAAACTCACAGCCACATGAATTGTTGTAACAACAGATTTATGCTAGGAATTCCTCTTATGTGATCCTGAAGCATTTGTCTTTCTATCCCCTTCCCTTTTTCCAGCCTCCTCTACCTTGTGCATCTCTATCATAGCCCTTGTCTTATATATAAGCATTTCTTGTCCTGTAGACAAGCACAGAGACGATTAGGGAAATATAGTACGATTCCATCAACTTTTCACTCCTATATCAGAAGCTTAGCATTCTCTGCAAGGACTCACACACCATTTCCTCAAATTTCAGAATAGGAACTTGTCCTTTCTTATTCCAAAGAATGTCCCTCCTTCCATCCTCTTGACTACATTTACTTCTTTCTCCTCTGAGATGTTATTATATCACTTATTCTCCATCTGATAAATTTGCAACTTCATTCTTGCAGCTAGTTCCTGTGCTAATAATCTATAAATATGTTAAAATTTATCTTATTAAATAATAAAAACTCCTACCCAACCACGCAGTAAAAGTAACATCTCTTTTTTCATGGTAAAACCGTCTCACTCTTGACCAATCTCTCTCTTACCTTCTCATTCAAGTTGCTTAACAGGTTAGTCTCTATTTCATCACCCACTTTCCCTCTTTTAATCATTATTATAAAATACAAATACAATATAGAAAAATGTACAACTTTAGTATAAAGATGAATACAAAACAAAAACAAGAAAATATTAGCTGTAATCCCACCAAGTGGCTACACTATTGGCATTTTGGCACATTTTCTTTCAGGCTTGTTTCTAAACCCGTATATATATATGTATATGTATATGTGTGTGTGTGTGTGTGTGTGTGTGTGAGTGTGTGTGTTCAATGTTGGAATTAGATTATATATAGATTTTTATATGTATATATTTTCATTTGTCATTTTTAATGGACATTGCTCAATTATATACACTTTTCTTTAAAAGCTTGATTTTTTAATGACTGCATTATATTTTAGGGAATAAATGAACCCTAATTGACACAGCTATTCATACATGCCATTCATTGAAGATCTCTATGAAATTAGGCTTTAACCTCAACTGCTTCACTTAGCAATGACCTCCTAATTGCCAAAGCCAACAGGCTCATTCCTTTCGCCATCTTACTTGAACTTTTTGCAACAGCTGACAATGCAATATATTCCTCTTTTCTTAAAATATTTTTACCTTGTCTTTAATAACGTCAGATTTTTCTCATCATTTTTACCCAATTTCTCTAATCATTTTCCTCAGCAAACTTTGCTTCTCTCTCATCTCCACACTCAATGGTTCTGTTCTTTTCACTTTATTCTTGAACATTTTTCATCCAAAGCATGACTTTAAATAACATTTGCACACAAAAAGTTTGGATTGGAAAGAGTAATGATTTCCTTTTCTTAAATATTTGTTTGTTTTACAGTCCTCATAGGTAAGAAAACTTTTCCACTGGGTTATTTTCTGAGATTCAAAAATGTCTGGATTACACCTTTGGGAAAGATAAAAAGGGGCCAATATAATAGTGGTCCTGCCTGATTCACAAGTGACAGTATCAACTTCAGAAGTCAGGTAAATAAGAACTTCAGGCCAAGTGAAGGTGGGAAGCTTTATACTTATTATATTTGACTGAGCAACTAGCATTATTTTCAATAGGTAGAGAAAAATTTAGTCAAATTTACACATCAAATCACTAACTTATCAAGATGTAGTTTGAAGAAAGATTTCTTTTTTGACCCTGTCCTACAATACGTTATTTGATTTACAAAGTGAACTTTGTTATAACTATGTTGCTACTGAAACACTGCAAAGTAGTGAAATCAATCTGTCTTCTCGTCTTTGGGTCAGCATGAAGTAAAGGAGCATACTATCTCATTTTCCTCCAGGTAGCTTTTATGGAAATTAGTCATATAAACACATCTTCTTTCTCAGAGGTAGAAAGGCTCAGTGTTCCACAAGGTTGGCTTATTCTCTACAGTATACCCAGGCAGAATATTAAAAGCAAAACAATTTCATGAGGTTTTTATAACAAAAACTATTCTATGATCTGGTGATGGTCATAATAGTATTTTGTTGAGCTGACTAGGGAATTTTCTTTGGTCCCAGCTCTTACAAGAGCCAATCTGTCTAACAACAGTAGAGGACAGGCAAGAGAGATGAAATCCTCATACCTTATATTTATAGAGCACTTTCAACTCTTACAAACTAGCTTATCTTTTACTTCATTTGATTTTCATCTTAAATTTGAGAAACATGTCAGAGCAATAATTTCTACCCTCATTGAACATACTGAGATATTGAGGCTTGAATGACTCAACTGACTTGTTAACTTTGAATACAAACTCAAACCCCATGACTCTTAACCCAGATAGTGTTCTCTTCTACCAGTATTTATTTTGACTGTCGTTAAATAACAATTACTTTTTCTTTTAATTCATTCCAACTCATCTCACATACTTCACATGTGTTTTCTTTTAAATGAAAAGGACAAGAAAAGAGTAAACATAGCAGCACATTTTTTTCCCTATTGGTTTTACACCCTTTTATTAGCTGGGTCTCATTTGTTTCTACTTTATGACACACACCTCAAAATTTGATTTCTAACAACATGATCAATAACACAAATCTATTCAGTGAACCGATTTGGAAGTGCAGTGAAAAGAGTAACTATGGTGTCATGGAAATCACCTTCCTACAATGGATCTTAGTTTCCTCCACAAACAAATGAGTACAGAACTACCCGTCTCACAGGGTTATTGAACAGAGCTACCGCCTACCAACTGCCCTGGTGAAAACCTTGGGAATCTTTCCAGGCATCCTTCCCTTTCTCTCACTGTTCACATACCTAAAGACAGCAAGTGCTGTTGATTCTATGCCCTGAAAAGCTCTGGAATTTGTCTTTCCTACCCCATCTCCACTGATTCTCAGCTTAGATCTTCACCACTTTACTGGAATTACTGTTTATTTATATCCTATTTCTAGTCTTGTCAATTTCAATTGAATTATGCTTATGGAGAATGGGTTCCAGCACCAGGTACATCAGATAGATACTTGAGACTCCTTAGGATCCTGCATTTTTACTTTTCAGTGTGTTCTTGATGCATTTGATGGTCAGGTGGACAGTTTTAACTAGATACAGATAGTTTTCTTGGCTTCTTTATACACCTAACATTTTTTTTACTTAGATGATATGCCTTTATCCATCAGTACCAGTAGAAACCAATAGGAAGTGCAAATGGAACCCAAAAGGCTCCAGAGAAGCCAACTGAGTTCACATTTACGAGGGAATGATATCTTCCATGGTTAATCCCAAATTTGCTTACATGGAGGATTTTCTATAAATCCTAGTACTCTGTCACAAAACGTATGTTTTCCTCCATTGGAAAAGCCATTCCCGATATGAAGATTTAATCTAATGAAGATACCTACTGACTGTCAAATAAAGGTATTTCACTGAACATGTTTCAAATAAACTTTAAGCTTTAGTCTATTACACTAAGAGATACTCCTTAAGATGTACATTCTGCAGTAAGATTCTAAGAATATCTGGAATCCAAAGCTCCTTGAAAATCTAAGTCCCATAAGTTATGAGGAATTTTCAAGTTCAAAAAATAATACTTACACCAAAGTTGGTAGCAGCAAATCGATCTGAGGCAGAAACCTGTACATTTGTTGTAACAGTTGTGTGGGCATAGAAAGCATTTATATTTGCCAGCAAGGTACTCATTACAGCAGGGACACCGGGGCACATGTATTTAGAAGACAGACATGAAAAGTGCCTGCAAGACAAAAACATTAAGTGCTTTAAAAAGAGAATCTAATTAATTCACATAGCAGTGTATCCTCTAACATCGGCAATTAAGTAATTCCTCTACTCTATCTATGAAAAGGAGAGAAAACTCTTACAATTCCTAATTGAAAGAGGAAGCAATTTCAGCCTTTTAAAAACTTCTCATTCACAAATGTGAAGTGGCTTAATTAGAATGTGATTTGCCACAAGGATATGTGCATAATTTCTTTCAACTGGGAGTGTTGTGTGTACACACAAAAAGTGCAATTTCCAGTGGAATCTAACACTGTCGAAAAGCAATAATCCAGGAGTTTCCCTTTCTCTGGTAACTCTGTCCTCAATTACTTCAGCTCCTGAAATGCTGAATTGCAACCAGAATGTTCTTTCACACTTGTATTCCTCTCACACCGATAAGGTAAACAAGAGGCCCTCCTTTCATTGCACACTGACTGAACAAGTCAACTTAACATCTGACCTGAGTCCAGTTTGTGAGCTTTTGTTATTAAGGAGTATCTTCCACAAGCAGTTTTGTTTATTGAGGTTTTGCTAAAGCCAGAATTTAATTAAGCAAACAAATGAACAGCGAAGACAAACTGAATTATGCCAGCTTTATGCTTAAAGACCATTTCTTTTAAACATTGAATAACAGTATCATTTACAGACATCGGAAGCATCAAGTGTTCACTTCCATTACTTCTCTCAGGAAAATTTGTTTCATTTGAATTCTAACAAAAAACTTAAAAATTGAAAGCACAACTTGTGATAAAAGTGAAAAGATAAAATACCCATGGAAGAAAGAAATTTTCATTACCTAATCTGATCCTATTTTGCTCTCATATCTCAGTAATTTATCCAACACCAAGGTATCTCTGAATTTTGTATTATTGAACACAAGCACAGAATGTACCCACATAAATAAATGCTCCAAGTGGCAGCTCAAAAGAAATGGATGGAGGTCCTGGCCATGTTGCTTTTCTTAGACTTTAGCCAGGCCACTCATCTAACTTCGATTAGCTAATAAATGTAGGCTAAATTTTTTTTTTTTGCGGTACGTGGGCCTCTCATTGCTGTGGCCTCTCCCGTTGCGGAGCACAGGCTCTGGGCACGCAGGCTCAGCGGCTCCGCAGCATGTGGGATCCTCCCGGACTGGGGCACAAACCCGTGTCCCCTGCATCGGCAGGCGGACTCTCAACCACTGCGCCACCAGGGAAGCCCTAGGCTACATTTTTAAACACGGATCTTTGAGGATCATGAAGAGCAAAGTATGCCATGAGAGTTACATGATCTGTGTGATGTAACCGTGGAATTAGATGATCACTACTTTCTTCTTTTAGGTAAATGATGCATATTTTGACTTCATTATACACTACTTATAATTTATATCTATTAAGAATACCATAAGTGACATAAATATATTAAAAATAAAAATTAAATAAAAACTAGCATATGGTATCACATTTCTTTCTTTTTTCATAACTGTCAAATAATTAGATTTGTTAGACCCAAGTCAGAGGTCAAGAGATATGGAATATGCAATGCCTAAATGGGGTAGTGTGGGAGATGGCAAAAGGGAAATATATATACCTAGGTGGGAACAGGAGATAGACAATCACCAACTGTCAAAATAAACTGGTGAGGAACTCAAAGACCAGAAGTTTATTTTCCTCAGCATGCATTATCTATTTAAAGAGATTCTGGAGGTCACCAGAATGAATAATCTTGTTCTTGGTTTTAAACCAGAATGAGTATTCTCCTAATGCAGGTGTGTTACTTAGTCTGTACTGCTTGCAGCTGCCACCCTGTGATTTTTGTTGTCAGGTAAGAGCAGTAGCAACAGCTTAGCAGGTACTTTAAGTAGAACAATGGAGGAACATATGAATATTCTGCTTAAGGCGTTCCATGGTGTGAATTTGATAAGTGAAATAGAAAGTTCTATTTTGAAGATGATGCAATTATAAGGCATCTTAGGGAAAAATGAGTGCCATATGGGAAGACCAGGGATATCAACAACCAAGCTTTGTCTATTTTATGCTTTGACTTGATTCAGCCAATATCTTAATGATGAAAATGCCCTATGAAACTGTGGCTTTGCAATCCCAATGCAATGTTTTATAACCAAAATGAGAGGTTTAACAAATAATTTATGTTAGATATGAAAATTTATGGGTAATATAGGCAAAAAGCTATGTAAATAAATGTAATTTAGAGTTTCTTAGTTTAATGAAATATTTGCTATATGTTTATAATTTAATGTTAATACATATTATTCATAAACAATTAGAAAACAGGAAAATAAACTGCCATTCACACTGCTGTTCTCTAAAATATAAATTCAATTTATAGCCAAATAGTATAATTATAATACTTTCTCTTATCAGAATTGATGAAAAATAGAATTATAATTGATTCTATTGTTTTTCTACTCTTTAACCTTTCATTCATTTTTTTTTTAATGTTAAAGACATCTGGGCAAAGTATTCTCCCTTTAACAACTACACATCTACTATATTTCTGGGACTATTCTTCCTGATAGGGATCTTGAGTTGATTAAAACATGGTCCTGGTGTAAAAAATTAATGTATACCCTAATTGAGAGGCATGAACATTAAAACCTCATTTTGTTACACAAGAGAAAGTGCTGTTACAGAGGTATGGAAGGGTTTGAGTGGGCCATGGGATGGAGGAATGAGGCCTGGAGATGGATGGCAAAGGTCCAAAGGTTGAGTTGAGTCCACTAGTGGTGAACCTAGTATAGGAGAAGTCAGAAGGAAACATCTGAGTCAAGGTCTAGAGGATGAGTGATTATGTAATGGCCATGGTAGAGTGGAGAGTTTAGTGTCCCTAGAATTTACTTTGATAGGTATTTACTGAACATGTCTGAAAGCCAGATACTCTATTAGATACTGGGTATACAGTAATGAGTTTACTTACAGATTAGTGGGAGAATCAGTGACACAAGAAATGTAATACAATTTTGAGAAAGCTATGAAAAAGAAAAGCATAACAGTGCTATGAAACACCAAATTAGAGTGTGTGTATTGTACCCTGGTGGTGGGGGCGCTGTCTAGGAAGACTTCTTGAAATGATGCTGGGCTAAGAGTTAATGTATGACTAAGAGATAGCCAGAGCGAGCACAGGGCTTGCTATTGCTGATAGATAAAGAATATAAATATTCCAAAGGAATGGAATAATTAAAACCAAGGCACAATGGAAAGAAACAAAATATTGTTTACAATGAACCCTAGCAATTTTAGGCTGGTGGAGCCCAAATTTCCAGGAGCACATTCTAGACCATTATATGACCAGAGGCAAAGTGAGGGGTATGTATGATAGTCTTGTGCAATATGGTAGGCAAGTTGGACCTATTATATAGGTCAGAAGATTTTTTCAAACAAAACTCAAAACTCAAAATCTTAGAGTCAATATAAGTGAAAAATTACCTCCAACAATCTCTCATTGTTTACATGGGGTAGGAAGTGACATCATCAGAGTTGAGTTTAAAATAGATTTGGTGGGAGGGGATTTTAGGAGGATGGCTTAAGGAAGGTGAGACTGAGAAAAGAGTCCAATTAGAAGGCTATAAAGGGAAGAGATGATGGGTGTCTGAACTAAGACAGTAGCTGTAGAGATAGGGAGGAGGGAATATATTTTAAAAATATTAAGAAAGGAAAACTGTCAGGACTCAGTGCTTGATACGGAGCGAAAGAGGAGAAAGAGAAGTGATGAAGTTCCAAGGCTTCGGTGTGGAAGACTGGGTGAGGGGTGCTTCTGCCCAGTGAGCTGGGAACTATAAAGGAGAAAAAGGGGTTGTAAGGTCGGGTCACGTGTCCAGTCGAGTTTGAGCTTAAGGTGCTTGTAGGATTTCCATAAAGTAATGTCCACTGGGTTACTGGAGACCTGGGCTGGACACTTAGATCTGGGGATCATTTCAAAACCACGAAAATGGGTAAGATCATCCAGGGGAATTATACAGAATGAAGAACAGTGTCAGGAAATGAAACCTGGGAAACACTGATATGTAAGGGACTAGTGGAAGACGAATAAGTAAATTCTATGACTGAGATCAAACTTAAAATGATAGGGACTTCCCTGGTGGTGCAGTGATTAAGAATCTGACTGCCAATGCAGGGGACACAGGTTTCAGCACTGGTCCAGGAAGATCCCACATACTGTGGAACAACTAAGCCCGGGTGCCACAACTACTGAGCCCACGTGCCACAACTACCGAAGCTCGCACACCTACAGCCTGTGCTCCGCAACAAGAGAAGCCACTGTAATGAGAAGGCCGTGCAGAGCAACGAAAAGCAGCCCCCGCTCGCCGCAACTAGAGAAAGCCCGTGCGCAGCAACGAAGACCCAATGCAGCCAAAAATAAATAAAAAATAGATTTTTTAAAAAGTATGTCCTTTAAAAAAAAAAAAGGTAGGTCAAAGGAAAGCCAGGGCAATGGTATTAGGGAAAACATTGGAATAGGAGGTTTGAAGGATGAAGGATGATTGATGCTGATAGGTGCATTGAAAGAGTCTTATAAGGACATACAATAACTATTGGACTTGACAAATAAACATCATTGTGACAGCAACAACATCAGTGTTAGTGGAGTAACAGGGTGTTGCACCGAGACAGAATAGGATGAAAAGTGAGAAGTAGCAGAAGATGACCAAGGAAAAATGGATCAAGGATAGATTTTGTTGGTCTTTAGCTAAGGAGCTTTGACTTTCTCATGTGAACTACACAGAGTTAGCTGAAATTCTCACAGAGGGAGGGGATACTGTCAGATGAATTTAGAAAGATGACTCTGAAAGGGTGTAAAAATGGATTGAAATGAGTAGGTATTAGAAGCAGAAAAACAATTTAGGAGGTGTAGAAGCAAAAAATGACATTTCTGCCCCACTTCCAATATGACTAAGCCCTTCACATACCACAGTCATAAGGAACAAAATATTTTCCACCTTGAGATAATCTGAAAAACACAGAATCATATTATTTCTGGTCTCCAAAATATAAAACCTCAAATATTTCTCTAAAACCTGAACTTCCTAACAAAACAGTTTTGAACTGGAGTTTAGCCATGCTATATGTGAAAATGTATAAAATCTCATTATATGACCTCTGAAAGTATTAAAACCAGGTGGAAAGCTGCTGTTTCCACCAAGAACAGCATAAGAACACCATGTAAACTAGGTAGCCTTAGGAATGTTACGTTTTTGTTTGGTTTGGTTTGGTTTTGCCAGTGCTTCTAAAGTCTCATTCCCTCTCTGTACTTGTTGTAATTAAATATTTCTTTCCTTTTCTAATTTTTTTCTCCCTAAGGTCACAGAGCAGTGAGATGATTAAGGATTAGAGTTCAGGCAATGTAAGCTCAGAAGCATCTTTCTTAACCACGAGGGTGATCTTCTCTTAATTTATCCTCCTCCCTCTCTAACGTTGTGTATTACTTGTGTATGTATCTGTTTCTTCCAGAATGTGTTTAGTTCATGCTTAATTGTCATCTAATCCAGCCCACTTCTAGCATAGTGTTTTCTTGTAAACAGGAGTTGGCCGATAAGTATTTAATGGAAACAAGTGACAGCGATATGAGTTAACGGTATTTATGTAGCGTTAGTGTATAGGACATGTGCTTGTTTACTTTGAGTATGACAGTTTATCACAACATCCAATTGCTTTGTGAACATTGGGCTGAAGTGCATAGCAGTTAATGCCATAATGATCACAACTTTGAAAGTGAACTGTATTCTGATTTTAACTGGTACACTGAGAGCAGTATTTTAAATTTTCCAGAGCATGAGGCATGCATTCATCTTAGAGACCGGACAGAAATATTGTACTTTCTGATTCAGATTTAACTGAGATGACTTCTGGGGTATGATGCGAGGTAGCCAGCTGTTCATGATCTACCCCTCTGAACCTCCCATGGAAATGGCCATGAAAACAAAAATAAATGATGTAAAGTCATAGCAGCACTGGAAATTAGGGGTATCAATCAAAGATTTCCCTATTTCTGGGAGGGACTTTGCCTAAGTTTAGGGCAGCTGGATAGACTGAGAGATATCCGGTGACTATCCTGGTCTAAACTCCTAAAATATTCACCTGACTAGAGAAGAAACGGGAAGATATTTCTGGGAACCATACACTGTACACCCCCATATCAGAAATGCGAGGCCTAGGCGGCTGGCCAGCAAGGCTTTTGATCACTTTCCTATTCCATGGTAATGGCTTCCAGATGCAATAAAGCTGTCGCGTGTTTCCCACACCTTCTCACTTTACATCCATTAAAGAGTACACAACTCCCAAGACTGCAATACAGCCTGTGCAATAGGGAATGGGCAACGGGATTAGAAGCTAGTTAGAAGAAAGGGTTGGAAGAACACCGGGAACAGTATACCGTGGGGATTAACTCTAACCTTTTATGTTCTGCTCTAGCAAGACAAGAATTCACAAGTTGTTTACATTATCCAGGAAAAGAAATCCAGCTCTCATACTTAAAGAGCCCACCAATAGGAGCAGGTAAATATCTTTGCCCAATCTAAAAGCAAACTACATTAGAATAAAGTCATGGCACACAGGGAACCTTTTTAGAGGCTCACCTGCCATTATGAGATCTGCAGGTGAGTACTGGTAACACGCTGGTGGTCGACAAATACTGATTCAAAGGACCCTGTAAGTTGCCAAACAAGCAAGATGCAAACATCTTTGTACATTATTATCTCAACAGACATACAAGCGCTTGTGTGTGCATGCACACACACACACACACACACACACACTTATACAGCAAAAATAACCAAATAAAATGGTCACAGTGTTATCTCTGGGTGGAGCTACAAACTTTTGTTATTTAAAAAAATATGTCCTTTTTTTTTCAGAGGGGAAGATGGCGGAAGAGTAAGATGCGGAGATCACCTTCCTCCCCACAGATACACAAGAAATACATCTACACGTGGAACAACTCCTACAGAACACCTACTGAACGCTGGCAGAAGACCTTAGACCTCCCAAAAGGCAAGAAACTCCACACATGCATGGGAAGGGCAAAAGAAAAAAGAATAAACAGAGACAAAAGGATAGGGACGGGACCTGCATCAGTGGGAGGGAGCTATGAAGGAGGAAAGGTTTCCACAAACTAGGAAGCCCATTTGCGGGCGGAGAATGCGGGTGGCGGAAGGGGGGAAGCTTCGGAGCAACGGAGGAGAGCATAGCAACAGGGGTGCGGAGGGCAAAGCGGAGAGATTCCCGCACAGAGGATCGATGTCGACTGGCACTCACCAGCCTGAGAGACTTCTCTGCTTACCCGCCAGGGCAGGCGGGGCTGGGAGCCGAGGCTCCGACTTCAGTTGGAGCGCAGGGAGAGAACTGGGGTTGGTGGTGTGAACACAGCCTGAAGAGGGTTAGTGCACCACGGCCAGCCAGGAGGGAGTCCAGGGAAAAGTCTGGACCTGACGAAGAGGCAAGAGACTTTTTCTTCCCTCTTTGTTTCCTGGTGCACGAGGAGAGGGGATTAAGAGCGCTGCTTAAAGGAGCTCCAGAGACGGGCGCGAGCTGCAGCTAACAGCCCGGACCCCAGAGACGGGCATGAGACGCTAAGGCTGCTGCTGCCACCACCAAGAAGCCTGTGTACGAGCACAGGTCACTATCCACACCCACGTTCCGGGTAGCATGTGCAGCCCGCCACTGCCAGGGTCCCAGGATCCAGGGACAACTCCCCTGGGAGAACGCACGGTGTGCCTCAGGCTGGTGCAACATCACATCGGCCTGTGCCACCGCAGGCTCGCCCAGCACTCCGTGCCCCTCCCTCCTCCCCGCTTGAGTGAGCCGGAGCTCCCGAATCAGCGGCTCCTTTAACCCC
The DNA here is from genome assembly GCF_937001465.1 of Orcinus orca. Taxonomy (NCBI): domain Eukaryota; kingdom Metazoa; phylum Chordata; class Mammalia; order Artiodactyla; family Delphinidae; genus Orcinus; species Orcinus orca. The sequence continues at coordinate 103,862,005 of NC_064560.1, forward strand.
ATCCTGTCTGAGCGAAGAACAGATGCCATCCACCAACCTACACGCAGAGGCGGGGCCAAATCCAAAACTGAGCCCCGGGAGCTGTGAGAACAAAGAGAAAGGGAAATCTCTCCCAGCAGCCTCAGAAGCAGCTAATTAAAGCTCCACAATCAACTTGATATACCCTGCATCTGTGGAATACATGAATAGACAAGGAATGATCCCAAATTGAGGAGGTGGACTTTGAGAACAAGATTTGTTATTTTTTCCCCTTTTCCTCTTTTTGTGAGTGTGTATGTGTAGGCTTCTGTGTGAGATTTTGTCTGTATAGCTTTGCTTCCACCATTTGTCCTAGGGTTCTATCCGTCCGCCTTTTTTATTCTTTAAAAAAAATTTTTTCTTAATAATTATTTTTTATTTTAATAACTTTATTTTATCTTACTTTATTTTACTTTATCTTCTTTTTTTCTTTCCCTCCCTCCCTCCTTTCCCCCCTTCCCCCCTTCCTCCCTTCCTCTCTTTCTTTCTTCTTTTTCTCCCTTTTATTCTGAGCCGTGTGGATGAAAGGCTCTTGGTGCGGCAGCCAGGAGTCAGTGCTGTGCCTCTGAGGTGGGAGAGCCAACTTCAGGACACTGGTCCACAAGAGACCTCCCAGCACCACATAATACCAAACGCCGAAAATCTCCCAGAGATCTCCATCTCAATGCCAGCACCCAGCTTCACTCAACGAGCAGCAAGCTACAGTGCTGGACACCCTATGCCAAACAACTAGAAAAACAGGGACACAACCCCACCCATTAGCAGAGAGGCTGCCTAAAATCATAATAAGTCCACAGACACCCCAAAACACACCACCAGACGTGGACCTGCCCACTAGACAGACAAGATCCAGCCTCATCCACCAGAACACAGGCACTAGTCCCCTCCACCAGGAAGCCTACACAACCCACTGAACCATCTTTAGCCACTGGGGACAGACACCAAAAACAACGGGAACTACAAACCTGCAGCCTGCAAAAAGGAGACCCCAAACACAGTAACATAAGCAAAATGAGAAGACAGAAAAACACACAGCAGATGAAGGAGCAAGATAAAAACCGACCAGACCTAACAAATGAAGAGGAAACAGGCAGTCTACCTGAAAAAGAATTCAGAATAATAATAGTAAAGATGATCCAAACTGTTGGAAATAGAATAGACAAAATGCAAGAAACATTTAACAAGGACCTAGAAGAACTAAAGATGAAACAAGCAACGATGAACAACACAATAAATGAAATTAAAAATACATTAGATGGGATCAACAGCAGAATAACTGAGGCAAAAGAACAGATAAGTGACCTGGAAGATAAAATAGTGGAAATAACTAGAGCAGAGCAGAATAAAGAAAAAAGAATGAAAAGAACTGAGGACAGTCTCAGAGACCTCTGGGACAACATTGAACACATCAACATTCGAATTATAGGGGTTCCAGAAGAAGAAGAGAAAAAGAAAGGGACTGAGAAAATATTTGAAGAGATTATAGTTGAAAACGTCCCTAATATGGGAAAGGAAATAGTTAATCAAGTCCAGGAAGCACAGAGAGTCCCATACAGGGTAAATCCAAGGAGAAATATGCCAAGACACATAAGAATCAAAGTGTCAAAAATTAAATACAAAGAAAACATATTAAAAGCAGCAAGGGAAAAACAACAAATGACGCACAAGGGAATCTCCATAAGGTTAACAACTGATCATTCAGCAGAAACTCTGCAAGCCAGAATGGAATGGCAGGACATATGTAAAGTGATGAAGGAGAAGAACCTGCAACCAAGATCACTCTACCCAGCAAGGATCTCATTCAGATTTGATGGAGAAATTAAATCCTTTACAGACAAGCAAAAGCTGAGAGAGTTCAGCACAACCAAACCATCTTTAAAACAACTGCTAAAGAAACTTCTCTAGGCAGGAAACACAAGAGGAGGAAAAGAACTACAATAACGAACCCAAAACAATTAAGAAAATGGGAATAGGAACATACATATCGATAATTACCTTAAATGTAAATGGACTAAATGCTCCCACCAAAAGACACAGATTGGCTGAATGGATACAGAAACAAGACGCATATATATGCTGTCTACAAGAGACCCCCTTCAGACCTACAGACACATACAGACTGAAAGTAAGGGGATGGAAAAAGATATTCCATGCAAATGGAAACCAAAAGAAAGCTGGAGTAGCAATTCTCATATCAGACAAAACAGACTTTAAAATAAAGACTATTAGAAGAGACAAACAAGGATATACATAATGATCAAGGGATCAATCCAAGAAGAAGATATAACAATTTTAAATATTTATGCACCCAACATAGGAGCACCTCAATACATAAGGCAAATACTAACAGCCATAAAAGGGAAAATCGAGAGTAACACATTCATAGTAGGGGACTTTAACACCCCACTTTCACCAATGGACACATCATCCAAAATGAAAATGAATAAGGAAAAAAAGCTTTAAATGATACATTAAACCAGACGGACTTAATTGATATTTATAGGACATTCCATCCAAAAACAACAGAATACACATTTTTCTCAAGCGCTCATGGAACATTCTCCAGGATAGATCATATCTTGGGTCACAAGTTAAGCCTTAGTAAATTTAAGAAAACTGAAATTGTATCAAGTATCTTTTCTGACCACAATGCTATGAGACTAGATATTAATTACAGGAAAAGATCTGTAAAAAATACAAACACATGGAGGCTAAACAATACACTACTTAATAACAAAGTGATCACTGAAGAATTCAAAGAGGAAATAAAAAAATACCCAGAAGCAAATAACAATGGAGACACGATGACCCAAAACCTATGGGATGCAGCAAAAGCAGTTTTAAGAGGGAAGTTTATAGCAATACAATCCCACCTTAGGAAACAGGAAACATCCTGAATAAACAACATAACCTTGTACCTAAAGCAATTAGAGAAAGAAGAACAGAAAAACCCCAAAGTTAGCAGAAGGAAAGAAAACATAAAAATCAGATCAGAAATAAATGAAAAAGAAATGAGGGAAACGATAGCAAAGATGAATAAAGCTACAAGATGGTTCTTTGAGAAGATAAACGAAATTGGTAAACCATTAGCCAGACTCATCAAGAAAAGAAGGGAGAAGACTCAAATCAATAGAATTAGAAACGAAAAAGGAGAAGTAACAACTGACACTGCAGAAATACAAAAGATCATGAGAGATTACTACAAGCAACTCTATGCCAATAAAATGGACAACCTGGAAGAAATGGACAAAACCTTAGAAATGCACAACCTGCCAAGACTGAATCAGGAAGAAACAGAAAATATGAAAAGACCAATCACAAGCACTGAAATTGAAACTGTGATTAAAAATCTTCCAACAAACAAAAGCCCAGGACCAGATGGCTTCACAGGCTAATTCTATCAAACATATTGAGAAGAGCTAACACCTATCCTTCTCAAACTCTTCCAAAATAGAGCAGAGGGAGGAACACTCCCAAACTTATTCTACGAGGCCACCATCACCCTGATACCAAAACCAGACAAGGATGTCACAAAGAAAGTAAACTACAGGCCAATATCACTGACGAACATAGATGCAAAAATCCTCAACAAAATACTACAAAACAGAATCCAACAGCACATTAAAAGGGTCATACACCATGATCACGTGGGGTTTATTCCAGGAATGCAAGGATTCTTCAATATACGCAAATCAATCAACATGATACACCATATTAACAAACTGAAGGAGAAAAACCATGTGATCATCTCAATAGATGCAGAGAAAGCTTTTGACAAAATTCAACACCCATTTATCATAAAAACGCTGCAGAATGTAGGCAGAGAGGCAACTTTCCTCAACATAATAAAGGCCATATATGACAAACCCACAGCCAACATCATCCTCAATGGTGAAAAACTGAAAGCATTTCCACTAAGATCAGAAACAAGACAAAGTTGCCCACTCTCACCACTCTTATTCAACATACTTTTGGAAGCTTTAGCCACAGCAATCACAGAAGAAAAGGAAATAAAAGGAATCCAAGTCGGAAAAGAAGAAGTAAAGCTGTCACTGTTTGCAGACGACATGATACTATATATAGAGAATCCTAAAGATGCTACCAGAAAACTACTAGAGGTAATCAATGAATTTGGTAAAGTAGCAGGATACAAAATGCACAGAAAATTCTGGCATTCCTATATACTAATGATGAAAAATCTGAGAGTGAAATCAAGAAAACACTCCCATTTACCACTGCAACAAAAAGAATAAAATATCTAGGAATAGAACTACCCAAGGAGACAAAAGACCTGTATGCAGAAAATTATAAGACACTGATGAAAGAAATGGAAGATGATCCAAATAGACGGAGAGATATACCATGTTTTTGGATTGGAAGAATCAACATTGTGAAAATGACTTTACTACCCAAAGCAATCTACAGATTCAATGCAATCCTTATCAAACTACCACTGGCATTTTTCAGAGAACTAGAACAAAAAATTTCACAATTTGTATGAAAACACAAGCAATCCCGAATATCAAAAGCAATCCTGAGGACGAAAAACGGAGCTGGAGAAATCAGGCTCCCTGACCTCAGACTATACTACAAAGCTACAGTAATCAAGACAGTATGGTACTGGCACAAAAACAGAAATATAGATCAACGGAACAGGATAGAAAGCCCAGAGATAAACCCACGCACATATGGTCACCTTATCTTTGATAAAGGAGGCAGGAATGTACAGTGGAGAAAGGACAGACTCTTCAATAAATGGTGCTGGGAAAACTGGACAGGTACATGTAAAAGTATGAGATTAGATCACTCCCTAACACCATACACACAAAAAAAGCTCAAAATGGATTAAATACCTAAATGTAAGGCCAGAAACTATCAAACTCTTAGAGGAAAACATAGGCAGAACACTCTATGACATAAATCACAGCAAGATTCTTTTTGACCCACCTCCTAGGGAAATGGAAATAAAAACGAAAACAAACAAATGGAACCTAGTGAAACTTAAAACCTTTTGCACAACAAAGGAAACCATAAACAAGACCAGAAGACAACCCTCAGAATGGAGAAAATATTTGCAAATGAAGAAACTGACAAAGGATTAATCTCCAAAATATGCAAGCAGCTCATGCAGCTCAATAACAAATAAACAATCCAATCCAAAAACGGGCAGAAGACCTAAACAGACATTTCTCCAAAGAAGATATACAGACTGCCAACAAACACATGAAAGAATGCTCAACATCATTAATCATTAGAGAAATGCAAATCAAAACTACAATGAGATATCATCTCATACCTGTCAGAATGGCCATCATCAGAAAATCTAGAAACAATAAATGTTGGAGAGGGTGTGGAGAAAAGGGAACACTCTTCCACTGCTGGTGGGAATTTGAATTGGTACAGCCACTATGGAGAACAGTATGGAGGTTCCTTAAAAAAGTACAAATAGAACTACCATATGACCCAGCAATCCCACTACTGGGCATATACCCTAAGAAAACCATAATTCAAAAAGAGTCATATACCAAAATGTTCATTGCAGCTCTATTTACAATAGCCTGGAGATGGAATCAACCTAAGTGTCCATCATCAGATGAATGGATAAAGAAGATGTGGCACATATATACAATGGAATATTACTCAGCCATAAAAAGAAACAAAATTGAGCTATTTGTAATGAGGTGGATGGACCTAGAGTCTGTCATACTGAGTGAAGTAAGTCAGAAAGAGAAAGACAAATACCGTATGCTAACACATATATATGGCATTTAAGAAAAAAAGATGTCATTAAGAACCTAGGGGTAAGACAGGAATAAAGACACAGACCTACTGGACAATGGACTTGAGGATATGGGGAGGGGGAAGGGTAAGCTGTGACAAAGCGAGAGAGTGGCATGGACATATATACACTACCAAATGTAAAATACATAGCTAGTGGGAAGCAGCCGCATAGCACAGGGAGATCAGCTCGGTGCTTTTGACCACCTAGAGGGGTGGGATAGGGAGGGTGAGAGGGAGGGAGACACAAGGGGGAAGAGATATGGGAACATATGTATATGTATAAGTGATTCACTTTATTATAAAGCAGAAACTAACACACCATTGTAAAGCAATTATACTCCAATAAAGATGTAAAATATAATATATATGTGTATATATATCCTGTATTTTTAAAAGTAATTTACCATTAGCATGTTTTACTACCCTAATCAGAAAAATATTTTACTTATATATATATTTATAGTTTTTAAATGTTAATTCAACTTTTGCTCTATTGTTGATTTTATGTCTCTTTGTAACTTTTAGCACCAATAGAAACAAAGTAATACAAATCCTTTTAAAATTTTTGCTTGACTAAAGTAAAAATTTCTTTTATACTTTGCTTTGCTAAAAAAGCCACAAAACCTTTAAAGTATATAATGTAAAAAGCCTATATTATTCTTCATGTATCATTAAGTAAGATTTTTGTGAAGTTAAACAAATCACCCATAATTTTTTCTTTCAAAATTTACCATAGACCGAATTTCTGAATAATGAGTAAATGCAAAAAATGCCATAAAATTACTATGCAATAGATGCCAGTTTTAGTACACTAAATAAAATATATCAAGAATTTTAAGGATATTAATGAAATGATCTTGGCTCATAACTTCCTAATGCAAAATATAGGGCTGCGAATGGTGAAGATATGAAAATGTGACAAAACGAGAGAGTGGCATGGACATATATACACTACCAAACGTAAAATAGCTAGCTAGTGGGAAGCAGCCACATAGCATAGGGAGATCAGCTCAGTGCTTTGTGACCACCTAGAGGGGTGGGATAGGGAGGGTGGGTGGGAGGGAGAAGCAAGGGGGAAGAGATATGGGAACATATGTATATGTATAACTGATTCACTTTATTATAAAGCAGAAACTAACACACCATTGTAAAGCAACTATACTCCACTAAAGATGTAAAAAAAAAAAGGAGAATGAGAAAAACCTAATATTTCACTTAATAATACTGTTCTTCCCATTAGATTTTTACATCAGTTTCAATATCAAATTATCATTACTATGGTGTTTTTCTTGGCAGATTAAAAGTGTAAACAAAAATTCTCTTGTTTGTTAAAAGGAAAATAGATCAAATTCATAAATATGAACCTCCTAAATTTGGTCAGAACTTAGTTGAACATGTCTCAATATACCTAAACATTAAAGACACAATACTCAGGAAGTAGTTGTCACATTTTTGAACTTATATTAAAATGTTCGAGGCCTCCCTGGTGGCGCAGTGGCTGAGAGTCCGCCTGCCAATGCAGGGGACACGGGTTCGTGCCCCTGTCCAGGAAGATCCCACGTGCCGCGGAGCGGCTGGGCCCGTGAGCCATGGCCGCTGAGCCTGCGCGTCCGGAGCCTGTGCTCCGCAATGGGAGAGGCCACAGCAGTGAGAGGCCCGCGTACCGCAAAATAAATAAATAAATAAATAAATAAATAAAATGTTCTTCATAGAATTAGTGACTCAGGAGATAAACCATCAGTTGGAATACCAAGATTAAAATTTTAAGCATTTGATATTAACTAAACAAATAAAACACAATCTCAGAAATAGAATTTTCAGGTCACTCTAAGAAGTGTAATCTTTTACCTGGTTGGTAAAAATTATCTGTCCTTTTTTAGAGACTGTGACCAGGAGCTGGGTAAGTTAAGGACAGCAGCTGTCGTTACCAAACCAATAATTTATGTTGAACTTGCCTTTCCACGTTCACTTTTAACCCTAAATGATAAATGATTAGGCAGCCAATATAATATAGGTAGTTGTGATACCAAGCAGGGCCCTGTGGGTCTCCTCGGCACAAAAGTCTTTCTATGTTCCCCCATTTCTTTGATTACAGGAAACAGGCTTCCTTCAGCCTCCATGACCCTCCCTGACTTCCAAGGGGCAGATTCAAGCAGCTGTTAATTAGGGAAGGGAGGGGATGCAAGGCAAGGGAGAAACCAACAGTCAAGAGAAACAATAGTGCAGCCTTGGGGCAGGGTCCCAGTTCCCCATCAAGAGATACACACAAAATATCTTTGAGCTGTTTTGTAGATAATGAAACCCCCACCAGGTGGGAGAAGTTATCCGTTAAGGATGGTGTGCTGCCCACAAGCACAGAGACCCCAGACTGGTTGGAACCAGAAGGTTGATGGTGCTGACTCCCACTTACCTCACCACCAACCCATCAGAAGAATGTCCACAAGCTGATCATGCCCTCTTTGAACCATTACTATAAAACTCCTCACTACCCTCTTCAAGTTGGGACACACAGTTTTGAGGCCATTAGCCCGCTGTGGCCCCCTTTGACTGGCAACGCAGTAAAGCTATTCTTTTCAGCTTCACCCAAAACTCTGTCTCCAAGATTTAATTTGGTGTCGGGGTCCAGAGGCCCGATTCAGCTTCAGTAGTATGCATCAAAGTACACATTTCTTAGATGAGTGAAGGACAGAAAGAAAAAAAGAGACAAATTTCAAAGAAGTAAAGATATTCATTAGGGTTAGGGGCTACATTTCCTAGAAATCTTGCAGAAATAGTCACCAAAAAGCTTTTTTTGGTATGTGGAGGGGAGTGGGGGTGGGTTGGGAGGGATAACTGGTGGTCAATTTAGAGTTATAGGTACCATGGCATAGAGGTGATTCATTCTAGTCCTTTCCCTGTTCTGTGGCCTTAGAAAAGTAACTTAATCACTCTTAGATTCAGTTTCTCCATCTGTAAAATCAAAGAGCTATTAAAGATTGTACGGATTAGATCTTCTAACATGCTATGAATCTCTGAATACAGGTAACACATCTGGCCTACACATACACATTACTTTTCCCTACCAACAACATTTGGTTCATTGGATCCAATGGTTAGTTGGGATGACAAGGAAGCAGGGGACAAGGGAGTCATCCTGAGGCATCCTTTGCTCTTTGAGAGTTTTCAGCTAACAGACTTCTACGTGATCTTTAATTTGGCAGTATTTGCCTCTGAGTTTATGCGTGCCCATTCTTTATGCAAGGTTACTGTCAAGGCAAACTTACTTGCTTCTAACCATCACCTTGAAAATCATTTCCTTTTAAGGCTGCAGTTCTAATACTACTTAAATTATTCCCAGGGGGAGAGGGGAGAGGGGAACAGGATTAAAAGTACAATTAACAATTTAAAATGATTCAGTATATCCCTGCAGCAAACCATTCCCTCAAAAAGCACACCTTCAATAAAATAGGTCAAACAGTACTACTGAATAATCTCTCAAAGTGTTTAACATTTCCCCAAAAAGACATGATTAAAAAACAGTGGATTAATAATGTTAAAATCACTTGACTTTGTTTTTGCCAGAAAATGGGGTTAGTGTTAAACCAATTTAACAAATGGAATTTCAATGCCATGGGAAAATTAGAGTCACAAACTCCAGAAAGATGCTTAGATTGCCAAAAATGAGATAGTTACTGGCATGTTTTCAGCTGAAGCAACTGCTACATTATCAACCATTCATTCTCAAAATACTATTGACAAAATATTAGGAAATTATTTGTATTTCAAATAACAAATCTGGATTCAGCTCACTTGCTATTGTCTTACTTTTTGTTTTCATCAAAACAATGATCTAACTCGTCTGCCTTTCCATGGACAATTCTGCCTAATCACACCCATCTTGTGGTTTCAAAGGATGGGAAACGCCTCTGATTCAAAAGATTTAAAAATCAGTTATTATGAAAATAGGAACAGTATGATTGGAAACAAGCACTAAAATGCAAACAATGATTCTTAGATCCTTAGAAGAGATTTCAGAGAAACAATGTAAGATGAAAGGAAAGACTATCTGTATTTCTAATGTTAGATATACACTAAAATAATATTTATCACATTTGCTCTTGAAAATTCAGATTAGCATGCATTTCAGTGATTTTATTCACTGTTGTCACTAAACAGGGGCTAAAATATTTAAAGATCACTTCTCCTCTGGCCAAAAGCATCATAGCTTTTCACAGATGCTATGGATTGCTCAAACTCAATTATGGAGGTTTTGAGTATCTGGGCACTGGTGAGGGACAGGAAAGTAATGAAATAAGTAGGGTTTAGAGATATGACGGAAGTTGAAGAGCAAGTAAGGATTGGGACCCTCAGGCTGCCTATCAGCTTTTTCTGAAACCTCTCCTCAACTGTGCCTCGATTGGTCCCTCCATGTCTACACCCTTACAGCACCCATGCATGCCCCCATTATAGTGTCTTCTTATTATGCAATTTATTGGTTCGGCTGCCAAAAAGGTTTGTTCGAGGTTTTCTGTAACATCTTACAGAAAAACCAGAATGAATTTTTTGGCCAACCCAATATTCTTCCTCTTCTCCCCAGATTAGGAGCTCACTGGGGACAAGAGCTTCTTTTATTGCCATATCCGCAATGTGCTGTGTAAGTCCTCGTACTTATATCCTCAGACAATGTCTATCAAATAAATGAATTACATCTTCTGGAATGTGGGGTCTGTAAGAGCCTGGAACTTAACTTCTTGCTTGCTGATGTACTCTCAGTGCCTTTAAAATTTCCTGGCATATGGTAGGCACTCGACAAATATTTCTTAAAGGAATCAATAATTCAATTAAGCAACACCCTCCTTAGAAAGCAGGCTCATAGGAGACCTTCAAGATGGCAGAGGACTAAGACGTGGAGATCACCTTCCTCCCCACAAATACATCAGAAATACATCTACACGTGGAACAACTCCTGCAGAACACCTACTGAATGCTGGCAGAAGACCTCAGACTTCCCAAAAGGCAAGAAACTCCCCACGTACCTGGGTAGGGCAAAAGAAAAAACAGAGACAAAAGAATAGGGACGGGACCTGCACCTCTGGGAGGGAGCTGAGAAGGAGGAAAAGTTTCCACACACTAGGAAGCTCCTTCACTGGCAGAGGTAGGGGGTCATCGGGGGGAAGCTTCGGAGCCACAGACGAGAATGCAGCAATAGGGCCTCAAAGGACAAAGTGGAGAGATTCCCACACAGGAGATAGGTGCCGACCAGCGCTCACCAGCCTGAGAGGCTTGTCTGCTCACCCACCAGGACAGGTGGGGGCTGGGAGCTGAGGCTCCGGCTTCGGAGGTCAGATCCCAGGGAGACGACTGAGGTTGGCTGTGTAAACACAGCCTGAAGGGGGCTAGTGTGTCACAGCTAGCCGGGAGGGAGTCTGGGAAAAAGCCTGGAACTGCCTAAGAGGCAAGAGACCATGGTTTCGGGGTGTGTGAGGAGAGCAGATTCAGAGCACTGCCTAAACAAGCTCTAGAGATGGGCATGACCTGCGGCTATTAGCACAGACACCAGAGATGGACATGAAATGCTAAGGCTGCTGCTGCAGCCACCAAGAAGCCTGTGTGAAAGCACTGGTCACTCTCCACACCTCCCCTCCCTGGAGCCTGTTCAGCCCACCACTGCCAGGGTCCCGTGATCCAGGGACAACTTCCCCGGGAGAACACACGGCACACCTCAGGCTGGTGCAACATCTCGCAGGCCTCTGCCGTCGCAGGCTCGCCCAGCATTCCGTACCCCTCCCTTCCACCCCCTCCCCCCACCCCCGGCAGCCTGAGTGAGCCAGAGTCCTCTAATCAGCTGCTACTTTAACCCAGTCCTGTCTGAGTGAAGAACAGGCACCCTCAGGTGGGGTCAAATCCAAAGCTGAACCCCAGGAGCTGCGACCAAAGAGAGAAGGGGAGATTTCACCCAGCAGCCTGAGGACCAGTGGATTAAATCTCTACAATCAACTTGATGGACCATGCATCTCTGGAATATCTGAATAGAAAACGATTAATCCCAAAATTGAGACACTGGATTTTGGGAGAAACTGTAGACTTGGGGTATGCTTTCTGCATCTAATTTGTTTCTGGGTTTTACGTTTATCTTAGTTTAGTATTTAGAGCTTATTATCATTGGTAGATTTGTTTATTGATTTGGTGGTTCACTTCCTTTTTGTTTATATATATATATACATACATATATTTTTTTTTTCCTTTTTCTCTTTTGTGAATGTGTATGGGTATGTTTATTTGTGTGATTTTGTCTGTATAGCTTTGCTTTTACCACTTGTCCTAGGGTTCTGTCTGCTCCTTTTTTTGTTTCTTTGGGGGTTTTTTAGTATAGTTTTTAGCGCTTGTTATCATTAGTGGATTTGTTTTTTGGTTTGGCTGCTCTCTTCCTTCCTTTTTTCCTTTTTTATTACTTTTTAATTTTTAATAATTTTTTTATATTAATAACTATTTTATTTTATTTTATTCTTTCTTTCTTTCTTATCTTCACCCTTTTCTTCTGAGCTGTGTGGCTGACACAGTCTTCATGACAGGCCTGTGCCTCTGCGGTGGGAGAGCCAAGTTCAGAACACTGGTCCACCAGAGACCTCCCAGCCCCATGTAATATCAAGTGGTGAACGCTCTCCCAGAGATCTCCATCTCAATGCTAAGATCCAGCTCCACCCAATGACCAGCAACTTACAGTGCTGGACACCCTATGGCAAACAACTAGCAAGACAGGAAAACAACCCGACGCATTATCAGAGAGCCGGCCTAAAATCATAATAAGGTGCAGACACCCCAAAACACACCACAGGACACGGTCCTCCCTACCAGACAGACAAGACGCAGCCTCATCCATCGGAACACAGGCACCATTCCGTTCCACCAGGAAGCCTACACAACCCACTGCACCAACCTTAGAAAATGGGGGCAGACACCAAAAACAATGGGAACTACGAACCTGCAGCCTGTGAAAAGGAGACCCCAAACACAGTAAGTGAAGCAAAATGAGAAGACAGAGAAACACACAGCAGATGAAGGAGCAAGATAAAAACCCACCAGACCAAATAAATGAAGAGGAAATAGGCAGTCTACCTGAAAAAGAATTCAGAGTAATGATAATAAAGATGATCCAAAATCGTGGAAATAGAATGGAAAAAATACAAGAAACGTTTAACAAGAATCTAGAAGAACCAAAGAGCAAACAAACAGTGATGAACAACACAATAAATAAAATTAAAAATTGTCTAGAAGTAATTGATAGCAGAATAATTGAGGCAGAAGAATGGGTAAGTGACCTGGAAGATAAAAGAGTGGAAATAACTACCACAAAGCAGAATAAAGAAAAAAGAATGAAAAGAATTGAGGACAGTCTCAGAGACTTCTAGGATATTAAAAGAACCAACATTCAAATTATAGGGGTCCGAGAAGAATAAAGGGAAAAAAAAGGGACTGAGAAAAAATTTTAAGACATTATAGTTGAAAACGTCCCTAATAAGGGAAAGGAAATATTCAATCAAGTCCAGGAAGCAAAGAGAGTCCCATACAGGATAAATCCAAGGAGAAACATGCCAAGACACATATTAATCAAACTATCAAAAATTAAACACAAAGAAAAAATATTAAAAGCAGCGAGGTAAAAAAAAATAACATACAAGGGTATCCACATAAGGTTAACAGCAGATCTTTCAGCAGAAACTCTGCAGGCTAGAAGGGAGTGGCAGGACATACTCAAGCAATGAAAGGGAAAATGCTACAATCAAGATTACTCTACCCAGCAAGGATCTCATTCAGATTCAATGGAGAAATTAAAACCTTTACAGACAAGCAAAAGCTAAGAGAACTCAGCACCTCCAAACCAGCTCTACAACAAATGCTAAAGGAATTTCTCTAAGAAGGAAACACAAGAGAAGAAAATGACCTACAAAAACAAACCCAAAACAATTAAGAAAAATAGTAATAGGAACATACATATTGATAACTACCTTAAATGTAAATGGATTAAATGCTCTAACCAAAAGACACAGACTGGCTGAATGGACTAAAAATATGCTACCTACGAGACACCCACTTCAGGGACACATACAGACTGAAAAAGAAATTCCATGCAAATGGAAATAAAAACAAAGCTGGAGTAGCAATTCTCGTATCAGACAAAATAGACTTTAAAATAAAGACTATTACAAGAGACAAAGAATGATCTACATAATGATCAAGGGATCAATCCAAGAACAAGATATAACAATTGTAAATATTTATGCACCCAACAAAGGAGCACCTCAATGCAGAAGGCAAATGCTAACAGCCATAAAAGGGGAAATCAACACTAGCACAATCATATTTGGGGACTTTAACACCCCACTTTCACCAAAGGACAGATCATCCAAAATGAGAATAAATAAGGAAACACAAGCTTAAAATGATACATTAAACAAGATGGACTTAATTGATATTTATAGGACATTCCATCCAAAAAAAACAGAATACACATTCTTCTCAGATGTTCATGGAACATTCTCCAGAAGAGACCATACCTTAGGTCACAAATCAAGCCTTGGTATTTTTAAGAAAACTGAAACCATATCAAGCATCTCTTCCAGCCACAATGCTATGGGACTAGTTATCAATTACAGGAAAAAAAATGTAAAAAATACAAGCACATGGAGGCTAAACAATATACTACTTAATTACCAAGAGATCACTGAGGAAATCAAAGAGAAAAACAAAAAATACCTGGAAAAAAATGACAATGAAAACACGATGGCCCAAACCTATGGGATGCAGCAAAAGCAGTTCTAAGAGGGAAGTTTATAGCAATACAAACCTACGTTAAGAAGCAAGAAATATCTCAAATAAACAAGCTAACGTTACACGTAAAGCAATTAGAGAAAGAAGAACAAAAAATCCCAAAGTTTGCAGAAAGAAAGAAATCATAAAGATCATATTAGAAATAAATGAAAAAGAAATGAAGGAAAGGATAGCAAAGATCAATAAAACTAAAAACTGTTTATTTGAGAAGATAAAAAAATTGATAAACCATTACCCAGACTCATCAAGAAAAAAAAGGGAGATAACTCAAATCAACAGAATTACAAATAAAAAAGGAGAAGCAACCACTGACACTGTAGAAATACAAAGGATCATGAGAGATTACTACAAGCAACTCTATGCCAATAAAATGGACAACCTCGAAGAAATGGACAAATTCTTAGAAATGCACAACCTTCTGAGACTGAACCAGGAAGAAATAGAAAATATGAACAGACCAATCACAAACACTGAAACTTTGATTGAAACTTCTGATTCAAAATTGAAACTCTGATTAAAACTCTTCCAACAAACAAAAGCCCAGGACCAGATGGCTTCACAGGTGAATTCTATCAAACATTTAGAGAAGAGCTAACACCTGTCTTTCTGAAACCCTTCCAAAATATAGCAGAGGGAGGAACACTCCCAAACTCATTCTTCGAGGCCACCATCACACTGATACCAAAACAAGACAAAGATGTCACAAAGAAAGAAAACTACAGGCCAATATCACTGATGAACATAGATGCAAAAATCTTCAACAAAATAGTACCAAACAGAATCCAACAGCACATTAAAAGGATCATACAGCAAGATTAATTGGGGTTTATCCCAGGAATGCAAGGATTCTTCAATATACGCAAATCAATAAAGTGATATACCATATAAACAAATTGAAGGAGAAAAAACATATGATCATCTCAATCCATGCAGAAAAGCTTTCAACAAAATTCAACACCCATTTATCATAAAAACCCTGCAGAAATTAGGCACAGAGGGAACCTTCGTCAACATAATAAAGGCCATATATGACAAACCCACAGCCAACATCATTCTCAGTGGTGAAAAACTGAAATCATTTCCACTAATCAGAAAGAAGACAAGGTTGCCCACTGTCACCACTATTATTCAACATAGTTTTTGAAGTTTTCTTCACAGAGATCAGAGAAGAAAAAGAAATGAAAGGAATCCAAATTGGAAAAGAAGAAGTAAAGCTGTCACTGTTCGCAGATAACATGATACTATACATAGAGAATCCTAAAGATGCTACCAGAAAACTACTAGAGCTAATCAATGAATTTGGTAAAGTTGCAGGATACAAAATTAATGCACAGAAATCTCTAGCATTCCTATACACTAATCATGAAAAATCTGAAAGTGAATTTAAGAAAACACTCCCATTTACCATTGCAACAAGAACAATAAAATATCTAGGAATAAACCTACTTAAGGAGACAAAAGACCTGTATAGAGAAAATTATAAGACACTGATGAAAGAAATGAAAGATAATACAAATAGATGGAGAGTTATACCATGTTTTTTGATTGGAAGGATCAACACTGTGAAAATGACTCCACTACCCAACGCAATCTACAGATTCAATGCAATCCTTATCAAAATACCACTGGCATTTTTCACAGAACTAGAACAAAAAATTTCACAATTTGTTTGGAAACACAAAAGATCCTGTATAGCCAAAGCAATGTTGAGAAAAGATAAAGGGAGCTGGAGAAATTAACCTCCCTGACTTCAGACTATACTGCAAAGCTACAGTAATCAAGACAGTATGGTACTGGCACAAAAAGAGAAATACAGATTAATGGACCAGGATAGAAACCCCAGAGATAAACCCGTGCTCATATGGTCACCTTATCTTTGATAAAGGAGGCAAGAATATACAGTGGAGAAAAGACAGCGTCTTCAATAAGTGGTGCTGGGAAAACTGGACAGCTACATGTAAAAGTATGAAATTAGAATACTCCCTAAAACCATACACAAAAATAAGCTCAAAATGGATTAAAGACCTAAATGTAAGGCCTGACACTATCAAACTCTTAGAGGAAAACATAGGCAGAACACCGTATGACATCAATCACAGCAAGATCCTTTTTGACCCACCTCATAAAGAAATGGAAATAAAAACTAAAATAAACAAAAGGGACCTAATGAAACTTAAAAGCTTTTTCACAGCAATGGAAACCATAAACAAGACCAAAAGACAACCCTCAGAATGGGAGAAAATATTTGCAAATGAAGCAACTGACAAAGGATTAATCTCCAAAATTTACAAGCAGCTCATGCAGCTCAATATCAAAAAAACAAACAACCCAATCCAAAAATGGGCAGAAGACCTAGACAGACATTTCTCCAAAGAACATATACAGACTGTCAGCAAACACATGAATGAATGCTCAACATCATTAATCATTAGAGAAATGCACATCAAAACTACAGTGAGATATCAACTCACACCAGTCAGAATGGCCATCATGAAAAAACCTACAAACAATAAATGCTGGAGAGGGTGTGGAGAAAAGGGAACCCTCTTGCACTGTTGGTGGGGATGTAAATTTATACAGACACTATGGAGAACAGTATGGAGGTTCCTTAAAAAAACTAAAAATAGAACTACCATGCGACCCAGCAATCCCACTACTGGGCATATACCCTGAGAAAACCAGAATTCAAAAAGAGTCATGTACCAAAATGTTCACTGCATGTCTATTTACAATAGCGAGGACATGGCAGCATCCTAAGGGTCCATCAACAGATGAATGGATAAAGAAGATGTGGCACATATATACAATGGAATATTACTCAGCCATAAAAAGAAATGAAATTGGTTTATTTGTAGTGAGGAGCATGGATCTAGAGTCTGTCACACAGAGTGAAAAAAGTCAGAAAGATAAAAACAAATACCGTATGCTAACACATATATATGGAATCTAAGAAAAAAAAATGGTCATGAAGAGCCTAGGGGAAGATGGGAATAAAGACGCAGACCTACTAGAGAATGGACCTGAGGATATGGGGAGGGGGAAGGGTCAGCTGTGACAAAGTGAGAGAGTGGCATGGACATATATACACTACCAAACGTAAATAGATAGCTAGTGGGAAGCAGCCGCATAGCACAGGGAGATCAGCTCGGTGGTTTGTGACCACCTAAAGGGGTGAGATAGGGAGGGTGGGAGGGTGGGAGACGCAAGAGGGAAGAGATATGGGAATGTATGTATATTATAACTGATTCACTTTGTTATAATGCAGAAACTAACACACGCTTGTAAAGTAATTATACTCCAATAAAGACGTTAAAAGAAAAAAAGATTAAAGACCTAAATGTAAGGCCAGGCACTATAAAACTCTTCGAGGAAAACATAGGCAGAACACTCCATGACATAAATCACAGCAAGATCCCTTATGACCCAGCTCCTAGAGCAATGGAAATAAAAACAAAGATAAGCAAAATGGGACCTAATGAAACTTAGAAGCTTTTGCACAGCAAAGTAAAACATAAAGGGGACGCGCTGACAACCCTCAGAATGGGAGAAAATGTTTGCAGATGAAGCAACTGACAAAGGATTAATCTCCAAAATTTACAAGCAGTTCATGCAGCTCAATATCAAAAAAACAAACAGCCCAATCAGGGGCTATTCAGAAAGAAGCTGTCACTATTTTATAGCATCATTTTTTTTAGGCAGCAACACTGTCCTTGGCAAAAAAAAAAAAGTCATTTTCTTTTGTGTGTGTTTTTATTCCTTTCAGTGAGTGCATAACATTTACAAAAATACACACCAGCAGCAGTCATTACTAAGGGCTATTAATTCTGTACCTAGGCAAACACTCTGCCACCAATAAATGCTAACAAATATGATGCAAATGACTGAACCAAGATATACTGCTTAACACAAACTAGCTTATCCTTCAAATGAAGGACAGAAGACCTGGATGGACATTTCTCCAAAGAAGATATACGGATTGCCAACAAACACATGAAAGGATGCTCAACAGCGCTAATAGCTAGAGAGATGCAAATCGAGACTACAATGAGATATCACCTCACACCAATCAGAATGGCCATCATCAAAATATCTACAGACAATGGATCCTGGAGAGGGTGTGGAGAAAGGGGAAACCTCTTGCACTGTTGGTGGGAATGTGAATTGGTACAGCCACTGTTGAGAGCAGTGTGGAGGTTCCTTGGAAAACTAGACCTAAAGCTACCGTGCAACCCAGCAGTTCCACTGCTGGGCATGTACCTTGAGAAAACCATAATTCAAAGAGTCTTGTATCACAATGTTCATTGCAGCTTTATTTACAATAGCCAGGACATGGAAGCAACCTAAGTGTCCATCGACAGATGAATGGATAAAGAAGATGTGGCACATATATACAGTGGAATATTACTCAGCCATAAAAATAAATGAAATTGAGTTATTTGTAGTGAGGCTGATGGACCTAGAGTCTGTTATACAGAGTGAAGTAAGTAGTCAGAAAGAGGAAAACAAATACTATATGCTAACACATATATATGGAATCTAAAAAAAAAAAAAGTTTCTGAAGAACCTAGGGGCAGGACAGGAATAAAGACGCAGACATAGAGAATGGACTTGAGGACAGAGGGAGGGGGAAGGGTAAGCTGGGATAAAGTGAGAAAGTGGCATGGACATATATACACTACCAAATGTAAAATAGATAGCTAGTGGGAAGCAGCTGTGTAGCACAGGGAGATCAGCTCGGTGCTTTGTGTCCACCTAGATGGGTGGCATAGGGAGGGTGGGAGGGAGACAAAAGAGAGAGGAGATATTGGGGTATATGTATAGACACAGCTGATTCACTTTGTTATAAAGCAGAAACTAACACACAATTGTAAAGCAATTATACTCCAATAAAGATGTTACCAAAAAAAAAAAAAGAAAGAAAGCAGGTTCATAGCTCTAACAGATACAATGACTAGTGGCTTTAAAGTAAAGTGTATCTCAACAGTTCTGGTTCAAATGTGAATTAGATAAAGATGACCAGTGCCAAAGTATATGTTGTTTGTTAAGCATGCCAATGTAAGAAACAATGACCTAATGTTTTTCTGTTATTTGGTATTATAGAGGCATGACTATAGCCTAACAGAATCTCAAATTTTGTGAGACATCTTGGGCTTCATTTTAAAATAAATGAAAGACTTGTTAAACACTCAGTTAAAATGTATTTGCTTGACAGAAATCACCTCTAGAGGACGATTTAATCCTTACTGCTTGACATGAAATTCCCCTGATTGTGTTCAGGGGTGAACAGGTGGTCTGTCAGAATATTAAGAATATATATATTTGCATAAACAGATGAAAAACATCTAAAGCTCTCAGAATTCTCACAATGTAAACAGGTTTTTTGCCCGACCTCATGCTAAACATGTGGAATAATGTGCTCCTTTGAAAAAGAGAGCAGACTCTCATTCTTACTGTCACAAATTGGAAAATTGCTTTTATGTTAGATGGATGGTTGAATTTACCATGTGGGAACAGATCCTCCAGGTACTTGATCAATCACTTGTCCAAACAGGAAAACTGTAATCCTTTTCCTCCAAAACATGAATGCTCCAAAACAAAAGAGAGATTTTTATGGGACAAATAGAACTAATACATTGTGCCCTCATAGCAAATGTTCTCTGGTAAAAAGGAAGAAACATTTACAGTAAGCAGGAGGTACCTTGGAGGACTGGAAGGTTCGGTATTAATGTACAGTTTATTTACTAGCAGAATAGATTCAGGCTCCTGCTTATGAGGAGAAATACACAAGAGGAAACTTTAATAATGTACATCCAGACTCTATGGCTTAATACATACGTCCCCTTTATTTATTTGTGCTCCAAATCTATCTTCAAAGAGATGGGAGTATGCTTGAAAGAAACCAAGCAATCTCTAATAAAGGAGCAAGATTATGAAGTTACCTGGGGATCTGGCTAAGCATAAGGGGACTTTAAATATCAAAAGAAACTGTGATTTGATTCCTTTTTCTGATCCAATGTTGTCTAGGGAAGTCTAAAGAATTAAACAGTTTTGTGCTTTCCCAAACTTTTAAGTATCCATACTATATAGAGAGGACATCTGTTTCTTCCTTGAAGCTGAGTTTCTTAATTTTGTGTTTTTTAAAATAAGAGGGGATACTTCTGAGATAGGCTTGATAAATCTAGGTCTGTTTTATTGCTGTTTGGTTGGTTTTCTGGTTATGTTTCTTGATCCCCTCCAGCAAGGTTTCAAAACAACAGAAAATTACCGATTCAACAGGCAACGAGTTTAAATTCAAAGATAAGTTGGTTATTCATCAAGTCTTTTTTGTTGTGGCTGCATTATTCATTGGCCAACAATAGTTTAGGACTCAAGTTACAAACGTATCATGTGGAAAATACGATCAAAATCATCTCTGAAGGTTATGTTTCAAAACCTGACAAAAGAATGCCAGTACTCTGAAATTTCTCCAGATTACAAGAAATGAGCACTCAATACAGTATACTCTAAAACACTTAAATGCAACATAATTGGTAGAATAAGATATCTACGCCAGCTTAATTAAACATTCAAGTTCCACTTTGCTTGTTTTTGGCAACTGAAAATTTCTGACATGAAGGAATATGCCAGGAGAGGTTAATAAATGTAATTCTGATAAACAATTTCTACTTCTCATACATTCAATTACAAATATGTTCTGCTTTTCTATCATGCACCCAGAACTTCTTACAAAGCACTAATAAAAGATGTGTAACTCCTTCATTCAAGATTTCAATTTGTAAATCTTTGAATAGAATTCAAGTGCCCCTCTAAGGGACTCCAGTCTCTTTATCTCTCTTAAGCATGATTATATTGATATACATGCAATTATGATAGCTACACACTGATATAAAATGAGTACATATGTATTTTCCTATTAAAATAATTAATTTCATCAAGTAATGATCACTAATGAATAGTAAATGAAAAGATTATATCTATGTTGGTAGCAAATTTTTTTAGGAGTTATCAGATTGTCAAACAACAGGATTTTTAAAAAAAATATCCTGGTGAGATGATAATTTTTGTGCCATAAAAGCAAAAATTGCACTGGACAAAATTAAATAGGAGAGCAACATTTTATTCAAGGCTATGCAATAGGGAAGAGAAACCAGAACTTAGTCTGAACTTAACTTCACTGAAATAAAAAATGAGAAAGTTTTTTTTTGTTTGTTTCTTTGTTTTTTTCCCGCTATGCGGGCCTCTCACTGTTGTGGCCTCTCCCGTTGCGGAGCACAGGCTCCGACGCGCAGGCTCAGCGGCCATGGCTCACGGGTCCAGCCACTCTGTGGCATGTGGGATCTTCCCGGACCGGGGCACGAACCCGTGTCCCCTGCATCAGCAGGCGGACTCTCAACTGCACCACCAGGGAAGCCCGAGAAAGTTTTTAAGAGCTGAGGTGGATTGATGGAGGGGAGAGTTTCTAAGAGCTGGAGTGGGGGGAATCCCAGTCATGTGTATTTTCTTACTGGCCTTACCCAAAGCAACAATAAACTTTCTCTCACCCTCATGACAGGAGGTAGCAGTACAACTTGGAGTAAGGCAGCTACCCAAGTTACGATCCTACGCTCCCACAAAGACTGAGAAACGAGAACTATCTTCCTTGATGAGGACATTTGAAAGGGATGTCTCCCAGGTCCTTGAGAAAGCTGGTCCCGGGCTGAAAAACTGGCAAGAGGCTTTAAAAATTTTTATATCTCAAAAGGACAGTGAAAAAATATAGTAAGTTTTCTAAAATAAATGCTCTGAGGAAAGTGAAGGTAGGGCCCTCTGAGGTTAGACTTTCTGGATTCTTTAAGGGCCAAGGTGAGGGGAAGGCCTGGGGCCTAGAGGCAGAAAGAAGCCTGTCTAAAGTTTTGTCAAGCTGAGGGAAATGTCAAGGCCATCTTGATGAGTACTCAGTGCTAACAGAAACATTTAATAAATAAAAATATCAAATCAAATGTGTAACCAGCAGTAGAGATAATGTGCCTCATTTTGTTACTGTCAAAGTGCAATTATCAATTTATCCCACGAAAAGCAGGCATTCTTTTTCCTTATGTTTATCTACCTTGCTCTCACTGTTTAGACAAGCAGTTGGCAATCTAAAGTCCACAGCCAAACTCAGCCCATAGATTTTGTTTTTAAAACAGAGTTTTACCAGAGCACAGCCATGCTATTTTGTTTACTTAGTATCTACAGCTGTTTATGCACTAGGAATGTAGAACTGAGTGGCTGTGACAGACACCATAGGACCCACAAAGCTGAAAATACTCTCTGGCCTTTACAAAAAAAAAAAAAAAATGCTGACCTCTGCTTCAGACAATTTTCAATGTGAGCAGGGGCTTTGTCCCACTGACTTATAAGTATGATGGGATCCAAATTCATCTGCAAGTCACTGGATACCAAAAAGCATCCAAAAATATTTTTTATTGTTATTGTTTACTTAAGTTAAAAAGGTAATAGAAAAATGAAAGTAATAAGTTGAAGGATCTATGATTCTTCTCTTTTAAACTACCATACATTTACCATTTTTTTCTGTATTAACATGGTTGTGTTTCTCAGAATATCAGAAACACGGCGATGAAGAAATCCGACATCAGCTCACAGAGATATTTTGGAATAAATTTAACTTGATCCTTTCTTTTACTGGGATTCTTTCCCGAAGATTTTTTGTTTTTGTGGGTTTTTTAAAACATAGTTCTCTTGGCAGTACAGTTCATTTACTTTAGACTATTAAATCATAGTTACATGTTAATTGTAATCAAATTTTATACTAGTTGCTCTGATGAGTTCTTATAGCCATTGACATAGGACAGAGCAGACAGCTGTCACAGACTTCATCATGGCTGCCCAGCTTCAAAATAGGTTGCCTGAAAAGGAATGAGCTCCCAGAGATCGGATGAAGATGGTGGAGGAGTAGGATATGGCGCTCACCTTCTCCCACAAATACATCAAAAATACATCTACACGTGGAACAATTCTCACAGAACATCTACTGAATGCTGGCAGAAGACCTCAGACTCCCAAAAGGGCAAGAAAATCTCCACATAACTGGGTAGGACAAAAGAAAAAAGGAAAAAAAAAAAAGAGAGAAAAAGGAGTCAGGACGGGCCCTGCACCCCAGAGAGGAAGCCGTGAAAGAGGGAAGGTTTGCGTACCCTGGGAAGTCCCCTCACTTGCAGGACAATCAGCCAGGACAGAGGGGGAGCTTTGGAGCCTCAGAGGAGAGCACAGTAACTGGTTTATGGAGGGCAAAGCAGAGAGAGACCTGCACAGATGGTAGGTGCCGCTGCCCTGCACTCCCCAGCCTGAGATGCTCATCTGCTGGGGCTGGCAGGGTCTGAGTGCTGAGGCTTGGGTTTTGGAGGTCAGGCCCTGGGTGAGGACTGTGGTTGGCTTTGTGGAGACAGCTTGAGGGGGCTAGGGTGTGGTGTGACACAACTGAGGGAGTATGGGAAGAAGTCTGGGCCTGCCAGAGAGGCAAGGCACCATTGTCTGGGGGGCACATGAGGTGAGGGGCAGGACCAAAATAGGAGCTTCCTTCTCCAGGAGAGTGCTCTCAGGTGGCAGGGCACTGCCTACACGAGCTCCAGGGGCAAGCGTGAGACACGGCTGCCATTTCAGACTAAAGAGGCGGGCGCGGACCACAGCTGCTGCCGAGGATCCCATGATTGGGCACCAACCGCTGCCCCCACCTTCCTGGGAGTGCACACAGGCCATGCACCTGCACACCCCCTATCAAGGGGATAACAGCCAGCACACACTGAGGAAAGAGATGGCAAGCATCCAAACCAAAAACAGCCCCTAAGTCAAAAAATATTAAATCCACACAAGCTATGCAGTGATGCTCCCAAATATAAATAGCCCTCCAAGACTACAGTAGATAATTGTTTCTCTTAAACTCAGAGTAAGAGAAATATAAGCAAAATGAAGAAGCAAACGAATGATTCCCACTTAAAAGACCAAGAGAATTCCCCTGAAAGAGCAAACAATGAAACAGACTTCTTCAGTCTAATAGACACAGAGTCCAAAAAGGAAGTAATGAAAATACTGAAGGAATTAAGAAAGCCTATTGACAGAAATGCAGATTGCTGTAAAAAGGAACTAGAAACTATAAAGAGGAGCCAAGAAAAATTAGAAAGTTCATTTGCCAAGATGAAAGCTGAGCTAAAGGCAAATAGCAGAATGAATAATGCAGAAGAAGGAATAAGTGATCTGGGAGATAAAATAATGAAAAGTAGCCAATCACAGCAGATTGAAAACCAAATTTAAAAAAATGAAAGCAATATAGGAGACCTATGGGATAATATAAAGCATGCCAATCTATGTATAATAGGGATTCCAGAAGGAGAAGAAAGAGAAAAAACGACTGAAAATGTATTTGAAGAAATTATGGCTGAAAACTTCCCGAACCTAAATAAGGAAACAGATATCCAGATATAGGAAGCATAGAGGGTCCCAAACAAGATGAACCCAAACAGACCTACAGCAAGACATATTATAATAAAAATGGTAAAGTTAAAGACGAAGAGAGGATTCTAAAGGCAGCAAGATAAAAACAAAGTGTTAATTACAAGGGAACCCCCATAAGGCTATCAGCTGATTTCTCTACAGAAACTCTATAGGCTAGAAGGGAATGGCAAAATATACTCAAAGTCTTGAAAGAGAAAAATCTGCAACCTAGAATACTATACCAAGCAAGATTATCATTTAAAATAGGAGAAATAAAGAATTTCTAAGACAAGCAAAAACTAAAAGAATACAGGAATACTAAACCTACCTTAGAAGAAATGTTGAAAGTTCTTCTCTAAATTGAAAAGAAACAAGCAGATATAGGAAGGAGGAAATCACAACTGGAAAGTAAATCACTTAAATTAGCCAGTATACAGACGATTAAAGAAAAAAAATAAAAACTACTGTGAAAGCAATGATAAACACATGGAACAGCAAAAGGATAAACATGAAGATGTAAAAAAGAACATCAAAATCATAAAATGTGTGGAAGGAGAGTAATAAAATGGAAAATGTAGATTTTTTTTTTTAAGAATGTGCATGTAGATTCTTTTTTTTGGAATGTGTTTGAGCCTATATGACTATCAGTCTAAAGCAAGCAGATATAGAAAGGGGTTAACATACTTGAAAAACAGGGCAGCCACAAATCAAAAACATAAAATAGATTCACAAAACCCCAAAAGAACACAAGCATAAAATAAAAGGAAATCATCAAACCACAGAAAGAAAAACAAAGGAACAAAGAAGAAGCACAGAATCAACTGGAAAACAAGGTTTAAAATGGCAATAAATACATATGTATCAATAATTATCTTAAATGTCAATGGGCTGAATGCTTCAATTAAAAGATATAGAGTGGCAGACTGGATAAAAAAACAAGAGCCTACAATATGCTGCCTACAAGAGACCCACCTTAGAGCAAAGGACACACATAGATTGAAAGTGAGGGGATGGAAAAAGATATTTCATGCAGATAGAAATGACAAGAAAGCAGGAGTTTCAATATTCATATCAGACTTTAAAACACAGGCCATAAAGAAAGATAAAGAAGGACACTATATAATGGTAAAAGGATCAATACAAGGAGAAGATTTTACACTCATCAATGTACATACACCTAATATAGGAGCACCCAGATACATAAAACAAATACTTTGAGAGTCCGCCTGCCGATGCAGGGGACACGGGTTCATGCCCCGGTCCGGGAAGATCCCACATGCCACAGAGCGGTTAGGCCCGTGAGCCATGGCTGCTAAGCCTGCGCATCTGGAGCCTGTGCTCCGCAACGGGAGAGGCCACAACAGTGAGAGGCCCGCGTACTGCAAAAAGACAAAACAAAAATCAAAACAAAAAAACCCCAAATACTAACAGACATAAAGGGAGAAATTGATGGGAATACAACAATAGTAGGAGATGTTAACACCCCACTCACATCAATGAACAGATCTAGACAGAAAATCAATGAGGCAACAGGATCCGAAATGATACAATAGAACAGTTAGTCTTAATTGATATTTTCAGGACATTACATTAAAAAAAATACATATTCTTTTCAAGGGCACAGGGAACATTCTCTAGAATTAACCATGTACTAGGGCACAAAACTAACCTCAAAAAATTTAAGAGTATAGAAATTATTTCAAGCATCTTCCCTGACCACAATGGCCTGAAACTAGAAATCAACCACAGGAAAAGAAATGAGAAAAAAACGATCAAATGGAGAGTAAACAACATGCTACTAAAAAAACAGTGGGTCAACTAGGAAATCAAAAAGGAAATTAAAAAGTACCTTGAGACAAATGACAATGAAAACACAACTACACAAAATCTACGGGATGCAGCAAAAGCAGTTTTTAGAGGGAAGTCCATAGTGATACATGTCTTCCTCAAAAAACAACAAAAATCTCAAATAAACAAGCTAACCTACCATCTAAAAGAATTAGGAAAAAAAGAACAGACAAAACCTAATGTCATCAGAAAGAAGGAAATAATAAAAATCAGGGTAGAAATAAATAAAATAGGGATTAAAAAATAGGAAAAAAATCAATTAAACCAAAAGCTGGTTCTTTGAAATGGTAAAAAAAATGACAAACCTCTGGCCAGGATAATCAAGAAGACAAGAGAGAGAACCCAAATAAACAAAATAAGAAATGAAAAGAAGAGATCTCAACTGATACTGCAGAAATACAAAAAATCATAAGAGAATACTATGATCAATTATATGCCAACAAATTTGACAACCTAGAAGAAATGGACAACTTCCTAGAAACATACAGCCCACCAAAATTGAATCAAGAAGAAATAGATAATCTGAACAAATGGATCACTAGAAATAAATTAGAATCTGTAATTAAAACAAAACAAAACAAAACAAACTCCCTACAAACAAAAGTCCAGGACCAGATGGCTTCACAGGAGAATTCTACCTACCACACATACAAACAACTTATTCCAATCCTCCTTAAACTCTTCCAAAAGATTGAAGAGGAGGGACCACTCTCAAAGACATTTTATGAAGCCACCATCACACTGATACCAAAACCAGACAAAGATACCACCAGAAAGGAAAATTACAGGCCAACATCTTTGATGACTATAGATGCAAAAATTCTCAACAAAATATTAGCAAATCAAGTCCAACAACACATAAAAAAGATCATACACCATGACCAAGTGGGATTCACCCCAAGTTCACAAGCATGGTTCAACATATGCAAATTAATCAATGTAATACACCACATTAGCAAAAGAAAAGTCAAAAACAACATGATCATCTCAATAGATGCAGAAAAATCATTTGACAAAATTCAATATCTATTCATGGTAAAAACTCTTACAAAAGTGGGTATAGAGGGAACATATCTCAACATAAAAAAAACTATTTATGACAAACCCACAACCAATATAACACTCAATGGTGAAAAGCTGAAAGCCATCCTGCTAAAATCTGGGACAAGCCAAGGATGCCCACTCTCACCACTTCTATTCAATGTAGTATTGGAAGTCCTAGTGACAGCAATCAGACAAGAAAAAGAAATAAAAGGTATCCAAATTGGAAGGGAAGAGGTAAAATTGTCACTATATGCAGATGACATGATACTATATATAGAAAACCCTAATGACTCCACACAAAAACTACTAGATCTAATATATGAATTCAGCAACGTGGCAGGATACAAGATTAACATTCAGAAATCAGTTGCATTTTTTTACACTAACAATGAAATATCAGAAAGGGAATGTAAAAAAAATAACTTTTAAAATCGCACCAAAAAAATAAAATGCCTAGGAATAAATCCTGACCAAGGAGGTGAAAGACTTGTATGCTGAGAATATTAAAACATTAATAAAGGAAATAAAAGAGGATTCAAAGAAATGGAAGGATATCCCATGCTCTTGGATTGGAAGAATTAATATTGTTAAAATGGCAATACTACCCAAAGCAATCTACAGATTTAATGTGATCCCTATCAATATACCCATGATATTTTTCACAGGAGTAGAACAAATAATCCAAAAATTTATATGGAACTATAAAAGACCCAGAATTTCCAAAAGAAATCCTGAGGAAAAATAACAAAGCAGGAGGCATAACTCTCCCAGACTTCAGACAATACTACAAAGCTACAGTAATCAAAACAGTGTGGTATTGGTACAAAAACGGATAATGGGGGGAAAACGGATCAATGGGGGAAAAAATGGAGAGCCCAGAAATAAACCCACACACCTATGGCCAATTTATCTTCAACAAAGGAGGCAAGAATATAAAATGGGAAAAAGACAGTCTCTTCAGCAATTGGTGCTGGGAAAGTTGGACAGATGCATGTAAATCAATGAAGTTAGAACACACCCTCACACCATGCTCAAAAATAAACTCAAAATGGCTTAAAGACTTATTTAACATAAGACATGATATGATGAACTCCTATAAGAGAGCACAGGCAAAACATTCTCTGACATAAATCATACCATATTTTCATAGGTCAGTCTCCCAAGGCAATAGAAATAAAACCAAAAATAAACAAATGGGACCTAATCAAACTTACAAGCTTTTATGCAGCAAAAGAAACCATACAAAAAAACCAAAAAGACAACCTATGGAATGGGAGAAAATATTTGCAAATGATGCGATCAACAAGGGCTTAATCTCCAAAATACACAACACATATTGTATGCAGCTCATACAACACAACAACAAAAAAACAAACAACCCAATTGAAAAATGGGCGGAAGACCTTAATAGACATTTCTCCAAAGAAGACATACAGATGGCCAATAGGCACATGAAAAGATGCTCAACATCACTAATTATTAGAGAAATGCAAATCAAAGCTACAATGAGGTACCACCTCACACCAGTCAGAATGGCCATCATTAAAAAGTTTACAAATAACAAATGCTGGAGAGAGTATGGAGAAAAGGGAATGTTCCTACACTGTTGGTGGGAATGTAAGTTGGTGCAGCCACTGTGGAAAACAGCATGGAAGTTCCTCAGAAAACTAAAATTAGAACTACCATATGATCCAGCAATCCCATTCCTGGGCATATACCCAGACAAAACTACAATTCAAAAAGATACAAGCACCCCTATGTTCGTAGCAGCGATGTTCACAATAGCCAAGACATGAAAACAACCTAAATGTCCACTGACAGATGAATGGATAAAGAAGATATAGTATGTACATACAATGGAATACTAAAAAAGAATGAAATAATGCCATTTTCAGCAACATGGATGTAACTAGAGATTATAATACTAAGTGAAGTCAGAACGAGAAAGACAAATACCATATAGTATCACTTATATGTGGAATCTAAAATATGGCACAAAAGAACCTACCTACAAAACAGAAACAGACTCACAGACATACAGAACACACTTGTGGTTGCCAAGGGGGAGTGGGAAAGGGAGAGGGGTCAACTGGGAGTCTGGGGTTAGTAGATGCCAACTATTACATTTAGAATGGATAAACAGCAAGGTCCTACTGTATAGCACAGAGAACTACATCCAATCTCCTGGGATAAACCATAATGGAAAAGAAGATAAAAAAGAATGGATATATGTGTATAACTGAGTCACTTTGCTATACAGCAGAAATTAGCACAACATTGTAAATCAACTATACTTCAATTAAAAGAAAAAGGAGTGAGCTCCCTGTTACTGCAGGTGAGCAAACAAAGAGATGATAACAACTAGTGAGGGATGCAAAAACAGGGTTTCCTGATTCAGAGGGAGTTTCAACTGGGTGACCTCTAAGTTCCTCTTCATACCTAAGAATCTGTAAGCCTTTGTTATTTAGCATGAGGACATTCTGTAAACTGAAAAAGCATACACTATCAGAAAATTTTAAAAAATCATTCTTACATATGATGTTCTAGAAATATGACTGTTGATTAAATTCTCTGAGCAATAAACCTTGAAGATTTTGGTCTAATATATCCATCAAGTTGGCTGAAAATGATTGACTATCTGGGCCAGCATCTATTCTGTTCACATGAAAATATGATTTGATCTCTAATATGAAAAAATAGTCCTAATATATGTACATAGTTTACATATTATACATGGTTTATATCTGAACAGAATGCACTTATAAACTTAGACCAGGTTTCAAAAGATAAACTCTGGACAAGTAATATAACCCCATTCTAAATCCTTACTGAAACTCCTCAGTAAGGGGTGTGTTTCTGTATGGCTCACTTCTACAGGATCACATTTACTGTAGTGTTTGGGTTCTATGGGTGGTCAATAAATCTTGGTTTCGCCAAAGTAGCAGCACTGAGATAAATATAGGAAGGAAGGATATAGTCTAAAGTTACGGTCAACACCATAAGGACTCTAGATCTGTCTCTGATGCTAACAGGCTCTGGAACCTTGGACGACTCACTTTAATCATCAGGCTTTAGTTTTCTCAGATATCAAGTAAGGCATTGGTTCTCTAACTTCAGAGTGTACGAGAATCACGTGTTGGGAATATTAAAACACAGATCACTGGGCTTCCCCTTTAGAGGTTCTGACTCAATAGGTCTGAAGTAAGGTAGAAATTTTACATTTCTAAGTTCCCAGGTGCTGCTAATGCTGCTAGTCAAAGAACAGCACATGGGAATGGAATAAGAATTGGGAAGATGAGGGTAGTGAGTTACCAAATCCTTAATACTTTATAGCTGTAATAGAGAAAGTAGCCAGCATCCAATCAATTACATCCAAAATGTAACTGTCTTTTTAATCAAAATTTCATTTGATTTAGAAGAAGGGAAATGAACACTCTTTCTATTCCCCCTTTGGATTTCAACAGAGATTTTGATAATGTAAATGTTCTATAATACTTACGTCATAGCTTGATAAATGGATTCAATCCCGTAACGCATGGCAAATTCATCGACTATTTCTTGGGAGGCATCATCAAAGAAAACCTTCCAGGCTTCATCCCCTTTGACCTCTGGGATTTTCACTCCACCATTAGATTTCACTTCAGTCAAGTAATGGAACAAATTCTAAAAGTAAGTGGTTTTCAAATGTTCAGTTTTCTCAGACTAGGCCAGATATATTTAACTGTAACTTTCAGTAAATTATACTTATAATTGCATATAATGTTTCATCAGCATCTGTAAATAATAGAAATGTCTCAGATTTTCATTCTAACGTACCTCATCTTCATACAAATTCTGATTTTATTTCTAAGTTTATATGGAATCAATGATTTAAGTGTTTCAGATATACCAAATCATTTTAGAAGGAAGTAAATGTTTTTTCATGTAAACATTTCTACATTCTGGAACATCTTTTGCAGTCACGGGCTCTGAGTAAATTATAAAGCTCTGGACGAATAATGTGTTTGGGCTATGTTAATACACAATCTAGGTATGCAAATAATACGAAAGGACTTTGGCTGCAAAATGGCATGAGTCATGACAATGAATTCAGGTTGAAAATAAATATTTTTAGAACTTTGAAATGAAACAAATCACTACAAAGAATTCCTTTCTGCTTCGAAGAAGTTGAGAAACTGCTGCATGGATGCAGCCTGGGTCACTGAAGGACCCTTTCTTGGATTTCACTTCTTTTTGTGACTTGGACCAACAGAAGACTCTGAAAAACAAAGCATGATGCTGTGCCTGGGATCCTAAATCTCTACCCGCATTTTAAGGCCAGTGTTGGCTCCCCATCCTGCCAGTTCAAGGGATTTATTGGTCTAAAAACTGAACCACCTTTCTTGACGGATTATCACTGGCTATACTGGAGTCAGGACATTAAGGCTTGGTTCTCTATCTAATGACTGTATAATGTGTAAATGACTTAAATATTGTTCCTCATGTCCTTCTTTAGTAAAATGGAGGTGAAAATAATTACATATATATACTTTCATAGCTATATTTAGGAAAAATAATGTACAAAGGCAAAGATTCTCCCAGCTATCTTTTTAGGAAGGTACTTCCTCTGTACCCTTTGAACATGGGAAAAGGCATATTCCTCAGCTTCACTTCATATTTTTTGATACACGGGATGTGTCATTTGGATCAGGGAAAAGCTCTGGTGACATGTCTAACTAAGCTCTCAGTTGCAAAGCATCCAATAATAAAAGCCCAAGATTATCTGTCTGTGCCTTTACACTGAGGCGCAAACGGGAACTGATGAATCTGCCCTTTTGACTCAAATTGGGTGGTCTCTACCTCTCTCTAAGCCAACCAGGCTCCTTCTATTGGGTAGTATATTCTCTACTATCCATGGATGGAAAACTACATTCTGATACTCGCCACCCAGATGTGTTTGTGCAAAGGGTAGTTAAAATGGAGGAGGCTTCAGTACGTATAAAGCCCTCTGTTGTACTCAGAAAAAGACAGAATTACTGCTAATTACATTAGCTCTCCAAAGCCATTGCTACAACGTCAGAATTTTTATATTTAATAGATAATACTAATTAAATCTTCAACAAAATCTGAACACTTACTCAGAATTCTCAAAAACTATCATGATTTGGATCCTCTCCTCCATTATTAAAGTACTATATATTTACAATGCTTCCAAAATATCATGACTTATTTCTTCAATGAATGCTTTCTAATATTCTTCTTCCTCCCTGGAAGAACGGTAATTTAATTTGGTCTACTTGTTCATTATCACCTTATTGCCTCATTTATTAAAACCCGCCTCGTATGTTTGTTCTAAATCTCATTCAAAGACAACCAGCTCGGGCTTCCCTGGTGGTGCAGTGGTTGAGAGTCCACCTGCCAATGCAGGGGACATGGGTTCGTGCCCTGGTCCGGGAAGATCCCACATGCCGCGCAGTGGCTGGGCCCGTGAGCCATGGCCGCTGAGCCTGCGCGTCCGGAGCCTGTGCTCCGCAACGGGAGAGGCCACAGCAGTGAGAGGCCCGCGTTTCGCAAGAAATAAAAAAAGACAACCAGCTCTCTCTTCAGGGGGTAATACATAGGCTATGTGATACCCTAGCACATCACTTGCTATAGTACAGAGTAAGAACTTCAGGGACAATTTTACAAACCTAATTCAATTCTATTTTTAAAACGAATATTTTGTTGCATGATCCATAAACAATACAATCTTTCCTAGGTTTTGTTATTAATACAATTCAATTTACTTACCTCATGTAAACATGTATATTGTAAATGATACGGAGCAACCTTCTCCTCTCCTTTTATTTCCACATTGATTTTCAATCGAATGGCCCCAGACACAGCTGATTTATCTGTCCGTTTCTCTGATAAAGCAAAAAATAACTGGTCAGTGATTTTTGACATCATGTTTCTTATACAAGTTCTCGAAAGCTTTAAAAAAGGGTTTATATTGCTAAAAGCCATTTTTCTAGATCAGGTTTGATTAACCATAATGATTCTGCTAAATACAATTAAAAATAATGTGCCTAGTATGTCGCTGGGATTGTCAAACTGTGATATAAATATTTCAAATAGAAAAGCTCAATCAGAAGACCCTACCATTCTGATATAAATTTCTGTGTACTAGATCAGTTTATACAATGAAATTAATTATTTGGGCAATGAAAAGCAAAATAACTAAAAGAAAAAATTAATGAGGAAAGTATTTTATCTAAAAGCCCCACTCTTTCTTTCTGTCCTTGAAAAAATGAGTCAAAGCTCTAACAAAAACATTTGTTATTAGGTTTCTTTGTCAGTGATTCATGAAGACCTATAGTCTACAGCCTGTGTTTACTTATGTGTTAGATTCACTCTTTCTTTGAATGGAATCAGTATGTAGCCAATTCAGTCTAATAATGTGTGTGTAAGTGTATGCACGTGTGTCTAATATGAACTGAGTAGTAGCTCTGAGAGAAAGAAAAGCATAGTCACAAAATTCCTCCGGTGTGAATGTAGGTAGGAGACCTATGTCTGATACCTACTGCCCTGATGAAACACATAAAGGAGCAAGCTGACCCATCTCAAAAACAAAAGATAAAGAGAGAGAGTGACGCAAAGTCAGCGGTGAAGACTTCTTTAATTGCCCCTTTTTCTAAGCATAACTGTATTTTTAGCCAAATAAGATACAGTTAAATCACATAGGCCACTTTCTTCTTGTGGAATGTCTGATGACTTTCATCGTTAATATTTAATAGTCATTGTGTTGTGAAGGTTCTTCCCTTAGGACTGCCAGGATCTTGAGAGTTTCTCCTATTGGCTGGGAGATAGTTGATTCTCAACAAATGCTGAAGTTCTCTGCTGAAGCCAAGAGAAAGTCAAGTCCTGAGACCTTTCTGTCACAGACCTTTTCCTGGAATCACAGGGGAACATTTTAACTACCATCATCACAATGGATCCATGGGACACAGGCTCTGCTTAGATGCCTAGGACTTTTGGCCAAGTCCTCCTTCCATGGTGGAACGGATTCTAAGTAATGAGGAAGGAAGAACATTGCACAAAGAATGAAAATATGGTACTAATGGGGATGGAACTCACTGTGGGATTTTATACAAAGCTAAGACCTGTTCTCTCTCCTTCTAAAGGTTAAACATCAGCAATGACAGCGCAAAAGTATGAATTGAGGATGAGCAGGCAAAGGTGTCCATGTTTGTTGCATCATGTTTTTCTTTCCATAGACTGAAGGACTGTTTCTGCACAAGAGCTGGGTGGCAGATTTTATTAAAAGCACATTCAAATTCTTTTGCAAACTAAATATACCCTTGTAACTTTTGTCAAAAGAATAATCTGAGGAATTTCTGTTCTGAATTCTAACTCCCTCAATTCAAGAACATGTTAACTTATTGCAAAAAACAAAAACTCACGTAGGCAAGCCTCTTTAATTAAAACACAACCTATGAGTATTGTGCAGAGTTAATGCCCTGAAGTTTACCCTTGCCTAACATCTCTGTTTTCATATATAAAGTTATTTAATAGTATAAACAAGATACAGGAGGATTATCATTATAAGTGAAGCAAAACCTTTATGCCAATAATGGAGAAGCACCAATTTTCTTTAAAGATTTCCTCAAGATAAAATATTTTTTGATAACGAGTTTTTAGTCTAGCTTGAATCATCTATGTTCAGATAAGTTATATATCTCTCCTTCTTTAAATTATTATATAATTCAGATATTCATTAATTTTGTGGCCTTACCCCTTTACTTTGCCAAATATTACATTACTTGAAGTACGTAGGTTTTTAAAAAGTCAAAAGCACTCTTTAATTTGCTAAGATAAGTTGGTATCCTAACTGGAAACACTTCGTAATCCTGGGAGTATGTAAACCTTTCTTAGATTCACAACCAGACCTTAAAAATTTAATTAAAACATTTCAGGTGATATGATAAAGCCATTTTGGATCATATCCTTTATAGAAAATGAGGTGATCCATATATATTTACTATTACTAAGTCAGCACTGAAGATCCTAGCTTATTATTCAATTGTAGTAAAAGTCAAATTAAAACTTATCTTTATTCAATTCTTGGTTCCATAATAAAATTCCATTTTAAAATCATGCCAATTAAACATATTCTCAATATCTTCATCATCAGAATAAGCAGAAGTCCACATGTGTATCTGGCTTTGCCTGCTAAAGCCTACTTTTATATCATCTTTGCAAACTATCCAAAATACACTTTTCCTTTATTGCCAAAATTCATTAAGGGACTAAAAGGAAATAAGTCAGACATTATAAAGTCATAGGTTATTTATTTTCTATACATTTGGCAAGGTTTTTTGAAGCTATATGTTATGAATTAAAAATTCAGAATGGGATATTTTTCTCCTAAAAGACACCCAGTTGATTCCTAGAAAGACTTTTCTCTTTTCATCTCAAATTTACCAATATCTTTCAATAATACAGAGTTTGAATAATTATCACCTTAATTTCTAATGAAACTAAACTGCCTGAAGTCCATGAGAATGTTCGAGAAAAGCACTGGTTATTTTTACCTATATAGGAATATAATACCTTCCACAGATATTCTGGAATTTTATTTAACATTTTTCAAGTAGATATAAAGACAGTCACCTAAATTGTACCAGACATCCATTTCTCCACTCAGGGTCCTCACTTCTACAATTGTTTGTCCCAGAAAATCATCTGACTCCTTTTTGAAATGTTGCTTCACTCTGGATTTAATGTCATCATCTTCATCCCACACTCTGACTTTGATTCGATCTGTGGAGTTATGGCACTCACTGAAAACAGATGTGGATAAGTTAACAACCAGTGATAACTTCTCTAAATGGCATCTGATGTTAGCAACTTGTTTTAAATCTATCTAAGCCAGAAAGGCATAGTATATTTCATAGTAAATAAGATTTCCCACAGACTATTCCACCCATGGGATGTTGCAGGTATCAGGGATATTGAAAAAAAGTTGTGATAGTTAAGTAATGTTAATAAGAGAAAATCCTACCCCATTCCATTCTATTTCCTTTAATTGAACTGGACGTAATCAAATATGGATCAGAAATCTTTGGGATATTTTCTCTAAGGTATATTTCTTATTTGCAACAGTTATCTATGATAACATGTCCATGCTCAGAAAATTCTGTACCATAAAGATAACTTAGTTGCAATGGGTGTTGAGGAAGTGGACATCACAGAGTCCT
The DNA here is from genome assembly GCF_937001465.1 of Orcinus orca. Lineage (NCBI taxonomy): Eukaryota > Metazoa > Chordata > Mammalia > Artiodactyla > Delphinidae > Orcinus > Orcinus orca. The sequence continues at coordinate 103,899,192 of NC_064560.1, forward strand.
ATCGATAAGCTAAAAATCCCAGTAAGCATGTAAGATATTGTTAAATCAAATCATCACATATGGATACCCAGCATCTTTAAACATTCTCCTTCCATTTTGGCTACATTTCTCCTTATGTTCCTCGTCTTCTCAAGACAAGCTAGATCAAATACATTCTTAGATTCCTTTGTAGTTACGGTCCAGATATTTGACCTGCATTCAAGCAAGATCTGAACTCAAATTGAGCAAAGCGAGCCAGTGACTGTATTGTGGGGTTTTGCTCTTTCGGCAACAATAGTGGTGGTCTTTTGTACTTTATTGTAGAGTCTCCAGTATTCAGTCCTGAGGGACAAAGTATTGATCAATGGTGGCAATGATGTTTTCTCCAAAGAAACCCCATGATATAATTGGACATTGTTTCTGCACAGTAGATTTAGAGGTGGGCATTTGGACCTCTCCAAAAATTCCTGAGTGACCTAAGAGTCTACGAAATAATTTTTTTTTCTGTGTAAGCTAACTAGAGTAGACTCTGTTGTTTGCAACTAAGAATACTGATCAATGAAATAATTTTTAAAGAATGAAGGGAGCTTCAATAATAGGCCTTAAAATGTGAAATTGACTCTCTGGAGGAGACAATGAGGGCAAACAGTGAAGATTTAATTACCTCAGGCTCGAAAGCTAATGCATTTTGAAATGCAGTAGCGAAACTGCTGGTCAAACTTTTGCTTGCTATACTTTGGAACTGTGACCACATGCCAACTGAAGCTTTTTTATTAGCGTGAATGGTAGGAATAAAATTCAGAATACTGGCATGTGCTTATTAAATCTTGCTGCTTTCAAAAGTGTACTGTGGTAGAGATGCACTCAAACTAGAGCTAGAGAGTCTCTAAGCAGAGATGCCAAGGGAGCACAGCTACCTTTCCCTACAAGCAGAGGCTCACTCTGCTTGTGTCCTGCAATATAAATTGACTGAGAATATCATAATTTGGAACCTTGCAGGGTTGAGAACAGCCAGCTGCTTCTGTATACAAAATGTATGTATACAAGCAGAGGTTTCTGAGTGCAACTTCAAAAACATACGAAACTGTTGCCCCAGGGTGTTTCATACACTTTCCTTTAGGAAATCTCTAAGTGACAATGAAGGGGAACTTAGTGGCAAAGATCAGATTAATGGTGTTGCACCTTGGCATGCAGTTTTGCAGGCGCTGAGGCAGCAGCCATTAGGTTAAGAGTGAGGAATTGGTCAGAACAAAGGAGTCAGTAGCAACAAGTTACATTTTCCAGGCTGATGTGGTTACTCATAAAATGGTCTTGAAACTCACCTCCTGGAAGCCTGGTAAAATTTCCAGAGCATGGTATTTCCAAATGTGCCTCAGGCTCACTACAGCTGTATTTAAAGTAATTTCTGGGTCCTTGAACTCACAGCGAAAGGAAATGGACTCCAAGGCGAATCTCTTCCCAGCTAGGAAAACCATTTACCTGGATTTCCTGGGATGGTCCCAATTTATGGTTTTATAGATATGCAATGTCTTTTAATTCTTTTTGGAGCCCTCTTTCTTTTACTTTCATTTTAGTAGGCATTGGCACATTGCTCAAGGAAGGTCTCCCCAGATGTAGAACCAAGGACTTGGAGAAAAAAGATAAAAGAAATTCGCCAAGAAAGAAGTACCAGGGCCTGCCAAATTGGCTAGCCAACTAACAACTTCTGCTGCTAGCATCAGGAAGTCCTGAGTAACCCACCCAGCAGGACTCTATTATATTTGCTATGTACCACCGACTGTCATATATTTTCTAAATTCCCTCTTACTGAATAAGACTTTTTAAATTGCTATTATCCTATTTTCTTCTCTCTCCACAGTAATACATTGGGAATGTTAGAAGAAGATGACTTGTCTTCAGTGTATAGACCTAAGGATCACAAAGAACCAAACATGTAGCTGAGGGAGAGATTACCCAAATATCCTAGACTTCAAGCTAAATACAGTAACTGGATATAATTTGGGGATTATCTGCCTTGGAAGACAGAGGATGAATTCATTTTATTTAAAGTCCAGAGAAAGATATAAATATTGTGTATAAATATAGAATGCTCAGATAGGTGGAAGGTGACAGATACAGTAAGTTCATTCACTCAGCAACCTTTTAAGACCTCCTTCCCTTTCCTGCTTTAGTGAAATATCCCAGTCTCCCTTGCAACTAGAGATGACCACTTGACATAGTTCTGCCAATGAGATATAAGCAAAAATCTTCTTGCCCTATTCTGTTTTCTTCTTTTATTACTCTGGAACATGCATGTAGAACATCCTCCACTAAAGATGATAAAACAGGAAGATAGATTTAGCTTTTTTCTTCAATGGAATAACTGAGTTACCAAACTAGCCCTCAAATGCCTATACCTGGAATTCCTGTTGAACGAAATAAATAAATCTCTTTTTGACTAAGCCACAATCATGGCTTAATGTGAAGCTGAATAAAATTCTAATTGAATCAGTGGGAAAATAATTAAATATCTACCAAGTTCATTTTGTTTGATTATATATTAAATGATTTAAAATGTTTAATTTATTAACTCTTACTATTTTTGTACTTGCTATTTTATTCCTTAACTATTTAACATGTGTTTCACAAACCTTGACTTTTATGAAAATATAAAGGCTTGCAGTTTAGATGGGAAACTGGAGACTTATGTAGGAAAATTTGACAGAAATATTTTTACACAAAAGGGAAAAGTCTATCACATAAAATAGAGAGAAAAAGCATACTCCCATTAAATCTTACTCCACTAGATCATTCCCCACCTGATTAATTAGCTAACAAAGACTCCTGGTTTAGTTCACCAGCTTGTGATTTGGCCTTTCTATAAGAAGAGAATAAGATATTTTACTGCATAAACTCTTGGTAAATAAAATAAGTATTATTAAAGCCATTTGCTTTGTAGTTTTTTTTTTAACTAAAAACAATCTGCATCTTAAAGAGTAGTTCATATGTCTAATTTTGTGTTTTTTTCATTGTTAAAGAGAGGAATGGTTTGGTTTCCATGGGAATAAGTTATTTTATTCTTTCCCAAATTAAAGCAAAGCGTTTCCCCCTTCTGGACTCAGAATTATTGTGTGTGTTTGTGTTCTGTTTTTTTCTTTATTTTTGTTTTCAGTTCACAGATACCCTATCTCTGTACAGCCAATCACTATTTGGCCAATTTTCTTTTGGCAGCCATCCAAAAGACTAATTTCCTTATAATTATTTATTCCAAATTTGAAAATGGTCTTACTGTAAACATTTTTAGATTTAGAGTTTCCTGGATATGGCCCCAATACATATCTCCTATAATTAAGGCAAAACAAAAAACAAAGACAAAAAGCAAATAAAAAAAAAAAACCCAAAACAAACCCCAAACCCACTCCTTACCCAATTTATAAGAGTTTAACCTATTCTGAGAAGGACTGCTTTACCTAGAGAAATGCCCATGAATTTCATAAAGCCAATAAAGCCTGATTTCAACGGAACAATGAGCTGTTGCTCAAGCAGTCATCCTCCAATGCGAAGTCATTACAAAAGTAGTGTATGAGCAAATGACCATTCAAAAATGAGAACCGTACCTATAGTCAAGCTAGTTCTAATGAAGCAACCAAAATACATCTCACACAGCAACTATATCAGAAAAAAAGCCAATAGTAAATTATGTTGCCATTAAAAATCATGTTAAGAGTTTATAAAATTCTAGCTATATATTTTAAGTACAGTAAATGAAATTTCTATAATATTTTAATGCTATTATACCAGATTTTGTTAATAGACACATTAATAAGAGAGATATTAAATATATATGTGTTTTTATACACATATATACCTATATATGTGTATGTATATATATATATGCATTGAAACAAGCTGTAAGGTTATATATCAAAATATAGGTGGTAAAATTAGTGAAATTTTTTATTTTATTCTTTACATTTTCCTATCACAATCAACAAAATTGTATTTTATAATATCTAGTAATTGTAAATAATCTCATTTCAACTCAAGCTGGAAGTCAGGGCACTGACTGAGAAAATCATCAGCCAGAAACCTGCAAGAGCCATCCTTAGGCAAAGCAGCAGCAGCCTTTCAGGCAGTGATTGAATTCTCTAGTTATAGCTTAGTTCCTTAAACTCTGACCCACCAAATGGAAATATGTGAGACACCTGATGTGCACATTTCCTCTCAGTGATTTATTATGAATTATGTAACCCACTTCCATCACAGTATATATGTCTTGTTATTGAATTAAGAGCCCTAACTCTATTATCTTTTAATTGTATTATAATAGATAGACAAACTCTAAGTTCAAAACCCAGTGCCAGTGCACAGCGACTTTCCCTGCTGCATTTATCAAGGACAATTTAATTATGGGAATTAGGATGGAAAAAAACCCCCTGGTCCTCAACATTTTACTTTTGTTTAAGTTTTTCTGAGGATATTCTATGTAGTAATTGGACGTTGTAGATCCATTCTATTAATCAATGACATGGAAGACAAAAGAATGAGAATAAGAAATAAATTATATTATTAGAAGCACTTTTGTAAAAGAAAAGGAGCTGAAGAGGAATTCATATGCTGACATTTAAGGATTGGTTGAATGAAGTCCTAGTACTGTAATAGGCCAGAGAACCAAAGGACAAAGTATGATCTTATAAGATATACCAATTTTCCTGCCCCACCTTCCAGCCCCACAATTAGACCATCAATACCTCAAAGTCCTGTATTCTATTTTTATATCTATTTTTATATCTAATATTTCCTTCACAGGTACTAATGTTGCAGATAAATTTATTTATTTATTTTTTTTTTCTTTTTTTTTTTTTGCGGTACGCCGGCCTCTCACTGTTGTGGCCTCTCCTGTTGCGGAGCACAGGCTCCGGACGCGCAGGCTCAGTGGCCATGGCTCACGGGCCTAGCCGCTCTGCTGCATGTGGGATCCTCCCAGACTGGGGCACGAACCTGTGTCCCCTGCATCAGCAGGCGAACTCTCAACCACTGCACCACCAGGGAAGCCCCAGATAAATTTATTTTAATAGCTGTTTTGAGACTTATTCAATATTAAATATTATAAAATATTAATTATGTTAAAATAATAAAGGTAAGAAACTGGTTTAGAAAAATACTTTATTGTCCATTTTGCTGTGCAAAGAGAACACTTAGGGAGAGAGATCAGAAAACAGGAAGATCTATATGATATCACTTTTAGGTGGAATCTAAAAATCTGAACTAATAAAAACAGAGAGCAAAATAATGGTTACCAGGGGCTGGAAGGTGGGGAAATAGGAGAGATGTTGTTTAAGAGTACAAAATAGTTGATAAATAAGTCCTAGAGATCTAATGCACAATATAGCGAATATAGACAACAATATTATATTAATCACCAAACTTGCTAAGAGACTAGACCTTAATTATTCCCACGACAAAAATGGTTATGGTAATCATGTGATGTGATAGAGGAACTAGTTAATGCTACAATGGCAATCATATTATAATATACAAATGTATCAAATCAACATATTTTTCCTTAAATTTACACAGTGTTATATGCCAAATATAATTTAAAAAGAAACAACACATAGAAAACAGGAGAATCAAATTACTCTTTCAAAAAATAGGAGAAATATATATGTATGCGAATGTGTGCGTGTGCGTGTGTGTGTGTGTGCACGCAATAGGGATGGTTTCTACTCACCACCTCTTTGGTTCACCACACGTTTTTCCCAACTCAGACCCTTTGTTCACTGTGTTTCTTAGAGCAAGGATGTCTTTTCCCTACTCCTCTACCTAATGAACACTTAGCTGTCTTTCAAGACTCAGATAAAATATCACCTCTGTGTGAAACTTCCCTAAGAAAAATTTTTCCAAACCCTAGTACCTACAGCAAATCGATATGAAAAAACTGTTTATCAGAAACATAAGAGAAATATCACATGTCACAGTAATCATACTCTTTATTGTTGCTCATAAACTATTACAAATGTGCATATTCCAATTAGTGGCTAATTATGCAGCTGAAATCTAACCATTTGCTTTAAGTTGGAAATAAGATCCACTTTGGATATATGTTTGACATTTATTGGACATGTGATTAAAGGCATTATCTTTTCAAACCTGGTTTTTCTTTAAGTGGTGACATACATTTTTTTCTTCAACTAACTTGTCCATAGATAAAGAAGCTGCACAGCAAAAGATAATGTAAATGTAAGGAGCCAAGGACAGTGTATGTTGTCACTGTTCTGTGGTTGTCCTACTCTAGCTCTAATATTCCAAGGTCTATGATTCATAGAATAAGTTATGCCTTTTTCATTTTACTTTCAAGACCAATGTGTACTAGGAATGATGGAGTAACAGAACAAACTTGGAAAAAGATCTGCCTGATTCAAATTCCATTTGAGCCACTTACTAGCAATATGACTCTGGGCAAGTTATGCAATTGCACTGAGCCTCCATGCCCAATCTATAAAACTAGAACATTGATATTGATCTTTTAAACATGATTAAATATATAAAAAAAACAGAACTATGCTGGGCATTTAGCAGGCTTTAATTAGATCTAGCTAACTAATGCAGCTAAGTACATCATTCAAACATATAAATATATTTTGCCTTTACAGCAATGGACAAGTTACTGAAAATATATAAAACAGGGAATTTTTTAATTAGCCTAATTATCAAAACACTGAAAATTAAATCATTGATATATATTGATATAATAAAATTCTATTCAACTGTTAAAAACACTGTTTTAGGTGAAGATTTATTTCAGGGGTCTCTATACTGTTCCATTGATCTATATATGTCTGTCTGTATTACAGTACCACACTGTTTCTGTTACTGTAGATTTGTATTATTTTTCCCCATAACAAATTTTTAAGTGTACAGTACAGTATTGTTGGATACAGGTACATGGTTTATAGCTAATCCCAGAACTTCTCTTGCTTAATTACGACCCCGTGCCTACTATTTACAATAGCCAGGACATGGAAGCAACCTACGTGTCCATCAACAGATGAATGGATAAAGAAGATGTGACACATGTATATAATGGAATATTACTCAGCCATAAAAAGAAACGAAACTGAGTTATCTGTAGTGAGGTGGATGGACCTAGAGTCTGTCATACCGAGTGAAATAAGTCAGAAAGAGAAAATTAAATACCGTGTGCTAACACGTATATATGGAACCTAAGAAAAATAAACGGTTCTGAAGAATCTAGGGGCAGGACAGGAATAAAGACACAGATGTAAAGAATGGACTTGAGGACACGGGGCAGGGGAAGGGTAAGCTGGGACGGAGTGAGAGAGTGGCATGGACATATATACACTACCAAATGTCAAACAGATAACTAGAGGGAAGCAGCCACGTAGCACAGGGAGATCAGCTCAGTGCTTTGTGACCAACCTAGAGTGGTGGGATAGGGAGGGTGGGAGGGAGACACAAGAGGGAGGGGATATAGGGATATATGTATATGTATAGTTGATTCACTTTGTTTTACAGCAGTAACTAACACAACAATGTAAAGCAATTATACTCCTATAAAGATGTTAAAAAAAAAAAAGAAAACTCTGTGCCTATTGATTAGTAACTCCCCATTTCACCCTCTCTCCAGCCCACAGAAACCACCATTCTAGTCTTTAATTCTGTGAATATGATGATTTTAGATACCTCATATAAGTGTAATAATGCAGTATTTGTCTTTCTGTAACTGGCTTAGCATAACATCCTCAAGGTTCATCCCTACTGTCACATATTGCAGAATTTCCTTCTTTTGTAAGGATGAATAATATCCCATTGTATGTATATATCACATTTTCTTTATTCATTCACCTGTCACTGGACATTTAGGTTGTTTCCACATCTTGGCTATTGTGAATAATACTGGGCTTGGAAGCGCTAATATCTCTTTGAGATTCTGATCTCAATTCTTTTGGATATATACCCAGAAGTGAGATTGCCAGATCAATGGTAGTTCTGTTTTCAAATGTTTGAGTAAACTCCGTACTGGTTCCCATAGCAGATGTACCATTTTGCATGCCCACCAATAGTGTACAAAGGTTCACACAATGGGAAAAGATAGATAGGAACTGGGACCACAGAGGAAGGTCCCATCCAACAGAAGCTTGAATCAGGAAGGAAACCCACACATCATTGGTGATGCTGTCCAAGGCAGAGAGAAGGAAAAAAAATACTCTGGCTTCTCCCATCCTCCCACCTTTGATCTTATTGCAGTGCTTCCTCATGGCCAAACCTAGTGGGCAGGGAAGTCTAGGAAAGGTAGCCTTTAGAGTTCAGTTCCCTGAGATAAAGAACACACCAAAGACATTTCAGAGAATAAATGGTATAGCAAACAGGTAAATGACCAGCACATATGCCAAACTCATGTAGAAAATGCCATAAAGAAACACATAACACTATGCACTTGGTTTGAAGTGTTTGTTTCTCTTACTCCTTTTAGCATTGCTGTGCCTTTCCCTAAGAGGTCTTTACATTTGCATCTTCATAGATAAAACCCTTTAACGCTAAAAGCATTTTTCTAGAGCGTATCATTCAACTTCCTTATTTCCGGAAAGGAAACTGATAAAAAGAGAATAATAAACATTTTTGCACTAGGTAACACAATGAGTGATTTGGAAAGAAAATTATGAGTATAAAAATGCTTTGAGGGCTTCCCTGGTGGCGCAGTGGTTGAGAATCTGCCTGCCAATGCAGGGGACACGGGTTCAAGCCCTGGTCTGGGAAGGTCCCACATGCCACAGAGCAAGTAGGCCCATAAGCCACACTACTGAGCCTGCGCATCTGGAGCTTGTGCTCCGCAACAAGAGAGGCCGCGACTGTGAGAGGCTCGCGCACCACGAAGAGCGGCCTCTGCTCGCCGCAACTAGAGAAAGCCCTCACACAGAAACAAAGACCCAACACAGACAAAAATTAATTAATTAAATTTTAAAAAAGAAAAGAAACTTGTTTAAAAAAATGCTTTGAAAAAATAGTGCTTTATAAATATGAACCATTTTATTATCATTAATGTTATACAGTCACTCTGTATAAGCATATGGATGCTTTAAAACTTTTTTAAAATACTGTTTTTCAGAAAGATGGAGCATCCCTCTACCAATTTCCACTGCACTGAGCACAATTCATATTATCACATATTTGCATTCAGTGCCCTACTTGACTCAATGAATGTTACTGTCAATATTTTAATGGAAAGATATTGCTTAGTGTTAACCTTTAAAAGGTTTGATACTTGATCTATATAATTGTATTTAATTTTAATTGAATTTGTATAAATGCAGGATCATACTCTACATACCATTTAGCATCTCCACTTTTTAAATTTAATGTCATGTCCATCCTGACATATACACATATACATCATTCTTTCTAATGATTATATGATATATTCCATTATATGGATGTTTTCTAATGAATTCATCCCCTATAGATAGTAGATGTGTATTTAGGTGGTTTCCAATGTCTTACTGTACTGCTATACAGAATGCTTTGTATGTATATCTTTATGAACTTATAAAAATATTCTAGTCTGACAAATTATTAAAAGTGGATTTTTTAGGTTGGAAGTCATGTCAGTTACATACACATCTGTATACAGATAGATACACACACACACACACACACACATACACACACACAATTACTAAAATATCCTGCAGAAAGCATATATGTGCTTACATTACACCTGTTTCTCTATACTTTCATTAGTACTGAGTACTAATTACTTTTCAATCTTTGCTAATCAGAAAGCTGAAATATGCCTTCTCCTATTAGACTGACTTTTAGGGAGTCCATCTGTTATACATTAAATTAAATATGAAAAAAATGAAATATGTATGTACATTTCTACAAAATGTTCCTCTTTCCTACACCAGTCCAATTGAAAAGGAGAAAAAAAAAAATGAATGAAAAGTGCCCTCCCCCACCATATATCAAAGAGACCTCTGAAGAGGAGCTTATGATTATTTCTTGCCAGAGAAAAAGGGTTAAAATAGCCAGAATCTGTACCTGGCAAGAGGACAGAATCAGTCAGCATGCTTTTTTATAGGCACTTAAGTTGCCTTTCTCTGAGATGCTCCCCTTCACTCTTCACTAGAAAAGAACAGCTGCTATTCTCCTGAGAAACTCGGAAGCAATGATGGGAATGTCAGCGGCAAGCTGCAGTTACATCAGTTGCCTGAGCAGACCTTATCTGAACACCACACTTGAATGAGAAGCAGCGATGATAAAGGTAAATACTATTAACTAACACCCCTCTCGTTCCAAACATCAGCAACACAGCAACAGTGCACAGGCTAGTGGAAAACTTCTGCACTAATCACCAAGGAATTGCTAAAACAGAGAAAAAACATTAGGAAATCCTACCAACCAATTAACTTTTCCACTTAAATCTAAGCTCAACCAATTATTGGGAATGGAGCAGTTATGCCTAAGAATTCATAAACAGTAATGTTGGGTATACTTCAGACCTCTCTGGACTCTTTTGCTGGATGTTATGGAAAATACAAAGAGACAGAATTCAAAAAAAAACCAAGTCACCACACAAACACAAAAAAACCACTTGACAGCACCTGTGTTACTGTGGCAATGGTGCTCATCAATAGTAGCTACCCTTCATCATTAAAATGTAAACTCAAGTGTCTTGAAAATTAGAGTTCGATCTACATAATTATGAACCTTTAGCCAAAAATTTAGATTAAAAATACATCTATTTGAATGTTTTCAAACTTCCAAAAGAACACAACTTGATCAACTATAAACACAGCTTAAAAAGGTACCAAAAAAACTATCCTCCAGATGATATTAAGGTATGACTGATTATTCACAAAGAATTAATTTCAACAGAAGATATTACATTAGGTTAAACCATATGAAATTGCCATTATTGTAGGTCAAAAGAGTTGACCATCAGCAACTTCATATGGCTTGGCCTAGTAATAACTAGTTCCATATAACAAAATCTTGTTTCTGTCCTAGTTGAACATACACTTTGTACTTGGCAAGTACAAGAAATTCTATGAAATTAAAAAACTAGTGCGATCACATAACAGTCTGATCATTAAGATACTGAAGAAATTAGTGGTGGTGGTGTGACAGGGAAAATAAAGAAAAGTACCAAGTAACAAAGATACTCAAGATTTCCTAAATTGGATGTATTTGAGAATGGTACTGATCCTAGAGGGGACCACTTAAATACTACTGTAAAACATTTTTCAAGAAAGTCGGCCACTCCTCAGGGAACTTCCTTATCCCTCCCCCACCAGACAATGGATTAATTTTGTCTATTCAAGGAAATTTCAAGATCTTAAGCCCATGTGAGAATATTATCCTGACCTTAAAGGAGGCAGCAGTCAAAACTTCTGGCTATTAAAGAATTTCTTGGGGTTCTAGAAAGATCAGATCCATATTCATCACGGACAGTAGATAAATGAAGAGGATAAGATTTTACATAATAGAAAAAAAGATGTAGGGTGCCAGCATTTTATAAAGGGCACAGTAGAAGCCAGGCAAGACTGTCAGAGGTCTAAGGTCAAGGCCAGATGGCCATAGATGGTAAGGAAAGCTAGCCAGGTGTATAGATAGCATTCACATAAGAGCCACTCTTGAGTTGCACTGATCCTCTTTCCATAAATGTAAAGTCTTCTAAGGGGACTGACTCTTTCTGCTTGTCCACTGGCTATTAGCTGTACGAAAGCATGCCTCATTCTAAAGTAGTCCACAGCCTCTGAAATCTCCTGGAAAGGCAGTGCATAAAAGTATCAGTGACTTAACTTTCCCCCAATTTACCATTTCTCCACAACTTTACTCCTGTATTATGAAATACTGTGGGTTCTAATCACTTAGTTTCATTTCAATCTTTGTGACTAAATATACCACTGAAAAATAAACTTGGACTAGTTGTTTCAATTACTTGTAGGAACAAAGCAAGGTATAAACAATAGCTTAAAATCAAACATTTAATTAAACATGCTTTAAATCATATTAAATACGGCCCTTATATTAGCAGTGTTGAAAAAACAGTGTCTCGTTCTTTGAAGGAATTTTCCCAATACATGAACTTAATTATTTGGCAATGGTAAAGTTTCACAACGTAATATACCTATGATGTCAGAAAGGGTCTTAGATATCATCTTCAGATAAAAACACATGTTAAATGTCCCCTCAGAATTAGTGGTAGTTTTCCATCCTGTGCTTTCTTAATTTTATCCATAGTTCTGTGAGGACAGATCGAAAAAGGATGTCAAAATCTAGTCTTAGTAAAAGCTCAAGAAGTTATTCTACTGCTTATTTCAGTGCTTTAAATAAGACAAAATGCATTTTGTCCCCTTTACTGTCCCTTCAATTCCAACTCTAATCAAAACCATCACCAAAAGTAACATATCATGAAGACTAAAGGCATTGGTAAGGTTTCATCAAGCAGGAAAACATATACTGGTGATGCTAGTAAAAAAGTAAATGCTTGACCGCTGCAACGTCATGCTGGCCTCTGCCACCGCAGGCTCGCCCTGCATTCTGTACTCCTCCCTCCCCACGGCCTGAGTGAGCCAAAGCCCCTAAATCAGTTGCTACTTTACCCCGTCCTGTCTGGGCAGGGAATAGATGCCCTCAGGCGACCTACATGCATAGGCGGGGCCAAATCCAAAGCTGAACCCCAGGAACAGTGAGAACAAAGAAGAGAAAGGGGAATCTCTCCCAGCAGCCTCAGGAGCAGCAGAGTAAATCTCCACAATCAACTTGATGTACCCTGCATCTGTGGAATACCTGAATAGACGAGTCATCCCAAAATAGAGGCGGTAGACTTTGGGAGCAACTGTAGACTTGGAGTTTGCTTTCTGCACCTAATTTGTTTCTGCTTTTATGTTTATCTTAGTTTAGTGTTTAGAGCCTATTATCACTGGTAGATTTCTTTACTGATTTGGTTGCTCTCTTCCTTTTTATATATATATATATTTTTTTTCCTTTTTCTCTTTTTGTGTATGTGTATGCTTCTTTGTGTGATTATGTCTGTATAGCTTTGCTTTTGCCATTTGTCCTAGAGTTATTTCTGTCCCTTTTTTTTTTTTAGTATAGTTTTTAGTTCTTGTTCTCATTGGTGGATTTGTTTTTTGGTTTGGTTGCTCTCTTTCTTTTTTTAAATTAATTTTTAATTTCTTAATTTTTAATAATTATTTACATTTTACTAACTTTATTTATTATTTCATTCTTCTCTCTCTCTCCTTTCCTTCCTTCCTTCCTCTTTCCCTCCCTCCCTCCCTTCCTTCCTCACCCTTTTCTTCTGAGCCATGTGTCTGACAGGGTCTTGGTGCTCTAGTCAGGTGTCACGCCTGAGACTCTGAGGTGGCAGAGCCAAGTTCAGGACATTGGTCCACCACACATCTCCCAGCCCCATGTACTATCAAATGGAGAAAGCTCTCCCAGAGACCTCCATCTCAATGTTAAGACCCAGCTCCACTCAACGACCAGCAATCTACTGTGCTAGACACCCTATGTCAAACAACTAGCAAGACAGGAACACAACCCCACCTATTAGCAGAGAGACAGCCTAAAATCATGATAGTTCACAGACACCCAAAAAGAGACCACCGGATGTGGTCCTGCCAACCAGAAAGTCCAGATCCAGCCTCATCCAGCAGAACACAGGCACCAGTCTCCTCCACCAGGAGGCCTACACAACCCAATGAACCAATCTTGCCCACTGGGAGAAGACACAAAAATCAACAGGAAGTACGAACCTGCAGCCTGCAAAAAGGAGACCCCAAACACAGTAAGTTAAGCAAAATGAGAAGACAGAGAAATACACAGAAGATGAAGGAGAAAGGTAAAAACCCACCAGACCAAACAAATGAAGAGGAAATAGGCAGTATACCTGAAAAAGAATTCAGAATAATGAGAGTAAAGATGATCCAAAATCTTGGAAATAGAATGGAGAAAATACAAAATACATTTAACAAGGACCTAGAAGAACTAAAGAGCAAAAAACAGTGATGAACAACACAGTAAATAGAATTACAAACTCTCTAGGAGGAATCAATAGCAGAATAACTGAGGCAGAAGAAGGGATAAATAACCTGGAAGACAAAATAGTGGAAATAACTACCGCAGAGCAGAATAAAGAAAAAACATTGAAAAGAACTGAGGACAGTCTCGGAGAACTGTGGAACAGTATTAAATGCACCAACATTCAAATTATAGGGGTCCCAGAAGAAGAAGACAAAAAAAGAGACTGAGAAAATATTTGAAGAGATTATAGTTGAAAACTTCCCTAAGATGGGAAAGGAAATAGTCAATCAAGTCCAGGAAGCACAGAGAGTCCCATACAGGATAAATCCAAGGAGAAATATGCCAAGACACATATTAATCAAACTATCAAAAGTTAAATACAAAGAAAAATATTAAAAGCAGTGAAGGAAAAACAACAAATAACATAAAAGGGAATCCCCATAAGGTTAACAGCAGATCTTTCAGCAGAAACTCTGCAAGCCAGAAGAGAGTGGCAGGACATACTTCAAGTGATGAAAGGGAAAAACCTACAATCAAGATTACTCTACCCAGCAAGGATCTCATTCAGATTCAATGGAGAAATTAAACCCTTTACAGACAAGCAAAAGCTAAGAGAATTCAGCACCACCAAACCAGCTCTACAACAAATGCTAAAGGAACTTCTCTAGGCAGGAAACACAAGAGAAGGAAGAGACTTACAATAACAAACCCAAAACAATTAAGAAAATGGTAATAGGCACATACATATTGATAACTACCTTAAATGTAAAAGGATTAAATGCTCCAACCCAAAGACACAACCAGCTGAATGGAAACAAAAACAAGACCCATATATACGCTGTCTACAAGAGACCCACTTCAGATCTAGAGACACATACAGACTGAAAATGAGGTGATGGAAAAAGATATTCCATGCAAATGGAAATCAAAAGAAAGCTGGGGTAGCAAGTCTCATATCAGACAAAATAGACTTTAAAACAAGGACTATTACAAGAGACAAAGAAGGACACTACATAATGATCAAGAGATCAATCCAAGAAGAAGATATAACAATTGTAAATATTTATGCACCCAATATAGGAGCACCTCAATACATAAGGCAAATGCTAACAGCCATAAAAGGGGAAATTGACAGTAACACAATCATAGTAGGGGTCTTTAACACCCCACTTTCACCAATGGACAGATCATCCAAAATGAAAATAAATAAGGAAACACAAGCTTTAAACGTTGCATTAAACAAGATGGACTTAATTGATATTTACAGGACATTCCATCCAAAAACAACAGAATACACTTTCTTCTCAAGTGCTCATGGAACATTCTACAGGGTAGATCATATCTTGGGTAACAAATCAGGCCTTGGTAAACTTAAGAATACTGAAATTGTATCAAGTATCTTTTCCAACCACAACACTATGAGACTAGATATCAGTTACAGGAAAAAAATCTGTAAAAAATACAAACACATGGGGGCCAAACAATACACTACTAAATAACCAAGAGATCACTGAAGAAATCAAAGAGGAAAACAAAAAATACCTACAAACAAATGACAATGAAAACACGATGAAAACACGATGACTCAAAACCTATGGGATGCAGCAAAAGCAGTTCTAAGAGGGAAGTTTACAGCAATACAATCCTACCTCAAGATACAAGAAACATCTCGAAACAACCTAAACTTACACCTAAAGCAATTAGAGAAAGAAGAACAAAAAAACCCAAAGTTAGCAGAAGGAAAGAAATCATAAACATCCCATCAGAAATAAATGAAAAAGCAATGAAGGAAACGATAGCAAAGATCAACAAAACTAAAAGCTGGTTCTATGAGAAGATAAACAAAATTGATAAAACTTTAGCCAGACTCATGAAGAAAAAAAGGGAGAAGACTCAAATTAATAGAATTAAAATGAAAAAGGAGAAGTAACAACTGACACTTCAGAAATACAAAGGATCATGAGAGATTACCATAAGCAACTATATGCCAATAAAATGGACCATCTGGAAGAAATGGACAAATTCTTAGAAATGCACAGCCTTCTGAGACTGAACCAGGAAAAAACAGAAAATATAAACAGACCAATCACAAGCACTGAAATTGAGACTGTGATTAAAAATCTTCCAACAAACAAAAGCCCAGGACCAGATGCCTTCACAGGCAAATTCTATCCAACATTTAGAGAAGAGCTAACACCTATCCTTCTCAAACTCTTCCAGAATATAGAAGAGGGAGGAACACTCCCAAACTCATTGTACAAGGTCACCATCACCCTGATATCAAAACCAGACAAAGATGTCACAAAGAAAGAAAACAACCAGCCAATATTACTGGTGAACATAGATGCAAAAATTCTCAACAAAATACTACCAAACAGAATCCAACAGCACATTAAAAGGATCATACAGCATGATTAATTGGGGTTTCTCCCAGGAATGCAAGGATTCTTCAATATATGCAAATTAATCAATGTGATACAGCATATTAACAAATTGAAGGAGCAAAACCATATGATCATCTCAATAAATGCAGAAAACGCTTTTGACAAAATTCAACACCCATTTATGATAAAAACCCTCCAGAAAGTAGACATAGAGGGAACTTACCTCAATATAATAAAGGCCATATATGACAAACCCACAGCCAACATTGTGCCCAATGGTGAAAAACTGAAACCATTTCCACTAAGATCAGGAACAAGACAAGGTTGCCCACTCTCACCACTATTATTCAACATAGTTTTGGAAGTTTTAGCCACAGCAATCAGAGAAGAAAAAGAAATAAAAGGAATCCAAATGAAAAAGAAAATGAAAATGAAAAATCCAAATGAGAAAAGAAGAAGTATAACTGTCACTGTTTGCAGATGACATGATACTATACATAGAGAATCCTAAAGATGCTACCAGAAAACTACTAGAGGTAATCAATGAATTTGGTAAAGTAGCAGGAGACAAAATTAACGCACAGAAATCTCTGGCATCCCTATACACTAATGATGAAATATCTGGAAGCAAAATTAAGGAAACACTCCCATCTACCACCGCAACAAAAATAATAAAACACCTAGGAATAAACCTACGTAAAGAGACAAAAGACCTGTATGCAGAAAACTATCAGACACTGATGAAAGAAATTAAAGATGATACAAACAGATGGAGAAATATACCATGTTCTTTGATTAAAAGAATCAACATTGTGAAAATGACTCTACTACCCAAAGCAATCTACAGATTCCTTGCAATCCCTATCAAACTACCAATGGCATTTTTCATAGAACTAGAACAAAAAAATTCACAATTTGTATGGAAACACAAAAGATCCCGAATAGCCAAAGCAATCTTGAGAAAGAAAAATGGAGCTGGAGGAATCAGGCTCCCTGTTTTCAGACTATACTACAAAGCTACAGTGATCAAGACAGTATGGTACTGGCACAGAAACAGAAATATAGAACAATGAAACAGGATAGAAAGCCCAGAGATAAACCCACGCACATATGGTCACCTTATCTTTGATAAAGGAGGCAAGAATATACAATGGAGAAAAGACAGCCTCTTCAATAAGTAGTGCTGGGAAAACTGGACAGCTACATGTAAAAGAATGAAATTAGAACACTCCCTTACACCATACACAAAAATAAACTCAAAATGGATTAAAGACCTAAATGTAAGGCCAGAGACTATAAAACTCTTAGTGGAAAACACAGGCATCTTGCTATTTTTTATTTTCCCCATTTTTGTCCCATTTTCCTTTCTTTCTGTTTTTTTCAATTATTTTTTATAACTGGATTTTATCTACTTTGTTGTCATATTAGCTATTAATTCTTTTGTTTTGTCATTATAGTTGTTACTTTAGTATGCATATTAAATTATCACAATCTACAAATGTTTTATACCCTTTAATATACAGTGTAAGAACCTTATAATAGTATATTTTCAGTTTTGTCTCCTAGACCTTTATGCAATCATTATCATATATTTTAGTTATTGCATTAACAATCAGGAATAAGTTATTACTTTTGTGTTAATACTTACCAATCTTTTAAATAAATCTAAATAAAATGTAAGAGCGTAATATATATGTCAATGAGGTTATTATTTCCAGAGTTCATTCTTTTTCATGCCTTTATATTGATCTGTATTTTCCTCTGGCATCACATTTCTTCTGCCTGAGAAACTTCTCTTAATATTTTTTGTAGTGCCAGTCAGAAGGAAAGGAATTCTTTCAGCTTTCATATGTATGGAAAGCCTTTATTTTGTCTTTGTATGTTTTAAACCATTCATTGCCTTTTTTTGAAGAGTGTTTTCTCTGTGTTTAGAACTCTAGTTTGACAGTTTCTCTTACAACAATGAAAAGATGATGCTCCATTGTACTACTGGTTACACCATTTCTGAGGCTATCTTTATGTTTCTTACTCTGTGTATGGTGTGCCTTTTTTCTCTGGAAGTTTTCATGATTTCCTTTTCTTCACTCGTTTGGAGCAATTTGACTATGTTGTGTTGATGTAATTTTTTCATGTATCTTATGCTTGAGATTCATTGAGCTTCTTGAGCCTGTGGTTTTATAATTCTGATCAAATTTGGGAAAAGAAAGTCCATTATTTCCTCAGATACTTTTATACCCATCTTCCCTTCTTCTCCTTTAGGGAACTCCGATTAGATGATTTTTGGCTTCTTGAACCAGTCTCAACTATTCTGTTTATTCTTTGAAATTTTCTGTATGTTTCATCTCATATTTTTTTATTATTATGTCTGTAAGATAAATAATCTTTTCTTCTGCAATATTTAATCTGCATCATTCCTATTCAGTGTACTTTCCATTGTACACAATGTATTTTTCATTTCTAGAAATTCATTTTCAGTCTTTTGTAAAAAATATCTTCAGTATCTTCACTTATCTGTTTTCACGTTGGGTTTTTTGTACTGGGTTTTCCCTGGCTCTCTTTGGGTGGTTGTTTTGAATGATTGGCACTAGTAAGGGAATGAGATAGTGTGGAAAGGGCACTTACTGCAGTAATAGAAGATGAAGATAAGAGTCTTTGTTCTTTTACTTTCCTTGTTTGGATGAATTCTTTAGCAACAATCTGTTTCCCTCCCTGAGTCTTAGCTTTCTTATTTATAAAATGACAATAACAACAACAACAGTAATGGCAATGCTTCGTAAGGTATTTGAGAAGTGTAATACATGTGGTAGCAGTTAAGATACAGTAAATGGTTACACAAATATCAGTGACTATAATTATGATGATACTTTCAATGATTTGGGTTTTAGATTTTTTTTCCTAGCCATTATATCTCAATAAGGTGATTACTTATCTAGAATTTCTTTTGTCCAATATTATCTTGTTTTATACACCCTTTACACAGAGATAAATGTTCTATTGTCAAGCTCAGCCAGGATGGCAGGACCAAGGGGAACTGTCCATTCGCCCCTAATTTCCTAGCATTGACTCTTTTCCTAGCTGATATGAGTCTCAGCACAGTCTCCCCACCAATTAGAATGAGAACTGTGTATGAGGAAGCAACTATTGTGCATATTTACCTCAATGTCTGTAGCATCTAGGAGAGTGCCTCACACATAAATATTTGTTGAAAGAATTATTTTTCTAAACAGGGTTGGAGCTGGTACTGACACACACACAAAATGCCCAGGAAGTTGGACTTTACATTGTACAGTTCTAAGTTGGTAGAGATCTGCACATTTCCAATTTGGCTAGGGATAGCACTAGCATGTGAGTCTCCTTTCTCTGCCTTCAAAATGGTTGGTCCACATGTGGGGCACATCCAAGAGGTGGGGGGATGAACCAAACAGAGGATGGCTGGCTATAGTGATTGGGTCTTGAAAATGCTACAAAAATCCAGATGACTGTTAAGTACCTTTACTTACATTCTATAAATATATATATATATATATATATATATATATATATATATATATATTTTACTCAGGGGGAATTGGTTCAATCCATAGGCTCAAATTAGTCACCAGGAGACCACCCACGACTTGTATGGTTTGTTTCACAAAGAGGAATTGGGCTAACTGCTTAAAAATGCAAAGAAACCGTGAGCACTAGAGGTAGGAAACACATGACCTTAGTGCTAAGGCTATTACGAACCACATGGAAGCTAATTAATGAAAAGCTATTGATTAGACATCAGGAATCAGACTGGAGTACAGAGCAGGGAGGAAAGAAGGGAGGGGAAGGGACACAAGGAGGGACAGTGACAGATGAGAGGCAGACAGGGAGAGGGAGAGACGGAGAGAGAGAAGAGAAAATATATAATGGAGGGGCAGAGATGGAGAAAAACACATAGAGATGGACAAACATCAGAGAAAAATAGAGAAAATAAATAAGCATAATAATTTCTGCCCTTTTGGAGTTCTACTGTTTGGCTTTTCCTGGACTCCTGCAAAGGCTTTCTGTAATACAATTTGTTTCTTCCTAATTCCTTTTCTATGGACCAGTTTAAATGTAGACCCTTTCTTCCCACCAAGAGGGATCTCTACAGAATAGACCCCATTGCCCCAAGAGTTTGCTGTTTGTAATTTAACTGCTCCCTAAAGATCTGGGGAATTTTGTTTGAATTCTAGTTGATCCTCAGTTTAAAACTAAGTAAAGTCTATGTTCCTCTGTATCTCAGCCTATAGAATATCAAGGATCTGTCCTGATCCAAAATTTTATGGTTTGTTGACTATAAATCTATTCTTTTTGGTGGCCCTAAGTTCATACTTCATTGAATTCTGTCCAGACCTCTTTCCATACACCTTCCTCTCCTTACTAACCCTTAAGTTCTGGTATGAATTATTCATGAAGTAGGTGCTAGTCTATTGGCTCTGCTGTATATGGATGAGTAATGGTTCAACCTTGTTTACTAAGTTAAAGGCACTACTGGTTATTATATCCCCCTGTTGCCAGGCATATTCACGATGTAGACAATGGTAAGTAAACAAATTTGTAAGCCCGTGAAGTGTGACTAAACTCCTTCTTGCTTTAGACAATCGTGGGACTATCTTCTTGACAAATGACTTCCTGATGCATCATTGTAAGCTAGCTCAGACGACTGAGGAAATGCTCCCATCCCACATAGCCCAGGAAAGGCCTCCGCTAGTAATCCAGGCAATAAATCAAATCCTTGATTACATTCAGGCTGTCATTTTAAAATATTAACCTGCCATGCTCTGAAGACATTTTTATTTAACTGTAGTATTTAAATGTTATCTCCTATGGAGCTGAGTTTATGCTTAATTCATACTCAGCCCTGGGCTGAGCAGCACATGGCACAGTGGAGAGCCTTGGGCCTGAGGCACTCGGTGTGCCACCGCATCTGGGTAGCTGTGAATGCAACATGGGTGGCATATGCTTCAAAGGGCCAAGACAATCAAACCTCTACAAATAACAGCATTATGAATTTTGGGTGCTTATGTGTTAAAAGAGCTTTCATGTACACTACTTCCTAATAATAACTTCATTGAGTCAAGGTGGGGAATGCTTTTTGTGCACAATGCCCACTGTGAAACTGAGATTCAAAGAGGTTGAGGGGTTTCCTGGAGGTCAAGAAGCATGCTGGATCCAGAATAGTTCTGGAACTCAGGTTTGTAAACTTGAAGGACAGAGAGCTTTTGTGTATAACATGAAATTACTCAAGTCAGTACTTTCCGTGGACCCAGTACAGTGCTTTGCATATAAAGGACACTCAGGAAATGAGGGTGGAATTTAACTGCTACCCCACAAAGCAAGTGAAGCTGGTTGTTCAGTCAATACATGAGTAGAATGTTTAAACACCACTGCCGTGCCTATTCAACACCACCATGAATAAATGAGGGCGTGTCCACACTCCTACCACAGGCAATGTATTGACTAGACTCTCTGTTATTAAAATAACTCTTTACTCCAATGGTTAATATTGACACCAATCTAAAAAAGATAGCCAATACGTACCAGCTACTGCCCCTCCAGGAGGGAATCAGCATATTTTGTTTTTATTTCCTATGTTAGCAAAAGTGAGGCACCAAGGATCAACTGTAGAGTTCTCTAGAAAGCATAGTATCAACACATATATAAAATTTAAGTCTTCTAACTACAAAATGTCTTATTCAAATCGGCAGACTATACTTCCATTTTCTCTCTAGAACCCACTGGGAGAGACTGACTCCTTTTCCTCCTGAGGGAATGGTTTATGATAAGCATAACCATTTCTTTAATTATAGCACAGGAAAATAAAATCGGGTCATAATTAATTATGAAATGATCGAATCCATAACTTACTAGGATCCAAGAGCAAAGATAAGGAGCACCTTAGATTTACGTAACACTATATCAATTTCAAAGTGCTTTCATGTAGATTAGTGTAATTAATTTTCATGTGATATTTTAAAAATAACACGTTTACAACCCCTCCTACCCCACATTTCTGCAAGGGCTTAATTGGTCATGTCTCTGTTCTCTGTAAACACTGTCCAGAGTGCCACATTCTAGAATCACACATCCCTAGTCTTTTGAAGATTAAAATTTCAAACTTCTTTTTTTAACCCATGGCAAGAGAGGTAAAATTAAAATTGAAATTACTTAGCATTAATCTTTTGAGGGCATCAAAGTGCCATTAGTGGGTGAACCATTAGGCTTTCAAACAAAAAAAATTGAAAAATTACTTCATCTGCATTTTTGTCTTACCAGCTTTGTGACTGCCTGCCTGGTTCAGGTCCAGAGGAAGAGTCTGAAGGTGGGGAAAGACACACCTCTTTATTTCTACTTGTATCTTATTTTTGCCTTCACAATAGGGGGCTGCTTTGTAGTCTTGTCTCTACTATAACCTGTCTAAGCTTTGATTTTCTCATCAGTAAGATAAGGGAGTTGGATAAAACCATGTCTCAAAACTTCGCCCAGTTTCAATTCTCTAAATTCTTCTTTCAGCAGTACTTCCTTCCTACAGCACCTTGTTCATCAGACTCCTCTTGGCCTCACTATCCAGGCTGGAACCTTTTCGGTATGAAAGTATTACTGCCATTTCTGCTCTAAGTCCTGAATCTCGGCACAAAGGATGTGATCATGTTATTAACGCTAATAATTATAAAAATACAACTGCCATTTTGAATATGCTTAACAAGAGACAAAAGCTCTATATACATTATCTCAACAAATATATCAGTCCTGGGAAGTATGTATTATCCCATTTTCTCCATATTAGAAAAGCTAAAGCTCAGAATTGAAGCAAATTGCCCCAAATGCAAACTAAAGCCATACGATGAATAAGCCGTCCTATTTTCAGAATGTCAGGACACGTTTTTACACTCCAGTTCACAGGGCAGAACTGTCAGGGTAGTGGGAGGCCTGGGTGAGTTCATCTGCGACATGTATGCATTTTTCAAAATCTGCACATAAATACACTATGAACTCATTTCCTCCTTCCTTATAAAGGAAGACAAGTTTGCAACTATCACACCATTTTCATGCTCAAATGAAATCATGGACAGGTAGATTCAAAATAGTATTTCTAGAACCAGTGATATAGAATATCGATAATAAAAATGGAATCTTGGAGTTCAGGTAACTGGCAACAAAATTAATTACTGTTGAAAATTTAGGCATTCATTTTTTTATATTCTAGAAGGAAAATGTGGAAAATATTTGTGAGCATGATTTCACTTAAAGCTCATAAATATTTTGTCAGTAAAGTGAAAAATGTGAAAAATATTCTATATATATATATATATATATTATATGCACAGCCTAGTGCAATAAATTTAAATTTCTTCCTTGAAAAGGATGCTGTTTTAAAAATACATGTATTGTTGGTGCCTCCTATCAAAAGGAAAACAAGTATACGGTAAATTACACGAAAAACTGCCAGTTAGAATACTGATTACTCATGTTTTCAATATCCATTCCAGTATACTCAGCCCATGAACCATGAATCTTTCTAGCCTGTCCAGTGGGAGCAAACACTATTCCTGACGTGACTGAACACTGGGCACTGTCATATCTAATTCTTTTGGGTGGACCTTACCTTGGTCTTGGGAAGTTTCCTCATATGCATGCACTTATCATTGTTCAGCTGATTTGTCAAAGGGGGTCCTTTCCAGGATTATAAAACTAGAATATTTCTACTACTGCATTTCTTTAAATGGATGCTTTATTTCATTGATTGCAACTGAAAACCTATGCGTCACATACCTCCAAAGGTTGTACCTTGTTTCACATGTTCTGTGTTGGCTTTCATACTGTTTTATTTTGTTTTGCTTATCAATTAAATTCAAAGTTCCAGACTTTCTATTCTAGTCAAGAGGGAGTAACCGGGACTAGAGATTCCCCCCACATGAAAAGTCAAGAAGTGAGCGAAATATATAAAACATTGTTTCTCAATATACTGAAGATCTGTCAAAGAAGAACAGTGATTTCAAGGAGGTGAAAAAAATTAACAAGGTGAGCCTTACCATTACTTCAGCTTACTTCCCTGAGGGAGTTTCCAGGCCACTGTGCAAAGAGAGAAAACCCAGGTGGAGTCCACTGGACTCTCTGAGTTGAAAATCTGAAAAAGCCAATGTAGCTAGAAGTCACAGGGCATACATACTATCAAAAAGAAGAGAACTGAACAGAAAGAAAGCAACAATCTACTTCAGGCTCATCTTGGGCAATCCGCTGAGTAATAAGTGCACGCATGTGATGAAACTACCCAAAGCCAGGTTAAAAGCCACCCTTGAAAGGATTAGATGTCACAGTGCCCAACACTCACCAAGGCTAGAAATAGTGTTTGTGTCCACTGCACAGACAAGAAAACCTTATCATTCATGAGTCAGTAGGTGGAGGACATGTTAGAGTCTTGCTTCAGTACTGAGGAATAATTAGCCTGAAGTTGAGTGCTATTTCATTCCCACTTAACAAATTTTAAAAAGCAAGACCTACCTAAAGAACTGTATGTTTCCATGTAACTTAACTATGTCTCAGAACAGAGCTCAAGAATATTTAGAGGATACCAAAAGTATCCAGCAACCAACAAAGTAATATTTGCAAAGTATTTCATTCAATATAAAATTACCAGGCACATGAAGTAGCAGAAAAACACAACACAAAACAAGGGAAAAAAAATTATCAATCAAAACTGACCAAGAATGGACACAAATGTTAGAATTGTCAGTCAAGGGCATCAAAACAATTATTACAAGTATTGCATGAATCAGAAAACTAAGTAGAGAAAGACAATGTCAGGGGAATGAGAAGACAAGCTACAGACATGGAGAAAGTATTTTCAAAAGGCACATGTGATGAAAGACTATTATCCAAAATATTCAAAGAAATCTTAAAACTCAATAATAATAAACAACTTGATTAAGAAATGGGCCAGGGGAGGTTCCGTCGTGGCGCAGTGGTTGAGAGTCCGCCTGCCAATGCAGGGGACACGGGTTCGTGCCCCGGTCCGGGAAGATCCCACATGCCGCGGAGCGGCTGGGCCCGTGAGCCATGGCCGCTGAGCCTGTGCGTCCGGAGCCTGTGCTCCGCAACGGGAGAGGCCACAACAGTGAGAGGCTCACGTACCGCCAAAAAAAAAAAAAAAAAAAAGAAATGGGCCGAAAACCTTAACAGACACCTCACCAAAGATAATGAACAGGATTGCAAATAAGCAAATGAACAGATGTTCCACATGGATCGTCTCAAATGAAAATCAAATTAAAATGAGGTACCATACGCACCTACCAGATCAGCCGAAATTCAAAATACTGACAATGTCAAACGCTAGAGAGGATGTGGAACAAGAAGAACTGTTATTCACTGCTGGGGAGAACACAAAATGGTCCAGACACTATGGAAGACAGTTTGGCCGTTTCTTACAAAACTAAACATACCCTTACCATAGAATCTAGCAATCATACTCCTTGGCATTTACCCTAAGGAGCTGAAAATTTATGTCCACATAAAAACCTGCATATGAATATTTATAGCAGCTTTATTCATAATGGCTAAAACTTGGAAGTAACCAAGATGTTCTTCAGTAGGTGAATGAATAAAAACACTCTAGTACATCAAGGCAATTAAATATTATTCAGTGCTGAAAAAGAAATGAGCTATCAAGCCATGAAAAAAAACACAGAGGAAACTTCAGTGCATATTACTAAATGAAAAAAAAAGTCAATCTGGAAATGCTACGTACTGTATGACTCCAACTATATGACGTTTTAGAAAAGGCAAAACTTTGGAGACAGTAAAAAGATCAGTAGTTGCCAAGGATTTGGCGAGGGAAGAGGAGTGAATGGATGAAGCGCAGAGGATTTTTAAGGCAGTAAACATACTTTGTATGATACCATAATGATGGATACATGTCATTATACATTTGCCCAAATGTATAAAATGTAAAACACTATGAGAAAGGTAATGTCTACTCTGAATTTTGAGTGATTATCTTGTGTCAATGTAGGTTTATCAATTGTAACAATATACCCACATGCTGGTGGGAGATGGTGATAATGGAGGGAGGCTATGCATGCGTGGGGGTAGCAGGTACATGGGAAATCACTACACATTCCTCTCAATTTTCCTATGAACCTCCTCCCCCCCAATAACATCTTAATTTTAAACAATTAAGTAGAGATATGGAAGATACAGAGACTCAATTTGAACTCCCTGACATGGAAAATAAATGTCTGAGATGAAAAACACAGTGGCTTGGATTAAGAGTAGATTAGACATTACAGAAGAAAAGGTCAGTGAATTTGAATGCCTAGCAATAGAAATAATTTAAAGTGAAACACAGAGAAAGGAAGGGAGGCAGAGAGAGAGGGAGAGAGAACATAAGCGCATCCGTGGCCTGTGGGACAACTTCAACAGGCTTAATATATGTATAAGTGAAATCTCCAGAAGACAGGGACAGAAAGAATATTTAAAGAAACAGTGGCCAAAATTCCCCCAAATTTAAAGAAAACTGCAAACTCACAGGCCCAAGTAGCTCAATAAACCCTAAGCACCAGAAACACAACGAAAATTACACCATGGCGCACTGCAATCAAATTGTACAGGTGAGTAAAGAAAACAAAACCTTAAAAGCAATTATGGGGGGAAAAAGACATGTACAAGGTAGCAAAGAAGACAACAGATTTATCATTGAAAATAAGGAAGCGAGGCAAACACAAAGACAATGGAACAATATCGGCCAAGTAAAGTTTTAAAAATGACATTCGGAATTATATGATTCTCTCAATAGACGCAGTAAAAGCATTAGACAAAATGCAACATTGATTTCTGATCAAAATTCTTAGCCTACTGGAAGTAGCAGATGGCTGTCTTAACTGGAAAATTTGCATCTGCAATAAGCCCAAAGCTAATATCACAGTTATTCAAGAAAGGAACGTCTTCCATCTAAGATCAGGAAAAAGGCCACGATGTCTGCTCTTATCACTTTTACTTGGCATTATTCTGGAAATCTTAGCCAAGGCAATAAAGCAATCAAAACCATATCAGGCTTCCTTTTGTGTGAAAAACGATAAGTCAATTAAAAACTTCACATGAAAATAATTCAAAGGTTCTAAAATAAATAAAATAACTTTGAAAAAAGAAAAAGTTGGAGGGCTAGCACTACCTGATTTTAAGACTTTATTTATTATAAAGTATAACTAATCAAGACCATGTGGTAGTGGCATATACCTGGAGAAAAAGATCAAAATAAAAAATCCAGAAACAGAAATAATCTCCACACATATACAGAAAGCAGAATTTTATAAAAGGTGCAAAAGCAGTTTAGTACAGAAAGGATAGTGTTTTCAAAAAATGGTGCAGGAACCACTGGATTTCCATACGCGAAATAAAGAACTTGGGTCTATAACTTATACCACATTAAAAATAATCACATCAAAATGTATCATAGACCAACATGTGAAACATTAAAAATATAAAACTTATACAAATAAAAACACACAAAAATAAAAATGGGCAAAATACTTGGATAGTTAACTAATGAAGACACATGGATAGCATATAAACATATTCTAAGATGCCTGAAATCATTAGTCGTTAGATAAATACAAAATAAAAGCAGTATAAGATAACAAGACACATGTATTAGAATGGCTAAAATCCAAGACTGGCCTGACATTGTAAGGATTTGTGAGACCTGGAATTCCCATACACAGGTGGTGAAAATGTATATAGAATGGTACAAGCACTTAGGAAGAGTCTTAAAAATTAAACATGCTCCTAATATATGTTCCAGCTATTCTAGTCTTAGGTATTTATTCAAGAGAAATGTAAACATATGTCCATATAAGTGCTCTTAACAACTTCATTTTTTAATAGCTAAAAACTATAAACATACCAAATGGCCATTGAAGGTGACTGCATAAACCAACGGTTATATTTTAATACAATGAAATGCTACCTGGCAATAAAAAGAAATAAATTATTGCTAAACCCTACAACATGGATGGATCTCAAAACAGCTATGCTGAGTGAAAAAAAACACACAAAAGAAGGATGCATGCTGTAAGATCTATTCACACAAAATTGTAGAAATGCAAAAAAAAAAAAAAAAAAGTTCTATAGCACCATAAAGCCAGCCAGTGATTGCCTGGCATGGGGGGGCAGTCAGGAGGGATGGCTTCAATGGGGCATAAAGAACCTTTTTGGGTTGACAGATATGTTCATCTTCTTGTCTGTGGTGACAGTTTCATAGGGTATACATATGTCAAAACTTAAATTGTACACTATGAAGATGTAGACTTTTTTTTCCAATTATACTTCAATAAAGTTCTTTTTAAACTTTCAAATCTCCAGCTTCTCCTAAGAAACTGGAAATTCTAGCTGCATTGCAGCTGCAGGACTGCATGGCAGTGGAAGCTGTGTCTTTCCCAAGTCACTTGCTCTCAAGTTTCCCACAGTCCTTGTCCCTCCCCTTTTTTGCCCTCATCCTACTTTAGTCACTTAACTTGACTGCCTTAGGAATAAGAATTTATGACTATCAATTGATTTATCTTCTCTTAACAAACAAAGAGATATTAAAATGGTTTCTCCCAGCAGTCTGAAGTAGAAATCATAGAAAGCTCTTAACTTTTTCCATGGTACTCTCTGTTATTGGGTCCCAACTGATTTTCCACACCCTTTTCTTAACACTCCCTTCATCAGCCAATATACATGTGAAATTCTGTATTTTATATATACTCTTGTCCACATTCCCAAACAAGCTGTATGTGTTGAGTTTGCTTATTTAGCATGTTTATGAGAGCCATGTGTAAACTATTAACAAAGAAAGAAGGAGAGAAAAAGAACAGTCTGCCTTTAAACTCACAGTTAGGGCTTTTCATTTCTACCAAATGGTAATTGGACGTTACCTTCTCTCTCTCCAAAAAGGGCTAATAGAAAGAAAAGAACCCTTGACAAAAAATGATTTCTTGCTGTTTGGTACAGGATATAAGAGGTTTAAAATAAATGACCTCACAGAAAATGAGAGGTTTTAAAAGTTATCATCAACAATTTCATCAGTACAGGCTGGTGTAGCTGTAATGGGCCAGGTGATGCCCCAAATCTTTCTATTGTCTTTAGTCATCAATCTTCAGATGCCAAGCTATTGCTGAATCAAGCTTGTAAATTCCTTACTAGATTGGGCCAACCCAAGTTACAGATCATGTCATAATCTTTTTTTTTTTTTCTCCTGCAAACTCACCTTAGCTGTGCCAACTTTTTTGTTTGTAATATTTTTTTTAATTCACTTGCTTCCCAAGATGAAGAATAAATAATAAATATTATGAGGTTACTGAGTTCATAATATTAGTTTCACTTTTTTATAATTTATGCATAGATACAATTAAAAAATGAGATAATTATTGCTTGCATACTGTGAATGCCTGTCTTAAATTTATCCTGAAATATTTTAATATTTGTAATAGTTTCATTATTTACTTACAAATAAAACTTCTCATCCCATACTGGATTCAAGTTTCCAAAAATGGTTTTAGTTCTTCTTTTGTTCTTTCCGACTTGAACTGTAACATATGGGTCACTTGACCCTGTTTTGTCTTTTGCCTGCAAGCCTTGTGCAGAAACCACTGAAATAAACCAAATTCAAACTTTTAATATAAAGATTTCCTCAGAAACAAAAAAATTGATAATGAAGGAAACATTTTCTATTTCGTTGTCCCCTTGGTTTGCAATGCAACCCCATTGCTTTCATTTTCATGAGCAACAGGACTTAACAAAATGTTTAAGAAAAGAATGAATCACAGAACATTAAAACCTTCCTTTCATGAATATTTGCTTTTGCCTGTAATGAACAGTAGTGGTATACATACATATGCATATTAGCTATATACTCATATATATCACTGCACCATGTATAGATAAATGAGAATGCACATACAATAAGCAAATTACCCAATGTAATTCAAAGGTCTGTGATTTAAAATGTATTCATTTATTTATGAAATTACTGTCAGTATTGATCAACTCAACTCAGTAACAGAACCTTCTTTATTTTACCTTTTGAATACAATATGAGTAAGTTAAAAGGCGTGGTAAATATCAACATGTAACATATGCAGTTGCTGTTACTTACAAGCAACTTCAGAAGTTCAAGTTATTAGACATCACTAAACTCAGATTGCCAAATCAAGGATCAAATGAATGAGGGATACCGATCCAGGAGTATATAAAACAATATTTGTTTTCTCATTAAGAAAAACTGACCGAAGAGATTACTGGCTACTCTTGTCATTTATCAGTGGCAGGCAGCAACAAAGCTAGTCTCCTGTAAACTGCAGTGTATTGATGAGTATATTACAAAATAGAACTTTCTTCCTCTTGAAGAGCTTTTGATTAGAACAAGACATAGACTGAAATGATTTCAATTATCTAGTACACATTTCAGAAATTTGAAGTACCAATTAGACTTCAATATTGACAAGATTGAAAAATTCTACTTATCTTACCTATAACTATTAGTAGCAGTGATTTCTAAGACATATAAAAATCTCAATATGGAATGAAAATTTTAAAAAAGACTTATTTTTACCTGTAATGGTTATTTTTGCTGACCACTTAGATGTCCCGTCCAGTACACTCTGTTTGGCCGCCTTTGTGTACTGCACAAAATCTTCTTTAGAAATCTGAAACATTTCCTGAATTACTTCAAACACCTCTGGCCTGTTTGTCTCCCTGATCTTCATTCTTTCTTTCATGGCTGTAATAATGGTCTGAGTCTTGTCTTCCGCACCATGCTTAGAACTCTTTTCTGCCGCTCCTATAATAGAAAAATCAACGGTGATGTAAATATACATGAAGTTACTTTTTGAGGGACCAAGAGAGGGAGAAAAAGAAAAGGAAGAACATGAGAATGAATGAATGCTTTCATTGTGAGAAGTCAGGGTGGCTTTTTCAAAAAATATCAGGGGAACAAGCTCTATGCTGAGACTAGTCCTTGTGTTACTGGCAAGGAAATGGACCTCCACGATCCCAGTTTTTTCAGTTGTATTACTGAACCGAATCACAGTTGTGCAAATATTTGGTTTGAATTTTTAAAAACAAATTTCAAAACCAAAAGGAGCGCACACAATCGAATCTGTTATATACCACACATATTTACTCACTGAGAAACCAAAACAAAATTGAGAAACAGACTGGATGCATACGGCAAATATCACTTGAAAATCAATATTTCAAATACTTGTGTTCATCTAAAGTACCTAATTATTTTTAATTGATGAAATTTATCATAATGAAAAGCTTAAATTTTTCCCTGCAAAATAAATACCACCACTATTTGTTATATTGAAATATAGGGTAAAATTTTACTTGGAATGAAAGTAATTCGGCTATTTAAAAAGGATGTGGAAACCACTGGGCTGGACTACCTCTGCCTCATGGACCACAGACTTGAACTCTCATTCTGTGATATGGCCATAGTTTTAAACAGGCTGAATTTTCACTTTCCACTCAAAACTCTGTTTTGTTTTCTAAGACATTGTTTTTCCATGATCGGTCTCAACTTTCTGGGCACTTTTGTTTAGAACACAAATCTTGGCAATGAAGGATTTCCAAAAGCCAATTCTTGGGTCCCTCACCTTCTCCAACTACCAACCGGATAGTCTTATGTGGCCTCTGGGTTGCTCAGTATTCCACAGGCAAATAGTGGACCCTGATTCCAGCTCTCATGTTTCCTGAGTTTGAAGCAGCAAAGCAAAAGCCCATGTATCAGGGTCTATAGGAACTGTCGCTGCTGAAACCAAACACTTTTTGGTACAGAAGCAACTGATATATAAAGAAAAGAAGAAGAAAATTGTGTCTATAGGTGGTAATCATTCCAATTTTTATCTCCATTACTGTAAGTACTGCCCAACTTATATTATATTTTTTGAAATACTGTATTTCTGAAATAAGCATACTAACAGAGTTTAGAGACTGAATGTGATAATTTATCTGTACCATTCCTATCACAAAGGATAGCCTCAGTAATGTTCTTTGAGTCTACTTCTGTGAGTGTTATGCCCAATTTAAGTACAGAAGCTAAGACAAAATACAAAAAATCAACTCTGAACTCTCCTTGTAATAAATTCATCTAAAATTTAACAGCAGTATTTTAGTGAACATCTTCATTTATTTGAAAATAAAACATTTTCTAAAGTAGAAAAAATACATTCATAGTAATCAAGGTATAATTAGAGTACACTAAAAGAGATGAAAAATCTATTGGCAGAAAGAGCAGTTTCCCTGTCTTTACCTTTTTTTTTTAACCTCTGAGAATTTATACCACATTTAAAAACAATACTAAAAATTAATGTATTCCATTTAAGATATAATTTGAAAGGACATTCTAAGTGTCCTAGTCATCTGTTAAAGCATGCCCTCAAACAGCCACACATTGGTGAACTGTGCACCTTTAAGCAATTAAGCATTTTTGTAATTTGTCAGTGATGGTTTAGCTCCACAGAACATTAATTCTTACATGGTAAAATTAGCTTAGGCTACACTATATAGTTACAACTCCCCAAAAGGCTATTTTACTTTAAAGTATTGGAATATTCATTAAAAAGAAAGAACAGCAGTGCCTTGAAAAGTCACCTTACAAGATTCAAAGTGCCTCAAAAGTTTGGTTTGTAAAGGTCATTCTAAGAATGCTCAAAAATGTTGACTTCCCCCAGATTTCTAAACAACTATTACTGTTGTGGCTATTATGCCCTCAAAGGTCTAGAAAAGTGTGTTAAAGTTCCCAAGAGTTAAATGTATTTTGGATTATTTTTCTAAATTCAGGAAGAGCCAGCTGACTGCCATCCACATGATAAATGTTCATTCTAGTAATAACTACCAAATTCAAGGCTGGAATGTCAAGAGATTTTTCTTCCTAAGAAACCAAATCTCTGTACTTAAAAACTGCCGCTTGAATTCTTTTAAGGAATTAACTAGGAAAGCTTGACAATTAGCTTTGAAATCATTCACCAATGCTTTTGATGTTGGAGTAGAATATCTACTCAATATGTACAGACAACATAAAGACCCATAAATTGTGAAATCGCCAATCTAGGAGAGCAAGTTAATAGAGACTTATGTTTGAGCCTTTTAACTGTTATTTCTAGAAAAGATATATAGCTTTTTTTAAGTTCTACTTTTATATTTTTGATCTGAAGAAAGTGATTCAAAGTAGATCTATTTAGTTCAGGGATACAAATTTATATTTTTTGTAACTCATCTACAATGACTTTTCATTGCCCTGTTATTTACTGAACCTATATATCTCATCTTATTTCTCTAATGGTAGTACGTCAACCAGAGATCAACAATAAAGGAGATCAAGAGATATTACACAGTGAAAGCACTTGGTAGAGTAATACATACTTTACCAAGTGCTTTCACTGTGTAATATCTCTTTTGATCTCCTTTATTGTTGATCTCTGGTGACATATTACTGTATTTCAATGAAGCTGCTAGAATGCAAAGAGAATGGACTTGAGGACACGGGGGTAGGAGAGGGTAAGCTGGGAGGAAGTGAGAGAGTAGCACTGACATATATACACTACCAAATGTAAAATAGCTAGTAGGAAGCAGCTGCATAGCACAGGGAGATCAGCTAGGTGCTTTGTGACCCCCTAGAGGGATGGGATAGGGAGGGTGGGAGGGAGGCTCAAGAGGGAGGGGATATGGGGATATATGTGTACATATAGCTGATTCACTTTGTTATAAAGCAGAAACTAACACACCATTGTAAAGCAATTATACTCCACTAAAGATGTTAAAAAAAAAATCAGGCTCTGAATCATAAAAAAAAAAAAGAAAAGAGTAATACATTATCCAAATGGAATGCATCTTTGTTACTTTTAAAATCACTTAGGGACTTCCCTGGTGGCGCAGTGGTTAAGAATCCGCCTGCCAATGCAGGTGTCACGGGTTCGAGCCCTGGTCGGGAAGATCCCACATGCTGCAGAGCAACTAAGCCCGTGCGCCACAACTACTGAAGCCTGCGTGCCTAGAGCCCGCGAGCCAAAACTACTGAAGCCTGCGTGCCTAGAGCCCGTGCTCCGCAACCTGAGAAGCCACTGCAATGAGAAGCCCGTGCACCAGAACGAAGAGTAGCCCCCCGCTTGCTGCAACTAGAGGAAGCCTGTGTACGTTGACAAAGACCTGAAGCAACCAAAAATAAAAAAATAAATTTAAAAATAAATAAATAAAAACACTTAATTTACAGATTAATACAATTATGCACAACAAAACTGCAAGAGATTTCAACCTTAGACAAAGGCAGACTTATCCCACATAGCTCCCTTCCACCTAATTTAATGAACAGCCAATTAACTAGAAACCTTCATTTTCTTTAATTTTTATTCATTACCCAAAGCATCTAAATTGCATATAAAAGTAACAGTTTCACCACTTTTACATGGCAACCTACAATTTCAGTTTTCCTTCCAAATAATTATCTATATGCATGTAACAAATGTATGATTCCACCGTGGTCTCAGTCTCTTCTCCTATTTTTCTGAACAGCTGTTCTAAAACATTTCTACTCTTTTCAAGTCACCTACCACCGCCATTACTCTCCATTCTCAGCATATGATTTTATCTCTTCCTTAACAGAAATGCAGGCTTTCTAAATTCAGTGGTCACTTTTTCTCCCCTCCCCCATGGAAAAAAGCTGAACAACAAAAGCCAAACTTGATTTATAGCATTAACAGATTTCTGGGGTGTAAATACTCCTAGCATGGCTGATTTCAAGGAACTGCCTCACAGAATTCTTCAATAGTTATCAACCAACACTGACACAACTACCTGAATATATATATACACACACACACACACACACACACACACACTACTCTTCAAGGCCAACCACAAGTAAAGGTGTATTCCAAGTATCTAACACATCGCTTGGAAGATAGGATACACTCAATAAATAGAGAAGATAAAATGTTTATTGGGGGAATCTAAAAGAACCAATATATTTGAGTATTTACTTGGCTCTGGGTTTAATTTAATGTGCTATAAACTTCTTGCACACTGTGACCACAAGGCCAAAATCCTGGAGGAAACAAGAATGAATTCTATCTAAAATGATAAACATGCTGTGGAACATATTTTATGAAGAGACAAAATACACCTGGCCCTTGGCTTCAGATTTGGGATTTTCAGAAAACAAATGGGTGCCCACCATTATAAAGCAGAATTTGGTTGGCATATATACTTCATGAATTTAATAACATAAAGCAAGGGCATAAATCCAATTATAAATGCAAAAAAGATCAATCAAGACAATCACTTTTTTTAGTTTTTGCGATATGCGGGCCTCTCTCTGCTGTGGCCTCTCCCGTTGCGGAGCACAGGCTCCAGACGCGCAGGCTCAGCGGCCATGGCTCACGGGCCCAGCCACTCCGCGGCATGTGGGATCTTCCCAGACCCGGGCACGAACCCGCGTCCCCTGCATCGGCAGGCGGACTCTCAACCACTGCGCCACCAGGGAAACCCAAGACAATCACTTTTAAATAAGGCAAGAGAGCATAGTGCTCATGGTGCTCTGGATATAGAACACCACAGCCTTGTGTGTGAATCCTGATTTGCCACTTACTAACCATTTGAACTTGTGCTAGTTAATTCCTCTGTAAGCCTTAGTTTCTTCATCTGAGAAACACAAGGAAATAATAGTAGTGTCTTCCTTTACAGGGTCATTGTAAGGATTAAATGAGATAATGCATATAGTTTCAGTAATAATAACTGAATAAGTGTCGGGATCTCAGAATGTCCAAGAGGTGAAGTTATAAGCATTTGTTAATGAATTTCACATTAGCAAGGAATTTTAGGGTTCTGAGCTTCATAATTACTTGCCCTGTGAAGCAACTCCTTGAAAACTTGTCCCTGGACAGTGCCATGCTCAGTGCCTGCCACAGGCTAAATGCTTTATAGCTATTTACTAGATGGGAGTCAATGAAGTGCTTGAAGATAAAAGACAACAGAGTTCAAAGAGACTGCAGAAGATAATAATAACAATAATGATAATAATAATTTATTATTAACATCCATTAACCCTTACCTGTGTTTGAGGCTGGTGAACCCAGAGGTAGCAGGTGGTTAATAAACCTGGAAAGCACACTCAGGGTCTGATATTGAGGCACGTGTCTCCCTAAGAGTGTCTAGTATGAGAAACTTTATTGCTTTTCTTTTCTTTTTTTTTTTTTTACCAGTAAAACCATGTAGGTGGACCTGCTTTTGACACTTCTGCTTTTCTTTCCCATGAAATCATGTAGGTGGGCATGTAGTTGGTGCTTGCTACCCTTTCCCTTTAGTTGCTTTACAACCAAGATAATCTTAACCCTCCTCTTTTAACATACCTTCAATCTTTCAAGGAACAGCCCCAGACTCCCCCGTCTTCAAGACAGCCGCCTCCTTTTTCTTGTAAGATCAAAGCAGCACACTCCACACGATTTCTCACAAACAACAAAGGACTGATGATTAACAGGCGGGTAACCGGAGGAGCACAGATCGAGCAGAGCATCATCTCCCACCCCTGTAGGTGGGGAATGTGGGCAGGGAGCCTCCTTTGGAGGAACTGCCACCTTCTATAAAGTGACTTCACTGTCATTAAGCCTACAGCCCCAAACAAAGAAAAGCAACCTTTCCTCTCCTCTGCTTCCACTATATCAACCCCACCAGATTCGATCATCCCATTTTTAGTAACTGCAAACTTTTAGGAAAAGTTTAGAAACGTGCCTGCCAAACGCCCCCCACAAAATCAGGAATACACTCCCACAATTCTTTGTCAAAACTCCATCTCATGAGTGTTATCTATATACTCACTTCCCCAACGTTTCCCAGTCATTTCAGAGTCCAGAACTATCTATAAGCTCTAAGGGAACAAATTAATTGTAAAAAAGGTGGGGGGGCAACTTCAAAAACATTTTTACTATGCAAAGAAAAAAGAAGGAAGGGAGAGATTGGAAGAAGAAAGATCTTTTTGGTCTCACCAGTGTTAGTTACATAGATTTCTTCATATCCTTTTCAAAAAAAAGAAAGAAAGAAAGAAAAAAAAGATAACAAAGAAAAAATTAAACTTAGGATTTCTTTCTTTTTCTCTTTTTTTAAAATAGCCTCTGACACCTGTGAATTCGGCTGACACATCTGGTTCACACTGTGGCTGGAAGCTGGCCTGGTGCTCACCACTAGGCAGTAATGCTTTCCAGCTGGGTATAAGGACTCTCATAGGACGCCATCCTCACACATGGTCCCTCTTAAAGCAAGACAAACAAGGCCACTCTCTAATTTTTTCTAAGCACAGATGAAAACCAGGTCACTGTGTAACCACAAAATACCAAACATCCCTCTCCTAATATGAGTGACTACTGCTTCTTTACTAAGTACAGCTGCTAGCCTCACTCTGCTTTCCTCGTAGATTTTTTTTTTTTAACGTACACAATCACAGAATTGTCCTCACTTCAAGGCAAACCTGATCAAGAGAAATCCTCTGCTTTTTTAATGCCCTCTTACTGAGATGCCCTGTGGTTCACCCTGGTGTGCATTCTCCATGAAGTGATGGGGAATAAACTGAACTTTTAAAACCATAGGTGTGTTCCTGGTGGTCTTTAGCTGGAGGGCATTGACAGGTATTATTAATTTCACATATATGGAAAATGGTGCTCAGAGAGGTTTTCAAAAACTCTACTAGTGACAGGATTAGAAGCCAGATCTTTCTCAAATAGTTCAGGAGTATGAAAAAAATGTATATAGATAGACAGGTAGCCTTCGCTTAGGTTACATAGAATATGTCTGTGACATTATGTAAGGCATACTCACCCTTTTTGTGCCCCGAGTCCCCTATCCCAAAACCTGAAAATGCTACACTATAAGGTTATTCCTTTGGGTTAAGGAACTGACCATTGTACTAAGCTAACTTAACTACTGATTCCACTTTTATCCAAATTAACTTATCAAATCATTTCCTCTTTAGTATTGAAAAGTCAGTGTAGTGAGTGAGTTGTGACTGGAGATGGTGGACTGAGGGTATACCCCGAGCTTGGTGGGTTGGTCATAGAGGGAGGCCTTGAGGTGTCATGATCGGGAGCGCGGGGAAGTCAAGGTCTGGGCAGCACAGAATGTCTAAAAGACAGGGAGGGGGGAAAGCACTGGAGATAAAATTTAACAACTTTCCATTTTTCCCCCTAGGGTCCACTTTGCATATTTCTTTATAAATTAGGAGAGATCACTAGGCTGGGAGTTCAGAGACCTTAGTTGTAACCCTACCTATGTTACCATTTGATTCTTTTTGACAAGATACTGAACTGTCTGAACTAAGTAAAATCAGTAGATCGGGTTCTCCAATCTACTGATCTCAAAGGCTCCCTTAATGATCTACGGTTCTATGGAAAGATGATCTTTAAACCATTTCATGCTATTTCTAATTGTGTTCGCATGCCCTCATTTGTTGCTTCCCCAACACTTATTATGCAGCTAGCTGTGCTTAAATGTGTGCTAAATTATGGGGAAACAAAGACTGGTCTCCACCCTATAGCAGTAGACACGCAAAATCCTATTTCTAAGCTTCCTAAGTATATTCATAACATAAACATACTTTGTATAATTGCTGTTGACAGAGTAGAATGTCAAAAGTTTCCAACACATTACATCTACTCACCTGAGTTAAGTTTTAGAAAACATGTCTGAGTCCAGGAACAACACTGATTACTTTCTTTCTAGATCTGAAAACCCAGAATAACACTCCCATCCATAGCTGTTCAACATATACAAATAACTGACCATCTTAAAAGATAGTGTGGTTGCAAATGTGGTAGCACAAATATGAAAAAAAATCAGTATCTAGTTTGCAGCCAGGAGTGCACTAGCCAGATTTTGTGCATGTTACGAATTCACAATGGCTAATAATTAATGCATGTAAGCTTAACATAATGTCAGTGGGAAACACAGAACAAAACAGCACATCTCACAAGATGCTGCTTTCCTGAACTCTTGATGAAATACTTTCTCTCTTTATGCAGATACTTGAAATTTCCAGTTAGGAATTAAAACTAGGCAGAATATTTTTTCAGTGGGACTCTGGGATTTCTTCTTTGCAGATGTGTAAGAAAGTGCTAGCCAGTTGGGTTAGGTTCCATGGTTATTTGCATATTTTTCTGATTTTGAAGTTATCTCTTTTCTACTGTAAAAAGATAATCAAGGAAAATATTTTATATGTGATCTCTCTTTTTACATATGTCTCACTCTGCATACGACCTCAACCCAGCCAACATACACTTTTTTTTCACTTTTTCCTAGTTTAAAACTGCCACCATAACTGTTTTGGCAAGGTCCTTATGGGTTACATGAATACCATTCAGGGTCGGAAACTGCTCCTCCATTAGCTGCGTTTCAATTCTTCCATCACCAAATGCCATTTCCAAAAAAGAGTAAATGGATTTTCAAATAACAGGACAGAAATGAGTTAATTCAAGAAAAATAGGTGAACTCTACCCACTGCTACTGGCCTGGAACAGGGAGGGGTATGACAGATCAGTGCTCTTCTCTCAAGCATTGCTATGTTTTCCTCTGCTATCCTTTGCTCCTATCTTCCACTTCACAGGGCTGTTAGCCTCAGGCCAGGAAGGCAGTGAAGTGTAGAAACCACCAGGTAGAATCAACTAGACAGGAGCTGAGATGAGGCTGTTTGCGGAACCTATTTCCATGCATCTCTGCACCTGCATGGAGGTGCTAGAACATTGAGTGGGATATTATCACCTGGTCTAATTTCCCTTGACTGCAAGTGTGTAAGTCACAGACCCAAGACTTGATGGGACTGAAATACCAAACTCAAATTAATTTGAAGTAACTTTAAATACCCTTTATTTTGTACAGGTCATTAGTCAGACCCAAATGTAGACTTATTTTTCCTTTTGTTTTATTCTGAGTGTATGTGTGTATGCACGTTGACAGACTGCAATTTCTTCAGAAAATTAGCAAAATAATGAGGGTTCTAGAAACCTAAAGAAGACTATTATCTTCAAGTATTTGAAAAACTATCATATATGATAGAAGTCAATTTATTGAATATTTTCTCCAAAGGTAAGATTTGGCTTAACGAAAAGAATTTGCTATAAGGCAAGAGTTGGTTCAAATTTTATTTTATAAGCTAGAATTTTCTAATATAAATTAAGCCGCCTGCCAAGGTGTTAAATTTTCTCTGTAGATGCTCAAAGAGAAATTGAATGACCATCTGGAGAAGGAAATCAAAGAACTTCCTTGTGCTTACAAGTTGCAGTATTAGCTGTATTTTCCAACTCTGATCTCTCTCAATTTTTTATTCTCTCCTTTTCTTTCAATTTTGGCGCACATGGAAGTATTTCACACAACGTGTCACACTGCAAATTTCTTGCTTAAAGCAATGAAAAGAGAAATTTCTTAAGGAAATGTCACTGATTTTGTAGGGACAACTTTAAATTTTATTGATAGTTACTGTGGCAAGCGGTGAAGTTGAATTCATGTATTAGCAACACCTCTTTCCATTCAAGGTGAGAACAAGGGTTTTAGGGAAAAATAAGGAGGGGTGATCAGGAAAATATCCTTTTCCTGGGGCATACATGTCTACCCTCATTTTGTCTGCACTGTTTTTGATTCTTCCAATTTACATGGGCATTTTAATGAATAACTTCAGCACAAAGCTCGCCTAGTGTATTTAACCAACACCAAATAATACCAAGAGATGGAAATAGACTATGAAAGTGTTTCTAAAGTTTAATGAATGGGTGGCATCTCTCTTCTCTGAAAGACTTAAAGAAGAATGAACTCATTTCTTAGATATCATCTGCATCATTTTTTTTTCTTTAAGGGACTCAAGCCACTTGTTTCTAGATGGCAATATTTTTCCTATCTGTTTTCTCAAAATGTCACTGCCCTAATGTGACTGTTTCTTAAGATGCCTGTTCACAATTCAGTTTTTAAACAGGTAGACTGAATTTTAATTGTATTATGAGATTTTACAAGTAAATTGGCTGAGTAATACTGAGTCAATCTGCCTTCTTCTAAGCACTCATTCCTAAATATGCCTTTTATTTTTCAAAGAAGGGGCACTATTTTGTTTCAAAAAACACATTCATTACCATTAACAGTCTTAGGCTGACCTGACTGTGTAGGGAGAATACTGATCAGGTAGAGGAAAGTGTACAATATGTGTGACTGTTACTGCAAGAGCCAGCTGTGCCAGCATTTCTGATTTAATCTTTATTTTGACATTTTCCTCTGTCCTCCCTCAATTTCAGGCAACCTATGTACCTTACAATGACTGCATTCCTATAAAGAATGAACAAAGGGGACAATATTTAGATGTAAAAAAAATCATTTGAAAATGAAAATCCATGTTTAAATAGATTTGTTCAGCAGTGCTTTTTTAGTTATATAAGGTCAGCAGACAAATCCAGCAGTGAAAAGCCAATAATATGTATTTTAGAGTATGATGTTTTGGCATTTCAGGACCTAATCTAAAGTACCAGTATAAAGGATTTTCTTTTGGAAATGGAAAATTTAAGATAACCTGTCATGAAAGTCAAAGTGACATGTACCTATTCAGAAATGTAAAAGAATGGAGAGGCGATTAATATTCATTGAGCATCTACTATGTGCCAGACTCTTAGCAGCAACTATTTCATTTAATTTTCGAAATAACCCACTGAGGTACATTTTATTATTCCTATTTATTTGGTGGAAGAAAATGAAGCCCTGAAAAGTTAGAAAACCTTGCCCAGGGTCACCTATCTGGTAAGTTAGATTTGTCTTTGACATCAAATACAAGACCTCCCAATTCTAAGGGCTGCACAGGGACAGCAAAAGAGCATGGCTCTTGCCTGCAGAAGGCAGGTGTCAAGTAGGCTTGGAAAAGAATTCCAGTTGCTGGCATCGCAGGGGTGTGTCTTAACCCCTGTTTGAGGAATGTGACTTTACATGTTCCCACTGACCACGTGGGGCTATTATGAGATAAAAGTGAGAACAAAGATTGGAAGTCACTGTGAAGTTTTCTACTTGGTCCGAGTGCCACTGAACTCCAGGTAGTTATTCTGAGGAATCTGAAAGTGCCAAGGTCAAGAGTGTAGGAAGACACAATCATTTACATGACTTGGCGGGCAGTATGTATATCTTTGTGTGAATGAATAGGCCGGGGGTGAGTAGGATTTGTTGAGAATTAGCAGGAGCTGAAAATGCATAGGGTGAGACCAGCTCTGCACACCTGCCTCTTCACCTAACCGAATACTCACTCTGCAAACAGTCCGCGTTCAGGAGGTCCTGACACTTTTCGTGGCACTTCACTCCACACTCTGAACACTTCATGCCTTGCCGGGCAATGCCCCACAGGAGCCCTTCACACTCGTAACAGTAGGTAGGTGTCGTAGCCGTCCAGACCTCAAAGTTGTGTGGGGTGGTGGAGGACATGGGGTAGATCAGTGCCTGCAAAGTCTTCTTGAAGACATGTATTTTCTGTGAAGATGAGACAAGTAACCAACACGAGCCACATCAGTGGATCTGGAGAATTTCATCATAAAACAAACCATTTTACAACTTTTTCCTGAAAACGCTATTTTGAGGGGACCCCTTGATTATTGATTTAAGTGAGGGCAGTCATCAAACTAACTCTGCACACTTATTCTTTGCTCAGTGTTCTAGGGCCCAATTCAGTTCTTTGAACACAAAGAACTCCCCAAT
The DNA here is from genome assembly GCF_937001465.1 of Orcinus orca. Classification (NCBI taxonomy): domain Eukaryota; kingdom Metazoa; phylum Chordata; class Mammalia; order Artiodactyla; family Delphinidae; genus Orcinus; species Orcinus orca. The sequence goes on from NC_064560.1 coordinate 103,942,331, forward strand.
CTTCATATTGGACTGGGCTCCCTGCTGTGTAAGCTTCTTTCATGGCAGCACAGAGCTCTTGTTGCTTGATAATGACTATGTCCCTCTATCCTGTGAACTCCATGAGGGCAAGGATGATGAGCATACTGCTCACTGCTGGATCAATCCTCAGAGCCTAACCTAGTCTCTGGCTTGAGATAGATGTTCAGGAAACATCAATTCAAAAAAAAAAAAAAAAAAAAAAAGGAATTATATTACTATCCTTGGTCTAAATTGGTTCTTCTGGTTCTTGGTAAAATTATGAAGTAATGGAAAATATTCTCAATGCTGATTTTAAGCCTCTAGAAACACTCCCTCCCCTCTTTTATATTCTACCCAGGCCTCATCTCCCTGATTCTATACCCTCTCTAACACTACACCCCTCCCCAGTCCCAAAGTACACTTCTTCTATAGATCTTTCCACAGAGAACTGCTTTCATCACCTATTCCTTAGGAAGGAGCTCATCAACGAATTGATAAGAAAGCCCTAGTAGTAGATAAAGGTTAAATGTGGCACTCTCTCATGGTGCTTTGTATTTTAAAGGGAGATACTATTTAATAGCACATGGAAGCTGTTGGTAGAGTGAGCACTGAACGGGGAGCCAGGAGGCCTGAGTTCACGAGCACAGGCCCCATCATGTGACATATGAAATGGGCTTCAGAAGGCAGGAGCTCTCTTCCCTATCTCTCTAGTGCCTAAACAGTGCCTGTCATTGTCCTTGGGCATAGTAAAGTCACAACACATTTTTTGTGTGTGAAATTAATGAATGTCTGTTACTTAAGAGTCTTGTGATCTAGGAAGAGACTTAAACTCTCTAATCCTCACTTTCCTGTACTACCTATCTACCATATTATGTTGAAGATCAAATAGTGAGATGGTAACAAATATAGACTTCAAACACTAAGAAAATACTAAGTATGGGCTTTCCCTGGTGGCGCAGTGGTTGAGAGTCCGCCTGCCGATGCAGGGGACACGGGTTCGTGCCCTGGTCCGGGAAGATCCCACATGCCGCGGGGCAGCTGGGCCAGTAAGCCATGGCCGCTGAGCCTGCGCGGCCGGAGCCTGTGCTCCACAACGGGAGAGGCCACAACAGTGAGAGGCCCGCGTACCGCAAAAAAAAAAAAAAAAAAAGAAAATACTAAGTACTAGGGTTGATAGTGGAGACTTGTTTGGATGTGTCTGTCCATTTGATTGTCATATCCCACTATGCAGGTGACGTCCTGGTAGAAAGACTAGCACTCTCTGAAGTTACAAATACAAATAACTTCCCACAACTACCTGATGCATAATGAATGGTTATTTACATAAATCCTGTAGGAGTCCAGCTGATAAGCAATGCTAAAAAGGAAGCACTTGTATTTTGCATTAATCATCCTTAAATCTCATTTCAGAATGTCTTCCCACAGTGTTGAAATGGCTAACTTGTCATTATTTTTCAAATCCATAGTACGGCAACAGCATATCTCCCTTTATTAATACATTCCCCTCATTATGTATTTTCCCAGAATATGTTTGTTAATGGTGGAAGGAGGTTCCCTACCAGGGAGTTAAGCATTGCTAAAAAAATTTTCTAGCTTTTGAACAGCAAGATGCAGTCTTGTTACTCCATGAGGGGCTGGTCAAAGCTCTTTATATTTCAAGTGAGTCTACAGAGCAACAGTATGTTCAAAATATGGGAAGTTCTCAAGTAGAAGACCCCTGTGTTAGGGTTTGTATCGACAAAACAAGTGGATCCATCACTTTTCAGTAAAGATAGTCTAAGCCAATAAATCTCTTGGCTTCATTCCCTAATGAAGATGCCTTGTCTTGAAAAGAACTGTTAAGAGTTCTTTTAGAGTTAGAAGTATGTATTATGCATCTTTGCTTCCCATTTACTGCCTAGCAGAGTGATATTCAATATCATCAAAGTGAGTTGAATGATTCTCGGCATAACAGATTTACAATCAGCTCTCCATTGACAGTTTCATGTTCTAGCTGAGCTGAGGGGCTGGAGGACCGTGTAATGTGTATATGTGGTGTGTGTGTGAGTGTAATACAAAATTTTCGGTTGAGCCAAAAAAATAAGAATGGACTTTAGGTATATTTGAGATTGCATAATTTGTTGTCTTAGTAGGGGAAAACAACAATTCTAACTCATCGGAACACTGGGTGGGAACACAACAGTCTGCTACTGAACGCAAGTGAGAAATACATATTAATTTAGAAAGCAAAGCTGGGCAAAGGGTTGATTTTGAACATGAATTCATCTGTATAATTTAAATTTGATGATGAACACACTGTAATTCCCTATGTCCATTTTCATTTTATTGAATTCAAGTGACATATAGTCAGTGCTCTAAATCCTTAGGCTATAGTAGGAGTAATAAATATAAGGACCACTTGCTAAAAAATTAAATAGGCTGAAGGAGGGCTTCCCTGGTGGTGCAGTGGTTGAGAGTCCGCCTGCCAGTGCAGGGGACACGGGTTCGTGCCCCGGTCTGGGAAGATCCCACATGCCGCGGAGCGGCTGGGCCCGTGAGCCATGGCCGCTGAGCCTGCGCGTCCGGAGCCTGTGCTCCGCAACGGGAGAGGCCACAACAGTGAGAGGCCCACGTACCACAAAACAAAAACAAAAACAAAAACAATAAATAGGCTGAAGGAAAGCAAGTGAAAGACAGCTGAGAAGGTTTCATTGAAATGTTTGGTTTGGTTTGGTTAAAGAGGGATGGTCCATTTCATGAAAAGAGGAAGTGAAGCTAATTTCAAAAAGAAAAAACATGGAAAATTTACTAGACAACACACTGAAAATCAATTGAATGGAGCATCAGAATAAACCATAACGTGAAAGCTGTAGAAGCTGGAGAAAAACACTAGGTAGTTCACTACAGGGTACATATCCCCAGTCTCAAAAAAATAATTATGAGTTTTTTCATTCTTGAGTTTTGGGGATATGGGCACGTGTTTACCAAAGCTTGAAAAGTACTCTAAAATAAATGGCTAAAGAGAAATCAAGGAAACACTCCCATTTACAATTGCAACAAAAAGAATAAAATACCTAGGAATAACCCTACCTAAGGAGACAAAAGACCTGTATGCAGAAAACTATAAGACACTGATGAAAGAAATTAAAGATGATACAAACAGATGAAGAGATATACCGTGTTCTTGGATTGGAAGAAACAAGATTGTGAAAATGACTACACTACCCAAAGCAATCTACAGAGTCAATGCAATCCTTAACAAACTACCAATGGCATTTTTCACAGAACTAGAACAAAAATTTCACAATTTGCATGGAAACACAAAAGGCCCCAAACAGCCAAAGCAATCTTGACAAAGAAAAACGGAGCTGGAGGAATCAGGCTCCCAGACTTCAGACTATACTACAAAGCTACAGTAATCAAGACAATGTGGTACTGGCACAAAAACAGAACTATAGATCAATGCAATAGGATAGAAAGCCCAGAGATAAACCCACGCACATATGGTCACCTTATTTTTGGTAAAGGAGGCAAGAATATACAATGGAGAAAAGACAGCCTCTTCAATAAGTGGTGCTGGGAAAACTGGACAGCTACATGTAAAAGAATGAAATTAGAACACTCCCTAACACCATACACAAAAATCAACTCAAAATGGATTAAAGACCTAAATATAAGACCAGACACTTTTAAACTCTTAGAGGAAAACAGAGGCAGAATACTCTATGACATAAATCACAGCAAGATCCCTTTTGACCCACCTCTTAGAGTAATGGAAATAAAAACAAACATAAACAAATGGGACCTAATGAAACTTAAAAGCTTTTCCACAGCAAAGGAAACCATAAACAAGATGAAAAGACAACCCTGAGCATGGAAGAAAATATTTGCAAATGAAGCAACTGAAAAAGGATTAATCTCCAAAATATGCAAGCAGCTCATGCAGCTCAATATCAAAAAACAAACAACCCAATCCAAAAATGGGCAGAAGACCTAAATAGACATTTCTCCAAAGAAGATATACAGACTGCCAACAAACACATGAAAGGATGTTCAGCATCAATGATCATTAGAGAAATGCAAATCAAAACCACAATGAGGTATCACTTTACACCTGTCAGAATGGCCATCATCAAAAAATCTACAAATAATAAATACTGGAGAGGCTGTGGAGAAAAGGGAAACTTTTTACACTGTTTGTGGGAACGTAAATTGATACAGCCACTATGGGGAACAGTATGGAGGTTCCTTAAAGAACTAAAAATAGAACTACCATATGACCCAGCAATCCCAGTATGGGGCATATACCCTGAGAAAACTATAATTCAAAAAGATTCATGTACCACAATGTTCATTGCAGGTTTATTTACATTAGCCAGGACATGGAAGCAACCTAAGTGTCCATCGACAGATGAATGGATAAAGAAGATGTGGCACATATATACAATGGAATATTACTCAGCCATAAAAGGAAACGAAATTGAGTTATTTGTACTGAGGTGTATGGAACTCGAGTCTGTCATACAGAGTGAAGTAAGTCAGAAAGAGAAAAACAAATACTGTATGCTAATACAAATGTATGGAATCTAAAAAAAAAAAATGGTTCTGAAGAACCTAGGGGCAGGACAGGAATAAAGACGCAGATGTAGAGAATGGACTTGAGGACATGGGGAGGGGGAAGGGTAAGCTGGGACAAAGTGAGAGTGGAATGGACTTATATGTACTACCAAATGTGAAACAGATAGCTAGTGGGAAGCAGCCACATAGCACAGGGAGATCAGCTCCGTGCTTTGTGACCACCTAGAGGGGTGGGATAGGGAGGGTGGGAGGGAGACGCAAGAGGGAGGAGATATGCAGGTATATGTATATGTATAGCTGATTCAGTTTGTTATAAAGCAGAAACTAACACACTATTGTAAAACAATTATACTCCAATAAAGACGTTTAAAAAATAAATAAAATAAAATAAAATAAAATAAATGGCTTATGGAAACATTTCTTATTCCAACAAAGCCTAAGATGGAATGATGGTCACTTTAGAAACTGAGGAAATGAATGGCTAAGGAAAGCATGAAAAATACATCTGATAAGAAGGGACTCATGTCTCAGGGGAATACTGCATACTGGGGGAAAGAGTGTAGTTTTAGCAGCAAAGTAAGACCGGATCAAACAAGATTATAAGGACATAGTGTGGAGTTTTTGTGGAATAAGGCAAAAGATAGGATATTGGGCACTGAATAAAAACAAAGCAGAAGAAAACAAGGGGAAACAGTCAAATTAGCCATGGGCGATGGGAAATGGAAGCCTGTAACTGGCCTTTAAGAGGTGGATTAAAGGGAAGAGAAAATATATATACACACATACTTTCATACATACACACATGTACTTAGAGTAGGCAGAAAGATAATAGGGTGTAGCTAATAGGATCCGAGCTGATGTGAAAGGATGGGAACTGGTTATGTTATCAAGAGAGGGTCTCTGGCCTAGGTAAACAAGGAACTAGACATATGGAGAAGGTGGTCTGAAGAACAAGCAGAGCTCAATTACTGGAATTAGGACTGAAGGACAGAATGGATTAAGCAATTTGGGAGACTTCCTGCTAATCTATTTTAAGTGTTTCTAAACTTTTCAAATCTTCTACAACAAACATATATTATTTGCTAAAATGTATGTATGTTCTGATAATAATAAAATGTATGCTCACTGAAAGAGTAATTTATAAATCCAAACAAGTATTAAAATAAAAAATAATTTAATTTTTCAAAGTTAGGTACGGTTTGATGCATGTTCTTCCAGTAATTTTTCTATTTATAGCCACGATATCAAGCTTTTGCAATGAAGTAAAGAACAATAAACATTATTTTTATATTACTAGTGTGATTCCAGAAAGTAAGGCAATTTTTATTGCTTCAACACTGCTTTAATCTGTAGAAATGATTACTCTGCTTTCACTCAGGTACAACTTAGTAGCCAAGTACAACCTTTGGGCTCCAAAGAGGAGGATGCTCATATTTTAGACATAGATTTTGTTAAAAACTCCTGCTCTGAGAAACTGGAATTTAAAGTGAGTTGCCCTAATATATCACTTTTTGAACAATTAGGACAGGGAATGAATTGCCTCTTCTATTGAAAACTACATGGGGAAATTAAAATGAGTCCGAGAAATAAAGCAATCAAGCCTCCTTCAGGGAACAATTACCAGTGTCTTTGGACCACCAAAATTCCAATCTACAAACTGTTAACACTTATAACAGGAACAAAGCTTGACTGTCTCCATTTGCCACATACCTTTTCTCCTTTTCCCTCTCCTATGTTAACCAGCAACTTAACTAATGAAGTTCTATTTTTCTCTGCATCCTGTGGGCTTCCCTCATAGAACTACGTAAACCATCTCTTTCCTATACTTGAAAACAATCACGTTTAGATAATTCCAGGAAAAAAAGTATGCTTTTTTTCAAGCATATTTCACATAGTTGATGCATGATTTTAGAAATCTACTTACTGTCCTCTAAGTATCATTTTGCTATTTCTGGACAAAAGCATCAGAAAGATTTGCAGAGCAAAGATTAGGTACAATGTGACCTTTGAAATAGGTCATAAGCATGAGGACAGAACAATGGTAGAATAAGTTCCTGAGTATAAAAACAGACATAATTTCATGACTGATTTACTCATTAGACTAATCATTACATAAGACTGACTGTAGAAGCTAAAATTACTTGGGTAAAATTTTTTGTCACAGAAAGTGCTAACAGAGACTAAAAGTTATGTGCCTATACATGGAAGACTGTAAGTAATTTGTTTTTACTTATATTGTTTTATAACAGGTACCAATTACCAGTGACCTAAGTAACTTATGGACTGAGTCCAAATAAAGAGGGTAGAACAGTGATAAAATAGATGGTTCAATAATTTAAGGAGAGGACAATATAGTATATAGAGTCAGAAGTACAATATGGTTCCATGCCAATACATGACATGGAACTTGACCTGATAACAAATTAGGGTAAATCTGTCATGTACTATATAAGTATCACTTTTTCTCCAATTCAAACTTTCAATGAAAAAAAATATATATACAAATAAAGAAGGTGGTATGAGATGAGTAACTTATTAAATATAAGTGGCCAAAATAATTTGAATTTCTCCACTGGGAGAAACTTTAGGCATTCTAATCTGGAAAGTCTAATTCTTACCAGTCGGGGCAGAGACTGAGTTCTTATAAATCTTCTGACAGAGGCCATGAAAGAACAGGAAGAAGGGTTAGGATATTATAAAAGGAAGACAGGGAAAGGGGTGACCCTCCCTCTTAAAGGGAACCCATTCTATTGTTCTCTTGTAAAACCAAGAAAGTCAATCATGTAGCTATGTAAAGCTGTGTAGTGAAAGTAGACAATCATAAAAATAATAACTAATATTTATGCATCCAAAATGGCTGAAGTGCTGTCTATTTGTTATCTCATTTGATGCCCCTCCAAATCCTCTAGAAATATTAGTATATTCATTTTGTTTATTGGAAAACTGATCTGGAAACCTGGCAAATGAAGTTGATATAGCCCACTAGGTAAGTGTTGGAAAAAAAACATTATACTTTGTAGAAGGGCTGCAAAGAAAGATTCCCCAGGCACCTAAACACATAAATAAATAAATGGGACTTAATGACAGATTTAAAAAAGCAGATTCTGTGGAAACCTAAGAAGTATGTTTGGGATCCAGTTAAACTCCATGGGCTTGGATCTTTGGGTTTTCAGACCATTTTCAGATAGGACATTTAGACTTGACTTCTACCTAATGTGGGCATTGAGGGTAGTAATCAGAGACTAAGCATTTTCAGATCTTTATAATTTTTTCAGGACAGAATTACTGATCAACTTTAAAATTTGAAAAGTATTTTAATTAAACATTTAAAAATAAGAGAACTGGGCTTCCCTGGTGGCGCAGTGGTTGAGAGTCCGCCTGCCGATGCAGGGGACACGGGTTCGTGCCCCGGTCCGGGAAGATCCCACATGCCGCGGAGGGGCTGGGCCCATGAGCCATGGCCGCTGAGCCTGCGCGTCCGGAGCCTGTGCTCCGCAACGGGAGAGGCCACAACAGGGAGAGGCCCGCGTACCACAAAAAAATAAAAATAAAAAAATAAGAGAACTAAGCTCAAATTTATTATAATAAATGTAAACTGAATCCAACCATAAAAAGACAAATTCTGAGACTGAATTTTAAAGCTATCTGTTTTTATGCGATATGCATAAAACACATTAAGATTTAAAGAAAGGGCCAGAAAAGGTTCTATCAAGGAAGATATTAACCTAATTACTTCAGTGAGCTGTATTAATATCACACAGAATATGTTTAAGGAAAAAACATGCAAGAAATTAACAGGATTGCTACCAAAAGTTGAAAGAAACAATTTATCAGGGATATAGAAGTCCCAAAATTTATGTACTGAACAGAAAAAGCTCATATGGGATATCTACAGTGCTGATCATGTACTAAGCCATAAAGCAATTTTCAATTAAATACTAAAGACTAAAAATACAGTCCACGTCCTCTGAACATGATACAGTAACAAAAATAAAGTCCTTATCTTTGGAAGATTAATGAATACACTTTCTAAATAACTGATGAGTCAAAATATTAATCACTGGACAATTTATGAAATAATTCTATCTCAACAGCAATAAAAGCACTATATATCAAAACTTGTATGATGCAGCTAAAGTGTGCTGAGAGGAAAATGAATAGTTTAAAATGCATTTGATAGAAAAGACAAAAAGAAAATTAGGTTATACAAATGTGGTAAAAATATAAACAGAAGCAACAAAATGATAGACAAAATCTTTGAAGTTTAGAAGGAGGAAGAAAATGAAGAAGGAATACACAAGGGATGGAAATATTCTCTTTTTAAAGCTGAATGATGGATATAAGGTGTTTGTACTGTTATTTACTCCCTTCATTTATGTTGTAGATATTATTTTGTGTGTATGCACTAGTTAATAGCAACAATAAAAATTAACAAACTACATATTCAACTTAGTAAGTTAGAAAAATAGCTTCAGGGAAAATATAAAAAGTAGATGAGTAAGAGCAGAAATAAATGAAATATGAAAGAAACAAAATATGGAGTCAACAAAACAAATGCCAGAGAATCTCTTGCAGTACTGACTCTATAAAAGAGAGGAAAAAAATACAAATAAATAATAAGATGAAAACAGCACAAGCTTTTATAAATGATACAATTATATGAACAATTTGACGGTATTAAGTTTGCAAATTTAGAAAAAAGGTTAACTTTCTAGAAAAAATATAAATGATTAAAATTGACTCAAGAACAAATGTTTAAATAACATGGATAGAATTGTTATACTACATAAATTGATTTAGTAGTCATAAAACCACCCTAAAAAATCAAAAACAAAAACAAAAAAAACGTGCAAGACGGTTTTAGAGGCAAGTTTTGTCAGTCTTTCAAGGTTAGCAACACTTACTTTATGCATATCACCCCAGAGAAGTGGAAAAGGAAAGCTTCCCTACTTACTTTATAAAATTCGTTTATTCTTGATGCCACAATTGTTCAAAGACATGGTAAACCATAGGCCATTTTACTAATGAATACAGGTGCAAAAATCTTACATAATTAGCAAACATATGAGAAAATTGAGGCCAAGAAAATTTCAGTAACTTGCGTAAGTTCCCTCAGCTAGTAAATGGTGGGCTTGGACCAACATGCTTCTCAAGCCAAGGAGCATGACTTCCTTCTCTTGAAGAAGGAAAGAAGCAGCCCCAATAGCAATACTACTTGTAAACAAGAGATAACCTGTATATTTGGTGTCATTGGTGATGACTCCCCTGTCAGTACTCCCTGCAATCTGCCCCTCAGTTGCAAAGGTGACAGGGAGGCACTGGGCTTAGCAGGTACTCTGGATACTTCATCCTAAGCCCCCGTTCCACTGCCCTGACTGCCACTGCTGTGCCTGGCAAGACATTTCTTTAATTCTCCCTCATTGTGAGATAAGTATTATTACATTAATTTAACGATGAGATAAACAAGTCTCAGGGAGACAAAGCATATTGATAAGAAATGAGTTCTCAAAGGCAATAGGAGGTGGAGCTGAGATTCAAATTCAGGCCACATCACTTCAATACTTGTTCACGTGGTATGAAAGGATTCCTGTTCCTGAGCGGGAGTCCGGAATCCCTGGGTGAACTGAGCCTGCAACTTCCAGATTGAACCCCAGGCACCAGACAGGTGTTCTGACCTGCTTCCTCCTTCCATGTTTTTTTCTAGGTTATGCTAGGAATAGGACCCAGCTCTGATATCCTGTTTATCCCCACACCTAGTTCTTGCCAGTCCCTTTTCTTTGGCCTGAATCCTGTTATTGGAAGAAGGACCTCTATCCTCCTAGACAAATCAACCCTTTATGAGAATTGACACTCCCTATAAGCCTGCCCTTAGGCCAGCCTCCTAAACATGGACACCAACCCAGATAGAACAAACAGTGTTCTAGAATCTCTTTTAGCCTTGGTGATCTGGATTCCTCACTCTACCTGAGTTTCTCATAACCATCATCTAAGCCTGTCTTAGTCTAAATACCCCTGCCTACTAAAAGCTTCCATTATGAACTATAGCAACAGTGGGTACAGAACATAGTATCTCAGCTCCTCTCTCACTATAAGCATCATGACAGCAGGGATTTTAAAATGAGCTGTTCTCTGCCTTATTTCCAAAATCTGAAACACTGCCTGAAACACAGAAGACAGTCAATTAATATTTGTGGAAATAGTGAATGGATTTACTGTGACTGTGCTACTCTTGGCTCTAAACCTAGGAAACTACCACTGAGAAAGCAAGCACAAAGCTGAGCAGTGCAGTGCCAGGCGGATTATTGTTGTGGTATATGGATACTAGATTGTTATCCTGTCTGGTGTTATTAAACCAGATGGGAATATTTCAAAGCTGTAGTACTTAAGGGCTGATTAGACGGAGATTCCCAATCAGTCCCAGTAGCTCCTTGTGGTGACTGGGAATTGGTGATGGACGGGGCGCCTGGCAATACTTTGCTCACTGCCAACAGTGTGTCAGTGGAGGTGGTGCTGGCTGACCCACTGTCATCTTGCATCAGACTTTATAGCCCTTTCCTTCCTTGGAAGAGATGACTGAGCTTTTTACTGCACATCTCTTTAATTCAAATAGAAGGGCTACCATTTTCCACATGACCAAGCCTTTTTTCTTCATGTAAAGGCAAATATTTCATGCTTCACATTGAGGGTGCCTGGGACTCACGAAGTGGGAAGTGGAAAGTATTTGCTCCAGCATTTATGTTAGTTGCCCATGTAATGACTTAATGTGACAGCTTGTCAAGAGTGGCATTTAATATGCCTGTTGTACAGAAGTCATATTTCATTTGCTTTTTGAGACATGAGCCCCAGGGATACGGGCTCTATGAGTTTTAGAGGGAGCTGATGATGGACTCTGTTCATCCACTCAACGCCCACAGAGAAATATCTTCTACATAGGTCTTCTGAAACTAAAGAAGCAAAATGATATGTTTAAGTAAAGGAACAATAGATCAATAGCTAATTTAACTATGAAGTGAGGGTGTGGTCTCTGTCAGAGCCTCAGAAAATGTAGTAGCATTCCTCTAATTTCTGTCGCTTTCCTCTTCACTTTTCATAGGAATGACTATTTGTGCGTTAAACCAAATAGCAAATTTTAAAATATAAGAAAGGAACAGTCTAGGAGCCTATCAATAAAAACCTTCCATCTTGATTATTTCCTCAAAAGCAAAAGACTGGATACTTTGAGATTCAGCAAGCAATATGAAGCTTTCTCATATACCAGAGAATGTTTACTTTCTCTCGTAACCAAACTATAGTGAAAATATTACATGGCATCATAAACCCAGTAGATAAGAATAAGCCCCTGGGAAAGCAGCCATATTTTAAAAATCCTATGGCACAATAAAAAATGTTCTGAACTTGCTGTAGCACCCAGATATCCAAAGGGACATGTACTATTCCTGATGTAGTACTTAAGGGTTGACTGGGTTGGGGAGGGCAGCTTGCTGATAGACACCTAGGAAAGGCTGGCTTTGGGTGGAAAATGACAATGACAGGAAGAAGAGAATGAAAAATATAAATAATGGTGTTTAAATGGCAAGTGTATAGAAATTTAAAACAAGTAATAATAGTGGCCACATTTTTATTCTCTAAGAATGACAAAGTCTCTAAAATTGGGGGAGGTAGAGTACCTAGTTGCAATAAAGGAGGGCACAGATAAATTGTCTTGGATAAAAGCCCCAGCAGAGGGACTTTCCTGGTGGTCCAGTGGTAAAGAATCTGCCTTGCAATGAAGGGGACATGGGTTCGATCCCTGCTCAGGGAACTGAGATCCCACATGTTGCAGGGCAACTAAGCCCGTGTGCCACAACTAGAGAAGAGAAAACCCGAACACCACAACTAGAGAGAAGCCCATGCACCACAACGAAAGATCCTGCGTGCCTCAACGAAGATCCCAAGTGCCGCAACTAAGACCGGACGCAGCCATAAAAATTAATTAATTAATTATTTTTAAAAAAGCCCCAGCAGAGTGGCTGTGCAGGATGCAGTTACCATGGCACAACACCCACTGCTCATTGGAATCACCTGGAAGTTTAAACAAACCAAAACAAAACAAAAAACCCTCTTCTATCCAGGCTATATGTGAAACCAATTAAATCAGAATCATGGGAGTGAGACTCAGACATAAGTATGTTTTAAAGCTCCCCCAGGTGATTCTAATGAACCAAATTCAAGAATCCCTGACCCTACTTGTACCTTTTAATCATGCTGGTTTTTTCATTCAACAAGAATTGACAAAGCTTCTATCTTACGTCAGACAGTGTACTAAGCAATAGGGATGAAAATATTTAACAAGAACAACAAACAGGATATAGTGCTACCTTCATGGAGTCTAAAAGGAAAGCCTTATGCAAAATAATCAAACTGTAGTAACAAAAATAATAAGAATACCAGCTTGTATTTATTGTTTACTGTACCCTAGGCCGTGTAAGCGTGTTAAATATTCATCCACTCCCTTAATCTTCTGTATTATTATCACCTCACTATACACATGAAAGAACTCAGGCTCAGAGAAGTTACATAACTTACCAGACGTAACAATGCTAATTTAGTGGCACAGATGGGACTCACCCCAAGCAGCCTTCACTCTTAACCATCCTATACCATACTATACTATGGAGGTCATGATTAAATGCTAGAAAAGCCCAGTGGAAAAAACTAATAATTGAGCCAGAAGGGGAGGAGGGTGTTTGGGAAAGCCTCCAAAAGGAAGCAAAACGTGAACTATGTAAAAACTTAGCAGGATTTTTTAGGTGGACAGTGACAAACTGTGTTAGGATGAAATCGCATTTGTAAAGATGGGAAGGTGCATGCGTATTTGAGCAGCACAGGATAATTTGTACGATCGTGCAGCTGAGGCCCTGAGAAACTTTGTTTAGGGTCAGACTTTCCCCACGTTCCCAATGATTCCTAGAACTCTGGAATGAACATAACAAACAAGCAGCCCAGGCAGAATGCTTTTCCCCAGACCACGATCAATGCATAGTTAGTAACTGACTCTGCACCTACCAATTCCTCATTATTTAGAGATGTCCTAATCACCATAGCCAGGGAGAGTCCAGATTTCCGGGCAGCCAGGGTCTTAAAATAAAACCAAAAACACACAGAATTATGAGGTGACTGCTATGTACCTATTACTCAGCAGAAGGTGAAAGTGTAAAAGTACAGACTATCGCTATTCACACTTTAGTCAATAGGGACCTACCATTTTCAGTAGTCAGCCAGTTCATCCAGAATGTGGAATCATAGGACATTAGAGCTGAAAAAGTCCCTTTAGATCATCAAACCTAGGCTCTACATTTTACAGATGATAAAACTGAGGCCCAGCAAGGCAGGCCTGAAGCCCAAGTTTTCTAGGCTAGCAAGAGGCTTCTAAGACATTGTTTTTCCCCAAGACAATCATAATCACATTCCTTCATAAAACATAACCATTGATACAGAGCCAGCTGATCTGTCTGATAGCCCTGAATCACGACTGGTACTAGATGATTCTTGAGTTGTCCATAGTTCCCTGAAATATGCTTCCACATCTGGCCAGAATATTTTCTTCCAAGGGTCCATTTTACCAACTGAGAATCATCATTAGACTTGTTTTCTTCACTCAATGTTGGTAACTTAGGTGATTTTAAATAAGAGTCACATCCCTTTAGTTTTCCCTGTAAAATAGAACCATTATGCTGCTCCCACCTGAAACATATACAATATAATATACTCGATGGTGCTATAGAGAACTCTGGAAATCAGGAGTGCTATGTGGGAATATTAAATCTTCTCTCCCATTAAGAACAAAGGGAAGTCACAGTGGAATAAGAGATCTGGTCAGAAATATATCTCCTTGGAGCTACAAAGCCATTGTGCCCAGTTAGGTTGAGTACAGTCCTAAGTGAGCAGGTGACTCACTCCTCACTTGTAAACTCCTACCATCTCCACTCCTACCACGTAAACTTATACAGGACTTACCTCCAAAGATGATCTTCCATCTCGGACAACTACTGTCCCTAAAGTTATGTTTTTATTTTATTTTAGCCTGTATATGTTCCTGTTGTTTATGTAAATTGGTCTGTCTTTCAGAATTGAACTAGACGTTAAACCTTAGAGAACCCAAACTTCTTATTCGAATATGTCTCTTTTTATTTCCCCATCTTGCTCTCTTCGATCCCATGAATAAGAGCAGTGTACATTTGAGAAGACTGCCAAGTATTAATTAAATAAAATGAAAGTCACTTACCATGGCCTGAAGTGTCCAAGTGACAGAGAAAACAAAATATAAATAATTAGACATATGACAGGTGAGAAAAGAGTGTAATAATGTTAAATAAGCCTAACACTTAAAAATAATGTCACACTATAATGGCAGGAATCTGAGCTAATTGTACAGACATATCATGCTTTCCAGCGTAAGATTTTTCCAGGCAAGATTTTGTCTTTCCTAATTTAAAATTAAAGTGATGACCTTCAGATGAAGGTTTTCATAGCAAAATTGAAAATTACTGATATCAAGAAATTGTGCACATTGTTGCTAAAAGGAAAACTTCAGTTTCTCTGAGGGAAAATACATTTTAATATAATAAACTATTAAGAATAAGCCTCCAGCAAAACATGAAAACACTGTGAATGATAGAAAACATTTCTTTTTCATGTTGATGGGCTATTTGTTTTTAGAATTTAATACAGACTATTATCAATTCTTTGCATCTCTAAGCAGTCCCCAGCATATTTCCTATAGGAGAGTTTGTCATTCAGAGTTATGTTCAGGGCTAATAAAGGTTTTAATGACTTGGAAGCCATAGTTTTCTCTGGAGAGTGGAACAGCTTATTAATTTGGCTAGACTTGATCTTAATATATGAGAATAAGGAACTGATTAATATTATCTGCATGCTTCATAAAGCATAAAGTTTACTGGGTTAAGATGAAGACTGTCAAATATAGCCTTCAACTGCAAAGTAAACTTGTGGTCATCAAAGCCCAGGTGCAGCAGCCCACTTTGCATGTTGTGTGACTTCTTTCTGCTCAATTATAGGGCCATTTTAACTCAATTTGTAATTTCAACTAATATTAAAAGCTGTCAAAAGGTTAGAGTTATTTCCTCCATCTAATAGATTTTAAAGAAATAATAAATATAACACTTGCTAGCATCCAGCTTCTGCTGCGTGTTATTCTATGAAATATTTACAGGCTAGGCATTTAATGAGAAGGACAGTATGACATCTAATAAAGATAAAGACAACGTATGCAGTCAAAATGAATTAAACAGGAGTGACTCACCACATCTCGTACAATAGGCAGAGTTTTTTTCCTTCGGAGATCTGGCATACTATCAATACCATAAAGTCCCCAACCGGCTCTGAAAGAGGGCACAAAGGAATGATTTTAATGGTTAACTGACTCTTTATAAGAAAAATTCCACTCTTTGTAGTAAAAAGGCTGTGAAAAAAGGTTAAAGGATTATCATGCTGGTTCAGACAGCAGCAAAGATCCAAGACTCAAGGACCCTGCCCAAAAAGGACACGACCACACATAGTGATCTCTTGCCTTCTTAGATAGTTCCATACTTTGAAACTTTATAGATGGCCTGATTTGACGCATTGTTTTACTGTACCACAGAGAGGACAACTGAAACTGTTAGGTATATGGAACTTTGCACCTCCAGGAAAAACAGAACCAAACCAGTTTTGCTGAAAGTTTGGTCTGTCTGCAATGGTAAAAAAAAAAAATTACTTTTATTGTAAAGATACTATGTTTTGTGTATATTGCATCTTCACAGATTGAACTCCAAAGTGGCATCTCAAGGATTTAGAGACACATCTAAAATATTAGTGATTATTCCAATACCAGAATTTCCACTTATCTGAAGTATCTAAAGATAAATGCACAAGATTATAATAATTTGTTATACAAGAATGTTCACTGCAACTTTTTTTTTTGTAGTAACAACAAAAGCTAGGTCACCTAAATATTCAACAACAGTATACCGATTGAATGAATTACAGTATATTATACAATGGGAAGGATGCAATCGTTAAAGTGAATAAGGTAAATATATATGTGTATATATGAAAAAATACTTATAGTATGTTCAGAAAGCAAGTTTGCATATTATTATGTTTCGTATGGTCCCACATTTGTATGTGCATTTATATATACACAGAACATTTCTAGAAATATATTCACCAAATTGGTAAACCGTAGTTACCTCTGTTGAGTGAGAGAAACTGGGTGATAGAAAAAGAGAAGACTCTCCCTATGTTATAAATCTGTTAATGTCCAATGTTTTTATAATAAGCATGCGCTGTCTTTGCAATTTAAACTAATTTTAAAATATATTACTATTAATACTTATTAAAATAAGTTTAATAGATTGAATTGGGGGTTTTTTTTTTGCGGTACGCGGGCCTCTCACTGTTGTGGCCTCTCCCGTTGCGGAGCACAGGCTCTGGACGCACAGGCTCAGCGGCCATGGCTCACGGGCCCAGCCGCTCTGCAGCATGTGGGATCTTCCTGGACCGGAGCACGAACCCGTGTCCCATGCCTCGGCAGGCAAACTCTCAACCACTGCGCCACCAGGGAAGCCCTGAATTTGATTTTTTATTGCATTAAAGCTGGTCTTTTTATACAACCAAAAAGGTGCTAATGTCACTGATGACAGCTACTCCTTCCGCTCACTTGAACTGCAAAACCCCTGCTAACCTCTAGCTGAGAGTCAGCTTTTGCACCAGAAACACCACAATTCATACTGTTGGGTTTAGGTGGGCAGCTCTGCCACTGGAATAGGCTACAACAGCCAAAAATAGGTTATCAGCATTTTACTGTCCAGTTTTCACTGATACAGAGATTGTTTCTTCATTTCTGCTGCTTAATTTAACAAAGGGAAACCTTTGTCTCATTGGATCTCTCTTAGTAGCCACAGTCTTAATTCAAATACTTCCAGTTGTACCAATTTGGTGATCTTGGACAAATTACAAAGATGCATCATACAATTCATACAAAATATTAAAAGCAAAATATTAATAAAGATAAGATGGTAATAAATAGTAATAATGCCATAAACTACATGTCTGAAAATGAGGACCAAATGCAGTAATAAATGTGAAATATTAAAACCACTGCACATGGGTAAGAAAGATGTCAGTGATGAACAGAATATACTTAACGTCACACACCTGAACTAAAAGTTACCTGTAGATCATAGAATACAGGACAAGAGTAATTGTGGGGCAGAGATCAAGGAAGAGGAAAGAAAGAAGAGGGGGAAGGAATAAAAGATGGGAGGGGAGACAGTGTGTGGTAGGGGGAGATGACACTTAAGTAGTCCACCACTGAACCTGTGAAAAAGGAGTTAATACAGCTTCCATCGTTTTCTAGAATAATGCCAATTGACACTCTGTAGGTTAAGGGCTCTGATAGTCACGGTGACAGTCAGACATGAAGAACGGCAATCACAAAAGAATCATTGGCAGCATCTCCTTATGAACTGCAAGAAACTGCAGAGTATAGGAGGAGGAAAGGGCAGAGAATATTTTGTTTTCTTTGCAACACTCACCTCCAGAAAGACTACTGCTCTCTCAGTGTGACGTCTTGCTTCCCTCCTATCCTATTTCCATATTCTTGCCTTCTCCCTGCCTTGACCCTCCCACATCCCAAACATCAAATATATGGGAAAAGGATTATGTGAGCGGGTTCCTAAAAGGATTTTTCCAGTTTCATTTGCTCCAGTCTAAGGCTCTGATTCCAAGCAGTTTCTACTTTCTCTCCTCTGTGAACAGAATAATGGCATAAAATGTACCTCAATAAATGTCTTTCCACCACATTACATAGCAACCACACTAACTGCCTCCAAGTGTTTTGAAGTTACTTTAATAACTTTGTAAAGAAACACATTCAATTGTGATAATGGTTGAGAAAATTATTTATAAACTGCCAAGTGTTATATAAAGGAGTTATGTGTTTTCTTCCTATCAATAACAAATTATTTATTTTCTTTATGTTTTCCTTCTTGTGGAACTTAACTTCCCAAGCCAGCCTAGAATTTTGAGCAACCTCATATTTTCACAAATTCAGGAATCAATTACACATATATATGTTCCTGAACCTCATACTTCACCCTTATGCTTCTCTCGTCAGAACAGAGATATCCAAGAACTCAGGCCAAACTTGAACCCAAGTTAGAAGACATGGATCCAAAATTCATCTCTGTCCCTTCTGAGTTTGTCATTTACTTTCATTAAACCTTTATTTTTAAATTGCAATGCCATAAAAATGTTCTCTTAACCTTCACAGATAGTCTCCAAAATGTTCTTTATCAGGTTGTGTTTCCTTATAATTTTACATTTTCATCATTACTATAAGAAGTTTGTATAAATGTATACTTTAATGAGCTTATCCATCAAGTAATAATAAAACTTTTATTTCAAACCTGAATCTTAAAAAATAAATAAATAAATAAACCTGCCCTAATAGCTTCACCTCATGAATAGAGAAGTGCTTGGTGAATACTGTGAAGCTCTACACAAATATCTTTGTAATATTTACTGAGAGACTTCCTAACCAGGAGAGACCTGGGAGCGATTAGATAACAAAAAAATGGTGAAGCCTGGAAAGAACAGTAGGTAAGTAAATTATTGCCTTATAGGCAAGAGGTCAAGTTCATGGCTATCCGTTAAAGAAATGAGCCAGGCTTGATGATCTGGAGGTCACAGGGAGTCATCAACACAGGCAACAGCAGACAAGTCATTCTGAAGGGAAGTCTAATTCTAGGGAAGAAGCTGTTTGATTTCAACCCTTTCTGGTATAGCTGATTGGATTAAGCCATCTTTAACTGTAGAAAGCAAACTAGCTAATTCTAGCTGATATTTATGTGGCGCTTACCAGGAGCCAGAGAGAATGCTATCCATCATAGCCAGTCTTCACAAGCATTACCTCATTTTATTCTCAAAAAATCCAATAAGGTATAACTACAATTATGTCTCTCACTTTATAAGAGAGGAAATGGAAGCATAGAATAGTTCAGAATCATTCCCAAAGGTCATTATCTAAGTCAGAGTTAGCACTGCCAGGATTTGTCTTACCACACTCTACTGCTTATATGATTACATTATTCCACATTTACAACAATAATATGAGTTGAGGTTTCTCATTAATCCCATTTTACCTTTAATAAACCGTAAACTGAACAATTTCCCCAGGCCTAGAAATATCTGGCAGAGCTTGATTTCTATTGCAGGAGTGTCTTGCCTCAAACCTCATGTTCTTAATAACTATTTTTTTTTTTGGTAGGAGGAAATCACAGGCCTGTCCTAGTAAAGGTGCTGCTAGTATTTGAATTTTAAAAATGTATTCTAAGGGTATTATCTTCGAATTAGAAACACTGTATTACTGTATAAGATAGTCCCAATCCTTCCCAAGTGGTTCCTCTCCAGCTATTCAAGTGTTCTCCCAAGGAAAAAGGAGACCTTTAGACTACAGGAGTTACAAATGAGATAAAAGTATCAGGAGATCTACAGAAATATCTGGAACGTCAATGATCACATATAATTGTCAATGGATATAATTTTACAGGCTAAACTGGGATGTGTTCTAATCCAACATTTGTTGTATTAAAAAGTCTTCATATTTTTCATGGTTTTATTCCTTAGTTCTTTGCATAATTATACTAAAAGAAGTTTATTGAGTTTAATAACATCTGAGTATAAAAGTATATGGCTATATACCTTGACTTGGATCTTGTTACAGAAAAAAACACATATTGTCTAAAAAATATATACAGTATTCTGTAATTTTTAAGAAATCTGATACACAGGTAGAAGAGGTAAAGCTGATTTTTACTAAGTACATAGTAATTATTTTTAATCCAAAATTGATCTGATAACATACGGAGTCTCTACGGATTGAAAAAGAACTCTGAGAAGGCACAGGGAGAGTACTGCATGAAAACAATTAAGCAGGTTTCCCGAAAGTAGTACTTTCTGATTATGGGACAAAGATGTGCTACTTCCGCATGTGGATGCTTGATGCTTAATTGGTAATATTCAGAGACTTGCTGATTTCCATTAGAAATCAGAAAATTGGTAGACTCTGTTTATATCCAAAGGAGTTGTTAAATTAATTGAAGACTACAGGCCTGAAAAAACAAATTATAGTGCTTCTGTTTATTTCTATGTTTCCAAGGCATTTATTGGGCAGGGTTATATAATTAATCTTTTTTTAGCATTATGGAATATTAAGGCAATGTAAAGGTTAACAATAAATCGTATTAACTCCCTCTCCTCTAATACAGCTGTGCTCTCAGCCTTTTAAAAACAACTCTTTGTATTTATTTCATTACTTAATGGTGATAAACATACAATGATCTATATTGCTTTTTTGCTTAACGTGATCTATTTTACATACATTTTAACACACTTTTCTTGATGATCATTATATACTTTAATTATTCCCCTGCAGCACATTAGGATATGTTATATCCTAATATTTTTTTTTCATTTTTTTTTCACCTTCTGGAAAAGATTTCCATTACTGTCAACACCGAATGAGTTATTTATGTTTGTGTAATTGATGACTCATTCCTCACAGCCAATTAATCACCAATTCCTAATGATTTTTTGATTCTTTATCTCATCAAAACTAAGGCACCATCTATCATAAGATAAAGCATTATTTTATACATCATTGTGAAAAAATCAAATTAATCTGACACCATGCTTTCCTAGCAATTAGAGTTTAAATTTTATACTAATTGAAAGGGCACTCTTTAAGTGACTTTGTCTATGGCATAGATTACTGTCATATGTCATGCACGTTGTTCTATATATGAAAAGGAAAATATAAGCAAAACAAATTGTTATTCCTTAAACTTCTCATTCAAAATTCAACCTTTCAGAATTACTCTGCAGCCCAGAATTGTCACTGTCTGGGACTTTTTCCAAATTACTGTCTTTTAAGCCATCAAGAGCAACAGTGATCGGGCATTATGGGAAACAGTGCTCCATTACTGTCGCTTGTATTCCCAGAAGCAGATAGTTCTGCTGCAGATTTCGGTGATGATGGGCTCTCAACCTTACCAAAAGCATCAAAAGAGACAAACGAGACTCTGATCCTTCCTCCAATCATCATTGCTTTTCTAAACTGAAGTATTAAGAGATTGCAATTGTCCAGCCATACCACTAGCAATAACAATAAAATGATTACACTTTCCCAGGGCACTTTTAACTAAGTTTACAAGCATGCAGGCTTGTAAACTCTTACAACTGCTGCTTGGCTACTAATGTTTTTAAGACACCATCAGTTATTAAAATGCATCTCCATTTGTTATAAAGTATAAAAATGTGCATTGTAGAATTGATAAAACAATTCAGCTGTCTCCCTCTTGAACTCTCCCATTGACAGTGCCCTAGTCCAGGCTTTCCTATCTTAACTAATCTTAGAATTTTTGCAGCCCATTTTTTACATTGCCAACAGAGTGATTTTTCTAGAACACAAATTTGAAGATGTCTTTTTTTTAATACTCAATATGCCTTATACCTACAAGTGCCTACAAAGAACAAACCCCTGTACATCCCAGTAAGGTACGATGTCTCCTCCAGTCTCATCTCTTTCGACTTCTCCCTATACTTCCTTGTTCCAGTCATCTTGAACTCCTTGTAGATCCTCAGAGGCATCACACTGTTCCCTACTTGTCTGTGTTTACTCTGCTATTTCCTCTGTGGGTACTGGCCTCCTTGCTGAGTGGCATAAGCTAACACCTACTGACCTCTCAAATGAAACTTGAACATAATGCTCATCAGTCCATAGGGTAGATGTAAGTACATCCTCCCCATCTCAACCAACTCTACTTGACTGTGACCTCAACATCAGGATGCTCAGTGGAAGGGGCTGGGGAGTGAGAGGAGGAAGAAGGGGGAAGATCATGCCTCCCGCTTTTCAGTCGGGCTTCTCAGCAGCTGTGGGTTAAAATTAAATATTTGTTACTGAGAGAAGGATATCCTACTTTTTGATTGAACGGGGGCAGAAAAACATTGGAGAACAGTTGTTCTAAGTCTTCTGCCATAACCCCTGTAAAACCGCATTCTGTTTGTTTACATGGAAGTCCCTGCTAGAATATAGGTTTCCAAAAAATGAGAAATAAATCTTACTCTTCTCTACTCCCCTAGAGCCAACCCTGGCATGTAGCAGGGAAGACCGAAACATGGAAGGTCAAGTGACTAGGACTTGACACTGGAGAGATGAGACATTAAGCAAGCTATGGTTTTTATGATCTCTGCTTCATTATCTCTGAAATAACACCTAAAAAGAACAAGACAGAAGCCAGAGGACCAGGGAGAAAGGTAACGACCACACACTGAAGTGGGGTAGCAGGCAAGGACTTAGTCATTGGAAGAACATAAGAGCCTAGTTACTCCACCAGGAAATATTTTGCAACCTCTATGAACCTTGATGATCTCATATGGAAAATGCAAAATTTACCTTCACAGTGGTATTGTGGGGAGCACTGATTGAGAAAACCTGTGTAAGCAGATTATGCATTACTGGTAGCAATTATTTTATCATAGACTTGTATAAACAGGAACATTATTGAAGTTGATGGAATGTTTGCTGGCCCACTGCTGCCCTACGGCTAGTCACATTCCTCCAACTAAGGAACAGATTAGTAACAGTCTCTGGCAGACATGCACTTGTGGGTAGCTATCTACTTAAATAATTAAAGAAACAGAAGGGCAGAAAGATAAATTTGCGATTGCATTCCATGCGGTATTCTGAGCGCTATTAACTTCCTCTTCTGACTCAGCTTTGGTCTAGACTTCTTTCCTCTGCTGGTCTCGTTTTGGTTAGTGCCTCAGCCCTGAGGAGCATGCATCTTGGCTGAGCTTATTCCTTGCCTAACCCTCATCTACAATCCTGGTCCCAGTTATTTAACTTTATGTTGAACAAAGGTCTCACAGATGCTCCAACCAAGTCCATTTTTTCTGTTAGCTCTAATCTTGAAAAACACCACTTTTATCCTCTCAAATAATTGTCTAAGCCCTGACTTAAAACAGAAATAAAAGTCAAAGCATAAAGCTTCCCCCTAGTACTAATCATGCCAGACTCCTCTATCTTCTCTTCATTACTTCTTGGGTTCTCTGAACTGTGGCCATCAAGTAGGATATTTGTCTTTACTGAAAATCACATCTAGTCCTCTAAACTACCACTGATGATCTCTGTGGAGGGAACTACATTATAGACCAACATGATGTCTGTCAGTAAAACTGGCACAGCCATATTTCCTTTTGCCTTGGAGTGATCACTAGTTCCTTGCTGGAGAGTGAGATGAGCCAGTCCTATGTATCTACCTAGTTCCACATTCCTAGGTTCAATCAACTGCAGACTGAAAACATTTGGAAAAAAATAATCCAGAAAGTTCCCAAAAGAAAAAATTGAATTTTCTGTGTGCTAGCCACTATTTGCATAGCATTTACAACTATCTAAATAGCATTTACATTCTACTTGCTATTGTAAGTAATCTAGAGGTGATTAAAAGTATACAGGAGGATGTACATAGGTTATACAGAAATACTACACCATTTTATACAAGGAACTTAGGCATCTTCAAATTTTGGTAACTGTGAGAGCCCTGGAACCAATCTCCCACAGACAGCAAAGGGTGAGTGTAATCGGCTTGAGTTTAGAGGCCATGGTTGTATAAAAAATATAGCAAATTATGTGCAGTGGGACAATGCTGTTCCCATCTGCAAGGCCAAAGGGAAATGAAACTTTGTCAGGTACAGCATATTCTTATCTAACAACTCTTGATCATTCTGGGCAAACATCAATAAAATAGTGAACTGGCAAGTTGAATTGCCATCATTTTTTTTTTAACATCTTTATTGGAGTATAATTGTTTTACAATGTCGTGTTAGTTTCTGCTGTATAACAAGGTAAATCAGCTATACAAATACATATATCCCCATATCTCCTCCCTCTTGCGTCTCCCTCCCACCCTCCCTATCCCACCCCTCTAGGTGGTCACAAAGTACAGAGCTGATCTCCCTGTGCTATGCAGCTGCTTCCCACTAGCTATTTTACTTTTGGTAGCATATGTATGTCCATGCCACTCTCACGTCATCCCAGCTTACCCTTCCCCCTCCCCGTGTCCTCAAGTCCATTCTCTACTTCTGTGTCTTTATTCCTGTCCTGCCCCTAGGTTCTTCAGAACCTTTTTTTTGTTTGTTTTAGATTCCACATGTATGTGTTAGCATATGGTATTTTTCTCTTTCTGACTTACTTCACTTTGTATGAGAGACTCTAGGTCCATCCACCTCGCTACAAATAACTCAATTTCGTTTCTTTTTATGGCTGAGTAATATTCCATTGTATATATGTGCCACATCTTCTTTATCCATTCATCTGTTGATGGACACTTAGGTTGCCTCCATGTCCTGGCTATTGTAAATAGCGCTGCAATGAACATTGTGGTACATGACTCTTTTTGAATTCTGGTTTTCTCAGGATGTATGCCCAGTAGTGGGATTGCTGGGTCATATGGTAGTTCTATTTGTAGTTTTTTAAGGAACCTCCATACTGTTCCCCATAATGGCTTTATCAATTTACATTCCCACCAACAGTGCAAGAGGGTTCCCTTTTCTCCACACCGTCTCCAGCATTTATTATTTGTAGATTTTTTGATGATGGCCATTCTGACTGGTGTGAGGTGATACCTCACTGTAGTTTTGATTTGCATTTCTCTAATGATTAGTGATGCCATCATTTTTAAATGGTTTCCTTTCTCTTTCTTGCTTTCATTCTATTACTCTTTCTCTAGTTCATACAGTAAATTTGTATATGAATTGACTTCACTGAAGTAGGCAAGGAGCATGTTTGTTTTGCTGAGTGCCTGGAGTACAGTGGGTATCAATAAATAGTTTTTAAGTGTTCTTGAATATTTCCACAAACCTGTCAGCACTTTCAAGTAAAGACATCCATTTTAGAACCAATTATCTTTCCTGCAAATTATTTTGGATGTCACCTTTTGATGTCTCGGATTTTTATACTATCACCATTTGTCCAGCTGCAGAGGCTTAAACTCCTTAATAACAGCTAATCCAAGTTGAAAAACTTAAGCCACCTACGAAATTATATATTCTAACAGTCTTGCATTTTAGGCATATAGAAACTCAGCTGCAAAAAACTTTAAATTCTTGTTCAAGATACCCAGCTTACAGCAGCTAGCTAGAAATTCTCAGGACTCCAGAACATCACTAATGCCCTTCCCTCCTCTCCTTTGCTTCTAATATCCAAGAGGTACCAAGTCTTGTCCATTTCCATTCATCACAGTTTCTTTTCCTTCCCCACATTGTCTCTCATTTGTATCTTTCTTTATATTTGGATCACCACAATTTTTGTTGTGAATGTTATCCTATTATACCTGGAATTCTTTCCGTTGACTTTCTAATTACTAACTTCCTTATGTGCAGTTCATCTTGAACAGAACTGCCATGTCCATCTTGCTGTGAGTAGGTAGCCATGAGGCTAACATGATGAAAGCAATGTTTTAAGAAGACCAGTCTGGCAGTGCTGTTCATGATGGATTAGAGGACAGATAAAGGAGACAGAGAGATGGTCTAAAAGATTGCTGAAGTAATTCTGGATTCCTTAATGAGGGTCTTGACCGAGGTGGTTTCACCACTTTCTTTTCAACCCCTTCATTCCACTTTATGAACTCTGGTAAAATTTCCAATTCAAACTGCTATGATATTTTAAAGAGTAAATGGCCTCGTTGCCAAGGAGAGCCTTTGTATTCCACTAAATTACATTCTCCTTTCCTAGGCATTGATCTCTTACCACTCTGTAATGTTCCTTAGTACTTTAAGCAGGCTTTTCCTTTCAAATCCTTGTTCTTTTGAAACACTGTTTCAGAAATGCTTACTACCTCATTATTCATTTTTACATTATTTTTCAAAAGCTATCATTTTTAAGTTTTTAAAGACAGAAAGGGGATGTGAAAGATTCACCATTCTGTTAGTAACGGGGATTGCAGGCTATATTTCTAATTATTAAAAATATTTTTCATAGCAAAACAACCAAATGGTCCTGGGTTTTAGCACACAATGAGTTGCAGAAGTGAAAACCTATAATGCAGCTGTTAAACACTCCCCTGAAAATTTCTCAAAGTTAGTCTTACGGGGACAGTGTCAGGTGTCAGGGATTAACTTCTAACAACTCAATTATTACGTGTACTTTCCAGGGCTCACTTCCTTAACAGATTGTTTATCAGAGAGACAATATAGCATTTTCTAAGGCTTGCAATTCCCCACACAAGAAACTTTTCTTACCCCTCCCATAACATTATCTGCACCTAGATTAAACTCATAACATCACATACTACACAACAGAAAACAAATAAAATATGCAGCCCCCAAATTTTCTCGTGACTAAGCAATTGTTATTATTTGGGGAAAAATGTCCCTTTAATTAAAATTCTTACCACATAGGGTCTTGATTTAGGGTGTTAGTTTTTAAACTCCTAAACTAGGCTTCTGTGGCACAAAGCTATAGTAAATATGAAATTGTGTGTATTAATGTTCCTTGGTTTAAAGCTAATTTTCTTAGTAATCTCTCTCTGGAAAAACTCAGCATTCATTTACATATAGTTTATAAAATATAATCATTCATAAATTAATGAAATACCAGCTTCTTAATATGCTTTACTTAGAGGCCATTAAATACAATCAAATATACAATAGCAAAGAAATTACATTTCTCAAAGCTGAAACCTCAGATTCCTTTTAATAATATTCTTTAGAAATATGCTGCCCTGAAATATTTAATCCCCTGAAATTTTAAACAATCCGTCTCCTATCAATAATGAAAATTAGTTTCTTAACAATCCCTCTCCAATCACTAATGAAAATTGGTAGTACCTAAAGGCAGAGACTAAGCCATTAGGTGGTTGCCAGACTTTCACAGCCCAAGCAGCCTCTTATTCTCAATATTTTTTGAATCCTTTTTATAATTTGCTCTATGCTAACAGAAACACTAAACATGGCCCAGAATTTAGCTCAGAATAAAGACACACCCTACGCAGTGGTCTACCTTTCATAGGTAGTACAAAGAAAGATCCTGAGGCCCTGCTCACCACAAAGGAAAAAGAACAAAGAGTGAAGAAAACTCAAGCTCTCGTGTATCTCAGGAAGTACCCCGTTCACAGATAACATAACGGACTCAAGCCCTGGTGATAGGTTATCCCATGGCTGTCTCATTATTTTAAGGGGTATTACAGAATTCTTGCAGTAGAATTAAAATATACATTTAGAAAAACAATAAATATATACCAAGTACTGGTTTAATGAATTGCCAACCAGGAAGTGGGTGCTGGAGGGATTCCAACTGAAAAAAAAATTCAGGGACAGAATATTATAATATTAATTATTTATTTTTAAAAATGTTTCTCTGGCCACTGATTCCAAGTCTGTTACTTCTCTCACTCAATAGCTTCATCTGTGCTCTGACTCCCTGGATCTCACATCCTATGGCTGGAAAACTTCTGGAACCAGTGGACTCAGCGACATTCTCATACCTATGAAAGTTTCAAGCATAACCACCTATTATGCTTAGTAAGTTAAGAAGTGGCTTCCCTAACCTATCCATCTGCTGCAAAATCATTCCTCTGTAACTCATGCAGGTACTCAGAGGAGTGACTGCCCAGGGTTGTACAAGGGATCAGAAGCCTATGAAGTTAACAAAATTCAACTGCGTGATCTTAAACAACTTTATTTAACAGCCAAGGACCAATTTGACCATGCTACCACTATACTCAATTTACTCCTTCTATAATGATAATTATTTGCTCATATCTGATTTTCACTCAGATTATGGACTTCTCAAAAACAGGGACTATATACAACTTATTTTTCATCTCTAGTATTTAGTATAGGATTTGACATATATTACTGTTAGTACACATACTACTTAGTAAATAACAGTAAAAATTAATGATTGGAAGAATTCTTTTCAGTTATTTTTTAGACATTCCTTTTTAAGGCAAATAAACGTATACATTTAGAATCTCAAGTAACTAGAAATCAACACTGTCCCAGTTCTCTTGCCTGCCTCAGGATCTGGAACAAAGATTATCATTCCAGAAGGTATGCTTCTCTGAAAATTGAAAAACAAATCAAGTCATTATTTCTCTAATCCAAAACATTGTTCTTACTGTTCTTAGCTTTACTTACCCAATGCAGTCAGGGGTTAAATAGAGAATAAGTATTGTTTGTTCCTGGTGGGTATGCCTTGCATCTTCAGGTACAGTTACTGGAATTGAAATGGAGCTTTAAAAAGCACATACCCAGCCAAAAGGTAATTACAGTTATTTAAACAAAGGCAAATCCATCTGTGTTTAACCTACTGTGTCATCAACTCTGCTAGCACTGTCAAACTAGTATTCTAGAAACACTTTTTAAAGCCAGTATTTCAAACAAACAAACAAACAAACAAACATGGATGTAATTAGAAGGGAAGAGAGACGGAGGAAACCAAACCCTGCAGATTTGGGGGGTTTGACTGTGCTGACTGGAGAAGCAGAGAATGGGAAAACCTTGTTTATTCTGCTTGGCTCCTAGGAGTAACATCTTATCATGTTCATGATCAGCAATGTTCTCTCTGTATATGCTGATATTGGAGCTGGTTTTCAATGACTGTATATGAGTCTCTGGATTTGAGCAAGAATCATCTGGCCTGTGGTGTTTAAGTATAGTTACTTGAGAATGGGCATATTTCTTAATATGGTCATCAACACAAAAATGATACAAAGATCTACCTGAATTTTTCCCTTAGTTGCATGCCTGACTGCCCATGCATCCATCCCATGGATCTCTTCTCAGAAGTTTGGTACAAGAACTCAGCAACTTCCATGCTCACAATACATGTCAAGTTTGTTTGTAAAGTGCAAGCAATATGATAATGGAACAAAGGTAGCATCCTTAACCAGCAGGCAAGTGCTGGCCACAGGATATATCAGCTCCTGGAATCACAACTTGGTAATTTTTCCTCCTGATGCAAGATAAATCATTTGAGCCAATACAATTAGGGTCCCATAAAAAATGCATACGTCTTAAGAGTGAGCGAATAAGCCAGTGAGAAGTAGTCTACTATAAGCTCTTGCCTTATAACCTGGGGGCAACATAGAAGGGAAAAATAGACTTTGGCACCCATCAAAATACTGCTGTAGGGGATGGAAGCTGAGGTTGCAACCTGATCTGAGTCCTGCTCACAGGCTAGGCAGCTCTTATGCAAACTTAATCCTTTTGATTTTCTCTAGAAGAAGCAACTAAGACTATATTTATCAAATATGGTATCCCTACCTATAAGTCTCACTAGCATTGCATTCATTACACTTTTTATCTTGAGAGAGAACACTGAGACAAAAAATGAGAGTTGGGGGGAATGGACATTTGTTACTATTACTTCCATTTTATCCAATGCAACCCGTGGTGTACTGGAGCTGGTCTCATGGCTCTGGAAAGCAGACTGTATAAATCTTTCCCCAACTCCACATTCAGTGATGTCACTTTGATAGCTTGAAATTGGCTATGGTAGGATTACTCAGAGCAGGAAAATAGGCAAGCAATGCAAATTAGGGCCTTATTCTTTAGTGGAGAGCTGGCTGTAAAACACCAGCAGACCACTAATTACAACTCTCGCTAATAGTCCCAGGAAGGAACTCCTACAATTTGACACTTCACTAACTGAACTAACTCCCTTGCTCCTATTCATCTCTATCTTTGACTGATGTGGGTCCTTACTACCTTTCGACATCATCTTTGTGTGAATATCTGAGTTCTTAGTGTCTTCCTCAGAAACTCAATTGAAAGGGAAATCAGCACAAAGGGCACACAGATGGTCATGTTATTTTCAGCAATGACTTCTTGATTCTCTGGTCAAATTCATTCATTTCAACACTTACTGATTTCCTACTGTGTACACAGACTACTAAAGTGCTGTGGAGTGCCGGAGACAATTTTTCATGGGTCTCTTGAATTTCTGTACACCTTGTGAGTGGAGACTGACTTTGTTCTGGATTAGCCTTTCACAGATGTTCGTGGCATGTATATAGAGATACCGCACTCTTCTGGAGTAGAAGACAGATGTGTGTGCTGACCAGTATAGTAAATACAGTGCCTCTTTCTGGGGCAAAATTTGGCTTGTTTGCTTTCAAAAGATTGGGGCTTCCTAAGCTCAAACACTGACACAAATCCACTGTGTTCCTTGCATCCACCTAGGTCTGTCACCACATTGCCCCTGTGGGGTTTAAGGGACAAGAGAAATTGTTGCAAACATGAAGCTCATGCTATCTGCTGTGTCATGAGTAATGAAGTTCTCTGTCTCTGATCCAGGTGCCTCGTGTCTTCTGCCAGCATCTATGAAATTATGGTAGGGTAACTTGTCACCTAGTCTGTAGGGTAAAGTATCAGGGCCTTCATAGTTTCTGACATGGAGAACATAAAATAAGGTTATTCATGTTCTTAAAGAGACATATAAACTTGTTGAGATGTGATTATGTATAAATACATGTAATTATAAAGCACTGACTTGCATACAACCAAAATACATAAAGCTACATCAAGTAGTACAAAGGGGGAAAGATCTGTATCATAAGTACTTGAATCTGTCATCATGAAAAAAATTATGGTACGGCACTGAATTTCATTAAAAAGTAAATAGTTTATCCCACACAACCCTCATTCATGATCATGCTTGTAGAGGGAGAATTAATCATCTAATTAGTAACATGGCAACTAATTTAAAGAACCAAGATAGAAAAGACATTCAACAAAATCACTGATTAGAAAAATTAACACTTGTTTGGCTGGACAAAAATTTTTACTCTAGTAAGTTGTTTATATAATAAATGATATTAAACATTTCTTCAATTTGTTGATCACCAACAATAGGGCAGGTAGTGCAATAGAGTCTTTACAAGTAGTCTTTGTAATACAGTAGCTTTTCAAGTAGGAATTATTATTTCTATTTTATAGGAGAGAAAATTGTGTTCAGAGAAGTTAAATAATTTATTCAAAATTAATATAGCTACTAAATAGCAGGAAATTGATTTAAATAATATTACTCAAGTAGTTACACAACACAGTGTCTGACATACTTTTAATAAAATAAACATATATTGATTAACATGTGACTGACTCTTCACTCTATCTTTGGACTATTTAGGAGAGTTTATAATTGGAGTATGGAACTGGGGCTCCAGGGGGCCTATAATCTCCTCTAATATCAAGTAAAGTTAATAAGGAACTTCAAATGGGAGAGCTAGAAAATAATTTTTTTTCCTCTTTGGGTTTCTGGGACATTTACCCCATTACACCTCTAGTTCTACTCTGGAACCCTCTTTCCTCAGGCAATTAAACCTCCATAGAGCTAAACTTTTAGAGTGGAGTGAGACAAGGGCAGACGGAGTTCAGGATGAGAGTTGAAGACAGAAGTGCAGTATCCCAAGGACACTTAAGTTCAGTACAGGAGCACCCAGAGCCTGAGCCATAAGGAGGGGGAGGGTAAGGTCCTGAAGGTCCAGAGAATGGCCTAGTTAACCACGGATTCATTTTGCCTAAAGAAGAACCTGCTTCTCTCTTGGAGACTCTGAATTACCCAAAGCAAGACTCCTTGCTCCATTTCTGTTTGACCACATGGACAAACACTGATAAGCATAAATATATGGGGGCCAAAATAATACACAGGTGGAGAACCAAAAGGCAATTTTATTATCTTTTCAACGAGACAAACTTACCACTATTTAATACTGCAACATGCAAACTGCCTCTACTCCCCTGCCAAAATCCACGCCCACCTCAACACGACCAATCCCCTTTATCCAGCTTTACTTTTTTCTATTTTCATAGTTCTTATGACTATCTTACACGTCACATAATTTACTTATGTTTGTTTTTTATTATCACCCCTACAAGAATTCAAGCTGCACAAGGAGCAGGATCTTTGTTTTGTATCCAAAACATAGTTGCTCAATAAATATTATGGGAATGAATGAATGAATAAACAACCATTAACTGTTCAAAAATAACAATTATTTATTGGGCTCTTACTATATGTCAAGTACTGTTATAGCTTCTTTACACACATTAACTCATTTAATGCATACAATAAATCTATGAGATAGAATTACTCTTATCCTTATAAGTTAGCATACTACAGTACAAAGATGTTAAGTATCTTGCTCCAAAATCACACAACTACTAATTACAGAGCTGAGTTTTGAACCTGGGAGTCTGGTTTCAGAGTCAATCCTCCTAACCACTGCATCAGTGATGGATATTCATAATGATGACCTGAGCCATTTCAAGAAAGACAAATATTATGTATTAATTATTTTAAGAAGGCAGAGATGTATGTAGTACTTTTAGAAAGATACTTAACCTAAATTATTAGAATAAAATATTAATTATTTAGGTATCTTTAACTGGCACTTCGGTTTTCTAGATAATTAACTTACATGGATTATCCCATTCCCTCAAATACCTGTTTAATTGTAGAATTCCAGTGGGCATATTGTTTCCATAATTTCTTCTCTTCTATCCTTCCCCTAATTCTTCTCCCTTTTCTGCTCCATTCCTGTCCTTCCTCTTTTCTAATTCTTGATGATCACCATCATTATCGTCACTATCATCATCACCAATATCAACAAAGCTGTGCTGGGAAAACTGGACAGCTACATGTAAAAGTATGAAATTAGAATACTTCTTAACACCACACACAAAAGTAAACTCAAAATGGATTAAAGACCTAAATGTAAGGCCAGACACTATAAAACTCTTAGAGGAAAACAGAGGCAGAACACTCTATGACATCAATCACAGGAAGATCCTTTTTGACCCACCTCCTAGAGTAATGGAAATAAAAACAAAAATAAACAAATGGGACCTAATGAAACTTAAAAGCTTTTCCACAGCAAAGGAAACCACAAACAAGATGAAAAGACAACCCTCAGAATGGAAGAAAATATTTGCAAATGAAGCAACTGACAAAGGATTAATCTCCAAAATTTACAAGCAGCTCATGCAGCTCGATATCAAAAAAAAAACAAACAACCCAATCCAAAAATGGGCAGAAGACCTAAATAGACATTTCTCCAAAGAAGATATACAAATTGCCAACAAACACATGAAAGAATGCTCAACATCATTAATCATTAGAGAAATGCAAATCAAAACTACAATGAGATATCATCTCACACTGGTCAGAATGGCCGTCATCAAAAAATCTAGAAACAATAAATGCTGGAGAGGGTGTGGAGAAAAGGGAACCCTCTTGCACTGTTGGTGGGAATGTAAATTGATACAGACACTATAGAGAACAGTATGGAGGTTCCTTAAAAAACTAAAAACAGAACTACCATATGACCCAGCAATCCCACTGCTGGGCATATATCCTGAGAAAACCATAATTCGAAAAGAGTCATGTACCACAATGTTCATTACAGGTCTATTTACAATAGCCAGGACATGGAAGCAACCTAAGTGTCCATTGACAGAGGAATGGATAAAGAAGATGCACATATATACAATGGAATATTACTCATCCATAAAAAGAAATGAAATTGAGTTATTTGCAGTGAGGTGGATGGACCTAGAGTCTGTCATACAGGATGAAGTAAGTCAGAAAGAGAAAAACAAATACTGCATGCTAACACATATGTATGGAATCTATAAAAAAAAAATGGTTCTGATGAACCTAGGGCCAGGACAGGAATAAAGACACAGATATAGAGAAATGACTTGAGGACACAGGGGTGGGGGGTAAGCGTAAGCTGGGACGAAGTAAGAGAGTAGCACTGATATATATACACTACCAAATGTAAAGTAGATAGCTAGTGGGAAGCAGCTGCATAGCACAGGGAGATCAGCTCAGTACCTTGTGACCACCTAGAGGGGTGGGATAGGGAGGGTGGGAGGGAGACGCAAGAAGGAGGGGATATGGGGATATATGTACACATGTAGCTGATTCACTTTGTTATACAGCAGAAACTGACACAACACTGTAAAGCAATTATACTCTAATAAAGATGTAAAAATAAATAAATAAAGGGAATTCTAATGCAAAAAAAAGTTTTTAGATTAAGTAGCGCATCACCTAGATTTATTTAAGCACAAAATTTATTTTTTTAGTGTAAGTGGTCTTTAAAACATGCTGCAACTAAAGGCTTACTCTGCAAAACTCCAATAAAAGAAACTAATTATGCAAAAACAAACAGAAAAGCAAGGTGTCCCTGTTCACTTTAAACTGGCTCATTGTATTGTATGAGAATGAGAATTCTCATATTGTGAGACCCAAAACTTTAGTGATAACTTTTATTTAGGACTCAAGCTATTCCTGTTATTTCAGATACCTTGGATTTTATTTTCCATTAGAAGTGCGTTATATTTTAACAACACCAGCACAATGCTTTATATTGGGAGTTATAAACATAACTGTAGGTCACCACATCGTAGACTTCTGACATTCATGAATTTTGCTCTTGCCAGAGCAATTTCATAAGTCAAGAGCCCCTGCCTTGCAGCTTCATTTTGCTGTAATTTTCCAGATTGTTTCTTTGACCACACGAACAGTTGACTCCTTATATTCACTATATGTATTAGAAGCACTGTGAGACTCCCATTTTTATATTACACTTGCTGACAAGTGCCACAAATAACTTTAACGCAATTTACTGTCTGGTCTAGACAGAATCATATCTGACAGGTGTTTCCTTCACCTGATCCTGGTTTACTGCCCAACTATGAGGATGATATGCTCTGTTTTGGAAGCAGAAGAAAAGTAATAGAGTCCTTAAATATTGTGAGTATTGATTCATGGTCCAAGCCCTAATAACCAGCAACAGTTAAATATCTAAACAGAGACAATTTAATATTGCAATTCATTAACCATTTTCTGAGAGGGATGCTAGCCTACACTGAACTGCTTCAAGAAGGTAGAGGTGAGTTCAGAATAATCACAATGGGGAAAAAAAAGCAAATCTTTGCTGTTATGGAAAATAACTTCTATTTATGTAAATGAGAACTTAAGCTCATTGGAGGACGAGCGGTAGGAGCCTTAAGAAGATCAATTCAGGCACAACAAGTGGGTGGTAAATGAATAGCACAAAGAGAAGGAGAGATACTATTACAGAACAAAAAACACCCAGAAAAATCATTATCGATACTATTGTTAGTAAGGTAATTTTTGAGTTTTTGTATAGAGCCTAACATTAGGAATATTGGTACTCCTAGAAAATTGAGTATTTACTATAAATCCAATCTGCTAGGCATTAATACTTTAATATCATTGATTTTTTATTCTGTTATCTTAGATGACAGTAAATGCTTGATAGAAAATCAAATTATACCCTGATCCCTCAAAGTAAGAACTTAATAGTTCAGCTAGAGAAATTTGTCCTTAGCTATGCCTAGTTTAATCCTATACCAGTCATACATTCTCAGAAACACAGCTGTAATTTAAACTGATTTAATTACCTTCTTGTCATCTCACTGGTAAGGGAATTTTAAAGGAATACTACAATGTACTCTGTCCCTGTGTTGTTGTGCCCTATAACACACTCAGAGAAAAGGGCTTGGAAAGGTGAGGGGTCTGCTTGCCAAATCATATTCTGAATAGTTGTAAGTAAGGAGTCTGGCTCCTAGTTAAAAACCTATGTGTGATTTTTCAGGCCTCACCACAGGCAATTATGAAGCTCTAAGTATCAGCCCTCATGGGGTGAAGCTGCCCTCCCCCAACCAGACTGGGTACATGGCCAATGCACTGCTATTTCTGGAGAGAGGTGCGGTCAAGGACTCAGTCCCCTGGTTGGTCATTGCCTTTCACATATTTAGATACCTAGCCCTGGGGATTTCATTCCTAGGTCTCTCTGAGGCCTTGGGCAGAGGTCTTCTTTAGGTGTTTCTCAAGTTCTCCTTATAGGGAGAGGGAAATCTTAAAGATATATTTTTCCCTACTCTGATTCAGTACTCAGTACTTTTCCACCTCTAACCCTTTCCCCTTTTCCTCTCTGTTAAACACACATCTCAGGATCAATAAAACTGCTGGAGCCCTTTGTACGGGGCTCTCTAAACAGTGAGGACTCCCAGGTCTGCACTGATCCCCATGGCCCTTGATCAGGGTTCCATGGGGGAAATGGAACAGGGAGAATCAGCACTTTCTCTGGTTTTCAACTCCTGCTTATACCATCACAGTAAGTGATTAAAGTCGTAACTCTTTCATTTTTGGCTTGTTGCTTAAAGCAGCTGTTCTGGAGACCTGGCAGCTCAGCTCTCACCTACCCCCACTCCAGCTCACCTGAGTTCCTGATAGTAAAAAATACAGATATTTTGCAAAAGGTAGAGAAAATTCAAAGGTGATATGACAAGGCTCTTTAAATGTTTAAAGAACAAGTTCCATGACAGAGAAAAGAGTCCTGTTCTTTGCTGCTCTAGAAAGCAGAACTAGGACAAATTGGTGGAAATGACAGCAAGTTAGAAATTCAATCATCACCAATCACTATAATTACAATAAATGTGAGAAAGAGCCAATATTTATAGAGCCTTTACTGTGTGCCAGGCATGAGGCATGATGCTAAGATATGTACAGAAAGCATCTCATTTTTTTTCTCACTGTTAACACTTTTGAAAAATGAGAATCTAATGTTAGTGGAAGGATTGCTTAATGATCTCCTTCCCAATGGAAATAGACAAGGTGAGGTATATTGTCTATCTATTATGATAGCGCAGGAAAAAAATATCTTACACTGTGGGAGAGGATGAACTAAAAAGCCAAAGTTTCCCTGAACTGGCTAATCATCAAAATCACCTAGAGAATTAAAATAAATGGAAGATAGAATGTGTTTGGTTTTTAAAACAGAGGACTATACTACCAATCATCACTCCTTTTACTACATTCCCCTGACCCAAGAGGTAATTTAGCAGGATTCTGATTAAAGAGATCTAGAGAGAGCCATGACATATATATATTTTAAAAGATCCTTCAGTACTCTGATTATGAATCAGGATTAGGAAACATTACTTCCAATATCTCCCAGTTCAAGAAGTCTGAGAGCAAATATTAAAATATTATTATTAAAAGAATAAGGCTTGGGCTTCTCTGGTGGCCCAGTGGTTGAGAGTCCGCCCACCAATGCAGGGGACACAGGTTCGTGCCCCGGTCCGGAAGGATCCCACATGCCGCGGAGCGGCTGGGCCCATGAGCCATGGCCGCTGAGCCTGCGCGTCCGGAGCCTGTGCTCCGCAATGGGAGAGGCCACAACAGTGAGAGGCCGTCGTACCGCCAAAAAAAAAAAAAAAAAAAAAAAAAAAGAATAAGGCTTATTTTAGGATTATTTTCACATGTCATTTAAGCTGTGCTATTATGAAATAATTTATATGTAACAATGTAGGTGACTATATATGATATAAATAAACACTCTTGTATTTACTACTTAGTTCAAAAAAATGTTTCCAATATTATTTGCCTCTCTTCAACCTTATCCCTCTCCTCCAGAAGTAACTATCCTGAATTTTCTGGTAACAATTCCCTTGTTTTCCCCAACACTACTCTGTTTTAATTACTAGAGTTTTAAACTAAGTTATTTGACTGGTAGGATAAGTGTCTCTACCTTGTTCATTTTCTTAAGGACTGTGTTAGCTTATTTTCCTTTCTGTCTTCTGTAAAATTTTTAGATCACATTTTCAATTAAATTTTAAAACCTGTTGAGGTTTGAATTATATTAACTACCTATCAATTTACAGAGAATTGATATCTTCCATTGGATCAGCTATGCACTGAGCATGATTTCTCTATTTATACCTTTTTAAGTGCTTTAAGTTCTGTGTTTTTCTGTAAATGGCACAAATATTATCCACTAGATTGTTCCTATGGTCCTTATACTCTTATTCGCATTATCAATTCTTCCTTTTTACTGAATTGCATTTCTAACACATTATTGCCAAAAAATAGAAATGCAATTGACTTTTGTATATTAAGCCTATCCAGTATTCTTTCCAAGCAGGCTTATTAAAACTAATAATTTGTTTCAAACTTGATTTTTATATGTAGACCATTGTATAATCTGCAAATAATGGTAGCTTTGTTTCCTATGTCAAAATGTTATAGCTTTTCTTTTTCTTTTATCATGGTGCTGTTTAGACTCTCCAAAACAATGCTGAATAGAGGTGGTGCTATAACAGACTTATTTCCTCATTACTGGCCTAAAGTAAATTGTTTTAACATTAAGCATGACATTTCCTATAGGTTTTTGTTACATAAATTCATCAGGTTAAGAAATTTTTCTTTCTAATTCAATAGGATTTTTTTCAAAAACCACTAATGGGTTATCAATGCTACTGAATGATTATTCATCATCTGTTGAAATGGTCACACAATTTTTCTCCTTTAATCACCGTATAGGTTAGATTATCTACCGTTAAACTTGCACTCCTGGGATAAACCTAACTTGATCATGATTTATTATCTTTTTATACAAAATACTGGATGCTATATAATACTGTAGTTAGTAATTTTCTATATACATACATGACAGAGCACAGCCTGTAACTTTCCTGCTGCTTATTTTCCTGGTATGATTTGACCCACATGATTATACTAGTTTCATAAAATAAGTTGGAAAATGTATCTTCTTTTTCTATTATCTGAAAAAATGAGTGTCAGATGAATCCTTCTAGGGTCTGCTTTTTGTATGGATCTCCACTACAAAGTCTCACTTACAGAGGTCCCAGGTCCTTTTTTCATGTGGCCTGCTTACCGCCAAAGCTAAAGATGTACGCTTCCAAGATTAGCAGATACCCCTGGGGCAGGTGATACTTTGTTTGCTTGTCTCTCTGGATTTGCAGTTCCCCTTGAAATTTATGAGGGTTTTCCTTACTTTCTTGCAAGCTCAGCAATACATTTAAGAGGATGATTTTTATATTTTATTTAGAAATGAGTGTGTGCCATACCTTGAGTGGGGAGAAAGATAAACCTCATCTTTAATTCATAGGAGAGCTTTCCCACCATAATGTAACATCATCTGCTTGAATGACTACAGGGGAGTATTCCTAGAGCTGGTGAATCTGGGATGAAACAAAGATGGTCAAGACTATGCACTACTACAACAAGGGGTGAGAACATATGCATTTGTAAAGTGGCAGCAATGAGACAAAATAAGATGCAGTTGCAGTACAACAAGCTTTGTAGCTTATTTTACATTAATTCAGCTTCAGTGTACTCGAAAGCAACAGGTTACTTTGAGCAATTTAAGCAACTGCAACAAAATGCCCTCTCTGCAGTCCTTAGCACTCTCTCCTTTGGCTTCACTTTCCTAAAACCTTCTCATACTCTGCCACTCAAAGCAAAATGACATTATAAACATCCCTGAAAAGAAAGTACAAATACAATGGCAATGAGATTGATTTGCTAAGAGTATGAAGACTGAAGAGCAAGTAGTAGAGGATTTTGAATATTCAGAGGAGGAGTTTGGATTATGTAACGTTTGACTCACTTTGTGCCTGGGAAGCTTCATGATACTAATGGTGTATTTATTGATCCATCTGTGGTACACAAGGGGCTACTCTGTCCTCCTCCCAATACTCTACCTATCTGATCAAAAAGTGCAGAATTGGCCACTCAATATTAACTGAATGAATAAAGAAAGGGCTGGTATACCCATGGCTTTCTTCAAAACCATCAGTATTTATTATACACTGGTTCAATATCAAAGCTACAATGGAACAGTAGCTTAGAATGGTGATGTCTGCATTGTTGAATGATCAAATGACATTCACACCCGCACTTTGTCTGCCAGACAGGCTTCTACTTAGACAGTGATGTAGAATATAAACAACCCTCCTATTGTGGGCATACGCTTTTTCCTTTTCCAGCAGAGTTGTTTATGGAGTAGTTAACAATTGGAGAATAATCAAGATTGAAATTCTACCTTCCTTATGTGTGCAATATCAAAGATTTGGGGGGAAGAACCAAAAAATCATAAACACATACACACAAAACACTCTCATCCTGAAAGACTAACTGAACTCAAGGCATGGAAGACCAGTAGTGAAACATAATTTTTGATGAAGGACGACGTTACATAGAGAGGAACTTTAAATTATGGAATCAATCATAATTTCCTATTTGTCTTTTATTGAAGATTTTTGTTTGATAGTTTCTTTTAACCTTTTTCTCAATAAATGTATTCAGTGTTTAAAGTTGTTTTAAAAATATATTTATGTTTGTAACTTTTTTAGACAGTATCCTGCTCCATTTCAACCCCTCACCCCACACCTGACACCCAATACAGTAGTAAATGTACTTCATGGCATTTTACCCAGAGTTCACATTGAAATTTCACCAACTAGCTCTGAAGCAATTTGAGTTCAAGGGAGAGTTTTGCATCATTTTGTTTTAATTTATAGGATCAAGCAAAATTATCAAATTCTCACATGGCAGTCAATGTAGAAAAGTACCTTAAAGCTGCATTCTTCATTATGTGTTTATCTAACAGCTTCAGCTTTAAAACTTGTTTTTTATTTAACACTAAAACATCTTATGATTAAATTATGGATCTATATTGTTCTTGCTACAGAAGATGCCAAAGAACATTGAAAATAAAACCTATTTGACAAATGGAAGAAGATTTATTACCGCTGAGTGAGAAATCATCCTTCCACAAAGAATGAAGATTAAGAGTACATGTCAGGGAAAACAACAAGTGAGCTTGATAAAGCAGGTTTTCACTAATGACCTTAAAAGGACCTTTAAAATGTGATCACCTACATCCATCACTGCTCTAATCTAAAACATCATCCCCTCTAGACTGGATTATTGCATAGTCTCCTAACACAGAGCTTCCAGAGTGATCACTACACATGTAAGTTAGATTCCCTAATTAAAATCCCCTCACTGCTTCCCATTACCCTTAGAGTATAGTCCACACCTCGCATTGGCCTTCTTTCTGTTCTCCTATTGGGCTAGGCTCATCTCCTCCTCTGATCGCTTTGCTAGGCCAGATCTCAATATCCAGGTATTAAATCGTGTTATCTTGAAAAACAATCCGAAATGTTACCTGGCACTCTAGCGTATTATCTTGTTTTCCATAGCACTTAACATTATCTGATACTCCTAATTTACTTGTTTGTTTCTCTCTATATATTAAAATTTAAGTTCCAGGACAGCGAGATCTCTTGTGACAGTTACACCAGTGCCTGAAACACGGTAGGAGGTTAATAACCATGTGTTGAATGGATGATTAAAGAATATTCTCCAATATTCAGTAGAGAACTACTGTAACTTCTGAGCAAGGGAGTGACGTGATAAATTGCTCACGCACACGTAGCACTTGTGTGAAAATACTATTCGATTTAGAAGAGGGTGCAGACAGAAATCAGCAGAAATCCATGGTGAACTGTATTATTAAAGTGAATTTAAATGAAGAAAGACCATTCAGAGAATGTATATTGTCTGGGAGCAAATATGGAAGAGTATACCAGTATTAGCACAGTCTTAATACTTAAGGAAACAGGTAAGCAGGATTATAAATGCTAGAGAAAGAGTAAAACTGCTTATATATATATATATATATATATATATATATTCTGTATGAAAACAGTGTGAAGAAAAATTAATGTAGTTTTAAATATTTCATTTTCATTTGTCTAAAATACTCATTTTTAATTTATTAATAATAAAGGAGACCTTTATTAATCAGAAATCAAGTCCAGATATGCACATTTAGGAATCATTACTATACAAGTAAACGGGAAATCTTCACAGAAAGATGAATTTCCCTCAAGACAAGGCCTTATACTGAGAGAAGGGTAGGTTCCCTTACCTCTTACTTGCCTCAGTTCCCTTATCATTAAAATGGAGATAACGGTAGACACCAGTAGATTATCTAGCTCTTCAGCTGGTTTATTTGTAAAGGGTAAAACAAAAATGGCAGAGCAGGTAACAGCAAGAGGATGCAAGTGTAGGGTCTTTTGGTAGGTGGGCAAGAGGAAACATTGAAAAGCAGTAGGGCTGACGGGTGACTCAACACAGATGGAAGCTTCTAGGATAGAGGTGGGTGAGGGGCAGAGAAAAAGGATAAGAAAGTGGTGGAAAGTGAACAGCTATAGGGAAAAGGTAAATAGGGGAAGCCTTTGAAACAAAGAAGTTATTTCCTCAATGAGGAGGCGTCAACGTATACCAAGTAACGGTAGGAAACCTGTGCCTTATATACTCAGACTTTGTAGAGAAGGGAGTCATGAAGTGTGGATATCGCGGCAAGCATATCATGTGGTCATTACGAACCAATGGTGAGTGAGGCTGAATTTCTGATTCTTAAGGAGATATGTGAAGACTGATCAAAACTTTTCCAAGAACAATTGTTCCTAAAAGATCAAAACTTTTTTTCTCATTTGTCACATATTAAATATCACCTCACTTAGTACTTCATAAAGCAGAATAAAATTTTATAAATACTGGAGCCCCAATTATAATGATCATGAAGCTAAGATGGTAAGCTATCTAGAAAAATACTAGCGGGGCATTGATAATGTAGTGTAATACTGTTAGCAGAGTAATTTAGAGCATGAGCTTTGAGTTGCTTAGGTTTCTATTTTGAAAATAGATAAAAATAAATAGCACTGCCTCCTTTCCCTTTTCATTTGGAATTAATGAGACAGAAAGAAGCAAATTTGATTTTAGGTAAAACCAGGAGATATTTCTAATTCAAACCACAGCATATGAGAAAGGGCTGCCAAATGCAGTGAAGGTTGAATAAGGTACAACATGAAACAGCAGCCCTACAGCTACAGCTCTCAGATGAAACTAATAGGACACAATGTTCAAAATTAGATAAACCTCTTTGGATAATAAAGCCAATAATCCTTTGTAATGGTGAAAAGATGTGCCGTGGACACTGCATGGTGGTAAAGTAAACCAAGGAAGAACCAACAAGAAGAGGAATTATCCAGATATAATAATTTGAAGAATAAAATGTTGCAGAAGAAAGGGTACACTGTGAGCAGTCTGGCAGGCGCTAGCCTCAGTTGTCAGGAGAGAAGTAAAAGGTAAAAGAATTCACATAGGGATTCCCTGGTGACACAGTGGTTAAGAATCAGCCTGCCAATGCAGGGGACACGGATTCGAGCCCCGGTCCAGGAAGATCCCACATGCCGTGAGCAACTAAGCCTGTGCGCCACAACTACTGAGCCTGTGCACTAGAGCCTGTGCGCCCCAACTACTGAGCCCGTGTGCCACAACTACTGAAGCCCACGCAGCTAGAGCCCGTGCTCTGCAACAAGGGAAGCCACCGCAACGAGAAGCCCACGCACAGCAACGAAGAGTAGCCCCCACTCGTCGCAACTAGAGAAAGCCCGAGCACAGCAACAAAGACCAGTGAAGCCAAAAATTAATTAATTAAATAACTAAAAATTCACATATACACAACTCTGTCATCAGGTACGGCTTGTAAGTCAAGGAGAATATACTCTTGCCTGGGACACTGCTCTACTGGTAGATGCCCCAAGATGGACTCATGTCTTTCTTAAAATGACTGAATACTAATAATAATGGAACACTAACACAAGACTGACAGAAAGACACAACAAAAATAAAGGTGAAAAGGAACAGGAAAAACAAATGACAATACGAATGTTTCCAAGATATAAAAAATTTCCCCTAAAGAAAGGAAAACTGTGACAAGCACACTATCTTGCATTTAAGAAATAAAGTGATTTCCTTTGCTGTGCAAAAGCTTTTAGGTTTCATTAGGTCCCATTGTTTTTATTTCCATTTCTCTAGGAGGTGGATCAAAAAGGATCTTGCTGTGATTGATGTCATAGAGTGTTTTTCCTATGTTTTCCTCTAAGAGTTTTATAGTGTCTGGCCTTACATTTAGGTTTATAAATCCATTTTGAGTGTATTTTTATGTATGGTGTTAGGGAGTATTCTAATTTCATTCTTTTACATGTAGCTGTCCAGTTTTCCCAGCACCACTTACTGAAGAGGCTGCCTTTTCCCCATTGTATAATCTTGCCTCCTTTATCAAAAATAAGGTGACCATATGTGTATGGGTTTATCTCTGGGCTTTCTATCCTGTTCCATTGATCTATATTTCTGTTTTCATGCCAGTACCGTACTGCCTTGATTACTGTAGCTTTGTAGTATAAACAAGATGAAAAGACAACCATCAGAATGGGAGAAAATATTTGCAAATGAAGCAACTGACAAAGGATTAACCTCCAAAACTTACAAGCAGCTCATGCAACTCAATATCAAAAAAACAAACAACCCAATCCAAAAATGGGCAGAAGACCTAAATAGACATTTCTCCAAAGAAGATATACAGATTGCCAACAAACACATGAAAGGA
Source organism: Orcinus orca (assembly GCF_937001465.1). Classification (NCBI taxonomy): domain Eukaryota; kingdom Metazoa; phylum Chordata; class Mammalia; order Artiodactyla; family Delphinidae; genus Orcinus; species Orcinus orca. The sequence continues at coordinate 103,987,294 of NC_064560.1, forward strand.
TGCTCAACATCACTAATCATTAGAGAAACGCAAATCAAAACTACAGTGAGGTATCACCTCACAACAGTCAGAATGGCAATCATCGAAAAATCTACAAACAATAAATGCTGGAGAGGGTGTGGAGAAAAGGGAACCCTCTTGCACTGCTGGTGGGAATGTACATTGATACAACCACTATGGGGAACAGTATGGAGGTTCCTTAAAAAACTAAAAATAGAACTACCATGTGACCCAGCAATCCCACTACTGGGCATATACCCTGAGAAAACCATAATTCAAAGAGTCATGTACCACAATGTTCATTGCAGCTTTATTTACAATAGCCAGGACATGGAAGCAACCTAAGTGTCCATCAACAGATGAATGGATAAAGAAGATGTGGCACATATATACAGTGGAATATTACTCAGCCATAAAAAGAAATGAAATTGAGTTATTTGTAGTGAGGTGGATGGACCTAGAGTCTGTCAAACAGAGTGAAGTAAGTCAGAAAGAGAAAAACAAATACCGTATGCAAACACACATATATGGAATCTAAATAAAAACAAAAATAAAATGGTTCTGAAGAAGCAGGGGCAGGAATAAAGACGCAGACATAGAGAATGGACTTGAGGACATGGGGAGGAGGAAGGGTAAGCTGGGACGAAGTGAGAGAGTGGCATGGACATATATACACTACCAAATGTAAAATCGCAGTGGGAAGCAGACACATAGCACAGGGAGATCAGCTCGGTGCTTTGTGACCACCTAGAGGGGTGGGATAGGGAGGGTGGGAGGGAGATGCAAGAGGGAGGGGATATGGAGATATATATATATGTATAGCTGATTCACTTTGTTATACAGCAGAAACTAACACAGCACTGTAAAACAAGTATACTCCAATAAAGATGTTAAAATAAATAAATAAAGTGCAACAATTGCCTTTACAAAATAAGACTTTATCGGATATATACACAAGCTCAGAGAAACTACAATTAGAGAGCATTTAGAGATAAATCATTGGAAGTAGTGGTAAAGAAGGTAGGAATCAAAGAAGAAAAACCATTATAGAAATGACTAACTAGAAGAAAAGGAGAACAGGCACTGCTGAAAATACAGAGAGTCAAGGAGGATAAGATTGAGAGGAGTGAGCAAACTGCAGTGGAAATAATTTCAGCATATAAAACACTTTTAAATAATAAGGTAGATAGGAAGACCAACAAAAAGAGATCCCATCCATTCATATTCAGTACTTCAAAGGTAAATGACTAGAATACTAATAATCCCGTAGTCTCTTCTTATCCATGGGTGATACAGTCCAAGACCCTCAGTGGATACCTGAAACTGTGGATAGTACCAAACACTATATATATTTTTTTTTCCTGTGATAAAGTTTAATTTATAAATTATGTACAGTAATAACTAATAATAAAATAGAACAGTTATAACAATATACTGTAATAAAAGTTATGTGAATGTAGTCTCTCTCTCAAAATATCTTACTGTACTGTACTCACCCTCTTCTTCTTGTGTTGATCTGAAGTGATAAAATGCCTATTTGATGAGATGAAGTGAGGTAAATGACACAGTCTTAGGCTACTACTGACCTTCTGATGATATACCAGAAAGAGTACCATCTGCTTCAGGTGATCCTTGGGACATGATAATGTACATGGCTGGGTGTCAGGAGCAGACATTATCCACAACTGGGGATCCCAGGTAGGATGGAGTGGGAAGGCACAAGATTTCATCATGCTACTCAGAACAGTGCCCAATTTAAAGTTTTTAAATTGGTTTTTTCTGGAATTTTCCATTTAATATTTTTGGACCATGGTTGACCACTGGTAACTGAAACTATGGAAGGCAAAACCACAGATGAGGATCTACTGTAGTAATAATTATAATGTATTGTAAAATACAATATTCCATAAGTAAATAGACATTTCAAAACATGTTGAAGATACATTATGTTCCAGACTAAAGGAGACTCAGAATAATATCAAGGTATATCTTATTAAAATTACTGAACCTTAAAGATAAAAAAATACTTGGAGTGAGTAGGCAAAGATTTTAGTTACCAATAAATATTGGGGGAAAGGAGTTATCCTTAGATTCCTTCACAACAACATTCAGAATATAGAACTGCTTGTAAGTTCCTCAAGAAAAACACACAATTATTATTTTAACCCAGATAATGGGTACTATGAGTTGGTTAATTTGATCTCCAGACTATCTTCCATTTAGTATGTATTCCAGGACTGCAGATAAGGGAAGGTAAAAACTCCACTCCCCAGACTCCCGTGCAGATATGGCTATTATTTCAAATTAGGATCCAACAATTACATGGATTCAAGTGAGATTTAGAAAGCAGAATTGCTGCAGAGTCCATTTTCTGCCTCTTTTTAGCAAGCATGACAGGTTTTTCTGCAGCAACATTTCATTTTTCATTCTTCAGGTTTCTAAGTTCAAAGGCAGGTATGATGGTTTCAGCAGCAGTGACAGCTTCTTAATTCTGGCTTCCTAAGCTCTAAACTGCAGCTATAGGTTTATGGATTTAATTCAGCATTTGCAGTGGTTGCCTCAGATATAATAATTCTGCTGTTGGGTAAGTTCTGTGTTATTCTGCAAGACATTTCTGAAGGCTACTTAAAATACTTAAAATGGCTTTGTTTCCTGCACTGTATTCTGATTAATAAGCCAGTTAAATTATTGCTCAATGATAAAGGCAATAAACAAACTTTTCTTAAACGTTGAGAATTTAGAGAATACAGTTACATGAGCCCTTCATAAAAGCAGTAGAAGAAGATGAATCTCAACTAAGGTGAATGGAGAAACTCTGGCAAAAGGAATAGGGAGAAACTGAGTCATTTTACCTGTTATACAAAGACAATAACAATGAGTATTAATGTCATAATTGCAGAAAGGTATGTAAATAAAAGCCCTGATGAGACAAAAATGATGTAACTGACAAAAACTAGGAGGAGAAGGGAAAAGAAGGTGAGAAGTAGTTCAAGCTGGCTGAAATTTTTATTTTTAGAATCATGGGCCAGGCTAGCATTTAAATCTAAGTTCAGAACATATCTAAAAGAAATAAGTAATAAAATCACACTTGGGTGGTGAAGAAAAAATTAAAGGACTAAACTAATTCTAGCCTTATCATGAGAAATACTTCAATATTGTCTCAAATTCTAGAAGACTAATTATAGATTAGAAAGATAAACTTTACAGATTACTAGAGAAATACAGACTACAAACAGAAAGAAATCATACTTATAAAGAGAGAAAATATAAAATGGAAAAAGATAGCACTAAGCCAGTTTATCAATAAATGTAAATGGTTTAAATATTGTAACATTAGGTCAAAAAGCAGAATTCAACTCTACTATATGAAGAAAGAGACACCTAAAACAGAACGACTAAATGGCATATATAAAAATAATAGTCTTTGTAGCACTGTTAGTAGAGTGGAAACAACCTAAATGTCCCTCATGGATATTATGATACATTATAAAATGGAATACTGCACAGCTTCTAGAATATATAAGGTAGCTATATATCTGCTAGTATGGAAGAAACTCTCTGCTACATTAAGTTAAAAAAATGCAGGATAGCATATATGATATTCCACCGTAAGTTTTTTACACACATAATGACATACATAAAAATGCTTGTAGAGCAAAGAATATCACTGGAAGGATACGTAAGTAAACGGATGACAGTGGTTGTCTCTAAGGAAAAGTAATGGGTGACTAGAAGTATAGGTATGGGAGATTTTTCTTATCACAATGCATTTTTGGTGTTGTTTGAAAAGTATATGTATTGCCTTCTTTTTAAGTAAACCTTGTTTTGAAAGCAACAACTTTCAAGTTAGTAGGTCTTGGATCAGAGTCTTGGCTCTGCCACTTACTCATTGTGCTGCAACTGATCATTGCAGTAGCCCACTTAGTGGGTGTGGCCTACTATAATACTATACCACTATGTGGTATAAGCCACTATGGATGGCTTATAAACCACAGAAATTTATTTCTCACAGTTTTTCTGGAGGCTGGGAAGTCCAAGATAAGGAAGCCGGCAGATTTTGAATTCATAGACAGCTGTTTTTTTTCTGCTGTAACCTCACATGGTGAGGGCTCTTTTGGGGTCCCTTTTATAAAGACAATGATCTGCCCTCATGACCTAATCCCTTCCCAAAGACCCCACCTCCCAATGTGCTCACATTAGGGCTAAGCATTTCAACATATGAATTTGGGGGGGGGGGACATAGACATTGTCTTTGTTTTTTAATCGGAGTAAATTTGCTTTACAATATTGTGTTAGTTTCATTGCTGTACAATGAAGTGAATCAGCTATATGTATACTTATATCCCCTCCTTCTTGGACCTCCCTCCCACCCCCCACCCATCCCACCCATCTAGGTTGTCAGAGAGCACCAAGCTGAGTTCCCTGTGCTATACAGCAAGTTCCCACTAGCTATCTATTTTACCCATGGTAGTGTATTTATATCAAACCTAATCTCCCAATTCATCCTACCCTCCCTTCCCCCACTGTGTCCACATGTCCGTTCTCTACATCTGCGTCTCTACTCCTGCCCTGGAAATAGGTTCATCTGTACTATTTTTCTAGATTCCACATATATGTGTTAATATACAGTATTTGTTTTTCTCTTTCTGACTTACTTCACTCTGTATGGCAGACTCTAGGTCCATCCACATCTCTACAAATGACCCAATTTCGTTGCTTTTTATGGCTGAGTAATATTCCATTGTTTGCAGGGGGTAACATTATTAATAAATTCATATGGTTAATGTATCTCGCTCTCTATATAGATATAAATATATATTCATAAGTGTAGTTGTTTTAACCATCTGCAGGGACCACAGAACTAGAAACTCTGACCTTATTGAACTTACCTATTACCCTATAACCCTAAGGAGTAAGGCATTGCCACACTGAACATTATCATGAAATTTTGTAGAATCAGTTCTGGCCCCTAAGCCTTCTTACAAATACAAAAACATTAGCTAAAAAGACCATTTATCTGAAATGTTACATCATATTTTTATTATTTTTTCCCAAATTATCTAAATCAGTTCTATCTTTGCAGTAGAATCCTTTCCAAAACATGATTTTTTAAACTGAAATATGTATCTAGTGGCATCAAAAAAGTAAAGATGCCACAACAAAGTAGCTGTGGGTGACAATGAAAACTTCACCATATGCACGTGGTCTGACAGACTTTGCTGCAACTAATATTGACTTATGACCAGAAAAACTCTTGAATCAAATAATTCAAATTTTTCTCTTAATTATCTTGTTTCTATTTGCCCAAAATATCTAGAAAACTGCCTCAGTTGCCGCCTTCATTCTGCCTCTGTTGACATAGCTCCACACCCTAATATACTCTTGAAATTTCCTCATAACTTCTATTGAAGTAGTTATTACTTATGGAGCTCATTTTCCTAATAGTTATAAAAGATTCAGTAGGCAACTGGTGCTATGAAGGTGCTGTTTTTCTTGAAAGAGCAATTAAACTAAATTGAATTTTTAAAAATGGTAATATCAAAGAGCTCACTTTTTACGAAAAGAAATTCTAAATAGAATATGAACAGGCAAGCGGAACACCCACATCCTCCAATTCATTTCTCCCTTGTGTGCTCAGGCAATGTTTATTTTCTGGGTGAGGAGAAGAAAAAATTTCCTAAGCCACATTTATACATTCTACCCTGATTCCCGACACTGATCTGCAGGACAAAGAAAATGAGCTTCTCACATGTAGAGAACAGATGGCCAGTACTCACAATAACCAATGGGATGTCCCTGATATTTATTTATTTTTGGGTGCAGATATCCCTAAGTTTTCTAGTGATAAATTTTTAATATAATTTAGCCAAGACCAATTTTCAAATCAGTAACAGTCCTGATCTTTAATGTAATTTTATCAAAAGAGTATTATATAAATATATGCTTTGTTGCTAGAGAATCTGCAAACTGCAACAACGGGAAAGCAAACCTGAACTGCTTCCTGATAAAAACTCCTATTTGGAAAAGACAATAATATTTAAGTATTAGTGATTTCCCCTATTGGTGATAATTTCAAATTTCTAATACATGTGATTACTCAAAGAGGGTATCTAATAAACAGAGATAATAATACAAACCTATCCAGCAATGAGGCTCAAGAGAGATCATGTACATAAAGCTCGTAGCAGAGTCCCTGGCACATAACAGATGTTTAGCAAATGATGGCTAATATTATACACAAAATCGCCACAGCAAAGCAGTATTATAATAAACAGCTTAGGCTCCGGAGTCAGGTAACCTGATTTTGAATCCTATTCACATTTGCACTTAGGAGAAGTAAATAACTGATATTTGAAAATTGTTTAGCAAGTTAACACTCACAAAAAAAATTCAAAACAAATACAGTTTACTGTATTCCATCATCATCACAAATTATTTTAATCAAATTCTATTATAATTACATAGATTTTGAGAATGATAAATAAAATCTCTTATTATATAATTACTATTTGCCTATTTCTATTTCATGGGTGAGATGAAAGTTCAGCAAGTATTTTGTTTGCTTTTATATGCATCGCAACTGGAAAATACTTAAATTGGGGGTTTATCCAAAACGAGGTCAGATTATGTCTTCTTATGTTATTGAAATTAACTTCTGTTGTAATGACTTTTTACTCAGTTTAAACGATGTAAGAAATTTAAACAGTTGTTTACTGAGTCCTACTATGTACCAGGCATACTCTGCTGGACACTGGAGAACCACTGGTAAAAACATACAATCTACTTCCCGGTGGCCCTCACCATCGAGTGGAGGGAGAAGACATTGATCAAATCATTATATTGATAAAGGTATAAATATAGCTAGCTGAGTGATGTAAAACAGACATACATGGTGCCATGATAACTTATTATAGAAGAAAAGCATATCATCACAGAGGTCAGAAAAGGCTTTCCTTGAGAACATGCTGGCTGAGATACGATGGATGAACAGGAGTTACCTAGGTAGAGAAAAATAGGCAGACTGCTCTGAGCAGAGAGGGCATCCAAGACAAAAGACTAGTGGTAAAGAGAGCTAGACACACTTTAGAAACTGACTATTCAGTGTGACTGAAAGGCAAAGAGCAGGACTATATAGCGTTATGGAGAAGTGTCAGGCCATTTTATGGATGGCTTTGATCTTTAAGAGCAACGGAAAGTCGTTAAGGAATGTTAAACGATTCACAATGTATTCTGAAATAGCCCATGATTTGGAGAACACCTTGATGTGGGGCAAGAATGGATGTCAGGATGGACACCACATGAGAGACTATGGTAGATGTCCAGGTCAGAGTAAGAAGTAGTGATGGAGAGAAAAAGAAAAATTTCAGAGATTTTGCTTTAATTTAAAAAATACTCTCAGACATGGCTATGTATCCATTTGCACACTACTTTATACAAATAAACACCATACCAACACTATACGTGTAAAAATGATACCAATCCTGTTTGTAGTGTGTGCTATAGATCGTAGTAGTTTGTGATTAAGGGCAACGTGCATCAAGTAACTTTAAAGTGAAAGACGCTCTTTTTCAACAAAATAATAGAGATTTTCTCCAAAAATCTTAAAGATATTAAATTGTTCTTATATGGAGATTGATCCATCCTTACTCCCAATCCATAATTAATTTTCCCACAGTGGGTGTGGGTTTATTCTCAGTTATAATATATCATAATATAAATTATTCCGCTTGAAAAGTTACATTCTGTGATATAAAGAGATAAATTTGCTTTTTAGAATCCTGAAATATGCTGTATAATTGAGGAGAAAGTATTTTAATATTGCTATACTTGACTGATTTCCACAGTTATTCTGTGTAAGACATAAGTTTTCAAATGACAAATATATACCAGAATTTATTTTATTTTCTCCATCTACTTTGAGTGAAATAAATTTAAACTAGAGAGCAAATGGATAATGAATCAAATAGAGAATAGGAAAATACTTTGATTTGCCTGTTAACTTTATTTATTAGCATCTGTTACTTCAGAAACAAAACAAAAGAAACAAACTAAATCAGATGTAATACTTCATGTGATGAAAATGCATGGTCAGTATTTCATAGACTATTATACTAAAAAAATTGTCCTACATTTTAAGATTATGCTTTTTTCAAGTTATGAATCTACTTGTAATTTTTTTTCAAATATTCATTCCTCAACTAAATCATTTATTTAACATTTAAGATACAGCTAATGGGTCTTGTCCTTCATGAAGACTTCCAAGTCTCACTCAAACAAAACCAACCATTCCTCCCTTTGTGACCCTGCTCAATGTAGAATTTACCTTTACTCTAATACTTACCAGTGTCTGCAATGGTTGTTCTCTAGTAATAGACTGAAATGTTTTTTCATCTCACTACATCTGGGGCCTAGCACAAAGACTAGCATATATTGTGTGCTCAATAAATATTCATAGTGTGAATAACTGAATTTCAAAACATGGTTCATTACTCATATTCTCTACAATGTTTCAATAATTCACATCTCTCAACTTTATAAATTCTCTACAGATGGATAAATTTCTTCTTGATTTTTAGCACAAACCAGTAATATACTGGCCATTAATAACCTTGTCATTCCATATGTAAATATTCAGGCAAGGCAAATAATGATAACCATTTCTTCAGAAAGAAATGATTGAAAAAATCATATATGTATTAAACAACATTTCTTAAAAACAATGTTTTGTTTTGTAAAGACAAGCTGCTCTTCCCTGATTACACAGATAATTAATAGCATAGTCAATACTGGATCCAGTTTGCCTAAATTCAGAAAAGTGTTGATACTCATTGCCACATCTCTTTTTTCTCCTTTATTCTATCTTCCTTGCTTCCTTTTGGGTCAATTTTTAAATTCTGTTATGCCATTTTTCTTCTCTATTAGCTTCTTTGTATTATATGTTATTACATATGTTATTACATGTTACAGTGCTAATTCTACATATTAAAACTGTAACCTTGCTTATTAAAGTCAACCTCAAATTAGTACTTATATCACTTCCTTAATGATGAATGAAACATAATACTTTAACTCCATTTATACCATATCATTGGCATTTATTTTATTGCTATATATGTTATGGACCACATATGGCATTATTTTATTTACATTTAAACAGTCAATATTCTTTCATAACTATGTATATATTTTCCTTTTCTGGTGCTCTTTAGTCTTTCCTAAGGTTTCATGCTTCTATTTGGAATTATTTTCCTTCAATCTGAAGAACTTCTTTTAGCATTCCTTGCAATAAATGTATGCTGCTGAATTCCTTCAGTTTTTGTTAAAGGATATGTTCTTTGATTATACAGGTTTACAGGATAGAGTTCTAGGTGGACTCAGGGTTTTTTGGGGGCACTTAAAGATGTCATTTTATTTTCTTCTAGCATCCATAGTTTCTTTTGAAAAATCAGCTATAAATCACATTCTCTTTTTTAAGAGTTTATACATGTGATGCTTAAATAAAAATCTATTTTGGAGTTAAGTTATCAGGAAACGGACTCATAGAAGAGAGTACACACTGGAGTAAAAGTGGAAAATAAGGTTCTTCTTGTTTCTACTTTTCCTCTGAATTAGTTTAGGGCCTCTCTTTAATCTTTAAATGATTAAAGATTTATGGCATGGTGAATCATGCCATAACAACAATATGGTTATTTCTGTATTTATTATTATACATATGCTTATATTAATATAAATAGCAGCATGTAGTCCTTTCCCAGAGGATGGAAAGTTGCCTTAGCCCATGTTTGTGTGTAGGTGCTTATGAAATCCTGAATTGTAAAAATCCTCTTTGGGTATCAAGGTAGAACCCAATGAATTGATGTAGTCACTATCCCAGTCAACACATACAGTACCTCTGGTAACTATTACCATCACCATCATTTTTTTTTATTACTATTGGTAGTTGGGCTAGTAGTGACAGTATTTTATAAAACAGTACCTGTATAGGATCAATTCCCTTTAGTTATGTTACCCCTTACACAAGTGCATAGTATAATCCTAAAATACTTGTCCACACTGTTAGATAGATACAGATGGTTTTGCAGATCTTCCTTCAGAATATCTTTGAAATATTTTAGGTTTTCAGATTCCTAGGCTATAAGCAGAGAAAAGTATTCACTTGAGATGTTAGAGTTAAGGATTCCAATTACATATCCAGCTTGCCAGTTTAAAGACAGTTTAGTAATATCAGTCAGTACTCCTGCTATTCGTTTGATAAAGGCTATTAAACTCTCTTCACCTTAACTGGGTGATTCTTCATGGGTAGCATCTATGCTTCTTTTATAACACTTCTTGCTCCATAGAACAAGGTGGAAATCATGACTGCATGGTGAACCAAAAATTTAATTCTATATATGATGTCATAGTCCTAAAATATTAAATCCATACCATTTTTGTGGTTTAAGGTACTATTTGATCATATTAAACCTATTCTTCAATATCAAACTTTCATGAAACATAGCTCTATAGACCTAATTTTTTTTTTCATTCTCTCTGGTCTTACTGTGAATATAAATTATTAGAATTATAATTTTCTCCTTAAGAACTTTTTGAAAGGGCTACATCTTTCAGCAATAGTTCCAACAATGTTTTTATATATAATATCTGCAGAAATATTATAAAATGTGAATAAGAGTTAAAGAAGATATTATAAAAGGTGATTGCAGGTTACAGGGTCAATGTAAGCCAGATCCCAAAACTCAAAAAGATTGAAGCAGAAAGCCAGGACAGCCCAAGTCAGAAGGCATATAGCTTCTTTGATAGAAGGTAATAAGCCCAGTACCTTCACTAGAATTGGCTCTTATCTTCCAGAAACCACCAGGCTACAGTGTGATTCAGAGATGCTACCAAAAAGTGGGAAATACTTTCTTATACATCATGGGAAACAACTACGATAAAGTTTAATAGAGACAAAAAATCTACAGTTTGAAGACTGTGGCTGAAAAATGTTAGACAGTCTGCCCCTTAAGATTCTTTGCAGAATGTTAAAATCTGTGATTCTATAAGGTTAAAATAAAGGATATCATAAAAACATAAGTGACGTAAAGGATAAACATCCACACTGAGTAAAGAGGAGACAGTTTGTCTAAGGGGTGGGGGGAAGAGAAACCCGATATATGGCAGACATTATTTTGGGCACTAAAAACATGTTCTGCAGTAGTACTTCCCAAGCAAACTACGGTGAAGGGCAAGATTTAGTTTTTAAAAATCCTATCCATAATAAACCACTATGTGGTATTACTGCTCATAGCTAGTATGCAGTTTGTATCACATGCTTCATACTCCTATTTAATCAGATGAGCCCACTGATCATCGATCTGAGTGTTAGAGCAATGTCAAATCACTTTAATATTTTTCTAAACCCTTACTCTCAGCTTCTGTATATATCCTTGTGGAATGGTAAGAGTTCTTGGACCACAACAGGGTTTGGCGGGGACAACGTGCCTCTTTTCTTCTGACAGCTTCTCTGTTCAAATACATCCTTATTTCTTGACAAGAGGAAATCTTATTCTCATTGGTCAAGTTCCAAATGTCAGGTCAGCTATAACAGCCTAGAATCATTTTGCATTAAAATATGACTTCCATGTCCTGGTTATACATTAAGGTAATGATCTTACTCTTTCTCTTCTCTGCCTTCCACTCTCCCCAAAATTTCTACTCCTTGAAATTTGGTAGTTTGGTAGACCCAATCCTACACAGCTGGTGCTATCACCCTCTCTTCAGTTGAACACCCAAGTTGACTGTCTGCTAAAGGCAATAAAATAATGGTATGATTCCAATATTTATATTCAGACTTTACAGGGAGGTTGAGATTCACTTCGGTCTCTGGCCTAAACTATGTGCTCTATATCAGTTTTACCAGAGAATCCTACATTAAGGTATCAAACAGTGGTCTAGATATTAAGAAAGAAATATTTTGTTTTCATTGGCAACTTGGAATTCCACATAAAAAAAAGCTGATGGAGAGATGGATTTCAAAGGTTACTGGTCATTATGCCATCAAATATAATTTTAAAACAACATAAAGGAGCTTAGCTGATAAACTAGCATGTCAGAGGTAAAGTGTCTTATTGGGAGAAGCAGGCTCTAGGTAACGTACGACTGCAACTGATATTAGATGCACAGCAAAGAAGATTCTTTTGGCATCAGGAGATACTCATCTCAGAACCACAGATCTTTGGCTTACTGTTTTTATGGGTACTATCAGGGCAAATAAGGTATTGCTCCTAATGCTAGGTTGTCCACCATGCAGTCTGTTCCTCTTGTGCTTGTCTTGAAACATTTTTTGCTCTTTAGTCTGCTTCTCATCCACGGCTAATCAATAGTTTCTTTTTCCATGATAAGTTACTTCCTGTTGCAGCAAGAAAATAAGTGGTGTAAAGGAAGTATTTTGGCCCCATTGGAGTAATGAAGGTTAGCCAAGGCCTGGGAACTGGGGAGCTGAGCAAACATAAAGGTATGCATCAGCCTGCTTCTCACCGCCACTGGGCTCACAAGTTTGGCAAGTGCAAGTAGAAGCATGTGGGGTCAGTAGGCTGGAGCTTGACAAAAGGGTTTTGCAACATTTTCCAAAAGCAAAATTTAATCTTATGTGAGGTTTCTTCTAAATCAATTGAAAATCCAAGTTTGTGAACTGTGGCCTGTTGGCATCTTAGTGAAACTGAAATCAAGACCACTTCTCTATTCTCACCTGCTTTATCTATGTGTACAAAAAAATTGTTCATGACTAGAAAAAGCAAGAGGAGAATATACTTTTGATAAAGAAATTATCAAAAGTTACTTCAGAGGAAATAATGGGTTCTGAATTGTATGGCTCTGGGGCTGGTGCTATGATTTTCTCATGTGCCCTGTTGGCTCTTTAGTGCTTTGGACAAGTGGAACTTGGGAAAGACTGAGTCCTGGATTAACTGAATGCTGGAGATGTTAAAGGAGCTAACCGGATCCAGTGAACTATGTCCTGGGCTACTGATCCTGAAGAAATAAACCAGATTCTGGAGTCAGACTTCCTGGATTCAAATCTCTGTTTCTGACATATATTACCTGGTAAGCCTGGACAACGTATTTAACCTTCCCGTGCCTCATTTTTCATAATACTGCTTTTATAGGGTTACTGTGAGGATTAAACAAATGATCTGATACATTTAAACTCTTAGAATAGCCCTTTTATAAATGTTAATCTTTGGCAAAAATTAAAACTTGTTCAAGAATGCTTATAGAGGTGTTATAAAAATAGCAAAAAAATCAGCTCCAAAACCTCAAAACATTCTAGGTGTGTTTCAGTCAAGGACCAATAATCTGTGGCATATTCATACAGTAGAACACTACTCAGCCATATAACTACAAATAACTACTAATACAATCAACAATTTATGAGCTAAAGAACCTGGAGTCAACAAGCACTTACTGTATTATTCCACTTATATTCAAGAACATGTATAGTTAATCTATAGTGACTGAAAGTTGCTCAGTGATTGCCCATAGCCTAAGGTTAGAGACTGATTATAAAGGGACAAGAGAAAATATTTTGCAATGATGGAGATATCCTGAATTTTTATTTGTTTGCTGTTTATACAAGTGTGTGTCCACTTGACAAAACTCATTGAATTATACACTTAAAATGGGTTTGTTTTAATGTATGTAATGTATATTCCCATCCTTGCAGTTTTCCGCTACCCGCACTCTGTCTATCATCCCTCTGTAAGCAAACCTCAATTCTCCTGTTTTGCAATGCCATCTGCTTCCTGTTCAGACCCTAACTGAATCTGATATACCTTATATACCTCTAGACATTCAAGTATCGTCTATCATACAAGGCTAGGCCAATTTACTCATTACATGTTTGTGAAAGAATGGGGATTCCTGCAAAGAAGTGTCTTTGTTGTCAAAAATCCTAGCGCACAGGGGTCACCTGAGGAGTATTCACTGCAGAGCTCTCTCTAGCAGGGTACTGTGCCTTCCAAGCACCATCACTAATTAACACCTCAACAGCTTCAAGAATAGGATACACATCGTCACAGATAAAATCCTGTAATTTGTTCAAATGAAATGGCTGTCTCTTTCTAAGAAAAATAAGCCATTGTAGGGGGAAAAAAGGCAATTAAAAACTCTTACCGATGTTTTTAATCTTAAAAAAGTCTCACAGTACCACATATGATAATAGCATTTGTTTGAAACGCACTAGAATATCTAGATAATTTCCTTTTTTATATTTATACTCCCGCCATACTATATTTTAGGAGCTCGTGGTTTTTTGCCAAATGTGTAAGTTGAAACTGATAGTCACCTGTGCAGCTATGAGCTTAATGATTGTTTTTCTCATTTTTTTCTCCTCTTAGCACCATATAGTTTTATTTCTGAGAATCCTATCATTAGACAAACTCTCTATTCCATTAACATGTGTGCTTCTCAAATATAAATGCCTATCAAGTGGAAATCTATTTAGTCACTATCAGACATGAATATCATAACAGAGAGAAGCTTTTCTTACTTCCTTCTAAACAGACAGGTGAGAGCAAGGTCTTATCTGAAAGAAACAGGAACTCCTTTTGATAGCATTCTATTTTTTAAGAAGTATTTATGGAGCTCCTACTATACAATACGCTCCGTGCTAGGTGTAGAAGTATGGTGATTGACAAAAAAAAGATATCCTCCTTGCTGATGTGAAGCTTACCACCTTGTTGGAGAGGAGAGAGACATCAAACACATCATCACAAAGAAGATACACATTCACAAACTGTGAAATGCTCCCTGAAGGAAAAGCACTGGTCATTATGGGAGAGAACAGGGGTACCTAGTAAAAACTCTAGGGCCAAGGAAAGCATCTTGGAAGAAGGGTCCCATACACAGAAATCTAAGGTATGGACAGGAGTTGGTGAGGAGAAGTGAAAAGTGCACAAAGATCACTCCTGGCAATGTGAATAGCAAGTTTAAAGCCCTAAGGCTGGAAAGTGGACTTGTCATATTTGAGGAAACAAAACAGGCCATAATGGTGAGCAGTAGGGTGAAGTAAGGAAGGAGGGGCATGAGATGAGTCTGGGGAGGCAGCCTAGGCCTCTTTCAGGTCATGTTAATGTATTGAGGTTTAATTCTAAGTGCAATGGGATGCCATTATTTACAGAGAATGCCCCTGGAAACACCAGAAGTCAATTGAGTAACTATTGGAATTGATAAGACAGCTTAGTAAGATGGGCAGTAATGTGCAAAATGCTATAAAAAAATCAATAGTTTTTCTACATAGAGAAAATCCCATACTTAGGAAGAGGCTGGGTTCTGAAAAGTTGTTCATAATTCCATTACTGTGTAAAATCAAAATGAGCAAGAGAAATTAAGCTTAGCCGTCAGATGCATTTCAACCAATAGGCTTCTGAATTAGTCCACCAGATACAGTTGGTCCTTAAACAACAGGGGAGTTAATCTGCCTATAATTTATGATTGGCCCTCCACATCCAGGGTTCCTTCACATCTGTTGGTTCAACCAACTACAGTCCCTATAGTACTGCAGTATTTACTACTGAAAAAATATCTGTGTATAAGTGGGCCCGAACAGTTCAAACTTGTGTCGTTCAAGGATCAACTGTTTATGTTACCCAGATAAACATTCTCTCAGGTTAGCCTGTTTTAAAAGGACAATTTTTATCTATATGGAAAAAAGAAGTAAGCAAATACCTAAACTCTTTGATGGTCTCTGTCAGGTTCTACTTCTTTACTAGATAGGTTACCTGGAAAAGTTTCCTTGCCATCTGTTTGATGTTGTTCCTATCTAGATGGGCCTTCAGCCTATCCAACCTGTTTCAGCAGCAGGACTCATCATGCTTACACTTCTTCTGAATTAACATTAGGTTAAAAACTGACCTGAAGGCTAAAGATGTTGCACATTTTTCCAAATGCATATTGGCTACTCCTATATGTTCTTTTGTTAAGTGTTTGTTGAAATCTTTTGCTCATTTTTATTGGGTTAAATTATTGAGTTGTAGGATTTCTTTGTATCACCTGCAGGCCAGTCCTTTGTCAGATGTGTGTTGTGTTAATATTTCCTCCTTACACATGGCTTATCTATTCATTTTCTTAATGGTGTCATTTCTTGAGCAGAATTTCACCGAAGTCTAATGTATTCTTGTTTTGTGTGTGTGGTGTGAGTTCGAGGTTGAGGTTCCATTTTCCCCCCATATGGATATTTGATTATTCCAGCACCATTTGTTGAAAAGGCTTTCTTTTCCTATTGAACTGCTTTGTCACCTTTATCAAAAATCAGATAAGCATATTTATGTGGGTGTATTTCTGGACCCTATGCATTCCATTGATATATTTTCACTTTTATGCCAGTTCCCACTGTTTGATTTTTATAGTTTTATACTATATCTTGAAGTCAAGTACCATATATCCTCAAACTTGTTCTTTAAGATTGCTTTGAATATCAACTACTTTACATTTACCTGTACATTTTAAAATCAGTTTGTCAATTTCTATTTTTTTAAAAAAAAGACTCCTGGGATTATGACTGGGTTTGAATCAGAATCAGATTGGAGAAAACTGACATTTTTACAATTTTGCATTTTCCAATCCACGAACATGGCATATTAATTTATTTAACTTCTCTCAACCATGTTTGAATTTTTTTAGCCACAAATTTGGCATATCATTTAAATTTTATTCCTGTATCTGTTATTTGTTTTGAGGCAATTTGATGACATTTTAAAATTTTCATGCTTTAATAGTTTGCTTATAGCATAGAAAAATAAAATTGACTGTAGTTATATTAATCCTTCATCTCTACTGCCTTGATTACTTCACTATTAGTTCCAGTAATCATTTTGTAGACTCCTTAGGCTTTTCTACATAATCATTCCCTCTACAAATACAGACAGTTTTAGTTCTTCATTTCCAATCTTTAACCCACTTTTTTCTTGCGTAATTTCCTATACTTAATTTGAAAAGTTGAGGAATTAGCCCTAAAACTGAGAGAAAATGGAAAGTCTAGAAACAATCAAAGTGATTTGGGTACAAGTACATATGATTCGGCATAAATACTTAAATTTCAGATATCTGGAAAAATAAGGTGTTCTTTAATAAATGTTATAATTAGATAAAAAGTTGGGAAAAAATTATTTTGATCTCATACCATTCAAATAAATTAATATAGACTAAAGATACAAATGTTTGCTTAAGAAGACTGGAAGAAAATCACTTTACTCTTGGTATGGGGAATAGTTTTATAATTATTTTCCAGAGAGGGTAACCAGGAGAATGTTAATAAACAAAGTGAAAATTTCTTCAAAATGACACTATACATACTATTTAAAATACTATAAGCTGGAAAATATTATTATATACAGCCAAAAATACTCTTAATATATGAATAATTCCTATAAACCTTAATTGAAAAGATAATTTACCCCAAAAGATAAATGAGAAGAAAACAGCAGAACAATCACAAAATAAAAAGTGCAAATGGCAAGAAACAAGAAAATGTTTGACTTCACTGGTAATAAAAAAATTTTTAAATGAGATGTGTTTTTGACCTTTCAGATTGACAAGAGAGAGAAAATTATAGTATAAATAATATATAACAGTACAGGAAGAAAATGAAAATCCTCCTTGAGAGCAATTTAGTAATCCAGTAATTACAGTTCCAGTAACTTATCTTAGTGAAATAATTTTGAAAGCACATTATTTGTAATAATGAGAAAGAAATAACCTAAATATTTAATGATAAAGTTTACTTAAATTATGTATCATTATATTTGATTATATGTGATATTATGTAAAAAATGATAAACCTTTATTGGATGAGAAAATGTCTACAATACCTAAGTTCTGAAATAAGACAGGACTGGGATTAGGATACAGTTCTGCCATTTACTTATTGTGTGCCTTGGATTTAAGGTCTACCCCTCAATTTCCCCATCTGTAAAATGACAATAATGGGAATTACCTAATATAGCTGCGAGAATTAAATGAGACATTTAATTAAAAATAGCAGTACCCGGCACATAGTTAGTGCTTATTACAGTTTTTTTTATGCACAGCCTTCCAGAAATATTATAAATATATGCATATAATTATGTATTGTTGCTAACACATTTAAGCGAACATAATTAGATTTATAACTATTACACAAATCAATTCCATTTTTGTTTTATATATAGAGGGGAGAGGAAAGTGAGAGGAGAGAGGGAGAAAATGAATTTCTAGAATACACAATAAATTGTAAACAATGGCTAATCCTGGGAAGTGGGAAAGGAGATACTGAGAAAGAAGGGATGTGGATTTGGACTTTTTATTGATTTCACTTTTGGAGCTCATGGAAATTTTGAAATGAGTATGGATTATTTAAAAATACACACACAAACACACACACAATATTAACTCTATCTCTGGATTGCAGGATCTTGAAAGTAATTTCGATGTATACTTTTCTGTATTTTCCATTTTTTAAATAAATTATTTTAACAATATTCTGTGACGTACAAAAACCTAAACACATTGGTACCTCATTAGTTAAAACACCAACTTATAAAATATCATGATGAAACCATTCTAAACTAGTACTACCTGAATTTTTTGCTGCTTGAAAACCAGAGTTCTCATTGTTTCTAGTCCTTCAGTGCCAACTGAATTGGTTGCTAAGAAAAATCAAATCCAAGTAGTGTACAACAATTCAGAGCATTTAACACTGTACTTCAAATTCAACAACGCACGTACATAACATAATTGTTAGTGAAAGCGGCCCCTCAAGAGGGCAATGGTTCTGGAAACCCTGTTGAACTGAACAAAGGCTGTTTCTACTTTTAAAACCTGTTCTTATTTAGGAGATGTTAGCTCCATGTTTCCTTCCTTTTCAGTTTTAACACTGTCCACCTGACATTTTAAGGAAGCAAATAACTTTATGAATAATAACTTCCAAAATAAATTGGTATTATAATTTACATTGCAGAACATAATACTCCAGCTAGAAGAAGAAATTCTTTTTCTATACTAGCTAATGAACTAGATAATAATTGATTTTTCAGGTTGCAAGTAACTTCACTCTCCAAGTTTATTACTCAACACATGATTACAAAAGAGATTGTAACCTGTTAGAGAAAAGGATACCTTAAAACAATATCTAGCACAGCACTGAGCACCTAGCCTATACTGGATAAATAATTTCCGTTAGACTGATGACAGAAGCAATCCCAATTCTCAAATAGCCATAGTAGTAAATTTGCACAAGAGGCTCTGGTTATAAAATAAAGCAATGTGTATAAGATAGAAGACAAGAGACTGAAAAGAAGAACAGTAGATGTTCCAGAAGATTCAAAGTGCTCTGGTGGTAAAGTTTAAAAATGATTTAGACCCATTTAAAAAAAAAAAAATAGAGGGAGAGGGTACTAGTTTCCTATATGCTGCTATAACAAAGTACCACAAATTTAGTGGCTTAAAAATAACAAAAATGTCTTATTTTATACTTCTGGTCAGAAATCAAAGGATCAGCAGGGCTGTGATCCTACTGTTTGCTTTTGGGGAGAATCAATTACCTTGCCTTTTCCAGCTTCTAGAGGCTGAAGCTGCCTTAGCTTGTGGCCCCTTCCTTATATCACTCTGACCTCTGCTTCCCTTCTTTACATCACATCTCCTTTTTTTGACTCTAATGCTTCTGTCTCCCTTAAAAGGACCCTTATAATTACATTGGTTCCATCCAGATAATTCAGTATAATCTCATTTCAAGATCCTAAATTCAATCACATCTACAAAGTTCCTTTTGCCAAGTAAGTCAATATATTCATAGGTTTCAGCGTTTAGAATGTATACATTTTTGCGGGGCCATTATTCTGTCTACCTTGGAGAGGGAGAGAGAAAGAAAGAGAAGAAAATCCCAAAATATGGCGTAACTTTATCTAGATGTCTCATCTCTTACCTGTTCAGGTAACATAGGTTGAAAACTTAAAATTAAACACAGTGCCTTGAATTGTTCAACGTCTGTTTTCTCTAGATATCCCCTTCATGCTTAATCTAGTTGAATTTGAATAAGGGATCATTTAGGAAACTATTTTAAATTCAGAGTAGTTTAAGAGCACAGCTCTGTAAGGGATTAGAGAGCTAATGAATTAAGTGGAAACTAAAGCACATTAACTAGAATGTAACTAGTTTGCATTAGATGCAAGAAGGAGGTGGGAGATGATTTCTGAGTCTCGAGACCCCAGGAGACTTTTTGCACTAATATCCAGGAACTGTCTATGTTCTGGAACTGGCCTAAACATCCTTGCCAGGAGAACTTCTGGCATGAGGCCACTGTAGTTCAAATGTCTCTCCCTTATTACAAAGACTGGCCCAGGCAGTCTCTCTGAATGTCTTTTGGTTTTTCCATTCATGATTTCATAAAGGCACAAGCTAAGGGAATTTGGTCTTAGATTCTGCAATCACAAGGGATGAGCCCTGGAGAGAACCAAACAGGAAAATGAACAAGTCTCTACCTTTCTAATGAAATTACCAAGAATTGTATTTGAATCTCATGCCTGGCCTCACCTTAACCCTTTGAGTTATAGATTGTTATTTGGTATATGGAAAAAAATCTTAAACATCAATTTGTCATACACACACAGAGATTTACACACAGATTTACAAATAACAACAATATGACTCTACAATATGTAATTTCCTAATAGCTAGAGAACGTAGAACAGAGAATTTTGGATAACCAACATAAAATTTATGCTCCAACAAAACCACAAATCCCTCTATGGCAGAGACATGCAAGTGTGTGAAAACAGTCAAACTTCTAATGATAACTGAGAAAAGGCCTATTGTATCCAATAAAAAATAAAACATAAAAATACCAAAAGAAAAAGGAAAACTACTCAGCCTATAAAAATATTATGATGTTTATTCCCATTGTATGAGAAATTGTGACAGTATTATTAATTCTCCTATTTCATTGAAACATTTAATAAATATTTAAACTTAGGCCAGCTGCAGTTTCCCTGGATAATATCATTAGCTTCAGGAAGTCGTACACCACTGTCAAACTAGGCACATATGCCAGGCAGCAGGTCATGGCTTTATGACTAATGCTAGCCTAAGACCTCATTCTCTGTGCCCAAATTCACCAGCTTATTTATTCTTATTATTCAATTTACAGAATGACACTAAAATTAAATATAGATCCAAAGAGTTATTTATAATAACCCATCAAGTGTGGACCAGCAAAGCATTCAATTTTGGGGCTGTGCTGCTACCCACATTGGCTTTTCTTAGCACATTTTAAACTGACATACAGTAGTTCAATATGAATGTGATGTTACAAAGGGTATTCACTGATGTGAGCACTTAAGTTCTCATTAAAGTAATTTGATCTTTAAAATCTAAAGTATCAAGAAGCTATGAGAACAATTATTAACGACCAGCATGTAATGATCATCTGTTTTTTATATGCTATATATTGTGTAAAACACTTACATATGCTGATTCACTTAATACTCATAGCACTGAAATGAGGTAGAAATTGTAATTATTCACTTATACAGATGAAGAAACTAATTTTAGAGAAATTAAGAAACCTGCTCATAGGTGTACTGATAAATAGCTATTTAGCTAGAATTCCAGACATCAGAATCTTACACCAGACTTAAAGTTCATGAATTCCATTTCTAAATTTAAAAAGAGAATAAGTTAGTCTCAGAACATCAGTCAAGGATATCCTGGAGTGATCAACCACTTATCACAGTTTCTATGACACAAGCATATGCTGTAACATTCTGCTACTTGACACAAGGAAGAAAGAAGTAGTATACATTGTCATGAGGATTTAACAACATTCTTCTTTCTTAGTCATTCTGCGTAGGTTTCTATACCCTATCTGTGCCATTTCCATTTAGCTATCAACTTCTGCAGAATTCAGTCTCTAATCTCTACACCAATCCCAAACTTTCACCCATGATCTAGTCCCTCATTCCTAGAAGACTACCCAACATTTTTATTTGACTATCCACTTCATATTTCCCCCAGTTGAAGATGCTTAAAGTCATCATTTGTTCTGAAAAGTTAGTCCTTATGCTTTTTGTCCATAATATTTCAAGTCTTCCAAGTATCTGGTTTCTAGTACATATTATACACAACTTCCACTTCAATCTTCATACAAATTTTTTTTTTTAACTGTCGTTCAAGTGCCCTCCCTGGCTTCTGATTGTCTAAAACCGGTGCTTTCCTCAAGGACAGGCTATGCAGGTGATACAACATCCAAGAGAAGAGGAAGGTGCACATGGCACTTCCCCTGATTCTGGTGAGCCGACATATCCTTTGGGTATTTGGAGTTAGAAAATCTGTTTAGAAAACACAAAAAACCCATGCTCCATAGTTGATGTTCAAGGTCTTTCCCAATCTGGTACCGGCTGATTTTCAAAATCCTTATGTCCCAATAATACCCCTCATGAACACCCTATTCATCTACCAAAATGGATCACTAATCCCCATGTCCAGGTCACTGTTAAGTAGGGCCTTTAAATACTAAGAGATCATTCATGTATATTTTGGCCACAAGGCCACCTGGTTTTTCTTTCCTGTTTCCTATGGTCCCTTATAATTCACACGCCAGTCTTATCCCCTCAACTATCTTCTCAGCTTAATGCAACATGCACAAGAAGAGAGATGGCCTTATGTTTTGCACCCTCTAATCAAAAAAGACCCTTAGAATAAAGAGTGCTTTTGTTCTTGGTGTACTCTCAATAAATGTATTGACTTATCTCCAAAATTATACAGTCCTCCTAAGTCTTTCCTCTCTACTCAAGCCATTGATATTTATATTATAGCAGATTTTTACTGTGTTTATGCTGTCTGGTTCAATGGTCTCAACAGAATTTGGATACTAGAGAAACTTGGAAATTACTGTATCAGAATGTTTATTAGTTCTATTGTAGCCTGCTCAGTAGTGAGTATGAGACAGCTAAAGTATAATAATAAGACACATTGCCATTAGGGTGATGTTTAATGGTGTAATGCAGGAAGTGTCCAGTTTCTAAGCAGTGGTCAGATCTGTTTTCAGCTCTGACTCCAAGAGGTTCACCCTTTCTGCCAGAGATAGTGAAATAAAAGCCTGTCCATGCCTCAGCTTGCAATAGCAGGAAAGAACAAGCTTATCTCATTTGAGATGACAAGGCTAATATCTAGTGAATAAAAACAGAGAACTAGACTGTAATACACACTAAAAGGGGGGAAGTTTGTCAGTATCTGCCACATCTTCAGTCAAACATCAAAGATTTTTAGAAAAGAGAGTCAGCCCTGCTGAGTTCTACTTACTGTAGCTTCCTCAAAGGGTCAAGAGAACAGATTTTGTATTCTATCCGTTTCTCCTTTTCACTCTCAATTCAGATCAGAAATGGACTCTCCATTCTCTCTCTTAAGGCCCCTCTCTTCCCTGTTCCTTTGTCTTTGAGATATGACCCTGTATTTTCGAGGGGCAAACAATCATGTCTAATGAAATATGTCGAGCAAGAAACTGAAGTAGGAAACTACTTCTCCAAGCTTGAATCCATGCATTTTTTCAGGCAGAAGCCCAGAGAAGTAGAGTTGCATAGAAAGAAGTATATTGCCTAATTTAATTCCCTTAACAAGAGTTTCTAGTGAGCTACACATGAGTTACAGGTATGCTGATCTTAGAGAAACCACCTTAGTGGCCATTTGGGGCACCCAGAGTCCCTCGTCTCCTCGAGGATGGCCACCTCAACCCAGTTTGCTCAGGGCTTTCCTGGGTTTAGCACTGAAAGACCTGTGTCCTGCAAAACTCTTTGGTCCCAGGAGACCCTATCTCTGGTCACCATAAGCAAAGCTTTTACTTTTGCGGTAATGTATCATAAAAGTACTATATTTGTATGTGCTGGGTGAAAGAGCTGAGATGCATTAAACGATCCTGTGAGCTAACTGTTATGATTATAATCCACATTTTTCAAATGAGGCATCATGACTTACAGATTAAATGACTTGCCCAAGCTCACCCCGCTAATAAATGGTGGAGTCAAGATTGAAAAAGAGGACTTCTAATTCCAAAGCTTGTATATTCACTGTTATACCACATTTGCCTTTTGCTCAGAGATGATGCAGGATATTCCCCTCCTCAGGTCCCATTGGCTGAATGAAAGAACTGAAAATATTATTAGCCCTTACTTAGTGTTCTGTCTCTAGTGTGTACCCTTTGAGTTGTTTGTACTCAGTTGGGGAGGGCAGGGGGACTCAGCAGTTTTGCCCGGATCTCAAAAGAACAGCTCAAAGTCACATATACCCTTTTTTTTCCTTACAAGTTACTTATACAAGTTTTTAAGGCTGGATAAGGATAGCTTAAAACACACACACACACACACACACACACACACACACACTCTCTCTCTCTCTCTCTCTCTCTCTCTCTCTCTCTCTCTCTCTCTCTCTCTCTCTCTCCCTCTCTCTCTCTCTCTCCCTCTCTCCCTCTCTCTCTCTCTCTCTCCTTCCCCCTACTATTCAGGTCTTAGTCTGAATTGCCAACAAAAGGCTACTTTTGTTCCCTTTTGATTAGACATTTCACAGGAATCCCCCTGTCCTTCCCTGAACTCTGCTGCAAATCACTTTCATTACTGCTAAGCCAGCTTTACCACCAAATATGTCTAAGTCTGAACCCCAATTACGAGTTCTGCTCACGTACTCTCTTCAAACTCTCTATAAATCAACGAAGGCAGATACATACCTTGGCAAGAGCTTTCACAGATCTCACCACATTGATCAAATCTGAGTCTCAACTCTGACCCAGACAGGATACTCTGTTGTGTATAATCTGTGGTTTCATTCATTCCTGTGCTATAGCTTTGGTACTTCCTATACTTTTACTTTAAACGTAGAATTAATACACATTTATTATAGAAAAGTCAAAAATATATAGACGATATAGAGAAAAGCAAATATGTAAATAAACAACAAAAAATATTCCAAATCCCAAAACCCAGCAAAAGATAGCTACAGCAAATACTGTCAGCCCACTTTTTTTTTTTTAAACTCCTTCTAAGCACTTACAGTTCCAGTGAGACAAACTCATAGACCAACTAACATATTTCATCACTTCTGACATTTCTGCTTTTTACCTATGTGAAGTTTATAAGGGACACTGTGTGTCTCTCATGGTATACTTGGATTAATTTGCATTTCCAGAAGAAATTTAATGTCTCCATTTTTTTTTTAACTTCCTATACTTGATACAAATAAATGCATCTTACTAAACTTGGGGATTCTTCTGAAACTTGAGATTTTGTAGTTGTCACTGTAGTTGTCACCTGGAACAATTATTTCAAGTTTTGTTTCCTGAAGGAATCTTTATATGCAAAGATTATGAGGCAGATGGTGTCACCCTGTGTGAAAATATTTATACTCAGATCATTCTGAGCAGCAATGGCTTCTACCAGTCTCTGCTTTGGCCTTTCCTACCTGGGACCTTAGAGTCTAAACATCAAGATAATGAGCAGGAGTTGCAGTGATGCTTATCACGGTTGACAGAGTTATGTCAAAGTACTCCGGACAAAAGAACCTGTCTGCTACGCCTGAGCACACTTGCTTCTGAAGACTAATGTGTATCTAAAAATTGTCTCTTGTACTTTTGGCAGATGAGTCTGTTCTGTTAAAGAAAACTATACAATCTTGTGAATATAAATTCATAGCTTCTTCCCTTCTTTGTCATCATCATCTACTAGTTATTGTTCAACCATTATGTTCCCAGAACAACTGAGTCATTTTCACAAGATGCAGGAGTTCAAAGTTATAGATATATTATTCAAAAGATTAATATATTTAATATCTATAGTCAGGCATTCAAAGTTTCCACTTGCCTGTCCAAACCCATCTTCCACTTTTCTCCTGCATGCATTCCGACACATTACTCTCCAATACATTTTCTTGCCCATGATGGTATTTAAGCTTTTGTACTGCTTCCTGCTCTGACTTTTCTATATCCAATTATCAAAATCCTACACAAACTTCAAAGCCCAATTCAGTGCCATCTTCTCCATAAAGTCTTCCCTGATAACTCCAAATCAGAAATATCTTCCTTTTATAAATTTTCAGAGCACTTTATCCACTGGAAAGTAAGTCACACTTTACCTTGTATTGTAGCTGAGGTAAGTGGTTAAATACCCAAAAATGAGATTCTGGCATTTTCATAGTAATTCCTACTTTTTTATTATTCCAAGTACAGAGACTATCATATTGTAAGTAAAGGTAAATACATGGAATAACATTCTATTTTCTTCAAATTATGAGAAATATGTTACTTTTGAATAATATTTAATTATAGGTATACATAATTATGGTAGATCATTAAAAAAAAATTGGCCTCAGTTCATTTCTCCCATAAAGAGTCAGGGTCTATGTCCATGTTCCTTGAATCTGAGCTGAATTTATTACTTTTTCGGGACAACAGAACATAGCAAAAGTGCTGGTTGTGAGTTCCAGCCTTGGCTTAAAGTAGCCTTGCTGCTTCCACTAGTTTTCTTAGAATCCCGTCACTGCCATATGAATGAGCTTGATCTGGCTGGCTGGACAATGAGTGACGTAGAGCCAGCTCTCCTCTGTTGCCCAGATAACAGCCATATACCCACAGACATGTGAGAACCAGCCGCTGTCCAGCGGACCACACATGCCTAAGTGAATGCAGACAAGACTAGCAGATTCATTGTTTTAAGCTACTGAATTTTAGGGTGGTTTACTACACAGCAACATGTGTCTGATAGAGTGATTATACTAGGAAAGGATGTAATAGAATCTTAAGGTTAGAATAGGCTTTAAAGAATCAAACATCTGATATTTAAATTCCCTTTGCAGCATGTCTAACAAGTGATTACCCAAACTATTTAAATCTCTCTGGAAATGGAGAATTTAGTTTTTACAAAAGCTCTTACTGTTGGAAATTTCTTCGCATATTGAGAAGTCTGCCTGCTCATAATGTCACCGGTAAGCCATGGTTTTCCCTCTGAATCTCAGGACAATTTAATCCCTTTTTCCACACCTAATCTTTTGAATATCTGAAGACCTTAAGCACATTCTCACCACAACTTTCTCTTTTCCACATTCAGTCTCCCTGGCTCATTGGTGGTTTTTCCTATGGTACGATTTGAGACCCCTTTTCAACCTGTTTGTTTGATCTGCAAGCCTTCTCTTTTGTCTACACCCTGTTCAGGTGTTAATCCCTGAACTGAGCACACAGTCCTGAGAAGCAGAGGAGCTCAACAAGTGCACGGCTTTCTGTCCCGTTCCAACCCTGCACTTCTCTCCATGTGCTCTACGGGGGCTTTCCCTGCAGGCCCCCTGCACTAGTACCACAACCTTATTTAATTTGCCACTAGATTCAATCAACACTTTGGAATTCTTCATACGTTGATGTTAAACTGTATTTGCTCTCTCTCTTCTATAGAGTGAGTTCAAAGCCCACATGTATCCCTAGTTGTGATAATTAGGGCTGCTGAGAAACATTCCAGGTCTTTCGTCCTTTCAGACACACGATAGGATTGCACCTCAACCCTCCCTTTAAAGTAGTTATTCTACATGATTTGCTTTGTCCATTGTAATATGAACAGAAGGGAGGCATGTCACGTCTAACTGGAAGTTTTACGAGTTAGAGTCCAGTGTGCCACATCCTAATTTCCCTACAGTGAAAACATGAAAGTGTGTGTTGAGACAAACCTTTGCCAGCCTGGTTCCCTGGGCAACTCTCAAGTACATCCTCCTCCCGTGTTTTATATGCACTGAAAACGTAGTATGAGTGAGAAATAAACCTTTATTTGATTAATACACTAAAACGGGGTAGTATGGTAGGCTACTGCATTGTAACTTAGTATGTCAGTCAGGATAAACTATTTATACTTCATCTTGTTATATTCAGTTGTAGTATGCTAAAAATCTTTTAGATATTAACTCCATTATCTAATAACACTAGTTATTTTGCCCAACCATGTCACCCTCAAATCCTACAATCAGATCTTTCATACTTCCATTTAGTTCAACTAAAAATAACCTGTCTAATACTCTGGGTTCAGTCATTCAATCCATCACTAATTCACCTCAGTGATATTATGAAATATTACATATTTCTAGGGGATAATACAAAAACCCTCAGCAAACACTTTCCTGGAATCTAGATAGAAATATATGTACAACATTTATTCGATACTCCTATTTAGAAACCTTGTCAGACTAATACATAATGAAATATCAAGTTCAAAATATAATATATAATTACAAAGAACTGATGTAGACTCAAGCATCATCTATTTGCAGATTACATCAGTTTGGCATAATAGTAAAGCAGCCAAGCCCTGGAATATGTCAGACCTAGTTCAAGCCTCAGCTCTAATAATCACTATTTCACCTTGTCCATATTTAATACCTCTAAGCCTCAGTAACCTCATTTGAAAAATACAATAATTGTAACATCTACCTCGAAAAGTTGTGATGAGGATTAAAGAAGATAATACATAAATAACACATAGATATGGGTCTGTTATACTCTGTAACACTAGAAAAAATATTAGTTGTTATAATAGTTATGAATTTAAAACATCATTCCCATTTTTAAAATATCTAAAATGCTTCCTTATATTCTCCCTATAATATTTCATACTGTTTCTAAATGCTAAGAAAGACTAAAAACCAAGAACTACCTACTGGACATCAACGTAGAATTGGTCATATCTGAGAATTACGGTTTGAACAACAAGCTGTTCAATATTTAAGAACACACCGTGGATTAAGCAAACCTGTTACTTCAAATAAGGAGTAATTACAAGGTATGGAGGCGAACTATTTTGTTAGCAGCGACGATTACTGTTTTTCTGCTCTACTCTATTGTCTGCCTATAAGAGGAATCTCTATTATCTGCCTTCATGGAATATGGTATTCATTTATTAAAAGATACTTAAAACCCCATTCAACATATGCTTTACCGGGATATACAATGATCAAGGTCATTTTTTTTCCCCTAAGATAGTTCATGTATGTTCGATGTACTCAATAGCTGTATCAATTCAGTTTTGGAAAGAATCCTCTGGTTTA
The DNA here is from genome assembly GCF_937001465.1 of Orcinus orca. Taxonomy (NCBI): domain Eukaryota; kingdom Metazoa; phylum Chordata; class Mammalia; order Artiodactyla; family Delphinidae; genus Orcinus; species Orcinus orca. The sequence continues at coordinate 104,016,364 of NC_064560.1, forward strand.
GGAAGCAAGGTAGTCATAACTGCCATCTTACCTAGAGGAGTTATTTTCAATGATTTTGACTAATAGCTGGTAATTTTCTAACACTTCCTGTTGGGTGTGTTTTTGCTTGGCAGTCACCTAAAGATAAAAAGAAAAGCAGGCCGTTTCTGAGGGGCCAACCAGTGCTGTAGGCAACAGTTCTGGAAGGCTCCAGGGTGAGGAACTGGCTAAACGAAAGCTGTCAGCATTGATGATGGCTGGGAGTGGCTGTGGTTTCCTTCCCTGGAATGAAGGCATTATCTGCATCCAGGGCTGATATGGATGAAGAGTCATACACATCTTCTCGATTAAAATTGTAAACCTATCTTCCTTAAAAATAAGAGAGTGGCCTTTATGTGATGAGTGAAGTCCTGCAACCCAGGATGATCCTGAAGTTGCATATTCTTATGAACAATTTAATAACAGAAGTACAAATGTACTCTGGGTGAGGAATTCTCCATGGACTGCTTTCTCGGCACAGAAAAGGGTCTCATTTAGAGTAGACATCAGGTCTCTTGTGGATGGCAGAATCTTTTCGCTAATATCATTACCAGAAGATTGGAGAGCCTTATACAGTATCCCTGGATTGACAGTGGGTCATACTCAAGTGTCCTTCTGCACTTGTAGTCAGAAAAAAAATGTTAAGCTACAAACTCAGGCAAGGTGTCAATCTCTAACTTTGTGAACTATAAGCTAGTAGTAATGAGGTAACAGGTCCATTTTCTTAATCCTTTGAATGAGTTCTGTGAATTATTTGCCAATATCTATGTAGGAAAAAATATGACTGAAAGAAATGATTTATAATCCATTCCAAGAAAACTATGGCATCTATAAGCCTGGTTTAGACTGTAACACTAGACACTAACAGGGTCTGATAATGTGGTCCTGGTGTTTCACAGGTTCATACATTGAAGGAGTCAGTCTAGTGGCTGGTCTTTGTGGCTAACATAAAAATGTACTCTCTAATGACCAAGATTTTCTCAATAGAGGTATTGAGTGCTCTCTGAGTAAGTTACAAGAGTCTAATGAAGCATTTCAGCTCACCATGAACTAGGAAACTGATGGCTGGTGGTAGGCCAAAATTAGATAGGCAGGGTTTTTTGGTTTTGTTTTTGTTTTTACCACGAGAAGCTAACGGCTTAGCAATCAGTATTTGACACATGGGTTTTAGAAAGTTGATGGCCTTATCTATGTCAGTTTTCCTAGTTAAGAGGCTCTCTGTCTAGGCCAAATCTTGGTGTATAGAATATAACATTTCTGCTTGGCAGGAGGACTGCAGGCAGAGTGTTGAGCACTAGTGGACCTGGTATAACCCAGAGTCTGTGGTAGGGTTGGGACTGCCTCAGCCTCATGTGAGATTCTTTTCTAGCTGATATAACTACCCACTGTCATGATTATGTCTGACATTAGCTATGAGATGCCAGGTTTCATTCTTTCTGTAATAGATTAAGCAAGACAACTCCCTTTATTATTTTTATAAAGGACAAGGTGAAAAAGTTCATTCAATTATTAATCACCAAAGTTCTCCTTTCTCAGGTAGTAAGAATGGAGTTTATTACAGGAAATCTTTAATACAGTGTGAATTTATATCTAGAGTTTTCTAAAGTGGTATGGTTTTCTGATAGGAGAATGAAAGGATAAAATTTATCTTAGCATAATTAGAGTAATATTTTTAATAAATTTTCTCAGTAGAATCTTCAAAAGTTTCTCCAAAATGGAGAAAAGGAGATTCACAATCCAAAACAAAGTGGCCTCCTAGTCAACTAGGGTTACATCTACTGTGAGAAAAATCCCCTGATGATTTTTTTTCCTGTAAGGGCTTAGTAACATTGAGTTTGAGGGGTGGGTTAAGCTGCTTTTAAAACTCAGAGTACTTCTCATGTGTGTCTGATCCTCAAACCACAATTATTTCAGGAATAATTTTTCTTAAAATGTGGTAGACCTGAATCTCTTAGAAAGTAATTCTAACCAATTGATCGAAGAGACTGCCATTCTAAAACAAAATTAACTTATGAATGAGGTCCTAAATGGGCAAAACACTATCATGAACTTTATAGAAGGAAACCTAAGTAATAAAAGACCAACTCTATGCATTTAAAGAGCTTAAAATCAAGTCATCAAGGATATGAGTCTTGTTAAGGTTATGCAATTTAAGAAATTAATATGGGCCATAGGAATGACACAAACAAGAACACAGATAAGGTAGATAATATTTCTCTTTTGTATAAGAGAAAAATAGAAATGAAGTATATTGAAAGCCATGTACAAAAAGCCATACTTTACATTGCAGAAATGATGAGTCATTAGACACATTTAAGTAGAAAAAGATTGTGTTTTAAGGAGATTAATCTTTAACAGTGTATAGATTGGACTTAACGTGGAGGAATAAATTGATGCAGGAAGATCAGCTAGAAGATAAGCTTGCAACTGCGTAGGTAATAGCTATTGAGCACTTAAACTAGACTGATGGCAATCTGAATAAATTGAAAACAGTACATTTAATTGAATTGCTGTACAATTATGAATTGTGAAAGTAGATCCTGTTTGCATCTGATAACCCTTATAACAATTAACAGTCCTAATCCTAACTCACTTCTCTCTAAATCTATAGTGAACTCCTCTACCAAAGCCCCTGGGGAGAAAAGGAGTTCTTCCATGAAAACACTAATCAGAAAGTCAAAGAAAAAGGCTTCCATTTTTCTCCAAAGAGTGACCTGCTACTGTGAGTGAAGCAAACTTACGCCAGGGCTGTCATTTTCTTGGTACTTGGCAAACCTGGTTCAGAGAATGTAAGAATGTTTAATGCATGATGAACCACTGACCCAGGGAAAGGTTTATAGCTCTGGAAAGAGCCATGATCTAGGCTTAGGAGAATTTCTGGCCCTGTCCTTTAGAAGTAAGGAAATTACCTGAGGGGACAGGGAAAAATTTCATTTATGGGCTAGATAGGAAAAAACAAAGAGTTTTCAGATACCAGAGAAAAGACTGCTGCTATGAGAAAAAATGGGTTAGGAGCCCCTTAAGAGTAAGAACAATCTTAGCTTCCATGTTAAGTGACTGATTTCATGCCCTGACAAAACATGGAGATCAAAACTAGCAGCAGGGAAGGTGGTGTGAAGACAGAAGATGACATCCTAAAGTTTATAGAGACTACAGAAGCAATACCAGCACCAATGACAAATATCAAGAGTATATTAAACCTGCTATATCCATATATTGTACCACCTAACTCACGTCAGGTGTAACAACTACAACAAAAACCGTGATTTGAATCAAGGTAAACTTAAAAACAAAGGAATTGTTCAGAACTTTGGCTAATGATTGCCTTATTCACATTCACAAAGTTATCTGTTCATGGCAATAACTGAACAACCTTGGAAATCTCAGCACTTATTTCATGTATTTTTTTTTCTTTTGCTATTTTACCTATTTGAAAGGGAAGTCAAAACAGAAGCTTTTCTTTTTCTATTTGTCAATCTCTGTGTCATCAAAGTGACATTTAAAGACATCAAAATGTCTGATGCTGGGTAGCCACGGGCACGTGTCACTCAGATATTCCTCAGAGAAAATCTAGGAACAGTTGGATGACAGCCTTCAGTAACCACACCTCCAGAATCAACTGCAGCGTTCACTTGAGGCCAAACTCTCCCCAAGCTGCTGTCAGTGTTCAGTGAGTGAACTTGGTGAGGGGAATAAGCTGCCCCTGTATGCTCAAGGTGGGACTCCTGTAACAGACAGCCTCACCTCTAGCACTCCCCATTGGTCTGACTGACTTTATTGCAGTTTCATGGCAGTTTCACTGCAGTCAGTTTAAGTCTTTTCATACCTAGTCCTCCTTCTTTCTCCTCCCTCTTTTCCAGGCATCAGACCTATATCATGGTCCAAGGCACTTCTTGCCTACTCCTGTTGTCTGTCTCTCCACTTTACCTGAGATGTTTCTCCCCCAAAAGCTCTTGTACGTCTGTCACCTCGGTATGACTCTTAGCTTACGTATATGACAAAAGTTACCAAACTCTTATGAAAGCACTAAGATGTTAAATGTTAAAATCTAATGATTTCACTGAAAAAAGCATCTTTCCAGCCTTCTCTTTTTCTGTGCATCTTTTCTCTCTTCCTCTCAGTTCTTTTCCAAGAACCTGTCTGAATTTTTATTGTAACAGATAGGAAAAATAAAGTTTGGCATGTATTTTCCAACAACACTTACACGAGATGTACAGAGAATGAGCAGAAATCAGCAGCACTGTTAATTCCATTATCGGGTTTCAGTGTGTATAGATTGTGCTTTTATTGACACTTGAGAAGTGAGGGGGAAGGATGGACGTGGTTTGGCTCTGAACTCATTAGGGATGCTGACAGCAGAGAGGTGAAGGATATAGTAGCCTTGCCCTGAAGCAGCAATGACTCCCTATTTTCAGAGTCTGTTCCAGTGTCAGTTTCCCAGGACAACAGAAATTTTAATATTGAGGATTACAGCAATATTTGACTCTACTAAAATATATATATTTATATTGATAGGGAAAGTAAAATAAACAAATATTTCTGGAATAGGTTGTGACTGAAAGCTTGCATTTTAATGAACTCTTCAGGTTCTTCAAGAGGAACCTGCCTTCAGATAACAGCAAATTCTCTTGTAGACTAAAAATTATCACCTCTTTCCCATACCATCATAATTCCAAAATCCCTTGCTAAGCCCTTGAAATAGGAAATTTCTGGAAAAATAATGTGGAAAGGATCTAAAGAATTGAAATGAAAAGATGACCTATTGTAGCTAGACATTTACACAGCATACACTTAACAACAACATGGATGGAGATTAACTCTGTTGCTCTGGCAATGATAAAAGTCCATATTCAGATATGAGTTAAGAAAGCAAGTTGTTTTCAAGTGATGGATGCCACAGGAAGGTAGGAATTTAAAGAATTGTAAGCTCATAAACTCAGATAAGCCTCTAAGACTATAACATACAAATGTTTTTTAAATTTAAATTGGGATTCAACTTATTTTCTAAAATAAACATTTTATTAGTTTTGTCACAGTATCATTTTTTTGTAAACGTAAAGACAGTATATGTGGGGTAGTGGGGAGAGAGTAATCCATTTATAACCTGAATTTTCTATAAATAATCCATAGTGAACTTTTGCCACAGTTCGTTTTTATAACATATTTAAATTATTGTGATATTATAGATGTGAATATAAATCTTCACATATTTAAAGGACATTGAAATGTTTGTATACATAAATAATATCTAGTTACTTATTTGAAAAATCTCAGTAAAAATGATGTTATTATCCAGGAGCTTTAAATTTGAAACTCAAAATTTTTCACATGTTTAATTTAAAGAAAATAGCATATGGATGTTATTTAACAAAATTCATTTGAAGAGGATGAGAATATTATAAAACATAACCGTGAGACTATTTCTTTGCCCCTCCAAAAAACCCTAAACCATATATCTAAATTTTGCTTCTATTTCTATTGTACACAAAAATGTTCAAATTTCAACACCTATAAAACAATTTAACTATCTATCCTGTGCATTAGCTTTGGTCCACACATTACACTTCGAAAATTGATTATATGTTTGTTCTAGTATCATTTACAATAATGACAGAAATATTCTGGAAAATTCATTAATAGATGAACAAACATTACATAAATGTTTTGAAATATTTACATCGCTTATGAACAATGAAGTGCAAAGTTTTCCAAGGTATGTTGTCAAATAGTAAAAAAGAAAAGGTAAGGAAAAAGAAACCCACAAGTTGCAGATGAAATATAGCATAGTAATTAAGATCAGAGACTCTGGAACTAGACTAACTTTTGAATACTGACTTCGCTACTTACTAGGTGTATGAAGAGAAAGGTTTGGTTTTGGTTGCTTTTCTTTATTTCTTTGTTTTTAACTACGTTATACATCAGTTTCCTCATGTAAAATGGAGGTCAAAATAGTACTTACCTCACAGGGCTATTGTAAGGAACAAATGAGTCATTATATATGAAACAATTGTAATGATATCTGCTATTATGTCAGCACTAAACTAGTGCTTCTTTATTTACATATAGAATGGCCTAATTTATGTTCAACGCACAGAGACAAACAAAACTATTATTCTATATGAACTTATAGAACATATATGTTTGCAAGCACACAGAAAAAGGCCTAACAACACACATGCCAAACTGATACCAATGTATCATTAGGGGCATTAAAGGAAATCCCTTGCTGTTTGAGTATCTTACATAGAAAATATAATTAATACATTATTTTGTGATTACATTTTAAATACTTTATACATTCATTAAATGGAACTATAAAAAATAATGGTGAAGATTACATTTACTCACTTATTGACATAAAAAAAATGTTCATGCACATATCGTAAAGTGCAAGCAAGCAGATCAAAACACTATTAATTTTATTAACATGAACTCAGTAATGTAAAATTATACGGTTATGTTTTGTGTATGGAATGATCATGTTAATGTTTATTCTGGCTAGGTGATTTCAACTTTGTTCTTTATATATAGATACGTGTGTATATAATTAAACATAAATATACACAAATCTATACATTACTTTTTTTAAAACACTATAAAAGCTATTTTACTGTGAAAAGAAAGCAACAGCAAGGCAAGCTAATTATGCCATCATGCAACATTCTGCATTCAAAATACGTATGTTGAGAACCATTGATGAATGGAATGAATTAGAAAGGTTATGAATGTACTTACCCACCAAACGCCTGAAGTGCAGAGAACTGGGAAGCATCCAAATCACTGCCACTTACTATTCGAGCCTTAAACGAAAATGGAGAAAAACAAAAACAAAACAAAAGAAAGAGGCTTTTAGCATCCTATAGCTGTGTATACATGAATTTGGAACACGCGTCAACTGCACTAGACACGTAACACCTAGTATGACAGATGCTAAGCAGGGTCAGCTTCAAGTCAAAGCTACTGTGTTTTTGTGAGTGGAGGTTTTGAAATTAGCTGTCAGCATTCAGACAAAAGCACTGGCAGAGTCGAGGAAAATATCATATTCCAAATACTATTTGCCCTTAAAACTTGGTATGTGCAGTGAAGATCATGAATCAGTCAGAGAGATCATGATTCGCCAGACTTAAAAACAGATGCTGAGTTTGACCGTAGCAGACCCCTAGGTTGGCAAGTGTAAGCTAAAGTAAGCAAAGCTGGCAAGGTGTAACCTCTTCATAAATGCAACAGATTGGGGCACACTTAAAGGACAACCAAAGAATGGAAAGCTGGGATAACATGCACAGTTCACAACTAAAACAGAAGAACCAAAACAGGTCTAATATGTCACAAACAAACATGTACAAAAGACAAGATCCCTCAGGAGGGAAGAAAAAGTATGATTTAAAACCTTTTCATCCACAGAACTGCTATCTGAAAGAGAATCAGGAAAAGAAGGAATAAATGTTAGATGGAGTACTTTTCAAGAAATCATTTAAACATATACATGAACAAAGTGTTAGTGTTATATAGTTTAAAATCATAAATGAACCCCAAGGGAAGAAGGAAAGTTGGTCCTCACAATTTAAAGAGCCGGAAAATGTGCCAGAATGCTTGAAAAGTATAAAAGAGTGATTACAGGACTTAACGAAAGACAATGTGTCCTAAAAAGAAAAGAACAGTTTAAGTATCAGAATGCCTAGGCTCCAGTTGGGGCTCTGCCACTTACTAAGCACACTGGGCAAACTACCAAATTCTCTGGAGTCTGGAGGCTAGACCTAACTCTGAAATAAAGTCACTAATACTTTGCTTTTTGCCTCCAAACGTTGTGGAGAGGATCAATTAAGATCAATATATATGAAAGTAAACCCCAGGTGACTATATAAACTAAAGATGTTTTATTGAGGGATTATTTATGGCTTCTCATAGAACTTCAGAACTAAAAGATTAACTAAGTATATTTCATCTTGCAAATAAGAAAACTTGCCTGAAGGGATTAAATGACTTAGGATCCCAAAACTAGTAAATGACAGAGTGGGACACAAATCCCGGGCTTCTGATCCCCCCCTGCTGCCCTTTAGATCCAATGTTTCAGGTGAATTGAACAAAACAGTGAGGGGTGGTTGATCCACAGTTCTCCAGTGAAACTTAAGATAAATCACAAGGTCAACATTTATCACTTTCAACTGCTCATGGGCCCAAGTAGATGAACAATGGACTACTGTTTGCTTGTTGTTTTTTTTTTTCCTTTTTGAAACTCAAGTCTAAATCTGTAAGGGTCATCATACCATGGTCCATTTCTACCTTACATAGTGTTATTGCTTTTTAGCATAAAGCTGGAGGGATTTCTCTATGAATATAAGTTTGCAGAAAGCTAGAGCTGGCAAGACCTTATTACAGTTCATGTAGTCCAATCCCCTTATTTTTATAGATGAGCCCCAGAGACAGAAAGATTTCCCTGAGGTCATGTAACTCAATGATGACCTTTATTGATAAAAATCTGAAATATATTTATTTTCCTGACTCATTAAGTATGAACCAGGTAACATAACTAAATATTTTTGTGCAATATTTAAGATTTTACAATATCCCAGGGTTCTATCTTTGAATATAAAACAGGGTAAGGCACAATATAGAGTAATAAAGCAAATCTTATTTATGGCCATAAGCATTTTTAAATACTTCACAAAATACAGAAAATAAAATTCAGCACAGTATCAGAAGAATAATATATCACAGCCATGAAGATTTTTTCATAAGCATGATTTAAAATCACTGACGAATTTAACATGACATATTAACTGGTCATAAAATACATATCTGCATTTCAACAGGAACACAGAAGTTATTAGATAAAATTTCAAAATCTTCCAAATAATTTTTAACCTATTTAAAATAGGATTGGAATGAGTCTTAGTTTAATATGCTAAAAACATCTTTCAGAATCAACTTAAGTGTAAAATATTAGGGCATCCCTATTATTAAAACCAAAACGAAAATGTTCACTACCGTATTTTAACTTAATTCCAGAAATTCTGACCAATATATTAAAACAGAAATAAACAACACCAATGTTGAAAGGTAAAATACAGAGTTATTATTTTTCAGGAATTACAGTATTATACCCTGAAAACAAGTCAAACCAAACCACCTGGAAAACTATTAGGATAATAAAATAGGTGGCAAAGTGAATATATAACCAACACATCAAATAACAACATTAAGTTATTTCCTACTAACTAGCAATAACTAGTTTGGAATACAAGGACATTAGATCTCATTTCAAATATCCAGTACTGTGACACAGCCTTCCATTCTAACTGGCTTCTATAGCAACCACTTGACTATATAAAGGTAATCTTACCAAAGTTGTTATTTTTCAGCTGCTAAATGTGGTAATACATTAACTTTTCATTCATTGATTCATTCAATGTTCATTCATTCTTTCACTGAATACATATTTTTATTATCAATGAACCTTTGTTGTTCACTTTGACTCCTTTCTTGTCCCCATTTGAAACCTTTCTGAAACACAAATAGGATGTCACTTCCCTTTTTAAAACCCACCAATCTCACCCAATGCCCATTTGAGAAAATTAGATCTATATATACTAGAAATTCATGGCTCACCAGTCCTCATTCACATCCTACACTTTGGCCACAATTAAATTCTTGCCATTTAGTTTCCATGACATGTCTTTTAAATGTGTACCTTTGCATTTTCAGTTTCCTCCCCCTAAAAGAAGTTATTGCTTTCTTCATCCAGCTAACTGCCTGTCAGCCTCCAAAACTCAGTTGAAGCATAACCCCCTCTCCTGGAATCTTGTCACTTTTCAGGGATTCATGGTATTTATACATGAGCGCTGCACACTTTGTATTCCTGTTGGCTAACCCTCAAAATTTCCCAATTTCCTTATCTGAAATTATTCTAAAAAAGTGTCTCAATGATACTTTATTTAAGCTTTTTGTCAACTTCCATTATATTCCTGAAACACCAGGAGATGACTAATAAATGTTTGCTAAGCAGTGAATGTACAACCTTCATAAGCTATACAACTTTATTGAAGTATTTAAAAATCCATATAAAGAAAACTATTATTTCATCTTTCTGTATAGGGAGGATGAATTACTTTCTAACAGATTTATAGATTTAACAGTTAAAATCCTAATGGCAAATTGTTGTAACTTGAAATTATTCTAAGTATAACTAGGTCAACAAACAAGTAAAAACACGTAACATTGTTTTAAAGGAGATTAATGAGGACAGATTACACAAATATTAAAAGTCTATAATAGTTAAAATATTATGGTTGTGGCAAAATAATAGAAGATCAATGAAACATAAGTATACATACTTATGTATACTCTAAAGTAATATACCCTTATACTTAAGAACTTAGTGAATAAGAAAGGACATATCATTATCAAAGAAAATGAGAAACATTAGTTAATAAATGATGCTTATGGGGACAGAGACAAGATGGCAGAGTAGAAGGACTTGAGCTCACCCCCCTCACCAAAACACCAAAATCACAACTGACTGCTGAACAACCATTGACCAAAAAACACTGGAAACTACCAATAAGACAAAGAAGAAGCCAAATGAGACACTAGAAGAAGCACAATCATGATAAAATCAAATCACGTATCTGCCAGCTGGGTGACCCACGAAATGGAAAACAATTACATGACAGAAGTTATCCCAGAGGAGTGAAAGTTCTGATCCCCACATCAGGCACCCCATCACGAGAGTCTTGCATAGGAGAAGTCCCCAGAGCATGTGGCTTTGAAGGTCAGTGGGGTTCTGATCACAGGAATTCCACAGGAGTGGGAGAAACAGAAAGTCCACTCTTGGGTGTTGCACACAAGGGCCTGGGCACACCCAGACGCAGGGGAAAAAGCAATGACCTCCTAAAAGCCTGGGCCAGACCTACTTGCAGGTATTGGAAGGTCTCCTGCAGAGGCAGGGGGAGGCTGTGGCTCACTGCAGGGGAAAAGATAATGGAGGCTGTAGTTCTGGAGAATACTCATTGGCAAGAGCCCTCCCGTAGGTCACCATTTTCCCACAAGACCTGGCACCACCCAATGGCCTGTACGCTCCAGTGCTGAAACACCTCAGGCCAAACCACCAACAGGGTGGGAACACAGCCCCACCCATCTGCAGACAGGCTACCTAAAGTCTTCCTGAGCCCACAGCTTCCCAATGAACACACCCCTTCACATGGCCCTGCCCACCAGAGGGACAAGACCAAGCTCTAGTAACCAGTGGGCAAGAACCAGTCCCTCCCACCAGAAAGCTGGCATAAGCCCCTTAGACCAGCATTATCCATCAGGGGACAGACAGCAGAAGCAAGAAGAACTAAAACCCTGCCTCCTGAGGAACAGAAACAGCAAACACAGAAAGTCAGACAAAATGAGACAGCAAAGGAATGTGTCCCAGATGAAGGAACAAGATAAAACCCCAGAAGAACTACTAAGTGAACGGGAGATAGGTAATCTACCTGAAAAAGAATTCAGAGTAATGATAGTAAAGATGATCTAAAATCTTGGAAAAAGAATGGAGGAACAGACAGAGAAGATAGAAGAAATGTTTAAAAAAGAGCAAGAAGATCTACAGAACAGAGATGAACACTACAATAACTGGAATAAAAATACACCAGAAGGAATCAGTATCAGAATACATGAATCACAAGAATGAATAAGTGAACTGGAAGACAAAATGGTGGAGATCACTGCTGCAGAACAGAATAAAGAAAAAAGAATGAAAAGAAATGAGGACAGTCTAAGAGACCTCTGGGACAACATTAAACACACCAATATTCTCCGTATGGAGGTCCTAGAAGGAGAAGTCAGAGAGAAAGGATCTGAGAAAAATATATCAAGAGTTAATAGCTGAAAACTCCCCTATCATGGGAAACGAAGCAGTCATCCAAGTTCCAGGAAATGCAGAGAGTCCCAGGCAGGAAAACCCCAAGGAGGAACATGCCGAGAGACATAGCAATCAAGTTGACAAAAATTAAAAACAAAGAAAATATTAAAAGCAACAAGGGAAAAGCAAAAATACCATACAGGGAATTCCCAAAAGGTTATCAGCTGATTTTTCAGCAGAAACTCTACAGGCCAGAAGGGAATGGCAAAATATATGTAAAGTGATGAAAGGGAAGAACCTACAACCAAGAATACTCTACCAAGTAATGCTCTCATTCAGATATGATGGAGAGATCAAAAGCTTTATAGACAAGAAAAAGCTAAGAGAATTCACCACCAGAACAGCTTTGCAACAAATGCTAAAGGAACTTCTCTAGGTGCAAAAGGAAAAGCCACAACTAGAAACAAGAAAATAATGAATGGAAAAGCTCACCAGTAAAGGCAAACAAGAGTAAAGGTAGGAAGTCATCCACACACAAATATGAAGTCAAAACCAACAACTGTGAGAAGAGGAGAGTATAAATGCAGGACACTGGAAATGCATTTGAAATTAAGGGACCAGCAACTTAAAAAAATCTTGTTTGTATACAGACTGCTATATCAAAACCTCATGGTAACCACAAAAACTACAATAGATACACAAAAAATAAAAAGGAATCCAAACACAACACTAATGTTAGTCATCAAAACACAACAGAAGGGAAGAGAAAGGGAAGGAAAAAGACCTACAAAAACAAAACTATAACAAAATGGCCATAAGTACATATCGATAATTACCTTAAACATATATGGATTACATGTTCCAACCAAAAGACAAAGACTGGCTGAATGTATACAAAAATAAGACCCATATATGTGCTGTCTACAAGAGACCCACTTCAGATCTAGGGACATATACCAACTGAAAGTGAAGGGATGGAATAAGGTATTCTATGTAAATGGAAATCAAAAGGAAGCTGGACTAGCAATACTCATATCATACAAAACAGACTTTAAAATAAAGACTGTTACAAAAGACAAAGAAGGACACTTCATAATGATCAAGGCAACAACCCAAGAAGAAGATGTAATAATTGTAAAAATATATGTACCCAACATGGGAGCACCACAATATATAAGGAAAAAACTAACAGCCATAAAAGGAGAAATCTACAGTAACACATTAATAGTGGGGGACTTTAACACCCCACTTTCATCAATAGACAGATCATACAGGGAGAAAGTCAAAAAGAAAACACAGGCCTTAAATGACACATTAGACCAGATAGACTTAATTGATATTTATAAAGCATTCCATCCAAAAGCAGCAGAATACACATTCTCCCTACTGCACATGGAACATTCTCCAGACCTTACCACATGCTGGGCAACAAAATCAAGCCTAAGTAAATTTAATAAAATTGAAATCATATCAAGCATCTATTCTGACCACAATGCAATGAGATTAGAAATCAACTACAAAAAAAAAACTGGAAAAAAACACAAACACATGGAGGCTAAACAATATGCTACCAAACAACCAATTGATCATTGAAGAAATCAAAAAAGAAATTAAAAAATACCTGGAGAAAAATGAAAATGAAAACATGACAATTCAAAACCTATGGGGCTCAGCAAAAGCAGTTCTAAGAGGGAAGTCCATAGCAATTCAAGCTCACCTCAAGAAACAAGAAAAATCTCAAATAAATAACCTAAACTTACACCTAAAGCAACTAGAAAAAGAACAACAAACAAAATACAAAGCTAGTAGAACAAAAGAAATCATAAAGATCAGAGCAGAAAAAATTGAAATAGTGAAGAACAATAGAAAAGATCAATAAAACTAAAACCTGGTTCTCTGAAAAGATAAACAAAATTGATAAACCTTTAGTCAGGCTCAACAAGAAAAACTCGGAGATAGAGGGCTCAAATCCAAAAAATTAGAAATGAAAAAGCAGAAGTTCCAATGGACACAAAGGATAATAAGAGAATACTACAAGCAACTATATGCCAATGAAAGGAACAACCTAGAAGAACTGGACAAATTCCTGGAAAGATACAGTCTCCCAAGACTGAACCAGGGAGACATAGAAAATATGAATATGCCAATCACAAGTACTGAAATTGAAACTGTGATGAAAAAACTCACAACAAACAAAAGTCCAGGACCAGACAGTTTCACAGGCAAATTCTCTCAGACATTTAGAGAAGAGTTAATGCCTATCCTTCTCAAACTATTCCAAAGAATTGCACAGGAAGGAATATTCCCAAACTCATTCTATGAGGCCAGCATCCCCCTGATACCAAAACCAGACAAAGGTACCACAAAAAAGAAAATTACAGGCCAATATTACTGATGAACATCGATGCAAAAATCCTCAACAAAATACTAGTAAACCAAATGCAACAATACATTAAAAGGATCATACACTACGAATAAGTTGGATTTATCCCAGGGATGCAAGGATTTTTTTAATATCCATAAATGAATCAGTGTGATACAACACATTAACAAATTAAAGAATAAAAATCATATGATCATCTCAATAGATGCAGAGAAAGCTTTTGACAAAATTCAGCACTCATTTATGATGAAAACTCTCCAGAAACTAGATACAGAGGGAACATACCTCAACATAATAAAGCCCATATATGACAAACCTACAGCTAACATCATACTCAATGGTGAAAGGCTGAAAGCATTTCCTCTAAGATCAGGAACAAGACAGTGATATACACTCTTGCCACCTTTATTCAACATAGTTTTGGAAGTACTAGCCATGCCAATCAGAGAAGAAAAAGAAATAAAAGGAATCCAAATTGGAAAAGAAATATAACTGTCACTGTTTGCAGATGACATGATACTATACATATATAATCGTAAAGATGCCACCAGGAAACTACTAGAGCTAATCAATGAATTTGGTAAAGTTGCAGGATATAAAATTAATACACAGAAATCTGTTGCATTGCTATACACTAACAATGAAAGATCAGAAAGAGAAATTAAAGAAACAACCCCATTCACCATCACATTAAAAAGAATAAAATACCTATGAATAAACCTACCTAAGGAGGGAAAAGATCTGTACTCTGAAAACTATAAGATGCTGAAGAAAAAAATCAAAGATGACACAAACAAATGGAAAGATATACCATGACCGTGGATTGAAAGAATCAATATTGTCAAAATGACTATACTACCCAAGGCAATCTACAGATTCAATGCAATCTCTACCAAATTACCGATGGCACTTTTCACAGAACTAGAAAAATCGTAAAATTTGTACAGAGACACAAAAGGCCCTGAATAGCAAAAGCAATCTTGACAAAGAAAAATGGAGCTGGAGGAATCAGGCACCTTGACTTCAGACTATACTACAGTCATCGAAACAGTATGGTACTGGCACAAAAAAACAGAAATACAGTTCAATGGAAGAGGATAGAAAGCCCAGAAATTAAACCATGCACTATGGTCAATTAATCTACAACAAAGGAGGCAAGACTATACAATGGAGAAAAGACAGTCTCTTCAATAAATGGTGCTGGGAAAACTGGACAGCTACATTTAAAAAAATGAAATTAGAATATTCTCTAACCACACACACGAAAATAAACTCAAAATGGATTAAAGACCTAAGTGTAAGACTGGATACTATAAAACTCTTAGAAGAAAACATAGGCAGAACACTCTTTGACATAAATTGCAGCAAGATCTTTTTTGATCTGTCTCCTCGAGTAATGAAAATAAAAACAAAAATAAACAAATGGGACTTAATTAAACTTAAAAGTTTTTGTACAGGAAAGGAAACCATAAACAAAATGAAAAGACAACCCACAGAATGGGAGAAAATATTTGCAAACAATGAGAGGGACAAGGTATTAATCTCCAAAAGTTACAAGCAGCTCATGCAGCTCATTATCAAAAAAAAAAAAGAAAGTAAAGAAAAATCCAATCTAAAAATGGGCAGAGGACCTAAACAGACATTTCTCCAAAGAAGACAGGCAGATGGTCAACAGGCACATGAAAAGATTCTCAACGTTGCTAACTATTAGAGAAATTCAGGTCAATACTACAATGAGATATGTAACATTTAACACCAGTCAGCATGGCCATCATCAAAAACTCTACAAACAATAAATGCTGAAGAGCATGTGGAGAAAAGCGAAACCTCCTACACTGCCGGTGGGAATGTAGATTAGTGCAGCCACTGTGGAGAACGGAAGGGAGGTTCCTTAAGAAACTAAAAACAGAGCTACTACATAACCCAGCAATCCCACTCCTGGGCATGTATCCAGAGAAAAACATGGTTCAAAAGGATACATACACCCCAATGTTCACTGCAACATTTTTTTAGAATAGCCAAGACATGGAAACAACCTAAATGTCCATCAACAGATGAATGGATAAAGATGTGGTACATATATACAATGGACTATCACTCAGCCATTAAAAAGTGTGAAATAATACCTTTTGCAGCAATATGGATGGACCTGGAGATTATCATACTAACAGAGAAAGACAAATATCATATAATATTTCTTATATGAAGAAAATAAAAAAATGATACAACTGAACTTATTTACAGAACAGAAACAGACTCACAAACTTAGAAAACAAACTTATGGTTACCAAAGGGGAAAGGTGGGGGTAGGGATAAATTGGGAGTTTGGGATTCACAAATACACACTACTATATTTAAAATAGATAACCAACAAGGACCTGGTTTATAGCAGAGGGATCTCTGCTCAATATTCTGTAATAACCTAAATGGAAAAAGAATTTGAAAAAGAATAGATATATGTATATGTATAACTGAATCACTTTGCTGTACACCTGAAACTAACACAACATTGAAATCAAATATATTCCAATATGAAATAAAAATTATAAATAAAATGTTACTTAGAACATTGGGTAAATATTTCTAATACTCATTTGTATCTCATATATATATCATGAAGTTCCAGATGTATTATTAAATTTAAAGTAATTCAAATTCAAGTAAGACAAAGTAAAAATAAAAATGTATATTTATTAAGCCTATGGAATAAGAAGATACGCTCAAACTTAGAGGTAAAAGAATACAACAAAGAGAAACGTTTGATAAATTTATATTCATTTACTATTTTTGTATACAAAAACAAGAAAAATATTTTTTGCTGAATACATGTATATTAATATGTTCAATGTATAAAGAACTCTCACATGTCTATAAAAAGTGACACTAATACCCCAATAGATACACGGTCAAGAATGTGACTAGATAATTCACAAATTAGAATGCAATTGTCAATAAGCATGAAAAATTAACCAGTTTATTAAAACTATGCCTACCCATGATTATAAAATTAGCAAAGTTAAGAATAATGATATTAATTTCAATGATATTGAAAATAATTACCAAGGTCTTTGAGGATATCAAGAATCAGGCACTCTGATATAGGGTTGGTAACAGTGAAAATTATATTTGTCAGAAACCTTTTAGTGATGTCTAGCGATAAACTTTGTTCTTATGGGTAAATTCCCTTTTTGGAAGTTGATGCTAAGGAAATTAAATTTGTTATGGACTGAATTGTGTCCCCCTTGATCCATATGCCAAAGTCGTAACTCCCAGTACCTCAGAATATAGCCTTGTTTGGGAGTAGAGTTCTTGCAGATATAATTAAATGAGGTCATACTGGAGTAGGGTGATCCACAATCCAGTATGACTGATGTCCTTATAAGAAGGAGAAATTTGGAGACAGATAAACACACCCAAGAAAAACATCACATAAAAATCAGAGTTATACTGCGAAGCCTAAGACCTACCTACCAAAAGTCACAAGAGAGGCCTGACAGATCCATCCCTAGAGCCTTCAGAGGGAGCACTGCCTTGTCAATACACCTGGATCTAGCCTCCAGAACTATGAGACAATTTCTCTTGTTCTCAGTCACTCAGTTCACGGTGCTTTGTTACAACAGCCCTAGCAAACTAAAATAATTTTAAATACTGAAGAAAATCTACGTGTGAGGATCTGCATTGTTTCATTATTTACAACAACAAAAAACTGGACAAACATACACAGCCAAGTATAGAAGTGTGGGTTGAAAATTATGTTCTATGACCTAGATGCAATAATTTGCTATCATTCAAATAAATGCATTTAAAGACTATATAAAGATGTAGGAAATATTATGTATATTATATATATGATATATATGTATACATTTATATTATACATGTTACGTATGTATGTAATCAATATACACATTCTCACGATGGCTTTGTTCCTTGATGAATTGCCTTTTACTCTACATGTAGCTATTTTGCTTAGTTGAATTCTGGTTAAAATTCTAATTAAATGCTGGATACTCCCCATAATGCTTCTCCTAATGCTCCTTGTCTTAGAAGTCCTATCATCTCACATCAAGGTCATTTTGCAGTTCAGTGACTTGATATCGTTAATATAGACCCATGGTGCCTCCATGTACTTATAGTGAAACCTCCTCTATAAATGGGATTACAGTGAATTTCTGTGACTGTATGCTTCTTAATGTCTCAAAATAACATAGTTAATTTTTTAAAACATAATATTTATCAGGTGAACATCATTATTCTAATCAACCATGCTGCATGGGAACCTAGGAAACTAAAATCTTTAGCATGTAGGAGTGCACATGATGTAAGTTTAATAAGTCCATCAGAAGTTCTTGTGTGAGCATCCCTGAGAAGGAAATCTGCACGTGATTTAGGTAACATGTGACCACCTTTGCCCTCAGTTTTCCCTCATATAAGTGAACTAAGGTTTGACTAGCATGTATCTGAAACCTCTAACTCTAAATTTCATGCTTTTGTTTGCATATGTATAATAAAACTTCACTATAACAAAGTGTATTTACTCACAAGCTACCACAAAAATATTTAAAATTAGTATCTAATGCTTAAATGAGTTATTTATAATCATTTCACATTCTCCTAAGATAAAAGTAAAAATTGTTTCCGCTCTTGATATTTTACCCATAACACCACACCTTTGGAAGGAAATTTGGTAGAATAGACCTCTAAGTTTGTAAAGAATCTGAGTTCTAGAGTCATACCTGGCTTAGGAGTTTCATTAAACTTCTTTGCTGTATGGTTCTTCATTGATAATATATAGCTTCCACTGGTAGTAATATTTCAGTATGTGCTTTGGAAATATGTTTGCTTTACTTACCAGGACATCAAAGTATCTATCACTTTTACAACATGTACAATATATGCCTGAGAATCATGAAATAGGAGCTGAAGACAATTCAGAGAAAACGTTATAATGTTATCAGAGTACTGCTGAGTTGCCATTAACTTTTACAGAGTACCTACTATGTGCTACATAATCTGCAAAGCACATTATCTGCTCTTTTATTGAATGCTTTGAACTGTCTTATAATGTATCAATATTCCTTAGATGCTGCCAGGGCAAAGGAAACGCTGTGAGCATGGCTCACATTTCAGTTCTAATTCTGGATGCAATAGGGTGGGTGCTAACTGAAAGATTAATGCTTATTAACTCATCTTTCACTTTTGTTCAAGGAGGTAACCTGAAAAATTGAGTCAAAAATATGAAAGATATGATATGGGAGCAAGAAAATAAATCTCTCTCTCTGGCCAGAGAGGATAAGGGGTTTAGAAAGAATAGATTATTTATGTGTGGGTCTTTGTCAAATGAAGGCATTCTTGGCAGAGGGAAAGTAATTTTAAAAGGCACTGAAGCTTGAAAGAGTATAGTGTGTTAGGAACTAAAACATGGGAATGTGAGAGTAAATACTAAGAAATAAAAGGTAGATAAATGGAGCTCATAGTATGAAAATCTTCACATATCTTATTAAGGAATTTATACCCTAATTGCAATTTGAAACCACAAATAGCTAGACAGTGACATATAACATGAACAGAATTTTATTTTCTGTTTTAAAAAATCCAAACCAGTCCCCTGGACAAGGCAGAACAAGACGATATGGAATGGTCTGCTAATTGATCCACATATACCACAATTTTACACAGATACACCAATAGTAAGTAATTTTTAAAACTTTAGAGCATATCTAAACTCAAAAAGAAGAACAATCTCCCAATATGTACAAATGAAGTAGAAATTCAGCACTAACTATGAATGAAATAAAACCCAAAATTGCTTACAGGGGTATTGCAACCATTCATTCATTCATTCAGCAAATATTGATCAAGAGCTCCCTAGGTGCTAAGCACTGTACTAGGGACTAAGGATACCAAACTTGAAAATAAAGATAAAATTACATAAGCAGTGGTGATATTTAACGTCAAGTCTACATCACGGAATCTGAACAAGCAAAGCTAAAAATCTTCTTGAAGCTACCTGGGTAAATCAGGAAGTCAAAACCGTATAAATACACTCATACAATATAAACAAATGAGATAAAAATTATCTATGGCAATGGAGAAACAAGGACGTTTTCCATCCACTTAAAGACATAAACAAAAAAAAATTTACAAAGGAAAACCTGAATCTCAGGCCTGTACCAAATGCGGTTTCACAGTTCACATAAAAATTAAATACATTTATTCTTTTCCCATAAAATACTAATAAAAATTGACAATGCACCTTGCCACAAAAGAAACCTCAACATATTCCATGAAAGTGTTATCCTAAAGACCAATTACATAAGAAATCAACAATGGGTCGATGATTTAAAAAAACAAAAAACCCTCCATTTTGAAACTCATTAACACTTCCCCTTAAGATTTACAGAGGATAAAAAAAAATGGTGTAAATCATGAAATGTGAATAGCTAAACTAAAATTAAGCATATACAGAGACACACATATATATATATTTGTGGGATAACTGTGGTATGATAGAGTTGCAGACTTAAATGTTTTAAGCAAATAAAAAAATTAAAACAAAGTAAAAATGCAACTCAAGAAGCTAAAAAGAATTATAGCATAACCCACTACTACTAGCTAACACTACTACTAGCTACGTAAAAGCCCGAAAGAACCTATAGGTAAACTATTAAAACTAGTAAGAATGTTCATTCTGGTCACTCCCTATAAAAATCAACATACAAAATGAAATAACCACGTTTATATTTTAATGAGAACAAACTAGGAAATATATACCAAAAAATTTTTATTCACAATAGTATAAGAATAACATTATGTCTATAAGAGCATCTAACAAAATAAGTTCAAGATCTTTACAAAGGAAATTATAAAAACATCTTTGAAAGAGATAAAAGACACAAATAGAAAACTATATAATTTTATGGGTAAGAAAACTCAGTACCTAAAGATATAATCTCCTAAAATTAATATGTAAAGACTGTGCACATGGAATCAATACTACAGTAAGATGTTTTCATAGACTTCTATAAAACACATCTAAAATTTAGGTCAAAAAATGAAATTTAAGAGTAGCCAAGACAACACTGTGAAAAGGAGTATACAACATTGCCCTACAAGTATCAAGGGTAATTAAAAAGCTATGAGAAAAGGGAACACTCTTGCACTGCTGGTGGGAATGTGAATTGGTACAGCCACTATGGAGAACAGTATGGAGGTTCCTTAAAAAACTACAAATAGAACTACCATATGACCCAGCAATCCCACTACTGGGCATATACCCTGAGAAAACCAAAATTCAAAAAGAATCAGGTACCAAAATGTTCATTGCAGCTCTATTTACAATAGCCCAGAGATGGAAACCACCTAAGTGTCCATCATCGGATGAATGGATAAAGAAGATGTGGCACATATATACAATGGAATATTAGCCATAAAAAGAAACGAAATTGAGCTATTTTTAATGAGGTGGATAGACCTAGAGTCCGTCATACAGAGTGAAGTAAGTCAGAAAGAGAAAGACAAATACTGTATGCTAACACATATATATGGAATTTAAGAAAAAAAAATGTCATGAAGAACCTAGCAGTAAGACAGGAATAAAGACACAGACCTACTAGAGAATGGACTTGATGATATGGGGAGGGGGAAGGGTAAACTGTGACCAAGTGAGAGAGTGACATGGACATTTATACAATACCAAATGTAAAATAGATAGCTAGTGGGAAGCAGCCGCATAGCACAGGGAGATCAGCTCGGTGCTTTGTGACCACCTGGAGGGGTGGGAGGGAGGGAGACCCAACACGGAAGAGATATGGGAACATATGTATATGTATAACTGATTCATTTTGTTATAAAGCAGAAACTAACACACCATTGTAAAGCAATTATACTCCAATAAAGATGTAAAAAAATTTTTAAAAAGCTATGAAAATTGGTACAGTGTAATACTGTCACAAAACATATTTAAAACATTGGAATCCGAGAGCTCCAAAATACACAAATACACATATACATGCAGACTTATATATAAAAGAAATAGCAGTGCAAAACCAGGAGGAATTAATGAAGTTGCCATAAGTGGTTTTCCACAAAGAGCAATCACATTCCTTGACTTCAGACTATACTACAAAGCAATGTTTCCTACAGGAAAACATAGGCAGAACACTCTTTGACATAAACTGTAGCAGTATCTTTTTGGATCCATCTCCTAAAGTAAATAAAAGCAAAAAAAACCAAATGGGACCTAAGTAAACTTGAAAGCTTTTGCACTGCAAAGGAAACCACAAACAAAATGCAAAGAACATACTGAATGGGAGAAAATATTTGCAAATGATATGACCGGTAAGGGATTAATATCCAACATATATAAAAAACTCATACAACTCAACATCAAAAAAACAAACAACCTGATTAAAAAATGGGCAGAAGAACCGAAAAGACGTTTCTCCAAAGAAGACATACAGATGGCCAACAGGCACATGAAAAGATGCTCAATGTTGCTCATCATCAGGGAAATGCTAATCAAAACCACAGTGAGATACCACCTCACCTGTCAGAACGGCTATCATCAAAAAGACTTCAAATAACAAATGTTGGAGTGGATGTGGAGAAAGGGAACCCTTGTATACTGTTGATGGGAATGTAAATTGGTGCACTCACTATGGAAAACAGTATGGAGGTTTCTCAAGAAACTAAAAATAGAACTACCACATAATCCAACAGTTCCATTCCTGGGTATATATCTGGAAAAAAATTAAAACACTAATTCAAAGAGATACAGGCAGGCCAATGTTCATAGCAGCACTATGTACAATAGCTAAGATATGGAAGCAACCCAAGTGACCATCTACAGATGATTGGATTAAGAAAATGTGGTATATATACACACAATTGAACATTACTCAGAAATACTGCTATTTGCAGCAACGTGGATGGACCTAGAGAGTATTATGTTGAGTGAAATATGTCAGAAAAAGAAATTGTTTATGACATTACTTATACATGAAATCTAAAAAATACAAACAAATATATATAGCAAAACAGAAACAAACTCACAGATATAGAAAACAAACCTGAGGTTACCAAAGGGGAGAAGGAAGGGTGTATGGACAAATTAGGAGTGTGGGATTAAGAGATACAAAATACTATGTATAAAATAAGTAAGCAACAAGGATATACTGTATAGCACAGGGAATTATAGCCATTATCTTCTAATAACCTAGAATGGAGTATAATCTGCAAAAATACTGAATAATTATCCTGTATATCTGAAACTTACATAGTATTCTAAATCAACTATACTTCAATTAAGAGAAAAATCATTGTTTCCAAGACAGCAATCTAACACAGCCATTTTAAAGGACATTTTTGTACATTTCAAAATAAAAATAGAATGTAAAATTGTACTTTAGAAAAACAAGACGTGTGTGTATATATATATATATATATATATATATACACACATGCATATATATATTTTCACATACATACACACAGGATTACACAGCCATAGAAAAAGAAATTCTGCCATTTGCAGCAACACAGATTGACCTAGAGAGTATTATGCTTAGTGAAATATGTCAGAGAAAGACAAATACTGTATGATTTCACTTACATATGGAATCTAAAAAATAAAATAACAGGAATGTATATAGTAAAGCAAAAACAAACTAATGATACAGAAAAAAAAAAAAAACTACTGGCAACCAGTGGGGAGATGGAAGCAAGTGGCAAGACAGAGGTATGAGATTAAGAGCTACAACTATTATATACAAAATAGATAAGCAACAAGGATACATTGTATAGCACAGGGAATTATAGCCATTATTTTATAGTAAATTTTAATGAAATATATAAAAATACTAAATCACTATGCTGTCTACCTGAAACTAATAATACTTTAAATCAGCTATACTTCCAATAAAAACAATATTAGATTCATTTCTCAAAACATATGTGTGAACACATTTTTGATTCATTGAAACCTAAATGTGAACAAAACCTCTTTATTTAAAATATAGAATATATTTTATATAGTCTCATGAGAAAAAGTTTTAGATAAGACACAGAAAGCATAAATCATAAAGGATAAGAATAATGAATTTATCACCTCAAAAGTAAAAGACAACAAAAACATCATGAAAGAGCTGGAGAAGATATTTGTAATACATAGTGGGATCAGCTTAGCATCCTTAATAAAAGAACTTGAACAATAACCCAGTAGAAAAATAGAAAGTGCATTTCAACATGCAATTCATTAAGAGGAAATCTGAATTAATAAACATAGGAAAAGATGCTCAAAGTCTTCAACTATGAGGATTGTGCAAATTAATACGGCAGTGATATATTATTTCCCAACCACTGAAATGGAAAAAAATAGCATCTAAGACTGCTATGTTGTTATGGATGGACACTTTCATCCATGAGGTGAAATTTGGTAGTGCTGTTGGTAGTAAAAATGTACATGATCACTCTAGAGAACAAAATCTCAGTAAGGGTGACATTTGCTTACCTTTTTGCTCAACAATTCTGATTCTAGGTATGTAAAATGAAGAAACTCTTGCACATATGTACCAGATTACATGTAGGAAGACTTTTATTACAAAATTACTTATGATAGCAAAAAATGATACAGTATAAATACCTATTAATATGAAATGGATACATTTTAATATATTATTGGTAATATGATAAAAACATTAAAATAAATGACTTATACATTAAGTGACTTAGACCAATAGACATCAATATGAATAATTTTCAAGAATATAACACTGAGTTAAAAAAGCAAGTTGCAGGATCATCTAGTATGACATCATTTGTATTAAGATGTTTAAATCACAAAGCTCCACTTTGATAGTATTTATGCATAGTAAAATTATGACAACATAGCCTGGAAGAACACACATGATATTTTTTATGGTGACTGTCCCTAGGGAAGGAAGGGTATGAGTCTAGAGGGCCAAATAACCTTTAAGAAAGAGCAATACCTCCTCTCATGACTCTATTTACCACCAAAGATAACACTTCTCTCTGCCTCCCAGGACTGGCTCCCACTTACCCTTAAATTATTCTTTGGCTTTCCATCTGCTGATATTATAACATCTTTTGATGACAGGGACCTTTCCCATCAATTACTGGTATAGCAGAGTATACAGCAAGTAACATGGAAACAGTAATTACTTCTTAGAAACCTATTATCTCAGACCCAAAGGGCTTTTAGAGATCATATTGCCTACTGGTTTTCAAATTGTGTTCCCAGAAGCCTTTGGGTTCCCAAGAGGCTCCAGGGAATGAGAAAGGAGCTTAGAAGCTAGGACTCTGCACCCACCACCCCTGATTCAAGTACAGCATTTCTGATATTATCTGCTTTGTAACTGGGGTTCCAAGTAAGGCTTTGTCCACAAAAACAGTTCTCTTCAACAGGAGGATGAAAATCACTGGGTTTACACATTATTATTATTATTTTTATAAGGAAATAAGAACAGAAGTTAAAGTCATTTTCCAGCAAGGTTACACAGTTCTATGTTTAACTGATTTGATGCCTACAGAATTCTCAGCACAATGGAAAGCTGTTAAGAAGGTCCATGAGAGGCTTTGGTTTCTATGTCCATCTAAGTATACCATACAGACAGGAAGATGTTCCGCCAAGTGTCAAATCAGAGGTGAAATTATGTTTAATTTGCCAACACAGGAACTCTAGTATATATTCAGCGAAGAAAGAAGGTAAAACATGCTCTCTCAAATTTTGGGGTGTGCATCATGCCCTGCTCCAACAGTTGGAAGACAAAGAGTCATCACCCACTGGAATGGGCATGAACTTTTGGAATCACTTAACCTAGCAACCTAGTGATAACCTTGTAAATAAGCATTATGCATTAAACAAAGTGAAATGGTGTGTGAGTTTTTGGAAAGCAACCATTTATTTTTCTGAAGTTGCAGGACTTCAGGACTAAGTCAAGTTTCCATCCCTGCCTGTTAGCTCGGTAATCTCTAATGGAAGTCATTCCTGAGGCTAATCAGTTCTCTTCAAGGAAATCACTAAAGAAGGGGGATAATTATGTTAGGCACCAAAGCTCATGAGGAAGAAAATTCACAAAAACCAACTTTGATCTTTACTCCAGGATTCGCTTAATGGTGTGGAAAACTAATAATCATTAATTTTCACCAAAAGATGTCATGGGGCTACAGCTATAATGTTCAAATAACATTCAATTATATTTTTCCTGATGAATGGAAGTCTCTTTTAATTATCTTGAAACCAACTACCACAAAATGCATTTTTTTTTTTTAATTCCTGTAGTATCTTCACCCTAAATGCTCAAAACACAGAAAGCAATGTCACCTCCCAGGCTATACACTGAAGACACAGAAGTTGATTTTGCAATTCAGACCTCATTCAACCTAACAAACCAAATAATGGCAACATTTTCCTCTATTGTTCCTGGTATAAAATCTTTGAAAATTACTGTTTGTCTTTTGTAATATTTTCCAACTTAGGAATTGTCTGTTAATATTTCTACTTTAAACAGAAGGCTCTGCAACCATACTTGGAGATGTTTAGAATAGTCCTTTTCTTCCCTGCTAATGCCCAAGGAAGATGGTGTAGCCACTAAGCAAAGTGACTGACAGGGAATGAACTGTAACCACGTAACTGATTTTGCAGGGGGAGAGAGAACAGTCAACAGTAATACCACAATCTCCACCTTTGCAGCTCAGAAGTCACATTGTTTCATAATGATTCCACATCTTACCAAGAAGCACATACACATAGGGCTTAAGAGGTGTGGATTATTCTAAAGGTTATTAAGTACAAAATTATTTGTATTAGCCAGAAAAAAGTAGTTTGTAAAACATTTACCTCTGCTAGCAGGGAAGGAGCTATGTCTAGCTTTTCGTTTTGTAAAGCATGAGTTGGAGGCTGAGACAGGCACAGGTGAGAAACATTTTTCTCCTAAGTAGGAAACATCTGTCAGGGCAAGGTATGCAGAAGATAAAGGTGGGTAGAACACCCCCATGTGGAGGTGGAAATTACAGTAACCTCACTCTAAATGAAGGAACTGAAGGCTTGTACCCACATTCCACGTTCTGGATCTCACTCTATCAGAATTCCTCCCAGCTGAATGTATAAAAGCAAACCATCCCAGGATGGAACAGCAACATGGAATGCCTCCTCCTTTGGGTTTGCTGAGTGCCTCTGTCTAAAAGATTGTTTGAATCTGTGGTATTCCTCACAGTAGACTCCTCCTCTTGTAATCACTAAATCAACCAATGAAGAGAAATTCAGCTGACTGTAGGAATTTACCTCTTTTTAATCTATAGTCCCAATTTTTCAGACATAATAGAAATGGAGAGAAAACAGCAAGTTACAGCTTAAAGAAGGACAAGCTTGTTCCTTTGACCATTATAATTCTTATCCACCTTTGGAGGTGAATCTATATGCTATGGGGAAAAAATTTATAGGGAACTTGGTATAAACTGAGACTTGAAAACAAATCTACTATAATACTATGACTGTTATACCAGATAATTTTTTCTTGACCTACCTTGTCTGAGATTTTTAAATAAAAGGATTACTTAGTAAAAAGCATTTTTGTTGAACTACCAAAAAAACACAATTGTCAAATCATTACCTCCAAAACTTTGCTATAGAAGCAGAAAGAAAACAGTCATTCCTACACAGCAGAGGAAAAAAAAAAAAAAAAAAACTAGATAAAACTTGTATTTGTTACACACTTAAAAACATTCCTCTGACATACGTTTTTTCCTGTTTTACAATATGTGGTATCAAAGTCCCAGATACCATCGTTCTCTCATCTTCACTCATACCAACTGTCAGTAACTTTTAGCATAAAACAACAACATTTCTATCCTCTCAAGACTCAAGGGGCACCATCAAGCTGGCGGAGGAGTAAGACGTGCAGATCACCTTCCCTCCCCACAGATACATCAGAAATACATCTACATGTGGAACAACTCCTACAGAACACCTACTGAACGCTGGCAGAAGACCTCAGACCTCCCAACAGGCAAGAAACTCCCCACATACCTGGGTAGGGCAAAAGAAAAAAGGAAAAACAGACACAAAAGAATAGGGACAGGAACTGTATCTCTGGGAGGAAGCTATGAAGGAGGAAAAGTTTCCGCACACCAGGAAGCCCCTTCACAGGTAGAGACTGCAGGTGGCGGAGGGGGGGAAGCTTCAGAGCCACAGAGGAGAGCACAGAAACAGGGGTTCAGAGGGCAAGGCTGAGAGATTCCCACGCATAGGATCGTGCCAGCCAGCACTCACCAGCCTGAGAGGCTTGTCTGATCACCCACTGGGGCAAGTGGGGACTGGGAGCTGAGGCTCGGGCTTCAGAGTTAAAATCCCAGGGAGAGGACTGGGGTTGGCGGTGTGAACACAGCCTGAAGGGGGCTAGTGCGCCACAGCTAGCTGGGAGGGAGTCTGGGAAAAAGTCTGGAGCTGCCGAAGAGACAAGAGATTTTTTCTTGCCTCGTTGTTTCCTGGTGTGTGAAGAGAAGGAATTCAGAGCACCACCTAAATGAGCTCCAGAAACGGACACGAGTCATGGCTATCAGTGCAGACATCAGACTGGCATGAAATGCTAAGGCTGCTGCTGCCGCCACCAAGAAGACTGTGTGCGAGACAGGTCACTATCCACACACACCTTCCGGGGAGCCTGTGCAGCCCACCACTGCCAGGGTCCCGTGATCCAGGGACAACTTCCCCAGGAGAATACATAGCACGTCTCAGGCTGTTGCAACTTCACGCTACCCTCTGCCGTTGCAAGCTTGCCCCGCATTCTGTACCCCGCCCTCTCCACAGCCTGATTGAGCCAGAGGCCCCTAATCTGCTGCTCAATTAACCCTGTCCTGGCTGGGTGGGTAACTGACATCTTCAGGCGACCTACACACGGAAGCAGTGCCAAATCCAAAGCTGAATCCCAGGAGCTTTGAAAACAAAGAAGAGAAAGGGAAATCTCTCCCAGCAGCCTCAGGAGCAGCAGACTAAATCTCCACAATCAACTTGATGTACCCTGTACCTGTGGAATACCTGAATGGACAACGAATCATCCCAAAATTGAGGCGATGGACTGTGGGAGCAACTGTAGACTTGGGATTTGCTTTCTGCATCTAATTTGTTTCTGCTTTTATGTTTATCTTAGTGTTCAGAGCTTATTATCACTGGTAGATTTCTTTATGGAGTTGGCTGCTCTCTTTGTTTTTTTATTTGATATAAATATATATTTTTTCCTTTTTCTCTTTTTGTGAGTGTGTATGTGTATGCTTCTTTGTGTGAGTTTGTCTGCATAGCTTTACTTTTGCCATTTGTCCTAGGGTTCTGACTGTCCATTATTTATTTTTAGTATAGTTTTTAGCACTTGTTATCATTGGTGGATTTGTTTTTTGGTATGCTTGCTCTCTTTCCTTTTTTATTAATTTTTAATATTTTTTTTACTTTTAATAACTATTTTTTCTTTGTATCTTTGTTTCTTTTTCTACCTTTTCATCTGAGCCGTGTGGCTGACAGGGTCTTGGTGCTCTGGCTGGATCTCAGGCCTCAGCCTCTGAGGTGGGACAGCTGAGTTCAGGACACTGGCCCAGCAGAAACATCCCAGCCCTGCATAATATCAAATGGCAAAAGCGCTCCCAGAGATCTCTATCTCAATGCAAAAACCCAGCTCCACTCAATGACCAGCAAGCTACAGTGCTGAACACCCTATGACAAACAACTAGCAAGACAGGAACACAAACCCACCCATTAGTAAAGAGGTTGCCAAAAATCCTGATAAGGTCACAGACACCCCAAAACACACCACTGGATGTGGTCCTGCCCACCAGAAAGGCAAGATCCAGCCCCATCCACCAGAACACAGGTACCAGTCCCCTCCACCAGGAAGCCTACACAACCCACTGACACAACCTCACCCACCGGGGGCAGACAGCAAAAACAACGGGAACTATGAACATGCAGGCTATGAAACAGAGATCTCAAACACAGTAACTTAAGGAAAATGAAAGGACAGAGAAATACACAGCACATGAAGGAACAAGGTAACAACCCACCAGACCAAACAAATGAAGAGGAAATAGGCAGTCCACCTGAAAAAGAATACAGAGTAATGATAGTAAAGGTGACCCAAAATTTTGGAAATAGAATGGAGAAAACACAAGAAACATTTAACAAGGACCTAGAAGAACAGCAAATAAACAACGATGAACAACACAATAAATGAAATTTAAAATTCCCTAGAAGGAATCATAGCAGAATAACTGAGGAAGAAAAACGGGTAAGTGACCTGGAAAATAAAACAGTGGAAATAACAACTGCAGAGCAGAATAAAGAAAAAAGAATGAAAAGAATTGAGGACAATCTCAGAGACATCTGGGACATTAAATGCACCAATATTCTAATTACAGGGGTCCCAGAAGAAGAAGAGGAAAGAAAAGGGACTGAGAAAATATTTGAAGAGATTATAGTTGAAAACTTCCTTAATCTGGGTAAGGAAATAGTCAATCAAGTCCAGGAAGCACACAGAGTCCCATACAGGATAAATCCAAGGAGAAACATTCCAGGACACATATTAAACAAACTATCAAAAATAAATATGGAGAAAAAAAATTAAAAGTAGAAAGGGAAAAGCAACAATTAACATACAAGAGAATCCTTATAAGGTTACAGCTGATCTTTCAGCAGAAACTCTACAAGCCAGAAGGGAGTGACAGGACGTATTTAAAGTGATGAAAGGGAAAAACCTACAACCAAGATTACTCTACCCAGCAAGGATCTCATTCAGATGTGACAAAGAAATTAAAACCTTTACAGACAAGCAAAAGCTAAGAAAATTCAGCACCAACAAACCAGCTCTACAACAAATGCTAAAGGAACGTCTCTAGGCAGCAAACACACGTGAAATAAAAGACTTACAATAACAAACCCAAAACAATTAATAAAATGGTAATAGGAACATACATATCGATAACTACCTTAAATGCAAATGGATTATATGTTCCAACCAAAAGACATAGACTGGCTGAATGGATACCAAAAAAAGACCCGTACATACGCTGTCTACAAGAGACCCACTTCATACCTAGGGACACATACAGACTGAAAGTGAAGAGTTGGAAAAAGATATTCCATGCAAATGGCAATCAAAAGAAAGCTGGAGTAGCAATTCTCGTATCAGACAACATAGACTTTAAAATAAAGCCTATTACAAGAGACAAAGAAGGACACTACTTAATGATCACGGGATCAATCCAAGAAAAAGATACAACAATTGTAAATATTTATTCACCCAACATAGAAGCACCTCAATACATAAGGCAAATGCTAACAGCCATAAAGAGGAATTCGACAGTAACACTATCATAGTAGGGGACTTTAACACCCTACTTACAC
Source organism: Orcinus orca (assembly GCF_937001465.1). Taxonomy (NCBI): domain Eukaryota; kingdom Metazoa; phylum Chordata; class Mammalia; order Artiodactyla; family Delphinidae; genus Orcinus; species Orcinus orca. The sequence continues at coordinate 104,048,017 of NC_064560.1, forward strand.
CAATAGACACATCATCCAAAGTGAAAAATAATAAGGAAACACAAGCTTTAAATGATACATTAAACAAGATGGACATAATTGATATTTACAGGACATTCCATCCAAAAACAGAATACACTTTCTTCTCAAAAGCTCATGGAATATTCTCCAGGATACATCTTATCTTGGGTCACAAATGAAGCCTTGGTAAATTTAAGAAAATTGAAATCACATCAAGTGTCTTTTCTGATCACAATGCTATGAGACTAGATATCAATTACAGGAAAAAATCTGTAAAAAATACAAACACATGGATGCTAAACAATACACTACTAAATAACCACGAGATCACTGAAGAAATCAAAGAGGAAATTAAAAAATACCTAGAAACAAATGACAATGAAAACATGACAACCCAAAACCAATGGGATGCAGCAAAATCAGTTCTAAGAGGAAAGTTTATAGCAATACAATCTTACCTTAAGAAACAGGAAACATCTCAAATAAACAACCTAACCTTGCACCTAAAACAATTAGAGCAAGAAGAAAAAAAAAAACCAAAGTTAGGAGAAGGAAAGAAATCATAAAGATCAATCAGAAATACATGAAAAAGAAATGAAAGAAACAATCACAAAGATCAATAAAACTAAAAGCTGGATCTTTGAGAAGATAAACAAAATTGATAAAACATTAGCCAGACTCATCAAGAAAAAAAGGGAGAACACTCAAATCAATAGAATTAGAAATGAAAAAGGAAAAGTAACAACTGACACTGCAGAAACACAAAGGATTATGAGAGATTACTACAAGCAACTATATGCCAATAAAACGGACAACCTGGAAGAAATGGACAAGTTATTAGAAAAGCACAACCTTCCAAGATGAAACCACGGAGAAATAGAAAGTATAAACAGACCAATCACAAGCACTGAAATTGAAACTGATTAAAAATCTTCCAACAGGGGCTTCCCTGGTGGCACAGTGGTTGACAGTCTGCCTGCCAATGCAGGGGACACGGGTTTGTTTCCTGGTCCGGGATGATCCCACATGCCGTGGAGCGGCTGGGCCCGTGAGCCATGGCTGCTGAGCCTGCGCGTCCGGAGCCTGTGCTCCACAACTAGAGAGGCCACAACAGTGAGAGGCCCGCGTACCGCAAAAAAAGAAAAAAAGAAAACTCTTCAAACAAACAAAAGCCCAGGACCAGATGGCTTCACAGGCAAATTCTATGCAACATTTAGAGAACAGCTAACACCTATCCTTCTCAAACTCTTCCAAAATATAGCAAGGGAGGAACACTCCCAAACTCATTCTGCAAGTCCACCACTACCCTGATACCAAACCTAGACAAAGATGCCACAAAAATGAAAACTACAGGCCAATATCACTGAAGAACACAGATGCCAAAATCCTCAACAAAATACTAGCAAACAGAATCCAACAGCACATTAAAAGGATCATACACTATGAGCAAATGGGTTTTATCCCAGGAATGCAAGGATTCTTCAACATAAGCAACTCAATCAATATGATAAGCCATATTAACAAACTGAAGGAGAAAAAACTTACGATCATGTCAATAGATGCAGAAAAAGCTTTCAACAAAATTCAACACCAATTTATGATAAACCCCCCCAAAAAATAGGCATAGAAGGAACTTACCTCAACATAATAAAGGCCATATATGACAAACCCACAGCCAACATCATCCTCAATGGTGAAAAACTGAAACCATTACCACTAACATCAGGAACAAGACAAGGTTACCCACTCTCATCACTATTATTCAACATAGTTTTGGAAGTTTTAGCCACAGCAATCAGAGAAGAAAAGGAAATAAAAGGAATCCAAACCAGAAAAGAAGAAGTAAAGCTGTCACCATTTGCAGATGACATGATACTATAAAGAATCCTAAAGATGCTACCAGAAAACTACTAGAGCTAATCAATGAATTTGGTAAAGTAGCAGGATACAAAATTAATGCACAGAAATCTCTTGCATTCCTATACACTAATGCTGAATAATCTGAAAGAGAAATTAAGGAAACACTCATTTACGCTTGCAACGAAAGAATAAAATACATAGGAATAAATCTACCTAAGGAGACAAAAGACCTGTATGCAGAAAATTGTAAGACACTGATGAAAGAAATGAAAGATGATACAAATAGATGGAGAGATATACCATGCTCTTGGACTGGAAGAATCAAATTGTGAAAATGACTACTAACCAAAGCAATCTACAGATTCAATACAATCCCTATCAAACTACCACTGGCATTTTTCACAGAACTAGAACAAAAAATTCCACAATTTGTATAGAAACACAAAAGACCTCGAATAGCCAAAATGATCTTGAAAAAGAAAAATGGAGCTGGAGGAATCAGGCTCCCTGACTTCAGACTATACTACAAAGCTACAGTAATCAAGACAGTACAGTACTGGCACAAAAACAGAAAGACAGATCAATGGAACAGGATAGAAAGCCCAGAGATAAACCCATGAACATATGGTCACCTTATCTTTGATAAAGGAGGCAAGAATATACAGTGGAGAAAAGACAGACTCTTCAATAAGTGGTGCTGGGAAAACTGGAGAGCTGCATGTAAAAGAATGAAATTAGAGCACTCCCTAAATCTATACACAAAAATAAACTCAAAATGGATTAAAGACCCAAATGTAAGGCCAGACAATATAAAACTCTTAGAGGAAAACACAGGCAGAATACTCCATGACATAAATCACAGCAAGATCCTTTTTGACCCACCTCCTAGAGAAATGGAAATAAAAACAAAAATAAACAAATGGGACCTAATGAAACTTAAAAGCTTTTGCACAGCAAAGGAAACCATAAACAAGACCAAAAGACAATCCTCAGAATGGGTGAAAATATTTGCAAACAAAGCAACTGACAAAAGATTAATCTCCAAAATTTACAAGCAGCTCATGCAGCTCAATATCAGAAAATCAAACAACCCAATCCAAAAATGGGCAGAAGACCTAAATAGACATTTCTCCAAGGAAGATATACAGATTGCCAACAAACACATGACAGGATGCTCAACATCACTAATCATTAGAGAAATGCAAATCAAAACTACAATGAGGTATCACCTCACACCAGTCAGAATGCCATCATCAAAAAAATCTAGAAACAATAAATGCTGAAGAGGGTGTGGAGAAAAGGGAACCCTCTTGCACTCTTGGTAGGAATGTAAATTGGTACAGCCACTATTGTGAACATTATGGAGGTTCCTCAAAAAACTAAAAATAGAATTACCATACAACCCAGCAATCCCACTACTGGGCATATACCCCGAGAAAACCATAATTCAAAAAAGGTCATATACCACAATGTTCATTGCAGCTCTATTTACAATAGCCAAGACATGGAAGCAACCTAAGTGCCCATCGACAGATGAATGGATAAAGATGATGTGGCACATATATACAATGGAGTTATTACTCAGCCATAAAAATAAACGAAATTATGTTATGTGTAGTGAAGTGGATGGACTTAGAGTCTGTCATACAGAGTGAAGTAAGTCAGATAGAGAAAAACAAATACCAACTAGTATGCTAACACATATATCTGGAATCTAAAAAAAAAAAAAAAAAAGATTCTGAAGAACCTAGGGGCAGGGCAGGAATAAAGACACAGATATAGAGAACGGACTTGAGGTCACGGGAAGGGGGATGGGTAAGCTGGGACGAATTGAGAGAGTGGCATGTACATATATACACTACCAAATGTAAAATAGATAGCTAGAGGGAAGCAGCCGCAAAGCACAGGGAGATCAGCTTGGTGCTTTGTGAACACATAGATGGGTAGAATAGGGAGGGTGCGAGAGACACAAGAGGGAGGAGATATGGGAATACATGTATATGTATAGCTGATTTACTTTGTTATACAGCAGAAACTACCACACCATTTTAAAGCAATTATACTCCAATAAAGATGTTAAAAAATGAAATAAAATACAAAATAAACCTCAAGTGTTTTTTAATGCGAAGTTTCACTTCCAAGGATGCTTCTGCCCTGTTTATGTAATCCAGAATGAAAATAAGGAGACTCGAAGAGATGATCTAACCTATTCTCATGTTTCCTTAAAAGAGAACAAAACCATGGTAGAGTAATGGGAATTATTCTCTTTAATATAAAGCCCTGAGAGAAGACTCTACTTCCCTTAAGTGTTGTATATCACATTAATTCCCTTTCAACTGATAGCTGCATTTTCATTCTGTAAGAAAGCAGCAGTACCACTGGAAAGCCAATTCTGCTGTTCTCAGCTGGGTTCCAAGTTTGAATTAATATCATAAATTTTAAAGACTGCCTTCTTCTACTGCAGATTGTGAGCTCCTTAAAAATGGGAACCAGGTGGTCACATTTATAAGGGACTCCACATTCCATCTCTGTGCCTGGCACATACTTGCATACATCAAGCAATACATGAAAGTACTACAAGTGCATGAGAAACTGTATTAAACTGGCTTGAAAATGTTCATATTGATATTTGAGTGATTATCATTTAAGATACAATATAAATCCTTTTTTGTTACAGGCTTTTCTCCCCCTTGTGCCTAGGTAGCCCTTATTTTCAGCCTTATTCTATTCAACTATTGGTGTATTAAACATTAAAAATTCAGGCACAGGCTTCCCTGGTGGTGCAGTGGCTGAGAGTCCGCCTGCTGATGCAGGGGACACAGGTTCGTGCCCCGGTCCGGGAGGATCCCACATGCCGCGGAGCAGCTGGGCCCGTGAGCCATGGCCGTTGAGCCTGCGTGTCCGGAGCCTGTGCTCCGCAGAGGGAGAGGCCACGACAGTGAGAGGCCCGCGTATCGCAAAAAAAAAAAAAAAAATTCAGGCAATGGCTCAGGCATACAACTGCATTAAGGGGTTATGATTTGAAGTAAAGAAAATGGTGCACAATATTAGCCACAATTTCTTTTCCTATCAATGCAAATAGGTGTTGCAATGCATGTGCTAATTTTTTGATATTTCTGTACACAACAATCTATTTGATGTCACTTTGGTCAGATGAGGCTGCTGCAAGGAACCTACAAAACAAACTAATTTGGAGAATTTGCATCTCCAGGAATGTGGCTTCACTCTTATAAGTTTTCATGACACACAGTAGGGGAACATAAATGGGCAAGAGTACCCCCTGATCCAGTACTCTGCTATGTGGAGCAGAGTCTGAAAACTGAGAAAACAAGGCAAGTGCTCGTTGCATCCTGCCTGCCTGCCAACTGCCAGTGCACCCTCAATCAACTTTCACTATTGTCCAATTGCCTTTATTTTTTTTTAATTTAACTATAGTTGATTTACAATATTGTGTTAGTTTCAGGTGTACAGCTTCAGATTCTTTTCCGCTACAGATTATTACAAGATACTGAATATAGTTCCCTGTTGCTATACAGTAAATCCTCATTGTTCACATATTTTATATTGCAGTGGTGTGTATCTGTTAATCCCATACTCCTCATTTATCCCTCCCCATCTCCCTTCCCCTTTGGCAACCAAAAGTTTGTTTTCTATGTCTGTGAGCTTGTTTAGGTAAATAAGTTGATTTGTATTAATTTCTTTATATTCCACATAAGTGATATTACAGGATATTTGTCTTCTTGTATCTAACTTGTTTCATTTAGTATGATAATCCATGTTGCTACTTTTGACATTTTGGCCAGTTTAAGCCTGAGTCATATGGTAGGTATCTATTAACTGTCTTCAGAGAACAAAAGGAAAAAAAGAATGACTGCAGAAAGAAACTCAGTGGGTAAGATGAGATGACGAGATAGCACATGGAACATAAAATAAGTGAATAACTTGATTTGGAGGATGACTTCTGGAACAAAAGAGAAAAATAAAGAATAAGAATGTATGTGAAATGATGATTATATGCTACTTTTATTCTGAGCAAGTCCATTGCAAGTCATTCTGTGTAAACTGTCAGCTCAGAGTCACGTTTTAACAGCACACCTGAAAATATCTGCACTTGATGTGTTTTTTTAAGATTTAGAGGAGGCTAGGTGGTCATTGGGGTATTTCAAGTTCTTGTCTTAATAGTTATTCTTTTCAAGGTGGCTTTAGGATCAGTAATAATTCACTTTTATAAGGAAAGTTATCTATACCGACAAACCCAAACTTTAGCCTTCAAATTCTGCTTTATATATCACTTCCTATTTCTCTAAACATGAGTCTCAGAGGTCTTAAAATTCTTTCCCATTTCAAATAAAGGCAGATGCTTCTGAAATGGAATCACTGTATTACTTATATTTGCTCCAAGAGTCAAGGGATCAAGAAATACTGCTTTACCAACAGAATTATTAGAGCCCATTACAAGTACATCATTGAGAATGGCGCTAGTACACGTTGCAATCACTGCTTTTCAAACTTTAAGAACGTAATATCTACCTAGCGACCAACTCTGCTTGGGTGAGCCCCAGGCATCTCTAATTCAATAAATCTAAAATAGATCTGACCTATTCCTCTGCCAATCTTCCTCCTGCATTCTCTTTGTTTAAAAGAAGATAATGGCTTCCACCCAGTCATCAAGTCAAAAGCCTTAAAGTCATCCTAGACTTTTTATTCTTTTCATTACATTCACCCCCATATTCAATTGGTCACTCAGTCTGGTTGAAATCATCTCCTAAATCCCTCTCACATTCACATTCTTCTGCTGAGTCCTATCAGTGCCATATTCAGATTTTCATGATTTCTCCAGTGGTCAGTATGGTTTTCCTGCCTCTGGATTTTTAATTACAAACTAGTAGAAAGTTTTTTGGTCATTTGTAGTAGACGATGGTGTTTTATTTAAACCTTTCTATTCCTTACCCAAGAGCTTTAAAATATAACACGGAAATTGTGTTTAAACTTGATGAATTGGCCCCAAATATGTACCTCTTCTCCCTTTTGTAATTTCACTTAGGTGATATATTAAAATATAGAAAGGCCCTCAGAATGAAAGAAGCAATAGGAAAGATACTTAAGTGAGTAGTTACTACAAGAAAGAAACTTATTCTAATCACAAAAACCTCTGACATATCCCAGACTATGAGGTGCCAGGTAACAAGGAGTGCACACCAGAAGAAAGAGGATGAAAGCAAGAGAAAGACTGACCATCTGAATACGGTATTTGGACCCCTGGGTTCTGTTCACCATCATGCACAGTCAAGCTGTCACACCTCAGGAAGGAGAGCCAAGGTTTGTTCTCATGATAAATTGAATCTGGGAGTCTGTGGATCCAAAAAAGCCAGGCAAATGCTGGGAATGAGATAAGGACAGCAAAGTTAAATGAAATCCTATATACGAACCACTGAACTTTAAGAACTCTTTCCCCATCTGCTCCCAGAACCACAGATGACCTGTAGTTAAAGAGAACTAGAGGCTCCTCCTCTAGACAAAGTAAAGAGCCTCAGAGACAAGATTCCCAGAAAGTGACATCTGCAACACTTTCGGACACAAACCAACGAAAATTCAAGCTTGCCACCAGATTACCCTACAGCTTTTCAAAAAACTTTCTATAGACAAAGACATTTCCAACCATGAATATGCCCCAAAAAAGGAAGATAAGAAGTGAGCATTGTATGGATTCTTTCTCAGAAATGTTCTCACTTCCATGATAACAGAGTCAACTTCGAAAAGAGATACAGCATCCAGGTATCTTACGAGGACAATGAAGGGAATTCCACAAATGGTCGCCAACAGAAGTCCCAGGAAGAACAATGAAGCAGGGATCCAGAGCAAAGAACAAAATAAGACTTAACAAAATATCGTAAAAGCTCTGTATGTTTGGGCAATAATACTTAACAGTTGTCTGATAGGTATGATGGTACACGTAGAAAAAAAATGATGGTGTCATAGAAAACTAAGCAAATGAACAAAGCAGTCAATTCTAGAGAGAACACAAGATGTTCAACTAAATAAGTTTAATGGTAGAATTCTGATGACTTTGAAGTGAAAAGTATATCATCATACTAAACAAAGAACTATTTCAATAAATGAGAAATATAGAGCATGACAAGGGTGAGTAGAAAAGAAAGATGCTAAAGAGTTTAATATATATCTACTATGTAAGTTTAATAAAAGATGATTAATATTGAGAACCAATAGTGGTATAAGCACATTATTTGGACATAGGGAGAAAAACCTTTTGAGGGGTTGCTGTGAGGCAAAGTTCTGAGAAGGCGAGACAGAGGTACTGTCTACTCAAATTTCATTCAGTCTTTTAGGTTACTGATTAAAAGCAATACATTATTTTAACATTTAAATAATTTTAATAATAATTTCATTAAGCAGGCTTTGTTGAATGATATATTTTTCTACCCAGCTTCTTACTTTTCCTAATAGGTGAGCAGAGACAATATCTTACATGTAGTTTACATTTGTAGTTTTCTTCACTCTTTGTCTGGGTTTATGTTTCTATCTGGTATGACTTTCCTGCTTCCTGAAATACTACCTTTAACATTTCTTGGCATGTGAGTCTGCTGGTATCTTTTACCCTCTGGCTGCTCTAAAATTGTTTTTCTTTTAAATAAGTAGAAAAAACAATCCTAAAGTTTATATGGAGCTACGAAAGACACTGGATAACCAAAGCAATGCTGAAAAAAGAAGAACAAAGCAGGAGGCATCACACTTCCTGATTTCAAGCTATATTCTAATATTATAGCAATCCAAACAGTATTGTACTGGCATTAAAAACAGACACAAAGACCAATGGAACAGAATCAAGCGCTGAGAAATAAAGCCATGCACATATAGTCTACTAATATTTGACAAGGGAGCAAAGAATACTCAATGGAGAAAAAACATTCTCTTCAATAAATGGTACCAGGAAATTTGGATACTCATACAAAAATAATGAAACAATACCCCTATCTTACATCATTCACAAAATTAACTCGAAATGGATTAAAAATTTAAATGTAAGACTGGAAACCATAAAACCCCTAGAAGAAAACAGGAAAAAGGTTCCTTGACATGGGCCTCCACCACAATTGTTTTGGATATGACCCGAACAAGATAAAAAATAAACAGTGGGACTACACTGAACTAAAAGCTTCTGCACAGCAAAAGAAATAAAGAAAATGAAAAGACAACCTACAGAATGGGAGAATATATTTACCAATCATATATCTAACAAGGAATTAATATCCAAAATATAAAAAGAAATCATACAACTCAATAGCAAAAAACAAATAATCCAACTGAAAAACAGGTAAAGGACCTAATAGACATTTTCCCAAAGAAGGTATACACATACGGCTAACAGGTACATTAAAAGGTGCTAAACATCACTAATCATTGGAAAAATGTAAATCAAAACCACAAGGAGACAACTCCTCACACCTGTCAGAATAGCTATTATCAAAAGGACAAGCAATAACAAATGCTGGCAAGGCTGTGGAGAAAAGGGAATACTTGTGCATGGTTAGGCTGACTGTAAGCTGGTACAGCCACTATGGAAAACAGCATGGAGATTCCTCAGAAAAACAGAACTACCATATGATCCAGCAATTCCACTTCTGGGAATACATCTGACAGAAACAAAAGTACTATGTCAGAGAGACATCTGTATCACCATGTTCTTAACCACATTATTTACAGTAGCTAAGACATGGAAATGACTTAAGTATCAATCAACTCATGAGTGGATAAAGAAAGTGTGGTATATACACAATGGAATATAATGCAGCCATAAAAAGAAGGAACTTCTGCCATTTACAACAACATGGATGCATGTTGAAGGCATTATGCTAAGTGAAATACATCAGAGAAAGACATAATATATGATCTCATATGTGGAATCCAACACAAAAGCAAAACAAAAAAACCCATAGAAGAAGTATGGTATGTATGAAAGTGAAGAGTAAATCCTAAGAGTTCTCACCACAAGGAAGAAAAACTTCTCTTTTGTATCTGTATGAAATGATGGATGTTAACTAAACTTACTGTGGTATTTCACATTATATGTAAGTCAAAACATTATGCTGTACAGGTGTAAACTTATACAGTGCTGTATGTCAATTATATCTCAAGAAAACTGAATAATTTTAAAATAAAAAGTAAAAAAATTTAACTTAGAGAAAATGCAATCTTTATAACGTTCAGTCATCCTGTGCAAGAACACGAGGTATCTTTCCACTTCTTCAAGAGCACTTGTGTCTGTCAGGAGTATTAAGCTACATTTTAAAATTGTTTTCCAATAAATTTAGGAGGTAAATTGAGTTTTTAGAAATGTGATAACATACAAAATGAATATGTCACATTCTATGCAGTAAAAATAACCAGTATCTTATAGCCACTATGGAGAACAGTATGGAGGTTCCTTAAAAAACTAAAAATAGAACTACCATACAACCCAGAAATCCCACTACTGGGCATATACCCTGAGAATACCATAATTCAAAAGGAGTCATGTACCACAATGTTCACTGCAGCTCTGTTTATAACAGCCAGGACATGGAAGCAACCTAAGTGTCCACCAACAGATGAATGGATAACGAAGATGTAGCATATATATACAACGGAATATTACTCAGCCATAAAAAGAAACAAAATTGAGTTATTTGTAGTGAGGTGGATGGACCTAAAGTCTGTCATACAGAGTGAAGTCAGTCAGAAAGAGAAAAACAAATACCATATGCTAACACATATATATGGAATATAGAAAAAAAATTGTTCTGAAGAACCTAGGGGCAGGACAGGAATAAAGACGCAGATGTAGAGAATGGACTTGAGGATACGGGGAGGGGGAAGGGTAAGCTGTGGCAAAGCGAGATAGTGGCATGGACATATATACACTACCAAATGTAAAATAGATAGCTAGAGGGAAGCAGCCGCATAGCACAGGGAGATCAGCTAGGTGCTTTGTGACCACCTAGAAGGATGAGATAGGGAGAGTGAGAGGGAGACGCAAGAGGGAGGGGATATGGGAATATATGTATACGTATAGCTGATTCACTTTGTTATAGAGCAGAAACTAAAACAACACTGTAAAGCAATTATACTCCAATAAAGATGTTAAAAAATAAATAACCAGTATCTTAAATGCTAATATGACTCACATTATAAATGATGTTTTAAAAACCTGTAGCGTTTGAAAAAATTTTATCCATGTCAGCTGTAGAGAGATGCTCTGGGCAGCCAGGAAATGCCAGAAATACAGGGTTATTTTCTTTCCTCGATCCTCCTCTCAGGGCTCTGCGGGGAGCCAGATCTTCCCCACCTAAACCATAGCATCTCTTGAAAGGTAAATAGCTTCTCCCTCTTGGAGAGGCAGAGAAGGAGGCTGATATAACTAACAGAGTCAATGATCTGAGACAAAAACTTTCCAAATAGAGTGGAGGAGAGAAAGAAAGTGTGTAAGGATTTATAAGCAGGACAGCAGAGAATTTACACATATCCATCCACCCTTTCTACCCTCATGCACAAACATACCCACAGAGGACAGAGAATGACAGAAGAATTGATCAAGACACAGAACAAAGGTCTGAGAGGGACAGAACAGAGACCCTGGCTCTGCCACTGTAGCCAGTGAATTGTTAGCAAATCCCGTCTGTGAGAGAAGTGTTGTGTTCTAAGCCCAAAGCACCTTGATACATTAGATTTCTAATCAGTGGTAATGTTTTACTATTTAGAAAATTTTGTCCATGGCTGACACTTGTTATTTTGAGAATGTTGTTCATTACAAGTCCCACTTTAAGAACCTGATAAGGTTCTCTGAAAAAAGGCAAAGCTCTCCCTGCCCATTAGGCCCTGACTCAGGGACAGCCTGCATTTGGCTTCTCCACCCCCATCCTATCTGGAGGGAGGAGGGTGCCGGCTGGATAACTGACAAGCCCTACTCAGCCCACCTGATGCTCAGGCCTAGTGAGATTCAGGTGAGCTCATTAGTCCTGGATACAAGGGTCTGAAGTTGTGCGAAGCCTGGGTCAGGGGACCACCCAATGCAGCCGACCTCACTTCACAGATCCAGGTCTGCTCCTAATTTACTCTGTGACCAAAGCAAACCCTTGCTGTGTCGTATCTTTCTGATCTGTCAAGTGAGAACAATGACACATCAGCTACCTACTTTACCTGCACTGAATAAAATGAGACAATGAATGTGAAGATACATTAAAGAGAATTAAAAGTGCTGTCTGAAAGGAAAGGACTCCCTAAACCGCTTTCAGTGTCCTAATTAGGGAGTGAGGGAACAATTAGATAACTTTCAAACATGTTTGTCATGGATTAAAAATAATATCCATTCACTAAGTGGCCGAGTCACTATTCTAGCCACGGTTGTATGTATGTTAGATCATTTAAAAAGGGGTGAGTAATCTGTGTTCCACAGCTGAAAAGACTTCCAGGCTCCCATAACCTGGCAAACAGACTTCAGAATGAGGCCATCCCCTCATGGCTGGCAGGGGACGCCGAGAACATGGAGGAAGAGGTCGAGTCAAAGGGAAAAAGGTATTGTCACTCTGGAAAAGTTTCTGTAGACCCCTGGAGAAGGAGTATCTGTTATATTTAACTAGGAACCAATATAATCAAAGAAAGCCCCACATTTAGGTCTGTCCCTTTTGGTGTGAGCATATTTGTTCTCTGAGTTCATGCCCGTGAATATTAAGCATCGTTTGAGTAACTCAATACTTGGAAGTATTCTGCGGTGTAGAGATTCGTGAAATGCTTCTCCCACACAAAAGTCCCAAGCACGATCTCAGGCAGAGGAAATAATTCAAGCAGTGGCCCTGCTGCGGCTGAAGACGTGGCTGCCCACCCGGGGACCCCGCCCGGGCGGCTTCTCCCGGACTCAGATCGATTTCAGGTCAACAGCCCAGAAGAACACGGCCAGACTATGAATATCGGCCTCTTTGGACCCGAGCCTCCCGTTTCCGGGCTTTTCCACCCCAAGCGAGGTGTCCCTTTTCCTAACCTCTATCCCCACTGAACAGACCTTACCTTAGTCACTTATACTTCTACTACAAACACATTTGGGTTCAGGAAACATTTGTCCTTTGTACTAGAATTCAATCTTTTAAGTATGGAAGTGAAAGGTCTTATGTGCTATTAAAAGAATTTCAGGGGCTTCCCTGGTGGTGCAGTGGTTGAGAGTCCGCCTGCCGATGCAGGGGACACGGGCTCGTGCCCCGGTCCGGGAAGATCCCACATGCCGCGGAGCGGCTGGGCCCGCGAGCCACGGCGGAGCGGCTGGGCCCGTGAGCCATGGCCGCTGAGCCTGCGCTCCGCAACGGGAGAGGCCTCAACAGTGAGAGGCCCGCGTACCGCAAACAAAACAAAACAAACAAAAAAAAACACACATTTGGGCTTCCCTGGTGGCGCAGTGGTTGAGAGTCCGCCTGCCGATGCAGGGGACACGGGTTCTTGCCCCGGTCCGGGAAGATCCCACATGCTGCGGAGCGGCTAGGCCCGTGAGCCATGGCGGAGCGGCTAGGCCCGTGAGCCATGGCCGCTGAGCCTGCGCTCCGCAACGGGAGAGGCCTCAACAGTGAGAGGCCCGCGTACCGCAAAACAAACAAAAAAAAAGAATTTCAGCCATCAGCAAATAGATGGGAGGAGGCTGGCGGAGGCACATCCAGTTGCCCTTGAATCTCACCCCTCCCGCAAAGGAGGCCAGTCCCAAGAGGGAACTGAATGTACTCATTTGGGGTGCTTCGGGGTCAGTTGCGTCATGGGGCACAAGGGGAGAGGGGAGGGCTTTCTTCCTCCCTCCAGGGCCGCTGTCTTACCTGCTCTCCGTCCTGGAGCTGCCATGGCCTCTGCAGGTCGCCGCTGTCACCACACGGCCGCTCACGGGTCCCTCCTCTCCTCCGGGCTCTCCTTCCTCTCCCCCGACACGTCTCGGAGCCCGTGCTCACTGCTGCTCCCTCCTCAACCCCGCCTTGCCTATTTCAGGTTCTCTCCCGCCCACGCTTCCCCCAGGGGGATCCCAGGTTGTTCCAATCAGCAATGATACCCGCAGGTGCCGGGACTCCAGGGAAGAGGACTGGGCGGGGCCTCAGATGGAAGCGGGCAAAGTGAAATGAGGCCTGGCTCGGGGACAATTGGGAGCCCAGGTCAGCCACAGCAAATCAGGCTCAGGTGCCTGCAATGTGCGCGGAGGTGGGAAGGTCAGCGCCAAGTGGAGAAAACTGTTGGCATTAATTACAGGTACTGGAATACCTAATAAAGAGCAAAGAAAAACCCAAAAGCTTGGTTTTGGCTGGAAACACACTACCAATTGTGTTGTTTATAAACGTCCCCCAATCACCACTTGTTCTATTAAATACAAAATATAAAATTAACTTAATAAAAAAAAGTTTTGTTCTTTATTCCCTTTTTTGAGCAATTTGCTTATGACGTGCCTTGATGTGGTTTTCTTCATGTTTCTTGTGTTTTGCCAAAAGGGGAAAACCCATGGCAGAGTTCTAAAATTTTAAATCCCTTTGCTTTTTTATGGAAGACATTATGAAAAAGTGTCCATGCCCCTTTCTTGAATTTCCTTTGATGGTGTTTTGTCAATCAGAATTCTCCAACTTAACACTCAGGGGATCCAGGAGTTCTTTGTTTTCTGCCGTTGGAATCCTAGAGTCGAAAGTGTTTTATCAATGATATACTTGCTAATCTTTGCAGGTGTCCTGATGGGATTCTGGTTTGGCAACTAATATATATCTGATAATAATAATTGAGATAAACAAACATCATTTTTCCATTATTCCATTTATCCTATGTGCACCTAGTGAGTGGTGACTCTTGTGAAAGTTACCAGAAAAAAGTTTCAGGTATTAGGACTCAATTTATTAAAGAGTGAAAAATGAGTTATTTTTTATTGATATACAACTCAGTGAGATTGTTCTCAAGCAGGTAGGACAATGTAGACGTTCTTCCTTCAGTTACGTCAAGATACTTGAAAGCTCAATTCTATAAAATGGTAAAAAAAAAAAAATAGCAGCTACTAATTATGAAGCACTTACCCTGCAGCAGGCAGTGCAGTGGGAAGTTCGAATCTACTATCTCTCATTTTTATAAAGACCTTAAAGAAATTATCTCCATAGCACCAATACGAAAACCAACTTCTCCAGGTCACATAGCTAGTAAAGAGTAACGCCAGAAGTCTCAGAAAGGAATGTCTTCTTCCAAAGCCTGTCTTATTTCACTTAAAATTTTTTCATGATATAAAAGAAATCATTCTCTTTTGGCCGTTAAAAATTAATTGAGCCGCTACTGTCCTTCAACAAGTAGTTAAATCACCTGCAAACAACAACAACTTCAACAAGTAGTTAAATCACCTGCAAACAATATTTCTTGCTACTCAGCAAAAATTTCAGTTACTTAACTGAAATCAGTTCCTCTAAAGAGGCAGAAAATTAATGTTTTCTTATACAGCTATGACATAGCAGATAGTATGCTATATTATTTCACGAGTATTATATCATGTATTTTTACCAAAACCTTGTAAGCTGCATATTATAATCTTCATTTACAGATGAGGAAACCCAAGTTCAAGTAAGTGATTCCCCATCAGCCAGTAAGTTGAAAAGCCTGGGTCTGAAGTACAGTGATTGTAAAGTCTTTCAACTGTATCCCACTATGTGTTATTGTAGCAAAGAGCCTAAAAGATGCTAAGAGATCAATAGTCCTTAAGGTATTACTTTCCAGCAAAGTCTCCTATCCATTATTTTACTATCCATTTAAGTAAAATAATGTCCTTGATTTTTAGTTAATTCTAAAGTGCTGAGGGCAGTCATCATTTTTAGTTACTTCAAATCTGTGCTCTTTACCATAGGGTAGTTATCAGTGGCCTTACCACTTACTGAGTACATTAAAAAAAAACTACAAATCCAGATCCAAAATGGGCCTCCTTGAAGTGACCAAAATCATATAGTCATAAACTGGGAAAAAAATAGATAAAAAGAATGAAGTTTTAGTGTACAAAAAGGGCAATTTAGAAAATAGAAATATGACAAAATGTCCATCAAGTTTTTCATCGAATTTGAGCAGACCCTTAAATTGCTATGAAAGAACAAATAGCTGAAAATATCCAACAAAGCAATAACAATTATAATAAATACTACTTCAAGTAATATTTAATATAAAGTAATTAAGATTGAGGATTTGGTTTAGAAACAAACATACCAATGGAACAGAAGCTAAAGCCTCCAATAGACCCTGCATATATCTATCTATATAAATATATAGAGATATTTATATGTATTTTATATACACTAGGTATAAGACAGGTAGCATCACAGATCAATGGGGAAAAAATGGAAGACTGAGTAAATTATGCTGGGATAATTATACACACATATGAAAAAATAAAATTGATTTCTATTTCATGTTATTCCTTTAAAATGTCCAAATTAAAGAACTATCTATAAAAATTAAAATTCTAGAACTTTTAGAAGAAAATTTAAGAGGATATATGACTTCAGAGTAGGGAAAAATCTTTTCAACAAAATCCCCAAAGACACATCTCATAAAGAAGGAACATATTAAATTTTACTGCACTAAATATAAAACCTATCAAAAGTCACCCTAAAAGGGTGAAAAAAACGTCACAATCTGTGTTAAGGTATAATTAGCTGATTTAAATGACAAGGGATTATGAATAATTTCTACAACTGAGAGATAAAAGGACAAACAGTCTACTAGAAAAAGGACAAAACCTCTGAATTGACAATTCCTTTAGATAAGCAGAAATTCATAAATTATTTTAAAAGTTGGCAGTGATATGGCATCTCCTTATGCATTTTCATAAGCTGCCAGTGGGAGTGTAACTGGGTACAGCAACTTCTGGAAGCAATTTGGCAATATCAAGTTGGGTTAAAGATGTGCATTTCCATGACTGGACAATTCAATAATTCTATATATTCCTTAGAGGCTCTCTTCCATGGAAAACATGTATAAGAATGTTTATAGCAGCAGTATTTTTAAAAAGTATTTTAAAAATCCTAATATGATTGTAATAAAATGTGGCCTACTAGAAAGTAGGAGAAATGAATAAGCTCAGACTACATATATCAAGATGGATGAATCTCATGAACATATAGTTCAGAGAAAAAAAGAAACTGCAAAAAAAAGGAGCATTTTAAAACTTAAAAAAACTCACTATATGTCAAGCATTATTGTTTTTTTAGATACTAAATCACTTATGCTCTCGACAACCTAATAAAGTAATTATTATTTTTCCTATTTTATAAATGACAAAACTGAGACAACAAAAAGTAATAAAACTTGTAAGAAGATGCACTAGACATTGTTTAAAAATACATACATATGTAGTAAAAGTTTAAAGAAATGTAAGAAAACGATAAACAACAGAGAATAGTACTTATTTACTAGGAAGAGAGAGAAAGGGGGATATAGAGATACACACAGGGTTCACTTCTATTTGCAATATTTTTTTTTCTTAAATTGGATGGTTGGTGCATAGGCATGTTGTTTTTTTACATTTTTATGTCTGAATAATTTTCATGTCAGAATAATTCGTATTATTTTTTAAATAACGCACCCTAAATTGAGGGAATATAAGAGACAGAGAGAGTGGGAGAGGTTTGTATGCAAAAGCAGTGTGTCCTTGGTCATGTCCCTTAATGTCCCTGAGCTTTGTTTTCTTTTTAATTTCTAAAAGTAAAATACTATTGTGTTTTCAAATAAGATAATTAATTTCCACACACTGTGTAAACTATAAAATGTCCTATACATACCACCAGGTATGGCTTTTACTTGGAAGAAATAGTGTCCACCTTGTGTCAGGAAATAGAGCAGGCTTTGTGTCTAAGAAGGGATGGTTTCCACTCTCAAAGCCTCAGGATGAAGGTGATGAGGTGCGCTGTGCCCAGTCACCCTGGTGCGCCCCTCAGGAAAAGTGTAAGTGTAGGGGTGTGTGTGTGTGTGTGTGTGTGTGTGTGTGTGTGTGTGTGTCTGCACAAGTGCATGTGTGTGCCTCTGGGTATGTGAGTGTATGGGTAGATGTGTTAGGAGAGTGTGTGTCTAGGTGTGTGTGTCAGCGAGTCACCAAATAGTCATAATTGACAGACCCCGGGCCTGTGATGGGCATGCAACACCACTGCTGAACAAAGCACTGTGGAAAGGTCTTTCTGTCTCAGATTTGCACCCTGAGAAACTGTCCGACTATGAATCTCAGTCACAGAAGACACAATCTGCCTTCCTTCCAGAACAAAAGGAGTATTGATCTACTAATGCCATCAACAGGTTTCCAGCAAGAGACAGGTACCGCATCTGGCCAAGGGATCACTTATTTTCCACGTGACACCAGTGCTATGGCAACCACAGAGGCAGAGAATGCTGCTCTCCGGGAGAACTCATCAGATTTTCTTCTTCGTTTTTATCCCATGAAACAAGAGCCACCAGGACTAAGCGAACACACTCAGGGTTCCTATTTTTAGAATACGAGGACAGTAGGGGTAAAGAAAGATGCAGAGTAGGAAAGACAGATGCCTTCTCAACAGTAGAATGGGCACTCAGAATCATTTAATTTAAATATGTAAAAGACTGTGGCTTTTTAAAAATACTCCAAGCTGAGAAAGTAAAAAATACTAGATATATACAGAAAAGGTTTTTATTGTAATTTTTAAATATTTGTTTTGCTCTTGCACTCCCCAAAAGGAGGCAAGAATCTTTCCCCATGGACAGCGTATTCACAGTTGTACAGACATGTTTTAGAATTAAGGGGATGAGTAATGGGTCTGGGAATCATAACACAGATGTACAGGAGCAAGTTCCACAGAGCAATGATGTTTTCAACCTGAAATTTCTTCAGCCAGATCACGAGGCTCTCAAGGTACTTCTGGATGCCCTATGACATTTTCTTTGAAAGTTGGAAAACTGAATTCTAATGAAAATACTATACAGTAGCACAGACATTCTCAGGTTAGACTGGGCCTCCAGTTCCTAGGTAACTATATTAAGAAGGATCTGGTAAAAGTTTATATGCATTGTCCCTAAATGTGGAAAAATAAATACTGGACTCCAAGACATAATATTTTGGTGTCACTGTGTTCATTTCTTTATTTTTATGATTTGCAGAAGTTTGCTTAGCCCGAGTCCTGGTTTTCTCACTTGTAATATGGGTATATTAAAATCCATGCCTCAGATACCTTACACAGGATGATACGGGCATTAAATGTGATAATATATGTCCCAAAACTCTGTAATGCAAAAAGCACTAAACAAAGGTAGCTGGCTTAGTAATTTGAACAGATAAACCCTACCAGTGTTTTCAGAATTCTGTTCTTTGGTTCTCTAGGTCCCCAAGGGGGTCTCAATAGTGGAAAGAGAATGAGGAGGACAAATGATATGGACTCCATGTCCCACAGCCTTTGATCTGCAAAAGTTCCACTTATCTTGTCTACATATTGGAATTACGAATGCAATTTTATTTAGTAAAAAATGTAAGTTTTTCAGCTTTAAAAATATTTGTAAAGCGTGCCCCGGTCCGGGAAGACCCCAAATGCCGCGGAGCGGCTGGGCCCGTGAGCCATGGCCGCTGAGCCTGCGCGTCCGGAGCCTGTGCTCCGCAACTGGAGAGGCCACAACAGTGAGAGGCCCGCGTACCGCAAAAAAAAAAAAAAAAATTTGTAAAGAACAGCTATAATCAACAGGGGAAGCAGTGGGAACTCTCACAGACCAAAGGGACAAATCTCCATTCTAATACAACAACATAGCAAAGAGAGGCTGTAAAAATAATCACAGATTGTGAATCAGGAAACACATTTTGCTGTCTCCCTGTGCTACAAGTCAAGCAAATGACCTTAAGCAAGTCCTTTAACCTGCACAAACCTGAGTTTCCTTACATGTAACATGAAGGTAGTGCTCTCTAGTTACAAAATTATAAAATTTAGTCCTGGAAACATTTGATCTAAGGACTTGCAATACATCTATAAATTTCTCTTTGAGTAATGATTAACTGCTAATAAAAAGGGCTAGGAGAAAGGGGGAGAATTTTAGAAATATGATGCAGGCTCTGTGGCAGGTACTAGAAACAGAAATAACACACAATTAAGTCCTATATGCTTCCACCAAATTAACCAGGGGCTGGGAGGAATCCCAGTCAGTGCATCAAAATACAAATTCTGGGCTTCCCTGGTGGCTCAGTGATTGAAAGTCCGCCTGCCGATGCAGGGGACACGGGTTCGTGCCCCGGTCCGGGAAGATCCCACATGCCGCGGAGCGGCTAGGCCCGTGAGCCATGGCCGCTGAGCCTGCGTGTCTGGAGCCTGTGCTCCGCAATGGGAGAGGTCACAACAGTGAGAGGCCCGCGTACCACAAAAAAAAAAAAAAAAAATACAAATTCTGCTTTTCATGTGGCAAAGCACCCACAAGAGAGAAAATTGTTGCCGTCCTGGACTGGGAATCAAAAGACCCTAGTTTTGTATTCAGTTCTGTCACTCTCTGCTATACGCCTTTTGGCAGATTGTTTGCAGTACTTTAGCTCATGGTGTGGAGTTTGTATCTTATACTACTTGCAATGGACAGCTGTTGGAGAGTTTGAACCACAGGAGTGATGTGATTTGATTTTTGTATTTAAAACAGAGGAGTGTTTCATTTCTGCCTATGGCAGAGTAGCTAATATCAAACTAACTCCCACACCAGGAAGAAATATAAACTCTGGTTTTTGAAAAAAATAAAGAACTCTATGAAGGCATCTGACAATTTTCAAAATACTGGTATTTGAGGTGACAGGATTCCAGACATAAGAAAAAAAATTACATGAAGCCTAAAATTCTGTAGGCAATTTCCCCAGAAGCATCTGCTAATCCCTAAATTGCGCAAATGTGAGTGAGACACCAAGGAACCAAACAGAAAGCAGTTGCTAAGAGACTAAAATGCTAAGGCAGATATTTCAGCATTTCTCTGGTTCTGGGTAGATCAAAATTAAAATTCAGGAGCCTTCAAGGGAAGGGAACACTACTGTTATGGACTGAATATTTGTGTTCCTCAAAATTCATATGTTAAATCCCTACCCACAAATGTGATGGTGTCAGGAGGTGGGGTCTTTGGAAGGTAATTAGGATTAGCTGAGGTTATGAGGGTGCAGCCATTGTGAATGGGATTAGTGCCCTTACAAGGGTCAAGAAATAGCTTTCTTCTGCCTTCTACTCTCCACCATTTTAGGACACAGCAAAAAGATGGCCATCTGTGAACCAGGAAATGCACCCCCCTGCAACACACCAAATCTGCCAGCATCATTATCTTGGATTTCCACCCTCCAGAACTGTGAGAGGTAAATTTTTTTGTTTGTTTTTTTGTTTAATCACCAGTCCATGGTAGTTTGTTATAGCAGCCTGACAGACTAAGACAACTGCTAAAGGCCTCGAGATTTCTATTGAAATCCCTGAAGAAATCTACTCTAGGAATAGGATAAAATTGGAAACAGACCAGTCTCTAATGCAGCAAAGTGATCTGAACTTATTCTGACTGTATTCTGGAAAATAAATGAACTCTTAGTAGACAAAGATAAGGTCATTTTAAAACTATACAATTTTTTACACACAGTAATGATGATTCAACTGAAAAAAAAATGTCAGGAGATAGTACCAAATAACTAAATGTCAGGAGATAGTACACACAGTAATGATGATTCAACTGAAAAAAAAATGTCAGGAGATAGTACCAAATAACTAAATGTCAGGAGATAGTACACACAGTAATGATGATTCAACTGAAAAAAAAATGTCAGGAGATAGTACCAAATAACTAAATGTCAGGAGATAGTACCAAATAAACAAATGTCAGGAGATAGTACCAAATAAACAAATGTCAGGAGATAGTACCAAATAACTAAAAATCAAGAGAACAAAAGGACAGTGAAAAAAAATTAACACAGGTTATCCAGATATTGGAGTTATCAAAGATAAAAAATTATATTTATATATATATATAAGGAAATACATAAGATGGAGAATTTCACCATAAAACAAATATATACAAAACAAATCAAATGAAATTCTAGAATTAAAAATTACAAAAAAACTGAAACAGATTTAAGAACAAATATTGCTCTTTGGAGTGCTAATAACGTCCTAGTTTTTATCTGGATGCTAATTATTTGGCTGTACACTTAATATTTATGCATTTTACTATATGTGTATTATACGTTATACCTCAATAAATACAGTTTTTAATTAATTCCTCCTGCTGTGTGGAAAAAGGGCTGGGGGGAAGGTGTTGACAAGAGGGATGGACAAAAGTGAAAGCAGGGAGACCAGTTTAAAAGCTATGTAGTTAGTTCCCAAAAGAGATCCTGGTGTGGATTATGTAGTACTGATAGAGAAAGAGACACATTTCAAATAATGGTAATTGGATTTCTAATACATCTTCGAATATTGAGAGTTCTTCTTTTCTACATGTTAATTTTGAGATGTCTGTGAAACATCTGCCATATAGGTAACTGGATGCATAGTTACTAAGCTCAGAGTGAAGATCTGAGCTAAAGATAACTTATCAGTATAAAAATTGTATTTAAAGAAAACCATAAGACTGGATGAAATCACACAGGGAGAGAATATAAATGGAGAAGAGAAGGGGACCCATGTGTGAGCCCTGAAATACACCAACATTTAGAATTTGGATGCAGGAATTGGGGAGAGCAAAGAACACCTAGCTCTCTATTCTGTTCTAATGTTCTATGTGTCTGTTTATATGCCAGTACCATTCTATTTCGATGACTATCAAAATCAAATACAATTTGAAAACAGAAAATGGGGAGCTTCCAGCTTTATTTTTCTTGCTCAAGATACTTTGGCTCTTCAGAATCTTTTGTGGTTCTATAGGAATTTTTAGGATTGTTTTTTCTATTTCTGTGAAAAACGCCACTGGAATTTTGATAGGGATTGCATTGACTATGTAGATCACTTTGGGTAGTATGAACATTTTAATAATATGAATTCTTCTAGCTCATCAGCATGGGATATCTTTCCATTTATTTGTGTCTTCTTCAATTTCTTTCATTAATGTTTTATAGTTTTCAGTGTACAGATCTTTCACTTTCTTGGTTAAGTTTAGTTGTTCCTAAGTATTTTATTCTTTTTCATGCTATTGTAAAAGGAATTGCTTTCTTAATTTCTTTTTCAGAGAGTTTGTTGTTAGTGTCTAGAAATGCAATTGATTTTGTACATTGATTTGTATCCTACAACTTTACTTATTTCACTTATTAGTTCTAATAGATTTTTGGCGGAGTCTTTAGGGTTTTCAATATATAAGATCACGTCATCTGCAAACAAACACAATTTTACTTCTTCTTTTCTGATTTAGCTGCATTTTATTTCTAATTGCTCTAGATAGCACTTCCAGTATTATGGGGAATAAAAGTGATGAGAGTGGGCATCCTTGTCTTGTTCCTATCTTAAAGAAAAGCTTTCAGATTTTCACTGTTCAGTATAATGTTAGCTGTGAGCTTGTCATATATGACCTTTATTATATTGAGGTACCTTTCTTAACTAAAAATGGAACTACTGTATGATTCATCAATCCTACTTCTGGATATTTATCCAAAGGAATTGAAATCAAAATCTCAAAAAGCATACATGTACCCCCATGTTTATTGAAGCATTATTCATAATAGCCAAGAGGTGGAAGAAACCTAACTGTCCACTGACAAATGAATGGATTTAAAAAAACATGGCATATATATACACATATACAACAAATTATTATTCAGCCTTAAAAAAGAAGTAAACCCTGGCATTTGCAACAACATGGATAGACTTGGGGAACACTATGCTAAGTGAAACAAGCCAGACATGGAAGAACAAACACTGTATGATATCATTTAAATGTGGAGTATAAAATAGTCAAACTCATAGAAGAGATTAGAATGGTGGTTGCCAGGGGCTAGGGGAAGGGGAAAAAGGGAGGCAATGGTCAAAGGGCACAAAATTTCAGTTGTGCAAGATAAACAAGTTCTAGAGACCTACTATATAGAATAGTACTTACAGCCAACAGTACCGTGCTTTATATGTAACATTTGCTAAGAAGGTAGATCTTATGTTAAGTGTTTCTACCACACACAGAAAATAATGATAAAGGGGTGGGGGGTGACTTTGAAAAGTGATGGATACGTTTATGGCCTTGATCAAGGCAGTGATGGTTTCATGAGTGTATACTTACCTCCAGACTGACTGAGTTGTATCCATTCAACACATACAGATTTTTACATGTCAATTATACCTCAATAAAATAGTACAATTTTTACAATAATTATTTAATTAATTAGTTAATTTAGAAAAGAGAACCCTGAAAAGGAGTGTCAGTGGGGCAGGAGAAAAGCTGGTGAATGTGTTGCCAAAGAAGCCAAGAGTGGAGAAGCTGTTAATAAAGAAAGAGTGGTCCATCATATTAAACTATACTAAGAAACTAAGTAAGAAACAGGCTAATATTTGACTGAGTGCAGTTCATTGCTGACTTTGGTGAAACTGTTTCTGCGGGTAGTGGTAGCAAAAACCTGAAAGGAGCAAGTCAAAAAGAGAATAAAAGGTGAGAAAGTAGACATAACAGATAGAGACAACCCTTTCAGTATGTGAAAGGGAGAAAAGAAATTGGTAGTTGGAGGAGTGTAAGAAGAATGTTTTGTTTTAAATATGGGATATATTAAAGGATGCTTCCACTTTAGAGGAACAAAATGTTTGAAAAAAAAATCAGAGTGAATTAGTGAAGACTGCAAGTGAAGGGGAAAGGAGGGCTCTTCTTCCATTTTAATCAGAAGGGAAATCACTGGGTGCAGATACACATACGTTTAGGAGTTCAATGATGGAAAGATGGGTTTTCTTATTTGAATGCTTCTATTTTCTCATTAAAGTTTGAAAGTGTTCATCATTGTGAAGACAAATATTGGAAGTTTAAAGAAAGTGTAGAACTATGAAAACGTCATCTTGGAGAATTAGGAAGCAAAATTGTTGAGGAAATGAAGCAGAGGCTGGAAAGGGCTTCTTTGAGATGCATGGCCATGAATTTACAGTGATACCACTTATCAGGTCTGCTTTCTTTTCATGCAAAGTTCAGCAGCACAGGTGTAGAACACAGCGTAGGAGCAGGAGGAATGTTAGATTTAACCACGGCTTAGATTTTTCCATAGGAAGCATGTGAAAGAAAAGAGGCATCCTATCCTTTTTGGATGCTATAGCCTCTTACACTGAAATATCCCAGAAAGTTCTGTCATCAAATTGCAAAGAAGTTGGGGGTGAGAAATTTGGATTTGCTGTCACTTACTGTTGTTCTACTCAGACAAAATTGCTCTTTCAAACTAAAAACTTCTACCAGTTCATCAAGTGCTATCAAATTCTTCGGACATCTTTGGTTAAAGCAGAGACTGCTGAGCTGTGGTAAGTCTTCTCAGAATGATTCAGGTCAGTAAAACACATAAGGCACTCACAAATTGCAAAGTAACAGAAATAACGATCCATTCTCTAACTCCAAGTTAAAGAGGCAATTGCAGTCATACCTAAATCCTCAACTATTTCAAGCTCTGCTGATTCTCTTTAGCAGTGCATTGCAGAATAAAAATGTCCTTCAGGGGTTCACTGATGTTTGATGAAAAAGATGGAAATCTCTATTAGGAAGATCATTATTTGCAAATTATCAAAAAGTAAACCTTAAATTGCTTGCTTAAAATATTTTCTGGTAAGATGTTTTTAAAATGTGCCTATGGAAAGGTTAATCACTTGCCTGTATGGTTTTCCAATATGAATTGGAAAAGTATAATTCTTCATGACATATCAATCTATCTTTTACTGGTGTGTATTCCTTTCTTTATAACCTATTGAAAGAAACCCATGTAAAGTATCAATAAAAACATAAAATCTCTATCCTTGCCAAAACATGGGATGTTCACATGCATAAAGACTGGGGATCTGATGACTGTTGCAGTTCCAGGAACACCAGACCCAGCTATCCCCAGAAGGACCACCCCAGGCTACTATGATTGACTAGGACCACTGAATCTGCCATGAATTGTTCCTGATCTCTGTACTGGTAAAAACACATTCTATTCTTCTGTAACAGGTAGTGCAATTGAAACCAATATGGCAGAGAAGCTTTCATAGTTATTCAGCATACATGGCTCTACAGGAGGGAGATTTAGTTTAGTTTTGTGTTTTAATCCCGGTGTCCCTACATACAAATGAGTATTGTAGCCTTCACAACACTCATTTTGCAAACAAGTTATTCCAACAATGATGTCAATGTTATTTTGATGAATTTCTCTTAGAGATGGCATATCAGTCATTTAAGAATAGAAGTCTCATTACTAGACACAATTAATCATTTCAAATCATAGATGAGTTATAGACAGACTTGAGGCCATAGCTCCTTATGGGTCTATTCCTAGAATTGGCTATGAAGACGAGTGAGTTATTGGAACTTCGGGTCCTCTGACATTTTCTACCTAGAAAACAATCCGTTACTCTGGGCCCCTGATACCTTTACAAGTTAAAGAAAGAAAAACTGTCTGAAAGCCATTAAACTACACACAATACCAGGCATAGTAACTAATCAGCATCTCACAATCTTCTTACAAAGATCTGTCCCAAGTTCCCCATTAAAACAACCAATTTTCTTACATATTGGTAAGAATGAGGTAAGTCTATATCTCCTGTCATAGGAAAATCTCTGAGATGTACAGTTAAAGTGAAAAAAAAAAAGCAAACTAACAAATAGCACACGTGATGAATAGGTAATTTTAAGAGAAATGGATACCATAACAATTAGACAAAGTGAACTCCTTTAGGGAAGGGGTGGTGACTACCTTAGCAAACTACATTTTTGGGGTCCTCAATAAATATTTGTAGAATACACGCAATGCTAGAATAGATCTACAAACAAACTACTGTGATAACACAGAAGAGAAAGGGTCAAATTTTCTCTATTTAAGACATTTGGAGAAGGGAAATTCTGTATCTTAACTAAGTCTTTTTAAAAATCTGACTTAAAAATTTGCCAGGTGATACACAAATTTATTTTTAAGGTGGTGTGAAAAAATAGAAAATATGTATATCGGTATCGGCCCCTGGTTCCTGGCACAGAGCTCCTGAAACTCTTATAATTTCCTGGGTGATGTGTCTTTTGTTCTAATGAGCTGACTTTTGGTGGGCTCTTCAGGATGGCGGACAGTCACCAGAAAGATCAAGCCATGATTAGAAGCTTGGAACTTTCAGCTCTAGAAAGGGGAAAGAGGCTGGAGATTGAGTTAATGATCAATCATGCCTAAGTGATGAAACCTCCATAAGAATCCCAATAGTAGAGGATTCAGAGAGCTTCCAGGTCAGTGACCATAGCTACACGCTAGGAGGGTGGTGAAGCCCAACTCCACCAAGATAGGAAAACAGAAGCTCCTACACATAGGACCCTTCTGGACTTGCCCTATATGTCTCTTCATCTGACTCTTCATTCATATCCTTTATAAAAAGCCAGGAAACATGTTTCCCTGAGTTATGTGAGCCATTCTAGCAAATTATTGAACCCAATGAGGGGAGTGTGGAAATCCCAATTTAAAGTCGGTCTGTCAGAAGCGCAGATGACAACCTGGAACTTGCAGTTGGGGTCTGAAGTGGGGACACAGACTTCACTTGTGAGATCTGCTGCTAACTCCATGTAGTTAGTGTCAGAATTGAACTGAATTACATGATACCCAGCAGGTGTCACGGAGAATTGCTTAATGTGTGGGAAAACACCCCACACACTTGGTGACCAAATGTGAAGTGTGGTAGAGTGATAATAAAGAAGAAACACAGGAGTGTGTTTTTCCTGTATAAGTAGAAATTGGATTCAAACATTACAGATAAAAGAGATAAGTTTTTTCCTCTCAATCCAAAACTCTCCCCCACCAAAAAAATATAACCATAATCATTAATTTATCATATATCCTTCTAGATAGTTAAAAATATATTTACAGGGCTTCCCTGGTGGTGCAGTGGTTGAGAGTTCCCCTGCCGATGCAGGGGACACGGGTTCGCGCCCCGGTCCGGGAAGATCCCACATGCCGCAGAGTGGCTGGGCCCGTGAGCCATGGCCGCTGAGCCTGCGAGTCCGGAGCCTGTGCTCCGCAGCAGGAGAGGCCACAACAGGGAGAGGCCCGTGTACCGCAAATATATATATATATATTTACATACATATATGTACATAAAGAAATATATAGGATTTTCCTTTTCTTTTAGCCTAGATCTCTCTTACTGTGGGTTTCGTTCTACCTCTGTCCCGGGAGACTGGAGGAGAGTGAATGAGGGCTGGAAGAGCATGAGATCAGGCTGACGAGGAAGGCAGGAGCCAGACCGTGCTAAATTTTAGGCAAGTTAAGGAACTGGTGTTTAGTCTATGTTATTTTTAGATGCTTAAAGCAGGAAATTGTCATAATCAGACTATGTCTAAAGACCACTCTTGCAGTTGAGTGGAGACTGTATCAGCATGGGGCTTGATCCATACATTTTTTGAAAATAACAATTTCTTTAGTATCATAAGATTAAAATTTCCAGTTGTCTCAAATGTCATAACTTTAAAAAATTATTTTAAAAATAACTAAAAAAATATTTTAGTTTGTTTGAATCAGGATTCAAATTAAGTCCACACATTGTGACTGGCTTGTTGTCTCTTTCAACCTATTGGTTTTGCGTCTCTCTCTCTCTCTCTCCCTCTCTCTCTCTCTCTCTCCCTTCCTCCCTTCCTCCCTCCCTCCCTCCCTCTCTCTCTCTCACTTTGCTTGCAATTATTTATTTTAAAAAGATGATGGGGAGAGAATTTGTTCTATAGTTATAGCGTTTCCCACAGTTTGGATTTTGCTGATTATATTCCTGTGGTGTTGTTTTCCATGAAACTCTATTTCACTGTAATTTCAGGAAATTGGTATTTGGGTTTAGATCCTTGATCAGGTTCAGGGACAACTTATTTGGTGAGATTACCTCATGGGTGGTGATAAGGTCTCCAATTAGAAGGCATATAATGTCTGGCTGTCTCTCTTTTTGTGATGTTAGTGGCCCGGAAAAGGGGCTTGATCCACATTGAAGAGAGAATGAGAGTGAAACACTGGGAGACAGTCAATATTAACAACTAGGGAAGTTTTCCTGTGCAGGGGAGCAGAAAATTGGCACTCTTCCAAAGCAGGCTCCCAAACACCATACCCAGCATGTCCCCCTTTTAAAATTCCCCTGGCAGTAGTTGAGGCCACAGTTCTTGGTCTATCACAGATTATTTTTTTCTAATAGACAAATGAGCAGTATCAAAGATCATGGGACCAACCCTGGGACCGCTGACCTAGCACAGTCCAACCCACCTCTCCAGATTTTACTCCTCTCCAGCCAGATAGCTTCAGAAGCTAATTAAAGTCTTAAGCTATTCCTCTAACACACTAGTAGTTGCTGAAGCACAAAAGCTAAGGAGAATCATTTCCTGTATCACCAGAGGAACTCCTTCACTTCATTTCTAAATGAAGTATAAACTCTGACTCAACATTGAAGACCCTGATGCATCTTCCTTATTGTTGCCTCCAGTATGGCCTCCAGTGTGGCCTCCACTTACCCTCTCTTCCAGTCAAATAGAGCTGCTCTCTGTACCTGTGCCTACTAATGGCCCCCTCTGTGCCTTTATTTACTCTAATCCTTACATATCAAAAGATCAATTCCTCAGTTACACATGGCCAGGTGACATGTGTCTTTCAAAGCTCAATTCAAATCATTTTCTCTCTGAGTCTCCAGCCAAAACATAATCTTTCCTCCTCTAAAATCCTACAGGACTGTATTATCTCTTAGCATTTTAATTTTATTCCTTGCATTTTGTTTATGTATGAGCTTGTTCAAGCTCCCCTCCAAGACCCCAATTCAGCCTTTTGAATATGTCTTCTACCTTAAAGAAGTCAATAAATATTTACTGAATAAATAGTAACTACAGTTGTCATTGAATATTAAAATAGGACACTTCTTACCTGTTTCAGCTGAGTACTCTGGGCTAGGCTTTCTCGAAAGTTACTGTGAATACAAATCACCTGGGGACCAGGTTAAATGCAGATTCTGATTCAGTAGGTCTGGGATGGGACCTGAAACTCAGTATTTATGCAAAGTCCCAGGTGAGGCTGCTGCTGTATTTGTACTATCCTTTGAATATCAATCGATTGAATAGGTGCCAACTATTCCCACATTCCACAGTAGGACCACAAAACCAGGAAAGTTTGCCTACACTGCAAAGAAGCTTGCTTAATGCTAGTTTAGTGACATGGAGAATAAAATGCACCTCTAGCTTGTGAGAAAGCTCAGAGGGGTCAAGAGGGGAGCTCAGAACTTAGATGAATTCTGGAGAGAATATCGCATACTGAGGATGTTACACACCCTGCATACCATAACCTGTGGGAAATATAGAGGAGAGTCTTTCATCTCTCAAGCCTTGGGAAAAGGTCTTGAATGGGACTAACATAGAGTTTGATTTGTATCCCTCAGAGTTTCAGAGACACAATGCCTGAGAAATCTAAAGGGAAAGAGACTATGGCTGTCTATCTGCTGAAGTGGACAGTGTTCTTCAGTGAGCCTGCTATGTTGGGGCACCCTGCATGCCCAGAGTTTGTTGGACAAAGGATGTGTGAGTGTTTCCCATGGAGCAGATGTGGACACAACTGTGAAAGAGTCAGTGTGGGGTTGGCTCAGATTTTCAAGAAAGCCATCAGAATGTGTTTACGACCTCCCCACAAAGATGCTTGAGCTGTCTGGATAGATCCCCCAGAGAGGAAGGAGAATTTAAGCAAATAGCTAGGAGTTTTGATTTTGGCCATATCAAGAAACAAGAGTGAGAGGCCCCCAGTAATGAAGGGTTTCCCAAACAACCAAGAGAAAAGGACTCAGTTTTAAAACTTGCCAAAACTCAGAGATGGCTCCATAGACCTAAACTGAAGGGGAGGAAGAACTTTAATAAAACTTTAATAGACCTTTGGATTATAACATGGAAGTGGGTACTTCAATTGATGAACTGAGATGCTTTGGTAAATTAAAATGTTCAAAAAACTTTTTTGTTATCTAAGAATAACATAAAGGTTAATGATATCTACTGAAGTTTTCATCGAAGAGCGTCGGAAGAGAATACTCCCCCAAACAAGTTTGAAGGAAGAGTAGGAGACAAAAACAGTGATTTTTAAAGTTTTACTCTGAGTCCAGCTTATTTAAAGACATAATTACACAGTCACCTCAAAGCTTGATACAAAATACACAACTTCATGAGTTCCAGTTGGTCTTAAACCTAAGCTGTCTTAGCTTGAAAGGTGAAGGTGTTAACCAAGTCCGCCAAGAAGCTGATGTCCAGATGGGAATGGTTAGATGCATAAATATTTATTGAGGGTGACGTTTGTTAAGGAAAATAAAGAGAGAGATGGAACAGGCTGAGAGAGCTGTCAAGTAGAGATGCAGAACTGACCATGACCCTGGGAGAAAGAGAGAGAAGGAAGGTTGGGTGGAAGTGCCTTAGACAGCAGTGTGGTGCTAAGACAGTCTGGCAAAGCCTTTGGAGAATCCTTACATCAAAGTCACCTGTCAGAGGAGCCCCATGTCACCCAGTAAGCAGGTCTGCTTTTGCGTCTCTGCCCTGCTCAGTCATTGGCTGGCGTAGCCCATAGGAAGGCTGGCCTAAGTGGAAACACAGTAATGGATCTCAGAGCCCAGCAGCTGGGACCGTAGGTCAGTTATGCCCCTCACAGTCAGAGATTCGAGAGGTGTATTCTCATAACTTCTACAGTGCTGATGCATATTTTGTATTTATTTACTTACTTATTTTTGCCATAAGACCTTGAACTAAGAAAACAGCATTTTGAGGATGAGCCATGGCTGGTTTATTTTCAGAAGACGTTACTGATTGAATTACTCTCGGACAATGCCAATGTATTTGTAAAGCTGAATGTGACTACTTCCCTTCATAATACTAATATGAGCATACACTCAACAGCAGCAAGAGGCAGGCACATCAAGTCCAGAATATACCTAAATTATAGCAGAGGGAGAATCTGAGTAACGCTTTCCAAGGACTCTCACATCATGCTAAGCCAGACCATTGCAGCACCCTCTGTAGCATTTGGTAATTATTCACCAATATGAACAAGATCGCAAAATAAAAACTCATTTAAAACTAAAAGTTGTTCTCATTAAGCTGTTCACTTCAAGAGAGCATCATTAATATCCAGCTTGACAAAGGTTATAACCCATGCTCTTTATTAACGGCTAATTATCAAATTACACCTTTACATAAAAGCAAAGGACAATGTAAAGAGTAAGACTGATGCAAAGCAAACACAACTAGTTTAACTCTTTAGCCATATCTACATAAATAGATATAAAACTAAAGAGCCCTGGGGAAAGTGAAAAATTAATTCAGTCATTTGATCTATGCAATAAGAAATAAATATGTTAAACATGTTTGAATGACTCAACTATTTGGAAATAGCCTTTGACTGTATTGTCAAAATAGCCAAGATTGACATATTTTTTTAAAACATTTTACTCATAATTTTTAGTATTCTATAAATATAGCCCTAGGGATGAATAACAGCAGCACAAATATAAGTTGGAGTAAGACTGGTAATCAAGAATTGATGCCAAACACGGATAAGACCCTAAGGAACCTAGCATCATTGGGCATAAGTGAAGGGAGACTAAGGGGAACTGGAATACTTAAATCTTAGCGGCTAGGAGATTCTTCCAAGATCATTTCACCTTTCCCTGAGGGAAAGATACTGTCAAATACTCTCTAAGCAAAGAGAACTTTTTCCTATCTTTGTCATAGAATAACTGGAAATTTAGAAACCATTTTCTACTGAGGTCTCCAATGCAGTAATGTCAAAATCCGTACTAAAAAACAAATCTGCAGTGACATCATAGGTAACTATGTCCCCTATAATCCCACTACACCTGTATATCTTTTCATTTACAGTATACTTCAGCTTACATTTTATATATTAATTAACAAATGTCTATCTCCCCCAATATCTACTAAATGTATTGAAGGTATGGAGCACTTCTTTGCAACTTTCACATCACTTGCAACTAGCAACGTTCTTGACGATTAAGAGGAGGGATTTTCCAGGTTTAAAACTTGGCACCAACACTAAATGTGTTTCCTTGAAATTTGTAAACCTCTTCAAGACACAGTTTAAAAGAGGGATTATAACACTCACTGTGCTGATGCGAGCATAAATGGAATAATGTATGTAACGATTTAGACTGTACCAGATATAGTTATTATAAAACATTGATAGTTTATTTACTATCATTACTTTTTAAAATTTTAGCAGATACTCTGTAAATATTTGTTGAATGAATGTGTTTTGTGACCTTATCAGCCCAGTAGTAGCCCCTATTGTTTTGGCACTGAATTCAAAATTTATTAATTCTTGAACTACTTTCAGCCATTGATGTCATTCCTTTCTTTTTTTTCTGCCCATCTTATTGAGATATAATCGACATACAGCACTGTATGAGTTTAAGGTGTACAGCATCATGATTTGACTTACATACATCATGAAAAGGTTACCACAGTAAGTTTAGTGAGCATCCATCATCTCAGAAACAAAATAAAAGAAAAAGAAAAACATATTTTTTCCTTGTGATGAGAACTCTTAGGATTTACTCTCTTAACCACTTTCATATATAACACACAGCAGTAGTCATTATATTCATCATGCGTAAATGACATCCCTGGTACTTATTTATCCTACAACTGGAAGTTTGTACCTTTCACCCATCTTTATCGAATTCCCCCTCCCCGACCCCTTGCCTGTGGTAACCACAGATCTACTCTCCTTATCTATGAGTTTATTTGTCTGTTTGTTTTGAAGTACAAGTGACCTACAACACGTTAGTTCCTGGTACATAACACAGTGATCTGATATTTCTATACATTACAAAATGATCACCGTGACAAGTCTAGCTATGATCTGTTACCACACAAAGGTATTACATAGTTTATTGATTATATTCCCCCTGCTGTAAATTTAATCCCCATGACTCATTTATTTTGTAACTGGAAGTTTGTATCTCTTAATTTCCTTCGTTTATTTCACTTATCCCCCCCACCCCTGTATAGCCCCTAATTTTTGAAGATTATGGAGGTTTACAGTAAAAATAAGTCATGTTAAATACTTGAATTCACGATACCATACACTGTCATCCTTAAATTGTTTGTTCAGGTAGCATCCTAAACTACACAGCTGCAGGGAAGGGGTTTTCAGGGATCTCAGGCCCTGTCAGTAAGGTGGGCAAATCATAGTCAAGGCTTTGAAGGGTGGCAATGTGGTAAGAAAAAATTGAAAAGACATCACAACCCTCTTTCTGGCTCCTAGGAGAGAGGTTTTACATCCAAATTCCCAAATCTAAGAAGTATAGTAAATTTGATTTTAATTCAAACCAATATTGATATAAAATTTCTGATATTTAAGGAAAGAAACATGGGTGGGTGTATAATAAGCAAAGTTTGCCAGTGATGAGAACACTCAAAATTAAGGAATAAATCTCAACAGGAAAATTCCAGTAGCAGAAACCAAGGCAAATGGAAAATTTTAAGACCTGTGCAAAAAAGTGATGTCTCCTGAAAAGCCAATCAACTAAAAAACGTTAAAATCCAATAAAGTTTCCAGAAAGAGGACAAGTTACAGAATAAGTATCTAGACATTGATAGCTTTTCTATATATTGTACTAGCAAAATCCGGAAAAGAAACTGAAAACATTGCCCGTTCAAAGGAGCAATAAAAATACAAAACTTATAGAAATAAGCATATTAATAAATATAAAAAACGACATCCAAAACCTACAAAAATTTACAGAGAGATCAAAAATAACCCTCAAGTAAATGTAAAAGTACAGAATAGTGAAGATGGGAGGATTCACCATTACAAATATATCGTCTTCCCTAATGAATCCACAAGTTTAAAGCAACTCCAATATAAATTTCAACAGATGATTTAGAGCCTATGAACAAACTCTAAAATCCATCTGGAAGAATAAATGGGAAAAATAGACAAGAAAAAATGCTGTTGAGGCTCTACAAGGACGGAACTGGGGAGAAGTTGTTACCTGAGACAGTACAAGGTAAGAAGGACTGGAGGGACATATCAAGGGAGGGTCTTAAAAGGAAAGAGGAAATTCTAAGTGCAGGAGGGACAAGTGCAAATGCTAAATTAAAAACAAGAGGCAGGGTCAAGCCAGCGCCACAAAGCCACAGTTCAGAGAGAGCCAGAGAAAGTCAGAGGAGACCCAGGGAGAAGGGCTGTGGGAGGTTGCCAGGCAACCCCTAATGGCCTTGGAGGAAGACGTGTGATTCTTGGTCATCGCGGGGATGAACTTTAGAACTTACAGAACCAAGAGACTTCTCTGGAGGTCCAGTGGTTAAGACTCCATCCTTCCATTGCAGGTTCGATTCAAGGTCGGGGAACTACGATCCCGCATATTGCGTGGAGTGGCCACAAAAAAAAAAAAGAAGGCTCCAAATTCTCCTTAGTGCTCCTCGGCCCATCATCATCAGGTCCCTACCGACATGTGCCAGTTGCATCACACATATGCTATCTTGGAGGAACAGAGTCAAGCTGGTTCCTCCCAGAGCTGGAGCACTTAACTAAACTTCAGGCAGCTTAGCACAGTGATGGGAGTCTCCAGTCTGAGAGCCCTTCCACAAGGAGCTATCCAATGCCCTGTTATCCACCATCTCTATAGAATATCAACATCCAGATGGAAAAGGGGGGAGGGTAACTCCTATCCTTCAGAATTTTCAAACATTTCAATGTTGGGCAGTGTGCAGAATAAACTTCTTGATAAATAATTGGTAAGAGCATGAATTTGAGCCAGGGAGAATGAGCTTGAATCCTGACTCCGCCACTTTCAAAATGTGGATGGTCACGTAATTCCTCTAGGACTCTCTTGGGTAAACCAGCGTTAATAGCTTGAAAGCAAATATAAAAAGCATTTAGAAGTATGGTCATATGGTGTTATAATCGCATTCGCTCTTATTATCTTAGATAGGACACTCAGTATCCAGCAGACAGAGCTTCTTGTCCCATCATTCTTAAGCCTTTTTATCAATGCTTTTTTTTTTTTAACAGTATCTAAAGAAATCCTCTAGAATGGCCTACAAGGCCCCAAGAGAAGGCCCATATAGAATGTATTCTCTCCCTGCAATCCTGAAGTGGTTCCATTTTCAGTGAGCTGCATCACTTTGGGAAGCATCAGATTATCGTTTGACATTTGCAGGTGATACATATACCCTCAGAAAAAGAACTTTAACCAATGTCAGAGTTCTTCTGTACATCAGCAAAGGAAACACACATGCGCCTCAGGCTCTTTGTGTCAGGGGCAAAGTCCTTCCCAGTAATACTGGTCAGAGCTCTGCTGCCTTCCTCTCTCTCAGACATTCCACTCAGGATTGAAACATCACATTTGGAAGTCCCTTTGCCTGTCGTGATCCTATTCCCACAGGGGCAGGAGGAGGTGGGAAGGCAGACATTTTAATGACACATCGGAGGATGGTCAAGGGCACTGAGGTATAGCATAGGATGGGACCATAATATTGCCAATTCCAGCATCAAGTTTCTGGAACTTTCATGATGTTTTTCTTCCCAGTTATCTGGCCCCAAAGCCAGGTGGGGTCAATCCCAATTTTTCTTCTGTCTCACTGGTGTGAAACTAGTTCCTTATTTTCCTCCTCACAGGCATTGAAAGAAGGAAGAGTAGTTTACTTATGAAAAAGCAGAAAATGTTTAAGTCCTCATTTATTGTTTGCAATATTAGTGCTGAGTCACTACACATGACATTGTCTCCACTCTCTCTATGCTTAGAAATTTAAAATTAAAAGATAGACAAAGGGGATTCATTCTCTTCTTAACCAACAGTCCTAACTCCCATGTCAAAATGTAAACTTAAGAGAATATTTTGGAGAAAGGAAGTACCATGCAATGGTAAGAACTATAGTCTAAGAGTAGGTAAACCTGTTTGTACCTGAGCTCTGATTAAGCAACAGTATTAACAACATATAACAACAATAACAATATTAATGTTTTGTGAGAAAAAACTTAATGTTTCTATGAATCAGCATGACTCCCTCTCCAAATAAAAGCATTTACTGTTTGGAAATACACTGACAATCACATTTTGACCAATGCTGCCTAATAATGCTGCTCTCTCTCCACAGTCAGAATAGCATGTTCTCCCTCTGCCCATCTTTTCTTAAGAGTGAAAAAGTGACCTCAGACTGAAGGCCAGTGATACAGGCAAAGATGTGTGTGTGTGTGTGTGTGTGTGTGTGTGTGTGTGTATGATATACAGGCAAAGATGTGTGTGTGTGTGTGTGTGTGTGTGTGTGTGTGTGTGTGTGTGTGTGTATGATCCCTGGGAACTGAATCTGAAGAATTAGGGATGTGAATGGACACGATTTTGGAGACTGAATAAAGAAAAGAAAGAAAAAGAAGGAGCTCAGAGGTGCTTCTACATCTATGCCTAATGTGTTTTTAAAAAATGGCAATTCACTTGATAAAAACACTATGGGAGCCCATTTTAAGGCCATTTTCAAATCAAAGGATGTATGTAATTTCCTGGATTCCTAAACTACATGGGGTTTCGTTTGTACACATTTCAATAGTCAAATGGATGTGTTCTTAAATACTGGATGCAAATTTAAGTAAATGAAATCACATTCTTTCCATTTGGTCTATATTTTGTTTTAAACAATATTGGAAATTGTCTCTAAGCTTTTTCCCTCCCACTATATGTTAACCAGAATTGATTATAGTTGGAAATTATTTGATAATTTTCCCAGTCAAGGAAATTTCTAGTGGAGATAAAAGCTTTGGTCAGTAGAGAAAGTGAGCTTGAAGAAGATGAAACAGAAAGATGTTTTAAATTCAGCCTCTTAGGTGTCAGGGCTAATCTGTAGTAATTCTCTTTTGTGCTGAGACAAGACTCCGCCTAAAGCAACTGCTCTATAGGTGTCTCTCGGTGGTAACTGAGGCAGTTTGGGCACAGGAAATCCACCTGTGGCGGTAACATTCATCAAACTAATTTAAGTCTGTAAACTGCACATTTGCGGACTTTAGGGACTCTTCGACACTACACACTACTTAACAGATGTTCATTAATGAGAAAAAAAGGAAATAGAAATGATCACAAATACAATAAGGAAAGAACAAAGGGGGTAAGGATGAATGGAAAATTCATGGTTGCATATTTCAACCTAATACAGATGATAACTTTCTCATAAATGGAGCTTTGTAAAAATGCAGTGATAGTTTCACAGATAATGAGCTCCCAGATAATGAGCACCCAGATACCAGTAGTATTCAAGGACAGGCTAGAAATCCATCTGTCACATTTGATGAACTTGAGGATTTCCATGGGCTCTCTAAAATTTAAGATTCTTTGATTCTACCAAAAAAAAAAAAAATTGATTTCTTGCTCTTTCGCCAAAGCAAAGTACATGCTAAGACAAATGATTCACCTCGCGAAGTTAGAATTAACATTACAATATTTAACACAGAGACAGACTGTAAGCCTGTTCCACTGTCTGGAGCAGAATTTATAAAAATAGTGCTTAACATGGGAACACTGAAAAAAATACGTGAGAGGAGGTGAATGACACTTGTCTGAATCAGGTAAGTTCAATTTTCGTTGCTAGGAGAAAAGGAAACAGTGCTTCCAGCAGCTGACAAGCACTGAGCTAGCAAATCAGCAGCACCTATAGTACATGTGAAGCCAATGGTAATGTTTCAAACCTACAAAAACCAATACAATTTCCGTGGCAGCACAGTGCTGCATTTCAACAGATTTATGGTTCCTTTCTTCATCTCCCCAACTTTACCTCCTTTAAATTCTCATTTTAGGGAGATTACAAAACAAACACAAGAGCTGAGCAGAGATTTATGTTCCTTCCTTTGATGGGGAGTATCAAACCCATCTAATCTCCCAGTCCTTTGCTAGCATTTTGAGTGGCCTAGCAGCCTTGATTTTATCATTTTGTTGATAAAGTTTTGGTTATGCCATGTGACCCTTAAGGGGATAGGAGACATTATTACTGAGAATCTCAGAAATAGATCTCCTTAAAAAGATCTTTTTGGGTGTTCCATACTACCAACATGTCTTTCTTCATGCAGATTCTATTAAAACATGCCATCCTATTAGGGATGAAAATAAAAAGGAGCAGCCCAACAGCTCTCCAGAGTTCTCTACCAATACTTTCATAATTATTTTTAAATTTTACTTTGCTTTTAAGCATTTTTAATTGTGCAGACAGAAACTGCACTACACAAAACACAAAGATCATTATACGGTGAATGCCCACATAACCCCCACAAAGGTCAAGATACAGAATATTTCCAGTATCCTTGAAACTCATCTTGTGTCTCTTCCAAATTATTATCTCCTCCTGCTTCCCTAAACACTACAATCCTGACTTCTAAGTTAATCACTTCCTTACTTTTCTTTTCAGTTTTACTATATGAGCTGGAATCCCTAAGTCCTATAATTTAGATTGTTTGGTTTTTGAACTTAGATAAATGGAATCATACAGTGATGTGTTCTTTTGAGATTGGATTTTTTCCCCTCAAAACTTGGTTTGTGAGGTTTTTCCAAGTTGTCTGTGCAGTTGCTCTTCATTCCTTTTCATTACCATAGAACAAGTTTTCTCAACCTTGATACCATTGACATTTTAGGCCAGATAATTCTTTGTTAAAGGGGGTTATCGTATGCACTGTAGGATGTTTAACAGCATTCCTGGCCTCCACCCCTCGGTGCCAGTAGCATCTCACCCACCCGCCCACTTAATTGTGACAACCAAAACAGTCTCCAGACATTGCCAAATACCCTCTGGGGGTCCAAACTGCCCACTGTTGAGAACCACTGCTGCAGAGTATTTCACTGTATGACTGTTCCATAATTTATCCCTTCTACTGTTGGTGGGCATTGGGTTGTTTCCACTTTCAGGCTGTTACAAATACTACTACTCCTAATGTTCTTATTCATGGCTATGTCTTATGAATGTTCTCATGTATATCTAGGAGCAGAACTATCGATATGAAGTCATAGAGTATGGGTCTCTTTAACTTTGAGAGATAAATCTAAATTTTTTTCTAAAGTGGTTGAACCTAGTGACACTCTTATCAACAGTCCATAAATGTTCCTACTGCTGCACACCATCACCAACTTTTGCTATTGTGATCATTTACATTTTTAACTCTCTTGGTGGCATACAAATGTATTAAATTTGTAGTTTTAATTAGTATATTACTGATCACTAATGAAGATGAGTGCCTTTATTTGTATGTCTACTGGTGAATTGACTGTTGTTTTTGTGCAGTGCCTTTTCATCTCTCCTGCTCATTTTTCTACTGGGTGCCTAATTTGCAGAAACTCATTATATATTTTGAACACAAGCTCTTTGTCAAATATATACTCTATCAGTCTGCTAGGGCTGCCATAACAGAATACCACAGACTGGCTGACTTAAACAACAGAAACTTATTCTCTTACAGTTCTGGGAGATGAAAGTCCAAGATCAAGATGCTGGTTGGGTTGGGTTCTGGTGAGACTGCTTTTCCTGACTTGCACATAGATGCTTACTTACTGTGTCCTCACATGGTCTCTCTCTGTGTTCATACTCCTAGTATCCCTTCTTACAAGAACACCAGCCCTATTGGATTAAGGCCCATCTTTATGGCCTCGTTAGCTTTAAGTACCTCCTTAGAGGTCCTATCTCCAAATACAGTCACACTGGGGGTTAGGGCTTCAACGTACGGCTTTCGCGGGGACACAATTCAGTCCACAACGTATGCTTAGTAAATATTTTCTGTCACCTTGTGCCTTCCTCTTAATGCTATCTTTTTTGTTTATTTGTTTTCCTCACAGATGTATTTTAATTTAATTTTTATTTTACATTGGGATATAGTTGATTTACATTCATGCCATCTTTTGATAAATACAATGTCTTCACTTTAGCAGTAGTCCCATTTATCAGTCTTTTTCTTTATAATTAGTGCTTCTTTGTATTTTAAGAGATCCTTTCATAACCAAAAGTCATAAAGATAATTTTCTGTGTAATCTTTTACAGCTTTACTGTTTTGCCTAATAATTTATTTTTGTGTGTGATATGAGGATGGGATGGAATTGAGATTCATTTTTCCCATATAGATATTCAATTTAACCAGCAGCATTTATTGAAAATACCATCCTTTCCCCACTGCTCTGTGGGATGTACTTTGTTGTTAGTCAAGTGTCTATAATACATTGGTCAAATTCTGTGTTCTTCAGTCCTTCCCTTTGGTCTATATTTTTATCCTAGGATCAATACCACTCTGATTTTATTATTATAACTTTGTTATACATATTAATATTCAAAAAGCAAATCCTCTCACTTTGTTCTTCTTTATAAAGAATTTCTTACGAATCTTTATCTATTTAGGGGTACAAACTAGTGTTTGAAAGTGAAATTATCTGGTACCTGGAAATTGCTTTAAAATATATCAGCTAAATGATAGGGGGAATAGACAGAATAAAATTCACAAAGTGTTAAAAAATTTTTAATCTACAAAATAGGTATATAGGGTTTTCAGAATCTTTTTACTTTCATAAATTTTTGAAAAATTTTTAATAAAAAATTAAAATTAAAAACGCTATCCTATATATCACCAAAGGAATATATTGAATATTCTTTGTCTTTGCATTTAAAAAAGCTTGTTAACTAAAGTTCATTGAATTGTACACATTAAATAGGTGAATTGGATGGTGTGTTTGGTATTTTTTACTTATCAACTATATCTCCTACGGATGATAACAGAATTCTTTTATTTATTTATTTATTTATGTCTTACTTCAATGGCCAGGATCTTCAAAACACTATCTAGTTGGAGAAGTGATATCAGGTGTCCTTGTCTTGTTTCTGATCTAGGGGAATTTTCAACATTTCACCCCTACATATGACTGATGTATTGTACCATTTTATAGATACTCTTCAGATTGAGGCAGTTAATTTTCACCAGTTCACTGGATATTAGTCAAAAATAGATGTTGGTTATCTAATACTTTTAAAATTTTATCTCATGAGGTAATCATATGATTTTTTCCTTCATTCTGATAATGTTGAATGCTATGACTTCCTATATGAATGTTATTAAATCTGTGTTATTAGAAGAAATTCAGCTGGTTTATGTTATCCTTCATATATACTGTTAGATTTGGTTTGCTAATATCTATTTAGAATATGTGTATTTATATTCATGAACGCTATTATTCTGTATTTTTTTCTCATAATGCCCTTGTCTGGTTTTACTATCAAAGATGTGCTGCCCTAATGAAATTAGCTGGAGAGTTCCCTTTTTTTTCAAGACTTGGGAGAAGTTTGTGAAAATTGGCATTATTTGTTCTTTGAAAGTTAGGTATACTTTTCCAGTGATGCTATCTGGGCCTGGAGTTTTACTTGTGAGGAGATTCTACATTATATATTTAGTCGCTTTCATTGTTACTGGACTATTCAGACTTCCTATTTCTTATTGTGCCAGTTATAGTAATTGCATTTTTCTAAGCATTTGTCTATTTTATTTAAATTTTCAAGTTGATTGTTCTAAGATTCATAATATCCTGCTATGATCTTTTAAATGTCTGAAAAGCTTGTGGCAATGCCTCTTTTAATTCTTCACTTTGATCGTTTCTTTCTCTCTTTGCTCTTGATCAGTTTCACACAGTGTTTAGCAGTTTTGTTAATCTTTCCAAAGAACAAACTTTTGGCTTTGTTAATTCTAATTTTATATTTGTTCTCTTGCCCTTAATTTCTACCCTTATCTTTCTTCTTTTCTATTTTTTTGTGGGGATTTTTGTTAATAGTTTCTAGAAATGAATGCTTATTTCAGTGATTTTCAGCCAGTCTTCTTTTCTAATATATTCATTAAAGATTATAAACTTCTCTCAAAATCTGGGTTTACTACATTCCACAGTTTTTTTGTTTGTTTTTTAAAATTTATTTATTTATTTTTTTGGCTGTGCTGGGTCTTCGTTGCTCTGCGCAGGCTTTCTCTAGTTGCGGCAAGGGAGGGCTACTCTTCGTTGCGGTGGCTTCTCTTGTTGTGGAGCACGCGCTCTAGGCATGTGTGCCTTAGTAGTTGCAGCACGTAGGCTCAGTAGTTGTGGCATGCAGGCCCTAGAGCGCGCGGGCTTCAGTAGTTGTGGCTTGTGGGCTCTAGAGCACAGGCTAAGTGCTTGTGGCACACGGGCTAAGTTGGTCCATGGCACGTGGGATCTTCC
This sequence comes from Orcinus orca, assembly GCF_937001465.1. Taxonomy (NCBI): domain Eukaryota; kingdom Metazoa; phylum Chordata; class Mammalia; order Artiodactyla; family Delphinidae; genus Orcinus; species Orcinus orca. Next base: position 104,091,219 of record NC_064560.1, read on the forward strand.
TGAACCAGGGCTCAAACCCGTGTCCCCTACATTGGCAGGCAGATTCTTAACCACTGTGCCACCAGGGAAGCCCCATTCCACAGTTTTTATATAGCATTTTAAATTATCATTGTGTTTAACATATTTGCTCATTTTCATTGGAATTTCTCCTTTGATTCAGGGGTTGTTTCTAAATGCATTCTTTTTTTAATTTTTAATTATGGAAAATTTAAAACATATATAAATATTGAGATAATAGTTTAATGAATCCACCTAGGGCTCATAATCCAGACTCAATAATTATCAACTCATGTGCATTTTTTTTCATCTTTATTCCCCTCTACTCCCCCCGCTCAGGACTATTTTGAAGCAAATCATTGGTAAATATGTCATTTGTAAATAGCTTAAAAATACAAGGACTGTTTTGCAAAACATAACCACATTATTCTTTAATATAACCCCAACGTTGAATCAATTTCAATTTTCCCAATTCTCATAACCTAATTTTTACAGTTTATTAACCAAATAAGCCATAATACCTGTATTTCACAATTGATGGATATATCAGAAGTGTATTTCTTAATTTCCAAACGTGTGGATTTTTAAGGGTCTTTACATTATTCATTTCTTGCTGAATTTCATGTGGCCTAAGAACATATTTTAA